>NW_026535784.1:43342500-45842500 GCF_028551555.1 Melozone crissalis | reverse complement strand
ATTGCAAAGAGAGAGGAAAATAACCCAGCTCCTCCTATGTTGTAGCACCTCAACCAGAAAAATGTAAGGGGCTGTAACCAGAGAGTTACAGGGGTCCAGCATTTACCCATTATTGACTGCATTCAGGGGGAAGTCAAGAGGCAATTGTAACAGCTTGAAATTTTAGGGCACAGATATTAATAGATTAATTAATTTTTTTTCTCTGTAGCACTGTTCACAAAAATAATCTCCAATTGTAAAAATGTACGTAGCTTTCCCCAGTCTGGAAAGTAAAAAGGAAAACCCAAAAATGCATATTTTTAAATGCTTTCTCTGCAATGTGTTACTGCCTTGAAACAGCTCCTCACACAAGTAGCAATTTTTCTAAGTCATGATGCTTATAAATAAATGCATTAATAATAGAAGTCTTCAACTTGTAGTTGTGGGATGGTGCCTTTTTTCCTTTCTGGGAATGGTTTAAATCTTATGTCCTTTGTTCAAAATATAAAATGAATCCAAACTATGGATGTGCCATTTCTGGATTTACAACCACACATTTCTGCTATCTCTAAAACTTCAAAGGGTTAATGCTGAAGACATAGATAAACTTTTTCCTGGATAGATTTGTGGAAAAAGGTGTGGGTGTTTTGTACAAAAGAAAACAGGATCCTCTGGTTGAAAGGTAGAATAAAAAAAAGTCTTTTCCTCCAGTGTGGTGTATCTTCCTGAGACCTACTTTAATCCCACAGGAATATCTGTTTTCAGGAGTAAAAAGAAAGTCTGTGAGAGGCAGTGAAGGACACAACTCAGCCAACAGGACAGACTTTCTTGTTTTCAGTATTTGCATCCTCTGAGCTTTACCTCTGGTGGTCATGCTTTCTGTGCTCAGTATAAATGTGTCTGCTGAGGAAAACTCATGGAATACCCTTTTGTGCTGTTTCCCTTCCATTTCAGTCCCCCAAATGGGGCTTTGGTGGGGCTCAGACACTGCCCATAACCTCCCATCCACTACTTAAACCTTACCAGGGCTGCTCCACCACAAGGGCTTATGGGTTGAAAAGGGCTGAGTAGGAAGGGATTTGTAGGCTGCATTTCCATGTTGTAAAACACTTTCCAGAACTAGCAGGAGCTGATGCTCTATGGGATAACTTCCCTTTCACTTTGGGAGCTGGAAATAAAATAAAGAGATCTCACATATGTTCTCTTTGTGATGGATGGCAATGAAAGGGACTGTCCTTTGTGTGCTGCTGCTTCTTATTGTTATTACAAAAATAGCATTATGAAAAGGTATAAAGGAGGTTTCTGTTACTCTGATGCAAGAAAGGTTGTATTTCACTAGAAGCAATTCTTCCTCTGCATTATGCATTTGTGCATGCCTGACACTGCCTGAATGCTTGCAGGTAGCCTGGGTGTGTTTATCAGTTTTGATAACCAAGCCTTTAAAAACCTTTTATCTGCCTAAGCAAAATGGAATGGACATCAGATTTAGCTGATGCCACCATACTGGTAGCAGGAGAAGAGAGAAGAAACATGTTTCCATGATATGTCTTGTTTTACCCCAAAAGTCGCATGGAAGCTATTTTCTGTGCAAGAGTATGTGGTGCCCAGGGTCTGGGAAAAGCTGCTTCAGGGTAAATAGTTTGGTAAGAATGAAGGAGAGCAGGGAATGGAGGCAAATAGACTGACTATCATGCAGGGAAGTTAGTTGTTGCTGGAAAAATAGTTCCTAGAGTGGCAGCTGCTCCCCTCTTGCTGTGTTCTGCTTCCAGCAGCATCAGGACATGCAGTGATACAACTAAGTGTGGTCTCTGTGCTTGGGTTTGGAGATGCCTGTGTCCTGCTGATCTGCTGAGAAACATATTAGTTTAGCAAGCATTCATTAGTAGTGGCTGCCAACATTTATGCCTATTTGCAACTTTTATCTGCTAAGACACATTTAGGACTCTGAGGAGTTTTTTCTACTGACACCTCGGCAGCGTGAGGAGACCATTTTCAGTTTCATTATGTACTTATTGTGAAATAAGAGCTCTCCGTTATAGGTGGCTTTCTAGCCAAGTACTACACTGAGAATTAAAAAAAAAATCCCACTTAATTTTCCACCAGACATATATCCTGCTATTTTTTGGCTTGGGTCTCAGAACACAGAAGAAAAATAACTGTAATCCACTTTCCATGCAGTGTCTTCATGTTTCTTAGAGAGTTTGGGTAATTTCACTGATGGTTCTCCCATTCCTTATCTATGCCAACAACTATAACTTTTGTTATCCAGTTGCTCTAAGGTCCTGAATCCGAGGATGTTTCTTTGCATGGCTTTTGGTAAAAAGCAGCTATTTGAGTTTACTCAGTCCAGCCTTTCAATAAAGCACCCTAAGCCCAAGCAGTGCCCTGAAATCCTGGTTGGATGTGTGGTCCCATCTCCAGCAGCCCTTACAAAGGACATAATGACATGGGGAGCTGTGCACCTGAGCTGCAGCACAGTCCAGGAGAGTGGCTGGGGTAAAAGGTCCTGGTGGGAAGCTCAGGATCTCTCTCATGAGAAGTCAGGGTAGGACAGGAAATGTTTCCCTGGTTCCTCTTGAAATTTATGGAATAACTGGATTGACTGGACCAGGAAAAGATAGAGTGTCTCCAGCCTCTAGCTAAGAGCTTCAGTCAGAGTGCAAAGGGTCCTTTCTCAAATGATGTTCTAATTTGTATCTCTTACATCCCCTACAATTTTCAGTATACAATTACACTAAGTGGTGATTTTTTTTTTTCTGTGTGTGCTTCTTTAATAGTATTTACCTCTGGGTTGTTTGGTTACCGTTTTTATGATGGAAAATTGGTTTTAAAGTTTTCTCTTTCCTCCTGATAGCATTACAAAAATTTAAGTGCTTTTATTATGATATTTTTCTTTATTTTAGAAGAGAAGCTGTAATAGGAACATTTGGCCAAATGACTGGCTTTTCAAAGTTTCAATATGTAGTCAAGCTGTGGAGAGGAGAATATGCAATAATGAATATTTTCAATCTGAGTAGTGTGAAGGCATGGAAAAGCCAAGGTTATGAAGGGGATGTGGTGGCTGGTTCCTGGATGCATAAACTGTTTTAAACATTTTCTTGCTAGCAAATTTGGTTTTTTTTATAATGAACCGAAGACAAACTTTCCTTTTTGTGGACATTGGGCCCATTAGCTTTCACCTGATGTAGTGCTCTGTCATTAACTCATTAAAGAACTCACTCTTTGGAGCCTCATCAGGACAAAGGTAGTATCCTAAACCTCTGGAAATCATCTCTGCAGAGCAGGAGAACAGCAGTCCAGCGGATTGTGTGACATGGCAGGTCTTGAAAGCACAGCACATCAAGGATGGAAAGGAAGGAGTTCCATAACTTCAAGGGCATTTGGCTGTTATTTTTAGAGTTATTTGACTGACAGATCACTATGCAACAGTGATGTGTATGGGGAAAGCAAGAGAAATAGTGCTGGAGATGGTTATAGTCTGATGTAACTCCAGTGTGATGACAATTCCCTGGCTCTCAGTGGCTTTTTATCCCTGACATGCAATGTTCTACTTGTCAGCTTTCTTTTGTTTTCCATGGCTTGTTTCTCCTTGCTTTCCACACCACACAACAGTGAGCAAATGAAAAGGATCCTTTTATGAGTTAATGAATGCCTTTTGTGGTTTTACATACTCCAGTCTGGGTATAGGAGAAATACTTTGTATGGCTTTGTATGCTGTGGCAGGCAAAATGGGTACCTGCAAATAAAAGGGGACCTAATTTAAGATAAGGTGAGATCCTGTTCTTTCCCACTGCAAGAATGAAAAAGTCTCTCAGCATGGGACTTCCTTGCCTTGGGTGGGTCCCTGGTGTAGAAATCCACTGTTTTCTTACTCCCATTTTTCTGATCAAGCCTGACATACTTAGAAAAGGCAAAACATGACCAAAGGAAGATCTCAACAAGGAAATGTACCTTCCCCTATGCAAACTCTGCAGATTTCATCAGGCTGTCACCAGGCAGCTGTATGGCCTGCTGGATAAAAGTAAAATAGCTTGAACAGTTTTGTTCCAAGAACTTTTTATGGCTGCTTCAAGACTGAGCCCTGATCCTTGTTTTGATATCTTAGGGAATACCAAGAACTTCTGCTGTCTTTGTGCGAAAGGTCAAATTTTATGCCCTGTGACAACACAGCTGCATTCAAGGAAAACTGCTGTTGTTATTGCATTAAATTGGTCATTTTATGCTCTCCAGAAGGTCCATCTCTTTTCAAGGGTTTAAATCCAAGAGGAAATCCCACTAAGATCAAATAACATTACAGAATAGGAAGAATAAGTATATATGCACACCCTATGACAAACAGTAATTACAAAAAACATCTCTTGTGCAAGTCTTAAACTAAGGAATTTTAAGAGGAAGAAAAAGCATAAAATATACTCTGTAATAGTGAAATTATTATAAAATAATGATGATAGACTTGCTTTTAATTAAAATAACACCTGTTGGATTAAGTTTCAAAGAAGTGATCAAAGAAAATACTGAGCAAAAAACAAGGCACACAGTAAGTGTTTAGTAGATCAAAACATTTAAAATGTTTCAGAGAAGCATGAGATGTAAAAGGGGAAAAAAAATTGGGGATTATGTTGGGATTATACTGAAACTTGACTAAAGGAGCAACACTCCTGAACAAATAACATTACATTAAACTAATTAGAGTTTAGAATATGAAATTGTTAAAGCTTGCTATCTCAGCTGTTTCTTTAAACTGAAAAAGGGATTAATCCATATTATAAAAATAGTTAGTGGCTCAGAGGGCAGAAGTTATAAAATACTGCTGAAGTTTGGAGAAACAATAACAAAATCCACAAGAAAGTGCAGTCTGTGGTCCAAGTCCTTGGGAATCCTAGGCATGGGAAGACCTCTTTGTGCAAGTCCCTTTACTGGGCTTGGGAGCAGTACTGCTATCAGCAAGGTGTACGTGGGTGCTTTGGGATGTATCCAAAATCCAGGATGTTTTGTCTGCAGTTTAAGACTGAGTGGTTTAACTGCAGTTAAAAACATCACAGGAAACAGATTTATTTTCAATTGGAGGGTATTCCTCCCCACTGCTGTTGTCCTAGACACAGTCCTCTGTTTTTCTTTTTTTTTTCAAATTTCCTCTGAAGGTTTTTTGCACTGTAAACTTTGTTACTCAGTGAAGATGTCTAGTGCTCAGTTCTGATGGCTTTCAAGCCCCATTTAAATCAATAGGGATTGTGAGTGCCAGAAATTCATAAGAGGACTCCAGCACACTGAAAACTTGTGGAGGATGTTATGGCTGACTGCTGGCTCCTCTTGCTGGTGAAAGATGCTGAGGCAGGCAGCCAGCCAGCTGCTCTCCCCAGGAGGGAGTTAGTCCCTGGATCTCAGTTTGGGAATGGCTGTCTGAAATAATTTTGTTCAAATATAGTGCCTTTTATGTTCTTTCCAATTCTCTGTCCCTCTCACAATTACCATTTCACATGGGAAACATGTACTCTTTCTTCTTGTTCCTCTCCCTTTATTGAGATGGGCTGTCAGTGTTTTACTCTCAGTGTATTACATATTTAAACACATATATGTATGTGTGTATCCTATGGCAGAGTGAGGTAGCAAGAAGCGAATTTGATCCTAAACCTCCAGGTTTTGCACAGCAAATATGAAACAAGACTGTGCTGCATATCTGCAGACTCAAGCTATGCTTATTTATAATATTTGAATCAAATTTTGGCAATGAAAATGTGTTTTATATGTTTGGGGGTTTTTTTATAAGCATACTGCATGAGATATTGTGTGGGTGATCAGTATGTTATATTAGCTGATGGGCAAAAGCATTTTTGACATCATGGTAATTATCTTTCCTAAGTAATTCATTAGCTGGCTGATGGAGGATTTTGATATTCTGTTTATCACAGTTTAAGGGCTGATTTGAAAATCACAGCACGGCACTACAGACACTGTACTCCAGGAAACAGATGGTAGAGAGCCATCAGCTGTAATCTGTGAGTTAACTAAGACAAGTGAAGTTTGGTATGGAGTTTTGAAACGAGATGTAATTGTGTTATGGAAGTGTAAGAATGCTGTGAAATAATCTTACCTTGCCTGTAAAGAACAAGCTCTATTTAACCTGGAATGATAATGCCTTTTTTTTTTTTTCTGTATTACTGTAACTTCCAGCTTTGGTGCAGTAGGAAAATCGTAATGTTTGATCAACAGGGAAATGGGTTTCATGTGCGTGTTTTTTCTTTTGTGAAATACATAGGGCCACTGAATGACAAACAGACTCCATGAAGTTGTTTACCAAGGAGAAGAAACAAATAAAGCCCAGAGCCACCAGGCTCTTCACAGAGCAGGGAGAACACTACTGTTTTGGAAAGCGCGGGAGAGAGCTTGCTTCTGAAATAGAAAGGATTATGTTGTCTTTCCCAAACATAGACAAAAGGTGAAGAGATCACACAATATTTGTTTTTCCACTGGACGGTTTATTTGAATGTGTTTAGGGCAGCTGGGGGGCGAGGGGAGGATTCTCCTCCACTGGCAACATGCAGCATGAGAAGAAATTGCAGAGGAGTGCTCGACACTTAGAGGTCAGGAAGGTGAAAGCACGCCGAAAGCTCTGCTGGGAGGCTCAAACATTTCTGTGGTTTCAAGTGTTTACCTTAGCAATGATAGAAGATTTAGACAATTACCCAGCAGTCTCAACAGTGTCTTGTAGGGCAACACTACTTCTCCTTTTCAGTAATGTCACTGGGAGCCTGATGTTTTGAGCATTTTCATTCAAATGTTGTTATAATCAGGTCTGATATAATTAGGAGTTAAAGAATGGTGGCTGAAATGATCCAGTTAGAAGAGATTAACTGGAACTTGTGGGAAGAAGGGAGAAATTGTGGTGCCTTCATTAGAGCTCAGTCCAGGTCTGCATATTTTCTGTTGCTGCTGATTCATCATAGCTAAGAAGGGCATTCATTTTTGAAGGTTTGTTGTATGTTTTCAAGGAAATTGGTAAAATCTTTCCTCTTTTTGGAGTGCTGTAGCACAAATCCTTGATTCTCACATACTCAGTAAAGAGTTAATTATTTTGGTGCCTCAATGGAAACCACACTTTTCAGTTTCTCAGTTTGTCAGTGTGAAGCAGAGGTGTCCATAAGGAGGCCTCTTCCCCACTGCCAACTGTTTCACTTTATGGCGCTCTTTATTCAGTTACACCTTCCTTTTGTTCCTTCCTATTTGTTTTTATGTCTTCTTTCCCTTTTCATCCCTCTCTTTATTACTTCCTGAGGGTGTGTTTTTCTTTTCTCTTTGAGTTCTGTGTTTTCTACGTTTTTCTTGTCAGTGCAGCAGCAGTAGATATTCAGTTGTTTTCTAGGAGAGCCAGTACCTCTCTTGGTCTTGGTCTTCTCTTTTTTGTCTGTAGGAGATAAATAGAAGAGGGAACACAATTGAAAAGTCAAGTACCTCTGCTGAGAGGGAAACCTTGGGCTCACAATTGACAATATACCTGTGTTATACTGAGCTGTGGCCAGGATACAGGCCAAAAAGGCATGGAGCATGAAGAGCACAAGGTCAATTTGAATGCACCGATTTCACAAAATAGTGCAGAAATCTTGCTGGAACGAGCCTTCTGCCAGCTTTTCAGCATTTCCAAATTTGCCTTGGCTAGTAATAAGACTCCACCATGTCAGTCTTTACAATTAACTGAGGTAAAGTGCAAAAAAAGGTCCCATTTCCTACAGTAGCAAGGAGAGGGATAGGTTTGGGCTTAAGAATAAGGAGACATGCAGTTGTAGATAGTTTGCCCTCTCTCTCTGTCTCTGGCCCAAAATATTGGAGCAATATTCTGCAAATTAAACATTCTGGGTTAAAGGGGGATAGAGTACCTCCTGTGTGTGTGAATATAGCACCAATGCACCAACCCACTTGGCAAATGAGGGAGTATGTCATCTTGGGTGAGAGAAACTGAAATTAAATGAGGTTAGCTGATGTCTGCAGCTGGTGAGCACGGCCCAGTAGATTTGCCATGTGAAACAGCTGGTGCTCAGGCCAAGGTGTTTGCACTGCCTGCGACCTCACCTGGTGCATGGGATGCCTGCTGGCCCCACAGTGCATTAGGTGCACTCCCTGGGTGCATTTTTTGGCTTACTGCCTGCAGTCTGTGCACTGAGGTTGCTCCACCTCTGTTTTAAAGTGCACTCCTGATGCACACTAAATTGCTAATGTAGTTATCCTTTGAACATTCCCATTTTAAATTTGTTTTTTCCCCATCATAACGTGTTATAATGGATTAAATTGTGGTCTCAAGCTTCTAATATGATAACTTAAGCTGCTGATCTGTTATTTCCTTTCATCAAGCATAGAAAAGAGGGAAGCAGTAATAAGATAGTACAGAAGTTAAAAAGCCTGGGCTGTAAGACAGCACAGGATGGTTCTTGCCTGCCTGTGGGATGCAGTACAACTTGCAGCAGGAGTATCCACATCGGGGCTGTGGTGCTGCCTACACTTAGCAATAAATTATCGCTGACACTCCAAACGCCGAGCAATGTATCGGCGATTCATCTCTCAATCGCCTGTTCCCACGCTGTCCGCTTTATCTCGATTGTTCATTTAATCCTGGCAGTAAATTGCTTCGCTTCTCTTAAATCTCCCCGTCCCGCCGGCCAAGCGCGGGGCCCTTGGGGCGGCTGTGTGTGTGTGTGTGTGTGTGTGTGTGTGTGTGTGTGGACCTTGGGGGGTGTGGGTGTGTGTGTGTGGGGCCCCTGGGGCTGTGTCCGGGGCTGGTGATGGATGCCCAGGGCGGGCACCCTGCCCGCGCAGCCCCGGGGAGACACCGGGAGCGGCGGCCGCGGGGGGGCGGGAGGAGAAGGAGAAGGAGGAGGCGGCGAATCCTGGTCCGGCTGGCCGGGTGTGCGAGCACTAGTGGGAGCTGGAGAGGGCGAGAGAGGAGGGGAGAGAGCCCCAAGGCACCCCGATCCCGAGCGGAGCGGCTGCGAGCCGGGCGGGAAGGGGGAGTGCTCGGCGGCAGCCGGGGCAGAGGAGGCGGCAGAGGAGGCAGCCCCGCGGAGCCTTCGCAGGCGGTGAGGACGGTGAGGAGCTGGAGCTGGAGCCGGAGCCGGGCAGGGAGGGGAGGATGCGGCGCGGAGATGCTGCGGCGGGGCGGGCGGGCACCTGCGCAGCCCGGGGGGTGCAGGGGGTCCCGGGGGTCCCCAGTGATGTGAGGGCAGCGCCCCGAACGCGCCCGGAGCCGTCCAGCCCTGCCGGGTGCTCGGGGAGCCGCGGCCGCCCGGCTCCTCCTGTCCCGTCCCGTGCGGGGATGGGAGCGCTCGGCTCGGCTCGGCTCGGCTGCCCGAGCTTGGCCCGGGCCAGCAGCGGCGGTGAAGCGGGTGAGTGCCGCAGGGGCTGGGACAGGGTGCCGGAGCTGCTCCCCTTGCACACGCTGCCCCTGGCTCGGTGCGGTCTCGTCACGCGTGCACGGCACGGGCTGGCGGTCTGCAGCGCTCCCGAAATGAAGTTTTAAACCAAATTGTTAAGGTACGTCTTGTTTGGTGGCTGCGGGCGATGGAGATGGTTTGTCCTCTCTCTGCGAGTCTCTGGGAAGCGGGAATCTCTCGCGCAGCAGTGCGGTGTTGTTAACTCACACACTTTGTGAGCTTGTGATGGACTGACGTGAACTCTGATTTACCGGCCGGATTATAGCAGTCCGTGTCTCCGGTGGTGTTGTGCAGAAACATAGCGTTAAACCACTCGGTTTAAGGACCTGTGGAATGTAAATGACAGAAAGTCACACTCTGCACTCTTGTAGATAAAACCAGAGGTCTGTCTAAAGGTCCTGGGTCTGACAGTGCAAAAAGCAGTGCTTGAGGGAGAGTAAAAATAAATAGGCACGTAATGATAATTTGCCAAAGGCTCTCTCGGCATGCAATGATTTGCAGCTTGGATGCTTTCTAAGGGAGAGCTGGTGTCTTTATGGCACTGACTGATTTTTCCTTTCCATGAACTGCTCTGAGTGCCCCTTGATGCTGCATAAACTTTTAACAACGGGCCGTGAGAAGGAAGTTCATAGCTTTAACATTTCTCTGTGTCAAACCCCATGGCATTTTATTCTGAACCTTTGACAGTACCTATGTCTTGATATAGAGTTGGTGCAGAATTGGTCTCTGTTCCTCTCTGTCCCATTCACACTTTTATTTACTTCCAGTGTGTTCTCTGTTCCTTTCCAGGCCAAAATGCTCTCTTCTGTGCTGTTTAAAGTGTAGCTGAAGAGAGAGCAGAGACATTTTCTGAGAACAGACCATTTTGAATGACAGGCATGTTAAAGTTAGGATGTTAAAAGCTACAATCTTGGGCAATAACTCTTGGAAGCAGTGTGCATGAGAGTGACAGAATGGCTACCATGAGATTGCCTACAGGAGACAAAATCTCCTCTGTCTGATGACCAGCATGGCTTTAGAGCACCAGGTATTCCTCCCCTCTTTCACTGGCAGAAGCTGCGTGTGCAGGGAGTGGGTTTCTTTCAGAGGTTTTTGAAAGAAAGCAAAAACCCAATCAGCATTTTATTTTTAGAGTGATATGATGGAATCTAGTCCAAATGTGTTTGTAAGAAGATTCTCTGTTTTTTGTGTTGAAATTGTGCATTGTTAGGAAACAGTTTTGCAGTTATTTCAAAATAAGAAATCCATCACAGTAAATGCAACCTAAGGACCTTGACTCTCTTCCCACAACCTACTGTCCTGCTTGGCTTCAGCTGAGCTGCCCTTGATTGACACTTGTGCAATCAGGGAAAAAAGCCCTCAGGCCTTTGGGACAGCTGTATCTGTACTTATCTGTGTGTGTAATCCTGACTTATAGCAGTCCTTCCTGTGGGTCAGCATGCTGAATGCTCTGGCTGCAAGTTGGCTCTTACATGCATGCTTCATTTTAAGGACATGAGGGGGGTCCATTTTAATTGGTGCCCTTGTGTAATTAAAGTGATGCATGTGCTGGGGCCTTTGCTGCAGCAGGACTGGAGCATTCATCTCTTGACAGAATCGAGCCCTCAAGTTTTGAAACTCCCTTTGAAAGAGCTTTGATTGGTGATGATGTAAACTGACAGATTCACAAAGGCCTTTCCCAGCGTCTCGTCTTTCTTGCCTGTTTCTGTCATTCTTCCCTGTGCATTGTTTCCTACAAAACAAGACCTTCAATAAGTAAGACACAATATCTGTTGCCAGGTGTAAGGAAACAATGAGAGGAAGTCTGATGCTCAGGTGGGAAATGATGTGTTACTACTCCCAAGAAATAAGATGAACTTTTTTTTTTTAGAAGGAGGCTTATGAGCTGCTCTGTGTCTTAGCAGCTGATTGCTTGATGCTGACTACAAAGCACTTGTCCAGACTGTAAATCCTGTGGGGAAGGGGCTGCTTTGCTTTGTCTTACAAATGTGACACTTGATGCAGTGTGCTGGGGAGAGTGGAGGGCTGCCTCTGGGTCCAGCCTGTGCTGCTGCTGACAACAGCCTTTCCAGGTTTACAGCCTTCAAACAGAATACAGAATATGGGCCAAGCCAGTAAAGTCTCCAAAAACTTGTAATAGGTGTTTTCTACCAATCTTAGGGTAATTGCAAGGATAGGATAGTATGTAAACCAACGTGGTTGGTTGTCATAACTCTAATTTATGAAGTTGGTGAGGACTTAGACATATATTAGAATGTGCTGTAAATATGGCAAATATAGAACAGAAACAAATTTGTAAGACCTATTTGTGCTACCCCATAAAGCAAGCTATAAAATGTATCTTAGACTTATTACCATTCAGATTTTTGTTCCTTTTCAGAAGATGTGAGCTATTTTTAAATTGTCTCAAACAAACTGAGAAGCTTGCTGTTGATAGGCAAAATTTGGAGGCAACTGATTTGAAAACACTGCAGTTTAGTCTAAGGTTCACATGTGTCAAGCTTTTTTTTACCCTAGTGCATGTTTCAGATTGGGCTTGATTCTGGTGAGCTCTTTCTTCTTGCTGTTTTGTATTTGGTTGAGGTAGCAAAAATGTAATGAGGGTTAACAAGTTTTGAAAAAGTCTTGAAATTGTAACATTCTGATGGTATCCATGAATTGCATTGTGCTGCATATCAACAACCTCGTTCTTCTGAGTGCCTTAAAGGAGAAAATATTTATCTATGACAGCATCTGGAAGTGCTGGACTCTTTTGCAATAAGGAAATGATTTTCAGGTAACTAAAATACCTTATAATGTAATTTTTGATTACATTTTACCAGTTTTTTCATGCATCACATTACCAAGCTTACTTTTCTCCGCTTAAAATGTCAACACCTCATCAAGCTGTAAAAAAAAATAAATTCCTATGTGATCAATTATTCTTTATGATCAGCCCATGCCAGAGTGTGCATGCAGGCCCAGGTGTGAGTGCTTACACAGTGTGCGCAGAGAGGAGCGTGTCTGTGTCTCTGGTTACACAGGCAGTGTGTTGTGACTGCTGTCATGCACAGACTGTGTCAGAGGATTGTGATAAGCAGCCAAACCCAAAGGAACCTCCTCCCTTTGGCATTGTGTCTCAAGGCCGGGGTCCCCAGTTTGTCACTGCTCTGGCCTTTCTCTCACAGGATCACTCACAGGGGCTGCATGCTCAGCCCAGCTGCCTGTTTTGCTGCTCCTTGTCACAGGGAACATCCTCCAAGCCCACGTCAGATTTGGTTATAATTGGCCAATAGACTAAAAGCTTACTAGAGAGGGTCAGGCAGATGTGTTTATCCACAGATAAGCAAGTCTAAACACTGCCTTGGGAAAGGAGGCTGAAGGAGTTATTTTCTGTTGGAGTTGGGATGCAAAGCAAGTCCTCCTCTGGTGGTACAATGGCCAGCAGGGAGGGATCTGCATGGAAGTCACGGTCACAATTCCGAGCCCATTACAGAATGGGGATTTTGGAGTCATCTGTGGCAGCTTGCGGGACTGAAGATACGGGTCCACAGAGTTTGCAAACTCTGGGTGTAATGAAGAGATTGGAGCAGCAATGTGAGCATGGTGAGAGCACCAGGGAGAGTAGGTTCACCCTTCATGTGTTCCAGAAAGCTTTTCCAATAGTGAATGAGTTTTAGTATGCAGGGACATGAATGACACGGGTCTCAGGAAGTTTCTTCCCCTGAAACCGACTGTGTTACACATTAAAATTAATTCAGTGCTGAAGTCAAAATGCATTGCTACAAACCTCTGCTCTGTGCTGCCATTAGGCAAAAGATTGCAGTTTCACAGACCAGGATGAATAAAGGCACATAATTAAAAGTGTTCGTTCGTTAAAGTTACCACTTATTTCCTTAACATGAAAATAACTGTTGCTGCTTTGCTGACACTAAAAGAAATATTCTTTAGTGTTCAGAAAAACGTCACATCTAAAGCCTAAAATACAAAATAGATTGTATATAAGACATATTTGTAAAGTAGCCACTTAAAAGTTTTTAAAAGGTTAAGTTATTCAAGACCTATTCCCTGAAGCTACAAACGTATTTGTTCATGCATAACTTCACGAAGGAATACTTATGTGAATAAAATTACGCACTTACAGGTTTGTAAAATGAAGACTGTAATTAGCTCTAGGTTAATTCCCCTGCTTCCTAATTAAAAACACACAGGTCAATTAAGGATCAAAGGAGATGTTACCTTTGTGATTATCTTCCTTGGCAGAAGTAGCTGTTCTTATAAATATTTCAATTTCACTATAACCTGACCTTTTGTCCAATTTGCTTTCCCTTATCCTTGCCAATTTTGGCCAAGAAAAAAAGTGTTGCATTTAAAACAGACCATGAAAAGGCTGAATCTCATAGCTTGGGCACATATGTCTTTTAGGGGAAAAAACTGATGGGTGAAAGAGTATATTTGTTTGCCTTGGATTGATAATGTGTACATGAGCTGGATCTGGCTGCTTTGTTTATTTGTCTCTGCTAAGTACACAAATACAGCTTTATTTGTAACTAGACAGTTGAATACAGTCTCCTTCATGTGTGTGACAATTTGTCTCTTCCCCAATGAAGCGATGATGGAATGGCATGCAGAGGTGTGCATCTAGAGTACAGGTCAGAGGGAATACCCATACACACGTGCTAAATCTTTGCTGGTCAGATTTACTCCAGAGCCCATGGAGTGTAGGCTCTGTAAGTATGTGAGAAGATTTGGACAAGCAAAAAAAATACTTGCATCTGTGCCAGATGTATTGCAAAATCAGGACAGTGTAATGGAGATAAGGTTAATTAGCTATTTGCATTTGCTACTGAAGTTGGATGAGTAGGGTTTTTTCCCCTAACAGGGAATTTCTCTTCAGGCATAACTATCTGGTAGTTTGTTAAAATGAGTAGAGCAAGACTTTTATAGCCTGCGGAAATACAATTAAGTGTGTGCCGGCATCATAGACTCCTTTTATTCATAGGCAAGTCTTGTAGGGTCTTGTCCTACCAGAAAATCGAAGTGGAGGAACCCTTCAAGCTGAGGAGGGCTGTGCTGCTTCAAGGACATGCCACAGGATGGGTCCTTGTCATCTCTGTGTCTCTGCTTCTGTCTGATGGGCTGCAATCACAGGTACCTGTTTTAAAGTGCTTTGAGACCCTGGGTCAAGAATGAGGTCAAGTCCAAGCTGCTGCTGCTGATGGACAGGATAAAACTAAAGTTACTCAGGAGATTGTTTCACCTTTCATCACTTAAAATATTAATGCAAATTGCCTTTTTCCTTTATTCACCAGCAATCCTGGGCAGGCATTCAGGGCTACTGCATTCAGTGCCTTGCAACTATTATGAAATTGAAACTTTGAATCTGTGTTGTGCTTAGGATTTAAAATCCTGGTATGATTTCTGTCTGAATGATGGCAAGAAGGGCTTTGTCTTAAGATTGCCTCTATGATTTCTGCATGCAGACTATAGTCTGTCGAGCTTGGTGGTTTTCACAGGACACCCAACACTGACATGAATTGAACTTGTAATGGTAGGAAACATTCTTCACAGGCTCATAGAACCCTGGTCATCACTAGTCCCTGGCTTCCAGCTGGATTTAACTGCCTTCACCACCGTTTGACAGTGTTCTGGAGACAGCTCATGGTGTGGATGTGTGCATTCCTCACTGGGTAGAAAACTGGTTGGACAACTGAGCCTTTTCCCTTATCCCAATAGAGTCACTTAGTCTTTCTTTCCACAGGTATTAATCTTCTGTTTTGAGTTTGTCTTGCTGCAGACATAATCGCTTTATTAGAGTGAAAAAGCAGCACCAGCATTTTCCTCCAGATTTGTGGTATTAATTGGTAAACCATGTGGGTCTGTATTGAGGTTAAATATTCTTGTAGGGCATGTGAGTTCTGCTTGTGAGCAGCAATGGCATCAGAGATATACATCTGTATCTCATGGAAAGGACAGATTTGTGCTTTCCTGACAGCCATCACAGCAGCAGGTAGGTCCACATTTGTGCCTTTGAAGAGGAGGAGGAGAACATTTTAAACCTGAAGCTAATTAACTTTTCTCTGATAACCATGTATGACAACTGTTTAGGCTTGTCTGTATTCCTTGTCTTCCACAACTAAGTCAGAGCCATGGAAAATACACCCTAGAATAATTGTTTACAGTGGGGATTATGCAGTGTTGTTGGCCTGTTCAATATAGTCGGGGTGCTGCTGGTTGAGGACATGCAGAAATCAGTAACTTACTCCAATTAAAAATGAAAAATATGAAGATAACCTTTATAACTTTTTAACTCAGAAATCTATTGCCAGGGAGTAATCAAACTTCTCTATAACTGAATTATGTAATTTCTTAAGACTGCTTCATATTGAAAAAAATTTTGTCTCCTGACAAGAACCAACGTGATCTCATCTTGAATGTGTGGAATTGTCTTATGACTTGATGTTTCTAAGATTTTGTAGAAAATCTTTAATTGAAAATTATTTTAATTGAAGACTAACAGAACCCCAAAACCAAAGCAACACAAAGAATAGTTTCTAATTCTCTGGATTGTAAACTTTATTCTTAATTTTTAATGCTTGAATTGTGAGCTGTTAGATTTTGTGTGTACAAAATGCCGATTTTTACTGAACTTTGTGCCAAATTTGTGCGTAAATGTTTTTCTAGCTTTCTGCAAAAGAGTACATTTTGTAGTTTGTGTAGGTACACACAGTCTGTGGTGATTGGGGTGGGGCTGTGCCCAGCCTCATCCCCATGGGTGCAGCTGTGAGCAGCAGGTGAGCAGCACTGACAGCAATGAGCCATGGAGTGCCCAGGGGCACTGACCCATCGCCAAAGGGAACAGAGGGCACACAGGGGCAATGCATGGACAATGAGGGCATAAAAGGCTGGGCTGAAGAACAAGAAACAGCAGGTACTTGAAGCCTTCTGCAGTGATATGGTGTTACTCTGTATGAGGAGATGCCTGAAGCCTTGTGATGAGGTATGGTGTTTCTCTGTATGGGCTGAAGCTTTCTGGAATTGTACGGTGCTACTCTGTGTATTGTGGCCATCTCAACTGTGACGTGTGCTTTGCAAGTTTGTGCCTAACTCCATTTTTCTGATTCACCTTACCAGTTCAGACAACGTGACTTGGAATTGTGTGAACAAATGAGAGCCTGTTGAAAGGGTTTGATCTATTTTATACTGTCCTTCTGCTCTTAAATGCTGCACGTATATTTGAAATTATTAATCTCAATGTGATTTCTTCCCTTAGCAGTGTTTCAGCTGTTTAGATGAACTCTTTTTGGCATTTCTTCTCCTTTACTGCAAATTCATAACAACTAAAACGCTGTGACTCTAGTAGATGAATATAGTCTCACAGGTTTGATCATTGATGCTAAATCCTTTTAGAAGTTAGTGGGGGCTTTGCATGCAGGCAGGAGTTGTCTTACATGTATTTAAATGCCTTTTGAAATGTTTGATTGGGATTTTTTTAATCATACTTAAATGCTGGACTTGGCTTGAGGTGAAAAGTAAACTCTAAGTAGTCTGATGGACCAAAAGTAGTACTGTGAAGGATAAACTAATGACATGAAAGCTGAGCTAAGCTTTTTGTTTTGCCATAACATTAAGGACCTAAATGGGCAGTTGCTTGGGAAATAGTTGGAGCATTTGAGGAGCTGCTGTGCCTAGCTCCTCTTTTTATTCTTCTTGTTGAAAGATAGGGTCCTCAGCCCTCTCAGCAGGTGGGAATGTGCCTGCTCTGAATCAGTGCAAAGGCACCTGCCTTGTTTTGTCTCTTGCTCCAGCTGTGAGGCCACATAACCTCCCTCCCTGTCCTCAAGCAAGGTGAGGTCACCCTCTGGTGAAGCATGGCTTAGCCTAGTTGGCTAGCACAGCAATGAACACTTGAAGATGCTGTCTGCCATAGAAATTAATTCCTTTTCTCTGTGACTCCAGAAAATGCCACTCGTGCAAATGGTGCCTAAGAGATGTCCGAGGTTTAGCTTTTATTTCTTTTTTGTTGTTGTTGTTTTGGTTTTTTGGTGTTTTTTTTTTTTTTTTTCTGTGCATGTGAACAACTAAGAGCCTAAAGAGTACTTTTAAAAAAATAAATTTGGAAATAGCACAAGGCAGTACCTGGGAGGTAGATGATAACAGTGGTACAACAGGTAGAGCTCAACAGGAGATGTGTTACTGCTGCTGGGTGCTGAGATCCCCAGTGACTGAACACATGTAAACTTCAGTTCTCTCTAAACAAGTCCTTAATGCTGTCTGAAGGTACAGCCAAAGGTGAGTGCTGTCAGTGTAGCCCTGGGGAGAAACAGCTCAGAAAAGGTCAGGACTCTTCCTGCTTCTCCCATTGCCAAGGACAGAAGGGCAGAAGGGACAGGCTACTTCAGGCTGCAGCTGTCTGTATGTCCTACTAATGGTTAGAGATAATAGTGAGCACTGGAAATTATTATAATAAAATCCTTGAAGGATGTGCCCAGCAATTCCTGTGTTCATTCCTGGTGACATCAACTCTGGTGTTGGTTTTTTTTTGCTGTCTAACAGATGTCAATCCAGTTACCTGTTCTCTATTGCTCTGTAGGTGTAAGAATGGACTAAGCTGTGGCTTTTCTTTTTGTGGGGACTGGGAATTATCACAGAGGAGTTGCAGCAACTTCAAACTACATCTTAAAGGGCATGCAGTCTGTAAGCTGTGTCATCAGATAAGGAGAGGCGGTGGGGAATGAATAATAAATACATGTCAGGAGTGGAGAAAGATTTTGCACAGAACAACTTTTTGTGAATCTCATCTTCCTTCCCATATTTCCCCTAAGGTGAAGCATCAGTCCAATACAGTAATTTCTTTGTGATATTTCTTTAGTAAAACTCTTATAGAAAATATGTTTTCAAGTCAGATTAAAAAAAAAATATATATGTGTAGCTAGTTTGAATATTTTACTGTGATTTGTTGCTTTAATACTCCGAGAGAGACAATATATTATTTAAATTGAAAGAAATAATAAAAAACAAATGTCTTGCAAAATACAATTTAAAATTATTCAATTTAAATATGAGACTACCTTGTTAAAGGTGTTGCAATGATAACTTATTGACTAGTTAGAAGTAAAATAAATAGGCTGCCTATTTAATGAGTTGAAATAATTAATTGATGGAAGCTGTTATCCTATTTCTGTAACAACTGGAAATGTTATTTCCATTTCAGTGACTTTATCTCCCTTTCTTGTGCCATTTCAGTTCTCTTCCAGCTGCTAACCTCTTTTGTACATTTCCCCAGTTCTCTCTCTCTCTTGGTGATAGTCCTTCCTGAAGAAAAGCAGCCAGTTTCTGTGCTTGTTGTCAAATAAGCCAGTCTCAAACTTTTCAGCTGCACACATTCTTTAGAAGATACTCCTTTGTGTACTTTGAAGACTTTTGTTGAGTATTAGCTTAGCAGTATTCATGGCACTTAATGATAATAATTTCCCATCTGATGATAAATGCCCGTTTATAGCAGCTCTTTTCCAAATCCATTAATCAAGAAAGGTTATCAACAAAGTGATAAATGTAACTCTGGTTTTTGCTTGAATGTACCATATACAAAGAAATCCTTTTCATCAGTACATGCTTTGGAGTGTATAAAAATACCAGGAGTGTATGTCAAACAATAGAATATTCTTCTTCTAGACAGTCTTGCACACTCTTGTTTTTGCAGTGTTGTGGCTTGCTTCCTTCTGTCCTTCCTGGTCCTGACTGGATTAGGTTATGAATGTGGGCAATGCTTCCTAATTCCTGTTAATGTGGGGCTCCCTCAAAGCCAGTCCTTGCACAGGAGAAGTTAGCCAGAATTTATTTTCTGTCTTTTAGTATGGTAGAACTCACAATGGGGCCCATTGTTTGAGGCCAAAAAATGATATGTAAAAATAATATGTTCTGTCTCTTTCTGAGGACTGTGGCCTCATTTCGTTGAGGCAGTCTTCTGGGAGCTGGAAATGGAGATAATCCCCTGTGGCACAGATAACAGTCACGTGGGCTTTATCTCAGTCATTTCCCTTTTCTCATCAAGATTTGGAGGCAGCTGCACTTCCTGAAAGTAGTGCTTGGGCTGGATCCCCAGTTGCATCTCTGAATGCTTTTTGCTCAGTTTTTCCAATTAGATGTGGATTCTGTGACTGCTGCATTTTGCTGATCAGCTGGCATTTGCAAAGCCTGTGAACTGCACCCATGTTGACTTTCTTCGTTCTTTGAGCCATAACATTTCTTGAGTAGTGCCATCATAGTAGACATAAACCATTCTGGAAGTGGTTTCCATGGGTGTTATTCTCTGCCTCATCTTTAAAGCTGTATTGGGTTTTTTTTTTTTTTCATAGTGGTCCATCTGATGCTATAATTGTCCAGGAAACAGGGCCTCACAATAGTGAGATTAGAAATCATGTTGAGCTCTTATCTTCGAGAGTTTCTCAAATTCCTGTCTGTCTTGAGTATTGTGATTTTATTTTTTTTTCCCAAGTCCTTACTTTTTCTTCATGTCTAAAAGGATTTAAAATTTCTTTCAAACATCTGGTCATTTACATTTTCTTGAGGAGGGTTTGCTCTCAAAATAGCATTTCTTGAAACCACTGTGTACTTTCTGTAGGTGGTCGTCAACATATGCTGGGGCCAGCTGACTGACTGACTAACAAAATTGATATGTTTATTATTTATTGAATGTATAATTTTTTTTAAACTCAGAATTTTTTTCCAAATGAAGCTTGGTGTTGCTTGGTATTTGTGCAGTCTGGGTAATTTCAGACCTTACTTTTTACCTTACTTACCAGATGTATGGTTAAATGACTCATCAGAATTTAAATGTCTTATCAGAATGGGAATGTCTCATCAGAAATTAATTTTTAATTTGGGAGTTCTGTCACAAAACCTTTGGGGTGCTGTCTCTTACCATCCCTTAGAGAAGGTGGACCAGGAGGGGATGGACACTGGGAGAAACAATGAGGCTTTTCACAATGAGTATTTAACAAAACTCCCTGCTTGATTGATCTTCAGCCAAACTTGTTTATTCAGATTTAAGACCTAGCCCTTAAATGTGACCCTGCAGTAAGCAGAAAGCTGCCCTTGTGCTCAGGAGCAGGCAGAAGGGGCACTTGATGAGATGGAGCTACAGATATTACACTCATGAGTTATAAGGAAGGAATTGCAATAGATGATAGGAAAGGTCTGAAAAGAAAGCAACAGCTGATTTAGTTCAGCTCAAAATGACCCTGCCAAAAGAGGCAAATGATATCACAAGCTGGAAGGTCATTGTTTCTTTATAGACTTTTAAAATATGTTTTTATCCAAAAAATACACTGGGAAACTTGTATGATGGTGAATAAACCACTTTAAACTCATGGGAAACAAGCATCCTTAGCTATTCAGAAATCTTCAAAACTGCTGACAGGAAGAAGATCTGGTTTTATCCTAATGGAAATGATTAAATACCTCACTGCTAAAGTCAGGTATGTGCAATGGTGCATTTTGCAGTGTCCTATTCTTCTTGACCAAAAAGTCTGGAAACACAGAAATTATAAAAGCTGACTTGGTTATTTTACTGACCTTGAAAGTGTGCAGTGTCATTTGCCTTGTTATTTTTTGTTAATCAGCTTTTCCCAGCCATAGTTCTTACATCATCAGCTATGGAGATGAACTGCAATAGAATCAACAGTGTAAGAAAAATTAAGGGTTTTTTATATGCAAATTATTGTAACTGTGGGTAGTTTCTCATTTTAAAACAAAACAAAATTTAGATTCTGAATAATTCCAGTCACCCTTCCTATTTATGACCCAGAAATTCTTGCAGTGCATCCTCTAGCCTTCTAACATTTCCCCACAGGTGGATAGGAGATTTTGGAGAAAAAAGTTACAATTTTATTATTCCACAGATGCACAATTTTGTTCTCAGAAAATTAGCTCCCTCTTCTGCTTTTTCCTTTTATATCCTCGGATATGTGAAGCTCCATCTTTTTCTGCCCTCACTGAGGATACAAGGAGAAAACGTGGGGAACAGGCATTTGTTTTTAAAGAATATCCATCAACTTCAGATCCTTTTTCTGCTTCTTGCAGTAGTTACTGGTTTTGCAGGCACAAATTATTTTTAGGAGGTATTTTGATTACTTCAGGACATGGTTTTGAAACATTAATGTCATCTCTTATTTAATCTGGTCAACTGTTGATCTCCCATTATGGATCCAGTTCTTCAGCCCTTAAGATTCTTTTTGTTACTCTCCAAATTCTCCATTTTTTTGTGTTTCTGTAGTGTCAGGTGTTAGGTTGGTGCTGCTCAGCCGTTGTCAAACTTTCTGACTCTGTTCCAGTATTTAACAGCATGGCCTCTGTACAGGTAGAGTTCATATAGGAAGATGGTTTTTGTCCTCTCCACAGAATTCAGTTTGGTTGTATTGAAGTCTGCTGATTTTTAGCTGCAAAACCCAGCATCTTATGGATTACAGTTAGTTAAGTACAATTTCCAGTTATAAAATAATTTTCATTTTCACTGGGTATGCTGTGGTTCCGTAATTTACCTGTAAAAATGACATTTACTTTTGATCATGATGCGATTCATTTTTGTGCATGATTTTAAGTACAATATTGACAGAATTCCTCTCTTTCTTCCTCTATGAGATTGTTCAGCATGAGCATTTTAAAACAGTCTGAAAGCAAGGAAATTAGTTAGATATGTAAACTCAAGCAATTCCATTAGCAGTCCTTACTTCATTTTGATAATCTGCTTTTGCTTTGCAGTCACCAAACACTTACTGGAATGCATCTAGTATTAATTAATGGAATTAACTGAGAACAAAATTGTGCATCTGTGGAATAATAAAATTGTAACTTTTTTATCCAAAAAGTTTTTTATCCTGAATCTCCTATCCATCTGTGGGAAACTTGTTAGAAGGCTAGAGGATGCACTCCAAGAATTTCTGGGTCATAAACAGGAAGGGTGACTGGAATAGCAACCTATTTGAGTTGTTTGTTTGTTTATTTTGTTGTAGTGTGTTATATACCACTCCCTCTGTATTTCCGTGCTGCAGTTGTGACATGCATGGAAGGGCTCATCTGCTGCCTTCCCTCTGCAATTTTTCCATGGACAAGGTGTTTTTGCAAGGAGCAGATTCAGGTGGTCCCTTCATTTGCGTGTAGTTTAACTCCTGCTAAATACAGCGAGTTTGACACAGATGGCACAATTTGCCTCCATTTCATAGAAGACAAGTTGCATTTAATTTGGCTGTATCCATGCCACTGATGGTTTCTGGAATGTGAGAAGTATTTTGGCCACTTCCCATGGCTCAGGGTGGGCACAGACAGGGATGCTGGCTCAGCCTGGGGATGATGTGGGTGCCCAGGCTGCCCATGGGCACTGGCCAAGCCAGCAGCTCTCCTTGTGCTCTTAGGAATTCCCTGGGAGTATCTGCAGCAGGAGACAAAGGATACAAGCTTTACTTACAGCTGTATGGCAAGTGGAGCCCATACAGGCAAAGCACTTCTGTCGCTGTGTAATTTCAGACATGTTGCCTTGCAGGGTTACTTTCTACTCAGTAACACCCTTTTAGTACAGTTCTCTTGCCTCCTAGATTCCAACCCTTCCAAAAAAGGTGGTTCCTCTAGTGGACTGGCTTTTTCAAGAGGGTTATTGTGTATGTGAAAGTGTATCTCAGACAGCTTGAGCATAGTCAGAGCTAATTTTATTCAAAAACTGGCTTTGCTCCCATGCAGTGGATTCCAGCTGTTCCAGTGGATGCTGTTTTTTATCATTGTGCTGCACTACAGAGTATTAGTGTTGAGACTACATATGCTTTTATCTTGTATAAGTTTTCAAAGATTTTCCCTGCTGGCAGTTTACACTGCTCAACCTATTCTCTTTTATGCTTTCTATATGTAATATACATGGCAGCCACTAGCTGGAGAATCATATGTAGCAGCTGGTTGCACTCTGTATTTCTTTCAAGATCTTGTGCAAAACTTCAAAGTTTACATCAGCTTACAGGAAAAATAATGCCTGAATATCAAAGGGAGAAATGAGCAGAGTACTCAATAAATGTTGGTGCTGCTCTGAGTGCTTCCACATTGCTTTGAACACAGCTCACTCATTTCTTTAGAACATGCCCTGATATTTACATTACCTTTCTCTAATTTTACTATTTTTCAGAGTTCATTTATGAACTGCCTTTCATCTACTAAGATGCTTTTATGATGTCATTGGGTTCTCATTAGTCAAACTTGCTTGTTTTTTAATAGGATCATAATTTCATTTGGCAAGCCAAAACTTTATCTTACCACCCCTTTACCTTTCTCTCTGTTTGCAAAGCCCAGGAAAGTCTTTGTGTGAACATCATGTTTCGAAGCAAAACAAGAACCCCATAGACAAAATAATCCAAGTCCCACTTGCAAGGTTGATGGGAATGGCTGAGCAGTGTGTGTGCAATGTTCCTGGACAGCCCTTGGCTCACTCAGTATTGCAAGCCCCCCACAAGACCAGAGCAGCCAGGTGAGAGCAGCCACAGGCTCAGCATTGTGGATGAGTCACAGCTCCACTCCTGGGTGGTTTGAGAACACTGGTGAAGAATATTTGGGTAAAATAAAAATGACATCTTCTGGTTTAAGGGCTAGAGAGGAGAGCAGCTTTGGAAATAATTATAATGATTTATGAGCTATTAGTTAATGTGCTCACCCATGAATTTGGGAATTAGCACTCCTCTGAAGTCTAAAGAAATTAAGTGAGTTGTAATTCACTTGAAGACAGATTACTAAGTATAAGAGTTTAGCTAGGAGCTAAGACTCTCACACCTTAACTTCCAGAGAGGTCCTTTTTATTATCTTTCTTAGTAGGTTTTTAATAGCCCATTCTGACAGGGAAAACTGTCTGGGTCTGTCCACTTGATTTGCTTCTTTCTGTATCATGCACTGGTTATGAACCCCAGTGAGCTTCTCTAGCTCTTCTCCCTTGGCAGTGCTGGGAAATAGACCCTCCTAAAGAGTTGTCTTCGTTTTATCCTAAAATTAAGGTGTTTTAAGACAGAGCAATGAATACTTGGAAGCCCAGGGTCCTTTTTTGGGGGGGTATCAAAATAATACCAGAGCTTGTAGATGAACAAGATATAGAAGATAAATTAAACCTTTTTAAAAGGGAAATATTTATTTCCATTTAAAGACTGCCACTTCTCTTTACTTTGTTGTTATTATTATTATGAAATGGCTTGAGATGCACAGATAAAAATATGTCCTTTTTAACATTTATGGACCCCAATACCAAAATCAGCTTTTGAGATTAATTTCCTCTTCCCTTCCCATTTAGAAGCTGAGTGCTCCAGCAGAAGCTGCCTAGGGGAGGGAGCTCTCTGTGCTCTGGGCTGCTCTCCGAGCCTCTCCTGGCAGCAGATCAGTGAGACTTCCTGAGACACTTTCCAGTTCTCTGCCTTTTCATCTCTTACACAATTCCTTATGTAAAGGTTGCAGGTTTCTTCTTCTCAAGGCTGAATGCCTCTTTCTCTTTGCCCTGCATGGAGGGTGTTTCCTGATGGTTTTTGTGGAGCTGTGAGGACGTTTGTTTTCAATTCCAACCTGGACATCATCACTACTGCTTCATACACAGGGCTTGAGGCTGCCCTTAGCAGATATGCTGCTTTTTCTTCGATGTTATTTTTGCCTTCCTGCTGTGGCTTGCTGATAGACAAGAATCAAATGTCCTTTTAGGCTTTCTTTGCTGAGCTATGTCAGCCAGGGCAGGCAAGGCCAGTGTCTTTGCTTCCTAGAAGATGTAGCTGCAGCAAGGCACCAAGTGGGGAAATTTGTACTGACATTGATTTGTGGGCAAACCCCAGCTGGCAACTCAGCCTCACACAGCCACTCACTCACCAGAGTGGGAGAAACTGGAAGGGCAGAAGTGAGAAAATACAGGGTGAGGTAAAGGCAGTTTACCAGATATAGGAAAAGCTGCACTGTCAAGCAAGGAATTTGTGCACTATTTGGGGGTCCTGTTGGTTGGTG
Source organism: Melozone crissalis (assembly GCF_028551555.1). Taxonomy (NCBI): domain Eukaryota; kingdom Metazoa; phylum Chordata; class Aves; order Passeriformes; family Passerellidae; genus Melozone; species Melozone crissalis. Next base: position 45,817,118 of record NW_026535784.1, on the reverse strand, counting down.
GTGGTTCTGCCATCTCCAGGAATTGAGGGCTTCATCACATATAACAGGAAGACCAAAGCCATCACTCTAAGCATCCTCTTTTTCTTTTTCTCCCACCTTTTACTGCTGACCATGATGCTGTATGATATGGAATATCCCTTGGGTCCATTTGGGTTAACTATCCCAGCTGTGTCCCTTCCCAGCCTTTTCTGTAGCACATCCTGCTCACTGGCAGGGCAGTGTGAGGAGCAGAAAAGGCCTTGACACCAGTAACCTCTGCTCAAAAATAGTGAAATCATCTCTGTTATCAACACTATTTTCACCACAAATGCAACTCACAGCATCACATGAGGAACTACTCTGTCATAGCCGAAACCAGGATGTGTTTTCTCATTGGTAGGGAATATAAATTGGGCAGGTGGGGGTCTAGTGTATATAAGAGCAAGGACTTGAAAAATGAAAATGTGATCTATTTTTCAAAGCCTGGTGTCCTCACTGCAGAGCCAAATCAGATTATTTCTGGTGTGATGTGCTTTCTCTTTCGCCATTCCCCCCCAGCAAGGTTAATTGCTCTGTCTGGATGTGTGTCCACATTACTGAAATTCCAGTGTTAGCAGTAAGGGACTGGTGTTACGTGGTGTGGCAGTGACCCCTGACCATTGGGATGGCTGTGGTGACGTTCTACAGTGCCAGCTTTTCCCCCTGGTCAGTCAGTATTCTCTAATTATAATCAGGAGCATGGGTCAGGAGCACCTTTCTTGAGATAAGGGTGCTCAGTGCTACTGAGGACAAATAAATGGTGCAACCTCTAAATACTTTGAAGGATTCTTCCTGTTAATTTGTTATAAGTTGCTTGCATCTAGACAATCCATTTGTCTCAGGAGCTTCAGAATTCTGAACACCTGACTTGTCACACCGTGCATTTGCTTCCCCCTGCCACGCTCAGCTGCAGGGTCCAGCTTGCAAAATTTTGAGCATCCCTAAACAGGCTGTAGGTAAAAGATAGACCAACTGCAGTGGAACTGCATGATCTTGTGGTATCAAATAGATATTTCACAGAATCACACAAGGGGTCAGGCTGGAAGGCACGACAGTGGGTTATCTGGTCTGACCTCCCTGCTCAGGGAGCATCATCCTAGAGCACATGGCACAGGATTGCATCCAGATGGTTCTTGAATATCTCCAGTGAGGGAAACTCTAAAACCTTGCTGGGCAATCTGCTCCAGTGCTTTTTCACTGATGTTTGAAAACTTCAAATCCTTCTTGGTACTCCTACCAAAAAAAAAGGTTTTAACATGTTGTGGACTACTGAGATAACATTGAATATTTTGGGCAAGATGGTGGTGGGGGAAGATTCTTCCCCATGTTTTGCTTTCTCTGCCTTCTCTCCTGTATTGCTGGAGCAGAGGGGATGCCCAGGTAGGCTTATTCCACTTGGAAAGTAAATGGGGGAGAGGCACAGGCAGACACCCAGGCATGGGTTGGTGAAGAAATGTTGATGGGAATAGTATTGTGGGGTTTGTAGTAGTGTGATACTCTCAACTCGTAATTCTGGTGTTGTGCACATTTGGTTATGAAGACTGAGATGCCTCCCACAGAGAAGTGGCAAGTGGAGAAGGACTTCAGTGGGAAGTTGAGATGTAGTTTTTCTTTTCCCACAATTTTAGTGTTTCTTCCACCCTCATATGGCCTTACATTGTTTTTTTGCCATCATTTTTTATTCCCTTCTAGTATGTAATTTTGAAGATTAAATAATAAGAATCTGGTGAAGCATCTTCCATCATATTTTCCTGCAGTGAAGTGTAGCACAAATTATCCTGTAGTGAAGTAAAAGCTGAAATGAATGGCAGTAACTGTGTCTGAGCCCAGCCTTGATTCACCATACCTGCTGTTACCCGAATGAATGCATTATTCATAATTTACATGATACTTTCCTGAAGGCAATATACTTGAAAGCAATGTGTGTAATATAATGTGTCATTATTCCAGAGCTCTGAAAATGTCCTTTTATAATTCTCCTTAGCAGTACCGTTTATGTGATGTGGAAACTATTTTCTGACACGTGTGCCTAAGCAGTGAGCTCTTTGTTAGATCCAATTAGAATTTCTCCCTTGACGGAGTGTGAGGCTCTAAACCGCTGTTATGCTTGGCCATGGACAAAATTAATCCAGTCAGCTGGGACTCCCAGCATCAACCTTCTGCGATCTTATGGCATGGAACCACTGATATGTGCTTTTCACATTCAGCAAATCCAAGATTCAGTGCAAGACGCAGCAGCCACACCACCTTTCTGGCACAGCAAACGGCGTGTCAGCACATTTAAAAATTATTACATGAATATGAGCTACTGTACAATAGCACTTTCCCCCACAGAGTGGTGGAACTCCTCTCCCAGTGGTGAAGAGGGTTTCTCATTTATCTTTTCTTGATTTTTTATTTTTATTTTTGCAAGCATGATGAACATGTTATAGATGCTTTGCTTATGAAGATAGTTAAATAGCATTTAAGAAAATCTGATCAGTTCTGTGATTCTTCTGCACTATAAATTGTGAAAAAGGTCCAGACCCCAAGCATTTTTGTTGATTTTCTATTACTTGCTTGTTTTAGCAGGTGTTTGGTTTAGCTAAATGCTACAGAGGATTGTTTAAGAAACTTAACTTTAGGTTGTGTGTTAAGCACATCAATTTCAGATGGAGTAAAGTACTTTCAAGTGTCACAGATTATTTTTTCCCCATGTAGTTCCTAAAATCTGTGAATGGAGAGTTAGTTGCTGTTGATGCTTTGCTAAAGCAAGAGTGGTAAATGCGATTTAGATCTAATCCAAATCTACAGTTCTTCCTGAGAGCTTGTACAAAGGCCAGAAATGTTTTGACAGGTTTTGATCCACAGCAATCTCTGTGAGCATCAAAATGCTTCATCAGTTTATTGTGACACCTAAATGCTTTTAAAAAGAACCTCTGTTTTTGGTAACTGTGCTCCTCAAGCATTGCAAATCCATGTTCCCCTGGGGCTGGAAGTGATGTGCTGCTCTTGGTGTTTTACTCAGCCTGACTCTTCTGGGTGTTCAGTGGCTTCTGCAGGTGCTTGCCCAGGCTGGAGAGCCCTTTTTTACCTTGTTGATGCTTCAGACAGCTGCTGTGGAGTGAGGTTAGGTCCTGTCCTGTGCTTGTCATGTCTTTGGGTTGAAAAGTGCTTCATCTCTAACTGCTTTTGTTCCAAAATCAGTGTATGTACAGGAAAGCTGATCCAGTGCTCATTCCCTGGGAAATAACCCATCATAGAGTTGTTCCTTTTTGCTTCTAGTAGCTCCCAGAAGGAGCCAAATGCTCTACATCATATATAGGAAATGTGACTCAAGGTAACTCTGAAAAACCCCCAAGTGCCCTGTGCTAATTGTGATACAACATTTTATGAAATGCAGATAGACAGGCACATATTTAAATCATTTGGGCAGCTAAGACAGTGTTGGATTCTTGACATATTTCTTCATGTATGAACAATTGCAGTTACTCTTCAGGTTTCCATTTTTTTAAAGTTAAGTCAGGATGGTAATATCTTAGAAAAAGGACATAACACATTTTAGTTATTTAGGTGTAGAGTACAATTTATTGCAATTATTAGCTTAGTTTTAAGTGAGAATTTGAGGGGTAGCAAATCTTAAGTTAGCTCTGCAGCCACAGAATGATGCAACCAAACTGTATTCTGGATGTATTTTGCATTTATCTGGAGGAATTCAGCAGCAGAACAAATTTTAGATTGCCCTGAAAAAACCTAATCAGTAGATCACCAAGAGAATTATGGATACTAACAAATATTCCTGAGTGTAACTGGTATATGCAGGTTGGAAGTGTGCAACTGATCAACCAGATGCTAATTTGTGTACTATGGGTTGTGCCTTTTTGTACATAAATGTTGATAGCTTCTTTCTCAAGATGAATTGAATTTCACAGTGTTGTGGAAAATGTCCCTTTAAAATTTTACAAAACCTTTATGGTAACTTAATTCTTTGAAATTATAAAAGATAATTTCTTTTGCTGCCAACTAAACAATATATTTTTGTGTACCTTAAAGTATTAAAAATCTTGAAAGTCATTATTCAAGTGTAAATAATTTAAACAAAACATTTTTTGTTAGACTCAAATATTAATTTTTATGAATCCAAATTTTAGTATTGTGCCACAGCAAGTGGAAATTTACCAAAGCTGAGAGCAACGCCATTTTTAGCACTCTGTCTGTTCCTAAATAAAAACTTTTATGAATCTTTGGAATGAAGGTAAAGTGGCATGGGCCTCTCTAAAGAATGTCATAATAATTCCTATTTTATAACCCTACCTGTTACAACTTTGTAGCTTAAAAGATCTGTTCATAAATTACACTGTGTTATTGGGAGAAATATTTGTCAGCTTTTTATTTTTCTGTACTGGATTTACGTTTCCTATTTGGGAAAAAAAATAGCCTCCTGTCATGGTTTTTGTCTGGTCACATTCTGCTGCCTTGCTGCAAATTGTTAATCTAATTTTTTTTCCTTGAGTCATGTTGTTCTCTTGACTCTCCTGCTTCATTCCTGCCTCCACCAAGTCCCATCAGCTGCACATCCTGTAAAGATTTGCATGGGGATTTGAACAGTTTGTTCACTTTCATCCCTTGTTCATGGCATCACCTTCTGTAGAATAACTCTGTCTGTAAACCCAATTCTGATAAAACTTTTGCGTCGTTGTTAAGAGCTTTGGAAAATCATCCACGTTGGCCATGTCACTACATAGGTGGGGTGACTCTTTGAATATAATAAGTGAAATATTTTGGGAATTGTCTTAAAGATGTGCTTACGAGAGGAAAAAGGGGAAGGCATAAACTTGTTGGAAAGGGAGCTGTAAACCACAATTCTTTGGGCATCAACTGCATAGTGTTGCACTGAAAGAATCTTTGTGCAAGCAGATGAGCATAAGCCCCTCCTTTTGGTAAATTTCCGGTAGTAGGGGAGATGATGTTTCACATGAACTTTTCACTGCATTCACAGTGTGCTTGATTTTGTGTCAGACCTCACTTCCAACAGTGACAAGGTGGTGGAGGTACTGGCAACAGATCTCCTGGAAAAAGGGTCTGCATCCAAGAGAAGGAATATGGACTCATGAAACCAGAATGTATAACCTGGTCTGTTTGGGACTAATGGGAATACCCAAGGTACAGGAATGGTTGGAACTCCCCTCAGGTAGCATATAAATTTACTGGTTGGTTACCACCACCTACTTCCCTTTTTCCTTTTTCTTGGATAAAGCCAACACATACTGGGAAAATTAACGAGAAACCATTTGAAGGCCTTATTCTTCCAAAGAGGAAGGGAAGAATGAATACATTTTTTGCTTTCTCTCACATTGATTTCCTTCATGTTTCACATTCAGGAAAGAACACATTCCACAATATCTGCTTGAGTCCTGGCTGAGAACTAGCCTTCAACTTTCCACTCCTGGGCATGTATTTTTCCTTCAGTGTACAATATTTAGCTGCATGCCATAACCCAGCCCAGCTCTGTTCTGGTAAGATGTTGTGCTCATGTTAGTGCTAAGCATCAGACACCAATTTACCTGGACAGTAAATGTGCCATTTTAGGTGTGCAGTAATGCTGCTCCACAGAACCACTGGCACTTCTCAGACACACTGTGTCTAAAGCATGGTGCCTAAGGACTTTGCAGCTGAAGTCAGGTAAATGAGTGTAATAGGGATCTTGCACACATCTGTGGCAGGACAGAACTTGGGAATTTTTGAAGTTTTCTGTTTGCTTTATTCTCTTTCTTCACATTTTGTGTTTTCTTGAATTCCTTTTTTTTTTTTTTTTTTTAAATTAGATTATTCCTAATGCTTGTCTCATTTCATTCCTGATGTTTGTTAGATGGATATAAAGCTATTAGAAACTTCAAGTATGGAAACACTTTCTCCCACTTTGTGTACTGATGTAGAAGTTTTTGTTTGTTTTTTTTTTTTTACAGTAGATATTGGAGAATTTAAGCAAAGAAGTTCAGTAAGCCATATCAGAGGTATGGTATTTATGAGAATTATATATTTATAGATGCCTTTAAAAATTGATTGCATAAATTGTTTTTCCTTTTGGGGCAACTGCATAAGTACTTAACAAGCTGGTTTTGAACAGGAACTGGAAAGATGTAAAAGAATTGCAAATATTTTCTTACTTTCCATGTGCTATCAAAAGCAGTTTGCTGCTTTGCCAAGTCGGCTTTCAGTTCTGTTTGGTCCAAATATGAGCCCAAGAAATTTTCTATAGAAAGGGAAATTTTCTATGCAAATATAAAAAAATTATTTACATCTTGCCTATCTGTGTGAAGGATGGTTGTGCATATCCTAGCTTTTTAAAAGATCATTGATATCAAAAGCATCCCTGGCACAGCTCAAGGCTGCAGTTCAAGCCTTGCCAGTACTTTTGAGGACTGCAAATGGGGTGTGTTTAGGAGAAGAAACCAAGGACAAATTGGGTTAGTATCAGCTGTTATGAACAGTAAGAAATATTTGAGTAACTTCCAAAAATGAACAGCAGAGGAAAAACAGGCAGAACTGCCTTGATCAAAACAGATTGAGACATTTATCAAACTAGGATAGTGAGTATGCGAGGCTGGAAAGAAGGTTCTTCACTTTCTGCTAATTCAAGGAATGTGCTCCTGGCCTCGTGGTCCATGCAGGTGTTATGGAGCCTGTCCATAGAGCCTAAATGCACCCTGGCCCTGACTCATGGACCACAGCTGTCCCAACCCAACCAGCTGGGCCAGTGGGGAGTGATGGTGGAGACAGATTAGCCCTGTGCTGACATGAGTCAAAGCTGACTGCAGAGGGATTGCTCAGCACATGTGGAGATCACTTCTTTGAAGTGCCCAAATTTCACTTCAGGGACTCAGTTTGAACAACTCAGATTGGGTTTATAGATTCTGTTATAGTTTTTGATTTTTCTTTATTTTTTGGGGAGGGGGAAGGTGTGTGGAAGTAGTTTGGTTTCCTTTTTAGTTAAAAGGTTTCTTGTGGCCAAATAGTCTTGTGCTATCTTCCTTGCTGATAGCACAGCCACTCAGCTTGCACCACAGGCAGGCAAATTTGAGTCCTCTTTTGTAGGAGTAGGAAGGCTTTTCTTCCTGTTTGTTTAGTTCAGCTTGGTTATTCATTGGGACCTAACAGAACTCAGTACTGGATTCCAGTCAAAGGACTCTAAGAATTGTATGTCTGAATTCCTTTGGAATTTTTAATATTTGGGTGTCTGGTATTTAGATTTTGGCCTTCGTACCCTGTTAATTTCAGTGGATTTCAAATTCCCTGTAAGGAGGAATGTAAGCTATTTGCAGATTTGCATGTAATCAGGGAGAAATGGTATCATTAAAATCCCAAATTCAGCAAAGAGGAAACCTGTATCAACTGTCAGGTTCCTAGTCTGAGCAACTAGTTATGGAAGTTGAAGTACAGCAAGCCAATTTTTTCTGGTGTCTTTTGTATTTTGGCACTTGTAGAGGGGTCATTCTCCCAACATTTGTTTTGCTGGGCTAGTTTTGCTCTGTAGTTTGTTGTTGTGGGTTGCCTGGTTGGTTGTTTTGGGGAGACTCTTTGTCTTTGAGATAGAGGTTCTCCACTTCTGTACCATCCTGGAAGCCTCTTGTGCCACTGGTTTGCAGTTGATTTTCTGGAGTGGGGATGGCCAGACTTTCATGGGCTGTTCCTGAAGTACAGTGACATTTCTGCTTTCCTATCTCTGCTGGTCACATAACTCCTGATACTTTTTCAAATCTTATTTGCCTTTGGCATGTCTGTATTATGTTGGCAGGTCACAGTTAATCTGTTAGCAATGAGTATGGTCAATAAGGCATTTTCCCTCCTTGAACTTTTCCAGTTGATAAATAGCTTCATTTCCTGGTGCTTCCATGCACTTAGCCTTCCATTTTATGCCACAGGGCTTCATGCTTACCTATCTCAAAGTTATCCATTAAATTCTGTGTGATATTCTAAATGGTCCTTCTGTGCATTGATTGTATCTCCTGACTTTGCATTAAAAGCTGTTTTTAATAAGGTACTCTTGGGTTTGGTTTTTTATTCTTTTTCCCTGCTAATCTCACTGGTAAAAATATTAAATAAAATGACTTTCTGAACAAATGTTTCTGGAGGTACACTAATAATCTCCACATGGTGCATGTTTTCCTTTTTTTAGAGCTCTATGAGCTACTCAGTCCATTCACAGTGCTAACATGTACTTCAAGTTTCCCCTCTGAGTTCACTAAAGAATTCCTTATGTCATGCTAGCATAGGCTTTGTTGAAGGCTAGATAAATGATGTCTATTAAAGATGCTCACATTTAGAAAATAAAAATGTTAGTCACACATTCTTCTCTCTCTTTTTTAAATGCAGATACATTTATTCCTGTTTCTTTCAAATTCTTCTGAGTAATTGTGCTAAAGCCATGCATTTTTCTGGGATCAGAATAACTGGACTTTCTTTGCCCAGACTGCATTTTTTCTTTCTCATGTTATGGGTATTATATTTGCTATTTTCAAATCAGATGGCACCACCCTCAGCATCAGAGACCTATTAAAATATTTCCTTTCACACCTCCTGCTTCATGGGCTGGGGTTTCCAGAGCTCTGGAATGTAAATTATCTAGTCCTAACTTCAGTACTTTAAATTATATTGAATTTTGCTGTCATATTGGCTGTGTTTACTTACACGTTCATTAACTAATCTCAGAGCAGAAACCGTAATTTTTTTGCTTTGTAAGTGTTTAAATTAAAACCACATATTTGGTATTGCACATTCTCCAGAAATCTTTAAAGCAGCCTGGTAAGCATTCTTTAAAACTGCTTGTAGAATTCACTGGCCTGTTAATTTTATCCCAGTAGACATAAAAAGCACAAGCCAATTGACAGTCAAAGCAATGTACATTTCCCAGAAATTCAAACTTGTGGGGTGAAGAGTCATTTGGCAGAAGAATGGCCATTTTCCTTCATGGCTTTCAACTAACTTTTGACTTTTGTTTAATCTGTCGCTTTTTGACATTCCTTTAGTATAGGAGTGAGAAAATGGATGCCTTGAAATCTTAAATGTGGAATTTTTCCTTTCATGTGTCTGAGGTTCCAGCCCATCAAAAATGTCATTGTCCTTCCAGTTTCCTTTCTACCCCTCACATATTGCATCTCTGTGCTTCTATCTGTGTTTTGCTGTCATCTCCTTTATAGTCTTTCCAGCTTCCTGCATAGTCTTCCAGTCCTTGTCTGACTTCCCAAGCTGCCTTTTTTGTGCTATTCCTCGGTATTTTAGAAGTAGTTGCTTTACATAGTCAATCATCTGTGGTTTTAATTTTTTCCCTGAAAATCACTCTTTTCCACAGGTAACCTGGTGGATGTAACTGAAAAAACCCTTCTACATTGTACCTACTCATTCTATTGAATAGTGTTCTTTATCACTCAGGAATTTTGATGCCTATACATGAATGCATTTATTCTCATATTTTGCTTTAGGACATGTGAATTGGTGCAGTTTCTTGTTTTCATGGTTTGGTGTTTTGGAATTTCTGTTCAGTTTCTAGTAGTGCATCATGTTGTGTAGTGGGATTGGGAGCAGCAGAAAATGTGGAGTGTTATTTGCAAAGCAGCTGTCAGGCTATGGATGTGTAGATATAGAGCATTCCACTGTTTTGTATGGAGAGGGCTTTTGGTGTAAAAGGAGGAAATCAGGCATTAGACCTGTCATTCAGGAGGTCCCTCTCAGTCCTGCTTTCCTATGAAAAGCCACGGTCAGCCACCGCCTTGTCCAGAAATGTCCTCTTCAGGGTTATTCCAATTACTGGCAGCATTGATTGGAGCACTTTCTAAGTGTCAGCAGCCAGTTTATGGCTGGCTCTCTTTTGTGGGTGGACACAATGTGATTTAACACGTCCTTTTCATTGCAAGACCACCCAACTGCAGCACTCGGAGGGAGAGAGCTGTGCTCCTTGAGCATGTTTTTATATGCTATATTGATATGTATTGGCTGTGAGAGTATCTGGTTACACATTTGAGCACTCCCCAGCTGTTCCCTAATTGCTCCTGTTTTGCTCGTGGTTGTTAATGTGTAATCTTGCCTGCTGCACTGCACTCGTATTATTTAAGCTGCTGGAAGCCTGTGCTCAGCACTGAACGTGCAGCTGGTACAGCTGTGGCTACTTCACCCTGCCACTGTGCAAGCTGCAAGCCCTGCCAAGGAGTGGGCTTGCCAGAGTGCTGACCTGTAAAAAGTGAGTGCCTCTCACGGAGAGAGAGGCTGTGCTGGAAAGCACTGCAGCCCAGAGCTGCTCCAGCACAGCTCCCCGAGGTGGGAGTGCACTGCAGAGACCCTCTCATTCCCTCCTCGCCTGCCTGAGCACTGCTTCCAGTAAGGTTCAGGGAAAAGGTTTAGCAGGTGCAGAATGGAGTTACAATGCTCTGCATTGACTTCAGGGCTGTCTTTTGTGTTAACAGCTGCTTTCTGGTCTTCTTGTCATGCCCCCTTTTTCCCTCCAAGCATGCACTGGCTTAGAGAGCTCTAGTTGCTAACAGGGGAAACTGTCACTCTGTGAGTTGTAAGAAACGCTGAGAGCTGGGTCTTTGCCTCCTGCAAATGGGGAGTTCATCATCTCACCTGGTATTGCTGCAAAGAATTGGGCAGAAGTTACTGGGATGTGGAGAAACTCTTCTGGATGCACTCGTGCAGTCCGCTTGCAGTGTGGCAAATAGCACAGTTAGTGTATGTATGCTTTACATAAATGTGTACCCTAAGTGTACCCAGTGTGCTGTGTATATGGGAGTGATAGTGTGCTGGACATTTATTTTAATAAGAAAGTGTTGGGGGAAAATAGGCAAGAAGGGAAACCAGCTCAAGATAATTCACTCCAGAGCAGGACAACTCTTAAGCTGGAAGAAATCTGGCTTGAGCTCCTGCAGAGCCAGCAGTGAGGGCTTTGTCCACATGATGAAACCTCAGGAGCTGCCAAAACTGTGAGTTCTGATTGGATTATAAATGTCTATATTTTCCCACCACCCCTCTCCCCTAGCAGGGTAAGTGGTTGTTGGGGAACTGTTAGAAGAAACTGGAATTGCACAGGGAGGCAAAATCCATGCAGGATGGCAGGGTCTTTTGGAAAGTCATTCTGATCAGGTACATTTCTCCTAATATTGAGAGCTGATAAGTACCAACATGTAAACTGCCTTTTGAAGCCATGTAGGAGTAGTGGCCCAGACTTGCAGATCGCAAGCCTGCTGTGGATTGCCAGTATTGGTTTGCCATAACAGGTTTTAGATTTACTGCCTTGGGCAAGGTACTTGCTCAGAGGGACTTCAGTTACCAAGCAAATTTTAAAAGAAGAACCAACAGCTTTCTTTTAGTAAAGCGAAAGAGTTAGATTCTTGGTATAAGGCTGGAAATGTGATCACAAAAAAGAAACATTAGGACAATAAAATCTGTCCACAGAGTATACTTGATGTCAGCTTTTTCTAGAGGTGTCTTTAGGTATTAAGTGTTTGTAAGCCAGAATGAACTCCAAAGCAAAGACTTGACCTACCAGGGTACTTCTGTGGAGTCCTCTGTTTCACAAGATCTTCCTGAGTTTTTGAGTTTGTGTTTGAATAATGTGTTGCCTTTCAATGCTTAGACCCTTCTTAGCTCCCTGCTCCGAATATGCAGCACTACCAGACTTCTTGTTGACTGTGAGATTGCTCTGCTCTATTTCAGAGTATATATCCACGATGAGCACAAGTCTTGGATGTGACAATCTTTCCATTCCATTCAGTCTTTTTCTCAGGAAAACAATTTCATTGCAGTCATAAAAGTACACTGCTCCACTTTGAGGACACAAAACACAGAAGCTTGCTTCTTTTATAGTGATTTTTAATTTCGGAAAGCCTGCTTACAACAGGAACTTTTTCATAGCAACATCATGGCTTATGTTTTCTCTATAAAAAATAAATTTAAATTGTATGTGCAGTCTCTGTGGAAAGTTTTCTCCAGTATATTTAAAATACTGACGCCTTCGCTACATGACTCAGTTTCTTCCCCTTCTTAGTTTGAAGGAACGTGGTAACTTAACATAAAAATTCCTGTTGTTCATAAAGGAAAGAACAGCATTTTTACTAGATATGGAAAATTCCAAGTGGAACACGTACAGAGATAAAATACCATTTGGAGATTTAAGAAGACTTTTAATGATTCTGACTTTTTTGACGCAGAGCACATGACAACCTCACAAATATTCTGTTTTCCAGTGCATTATGGTAGCTCATAATGAGAGAAGTCATGCAAGTAGAGAAGAACAAATTATTTATTTAAATAACCCTCTCTTCAATGCTTTCCTGAGAAACCAGAAGAGAGTACCGTGTAGCATTGAAAACTCCTTAACTCTAACATACTTTGTAGCTGCAGGTAATGTCTGAGTTACTGTTTGTGCTCAAGGGAGAAGCCAGTTCTTTTCCTTTCTCCATCTTTTAATAGCCTGGGGACTCATGTTCCAGGTGACAACTGGCACTGGTTAGGGGCAGCAGCAGAGCCATGCCAGCCTGTGCAGATATTCACTGCCTGGTCATGGGTAAGACTGTCTGTGTGCAGCTCCCTTAGAAGAAAGGTTACATCACAGACAGTGCTGAGGTGAGGCAGGGCTGAAAGGATATAGCAGGTTTTTTTCTTTTCCTGCTCCAATTTTAATTTGTTAGCACACCTGCAGGTCTGGCATTTGTTTCCTTCTTTGCTTCTCCTCCTTTCAATATGTATAAATGGCTCACTGGAGGCAGAACTAACTCTGGTTTTACTTCCAACTGACTTAACCCCATGGTGCTGCTCCCCAGTGCCCAAATCCCTGCACCAAGAAGCACTCTCCATCCTTTTCTTTCTTTCTGGTAGGTAGTTCTTGAGAGGGAATTGGTGAATGCTGGTCTTGGAAATCTCTACAGAAAATAAGAATTTAACACACGTCTCAATTCAAAATTATTTATAATGTTTAGCTATAAGGGTAGATATAAAGAGGATGTAAGAGGAACACAGTTTATTGTTCCAGAGGGACAGAGGATGAAGAGCACGACATCTGGAAAGTTTGGTAATGTGAATAAAACCAACTGGAAACAGATGGATAATGGGGAGCTCATCTCCTACTACAAATCTTCCTGTTTTAAGGAAATGCTAAATCTCCTTTTAGGACCTGGCAATATTTTAAAGAGGACTTTCTGTATCTCAGAGGAAGTTGATAATAAGGAAATAAAATTATTCTAGTCTCTGTGGGACAAGGATTTATTCACCCAGGTGAGTGAAGCCAAATTTTTCAAATTCAGCTATTGAACCTCCAGTCTTTAGAGAGAACTAATTGTTATAAGGATGAAAAATACACAGAAAACATACCATTTATAAAACACAAAATCAGCTCTATCCTCTTGAGTTGTCAGGCCCAGTTGCACAAATAATTACTCTTATAATAACTTTAAAATTGTAGTTGCTTTGATAATTAGTATCGTATTTAGTAACGGAATTATTAGATTAAAATCCTTGTTCTTCAGAATGAGAACTGGAAATTAATACTAATGGCACCAGTGTAAATGTCAAATTAATAATAACTTGTTGAGGATCCTTTTAAATCGTATAATGTGGTATCTGGAAGTTATAACCAGAAGGTGAGCTAACAGTAACAGCTGAATTTTCCTTTTGCCTACCACAGAAGATGCTTTCTTATCCAGAAATACTAATTACTAATTGATGTCATTTAAAAAAAAGCCTTTCATTTATTTGCTTGATACCTAGTGTGCTTAATGCCTTGATATTTTCTGGAGTGTATTGTGAATATTTTAGCTGAAGTACACAACTTAAATTTCACTTTGCGACATTCACAAATGAAGGCAGGGCAATATCAAGGTTTTAAAAATTAATTACATATTTGTGTTTATTTACATGCATGTGAGGCAGTTTCTCTGTGCATTTGCTCAATGGAAGGAAACAAAAATTAATTTGTGAAGCGTGGGAAATTATCAAAAATGGAATACAGTGATTTTGTGTTCCAGGGACTGAAATTTTCTGTATGCACATGTTGAGAAGGGGCCAGACCCAAACAAATCGTTCTCAAACATTGAACACTTCAGCCCAACAGTCATAGGTTTTTGTTTGTTGTAAACCACCTTCTTCAGTCCTAAGTTTACTGCTTAATATCTATTAATTGCTATTTAATGTCAGTGCCATCATAATTTCTTCAGTACTGTTGCTTAAAAAAGCACTTTGTCAGCATGGTCTGCCTGCTGTAGCTCTGCCCTCTATCCATGTAATTGTCAGCCTGATTTTTTCATAGTGGAGTTTCACAAGTGTAATAAAAGATTGCAGGCTTAGATGGATGTGTTTCGTATATCTGTACAGTGAGGTAACAGTGTAACTGGAAAGTGCTCAGTAAATCAAACCATACATATTTAAGTATTCTTAAAGGACAAAATTAGGGGAAATTCTCTTACAGGCGAGCAGGTCTCTTCTGAAAAATGAAATCTAAGAAGACCCCAGATGCTTGCTTTTATTGAATCCATAAAATCCTCTTATGAAATCTGGTTTTATAATAGCAGCTTGTACAGAAGAAATCTGGAAAACACACATATGTTTTAAGATTCTAAACATCTTCCCAGTGATCAGGGCATTTAAGATAAGCAGAGGTGAGCAGATCTAGCAAGTTTCTGTTTCCCTTATCAAACTGATGTGTTTTAAAAACACTAATAGTTAACTAGGCTCTAGAGCCCAGTGACATTCTCAGCTTTGCATCAGGAGGAGCTACAGTAGCTTGGGGTGCTGCCTGGAAATGTGATGCTGTGCCTGCAGGAGTTGGGGGGACAGCCCTGGCTTGTGTGCAGGCTGGCTGCAGAAAGCCCAGGGCTGTTTTGTACCCATGCCTAGGTCAAATGAGAGTGTGGTGACAAGAGCTGGAGATTTTCTTGTGTTTTGATGAAGACTGTTGATTAGGGTTTGAGGTTTTGATCTTCTAGGAAAGAAAAAATAATTCCAAAGCACTAATAATTAGTGCAAGTGTTTACTTTGCTCATCCCATGCTTTCTTTCCTGTCAATAATTGGAATTGAAAGCTGTATAGCTAATTCCCAGGTGGTTATTTTCTGTATTTCATCTTGCTGCTGTAGCAACCCCATGGCCAACAACTGCTCTAGTGGGGCAGTGACTGAGCCATGACACATCTGTGACAAAAAAAACCAAGGAACTTTATTCTTCAACTGAAAGTATGCATCACACTTCCTCACAGAGTATACATGTTGCTGTGACTCTTTCCTAGGTTCCTGTTTTAGCCCCAAGTGTTGAAATGTCATTGTGGTTCTTGCTGAGCCAGGGCCTTGGTTTCTTTCTATTTAGCAGTGTGGAGAGTTCTTGAGTTGGTTTGCATTGGCACCTTTTCATTAGAAATGTTGTAAGGTTGTAAACAACAGGTGTGTGCGGTCAAACATTCCTTCAACAAAAAGAAAAATTTACATTTGACAATGAATGCATCTTCATACTGTTTTTGTTTTGATTAATGTTTATTTCTACTTGACTCTCATTTCCCCAGTTTTAAGTATCTGCATACTTCTGATATTCGCATATATTAATTGAACACTATTTTTCTTATGCAAATTTTGTTGATGCCTTATGCTTTAAGAGAAA
Organism: Melozone crissalis; assembly: GCF_028551555.1. Classification (NCBI taxonomy): domain Eukaryota; kingdom Metazoa; phylum Chordata; class Aves; order Passeriformes; family Passerellidae; genus Melozone; species Melozone crissalis. The sequence goes on along the minus strand of NW_026535784.1, from coordinate 45,801,489 downwards.
GTAGCACTTAATTTATAAAATCTTTGCATGCTGAATAAGATCCATGGCTAGAGATGTCTGAATCCACTCTGATTCCATAGAAACCTCTTCATTTTTTTGCCATGCGCCTTTCTCTTAAAATAAAAATCTTATTGTTGGATGCATGCAATGACTGATGTTTGAGAAGAGACATGTTTGGAATGCTTGAATAACTCACATCATCTGCACTAACTTCAGCTCTTGCCCTGCAAACTTTCAATATGACTCAGGTGTTCCTCTTGCACTGACAGAGAGGAAAAAGCCAGCAGTGAACGCTTGCAATGGACTCACCACTGTTTAGTAGCAGGAATGTGGTTCTGTATAAATGCAGCAAATCACTGGTACTGGAATAGAAAGAGGGAGGGAAATCTTGAGCCTACCATGGGCAAAAATGATGCTTTAAGCTAAGCAGCTTCTGGTGTTCCTACTGTAAACCAACGGAACTTGACTCTTGCCAGGAAGCAAAATGTTGAAGTCCAGCTCTTTTGCCAATTTTACCATCAAAATGAAAGTATTATTAATGCAGAGGGTTGATTCCCATTTCCAATATAGAGGGTCACTAAGACCACAGAATAGTTTGGGTTGGAAGGAACATTGAAGACCACTGAGTTCCAACCCCCTGCCACAGACAGAGACACCTCACCTAGACCTGGCTGCTCAGAGCCCCATCCAGCCTGGCCCTGAACACTTCCATGGTTGGGGCACCCACAGCTCCTCTGGGCAGCCTGTTCCAGGGATTGATACTGAGCAGGAAAGAAGGAAGGGAAATGGACTGAGAAAACAGACCTGTGTTTGGGACAGGATCCTATGCTGTGCTGGGATTACATTGTACATGAATAGCTCTTTTGTCAAAAGAGAAGTAGGACAAGAAGACCTGAATGCCGAATGTTAACAAAAAGATCAGTACATTGTGCAGAGCAGGAGCTGAGTGAGAACATTTAGTCCTTGTGTAAAGATTGCCCCAGAGTGCTGGAAGGTCAGGGAAACCTTGTAGTTTTCTGCTGTTTCTTCACAGTGGAACTGGAGACACAAACATTTTGACATTTCCATTCCCTCTTCATCCCCTAGGTGTCATCAATATAAACTGGATTAAGTGAGGAACAACCAGAAACTCAGGTTAAGTGACAAAGAGGTATCTTACTGAAAACACAGTTTTATGCCTTTGTGGAAGATACTTGGGGAATGCTTTCAATGGTGCTCTCTGATCTTGTAGTATGTCTGGATTTTGGAAGGTTAAAACATTTAGGAAGTATGTCCAAAACATAAAACATACTGGGCTTTGTTCTGTTGCCTCTACTTTGGTGCTTGCCACCTTTGGCAGATACCTGTACTAATCCATTAGCTGTCTGTGTCAGTGAGTGAGATGTTAATACAAGTCTGGAGAAAAATTGCCAAGGAAAGGAAAACCTTGGAGGAACTCTAAAAATATGTCAAAACCAGTTAGGGTGGTTTTGGGGTTTAATAGTAAAAATGTGGAATGTTTTTAAAAATAAATAATGGAAAAATATGTAAACCAAAATTCTTTCTCAGTATACAATATGGTCATTTTCCTTTGTATTTAAGTTCCAGCTTGACGCTATAGTAGCTATCTTTTGAAAGTCCCCTTCTCATGTTTTTATACAATCTTTTTATATGAAGTGCTACAGTGATTTCGTTGATTTTTGCATCATCCGAAACAGGATGGTCACAGGAGCATTGCTGTTTAGCTTGAGGTATTTTGGTTTGTCTCTCTTTTTTCCCCCATTGGTTGAATAGATGGCTTGCTTTTCAATATTGGGCAAAGCCATTGCAATGAATATATGAGGCTTAAATTCATACTTCATGAACTGCCTTAATTCTAGTATTCATTAATTTGAGAATTTAGAGCATTTTTAACACTAATATTCCTTTCATGAGCTTTTCAGGTTGAATTTTTTTTCTTAATTTTAAACTAAAGACTTGGAACTTGCTTGCTTGGTTCCATTAATTGCACCTCTTGAAGTAAGTAGAGAAGATGATGTTTTCCAGAACACAGACTTTGAATTGGTGCTTACAGACTTGACACCATAGCTGAGCAGAATCAGAGCCTTCTTCATAATGGCAATTAGCCTTTTATTTATGGGCTTTAGAAATTTCCAATAGCAAATTAATACAGTTTCCAATAGCAAATTAATACAATTGACTGTCTTTGTTTCAAATTAATATACACTACATATAGCACTCACTATGCATATTTAATAGGAAGAAGGAGATTAATGAGCTCTGTAGGTAAAAGTTGCAAGATTCTCTTGAAGTATTTTATGTTTGACTTGAATTCCTGCCTGTTTTGAGTGCTCACCTCTTCTCAGCCTTTTCCCCCTGCATGCCCAGTAATTTAAATTTAAGAAATTTAAATGGAGTTGTTTGGTTTGTTCTGTTTTTTGTTTGTTTTGTTGGTGTGGGCATTTTTTTTGGTTGCTGCAGTTGGGGTTTTTTTTTTTTTTTGGCTCTTCCCTTCCCTAAGAGCAGTTAAGATAAACCAGCTACATCATGGCACACAGAGTTTGTGGACTCCCTTTCCATCTTTGGAAATCAGTTCCTGTTCCAAAAGAAAGAAAGCAAATAGATGTTTTGTGGTTTTTGAAATCATATTTTACTATTAAACAAACTGGACTGCCCTCGTAGCCTGTGCCATTGCAGTGATCCCCTACAGAACATGGAGCAATTCACAACTCTGTTTTTTATGGTTCTTCCTTTGAGTGAACTGGAAGGGGGGACTCATAATTTGGTTTTAATCATTTATTATGGCTGAATACTAAGGCTTTATGTCCCAAATTGTGCAGCTTGCAGACAGCTTTTCCTTTTGAGATACACGTTGTATAGAACCAAGTATTAATAATTATAAAAAAATGTTATTGTTATAATTGGACTCAGCAGTTTATCTGGGAAAAATAAATGCTTTGTGTTGTAGGTTTCCCAGTTTTACCCACAGGCTAAGTCTTGTATATATAATTATGTTTTAGGAGACATTTTAAGTGCTAGTTGAACCTTTAACCTGCGTTTCCTCTGGAATAATTACAGGATGTGAAAATGGCCAAATGAAACGCTTACTCATAGAGATTAATAGAATTAGTTAAGCTACTGTTACCTTATGCTTGATTTATATTGCATGTGTAGGTCGAAACAGGCTGTAATGGCATGTGGGTGTTTTCCTATCTTTTTATACTTGCTAAAGTTTTGCCTTATGTTTATTACTTGCTATGTTATGTGAACTGCTTAAAAAGGCATTTTAGACCACTGGCAGGTAGTTGAATTTCAAAGGCTGGCTCTATTTAAAACAAAACAGTAGTGTTTGAACTTCTATCATTTTTTTTTCTGAAAATAACAGTAATAGAATTGATTCCATCACCTTCCAAGGAAACAAGTTGAAAAAGAAACCTCTGTGGATTAGTAGTCCAGACATCAAATACATTTTGCAGACGTTTGAAACCAAGCCTGAGTCAGCTACAATGCAAGCAGGGAAAACCAAGAAAAATTATTTGTCTGTCTGCATTGCCAAAATTGTTGGAAAAGGTGAAAAAAATAAAAGGTCTGCAAATATAAGGAGTGGTATAGCAAAAGTAGAACATTTATTCTTATTTGAACACTCAAGATTGGTGGTAATTCTAATATATTTTCAAGTAAAACATTCAGTTAAAAGAGATTTGCCTTTTAAAATTCGATCTGGTGTGTTTCTTTAAAAAGAGAGTGATGCATTGGCTTTCAGGCAACTTGAATTCCAATCTTTGAGGAAACTGTTGAAGAGTTACCATCTTAATTTTCAGCAGTTAAGTCTTTAACAGAAAACTTAAATTTAGAATTAGAGAAAAGCCTGAAATTAGCTTATCTTATCCTAATGGGCAATACTGTGGGAGTTACCAGGTGGGCTTATACCAGCCTTCACTGGTGTTGAAGGACTTTTTGTTGGGCTACTTTCAGACAATGCTTTGCAGCCTCTACCAAATAAAGCATTTGGGATTTTCACCTGGGTGAGGAGCAATTTGCAAAGGTGCTACCAAGGAACAGGAGCTCACCATGGCTCATTTAAAAATCCCAACAGGCGCCATCTCAATATATTCGTTGTTCTTTTTTGAGTTGTCCAACAGAATCCTACTTTAAGGCAGATGATGATACCTTCTGTGGAGCTTCTGGGAAGGCTTAGGGGCAGCGAACTTGAAACCCTTAAAAATCTGAGCCACAAGTGGAGGAAACCTTTCTCATGGAAACTTTTTAGTTGGCAACTTCATTTTGAATCAAAGAGCATTTGGGTTAACCCAATTTACCCCTCACCTGAAGTATCTTTAGCGAGCTGTTTCACTGCTTTTAAATCCTGCTTTGACTTGGTTTAGAGTTAATGTTTGTTGCAGTGGTTACAGCAGGTAGTTAAAATTAGGCTTTTTTTTTTAAGGTCAGTGAAGTATAAATGCAAAGGAGATTAAAAATCAATTATTAAGTCAAGATTTCCTTTATTCACATTCTACTTATGCTTACCTCTCTTTGACTACTTCCCTTTAAAGTATTATACTAATGTAGGAAATTAAAGATTTTCCTGATATACATTTCTGTATTATCTTGGGTTACAGGATTTCTCATCTCTCCTGAAAAACATACTCAGTAAGTCCACTCTAGCATGTATGAAAGATGAGCATCTTATTTCTTTATAATAATGATTCTGTTATTAATTATACCAAATCTCTTTTAAGGAAGAAATCTGTATTTTGCTCCTTCTGTAGAATGGATATATAATGCAGGAGTTACAGTATTTCACCAGAGATGCAAGCAGAAATCCTGGAGAAGGGTTGCTAATCTGAATGCAAATGTTCTGTGCTAAGTGTGGGTTATTTTGCTGAGGGGTGCATGTGCATGCATGGAGAAACTCTGTGATGGCATGAGGAGACTTTATGGGCACGGCTGTGTGTGGTGAGGCGTGGCCCTTCAGCTGGAAAATTATGTACTAGGATATCTTCACTTTTATCTTTGTGTCATAATGTCTTTTCTTACTGAAGTAATCTTTAAGGAACTTTGAGAAACACTGAGGCTGTGGTTGACGGGAAATCAACTTAGCAAATCATTAACTTCAACAAATGAAATAGTAAGAGAAGGGAGACACCGGAGTATTGAACTGTTGACTGTTCTGTGTGTTTAACAAAGGACATTAGAATACCATGCTTAAAATTGTTGACTAAAACCTCAGAAGCATGACATTAGCATAGGCTTTACTGCAAATACGCTATTTATATTGAAATGATGAGAAGGGACTCACAAGTCCTTGAATGTACAGTTATCAAATGCTGATCAGAGAGCTTCCAGCATTTATTGGAATGTCAGTGCCTTCTGAAATGTTTTTACACTTGTACCATATTTTCTAAGATGATGGAGTGACTAAATATTAGCGAGTTGTTGTGCTTTTGGGAATCATGAATTTCTGGAAAATATCCCTCTGCTGTCAAAGAAATGAAGTTCTGTTCTGGGGAATTCATCTGGAAAGAACATTTCTTTGGGGGCGATGGGGACCATCTGTGGAATTCCAGCTACGTGAAAACCTGGAGCAGAGATGGGCAAAAATACACCAGGATGCAGGCAGCTCTGAGGAGGTCACTGTGGTAACCTTGTTTAGAGGAAAGGTCTGCATACATGGGCTGACCTTCTGACCCTTAATAACTCAAGAGTAATGTTATACATTCTTCATGCCTGTGCAGCATTTCTGTGGCATAAGGCTTCTAATCATTCCCAGTCTTCATATAATTTTCAAATGCATCTTTACACATATGCAATATACAGACACAGAAAACCCTGTGATTGTTGTTTAGTATCCTGCCTATATAGTTTGAAATCATTCAGCTCCTAAGTAAACACAAGCAAAAGGAAACACGCTCCAAGGTTCAAATTGCTTTTCTACTGCAGTGACTTAGTAACTTGCTTTGTGCTGTAGTGAGGTGCATTTTTTTTGTTTGAACCATTTGGTTCACAAATGCTTTGTACTCCAGTCTTTTACTGCTGTTGTGAGCTTTCATCAAGCAAGCAGTGTTTGTTCTCACATGTGTGTTTGTTTGGTTTTGACCATCTAGCTTGAAATTCCATAGTATGACCAAGTTGCAATGGAAGCCCCCACCCTTTTTCTCTCCTTCTTTCAAGGCAATGAATTTTGTTCATAAATGGAGAAGATTGTGCTGTCATTCTTCTTGTAGCTTACCTAGCAATGTGGTTATGTCCTTTCAGAAAGGGGGTTTCTGTTGTGTCCCCCTCCCTCCACCCCCCCAATTCACAGTGTTGTATTTACTCTATGCGGTTGTCTTTTTAATGGAAAATGTAGAGATTTGTGTGAAGTCTAAAAATAGGAGAGAAAGGTTTGTGCTCCTTGTTTAAAAGTCATAGCACATCATGTTGTAAACAAGGATTTAGAATTTACTCTGATTTTTAGGCTGTTATTTTGGCTTTCTTGTTTTTCACTGCCTCAGCCTGTAATGGACTGTAATTCTCACTTCTCTGGGTGTTTCTTACTATCTATTTACATTGTTAGCCTTGTTTAAAACAGGAGAAAAAGCACTGAAGTTTTGTGATTCTTTTTGGTAGCCTTTTCCCATCATAGTTATCTTTTTCTCAGTGGCATGATTGCATGCATGGATAATTTTAACATATTTCACTATTTTCATAATCCCATTGCTTCAAGGGAAGCTTTCACATTTACAGAGAACACACCCAGAATTGAATGCTGAATTGGATAAACATTTTTCTGTTTTAATTGGCATTCCATGGTTGTGGCCTACTGTATCAACACTGATTTACAGATTAAGCTGAGAAGATGGGTTGATCAGGACACACCATCTTGACACATTATGATGCAGTGTGTGTGTTCAGTGAGGAGAAGGGGATTGGATTTACAGTTCCACTTTGGAGCACTGTGATGGGGATCCTGCTTGCACTGCTGTGGCCCACAATGTCTCTGGGAGAGCCACCTGCAAGCTGCTTGTCCCTAGCCAGGCACTTGAATTGAGCAATCACTCTTGGATAAGCACTCACTGCAGAAGAGTGCAGCTGATTAATGGGCACCTGCTGCTCCTCTTGTCCTTCCTCAGACCTGATTTTGTGTGCTTCATCTTTGTTAGACCCCTCTGGGGACATCACTGAGTTAACATCAAGTTAACTTCAAATATAAATATGTGCATTTGTCATCATCATCCCATAGTTTTGTGTTCTGTCTCCTCCAGCATGCTTCAGGTGCAAATATCAGTGCAAATTTCAGGGAGCACATCCCACTCTCCTTTACAGCCTGTAGCCTAGGGCTCCTTTCATCTCTAATGGTAGTACCCATCAGCCCCACGTGGAAAATGCGGCTACACAGGCCCAGCATTTTATCAATAGTGCCAGCCAATTTGCGTCTAGAGAGTCAAATGGATCTTTGGACTCAGCCTAGGCCTGAGGCTGGAACTGAATTTCCAGCTGCTAAGTGTAGGTGGAAGCCACAGTCATATTCCTAATCTGTCCTTTGAAAGGCGTTTTCTGGCTCTCCCTTTAAACTTATGTACCCCAAAATAATATTGGTAGTGACTTTAAAGCACATACATAGATGACTCATAATGTCAACACACATGATTTTTGTAGAGCCTTTTCTCCTCTACTTTGGAGTTAAAAACAGCACTAGAATGTTTCAAGTACTACTTTCATGATGGGCTAGAATATAATATTTGAATACTGAAAAGTCTAATAAGTCTCAACAGAGCCATGTAAACTTAAGGGATATTTATGCTGTCACATTTTTTGCGTACTCAGACTTTGTTCAAAATCTTTAAACATTGACTTTGATTTAAGCAATTACATATATTTAATTTTTAGATTTCTTTTCCATGGGGTAACTGGTAATAAGTACAATGTAACTGCATTAAGATCCTCTGAAGTTGAGTGGATTCTTAATTATACATTTGAGCTGCTTCTCAGATGTTCGAATATCAAAGATTTTTGTATCTGAAAAACAAAGAAGAGCAAAAACCCTGAACAAACCAACAGCTCTCCCCAAAATGTCAAAAACCCCAAACACAGACACTATTACAATAGCAAGCAGTGCTGGTCCTTGTCTTGGTTGAATATGATTGTTCTGTAGTTTATTAATCCTGGGATAACTCTGACCTAGGTGCATGAATTATGAATTAAACTTTACTCCTTGAGCATCTGATTTGTGGTACTTGTGTGCCATGGAAACGGCGACAGCAAACACAGAAGCCAAATTCCCCATGTTCCTTATCTTTGCAGTGCCCTTGCAGGGACTTTTCCGACTGGAGGAGCACAGCTTACTCCTTTCATACTAAGAAAATATTTGAACATATTATTTCAAAAGTCAGCCTGAAGTGTCTTTTTTTGTTGGATTTCTGTTGAAAACACGTGGATCGTGTTTCATGCTCTCTGTTTAGATAGGTGCTTGTCATTCTAACAATGAGCAAAGAAGGCTCACTGTGTGAATGCCTGAATGGCACGGGGCCACAGAGAGGGAAAGGATGTTATGGGGGAATGTGGAAAAGCATGAGCAAGACAAGGGCTTCATTGCATATATTACCCGTGGTGGTTTTAGTACCCGCATCTTGGAGAATCTCTCAGATGGCACTAATTTGCAGCACAGTAAGTACAGAAAATAGCAAGTAATAAGAAATGCATTGAAATAGGTGAGCATTCAGGGGATAGCTAAACTGTATTCTGTAACAACGTTGTAAGAAAGGGCCTTGTGTTTTTCCTCAGAACATAAACACTGGCAGCCACAGGAAAGCTGGAAAACCTCTGGAGAAGAGTTTATCCATATCTGTGGATTATGGTTAAGGTGGCAGATTGTCAGCATCTGATTGCTATGTGCTGCAGTTTGCTTTAGCATTTGACTATGTGGGGGGTGGGATATAAGACTTCACAATTGTCACTGATTATAGTGGTCACTGATGACGCTTAGCTGCTAGAATCTTGTCTTTCCAAGCTTCAGTTCTTCACAGATAAAGATTGATGTCAATTCAATCTTTGCTGAATCTTCCATGTTTTTTTAAAATTGTATTATTTAGAGCCTCTGCTTGACTCACTGCTATGCCACTAGAAAACTCTAAACTTCAAATTGATCTGGTCTCAGTAAAAGCTGTATCTTATGTGATCCTGTTATATGAGATGATGTAGTCTGTTAGGAGAGGAGGAATTGATTTACATTCAGATTCAATTTTTTGGTCTACTTGTAATTAGATTGATGTGCCTACTCACCATCTTGTCTGTACTGCAGTTCTAATTTTCCCTTATAAAACTGGTAGGTAGAGACAGCTGCAAATGCATTGAATTGATTCCTTATTACTATAATGTTGGGTAATTTGAGAATTCAAGCTACTGTTGAAAACTAATGTCCAGAGGAATTATCTGGGTTTCTATAATCAAACCATATATTTCTATATATTATATTCACATATGTCAAAAAAAGATACTAATGAAGTTTCCTGTGGATGGTGTGTTTTTTGGGATTTTTCTGGTGTCTTGTGGAGGTTGTTTCAAGTGAAATCATGTATTCCTCATGCTGTAACACTTTTCTGTAATCTACCTCCCTTAGAACTTTCTAATGGTACCTATTAATTTTCTCCATAGATTTCAAATGCTATTGATGCTGAATAATGTATTTAATTAGCCCCAAACTTTCTGTGTAATCATTCCAATCTGTGCTTCTCTCTCAGCTTTTGCCTCTAAGGCTGACAAATGGCAGGAGGGGGAAAGGGCACTTTCCTGTCAGTGGCTGTGGAGCCTTTGCTCCTTGGGTTGTCAGAGCAGCTGTTTCTTCTGAAAGAGCTGTGAGAGAACAATGAAAATACTAAACAGCTTCAATTAAGAAGTCAAAACAAATATTAGCTGCAGCAAAAAGCTTCCTTATCTTATGAAACAGGACATTTTTATGGTTCCTGTAGTGTTTTCCATCTTTTCATTGTAATAATATCAGCTTATTTGTGAAATCCTGGATTGTATCGGTCAGAGCTAAGTTCATCCTTCTGTGTCTATTCTTGCAGGGTCAAGAGGAAAGATAAATTAGCTCATAATTATACAAGTGTTTTTGTGCAGTTTAGAGTAAATGCTAACTGAATCCTCTACACATTTTTATGGGCATTGTTTTGGTTATACGCCAGTTCTGAGGTCGGGCACATGGATGTCAAATTGCAGCTGTATTGGTCTGGGAAAGGACAGAGTAAACTATACAGCTTAATTTTTTTTAATTCTTTTTTTTTTTACTCATTCTCATTTTTTCTGTACTTCTGAGAATAAAATTAAGGAAGGTCTTTATATTTTTAAACCAACCCAGAGAGGTAACATATGGTCAAATGCCAGCCGAACCATTTATTTGCTAGGCAGCTCCTCTGGATCACAGATGGAAAAAATCAAGTCAGTTAAGCAGAAGATTGAGAAGCATTCTTATTTAGGACAACATATTTTTTGGAAGCTGGGAACTTAGATGCACTATTATGGATAAAGCAGGAAGAGAGACCAGTCTTGTCAGTCAATAGTGAAATACATCACCATTTGTGTATTTAACATTAGCTTAGCATGGGAAATTTTTTCTTTTAAGGACTTCTTTAAAAATAAGACAGAATTGTATTCTTGAAGGTTATAAATGGAAATTGTTTCAAGCAGGAGAGGCTGTGATTACTAGGGACATTCACCTGTGGAGTTTACCTACTTGAAACCAATCCCTGGTATCTGCAGGATGGAGTTGATAAAAAGAGTAAAAAGGTCTAGGAAAATGGTTTCCAGAGATTTTAGAAAACAGGAAAGTCACGTGAAAATATCCCTATGACATTTTTGCCTGTTGCTGAGCATGGCAAAATTGGGGAGGATATTATTGTCCCTTTGTGGGAGCTGAAGGGAAGAAGCTGTCATTCTTTACTGCCAACCACCCTGTTTGAATTCCTTCAGAAAAAGATTGTGGAAATGCAACTGCTTGCATAAATTGTCAGCTCCAAATAAGGTCCCCACCCCTCTTTTAACTGTGTAGGAGGGCACAGCCAAACAGATTTGAATGAGTTCAGATTGGACATGAGAAAAAGCCTCTTCACTGTCAGGGTTGTCAGTCCCTGGCTGGACAGGGAGAATGCTGTGGCAGCTCCAGAGCTGTGTGAATGCTCTGAAGAAGCCAGGAGAGTTTGCCCAGGGAGGTTTGCTTACTTGGGAAAGTTTTTGATGCTTCTGAAGGTTGCTCTGTTAAATGTGTGCTGTTAAAATAATTTGGTGATGAAATACGGGTACACATTGGATTGAAAATAAATTGCTAAACCAAACCTTTTCTACCTGTAACTCTGTGTAAACACCAGACAAACCTCTAGGATGTGTAAACACAATTTAACAGAGTATTTCAGAACAGATATGACCTTATGCGCACAAATTAATGCATGTGAAAAAGCAGAATCCCTAATATTTGTGCCTTTTTGAAAACACTCAGCAATGCAAAGGAAGCTTTCAAAATCTCTCCAGTGAATTTTACTGAATTTTAATATAGGTTGTATATTAGAAATGCATGTAAGTTTCCAAGATATCAAAGTTAGAGGTATTTTTGGGGTCACAGACTCATCATTAGCAGCTGGTCTCTGTTAATTAGAAGCAAAAACAAATGATCACACCTACTTCAGTAGGATTTTTATACATGACTGCTCACTGAATAAAAAAAAAATCATGAAGATTTTCTTTTATCCCAGAAAAAGGGAAATGGTAATGTATACTGTGAAATAATGATGTCATTACGAGCTAGTTGCATATTTAAAATATAACATCTGATTAGTGACTCTTAATTACCTGGCTATTTTCTTTAATACAACATTAATTTTTCCTTTCAAACATCAGGTTATTAAAACTGTAGAATGACAAACCTGCTGTAGGAACAAGGACAGCTACTTGAATTGGCCCATTATCAGCAAGTCAGTTGTATTTATGCCCTTGTAAAACTTCTAGGTGTTCTTGCACTGTGGAGGAAATGATAAGTATTTGGCCAATGTTTGGGAGAGGAATGAGCTTGAACCATTATCTAACTCTTGAATGGGTGTTGATATATGTAAAACTACTTCAGATAAGATAAGCAATGACATTTGTGGTTGGAGTCAATGATCTTTAAGGTCTTTTACTGACCTAAATGATTCTGTGATTGTAAATTTTTTGGGAAGCTGTCTAAATGAATAATTTCTGCTCCACATTCTAGTGTAATAATTGAGTAGTTAATTGAAGAGCAAATACAATGAGGCTCTGGTCCTCCTGTTCTCCCTCCCTCTCTACTCTTGTGCCTTTTGTTCAATATGTGAAATTTCTATTCCTTGCAACATCAAGTTGAATATGCTTGTTCTCCAGCAGCTTTCGTCATCATCCTTCTGCAGCTGTTCTATCTTCTTCTTCTCTTGTGCTTCTAGCCTCTATGATTAATTTTCCAGCCTTGCCTTCAGTCCTCTGCAGCTGACTGAAGCTGCACTTGCTGAGGACTTCATTAAGGCTTTTATGGTTATACTGCAGAATAAATGAATCTCAGTTTCTCTACTGCTTATGAAACTCTTGCTCTTACCCTAAGACTTCTAGCTTCTGTTGCCATAAAAATCCCATCCTACTTCCATGGAAGGGCTTGAGTTTGTGCATTTGTTAAAACAAGGAGGAGTGTTGATCCTTATTTTAGAAAATATGTAAATTATTAGGGGATCCAGAATTATTTTTAGTCATGTGTATCATGTAATCTCATTCTTCTGGGTCCTCTGTGAAGATGAAAAAGAAAACTGCAGTTGAAGATTGTGTAGGGGATTGAAATATTGCCATTTTATTTTTGAAGTGGACCTAATATATGAAAGTGTAATTTTCCTTGTCAACCAGTATTGTTGAATATTTTGCCATCAGTGGGCTGCAGTTCATAAGAGCATTTGCATGTTATTTCTTAAAATAAAGTAGTAAATACATAACTGCTTATGTGCCATCAGTGGGTGTTTTTCCAGAAAGCATCATATTTTTGCCTGAGTATCAAACAAGATTTGGAAGGTCTGTATGATTTTGTAATGATTCAAACCTTTTTTCAGAATATCACTAATCAGTAAAAAAATATTCTTTGCCCGCAGGGTGGAGTTTATTTCTTTTGTTCCTGAGAGCTGAATAGGAGAAAGGGACATTTCAGCTTTTCTTGATAAAGGTAAGACAGCATCTGCTGATAAGGATAAGACACTGTTCATTATTATGAGCTCATAGAGAGTTTGTCGATGGAGGGTTTGTTTATTTTGGGCTATTTTTCTCAACTTTTGTGCTTTGTAGTAAGTGCAATGTGTGATAATGTAACTGGTACTGGGAATGGAATGTGGAACTCTACCAAAGGTATCAGTAAAGGCTCTGAAGATAAACAGGTACCTGTAGATCAGCGTGACAAAGTGGAGAGCAATTTGTTCTGCTGCTGGTACTTGTGATATTTCCCATGTGCCACTGAACTGACCTGCCTAATTTCACTCCATCTTGCTTTCACAAACTCAGCAAGGGGTCTTAAAACCAGTAGAGGTTTCTCCATGCCACTTATCAGAGAAATGTGTAGGCTTGCCTGCTGCTACCTTCACTGCTCTGTACTGTTGTGAGAGAGTGCAGAGATTGATGTAAGGAGAGAAGGACCTTGAGGTCTATTTTAATTGAGATAATACCTTCAAAATTAAGCAGCAAATAATTATCATGCTTGTCAGAAATACAAGACAGAGAAGGGGATAAAACTCTGGAAGTCTTCTTAGGGACATGCCTAAGGGACAAACAAATCCTCAATGACTCATTCTTCATGTTGTGCTAAAAGGTCTGACTTTTTAGAGATTTGTGTGTTGAATTAAAGCCTGCAATAAACATTTAGAAGTAGAGCATACGGCTTAGTGTTGAACTCTTAATTACAGTTTTTGATGCAGAAATCTACTTAGGACTCTTTCCTTATTTCCATTTGGCAAATTTTGGAAAGTGGGGGTGGGTTTGATGTGACAACTGCTAGTTGTGGGGTTGGTCTGGTTTAGCAGTGACCATCTGTGTGACCTTCATGCAATGCAGGTAGAGAGCAGAGGTGTGGCTCAATTTCTGTTCCAAGGGGCTGGAATTCATACATGGTCATTTCTAATTTGTGCTGTGACAGAGGCTGCAGTCTCTCATTGAAGGTGGTAATGTGTTTTAACCAAGCCAATCACTGCCTAATCAGTGACTGCATCTGCAGATCCACTTTTGACTTGTTCAGCAATGAATTTACCAGGATGGTAGAATGAAGACTCCAGTTGTATGTTGATGTTTAGGCTATCAGGAACAGCACAGCATAAGTGTACTTCTTGAAAGCTGAATAGTTTGGAAAAAGACAACTTATGTTCTGTGATTTTCAAATTTACTCAGCATGTATAATCTCACAGGTTAAACTGTTGTTGGAAGAATTCTCAATCAATCATAAAGGGAGAAAAAAATTTCCTGCTGAAGTGATATTTTATTGATGGACTTGTAGACTCCTAGTAAGGAATGTGTAAAATTGCTAAAGATGCAGGGTGAAAAATTGCTATGTTAACATACATGAAATTGTATTAATAATAATTTACTGATAAATTAATGTGGCCTGAGTTTAATCTCATTCTAGGAAAACCCATGTTCAAGGAAATGAGAATTTACTGTGTTAGGATCCAATTGAGTATGATTTCTTTTTTCTTTCCTTTTTTCCCCCTTCTTTCCTACACTGGGGAACTCCTGTAAAGTAATAAATAAATCTAAAAAAGAACATGAACTTAAATATTTATTAATACCTGCAGTGTTAACTTGCTTGTTAGAGTCATATACTTTTCTTCCCATCCTGGTGATAATCAGTTGCCTGGGTAAAGCACAGTTCTCTGGTGAACAAGGTACTCTTGTATTTTCTGAACCTTGAGCAGAAGTTATTGCTTCTTAGAGGTTGCTCCATGCTTATTGTACATCCATTAAAAGTGCTCAGATACACAGATATATATATGTGTATATTTATTTATATAGACATATCTTTATATATAGATATACATAGGCTGGATTGAAATTGCTGTTTTTTTCCTCTATTTAGAAAGAAAATCAGTATATCTGGAGTCTGTGGTGTGCTCTTCCCATGGCTGCACAAACAGAGCAGCAGCACTTTGTTTGCTTTTTGTTTCTTTGTGAGAGTGGAAGAGCTTGGAGTTCACACTTAAATTTACCAGTATCCAGCAGGATTTAAGGATTGCATTTAATGACAGAAATTCCCAAACATAATCAGTGGCAGATTGAGTTTCTGGCTGTGTGAGGTGCTGATTGTGTGTAGCTATGGGAGGAATCTGAGCTGTACAGGCAGGATCAGCTAACAGTGCCATGGAAAGTTAGTTGTAGTTGTTAAGTTGTGATGCTTCCCCATATCATAATTACTACTTCAGCTTAAATACTTCTGCAATGGCTGCAGGCTTCATGAAGGGAAAAAATGTTAGCTGTTCCCTGCTCCCACCTGAAGTCTGGTCCAGAATGCCCTTCAGTATTAATTTAGCTTTATTTTCAGCATGATACACTTCTGTATTATACACAGATAGTCATGTCTGTAAATTGGGTGTGAGACTAGGACAAATGCTTTAAAAGTCTGCTTAAAAATGTGCCAGCAGGCTGCCAGCTGAGGCTGGGAACACTCAGATGCTTGGGAATGGAAGGTCAGAAGCCGCCCTTCAGCTTTTCCTGCGTCTTCCCTCCCAGTTATGACGAGCAGTGTAATTTTTTTCACCAGAACATAGTTCCAGTTCAAGCCAACAATCCTCCCCACTTCTTCCTAATTCTTTCCTCCGTGAGTTGTAAATCAAAAACCCCTCGGGAGAGTGGCACTCTCCATACTTGTCTGGTTTATAATTGAACACATGCCTGTTCTGGTCAGTCTTCTCCCTGAAGAGAGAGCTGTGTCAGAAAGCAAATGCTGTCCTCAGAAATAATATTTGCCTCAAAGGAGCTTGACCTGCTTTGTGATGTCTTTGGAAACAAAGTGCAGGAATAAGCATTATATTGTAAATGAAGCAGGGAAAATAGCATTGCTGTTTTCCTAAAATAAGAACAGAGCTTTAATACTCCTGAAATGTTTGGTTTGCTGGGGGAGCTTAACTTTCCAGGAAGTTGGATGTTGTCTTGACTTGTTTATTTTGGATATTTCCACTAATTGATTGTAACCTAATTATCCACATCCTAAGGCAGGCCTCTGAAACAGCCAGTAACTACAGTTGCAAAGATTTATTGTTATTCTTCCACTGAAGGAGGAGAATTGAGAGGTATTTATGTTTTCAGTGGTGTTTAAAGCTGCAAGTGGAGTCACAGAGACGATGAAGTGTGTGATGTTTTGTGTCTGGGAACTATCTTTCAGGAACTGTTCTCATGATTCAGTTTATAGGTGCATGTTATAATTTTGAACAAATATCAACAGGGCAAGGCTGATTTGTGTAGAAATTTATGCAAGGGGACATTTTGTTACCTTTCCTGTTTAATATTCTAAGAAAGCAGTCTATTCTAGACTACTGGTAGGCCATTTTCAGCTCAGGAAGGTGACTAAAACCTTAATGCTGGGGAATGCATCTCTTTCTCATATAGAGGCTCATTTTCTTTTGTTTCTAAAAGGTGATCAGTCTAAAAGAGGGAGTTTGGGGGTGGAGTGCATGTTGCTGAACGGAGTGGAGCAAGTTACTCATTCTTCAGAATAGCCAGAAGGTAAACTCAAGTGCACTTGAAAACCATGCTGGTAAAACACCCCATGTGCAGTTCAGGCTGTTAAATACAATGTTTACTATTGACTTTTTTATTGGGTTAGAGAAAGAATCACCCCTTGAGAACGCACTGGGAAAAATGTGACGTGCAGGATGTTAAAAAGTGGCAGTGTAGAGTGTAGTTCTTTGCACCCTGCCACAGCCACCTAAATGTGTGTGAGAATATGCACATATATGGATTTATTCAATAGACACATATACATATATAAATATTCTGTAAATAAATATATATGTATTCATATATAGGCATATATTGTGGAAGGCAGGAAGATGTGTAGGAAGCTTTTTTTTTTTTTTTTTCAGTAGAAGAGGAAAAGGGAGTGAAGGGGTTGATGGTATGATTTACCAGCTAGACAGAAGTTTGGATCAGACTGGGAGTCAGATTCTATTGATATATATATTTATAATGTAGAGGGAGAAGAGGTAGAAAAAAACTACTCGAAAGTCTCCAACTTACAGTGCTTGAGAAATGGGAAAGAAGTCTGACACCACAGACTCTTCATGGATAACCTGCTGGTTAAAGTATTAGTTACGATGTGATTAAAAAAAGACTTATTCAGGTATTTATGAAAAGATGAAAATAAGGTTAAACAGTGGTGGCAAGGCCAGGGTAATGTAACCTTTGCAGCCTCAAGGGATAAAAAGCAGGATGTAAACACAGAAACTAAACCCACCTTATCTTGGTACAGAAAGTACAATTTGCGTCTCCCTTGGCCTTGGATAAAAAGGCAAACTGTGGGATGCCAAACAAGTTCTATCCACTGATAGTGAAAACAAACCTGTGGTATGAAATGAGATGAAAAATTTTCGTCACAAATGTACATCTTGTGGATTCATGGAGCTGTAAATCCACTGTTGAAAATGTGTTGTGTGGCGAGTCCAGAGTAAAAGAGGAGGAAGCTGAATAAGATTTTAATTTTTCCAGAGTTGCCAGTAGCTGACTGAGACTATTTTAACTGAATCCTGGCATATTAGTATGAAAATACTGACTACATCAACCACTGTTGTCTAGTAGAATAGCAGAAAGCACTTTGGAAATAGATTGGTTGTTGCAGTTCCCTGGAAGCTATTACCTGCTGCTGTGACTACCTAATGCACAAAAGTGTAATGTGTTGTGCCAGGACACTACAACAGAGGCATTGTGATAATGTGATAATTTCTCTTCCTGGGAGAAACATAATTTAAATCACTGAAATCAGTGGGACTGAGGGAAACAGCAAAAATAGATCAGGCGTTGCTCCCCTGAATAGTTTTAATTGGACCTTAAGTATGTTCCTAGGTAATGTGGTTGGAGCTGTAGCACATCTGTCCATTGTGTTTGGGACACTGAGATATTGAGCAACCAAAGCTCTTCTCTGTGTCATGGATGAACAATATATTGCAAACTACTGAAACCACACGTGGAGATAGTACATTTTGAAAATCACAGCTCTGTGCCTGGAGTTGAATTACTTGTGTTATATACTGCACAACCTGTTGGCATGCTGAATTAATGTCTCTGGAGACCTACAAAAGGAATACTTACTTGGAGAATTAGAAGTCAAAACTAAAGGACTAAGCCTGCTGTAGAGATCAGACTGCTGCACTGAGAAAATCAAAGTCCATGTGTGTGATTTAAACCATGTTTGACATGCCAGGCTTTGGTTTCACCAGGAGACTCACTATGCTATTTGGCTATGTTTTTAAAACCCACAAGTGTAAATTAGAACGAGCTAATTTTATAATTATTCCCAAGAGACACACAAGTAATTTAGTCTCAAACATGTTTATTTTATAAAGACACAATCATTCAAAAAAGAAGTGCTGAGAAACCACAAGTGGTTTGAGCAATAGAGGCTTAGAGCTTTGGCAAACATGCACGTGTTTAAAATGTGGTAGCATTTGTTTAAAAGCCATCGAGTGTTCTGTCTCTTTCTTTGCAGCTTTATGACTGTCCTTAAAGAGTAATACCAAAAAACTGGGGGGTGGAAGAGTTGTTTTGTTTATGGTGGTATTAGTCATTAATTTAGTTTAAATTCCAGGAAAAACCTCAGTTCTTCAGCCTTGAGAAATGAAGAACACAATCATGCTTGTTTCATATGCTGCTAGAGGAAGGACTGATCCTGACACTGAATTGAGAACGGGATTTAAAACAATTTTTTTTATCCTAAAACTCGATGGATTGTTCATTCTGAAGAAACAGGGATAAAACTCAATGGATTGTTCATTCTGAAGAGACAGGGATACCCCTTCAATAGCTTGAAGAAGAAACTGCTCACAGGGTATAAATATGCCATGGAGAAGGGACACCCTATACAAATATGTTAAAATCCAGATTGTAACATGGGCTTGTATACAAGTCCTTAAAAAGGAGGCTAGAAATGGGGACGTTCTGAGCAGTTAATGAGCAAGTTCACATATGTCATGACTCTCACCAGGTCTCTGGAATTTAGTTTTGGTACAACCCAGAAGGAAAAAAAAAATATTTGACAATGAGAGAAATGCCCCACAGTCTTTGGGCCCTACACAATGCATGATGTGATGTTATAATTTCTGTAAAATAGTGTGAATAATAACAATGCAATTTAGGGCTGGAAAACTGCTCTCAGGAACCCTGGACTTCCTGAGAGCAGAAAGCTTTATTGCACTAAGCTCACAAAGACTAGTTAGTCTTTTTGCTTCTTTGACTGGAAAGATGAAACAAACCCCTTTAGAATGGCTGCAATGTGCTATCAAAGGTGAGCTGTAGCCTGCTTTGCTTCTTTAAGGTGTTGTTTAAATAAATCTATATTTGCTTCTCTCTAAGCAGTACTTTGTTCTCTGCTTTTGACACAAGTATCAGCTTGGGGAGGGGCAGTGGGGTGGGAAGGGGAGACATTTATTTTACATAGAGCAGATTTAAAGCTTTTTCTAAACTTTTTCTAAGATTTTTATATACAGCAAGGTAACAACCAGACTTTTTACATTTCCAATTCTAAGTTGTTAGAATCACAAAACTAATCCTTCATCAGGCAATGTATCATGTTTTAGGTTCAGATTGTCCTACTTCTGCAAGAAGTTGTTCAGCTGCATCTGAAGCATAATGCTGCTGGAGTTAATACATAAGTCTCTATTTCTGGATTTTCAGAAAGTCTTCAAAATTCAAGCACCAATTTTTCAATAGAGGCAGTAGGATTTAGGACTATAACTTGTCATTAGCTTTTAAAATTTCAAGACTTGTGCAAAGTAGGATGGTATGGTTGGGAAGTCAAAGGAATCTGAATTACAGAAAGATTGTAGTAAATGGTTCTTCTAGATCTTTCTGGCAATTTCCATAAAATTTCTAATATAAATGAGATGTGAGTATTTTGTTAAGGAATAAGTACCTAGAATATTTATTTTAGTCCTTCAGTCTAGAGAAGTCAGAGATTTAAGGAGTTTTTAGGCTTTATGGAATATCTTAAAATGCAGTTAGAACTTTTCATTGAATTCTAGTTAACTTTTTAACATCATGTGGTTATTGATTTTGTTAAATATACCAGACTCATAACTTCAGTGAAAAATCAGATTTTTAAGTTGAGTGAAGAAATATTGACCTGAGATGTTAGTGGCTTGAGGAAAGGAATTGTTATGAGTAGTTTTGTCAGATTTCTGCATGAACTCACTTTGTGCATGCCTTCTGCAGTGTTTTCGTACTGGTAATCAGTTTTCCAGCACAGTCTAAAACTGTAATTCCAAGCCCTTCTCTGTGGTCAGCATACAAAGCATTGCTCTCACTGCTTTCTGCTCTAATAGGTATGCTTTCATATTGGCATTTCCCATCAGAAAATGTGTTTTTTCAATTACTGAGGGCAGGTTTCAGGATTTGCCTCCAAAGCTGGAAATCCTTGTGCAGCAAGGGGTTACCTGTGGTCTGTCCCCACTTATGTCCAACCAAGGCCAGCAGAAAAGGCACCAGCTGATGGCAGTGGGTGGTTGAGCACCTCTGGTTGTGTTCTCCCCTAATATGTTACTGTGCAGTTTTTCTTTCTGTTTTCATAGTTGTATGCTAGAAATGTGGTTTTGGAGTTTTCATCATTAAAAAGTTTTGCCTTTCAGTTTTTACAGCAATACGTAGGACACGCTGCTCTTCTGTGAAGTTTTTAGTGTACTGTTTTGTAATTAATGTAATGTGTTAATGCACTGTTTTGACACTTCCATCTGACAAAGATATTTCTTGATACTCAAACATCAAAATCCTCAAATGGCTTTGATTGACCAATCTTCAAATTGGTATTTGATTTCAAGTAGCTATGAAAGTTGAGTAAATGCTTGCTTCCTGTAATTTTTAATTACAAGAATTTTCAATAATCTAATATTTTATTTACATATTTAATTGTCTGTACGTTATTTGCAGTGTGTGTTTTCCTACTTAATTTCAATTTCCTTTTTTTATGCCTCTAAGACATGTTGCACATTTTGAGGTTGTATGTTGGGCTTTTCTTTTGGGAATATTGAGAAACAGGAATGAATGTTCAATATGGTCTTTGTATCCCTTTGTTATGAAAAGCAGATGGAATGGGTGATTCCTACTTTTTTTTACTTTAATGGCTTTCAGCTGCATTGAGCTAGTTATGTTTGTTATAAATATCATTCACCAGAAGAAAGAAGCTAAGCAATTAATATTGCAAAGCTGCAACAACAGAAAGTGTCACTTTGACAAAATAAGTTGAAAGAAGCCGATTTCACTCTCAAGGTTTCCACAGCAATGTTATTTTTGATTTTAAAGTATACATATCTAAAACACCAACAAACACATGAAATCTTTGAGTGCGGTTATTCCACATACATCTCTGGCATTTATACCCATGTGAAGAATTGATCTGAATCCTCGTGCTACAAAAGAAAAGAAAGGATCTTAGCAAATGTGGTACTGTGTGGAAAGAGCCTCAGGGCAGCAAGTAGACATTCCTTTTTTTTGTTTCATATAGGTGTGAGTTGTGAGGCTTCTACTTTCCTTTTTTGCACCCTTCCATGCCTTTAAAATGTTTTCACATATGTAAATATTGTAATTGAGGCTTTGCATATGAAGACCACCTAGAGAACTCCTTTTATGAGGATCGCAGTATTGACTTGAAAAAAAGAAATTTTTTGATACCTGAAAGTAAAATAAGTAAATAAAAACATTAGGTAGACATTTGACATTTTCTAGCTCTGGACATATAAATATGTATATATGCACGCTCACTGTGGCAATTTTTGAAAGAATGCAAAAAAACCTAAACAAAAAGCAGTGGGAGATATGGAGATCTAGGAAATTTTTTGCATAACTCCACAAATTATGAAATTACATTTTGGTTTTAAATGAAGTTTAAAAAATCCTCTGACATCCAGAAAGTTTAATTTAAAGGAACTTTTTTTTCCTAGTTGCATTTAAATATATTTATATATTCCAAAGTTCAGCAGTGCATACCAAATTCACAGTAAAGGCCCTCCATCTGAATGTGCACTCTAAGAACTTTATACCCAGTTTTCCTCCATTAGTGTACGTGTAGTTAAAAGCTGCAATTAAAATGTCATCTGAGATAGGTGAGCAATGAATTTGTTTGAGACTGATCTGAGTCCAAAAGATTAAAAAAAAGGATCCTTCAATACTTCAAACATGATGCCTACTTCTCTTTGGCTGCCAAAATTACCCGTGAAGACCTCATTTAAAATTATAGAGATTTACAGCACTTATGTGCATAGTCAACGAAGGGAAATGAAAATGTAATTGCAAGCAGTCATCACAAGCTCAGTCTTTCAGTTCGGTTCAGTTAAAAAAAACCAGTTTATTATGAAGTGACATGGTAAAGTTGGCAGGATTTTGTCAGTCTAAGCTAGAGCTGAATCAGCTGCAGGTAAGAGATAAAAGGCCCAATCTATACCCCAGTGAAGTGAATTGAAAGCTTCCCAACAGATCTAAGACTCTAAAATTTGCCAAAAGATTTTGATTGTGTGTGGTAAAGTTTTTTTTTTTTTTTTTTAATTTTAGTAGTGATAAGAAACATTGTTCATTTAGATATATTTAAATAAGAAAAAAATGCTGTGGAAGTCACTGTGTTGATCCCAGCTATTGGTGCCTGAGGCCTGGGTGTTCTGGAGAGTCCAAAGTGCCTGTTACCTTGTGAGGCTGTGCTCATCAATACTTGTCACTGCATCTGTGCCCTGCAGCCCAGCCAAGCCCTGTGGATTTGAACCAGGTCAGATGTAAGAACTTGCTCATGTATTTGTCAGCCTGGCAGAGCACACAATAATGTATTTATAGCTGCCTTCTACCAGCTGCAGGAAGAAGGATGATACTTGCTCTGGCATGAAATCTACCAAGATAAAATTACTTAAATAAAAAAAAAAAGAATTAAAATTTATTTATGTCAGCAGAATGGTTTGGTACCTGTTAATGGTTTACCCTTTTTTTTTTTTTGCCATGAGCTTTCACTGCTTTCTGAGGTACTGAACATCCACAAGCTGCAGTTACCATCCCATTGAACCACACATTGCAATTATTAATACTGAATATTAATAATTAATTGATATTAAATATTTGAACTGAACTGAAGTAAACTGGGCTATTTTCTGGAAGCTAGTATTTGCCAGGGTATAATTTTTGGAGATTTTTTTTCCCCTTCTGCTGAGGGACAATTTTCCATGACAGGATGTTTTCTCCTCTCCCTTCCCCCAGTCTGCCCTCCCACACAAAATTGTGGTTTTCCATGCCATGACATAAACATTTTTCATAAACAGGATTCACACTATTAAGATAAAATTATGCAAGAGGAATTTATTCAGGCATGATACTTCTCCTCTTTATTAGCACAACTGGTGCCATGGTGAACCTGGCTCAGGAATATGAGCAAGGGAAATGACAGAAATGCCATAAAACTTGCTGTTGGACAGGGAGTCATGGCCTTGTTGGAGTAAATGCTTGTGGAACTGCACCATCAGAGCAGATGATAGTGTTTCACATGGGGAAATCGTATCAACAAAGGGTCAGGACGTGCCCTTTGAGATATTTGTTAATATTTCCAAAGTTTGGTCAACATCTGGGCTTTTAGTAGACACAGAATTGTTGAAAGTTTGTTAAAGAGGAATGCACAGTAATAAAAATGCACAGTTCAGTCCTAAGAAATGGGACGATCACCTGGGAAATGTGTTGGAAAAGGTAATTTAGGGGAGGAAAAAAAATTGTCAGAGGAGGTTGTTTCAGTTGCAAGTGCATGTGCACACATGCTGCTCTTCCATGTATAATCACATTACAGTCCAGGATAAAGGGTATAGAAAAGCCTATGCAGATTTCTGTAAGTGATCCCTGCAACACGAGATGTGGGATGTGAAGAGCTCTGGTGAATGCCAGTCGGGTTTTCCAAGGTTAAAGAAGAAACGACATTTTCACTTCTTGATTTTATAACACGCTATCTATACTGTTTATGTCAATAAATGCACTGAAAATAATCTGTCAGGAGCTGACATTTGCATGCAGCTGCAGAAGTGTCAGGAATTTCAGAGCACCATCTTGCTTTGCCTCTCAACTTTCAGCTCTGACTCAGGTAATGCATTGCTTATACGTAACAATTTGGCAGCACCCAACATCCACTGGCGACAATTTTCATCAAAGAAATGCAGGGCAAGTGTGCAGATTTAAAAGGATTTATAGACCACATTTGTGTTGGTGGGACCTTTTCAATCACGTAGTAATTGCCCAAGAAGGGTTTGGCACAACTGCTTCCTTACAGTTTTACTGACTGCTGACCATGGGCAGGAGTCAGATTACTGGAGAGGTTCTTGCAGAGACTGTATGGCCACAAGTAGGCAATATCAGTGCTCAGGCAGCAGAATTTGATGAATAAGATAAACCCCATATAAACTAACAAGCATATCCCTTGGCTGTATGAAAGAAGATGACGGTGTTAAGGTCACGTTAAAGCCCTGAATTGTTTAGGAAATCTTATGTCTCCCAGCTGGGAAACATCACACAGACAGTTCAGAATACACCAAAGTTTTGGCTTAACAGAAACACAGAAAGTCAACTTAGGTAATTTTATCTGCTGTGTTCCCTTGGGCCAGGGCTTTGGAAAGGAGAGTAAGATCTGTCATTAGTCATCGTTGCCTCTTGTGAGCTATTAATTTATTATGCTCTTTTATGTCTGCATGCATTTTTGTAAATAGTGCTTAGATTAAAGTTAAGTGTATGTATTTGTAAAAACAGATGGATTGGACTTTCTTTTGCCTCTGAGTAGAGCTGGTACCATTTGTACTCAGGTTAAACATCTACACTTCTCTGCTGTCTGTGAAAGGTTTGGTAAACTTAGAAGCAAGACTAATGGTTGGTGAGAGGAGCATATTGCAGAAACTCTGATTCCAGCTTTTCTCACTTTTTTTAACAAAGGAACAGCCAATGTGTGCTGGATAACTTTAGTGACTTGGTAAAACTTCATATACACACCTCTGTACTTGCAAAAGGCTTTTGGGGATGCCCAAGTGCTCCTCTGTCCCAGGGCTGTGTGTACACAGTCGTGAAATGATCGTGAGAGAGCTTTGTAAAAACTCCTGAAGGATCTTTCAAGGTAAAGTGTAAATTTAGCATAGTTTTTTATTAAATAATGTTTCAGCTATTCCAGCTTTTGATCCTGTTACAGCAGTGCCATGTGTTGAGGTAAACAGGAACCTTGGAAACACGGTGCGATGCTGCATGATCAGCTGCTCCAGAACCTGTGAATGAAACTGTGCCCTCGTTGGAGGGAGTGCAGCTGGGATGCACACACAGGCACTGCTTGAGCAGGAGGTGGGCTCAGCCCTTATAAATGACATTAAGCACAAGCTACATAACTATAAAAGTCTCAGGCAAGTTTGACTTGTGTTTGGATGAGTCAAACACATTCTGTGGCTGATGCAGTTTGATGGTGAGTATTTTCTGACTTCATTATGCCACAGGCAGTTACTGTATTGGCTTTAGAGTACTGGATTCAGTAAAAAACGAATTAAGAAGAAAAAGAATTGTGAGGATATCTCACTGTGAATTCTGGTATTCAGCAGCTCCAGGCAAGCAAGGGAATTACATAAAATTAGGATGCATGTTTAGTTTAGTGTTTTGGCAAGGTAAAGGGTAGGTTAACAAGGAAAAGATAGGATTAGATAAACTCCTGGTATAATTTCTCTTTTAATTTCTCATTAGTTTTTGCCATTGGGTGTAGTTAGCTGTGGCATGCCTTTATGCTTTGTGTTAAAAGGAGGTGTTATAATTTGTATTCAGGCTTTGGAGTGAACAGATTTCTGGCAGAGGGAGAGTTCTCTGGAGAGAATGGATCCTGAAAGGAGGGACCTCAGGAGAAATCAGACCTGAAGAAAACCTGGCCTGTTACTACAACATGACCTTTTCCATGCTGTGTATTGGTTCCTGGCTGTAACCCTTGAGATGCAGCTTTTTTTGAGCTTACTTTATGCCCTTTTAATGTCATTTTGTCCATCTTTTCCCTGTCAGAAGTGTACAAAAGAGGTTTTGCAGCTCAGCAGTGTCCCACTAATTCCTGTGACAGTTCCTTAAGAAAGTACAAGAGTTGCTGAGAAAGAAATGAAGCTTTGAGAATGTGTCCCTGGAGATGAAAGGAGGGTGGTAACACAGGCAAGGGTGATTTGGCACTGCTGGAAGTTGTTGTATGGGTTACCCGAGTCAAACTATGTACTGTGTAACAATTTGCATGTCCTTCTATGAAAGATGAGATAATTCTGAGTTAACAAAAGTTCTTCACCTTTTCTTAGATAAAAGAAAAGCCTATTTCAGGCCTAGTTATAACACTGCTGTGAAGCATGATGGAGCCTCTTTATCCAGGGCTCTGCTTTCTTCTGAGTGGGTTTTTGGGGAAATGGGTTATCCCAGTATTGCCAGCAAGGCTGTTCTGCAGCGCAGTGAAGAGAGGAATCCAGTCTGTGTGTGATGGAGAGAACTCCATCATACACAAAACATGCCACTCATACCCTCTGTGGCATGCATGCTTCCACGGTGTCTCTCCCAGCTCCCGCTTTGTCGTTGGAGCTGGTTGAATGTTGGAAATGGGAGGGTTTTTCTTTTGCACTGTTCACGAACAGATGGCCCAGTTGCCAGTGGTTGCTCTTGCTGCTGTTCTGTTCTTCTCAGGTGCCCCTCGGAGAGTGTTCCCAGCTGAGAGCCAGCCTCATGTGCTGCTGTGCTGGGAGGGTAATGCTCCAAAGCTGGAGAAACCTGAGAAGGAGAAACAGCCTTCCTGAAAGTAATAGATGGTTACTGTTTCAAATACAGGCAATGGAAAAAAAAAAAAAAGGATTCCTATCTACCATGCAGCCTGAGGAGGGAAGGCAGGGTTTTCCTGAGGGGGGAAGGTGTGTGTCTGTGTTGTCTGAAGGGAAAAGAGGTGAAAAGAGAGATGAAAAAGAGAAAAATGGATTGGAGCTTTTTCATATCCTACTTAATCACAGTCATATGTCAGGCTGTTGGAGAGGAGGAGGGAGGGGATGCCTTGATGAAAAGCGTAGCGTGCTGGAATTCTGTGAGTGAGTTGTGTGCTGAGTCCTGTGGCTCACTGCTGCCCTGATGAATAGAGCCTTTCCAGAGCTGCCAAGCCCGAAGCAAATGTGGTCAGGGATTTATTATGAAATGTACCAAACCTTGGCATGGGGCTAATTGCATATAACAAGAAGCGTGCTGGAAACTCAGACCTGAGAGGTGACAAATGCAGAAAGTATTCTATATCTGACGCTGCTGAAAGAGGTTTTGTGCAGGGGAATGTCTGTATGTCTGTGCTTTTTGCTAATGAGCTCCCAAACATAGCTGCATGTTTTCATGTTATTGGTTTGGTTAACATAGATGTAGCTTTCTTGTTTTGGTTATTTCTTTCACAGCCAACAAAGGAGTATTGCTATGTGGCTGTAATGGCTGGAGTTCTCAAAGGAAGTGTGTGGGTGCTGGCTACAAATTATCATTTGAAAGAATAGAGTGGAAAGGTATGTGCTTGGATACTAACAAAATACTCGAGCTGAGAGTTTGCATGTCAAAGTTACAAGAGACAGTAAAAATTATATTGTAGGCCTTGAAGAGAATGCTCTGTTAAATATTCTCACTGGTTGAGTAACAAATTTGTACAGCAAGACTGGAGTTTCTTTAAGTCTGAAAGTTTCTTAGAGCTGCTAAATCTGTGTCCTTGTATGTGTGATGCTCACTATCCTATTATACAGCATAGACATGCAGCACAGTGACATTTAATCCAGTGAAAAACTTCTTGCCTCCTTTCAGTACTTCTTCCTGCTCTTCATGTATATCCATAGCTCCATTTTGAAATCTTGTGCTGGTCTTTAACATCAGACGTAGTTAACCTTTTTCTGTTTGAGACAGAAAAGCAGAGACTACTGCTTCTGTCTTTGAAAGTCATCAAACTGTCCAAATGAGTATCATTAAAAATCAGAAGTCCTTCAAGGAATGGCAGGAAAAGAAAAACTGGGGGAAAAAACCCACAAGCAATCAAGAGAACCACAAATAAAAACCCCGTGGGATGGATTCAGGACTTGATTGATTTGATGTTAATTGATCTAGAAGCTAATCAGTAGTGAAACATGCAAGAAATAGAAACAAAGGCTGCAACATTTTATGCTAATATTCTCTTTTGTGAAATTGTAAAGCTTGTTGACAATTTTTTTTTTTGTTTTTTTTAAGGAGAACAGCTTTTGGATTATGTTTTGGCCAAAAAGCATAAATCCATTATGTTGCTTTTCTTCATAGGACATGTGCTTCTCAACATTTTTAAGACTTCCTCATCTAATTACAGGGTCTGAAAAAAACATACTAGCTCACTTGATTTTCTCCCTGGTGGTGCCAGATTTGCTTTACAGTGAGGTATGAGGGAGAGGCAGACATGCAAATACAAGATCCCTTGGATAGCTTCTTGAAGGCCTGTACAGCCTTCATCTCACTTTCCTGTTATGCTGATGGTCAGGAAATGAGGGATTTACAAATGATGCAGAAAAAATCTCAAGCAAACAGAAAGTAAGCACTCTGCACACATTTGCTCTTGTTCCAACCAAAGCTTTTATATGGAGTGGGCAGTCTAAGGCACTTGGTTCAGTGATTGTGTTAGCCCATAGTAACTTACTGTGCAAATACTAATACAGGCCAGATAGGGTGTGCAGAACTAAATGTTATAAAACTGTCCTAGTGTAGAGCCTTTATTTGAATAGGGTAAGGTTATAAGACCTACCAAAGTTTTTAGTATTTAAAACATGCAGTAGGTATCTATCCTGTAACTTTGTTAGATTTATTCCTTTCAAGAACTTTTCTTGCTGGCCTTAGCAGCATCCCAGAAATGCCATTTTCACTCAGCTCTTCTTGAACCATTTCCTCAATGTATGAAGCCCAAATAAGACTTGTTCTCTTTGGCATAGAATATAGGCATGTTAAATTTAAGTTAATTTTCCACAATAAATATCCAAGATTTTTATAGAAAGCTAGAAAAAGTTTTGATATCAAAATGTTGGTGTAAATTTGTGAAGATGTTATCAGTTAGATTTGAAAAAATAAAAAGTTGTATTTGAAAGATACTGAGTAAAACAGAAGGAAGGAAAAGGACCACAAAGTCAGAGAATAAATATTTCTAGAGGGCTTCATGTTCCAGAGCAGAAGCTGTTGATGACTACTCTTATACTTCATCTGTGCAAGTCACAGCAGCTTTTGTACCCATTGCACCTTCTGTCCATTAACAGCCTGATCATCCTCCTGCTGAAGCTTAGCAGGAAATTGTGCTGGATTCCAGCAGAGCTGAAGTGTGCTGTAAGTGAGAGATGGTGATGAAGGAACAAAAACAAATGTGATGATGAGTTATCTTTATTTGCAGAGGCACAATGGTTGCACATCAGACCATAAGTTCTTCTGATCTCTAAAGTGTTCCTTCTATGCTGCCTTTCTAGCAGTTGTTCAGAACAGATATGAGGGGATGCTAAGTCTTTCAGTCCCTCACCTGCTTTCCCTAGAAGAACAGTGGAAATGGAATATCCAGTGGGGTATTAATTGATTCTTGGAATCAGCTTTTTAACTAAGTGGTAGCCAAATCCACCCCTCTCTTTCCCTTGCCTTACCACAGACTTACACTTAAGGAGGACTCATAAAAGCTGAGGCTTTTACTCTGAGGACATTCTCTAATTCTAGAGGCTTCTGCTGGGAAAATTATTTTCCTCCTCAGTTCTTGAACCTAATAAGCACTAAAAGAAGAAGCAGATAAAAGTAATGCTGTGATCCAAGCCAAAAATAATAGAGAGCAAATGTGTTGTCATAGATGAACTATATCAGAAGAGTAGTTAATAAGTTTATAACTTACAGGGAGCATAAAATGTGTGAGATTCTTTTTACATTTCATCCAACAACCTTCCAACATTGTCATGTGACAAATTAGTGCCTATCAGGATAAGTGAATATAAAGACTGTAGTAAAGTTATAATAGGTGTGTGGAGTAGATGGCTCTTGCGTTTGTGCACGAGGCAAAATTAGGGCATGTTTTATGTCCTAGCATGAGCTCTGTTCCCTCAATTAGGCTGGAATGTTTACAGCCCTTTCTGGGATGATACTGTTGCTGCAAGTTCATGGACAATACCAAATATGTATGTGACAGTTTGCATCAAAACCAGATAAACTGCCTGTGATCCAAAATTTTTACCAAGGACAGATTACAAGGAAAGTGTAGGTGACTTAGCAGGCAATTTCCTATTCCAAATTCTGCAATTTTGCAAATATAGCTATTATTGCTTCATAGCTTAATAATCTCAAACATTAATTTCAGATGAAAAGTTAATAGTTTTAAAATTAAGCAACACAAGATTGTTTCTTAGCACTGTGTTAATGGACTAGAAGCGTAAAAATAAACCTACTGTGAAGTTTAAAGCCCTGGAAAGGTGATTTCTGTTACCAATGCCTCCTAAAGCCATGCTTTCATCATCAAGACATTTCATGTCTTCTGTATGAATATTTAATATATTCAGTAATAGACTTATACGTGGGGCCATGGTTAGAGCAGGCCATAGGCTGGGTTTGGACAGTGGTCAGGAATTGTTTATGTCTGTAGCACCTACCTGTAAAATGCGATGCTCATGAGAAATGTTCTGCCTGTGCAGCTGGATCCCAGGCTTCCAGTGAGTTTGACATGAGCTGCTCAGGGATGAGAGGCAGCCAGCTTTCTAAGTGCTGCTGGAGAAAGTTTAATAAAAATAGCCTTGTGGGTTTAATCTTATTGAAATCTGTGGATAGGAAAGAAAAGTCTTAAAAAATAAGTGAACAAACCAAAAATCACAATGCTAAACCCCATGACTGCTATTCTAGGCCATGAAAGAAGTGCACTTGTTTTCTGAAGTCTGCGTTAGAAAATCAGGTGTTTATTTTCATGAGTTTAAACTACTTTCAAGTGCATTATCCTAATGATATAATTAATAACTACTGTAATTAATAATGCATAAAATAGACAAAACTAAGCTACAAAAGGCACATAGAACATGAAGTTTTCCTTTGCTTCTCTCAGATGTGGAGGTGCTGTGCAGTTGTCACCTGAGGGGTCAAGGGCCACATGCAGTGTCCTTAAGACACATAGTAAAATTCCCCTGGGCTTCAGTGAGGCACACAAACAGTGCTTAAAACATCTGAATCACGTGGCTTATTATTCAACATGTTGTCATGTGCACTTAGAAGTTTAAAGCACATTGTTTTAAGTGCTACTTGAAACGGATTCCTCGCTCTATGTGGCACATGCTGAGTGATGAGCAGATCTGGTCAGCTGGCTGAAGTCTTTTTTATGTTGATTAAATCTGCACTTCTAGCTCTCCTGGCTTAATAAGCAGAGTTGTGGCAGGGTACAGGAACACAGGGATTGCTTTGCTTTTTCTTGTTGCTGATCATTTTTGCTGATGCCCTGTCTAAAGCAGCTGCCCAAGGACGTCCTTGCTGGGCTGTTTGGGATTCTGTACAACACAAAGTGAAACCATGGGCCCTGCCCTGAAGAGGTCCTAAGAATCACACTTTACTCTCTCTGCAGGGCTGTGAGAGATGTGCAAGCATGCAGGTGACCTCAGACTGCCAGGCTGTACTTCCCTCTGCTTTGTGAGGAGAAGCTGGGTGAAGTTCAATGACCTGTGTTGGACGCAGTCAGATAAATACTGGCTAATTCACTACAAACATGACTCAAGCTAAGAATGGGGGTTGTTGGCTGGTTTTGCCTAGATGTCAAGTGATGATGCTGTAGCAAAAACTGCCGTGGCAGCAGAGTTGAATTTAGCTGCAATTAACCATTTCTGCCTTCCTTCTCCAGCTAGGATAAACAGTTAGGGGGCTTGAAGCGTGTGGCCATGGCGATTTACAGCCAGATGTTTAACCACTGCTGCTGAGGAGAATGGCAGGTTGTTACCCTGGGGGAGGCTGCAGAGGGACACACGGGGGTGGGAAGGAGGCCAGGGGTTAGAAATAACCTGCTGGTGGGGATCATTAGAGCCTTTATGTAAACATGGCAGGAATGAAAACAAGGTGGGTTGTTTTTTTTTTTCCTTTGGAGACCTGTATTGCATCCAAGCACAACATTGCAGGCTGAGCTGCACGCTCCCTTTCAGAAAGGCACCACAGTGCAGGAGATTGGGTCTACAAGGCTGATTCAGTGCTGGCTTTGTGCACAGCAGCCCCTCTCTACATCTGTTGTATTTCTGCAGTGGGGCTATAAAGTGTGGCCAAAAAAAAAAGGATAGTGATCATCAAGAGACAAAATACCTGGTATGACAGCAGTGAACTAGAGTGACAATATTTATTTTTAATGGAAACGACAGGGCCCTAGGTGTACTAGAAAGTAATAATAAACAAACTTAAGGTCTTCTGTGCTTTTTGATTTCTAGAAAAAAATCCTCTTAAAATAGAACCATCCTCTCTTCTTAATCTGAAAAGAAATTTAAATCAATCAGCGTGCTTTTGTTTTAGGAAGAGTTGTATTGACTCATCTCTATGTTGAGCAGAAGTTTGCATGCTTATATGTCTTGTAGAGAAAAGCAGCATGTAATTTTAAAAAATTTGAAGTTCTCTGACTTACTTACACAGTTCTTGCATGAAGTATAAATGTAGTGATAGACTTTTTTTTTGAGGATGTTCATTTCATCTTCATGGGCCAGCACCTTCTTGAATGTGCGTCGCATGTAGGAGACTTGTTGCAGCAGTGCTGTCTGGTGCCAGCACACACTGGTTACCAGGAAACCCTGCCCAGAAAGGCAGAAACTCCTGCAATTCACTCTGTACATCACAACACTCCATTCATCTCTATACAAGATGTCAAGTCCTAGCACAGGGCAGGGTCAGACTGTGCAGTCCTTTTACCACTTGTTGTGCCATGTTGTTCAAGGCCATGGCAATCCTGGCCATAGAATGTCTCTGCCTCTCACTTATTCTGTTCTGGCTTGGGTGAAGTTGCTGGTGGCCCTGGCACACAGATTTTAAAGATGCTCATGTCCATGCATCTTGCACTGGTCCTACCATTGTTTCAGATGGAAGTGACTCCTCATACAAGTGCTCCACTGACCTGGGAAGACTCAGTGCAAGCTAGAGATCTACACACAAGGACTAACTTACAGATCAGCCCTCATTTCACTGTCTTCATCTTTATGGTTTTTTTCCCTTTTTCCTTTTTTTTTTTTTTTTTTTTTTTTTTTTTTTTTTTTTTTGTGGGCAGGTAAAGAGCGAGCAGAGCTTTCAGCAGCATGAGAATCAGAGTCCTTTCAGAGACAGTGAGGCAGGGGAGGGATGCTACTTTTTGCTTTGCCTCACAAAGTGGAAGCCCAAAGAGGTTTAAACACAGTGGGCTTTGGCCAGCTCCCCCACCAGCAGTATAACCTGAGGGGCACATGGCATGGTACAGCTGCTACTCACCCAGAAGACACTGGAGGGCTTCTCCCCAGTGCAGAGCTGGGAACTAAAGCAGCCTTCAAATCAGGGAAATGTGTTTTTAAAGGAAGAACAAAGCTCAAAAGGGTGAGGGGCCTTTGGTTTGTGCATTGTGATTGCTTAGGGTGGGGGTAGATAGGGAGTGAAGACCACAGTGGTGGCCCATGCAGGAGAAATTAAAAGGGACACCTTAATAAACAGCCTGAACTATGGAACCAGAGGTATTCTAAGGGACCAAGGCCCCTTGTGGTTTTGCCTGTGTATGCAGCTGAATTCTCAGGGAAACTTCCTGAAGCATCTGCTCTAATACCTGTTCTAATGTTGCAACAAGCACAATAAGCTTTAGTAGATTTTACAGAACGTTGAACAGGTTAGTGAAGAAAGAAGAAAATCTTCTGTTTTTCCCCACCAGTGAATCTAAGCAAATTATAATGATCAATGTCAATTAGAAACAGATCTTATTCCCTTTGGTGTTTATTACTGAATGGAGAGTATCACACAGAATTGTGATATACTAAGCGTGTACAGAAATTACTTGGGAAATGAGATGTGACGTACAGCCTGTATTTCAAAATACATGGGTTCACAAAATGCCACTGGTGACACTGCTTTACACTTGAACAACTTTATTGAGGATTAAGAAAGACTGACCAGTTGAAAAAATTAAACCCCCTCCCATTTTTTGTTACTGTCTTTTCTAAGCAGTTATTAATGTATTGGTTTTGCTCATGTTTGAATTTAACAAAATTTCAGCTGCCATAACTACACTAGGTCAGTAGCCAGTTTCTCAGGACTGCTGCTGTTGGCATGTGCTCTTGAAAGCTTACTAAGAGAGAAGAGAGCTTGATGCAATTATTACATTTAATGAACAAAATCTTTCTGGGATTTTGTGCAAACAGTAGATTGTTGAGAACTACATGAAATCTGTGAGAGATGTGAGAAACAGGTCGTATGGCCCAAAATCAGAGCCACTCTTACAGAATTAGTTTGCTTTTCCTCCAGAGATTAACACTTAGAAAATCTGGGCTAGATTTCAAGAAAAGTGAACTCTAACCTGTGCATTTTCCCTTCGCTTGTTTTTCTTAACCTGAAAACAGCTTTAAGAGTGTTTGCAATAAAATGCCAGGAAAAATAAAACTAAATTAAATAATCTATTTCCAAGCTTTGAGAACTACTCTCTTCAGTTTGTAATGAAAGCTAAAAATACCTCCTATACTCAACAGGCATTTGAAGGCTTTCTCAAGCTGAGCTTGTTCCCTATCAGATGTGCCCAGGTATTTTCTGTTTCAGGTGCATGCCCCTGAGAGCTGCCCTTGCCCTCCCCACTGAGTCTGTGCATGTGTAGCACTTGTGGAACCTGCTCCTGGGTTAGCAAATATTTTTGTTTGCTGTATAGGACAGGAGAGGTCCAGGCTTCTGCTTTTCTCTCCTTCCATCTCCATGCAGGAAGAAGAACTTGGTCCCAATGCAAGTGTGATTCATATTTACCACTCAAAGAGGCTTATTTTTTTTCTTAGGTATGGAACATAGAGCACAAAGAATGTCACAGTAATAGCTACATGAGCAGAAAGTAAGGAAAGCCTCAAGATGGTGCATTGTCAAGATTTGGGTGTATTTGGACTCTCGTTGAGCTGAAGGCTAATGCTGTGATACCTTGTAATGAGCTATGTGTGCGCATTTTAGTATGGTTATTGTTGGTTTATGCTTTGAAAGACACACAAACCATTCCAGGGCTTGAGGTCACGATAGGCTGGACCAGAAGTCAAACCTGGGTCCAGAAACCTCCAGGCTTGGATGCCCAGGTGGTCAGGGGCTTTTCATGTATTCCAGCACACTTTTACTGCAGCTTTGATGCAATTTTTGGTAAAAGTAGCAGCACAGTAATTTAAAAGCTGTCAGTTGGCCATACATTTTTAACAGGTGTTCTTGGTTCCCCATCCTTCTGTCTCTTGACTGTTGTTGAGGCAGTGCATACAATTTGTATCTGTGTTTTGAGATG
Organism: Melozone crissalis; assembly: GCF_028551555.1. Lineage (NCBI taxonomy): Eukaryota > Metazoa > Chordata > Aves > Passeriformes > Passerellidae > Melozone > Melozone crissalis. The sequence continues at coordinate 45,765,845 of NW_026535784.1, read as the reverse complement.
CTGAACGTGCTGAGAAAAGACATGTATCTTAGCAAACTGCTGCTGCCCAAGGGCTAGGAAATACAGTAAACACACGCATACAGGTTTTCAAATGGCTCATTTAGGTGTTCCTTGTGAAGAAATTCCTGTGGCTCTAAAGATTTACAGCTTCCTGTTAATTTGTGTTGTCTTCTCTTGTCAATGCCAAGACTGATTTTTGTTTAAAGTGTGATTTTGTTCTTTAATCAGCCTCAAGTGTTTGTTTATTTTTCTATAGTACACTGTCTTCTAGTGCCTAAGAACTTGGAAATGAAATAGTGTAGAAGATCATCATCTAAGCTACAGTGAGGTTCATTTTTCTGCTTTTTATTACCCTCACTGAGAGGATTCTGATTCTGGCATCCTGGACATACTGGATGGAATTGTGTCATCGAATTGTGAGCAACTGAAAAAAAGTTGAATTCGATTGGAAGCTAGCATGTCTTCAATTAGAAGAATCTATTTGCTTTTTCTTTTTATCTGTCTTAGAATACATAATTCTTTTTAACCTTCCTTTTTAGTATGAGTCATACTACACTCCATGGAGAATCCTGTTTGCTTCTTGATAACAACCTGCACCAACAAAAGAAGTCTCTTTAGAGCATTAGGAGAACAGGGTTCCATGCGCAGCAGCAGTGTAGATACTGAGGATACTGCTCCTGGGTACTGGTCCACAGCCACTTTTTTGGTGGCAAAGATTAGATTCTGCCTCATTTCCTCCAACTGTAGGCGCTCATTCTTACTACTGAGCTGCTCCAGTAGTGGATGCAGCTCTGCTGGTGGCATGGAGCTGAGGGCTGGGTGATGGACAGGAGGTGGGATGGGGAAGGATGCTCCTCAGTTCCATTTTCTCACTTCAAACCTGGGAAGCACCTGAAATGTTGTCCATATGGACTGCTCACATATGTATCTGAAAGTCTTTTACTGCACTTCTTGTTTAAAAGGTAGCAATTCTTCTAAATTGGAAAATGCAGCATTTTGCAAGTGAGGTGAGGTTCTGTCTGAAATTTGCCACCACCAGAGCAACAACTCAAGATGTCTAATTTTCCATGTTTTGAGTCAGTGCCTTGTGTTGTAGCAGATACATCACCTAAACACTTGTTTCAGGCACTTTTCTTTCTGCCTTGGTATGTTACCTGATCATATAGATACAAATCAGGCATGAGACATCTCGTCTGGAAAGGTCTGTGACAAAGGCATGTAGGGACAGTATTTGCAAGTGGTGTAGTTAACACAGCTGGCACTGTGCCAGCTTTCCTTAACTGGGTTTTGGGTGAGAGAGTGTAGGTACACACAGTTTGTGGTGGGTCTGTGTCCAGCCTCATCCCCATGGGTGCAGCTGTGAGCAGCAGGTGAGCAGCACTGACAGCAATGAGCCATGGAGTGCCCAGGGGCACTGACCCATCACCAAAGGGAACAGAGAGCACACAGGGGCAATGCATGGACAATGAGGGCATAAAAGGCTGGGCTGAAGAACAAGAAGGGCAGATGCTTCCAGCCTTCTGAAATGACATGGTGTTACTCTGTATGAGGAGATGCCTGAAGCCTTATAATGAGGTATGGTGTTACTCTGTATGGGTGAATGCTTAAAGCCTTCTGAAACTGCATGGCAACACATCATGGCTGTCTCAACTGCCACATATGCTGTGACAGGAGAGAGCTGATTTTAACTCAGGACAATTAGGATACGGTTCTAGCATTTTTACCAACTGCATCCACTCTCCTCCACTCCCACATTTTGATTAAAGAACGGAATTTATGTTAGAATTTAACCTCTAACTGACCTCTTGGTTATGTACAAGTAAAAAACTTACTTGAAATCTTCTTTTTTAAACAATTATTTCACTGGGAAGTGTGGTGCTTCTAGCTAGGAGTGCTTCATATGAGGTGACAGTTGCTAAATGCAGTGGCTCTGAGACCCCTCTGTTCCAAAGAGGAGCAAATTTTTACCTTGTAATGTTATAATAAGTTCAAGAAGTCTTCAACATTGTGGGCTGTCTTGTTTGAGAAGGGTACTCATTTAATGAAGGAATAATTTCATGGAGAGCTGCATCAATAGGCAGATGTTACTCAACTTGAAAAGATAATCTGAACATACTTAGCACATAACAGTTAATGTTGCAGGACTTGAGACTATTATTGTCTCCCTAGAGGTAGTATTAATTAAGAGGCTAAACCCAAGAACAAGGTCAGACTTTATTTCCACTTGGAGAACTTCTGAGAATAAATTGATTATTTGTTAGAATATGTCTTTTATTCATGTATCTTGGTAAGCATATTAAGTTAAAAGTGGCTTGTGAACAGCAAAGCATCTGAATCTTTTTTTGCTGTTTTTCTTTTGTGAGCAATTGGTTGTCTTTGGACAACAAACTGAGCACTTGGACTGCAGTAAAATTATATGTAAAAGGGTAGCCAGTTGCATTCTGTGTATTATTAGCAAAATCAATTAGTGCTGTTATTTCTCATATTACAAGTACTGTTTTGCCACTTTTCTGTTACTTCTTCCCCATGCTTTCACTTCCCTGGACTTCACTGGTATTCACTCAGTGTTATTTGCTTAAGAGGAGAAAATTCTTGCAGCATGTCTTTCACCTACCTTTGTCTTAAAGCCCAGTTTTGACCTTTGGAACCCAAATAAAATGGTTGTGTTCCCCAAAATTGGGTAATTTCCGCTACCTTCTGAAGGATTCAATAGATAAATAAATTCAAAGGCATTAGTAGAGTGCAGTTCTGCCAAATGTTGAGCATATTTTGTGAGGAATTCTGTGTCTTCAAATTTCATCTAGAACAATTAAATTGGTTAAGTCTTTGCTGAACAGCACATGCCAGGAGAATATATTTTAACTACTTGTGTATAAGCAGAAAACCTGGCTTCTATCTACTTCGTATCTAATTTTAAAAATAAGAAAAAAGAAATCTTCAGTTTTTGTTTTTCTCTCAGAAATTAAGGATGAATAGCATTTTATTCAAGTATTTCTGAATGACTTGGTTTTTACAGAATTAAGATGCAAAGAAATTAGTAACAACAGAAGACTTGTCTACAGAAGCAGACTTTGCAAACTTCTTGGTTCTGACTTGTGATGGCTGTAATTTTTTGGAGTTCCATAATATTTTCTTTTCCTATAGAAACATCTGTCCCCATATTTCATAAGTATGGCAGCTTTTGCACTGGGAACCATTTATTTTGATGCAAACATCATAACATAAGCATTTAAAATGATGAATTTTGTTAAAACAGTATTTAGGACACAGTTGTTCATGGCAGGAGGTCCTCTTTAATATGTGAATTATAAACTGGGAGGTCTCTTTTCTGCTGGAGTTTTTTTCCCAAACATATTTAATCCACAGGATTAGAAGGTGAAAATGAATTCTTTGTGCATAGCTGAAACTTGAGATCACTGTCAAGGAGTGAAATTTCCCAGAGTTTTGTCAGTACTACGCATTTAATAATATGCTTTTTGTAAAGCATTTTTACAGTATTCTCTTCACCTTTAGTGTTACCTCACAAGAGATTTCAGATTTGGATGTGTATTTTTTCGTATGATTTATGCCAAAGCACAAGAACACTACTTCAAGTTTTGGACCAGGGAAATCCTGTAGCGCAGCTGAGGTGAAAGTCAGTTCCCTTTGTGCTCATGCAATGGAGAAACACTGACAGATTGGACAAGGTGGCTTTTGTAAGGCTCAGTTTGTGGGAGCTGCAGTAACAGTGAGCAAACCCCAGCTGGATACAGAGCACACTGAGACAACCAGGGAATGAGTTTCTAGGCTGGAGCCTTGTTTTATGAGATGATGCAGGAAAAGGACAGCTGCCTTTGAAGTATGTAATCCTTGGGCTATCCTGGAGCTAATTGAGATGTTATTTGAAGGAGGGTAACCATCAAACAGAACTTTTGCTTGAGATCTTCTGTGCCAATTTCATGTATGTTCTGAATTTATGCACACGGTCATTTTTTTTCCCCACTGGTTTTCCTTGGGATGATTCTCTTCTAGCATCACGTTTGTCCTACTGCCAGTCCTGTCCAAAGTACTGTTATTGTATGATACTTTATGTAGACTGTTGACCAAGTTCATGTAGTAAAATTTGAGTATGTTTATAAAGAGACATATTGTCTTGGTTTTGTGTGAACCTTTAAGACTGCAAAGAAGTCTGTGGAAAAGAAAAAAAAGGCACATTATTACTGAATTCAGGAATTGAAAAGAAATATTCCATCTGCTAAAACATCTAGTGTATGTATAAAGATGATATTTTCACAAAAGCAGTAGTTCTCTTCAGTGAATCAGGTCACATGCTGATCTACAAGCTCCTCATCTGTAGTGAACTGTCGTGTACAGAGGTAAAAGTGGACCTGGAAGAAATGACTATATACTGCTTGCTCAGTAAAGGTATATATTGACATATATTGCTATATGACATGAGGGATTGAAGTGATGTAGTCACAGGCCACCCAAGTTATTCAAAATCAAAACCACTTTTCAAGACACCTGCACAGGCAATGTTTTCCTCCACCACTGGGATACCAGCTCATCTGAGTTCATCAGGTTTTCATAAAAAATTTTCTCATTCTTCATGTACTTATTCCTTACAGACCCTCTCCATTGCTAGCTGTATCAGAGCTAGTAGTAGCTTATGTCAGCATCACACCAGCTGGAAGGGATTTGGCACTTTACTTTGTGCAGGGCAAAGGTCCCACATTTAAGTGTGGCTTCATTGACACTGCAGCTTTTCTGTATTTTTTGGCAGTAGGTATTTATTTCAGTGGTTAGTGATGAGGCTGTTACTCTTGTCCTAGAAGATATACATTTTGCTGGGATTTTGAGAGTATTTCCAGCACTTGATGCAGGCAGTGCTGTTGAACAAACAGAAGCACAGCAAGATTTGTTTTACTGAGACACTTGCTTGGCAACCTGTTTGTCCTGTATGTGACCCAACAGGCATTGCACAAACTTTGACAAGCCCTGGGTGGTTTTGATAGAAGGCAAAGCAGTGAAGCGCCTCAGCAATTCTGCTCTGACCTTCCTACTTAATCTGGTTGAACAATTTGTTCCTACAGCTAAATTTCTTGAGCCATGCAATATTTTATTTCTGATCTTTTTCTGTGCAGTACTGACCTTTCTGCCAGTTTACACTGCCACCTGTCTTCCTGTCTGGTTTTGAGGTCTGATTCCCTGCTGTGTTTTTTTTTCCTTATCGATACTGCTCCTTTCCAAGCTGTATTTCCAGTCTGTGACTATATAAAGGAATTGAGTAAACTCTCATTTCAAAGATAATCCACTTTGCCTGAGACTTGCATGCTTTTGCTGAGCATATGATTACATTTGACTTGGATATCTTCCCTCAGATCAATTGCTCATTTTAGCTGTTGTTTTTTCACTAAGTGTCTTGGGGATTTTTGTTGTTGCTGACTTTTTTTTCCCCCTCCTCTTCCCCTGGCTTCCTATCACTCATGTGCTACCAAAGCAAACTTGACAATCAAGTGGGATAATGTTATCAGTTTCATGTTGTACTGTACTGGGCACGCTCTACTTTGTTCTCCTCCTATCAGCACCAGCAAGTCAAGCAGTTGGGAAGTATTTGAGATGTTGCTGTACATAAAAGAGAAGAATTGTGTGCCTTTTTCTCATTTATTAATATAAGTAAAACCTTTTCAATGTTGAGGTGACATTAATGTTAGCTTTCTTTTGCAGAGATTAAAAATACAGCTGTTGCCTAAAGTTCTTACCTTTGAACTTCAAGACCATTTGTTTTGTTTTGTTTTCTTTTTTTTTTCATTTGTACAATCAAAGCAAGGAAGACTGAAGAGTTTGTTGAAAAACTTGTCTGATCCTTCTACGTGTCACAGATTATCATACCTCTTGTACTTAACCTGTATTAAGACAATAAATTATATGTGATTATTGCAAATTTGTCCTTTGTCATTATATATATATTCTGGCAAGATTTTTTGATATTTTAGCTCTTGATATCGTGAGTTGAAGAATAGAACATTCCTGGCCTTGGTAATTTAGAACACCAAGTAATCATCCTTTCTGGAACGTCTGTCCATAGCTGAGGGGTTTTTTTTAATCCCTTCATCAGCTGAGATAAGACTGGATTTTCTTCCAGTGGAAGCATGTGGGAAACTGAAATAAAGTGTGCTTCTAGAACTTCTCAAAGTTCAAACAGTTTAACTTTTAATTGCTTACTTTAAGTTCTTGTTGTTTTCTCTCTGACTTTAAGCTGTGATTTAAAGGTGGAACAGCAATTTCTAAGCTGATTTTGGTGTCAGTAATGCTGTGCAGCAGCTCTCTTGGTACAGATGTTACTGGTAGAGCCTGGGTCTATACTGGTGATGAATCTCAAATCAGACAAGTCTTTTGAATAGCTGCTTTTTAGTTCTTCTAAGCATCAACCTTTTTGATCAGAATTTTGGATAGCAAAGAGTGAAATGGTACAGAAATATTGACGTTCTCAATGTGTAAACCCTTGTTTAATCTGATAGATTTGCTATGCTCATCAGAGGATGAAACCAACTTTGTTTCCCTAGATCTATTTTATATAAATCCATGATGTCTGACATTAATCTAATAACTGTTCCTGGTTTCTGTATCAGTTGAATCCCCTGAAAATATTTCCTTTCCTTGCTTGAATCAATGTTATGCCATGTGCGGTCAGCACCTGGTTATTCCCAATGAGACATGAACAAGTGGAGCTTCATTTTCCCGTGGTTGCAATGTATTCTGTTGATTTTCTGCAACAGTGTACAATTTAAGACTATCACTCTGTGTGATGGAAATGGCCACTTCCATCTTTATGTAACCTATGAGTTACAAACTTAATGCCTAAATGTTGTCAGATCATACCCATCTTGTAATGTTAATAACCACTGTGCCCCATACCCTTGAAAAAAACGGTACCATTACTAACCATGGTATTTTTCAGATCTTTAGCTTCATTATTTTTAGACTTACTGTAACTCATCTAAGCCTGACATAGAAATCAAGAGAATCAAAGGTGTTTGCCATCCCTGCCCTGGATGTCTAACACTTGGCCCTGTATTTCCTGCACAGGAATGAAATCAGGCCCTTCATCCTAGCCTGTGTGTCTTCCTGGTCATCTGCACCTGGATCAGTTGGGGGAAGGAAGAAGTTGCAACTGCAACATGAAGCACCCTTCCTCCCTTCCACAGCCAATTAAACTTCTCTCCAATTTACACATTCCTTTGCCCCCACTCTAATTTTCCACTCCTGTAGCAGTCCTACAGAAGTTGGTGAAGTTAATTCTCTCATTTTATTCTGTTCACTTTTAAAGTCCTCTTTCATTTGACCTTCTGAGCAGTCCTAGCAGCTGATCCAAGCTGTCTGCCAGTACCCCATGTTGCCACAGGACCTTTTCTCTGTACGGCTTCAGCTGTGTCTCTCTTTTGCCAGGTGCCAGAAGATCAAATTCCTGATTTGCAAGCCGCCAGTAACATAGAGTAATTTAGAAGAGGTAGCAGTGGCTGTCAAGGAGTATCTTGGGAAACAGAAATCTTTACTAGGCCGTGTGGGAACAAAGTTCACGTGGGTACAGGTTTTGCAATTACAGAAAATGGCAACAGTCTATTTCAAGAAAAATAAGAGGTTTGCATATTGGAACACTTGTCAGTGTGTTTTCCTTTTGACAGTGTGACAGTTTGTCGGTCCCCTTTCTGTCAGTGCTAAATTTCCAGGCATAGAAATTGTGCTTTCTGATGTAGCTTAAGGAAATCTTTGAAGTGAGGTACATTAGCATATAAACTTTGGAACTCTTTGGTTGTTCTTGAGTTGGGATACTAAATGTTTGTTCAGGTGTCTCAGAAGTCAGTGTTTTCTGCCTTGTCTCAATACATTAACTATTGTGCTGTATTTTCATTGAAACACCTGTAGTATTTTTCAAACTTGGGCTTATTTCTAATTTCTGTTCCTCCAATTATAAATTTTGCATCTTCTTTTGAACTTGCCTGCTTTGAGTCTGAATGAAAGTGTTTCTTGCATGTTATGAATGTCTCACTCCCTTGGGGTATTCCTCCCTTCCTGGCAGAGAACATGGAACTGGATCAATCATCTGTCATTTAACAGTGTTAAAGATTCCACGGGCTTTATGTCTTACCAGTTCTGATAAAATGCTTGTTCCAGTTTCATGTCAAGCCTCCGTGTTTGGTAGCTGCTGTCTAATGAGTCATATTTTTGTAGGGCTGACCATATGGACAGTGAATCTGAAGCATTAAGTATTGTGAATTTACTTGGTGTTGATGAACTGTGCGCTTGTTTGGTATACACAAAATCGCTTTGAAATGTAGGTTTTTTAATTATTATTAATTGCACAGATGTAAGCCATCTGTGTAGTGACTGTGCATTAAGTGAAGGTGCAAGAGCTGTTCTCTGGGACAAATGGGTATTTTATGTTGGTAGGGGAACAAAAAAGATTTTGGAAACTGAGAACACACAGTAGCTGGAACATACGATAACCTTGAATTTTGTAAGCAGAAAGGGTGTGAATGCAATGATACCGCATACCAGCAGAAATTTTAAATGTACATTTTCTTAGAGAATTTGCTAGAGAGAGATGATACTTCCTACATATTCTATGTGTGGTTTTACATAAGATTTACTTAGCTTTAGTAAGATTAAATAGCTCTGTGAAAAATTAAGTGTAAAAATGGTCCACAATAGGAAGTCTGTAGGATGTGTTCACAGGCCAGAGGGACTCATTATTTGCTTTTTTTGCTTTTTTCTGCATTTAAGCACTCATTTGCAACATTACCTTAATGTAGGGGTTTGGAATGAATTATAAAAGGAATTGATAACAGCTTGTTTTGGCTGTAAAGCTGCACTCTCATTTTTTTGGCAGTAAGTAAAAGGGCTGATTAGAAGAATGCATTTCCTGTATTTTCCAAATATAAACCAGATACTCAGTCATGAAAAAATTGTTCACTGTTTTCTGAAGACTCTTCTTTTTCTAATGGGAAATTGTAATTTGGGTGAAGAATGCGTCAGTCCTTATGCACAAAACAAATATCAAGAAAAAGTGATTGTATTACTTTTTTTCTCTCCACACCCTCCTTCACTCCCTCCCTGGATTCTGACTGTTTCTGGCTTTGAACAGATGAGATCTCCTAATGACCACATTAGTGCTTTTAATTCTTCAAAGCAGGAGCGAAATTACAATCTACTGTACGTGAATATCAAAAATACTTCACTTCAAACAATGTTCCCGATGGTCCAGATTTCACATAATTTTTAAAAACAAAGATAAATATACAGAGGTGTGTGGTCCATATTCTAGTTTTTGATGCTTGCAATTTTTAAGATCACCCCTTCAAATACTAAAATTGTTGCTCCTATTTCGATGTGAAGGATCAGACGTTTTCCAGATGCACTGTCTAAGGACTTATTTCTAGTGGTGTTCTTCTCTTAAATCATTTGGAGCCACTGTTGTGTTTTCCTCTGGTGGTTGCGGTGGCTTTGAGTAGTTTGGAGAAGCTGGGAAGAATTTCAGTAAACAGGCAAAAAATGTATTCTGGTGATAGTCATGTTCTGCCAGTGATGCTGTGCTGGTAAGATTTGTAAGGAAATTTTGAATGATGTGGTAGGTAAAACGTCATAAGCAGAGGCCTACATATCCACGGAATCTCTGTTTCCTAATGAGGCTCCTTGAAGCAGAAATTCTTTGATGTTCCTTGAGGTCCTGCACCCTCTTTTCCAGACTGGTACCTCGATTATCCAGTGTAGCTGACTAGCACATCCCTGTATGGCAGAGCAGCTGCATCCCACATCAGAGGCCCAGCAGCACAGGAGCAAAGTTAAGAGTCAGAGGTGCTTGATAGCCACAGGCAGAGCTGCTGCATTCATCCCCATTCATACTTCCTAAGTGCTCTTTAGAATGGGCGTCCTGCCCTCCCTCGTTTTGGGAATAGCAAATACTTGGCACTGCAGGTGACACTGGCAGAAATCTGCAAAGATTTTGCTTAAAGAGAAGAATTATTGCATTTGTTTCTAATAGAAAAAAGAAGAAAGACTCTCAGCTGTTACTCTCCTCCTCAGGATGGCTTTGGACTGCCTTCCACCTAGACTGAGTTGAAATTGTTAGTGCTTTTAGTGCTTTATCTGAGAATAACTTAGCACATGCTGTAACGCAGTGGAACCCAGGCTAGCTCTGGACACTCTTGTAGCCACAGCAGCCACAACAGAAGTGGGGAACAGCTGGGGACTGGGGTTTGCTCATAGCTGAACCTGAAGAGCTGCAAGCTCTGCAGGGCACACTGCTACAGCCACAGCAGGGACCAGGTGAAAGAGAAAAGATTCTTTTGTCTTGAAGTTCCATAGCGAAAGCCTATACCACGTGAGGGAATAACTAAAAAATAACCCCAAACACCGCCATACACAGGGTTAAGTACAGTAATAAACCAGGGGGTGGATACAGAAAAATCAACCAATAGGAAAACTGCAAGGGCGGAGCTAGGGCATTGCATCAACACTGTGTGACCAATCAGGATAGGGGGAGGAGAGGGAAGAGGTCACATGGGCCAATGGGGCATCGTGGATTAGGGGATTTCCGAGTGGGTGTTTCAATCAGTGATTGGCCCAGGGGGTGAGTGGCAGGGAACATCCAGGAAAAAGGGGCGGGGTTGCCTTGACAGGCAGGGAAAGAAGGGCAGGGTCGCCTTGATAGACAGGGAAGGGACTAGAACGAAGGGAGGGGAATAGATTGAGGTACGCTTTAAGGGACAGTACAACTTAGGGAAAAACCAACTTGGGGAAAACGTGGGGAGATAACAGAATGAACCATTTAACAATAACTTAATGAAATAAACACAAACCACAACAATCACAGGGGCATTAAATGGTACTGGCCCAGCCGCTAACATGTGTCCCTGTAAGATTCACACACATGCAGCACAGGCAGCTTGCTCAGCAGTCCTCTCTCCCTGCTGGGCTTTTAGCTGGCTAACCATTTCACCTTGTCTCTCATGGGTTAACACAGCAGAGCAGCAGAGAAAAAAGTGTTCTGTCATCATCATATCAATGTTTGCTCTATGATGATAATGCACACTTTTTTACAGAAAACAACATCCCAAAGGTTTTGTGAGGTCTAGGGCTATGGGAGCCTGTGTATTGGTGTTTTATGGCAGCAGAAATCTTTATGCTGGTGTACAAATCTCCTTGAAACCTTTTCCAACACATGCCTGCTGTTTCCATTAAAGGATTTTATGGAGCTCCCTGTACATCATATCTTGCACAGCTTACCATATTGGCTCTTAAAAGTGGCTTTGAATACAATGCCAAGGCCCCCCAGTAGCAGCTTTACAGGCTGCTGGGGAGCTGGGAAGCTGCAGTTGGCTGTCCCTGTGCTAGCTGAGCTCCCTCGCTGGCTTCTCCAGCTAAAACGATGATACATCTGTTCTGTCTAGTTTAATTAGATATGACTTCCTTCCTGGATGCAGGAGGGAGCTCTGCAAAGTGCTACCAGCTCTTGTTCCAGAAGTGCCTCCTTCAAAGGAAAAATGGGTTCTAATCTAATGCCAAGGTCTAATCCCCCTCTGTACCTACTCAGTGTCTGTGTAAAGGACTTCCATGTGGGCCCTAAAAATGAAAACAAACGCTTCATCATCAAGGTAGTTTCTGTTTCCTTTCAGGAATCCTGGCATAATTTTTTTTTCTTGCTTTCAGTTTTGCATAGTTGCTAAAAAGCCCTGAATCTCAATACTTTGTGAAGAAATTTGAAAATCATTGTCTATGCATCAGTTTGTATATGAGCACTGCTGCAGAGATCTCCTAAACTCATTAGTGCTCCTGAATAATTAGATCTGGGATAATGTGCTAAGCACCTTTTTGCCATTATATTAGACCCAGGTAGATGCTGCAGCCTGTAGCAGGTGATGGCAGCACAGAGGCAGGGTGCTGGAAGGGTTAATTTCACTGTGCCTACCTGCAGAGACAATTTATATCCCAAGTTTTGTCCCAGGTGCTTGCAGGATGCTTGAAGTGCAAAGTGACCTCTGGTCACCTTAGGACGAATCCAGCTCATTTTAATGTGGGTATAAGGGCAAGGGTGTCCCGCTCAAATGCTGCCGCTGAGAAGAAACCTTTTAAGGGGCACATATTGACACATAATGCATCTTGGTCTGTTTTTCTGTGTGATTTCAGTGCAAGGGGAAAACAAGAGTGTAAAACCTCAGCATGGTATTGCACAGTAATTTTAAAAGTGGTAGAAGGTTGTACAACAACAGGCACTTTAGCAGTGATGGGAACTGAATAATATGTATTTTTGTTCAGGAGGCTAAATGTTAAAATTGGGAAATAAAACTGAAGGACATATAAATGCAAATTATTTTTTCCCCTCAAGAAACACAAGAGTTAAAATTCATCTGTTTAGTAAGCCAGACTTAAAGATTAGACCACTGAAGAAACAAACACTAGATAAGCTTTTAATATAACATCATCCTCTGGCTTTTTTTAAAGGAAAAAACACACCTTACAGATTGTATGCAAGTAAGAAACATCCAAGAGAAACTTCTTAAAGGAGGAGTTTGCTGCTCTGGTTAACTTAGGTCTGAAGATGAAAAGTCTCAGGGAGATGGGAGAAGTCAAGTAGAAACAATTCTAGATCTAAACAGGTTTCATCACTAAAGAATATTGGAAAATTAATAGTAGAGTTTTGAAGACTCTGCCAAGGTAAATTCTTTTCAGTGTAATTAGAAGGAAGGAAGTGTTCACAGTTGTTTCATGCTCACAGTGTTGTATTTCTATTTCATAAAGATTTTCTACTTCACATTGTTGTGGTTAATACTTGGAGGGAGAAAAACACAGAAAATAAAAATCAGCATTGAATGGGAAGGGTTGAAATTAAGAATAGGGCTGCAATGCACGTGGATCCTTCCAAATGGAAAAACGTAGGAAAAGCCAGGCAGGACTCAGTGGTTTGATTTAGACATAGTGCTGTGTTTTGAGGTGTTTGCCTGTCCCGAACTGGTCCATAATGGTCTCTGCTTTTGGTGCACTGCTTCTTGCCTAGACCAGAAGAGCATATCATAGTGCACTTCCAGATGTGACTTCCTAGGCTCAAAACATTTCAGTGAGTCATAAAGCAGGGTGTCAGTAGCCACGTTTTTCAAGATTGTTATACTTAGGCAAGAGCACAGAGAGTAGGATGTAAAAGGCTGCTCCATGGTTGGATTGCAAAACCATTGGCTCCAGGTTCTCATGAAGTCTGTGTATGAATATGGCTGGAGCCTGAAATCTTGCAGCTTTTCACGTCTCCATGTTTTCTGACTTATTTTTTACGCAAAGACTACAGGGAACACCAGCCAACATGTGGCTTGTGTTATTTTTGAATTATTATCGTTAGGATTTTTCATGTTGACTAATGCGTTATTGGTGTGGTGTATCAGAGAAATAAAATGTGGCCTTATTTTGACAGGGATACGCATGTTACAATTTCCTTGTGGTATATTGCACTGCCTTGTTAGTTTGATATTTTCCATTAATGTGAAAGCGGAATAAGGGAGCTGAATAAATGTTCATCTGCCATGCATTTTCCCTCTCTTTGAAAGGCTCTCATGTCCTCTACCAGTTAGTCACCTCCTTCCCTGTACTGCGTGATGTGCTGCCCACTCAGAGTTTAGCTGGCAGTTCACATGCAGCTTGCTCCCCTGAGATATCCCTGCAAGCAGAGCAGCTCCACCAGTCTTCCCAGGCTGCCCTGGGAGCCTCTTGGTCGCCTGGCTTGAGAAACTGGAATGTGTTCTTCTGGAAGTAGCCAGGATATAACGATGCAGGCATTTTCAAGTAAGTAGCCAGGATATAATGATGCAGGCATTTTCAAGTAAGTGTGATCCTGCCTATTTTCAGATTCAGAAGTTTATTTGAAACAGTTTATATAGATTGCTTCAGATTGTTATGGGGGTTTTTTGTCATGATTTTTGATGTATAAACAGTCAAATTTTATGTTCGCTGCCAGGCTTGCTGAGGTTTAATGATGCAGGTAATTTACAGGCTTTACTAGGGATGGAGATTTATGGAAGGAAAAATGTATGCAATTAGATAGATTACTGTATTTCTATTTAAGTTTTAGAGTAATTAACTTCAGAGCTTATTTGAACAGTTGGTAAAAGTTTTATGATGATATGGCTGTATTATGATTTTCCAGTCAGTTTCACTTTCACTGCATTGTTTTTGCTTGGCTGTTCACTTATTGGTCTGATTTTATTCAGTAGGAGCAACAATGATTATAGACATTCATTTCCTATGAAGAGTTTATGTTACTCTGTTAAAAACAAAGCCCAACTCCTCAAAAATAGTTTTATAAAAATTCTTCTTTGAATAGGAAGTTTGAACAGCTGATCTTGATAGGTCATAGAGAGCAAACGTATTACTTAGGGGACGGGGTGCCAACATTTTACTTCTACGTCAGAGCAGTGTCTCATGCAGAATAATCCTCAAGATGTGACCTAGACTGCTCATGTTATAGCATTAAACTAGAAGCACACACCATTGCCACTCTGAGGCTGAGGTTTTAGATGGTATTTGGAGTTGTATTTCAGGGGACAGGTGGAAGTAATGATGACAATTAGAATGCCTTTGATGCCGCATTTAGCATGTGCTCTTTTACTAAAGTGGGCAGATCAAACACCAGGAAGCAGTTTCCTCACTTGTAATACGAAGCTTGGCTTTGCAGCCAGTGCTCTGTCTAAAATCTGCCTCTCTTTTGCAGGGAGAAACCAAACTGTTGCTTTCCCTGCTGCTCTGTTTCCCCTGGTTTCCCTATTGGGTTTGCTCCTCTGTGCGAGTTTAACACAGGAAATACACATGGAGCCAAGCCAGTTCTTTGTCACCTGGGGTACATGGACACAGCCACAAGAGCCTGAAAGCCTCCTGTCCCTCCTAGGAAGCCTCACCATGGCTGTGCTCAGAGCAAGCAAAGTGACTTCCCAAATGAGGGAATTCTGGCTATGAGTTGGGGGCTATTGCATTTTTGTCCCCATGAGAGATTTGATCCAAAACCCTGATAGTTCCCACTATTAATGTAATCAGATGGCACCGAGGGGCACAAAACTGCAGAATTTTGCCAAACACATTTGTCAGAGACAGCAGAAGTGTAATTTAAGTTCATGCTGATCTTTGAGTGGTGGCATTCATTGTCTCAGCTGATGTTTAATAAAGACCATTCTAATAATCTTCCCTTTAATTTGGTGGCTATTAAACACATTAGCTTCATAAAAACTGTGTTTTCTTATAGCCAAGTTTCTCTAAGATGCTGAAAAGTAAGGACACGCTGCTCATCCAACTGGTTGACTGTTGTCTAGTCAAGAACTACACAGAGTAAATCCATGCTGTAGACCTGAGTCGCTCAGTTACGTGTCCTTTAAAACAGGGACCCACATGGGAGTGTCTCTTGCTTCCACCAGCTCATCATTTGCTGGTTTTGCCACATTCTGTGCTGTAAATCTAACTTAAAAAAAGAGAGATGAGAGAGAATACTGATTCTGTAAATTGAACAGAAAGATTGGCTCAACATGCAATTGGCTCCACTTTATTTCTTTTGTGTTTGTTGTGACTGAGAAAACAATGGCAGAGGACACAGGAAATGCACCTGAGTTGTGTACATGCAGATGAGCTGATGTTTGCAGAGACTTGGATTTGTGAGCATAAGATGGAATGTGCCATTCAAGCATGAGTCCATGTTCTGTCTTTTCTTCATGCTTTTTGTATTGCAACTATGCTTAGCATATAATGTTTTGGTTGAGGTGCAGCTTTGGAGTTCTGTAATGTGACTTATTATGCATTCAGAACAACAAGGTTCGGGTTTTGCATTTTTATTTTATTTCGGACATAGAAAGGCATCTGCCAATTAGTCTGAAACTTTCAGGGATCCCCTGCTGTTATTTCTCGGCCATGAACACCTCATTAAAGTTTATTCAAAGTCAGCACTCCATGTTGAGTTGCTGGAACACTGAGTTGTTCTTTCCACTGGGACTTGCTAGGTTTGAGTGAAGAGAGCACAGCTCCCTGCCAGTGTGCCCAGCATACCAGTGACTTGTGATTACAAGCAGGAGGGAGCAGTGCAGGGGCTACCAGCAAGCAGCAGCTTGGCACGTCACACTCTTCATGCATTTTCTGGTGGCTGCTTTTTTAATTCCTTCTGTCATCCGGGAGGATGTGCACAGGCATTTCACAAATATTTCACATGTATGAACCCACCAAAGTGATTATTAGGCAGTGCGCATTCATGTGACTGCTATAAAGCTTTCAATGCAGGGAGGTTGGACTAAATGACCTTTAAAAGGTCCCTTCTTACTCAAAATGTTCTGTGATTCTATAGTGTTAGGTGCACATATTTGTAATATTTGAATAGCAGAAAATGTATTCTCTGCATTTTAATATCTTATTAGCTATCAAAATTCTCTGGTATTTTATATTTTATATACTATGGATATATTTTTCTATTTTCCATAGACATGTGGGTAAACATAGTGGAAAGAGCAAATCTAAAGAAATTCCTCTTTAATTATGTAGATAAATCACTGTTTTCAAGCTAGTGCGTGGGAAATGTCTAAAAATATTTTCTGCCAGTAAATTATATTGCAGTTAGCACAACCACATTTGTGTGTGATCCCTTAATTTATGTGTGTGGCAAACTCCAAGGTGAGATGACCCAGATCTGATGGCAGCCCTGTATCAGTGTAAAGCAGATGGGCAGTGGCAGCTCCCCAGGCAGCCACAGTGCTCTTGTCGGTGGAAGTCAGCCTGAGATCAGAATCTGAAACATTTACATATTCTAGATAAGAAGGTGAAACTTGATATTTCGTGCTGCTGGTTTTGAAGGAACTGTCTCAGCTGGGTTTCTGTTTGTTCTGGTTTTTTACTGTCTCTTTTTCTTATGCTATGAAGTACAAGGAAAAATGAAGCCAAGACATTATTGCACAATAAAAGACTATCTGGTACCTAAGAATGGGAAAGGAAACTTACTCTGCACAGTCCATCTATTGCTAGTGAGACATACAGCTGGATCTCTGCAATAAATTACTGCAGGTTACCTCAGGTACTCTCTGAGCAAGAAAAATTTCTGAACTGAGCTTGCAAGAGTGGTTTTTATTGTGCAGAGTCCTCCTCTGTGTTTGAGATAGACAATAAGTAAAGTAATGTGATGAAATTTTGTCCTTTTTGGCCTTTTCAGGATCCTGGTTTATTGCAATGGAGCACTTGCATGAAGTTTTGCCACATAGGCATTTTTTCAGGTGCTGCTGAATAAAAACAGCTTCAAATTGCCAAGAAGTGGCTGCTGGGTTATGAGCATGAATTTCATAAAGGTTTTATCTAAATTAAAGCAAAATCAAGAGAAAAGCAAACAAGGTCTTTGTTAAAACAAACAAAACCACACAAAAAAAGTGTGTTAGGCTGTTTAAAAAAAAGTCTTTGCTTGGCTCTGGTGGGTATCCTCAACCTGAAGTTCATAAGTGCTAGATTTTCTTTCCAAACAGAAGGTGTCTTCTGAATGTGGTCAAGGAATCAGACAAATCAATTAGCCAGAATAAATAATAGTATGTTGCTTGGAGGCATAAGGCAAGGCTTCAGTCCAACAGTACTTTGAAGTTATGTAGACTTTAAAAGGAAGATAAGCGGATACAAAAGTTCTGCAGCAGATTGAGTTAGACACCAGATTACAATTCTTTTATGGCTGCAAGCAAATAACTGAAACTCTAGGCTTCTATTTGCCATACATGAGCACAATGAGATAGTGTTTCTTACTTTCAGGAGAGAAGTGAACATTGTTTCTTGAAAATGCCCTGTGTGGCATTTATTCCTATTGTATGGGGTTTTTTGGGTGGTGGGTGGGGGGTTAAGATAGGTCATTTATAAACATCTTTTTGGAATTGTTGTCATGGCATGAAAGAAAGAAAGGAACAAAGGTCTTTGCTTGAGTCTCAAATTGGAATTCTTTCATTGCACATTTGAGCAACTTTAAACTGTCATTTAGTTTAATGGGAAGTTTGCATGGAAATTTTTAGTTATTTTATAGAGAAACTGAAGATTTTTTTTTATATCATATGGGTTATTTCTACATTTAACTGCTGGCACTCCATTACTGTGGATATTATTAATGTCACGTTATGTGAATTTTTCAAATTTCCATAAGCGATATATTTTTTATTGCAAATGGTTAGGATTTGGTTTTGTATTGATGGACTGTATGAAATCTTCCAAATGTGGGAATATAAGTTTCTAAAATATTACTGAACAAACGATTGTAATCTCCCTGTCTTCTTTCTAAATATATCTTCCACTTTTACCATAGGTAATAAAAACATTATGCTAAAAGAATTTGAGCTAGTTGAGACCACCTCCCATTTCTAGGTTTGTGTTTATTTTGGTCATATTGAATTTGAAGCAAAGACTCTCAGGGAAGGAATGCAGTCCAAGAGCCTGGGTCCAGATGTTATGCTTTCCTTCCATACCAACCTAGGCCTCTGAGGCAGAGATCCCCCTCTCTGAAAACAAGACTTGTACAGAGTGCAAACGCCTCATTTCCTGAAATCTCATTGTTTAGGCCAACAAACAGGCAGGTCAACATGCAGGTTGCAGAACTGAAACTGAACACCACCTCAGTTGCCCTGGATCAATGAAGTGTAATTTGAGGCTTGTGGTTGCCTGTCTAGCTTGGAGAACCAGCACAGAGAACAAAGGCTCAACACTGTGGCCTTCAGATATTTGAGGAGTGAAAGAATGTTGCTGCTGTTCTCTTTTGCTGGCTTTTGGCTCAGAGCTGTGCTGTTTAGGTAGGCTAGGCATTAATTTTTTGTGATGGTTATGCCAGAAAGTTCTCCTAGAGCAGAGGCAACTTACACTGGTCCTAGGTAGGTTAGTTGAAGAAGAAAAACAAAACAGCAACAGAACAAAACCCCAAACCAGGAAAGAAAAACTTATTTGGGTTCTGCAGAAGTTCACATCAACTGTTTCTTATAACAAAACATCTTGGCTTGACTCTGTCAGTCTCTCTGTAAAGTCAAGTCAGCAAAGAGCCCTTCGTGAACAATAAATGAAAAACTTGGCACAAGTCTGGCACTAGATGCAAATTAAAGAACAGTAGATGTAACTGGCTGTGATGCCTGTGGCATTTTCAGTAACTTGTATGAAAGGTTAGAGTCCATAGCTTCTGCCCCTAGTGGGAAATGGCACACACAAAAGTGAGCTGTCTTGGCTGGAATGTTTTTGCACTGTGGCTGCTGCTTTTTGGACAGGGAGCCTTTTTTGGTCAATAGAAACTCAGGCCCACAGTGTTTTGTTTAGCTGCAGTTCAGGGTGTTAATTTATAATTAGGCTTCACTGGGATGTAATCAGATCCATACTTGTAGGGAGTATGGGGGATTTTTTGCCTGTTTTTACTGAAGAGCTCATTAGAAGTTGATGGGAGTTGAGTGCATCTCAGCCCAGTCATGCACCTTTTCCTAAAGCACCTAATTCAATTGATTGGGGTGTTTAGTGACAAGAAATACTGTGTCAGCAGGACCTTAATTATTTAATCTATCTAACCACAGCATGAGTGGTTAGATAGATTAAATAGTAGTGCATGGAGGTAGATAAAACTCTTACATCTTCATGTTTGAGCAGGAACACTGGGAAAGGAAAAAGGTAGTTTTTATTAGTAAGTATATGCAATATTGTACAATTGCTGCTTGATATTTGCCACATAAAATATATGCCACACCATGAAAATAGAAATTTATCTGTCAGTTTGCTCAAGTGTGACTGAACTCTAATACTAATGTTAAGTGTACAATATCATATGTAATGGTATATTTTTCTGCTCTGTTGTAGATTATATCATCTGACTTATCATCTGTGAGGCAAGAATACTTCTTGAAAATTAAGAGTTCGACAGGTAATAACTGAGTTAACTAATTTTATAAAGACCATTGTTGTTCATAACCACTGTGATAAAGTAAACACAGTAGCATTCACTCTTCTTGAACTACACTTTGAAAAGCTGACAAAAAATCACTTGTGATGCTCACAGTGATACAAACAGGATATTTGAGAAAGACAGATGTCTGAAAGACAGATGTCAAGCATTGAAAATACTAACATCATTCACACTTAGTATCTTGGGTGTCTGTCAGGAAGGGATTTGTAAAGAATTGTCTTCTGACAGAAAAATGGGAGCCGGTTGAGAAAGTGGCTGGAGGTAATGGGCACACAGACACCAGGTGTTGGCAGCACAGCTCTGGTGTGGGCTGCTTGTCATTGTCTATGTCATATTTTCAGATACCCATTGGGAGACCTAAACATCATGTGCAGGAAATGTCCCTAGTCCCCTTGGGGTTATTGCTAAATAATAGCATGCCTGGCGAGTTAAGTTGTCATTCTTTGACTGATGTCTCCCCTGGGGTAAACAAGAAGTAGATCTGCACAGCAAAAAGTCATCAGCTCTTTGTTTAAACAATCTGCTAAAACTCCTGCCTGGTTCTTAAGAAACAAGGATTTGAGTCTTTTCAGGAGGATTGTTGAAAGATTAAATAATTACTCAGCTCATAACAGGAAAACTCCCACTTTGCTGGAGATGGTGTTGTAAAGCTTTATAGTCAGAGCTGACATAAAAAAAAAGGTGAGCAGTTTTACCTTATCACATAATGGGGGGAATTCTGTGTTTTTTACTTCTAATCAGACTGAGACAATGCAGGTGAGCAATTCACTTGACCCCAAATGAAGGATGGAGAAACACAGAAATTTGTTAGATGCTTACAAAACCTATGATGTCCTTAAGTTATGAACTGTCAATCCACTTTTCCAGGCCACTGAAAACGTTGTGAGCTATTTAATCTACAGAGCCCTTGCCATCCTTTCAGTTTCTTCCCTTTTGTATACATCTATTTCATCGTAGAGCTCATAAACACAGTGCAGGAAGTTGCTGAAATTGGAGAATTAAATATTTTTCCATACACAGATAGCACTTCCTGACTGCACCATATTCTGCTACCTTGCCTCAGTATTGTAAAGAGCCTGAAGTTGAGAAATTGTGTTGAAGTTCCTTTGGGTTTACATTCTTGGAACTTTTCCTAGAGCAATTTCACGACTTAATTTGCATTTGGTGTTAGGAAATTTATAAGACTCTGGTGCTTTGTTACTTATACCTAGATTTTCAAAGGAAAAAGAATGAATGCCTGTTAAGTTTAAGATAAAGTTGTAGCCTTTACTTATAAAAATGGATGTGCTAACCTTGAAATGCCAGTAAGTTGCATGGAGGTATTAAAAAAAAAAAAGCTATATATTCCAAACATTATATACAAAACAAATGAACTAAGTATAATCTTTTATCTGTTAATCTTTATTTATATAGGAACATGGTATATAAGGATTCTTAAGGCTGTTAAAATGCTATAAATTTTCTGTGTTCTGTCCCAAATCTTTGCTCCCATTCTTGCAGAAAATGAGTATTTTTATTATTAGCTGTTCAAGCATGTTTTAAGCTGAGTTTTGAAATATTTCCTTTGATAAAGAATTTTTTAAAAATACTGGTTTTTGAGACATTTTAAGGTTAGTAACCTATTTACCATATTTAACTACATGATGCTATTACTGCTTCTACAGTATCCTAGATAGTTTATCAGCTTGAATCTGAAATGAGTACAAAGATAATAATAGAACCAATTTGATTGTGTGGATGTATACATGGCTTTTGGTTGTACATCTGCATAAATGAAAGTGGCTTTATTGCTTCACACTAAAGACCTTTTGAAGGGTTTTGGATTACTCTGTGCTTAAAATGCCTCCCTGGAGGAAAGCAATACCTTGGACAGATTATATGATGTTCCTGGTCCGTTCAATCATTTTTTGGGGGAAAAAAATTGCCTTAATAAATTAAACACAGAAAAACCCATGAGTAGGTCCATGCTTTCTCCATGTAGTTCCTGCACTAGTCCTTGCTTTTAGAATTATACTTGTGTAATACAAAACATTTGATGTGGCATATGCTGCATTATAGGCATCTGGCTGTAAACTGCTACTGAAGATTGCCCACTCTTTTAGCAGTAATTTTTAAACACTTGACCAATTCAAAATGAGCTCTGACATTTTAGTGACTACGTAAATTTTGAATATCCTTCCATATGTCATGACTGAAGTAATTCTAGTGGGTTGTACTTGTTGTTTCTGCCACTGCGTTACCAATATAAGAAATTGTTGTAATTCAAAGGCAGTATAGATATATTTAATTTGTATACCTTCGCTACCATTTATTACTGGGGAAAAAAAATAAATGATAGAAAAAAGCAATAATAATTCTTATGCTTCTTGCATTGCTTACCTGACAAACCCATTTGAGCTTGGTTTTACTTTGAGAAGGACTTTAACTTACTGTTATTCCATGAATATTTCTTCCATGGAAAGAAGAAATAATAATAAAAATAAGCCATAACATCAAACCTAATAACTTAATCTGAAATAATTTTTGTTAATGTTTCACATGGAACCAATGCACATGAGAAAAGGGCATGGCAATATACAGAAAATTCTTGCTCTATACCTTGGGCTTGAAACCAATCAGATGATTGAGCTGACTGTTACTTGGGCCCTTAGTGAGTTGTTTTAGGGAGCACAACCACCTGAGAACTATTTCTTTTGGAGAGCAGCAGCCAGGGAGAAAGAAGACAGAGGTTGCTCTCAAGTGGTTCTATTGTGTAAGGTGGTGTCACAGATGGGGTCATGAAAAAGGCAGCGACAGTACAGAGGAAATAGAAGGAGGGCAAGGGTGGGATGGACAGAGGAGAGAAGAGCACTCCTTTCAATAGCCATCTACTCTCCTGTGATCTCAGCTGTCTCATAAAACTTCTCTTTGCAATTTGGTGAGGAATTCTCCAGTCTGATGAGCATGGTGGAATAAAGGGAGGAGTGTCTTACTAGTGAGAGGCCCCCAAGAAGCATTTCCATCCCACTAGTTCCTAAGGAAAATATGCCCCAAGCCTTCCTCCAGCTCAGATATCTTTTAAGACTTCTGTTCTTCCTCCTTCTGAATCCTTTTGGCAGATTCAATTTACATCATGCTCTGGGGATTTGATTAATTTCCTATTATTGGCTGAGTCTTGCAAACCCCTGCACTCAAGGTTGGCAAGTGTGCTGTTAAATCTTGGTATAAATGAGTTCTGCTCCTGCACATTCAACCTGTGGCATCTTTGCTGTCTGGGACCATCCACCCAAACTGTGTTTGTTTGATGAGTAAGTGGCACCATAATGTGAAATCTATCCTATTAGCAGAGTGAATAAATTTACTCAGTATGGAACTTTTAAGTGTCTGTTACCATATGCCTTAGGATCATAATTTAAATTAAATTTGCTTAAAATGGAAATCTAGATTCAAGCTGACATCATAACATATGACCTCCACTAGCAATGAAAATTGAAAACATGAGACAAGGACATTAATCACTGAATAGTTTATAAGCTGCCCTGAATGTTCATCTGAAATGTTAACGCTATTTTATTATATGCAATAACAGCTTAAAGTGGAAATTTATGAACACTGTGAGGTGCCTAAGATAAGGCATTCAGACTCATCTTATTGTGCCCTGGCTCAAATATTTTGAGTCTTTAGAGAAGTGCACAGAGACACTTGTGTGCTTAACCTATTGCTTTTAGTGCAAGCATAACCTCTGCCTTTTAATGGGACTGGAAATGTGAGCAGGATAGTGGGGATCAGGTTTGGCAGTCAGACTTGTGTGAACTCAAATTTGTTCATACATACCCATGTGCAGGAGGAGGTGTTTAATGGCCTCAGTGTGGAAGTGTCTGTGAAGTTTGGGTCATTGTTTTTTGGGGTTTTAATTCTGCTTAGCAGTTTGAATTTTGGACTGGAGTCCTGATAGTAAGTTTAGTAAGTTTTGATTTTTTTTTTTTTTAATAGACAGCTGTAGTTGTAATGTTGAGTGTAGCTGAATATGGAGTATAATGGGTGCAGTAGAGCTTATTTATGCAAAACTGACCAGAGCTGTCATCAAACAGATCTCTTCAGAAGGCCTGATGGAATGATTTTGGGATTTTGTGTGTGGTATTTTTTAATTAACAAGTACAAAATCTATTTGATGGTTTGAAAAGGAAGAGATTTAAGAACGTCTTTTTAACTTGAACTCAGATTTATAATACTTCATCTGTAATATATGCCCTTTACTTGTAGACTCATCAGTGTAACTCAGAATCTTCAAAATTTGATGTCATACATAGTTGATTTGGTGGAGTCTGGAAAAACACAAGCTAAGTTGGATTATTAGTTTCCAAACTATTCACTGCTGGTTTTTTGCTGGGAGAGTTTCTTTGTTCCTATGTAGCTTGAGCCACTGATTTAAAAATAGATTTAAATGCTTTTATAGGTGAAAGTGAGCTTAATTGACAGTGAGCTGGTTGTAGCTTTTGTATTTTGCTTTACTGGGTAGTTCTAGTAGTAAACTGAATTTATTGAAGTAAATCTATGAAATTACCTTAATTGCCTGATCTCAATAATATTTTCAAGGAACTCCCCTATTTGTGTGTTTTTATTTTAATGTAAGGTACATAGTGCAGCTTGTATATGCATATTGTTTGGAGGTTTTGAATGGCTTGCCTGTCTGATCCATTTTAATAGATTCCAGCCTTTTTCCATGACATCATTATTATAACAGACTTCCTAGAAAATATGAACAGCTGCTGTGTATTTTTTTCCTGTGTTTGATATTAAAACTGTAGCAGCTATTCTGTTCTTTACAAATGACAGCAACAGGCTTGTCTGATGTAAAACAAAATGAAAAAAAGTCCAAGTAAGGAGCTGTGATACTGTTAACAGGCCAGTAATGTAACAGGTCTCCTTGTATGAATCATTTCATAATGCAATAAGGGATTACTTATGCTGCTGTCATACTGGTCAAAGGTTGGTCCCATTTCCTTCCCCCCTCCTCCTGAACTAAACTGTGCATCATTAAAGATGATGAAAACAGTATTGTGCTCAGCTTCCTGGCCCAGATGGCAATTTGCATGAAGAATTTTACTGTATTTTTTTTTTCTCTAATATTCTTATGCAGACTGTGCATAGAGGTTTTAAAGTTCTTTCCAGTTCAGGTCAAGCAGACTTCTTTCTTGTTTCTCTGCACATCTTGGCATTCAGGGATGGCTTGGAGGCCACTTAACATGGAGTCTGAAGTATTACATGGAACTAGGAGTTCATCAATCTCATTATGTGTAATTTTCTATCTAGCTTCATCTATAAATACTGTAAACAGCTGACAGGTGTCAAAGAGGGATGTGGACCTTTAGATTATTGCATTCCATGCTGTCTGAAATACCTTGCTTGGGGTTTTAGTTTCTATTAGACAACTTGTGCAAACCAGCCATGACATCTGGTGTGTTTCATGCCTCAATATCTGTATTTGACACAACAAAAGCAACAGGTGTAAAGAAAACCTAACCTTTCCATGGCTCTGAATAGAAACACATAACACTGTGGCTGACTTAGAGACCAGACAAGTCTTAGGGTGTAATATGGCCATGAGACAAGTCATCATCCATTAATGCTGTTATCTCAGTCCTGTGTCTTTTGGAGTGCCTTCTTCCTCCATTTTCAAATAAGTCACCTGTGTGTTTTCTGCTGTGTGTGGGGGGAAAAAAAGCAGCAGTTAATACTGTTCTTCTTTATGAAGCAGGGAGATGGTCTCTGCACCAGGTGAGTGGCTGTGAGCTGATTGAAAAGTGCTCCAAGAAAATCAATACTAACCTTGCAATGAGAAGTTAGATGAGGAATGGCTGCATTGCTCCTGTCTGTGGTGTTCATCAAATGGTGCCTGTTCTGCAGAGCATGTAGAGAAACATTTTCATGAATGGAATAACTGATGCCTTTGGCAATTATCAGTTACAAGCCCTTCTTCATCTTTTAAGGACTCCAAGAGAGACTGCTTGACCTGTCCTCCATTAATGTCCTAAAGCAGCCTTGAAGAGCACATAATACATAAATAATATTAATGCAAATTTTTATTAGCCCAGATGTGAGAGCACATGAAAATTATCTTCTGTTTCACAATCACAGAAGGTTTAAACCAGCACTGACTATATATAATGTGTGATGGCTACAGAAGGTCATTCCTTCAAATATTTGATGCAACATGGTACTGAGCAGCTAATGGTTGATATCTGTGGCTTCTGGGCTGTACCACAGCCTGGATGGGAAGACAGCTTCAAACCACACGAGCCCTTTTGAAGGTCAGCTCACACCAGGGTGGCATGGTTAATGAAAATGCAGTTTTATTCCAATGTTAGCCAATTTCTGAAGCTCTTTTTTTTGGTCTTCTCCTTTTTGTTTACATTGAAATGAGTGTAAAAGTCTGATTTTCAGTGGAACAAAATTTGTGTCTCGCTTTCACATAGTTTTTGCAGGCAGTTATAAAGCAAAGTGAAGAAACAGCATGTTATGTATAAAATATTTTGAGACTGTAGTTCTTATCATACCACTTCTGCTTTGAGGAAAAAGTGTTACTCATAACTCTAAAATTCCCAGTGTGGGGAAAGCTGTAGGGACTGAGTGTACAGATTTTAGCTTACTGGTTTTTTTCTTTTTTGAAGCATGCAGAAATTAATTTCTTCCTCCCCCTTCTCTCAACCCCCATATCATTTTCAAAATTATAGTTCTGTGCTATTGCATTTCTGGTCAGTCTAGCCTATTTCAGGTGTGTAATCAGGCTGTGGATTGTTTTGTTAGTTCATTTCTGTAAATAAACTTCTTAAAAAATCGTTTTTCCACTTCCTACCCCTAAAAGAAGGTTTCAGAAAGTAACTGATATTTGCATAAATATGTATTAAGAGGTTTTAAATATATGTTAGAGATAAATATTTGCCAGATCAGCTTATAAAAATTCTGCTTACAAAATACATTTATTTTTAGCTGTTATTTTTATTTAAAAAATGCAAAACATCAACCCTCCTGTAGAGATGAAACACTTTGTGGTGAAAAACAATTTTGCAGTCATTGATACATAAGAATTATGATATATAAAATGTCAAGTGATTTTATAATAATTACCACATCCATTCAAACTTGTGTGGCAAGGCAAAACTGTAGAGAAATTCCACTGAAATTAATGTGGCTGATCTATACTTACACCACTGAGTCAAACAGTAACATGGATCATTCATTTGTAATTTGAATGCAAGCAAATCTGTAATAAAAATTTCTACCATTCTTCAGACAAGTCATGGAAAATGTTTTGCATTTTGCTTCATAGGTGTTTGAAATAAAACTCAGAATATGTCTTGGTAATAGCATATGTCCACAAAATGTAATTCACTGAAAAATTATTTAACTGTGGCTTTCTTATTGACACCCTTTTTACAGTGAATCTGCTCACCTGAGAAAGCAGTGAAGAGTAGCTAAACATGGCCCTTTTTATAATAAATACCAGTGTATTTTAAATTGAGGGTAAGAACTGATTTTTCTCATTTGCAGTACGAATGCTTTTCAATTAGATTTGTGCTAAACTCAGTGGCAGACGATGGAACGAAAAGTATGTCTCAGTGAGCTGAACATGATCTTTCAGGTGTCTGTGCATCTCCTAGCAGCAGTGCCTGCCCATGCAGCGGGTCAGACAGCTGCTTCATCCCTTCCACCAGGACTCAGAACATCAAAGTATGTAAGGCTCAAAGACCTATCTTGAGGCCCACAGTGCTTGAAAGGCTTTACTGGTTTCTGTGTTTTTCTCTCTGCTTTTTAAATGTGCATCCTCATGATAAACCCTTTAGAGTGTAGTTCACACGTGAAAGTGTCACTTCCCAAAATGTTTAGTAATAACAGGACCTGGAATGGTTTTGAGTGTGGGGATATTTTTTGCCTTCATCACCATCAGCTTTACACTGGCCCATGTTGGCAGTGAATATAATCTATAATAAGCTATTGCCTTTGAAAATGGTAGCCTTTTCCCTGTGAAATGAGTAGATGCCTGTTAGACCAAATGCAGAAGTCTGTACTGCAAACCATCAGTACTAAAGTAATTGTAATGGTATTGCTGCCACAGCCACAATATTCAGACTCGTGAGGGGGGGCAGGATTTGCCCAGAGAGGTAATATCTTTTATTAGATGAACCAATATAGTTGGAAAAAACAGATGCTTCAGACAGACAAATCTTCCTTCAGGAAAGGCTATCTATGCCCAGAAGCTTGTCTGTTTTTTCCAACTGTATCAGTTGGTCTAATAAAAGATATTGCCTCTCCCTGTAAACTTTGCCTATATGAAACATGGGAATTTCTGTCAGCCCTTCAACAGACAAGCCTGCAGCAGCATGGGCATGGTGCTTTGCTGGATTTCATATGTCATATTTCTACTCCTGCTTTACCTGCCCTGCACTTTTTAATCATGGGGCAGAAAGGGAGAATATGTTCAATTAATAAGATTAATAGACACTGACTGACAAAGCTTATCAGGGTAGTTGCTTTATTCCTTTCCTTAGCTTTAGCTTAAATGTTTGATGGAAAGGAAATTTTGCTCTCTGTGGAGTCTGTTTCTCTCTCCCCACTTGAGATGTGGGTCCTGCAGCTCCTGTTAATGCTGATCTTCCTGGTGTGATCTGCCTGTGTATTGGAGCAGTTACAGAAGGGAAAATTGTTCCCTGGCCATTGCTCTGCTATTCTGATGAGTCTGATTTTGTAATGTTCTTAGATCTGTAGTGATAATAGTCACCCAATAGCTGGTCATAAGTCTCTTGCTTAAATTTCAAAAGGGCTCTAGGGCTCTTCTTGCAGAAAATAAAAGACAAAAATATTCGGTGGCTTGACGGGAAGTGTGTCTAAAAGGATCTGCTGTAATGTAAAAACAAAAGGAGCAGTGTTTCCAGCTAGAGCACCAAACATCTTGGAGTCCACTGTGGAAAATGTTTATGGTGTTGTATAGTTTTATTAGCACAGATTGAAGAAAAACAGCTTATTGAATGATTTTGGGGACTAGATTCAGTACCAGCAGACTATCGAATAGTGGTCAAAGAAAACCCCTCTCTGCTCTGGGGTTGAGAGCGGGGCATCTGTAAGGAGTACTCAGCTTTCTTGTACAATATATAAGGACAAATACTGCTTTCAGACTCACTGAGGGTCCTACATGTGCTGAGGGGAATTGGGTTGCAATGCCAGGAGGCTGTGTGGGTGCCCTTGGGCATGGAGATTATCAGGCTCAAGGTACTCCCAAGTCCTTCCACAGGGACACTGTGGAAACGGTGGAGCTGTTGCCTTTCCACTCCTCCACTCACAAGATGCCTCATATAAAACCTGTTTACTTGGGCTAGTTTTTAGCTGACATTCTCTTAGTTGTGTTTTGCTCAGGTGTGGTGGGCAGTAACATGCTGAGCAGTCTCTTTTCTCTGCACCGAGCCCTGCGTGATAACTGTAGTGCCTTTACCCATCTTCGAAAGATTTACCTCCTCTCAAGCAATAAGTATTATTAAAGCACCAAAGTTCAGTAGCAAGATCATCAATTTGTTTAATTGTCTTAGGCGTCTTTTCTGTTTTTATTGAGCTATGCCAATGCCAGCTGTTGCTGGAGGCTGTAGGTGCAGGGTGAGCCTCGGGCTGCCCTGGAGTCCCAAGACAGTTTGGCTTTTACGCCCCTGCAGCAAGAGAACAAATAGTTCTCTCTGCACATTGCAGAATGAGGTGTGAGTGAGCTGTCGTGTCGTCTCAAGGAACTGGACCAGAGAGCGAGGCTGAAGCCAGGGCTTGAAAAATGTAGCCAGTACCTAAGTGCTAGAGTGAAAAATAGTTAGGCTGGTGTTCTTCCTGTTGTGTTCAGAGGCAGTGACTGATGAGGGCTTGGATTTGGACATGAAAAAAAGACATGCTTCTGTGTTAAATCTACACATGGACCAAAAATGAGAGAGGAAAGAAAGGTGTGAGGGAGAAGTGTGTTTTGTCAGATGCTGCCTTTGTGCCATGCGTTGTGTCCCTTACTCTTCTGCCTCCATAGGAACGGCATGTGCCTTGTTTGGTCTCCGTTGGTGTGAGCTGGTCCACTTCATCTTGCATACCACTTAGTAACTTCAAAGCCTTTAGCCTCAACACATGTCACATGTGTCCCTCCAACAGACTGATTTTTCTGAGTCCTTCCCAAGTGTTGTGTGCTGAATTTTTCCCTTCCCACCAGCAAGTACTAGGATTTATCTGGCTATGCTGCCACAGGACTGCAATGAGTGCCAGGGTGGGAATATCCTTGATATCAGCATTCTAATAGGATGTGACAAATTGGCCTGAAAATAACCTAAACCCTAGTGTTCTGTAGCAAAGAGGAGGAAGACAGCCTTCTGCTTTGAATTCAGCGATGTTTTCATTGCTGCTTCATCCTTGCAGGCAGCTGCTTCTTGATGCTCTCAGTGCATCTAGTGTGGTTCTTACGAGCAGCCGTGAGCTGCTGCAGCTTGGCACACATCTATGCAGCTGAAGAGGTATCCAAAGAATTGTTTACTTGCTTGCAAACATGAGAAGCCAGCTATGATGCTTACTGCCCGTTCGTGTTTGGAAGATCATTTTGCAGCCAAAAGAAAGCTGAGAAATCTGGCGACACTTTGGCATTTGGCTGGCTGAGTGGGTGGAGAGGTTGTTTTCAATCCTTGATTAAAGCACAATGTGTTGGTGCACAAGGGTGGAGAAGCAAACCAATGTAATTAGAGTATGAAGTATTGCTTAGGAGCTGAAATACTGATATATATGGTGACATGCCAAAGTATAAGGTGAAGGTCTGATATAAGCAAATGAACGGCACCTTTGGCCAAGAAAAGTCAAGGAGAAAAGCAGAAAACGTGACCTGAATCAGCAGAGAGACACTAACATGGGTAGTTATGTGTAAGGACTGTGTATGTGGGACAAATCAGTGTCATCCAAATCTCTCTTTAAAAAGTAATGAAACACTCAGCTACCACCATGAAAGCTTAATGTGCAAAGTCTGCTGTAAATTACACTGCAGTGTATCATGTACAGGGAGTCTGAACATTGGAACTGGCGCCTCCCTGACATAATTTTAGGCATGTGTGGTAGAAATTCAAAAATATAAATTCTGATATATGTAGCTTGTAGTGTAATCTCGTTGACTTTTGCCAAATCTAGGCTAATAATAATAAGCAATATTCAATATTTTAGGCAATTTAACTAGTTTGAAAGCCAATCTGTTGAACCTGAATGGCTTTGTGATGATAAAATAGCAGCATCAAAAATTAAGGGACCAGTGAGATTGACATGGAATCTGCTTGGTCTGTAAGTACACATGAGTTTTCATGGAACTACTCTGAATGTTGTAAAGATTGAAATAAAATCCACAGAATTTGTTCTCTTTGATAAATGAAAGGTAAATATAGCTTATATTATTTTAACTTTTTCCAAGAAGAGTTCTGCAACATTTATCTCTTGCCCTTGTCTGTATCCTCTTGACAAATGTTTCATTTCTGGGTTTTAGCAGCTATCTTCATTTCTCTACTTTAGCAGAATTCCTTTCTTTTTTCTTCTCCATGTAAGTTAGTAGATACTTCTAGTTGCTGTAAAATGGGAATTCTGGCACATATATGATAATCCATTTTTTTAAATGTTTTCCTTTTGCAAACTCTTCAATGATTTTTTTTTTCTTCCAGAAAACTTGTAAAATTTTTTCTTCTCCTTGAATATTCTTCATCATGTATCCTCATTTAGTACTATAGGAGTCTCACTCTTTCCCACAGCCATGCACACCTTGTGGTTTCAAAAACTGACCCATTCTTTATGCATGCTTCTCTTTCTTGGCTGGGAATTAAATGCTTTAAATCACTCTTCTCCCATATTAATTGTGGCTAAGTTGATTGGTGTTACTCTTTTTCTCTTAGTAAATTCATTAATTCCAAATTCTTCAGCTGCCTTTGAAGAATCTTTGAGCCTCTTCTTCTGGGCAGTTTGCTTCTCTTCCATCAGGGTGACTAAATCTTTCTCTTCTTTTTCTAGTGTTAATCCTCTCTGTTCTTCTCTTGTCTCAGTTTTTATTTTAGAGGAGATAGAAGTGCTTTTGTCCAGTTAGGCATGTGTTATCTAATCAGTGACATTTTGTAGAGATTTGAAACCTTCTGGCTCCAGTTGTGTTAAGTATCTGACATTTTTCCTTTGGGCTCCATATCTTTGTTTCATTGGAAGGGAGCATAATAATCCCAAACACCTTTCTATCACAAGATATTATGACTAAAGTTATTTTCCTCTGTCTCAGCTTCTGGTTGCAGAAAACTCTAAGTTTAAGATATGCTGTCTTATTTTAAAAACACATGACTCCTTGCATGCTTGCATATTTATTCCTTAGGAAAAATAAAAACAAAACATTTCCAGACAAAATAGTTAACCTATAAATCATTAGCAGCATGTTTTCATTCAGAATTTTGCTTATTTGTAGCTAATCTTTGAGCTGCTTTATTTTTAGTTTAATGATGAAAGTTTACAGTCAGAAAATAAAGTAGCAATTTATCATGTTCAACCAGAAGTTTAAAAGCCAGCCAGATGCTGGCTTTTACATTCTCTGTTCTTGTGTTTTGCAGTAGGTAAAATACCAGCCGAGTGTCAGGCTTGGCTAACTGTCTTAATGATTTTAAAACCCTCATGACTGCTAAGCAAAGTGTTCTTAGAATAAAGAGTAAAAGGGAAAATATTTCCTAGTCTTGAAAAATTTTTATTATTATATTATTTTTATTCCTCCAGTGTTTTTCTGTTGAAAAATGCCATCTCTCTTCCTCCCAGCTCAATGTTTTTGTGCTGACACCGTCTTGTCCACTTGCACCAAAGCTGAAAACTGCACATCTGGCTGAGCCATGTGTGTTTGCTGCAGGAGAGATGAGACACCCAGGTTTTTGACAGAGGTTCTGTGAAGCTGATATATGGCACAACAGATGATGCCATGAATTGTTTTTACGGGCCCTCACTTTTGAGTGCCCAATTTCTTCTGACTCCTACAGCTTGAGCATTTCTTAAATTCTGTGTGAGAGATTAATACAGTATTCCTCAGAGACTGCTTTCCCACCAGGATTTTGTGACCACAATGAACATCTGTAAGTCCATCCATTTGTAATGTTCAATTGCCATTGACCAATTCCAGCCTAACTCCTGTGCTGCTTGGAAGCACAAAGACGCTATGTTTCTGCAATGCAGCTAGAAATTGTCTGAAAAATATACAGAGGGTCAAAGTATTGAGTTCTCTTTACATTTACTAGTTGTGGCTTTTTGAGCTGCAGGAAGACTGCACACACATACTTTCCTATGCTGCTAGCTTCCCAGATAGCTGGACAAAATTTGCTTGCTTGTGTTAATCAGCTTTTAATCAGGTACATAACTACAGGGAGAGAGAGATGTGTGATGGCTTCATTTCTTAACCCCATGGGCCGTAACTGGCTTTCTTGCCACATGGTCACTCTTGCCATGAAATCAGTTTGCAGCTATGTGAAATGGGACTCAGAATAGCTTTTACTCTTTTTTTGACATTTTTTTCAGTTAGTAACCAGTCACTAAAGATTTGGGAGTGATATAGGTATAATGCAGGAAAATTGTAAACAAATATTTGTATTTTAAAGGAAATAGGCAATGACTTCTAAAACTTTGAAGTCTCATTTTTAATAATTTAACAGAACACATGGATTTGTCTTCATTTCATTTTATCCTTTTGCAAAAAGCATGTTGGGAAGAGCGATGGAGAATGAGCCAAAACTGTGAATAATTCTGGAAATATCCATACCTGACTGAATAAATTATGATTTGTGGTCAACCAAAAAATTGTACTACACAGTAAAAGTTTTTCCATTCATTTCCTAAGATGTTTCTTCTTTCTGCCTGATTTTCAAATCCATAATTTAGATCAGATGCATTTTTGATGTCTCTAGCATATTTTGGATGATTATTTTGTTGTCAGTCCACCTGCTCTTTTCCATAGCTTTTTGCTTTTTTAGAAGAAAACCCACCAAGATTAAGATTAAAAGATTCCAGCCCTGCAGGATGGCTGCATTAAATTCTCTCCAAGGTGCCTTAAAACCTCAACTGTTGTGTGGTTATATGAAATAATAACTAAATGATTCTGTTTGACTAATGAGAGGAATTTTCACTAGTATGAGGTAACTCACAAACCAGTAAAACTCATATAATCAGCACTGAAGAATAAGCAAAATTGACAGAACAGTAACTCAGAGAATAGGAAAGGTTGAGGCAGCAACATAAACGTGAGCCATCAATGAGCCCTGGTGGCCAGGAGAGCCAAGAGCTGCACTGGGCACTGCTGCCAGCAGGTTCAGGAGGGGATCCTGCACTTTGGTTCAGCAGTGCTGAGCCAAGCCACATCTGGGGCTCTTGGGCCACTGCTGGGTTCTCTCACACATGAAACATGTGGACATAGTGGAACTAGTCCAGGGAAGGCAGCATGAAGATATTTAGGGGACCAGAGCATCTGTCCTATGGGAAGGATTGAGAGCTGGGACTGTTCAGCTTGGAGAAGAGGAGGCTCAGGAGGACCTCACTGGTGTGTACAATATCTGAAAGGAGGGTGCCAGCAGGATGTAGTCAGGCTCTTCTCAGTGGTGTGCAGTCATGGAGAGAGACAATGGGCTCAAGCTGAAATACAGGAAATTCTGTTTAAACGTAAGGGAGAAAGGAAACTTTTTATTATGAGGGTGCTCAAACTCTGGCAAAAGTTGCCTAGAGAGGGTGTGGAGTCTCCATCCCTGTAAATGCTCAATATCCAACCAAAGCCCTCAGAAACCTGATCCATGTGGCCCTGCAGGATGGCTGCATTAAATTCTCTCCAAGGTGCCTTAAAACATCAACTGTTGGGTGGTTATATGAAATAGTAAATACAATTTGGAGTTTTGTCTTAAAAATTGCTATCTTATTTCTTATCAGAAGTGACCAAACAATTTATTGGGCTGATCTGAAAATATTATAAGAAATTATCCTTTCCATGATAAAGAAATGTAGTACCGTTTTCAGACTTGAACCACAATGATGACAGAGTGGAAAACTTAGTTTAAAAAAAGTAAGGGCAGCCTTTCATTAATTAACACGTTGTGCATTCCTAGATAATGTGAATACTTAAGAGTAATTGAGATAGCATTAAAATTCTTTTTGTTGTTCCCAGCATAGCTTTTGGAATGTTTCAGCAGTTGCTTTCTCATGTTGTGTAGCACTTTGATTTACTTTGTGTTCATATAAATGACAGTCATCTTCTCGTTAGAACTCTTTCTTCTCATGGGAGGGTCTGAGAATGTAAAATGAAGAGCAGTAGTATAATATAAAGCTGATTTGAAACCTATTTCAAAATGGTGGTGGTACTTAATCTCCAATTTTCATGTGATCTCTTTAAGTGGATCAATGACTAACTGTAGAATGGGTCAAACAGTCTCCGGTTAGATGGCACATCTCAGAGCTCGTTCAGATTTCCCGTTCCCAGTGTGCTCCCTGTCCCTGCTGCATTTGGAATCTTGGCTCTTCAGAAGAAGGAAGCTTGACAGTATAGAAGGATCAGAACTTGCCATGAAGTCTTGCTGCTGTTGACATGATTTATGATAAGGTTATAGAAAAAGTTGCTGTTAGATTAGTGTAAACTCTGTGTAGTTCTATAGCTGTCATCAACAGCAGAGTAAGTGTGAGATTTTTTTCTGGATAACATAACCAAGGATAACATCTGTCACAGTAGCACTAAATCTTAAATCAGGGGACTCTGACACATTAGAATATATTGCATTGATGTTTACATTACTACATTCATTGTGTGAAGAAAAGGAAAGTGCGTGGACAAAGTGTAGCTGGGGAAATGAGGACGTAAGTCACAGTGATCAAATCAAAGCTTCCACAATACTTGAGGCATGCCAGACTGCAGTTACCAGCTCTACTAGAAAATTAATTCTATTAGGACTGCAAGAAAGGAATCAATTGCATTTGTCTGAGAAACACTTAGGTAGTTAGTTTGCCTTTCCCATGCATTTGGAGTAATTCTTATTCTTTTATGTTATATTTCTCCTCTTGTCACACATATGCCTGCAATATATATTATAAAAAATTGGACTCTAATCCAAATATTTAGTCTGATTCAAACAAGCCAAATTCACTGCATATCATTACCTCTGTTTTCCTTCTGCTATGAGTAGTATAGCTGTCCAGCAGCTTGCATCCAGCTGTGAGGGCAGGCATGCAGCTGTTCAGCAAAGTCCAACATCAGAAATAAAATGAGGCACCTATGAGAGATGCATTTCTAGACATGCGGCATAATTTACTCTCACAGTCAATGAAAACAAACCATCAGCACCTTTGAGTCAGTGAGCTGCCCAATGGTGAAGTTCAAAAATAGCTGCACACATTAAGTAACACAGGCTGAAATGGATGTGGCTTGTTTGCTTTTTGTTGTAGTTGTTTTTTTTAGCCAAAGTGATAAAGTGAAGTAATGATGGACTGCAGAGCCTAAGTAAACTCACTGTTGTTAATGTTCAGCTCATTTGTGCCCACCTGTGCTCCAGTGACACTGCCACACAATGCCATAAAGAAACAGGCACTATTAAAGATGTTTTCCCCTTGTTATTCATATAGGTATTGTTTTACTGTGCTTGAGTACAAGCTCTGCACATGATTTTTTCAGAAGTGTTTTGGAAACATTTGGATATTCTATTGTTTCAGGACTTTTTAATACTGAAATAGAAGATTGCATGTTTGTGATATAGTTGCTTTTATTACAGGTATGGATCACTTAAGTATTAGCTTTTATATATGTCAGGCTTGCAAATTAACTATAACTGCTGAGCATAATTGGTGCTTTTTAAAATTTAACTATTCAGTCATATGTTTTGAATATTTCTGTCTCTTCCTTCCCAGTTAATCTCTTCCTCCTGTACAATATGTTTCTAATCCACTTCCACACTTAATTGTGTGGAATCCTTTTAAGCAATTTAAATTGTGATTGTTTTCCTTCTTGTAGCCATTAAGATACAGTTAACTTGCACATAGTTTATTAAGTGTGGTCTTAAAAGCAGTGATTAATTAACAATGATTGAGGGCATAGGTGAAAATATTTATACAGACTGACTTAAGACAAAAGAACTTTCAGTGTGAATATTTTCCTGTTCTAAATGAGATTAGGCTCGTTATAAGAACAAAAAGGGGAGAAGGTGGAATGCTCAGTTGTATGCCTTTTGTGCTGACAACTTGCTGGAGCTTTGCAGCAAAGTGGAGTCTTCACCTTGTTTGTTGTCTTGAGCTTCAGGGCAACATTTATTATTATTGGCTAGGGAGAGCCAAGGCTGCTGTTTTTGCCCAAAGAAGACAGGAATTTTTTTAGGCTCCTTTGTTATAGAGCTACACAAGTGCAGTTATAGTTCACCTCAATGCCTTGTTTCTTGAAAACTTCATTTTAAGGGGTATGCGTACCTGGCTCTACACAAAAATTTTTTGGAAGCAGCAGAAATTTTGATGCAGCATTTGTTGATTGTGTTGCAATGAATAGAAAACTGAAACCACATTCTGCAAATTACCTGCTGTGTGATCATCTTTATGATTTTAATGGTCTTCTCTTCAAAAGTCCTCTTACAGTATTGCTTCAGTTGGAAAGAACAAATAGGCTATTTATTAAGTGTGCAATCAGCAGCATTTCAGCTAATAATGAATAAGTGCTTACAATAATCTATCAACAGTGAAGGATTTTTTGGAGTCATGTATGATCTTCCTGTCTGCTCCCTGGAGTCCAAAATATTTATTGCTTGGAAACAAAGACCCTTAGAGTCAAAGGTAAGCAATGGCATGCTGAAAGAGCAAGAGTATGCCTGTAAACAGGAATGTGGTGGAGAGTTAATAATGCACCTCCAGAAGGGCCCACTGTGCATTCAGTCTTCTTTTCCCACCCCATCCCTTCTAAGCTAGGAGGCACTTTCCTCTGGCCACATTCATAAATAGTGAGTTCATGCATAATCAAATATTTCACACACATTCATTAATGCACAAGGAGTGCAATGCTCTTACATATTTGTTTTCACCAAACAAATATCATTTGGTTCTGCAGTTCAAGTGTATTGTTAATTACTGTGGGTTGATTCAGCATTCAGTGAGGTTGGACCCTTAAATGGTGCTTGGGTGTGAAAACTGTTCTTAAGCACATAAAGCCCTTATGCCAGCATGGCCCATCCGTGTAGCAGAGCAGTGGTCAGTGAGAGAGTGGCCTCTTTCATGTTTTAATTCTTCAGGTGTGAGAGACATTGTAGATGGAAGTATCTAAGAAAATAACAGAAATTAAAAATTAAATTGGTCTGTTTTCCATCAACTTCATGAGCATGTCATGGTTTAGGAGTAGTGTTCTCCAATTTAGTAGTCCTGCTGAAATGGTGCTGCTGGTCCCTGAGCCTCCCCCTCCCATTGAAAGCACAAAAGGCAAAGATCATGGGTTGAGGTAAGAACAATTTACTGGAAACAGCAATGAGATATGAAAACAAAATAAGGAAATTATTTACACATAAAATGAAACAAAAATGGACCATTTTTCCCATCACCGTTTTTCCTCATGGAGGGAACACCCTTCTCCCTGGGAGTGAGAGTCCCTTACTCCTGACCATGACCATGACTGTGAGGTA
Organism: Melozone crissalis; assembly: GCF_028551555.1. Taxonomy (NCBI): domain Eukaryota; kingdom Metazoa; phylum Chordata; class Aves; order Passeriformes; family Passerellidae; genus Melozone; species Melozone crissalis. The sequence continues at coordinate 45,727,256 of NW_026535784.1, read as the reverse complement.
CTATCAAATAATATCCCAGCCTTAGGCATGCTCCCCTCCTGGGCACTGTAAAAATTAACCCTGTCCTGGCCAAAACTAGGGCAGAGCAAGAGCTAGCAATTGTTACAGTGCAGTGAAACTGCAACCAACTCGAAAAATCCAAATTTTGTTTTACTTTGAGTTGCCTACAGATAAATTCTTTAAAGCTGAAAAGAATTCACCTTGATGAGTGAAGAGTATTAGAATGGGTCATAATGCAAAGATGAATGAAATATGATACAGTTTCATTGTGATTTTTGGCACTTGTGGAGAATTTCAAATAGGCATTGTGAAGGAGGAGAAAGAAAATTGGTTGTTTTGTGGCTTTTTATAATGTATTCCTTCTGGCATTTGAAATACTTTTTTTTTTTTTCAGGTATGTTTGAATAACACAATTTTACAGTCACCACTGACAACACTGTGAGATTATCTGCCTTGGAAACCTAAATAAAAGTGAAATCAGTGCTGCTGTTGAAAATGTGCTTGTCAAACCTGACAAGGAGGAGATGTCATGTTAGCTGCAGAGATCAGAGTGTATAATCAAGAGCAGTCTAATCACTTAGCTTATGGGGGAGAAGAAACTAAAAACCCAGAACCACATCTGAAGTTCAGATTCCCCAAAACTTGACTTAGGTTTTCATTTTCCAGAAACAGAACAATGTGTGCAGCCGTGTGTGATTTACTGTCTGTAGTCTATTTCCCCCAAATTATTTTGCTATTATTATTATAAAAATTTTTCATTATCATAGAACTTTATTACTTGAAGGAGAATTCTGTGGTCTTTATAAATGAATTGACCTTTTGTGGTTTTAGTATTTCCTCTTTACTTTTGCAAGCCAGTTTTTTTCAGTGACAGTAATTCTGTTCATTCTGTGTTTAATCAGTATCTGAGGTACTTGATAAGGATGGTTTAAACTTTGAAAGTAACTGGTGATGTTTTAGCTATAACTAAACTCATATTTTTGAGCTTGGGAGGAAAATTTAAAGAAACATTTTTTTAAGGAAGATCACACTTTCATTACAGCTTATAATACAGGTGGAATTAAAACTTTTGAACACATGCTGCATTGAATTTCTAGAAAGAAGTTCGCTTTTATAGACTTCTATCTGTATTCTAACCAAATTTCTTACATGGATTTGTATTGGGTACATGGATGATTCCACACGTGTGTATGTGTGTATCTAAACACTTAAAAGGGCAACTGTCTGCTTTCTTTTGTTGGTTTTGACAAAGATGTGCAAAAAAACAAAGGACGTGCTCCAGAGTGCCCTTCCATGACAGCAACTCCTTTTCTTATGTTAGCATACATTCCTACAGGAATACATATAAAGAAGTACATGTATTCCTAGAGGAATACATGGAGGAATGTGTCATCTAAATTTAGAGTGTTGAAAATTATCTCTGTTAATTAATGACTTCACACATTTGTTCTCCCACTGAAAGTCTGCCACAACTCATTCTGCCCTTCTGCCTTTTCTCCCCCACCTTCAGCATTTTTCCAGATGTTTGTTCATGTGGACAGCTTTTAAACCTGCATGAAACATTAGGAAACAGTGACATCTATGAAAAATAAAACTGAAATCATTAACAGGAGCAGTTTGCCTTCGCTGCTCAGTCATTTAATCCTACAAATATTGGCATTATGAACTAGATTAGCTTAGTGAAAAAAAAATGCCACTCAATTTATTTTCAGTGTAAGAACTCACCATCCTCTGCATTATTGAGAAATTAGCCCTTTGTGGTAACAGATATCCTCATTTTACCAGGCAGTCAAAGATGATGTGATGCAGAGAAGTATCAGAGGGGCACGGTACCAGTAACAGTTTTTTTGACTTTACAATAAATGTGACACTGATGCTTAGATTATGTGGTTCAAGTTGTTTACTGACATTTTATACGAAATAATTCAACAAGAAGGCACTCTGAACAAGTCATCTATAGGTGTGTCTCCTTTGTGTTAGCTGCCTTGTGCTATAGCTGTGCCTTCTGTTGCTTATGGCATTTCTGAATAAGGAAGCACAGTGATATAGCTGAAAGATTACTCTTGATTTACTCTCTGATTAAACAACTAAATTAGTTTTACATTTTAAAAATGAGTACTGCATATTTTGACTAACTTTGTTTTCAAAGATTGGTGTCTCAAATGAGTGTCAGCTGAGTGAGGAAATGAGAAACATTATTATGCTAAACAACCACCAGGGCATTGGCCTGCAGTTGTTCATTTTTCAGAGATGAGGAAGGAATTTTTGTTAAGTGTAAAGAGTTATCATGCTGTAAAGTGTGCTATAAACTGTTCCTTATGCTTGACCTCAGGCCATAAAAGGTCAGGTATCTTTTCTCACAGTTGACTAAAAAGGTTTTTGATGACCTACAGACATCCTATCTCCTTTACTGAGAATCCTCCTCCTCTGACTTCAGCCTTCCAAGATTTTTTTATTAGTGACCCAAGTGTTGTCTTAACCCTGCTTTCCTTATTCATTAGTGAAGACAAGCATCCAATCCATCACAGCATTTGCATGCCTGTAAGAATAATTCAGTATCTTTAAATTGTAAGAATAATTCAGTGTCTTTAAATTCTTTGGATTTCCTAAAAGCACACTGAAGCTGTGTTCATCAGTGTCTGCACAGCTGACAGACTTTCCTGCTGTGCAGAGCAGGGTTCAAGCTCAGAATGACCACAATTTCACATATATTGCATTTGAAAATGTGCTGGCCTAGATGACAGATGTTGCTGTTCTTGTGTGGTTAATACAGGTTTGTCTAAGCTTTAGCTACATTATGAAAACCCTCAGAGGCACTTATTTTCTTATTTTTCTTGGCTGGAGGAAAGGTAACACTACAGAATGTTACAGAATTTGGTCTTACAGCTTCAGTGATCTGCTCAGCTCACTCAAAGTTTCATTTATTAAGAAGAGAAGACAAGAAAAATTTCTGAAGGATTTCTGTCTCGCCTTAAAGGGGAGTGTAAGCCATCTTTTATAGGGTGTGACACAATAGTTGATTCCAATATCTATATCTTCAGTTAACTTCCTTCTTTAAACTAACTAGGAAATGTAATTACTGCCTACATAGGTAAAACTTATTTCTGTGATATTTTTATAGAATGCCTTAAACTTCTAATTTTGGGTGAACTTAAAAGGTTAGGAGAAAAAACAATTCAGAGTCACGAAGTAGAAATAGACTCAGTAATTCAGATTATCTGTCTTCTAATGATTAATTTACATACAATACTGGGATGTTGGATGGTGGCAGTATATTTCTGTAATGCAATAGGAGTCTTCAGATGGGTATTGACCACTGAAAAATTGGAAGAAAAATATGGTCATGGTGTACCAATTATCTTGTACTTTACACTTCCTTGACAGAGACACTAAATTCTGAAACAAATCTTTCTGAAACAACATTTAAGTGAAATGATTTAAGCTCCTTGTGACTAATACTGGAAGTGTCCTATGTGAAAATGGTCAGCAGAGAGGTAGAAAACAATTCTACGGTTAGTAAAACTTTGGACAGCTTTAGGTCTGCAAGCTCCACAGGTTTCTTGAACCTGCGGGATGAGCTCATAATCTACATTTGGCTTTTAGCATCGACTTTTTTCACTACTTGGCAGGCAAAGCCAGGGGAGAAGTCTTCATTTAATTGAGGATAAAATTCACTTATTATTATATGGAATAAAACCACAGTGTGCATGAAGACTCAGATGGAGATTTTCATAAAGTAATGAAATTTTATATAAGGTGTTTGAGTGTTTGTTGAGGCACAATATGTTAAGGTAGTTTTCACAAGATTTAAAAATAATCTTGCAGACCTCTAAAGCTATTTTGTGGTTTTAAAACTTTTGGCTTGATTCACTGTACCATAACTGATGTAATGAAAGAAAACAGAATAAGATGCTTTTAAAAATACACAGAATATTTGGAATATTTTTCAGTATTTAAACTGGTTTATACTTGCAGAAATCCAGGCTTCTGGGCACAATTTGGATTTTAGTGTCTGCTACAATCTTTCAGTTTTATAGCATTACTGGAAATAATTTTTCCTTACTGCTGGATGCATTCCTTTCTTTCCAAATAACTTGAATCTTCACACTACCGGTTTTCTTTTTTCAAGTTACTCATTCAGCAGGTTTTTACTTTCTTTAAGTCAGACTAGGTGATTATGAAACTTTGCTATTATTCATCTTGCTAAGAGGTCATTTGGAACTGTGTTGGTCCATAATGTTCAACATCCATTCTGTGTCCCATGGGGGTTATCTTCTATAACTGCAACAGCCTTGTAAAATTTATGATAATGTTGGCATGTTTCAAGTAAGCCTGTTACTTCTGATTAATATTAGTGTTAGTTGTAGATTTAGGGCAAGCCAGACTGCATTGTAAGAGTTTGACCTTAAGTGAAGCACTAACAACTGTCTCATTACCAAATTGCAGTTGCTGCCTAGGCAAAAAAGCAGCAGTAATAAATTCACATCTTTCTTGAGTTATTCTTTTATAAACTGGGGACTGTGACTGAGCTAAACCTTGCACATGTTTAATTTTGGATGTCATGGTTGGTGCCATTGACTTCAGTGATCAAAGTAGGAAAGGCCCTTCTAGTTTCCTAGTACAAAAGGACCAAAAATGCACAGTTGGCATTTACTCCAAAGCTCTCCTGTTCCTGAAAATTTTGCTGGAGGATTTCAGAAACTTAGAAAACATTAGGGTGACCTAAATTAGTGTCCAATTTTTCTATATTATGCTCAATTCAGCTGTGAGATTTTAATGTAAGTTACTGTTTCTAACACTGGGATGCTGCCTGTGAATTTTAAGAGGTCCTGTAGACATTTTGTTAAAAAACTAGGCTCTCTTTCTTGAATTTCTGGCTAGCACTGCTTTTCCTCCTTTTCACTCCTCCAGAGGTTATCATCGGAGTGCTGTCAGACTTTTCCAGCACACTAAGTTCATAGTTTTTGTCAACACACTATTCTTTTTATCATTTAATGTCATGATGCTGGTCTTCTCTGCTGTCACCGGTGCAGTAACCCCTCTGCATGTGCAATGCCAAATAAACACATGGTTTTAAAACCCAGCCTTCACTAACAGCCTTGGTTGTGGTACCCTCCTCTCACTCTTGTTTACTTGTCTTCTTTTGCTTCTTTTTGTGTGGCATAGTAGTAATGGGGTATGGTAAAGTGATGCTGTATATTTATTTACAGAAGTGCAGGAATGTGCATATTTGATTAAAATTATGGGCTTCTCCTGAAAAATTTTAAAAATCTAAGATAATTCCCCCTTTTAAAAATGGAGATGTCCAAAAATAAGTTTTTTGACATTATACTACGTATAAAGCTATGATAAATACTTCAATTTCTTGCTCAGTTTTATGAAACCACTCTGGTTTCTGTTTTTTGCAGGGATTTATTTGTGGCAGCTTAAAGGTTTGATGGAATGATATTATGAAACTGTCACGTACATGATTGAGGATGAGAGCTATGTGTAGGAGCTTTATGACTGAGAAGCTCGTAATGAACAAATTAGTTACACTTTGCATCTGGCACTTCACCAAGGCTTAGCAATTACCCATGTCATCCAAATGTATTTTCATTTAAATACAAAAGGTTTCTGTGACATCAGTGACAGGCTTCTAAACCATGGTTTTATAAACAGTGTCCATTTAAATAAAGTCAGCTTCAGCAGTGTTACTGTGTTTCAGTGTTACTAAAGATCATCTTCGTTTTTCAAGCTGCGCAGCAAAGATAAATAAATCTTAAGAAAGGAGAGCCTTAATGATGTGCACAAGGTACTAAAAGCACTTCCAAGAGCTGTTGTTGATGAAAGTAGTGGGAGTAAAGCAATAAGACAACATATCTTTCAATATACATGCAGGAGATGAAATGTCTGTTTCGTTCCAAGGTTACTATTAAAACTTCTTCAACTTGGCAGAAAAGGATGAATAAGCACTGGCCAGAATCTCAGTGGTAACCTCCAAGGTGTGCAGGGATGCTGGCCATGGGATTATGCCAGGCTGTGCATTGTCTAATCACACAAGCTTGATGGTTCTGTAAGCCTTGGAACAGACTGGGATTTATGTATAGATATTGTCCTGACAAGGAGAATTTCATGCTCATAAACTGCCTTAAAAAGACACTGATTTTAAGATAAACCCCTGTAGCTCTTAGTGTTAATGCAGTTATGCTGTGGTTTACATTTTGCTTGGGCAAACCTCCCAGTTATGCCATCCAATGTATTGATGAAAGGCAGGGCATTGATCTGCATTTGTGGAGCCTGCCCATCAGTGATCTTGCCATCTTCGTTTCCATTGCACTCAGTTTTCTGTTTCAGGGTGCCCATCTCTTAACAGCCCAGTTTCTCAGTGGGTTTACAGAGATGTAATTCTGTTTTATGCTTTTGTGATTTTTAAACTTTGAAACTTTTATTTATTGCAGGGCAGGGTTGTGGGTTCCTGCCACCAGAGATGTCTCATGCCTACTGTCATACTGTGCATAATTATTAAATATGAATTGGGATAACTAATATCTGACCACTGACAAAAATTTTGAGACATGGCATTAATATTTATTCTTCATCCCTCTGTGAGTACCTATACAATCTTAATGCTCTTGTGTGAGTTCTGTGACACACTCACACTTTATTTAGTTGGAAGAACTCGTTTTATAGAAAACATTTTTCCAGAATTTTTTGACATCCACATTTCCTGTCAATGAAATTTTGTAATCATGGCTGGATGTGCACTGTAAAGGGAGCTGAAACAAAATGCTTCCTCCTCCTTCTCTCTTCCTCCATTTTTCCACCTGTTTGCAAAAAGTTGGGGTGGTTTTTTTTTTGGTGGTTTTTTTTTTTTTTGTATGTGAGCCTCATAATTACCCTTCTGTGTCTGATCAGGGCCTGCAGGAAAGGCAGCATCTGTAAAGCTGGCAGCAGGATGGTATTTCCAGGCAGGAGGGGTGGGGAGCCCATCCATGGCTTTGTCTGAGCAGCTGAGAACTTCATCTGAGCCATTGACACCGACCTGTGCCATGGGCAAGGAGAGCACTGAGCAAGTGTTGGGGCCAGTATTTATAGACAGCTCTGTAGCAGTCCTGGAGAGAGACAGAGAGGCAGTGTGAGAAAAATCTTGGCTGAAATGAGGGCAATTTTATGTCAGGTTTCTGTTATTGAAGCAACATTAGATAAAACCCCCGTGCCTCCATCTCCTCTCTGAATCCTAGCAGTCCTGCTTCACATTATGACCAGGTGGAAGCTGGAGATTTGAAACAGGACATTTGAGGGTAAGTAATTGATTTAAGTGTCACTTTTACCTCCAGTGTCCCAGCCAGCTCACTGCCCTGCATCAAGAGCTTGGTGTTGGGACTGAAGTGTGACTGCAGCGTGGTGCTGCCTTTATGTAAGGATGTTCTGCATGTGGGGAGTTTGTATACAGTTACAGAGGACTGTTGTGCAGTTTCTTCATTTAGCAACATGCTTGGAAAGGTCAGTCAGCATCAGAGAAGAAATACACACACTCCCTACTGCGGATAGCGTGGGTCATTTAAAGTGCTGTCTCATAGTAATGTCTAGGTTGGGCTTAAAGCATGTTTCCTGGTGGATAGCTGGTTGTACTTGCATGGCAAGACTGCTGCCCTATGTGCACTGCTTTTAGCAGCAGAAAACAAGAAAAAACTTTTCACTCAGTCTTCTGTCTTTTGTTGTATTAGCAGAGTCAACACTCAGTCTTTCTCTGAGGAGCAGGACAGTAGTTAATGGATGTTCTTACATACTTCAGCTTAAAAAATGAATAATTTTTTAAAAGTGGGGAGTTGAGTGGGTTATTAGGAGAGAAAAATTCCCGTTCCTTCGTGAATTGGTCAAGGTGACATAGAACATGCACCCCTGCAGGATATTCCCTGATAACAGAGGGGAAAAGATTGTTTACAGCAAACTGTTATAACCAAAGTGAGAGATTCTTCCTCTCCTTCCTACCTTCACACAGGCAGCTCCCTGCTTTTGAAAAATGAGCCTTTTTCCATTACTCACAGTATCTTTTTCAACATACGGTCTCAACACATACAGGCTTCTGAGTTCATTAGTCTTCTTTGTTTGCGTATTCTAAGTTGTAATTTTAAAAGCCAGGTTACCTAAAAAGGGGATAATTCTTCTAAAACTCTCTCCTGGCAGCAACATGTGAAATCTGTACAATTCAACATTGATGTTTACTATGGTTAGTTCAGAGAAGATTAATGTGTTGCTTAAAGAACACAGCGTTTCCCTGAATGAAATTTATCAGTTGACAGCCCTGGAATTACTTCTTTAAGTTAAGAAAATATAGACTTTGGCACTGGTTGAAGATTTTTGGGGGTGAGTGGGAGGGTGGCTTGCAACTTCAGAGGGTGTTAGACATGTAGTGAATACGTGTTGAAAACAAAAGTCTGTTGAAATAACTTTAAGCTTGAGGCTCAAACTAACAAATAAAAGGAAATGCAAGACAGAGCTCACGTTAGATCCTTAGCTGCACTTGTTAACACCAATGTTTTGCACGCATGGGGTGCACAACATAAGCACCTATCCACCCATTTAAGATTTAGCAAGTAAATGACAGGAACAGTGGTGTTTTCCAATGCAGTCTGTACAAGAACCTGTAGAAAACCATGTCTGTATTTAATGATCATGATGATGGTTATTTCCTATGTGTATCACTTAGTTCGCATTTTGGGTAGACACTAGAAACATTGGAAAAAAAAATGCATTGGGAAATGCAACAGGGGAGACAGCAATGTACATTAAATGGACAATTAACACTAATAAGACTAATCTGCTGGGAAATCCTATCATTACAGAGCTATTCCGGTACATGGACATTGAAAAAAAAAAAAAGATAAAGAATCATCTGCCTTATAACTAGTGAATTTTATAGAAAACAGCACTGTCACATCTCTTTGAGGTTTATATATAACTAATAAATGCAAGATAAAATCTCCTATTTTTTTCCTCTTCCTTACTCAAATTTATCTGTGCTTCTCTTTGAAGGTTCTATGGAGGTTCTTTGTCTAGTACCTTGGCCAAAATGCAACTAATAAGGAATAAGAGAAAGAAAAGCTATTGAAAAGTGACTTAGCATAGTGTATTTGGACACAACAGATTTATAAGGCGTCAGTCCACATTGTCAGAGTTTCAGTGTTGTGACTGTACATCCCTAGATGACCACAGCCTGGACAGGTTTTACTATTATTGTATTTTACTACTACTGCTACTTTTGCTACTATAGGCATAGAATTGATGCCATATTGCTGAATCTGCATGGTCCTTACAGAGCATTATCTGCCTTCCAGTAGCTGAGGTACTATATGTGCACATCATTACCCTGGGTAAATGTGTCTTACCTGTTGGCAACAGGTAAAAGAAGGTCTCTCATTCAAAACCAGGGACCATAAACTGCAAGTGTGAGCAGTATAATTAGTAAATAAAATAATAGTAGTACATCATTTAGTAAAATACTTTGTATTTTGAAAATCCAAGGAACATTCAAAGAAAGATGTGGAGAAAGTGTCAGCACTATAGATATTGCTGCTCCAGGGAAGGGAATAGCCTCTGAGTTGAATTTGACCTTTTCATGAGGATCTTGTTATAATCTTGTGTGAGCTCTGTAGGTATTTTTTGTTCTTTGCCATGGAGTTTTCTTGACCCTTCCTAAGCCCCACAGAGAGATGCTTTAATGGGATGTTAACCTACTGATCAGTGAACTCTGTGCTAATGGGTCACACTGGAGGCAGAGATTTTCTCTCTGATTGCTGGGATTATCCATGGAAAGTCCAATTACCTGCTGGGGCTGGGGTGAGAAAAGTCACACGCTGCCTCTTGAGCATTGTGTCTGCAGGAGTTGGAACAGCATTGGGTGTTGCAGGGGTAATGTTGGGGCTTTTTTACTGTCGGGGACATGCCTGGGAGGGCTGGCAGTGCTCACCTGCTAGGATGGGAGGAACTCCCAGGGTCAGTGACGCTGTCTGCCAGAGGTTTTAAAAGGCAGATGGCTAGGAAGGCTTCACGGGAAAGGACAGTAGCGTGAACACTTTTCATTATGCCACTTTCCCCATTGGAATACGAGCAAAAACATAAAAATACATTTGTGGCCATGGCTGTGTTTCTTTGCAACCATGTTGTGTGTTTGGGGTTGGATGTGGCTTATCTTTGGTTTTTGAATGTCAAAAGTCAGCCTGCCCCTTTTTAAGTTTTTCTGGATCTTGAAACGCATTGTACAATTTCAGCTTTAGGAAGTGCATTTCTAGGGATGGTATAAAGCAGGATGCTTTCTTTCATGCCATGTTGCCTTGCTATATATTTTGCTCTCACCTATTTCAGGAGTCTCCATCAGAACTCTGTAACCAAGTTGACACAAAAGCTCTGCTTTGATAGGGGAAATGAGATTATGGCATAATCCAAAAGGGTGTGTGAAAAAAGTAACTCTTTTTCTCAAAAAAAAACCAAAAAGGCATGCATATGAACATGTAAAGGTAACTTCATAAAAATAGTTGCATACCTTTGTTGAAGGTAGTCCTTTGGATCCTTTCACTGCACAAATGACATAGGTAGTCCTGGCGGGGTTTAGTGGTTTATTAGGGCAGGGAGAAAGCTGAGCATGATTTCTGACATTATTGCTAATGATTGTGAGGCAGTATGGGATCTTAGCTTGTAACACATCAATTTTGAAGAAAATGTGTTTTGGAAAGCTGTCTTGGATCTAGGAATGCTGTTATAGTCTGGACCAGAGTCACATTAACAAGCCAATACCTGATGCAGAGAGCACATATGTGGATTGTGAAGGGTTCAGGTCTAAGCTCATGAGTTTGTCTGACTCAGGTCAGGAATGTGGAGCTTCATTTCCCATGCTGTACCTGAGCACTTCAAGCCTCTCCACCTGTGGCTATTTCTTTTTGTATGTATGCTGAGATGCTCATTGAACTGGGGACTCAGAGTTGGATCTCCCACATTGGAAGTGACACTTCTAATACCCGGGCTACAGACTCATTCTGTAATTTGTGATCTGTCTTAAGAAATACTAATTTCCATGAGGAAATTCTACAACTGAGAGCAGAGTATTGGGTATTCTTTTTTTCCCTCTATGATTTTTGAGGAAATCCTTTTGAAATATCTTGGTTTCAAGAGACTGAAGAATAAAACCTATGTTTGGGGTTGGAGGGGATGTTTGTTTTTTAATATTTCTTTCCATTTAGACATCATCTGGGGCAAAGTCTTTCCTAGTAATAAACATGGATGTTTCCATCTTGAAGCTGGTATCCTCTGCACTGTTTTTTCCTTTTATAAATATCTCCGTTCCCATGCAGAAATGGGAAAATCAGCATGAATTTATTTTTTATGCAAGTGTTCCTTAGTTGTGATACTTTTCAGTGTCAGAAGAGTGGTACCTTCCATTTTTTCATTACCATAGCTCGCTGATTATGACTTTGGGAGTTCTTCATGTTTTGTAGCAAACTTGAGAGCAGATTAGCAAAAGCAAAAATGTGCTTATGCAACCAAGGAAACAATTTACGTTTTGGGATTCAGTGCTCTTTCCCTCTTTAAGAGAGTTCCTCTTTGGCTTCCATGTCTCACCAAGTGTCTCTATTCCTTCCCACCTTAAAATTTTTGAATAGCCATGTTATTTTCCTAACCAGAAAAACCTTCCCAGTCGGAACTTTTGAACCCTGCCTTCAGGTGCCCTGCACAGCAGTGTTCCTGGCACACTGCCGTGAATTTTTAAAAACTGAGCTGGCATCGGAATTTACTCCTTGGATGGGTAATGAGTATTGGATTTTTCACTTTGATTTGTGTTTGCAAATCACTACCAAGTGCTGCTTAGTATTAGAATTTCACCTATCACTTGGTTTAGGTGGTTACATCGTCAACATTCTGTATGGGTACTGTGAGAGTATTTAACATCCAAGGGGAACACTGCTTAGCCTGAAGGCAGGTGCACATTCACTATCAGGTACATTTACAGAACACTGTATTTGTGGGCACTAACTCCCTTGATCACTGACCTTTATCTTTTTCCCTGCACAGAGGAAGTCCACTCTTATTTGTGCAAGGCTTAGCTGCTTAACCGGTGCTCATTTAGGCAAACCAAGAATGCAGAGAATTGTGTGGTTGCTCGTTAACACTGGTTTAGAAGCAGAATTTGCAGTGTGAACAGTCCTTTCAAGTTTATCCTAGTCTTTGATATCATATGAAAGTACTTAGAGCCTAAGAAAACTCAAGTTTTCGTATAATTTAAAAATTCTTTTTGTGTGTGTGCTGCTACTGCTTCTATTTTTTTAAAGTTTTTAATATTTGTGAAGAAAAGCGGTAGTGCCACTGCCGACACTTCTTTGTGATTCATAGTTAAGTCTACTGAAAACTGGTAGTCCCGGACACATCTTAAAATCTGATCTACATTGCCATTCTCATACTTTAGGAGTTAGAAATGCACGGAACCTCCTTTAGTATACAGAAAGAAGGATTTGGGAGAAGAGCTGGAGCTTTTAATGTGCTTTTTAGTTAAGATGTTGTCTTTCATGTTGAAAAATAGAGGCAGACTTTAACATGGATGCAAAATAAAGAGAGTGGCCATAAAGAGGAAGGACGAGGCAACTACTGTGTTCCAAAGTGCAAATTGAAAGTCTTCAGCCAGTTGTTCCTGCGTCAAACTGGCACTCAAGAATGCATTTCTTGCAGCAGAGAACATGATACTCTGATTTTTCTTGATCCTTGTGGCTTACATTGTTACTTGGCCCACAGACTATATGTTTGAAATCTCTCACTTAAGGTCAGAATACCCTTTACTTAAACTTTGCACTATGTGCCAGGGCACTGAAGTGGGACCATGGTTTCTATAAAAATTGAAATAAGCTAGTGAATCATAGTTATTTACTGTATTTCATCCCACCTCAGAAAGCATAAGTATGAAGTGTGATTTTTAATTAACAAGCACATTGTCCTAGTGCTTTGACTTGGAAAATTGGATATCAGTATCTAGAGAGTTTAGCAGACCATTCATTTCTCCCTCCAAGAAATAAATAGTATGCTTCAACTTCCCAGGAATGTTTTTCTGCTTACTTTTAGCAGCATAGGAGCGTATGAAGTATTAATGATGAAGATAAAATAAATGAAGAGTGATAATTGAATAAAACTGTGCTATTTGCAAAGCAAAACAAAAACCTCAACCCTTTCCAACACTGCATCTCCTTCATTTCATCACTACAATGGCTCATGATGACATCCACTAAGAGTCTTGCCTACTAACCTTGAAATGTATCTTTGTGTTTATTGTCAGGGCCATGCTGGCAAATTGAGCTTGACAATGAGATGGTGAAGGCAGGGGGAAGCAGGGTGACCTGGGACACACAGTTCTGCTAAAACCTTTCAAGGTCCGTAGAGTGCCTTTTCCTTTCCAACGAATCAAATTACCAGCTGGGCAGCTCCTTCACTTAGCTAATCATTAATGTGGGACCCGTGAATTATGGAGCTTGTAACCCTTTCTCTTGCTAATTAATTTTTTGTGTGTGCTAAAATACTCCTTCTCCTGGTGCTGGGAGAGCCTTTAGCTGGGGCGAGCACACTGAGCCTGCTCTGGGCTGTCCCAGAGCTGGGTTCCCGAGCGCCGCTGCCACCTGGGCTCGGAGGAGACCAATTCTGCTGGCACCTGCTCGTGGCCAGCAATCCTGGGAGCTGTCTGTGGTGGGTGCTTGGTGGGCAGCTCATATCAAGAAGCCTTTCAGCTGCCCCAGGGTCCTGGTGCCTGCAGAGGTGAGTGTGCAAGGTGAGATTCTAAGCTGTGCCCTTCACTTGGGGATGATTCTCACTTGGAATTACTCTTTCCTCCTTGTGCTGAAAAGTGCAGGTTTTATAAGTCTGATGCATGTGTTGTGTTGTAGTTCTGGTTGCTTGAGTAGATCTGTGGCCTTCAGCTATCTAGTGCCAGTTAGAGTGAGGCCAGCTTAAATTTCAGCTGAAGTTGGTCTCTATTCCTTCTTCACACTGCTTATCTCCTCCACACATTGTGCACAAGGTCACCGTGGGTTTGAGAGCAGCTTTTACATCCTGTTTTCTGAGCATAACAGGATGAATTTGAAAGGGTTATCCTTGCATATATGGTATAAGGATTTTGCTTTATTTTATACCAGTTAGAAAAAAAAAGCTTCTTATTTCCCTGTAGTAGCACAGGCATTAAATGGCAGGTGCTGACTCCATTTCTGAAGCCACCAAGAGCAGCTGTGCATCTTTCACAAGGCAAAGAGCTTTTCTGCAGCCCTTTTCAACATTTTGAGGGAAGGAAATCTCATACCTGCTTGATGTGACTGGAAAAGGATTCTATTTCAAATGCAGACACTTCCCCAGTCTTTAACAAGTCCAGCTAGGATGGTGTGCAAAAGGGGATTTGTTTGTAAAGTGCATATATGGTCAGAAAATGACTCTGTACAAATGCTGTCAGCTTTCTTCACAGATCCAAAATCTGTCTTCCAAAGTACTTCTGCTTTCCATGGTGCAGAAATAAATGGAGATTTCTTTTTACTTTTATCTGTTCTATAGCAGTATGAGAAAATGAGCTGGATTTTACTCTGGTTTGTTGATTGTCAACAAAAGTGTTAATTGCTTTCAAATATGAGCCAGAAGCATGCAGCATGGCTTCAGGTGTGGTTTGTAAATCAGGCTGTTGGAAGAAAAAAAAATTTGTTGTTTTGTTTTGTTTAAACTTGTAGATTAAGAAAATGAACTTTGTAAGACAAACAGTGACTTTTCATTGCATCCCTTCAGTCAAACCACTTCTCACCCTCTACTTGCACTACCAGGTCTTATTTCTCTCATGGAGTTTTTTAAATCTTTCTCGCAGTTATCAACATCCTTACTTTTCTGCCCTCAGAGCCCTTTAGAATAAGGTAATATCTGACACTTAAATAGCAATTTGCATCCTGAGAAGATTTTAAAAGTCTCCATTAATGTGTCTTTCCTGAGGCAAACAGCAACATCCATGTTTTTAAAATGAAAGCTGAGAGTGTGCTAAGTAATTTATTCTAAGCATGCAAGGAATTGGTACCATTTAATCTCAGAGTAAGTGACTTGAGCATGTAATTAACTTTCAGCATGAAGGATATGAATGACTGGAAATTAATTATAAAAAGAAACATGAACTGTAGTGTCGTTACTCCACCTGCACTGAGTAAGCACTTTATAAAACATGCTGGGGAGGAGGGCCTGACTCTTGGTCCTGAGGCTGGGCTACACATCTAGGAGATGTCTCAATAATACAGCATTGAAATAAGCAGTATTTGCCATGAGCCATCTGCTTAGCTCTCTTACTTGAATGAAGTAAAAATTGGTACCTCTTTTCAGTGCAGTTTTTCCATTAAATGCAGGGCATGATGTAAATGACAGAGAGGTTTGCTTCTAGCAGAGAGTCCACTGAAGTCAGCTGTAAAACTAACAGCAAAGCAGCAAATCAAGGGATGAGCAGTCATGATGCAGTTCAGTGTGAAGAAGCCACTGAAACCCTTGGTTGATTTCCATGAGCAGTAACTTAATGGTTCAAAATGATGCAAAACATATCACGTCTTTGTGTTTTTTTAACACACTTTTTCTTAGCCAAGCCAGTTAGAAAGATGAATGGTTAAAAAAAAAATAAAAGCTCTCTTTTCTTTTAAAATGAGGAATGAATTGAGAATGCAATTAAAATCAGGCTTGACAAGCAAATCATGATGTGGACATAATTTTGAGAACTTCCTCTAAATAATCCTGATGATGATGGGTGCGCATGATGCAGTACATTAATGGCAAAAAGGGAGAGATTTTAGCATTAGGTAAAATTGTTAAACCATGTTTGGTATTCATCTATAATCTATTGTTAACGTGTAAGCCCAGCTAGAGAATACTGTATGCATGGTCATGGTATATTGAAAAAAAACAACATTTGAACATGAAAGCTGTTTTATGCCTCCTTCTAAGATGAAGCATAGCCACAGAGAAAAAATACAAACCCTGGAAATCTTCCACAAAGGAAAAGAAAAAAAATTGTAATGAGACTAATCAAGTTGGTTAATTTAACAAATAATGAATGTCAACATCAGTGAAAGTTCATGCTTATTAAAAATAAACAAATATGCTCAAGTACATGCTATGTGAAAATATTATGTGGTGTATTTGCTTACAGTTATATTTCTCTATGCCAAGGAGAGATTCTACTCCATAGGAAAGGAGATATTATTAAAATCATGTTGTTTGGGGGATTTTGGTGGCATTGGTCATGGAGAAGGATATTATTCCATATTAGTATGAGTGGCAAAATTTGGGGCCCTGGTGGCTGTCTTTAAAATCCTGAGTTGCACAGGTCTGCAAAAGATTTATGAGAAATACTTACATTTCAGTTGTTGACAGTATCATGCTTGCCTTATTTATTGGCCCTGTCATCTCCGTGCTTTTGGAAAAATCACCTCTAATTGTTCTGAATAATTGCAGCAACACCTGCTGGCAAGCCCAGACCTGATATACTGGAAGCTTTCCCATTGCTGACGTCAGCCAACAAACCATTTGTGTCTTTAGCAGATGTTTTTCATTTCTTTTTCACATGGGATTTACTTAGATCTATTCTCTTCCTCCAGTAAAGGCCAGCCACCTCTTTCAGACTGTTTACCATCACAAACTATATTGACTGGGTTACTGGCACCAAAATTATTTTATTTAGCCTCAATATTGATGTATTTTGTGTTTTATGAATTCACTTCTCCCCTCTTCTTCTGTTTTTCAGAAGTTTCACATTTCATATTTTTAGCCTTCTAATTTAATCAAAAAAGTCCTCTACACTGTCTGCCTTTAGACTGTAGGACAATCTGAGAGTCTGGTGTTGGCTGTTTTCTGGTCTTACTCTATTCCCATCTTGAGACAGTGACTTTGGGTTCCACTTGCTTTTAATACCTGGAGTGCTCCTGACTTGCTTATAGTCTGTATAATTTTGCAAATTTCTGATTGCTTCCTCACTATTCCTTTCAGGGTTGGTTTTTTCTAAAATTATTTTTATACTATATGCTACAAAGGCTTTGATCCTCATTGAAAAGCAAAACAAAACCAAAAAAAGAATAACAAAAAATGAAATATACCCAGATGAATGGCACTGCAATGGAAAAGAGTAACACCACCCCTCAAAGAAATATTGCTAATAATATATAATTTATATCTTTCTGTTCTTGGGGTTATGTGACATCTAAGTAGGAACAAATATCAGTTTCTTTTGATAAGATAGATCTGGATAAGTGAAAAAATTCGCTTTATATGGGACTTTATAAGTTGAACTTTCTGGTTCACTGTTCTTTGGTAGGGTAGCTACTCTGGTGCATTGTTAACAAATTGGTATTTTGTCAGTGTAAAACATGTGCATGAATGTACATATACATTCAAAGTGTTTCTAAAGCTGGACTGTGATATATAGCAGCAATGTATTCCCTATCTATTTCCCTCCTTTGCCAAAAAAATTACTCCCTCCTTCTAAAAAAGTGCTAACAAGAAGACTTCAGCTATCACAGAATCCCTCAGGGGCCAAGCAAGCCATACTGCTTTATAAGGTGCAGCAGGTAAAATAGTGTGCATTTTCTCTGTCTTTCTGCAGCAAATGAAGAGCACTAAAATCAGTCACAGGTTTTGCTGGACACTTTTATAAAATGCAAATCTACAAAGTCGCTGATGTGGGCTCCTAATTCCCTATCACTGAACCTTCTGCTGTCAGCAGGGCTGACAAAGTCTCTCTGCATTCTTTCAAGGTATTAACCTTACACACCCAGTGCCAGAAATGCTTCTGGCCTCTTTTACCTAGGCTAGTCATTACCATTTTTTGCCATATTGCAGATATTCTTTCTCTTAATGAAAAACCTCTTAAAGGTGTTTATTTTTCATCCAGGAAAGCTTTGTTTGTGAGTTAGATGAGTTTTGTCCATGATTTTTTTTTTTTTTTTTGCATAGGATGTTTGTCTTCTGTCATGGAATAAACAGAGAGGTGGCTAAGTAAATGAAGGTATTTCAGTGGCCCAAACTATACTACTAAATCTTAAATGTATATGCTCCACCAACTTTCATACTGTCTACCAGCTTTTCTGCTGGATAACAAGCTTCCTCCTATTCTGCTTATTATCCTTAATTGTCCTAAGCTGACAGTTCTGTCCTGTGGCTTTGGAAGCTTTGTGTGGCTGTTTGGTTTTTGAACTCAAATTGAAAATAAATTCCATCTTGCCACTTCTGTTATGCTCAGGTCTCATCCTAATCAAGGGTTAAAATTCTCTGCACATGCTGCTCTAGACTGATATACTCCATAATATGGTATAGTTTCAGTATCTACACTATCAGTTTGTATTAGCTGCAATTAAAGCTGTGAATGATACACTTCTCCCTCATCACTTGTTCCTCAGTGGTAAGTCACCAAGATGTTTGCATTGATACAATTAACAGTTTACAGCCATTCTTTCTTTTGGCATAATCATCTCCAGGCTCCAGTTTGTGCCGTCCATGGCCATCTATGTGGGTTTTTGTACCCATTCCAACCACCTGGGTCCCATTACTCCCATTTGGTTCCCATTGCACTGACTTCCTGTCTGTATTATGGAATTTATTTTAATTTTTGAACATTTAACATACACAGTCTTGCATGGTCTGTATGTGGAAAAAAAAAATTACCACTCCATGGTCTAAAAGTGTAATTTAATTTCTGCATATTCTTACTTACTTGTTGTAATATCAGTCTATAGGAAGACAGTATCAAAGTGTAAGAATGCCTCTTGACAGAGTTTCTCCACAGAGCAAAGAATGTTTTTAAAATACCAGCTTTTAAAATGCCCATAACTATTTTTACAGAGTCATAGAAAAATGCTGAAAGAGATCTCCCAGGGTCATCTGGCTGTATCCCAAGGCAGGATCCTCACATACTTAAGCCACTCTAGAGGGACAGTTTTCTGGCCTTTTGTTAAGTGGATATTATGTCAACTTTACCGGTGTCTCTAGACCACATGGTATGCCACAAGAAGTTTTTGTTGTGCAGTGATACCTGATGCTGAGACTGAATTAGCTATTCTCTTTCTCACTGGGGCTTTATGGGATGCTTTTTTCATTTCCTTAACCTTTTATTTTCATCTTCAAAGCATATATATATGTTTATATATGTCTATATATGGATATAAAAGATATTATAGGATCTTTCATAGCTTGAGTGTTTGCATCATAGTGGCCTTCAGAGATTCATGGCAGGTAGACCATTAAAGGCACAGCTATTTACTTGTAAGCAAGGATGGTGCTATGCAAAAAAATATAAAGTGTCTTAGCCCTTTCTACATGAATTCATAAAGACAGAGGAGGATTTGGACAAGGGAGTAAACGTGTTTTCATTTCTAATGAATTAGAATTTTTTATTGCATTTTAGTCCTGCAGGTGAACAAAATCTACCTGCTGTGGCAAAGCAGGAGGTAAATGGCATCAGTGGCCAAGCTCCTCATTTCTCCTTTCCTCTGCCCCCCAGGCTAATGCCTTCTGCCCCAGCCTCACTGGTATTTTCTTTCCCGGATGCCAGAACCTACACATCATATGCATTAAATAATCTGGGCGTAGGCCATCCAGTCCAAATTGGGGATTTTGTACTGCAGTCATGGATGTCTTTTCCAGGTTCTTTGTCATTGACACGGGAAAATCCACTCAGGAATGGGCACTTACAGCACCCCAGCAGAAATAGGGCCAAACCCCTGCTCCATGCCAGGTGCCCTGCCATTCCAAACAGCAATACCAAATGGCTCTGAGAGTACCTATCTCAGAAGATCATGGAGAGGATACACAGTGACCAACTCCAATACTTTTGCTGGGTAAGAAAGCAGCTGAGAGCTAGAAAGGAGTTCATTTCCACAGTCACGGTGTCTAGAGGCAGGTCCTAAAGCTGTTGCCATATATTCCTTTCTATTATTTGCCTGTTGGGGTCAAGAAAGCAGAGAAAAAATATGGGTCTGTCCTTCCTTAAACTGAAAAGGCTTATATGTAGAAAGCTATGCCATAAATTCTAGATTTCTGTGAATTTTTAACTTGGTTGGAAGGTGAAAAGACAAAGGCACAGCTGAAAATGCTAGCTGATTAGTCTTGTGTATAAAATCCATTTAAGGGGCAATAGCAAACTTCTGTATAAAAATTAATTAGAACATAGCACAGTCAGTTGAGATCAAAGAGCATACATTTATTGTGAAATATATGGTTGCTGGAGACAATTCATTTTTAATTTATTAGATTCCATAAATTGTTTTCTGATAGGTTAGGAACAGAGATCTATCAAGCTTATTCACATAATGCTGGCTCTGGCAACTGGCTAAGTGAATTATTGTCTTGAAGTATATGCTTACCCTTTAATGGCAGTAGACACAGCAATGAAACTACATGGAAGTAGTGCTAGTGTGTTTTTAGGATTACAAAAGCACTTCTAGCATAGAACAAATTGATACTAGGAAAATAAAACTCCACACTTTTCCTGTAAGAGTGACCAGGACAGTAAGTGTTGCTTTCATCTTACTGATGTGATGTCTGGCGGTTTTTTTTGAGATGCATATTTGAAAAGGTGGAACCTGAGGTGGCTACATCCAAGGTGCTTTCACGTTCTTGAATTTGTGGTGGAATTCCTCTGTGCTGCTGTCTTCTACATTGTCCTTCATTTTTTGCCAAGGACAGAACCACTCTATCCCATTCAGAGCATGCCCACCCTTTCACCCACCTGGTTTAACTTTGCCTTCAGATTGCTCACATGGGTAGAGTTTGGCCTCAGCCTGCTGCTCCAGCAGCTGCCCCTGGTAAGAGAGATCCATAATGCTTTGGTTATCTCTTGCTTTGTAGTGTTGTTTTGTAAACTACTGGGAAAATGTGCAAAATTCAGGCTTTTTGCTCTCCTTTTTCCTTATTTATTTCTGCTTTCATCCACAATATGATACATGCTGTGCTGAAATCAAGGATGTTGTAAAAATTACAGTGTATATAGAATTAAAACTTCAGTGTCTGGCTGATCAGCTTATAGGCACAGAGACAATAGGAGTATGGGAATGAGAAAAGGAAGGTGAGCAGTATTCTCATGTTTGCAAACCCTTGATTTTACTGCGCATTTTGCCTGCTCTTCTTTCAGTGTAACTATTTAGTTTGACCTGTGCTCATTTTAACTCAGTGCAGGTTTGGATTCTTAAAAAAGAATTATTCTCTGTGACTGTGGAAACTAACCTTATTTTTATATATTACATAAAAAAGCAAGCTTCATGGGGTTTTTTTTCCTTTTTTTGCATTATGTTGTAATTAGTTTTAAATACAACTTTTTATGAATTTCCGAGGTGGTCTGATAAAGCAGAACAAGATATTTTAGATTCAGAAGAATCCTAAAACATCTGCTCTGTAAAGAAACCTGATGGCAGAAGGATGGAGAGTGCTTATATATTCTCAGAACTGCATTTTAGTATCCAATACAGGACATATGCCAAACTCTTCAGGAAAGCAACAAGATATGTTTGTTTTAATATTGTTTTGGTATCTTGGGTCTTTTTTATGTTGTTAAAATATCTGCTGGCAATTTAAATATAATATGCTTGCTTCCCTCTCTTAAATTTACAGAAGGAGTGAGATTCTCAAAAAGAAATTGTCTTTTGGGTATGTCTAGATGTGCACATCTAAATCCTGTGGAAGGCCGAACAGCATCAGACTATTATTTTCTGAAAAAATAAGCTATTGCAAATCAGCAGGCATGAAGCCAAGTTATAATAGAATAATTTATTATAATTTGATGTAGATGGTGGATAGAATGGATAGATTGTAATTGAAGCTAAGTGAATAATTCCAGTAAATAATTTATTCAATGAATTTATCTTGTTTTCCTGCTCAGAGATTGTTTTTACTCCCCCCTCTCCCTTCCCTCCTTAAATTTTATAGCCCCTGGAGTTTTTTGTCTAACCAGAGGGGCGAGGGCTGTATTTGTTTCATTATGTGCTGGGCTGTGCTGGCCACTGTGGCAGTGCTGCCATTTCACACCTCTGCATCCCCAGGTGTGCACAGCTGCAACCCCATCCTTGGGGAAGTCTTGGTAGGGCTCTGGGTGGGACGTGCCCATCATGAAAACAAGGCTTCCAGAGATGGGGGCAATCCTTCAGGGCAGGAATCAGTTATGAGGTGGGCTTTGAGCTTCACAGATGGGTAGAACCTCCTCAGCAAAGACCCTACTCAAGACAGATAACAAGGGGCTTTCTAGAGCATGACAATCCAGATTCACTGAGCTGTTGACATCTTCAGGTTTTGTGTGTGTGCATACAGTGTGGGCGAGGTTTGGGTTTGGTTTTCCAGGGCTTCCAGAAAAGAGTAGAAATGTTTGTGCCATAAAAATTCCTTCCAAGAAAATGTCTCCAGTCCAAGGAATTTGTTTATTGAGCAGGAGCTGTG
Organism: Melozone crissalis; assembly: GCF_028551555.1. Classification (NCBI taxonomy): domain Eukaryota; kingdom Metazoa; phylum Chordata; class Aves; order Passeriformes; family Passerellidae; genus Melozone; species Melozone crissalis. The sequence continues at coordinate 45,704,822 of NW_026535784.1, read as the reverse complement.
CTCCCAAAACCTTGTGTGGTTTTGTTTCTATTACTGCCTGTGCTAGCATCCTGCTGGTTGGCCAACATGCTGTGTCCTCATCCTGCCTTGTTCTGCCCTTTCTTCTAGGTTTTTTCCCTAGCTTTTAAAACAGTGTTTCTGGGGTTTTGAGCTTTTAATCAGCTTTGTGTCTCCTCAGCACCCCATCACTTCTTTGTTAGGAGTTTGGACAAAGATTCTTAGAAACATTCAATAGAATTATTTTTTTCTTGGTTCCCTCAAGGATCCAAGCTAAGTCTTCTAACTTTCATTTAACCTTATATGCAGATTTTTGTAACATTTCATCTCCTTGCTTTGAGTAGTAAAAGAGTTTCATGTCACAAGGACTAATGTTCCTAATTGATATTTGAAGTAGCACTGACTAAAACAAATAGAGCTATGGACATCTCACAACTATTCTTATTCCAGACAGGTTGAAAACTTAGGTAGGTATCACTTCATCAGAACTGTGATTATCACAGATTGTTTAGTGCTCAAGTAAATGAAGCACAGACTGAGACAAAATTCTGCAAGGAGTGTGAACTTGTGATGTTTGATTTTGGAGCTCTGAGCCACCAGCCTGGGATATAGAAATTAAATCTTTAATGTGGCAGAACCTATGTATAGTGGTGAACATGGGTTTACCAAGTTCATCCTCACAGTTACTAGGTCTGAAGATTTTAATATTATCATTCTTTCTATAGGTTATCTCTTTGCCCATCTTGTTTACGTTTATCATGTTTTAACACAAAAACCCCCTATACCACAGAATCTACTCTTCCATGACCTGTCTCACTTTCTCCCATAGCTCTAAGGCACCACCAGTACCTGTGGAAAAGGGCTTTAATCCTACACTGCATCCTCAGCGCGGGTTTGGAGTGATTTCGCACAAGATCGTTCACCACCTCTGTGCTGCTGTGGGTCAGACAGCTTGTCATTGAGCAAAATATCAAGTGGCAGGTTTGATTTCTTTAATTTCTTGGAGGGTTGCATTTTTATTTTGAAAAAAGTAGAATTGTTTGGTTTTGTATAAATAATCCATATATTCTTCAAAGTGACACTATTCCTCTTAACCAATTTCAAAACATTTGACATTAATATTAATTTTTAAAGCAAATTATTTTAATGATAGAATGTATGAACAATAGTTTAATCTGTTCAGCAGTCTGGTGTATTTTTTAATAGATTTCTATATTAATATTGGAGCAGAGACAGTAATTTTTGGTGCTTTTACAGCTGTGAAAACATGCCTATTGCAAAAAGAGACTAAACTGTACCAAAGGGTGCACAGTGCCAGCAATATTTAATACTTCATTGTAGGTCTGCTGTTTTAAACATCTGTCCCTCATTTAGTGTATTTTTAATGCAGAATTTTTTGTGTGGGCAAAAATGTAACTTTTTATAGTAAAATACTTTCTCTGCTACTGAGAAAAAAGCAACTTAGGATTCTATGGCAGAAAGTATTTTTAATGATTTATAGGATTTGGGTCATTGGCCTTCAACTTCCATAAAACAGTAAGTCATTTTTATTGAAACGAACACATTTCTAAGAACATGAATGTGGTTGATAAAGGAAGTTTCGGTGAAATAAATATGGAAGCTGGGAAGGGAAAATTACCCTGTAGCACCCTGTACTCTGCTGCACGTTGTGCGTAAAAAGGAAATAATTCAGGTACTCAGACTGAGGCAGGTGAGTGCAACTGACTCCTGCAGGAAAAAGGAATAATAGGAAATGAGCTGTGTGTGAAAGGTACTGAGGTTATGGCCACCTGATGTGATTGCCAGTGTTCTGCAGGCATGGTGGAATGTTCAGGTTGGAAGGGACCTTGGGAAGTCATCTGATCCCAATCCCATCTTCAAATGATGTGATATGAGAGTGTTGGAAAGATGTGCTGGGGTTTTGCTATGAGTGAACAGTCCACCAGCTTGAAAATGACTTGCCACTGTTGAGGCTGCACCTCAAATCCTGTGTCTGGTTTTGGGCCCTTCATGACAAAGACATTGAGGGGCTGGAGCAAGTCCAGAAAAGGGCAGCAGAGCTGGGGAAGGTCTGGGGTACAAGTCTGATGTGGAGAAGATGAGGGAGCTGGGGGTGTTTGGCTTGGAGAAGAGGAGGGTCAGGGGAGACCTTCTTGCTGTCTACAACTACCTGAAAGGAGGCTGTAGCCAGGTGTGGGTCAGGCTCTTCTCCCAGGTAACAAGTGACAGGACAAGAGGACATGGCTTCCAGCTGTGCCAGGAGAGGTATAGATTGGGTAGACATGAAGAAAAATGTCTTCAGTGATCAGGCACTAGAGCAGGCTTGACTGGGTGGTCAAGCACTGGAACAGGCTGCCCAGGGAAGCGGTGGAATATACATCCTGAAAGTGTTCAACAATGTGTAGATGTGTTGTTTAGCGACATAGTTCAGTGGTGGCGTTGGCAGTGCTGGGTTAATGGCTGGACTCAATGAACTTGGAAGTCTTTTCCCAATGATCTTAGAAGTCTTTTCCAAACTTAATGACTGGCTACAGAAGAGAGCAACATGTGTGCAGTGTAATTCTTCCACACTAGTGTAATTTCCACTATCATTTTCTGGAAGAAGACTTGAGTGAATCTTCACAGTTTTTTAATGCATGTAAAATTAAGAATATCCTTGTCCTTACAGAATATCCTTGTACATTGAACGAGTCCACACAAAAGCAGAAGCAAACACAGTGGCTATCATGTACTAAATTAAAATACCAAATACGTGGCAAGTGCCCATGCTCATCCCATTAAAATATTTATAAGAAGTATATCTTAGATTAATTCCTGCCTTTCACAGGTATGAGACCTCCCCAACTTATTTTTGAAAAGGACTTACATTTTCATCTCTAATGGCACAAAAAAGGTCTATGGTTTGTTTGTTTATTTGTTTTTCCTGCAGTAATGATGTTTGGACACCAATCAGCTTGTTTAGATGACATTTTCCTAGATCAGCCTGTTGGAATTAGGAGATGTTTTATCCTGCAAGATGGGAAAACAAACATTAGATTTGCTATTTTGATTTGTAAAAGGAACAGTTCAGGAAGGGAATTCTGCAATAGGACTCAAGAATTTAATGGTGAGACTCAATGACACCCTAGTAACTAGGAAAAGTGTTTTGGGTCTTGTGTGGGAAGAGAATTTTAAATTATATCCACAGATAAATTTAATATAGCTTCCATTTTTTCCTATCTTATATCTTAGTATAATTAATTTATGAAGATTTACACTGTCTTTGTTATGTGAAGGGATTGTTTAGCTCATATTAACGTTGTCTCAGCTATACCTCCCTGTAGGGGAAAACAGTACGGGTAAATGAAGGTAATGTAGAATGTAATCTTATCCCCCTATGAGTTGCAGCTGGGCTCTATTACTAAAGATTAGGAGCAGGCCGGATGATAACAGGCAAAACCTGTAGCAAATGAGAACTATTGGTACAAAAGAGTGGATTGGTGGGAACTGGAGTTGCAGGAGTCAGATGATGACTGTGAGGACCAAGAAGAGTCAGTGCTTAGAGGAAATGCCTGTGAGAAACATCGAGGAGGTGTGAATCTCTGAGGATATGAAATCCTTGCACTATAATGGTAAGAGAACTTTTGATATATAAGGCAAGGCCTTCCTTTATCCACTGTGTACACGTATATTACTACCTGAAAAAGGATTAAGAAACAGGCTAAACTTGGAACTTCCAGAAAACAGAAAAATGCTCTTTCTAATCAGGAAATGCCTCTTGGTTGTGTGTGGTCTGGTTGCACTGGCAGAATTTTTTCAACTAAATATAACAAGACAGAAAAAAGAAAAAAAAGTCTGATTTTTATACACAGATACTAAATATGTCAAATTCTTTTTTTTTTTTTTTTTAAAGAAAGTATGTCTTCCATTTGTACAGCTACATAAGATCAATGTGAACTATAGAAATATAACATCTTTTATGTTTTGGGTTTGTCTTTTAAGCAGATCTGTTCTTACAGTTTTCAGTGATGTGGTATGTGGATTAGAATTGTGTCCTTTTTTTTGTGATGTTTCTGACTTCAGAACATGCAAGTTGAAAAATAAAAAATACTCAACAGTACACCTGATGCAGCTCCTAATGGCACTAGAAAAGGAAGCCAGGACATGACCATCCTAATTTTCCATAAAAGAAAGAAGTCCACAGGTGCAATGTATTTTAGAAGACCCATTGTCAGCTAGGTCACCAATCACTGGAAATGATTAAAAAAGTATCGTTAACATAATTTGTGAAGAACAGAGATTAACTAGGAACATAAACAATCTATTAATTTGTAATAGAACAAGCACACTTTCTTGGCTGTAGAAGCAGCAAGCATACTCAGGCGATAACGCTTAAAAATTTGTCAAAGGCAAAAAAGCCCCCTATTTTCTTTTTAGTTTTTGATTTATGTGCACTTACTATAGTCCAATTAAAAAAAAAATTAGGGAAAAGTATACATGTGGGTTTCTGAGGACAGCCATTATGGGCAATTTCTTCTTATAGGAATTCTTCAGGAACAAATCCTGAGTCTGGAGTCATCAGCATGTCGTCAAGAGCAAGATCTCAGTTCATAGAGGCATGGGCAGGTCTGGGGGACTGCTGAGGTACGAACTGTGACAGTTCCTGTTATTGGCAATCTGGTTCCCTCTGCCAGGCCTCTGTCCTTGTAGGAATGCCAGGATTAGGCCTGAAGCTGTACAGGCTTAGTCACTAATTAAGAGAACCTGATTTTACTGGAGTTACAGCCAGGGTTAAAGCTCTGAGTGAAGCCATTTGAGACATTCAGAGGTACTGACTCAATTCTGGATGCCATTAGGCTCACCAAACTTGTCAATGGCAAGACTTGAATGCCCTTTCTCAAGGATATTTAGAATAAATAAAACCTCTCTGGATTATCTTCTTGTGTAAAACTGAAAAACAAAAATTATTTTCCCAGCCCTTGCTACTGTAAGCACGGATAACTGTGGCTCATAACTTTTTAAAACATTTTAGGAACAAAATAACTCTAAAGTATCTAAGTACTAAAGGCTTCATTTTGTACCAGGCTCAGCAATCCATTTTTATTTGACTCTATTGTGAGATAACGTATGTAAGGCAGCTCCAATGCAATAAAAAGTGCTGATTTCATAGGAGATTGCAAATGACAAGCTCTGTGTCAAATTTAGCTGCTCTTTGGAGATAAAAATGGAAGCACAGAAAACTAAGAGCCCAGTATAATTGAACAGCTTTCTGAACTGTTGCATTTTATATATATAATGTTAGTTTTCTACGATGAGGGCCAAAATAAATGTTTGGAGTTCACTCTCAGTTCTGTGGTGCAGCAGAGATTGACATGTGTTCAGGGTTGCATCATGGACACTGGAAAAACCCCGCTCACCACTGGGAGGAATGCGCTCGGCACCGAGCCAAACGCACAGCGTGGAGGCATTCGCCTAATTAGTGTTTTAACAGCTGCTTAAGGTTTGTTTCAATGGGAAGAAAATTATTGAGCACAATTTTGTGTAATTAGTAGAGCATAAAACACGTGGTGTGTCTAATTAAATGTTTAAAACTATTGACATTACGTAGCTACTGTTGAGGTAAATGAAGTGGAAAATCGTTATGATTTTTTCGGTTGGTAAATTACTCCACAATATGCTCAAAGGCCCATTTGATAAGATGAACTCAATCCTAATGCAGAATGATGAGCACCAGGGCCTTTTCACACCCCACAGGTATGTGGAGGTCTCACCAATTTAACTGGAGGAGCTGGCTGGCGTTTCAGGGCTTTCAAGTCCTGCCAGCATGTGCTCCACTCTTCAGAGCACACTGCGTTAAGTGCAAGTATGTCCCGCTGCTCTGGTTCACAGCTCCTTTATCCAAAGGGTGACAAACTGTGCATTGTAGAGCTGAAGTCCTCCCTTTCTGATCCCAAAACAATATAGCCATTGAGTAACGATCCGGCAAGCACTTTAGAAAAGAAGAGGAGCTTGGCATTGCAAGCAAATTTGCTTATTAAACTTGTTGTATTTCACAGTTTGCATTGTTGAAGTATTCAGACTTTGTTTTGCAGTCTTCAAGACAGATATGGGAGTGCAATTATATATCATGCAACATCAGTAGTGTGATTAATTTAAATCCAGTTGCACTACAGGTGCTTCACTCTATGCTTGTAGCACTACCTTCTCATATTTATTTACAGGAGTATTGAACAATGTTGACAGTAAAACCCAAAGTTCCGAGGTTCATTTTTTCCCCATTTGAGTCAATATAGTTTTTGCCTAGCTGATATTTAATGACATGGTTTGTCATGTAAACCACCTTTTTTTTCTGTTTCAAATACAATAGAGAAGAAATAGCACAAAGACACGAGTGGGGTTTAATTGCAGATGTGACACTCAAATCCAGCAAAGACAACAGAAAACCACAAAATTTACACTGGGATATATATATTTACACTGGGATATATAACTGAGGATTCATCCACCTTTTTGTATTGAGTTGCTTAGCTCTACAAGCTAAATTTAATAGTCTGTATAATACTTACAGTTGCTGTCAATGTAACTTTAAAATGAGCATGTGCATAGTGGAAAGGCAAACATTCCCTAAAAGAAATTCTATTTTGCAGAAAAAAAAAAAATTAAAAATGGAGCAGTTATCTCTTCTTGCTTCCATAGCTTTGCATCTCATTGTTCATTTGTTTTTATGGCCTCCAGGAAAGCACAAAGTAAGGTTAAGGTGATTATAAGATTGCATCAGACATGATAGCACTGCCTGCCCCGAAAGGCAGCAAGTCTCTCTTCTGAGGAGGGGAAGTTGAAGGTGTCATTCCTCAGTGTGTTTCCTTCAACAACTGGAAAAAATCCTGAGGCCCTCCACACATGGGGTACTTACTGATTCCTCTTTATGACACAGCTTCAAGTCCATAGACTGAGGGCAGGTATAGTTTTGAACCTTCTAGAAGGAGGAGGAAGTTCTTCTAAAAGTGAAATGGGGTTTATACAGGGAAGGGCAAATGGCAGTAACTCTTCCCTCTCCAGGGCCACCACCAGCCAGCTGTGCAAGCGCTGAGGCAGACTGGACACAGCAGTGCCTTTGATAATGGCTCACACTGCATAGATCCAAAGCGTAAAGTTTCATTTCTGGGATACTCTGGTAGACTCTGGACTCCCCAGGAAAATAGATTGCAATTACCTCCTGCTGCTGAGCCTTCCTACTTGCATTCCTTTACTTCTGGAGGTATCCTACCCAAGAGCTTGAAAGGGAAGATTCTTATATGAGGAGGGAGAGAAGGAGTCAAGCTCCTATGAGAAATACCTCCTTCCTAAAAAATTAAAACTTCTATCTATTATCTGTCAGTAACTGGAGTTCTCATTGTTCTGAACCTGTTGTCCTAAAACCTCTCTGGTATGGCATGAGAAGTGATCTACATTTTCCTGACGTACCTCAAAACACAGTAAGAAGTCTGTCTTTTGTTTTGAGGAATCTTTTCAATCTTAAATGACTTTTTCTGCCATGTAAATTTAGTGACATAAATTTTAAAAGTGCCCTGGGAACTTCATGAAGAGCAGGAGTGGTCATACTTGAAAAAACCATAGGAAAGAGGGACCTGGAGAAGCCTGTTGTGTTTTTTCAGTGTGGGGCTTTTGGAGGGCTGTAGCAGCATCAGGGCTGTATGAGGCTGTGGGACTTCAGCTGCGAGCTGAAAGAGTTAATTTTCAAGTTCATCATGAGCTGTGTTTACTGATCCTTTCTTATTCCTTTGTGATAATTGGCACCTCAGATTCTCTGCTAATTAATTGGGCTGCAAGGGGCAGGTGGCGCCATTCTATTTTGATAATCCCTGTCAGCAATGTCTGTATAATCTCTTTGTTTAATTAAAACGAATTTGTAATAGGGGTGCATGAACTTGTAACAGTTTGGGGTTTTTTTCTCTTCTCTTCCTTTCTCTCTCTCCCTCCCTCTTTCTCCCCCTCTCTGCCTCCCTCCCTCCTGCCTGTGCTTTGCTTCACTTCAGTGGGCGTTCACTGCTGGGGGCAGTTCTGCACTTGTGGAACCACCACGGTCTGTGTGCTATTGTCACTCTGAGGCTCTTTGGAAATGTCTTACCTCATTAACACTCCCGAGACAGAAGCCATTTATCTTGAAATGTAGTTTTTTTTTTTTTTTCCCCCTCCTTTAAAACAAAGAACATATCTGTAAAGACATTTCAAAACTTTTTTCCTACTTTAAGTTAAAAACAGTTCAGAAGGTGCATTGAAGATTACAGTAATTTTAGTTAAAACCAAAATATTTAACCATTGAAACACATTACTGTAATGCTTTATCAATTCATTAATTGTTTATCTCCACGGCCCTGACAAAAATTTCAAGCAAGCAAACAAAACCCAGTGCCAAAAGCATTGTTTATCTTAAGTCAGTTCAGGCAATATGAGCAAGGGTCAACTTTTTAACACTCTCTGAGGACAGATTTCAGAATGAAGAGCTGGAAGTTTAAATTTCTGCTACAACATAGACAGTTTCAATGTATGTTTTATTATGATTATTTGAAATTTTTCATGCCAACTGTAAATGCAGAAGTGGATTGCAAGCCTTGTCCTTGAGGAGGCTGCATGGCTTTGAAGGTCCCCTCCTTCTCCCGGTGCCTCCCTGGTGTTTTGTCTATCTTCTCTTCACATTCCAGAGCACTGGACACAAAGTCACAGGAGCCGGAACAAAACACAGGATTTGTTTTACAAACATTTTAAAGGGATGCAAAGGTGAAGGGGAGATGACAAAGGCTTCTTGTGCCCTGGAGGACATTTCACATCAAGTGCTCATCTTGTCCAGTGGCCTGACAGCTCACTTCTGTTGGGTGCTGTTCAAGGGGAAAATTATATACTTCGCTTTCTTATTTTTTTCTTTTTTCTCTCTCTAGGCAAGCTAGAGCCTAGCAGAAATCAGAATCCCAATTTTGGCCAAAATTTAACTATTGATATGTTGCTGAAGGAGTCTGTCAAACTGTTGTAGTAATATGAATGCACACAACTCCCTAGAATCTAAAAGGGAAAAAAAAATATGTTTTATAGTAGTTTAATTATATTATTATTCCTTCTGTGCTCAGATGAGGTCACTCAGGAACTGATAGTGGCACTCGTGGCTCCTTTATGTTTATTTGAAAAGGGTGGCACAAAAGATCACTTCTTTAGTGGTTTCTGTCTCAGCAATTCCACAGATCCCCAGGACTCTCCTGTTGCATGTATTTTTTCCCTGCTATATTGGTGTGACTACTTGCATTGTGTGCTGAAGCCACACATCCAGCTCATTTTGCTGTGGTGTGTTTGCTAGTGCCATAGATAGGTGTGAGTATCCCTGTTGTACATCCAGAGAACTTGGAAACTGTGAGATGCCAGCAATGTAGGATGTGTTTTATCCTTTCCTACCTATTCCCTGAGGAATGTGTCCCTGAGGCCTTTCCTTTTTTCCTGCTGTTGGTTCAGTGTGAATAGTTAATGTCGTACAACACTCAAGTCATCTGTTTGGGATCCTCACACCCAAGAAGTCAGCTTACATGCAGGAGGTGAGGTCGTGAAATTACAGTGAAGAAAGTGTTAGAAAGTTCCATTTGAAAGATTTTTTTTTTAAATATATATCAGTGAACTAGCATTTTCAGTGGGATATTGAAGGATAAGATGGCAAACTTGTCAGCATTCCCCTGCAGTGCTCTGAATGGATGCCCAGAGCTGCCAGCATTTGTAACCTCATCATTAGCCTCACAGTCCTTGCTCTTTGTCAAATATTCCTGCTCACCACACTCAAATGGTCACAGGAAACTGTTTTAATGCATAAAGCAAACTAAAGTTTCTAATCCTCATTGAATTAGAGAGAAGTTTGAAAACTTGGACTGGCAGGGGAAAAAAAGAAGAAATCAAGAAATTTTTCTGTTCAAATCATCTGTGGTTTTGAGAGATTATCTAAAGCTACGGCATTTATTATTAAAACAGACTGAAAACATAAAATGAATGCAGTCATAAGCTGTCTTGCTTCTATTTGCCCCTTTGCCATACGGATGCTCTGCAATGCCTATGTGGCAAGGGAGAAGAAATTGCAGTTCTCTTTCCTGGCATTGGATGAGCATCACACTAGGAAGGACTTCTGCAACACAGTGAAAAGCAATCCCCAAACTTTTCAGAAACGAAATACATCCAAGGGTTTGCCTGCATCACAGACATTCTTAGAATTTTCTCTTATAAATTGTATCTTTAACGTACAAGACTGAAGATGTTTAAAGCAGAAAAATATCTCCATGTACAGTAGCAGAAAAAAAAAGCTGAAATCCTGGAAAGCTCAGGAGGTCCAAAGGAATCTTTCCTCTAACTTGTCATTGAACATAACAGCTAGGGATCAGCTCAGCAGCACCTAGCCCTTTCAGATGGTGTCTATTGCAAGTTTGACTCCAGTGCCTTTCCTTTTCTTGGTAATTAAGACGCTGTTGTGTAAAGGGGTGACTTCAAAGTTGTGTCTGGGCCCCCCTCTCTTCTGGCTTATTAGCACATTTCCTGGAATAGTGATAGCTGCAAGGTTTTGCAGAGCTCTGTTTGTTTGAGAGTCCAAATGAAAAGAATGGGAGAGTTAAAACAACTTCTGAGACATGTGAAGAGCTTTCTTATTTGGAGAGTTAATTGGATTTCTGTCTGCCTGGCTTTAGGTGAATGATTCCCAGGTGAGTCCATGGTTTCTGTACAAATGTCTCCTGATTGTGACTATTATGGATTTGGGGTGTTAATTAACAGACTCACAATTCAAGCTATGGTACTGGGTTTTAGAGAGATGTCTGTAATATACACAAACGATAATAACTGATGTGGCTCTGGCAGTATCTCTAGTCCTCTTGAGTCTCAGCTTTCATGGTTTAGTTCAGATCCTTTTGGTTTCAGACCTAGTTACTGCTAGATTGCCATAGGAAAGTATGAACACATTTGTTCCATATTACTCAGTAGACTAGAGGAAGAAACTCCTAAAATGCAGCATTTAATCTGCGAAAATCCAACTCTGAATGTGAATCATCTTATATAGGAATTTCTGTCCAAGTTTTAGTGTGGCAAGACCTGAGTGTCTCCCAAAGTGTTCCTTCTCCCTCTGCTGAGCATCAGCAATAGCAGAATAGCAATTCAATTGTAAAGACTGTTTTGGAATCTTTGAAAGGATTGCTTGCATGCTAGAATAAAACTGAATAAAAATCACTCATGCCAGAGAGGATGAAATGCCTTCTGAGAATGTGGAATTCCACATCTGAAACATGATTCTGTTCTTGCTCAGATGCCTTGAAATGCTAAGTCCATTTCTTTGTTTTATAGGTGTTTGATGCAGGGTCCAGCTTTGCTGATGTGAAAGCAAGGTGCTAATTCTGTCAAATGGTCCCATTTAATTGAACTACATGTGTTTCATAGGTAGATTGTGAATAAAAATTTTTAAATTAAGGCTTAAAATGTACAAAGGGATGCTGAATCATCCAAAACTTTTTTAGGAAGCAATTTTTCCTCGCCCCATCTAGAACGTGGATATGAAAGAAATTCTGGTTTTTCCTGCCTCGTAAATTCAGCAGTTCAGAGGAACAAAAATGTATCAGCTGGATATCATATAGGAGATCAGTAGCTGAACAAGTGGTAGGGTAAAAAAGACTGAGCAGTAGGAAAAAGTCATACAGTTGTATAGGGAATGAAGAAGCTGCATTAAAATTCTACAAATCGCTTCAGAACAATAAAAACTGATAACTTCTCCATTTAACTTATCCATTTACTGTCAAAGTTCTATGTCACAAATACTGGCCCAACAAATGGACATTAGGTAGCCAGTAAATGTGGCAAATCACATTGTACATTATTAATTTAGATGATTCTTTTTCCAATCCACAGCCAAAAAATGATTATTTGGAGCTGCAAATACAGTGGCACTGTAGATACTGTACTGTTGATAAGAAACAATGTTCTTAAGTGTTACCAGGATGAATCCATTTGGGCAACTGTTGCAGAGACTTCTACTATAGAAACTCCACTCTTTCTTGCAAGATTTCTTTGACCATTTGAATGTTAACATCCCTTTTGTATGTGGTGTCCAATGCCAAGCTCTGTGACTTATATTTTTAGTCAAGACCAGTATTTCATGTTGATTTTTGCTTGGAGCTGATTCTTGATACGACTTAGATGTGAAAGCTCATGACTTTTTGTGAGGATATTGAGTTGAATCTCTAATACTGCTAGCTATTGACTTTTATTTATTTGTCATCTCTTGCAAGGTTTAAGACCTTTTTTAAGGTCTGACTGTCCTAAAGTCTTACTGGAGATTTAAACTGTTTAAGGTATTGTTAGGTGGCTTCCTTAAATTTATCATTACCTGCTTCAGTAACATTTTTGGCGAAAAAATACCAAAAAACCTCCTCAGAGTTGTCAAGGCCTTTATGGGTCCATTTATCAAGAATTATGATCAAGACTACCAAGTTAATGAATCAAGATGCTCAATTACGCAACATAGGAGCTTTTGAACAAGAACACATTTTGGAGTTGTTTGGCTCATGGAGTAATGAGTATCTGAAAATGCCAAGGTTTTGAATCCAAATTCTCAGTGCATATAATTTTTGTCCTAGGAGGAGTTGTTTAGTATACTCTTTTTTCTTTTTGTTTTTTCCCCTGATGGTGGCAGGCTGTTAGCACCAACATGTAACCTGAAAATTAAATATCCTTTGTTGCAGTAAAATTTTTAAACATTATGGCGACTATGCTTTAATACTTGGACTCCTATTTTAAAATACTGCTTTTTAAAAACAGTAAACAATTGCCTCTAAGGAAACATAGAAAAAACATCTTGATTTGGTAACAGTTCTGAGAAACAGCACTTATTCTTTGTGCCTGACTTTAACAAGTTGAACATTTATTTATTCATTCATTCATTTAGTTAGTTATTTAAAAGCAGGATTAGTTACTTCTGGGAGCTTATTGTATACATTAGCGAGCTTATTGAATATATTAGTGTTATTGTAGGATTATCCTCTGTGCAATATTTGGCTGGGATTTGAGGTCACGAACACTCTGGCCACTGAGAGTGAACACATTTGGCCAGTGGATGGCTCATGTTTCACAGTGGGATGCCAGTGCAGGGCCTCTTCCCTAGCCAGCTCTTTCTCTTCCTTTGAGATAGCTCTCTGCTTGCCTCTAGCTTTGAGACAAGATTTGCATCCTGTGCTAATAAATTCATTGCATCCATGCATAAAGCACCATCTCAGTCTATCATTTTAATAATTGTCACATATCAGCCCTGAAGCAAAATACTATCAGTGGTTTCACAGCCTTTTAGTTACTGGAGAAGGACTTGGGATATTCAAAGAGCTACATGAAATTTTGTCAGTTTTCAGCCTTATGTTATAAACGTGTCCAAACACAGAGGTGTGAAGGAAGCAGGTAGCACCACCTTCTCTACAATAGCCTGTGTCCTAGCAGGGTGAGAGGGCTTTTCAACCCTACACCAATGATAAATACCTCACTCAGATCCTCCTTTACGAAGGTGAGTATGGCTGGGTAGCTCTGGAGAACAAGAAGGAAAAGATGGGACTAAGCTGTTCATGTCATGCTGCTGCAGCCACTGAAGAGGCTCGTGGTAACTGCTCCATCTGTCTGGGGAAAACCCCTTGCAGAGGTTTTAAGGAGACCAGGATCAGCTTTCAGGTGATATGTTAAAAGGACTGCCAAAACCACCCCTAGAAACTTGAAGCACTGAAGAGGCAATCACTGGAGACAGAAAATGCAGACAGCACAGCCACGGTATTGATTTGTTTTTCCTAGAATTACAAACTCATTCTTCACTTAAAATTAGTGATCAGCAGGGGCTGAATCACTCAGTTTGTTATCTAGACCCCAATTTTCTCTCTCCAAAAATTCTGTGTGCTCTTGGGTAGGCCAGATGTGCTGATGAACAGTGGTCCCTTCCCTGCCATGTTCTCTTCTGGGAGGCTCTCAGAGAGGTGTCCATCCATCCTCTTACTGAAGACAGGATTTCTCCCCATCGTGGCAGAGAGGAGTAAATTGCATAAATAACATGACTTCTGGGTGTTCCTGCATGAAGGTGAGGCCTGTTGTGGCCAAAAAAAAAACATTAGCATCTCTGGTTTAGGTTGGTTGGTGGCTGAAGCAGCTTTCTAGATCTCTACAGAGGAACTGCCTAATTGATCAACAGAGGAAAAAAAGAAAAGCTGACATTGAAAAAAGCTGTCTTTCATCATGATCAATCTGACAAACATGACAGATATTGCCCATGACAGGATTACAGAAGAAATAAGAAATTTTTTAATTATATGCCATGGTATTTATGTGTGAGTAGATGTTAGTAAAGCTGGTCAGACTATATAGTAAATGTTTGTGGAGATTTGGTGTATGATCACCAATCAATAAGTAAACTGAGTCAAGATCAGAAGGATCTGTTAACTTTAGCAGGCTGCTCATTTAATGTTAAATATAAGAAAGAAAATTAGTAAAAAAATTGTTATTATTGGCATCCTAGCTTGTATTTGGGGCTTGCAAATTTGGGGCTTGAAAATTATTAGTTTGCCTGATAGACATCATAGATATTAACACTGAGTTCCCTTACAGTGAGGAACTGCAGCTCCATAGATTGATAAAGTAGAATACAGACAGATGCTTGCTGCTGGAACAGATGTGCTGGTCTTAATCCATTACTGCTTATCTGCTGATGATTACTGCCTGAAGAGAGGTGGGAAGACTACTGAGTGCTCCTCATCTGCTTTGGTGTAAACTCAGCTATCTTGCTTTAAGCTGCTGTTGAAGGCTGTTTAAGCTAAGCCCAGCTGACTGGTCTGTGAATAGATAGAGGAGGTCTCAGGCAGTTCACTCTAGTTTTGTAACAAGTTTTGTAAGAAGTGATTACATTTCAGAAGAGAGAAATGGATGTGATTGCTTTCTGTGTGACTTGAAAAGTAGCAAAATGCATCTTGAAAAAGTTTCCTACCAGGTCAATCTCAAGAAGATAGGAATGGACATAGTTGTTAATGTTTGTACATGAAAAACCACCATTGACTTAAACCCCATGCGTCTTCCAAGTTCATAAGCCTTTTTAAAAGTAATTTTAATGAACCCTCAGCATTCCTAAAACCTGGATCTGGTTGAAAATATGCTGTATTTTCTATGTGCTTGCTTTTGCTAGCAGCATTTACCAAGTATGCAGATCTGTAAAGCAGCTTCCTCTGTTACTTGTGCTGTAGCTCCATAGAAGTAGAAGAGCAGCATCTTGACAACTCAGAAAATAGTGAAGTTAAACAAAACCAATTATTTAAATGTATTCTCTAGATTTCAAACAGACTGTTTCTTTAACACAGACCTGATCTTTGAGCTGGGAGCAGGGCATGCATTTCAAGAGATGCCAGAAATATCTGCTTATGGGAGGCTGTGTGATACTGTGGCCAGTGTTTGCGAGACAAAAATGTAAGCACTTTAAAGATAAAATATTATGTGGTGCCTTAAAAAGCCCAGGGTGTTTAACTTGTAATGCTGCATGTTTAAGTTAATGGAGGTAAGAAAACATTGCTAATTGGCGTGATAAATCAGTGGACCTGACCATCTTTACGTAAAGTTCATGTTTCCTTCAGTTCTACTTCTACATTCTACCCAATGATTTAAAAAACAATAAACGCATGAACATTTAATGAACAAGATTGGACCGTTTCTTAAATAGTCCTTGAACACGCTGTTTCAGCTGTAAGAGTAGCTCAGAATTGCTTCTGCAGGTTTCTTTCTTGCTTTAAGGTTGGGGCATTATGTTCTTGTATTGTGTAGCCTGCCTGCATGAGTTGCTGCAAAGTTCATTATACTGCTAAGGCTGTCAGTGGTATTTATGGATATTCATGTGCAGTGAACCCTTGAACCTGAGCAAGTCATCTGAGCGTTGCTTGTAGTTAGAGTTGTGTTTATGCTTAACATTGGTAGCAGTATTTAATTGCTCCCTAGGAAAAATAATTGCAATTTGAACTCAGATGAGTAGTAGACAAGGGACTGCAAAAATGCCAGGCCCACAGGAAGGATTGTCCTTCTTATACAAGTATTAATTGTTAGACTTCTGTTTTCAACGCCCCTTTCCAGAGTTTGGAAATGAATGTGGAACAAGTATATTGTTCAAACTCTGCCATGTCCCACTCCCATTAAAATTAGTAATGGCAAAAACGGTGTTATGGAATTAATCCTATTTCAGAAATATTTTCCAGGCATTTTTCATGTCAGCTGCAAATGGGAGAAAGGGTGATGATGCCATTTTGCAATAGAGAAGAGCAGAGCTCTTGCCTTAGACTCATCTGAAGAATTTCTCATTCAAAGTACTGCAATGTTATCCCTGCTAAAGCTGCAGTTCTCATAACCCAATATCAGATGGGAAAATCCCACGTAATGCCTGGAATGCCAGCAGGGCTGTTGTGGTCCTGAGGCGGGTGGAGCTGTTCACGTCCTCAGAGCTGCATTTCAGCGCTCTCCTGCCACTGGGAAGGGAGTTTATATTTCTGTAACTCTAGTGGGGATTCCTTTGGCTTGACACAATCCTGGGAATGTCTTTCAAACCATGCACATACACAGAACAGATGGCTTTCATGGGAAGCAGGAACTACTGTTTAACATGTAAGAATTTTTTTTTTCCATTTCTTGGTAGCTTTCTAACTTGAAATAATCCCTCCACAGATACTGCATAATGGGAACAGTATCTTGATTCTCTCCTCCACCCCTCCCTTATTTTCATTTTCCTGTCAAGCTCAAGGAAAAACATTTTTCACATATTCTAAGTGGGTAGGGGTAGAGGTGGGGGTTTTTTGAGTTTTAAATTCAGTTACTACTGAATTTTAGCATTTGTAATGAAAGCTGAATTACTGAAGCCAAGCCTTAGTGGGGAATTTAACAATACAGTGTACTGTTCCTGTCCCCTCAGGCATCAGTGCCATCTGACCAAAACTCAGGAATGTACTTATTGACAGATATGTAGTGGCATATGGAAAATAATCTTTAGAATGTCATGCATTTTGTTTGCAATTTGATTAAATATGAACATTTTGTGGTACCAAAATATTAATGAGTGATACGTTGTGAGAGAATATAATATGAAATTACCACATAAGATAGTTAAAGATCTTGTTGAATTTAATTTTCATGCTCTTGCACTTAGGATCTTGTCACTGTAAATGGACAGTTAATAAATTGTCTGCCCCCTGCCAACACTGACTCACTAAAGGGCTCTACTTTCTTATAACCATGAGTTTGTTTTTCATATCTTGTGGCCTTCTAAAACATGAGCCTTTTTGGGTACAGAATAGCAATAAATAGACCTGCTTTTGTTATGAATGGGTACACTCCTCTTCACTCATCAGTTTGGCAGAGTTTCTCATAGATTTTGTTAATATTTCTCTAACTAGATAAAATAAGTAAAAACAAGCAACCAGATAATAGAAAAGCGATAATTTCTAAAATTTGGAGTGCAAGTATCTTTCTTAGTAAAAGTATTTGACCTTGAAAACATTTCCCAGTTGCTACCAAGACAAAGAACAGAAGCTCTAGGTTAACATTCAGCTGCCCGTACAATAATTAATTACAACCTAACATTAGAGAGAAAAAATAAGTGTAGTCTATTGTAATTCTTTAATTGAAAATGTATCATCATGGAATTGTTACTTGGATACCACTCGAATTCTTATGGAAATGTGCTTCCTTTCATTAGCAGGTCGATTTATTTGATGATATTACAGAATTGCAGGTTAATTTTCATCTACTATCCTTATGTCATATTGATACTGTCCAGCCACATGTTTTAAATAAGCATGTGACTTCTAGTGTCTAGTTTTTATTTTCCATCTGAATATTTGCAAGTGCTGGGATTAACATACAATCTACAGCCAGGGAACTAAATTAGCACAATTTAAGGAGGTGCATCCAGAGAATATATCAAAAATAGATCAGCCAAAATGAATTAAAAACATGGTGAAACTGAACCTAGATATGAGGAACTTATTCTGTTGGACCTGAGCGAATATAATAGGAATTGAGAGCATAAAACTGTAACATCTGTCTGAATTACTTCTCTTAGAGATAGTGGGAAATTGTTGAAGAAAAGCAGCTGCTGTCATGTAAGATTTGGGAATCTCCCATTAATTTCTAGCTTTCATCAGAGTATGAGAATTCCCACAGCTTGGTGATGGTTTAAAGTCATTGAGAGACAGTGATGACACCAGAGTTGCTTCAACACATGAGATGACCATGTGGGTGTTGCTGAATCATCTCAGCCAAACAAAAATTATCAGCACTATGCTTTAGCCTCTGTCTTGGCTGGATGCTTTGGCTGAGGTGGCTGGAGTTGCATTGGAGGCAGGAAAAAAGAATTTGCAACATGTTTGGATGTTTGTTCTGTGGATGGAGCTGGAGCCTGCAGGCCAGGGCCGTGCCCAGATGGGGCCCTGCAGCAGAGAAGGTTATGACAAGACTTGCAGACTTCCAGTACATGGGGATGTGCAACCAATTCTATCATAAATAAGGTGCTGTGGTTATGTAGAAAGTCCTAATCAGTGAACTCTCAGGCATCAGAAATTTCCTCGAGGGTCAATACACAGGTTGTGCTGTTAATATTTGCTCCCTTCTGCACTGAGATAGAGGGACAATTTTCAGTTAAAAAACTCTGAACTGCTGTAGCAACTCAGACTGCAAACAGCCTATGCTGTGTGCTCTTAAGGGAGTAGGTTTTAGGATAACAAATTCTCTATAACTCTTAAAAACTGTACTTAATGCTTATTCACAGTACTAGCAGGGCATTCATAAAAAGTTACACATTTATGGCTTAGATAAGATGAACTGTGCTTTGATCCTGAAAAGTTCTAGCATAATGCTCTGATGCTCAGCTCCATTCTTCCCGACAGCATGAGATATCCAGCATTCCCCCCTCAGCCCTTGCTCTTTCTCCTGTGACCCTCAGCAAGGGAGCACCAGTCACTGCTGCTCTGGGTGTGGAACGTGCCCACCAGGGGCCTGGTTTGTGATTACCAGCTAATTTTACATAGGCCACCCTAGAAGCTGTTGGAGAAATAAATCACTGCAGAGCTGTCCTGGATTTGAGCCACTGAAAGGCCTATAAAAATATTTGTTACCCAGATACCTGAGCTGGCCAGCCTTTTCTACAGAACTTAAACTGTCTTACACATTTTGCTTTGCATGTTTTGGGTGGTTTTAGTCAGGCAGGTTGAAAAAGTATTTTTTGGCAGCTGGAGCAGGAAATGTGCATTTGCCATTTAAGTGCATGTAGATAGGGAAAAATCCTGTTAAACTGCTATTGATGAGACAGCATGCAGTGAAATGGAAACTGACCATTTTGATGTAACATCTCCTTCTAGAGCTGTTTAGGATGTCCCAGCTTTTCGTGCTCCTGGTGCCTCACTGCCTGTGCTTAGCACCCAAGGCTGCTCTGGGGAGGTCCCTCTCCTTGGAAATGCCTTCAGGACACCCACAACACAGCTTGTATCATCTGATAGAAGGCATTTCTATAAAACAGTCAGGTCTCTTTTTGTCTGTTTTTCTTTTTCACACTGTCCATTCTCCCTGGGGAGGTTTGTCTCCTGTTTTTGGGAATGGCACTGATGTGTGAGCAGCCAGCCTGGTCATGGAGCCTCTCCCTGAGAACACAACTCCTTTGCAGTGAGTACTTCCCAGGCTAGCAGAGAGAGGAGCTTTGGACATTTAAACAGAATGATTTACAGGTAGAGGAGCTTGCTTGGCACATGGTTTGTTTTACATGCAAAAGAAATCAGGGATTACACTTCTAATGTGGTTTCTCAGCTGCAGAGAGAAACAGCAAAGAGCTGCAGCATCTCTGGATTTGTTCCAGCCCCTTGGTTGGGGCTGAGCTTTGGTCCCCTGCACTCTCCTCTGTGAGGAGGGGTTTGGGTGACTCTTGTTTTTTGGTTTGTTTGGTTTTTTTTTTTCACAGAGATTGCTTAAGCAGCCAATCCTTGTTCCACTCGCCCTGGCGAAGGAAATCCTGTATGAACTGGAAAGTGTTAGAAAGGATTTAATGAGATTATCATGAACTGTTACTTCACAAAAAAAATCTTAAGCCTTCAAGCAACTGTGCTCTGTAAGTGAGGACAGGTGAAGTAATAGGAAGGGCTAAAGAAGCTCTCTACTCATTTAAAGTGGCAAAGCCAAAATGGTCTTTTAGTGTCTTAGGCATTTTAGCTAAAAACACCCAACAAAACAAAACAACAAGCAAGGAAACAATATGGTCCTCCAAAAGGAGGGATATTGTAGAAGTCCAGTGTCTTCAAATTTAGATTTATTTTTAATAATATTGCAGAATTAAGTAATACTGAAATTACTACTTGAAAAATCTGTTGGTCAGTGGACTGTGCAAGCTCCTACTTGCCTTCAAGCTCATCATACCAGTCAGAAGTGCCTCAGTCATGTTGTATCCACATCACATTAGGGACTGCTTTGAGGTTTGACTTGTCTTGTGTTGTAACACACAGAATTTAGTAGCAATGGAGTGAAGTTTGATTTGCTTTGGGTATCTTTTCTTTGTTTTGTTTTTGTTTTGGGTGATTTTTTCTTATCATGCACTTGTGATAAATCTGTAAATAAGAATTATGTTGCTGCCAAGTCCTCCTTTCCGGGCTCTTGATGACAATAAGTCACAAAATGCATTTACTTTCCAAGTGTTTGGTTGGCTTCTGTGGTCTTTGTGTACCTGTAATGATAGGAAAGTTATGAACAGTGGCTGTATATTATGAAGGTAACCTCCCTGGAGAGCTGGGTACCTAAGATGAGTGTGCCACTGTGATTCCTCAGAGTGATCTGCTTTGCAGTTAAACTTACAGAAAACTACAATGTAGTTGTAAACACAGGAACCAGTTCTTCTCAGAAAGAAAAGTTATTTCAAATGGAAATTGGTAATGAGTAAAGAGGTATGAGGGGGGAAAAAATACCTTCAACAAGCATTAGAGTAGGATTTATTTTGGCAGATGCCTATCTTGAATGTACAAGATACTTTCCAAATCCATCAGACATGCTTTTGGGCTGGGAGTGGGGTTAATAAATCTCTGTCTTTGTCCATTTACTGCATGGGACAATAGCTTGGAGGCTGATTCAAACTGTGCTGAAAAGAACTTCTGAAATATGAAATTATGTACTGATAAGATACTGTACCAAGAGACTCAAGTGTAATGTAATTGCTGAGAACACTTCATGGTATAAAAATATTATTATTATTTTTATGCACTCATTAGTATAATTTTTCTCAGTTATAAAAGCCCTGAAAAAACAGTGTGAAATGATTAAAATAATTTTTTGAGGGTACTTACAGCTCTCTTAGTGTACTCCTCCCCTCTGTACCCAATCATCTGTCCTCTTGCAGCTCATTCTTTGGAAAATTGAGGGAAAGGAGAAATGGAGATTTGTGAGACATGCTGCTCCTGCCACCAGGAAGGCAGTAATAAGTTACTTCTCAAAGTGGTTTTGGGTATGTTAGCCTTTGCAGGAAAGAGTGACTTCAAGGAAAGTAAAAGTAATTATTTATATTAGTTTAAATCAGAAAGAATTGAGCCAAACTGAAAAAGGTTTCCTAAACTTGATAAAAGCATGCAGGTTAAAGTATTTTTGGCAAGTGCACATTGTCAAATACAAAATCCTGGTATGTTTCCAGAATGTTGAAATAAATCTGAGTACAAGAAGTATCCTTCTTTTCATCTTGAACAAGTCAAAGTAATCTTTCTGCAGCGAAAAAAGTGAATAAGACATTTTACTCCAAACAAGAGATAGAGCTGATTTCTGAAAGTGACTGTCAGTGAGTGTCACATCCCTCCAAGAACACTGCATTTGCATCAGGACACCTCAGCTGATAAAAAGGTGCAGCATGATCAGGTGGGTGATAAAATATGAGATGAACCATCTCCATGAGGAACAAGCAACTTAAAATTTGGGGGATGGCTAGAGAGGACTTCAATAAGAGGAGACAGAAAACAGAAAATAAAATAATACATATAAAAAGAAGAAGCAAATTGAATTCTTCCATTTAACCTTTTACATAATAAAAGACAGGAGACATCCCAATGAAATTAAAAAGCAATGCATTTAAAAATTAATAAAAAGCAAATACCTTTTATTGGAGACAGGAATATGGACAAACTGAGCTATTGCTCTGATCTGATGTGTCAGCACAGAGATTGCTAAATTATGTGACCTTTTGAGGAAGCCTTTACCTTCTGTAGCTAGGAACAGTTCTGTTTTGCCACAGTCTGAGACACCTGGCCAGAAGCCAGCCCTGGCTCAGCAGCTGGTGCTGCAGATGCTGTGGCAGTGGTAGTTGTGCTAGATACATTGATATCAGGTGGCTGTGTGGCACCCACCTTGTGAGGACAACTTCCAGTTGAAGAACCATGTGCAGGCTCTCATTGCAAGATCAGGCAGCACATGACAAAACCCCTATAAATATTGATTCCTGGTTTATTGGGTCAAACATGTGCAAACCCCATTAACTTTTATGATTGGGTCCTTATCCAAATAAAGTCAGCCTAGCAAGGAGCTTTATTAAAGCTAAAGGTACAGGCTTCCCTCACACACTTAGATTTTGATCCAGCTTGTCAGAGTAACGGGCTTTTATTCGTATCATAGAATAACTCAAAGGTAATGACATTTGAAACCAACAAATGAACATCTAAGTGTGTGTCTTTGTATGTATGCTTATACTGATAGAACAAAAGTAATTTCTTTCCATCAAAATATTATAAGTTTTAAAGGTTAGTTTTTAACCAAGGGAGAAAAAAAACCATGGACTCAATCATATTAGTCTGGGCAGGCCTTCTTACTGGGATGATTATTTTATTAAATTTTGTGATCTGAATGCTGTGTAGCAGAAATCTTTCAAAGGAATCCTTCAGTTAAGACTGAACACAGCTTTATAGTCTGGACACTTGGACCTGAACCTCAGCCCTTAGTTAGCATACCATATCCTGATCCCCACACGTGATAAGATGGATGGTTGCTGCTGGTATTTTAAAAAGAACATAGTGCACAGCCACAGAAGGTTCTCACTAGGAAATGTACCTCCCAAAGGCAGTGAGTGTCTGTGCTACTGCTGTGAATGGCTTCAATGAAATCTCAGTAAAACTGATAGTGGATTTCTCCATGCTATCATCTTGGGTATCGTGCCTGAAAACCACATCCTTCTCAACATAGTTTTCCCTGTGTTTTAATCCAAAGCTCTTTTCACCTCTCCTGGCAGTGTGCTACTTCTTTTTCTCAAGGGTCAGTCACTTTTGGTATATAACTAAGTGGCCCTACATTGGAAGGAAAAAGCCTCAACAATCTCTGGAAAAGCAGCAGAACCTCCCCATGATAAGATGCATCATACTGTGAACTGCAGCAACAAACCTTCCATTATTAAAAGCATCTAAAACTGAAAAGAGAAAACAGACTGAACTCTTCAGGACATCCTGTCCAAGGCCTTGGTTGATGAGTATTTGCATGTTTTACTTATTTACTTCGAGTCACATGAGAAAAATGCCTTAGCTTACTGTTTCTGCTGGAGTAGCCATCTGTAGTAGAAAGTAAGTTTACACAGCCTAAATAAGTTTTGGAGTTAAAATGCATGATCTAGGAAACCAAATCATACTTAGTTTTGAGAGTAGTAATTTCATGTAGTCTATATATATGGGGAATAAAAGGTGTTTGAGAGCTAGGTATGGTGGCTTATTTGGGCAGTTTGTCTGTTTCCATGGGAGTCTGCATACTGTAGACTTTAGTTTTACATGTAAGGATGATACTGCATAAGAATTTAGACTTTACAAATAAAGAAAGGCCCCACTAGTAAATACATTTTGGAGAAGCACATGAATCACCTGCCTGTGCTCCTATTTCCTCTGAACTCTCACAATTTCAAATGAACATGCAGAAAAAAACAGGTGGTTTATAAAACCAGTTGTAGTTCTTATGAAACTGGAAAAGATGTGTCAGTCATTACAGAGGTATCCGTCATTACAACAGAAGAACTGTTTTAGTCATCAGTGATGTTTATAGTATATTCTTTATAAAAGTACATGTTAATTTGTGGTAATGAGTATAAGTATTTGCTTGTGGTGAACAATAGATTCACGAGTTCTGAAGGAAGTGATTTGACTGAAGGTATGTTTTGAAAATGCTGTGGTTTTGGGAATAATTTTAAGAACCCACTTTGGTTTTGTAGATATGGGGCAACTAAGAGACAGAAGAGTTTTGATTGTTTTGCTTTTATTTAATGGGCCTGGTAAGCCTTTTGTTCACTTCCCCTCCTCCCGACAGTCTGCACACAGTCCGCCCCAATTTGTTAAAGACGAATTGTTGCCCGTGGTAACTGCAGAGAATTTGTTGAAAAGAACACTTTTAGAAGACAATGGGCCCCAAATATACTGTGGCACAGCTTTAAACTTTATTAAGTCAGTCTTGGACTACCCTCTCCTCTCCCGAGTTAAGGGAAGAAAAGTTTGGCAGCCTCCACGCTGTGAGCGTGATTGATGCCCAGAACATCTGAGGGACTTTTGTGTCCACATGCTCTCTGTGAGTGCATAATGTGTGAATACTCAAATAGGGTCAGCCCTTATCAGATGTAATCTAGGCCTGAAAGCAGATCAACAGTGACAGTCATACCCCATAAGTGAGAACACAAATCATCCTTGTGTGCTTTGGACAAGTTATGGGATTTTCTCCCTCGCTCCTGTTTTACCCTTTCCAAAGGGGGTGTGTGCACGTCAGAGGGGAGGGGAAACTTTGGCACATCTCTAGGGGAAAAAAAAGAGAGACAAACCCCAGAGGAATACGTGCCTGGAATACTGGTTGGGACCCTCAGCTGGGCCACAAGGGCAGGGGGGCTGCGCAAGCAGTGGCTGTCCCTGCACAGGGGCCAGGGTGTGCGGCTCCTCTCAGGCTGCTGGGGACCATCCCCACTGGTAGAGCTGGGCAAGAGGCAGGAAAATTGGGTAAAAGAGGTTCAATTCACATCTCCAGTACCTTTTTAAGAGTCTTTTCAGAGATTTCTAAGCATGTCACAGCTTCTGTTGTCTGCCTGTCGCTGAGATTGAATGCTTCAATTTTTCAAAGTGGAGTGAAAACATCTTTTTTATTCTTTTTGAGTTTGTGCTCCATGAAGGGGGATGCTGTGTTTCTCCACAGAGTGAAAAAAAATGGTAGAGAATAATGCCTTGAAGAATTCATTTCTGCCAGCTTTCCTGGAGAAAGCAGATGTAAGTGGGTTTCATCTGAAGGAAGAGCCTCCCATTTGTGAATATTACTGTAGTTTAAGCACTGGATTGCTTTTTATCTAGGAAAACAAAGAGAGCAGCAATGAAATGTTGTTAATTTAGACTTTTTGATTTGTGCTTCTGCTTAGAAAAGGATTTTAATGGGCAAAGAGCTTTTACAGAACACAAAATATATAGGGGAATAGCATAATTAGCAGGAAGAAATAAAAGATACCGTTACATCATTGACAACATTAACAACTATGGAAACAATGATGTCATCCTCTAAGATGGGAATTTTTTTTCCCACACTTATGATGACTTGAAAATTTTCTTTTAGTTTTTAGAAATATAATGTCCCTCCTCAGGACAATAATTTGCAATGCTTTTGCTTTCTTATGCACTGTTTATATGGAAGTGTACAATACTGGTGTATTCCCTAGGATTGAGGGGGAAGATCCATGAACACTGACAGCCTGCCTACAGACCTTGTAATTACACCACATTATTGCTTGCTTCATTGATTTATTTTGCTTTGTGCTTTAACAGTAACAGGAGTGTCCATCTCCTCGTTGAAAAGGCACAACAAAAATAGATCCCTTAGTTGCAGCTCACACCTTGAACTCTGAACAGAAACATGAGCAGGGAGACCTCTTTCTTCCCTTCCCTGTGCTGTCACCTCTTTGCTCTGCTGCATGGGACAGTGTTTTTCACAGTAAGGTGTGAAAGTCTGGAATACTAGACAGGAGATGAAACCTCTTCTGTCATCAAGCTCATGACAATGGTATCCTGAGCTACCATATTGTGTTTCCCCACCACCTTGTTTTTCTTCAAAAAGTGATCAATGTGACCGTGGTCACAGGGGTTTTCAGGATGAGAGAGAGACGAGAATGTTGATTCTATGATCAGAAGGTTTGATTTATTATTTTATGATATATATATTACATTATAACTATACTAAAAGAAATAGAAAGGAAAAGGTTTCTCAGAAGGCTAAGCTAAGAATAGAATAGAAAAGAATGATAACAAAGATCTGTGTCTCGGCAGAGAGCGAGAGCAGCTCTGCCGTGAGTGGTCAGTAAATCCAAACATCCACAGGAGACCAATCACGGATCCACCTGTTGCATTCCACAGTAGCAGATAACCATTGTTTACACTTGGTTGCTGAAACTTCTCAGCTTCAGCAGGAAAAATCCTAAGAAAGGATTTTAATGAAAAGATGTCTGCGACAGATCAAGGTGTGTCTTAAAGTAATTTACGCTTTCTTTTTGGCCACTGTCCTAAAGGAGAGTATCACCTGACATCCATGTACCCAGTATGGATGTGCAAAGAACCACCTAATTTACAGATACACATCATTGACTCTAAAAGACTCCTCCTGCCACCCACATCCTAACAAACACCTGTTGGGCACTGATTTTAAACACTTGCTCCAGTCTGCACAAGAAATTCCTTTCCTTGATGCATTGATTCTGCTGACATCCTAAAAGCATTTTGGTTGGATTCCCCATACTTTCAATGGCAGTTTTTCAGATTCAGGCATTTGCTGCTCTGAATTCATCAAAGTTCTTTAGGGTCACACAGCTGAGGCTTGTGCTGCCCATCCCAAGTGTCCAAAACAGTGATAATCTTCCATCTTGCAGTCAAAAAGGTCATAGGAGTGACATCCTGTGTTTGACATGGGAGGAGTGGTCTGCTCTGTAATGTTCAATGTGTGATAAGTGGCAACTTGGGATTTTTATTTTCTTAACAAGAATTTTAAATGGTGTCAGCAGATGACAAAGCATTATTTTAACACGTTTTTGTATGGGACTTTGGGAAGGAAATGCCTAGCATGCTTTTTGAAGACAACATGTAGATTAAATAGGAATTTTAAAACTAAGGTAATTTTTACCATGAAAACTAATCTGCATGGAGCAAATCTGTAATTAGGACTCCTTTTAGAAAAGAAATCGTTTAGACACTACTGTGTTACTTTCTTGCCATATATTGCAATGAAAATGTGAGAAAGACTGAGAAATTGACAGAATTACTAAATCCACACAAATGATGTGTTCAATTCATGTGTATAGAAATGAATGTCTCCGTTGCAGTTGCAATGTTAGTCAGGGTAATAATCAAACAGGTAATAAGAGTTTTAAACAAAAGGATGAGAGAAAAAAATTCCACTAATCACTAGCAAGATGAGAGCAATGCTTATCATATTTATGGTATCGATTGATAGATTTATTTATATTTATAATACTTAATGATATATTTATATTTATTTCTATTTATGATACCTATTGATATATTTATTTCCATTATGATATATTTATTAGGATATTATGGTTTATGAATGCTGTGGCCAAATTACTCTCAGTCACATAAAAGTGAATTTTATTCTCTTATTACTAATTGTTGTTTGAGAGCTGCTAGGTGGCCAAAGATTTCCATTTTGCTAAGCATCATCAAAGATGTTGATCTTCCCCAGAAAATTTCAGGGGGATTTTTTGAAACAAAATACCATTTGAAGCATGGTAGCGGAATTTACCCACTGAGATGCCAGGCTTCTATAAACTACAGCAGTCCAGTATCAGTGCCAAACTGACCAAACACTGTTGTAAGTGACCTGACTACTCAAAAACCCTACTTTTCCCATTCTTATAGACAAAATTTTTAGTGCTATCTTTAATTTTTACTATATTTCGATACAGAGTTTAATTGTAAATATTTAGCTTACCTGTGCTTAGGTTTTTTGGGGTTTTTTTTTGGTTTTTTTTTTTTTTTTTTTTTTTTTGCTTAGTGGTAGTTGGGAGATTCTTTTTATTATGGTACATCAGTTTTTAAATTTTCCCATCATAATGCTGCATTTTAGGGCGTTTTAAGGATCTCACCTGTATTTTGCTCAAGAACATAGAGCACATACTTCTGCTACTCGATGGCGTAACAGTTGCTTAAAACACTTGTTCCTGTCATAAGGGGCAGATGTGTAGATGGTTCAAAAGCTGTGTGGATGTGGCACTATGGGATGTGGTTTAGTGGTGAACATGGTGGTGCTAAGGTTAACTGTTGGACTTGACTATCTTAGAGGTCTCTTCAAACTTAAATTGATTCTGTGATTCTGTGAGTTCGCATCCACTGATGACCTGCTGGTGTAGAGGTCTACAAACCCTGGCCATAGATGAGGTGGCTTAAACCCTGGCCATAGATGAGGTGGCTTTGTTTGAGTGCGCCCGGCGGAGGGGCGAAACAGCTGCTGTGCAAGTGTGACTGCGAGGGGTGAGGTTAAATCCCTGTGCGCGGCTGATTCCCGAACAGGCTTACAGGGAAATCCGGCACTTCGCAAGTACCGAAGCGGCTCGTTTAGTCCGTGAATGATGACACGAGCTCAGAAGGTGTCCGCAGCAGCTGCCCGGTGACAAGCCGCGGGGAGTGTGCCCGTTCTGAAGCCGCGCCGGGCAGGAGCGGAGCTCCCGGTTCCTCCTGGCTCCCGGCTGTTCCCGGCTGCCACCGGCGGCTCCCGGCGAGCGCTTTCTGCGCGGGCACGGTCGCGGTCCGGAGCGTTCCGCGGCTGCGGCGCCTCCCCGGCCAGAGGAAGCGTTTGATGTGCGGAAGCCCGGAGGCGTTTGGCGGGACGGCTCCGGCTTCCTTGCGGTGCTGGGGCTGTGCCGAGCCCGAGGCGCCTCTCCCGGCACGGCAGCGGCCGCCCCGGCAGTGCCTTTGTGCGGCCCGGCGGGTGGGGCTGCCCCGCTGCCCCCGAGCCCAGCCCCGGCCCTGCCCCGCTGCCCCCGAGCCCAGCCCCGGCCCTGCCCCGCCCGGAGGAGCCGCCGGGGGCGGGGGCGCGGCCGGGAGGCGGCGGGGCCGGGGCGGAGCGGGGCCGGAGCGCGGCTCTCGCCGGAGCTGGGCTGGCTGCGCGCCCGAGGTGAGCGAGGGGGAGCGGGCGGCGGGAAGGGGAAGGTGCCGCGGACGGGCGAGGGGGGAGGATTTTAGCTGCGGGCTGCCGTGCTGGCCCGGCGGGGTGCGGGGGATGCTCCGAGGCGCCCGGCGTGCGGGACAGCCGGCCGGAGCTGCTTCTCTCCCTGCTTCTCTCGCTGCTGCTCCCTTCCTGATAGCGCAACTTGCACCGCTCCAATGAAAAAGTTTCAAAGATGCGTTGCATTAAATCTGCCCTTAGAAATCTCGAGCGTTTCAGGCTTATGCTTTTTGAAACTTTTCTTTGGTTGCACCTTTTACCAGCGAGGGCTTTTTTTATTAGTAGCTGTAGACTTAGGCAGCGTAGTGGTGGTTTCGTAGGAAGACTGAATTTGTTCACGTTTAAGTCTTAGCAGGACAGCTTCATTCTAATTGTAAGGGAAAATGACGTATTTAGTCACCAAGATGCAAAAATTTGACAAGGCTAATAAGAAAAGGAGGCAGTAAACAGATTGCAGTAAGGCAGAATTGTGATTGACAGCAGAATCATAGCAGCTTTATTCATTATAGAGATGAAAATGAGGAGTGTATTAGAGGATCTGAAATGTACCTACAAACCTGCATTTGAAAACAACTTCTGGGCCCAGTAAATGAGCTGATTTTTTTGGGGGACAGTTTTTTTGGAATTTATAAATGTGTTTACAGTAGTGCTTCATTCATGTATTGATGTTCTTTGGAAGAACTATGAAATTACTGTCACTGAAGACTCATTTTCTGTTAAGCTTGGCGTCTCTTGAAAAGGGGTAAATAATTTAATGAAACAGTCCTGGATGTTTTGGCTTAGATGTTTGCAATATGAAGCAGTTAGTGAATAAGATGATAATCACATCTGAAAGGAGAAAAAAATAGGCATATCAAGGAAGTTTTTTTCTTTTTCTCCATAAATTGGCTCTATTAACTAACCAGGTAAACTCTGTGACTTCACCTACAGCCCTTCAGCATCAACCATGAGTTTTCCTGATGCTTGAGAAGGTTTTGCTCTGGCTTCCTTAGTGAGATACACTAAAACTAAGGAGCAGAAGAAGCAGCAGTGCCACTCGTGCAGTCCATTTGTCCTGGAAGCTTTCATGTGGTGGGAAGTGGGTGCAGTGTCCATGGGAACAGCTGGGCTTGGGGAGAGCGTGGTGGATGGCAGAGCAGGATCTGAGCAGCAGCTGCTCTGCAGGAGCCCTGAGCAAGTGTGACAGTGTGTGCAGTTCAGATTCAAGTTTGCAGTCCTCAATCAGTCCTCCTCTCCTTGAATCACAAAACCGCTGTACTGGTGTTTATTATCTAGTGTTTGACTTCGTTTTCAACCATCACTGCAGAAGCTGTGTACGAGGCTTAGGAGTGAGAATGCCACACAGTTGGGCATGGGATGGACAAATTGTATGGACTTTGGGCGGTATTGAAAAACGAGTGTGAAACCCTTAACTGGTACTGTTCTCCCTAAGTGATGCTTGTGTGACATGGAGGCTCTGGACAAACTGCAGTCACACCTGACTGGCCAGTCCTGGGCATCTTTGCAGGGCCCTCGGTATTGTGGCAGCACCCTCTGCTGCCGAAGTGCAGAGTGCAGCTGGGGCTGCATCAACTTCCCTGAAACCAGGAGTCAGAAATGCACCTGAGACTTATTAGGTTCTCTGTTCCCTTTTAAATTTTTGATGGCTGGATGCTTTGAAACTTTTCTTTGTGCATGATCCCTTGAAATCAAGGGGAGTCCCAGATTATCCTCAGATTTATCCGTACCAAAATAATGTGCTCCTAAAGATACTGAGAATCTTAGTGCAGTGACCCTCAAGGGAATAGTATGTATTCTGATTTAGGAGCATCTGCAAGCAGATTAGGCAGATATGTGGAAGAAATACAGTAGGCTGCTGAAAGATGTGCACAGAAAACTTAGGTTGTCCAGAAGAAACCAAGATTTTTCCCTCTCTGCAGAATTTTAGGCACAAATATGAGCATGCAAAACTTATGTCAGAAGAAAAAAATCCTCAGATACAGTTTCTTATCAACAGTGTAATTACAAGTGTCAGTAGGAGACTCCCAGTAATTTGAAACCTAGCTGCATCTGAGTTCACTGTTTGCATTTGAAATACATTCCCAACTTCCTGGCAGTCAGGAGTCAAAATTCTCCTTGGTTTTTGAGCACTTGTGCAAACTTCTTTAGGAAATGCAGCTAGTATCTTGTTCAGCACAGGGTTTTTTCTCTCCCAAGGACTGTGTATTTCTTGTTTGCCAGCCCTTCTCAGAGAGAGAGAGAGGCCTCTGCTGGGGAATCTTTGCCAGGGAGTGCCCAGTGGTTTCCCCAAGGCGCTTTCAGCAGCTCCAGCCCAAAGTCTTTCAGCAAATAAAGAAAGACAAAGTGATAGCAATTGAAGCTGAGTGCTTGAGGATAATTTTAGGAGCTAAATCCATGGAAAGAAACCCCTTGGTTAGCTATGCATTGTATAATTGTATTTATTACATTTTAATTAAAAAAAATAATGATGACACTTTGCTACCTTCTAACCTTTGGGTTATGGGTCAGTTTCAAGACCAGAAATAGTTATGAAAAGAGAGTTGAAGATGAAACTAAGTGGTCTTCTAAGTAATTCAGGCCATGCCTCATGCTGAGAACACAATTTTTTAAAGGTTTATTAATTCTGGCTTTAATTTGCATAGTAAATACATCTATTCTTTATCCCCTCAAAGCTGTTTCCTTGCAGGATGATCCCAGAGAGGACATGAATTGCTCACCTGTGGAGTTTGCCTTTTGCCTGTGCATATACCTGGGGAGATCCTGATGGTTTCACATGTTTACTAAAATCAGATATAGTTAGATCATTAATGTAGTGACTGATTTGCACTAGATGCCAAGAGTTTATTTAATCCCTCTGATACACATACATACTTTTACCAACATTTGGCTTCCCTTCAGTGATGAGGAGAACACAGGGTCCTGGAAATCATTTCCAGCGTCTCCTTATTTTCACCTCTAGAAAAATTAGTCTTAAGTGTACCCTGGTTGTCTTCATGCTAGTTCAAACCAATTCTATTCTACTGGTCCTGAGTACCTCCAGTATTACTTTTGCTGAAATTTGCTGTCCATTTTTCAGTCTCTCTGTATGTTCCTCAAAATACAGAACTCAGACCTGAGTATTTCTTCATTTGTGCAATCACTTTTGTGTGTGCATTGTTACAGTGACTGAATATTGTATTATACTGTCTTAATAGCATCCCAACTTCTCCCAAACATTTCTTCCATTTCTTAAGAACATTTTTGAATGCTAGCCTCATCCTCCAGTTCACATGTGACCTTACTTGTCTTATGTCTACAAGGCCTATGTTTTATCCTGGAGGGAATTGAAATGTTTTTGACATGGTTTGTTTGTGACCAGTGTTGGCTGCTGCTCATGTCTGTCTGTTGGAACATTTCTGGCTGAATTTAATCTTCTCTAAACTTGAGATCAAAGTGTAAGGAAGAAAAGCAGAGCAGTTCACTCAGACTGAACTGTGGCTCTTACGTTCAGGCTTTTGGGCTGAGCACTGTTTTCTGCTTCTATCCTGCATTGCAGACTTACTGATGGTAATTTTTAGGCTGGAATTCAGACTTAAGAAGATTTTTTTCTGAAGGAATTGTTCAAAAATTAGGTCAGAAAAGGTAATGTTTGTTTGAAAACTGAATCATAAATAATGTAGGCCAAAAGCTAATTTAACTGAATGATTAGGGAAAATGCTTACTTGAGCTCAATGATGCAGCTTAGAGGGATGTGCTGTCAAGGAAACTGGTGACAAGAGCTCTTCTTAACAATCCTGCCTCTTTGTTTTAAAAACTCTCTTTTATCCCATAATCTGAGCAAAGGTCATCCCCCCCCCCCCCCAAAAAAAAAAAAAAAGGAAAGAAAGAAATGTTTCATAAGAGGCTGAGCTTTGGGGCAAAATCATAGTTTTGGCCTAAATCCTTTGCATCTGTCACTTCATAGCTGTATCAGTCCTATACATGGAATGAAGTGTAAGCCATAACTAACTGTAAAAATGGAGCTTTACAAAAATCCTGAGATTTTCCTGCCCATCTTGCCGGCAGGATATAGATTTGGCAGATTTTTCCATCTTCCTCTGCTACCACTGGTGGCGTCCCGAGTTATGCTACAAATGAGCATCTTTTAAATTGTCAGAAGTTGACTGTGTTGCAGCCTTGTCCTAAAGTGATGTGTGGAAATCATAGAGAAGTCTTTCTGAATGAAAGGGTGTAGCACTTGTAAAAAATAGGGGGAGAAAGCATGAGAAAGCTGAGCAGTTTTGTCTTTAAGGAGAAGCTTCTGCCTCTTGGTGTACCCCAGCCTCACACTGTGGGGTGACATATCAGCCTTCATGATTAATGGATCCAAAGCCACAGAGACTCTGAGCAGAGGTAATTATAAATTATTTTTGCAGTCTGGAAACTGCAAAAATCTGATGCAACAAAATTTTTGGTATAATTATTTGTTAGTTCACTCACTGTTTAAGGGATTTAGCAGGCAATTCTGTACTTTGGTGTAATGCAAAATAAGTTCATGTTCACCTGCTAGTCTGGTTGTTGTCTGGAGAAGTGCCAGGCCTCCACATCCACCTCTGGCATTTGTTACTCCTTGATGCATTTTTAACACTCAGAGACTTAGAGGTTAAAATTGTGGGAATTAGGAGATAGGACCTGACGTAGTTTGGCTTGTTGAAAGTTGAAGGATGATGTGGGAAGCATGCGGATAGGTAACCTTTGGGCTGTGTTACTCCAGAGGTAGCTGTGTGGTGTAGTTGTACAGCATGCATTTAAAATAATAATTTTTCAACTGTAAACTGATCCTAGTTACCATACAGGAAAATGCACTTAAAGTTTGAGCCCAGCTGTTAAATGCATAACCATGTCTGTGTTCAGGAGGTTCAGACTGCAGCTGTTGTATGGTACCCCTGGATATTATTCTCTCACTATTAATCAGCAGCAAAAGTAGCTTATGGTGAACATTACAGATGCTCGAAATCTCACCTCTTCAGCATCATACCTGGAAGGAAGATAGCAAATACTTGGGTCTTCCCTTCTTTCATTCCCTCCTTCCTTGTTTTTTTAGGAGATGTGGTTCAACTCAGGCCCTAAGAAATGTGCTTTGCACCACTTGTTGTGAATTGGAGTTTATCACCCATCCTCACCTGGACAGAGATACTGGGTTTGAAGGCCTGACATGTCTTGCAGTGTGTCAGACACTTCACTTGTGTGATTTTTGAATGCCTGTTGGTCCAGATTCATCACTAGAAAGCAGAATACTTATAGGTGTGCCATGTGTTAGCCCAAATAGCCATTAAGTGTTTAAAAGACCTGCATGATTTTAAACTTAGATGGACTTTTTGAGACTCACAGGACTACTGTCTTCCTTGAGTAATTTGCAGAAATGGAGACTTAATTCCTTTAAAAAATAAACAGGGCTAGTGTGTTGGTTTAGTTATCCAGACTAAGGACAATCTTTTCTTTTTACTAACCTCTATTTGAAGCTCTTCTATTTGTTAGCATTTGACACTGGAAACTGACTGTACTGGACATATTTTCTAATGCTGCTGATGTTTATGATGTTTATCAATGGAGTTACTGTGCTATTGCAGTGGTACTGGTCATCTCTCAGCAGATTTTGGGCTGTTGCTTCAGACACAATGTATTCTTGTATGAGTCAAAACGTGCACACTAAGCAAATGTATTGTTCTTCCTGTGCTGAAATGTGTCTCTGCACTGGCTTGGCAGCAAAAGGTACTTGAGCCATAGCATATAAACATTCCATGAAAAGGAAATAGGATATTCACTGCTCCTCTTTTGAAAGAGAGTTTGGGAAATGCTGCTTGCTGGGCTTCTTCAAATAAACTCCTGATCTCCTTTGGGACAGCTCTGCTGTCCTGGCTCATCCGGTGGCCCTGTAATGCACTCAGGAGGTGTTTAAGGAGCACAGGGGTGATGGGAAGTGTTAGATTTGTCTCTGTTCCTGCTTTGCTGAAGTTAATGACCTTCTGGTTTCTGTTTTAAAAACATTCAGTGAGCTGCACCGAGAAGTGCAGCCCCCTTATTACTAATCCACAGTATAAATATTAGCCTTTTGTACTAATTTTGCTTTGCTAAGAAGATCACATCTGTGAGTATTAGGTCATAGTATTCAAAAGGATATTTGTATCAATCAGGCAGGATTTTGAAGTAATAGAGTGCCAAATGATCATAAAAATTACCTTCTAAAAAAATTTTCTGCATTTCTCAGTTCCCCAAAGGAGAGAAAAGAGCATATTGAATGGGAATGCTACCCTTTCCAAGACAGTTGTTTGCCAATGGATGAAATTTAGGAATGGATAGGAAGGGAAAACCTGGTCATGTTCTGTAAAAGAGCTTATTATAGTGATAACAGATCTACTGAGATGGGCAAGAGTGGGACTGTGGGGAGCCAGAGATGTCAGGTGGGTCTTTGCAGATTTTATGCAAGACATTAAACATTGTAAAAATGGAGTTATTTAGCATTTCTGTGGCTTCACTTAATTGTAAATGTTCCCTTAATTTGTTCTTTCTATTCTCTGTTGCCACAATACATTTTTTTCCCTCCACTTCTCTTTTGAGAAAGCCAATACAAGTGTGACATTTTGGGGAACAAACAGCCTGATGATGTGTCAGGATGTAGGAATTTGCTTAAGTGTCTGACAGCATTCCCTTGAGTGTTTGTTTGTCCCAGCAGTATTTGGTGTCCAGTACACAGTTTTGTTACCCAGAGTGCTCAGTGGGATTTGAGCTTTTTTCCCAGCCTTTGAAATACTGAACTTTGGTGGATAGGGAGTAAAACGTAGTAATTAATTTGAGCCTGTTGTTTAGGAATGTTTGATCCACTGGTGTCAGAGGCAGTGTCTGTGGTCCCTGGGATAAGTGGTGTGAATAAAAGCTGAGCAGTCTGCATGAAACTTAAGCACCTCAGGAGCTCCATGAATACCAGCACTATAACCCAACCTAAGCCGATTGGGTGAAAAATGTGGTTTCCTGTCTTCACTTGAAAAAAATGTTTTTCAGGCTCACTGACATGCATACTGCAAATTTAATTTTCATAAATATTTCGTCTCTTTCTTATGCTCAATTTAATCTATCAAAGCCACACGGTGCAGGAGACATCTGGGATTGTACTTAAGCAGCTGGGTTTCATTTGCAGGAGGTTTCCAGCGAATTTCTTTTTCTTCCCAAACACAGAATATCTTGGTGACTGTGCAGAGTACTGGGAAAATCAGCGTGAGTGACATAGCTTCAGAAACAGATGGGCTTAGTTTATTCTTTTACCTGGGTTAGGTACAATCTAAGGCTCTGCATGGGAGGCTTTGTTTTGTATCTGGTCAGCCTAAGCAATAAAAGAACTTTTTTTCTAACTGTGGCACCTTGTATACAGGGTGAACCTTTACAACAGCCAGCTACATTTTCCTTTAATAGTAAAAAGTGTAGAAATTCTAGTCTGAAATGTCTGAAATTTACAACCTAATTCTATATTGACATATGCCGCGCTCAAGCAACATATATATTAAATAAATAAATTATTAATTGAATACCTCCTATAAAATCTGAATGCATATCAATTAGGCCAGTGTGACATTAAACTAACCTCTTTTCTATTATGACTAAGTAACGAGTGAAAACTCAGTCTTTTGTTTAAATTGTTAAATGTATTTTGTTTGATTAAGGGGTGCCAAGTTGATTTTGTTGAATGAATGATGGCTGCCTGTGGGAAGTCACCAGCTGAAAATACAGCTACAGATGAAGAAATAACATTTTCACCTTCTGAATCTGTCATTACTGACTTCAGTTTTGCAAATAAATTTAGACTTTGGGAGCATTCTTTCAGATCAGTTTTCAGAGCTGGAACATCTCACAAACTTTATTATTTTTTAAAAGTAGTTTTCTGTATGTTCTCTTAGCAATTCAATTATTAATAGCTGCCTGAAGATGTATTTTATTCATTAGTTTTGTTGCCCTATAAATTGGAAAATAAGTAAATATATACCAGAGGTCATCAGTAAAAAGAGGGAAGGTAAAAGAGTGTCTGAAGTTATTATGGTGTTTTTAAAATTTTGTATCTGGTTCTGTCTGGATCAGTTGTTATTAACACATCTTCCCTTTAAAAAATAAGGGAAGATAAAAAATTCCAGCTGTAGCTGTAAAGAAGAAAATTCAAGAAGGTTTTTGCTGCAAATAGGCATAGCCCAGCTGCAGTAGGCATTTTAGTTGGACAGCGAGGATTAAACTGTCTAGGGAGTGTTTTGTTCATGTGGGAAAATTTGGGCGTGGAATTGCTGCTGTGTATGAAATAGAGATGCTGGGATGTGTAATTGTTTCTCCTTGGTAGTGGCTGTATTACATGCACAGAAATTCACATTTCTCTTAGATTACGGTTCCCATGCAAACCCAGATACTGATGTGTAGTGATATTCTTGGCATTTTTCCTGGTCAATTCTCTTTAAAACAGGGTTGTCCAAAATGTTTGTGATTGATCCACTGCCTTTAGTAGCAGCCAGTGAGAGCTGACACTATCATTGAGGGTGGTTGTTAACAGTACTCTGCGGTGCTTTGGTTTATGAAGAGTTGTAATGCTTGTCTTAGGCTGACTGCTCTCTGTGGCAGAGGGAGATGCTGTGCTTTCCACAACCTGAGAAAGATTCAGTCTGGAATATCTGCTGTCATTGTACTTTGTTAATTTTTTTTTTTTTTTTTGTACTAAGCACTCTATTATAACTTAGACATAAATCCTTTAGAAATACTTATTTTTGGGGCCAAAAAAAAGTCCCAGACCCTTTCTACATCTGTGGTCATGCTCTTGAGTCATGTACGTATTTTGTGTAATAATAAAAAAGTAAAATCAAAGAAAAGCAGACTAAAAATTGTGTGAAACTCTAACCTTTTTAAGCAGGCTTCTTTCCCTTGGAACATGTTTGTGCATTCAGCTAGCATCCTGCCACCAAAGAGCTCTAAAATAAACCTATGTTACAGCCTTCCTTTTGTAACAAATATCTTAAGATTATTTTAGGTAACAAAGAGAACTAAAGCCTAGCTGATGTAAAAATAAGGGAAAATCTGTCTCTAAAACATAATGGTTTTAATAGGTGAAAAAGCTCTTGTTTTGTGCCACTCCTGTAAGTGATTTGTTGGCAGAGTCTTCTGTGAGTTTAGAGAGCAAGAAGGGAATTCAGTCTGCACCTTTTCAGCCTTGGGTGACAGACAGACTGACAGACAGACTGACAACAATTCTGCCACTTGTGTGCTTTCATGTCCTGGCTCTAAGATGACGCTGTTGGCTCTGGAAGCACCTTCCTGCTCTCAGTGGGCAGTTCTTAGATGGGTGTTACCCTGGAGAAAGGCTGCAGCCCTGCCATGGACATGCTGGGAAGTGGAGGACAAATAGCAGAGATGGGAATTGCTGAAAAAAATCTCATTTTGGTGCACTGCTCCTGCTTCTCTCCAAGCAAGTTTGTACTTGTGGGAAAACACCTTCCACACTTGGGTTGAGGAGCTGGAGGAGTGCTGTGGTCCTGTGGTTAGGTTTACACTTAACACTGGGTTAGGTTAACACTTATGTCTGCACCAGAGGGATTTTTCAGAGCTAAGTAAAGGTAGTGGTGTAAATCTTACATTTTTATATAGATCTGAAAGATGTATAGGAATCTGTGCTTCTGAAACTGTTGGCTAGAATGACAAGATTTTTCTTACTGTGTGACAACATTAATGATTTTTATATTTTCAGTGTTTATTGGCTATTTTTTCTTCCATTTATACAATAAATAGACAGTATTAGGGGGCAATTCAGTTATGAGTAGTGTGAAAAAGAGCTATTAAACTCATCACTGTAAATATTTGGTATAACTCTACCACTCCGCCTGCTCCAGTTTCTCTTGACTGTTTAATATTTCAGTGGTAGTAACCAACCCTTTTCTGAAGGAAAGAATACAGTTCAATTTTCTGAAAAAAAAACTGTGTTTAGTTCACTAATGACCTTTCAAAGATACTAAGCTTTGTAGAATAATCCCACCAGATGCTCATTTGATTTTGTGGATCCAGATCCACAGAAGTTCTGCAGCTGAACCAAGTTTGGCTCATTTCAGTGGGAGTTATTCACAAAGATACTCTTGTGAATCTTGTCTGTGCTTTTGTTTTACCTTCTCTCCTGTAAAAATGGAAATAGTAATGCAGTCTGACTCCAGAGAGCTGTTCAAGAGAGACATTAATTGGGAGTAGCTGTCTCTGCTGGTGACAAAGGCCGCAGAAATATTTGTAGTTACAAGGAACAGTACAAACAGTAACAGACTGCTGCTGTTCCACGTGCTGGACCAAGTGGCTTTCAAAATCTGAGTGCCAGCCCACTCACGCCATGAAGTACTGCCATGTTACATTCTCAATGTTTTTCTCAGGGCAGTTTAATCTAAAATAAGGGAGAGTAAATTTCCCTTGCAGAATGGCAGAGAGTTTGTCACCATGTGCCTGTCTCTCAGACAGGATCTTCACTTATGAATGCATCTGTGTTTGGGCCTCCTTGCACGAAATGTGGGAGGAGGGATGTGGCAGGGGAAGGGTGTGTGTCCCAACCTCAGCACTCCAAAACTGGATCTATTAATCCGGGCTGCTTCCTGATCTGGACCAAGTAATTCAACCAAGTCCTTAATGTACTCAAGGTAATACATTTTAAGGAGATAAAAGTGGAATTTAGAAAGAAAATTTACAGATCTTAAATTATGTCAGCTTTTGAGTTTCACATACCAAGTAAGTCACTCTACACCGGCCCAAAACAGATGCAAATACCCTTACTAGTGCTATAATCAAATTGTGTTTATGTTGTACATGCAGCCTTTGACTTCTGTGCATATGCATTGCTGTGCAGTCTTCAGCTGCATGATAACAGATTGGCTTTTCCATTGGACTTCTGATTTCTTCAGTATAAAGGATGAGCAATCCTCACCTAATGAGTCCCTATTCATTATTTTATTTAGTGTGACCATCACCTTATTTACCACATGCTATTCAAACCCTGCTGAGGCCATGATTATTCATTTCCTCGTGTTTTTTTTTCTGAGACACCCATCATTATAGTGTCATTACTGTAACATTACTGTAATTGTAACTGTGAACTGCAAGTTTAGTTGTACAAATCACCAAGGTTAGTTAGACAAAGGGATATCTGTCCCCCCATTTAGCAGATGGAGCATTGAAGGAGAGGACAGTTCAGACTAGGAGAAGGCAACCAGACTGCAGTTTCACATTTGGGTAAAACCAGCTTAATTTAGCATGTGAGTAGCCCTGTACAGCTGCTTGCTGTTGATTCTTCTCTCTGCTTGTCCCTGGGATTTAGGCAGCTGCGCGATGGAGCAGATCACTGGTGTGGCTGCAAAATAAAGCCACCAAAACAGAAGGAAACTGAATTTTTGGTTGGACTGTCTCTTTCAAAGGAAGTGTGTCCTAACATGGCTAAATCCCCTTGTGACATCCTTGTTTTGCTACATGCTTGGTTTTGAGGCACTCTGGGCTCCATCCTTTGGCACGCACTTACTTGAGGAGTGAAGCACCTTTTTGGCATCAGTGATACCTGTGAGTGCTGACTGTGCTGGGTCATCAGAACTGAGGTTTTCAGGTTGAGCACACAGAGGAGTAGGCCAAAGAATTGGGGACTGCTTGGAAAAGAGTGGTTTAGGTGTTTGTTCTGGTTTCACCCCCAGGTACTGCTGGGGGAGACAGGTCGCAGGAAAGTATCAAGTGGCATTGCTTGCAGGTCATTCCTTCTCTTTTTTCTTTTTTAGAAGTTTTTTTTCTACTTGGGATTATTTACCTCATCTACTTTTTAAGTGTCTGCCAATAATTAAAAAAGGGTTCTACACACTGTGATAAATATCCTTTGTTAAATTTGCAGAAGTAACACTAATTCAGCCATCTCCTTAGTAGGCAGCTTGGGTAGGTGAGTTGATGATTTTTTTAGTGTGCTTCTAACATATTGTGGTTTTATGGGTTATTGTTTAGACTTTGAAGAAAGCCAAGTGGAAAACAGAAGTCCTCTCATGTAGCACACCCCCCATTGTGCCAAAGCATGATGCAGCACAATGACCATGCGTATCCATGTCACCAAACTTTTCCCTTGAGTGAACAAAGTGGCACAAAGAATAGGTTGCAAATCTCCATGTGTCCAGCACTTGGAAGGGACAGGATGTTTTGCTAGGGCCTTGCTGAAAGGTTTTTCCACAGAGGAGTTATGAGATTCAACAAATCAAAGTGCAGCTCTAAGCTGCAGAGAAACATCCAGCACCTCTTGTTTTCACCTGACTCAATTTTCCCCTGCACATTCCTCTCCTTATGTGAGTTTATAAAGTTCCCAGATTTCTCAGCTCACTTCTGCTGCTTACCCATTTTATGTCTGATGTTTTTTCTCAGCTTTTCAGTCCAGCTTGGTCTATCTCTCACCCCATTCAGTTTCCTCCTCAGTTCCGAAATACTGGGATGAGCAACACCATCCACTGTGCTGTTGCACTGCCTGCCGTAGCCTCTCA
This sequence comes from Melozone crissalis, assembly GCF_028551555.1. NCBI lineage: Eukaryota > Metazoa > Chordata > Aves > Passeriformes > Passerellidae > Melozone > Melozone crissalis. The sequence goes on along the minus strand of NW_026535784.1, from coordinate 45,663,096 downwards.
CAGGCAGGAAGCAAGGCTGCTGGAAAAGTCCTGCTGAGCTGGCATATTCCTTTGGAGGTGACATTGTCAGGAAATTCGACTCCTCAGATCCCTGGGCTCTGAATTAGTACAGCCAGGGCGGTTACTGATTTATTATTGGGCCATTCTAGGTCAGATCTTTGAAGGAGCTGCAACAAATGCGCTCCTTCAAACTTGTCTGCTCATGAGTAAAGATTTTGTTTAAGCAAAGTTTGATGGAATGTGCTGTAATGCTTTAAATTAGATGTAAAGATTAGACCTTAAAGATCATCTAGTTCCAGCTGCCTCCTCTGCCATGGGCAGGGACACCTTTCACTTGACCAGGTGGCTCAAACCCCATCCAACCTGGCCTTGAACACTTCCAGGCATGGGGCATCCACAGCTGCCCTGGCAACATATTTCCAGTGAATCACCACCCATGTTCCTTCCCAATACTTTTGAAAGTCTCTAGGTTGGTGTGCCAATGATAAAAGTAAAGCTTTTAGGAGAAGAAAAAGTCAATCTATGAACACTTTGAACAATTTTTTTCTTTGGACTCGCATTATCAGTATTTTAGGAGTAATGGAAATTTCATGGTAATGTGTGCATCCAAGATTGAAATTGCAGTTTAAATCAAAATTCTTTTTATAATTTTTTGGAAATATTTCCATTAATGCCCAGTATAGCACTGGAATAGCTTACGCTTTGTAGCCTTTGGCATGTGATTCATCGTCCAGGTTACACTGGTAGCACCCTCCACACCATTCGTTTCAACAGGAGGGAGGAATTCAGAGTCTCACAGGATCAGGTTGTTCTTTGGATGTTTTTTGTATTCCTGTAATGCCTAGTGCCACCTGGCAGAGATTTTTTACTTTGATACACGTTGTCAAAGGGAAAAGGGATGTTTCTGCTGCTGTTAACAGGCAGCTGTTGGGGGTGTTAACTCGGCTGTTCAGGGAGGATGTTTGCTCTTCCCTGCCACTTTCATCTCCGGATTCTAAGAAAGGAATTTTTTACTTAGGCAAAACATAGCTTTTCCCTGTTGGCAGCTGGGAGAATAAGGATTAAGTTCTCTAAACAAAGCTCAGTGCCCTTGTCAGGTCTCTCTTTTCAGATGGTCTCCAAAGCCATAGTAATCAAAAGGCAGGTTTCAGGCAGAGCATTCCTTCGAAACACCTGCTGGATGGAGCTGAACACAGTATCCTTGGAGTGTATTGTGCTCTAACAGTGTGTCCCTTGTGGAAATTTCCCCTGAAATTCACTGGACACAGACAGACCATAAGGAAATAGAAGACACTTCTGCAACACTGCGAACACTTGGTGTCTGTTTCCATAGCCCTCTTGAGAAGATGCATGAAGGAACTCTCTGCAATGGCATTTTTCCTCCCTGTTTTTAAACATTCTTTTGCCTGTAATGGATCCAGGCTCTAAGGAAAATTTCATTCCTGTTAAGAGGGGACTGGTATTGTAAAAGCCTGGCAGCTTGAGTCCAGCTGAGCTGACTGGTGGCTCTTCATCTCCACTCTTGTGCGTGGCCCTTGTTGGCTTGCCTATACATCATCTTCTTTCACACTACACTGCAAATGCTCCTTTTCACCTTCCCCTATAAATTAACAATTCAGTTGCATATACATGGTAATCCTCTGCTAAATATGAAGTTCTCCAGCTGTGCACAAAGAACGTAAAGCCGTGGAAAGCAAAATTTTACTGCTCTGACAACCAAAACCCCAACTGGCAGAAGCTGCTGTTCGCAAGAGATCTCATACATTGAATAGGGGAAGACATGGTAAATTGTGTTATTTGTTCCAGCTTCAGTTTGACTCATTTGAAAAATCAAGGCAGTTTGTAAAGTAGCTTTATATTTCAAAATATTGATTAACCTTTTGGAAGAGAAAGGAAAAAAAAAGGATTGTGTAGATGAAACTAAACATCTTCCTAGGGAAATAGCATTAAACAATTAAAGGTCTGGAGACAAATGTGATATAGATTTTCTTATTTGAAAGAGATGTTTTCTTGCCTGCCTTAAAAATAATCTCAGAGGAGATTAGGAAACATGGGTAGAGTCAGAGAGTGATTTTTAATGCTTCTTTGTTCTTCTGAGATTAAGTTATAATGATCAAAGAAACACAGTGCAATGTTCAAAGTGTAATAAAAACATGTTTTAATTTAACTTAAGGCTTGCTGCAACTTCTGAATCTCCTGAGTGAAGAAAAAACAAAATACTATAGTCTTCTTATTTCCAAAGATTCAGTGTTTTTTCAAAACAGTTTTTCCCTGAGATCCTTAGCAATTCTTTAGCTGTTGTTTTCCATTTTTTCCCCTAAACCTCTCTTTGGAGAGAACAGTCTGGGATAGAGGGCTTGGAACTAGATGACCTTAAAGATCTTTATGGTCCCTTAGAAGTCAAACCATTTTATGATTCTAGAATTTGAGACTGTCATCAAGACTGATGCTACAACTAATCTAACCTCTATTAATATTCTGATGTGAATGCAATAATGGGAACAGTATTGTTGGAATCTTGGAATTCCAGTGATAGAATTATCTTGATAAATACTTTGTAGAGAACAAGTCTTTGGGCTTGGTGAGCAAATAACAGTAATAAGGAGTCTCTATAATGCCATAATATGTGTTTTATGAATGTTACATTGGAACATTTTGGGTTTACATTATTTTCTTTATTGTTCATTAGGTCAAGTTAGAATTTCAGTGGATTGGAATTTCATTAAATGAATTTTTATGTACTAAAAATTAAAAGATACAGATTCAGGTTTTGAATGAGTTCAATTTGCATTTTGTAAAGAGTGACAGACAGTAAGTGTGCAAAGAACTTTGAATTGTCTAGGCTGTCCCTCTGCCTGATAGCACTGTACCTAAACCATTTCTGACACCTGTTTGTCTAATAATTTTTTATTATAATAAACCTTTGGGAAGAAATGTTTGTTCTTGCACCTCTGTAAACAGTCTGCTTCCCTTCATTGTTAGGGTTTCAAAGAAAACTTGATCTTCTGGATGTCTGAGATCTCACTGTTCAAATTTCAGCCTTTGTTTCTCACCTTGTGCAACTGCACAAGGAGCAGGGCTACATTTCATCTTTGCAGAGACTTTTTACTCATTTTAGAGCTGTTACCATGTGGCCCTTGTCTCTAGACTGAACAAATCTCATAATTGTAGTCTGTCCTCATAATTAATTGTTTTTAAATTGGTGAAGGCGCTTTTTGTGGCTTTCTGGGTTTGTTTTTCACAAGTTTTTCTCCCCTGGGAGCAATGCTGCCCAAAGCGCAACACCACTCTTGAAGTGAATTTCCTGCCCTGCGCAGGAGGCTTGCTTATCCTTTCTGGATAAGAGGAGTCTGTTGATATCTCCTGATATTGTAACTACTTTCTCATAAATTATTACACTGATGACTCACATTAAGTCAGTGACCTCCTGTCTAGTGCTGCACATTATTGACTAGCCAGTTCTTCTCCACATTGTGTTTGTGCGCCAAATGATGACAGTTCATTATTTGGACTTGTCCTTACTGAATTTGTGGTGTGTCAGGAATGTCTCTTATGGATTTGCCATCAGTGCACATTGTTCCTGTTGTTAATAATTACTGCTATTTTTACAGAGAGTTTGGGAGCAGGTCGAAATTACAGAGTATAATAGTATTGGTGGCAGCACATGGAAATACATCCTCAGTGCTGCCAGGGGAGGGAGCTGGAGCTGGCAGGGGGATGTGGGGATGGGGAGAAACTGTCCTGCTGCTTCTTCTGATAGGGAATTAGGAAAAAATTGTATGGGAGGCTGGGACCGCTGATGCTCTTGCTCTGGTTGGTCTCTCTGCCCCATTCCCATGTGAGTAGTTCCAGCAAGTTGGATTTCTGTGGCTCACATGTAGGCATGCAAGAGGGCCAGTGGCTGCTTCCCCCATCAGTGGCCTGCTCCAGTCCTGAAGAAGTTCCCTGCTGTCCTTTATTGCTGAAAGAGCAGTCCCCTTGGGGGGTAACATGAGTTTTTTTGAAAAAGGCAGGCTGTGCTTGGCCAGGGAAGGAAGAGCATTAGTTGTCAAGGAGACTTGGTGCTTCATCCAAACCTCAACTTTCATTTAAGCTGTGTTAACTGCTGCAGTGATGCCCCTCCTTCCTCATGGTGGCTGTGAAGTGATGGATTATTTGCTGTCTTACTCACAGCTAGTTCAGTTGTGCTGGAGGTGGGAGCTTGAACTGTAAAACCCCTGAAGGACAACTTTGCATCAAAACATGTCCATCCTAGATATTTGATAAGATTATTTTTCATTTATCTGTGAATATTTATCTCAGCTGTGGGCAGAGAACAGCTCCACTTGGAGAGGCTGATGTGGAACCCCTGCAGCAGCAGCTGCTCTTTGCTGTGCATTCCCAGGGTCAGGTGCTGCTGCCACATCCCTGTTGAGCTCAGGGAGGAACTTCCCCACTGGCACAGAGGGATCCTGGCTATCTCTCTCACAGGATGTGGAGGGAGATCAGTGCCGTGGCTGCTTCGTGTCATCCACAATTCCACATGTCAGTATTCTTGCTAACCTTTTCAAACAGTACCAAGAATAAATGATTGACATCTGAAACAGCACATTTGTTCTTAGCAGCAAAGACTAGACCCAGAGTAACTTATTGTAAAGCTTCTCTTCCACCAGACAGCCATCTATATTGAAGCTTATTAAAGTCATGTGTTCAATTTTTTCATAATTGCCCCCATTCAAACTATGGCAGGCTGCCAGGAAAGCACTAAGTGGAAGTTTCTGTCAGTCCACCTGTCTTTCTGTAGCTAACGAAGTGTGCCGGTTTTTGTCTTGTAGACGTTACACAATTCACTGTCAGAGGAACTTGTTATATATAGACTTAAAATAAATTAGTGTGAGACAAGGCCAAAGCCATTCAACTCTACTTCTTTGTACAGCTAGTCATGTATTTATTATACAGAGTGACACATTAATACTTTGTTTGGGTGGAGAGCTTATTCTTAAACAAGAACAGGCAATTCTGGTTCTTGGCCATATCCATCTGTTAAATGTCCTAATTAAAAAGGACGACATCCTGTGTAGCATGGGTTTCATCAAGGGAACCCACCAGTCTGGATTATGGCTCTGCTACTTTCATTTATGGGTTAGTTTGAAGCTCTTCAGGCAAAGAGCAAGGGTTGCCATGTTTTCAGGCCCTTGTCCTCTGCTAAAGCCCAATTTTCAGCAGAGGTCTCCTTTTGCTACACTTCTAACCATAGGAGAACATCAGCAATTGCCTCCCATCAGCTTTCTTGGAGAAGTGGGAAATTAATTTTACAGTCTTCCAGGAAATAAAGTCTTCTAGGAAATAAAAGGGGCTTTAAGTTTACCACTCCTGATCTCTACAAACAATAGGTATGCAGCTTATCAAACCTGTTATTAGTTCACAGTTGGAAGAGCCTCCAGGATAGAAACTTGACTGCAGGAGAAGCAACACTAACAAAGCAAAGGGAAAAAAAAATCTCCTGTTTTCTATCAGAGCAATTAATCTTGAAAATTTTCTTTGCCTGTGAGGAGATTGGCAAAGACAGCTGTTGCTTCATCCTGGAAATCAGCCCAAAAAAGGTCTGCACAAAAAGATCTCGCAGTGATTTCATTGTAAGCAGTAAGTTTAGCAGCAGCTTTCTGGGTTTTCCTTTATTCTGCTGTAAGATTCAGGTGTGCTGGCATGTATTCATAGAAGGAAATGAGCAAGCCAGCAACTTGGCTTGCTGGCCATTAGCATTAGCTTCTGGATGAGCTTACACAATTGTTCAGTTGAATGATCTCAGAGTAAGGCTGACACCTTCACTTTGGTGATATCCAGCCTGTCAGCACATGTTTTTCTTGTCCAGCCAGCTTGTGAGCAGCAATGTACAGTGTCTGGTCAAGCCTGAGAGGGAATAAAACATAACCTCCCTTGGATAAACTTTAGGCTTCCCCTGATTGCTGTTACAGAGACCCTCTTTTGTCAGCTGCTCTCCTGGAGGACTTTTTCAGATTCATTTTCCCTGTTCTCCTTCCTCAGAAAGGTTATGTTAACACAAGCTTCTCCCTGCAGAGTCTTGCCTCTTTTAGGCCCTTTGATTAAGAATCTTCAACAAATCTCAAATTTTTGAAGAATTCATATACAAGGATGCAATTCACCTTCCTTTTATGTATTGCTGGCTCTGTTTCTGTTCCTGGGAAACTTGGGAAAGAGAAGAGAGGAAAGGAAGGTAGTTGAGGAGGTTGCCAATGGTTAAATTTTTGCAGTGGGTTAATTCTTGCTAAGATGGCTCATGTCAGGTGACTGGGCATATGACTTGTACTCTGCCTGATGGGTTTTCTGGTTCTGGATGTTTTTGCAGGCTGGATTAACTTCTGTGACCTGTTTTTTCAGGGTGAACATAAATGTGATTCAGACAATATTAGACCTAATCAGGATTAGCTCCTTTGTTATTTTGCCTATGAGGATGACTGAGGTGACAGTTTACTGTTCCATAGGTAGGAGAAAACACTGCAGGGCAAATTTACACACAATTAAACCCAGCTGCTTTTCTCAGCAATGCAGAAATTTGACTTTTATTCCAGTCTGCTGTGTGCACATTCAGGCAGCATGCAGAAGAAAATGAGATGTAATCTCCCATCTTTGCCCTTGCAAAGACATTTGTGCTCTTGTGGAATATCTGGGTCTCAATAGATACACATTAATTGCATTGGAGGGTTGGAAAAAACATCCTAATATCTTGATGATCTATTAAATAATTTGAAGACTCTTCTAAAATGAAGCACTAACATTTCGTCAGTCTATTCAGGACCTGGAGAATGGTCTTCTCTATGAAATAGTGTGAAAGGGTCTTAGCAATGTATCTCAGTTTAACCAGACAAGCATTATTTGTGTAGGGTTTTTCACACAGCTCTACTATTGGATTCTTTCATCACAGTAATGCTTCCTAAGATTACTGTGTTGTTTTATACCTTCTGAAGGAAACGCCAGAGCTTAGAGATTTGTTTTCAGCACCTCCCACAATACTTCTCACTGTTTTCTATACACTGAATGTGTCTGCTTGCAAATGTGTCCATCAGCATCTATTCAATGTATGAGTAACAGCACTGGACTTGAAGGCTGCGCTTCTGTCAGCACTTAGAAGACTGAGATGAGAACTGGAGTCTCACTTTAAAAGATACAGTGGAGAAATGCACAGCAGTTTAAAGCCCAAGTGGTTACACTCAGAAGGTTCTCACCCCAAATTGTCATTGGTTCAAACATTTTAAAATTAGTTAAATAATAGATGCTATATATTGTACAAAATCTCAGCAAAGGGCAGCATTCTGCCCTCATACAAAAGTAATCCCAGTGTATTGCAGGAAACAAAAGGCAGTGTTTTGACTGAGAGGATTTCACCTCTCTCTTTCTTCTGGTAATGAATTAAGGTGAGCTTCTGGGAGACAGAAAGGTGATAATGGAGAAAGAATTCAAATAGCTGTTTTGCCTCTGATCTGTGGAGCGTGGAAGTAAATAATACTGCCAAACACTTGAAACTAACCCCCAACATAAAAAATGGAATCTGTTCTTTTCTGCATCTTCACTGCTGTTCTCCACACAGTTGGCAACAAGATGGTTGAAGTACAGACACATATGCAGTGTGAGCAAGTTTCATTTACAATTCTACTATACTATAATGGGCATTTTACTTACAAACACCAGTTTTCAGGTTATAATTTCCATTTAAAGTTACATAAATGAAGGTTAATATCTGAGCTGGTGAATAAAGAGGGGTTTTCTTTTAGGTGGTTTTTTGGCAAGGTTTAATTCTAGTGAGATTTTCTTCAGCCTTCTCGGATTATTCTGTGGGGAACAACATTCATCCAGTCTTATCCTAGCAGGATATACTAGTGCAAAGTACAGATCTCTGTGGAGAATGAAGATCATTGCATGAGTTGGTCCTATTTTCAGAGGCAAATATTTATGAAGAATAATATATTGCAGCATTCAAAGTAAACCTGTAGATTCCCATTGCAGCACTACTCACTGCAGTTTGTAGCAATTAAGATTTGCCCCATAGATTTTACATGTTCTCTACCTAAATATTTGTTCTCTACTAACAGCAAAATACCCTAAACAGTGTTGCTCATGACTGACATTTTGAACACTAACTGTTGAAAGACAGGGGGAAAAAAAGCTGGGCATCTGATACATTCTGATCTTGAAAAGGTATTTAATACCCTGAAAATGTTACTGAAAAATGTATTTCTGTTGGTTTAAGTAATGACCCTGCCAGGTGGGCTGGGAGCAGAGGGGACGGGGAAGGAGTGACGAGTGGCTGTTAACAGTAGCGTGCTATGTGAAGCATGCTGAAGTTACCCTTAAAAGTCCAAACTGGGGATGAGGCTCGCTGCCAGAACTGGAGAACTTTTCTTAAGGCTGCCCTGTAGCTTAGTGGAGACTTACACATCAGGACTGCCATGTAATCAGTGCTGAATTTGTCTGATATTTGATGCTGTGGCTTACAGTTGTTTTACTAGCAAATGCAGACTGTGTTTGCTTGTAGCTCTGTTGTACAGAGAGCCATGCAGGGTTTGAAAGGCATCTTTAAACCTTCTCCTTCAGTACTAAGCTCAAGCAGCCCTGTGCTAATAGAAGTGAAGCTGTGGTGGAAGAGAAAATGAGCTTCCCCAGGAAGTTTATGTGGTGTGTGACACAGTGCACAATGCAACACAGCAGTGGGAGAAGGGACACAATCCTTAGCCAGCCTTGTTTCTACATCCCACCTGTATTTTATGTTACTTATTTCCTTCTCTCCTCCTTGCTGTCTCTTAATAAATAAATGGAAAGAAGCACAATCAGCCTTCACACAGGAGAATGTTTTCAAAAGGCTGAGTGAGGTTTGCTACTGAAGGAGAGCTGCTAGACAATTCCCTTCCTCTCAAAATGCCACTTTTCTGGGATTCCGTGGGAAATATGTGCTGTGTCCTATGGGGTACTTTTTATCCAGCAGGGCTGGCCCCAGCTGTGGCTGAAACCCTTCTTTCACCTCTGGGATTTAATCATCAGTGTGAAATAGCAGCCTCCTTACATATTAAAAAAAAAAAAAAAAAAAGAGTGTGGTTTGCATTAAGCCTTATTAAATCGCAGAATTACTTCTAAGTGAATCATTGATATCTTTGTGAGACCAAAGCTCTGAGGTAAATTTGTGGACAAATTTCTGCTGCCTACTGTGACAAAGTCTTGAATACCAAGAGGATGGTAGAATACTGACTTGTTTTAACTAGGACCCTGCAGATCATTTTATTTTCACATCTAAATAGGGCTTTTGTGAGTTTTTATCATAATTGTAGATATTTGACTGTCTCAGTATGTCATGTGACTGCCTTTAAATTTTCTAAGTGCTGACACTTCAGCATTTCCACTTTTGGGAGAAAACACACTTTACTTGGCTTTGTCTTGTGTTTCTTTTTTGTCTAATGTGTGATCTTAGCATCCTATTAAAATATATAGATAGAATAGGAAATTCCCAATAAATTTTTTCATTATTAGTCCGAATTTTTCTCCCAGAAAACTGGGAAGTGATATGATGGATAGAGTTGAAAATTTAAGACAATTAAAAAGCATAAGAAAATAAAGACTAGCAGAAAAATGTTTGAGTTTGGGCCCAAAGTACTCACAAATTTGAGTTACACTTGACTAATAGTTTCAACTAAATAAGTGCAGGATTTTTGAAATTGAAATTGTGAGTACAACTTGTTCTCAGTAAAATGTAAATACTTTTCTTTCAAAATAACATTTCCATATAAACACTGACCTAGCTCTAAGCAACAAAACCCAAAATACAATGATTTCAAGAAGGAGTAAATAATCTAGAAAATAAACTAAATAATGTGATCTGAACAATATGCATTCAAAATTACAAGTTGACTGGAACTGGAGGAAGCTTCAGTAACTTACTTAAGCTTATTTCCAGTTTTTATTTTTAGTGGTCTCCAAATGTCAAAATTCCTTACGCAATCATTCTGAAGGTTTGGCACCCCTGTTTTATTGAAAAAAAACTCCTCAAACAAATAAACAAAAGCCCCCCAAAATACATCATGACCAACAGAGAGACCATCCAGGGAGAGTTATTACAGAGGTGAGAGTGAAAAAGAGGGAGGGAGAGGAAGTACCCAGCCTCCGTGTGAAACCAGCTCACCCACATTTTAACTGGGAGATTTTCAAGGTTACTTTGTGCTTCCATTCGAACTTCTCCATAGGAGTGTCCTCTGTCACTTGAATGGCAGCATTTTTGGTGGCACCGGGTTCTTGGGGGATAATGCACTTGCTGTGCTGCTTTTTGAAGCTATTTTCAAGTTAAACAAAGCATCTCCCCTGCCAGAAATGCAGATCACTCAGTGGCTTTCCTCAAACAGAAACTCCCAGGCGTCTCCTTGCAGGAGCGCCTGCCTTATAAACAAACACGGCCCAGGGAGGCTGGCCTGCTGGCTTGCAAAAATAACCTACACCGAGGCAGGGTAAATAGTTTACATCTCCTTCAGCCTCTGGGTTGTGTCACAGAGCTGCTGGTTGAAAGGAGAAAATCCACTGCAGCCTGAAACACGCATCTTTGGAAGGGGAGGATAGAGAAGTTGTGCTTTAGATGGGTTTTTGTGGAGGGAAATCGGCTCTAAACTGGCATCCTGTGGACCACAGCTGGCAAAAGAGCATCACTGTGTCTGGCTTTGGCAAGAGGCATCAAAACAGTACCCAGAGTGAAGTGTTTCAGACATTGTGTCCTATTTTGCTCTGCAAAGCACAGGCAGGAAAAGACTTGCTTCTAACTCTTACCTTTAATAAACACAAAGTGCAAAAAACAAAATGTATGCAAACCCTGGGAGTACGGTGTATCACCTCTCCTTTAGTGCCTGATTGTAAGCTGTCTGCCCATGGGCAAAGAAGAGTGAAAGATGCTTTAGAAATGTTATTCCAAATGTATTTTGAAAGGATGGGTTCAGAAAATGATTCTTTATCATTGTAACTGTGTTATGTGGGAGGAAACTTCGTGACTAGGTTTTGATGGCTTAAATGGGAGGAGAGGACACCTGCCCAAATTCCACCAGCCGCCAGTTTTTCTTTCTTTACAGCCTAAATCAGATTATTTAGGTTTCAATTTCCATCATTTGTTTTTCTTTAACAATAATCTCTGCACCTTGGGGAACTCCCAGCACACGTGATTTGGGACTAGAAGATGAAGAGGTCCCTCAACCAATGGGCTACAAAATGAGGAGCGGGGAAACACCTGCACATCCCTGCTGGCAGAGGAATTTTGACAGGGGTGTTTCTTTTGGCAAGAACTGCTCCCTAGCTGGTGTTGCTGTGGAAGTGGAGTCCTTTGCTGATACCCTGATTGCTGCAGGGTGGGTTGAGAAGTTCACACGCAGGGCTAATAGCTTGAGCACATTGTCCTCCATCTCTTCTCCTTGCATGAACCCCTGGACACCTGTTTGTTGAGAGAAAGCTGAGTGTCAGCCTGTTAAAATCCTATGGCTGGCTTTATTGAGGAGTGGTTGAGTCCCACCTGTCAGACAGCCCTGTGATGTCATCTGGAGGATTTTGGATATCCTCTGCTGGGATAAGTGGGAAGGAGTATTGAGCTGACTTTCTCCTGGAAAAGGGCGGAAGGGACAGGAAGGAGACACTGGTGGGATGATCTGTGTCTGCTGTAGGGCAAATTAAGCAACAAATATCGGCATACTGGAAAACTGTGAAATTCTTCAGGGATAGGGAGAAGATATTTCTAAAGGAAATTTTCTAGTGCCTCAGTTCTTTAACAGATTCTTCCCCGTTTCCTCCACATCTCTAAGATGTGTGATTTTTGGTTGTTTTTCAGTGGGCTGCCTTTTTTTTCCCCCCCTTGTTCACATATTTTCATTTGAAAGCTCTCTAAAAGTGTAAAAAAAAAAAAAAAGGAGAAATAATCTGTTTTACTGAACTTTTTTGAACTTCTGTGAGTAATACAACATACAGGTGGAGTAACATGATTATGCTGGTTTCTTGTAAGCATGTTTGAAAAGCATGGGTTTTTTCACCCTTAATTTGGCAGTATTTTGAACTGTTCTAATACAATGATCTATATAAAATACATCTGTTCCTTGCTAGAAGTCTGCTGAGCCTCATTTTGCATAATTGTTACAGGCAGAAACTAAATTTACCTTTGGCAGAAGCAAATACTCCTGAGAGTGCTAAGAAGGAGAAACTTTGCAGGAAAAGGAAAAAGTGGTCTTAAAACACTTGATTAATATTATTGCTGAATCTGAAACCATTTTATTCTAGTGAAGGAAACCAGAAATATGATGCTAGAATACTGTTGTTCCTAATCACCTCTTTCTGAATGGGTGTGAGGTTTTTAAGTTTAGGTTAAGGTTTGGGTTCTTCCCAAGGCTCCTTAGTATTTCATGGGTTACAGAACAATGAATGTGAATCCAAGAGGGACCCTGTAAATCTATTGCAGTGCATGCTGCTCTTTTTTCACCTTAATTTTTAACATCATAACTCAATTTATTTTCAGTGGGAGCTAAGATACAGGAAAGAAGCAGGGGAATTACTTCACTACATAAATTTTTTAATTGACTTTCTCTAACTGACAGAGGCGGGAAGAGGATTTCTCTGCAGGTAATATCTTTCCTTGAAATGCTAAACCCCTTGCAGGTGATGGCAAAACTAAAAATGCTTGCAGTAAAGTCTGGGATTTCATTCTATAACTTTAGTATTTTTGAAGGGTTGAGAATTTTAAATTGTTCCCTGTACTAAAGCTGTACAAACAGAAATCACTGATTCCATCCTGAAGCACAGCAAACTTTGGATCTGAGTCTGCTTAATTTGATAACTCACATCGAGGATGCTGATGAGAATAAAGCTGAAGAAGGGTTGAGGGTTGTTTCTATCCTGAGTGTATCACCTACTGAAACTGCAGCCAGCAGGATGTAGAATAAAAGATGAAGTTGTAATTCTGTTGGTTTTGTATTTAGCTCTTCCTCTTTTTCTCCTTTCTTGAAATGCAGTTTCTTAGGTTTGTTGATTTATTACAATGATTTTCGTATAAGAAATTCTATTGCTGAGTAAGAAAAATATGTAGTACAAGATTTATTTTTCTTTTCTCTCAGCGTGCATTTTAGACTTTACTGAACATAAATTTTTTAACCTTAGTCTTTCAAGTAGCTATTAAAAGGTTTGTTCTTGCTTGTTTTAGGGGGCTAACATTTAGTGGAGAAGTTGTGTTTAGCCTACCAACACTTCCTCCATCTCTAGCCTTGATGTGAGCTTCGTGTTTTTCTCACGTATGGAGTCAAGTTTTAAACTCCAGCTCTAAGCTAACTTCCAAGACAAAGATAACAGAGACATTATGACATTTCCTCCCAGCAGTACTCCCTCTGACTTCTCTTGGTACAGCCCAGCTGATGGAATGCACGCCTTGTGGCTCTGCTCCTGGACAGGCTCCTGCAGCCGTGCCTCACTGTTCAATTTGGCAAACATTCGTCATAGCTGCAGCTGAATTTCTGATTGCTGCTCCTGGGTTTGTGCCATGTGTGTTCCACATCCATGTCAGTGGACAAAGTAGGTGTTTCCAATGTGGGGACCTGCAGTGCTCTAAAAAAATGTTTTTTGGGTAAGATTAGTTAACTGTGGTGTATTTTATAGAAGAAAATGACTAAATCTGACATATTTTCTGGTGTCATGCATGTTCAAGTGTTGACATTGATTTTTTGCTGAATGTGTTACTAAATCTTTGAAATGTGTTTCCTTGAGAATGATGGTAATTTAGGGAGAAAAACACGAATTCTGCGTTGGAGTGAATTAAGTGCCCTTTTTGGAAGGGTTTTTCTGCTGTCTGGACATACAGATAAATCTGGTTCTTTAACTCACAGGGACTGAACTTCTGTCCACCAGATTCTGTCCAAGGGGAAGTGACTTTGAAAAGGAAAGCACTGTAGAAATATGAAATATTACATGTAGAAAGATGTGGATGTCTATAATAATCACATTCATGTTTAAAAATGGTTTTTACCCTTTTCCTCCCTTATCTGACTGAAACTCAGTGATAATGGTTGTTTTATCTGGTATGGTCCCCACTGGGGAAAGGACTTCAGCAAATCATTCCTCTATTGAAATACTGGGTAGGGAATTGATTTAGCAGCGCTGCATTAAAAGAACAGCAATAAGCAATACAAGCTGAGAGGAATAATTTCAGGTAACTTTATTATTTGGGTAAATAATAATCCTTGTGCTTATTTACAGAATATCCAAATACTTTTCCTTATTTCTTAATTAAGGTTGATCAAACGAATAGTCAGGATGTAGCATGGAAACAAACTCTTATTTGTGAGACTTGACCACCAACGCATTCTTTAAGAATTCTGGTATTTTATGGAAGAAAGTATACTTTTTATATTCTTTTACCCTATATTTGGCATCTATTTCCTTTCATATTCTGATGGAAAATGTTGCACAATTCATGCATTTAGGTATGTTAACAGTATTTGTAGTGAGCTACAGTGCATTACACTAATGAAGAAGTTTAATTTTACATCTTTACCTGGCTGTAAAATACACTATATTATACAAATGAGAAGTTGAAAGCTTGGGAAAATATTTTTCTTTCTCTCTGAAACTACACAGCATCTCAGCTTGAAACACATATTTGCTGTAGGCCCCTTGTTCTTATGCCTTGGAGTATTTTTAGAGATTGACTGGAGCTGAAAGAAATGAAACATAGCATTTTCATCTCTTTTAAACAGATTAAAAGAGGAAAAAGGAAAGAAAATATTAATTTCAGTATTTTAAATTCATATTGGTGAGCATAGCCACCTTCTTTTACGTGAAGTTTCATTAAGACCCACACTATTGTATTTTGTTGGCATTAGTTGAAACTTGTTTTTGATTTTTGCTAAAGTCAGGGTTTCTAATTCAATTTTAATGGGTTAATTGAAAAAAGAAATAAATACAGTAAAAAGGAGAAAAATTAAATCTTTAAAACACTTTGGAGGAATTAGGTTGAGGAAAAATGAGGAAGAAGAGTGATTTGAAGAAGAGAATAATAAAATATGGGAAACATTGTTTTATTGTCATTATTTTATGATTATGTGCCTTATTTTATAGTCAAATATGTGTAAACAAAATGTTACACCCTGGCCTTGTGTTCATTGTGCACATGAGAAAAATGGTTATGAGGACCACAGCTCTCATACTTACATTGCTTATATTGACATTATCTTATTGAATTGTATTGAAATATTTTCAGTTTTCAAATTACTTCATTTCCACAGTGATTTGTTCAGTGGAACTAGGTCTGTGTTTCCTCAGTTAGAGCCTTAACACCTTATGATTTATTGATATTTGTTGCATTTAGATAGAATAAGTGTCTTCTATACATAGTATATAAACAATATATTTGCTTCTTTATATTCCTTTTGAAATACCCCAGGCTGATGGAATTAAGCTGGTAGAAAGACCATGGATGCATGGCTTGCCTTCCCCCAGTGCTTTTGCCTGCATTTTCTTTTCCTGGTGTCCATATTTCTGGCAATCTCTCATGGGTGTTTGTACTTTGAACAGCAGGCAAAAGAATCACTGGAAAATACAGCACTGTTTGGTCTGCTGTTTTCCTCTGAACTAGCAACTCTCAGTACAACTGGTTTTATCATTTCAGGATTGTTATTAGAGTGTGTAGGACAGGCAGAAATCCTCTGGCTGTGTTTCTGTTCTGTACTGTATTATCTTCTGCTGTGTTTCAAGTCTCAGGCCATTCAGGATACTCTGGATGGAGCTGGGAAAGAAGGAATGTCTGCAGATGGCGTTCTTCTGTCAGTCTTGTAATAAAATTCTCATCTGCAGAACAGAAATGATTTTAAAAGAACAGAGTTACATCAGTGACTTGCAGATGGGCAAGGTGCATCATGGAGCATCTGGGACATGCCGTGGGTATTCATCACCTTGGGAAGAGGACCCACTTTTGCTTTCAGCATGTCATAGCCTCACTCTTTGGTTTTGTTACTTCACAGGGTGCTTGAGTGTAGATCAGCTCTTTTTTTTGGCTCCACAATGAAGCTGGGTGATGGCACATTGAAATTTTTTAATTATTGTAGTGGCAAAGGCTGCTCATGTTAACAGAGTCTGTGTGATGTTGCTGAAGGCAAGAGAATTTTTCTAGGGAAGGGTAAAAGGCCATTTAAGGAGTATGAAGAATTCAAGGTTCTGAAAAACACCTGCTTTAGGAATACTGTCCTCTTAATTCACGTGGGCTTGCCTGATTGCTGGGAGGAGTCACTCTTAGAAATCTATCAAATCGTATTGGGAGAGTGATCTCTTTTTTTTATTGGAACAGATTCTCTCTCTCTCTCTCTTAATCCATGTCATAGTCTTTAGGACATTACTAGCATATGATGAAACTGAATATTTTTATTGAATCTATTGTGTAGTGCCAGTGGACCTGACTTGGAGAAACGATACTGGAGAGAACATAAAAGGAGTTTCTTTTCTCTTTAGATGGGTGTAGGAGAGTTCAATATTACCAGAAAAACTGCTTTGAACAATGCTGATAAAGAAGAGGTTTAATGAGGCTGGGGCTGTTTGTGGAAAATTAGTCCGTATTAGGGTATTATTCCTTCAGGGAGCGTTTATAATGCCGGCAGGAATGCGGGAAGAGGGGGCAGATCAGATTCCGGCACAACCTTGCAAGCTTTCAGCTGCTGATGCATGGTGCACCTGTGTGTTCCCCTGTCTGACCTCAGAGCTGGCTCGAAAATCTCTGGCATCTGGAAGTGTGGGGAAAGATCAGGTTTTTAATTTTTGTGTGGGGAGGGGAAAAAAACAAATCCATCTTTTTTTTTTTTTAAAGCTTAGAATGCCTTGTATTTTACATCTTCTTAAAGGATACTGGAAACTATTCAGTGGGTAGGCTTTTTAGTGGTTGGAGGTTGGGTTTTTTCTTTTAATTTTTTTAAGCTAGTATCTTAAAGATCTCATAGCGATATGTCCAAAGAGATGAATAATACTCAGTTAAAAAATCTGGTTGGTTGGCAAGACTCGAGAAATTAATTTCATACTTTTGCTTATCTCAGGAAGAATGTTCTCCTTAGCAAGTGCAGATTTGAACATGACAGCTTAGGCATTTATCTCATTTGTGGAGGTCTGGAACAGCATCGCATTTTCAAATTGTAGCGATGTGGAGATAAAATGTAAATACTGCTGTATGGAAATTGTAACCTTGTACACCATCACTGGGCACTGCCTTAGGAACTTGTAAATTGTAAGTGCATGTAATTTACATTGCTTGGATTTAACTGTTTTTTAATTACACTTTGATTTGTATTTTTTTTATCAGACATGGTGGGGTGATTAAGCTGTGCTGCTTATGAATTACCATGTAAGTAATTTTTTGGTTTAAAATTGTGCTTTTTAAATGCACGGATTTTCTCTTTTGGAGTTTAAAAGTTGTTTGATTTGGCATCTGTAGCTTATTTCTTGCAGTCTACTTAATTGAATAGCTTCTCTGTTTATCTTAAAATGCAGATAAATGGCTTTCAGCGCAGTGTTTATAGCTTAATAGTTCCTGAAATGAGAGTCAACATTATCTCCTAGACTCTACTAGTCATAACTAATGATCCCTCTGCTTACACTGTTGGGCAGGCCAGGAGACACTGAACTCTGCAGAGAGCAAGGGCCCTGTGCGGTGGGAGGATAGTTTGTATGTGGTGGCGCCTGCTAGGCAAGGCTTTCATGGCTCAGTAGTGTTAATTGGGAACCAAAACTTGTCCTTGGCCACCTCTAACCTCCAGCCTCCTGTTACTGAACTCTTCTAGGAATATGGACACAAACCTGAGGGGGAGTTGACAGCGCACCATATTCTCCCTTCATCATTTAAGGTGGATAATATCAGATTATTATATTTGCTTCAGTTTCGCCCATCAGAGCACATTTTGCAACACAAAGTCTTTGCAGAAATTCAGTGTATTTTAATGTTCCAATCACTGGCAGGCAGCCTAACAAAGGCATTGTGTTGAGGCCTGGAAGAGGATGAGAAAATAATCAGGCAGCTGGCAATTACTGTATTTTGTTCTAGGCCTTTTTATATGACATTTAAATTTGTTAATGAAAGAAAGATTTTTTTTTTTTTTTTACATTTTCCTGACCTTTGGTTTAGTTGTGAATGGAGAGTTGTAAGCTTTCCTTTTTAATAGAGTTAAGTGCATGCTCTGGGAAGAGAGAAGGGAAAGAAAGAAAGAGAAGTCAAGTGGATTTGCCACCCATCAGTAATGCTTTATTTTTATTACCTTGGGAACAAAGGTTCCTTGCTTATGCATCAAACTAAAATAATATGGGGAGGAATGATGGCTTATGGTGTTAGGGGTTAATATTCTTCTACATTCTCTCAGCTTGTCAATATGACCTTTTCCTGATTTTTTTAACTTGCAAGAGGAGTATTTATTGGAAATTGCAGATGTAGGTGTTGTTAGGTGGATATCACACTTGCAGTATTTCAGCCAGCACAGTGTTCTGGTTTCAAACAGAAACCAGAACAATCTAGCAGGAAGAAGAAAACCAGGCAATCTAGCAGGAAGCTTTTGGTGGTTTGAGGTGAAGCTAGCGATATACAAAACAGTCTGTATCCCTAATTTCTGTCTCCACAGCCATCTAGTCCACTGTTTTGAGAGATAATTAAATGTAAACATCTAGGTGTGTGACTGGTTGTATATGAAAGCTGTTCCTACTTAAAGACACTTCTATCAGTCTTGTTTATGTTCCACCTCCCATGCTTTTCATTGTTTTTCTGAGTTTTCACATTATCTTAGAAGTAGGATTTGAGCTTTGTGTTGGCAGAGCAGCAGGCTGGTACAAAGCACAGTCTAGGTAACACCACATGCACTGCAAAGGCCACAGGGTACCAAGAAAGCAAATTCAAAAGCTTCAAAGTCTCAAATTCAAAAGTTGTAAGCAGTTACAACTACTTACAGCTCTTATGTTTTTGTTGGACATTGCCATGAGTGAGCTCCAGGAGACACAAGGCAGAATGAGCAGGATGCTCTCAGAGGGTTAAAAGAGAGGAATGTGATTGCTGCCAGGAGCACTGAGCAGTTTCTAGCAGGACCATGATTCAGCATTGTGTTGGCAGGAATTTAGACATCATCTATCTCTTTCACTTGGTACATGTGGTCTTGATAGAGTTACAGGTAGTTCTCTAAACTAGGGATGAATCAGGAACAGATCAGAGTATGGAGGAGGAAAAATTTAGCCATTGCCCCTGCTTGTATCAGATACCTTTAAAAAAGCATGTGTAAGGCTCCAAAAAAGGAATTAGGTATTTGAAAAAAAAAAAAAATAAAGCATGCAAATTTTTTGAAAGAGGAAATTGGAGGCAGTTTTTTAATTTTGATTTTATGTTGTATAAAGTCTTGTTTCTTACTTTTTACTCTGTGATCTTATCAAATATCTAAATGTCCTACTTGTTTTCGTCAGAATCTTGAAGAGTTAGCTCTTCTATAAGAAACCAGTTGAAAGTTCATATAGATCCAGATAACTTATGAGCATTTTCTCATAGGAATAAAGCTCCTATTTCTTTGGAAATAATCCCATTGGTAAACAGCAGCTGCAATAAACCTTCCACCAAGAAATTTGATACGTAGTTCTGAGTGTGCAGATATCTCTTTTTTTCATCACCAGTTTCCAAATGTGGAATTAGATTAGGGAATGATGGAGCAGAAGCTGAGGTATCATTTCGTAGAGAAGAACGTTTCAGTACAAATGCCGGGAGTATATTGTGACTGTAATGTGTGATGTTTACAGGTCAATATCAGAAAGAAACATTAGTAACAGCATCTGTTGCCCACCTCTGACAGTTACTTGCTACCATGGAAATGATAGATGTTGTGTGGAGGAGGTGTAGTGTATTATGCCCAAATTATCTGTAATAAATCCTGATTACCAGATTAAGTTAACTAAATTATTTCAAGTATCTGAAATAATAATCTGTGTGGTTTTGTTTTTAAATAATACTGCTTTGTTTTATATAAATATGTGTGGATCACAGTTACAGGGAATTTTGACAGTGGTTAGCCAGCTTGTCCAGCAAATATCAGGATCATAAATTGCTCTCAATGGCTGTGTACTCTACCTTGAAATGAATATCTTGCTATTGTTCCTTGATGGGACCAAATTTTGATGCTGTTTGATGCAGTTTATGAAGTTTCCTGTCTTTTTTGGTTTGTTTGGTTTTAGTTTTAGGTTTGTTTTTTTCTGTTTTTTTTTTTTCTTTTTTGTTTGTTTGTTTGGGTGTGGTTTTGGGCTTTTTTTTTTTTTGGCTGTTGTTTCTTGGGTTTTTTTGTTTTGGTTTTGTGGGAGTTTTCTGGGGTTTTTTTGTGATGTGCTATGATAAAGCCTATGTATCCTGATAGCAACTTCAAAACCACTTTTCTGGATCCTTCTCTGAAAAAAAAATAATCCCAAATTGCTGGTTGCATGCCATTTCTTTTCATAGTCTGTTCTCAATTGGCATTTTTTGTACCATAAGAAGCCTAAAACCCCATGGAAACCTCCTTGTGATTGCTCTCATAGGCAAATACGTGTTGGATTGGGTAAATGAGGGCCAGGCCACTGTGGTGTATCCTGTATCACAAGTAGCCCCACTTTAAAGGGAGGTGAGGAGCAGAAGGCTCCAGCTTCAGTGTGCGTTTTATATACTGACCTTGGAAGGCGTTGCCAACCATCTGGAACGAGTTAGAAACTCTGTATTGCTCGGGATCTTTGTTTTATTTGTAATTCCAGGATTTTCTTTGCCTTTTGCCTTTTTACTGTCACATCCTATGTAGCCTGAGTACCCCTCTGCGCCGGGCTGGAATAATATTGTTTGCCAGCTTACAATCAAAGCGAGCGCAGAGGGAAACAGCTGAGCCGTATTAAGCAGAGGCAGCCCGGGCTGCATTTCTTTGCTGCTGAATAACACGCCACAGGTGCAGGATTAGCCCGGCCTACGGTGCTGTGTTTGCTTAGCAGAGCCACCCTCTGCCTCCTCACATGACTCCTCATCCTGGGGGAATCTGGCAGCGATGTAGCGAGCGCGCCCAAGCTCCGCGTAAGTAGAAAGCTTCAGCTTTTCAGCTCACAAAGCACTTGTGCTTTCCCCACCTCGTCTTTCCCTTTTTCTTCTTTTTTCTTTCTTTTATATTCTTTTTAATTTTTTTATTTTTTTAAGCCTGGCTTGAGCAGAACACTTATGAGGCTGGGGGAAAAAAAAGTAAAACAGTGAAGTTCGGTGGGTTCTTCACAAAGGTCAGAGAGGGACTGAAGAAGAGCAGTGTTGCTGGTGTGCTGGCAAGATGTGGGGCAGCAGGGAGCCGGCGGCTCGTGGTGTACAGGGTCTTGTGTCTGCAGCTTTGGCTCCTGCAGGGACACATTCACACACACACACACACACACACACACACACTCTGGAGATTTCCTATTCATTCACTTGGACTGGGCGTCAGGGTTTGTACAGTGTCAGGAGGCCGATGCAAGCCTTAAGTTGGTTTAGATTGAAGGAAGAAAGGTGATAGATTTACAGAGAAAATACTGCAGATAAAACAAAAGGCTTCCTGTTACGCTTTTTGGTGAGGATTGAGGAAAAAGAGATTTTTAGAACTAGTACTTGGAAATCAGCCTGATCTTGAACTTAAAAGGATGTTTCACTTTTTCTTCTTTATATTAACCTTTGGATTTGAATTTAATTTAAAAATAAGTGTTTTGGCAGTAACAGGCTAATTCTGGTGCCAGGTTTGCATTGTGGGCCTGAATTTCAGAACTGGGATTGGTATTAGTCTTAGTGATTGTCACCCTTCTGTCTAACTTTGGTGATATATAGTGCTTATGTATGTCAGTAATGCTTATTAAAATGCTACATCTGTTCTGTACATTTTAAATGCTAGTTAATTGGAGAAATAGTCAAATAATAAAAACACATGTAGTTTTTCTCCTACTCCTTCATATGTTCATATTTTTTCTCCTACTGTTCATATCTGGCTGGACACTGGAAAAAAAAAAAAGTTTTACATTTGATGAGAGTTGTGGAGAAATCTTTAGAGAATGAAAGAAAGGTGGCCATGCATCTCTTGAAAACTTTTGGTCAAGGAGAAGAGCACATGGGATGTGAGCTTGCCAAGGGTGTTTGCAGTGCACATTTCTTAGGTTTTGAGGCTGTGTGCGAAGTGTAGCTGTGAAGGTACATGTGTATGACATTGGGGAAAAAAGCAAAGCAAGCAAACTCAGTGGGGCTGAGGGCTGGTTCCTCCTCTTGCAGAGGCCTGAGTGGGTGGGCAAGCATGGGAGCCTGTTGGTGGGCACTGGTTCATGGGCTGGTGGCAGTGTCACTGGCATGGGTGTCACACACCCCCTTCCTGCCCAGACATGATCTCTGGAGCATTCAGAGAGGGAAGTGCTTTTAGGCTGCTCAAACACTTCTGGAAAACCGTAGCGCTTATGTCTGCGGTCAAAATTCGCTATTGTTGTTCCATGCGTGCGATTAATTTTGGTTTGCAGTAGAGATGCTTTCCTCCCCCTCTAAATGGATTTGTTTGTTTTCTGTCAAAGTGAGTAAGTCAATGACACTTTCTGTTGCATTCAGCTGTGTTTGCAGAAGATAAGGTTTGTGCCTCAGCCCTCGCTCATGAACACAAAGATCTTCTTCATCGTTTATGGTTTCCACTCATGCAGTTTAAATGCCTGCACAGCGTGTGTGGTGAGGCCAACAGTAGCAGCAGTCAGTTCAATGCAGTCCTGCCTTGGCAGCTTAACAGGGCAGCAATTTATACTGTCACTTGTTCAGTTGCTTAAAACTCTGCTGGGCCTGGTGACCTGTCAGAGTGGCATTTGCCTCCAGGCAGAAAAATTCCTGGAGATCCTTGAGCACTTCATTCACTTGAACAGTTAGTTGCTGAGGGTGTCGTAAACACCTGGGATTTTGGGAAGCAGATGGTATTAATCCATGAAAAATTATCAAAATACTAGGTATTTTTTTCTGACACCAAATAATCTGTCCTTCTGGAAGATAGGCAGGCACTTGAGGAAAAGTTGGAAGGGGAATCGGTGGGAAGCATCATCATCCCCATGATTTGGGAAGCATGATAAGTTAATCAATAAACTGAGTTTAAAGGGAGTTATAAATGTATGCCTACAGAATTTGAAACAAAACAAAACCATTAAAAATATAGCATGCTAATACCATAACAGCTGTATGACAGTTCTGGTTTTGTGAATTTCTACATTATCAATTTATTCTTACAAGAAGTGTAAAAGAGAATGACACTAGTGTAGCAGAAATTAGAAAGGAGTTGGTAATTTATGAAGTAAATTTATGAAGTAAATGCTCTTTAGGCTGAGCTGGAGTTATGTCACATTTACTCCTGAACTGACAAACCCAGTCAGTCAGAAGGGCACCAGCACCTCTGAATAGTGTTGGCACTGGTTTCTGCAAGCATGGCATGTGCACATGCTAATTATATTTTAATATCCAGGTGCAGTCTTTGATCTTGAGGTGAGAATGGCTAGCTGGTATTTTTATCTTCCAGGCACTATTTTTGTCTCAGCTGCATGGTGCTCTTGTGTTTCTTCTCTTCTGGAAAGGCAGGAGGAGTGAGAGTGATTTATTAAACATATCTAAGAGACCCATGAGGTCAAAGCTGTCTCTTGCTGTTTCATTTAAATTCCGTTGTCTGAATCCCTCGATCTCAGTATCATCTAAAATGATAATAAGTAAAAATCTGCAGCTTGCCCAGTTCAATCTTTGCTCTTTCCTAAAGATCAGATAGCAAAGCATGGATTAGTAGCAGTGGTATCACATTGCATTGCTTCCCATCTGTGTATTCTTTCCCCTGTTGCTGCTGTTCAGGAGAGTTTTCAAGATCATTTGTAGTGACATTTACATAATCTCTTGGTGATCGCATTTGGTGTTTGCTGCTTGGAACTGCGAGAATATGTGGTGATTTGCAGCTTAGAAGCAGAAATGACAGCATAAGGATGTTGACAATAATCTTCCTATATTTTTTTAATTTTTTTTTTAATTTAGAGTGTGGCACAGACTCTGCTGTTTGTTGATATCCAAATTGTCCTTTTTTACATATTTGTGCCCTAATCTCTATCCCCTGTTTTGACCATAATTCAACTTTAGTGAATTTATGTTGACTACTCCTGATCACTTTTTTGTCATTTGTGTTGAGGGAGATGGCCTCCAGAATGAGGTGGCCCATCATTCTTTTTCACAGAATATTCCCATTGGAAGTGATCCTCAAGGATCATCAAGGCCAGCTCTTGAGGTAATGGCCCATATGGGACCAAACCCATCACCTTGGTGTTATTAGCACTGTGCTCTATCCAAGTGAGCTGATCTCAGGCATTAAAGTCAGGCTGACTGGCCAATAGATCCCTGGTTCCTCTGTCCTGCCCTGTCTGATATCCTGACTTGTGGATATCAAATTTGTCTAGGTATTCTTTAATCCAATCCTCCTTGACAAAGGGAACATCCTCCTTAAAGTATTCCTTCTGGGTCAGATTCCTGGGGTATGGTCTGATGCAAAGATGACCTTCAGTATCTCTGTTTGTGTCCAGAAGAATCAGTGATTCTCACACTGGACTTTGGATTTCACCTTAGTATGTATGAAGTATTTGCATTTGATTGTTCCAGATTGATAGCTCTGACACATTTACCTTTGCTGTGTAAAATACAGCTCCTGAAAAGGGATTAAAAATAAAGAAATTGTGTTGGTATCTTAATGAGAATTGTGTGGACTACCTGCTCATTCATCTTTGCAAATATTAAAGACTAACTTATATTTTAAAAGCTTTTATTTTGTCATAGAGCATTTATACATTGAGCCAAAGGATTGTAGAAGATAGAATTAGACAAGGTGCTTGACACAGCTGGGGAATATTTATTAATGGGGAATTACACTGGATAGAGATAGACTTTACTGAGTCCAAGCTAACAGGATAAAACACTTTGCATGCACTTTCCCTTGAAAATTTTAAAGTTGTCTTTCTGTTCAATTTTTTTTTTTAATGTTGTGTTGGTACATGATATAGAAATGTGCCAACCAATTTCCATTTTCTTCTAAATGAAAAATATGTCAAAGATTAACTGTGGGCACCAGAAATGAGAGGAAAGCAGACAGCAAATTACACGTGCATTTGCCATGGGCTGTGTTAGCAAAGAAGCCTTTGTGTTTGTAAGTTGTGAGTATGGAATGGGCGTTAGTTTGGAGGGTGTTTTCTCAGTGGCTTTGTCACAGCTTGTTACATTACATGCTAAACTTTTTAGCTAATAAGTTTGAAAAATAAAGACATTTAAAGTGGTGGTGGGTGCTTGTAGCTATGTTGGAAGTCAGTGGCAATTCTATGAATATGGAGAGAAACAGTTTTTAAGAAAACTGCCTTGACAGGTTGTTTAAAAGCACATTTTATTTTAAACCTTATTTGCATTATGAATAGAAACAAAACCACCCTGAATTTTGAAATATAGAGATGAGAAGGAGCAATTTGTAGGTTCTCTGTATTTTGTTGTACAGGAAATCCAGCATAGGTGGGAAATGGTGCAAATCATACATAAGCCCTACAATGTTACATTTTTTGTAGTATGTCAGTTTGTTACAGTAGGTGTATATCAAGGTACAGCTATTTTCAAGCATGGATTGAAGCCAATCACGGTTTGGGCTCACTAATGCAATATAGTCACATACTGAAAAGCAAAATGTGCTGTTTTCGGGGTTTTTTTCTGCTGTATTAATACCAGATTATGTTTACTGTAGTTTTGTATCAAAAATATGAAGGTCTCAGCATCTGATATTTCCTTGAGTTTTATGATAGCCTTGAATATCCAGCAAAGGGAAATTCATGATCCAGTTTTCCTTCTCTGTTAGGTTCTTATCACCAATAAAAAAGTGTTTTACTGTTACCTCTTGACTGTTTTACACAGTAGATCAGGCTGAGTTAAGAGGTGTAATTTATTTCAAGTCTTTTAACTGTGCTGTGTTTTTATTGCTGACTATTTGCCAAAAAATATCCCATGGAAATTCTTTTATCTGGGAGCAGTAAAGTACAGTGAGTTAGCAGTAACTTATTTCCCTTTCTCCTAAAACAATCATGTTGATGGTATAACCCTGGCCTGGTGGGAAGTCATCAGGCTGTGGTTTATGATATGGCATAGGAAGCTCCAGCAGGATGTTGCAAGATAGTTTTGTATTTTAATAAGAGTCTACTTTGAGGAAAAGCACACTATGTAGATTAGTGCAGAACATTGATGAAATCATCTTGTGGTTTAAAATTCCATCTTAACTATTTTATCAAGTTGACTGATTTTCTTCTCAGGTTTGCATTGTTTGGGTTTGTTTTGAATTACAGTTCAGACACTTTTGTATGAATATCCTTAATTTCCATTTTAAAGGAGCAGTTGAAAAATGTTGAAACAAGTTGTTCCTTGGTGTGTAGAGCTTCTTTGGTGTGTGCCTACCCTGAAGTTGTAAGCCTTGCTTGCGGTCAGGGGGTGGCCAGATGTTGTTATTAGACTGGGAAAACGTGAATGGATGGTATTGAACTTTTTTTTTTTTTTTTTTTTTTTTTTTTTTTTTTTTTTTGTCCTTAGCATCTCTTTGGGGAAGGAGCAAGTCTGACTTTTACTCCTTACGAACCCCTGCAAGGTCATGACAGATTTGCTTTTTTCACTGCATAGACAGCACATAAATCTCCCAGCTGTGGCACAGAAATCAATCTGTTAAGATAACTATTGCTAATTCTTCATCCTTCAGGCGCAGGATGGCTTAAAATTCAAACCACAGAACACAGAGAAACAGAATAAAGAGCTTTTCACCTCCTGCATTACCAGACTTGTTGAATCGGAGCAGTGCCCAAAAGTCATTACCATCCAATGGCCATGGGCCAGTGTGAAATGAGTCACTGGGCTTTATCCAGATTCTAGTGGAGAAATTTCTGTCCAAATCACATAGCTATGGCTACAGTTGGCTGGGGCTGAAGTACTTATTGGCAGCCATGGCAGAGAGTTTGAGGACTGAATGTACACTGAAAGGCTGGCTCTCTAGATCAGATTTTTTTGAGCCAGTGTTAAGCTTAAATGGGTGATTTTCCTTTTGTGTATGAGATACCACTGCCTGCAGACCTGTCAAACCAACAAACAACCACACTGTTTAAAACCAAGTTAGAATTCATCCTTATAGTTTCTTAATTGTCATTGTGGAGTGGGGATCTATGATGCTTCTCACACATGTAAAAAATTACAGCAGGACTCCCTGAAATGCCATGAAAGGGTTTGCCACATCACAGAGTTATTTGCTGCAAATCTTAGTCCTGATAGATGGAAGATTATATTCAAGAAGGTTTATTTGTTGACTCTGGAGGTTGGTAGAGGTTTAAATTAGGCATTAACATTATCCTGTATGACCATGAGAATGACTTTCATTTTACAGCGCTTTATTTTCATTGTTTTCCTTCTCCTGGATTCAGGATCTTTGTAGATGTTCCTTTCTGGGAAGGACCACAAAGCATTGAGGGAGAAACACACTAACACATGGAAAAAACCAGGCAGTAGCATGTTGCACACATCCCCATTTCCAGGTAGAGATTCATAACAGAGGCCATCACATCACAGTTTCCAGTGGTCTCAGTCCTAGAGAGGAAAATATTTTTCAGGAGTAGCACTCCAAAGGGACATCAAAGCTCTGGCAGCTGACTTGCAGTCCTTGTGGTGGATGGTGCTTTGTGCATGCTGAATTTTAGTGGAAAAGGAAAGTTAAGCTGAGAAACTCAGCTGAACCTGATGAATCTGTACCAGTCTGATGATGAGCTTCAGGTGATCAACAGCTTTCATGAATTCCCTGATGCAGTCAGTGAGTTTCTCAGCAGACTAAAATAACCTGATTTTTGATACCACTGTTTTTTGCATTTCTCCTAAGGGATGGGAAGCTGACTGTAAGCAGACTGCAACAGAATAGGCTACAACAAAGAAGCAGCCAAGATTAAATAGCCTGAAATCTCTTGTTTTCAGGGCTCTAGGAGAGATTTCAAAACCCAAAGGGCTTCTAAAGCCTAGACAGAGCCAGGTCTGCATGACCAACATGTGCTTGTTACAGAACAGCAGCAAATGCAGGATGAACAAGCTGTTCACCATCCCAAACTGTGCTTTTCACACCTGAAATCAGGAGGAACTTGTTGCCAAGCTGAAAACTTCTCCCCACTTCTCTTGTGAGTTCCTTCCTGCACGTTTCCTTTAGGGAAGGGACTGCTGGAAAACCTTTCTGTGCTGAAGTCAAGCAGACATAGAGTCAAGAGTCCTTGCTGAAACTCAGCCCTGAGTGGGAGGAAAAGAGTTCTTACATGCTCCATGGTTATCTGCTGGGTGAGACACCTGAATTTCAGAGGCAAAAGATCTGCCCATCATTTTAGCTAGCAGCCAGGAATTGAAGGTGTGAAAGGAGCAAGAGAATAGAGTGAGAAGAGTTTTAAATTTTAGAAAACAGAAAAGAGCTTGATTGAAACTGTCTTATTCCTGCCTATTTTTGTTTTATTTGATCTAATATATTTGACATTAACTGGTATGATTTTGCAGTAGTTTTGCTCTGGGCATTATGTGGAAGCAAAATACTAGGCTGCATTCCTAATTTCAACTCTTGGAAGGTGTAAATTTGAATGCCATCCTATCTGTCCTAAATTTTCCCAAATCCACATTACATCTCTAAATAGCCACCTCTGATGATTTGCTGGTACTTCAGATTTTTGATTCCAATTCAGCAGCTTCTGCCTGTCTTATTATATCTGGGAGTGCAACAGGTCTAGGGGTGGAAGCTGTTGTTTATGGCAAGTTTTGCAGAAGCTGTTCATGATCACATCACTGGTGAGTGATGGCCACAGACTGTGTTTAGGTATGACTTCTTTTATGCTTGTTGGAAAAGTGAATGACCTGTGGTTGTATATATTATGAGGATGACATATAGCTGCCTAAATTTAACATATTCAGGCACCATCAAATATATAATTAAACCTTCCCCCCTTTTTTGTGCTAGGTGTAAGCTTTTGTCTTTACACTCCCTGTTGGAGAAAGATCCCTGCTAAAACTGCAGGTAGCTTGTAGAAAGAGCTGTGGAAATGACAGGGTAAACTATTACGCTTGTGAGCTAGAAGTTCACTTGGTTGCCTCATGAGCTTGAAGTCTGAAAATCCTTGACAGGAATATTAATATGGACATTCTCCATCCAATGGTAACAAAGTACTACTGAAAAAATGGCTGTTTGAAAGGGAATTTAGGTAATCCCTAATCCTGTGACCCAGAGAGCAAATATCTTTTGATATTAATTTGTTATGCGCAGGCTCCCTAATCATATTAGGAGAAACAAACAACAGTGCATTGTTTTTCCCTTAGTTTAAGCATCTACTTCATCTCAAGGTACAGCTGTGAGTACACAGCAACACATACACACAATGCACATTGAGTGAACTCATGCATTCAGTTCTGATTTTGCCAGATCTTACTGAAAACAGTGTGGGGCTGACAGCCAGTTGTGTCATGAATCCAGTTTATATCTTAATGCTGGGCACAAGGGTTATGAGCCCATGGTTTGTATATATTTTGTAACTGGTTGTCTGGTTTGACTTTAGAAAGAGGTGAGCTGATCAAGAGGCCAGTTGGTTTCAGTGGCATACAGAGGTACTGAGCAAAGGCCAAGCTGTATGAGTTTGTGATTCATAGGAGCATTAGTCTGGCATGGTGAACAATTCTCTTTCATGTGTATCACCCTAATGTTATTGATATACCTCTTGTGGAAGGAATGTGCAAGGAGTGGAAGGGCTGTGGTGTTAAAAAGGCTAGCACTTCTCTAAATGCAGTGTTCTTATGTGCAAAGCCCCACTTCTCCCAGAGCTAACAGGTTGCAGCTTTTTCCTGACTTTACTGGGGATAAGCTGCATTCTCTCAAGTTACACTGCAGAAAACAAAAGCCTGTCAGCCAGTTGCTGGTCCCAGTGCCTGTCCTGTGCTACCAGAGCTGGCACAGGAGAGGAGGGGTGTGCAGCTGGAGGCACGGTGTGCCCTGGCTGGTCCCATGCTCCCAGGAGCCCAGACTGGGCTTTTTCAGTCCTCCTAAGGGCAAGGACTGGTAGAAGAGCCCTGTGCTTCCTGCACTGCTTCAGAGTCCTTCAGCCTCACTCTCATCACCTCAGTTGTTGATTGCAGTCCAAGCCCTGAAGTGCAGCTGCTTGTCCCCATCCCCTCTGCCTGTTTGCCCACCCTATCTCTCCATAGGGAGCTAAAAAAGATATAATTTTTTTTTATCAGCTCCACAATAAATTAATCCTAATGATGGTCATTTGGAAAAATCTTAGAGTGAAGAGCAATCAAAGTAATTATAATACCAGTTGTTTATAAAGACTTAACATTAAATCAAGCACTTGAAGCCAGCTCTTCATCTACTCTGTTGGAGACTGCTGCTTATAAGTGACCCTTTGGTAAGATTTCTTACAGGGAACCAAAAAGAGGAATTGCCAGTTGAAGCTTTTCATGCTAATCTCATTTTTGTCTTTGAGGCTTAAAATTTTCACAAGGACTGAAAGTTGATATTTATGAGTAGAGCTGGGGGAAGGAGGGTGTTTAAACATCTCCTAGCCTGTCACCAACATCTCCAGCTGTACTCCACCAGCTCCATGGAGATTCAGTACTCTGATATTTTTAGAAATAATCACCTCCATATATTTCAGCATTGTTCATCCAAAACCACATTCTTCTCTTTTACTTTGTTTATAGACTTTTCTTTTACAGAAGTGAGCTCTTTCCCTTGTTTACCAAGCAGGGCTTTTGCAATTCAGTGACAGAACGTGCTGTTGAATTTGAAAGAACATCAGTTTCAGTTAAGACTTTGTTGAATTGTATGCTCATGTTCTGTTCTGCCTGGAGTACCATAAATCCCACTGATTTTTATGGGGTTCAGTGAATGTAGATCTGTGCCGAGTGCTGTGGAGATAAAGAAAACTCAGAGGTGTAAGCCAGGATTTGACCTGTGTAATGCAATAGAAGAAAAGCTGTACTGTACAATGTATAATAATAAAAGCACAATATATCTCTAGGCAGTGGCAGAGCTCAAACATCAGTACCTTTGATCTAATACCACCGAGGCCCAATAAGCTCAACCATGGTGACCATGTCAAACTACAGAAAAACATTCTGTAGTGACCTCTCATCTCAAATAACTTTCTTAAGTTTTGATGGGTAGAAGCAGTTTAAAGCCTTCGTTTCAGGTCTTGCAATACATCATAGAACTGTTTCTTTTTCTTCTTCTCTTACAGCCAGTTTTCTAGACAACATGGCCTTGCGAAGTTCTGGCAAGTTGAGCATGGAGACCAGAAAAGACGGTGAGAGCACGGCCCCTGCTCCTCCCCAGAAGAAGCTGTCCTGCCAGTGCCACCACCACTGCCCTGAGGACTCGGTCAACAACACCTGCAGGTTTGTGGGATGGATATCTGCTGATGATACATGGCAAAACAAACTCGTGGCAGCTCAGCCATCCCAAGTTTGGTGTCACAGTTTTTGTTTAAGCAGTGATATGTATATGACTTGGTTTTCACTGTCTGTCTGAAAATCAGAAGTAATTTTTACCTACATATCAGCTGCATGGTTGTTGGTTTTTGTTTTGTTTTGCTTTGTTTTATTAAGGCATACACACATTTATAATTTTAGATAATACTTGTTTTAATGAATTGCGTATGAAATATTCAGAAGGCTGAACTTTGTTTTTAAAGAAGCTTGCAGTTAATGAGAGGAGACCTAATGGAGATATATTGAAATGTCAATAAATGCTTATAAATTTGTAATCACTCTTAATAGAATACTATTTATAAGAACCTTGGTCTTTGTTTGTGTGTACAGCAGCTGTATCTGTAGGTCCTTAAGGCTTTGGGGTTTGGGTTTCGTTATTTTTTTTTTGTTTTTATGCTAAAAAGAAAACTATCTTGAGGTGAAGTGTTGAGTATTTTTGTCTCTGAGCTGTAGGCTTCTGTTTAATTTTGGGCTTAGAGTAGTACATATTTCTCATCTGGGTTGAATTCTGCTTCCTCAGGACCTTTTGGCTCCCTGGGGGAGAGGCAGGTCCAGATGTGCACAATGTCCTTGAAGGCTCAGCACTGGTCTGTGTTGCCCTGGCCCTGGCTGAAGCAAGCAGAGGTGACTGAGGGGACCTGTGGGGGGGACCAAGCTGCTGTTCCCCTACCCAAAAGCAGCTCTTGCTGGACACATACAATTGCTGTTGAGTGAGGGTTGAATGAACCTCTGTCTTGGCTTGAGGTACAGGTACAGTTTGCTTTAGCTGCAGCAGAGTTGGGCTGAGCTCCTCATGTTCCATATGAGGGATTTGAACTTCTCTGCTTGGCTAGGAGCAGGTGTGATACTGGAGACACCAACTCAGCCTGGTGGAGCTGTGGGAGTCAGGGAGACATAGAAGCAGGGCACAGATGTGAGCCCAACTGGAGATGCAGTGCTCTTTGAGGTGAGATTGTCTGATGTCTCAGCTCTTCAAGGCAGTGTGTCTAAAAGAGAAATGGGGAAAGCCTAAGGTTGCTGAAGGCACTGATTGCTTTGTTGGATTTTTGAGCGTGGGTTTGCAGCCTGACTTTATTCTTCTCAGCCTGCGGTTTCCTACTAAAATGTATCAAAGTTTTGATGACAGCTGTAAATACCATTCCCCCTTTCTAACCTCTTCCTACAAGCCCATGTTCCAGCCAGGAGTTAGCTCTCACATGACAGTCAGTTTAAAAAGCTGTAAAACCCCACTCTGATGCCAATTTGCTGATCCCCTGCAGCGCCAACCAGCTGTTTCCTGTTCCTGCCCAGCAAGAGCCACATCTTTCCCATGTGCTGTCTCACACATGCAGCAACAGGGAATTTGCAGGTCACTTTTAAATCCTTGAATTAGGAAGCACAAAGAGATCAATGTTA
The DNA here is from genome assembly GCF_028551555.1 of Melozone crissalis. NCBI lineage: Eukaryota > Metazoa > Chordata > Aves > Passeriformes > Passerellidae > Melozone > Melozone crissalis. The sequence continues at coordinate 45,630,140 of NW_026535784.1, read as the reverse complement.
GGAACTGACTGAACAAGGTTTATCCCCCAGCTGGGGGATAACCTGCTTTTACACGTTGCTTTGTAGGCATCATTGGCATTAAGTATTTTTTATGGAACTATGAGTGAATGTCCTGTTAGAATGGATTTGTGCATTTTCCCTCACTGCAATACTTTAAAGAAACTCTCTTCAGTCTCCTTTATGGTGTCAAATGTCAAACTTTTTTTAGGTGTTGATGCCAAGGATAGGCAGTTAAGTGGTAATAAAACACAAATTTGTAATCCCTTTTGTCTTCACAATCCTTGAAGACTTCAGACTTGAATGTTCTGCTTTATTGCCAGAATGATTTTTTCCCATTTGGGCATCAAAATAATAATTGAAGCTGGAATTTATCCGTCAAATATTTATCACTTTTCTGTCCAGTCAGGAGTTCCTGGAACAGTCAGGAGACTTGCTTTAGATCAGCTCCTCTCTCGTGCCCTGTGCTGTCACCTGAGCAGTACCCACCTTGCCACTTGCCCAGTGAGCAACAGCGTAAGTGAAAAATTGCTGAGGAGTTTGGAGTAATGTAAAACAAATTAAATTAATTTAAATGCACTGCCTTCATGGCTTGTCAGCAGCAATCATGTTCATGATAGTGATCATTGCTGTGGCTCCCACTGCCTTGGTGTGAGAGCTGCAGTGAGGTGTGAGGGACTCAACACCCCTTGTTTTCCTGCATCTATTTAACTGTTAGTGTAATAACTCCTTTTTTAAATTCCCTGCTACATAGCTGGAATTATGGATTACAGAGAAAACAAGATCCTGAGCCTTCTCTTGGGAAAGAGAGGTTATTAGGTGTCTGGTTAGCTGGTTATTAGGTATCTGCTTTGTTGGCTGCATAGAGACAAAATTTCAAAAGATTTGAGCACAACCAACCAGGTTAACAGGGATTATAAATTTCCCCTGAGTTTTGGAATCATCCTACGAGTCAGACGGTAACTTTTGTATTTCATCCTGTGTGAATGACTGTTGGCACAATTTTAAAGCACTCGGGGAATCACTGAGCATCACTATAAAGGAAGCTTCCCCATTTGGAAGTTCAAGAAGTGTCAATTGCAGTGTTTGTCTGAAGAATAAATTAAATGCTTCAGATTAAAAGTTATTGCATTAATTATCTGCTTGCCACAGATGTAGCCACTAAAAGCATTTTAAATTTTTTAAGAAACATTTTAAGATCAAAGCTCTTTTCAGCTCTATCAATCTGTTAAGCTTTGGGCTGTGCTTGGACCTTTAGAGTTTGGACCTGCCAGCCCAACAGGAATGAGCCAGTGTGTTCTGGAGCACCCAAAGGCCTGGCAAAGCTCTGACACCCAGGAAATTCACTGAGTACATCCACAGCCAGGGTTTGAGCTCAGGAGACCATCAGCCACTGTCCTTACCAGGGTTCTTACTAAAGCAGTGAAGCATTTTATGAGCCCAGGAGACAGAACCTCTGAAAGTTCAATGCAAAAGCATTTCCAGCTGTGTTTAAATTAAAACTCTCAGAATAGAATAGCTATTCTTATTGCAATCACCATTAAAATTTTCTGCTAAAAAACAGTCTCTCATCTCACATGAAGATTTCTATCTGCTACCACAGGTATTTGTCTTTAAAGTATATATCTGGCTCATAGTACCAGGGGTCTGAATGTTTATATAATAATGAGGACATCTGGTGGCCATTTAAAATCTTCTCCATAATTGTATTTGCAGAAATTTAAAAGCCAGTATTCTTTAACCACATCTATATCAAATCCTCCAACAGCCTGCTGTGTTCCTATACAGAATTTCCCTTTCTTTATACTTCTGCAGTTTAAGTCCAACAATACTTTGGAGAGCGAAGGATAACACTGCAGCCTAAAAGGCAGAATGCTTTTCTGTCTAAGCAGAAAGCCATAGCTCTAGTTTGAGTGTGCTTTAAAAAATGGGGCAGTCCCTGAGCACAGTGAAGTTTTGGCAGACCCGTTGCAGGGTGAGCTCATCAAGGGAAGGTTAATGCCAAAGTGTAGCAAAAGGGGACCAAGGCAGGAGCTGAGGCTGATATCCTCACTCACCAGGACCCCATTTCCCTGTGGATATGTGAACACAACAGGCAGTGACAGCTCCTTCAATAGCCCAGCTCTTCCCATGGTGGAGACAGGCTCTCTTGTACCTCTGCTCAGGGCTCCTGGGTAGGGGGAAAGAGGAGTCACAAGTGGGGCCACTGTGAGCAGTTGAAAAATATTAGTGCAGTCAAGCCCCTGACAGATGAAACCTTTGGAGAAGGCTCACAGTCCTCTGCTTGCAAAGGGTGTGTTAAACTGCTGCATGTTGAAACTTCATTCTTCTTTCTGAACATCTGTGCAATTCATAAAAGGCTTTCAGTAAAGAAGGTCAAAGCTGCTTTGAACACAACCAGGACCTTGTTTTGCTGTTCCATTTCAAGTTTTCTGTGTTCAGAGTGAATGCACGGACAGTTGTGTCTGATCATAATTAATTGCACGTTTTAAAGCACGATGTTACGATTAATTGGCTTTGACTGTAATGGGATTGCAGTAAAGGCAGAGGCTAATTAGGTGCCTTGTCGCACTCTATTTTCATGCACAAATAAATGCTGACAGTTTTAAAGATTGGGCTGATAAAGTTTAAGTTCCTGTATGTTGCCTACTAGATTGTATTTCTGCCCAACTGTGTCTTTGGTTATCTAAAGCAATTAAATAATTAAGTTGCTATTTCAGTGGTACCAAAGCTGATAATTCACTTGAGTGATGTTATTTTCATTGTCCTGTTCTCCAGATGATATGCTTGAATTTTCTTTGTAATTTGGTAGGTGGGAAAAAAAAGACTTTGACATTGGCCAAAGCACCGAGCTCAGACAACTTTTGTTTTAATCAACTTTAATTTTTAGGGAACATTTTCTGATAAAGGAAAGGTGAGATCTTAAATGTTAGCCTTTCAATTTTTCAATGTTTATGTTTATTTTGAAATTTCCTCCTTTATACGGGAAATTTTGTAATAATTTTAAAAAGAGTGCAGAGACTTTTCATGTTGCTTTGGATGGAAGTGAAAAAATGCTCTTGTATCAAAATGAGGAATATGAAGAGGAGGAGTGGAAAAAAGTAATAATACTTGTATGGACTCATTTGAAATCAAATTAAAGATAAGAGATCTGTTCATCAAATTATGAAAGCTACCTGTCTCTTTGTGATAGGCATTGAATGAGGGAAAGATGTTGCTTTTCCAAGTTGTGTACTGCCATCCCTGGCTGTGTCACTCACAGAGCCGGGTGGGAAATCTCCAGCAGGCAGGTTTTGGAAGCTGAGGAATCACAGCTTCTGTGAGAAATGGCTGCTGGCCAGTGGGGACATCTGTGTGAGAAGTTGCAAAGCTGTTGGCCTTGGTTCCTCTCTTGTGACATTTAGGAAAGGTCTGAGTTAAGATCCCTGCTTTCTTTGTGGTAATCTGTAATTGGAGCAGCACCTTCTATATCACTGTCAGTGTTTCACTATTAACTCCCTTCATTCTCCTGGTATTTGACTTGGCTGTAAGAATTCACTCTTGGCAAATATGTGACACAGCAAATCTCTATTAGTGATCTCATCCAAAGTGAATTGAATCACTCCCCTGCACCGTACTCTTATGATGGTGCTTCAGTGGAGGTTAGTGGATGTGTACCCAGATGTATCCAGTTGTATCCACACTGAATTCCTTCTTTACACACCATTTTTGGAATCAAATTACGCAAAATTAGAATTCACATTGCAGATTTTAAGAAAATAGCAGGTCTATACTACAGTTTTTTTCTAGGAAGTGGAGAATAGGTTTTTCATACTGCTTTGCAAGTGTCAGTGATGTACAGATGCTTCTTTCTCTGTAGTCACCAAAGTATAAAATTTGAGACTGTGCACACATCTCTGATTTGTTTCTTACTGGCTGTATTAGTAAGTTTCATTTCTACCCTAGTCAGGTGTGAGGTGGGGAAATCAATAAAACAGCAGGGGTGTGCCCTGCCCTTTTTCTTGCACTGTGTGGTCCGTTTGACATCCTGTGAACCAGGAGAACAGGTTGGGGTGAGGGGGGAAGCAGGTAGATCCTTTTTTCTTTTCAGAAGGGTTCCTTCTCCCTCTCACCCCAGCACCTCAGAAATTCTCAAAAAGCTAATGAGTTCTTACATAGCATGAAAGCTTTTTGTTGTTTGGTTTTATTTTTTTTTTCTTAGAGGTAGAAGCAAGCAGTGTTTATTCTGCTCAGTAATGCTATTTTTTCTCTCACTTCTCCTTCATTATTCTAACATCTGTAAAGAGTATGGTTTACACTTATTGTTAGAGCTTTATAACTTCTTTGTTTTGCTCTACCCAATCAAAATTTTTCTTTTTAAATTTGGAGTAAAATTTTTCAAGGGACTAAAGTGCATGAGGAGCTTGACTTCAATTTTCATAAATGAGCTAAGAATCAGAGTCCCTTAGGACAAGTGAGAAAAATAGAACTGAAATGGCAGACTTTCTGTTTCTTTTTCTCCCTTTTGCAAACAATTTGACTTTTCCTTCCCCTGCTTTTCTTTGATGAACCAAGAGTTTAGAGTTTTTTGCTGTTGGCTGTAGAGTCCATTTTTGTGTTTCACTTGATAGCAATTTATTGTTTTGTTGCTCTGTCCCCTGGGTTAAACTTACTCATTATTTTGAATCAAAGGCACCATGCAAACAAATAAAATCTAATCTAATCTAATATTCTTCTCTAATGGATTCCTTACAGTCTCTCTTGGCAATCCTCTTGTTCCTATCTATTCAGCTCAAGCAATGACATCAGGGTGGTTGTTGCCCAGAAGGATTGCTGTCTTCTTTGCCTCACTCCTATGTACAGTGTAAAGAAGGATAGAAGTCACTGCTGGCTTCCCTGAGAAAGTAATTTCTAATGTGCAATTGGTTACTTTTCAGATCCAGAAGTCATGATATATTATTATTTGAAGTAATAAGCTTACTGTGGCTAGACCCTGCCCCACTAATATAAAAACATGCCACAGAAAATGTTTGACGTGATCCTGTGCAGCATCTCTCGGTAGTGTACCTAATACTTACAAATTATGTTTATCTCTTAAATGTGTAACTGTGGCTCTTGTTTCCTACATCTTCATTGCCTTTGCTGCTGGTGCTCTTTAGACTCTTGTTTCATTCAAGTGAGGAGCAAATCATCTGAAATTTTGCTGTATTTAAGTTTTCTAATCTTTTTTTCTTTTTATTTCCTTGTTTTAACTGAGTTTATTTCTTCCCTTCTGAAAAATACTGATTGTACATAATAGCCAGTGTTATTTTCCTGAGCAAATAACAGAATATTTTATTTTTCTGTGACTTAAATGTCTTATATTAAAGAGTTTTTTCTTTATTTTTGGATCTTCTGCCTTCAAGTCCATCAGTTTTTGTTTCTTACGCGTTACGTATCCCCATCAGAGTGCTGAGAACTTAAGGTACAGCAGTCTCAATAAAATGCAGCCACCCTTTCCATGCCCTCCACTCCCTTTTTCCATAGCATTCAGGCATTTGACCTTCATCAAGGAAGGACATTTATCACCAGCCCCATCGAGCCATCTGTCGGTATACTTGTCCTCCCTGGTGCACGTTCCTGTAAACGGAAGCATTATGGATCACTTCAGGCTTATAACACAAGTAAACATCTATGAAGGGTGTTGATGATAACTCAAGGACTCATACACAGGAGTGTTGCAGTTCATAATATGGTTAAAACAGGAATCACAAATCACTCTTGGTAATATTTTACGTTTAGCATCTCAGAAGTGTTTCCTTCTTCAGGTCTGTACCGTGGTGCAGGTGTCGGTGCCCTGTTCTGCACTCAAAGCAGAGGCTGTGTAGCAATGAAGCTTGCACTGTGTATGTTTCCAAAGTCTTAACACACTAATGACCACAGGCAGAGAGCTGGGGGGCTTGTTAGTGGGGTTTAGGCTGTGAAATGTTGCAAAGGTAAGTGCACAGCCCTGAGGCACAGCCTCCTTTGTGTGTACAGGAGCTGCTCCACAGCAGCCCCGGTGAGTCCATTTGTGAATGGCCGATTTGCCTGGCAAGGAGCAAAGTTCAAGACAATATTCAACAGCACATCTTCCACTTTTCATATTTCAGTGCCTTTTCCTGATTCATTCTTTCCAATCCACAGCACTGATGGCTACTGCTTCACCATAATAGAAGAGGATGAGTCCGGTGGACATTTAGTCACCAAGGGATGCCTTGGATTAGAGGGCTCAGACTTCCAGTGTCGGGTGAGGAAGCATTTTCTGCCACAGTGTCACTTGAATTTTTGATAGTTTCCAATTAAAGTGCAGTCAACAGATATTACTGTGTCCATGTTTTCTACTTCTGTTCCTTTGGCAGATAGCTGATCTGCATTGATTACTGAGGGGGGTGCATTTGTATCCTCAAAAGATGATACTATGGATCCTCCTAATAATAACTCCTCATGTTTTTGGTTTTGGCACTGCTGCTACTAGTAACATTCCCACTGAGATGAAGTTTGGATTTAGAGAATTGCAGTCTTAACTCCTCAAATTTTCATGCTGGATCTCTCTGGGTGTTTTTCCTGGCTGAAGTTAGTTAGGATATTATTTGATGAACTGCAGCAACATCTATGTCTTACATGCAGCTGCACGTTGGTTTGGGATTTTTGATGCCAGATATTCCCTACAAGTACAGTTATCACCTGACAGAAAACAAGTATCACTGCAGGAATGGAAGGGGTGTGGAAAATGGAGCAAGTTGGTTCTGAGGTGGTTGCTTTTCCTTACATTAACCTTAAATGGTTTTAGATGAGTACAGGAATAGTTACATCCTTATGGCTAATGGGAGATATTTTATCCAGCTTCCCAAGATACCAGAAGCTGCAGCTAAATTAGTCCATGCAGCAATTCCTGTATTATCCTGGCTCACCTGTTTTGGATACCCTATTAACTCATTTTTGGTCTAATTGATAGATGTATGTGACTTTCACACTTCTGACTGGCACCATTAGAGAAAGTCAGTCCCTTCTGCAGCATTAAGGCACCAACAGGAGTAAGTTTAGAGTGAATTAACATTTTAATTGCCTGGATGAAATATTGCTGGATACGCTGGTTGGCAGAAATCCTTGCTCCACACATCCTAGGAATCTGAAGCAGATTGCAGTCCAGCTAGCAAGCACATCTTTCAAGTGCCAGAATGACTGTGTGTATTTACAACACAGGTAATGACTTGCTTTCCATCTAAATTGCTTGTTGCAGGACACTCCTATTCCACACCAAAGAAGATCTATTGAATGTTGCACAGGCCAAGATTACTGTAACAGACACCTTCACCCTACACTGCCACCTCTGAAGAATCGAGGTAAGGGAACAAAATCCGGTCCTAAGCCGATCTTTTCCTGCTGTTGGTCCCTGTGCCTTAGGGAAAAAATAGAGCACAGACTGAGGCACCCCTATCCAAAAGCGTGTGATTAGAGAGAAGATTGGCATTAATCAGTATATCTCCATTCCTGTAGGTTGTGTGTGGAGTGGTGCTGATGCTTGTGTGTTTCTGCTGCACACATGCAGTGAACACAAGATGCATTAGAGTTGCATGATGCTGTCCTAACACAGACCTGTGAGCTATCAGAGATCATTTCAAGGACCAAGGCTGGTCGTGTCAGAGGATGACTCTTGCTGTGTATTTCTTTAGCCTGATACTAAAATGGAATCCTCTCTCCAGTTCCTGTAACATGCATTGCTCTCATTCATAACTCCACGCACAAATTGGTCAGTTCAGGTTGACACAAGTCTGTAAGTGTTTCTTATTTGCAGGACCTGATCACCCAGCACTGAGACAATAATGACTCACTAAAGTGTATTTTTATGTGAATAGTGTAGCTGAAAAAAGAAAGTAGAGTAAGAACTCACCCAGGTTTTTAAAAAAAATTTTTCGATAGCAAATGGGCATGTATTAACTTAGTAGATGCTGAGGCAAGGTTTTAGCATTATTGTTTGTTTAAACATCACTTTCTGAAAGCTAGTAAAACTATTTTTGTCTGGGCGTTCAGAATAAATTTTATAGAAGTATATTCCTAAGTGTAAATTCGTCCATAATAAACTCTTGGCATCGGCAGGAATTGTGGCAGTCAGCATTGAATCAGTTCAGGCTTGCAGAAGAATTTATAATCGTGGTGTTCTGTGTTGAAGATCCAGACTGGTGCACAGATGCACTCCTAATTCCACCAGCAGCAGATACTTACACGAATGCATGCTCAGAGAGAGCCTTCACTCATGTAAGCTGTTCCCTTCAGGCCTGTGAAATTCTGCACAGATGGGCTGCAGAGTCAGGCCTTTGGAGAGTAGTATGTAAATACTTCACTGTTTACTAGCAAGGCATTAAGGCAGCGAAACCTCATAAAATTCTGACTTCCAGCAGAAGAGTTATGTACTACTTTGTTGGTTTATTTAATTTTAAAAAGTTCTTTGGATTGAGAGAAGAGCTCCAAAAAGTAGTCAATATTTGTTCACACTTACTTAGTCTTTCATTAAATATCAGTTTGGAAAACACTGCCATGATTTGTTCTTGCTACTGGCTGAGTTTATGCTACATTAGGACTACTCAAAAATACTGAATTAGAGCCTAACACTAGACATCCATCTATAAAGATTTTAGTTATTTGGCAATGCTGTCTGCTACTTACAAAGAAAGCAATGGACCAAGCTTTTGGTAGTGGCAAAAGGTGTTTGGATTGAGGTTGGGTTTGTCCTGTGTGTATGTAGGATAAATAAAGTATCACTGGGGAACCATGCTGGCAGAGAGAATATTTTTTAAAAGAAAAATTTCAGCGAGCTGAAACAGGGTTCTAGCTGTTCTGTGTTGCAAAGTTGACTACTTTAGCATGGCAGACAAAAGGTGATGTAGTCACTCAACACACTCAAAATATTTTTATTTTTTTTATATAAGGTCTCACACTACAAGCGTCCTGACAGTGTTTTGTAGAAATGGATTTCAGGAACTGCTTGAATAAATGTGGCTGAACAGGGCTGAAGTCACCACCTTTATTAAAGCCTTAGGTTAATATGTCATTGTCAGTGCCAGGCCTGTTTTAATTTGTTGCTGCTGTATCCTAGTATGAAACCTCAGGATAAAAGAGCCATAGTTTGAAACAGCAAAAAAAAAAAAAAAGCCATAGTTTGAACCACAGGCCCTCTCTGCAAATAGGTACAAATACTGTATACATATACATGCTACTGCCAGCGCCCAGTGCTGTGGCTGTGATCATTGTTTCTTCTGGAAGCATTTAGATTAGGCTGTGATTGTCTGAGTAATGTTAGAATTGTATATCAAATTTAACATGAACTGTAAGTACAGGGAAAGAGAGGTGAACTTAAAACAAGTTTCTTGGAATAACCTCCTGGCCTTCAGGGTTCCATCAAAGATACACATGCTCCTTAGCATCTAAAAAACAAACAGAAATTTGGCTTCTGATGAGCTCACATCTGAGGTGATGCCTCATGGGAAGCAAAGTCTAGGGGGAGCATGCAGCTGCAGGTCAGGGGCTATTGAACTCAAAACTGACCTGTGCACCAAGGTAAGAGCTGCAAAGGCAAGGGACTTGTGCTCTCTAAGTGCTTTTCCAGGCCTGGCATGTGCTGCAAGGCAACATTTATGCCACATCCTATCCTTCTCCTCTCCCCCCTGGAAAGAAAGGAGGACCACATACATGAAAGTGAGAGCTAGAAAAATTAACACCGGTCAAAGCAAGACTTGTTAAGTAAGATGGAAGAAACAACAGCCAAGTCTAAGTTTTGAGCTCATCTTGCTACAGAACTAGCAGGATAAAATGTCCCAGAGAAACCATTAAACCCTTGTGCCAGCTATACATCTGTCTTATTAAGGAAATGAAAGTCATAATTGGGTCTGATATAACACCTCTGCTTTAAACAATAAAAGATATTCCTGGAAATCCCGGTGAAAGCACAGGCTGAGAGCAGTCAAAAGGAGAAATATGTCTTTACTGATTTAGAGCCTACATAAGCAGAAGTGGTGGTGCCACCGTGTCTGGCTCCCTGCCTGTATAGCCAGTGATGAATGGGCAAGGGAATGATTGGAGGAATGATGGGGTTTGATGTGTGCATACAGTCTCCACGCCTCGGATTTCACTGCCGTTTTTACTTGGATAGCTGTAACATTCTGAGCTGGAGGGACCTGGGGTGGGAGGAGAACCTCCTCTCCCTTTGATATGCTGACTTCTGAACCTTCTGGGTGGCATTTTCAATGCACTCCTCAGCATGGCCCCGCTGAGGACAGTGAGTGAAACGAGTGGTGGAGGAGGGGGAAATTGCAGGAGAAAAACAGAGAGGCAGCTTGGTCCCACTGAGCTCCCTGCTGTCACCAGCCTGCACCACTGTTTTCCTACAATATGGAGCTGTTAATGTGCTCTTTGCTGGGCTGCACTGTTATCAGCCAGCCAGGGTATGTGAAGAAGCTTCCCAAACCTGCAGTGTGTTTGTTTTGCACTTCCCACACCGTGCTCCCGGTAATCGCTCACTGCTGCCTCCATGGAAGCTGCTGCTCATTCTCCTAACCCTGCTGCTTGGCACCTGGCAGTTCCAAGTGATGCAGCAGTGAAAAACACAGCACTGGACTTCTTAAAGGACACAGTACCTCCATCACAACTGCACTGTCCAGGACCCACCACGGTGTTCACCACAGAGCCCACAAGCGAATCCCTAGGCGGACGCACAGCTGAGCTGCCCCATCACTCCTCCTGGTCAGACAGTGCGGGGAAAGGGAGGTTTGTCCTGCTGCCCTGTGGGAACAGCCTGGGCTGGAGGAGCAGGAGAAGAAATGCAGCCTGGCTCAGTGCAGCAGAACAAACAGACATTGCTGGTGTGAGGATGGGGGCTTGCATTTAATCTTCTGCTGTCCACACACACACACCAGCAGGTTTATGAAGTCCTCAAGTTAGGCAGCAAATGAAATCCTGCCCAAATGCTTTAAAAATGCAGGAAGTGTTTGAAAGGTGGGACAGTAGCTCACTTGTCATCAATATTGCCTCTCAAATAGCCAAATAAATACAAAGGCATGAGGAATTGACTGTCCCCTCCTGTAGGAGCCAGTTGCACGCCTGTGCTGTGCACAGTGAACCACTGCTAAAGCTGTGCCACTGCTGGCATGCCGACACCACCCACCACAAGAGGGTCAGCTCTGCATCTGCTCAAAGTCTTGTTTCCTGCTCCCAGCAAGGACATCAGGACACGTTCCTTTGTGTCTTTCATGCTTTCCTCACACTTGCTTCACATAATTGCTTTTGGGTACCCAAAGAATTTTGCAGTGTCAGGGCCTGAAGTTCATCTGAGAGTTGCACAGCCCTTCCAAAATGCCTTCTGGCCTCTGGGAAAAGCAACCTGCATTTACTTACTTTTCTGAATGGCAGAAGCCCATTAGAAACATTGAGCATAAGGTTTGGATCACTTATACCCTAAAAATTGTGGGAATTTGATTCAAGATTGCAGCATGTTTGTCATCCCTCTCCAAATGTGCATTCTCGTACACACCCAGACAGTGTGAACAACTTCACGGGCAATACCGTGTCTGCAAATTGCACAGATTTCCATGGCCTTAACATCTAGCAGACACAAGTCTAAGATCTGAATTTTTCCCTCTGTGAAAGCTGACATCAGCTTTCATTACTGCTAAGCACAGAAGCTCAGCTTCCATCCTGTCATATTCTGTGAAGTGGGAGAGCCCTGGCTGTGGGTGGTTATCCGGGTTTCTCCCAGGCATGGAATGCCGCTTTATGGGGTCTCTGTGCTCTGCTTATTCATCTGATGGGCTGTGACATCTGAAACTGTGACAACCCACACATTTCAGAGGGAGGTGGTGCTGACACAGGCTGCTCACACAGCACAAACCAGAGCCCTCAGCCCTCCCGAGCTGCCATCGCCTTCACGAGAGCTCTGATTCCCCGGTGGGCTCTCGGTTTCGACCCACAGCCCGCTTGGAGTGGCAGGCCAGGGATAAATCTGCTGTGGCAGGCAGAAGGATGGGCTCGAGGGTTCTCCTGATAGACATCGTGTCAGTGTCCCCTTTCAAAGGCATCAGCCATGTCCTGAGTGTTTACATTGTCAGTGCTCCTGGAGCAGGCAATGGCAGGTTAAAACATGACCAGTGTGATCAGGAGGTGTGCTGGTAGGTAATCTCTGTTTGTAGTGGGAAGGGGAAGGAAAGAAATTGTTTGGGGGAAAAAAAAAAAAAAGAAAGAGAAACTGTGTCTTGAAAATAAGAGAGTCCGAGAGTAAACTAAGAGTCCCTTAGGAATCTCCTTGTCTCATTACTCTTGTAAATCTGAAGCATAATAGCGTCGTTCCAGGAGCAGTCAATAAGGATGGATTTCTTGCATTCTCCGATGTGTCAGGCTTTGGAGTGAAGGATGCAAGACAGCAAGGCTGGAAGAGCTTCAGAAAACATAGCCCTCATTTGCATCATCCCATTTGTTGTTGGAAGGGTGGTTTGTGTATGTACAGGCTGAAATACTATAATTTTGAGAGTTTGAGTGGCAGGGGAGGTTAAAAAAGAATAGAGCTGGATGTCTTTGTTTTTCAGCAGACGCATGCATGAAGGTCAGACTCGCTTGCCTGAGCTGAGAATTCAAATTTGGAGATTAATGTTATACTTTAAAGGAGAATATGAGTCTGCTATACAAAGGTTGACTGAAACATTTTAATAGTTTTTATGCAACAGCATTTTCTACAAGTCACTTGACACATTTTCTTTTCAAAGTGTTTTGCAGAGAAGCCACTGGAAGGATAGTTTTGCCCACCAGCATAGGAAGGACTTGCTGGCACACAGGGCTGCTCTAGAGCAGATGGAGAAGAAAATTCTTGCTCAAATGTTTAAAACAGGATCTAAGAGACAAATTGTTCTGTAAGGATGGAAATACTATGCTTTCAAGGCCTCTCATGGCCTGCCTTGCTGGCGGTTGAATGGTCTGCTGTGTCTTCCCTTCTGGAATAAATGCAGTTTGGTGGGTGGTTTGGTTTGGTTTGGTTTTCTTAGTTACTCATTAGGATACTACTTAATCTGAGTGCTTAAAAAAGGCAGTGGTTTTTGCATTTCCTGGCTAATCACTCAGGTTAGACCCAGAGCTACAGGTCTTGATTGATTTTCCATTCAGAGACAAACAGGGAATTGCAAATCAAGGCAATGTTTTGCCTGAGTGAAGACTGAGAAAACAAATAGGGATTTTTGGTGCTGGAAGTGTCAGTTCTGTCCTGGTCAGTGAGGGTCAAAGAGGAAGCCCACAAAATCCAGGAGTATCTTGTACAGGAATTACAAGGAAAGAGTGGAAATCATCCTGTGTTCAATGCACTTCTCACATTGACTTCATACCATCTCCCTTTCTAAATTTTCCAACTTTCTCATTTTTAACCCCAGACTTTGCTGAAGGAAACATTCACCACAAGGCCCTGCTGATCTCAGTGACTGTTTGCAGCATCCTTCTGGTGCTTATCATCATATTCTGCTACTTCAGGTAAATAAGGAATATTTTGGCAGCTTGTTAATGTTCCTCCCAACATTTATCTTTTTATAGATTTAGGAAATTGAAAAAAAAAAAAAATAGAAGCGGACCTTAGAGGAAAGAAATAAGAAACTGTAATTTTATCATGAGAAAAAAATGTGTATTTTATTGATGCTATTCACAGGGGTACCTGTGTGATGGATTTCATACAGAATCTTTCACTCAACATCCTTAAATTCAGGTTGAAGAACAGAATATTCTTTAGTGAGAAGGCCAAAGAACAAATTTTGTAGAGAAATTTGTGAAAGGGAAATATATCTAAGACTTCTAAATTTGTTTATGTGATGAAGAGCTGATCATAAAAAAAAAGACAATACAGGAATGTCAGTAAATATATCTAGAGTGGTATCATAATCTACATACATTACATTTTAATAATTTGACATATTCCAAATTTTTTACATATTCCCAGATTCCATGACCTTACCTCCTCTGGCTCCTAGAAGTGCACTGCAGACAGTAAAATAAAGTTACTGACTTGGTCAGTGTTGTAAACATATTTAAGTTTCTGAAAGGAACACATTTGGTTGCTTTGCAGATTTACCCCAGACTGCATGGCCTGTGAGTGTTATACTTAGAATTTTGATGATGTAAACAGTTGCTAAAAATAAAATGAAAAATTTTGGCCAGCGAGTCCAGTGTATTCCCCAGAGAAGTAGAGAAATCTGTTAGTCTATAAATGAAGGAAATGTGAAGGGCATGTGCATTATTCATTGCACATGTGCTCATTGTATTCAGAACTCATTTTGTTTTCGTGTAAAACCTCAGATACAAGCGCCAGGAGACGAGACCCCACTACAGCATCGGGCTGGAGCAGGACGAGACCTACATTCCCCCCGGAGAGTCCCTGAAGGATTTGATCGAGCAGTCCCAGAGCTCAGGCAGCGGATCCGGGCTCCCTCTCCTGGTAAGGAAGCGATGCTATTTTAGTGCACATTTCAAAGGCTAAAATGTGTAGAGGGAGAAGAGGCACAAAAAATAGATTTACGTTTCCTCAGTTTTGTTTTAGGTTTTTTTTGGGGGGGGGGTTTGGGGTTTTTTTGGGTTTTTTTTTCCTCTGCCAGAAATGACAAGGAGTTAGACTGGAGAGCAGCTGCTTTAGAAGCAGGGGACTAAGTCATGTGAACTAAGCCAAAAAAGGTTAGGGTTATTTTTCTGCCTCATTTAATTTCTTATTTTAGATACCATAGGGTAAGTACAGGCTAAGACAGCTCATGGAAGTATGTTTGGTTTTTTTACACTCCAGTGTACAGGACAGCACCTGGCCCACTGATGTTGTTTTCTTCCTTTGTATGTGCAACACACAGCAGGATTTCAAACACTGCCCCATCACCTTTTTCTAAAGGGAACTGTAAATTGTCAGACTTGGAACCTTTTTATTTGTAGGCTTCACTTTGCATTCAGAAGTCAAGGGGGATTTTTTTCCTCGTAGTATGGCAATCTCAAAAGTTAATGGGATGGAGTTTGTGATTGTTTCTGAACAGACTCCAGGATTGTTAAACCTGCTGAAAAGGCAGAACGATCTGTAGCAATATAGTCCTGTTCACCAGGGGGTTTTGCTTCCGGGGAACATCACTGGTAGAAAAGAATTGGTAAAAAAGCTAGGTTGCTTATTTAAAATAAGTGCCTCTGAGAAACTGGAAGATTTCATTTTCATTTTTCAGAGTGGGTATGTCCCTCCTGTCTTCCAAACCTATTAGTTTGTATTGATGCTACTACTGCAGGTGTTGTCCAGCTTCCAAGTACCATGTACTGTCTGGCTGTTTTTGCCCACACCTATTTTTTAAACACCCTAAAGAAGACATTCAATGGGAAGTTTTATATTTCCTTAAAAATGAAGCAACAAGCTCTGTCCTATCCCATGCCGATGTCTTTCTAGCACCCTGTAGTGGTTTTGGTTCACTAATTTGAGATTTTCTGGCCAATGGAAAGGGAGAGATCTTGTGTGCAGTTTAGGACCATTCCTAATGAGTTTCCAGCTGATTTAATTGTGAAGGATTCTTCCTTTTATGCTTTGGGGTTTGGTTGTTTTGTTGTTTTGTTTTTTGGTGGGTTTTTTTTTTTTTTTTTGCACCTGCCTCATCAAGGTCTTCATCTTCACTTGTTCCAATGACATAAAAAATGTAATAATTTAGAGCAAATACAAAGAACTTGGTTGTACTTCTCTGAGAGGATGTGTTTCCAGCAGCCCATGTGGGTGCCCTGGGAACCTCACAGCAGTGTATGGCTCAGTCCTTCATCCCAGGATCCCAAAAAAGCTGGAGCAGTGCTGGTTATGACTGCTTGTTCTTTATGCCTTCCTCTGTCCCAGTGAGCAGTTTGAAGGAGGGATCTGTGGTCTCAGTGCTGCTCCCAGGTCTGCCCTTGTAGTGGATGGGAAAAGGAATTCCTGCTGCTGAGCTGCAGTCATGGCTGAGGTGCCATCCCAGCTGGGATTGCTCAGCAGCTCCCAGAGCTGTGCCTCTGCCCCATGAGGCAGAAACCCTCCAGCCTTCTGGCAGGCCACTCCTCTCAACCTTGGAGACTCTGCAGCCACTGGACCAAGTGATTTTCCTCCAGGAACTCTTCCTCCCCATCTCCCCCTTGCTTACAAAAACCCCATGCAGTTGCTTTTATAAGTAGTGATTTTGGGTGGAAGAGAAGAAAATGGGTCTTGCACTTGGCAGTAGGTGTTTGCTGCATTCCCAGACAGCTACAACCCCTGTGAGCTCACCAGGAATGCACAGAGTGATGCCCCATGCCTGAAACAAGCGTATAGGAGGTGCCTGGCAGTAATGCTCTGCTCTATTGTGCAAGAGCTTATTTTTAACCTTGTTTCTTGTGCAAAGACTGAAACATCCAGGGTTATAATTTCAGGAAAGTAAGATGCAAATTTAATGCAAAATGTCACCTTATGCTAACCAGTAATCTTTTTCTTCTGTGTGGAACATTTATTCTAATGGGTACAAATATTATACCCAAAACAAGTATTAGCCAAGAATTTGTCAGTGTGACATTCAGCAAGTGTTCTTTCTCCTGACCTGTCTGTACCTCTGACAGAGGAGTTTGCTGCAAGTCAAATGCTGCAAAATGGTCTGTCTGAAGAGATTGCTGAGCTACAATTTGGTCTCTACCTTCTCACACATTTTTTTTCATAATTTCCCTTCCAATGAACTTTGCTTTTCAAGGGACTGCACCTGAGCCATAGGTATGAATTCTCTGTTCAAAATATTAAATTTACAAAAGGTTGGTCTGTCTAAATTTTCATCTGCAGTAGCTGAACACATTTAGCTGAATGCCAGGAAAGTAGAAATAGTTGGTAATTGGATTGTTTCCACTCAGGGAGACGAAAGAAAAGGTCATGTAACCTTACCTGACTGCTTACAGAGCTCAAGCAGCCAAATACAGAGATTTAAAAAGAAATGACAAACCCCCAGCCCCACTCAGTGTAAATAACTCAACACGAGCACATCATTCAGCATCTTATGAAATCAGTTCTGCTAACAATTTTGATTAACCTATTTGTTTTAGAAATCATAATTGGTTTATGATTCAAGAAGGAGCTGAATTCCTTAAAAAAAAAAAATTGTTCATAGGAAATCATTTGACCAGTTCTAGCAAGACAAAACCAGGTTAAGGCCTTTCACATAGTATTCTGCCGCCTGAAAACCCATAACAGAAATGTGTTTTTCATTTTCTTAATGTAATTTAATAAGGAACTTTTCATCATTAAGTATTGTAATTGCATGTACTTTATGATGCCATTACATATATTTACACAAATTAAGTTATTTGATGTAACTACATTATTGTTCAGGATGCATTTTTAAAATGGGAAAAATAGAAAGCAACAATGCTAAAATGACATTACAAAATGTTACAGCAAAATTCCAATGTAATATAACTATTGTTCAATCACTATATGAGAGTATAAAAGATAAATCAATTTTAAAAATTAAGGATAATCTCTATTGTTGGCTTTCATTGTTGTTAATCAAAAATAATGGCACTGAAGCTACCATCTTGAACATCTAATAATGCAGTGCAGGGCTGGAAAAATGGAATTCTGTTTAAATGACAGAAGAAGAAAACTGGGATATTTGAAATAGCTTTGCATAAATACTGCAGTATGTTTTGCTTCTTAAAATTGTTCAATATGAAAACCAGTAGTTCACTTAAAAAAAGAATGATGATAGACCTGACCTAATAGGTTTTGAGTTTGTCCTTGGATGCACATTCACGCTGCAGTCATGGCACATTCATGGCAGTCCTGCCTGGCATTCCCAAACTGGTGGTTTCCACTGGGCCTCCCAAGCGCAACAAAGGAAGAAAATTACTTAAGAAAATCAAGTTTTACTCATTTCTGTCTGCCAAGATTGCAAAAATATTTTTGATTTCATGAAATGAACATGATTTCATAGGGATTCAGTTAGAGCAGTTAGATTCACTTGCTGCAATAAAACACTGGAGGTTTGTATCTGGATGGTGGCAGAAAGAGCAAGAGGCCACAAATTTGAACTTGTGCAGATTTTGCCAATTGCTTGGGCCAGATGAAAATCTCATTGCATTGGTGGCAGTATTCCTTCAAAATCTTACCAAACCCTACCAGACGAAAACTCATTAGCTGTGGGTTGAACTGACAGTGCTGTAGCACAAGAGGGTGACATTTTAAATCTCCTGTTATATTAAGTTGAGGCAGAGTCAACCCCGTGAATTGTGTTGCAGCATCTACTCACATTTTTATTTGTGAACTTTTAGAAAGACATGATCTGCAGACATACTCGAATCTGATGAGATTATAAGTCTCCATTTGTCCAAGATTTTTTGTGGCTGTAAAAGCTTGTTAAATGTAGAGGCAGTCTGTCATCCTTGTGAAGAGAATCTCTGCAGTGCTGCTGTGGACATTGATCTTGCAATACCCATGATTTTAGCTGACAGTACAGCCACTGACAAAGCTGGCACAGACACTAGAAAGCTGTTCTTTCAAATATTTTGGGGGGGAAATTGCTTTTTTATGAATACTTTCATATCATTATTTAAATCAATGTAGGCACATGTGTTTTAACTCTGTAAATAGTGATTGAGGTTCCTAACCAAATATATATTTTGAAATAATTAGGGATGGCAATTTAAAGGAAGGTGATAGGAAGGATCATCCTGAAAAAAAAAAAAAAAAAAAAAAGGTAAGTTTGTAATTTTGCTAGGTTTGGAGCTCTTATAGGCTTTTGACTCTTGTGAGCCCTAGCCTTGAGTCTCAGCAGTGTTGTATTTTTATATTAATGAAAATGTGTTACCTACTCCTTTGGAATTTGGACGCCATTGAGGTGACCAGGAGTGTTTTCTGTCCAAACTTTTCCAAAAATGACCAAAAAACAACTCCACCAAGCACTACCTCCTGCAGAAAGATTTTAAAAAAATTCAAGGTGCAGGGACAAACATTTCCTTTACACTGACTGATGTAGACCACTGTATATTTGAGTATGCATGGAAAGGCTTCTTTTTAGTGGTGGGAATGTCCTCAGCAGCAGTGTGTCCTGGAGAAAATGGGAGCATCTGCAGTTGTGGAGGGTTGCTGAAATCCATGTCACAATGGGTGCGTATTCCACACTCTTCTGGGCTGGCTGTGTGGGAAGCAGGCACAGGAGGAGGGAGGTGAATGCAGAGATTTCCACTGAGCAAGGTATAAGATCTGCCTTGGCATTTCACAGGTTCAAAGGACCATTGCAAAACAGATTCAAATGGTGAAGCAGATTGGAAAAGGTCGCTATGGAGAAGTCTGGATGGGAAAGTGGCGCGGTGAAAAGGTAGCAGTGAAAGTGTTCTTTACTACAGAGGAGGCCAGCTGGTTCAGAGAAACAGAAATCTACCAGACTGTCCTGATGAGGCATGAAAATATTCTTGGTGAGTGAAGTGAAAGAGAATTATTTGATGGTGAACAGGTTTTTGAGATTAGCAATTTTGTATTTGCTGTTATCTGATGTACTTTCCGATGTGCTTTGTTTCCCTCTGTGCTCTGCAATTAGCCACCCAGAGCTCTTCAAAGGAAAGTTGTTTAAAGGATTATTGAAACATAAATAAAAGTTAAAAAAAATAATGGGGTTTAGGGGTTGTTATTCCAAACACAACATGTCTGTTTCAGCCACTGGTATATCCGTATCTGGGCTTCTGAAAGTGCATTAAAGGCTAGAGGTGAGGCACAGCTGCATGGAAGTAAGATGAAAAGAATTAAATATGTTATTAAAACAAACCTGCTGAAATGGATGACAGTTCAGAGTTCTGAGCAGTCCAAAAAACCCCCTGAGAAGTATTAACTTGAAAATAACCTCTTCTTTTTCTTTTTGTAGGATTCATTGCTGCAGATATTAAAGGTACAGGATCTTGGACCCAGCTGTATCTTATCACTGACTACCATGAGAACGGCTCACTTTATGATTACCTAAAATCCACCACCTTGGACACAAAAGCCATGCTGAAACTGGCTTACTCCTCTGTCAGTGGCTTGTGCCACCTGCACACTGAGATCTTCAGCACTCAGGGCAAGCCTGCCATTGCCCACCGTGACCTAAAGAGTAAGAACATCCTGGTGAAAAAGAATGGCACCTGCTGTATAGCAGATTTGGGCTTGGCTGTTAAATTTATCAGGTGAGTGGATGTGAGGGGAAGTTAATAAATCTGGTGCAAAAGTTTCCTTACTTGTTGACTGAGTGTGTACGAGTGAGCAAGCGCCTGCAGTGTTTGTGCACACCTGGGCTTTGCTCATCTGTGTGTGAGGTTACCTGTGGGGGGGGGGAGAATGTCACATCAGCACCTCATGCAGGTGTATAAATAGTTGCTTTTTAAATATTTGAGCACATTAGCTGTGTTTGTATAAAGGGTCAGTTTTCATCACTCCACCCTCCATGTATTCCTGCCCCAGTATTGCTGGCACACAGTGAAAGGACACAGCAGTGACAGGTTGAAGTCACATCACTGAGCTTGTCGCTGAAGCATTCAGCTTGTCTGATCCCATGAAAATTCACTCCTCAACTTAGAGAGAAAAATACTAATAATTTGCACTAGTTACTAACTAGGATTTATTGAAAAGGACCCCATTTGGGCTGCCTTTTGTTTCATTTCCTACAAATCAAATTGCCCAAGTACAGATTTGATTTTTGAAATGGCTTTTAAATTTGATTTTAAAAAATGGTTGTGTGTTTAAACAACTTAGAAAGAGCAGACAGGTAGAACTTACTCACTCCTGGGATTCATGAGGAGCCACTGCTCTCTGACAGCTCTGCTCAAAAGCAGCTCGAGCTCTCGGCAGTGGTCCTGGTGGTGGAGGCGCGTGCTCCGAAGTTTCTGATTTTTCTTCACACAGAAATGTGTCCAGAATACATAGACTGAAGGTTTCCGTTTCACAGGTCAGCTTTGAAACCGTGCACTCCCTGGAGTATTAAAAAAATTCAGGAATCCTGTACAAATCTTGAACTGAAATTACTCAGAGTGAAAGGAAAGGCAGTTTTTATGTTCTTTTCTTACTGTTCACTTACCTGCCGGGTTCCTTGGTGAGGCATTTCCTTTATGAGCCTGACCTTTCTTCAGGAGACAAGAAGGGAATATTTTTACTTTGAGGAACAGAGGTCTAGAAAACAACAACTTGAAAATATACAATAAAAAGTTTTGGGGAAGAAATTCACCCTTTGCAGGTGTACTTTGCCTGGCAAATACAGAGCAGCACACTGCTTAGCTGTGAATAAAGAAGAGCTAGGAATTACCGAGTGCTGTTAAAAAAGAAGGTGAAATTTGGATTTTTCACACTCCAGATGGAATTTATGTTATGTACTTGGCTTGTTTTCATACTGAATCCTTCCTCAGACAGCATTTCTCATGCAACAGCAAGGAACAGAAAATAGTTGGAAAGGGTGTGCACTGCTGAAGCTGATGATTCTAGTAAAATTCTTTGTGTTTCCATTTCATTTGAAATAATACAAGATAATGCAGGTCACTGGATTTATGTTACTTTCTTGCAGGTGTACAGTAGTGCCACTAGCATATGTATGTGTAGGTGACTGGTTGTACCACAGACTCAGCTTTTCTTCATATCAGAAGGTGAAAAGAATTGGTGTACATGAAGAAAACTATAGAAATACAATTATTCTGTGAGCATCTGTTGTATCCACCATATTTAAAATACATACATTTTGAAGGTGAATAAAGGAAAACAGACCTTTTTAAGCAAACCAGAGTATCTGCCATATATTAAACTTTTAAATATATTGAAACGGATGTAGCTGAATCTGAGTTAATAAGAAAAACAAGAATCCATTCACATAATTAATGGGAATATTTTTCCCTGTATGTCGTCTCTTCTGGTCAATGTGTGAGGTGTGACACATTTGCTTAGATGTTTTTATGCATTTATCTCTCTGTGTCTGCATATCTTGATGTGTAAAGGTTGGAAGGGATCAAACATAATGCATGCAAAAAATAATAGTTAGATTCATCTGTCTTGCAGATCTAATTTGCTACAGCTGAAAGATACTGCCCCAGCTACTCGGTATCCCCCATTAATTGCTGAGACTGAAGCATTAGGTGGTGGAGTATGTTAAGAAAACAGCGTTTAATGAAGATTTGATTGTTATCACTAACATTAGAGCTTGGGCTAATGCTAATGAAATCTCGAAAATGTTACAGCATCCCTGTTGAGTCTTATCTCCATTGTGGTTCTGCATTTGAATGCTTAACATAGCCTCAGGCGGGTCAGCCTTTTAAGGAGGGTTGCCTTCACACTAAGAGGCTTTTCTTGCAAGAATTGTTCCATTAAGATTATGCATTACTTTTGACCTTGTTTGAGAGTGGATGTGATGTGGATTTACTACTTCTCCCGTCTAAATTGCTTTATTTTCGACCCACTTTACTGCATTCTTGATGCCCTTTTTTTCTCCTTCTTTTTCTTTTAGTGACACAAATGAGGTAGACATCCCTCCAAACACCCGTGTAGGAACAAAACGTTATATGCCTCCCGAGGTGCTGGATGAAAGCTTGAATAGAAATCACTTTCAGTCCTACATCATGGCTGATATGTACAGTTTTGGACTCATCCTTTGGGAGATAGCAAGGAGATGTGTTTCAGGAGGTAAAGAGCTGGGAGATCACTTTTAATTGTGTCAGTGAACCTCAGGCCTTCCATTGCGCCTTGTTTTCCGGGTAATTGTTTTTACAGTAATAAACAGATGTGGGTAAACCATACAGGTAACTCTCCTAATGTCTGTTTTCCTGTTGAAACTTATTTTGAAGCATCAGTCAGTGCTATTTCAACAGCAGAGATTTAGACTGTATTTTAGTGGCTCGTTTGAAGGCAGCTGATGCCTGCACTGAGGAAGAAGTGTGGAACTCATTTGGGGACCTTTTCTAAAGGCATCGCGTTTGTGCTGGACTGGGGTGTTCAGCTAATTTAGCAGAAAGAAAGTAGTGGTTTCTTAGTTTAATTAAGAGTTAAATGAAAGGAGGAGGACAAACAATTTGGGGTTTGCTGTTTAAAACAAATAATCTTTGAAATAAACTCTTTGAAATAAATAATCTGTTTACTAGACAAGTAGCAAAACACTGGAGGGAAGTGGCACTTGTTACATCACTGTCATACCAGTGATGTGCCTCATTTCCCTCTTTCTGCATGTAGAGCTCAGTGTCATGCAGAAGTGATGGGTGTTGTTACCTCTCTTTTGCCACTGGGAAAGTTAAATGCACAGAAATGACTTGGTAGCAGTTCTGTGCCAGTTTGGTGGTAAGAGTAGAGCATGTCTCTCTTTGGTCTCTGCCACCTTCAGCATTCCCTGTGGGTTTTTAAATCCTTCAGTGTGCTGAATGCTCACTGTAGAGAAGCTGAATGTTGCCAATGAGCAGCAGGATCCCTGTGTTTAAAAGCTGGTGATGTGTATTGCAATGTTGTGAGGTGAAATCTGTAATATTTTTGTCATTGTTGCTGTGCACAAAGAATGGTACCTTGCCATGTTCTGAAAAGGCACAGAAATGCCCTTTAGTGTTTTTCCAGGACCACTGATAAGAAGGAGACCTAACTCAAGGTTAATTCTCTCTCAGATTACTCTGATACAGACTCTACACTAATGGCTCTTAGTGTGAGAACTTACTGGAGATTGCTGGACTGGACAGCAGTGATAGAAACTGTTCTCACTTGGCACGTTACTGCACTTTTGGGTTAGATACCTGGCCAGTCTTTACACAGCAGTGGTGGCGTTGGAATTTGACTGTGGAATAAACTTCTAGTCCTTTTTAGGGGCAGCACACCCAACTGTTACAAAGTACGGCCAATCTGTTATAAAATGAAAGGGGAAAAGGAAGGTTTTGTTTTGTTTTGTTTTGTTTTTCCTGCAAGTGACAGGCAACTAATTGCTTCTTTCAGGAATAGTTGAGGAGTACCAGCTTCCATACCACGACCTGGTGCCCAGCGACCCCTCGTACGAGGACATGCGGGAGATCGTGTGCATCAAGAGACTGCGCCCCTCGTTCCCCAACAGATGGAGCAGTGATGAGGTGCCTATCATCCCTCTCAGCATGCAGTCTGTGCTTCTAATCAGAGCTAGGGACTGAGATTGACCCAGTTCTGCATCATTTTGAGGGAGGATGATATTTACCACTGGTGCTGCCGTTTGGGAATAGCAGCATGTAGATGAATAGTCTGTGGGGAGATGAAAGATTTAGGTGGCATGAGGTTGTGAGTGTGGGGGAAAAAAACAACCTCCCTGGGATGCTCGAGGTCTTGTGCAACAGCCAGTGTGAGAAGATCTAACCAAATCTCACCTGCCTCATCCTCTCCCTAGCCAAATCCCTCTGAGCCTTCAGACTGGGGCTGGAAACACTGGAGGAAGGAGTAGCAGTTCCCAAAAGGGCTTTTGTCTGGTGGCACTCAGTGTTTGGTTTGCTACCACATGTGTCAGGGATTGGGAAGGTTTATTGCAGTAGCTGCTCTTGATTAGTTGGTTGGCATCCTTGGTAATCCCACCCCAGGCATTCCAGCAATAAAAGGACAATTTGTTACCACATAGTCCTTGTGTATTACCAAAAATACATTTATAAAAATCTGCATTAATCTACATGAACCGTGTTTGGCTGGTCTGGGCAGTGCTGGTGGTGTTTATCTGTAATGGCCTTAGGAAAGACCTTTTCCCCTGAGTTTTTCAGCATTGCCACACGTGCAGTCTCCTGTGCCACTGACCCTGGTGGGACTTTCTCTGCCCTTCTCTCCGCAGTGCCTGCGGCAGATGGGGAAGCTGATGATGGAGTGCTGGGCTCACAGCCCTGCCTCCCGCCTCACCGCCCTGCGCGTCAAGAAAACACTTGCCAAAATGTCAGAGTCCCAGGACATTAAACTCTGACTCTGCCAGAGGCCCCTGGAAATGGACTTTCTTGTGCAGGCAGAAGTCCTGAAGATGTATCAAAAGTCTTTGCTAATGGAGGAGTCACGCTGAAGAGCAGCCGTGAGTTTTTGAGGAGACTATCCATTGAAAAATCCACCTGAATTTTGGCATGCAAGATGGAAGAGGCTTGTCTGCCCTTGTTTACATGGGGAAATACAGTTTTAGTAACTGGTTTAAGATTATGCATGTTGCTTTCCATGAAAGCCACTTATTATTTTATTATTATTATTATTGTTATTATTATTATTTTGATTGTTTAAAAAGAGACTGCTTTAAATTTTATGAAAATAAAACTTTTGGGTTAGAAGTAAAAAAGATGTATATTGTTACATTAAAAAAAAAAATTGGAGGAAACTGCTGAAAATGAAAGCAAATCAACTTTTTCATTTCCAAAAAGACTATTGCACTCCAGCCTTAAAAAAAACAAAAAGGTGAGTGGATCTGTGTAGCTCAGAGGAGCTGTAATGGAGCCTGCCTTAAAAGCCACCTATTTGTGGAGATAACTTTCCAAACCCTGTGTGTGCAAGTGATTCTCAGAGTACAGAGATGGAGCCCAATTGCATCCCTGCCATCCCTGGTGTGGGTGGCCTGATTCCTGTGGGTGGCCTGTCCCGGGAAGGTCATGCTTTGTTTAAGGTACTTGGGAGCTGTATGAATATGGTTTGGTGTGACTTTTAAAGAAGATCTTCATGTTTCTAGGAAACCTGGTGGGAAGAGTACCACAGTGATAAACAAGTGCCCATTTTCTTGGCTTTTTTTCCCCTTCCTTTTCCCCCACTGCAAAATAAAATATTTTGTGTGCAAGTGGAACTAAGGTACACATTTGAATCTGCTGTGTAATTTGAAACTTCTAGGACCCACAAACAACCACTTTTCAAGAGGAAATTCCTTGTGAGAAGGAATTATTAAGTTGCTCTTTCATTTGTGTAAATGTGAGGGGTCCACCTACAAGCACAGCTGAGAAAAAAAATAAATCTGTGTTCCCTTTTTTAAGGGAAAGTGAAAAACCTCAAAAGTGCCCATTTCTGGGGTGGCAATCATATTTTTTTGAGTGTGAGGAGACTGGTGCCTTGAGGCTGTAGTAGGGAATGACAGGGAGGAAGGGTGGGACACATTGGGTGGGTGGTGAGAGCTGGGAGCCGTGGGCAGCAGTGGGTACCTGCCTCCAGCACTCCTGCTGCAGTGAGACACCACAAACTGAACTGCTGGCTCGAGTTTTATCTGCATTATTGTTTTGTGTGCCCCTCCAGCAGCCTCCACACCTCTGGCAGCTGCTGCACAGCAGTGCCAGGCTCAGCTGCCAGGCTGGGGCTGTGTAGCAATGTGGTTCCCAGCAAGAGGAGCTGTCAGGGGAAAAGGGCAGTGGGAAACGTATTTTCTGTCTTCCCCTGTTCCTCCTTCCTGGGTCTGCAGTGGTTGTAGCAATGCTAATGCTACAGAAGGGGAAATGAGAGGTGAAATATACCCTGGGAAGCGTTTTCTTTGGAAAGGTTCTGTTTTTCCTCAGATTACCAAAGCTGAGCTGCATGGGAGTTACTGGTTTACCCTTTTTTACCCTTCATTTGTTTTTTAAAAATTTCCTGCCTGCCTATGTTGTTTTACTAGACGGTGTTCAGCTTAATTTTTAAATAAGTCCTTACAAATGCTGCTTTGATTATGCTAAGCCTATTTCAGAACTGAAATAATTGCCATGCAGGATTTAGCCTCAGCACTTCTGTAATGTTTCTTTCTCTTTTTTTTTTCCCTTTTTGGACAAAACTGATTTATTTGTGGTAGGTAGGTGTATAATTGGGGTTTAGCTTAACAGCTCCCTGAAGGTATTTCTAGCTGGAAAAATTACCATTTTATACTTTCAAGCTAACAGAGAAAAATGCGCAGTTCAAGAGAACCAGCAAGACCTCCATGATGATAGGTGTTAAAAAGCTTAATCAGAAGTTTTTTGTTCAATAGAATGCTTTTTCTGCAGTGCAGTTTCCCTGCCTGTACCCAAATTTAACAAGCAATACAAAAAGAAAATCTCTGAGAGTTAATAATACACCAAATCCTGACCCCAGGAAGGGCAAGGATGGTTTCCCCATCCTTAAAAACTGTTTGTGAGGCTGAGAGCAGAGTTTGCTCCTTGGCCACCTTGACCTTGAGATTTGTGGGCTAAACTGGGGACAGCCCAGCCTCACTTCACCTTTTTGTCTTAGTGAATGGAGCCATGGCTTTCCAGTCTCATTTCTTCCCACAGAAGCCAGCACACCCTGTGGAACTGAGAGTTCTCAGCTCCAAAGAAGGGCACGGGACCTGCAGGTGCCAGCTCGCACAGCAGGGATGCTTCTGTCCTCCCTGTTTAGGTCTGTTTCACCTCCTCCCTCCTAATATATATATATTTTTTAATAAATTAGCAGGGCTCTCTCCCCAGGAGTGTTTTGGAGGGTGCTTTGCCAGCTGGCAGCACGAGGCATGCAGTGAATGCCCTTGGCACCTGCTGTCAGCATGTTGCAAGTCGTTGGTTTCCTGAGCAAATATTACCTTTTTTTTTCTGGTCCAAAAGAAAAGGGTCTAAGATACTGGTTGATAGTTCACATAAAGTGTGTATGTTAAATGTTCAAGTTTATGTGTTTTTATATATATATATATATATAAATATATATATATATATTCAGTTGCGAGTCTGGAATAGCTCCAGTATGTGGATTAAGAGTAAACTATTATGGATGAAAAAGCACTAAATAAAACATAATATTTATTTATGAAAATGCATAAATGACAAATCACTGCAACGGTGCTGTATAGGAAAATAGATAAATATATATATATATATATATAAATGAGGAGACACACACTGAGAAAGCAAACAGTCTGCGGTTGTGTAACTAGTGCCTGCCTATTTTCTCCCAAGATTGGATTTTGCCCTCAAATCTATCCACTGTAATCTATTGTGAAGGGCTATTCCTAAGGCCAAAAAACAGCCTAAGGCAAGTGTGGAGGTCTTTTGTTCCAGCACTGTGACATTGGAGTCAGGATGCCTGCATGGGTGACTTCCTGCAATGCTCAGTGTGTCATTATTAAGGTTCAGCACCTGCAGTGACTGCAGGTTAGTGTTTATTTTGCCAGGTGTGGCCTTTTAATGTCACTTCCATATTTTGATAGTTTCAAAGGGCACGTTGATGAGGGCTTGGAAGTCACTGGTAAAGATAATTGTGGCTTCGGTGCCCAAGGGTCTAGAAATCCACTTTTCAAATGTAAATCATTCAAGGAAGTGTAGTTTAGTTTCTTCCTGGCATAGGTGAGATGGCATTTGTAAGTGGGAGAAGAAAAAAAAAGAGAGATGCCATCTAGCAACTGCTATCCTTTCTCTAGCACAAAGTTATTTCTATTAAAGAAAAGGTTGTCAATGTAGAGACTAAGAAACTAATTTGTGTTCTTTTTTGAGAACCAGTGCCTTATTAAACCTGTAAATACTGTAATTAGAAAACCTGGGGAACAAACTGTGTTATGTTGTATTTGTTCGAATTGTATATGGTTGTTTTAACGTTCCCCCCAATAAAATTGCTTCCATCTCCCCATGACAGAGATTGCTATTTCCTTTTCATGTGCTTGAAAAGCACCATCTTTTTGTTTTATTTCCCTGGAAAGATTATTTTGACTGTGCCTCATTTTATTTATTTTATTTTTATAAGATTTTTTCATCTGAACAAACAAGTAAACAGCAATATGTTGCATATGTTTCCACTGGCATAAAAAAGCATCACTCCTTTCACAAGTCAGTGAAGAGAAAAATAGTAATTAAAATAGTGTTATCACTAATAGAGCAGTTGCTTGTGTTTTGTGGCTGATTATGTAAATCTATCGGAACTCTGCATTAGCATAATATTTTTTTAGACACCCCCCTTCATTCTGCCACATCTTTATGAGTACTTTTGACTCCTATTTTTAATAGCACAAGAGGAACAGGAGTCATCTCTGCACAGACTGAAGCAATAATTCCCAGCCCCATGTATCAGGTGAAAAAGTTTCAGCCTAAAATCCCGAGCATCAGCTGAAAATGGCATTGCTTAATGTGAGACATGGGGTGTGTACCTCTGCATCCAGTGAGGCATTTCTGGGAATTTGTCCCTAAAGCTGGAGCACTATTCTCATTCTGCAGTGCTGTGCTGCAAATCCACCTCAGTGTTTCCTAATGTTTAATTGCCTTGCTGGTTATTTCCAGAGAAGTGTGTAAATAATGGCAATTTTCTCTTCAGCTGCACAGCCCCTGCAGCCCTCCTGCTTTGCCCCAGACCGTCTGTGCTCAGTGGCATTGCAGTTATTCCCCAGCAGCATTTCTACAGCCCCCTTGACCTGGCCACATTGAGGTGACCAAGCCCTGGCTGCACATTGCCCCTGGCATGCCACTGAATCCACAGTTCTTATGTACAGAAACATTTCTTCTGAGGAGATTTTCTTTTTTTAAAAAAGAAACTAAATAAAAGACTCCACTTCCAAGCTTCCAGGAACTAAACAATTGAACAAAAGGTGTATTTTTTTTCCAGTTGCTTATAAATATAATTTATTACCTGTTTAAAAATTCTTTCTTACACTTTGTACATGTCAAGCTGACAGAATAAATGCAGGCATTTACAAACAGAGGGAAGGAGAAAAAAGGGAGGGGGGTAAGAGGCACACTCAGAACTAGTAAACCACACCTCCACTGTACAGCAATACAAATAATGCAATGGCTAGCACTTCTCCTGTAGTAAGTCAGTCTTTAGAAAAGGAATTGCATAGAAGATACAGCAATAGGGAAATCAAAACCAAAAGAGTTCTCCAGATCTGAATAGCAAAGAAAACAAATCCCACGAACCCCGGTAGAGCTGTGACATGGGAAGAGAAGGGAGAAATGTGATACACCTGGGTCACACAGATGTTTCTTTTCCTACGGGCCCTCCTTTACTTTGGAAAGGTACTGAAGGTACCCTCTTTTATTTTATTTTTTTTTTCTTCAACAATAATAGAACATGTGTTAGCATAAAGAGTCTACCACACAGATGTGTGAAAACAGCCATGCCACAACTCCTCTGTCTCAGCTGTGTCACACACCGCGGGTTATTGGCTCTCGGCTCGGGTGTTTTTGCAAGGTACCTTGAAAAATCTGCAGGGAGAAGAGTGTTTTGCCTCTTCTTCCTAATTTTGTTTACTTTCCAGACCGATTTTGCTTTTTGTTAGTATTGTGCTAGCTCCCAAATTTACTGGCAGGCGGTAGTCAGAGCCAGCTGGTGGCAGCCAAAGAAGCTCTGGGGCCCGTGCAAGCTTTTCTCATCTCAGGGCTCTTGTCCCATCACCCTCCCAATGACATCCCACTTCCTCACAGGCATCCCAAAGCTACTCCCCTGCCATGACATGGGATGCTTTGGGAGCAGAGGGCAGGCCCAGGATGCAGCACCCGTAGAAATTAATCTCTTTGTCAGCAGTTGAGGAGACTGAGCCACTAATAAATACATTTAAACAGCACCACAGAAAACACGAAATACCTATTTGGGATAGAGGTTTGTGGGAATTCTGGATTATCATTGCTTTTTTTTGTACAGACTCAAAGGACTTCCAGATAAGGGATTTTCAGATTTCAGGGAGCAGGGATCAAGTTTAAAGGACAAATAAGTAAATAAACTAAATGCTCCTATTCAAACAAGGAGCCTGACCTACCAAACTTGTGGCTTTAATTTAAGTCCAATTCCAGTTACTTGCCAGTTTTTACTCTGTTGGCTTT
Organism: Melozone crissalis; assembly: GCF_028551555.1. Taxonomy (NCBI): domain Eukaryota; kingdom Metazoa; phylum Chordata; class Aves; order Passeriformes; family Passerellidae; genus Melozone; species Melozone crissalis. Next base: position 45,599,468 of record NW_026535784.1, on the reverse strand, counting down.
TGACATACTGCCTATTTGACCTTGCAGTGACAATACAGCACTGAATTTTGACCTTTACCTTCCTATTCAGAGGATGCCCATACCTAACATGAGCGCTAAAAGTCTCCAGCAGGTAGTGTCCTTTGTTTTCTCCTCATTGCCTCTAGGTACACACACACTTACTTTGCCTTTCTGTCCCACTTCAAAGGATGTCTGAGATATGTACTTCAGCATTTAAAAATCTGCAGTGCAGCTCATTTATGGACTCAAGGTTTCACACACAAGCTAGGAATGGATTGCAGTGGTGACCCCAAAGTCAGTAACTCACTGGAGTCCTTGTGGGAAAAGGGACAAAGGTTTGGTTTTCATTCACAAACCACTCATGTCTTTGCACCACCTGATACTGACCAAGCCAGCCTGCAAACACTGAGTTACTTCATGGCCAGGTGAGAGCCAGACTAATACCTGAAAAGACTTCTGAACACTCAGTAAGATTGTTTACAAAGCGCCCTGAAAACGAGATTAAAAAAACCCAAGCTAACCTCAACAAAATTATTGTGTTTAAAATTAACCTCAGAGCTGTGGTAACTACTTGGCAGAGCATACAAGGGTCTAAGGGCCCACCCACCCCTCCCTTCCCAATGCCCCCTGCCCCCAAAAGAAGAAGAAAAGGAGAACCAAAAAGAAACTATTGTAGGTAGCAATACATGACATTAGGACACTGTCCACAATGACAGGCTTACAGCATGTAAATACATTTATTCTATATGTAAGCAACTGAAATAGCAGGAAACCCAGGGAATGGACATGTTTGGCTCTGTGGGTATTGCAGACACCAACATGTCTCGTGAGTGTCTGCATTTCTGCCAGCGAGACAGAAAAAAGTCTTGGTCTCCCAAATAAGCAAATCTTGACTGGAGACACCTTCACTGCTGCAAAATTTTCAAGATCCACTGAAACAGCACTTAGATCTTGCACTGTTTAGCAAGACACAGTGGAGCAGTTGTGATCATAAATTTTGAAAAAAACAAACAACCCAACCAAACCCCAAACTTACCCTATACACTGACAGTCACCTTTACAAGAACACAACACAAGAAGAACTGAAGAAAAAAAAAGGTGAAAAGGATTGCCTCCAATAAATGTTTCTTACTCGGAAATTAAAGGTTTTCCTTGAAGTCAGTAGATATTTTATATATATTTATATAATATATATACTATTTATAGCACTAGCAATCAACATGAAATGAAGAGATGGTGTGAAGAGCTGCAGAACTGCTGCAGTACAGAGCCAAAGGTGAACAACTAAAAGGAAGAGCATTTTAAAAAATAGCAATAACTGGAGGATAAGAAGCCCGCAGCCTTTTTTTGTTTGCTTTTTTCTCTTAAAGCAGATGTGCTCACCTGAAATAACATCTTACAACAACTTGTAAGAGTCAGCTCTGCCTGCCAAACTCCTTTGCCACAGGGAGCTTTTTCCTGTGCGACGTTGCTGTGGCGGCAGCGACGCGGTGGAGCTGGGGCTGAGCCCCACGAGATGGCACTGTGTCCATGCAATGCAGGCAGAGGAACTGCTGCTGGGTTTTCTCCCACCAAAAACAATATCCTGAACCCATCTGGCTGCCCTTGCTTCCCACCTGCTCTCCTTGGGGCAGCAGGATGGGGATCTGCTGTGAATGCCACCAGCCAGAGCCCGCTCCCACAGTGCATAGTGCCGCTGCCACTCCCCCAGAAAAAAAGAAAAATCTGAGCAAAATTAATGCAGGGAAGTGTGAGGTGAGGTGGGGATGCTGTTAGCAGCAGTGGCAAAGAATGGGTGCAGAGCTGCTGGGATGAGCTGTGGCTCTGTGGAGGAACCTTCCCCTGGCTCTCCCTGCCCTGTCAGGGCTGAGGCAGCCCAAGGGGCTGTGCTGGGAGCCTGGAAAGACTATGGAACTGGGGCTGGAGAAACCACCCAGCCTGTGATTGCAGCAGGGGATCACGGATGGTTTCTGAGCAGTTGGGGGAAGAACAGCTGCTTCACCACCCAGTGGCAGTCATGCTGCTGCCCAAGTCATGTTCAGTGATGAAGGGTTACATTCCTGACCTCAGCCACTCTTAATCAGTGTGCATTTTTCCTTCCAATAAATCCTCTTTACTGTGATGTTGTGAAAGGAAAACGCCCCAAAACACTGAGGAAGTCGTTCATCTGCCAGTTGTTTCTCTTGCAGAAGGCATCAGAACACAGGTCAGAGGGCTGGCCAAAGGAGCATCAACTCATAGCAAACTCATAGCAGAACAGAAAAATAAGAGAGACTTTGTGGCCCAGATCCTGGTGACAAGGGTGCACATGCTGCCCACCTAGAAAAAATGAGAGCTGGGGAGCAACAGTGAGCCTGGGGATCAACCAACAAAGACTGAGCTGAAAAGGCCAAGGGTTTAAGGACAATTCAGCTCCTGCACCTGCCTTGGAAGGGAAGTCAAGGAAGGCCACATGGGAAAGGTGAAGAAGGACAAACTAAACACAACTGATTACACCTAAAGATGGCATGGAAAGGAGAAAAGCTGAGACCTACCTTTAAGAGCTATTTTAGCTCTCTGAGGTAAGTTAAAGGTGTGGAGAAAGGGCAGAGCTGAAAGCCCCAGTCCAACTCTCCAGAAGTTGAAAGCAAAATTTCCATTAGCATTGCAGTGGGCTGCACTGATGCCCAAGGTGAAAAAGAAGATGGTTGTTCATTGAGAGGATGCCCATGGCATCTCCACATTGAGAGAAGGTGGGGCTTACATGAGCAAAATGCACACAGATGTTGAAAGTTACAATGTCCTCTGGTCTCCAGTTTTGACTGAAATGCTGGTTTGCAAACTGCCTGGTTACCTCTTACAAGGAAGAGAACTTTTTGTGCTGGCTGTCTGGTGGTAAATCAAAACCTAACTCACTGGTCAGGGAACTATAAGCAAAAAGTGACAAGGCTGTGGAAATGTCAAATGGAAAAAAAGGTCAGATGAAATTTTCTTTTCATTTTGACCGATGACATTTTCAGTTACCTTCAAAGGTGCAATCTGGAAAGCCTTGGGGAAAGCAAAACTAAAAGCACAAAAGAGAACAAGCTAACTTCGGTCTCGGGAAGCATATGGAATGGTAATGCATACGTGGGCAGGGGCATGCATGTGTGCACAACAGCAATAACCAGGGCCTGGCTGGGAACCTGGAGTGGACAGGTTGGGGCAGACACGCCTTTCTGTGCCAGACATAAATGACAGCCCAATGACAGCCCAGTCAGGTGGTAAAACTACTGCAATCCTATGCGCTGTCATGTACCAAAACCACAATTTTCAGTGAACAGAACAAAATACGTTTGCAGTGACAACCATTTTTGGTTTGCTCCTTTTGCAAAGCTCCCATCTCACCTGTTTTGTGAGGGCTGTAGAGGGAAAGTGTTCCCTGGTCAGCGACCGAGGACTGCACTGCCCTGCCCAGGCACCAGTGGTGGCAGGAGCAGCAAAGGCAGCAAACCGCAGCGCACAGGATCTCAACTTCACCACTCCACTGCCCTGCACTGCCCCATGGAACACAGGCTTCCCTGGCTGCAGCAGTGCCTGGGAATGTCCATGGAGATCTGCCAAGTGCATCTCACACAGAAGTGACCCAGCAGAGGGCTGGGCTGGCAGCAGCCCTGGCACAGCAAGCATTGCTGGAGCTGGTGGGTTTCAGTGAGACCTGCAGATCTGTGGGGAACTGCTGGCTCTTAGAATGCTACAAAACAAAGTAAAAATTATGGAGGCCCACCTTGGATGCATAAATCAGGTGGAGGATGTCAGTGCCTCCACATGCTTGCACCATCTCTGGTTCACAGCCACCTCAGGACGGCTTCTTGGAGCAACCTGGAGCAACCTGTCACGCCAGGGTCAGACACTTGGTGGGTGAAGGTCAGCAGAGTGTCACCAGTTCATGCTGCCTTGGCACTGGCCATGGAGCACAGCAATGCTAACAAGAGGTGAGCAGCCTCTGTGGGCTGGCAGAGGACTCTGGAGGAGGAGTACGATGACAAATGGAAGGACAGATAGCATAGAGAGGGACACGTCTTAAAAAGACTTTCAGGGAGGGGACAACAGATTCCATAAAACCAGAAATTATTCATTCTGCTGCTGACAATATTAGAAATAAAGTAATAATGGCAATAATAATAGTCATTATAATCCTTGCACTAGATACTAATCAGTAAATAACTATCATAGCAACTTCTCTTTTTCATTTTCTTCTGGGTTTCTCCCCCTCCCCTCCAACCACTCTGAATTGCATATCTGGCCCCTCATATAGCAAAGGGGTGGAAAGGGTGTGAATTGAAAATTAACTCAGATCCTTCATTCCCCACTGTCCTAGAGCTATTCTCCACAAAAGGCTCCGTGGGACTGTCTTGGGGAAGAAAGGGAACATTTTGTGTGTTCCTGCTTATCAGCCAGAGTACCTGCTTTCCAGATGCACACCCTGATTTTCTTGGTTGGTTTTTTTTTTTTTTTTTTTACAAGTAGGTCTAGGAAACAGAACAATGACAGGAGGATCATTGTGAGACAACCAATGTGCAGAATTGTAGCCAAAATCTGAATTCACCAGAAATCAATAAGCTGAAATAGCCACAACCAACTGTCCATAGTCTTGTCTACAATGGCTTTAAACAAAAAAATATAAAGAGCCATGGACAGTTTCCTTACCCCTGTCCAGAATTTGATGTAAACAACATCCATAGAAACTGGGATTGTTAAGAAAGTTTATCCATATATCTGGATAGCAATAAAAAGCGTTTCCTAGGAAACTGTAAAAACCTGTACCAAGCAGTGTACAGCCAAGCCGAGAGGAACATTAGGTTGATTTATATTTTCAAGGTACAACTTTGCATGATCTCTTTCTGATCCTGTGATAATGTACAAGGAGAGCACATGTGAAGGTCAGGGCTGGTTTTTTTCTGTTTGTTTGCTTGCTTTCTTCTCTGAAATGTCTCTTGTGTAACTCATTGGTCTGGGTTTTCATTTCAATTCTCCTTTGCAATAACAGGGCATTACCGCTCCCCGCGTCTGTCCTTCCTGGTCATGCCAAGGCTGCATCAGTAATTTCCTTCTGCTGCCAAAGAAACAACCGTTTCATGTCTTCCCATTTCTTCCAGAACTGCTGCCAGCATGCTCAGGTTGCCATCAGGGAAATTCTGGGCTTCCCAGAGATCCAGGATCACCCCGGTGGGACTTGATTTCGTAGCAAAATAATTTAAGTACCTGCAATGAGCCAAAAGGAAACTTGCTGGTTTTGAGCTGCATGGAAACGACCTCAATTCATATGATTTCAACCCACCCCTGTTGCTGGTGCTGTCAAGGTGCTCATCCCCTGTGTAGTCAGCATTACCAGTGTGTCCATGTGCTTTCAGTGGGACTTGCAGCAGGATATTTTTGCACATATCCCCCCCATCCCTAGGAGCTCCCCTGCCTGACCACACATGGGCAGCCCTGCTCACCTGTCCAGTTTCAGCTTGTGGGCCAGCATGCGCCAGTCGTGGCCCCTGGTCTGGGGAGCGTCCAGGCTGCTGCACAGCTTCTGCCTTATCGGGTGGGGGATGCTGAAAGCGCTGGGCCCCACGATGGTGGTGATGGTGCCTGCTGAGTCCATGGGAGGGTAATCAACGCCAGTAGGCTCCTGGGATTGGAAAGACAGAAAAAAAGCCTGAACAACCCATCAGTTTTGTTACTGAGTGAAAACACAATGGTAGAACTACATCCTCTGAGACACAGGGCTTTAACTTGCAGCCCTCTGCTAATCTAGTAAACACTAACATAAACATGTTAATCCACTGAAAACCAGAAGTATTTATAATTAGCTTTGGGTAGAAAGAAATTTTTTTTCCTCCTCTTTTTTTTTTTTTTTTTTTTTTTTTTTTTTTGAGGATACATATTACTATAGCTGGACAAAATGGCCATCTTAATTCATCACTTACAGGAAATAATGAAGATCAGTCACTTGGACACATTTCAGAGCAAAGTGCTACTACTAGAGCAGAGCTGGGCTTTCCTGGCATGGCTGACAAGACCTGCTTCCCAGCATCTTCCCAAGCCCCAGTGTCCCACCAAGCCAGGACCAGGCCTGCAAAGCCACAGCTCTGAAGTTTAACTCCAGGTGAATTCTTCCTGGAGCTGTTCCATACACCTTGGTGTGGCTGGTGGTGAACCAGAAGAGCTTGCTAAAGACTCCAGTGGATAGCACCAGCTGGAACCACACGTTGGGCACCCGCTGATCTTTTTTTTTCCACAAGGAACAGTTTATTACAGGTGAAGGGAGCAGGACAAAAAACCCTTCAGCTCCCTTGTGCAAGGGGTTTTGTTCAGACATTAGTCAGGGGTGCACACAAATAGCTAACTAATGGGGAATCCTTGAGGGAGGAAGAGGCATCAAGTGTCTGGGGCAAATTGGGGTAGGAGGGTGGAAAGGATGGGTCACATGGGCCAATGGGGCTTTAAGGAATAGAGGAATTCCAAAGTGGTGTTGCAGACAGGGATTGGTCCAAGGTTTAAGTGGCAGAGAAGGTTTGGGAATCAAGGGCTGGGTTGCCTTGACAGGCAGGGAAAGAGCTGGAACAAGGGGTGGGGAATGGCACGAAGAACAGCTTTGAGGGAGAGTAAAACCCAGGGGTAAACCAGTTCTGGGAAAACATGGGGGTACAAGGAAATGAAACACTTAACAAGGAATCAATAAAATAAATTCCAACTGCAACACAGGCTCACACTATTGACATCCCTCTGGCAGTACCCAAGCTCTCTGAAGCCTCCAATACTTTGCAGACCTCAGACAAACAGTCAGTACCACCCCAGGCACAGGCTGAGCCCTCATCTGCTTGTGACTTTGACTCTGGAAATAGATGGAGAGCATGTGTTCAGAGCAGGGGATTGGGTAGGTGGGGGCCAGGCATTGCCCCCTCTCCCCAAGACACCTGCTGCGCTCCAAGGCAGTGTGGCAGCAAGTGTTTCAAGGGAAAAGTCATCCCCAAAGCCAGCTTGTCCCCTGCAGGTGTGGTGTTGATGCTCTTTGATGTGGTCCTCCCAGCTGGAGGGGTCCCTATGGCACCACTCTAACACCCCTGGGAATAACAGCAGTTGGCTCCTCTGGGCAAGGATTTTGTCTGCTCCTTGGCCTGGATGGAATTAGTGCCCAAAGGCTTGGTAGCTGGTGGGACAATGATAGCTGGTAAATTTGGAGGGTTGGGTTTGTTTAGGAACAGCGAGGTCCATGATGGAAAAAGCAGCAAACATGGCTGGTTCTGCCCTAATGCTGCTCAGTCTATTTCACAATTTGGTATTCTTTTTCTAGTAGAAATGGGGGAGCTGCTTCTCCTCCCCCTCTGTCAGATCACAGCCCCAGGCAGCCAGAAACACTCATGCTAAAGACTTGTCATTAAATATCAATTTGTTTTCTCCTCTGTGAACTGTATTGTTGCTTTGTGTCAAACTGGCTGTTGGGAAGGAGCTGTAATACCTGAAATAGTCTTAAAACCAGGCAGCTCCTGGCTGAAGTTGTAATCACAAACCCCCCAAGGATTTTGCTGGGGATGCTCACAGTCCTGTGCAATCTCTGATTTACCAACCAAAAATGTATTTAGAGATGGAAAGGGAAGAGCCAGTGTCCATGAGCAATGCACAGAATGAAACCTTCTGGCTCCACTCTTTTATATACACCAATTATTTCTTTTCCACTGTGTAAATATGAACTTTTTTGGCTTTTTTTTGTTTGTTTGTTTTAGGTTTTTTAGGTTGTTTTTGTTAAAGGCATGACATTTTAGGCAATCAGAGAAATTTCTAAGGAAGATTTACACAACCCTGTAATGTCCTCAATTAGCATGTTGAATGTGGCATCTGTACTTGGGCGCCAAGGCTGTGGATCACAGACTGCCTGTCCCAACCCCAGTACCCAAAGCCTGGCAGCAGGTACTGCCCAGGAGCCAGGAAAATGATGTGCCTGACGCTGGTGCTGTGTGCAGGCTCACCCACACTGGGAGGTTGGAAGTGGCAGTGGGGTGGTGGCAGTGGCATTGCAGACAGATAATCTTTTCTTTATATTCTGGCCCAAAGGACACACGTGCTGCCCTGGCTCTCTAGGTGACCTGCAGCCCCAGGGGCTTCAGGATTGCTGCAGAAGGGCCCCAGGTATCTGTAGCATTGTCCTGTGGCTCTTCTGTGTGAGTGTCAATGGTACAAGATAAAAAGAGGGCTTCAAAAATGAATCAGGGGAGACCTTTATCACTATTTTCCTCCTGCTTTGCAAATGTGTGTGTTTTGGCACTCACTGCATTTGTATTTTTGAAGTCCCAGTGGTAGACACTGTATAAAGCCAGTATAAGACAGTTTAATCTGCAGAAGTTTTACATCCTTTGCTGTGGACTAAAAAGAAAGGGCATCAAGGGAGGATTCAGGAAACTGTGTTACTAAATTTTTATTGCAGGGTGACAGTGGCAGAGAGACAGATGCAGCAATAAGGAAAGATGCCAGCACAGTCCTGCAATGCCTAACTGCTGGCTGGATACCACCAGCCTAACCTCAGAAGAAAATGTAAGGAACCAGAGCTATGATTTCCCGATGCCTGGTCTGATGTCTTTATCATGCTTCTAGAGGCATACATTGATTTCCAAGTTGCAGTTATTACCCTTTTAGGTGATTACCCTTTCATCAGATCTTTGAGTTATAGGATTTTCCCTAGTTGGCCCTATATCCCAGCTCTTAGCAGCCCAAGGTCCTCCTGTTCCTTGCTGGAGTTTGGGAATATCACAAGGTGTCAACAATAAGGGGCAATTTTGCAGGAGGCAGCCTTGATCACAGTGGTATTGTTCACTCCCTCTATTCATCCTTGATGGATAGGATCACAGCACAAGACAAGAATATTACCCTGTTCTAAATCTATTACCAGGCCCTATTACACACAACCAGCTGAAGATGATTATAGTGTATACTTGCATTTCATTAAAGTTACTTTCAGTTCTTTCTCTTCTCTGTGAGGTTAAATTAGTGATTACCTCAATGCGGCACTTATTACAATAATTGTTTATGATGCTTGTTTTACCATCTGTCCTTAATGCTGTGTAGTCCCCAGATGAATGTGTAACTTTACACCCACTAACCAAGCAGATGTTATGGGTAATGGTGCTCGCTGTCAGAGCCCTACAGCACAAGCAACTTTCATCTCTGCTCTCGCAGCGCTTCCCCAAGCCAGCCAGCAGTAATTGCCACCTGACAGTCTGCTCCTCATAGCTGCCAAGGGTACCAGGGATAAAACCCACCAGCACATTCACTGAAGTCAATGCCACTTCACACCTGAATTTGTTGCTCCATCTCAGCCCCAAGCTTGACTGCCCCATGGAGCTAAAATTCTCCAGGTGCTACACAGCATTAGCAAACTCATGATAGTATGTCTTCTGGAAAATGTCAGCCATCAAAAAAATTGCCAAAGACAAAAGTCAGGATTTGTAGTAGTAGCAAAATACAAGGAGAAAAGTTACTGCAACCAGACCATCTGATATTTCCTATTGCACAGCAGCTATTATGTGGGATCAGAGGGGAGTGGCTCATGGAACACACAGCAGTGACATTTTCCTATTCTCTTTTCTCTCTCTATCCAGGGAACTATCAGACATACTGGGTGTCGTGGACTGCCAAGGAAACAGGACCATAAGAGCTTCATGAGATGTTTCAGGGAGTGGTAGGCAAAGAGCTCCTCCAGATAGACACAGAAAGGCAGCACTAGCAGACAGACCTCCCACCTTTGAAGGAGGGATGCATCCTTCCAGATGAGAGAAACTACAGAAAAATGCAACAGGAGAGACAAAGCAATGACTTAATGACTCTATATGTCCATACCAGCAGTCAGGACCAAAATGGGGAGCACTAAAGAGGTCCCAGTGGGAAAGGTTTCACCTTCTTAGCCATCCCATATTCCTGCAGTTGGATGGAAAAGTACACAAGTGTCATTTACCTCTGAGACAGAGCAGTTAAGCTGGAAGATCTGTCCTTCTCCTTCGACCTGCCGCACGCACAGTTTGCACACCAGCTCCTGGGTGTTCAGACTGAACCTTTCCAGTGTGAAGGTGCAGTGCAGGTTCCTCTGACATCCACTCCAGATGTGGTAAAAGGGAATTTCCTGCAGGAGGAAAGCAAAAAAGTATAGTCAGGGAGGGATGTGGAACCAAGACATGGATGCTATGTCACCAGGGACTGCAGGCTCCGTGCTAATGTGACTGCAAATGGCCCAGGGGAAAAAAAATGTGCATGGAACTACAGCCTGACTCCTGGTGTTTTTTAAACACACCTGTGTGTGACAGTATTTCTTTGAGCCTCACTGCTAGCGTCCAATGCGAATGTTATGCTATGCTCACCTGGTATTTAGCCAGCAGCTTGCTCTTCCAGAGAGAATGGGCAATGTCATGAATGGACAGACGGAGGTTGTGGGTGCTTCCCTTGAAATGCAAAGTTTTAGGCTCTTCCAAAAGCTGCCCACCCATCTGCTGCTCAAGCTGGAGGACCTCCTGCAGTATTGGGATAAAAAGAAGAAAGTGGTCAGATTCCATCAAGGCAGCACACTGGTCTACTGAATCCTTAAGGTTGTGTGCTGTAGATGCTGTAACTTGTGTCAAATAGATTAAAAAAATACACAGGCATCGCACAGAACTGTGTGTCCCTGTGAACTGGAACTGCATTAGTTGATCTGACTGTAACCCTTTCACCTCTTTCATCCAGCAGCAGCCCACCAGGGAGACACAGTGTTCTCTCACATGTCCTGCAAGCAGAAGCTCAATTCTATGCTATTCGATGGAATGTGAAGCCTTTGCATGCAGTCACTGCTTGAGTATAGAAACAGATCAATCTCCATTGCTCATCAAATGGGACATCTGATGGTAGCTTTACTGTCTGGTTTTTGGAAACTCTGTTTGTGTAGGTCCTGCTGACACGGGACCTGTGCCTACCACTGGTCTGTCAGCTCATGGTCTCCTGCCCCATGGCAGAGCAGTACAGGAGATAATAGATACCAGCCCTGACACTGGCCAGCAGGGTGGCATGGAAGCAGCCCAAGAGACAGTGGTGGAGCATTTTGTTCATACGAATACACAGGTTCAAGGCTACTGAAATATTGATCATGCAATTAAAAGCTGGCAAGCCAAGAGTCTGGTCATTTTATGAAGATAAATATAAACTTGTAATTAATAAGACCACAGTGGAATGTTGTCTACAAACAGCGTAATTGTGGACCACATGGAAGAAGCAAGTATAAAGGCACTTCCATGAGTCCCATTAGAAACCAACATAGCCAATCTCAGTCACATTTAATTAAAGGAGTCAACCAGCCAACCAGTCTCATGTGGCTAATGACAATCACACACAGTGGAGATGCTCAAGGAATACAGGAGCACACAAAGCTGGAATTCTGCCCCAGGCCAAATAAAGGAGCCCCCATTTTAGCTAAGCTGATCCTGACTACATTGAGGGAGGTAGTAAGCATATAAGAAAAGCATCTGGCAGATTCTGAAGCTAAAACAATATTCTTTTATTGGCTATTAGAAGAAAAGAAACAAAATCAGGAAACCTTTCAGATTAAGGGTATGCCAATGAATCAGTTCCAACTTCTTTCCAGTGCCACCTAATTACTTCATCAAGATGTCTAAAGAGCAATCAATAGTAATTATCTGATTACTATAGATCTTCATTATGTTCCAATTACCTCCCTGGAATGTCCAGAAGATGACTTGTGGAGCTGTGTGAGCTAATTGCAGATGCACCTCTCAGGCATGTGGTGCAGGTGTGCCAACAAACTGCTCCTGCCTGTGCTGCACCAGCTCTGGGAGCTACACTACTGTGGGGGAAAACTGCAGCAGGATGCTGCACCATCCCACCCACCAGATCTGTGTTTCTAGTTTCAACAACCCACTTCTGGTAGCCACCCTGGGCCACTGTAGCCCTTCCATCTGCTTTAACTGGAGGATGCCAAGCAGCCTGTGCTTCTCCCATGCCATTTAGCTAATTAATTCAGAATTAATTTGGAGCCATGACTTGCACAGCCCTTCAAACACACTGGCTGGTTCCTGCCACACGGCCTTTTTTAGAGCAGTGCTTATCCTGCTGGCTGGCACCTCTGTGTCCTCCTGAGCCAAAACCTGAGCTGCATATTGCTTGCCCCATGCTGAGGTGCCTATGGTCACCCACCACTGTCTCTCACCACCCTGCATGGAAAGAGTTATTTCCTAGGAGAAGGAGCTCTGTAAAGCACCACTCCATCACCTGTGGCACCAGAACAGCCACAGCTTGAGACTCTTCATTAAAAGGGCACAAGCAAACAATGGTGTTCAGTCCAAGCTGTGCCTTTCTTCAATAAAAGGAAAAAAATGCATTAAATAACAGAGAGAAGATCACAGGCCTGTTGTGCCTATTTTTGAGTGTTTTTTTCGAAGACACCTGCTGTGCAGCACAAGACAGGTTGGGGAATGTCACCCTGCTACAGCCTGAAGTCCTTCACATGCCCCCAGTGTGGGAGGCAGCTGTTGCCATGTAACTGGCTGCTCAGCCCCTGCCACACTGCCACACACAGGTCACATACCTTAATCTCAAAGGCACACATCAATAAAGAGAGCAAAGCAGATGGATTTCTTTATAGTTGTTGTGTTATTAATTTTTCCTTTTTCTTTCTTTTCTTTTTTTTTAACCCTGGGCATCCTTCTCAAGGTGCAAAAATTAACCTTAAAAAGAGAGGCCAGCGCTCAAGGTCACAATTCCCCTCATCCTTGCCTAAAAGGCATTTTTGTGAACATCCCATCCAGGTGGCTCAGGACCCTATGGTGCAGAGGATGCTGCATGTGTGATCAGCACCGAGCCCACGCTGCTCCACAGCAGCCAGGAGCTTCACTAAGCTGTTCCCACAATAACCAAGCCCTTATTGATGGGAAATCATTACACTTCCCCACTGTACTACGAGTGCTGGCAGCTCAGCTGTGAGTGCTTACTCTGCATGATGGGAGGGAAAAGTCTGCTGGATAAACACTGCACTGAGCTTTATGCTGCAACTACTTGTCTTCCTTTGGTGGCTGTTAAAATATATTCAGCATATGGCACACTCATTCCTGGTTGTAAATAATAACAGAATGCATTTGGTTGTCTATTAAAAAATACACACAATCCCCTACAAAGGCTCTTCCAAAGCTCAGGCAATGCAATATGGGAATATTGCTCTCCCCTACCCTTGCTGTGCTTTGCCTAGAGCAGCCAGCCTCAAGACATGGAGATGTTGCAGCTAGTGCTTCACCTGCTGCTTACAACTTTTCTTTCCTCTCTGAAATGCTTCTAACATCAGGATCTGCTGGCCCAGCCCTGTCTGCACGCCTTGTCCCCACACCCAGTGGTAACTGCCCTGTGAATGCCTTCCCTTTGGCAATACAGCAGTGCCAAGGATGTCCTCCCAGCACAACAGGGGCTGCTGCAGTACCAGCTGCTGTGAAAGCACATGCCAAATACCCCAACCTTTTTTTCTTCTATCTAAATAGTCATAGACTGAGTCTACACAATTTTGTCACACAGATTGAGTCTACACAACACTGTCACACAGGGATGTTTAGTACACGCTGGTTTGTATGCACCAGTTCATACATGCCTGGTCATACACACTGGGCCATAGCCAGCCCTTCCAACTACACCTATTTTACTCATCTACAGCTGCTCTACTAGACTTCTTTTTCCTCAATCTTCTCCTTCCTTACACTGCCAAAGAAGGGCAGTTCATGCATTCATACCAGTCTGTGGCCAGCAAGTAGATGTGCTTGTCCTCCTGCAAGCCACTAGCTGGCTGGGCCTTGAACCCCATCGGTGCCCCCCCAGTCTTGGGGTGGACATGCCAAAGAGAACAAAAAATTAAAATCCATGAACTGGATGTAAGAAAGCAGTAGGTATAGAGTGGGATGGTGGCCTCTTGACTTTGTTCACCTTTCCTCACTAATCTGCAGTCTCAATTTGGGGTCTAACTGCAGCAAGATCCCAAGGACTGACCTGTTGCCCTCCCAGATTTTGGCTGCAGCTTCTCAGGTGAAGGATGGTTCCCTTGTGTGCCTTTCCTGATCCCTTCTGCTGTTGCACTGAATTGGATTAAGTTTACCATACAACTCTCCCTACAGTCTATTAGAAACAGACCAACAGCTCCTGAGTAATTCCTAATTAGATTCCTCAGCTCTGACTGCATTAGCTGGCTGGCCAAGGCCCCTACAACTCAGTTATTATTTCCTCAGGCCTTGTCAAACCCATGGAAAATTGTATTATGCAGCACAGGCATAAAACCATCAGGACCTTTGAAGCTTGATTGGTATGAAAGTTCCTTTCCACTTTTTTTTTCTTTTTTTTTTTTTCTTTTAATAGGAGAAACAAAAGGGAAATCAGACCAGGGAAAATAACTGTTTCTAAAAGGTTGGTAACACCAGTGCAGTGACAGAGACCAAGCTCCCAGAGGACAAAACCATGCTGAAGCCCCCATGTGCTGCTGCAACCCTTATACTTGTTGCCTTTCTTACATGTACAAAAGCACTCCCTCAGCAAAGCCTAGGCAGGCAATATCAGATAGTATCAGGGAGGACAACCAAGTGTGCTGCTCTCAGTGATGGAAGTCACTGTTCTGAAAAACACAAACATCTCCCAGCCAGTGTATCTGGGTTTAAATCCCAATAATTCCCAGCTAGACCTGAGGAAACAAAAGCATGTACAGCAGCAGGATAACTCTGCTTAGTCAGGCTTTGAAATCACTTTGCCATAAAGAAGTGGAATAACTCTACCTACAGCTAAAGGAAAAACCCTACCTTTTAATAAACTCAGTTGTGCAGTCGGAGCTACATATTTCATGAGGGCATCTATTATAGATACCTTCTGTATGAATACAGGTATTTATAAAGAGAAATAGTGAGTATGGGTACCTCTCTGCTCATCTGCATGTAGTGAGTGTGTATTTGTGTGAATGCCAGAATTATGCAGGGAGAGTAAGGTTATCCAGTTAGGGATAGCAGCAGCTTTGCTTTATTCCACTTGTGAATTCCCAACACAAAAAGCTGCACGCAAAGGGGTGTAATAAAGCAGTATGAAAGCAGGCAGTGATTAACGGGCCAGAAGCTTCTTTTATCATTATCAAGTATTTACAAAGAAGCATTTATATGTTTTCCCATCTCTGGGGAGCTGGCACTTAGCATTAAAAATACATGAATAACGAATGAAGCCCTGTGTACCTTATGGCCTTTTAATAATGCAAAAACCTTAGGATTCAGGATATGATACAGGTAAACAAAGGAAAAAAGACTGGTGGTTGGGAAATGGTGTGAGATCCCTATGCAAAGGACAATTTATAGCATCTGAGGGTTAAACTGTAAAACAGCAGCTTGCTGTCAAGCTCTTCTAACCAGAAAAATAACCCAGGGAGCATGAATACATGGAGCAGAGGGTCCAGTCTCTGCTGTGACTGCAGTCCTGTGACAACTGGGGAGGGAGAGGGAGAGCAAGCAAGAGACCAAGAACCACCTTAAGAGCATCCTGCGTGTCATCGAGGCAGTAGACCCGGATGCTGTACTCCAGGGATGAGCAGGACAGCGGTCCAAAGATGGCCAGTTTGAGACGTTTGGCTGCTGCCTTGGTGATTGACTGTCCCACCAAGGCATAGGTGCTGAGGGTTTCTGTCAGGATGTGGCAGGCCTCTGGGTCCAGCTGGATATAGCACGGCGTGGTGAAGTTTTCCTCTCCGACCACCACCACATCCTAAGAGAGAAAGAGACCAAGTTACAGCATGTGGCTCCTCAGAGCTGCTCTCCTTTCAGGCAGCAATGCCCCTTTCAAGCCTGGATGATGCAAAAAGTCCTTGCTGTTTGCCCCTTAGATCAATTCAGGTCTAAATGTCCTGCTTCCAGCTTTTCTCCTGTGTAGACACAGGGACCAGATTTCTCAGGGGTGCTGGTGATGATGTTGGAGGTTGAATACTCTCCTGCTTTTAAAGCCCTGAGCAGACTTAGGCAAATAATGAAAATATCACCAAGACTTTACTGAAAGAGATATTGCAGAACTAATCATTTGGTGACCATGATTCAGCATCAGTAGTCTCAGGCATGTTGAATAAATAACTGCCCTTCACCTCTTAAGCACGACAATAAGGAGTTATAAAAACTCAGGGAAGGAAGTAACCTCCGTGACAGCCAAATACCACATCTATATGAAATATCACCTGCTGCTTCCTCAGAATAATCCTCTGTGACAAGACTGCAGGATGAGGGGAAAAAAACACTGCCTGAATGCAGATGACCTCCCCACCCTGGGTGCACAGGAAAACAGCTCCCCTGCTCATTTCTCCATTCAACCCTGCGTGTAATATCCTGCACGCAACACGAGGTGCTTTGAATGGCTTTGAGAGAGAGCAGGAGTGAAAGGTCAGCAGCAGGTGACAGCCACCTCTTGCAAAGCCACTCCGTGCCACATGACACTCAGCACAACTTGTCCACTTCATCCCTGCTGCCTGCAGATGTACACACCTGGCAGCAGACAAAAGTGAGCTCAGCTGGCATTAGGCATTAAGTTTGGCTCCCTTGGTCTCAGGAGAGGCACACCTGCCACGTTTGCAGAGGTGGCACAGCCTTTTTGGAGGGCAAGGTGCTGCTCCATGGCGTGGCTCCGGCAGGAGGTGATGCTGCAGGGTGTGCATGAATGTGTGTGCACACGGGTGTGTGAGGCTCAGCTTGGAGGAGCTGCTCCAGAGCTGACAGGAGGAAGAAGATTGCTGTGTGATGGCCAGGGGCCCCATGGATGCTGCACACACACCAGGGTGTGTGCAGAGCTGGCAGAGCAACCTGTGCCTAGGGCAGGAGCAGGATGGGGGGATAATGAAGAGGTGCCAGTAACACACAGCCACAAATAAGGGACACACGTGTGGTGCCATGAGCTGGGCTGTGGGGTGCAGATTAGCTGGTGAGACAGAGCTGTGCTTGCTGCGTGCTCCCTCCCAGCAGGAGGAAGAGCCAGTGCCACAGGCAGCGGGCCAAACACGAGAGGCTTTTGAAGACAATGCTGGACATGGCACTTCTGCTGCTGTCAGCCCAACTGCCTCCAGAAGCCACCCTGACCTTATTAAACTTACCAGTAGGAGAAAGTGCCCTTGCCAAATTAATTATGAGACCAAACTGGTGGCAGCAGGGACCTAGGAGCACAGAGTTGGAAAGGAGGGCTTTGTCAAGATGGCCCAGCCCTGCTGAAAGCATGACTTTATGCTCCAGTTAAAGTGGGAAGATCCTTTTGCCACACTGCCTTGGGACATTCTTCTGCTATACTACTGGCAAGGAACCTCCTCAGGCTCCCTCCATGGAAACCTGCTGGTACTAGGAGGTGCCAAAGTGCCCCAAGGCAGATCTCTGAATGGGCACACAGCAGCTTAGACATCTTGTAGGGAAGGGCACTCCTGCCTGCCTGTAGCAGTCATGTGTAGCAGTCATGGAAACCCCAAAATACAAGTTCAGAAAGGCAAGTAAAGGACAAGCAGAGAGCCCTGCATGCAGCCAGCACACAGGCTGGAGCTCTGGAGCCTCACCTCCCATGGTCCCTGGGCAGCCTGGTGCTTCAGCTGGATCTGCCAGTCCTCTGTGTTTGGCTCTGCACAGTGATGCATGGTTAGAATGACGGGCCGGGTCAGCAGGGCTCCTGGTGGGCCACAGCTCACCACCGGTGTCAGCAGCGTTTGGCTGTCTTCTACTGGTGGCCTGGAGGAGACAGAAAGATGGATACATTAAATGAGCTGAAAAAGACAAAAAACCTTTTTACATTTGGGTGTGTAAAAATAAAAAATCCTTCTCTTAAAATAAAAAGACTGTGAAAGCAAAATAGGTGGGTTTTGTTTTTCCTTCATTTTTCCCAAACTCTTATCTATTTCCTTTTTTGGCTTGTTTCTGTGCCAAATATCATTCATGTATCAAGATGCAGGTTTAGGTGTCAGCAAATTATAGGCCATATTTGCTGATTGCACTCCACTCTGAAGGATCCTTGCAGATGGTATGCAGAGGCTTCATTTCACCCACTGCAAAAATGTGGTCACTGCTGCATTTGGCAGCTCTTCAGTGACGCACAAAAATGAATGGTGGCTCTTGTAGGCACCACTTGTGAGAACTATTTACTGTCAGGACAGAGAAAACTGAAAAAAAGAGGAAGACACTGAACTAATAAGGATGTGAGCATGACTGAAAGCGGAGCACAGCACATCTGAGATGTGCAGTTTGAGTTCTGAGGCATCACCAAACCACTGATACTCATTTTACTTAAAAGGCATTCAGGAATGGCTTCTGCAAATGGAACTACTGGAATGGCTATTGCAAATAAACCTGCAGGCAGCCAGTGTCACTGCTGGTGAGGGAGAAAGATGGTAAGGAATAGTGCAAAGGTAAAACACACTTGCAAAGTCCAAGATTTCTAGTGATTACCCCGAGTTGTTCAGCTAAAAACACAGGTATTATCCAGTGTGCCTGCTGCCAGTCACTAGGAATTGGTATGGAAATCATGTGAACATTTAGGATACATAACACACACTCTGGTTTGAAAATGACAGTGTGTGTGCATGTGTGTGTGTGCACATATGCAAGTGCAAACCACCCAGACCAACTGCTGAAGAGCTCAAAGCAAGAGGAAGCATGAGTGACTTTAACTATCCTGACATCTGGTGTATGACAAATACAGCTAAATGTGTCTCATCAACTGCCTCCCTAAATAATAGAGGACAAATTCATGATCCAGAAACCAGCAAGTGGGATTTTAGAAGCGTTCAATGTGATCTGTGCTAAAAATCCTGATCTGCCCACTGGACCACACATGCTCTGCTCTGGCTGAGGGTTCAGTCCCAGGCTGCATTTACAAATACATCTACATCAGTCTTAGAGAAATTAGTTGAGACAACACTGCTGTTTTTTTCTGCAAGTCTTTTTGTCTTTTTGTCTTGATGAGAAAAACATAAGCAGCTGTAATCAGAGAATCCTAGAATATCCTGAGTTGGGAAGGACCCACAAGGATCATTGAGTCCAACTTCCTGCACAGGATTATCCCCAAGAGTCATACCCTGTGCCTGAGAGCATTGTCCAAACACTTCTTGAGTTCTGCCAGGTTGGTGCTGTGACCACTTCCCTGGGCAGGCTGTTTCAGTGCCCAAACACCCTCTGGGTGAAGAACCTTTTCCTGACATCCAACCTAAACCTCCCCTGACTCAACTTCAGGCCATTCCCTCAAGTCCTGTCCCTGTCACCAAAGAGAAGAGATCAGTGCCTGCCCCTCCTCTTCCTCTCATGAGGAAATTGTAACTGCAGTGAGATCTTCCCTCAGTCTCCTCCAGGCTGAACAGAACCAGTGACCTCAGCCAATCCTCACATGGCTTCCCTTCAAGACCCTTCACCATCTTCATTGCCCTCCTTTGGATGTTCCAAAATAGTTTAGATGCTCTCTAATAATCTGTCTTATATTATGGTAGCCGAATTTTCTTACAATATTCAAGGTCAGGCCACACCAGAGCAGCAAAGAGCAGAGCAGGTAATATTAGATAATATTTTCAAGGAGGTCAAATCAGGACAGAAGGTGTTTTGATATCAAATTTATCACACCTATTCTGGTTATTGCAAATATATTTCCATAGGACTAATTTAATTTTGTCCAGCTTAATTCTCCCTGCCTATCCCGTTAATCTCACAGAATGAACAACAAACTTTTGAGAAATCCTTTTTTTCAAAATGGAATGAAGGCATTTTTGAAAATTACCCCTAGTTGTCTCAAATGTTGTGAAGGTTTTTGTAGCATTTGAGGAAAAAAAGGGTCTGGCATTGGAAAATTTAAATCTATGCAAATCAGTAAATCCAGATGATACGCATCTGTGGAAATTAACTGATGAGTTTCCTAAATGACATAACAATTGTTTCTGAAAATCCATGGACTGGAAACAAACAGCTGCGATATAGATGTCTTTCAAAAAAGATGCAAAGTATAACAATCTGGACAGCTATCATGTATTGTGCCAGCTATTTTAGCCTAGCAAACAATACACAAAATAAATGAAACACAAGAGGAGTACCTAGTCCAGCTCCCCTTGCATACTGCAGGGAATCATTGGATTCAGATTAAGAAGATGAGGTATCACTTTTTTGCAAGGCCAGACTGAATAAATAATTGGACAAATTTTCACTAAAACATGCCTTCTTTTTCTGACACATTTACATTGTTATTTTGTTCATAAGAAGCAACAAGAAACACTCAGAGTGTGTCAGTGGTTTTTAATGGTCATCAGCCTTGGGAATTGGTGGATATTTGAACGCTCTCCTATGGTATAATTCCAGAAATTTCAAGAAACGTAGTATCTTATGAGAAAGTTCTCTCAAAATTATAATATTTGTATGAAAAGCAGATATGACCAGCTATAGACTCAATCATCTTGTTAACCTAACTTCATCTGAAAGTACTGACCCATGAAAAAGAAAAGAAAATAGAAGCTATCATTTTTTTTTTGATTGAATTACAAACAAGCAATCAAAATGCAGGAGTGAATATATCATGATTGCCTTTAAAAAAAATTAATACAATGCCTTTTAGGTGAAAAATGAGTTAAAATCCACAAGCACTGATGCCTGCAGTCAAAAATCCCCAAAAGGTCATTAAAATAATATGGTACTCATAAATCATACAGTCTGAAGTTGTCTCCAAGTAAAGTTAAGTTTAGTCACTTCTTCGTGCCAAAATTTTTTACTGTCAGATTTTAGGACTCTGGTGGAAGGCATGATTCTGTGCTGCAACATTTTATAGCTGATTAGAACAACTACAAAATGATTATGCAGAACACCAAGCCAGGATGTGTTGCAGACTGTAGAGTGAGGAACTGAGCTAGGAGGTGGATGCAAGCATACAAAGGACATGTTAAAAATATCAAGGCTTAATATTTTTTCTCCATGTTCATAAACAGCATCTTTGTTACCAGACTTAGAAGATTCATTGCCAGTTGGATGAGATATTCATGGTCCTGACCTGGATATTTATGATAGAGAACAGTCTGATTAGTGAAAAGCAGAAAAATGGGCCAGTTGTGGGGGTGCTTGACTTTACAGTCCCAAATTCCCAACCAGGCACACATCAGAGCACCACAAAATTACTGAACACCTGCTGGTCCTAGTGACTCTCCAACATCCACCTCACACAGATAAACCTTCAAAAACTGAGATACAACGAGCTGCACAGAAGTTCTCCAGTGGTGAAGTGGGTCACTTTCGCTGCTGAGGTGAAATCCCAGCTCTGTTAAAGTCCATGCTAAACCTCTCTCTGACTACTGTAGGGCCAGGATTTCTACTCACAATGTGGAAAACACAATTATTTCATTTACAGGTAACAATAAGGAATCACTGCAAGTAACAGTGAAATCCAGAAGACAATGGCAAAATTCTAGAGAGGGTAAAAATATGAGTAGGAAATAAAATCTTATTAATTGTTCAGTAGCTCAGGCAGGAGCAGAACAATTTCCAAAGAGTTACTTAGTAACAAATAAAGCAATAAAAATGAGCATTTCAGGTGAGCTTGCTGCAACACAGCAGGCGTCAACATGTAACATGACACAGCGACAAGAAGCAAATCTGATTTCTGGCATTGTATGGGACAAAGAGCACATCAGAGCACATCATGGTGACATTCCCTTTCCTCTCCAGCTCTGCCATGACTGCAGGTAGTAGCAGTGTGTTTAGGGACCACCATGAGATCTTAGAAATAAACCAGAAACCCAGAGGAATGAGGCTAAACAATGCAATGGCACAAACAGAAGAGAGGTGCCCTATGACAAGTGACAGGGAAAAGGAAGAAAAATCTCCCAACAAATCTTTTCTTGCTTCTCACTGTTTTCAATTTCCATTTTAAAACAAAAGGATTATGCCTTACTACGGCTAATGAGAACAGAAACAGATGCAGTAGACAAGATACATTATACAAGGGATATCAATCGTTCTTCTTCAAAGCATAAACCAACAGTAATTCATGGAATTAGTAAACAACAAATTTCCCTGAAGACAAGTTATTGTGTAGTCACTCATTACAGGCAATTTTATTCCTTCTCTTGAAACAGGTGATGCAGCACCAGCAAAGCCAGGATGCCAGCCTAGAGGAGCACATGTTGTGAACAGCACTGAGATTTATGTGTTATAGATTGTGGGTGATCCAGCACAAACAGAGACACAGGAGAGCATATGGAGCAAGGGAGGTAAATCTATGAGCAGAAATGATCAAAACTCTGGGTGATCTTTTAGGCTGCTATCCGAAAAAAAAAAAACCCAAAAAACCAAACCCAATCCCCTACAAAAACCCCATCAACATGGGCTTCACTTTAGGCTTGCAGCAGTCTCTATAAGGGATAACTTATTAGAAGAGACTGGCCACTCAGCTGTATAACTCCAAAAACAAGGGCATGTTTTTGTTTTACAAAGATCTGACACTAAAATTCAACCCACTGCTTAGCATTTCTATTAAAAGGCACTAAGAGTAACTGAAAGGCCTTCAGATATTTTTAGATGTTTTCCCATCCCTCAGAGATTATCAAAAACAGTCAACTTATATTTAAAAGCAAACAAACTTTTATCCACCATATCTGGTCCCTTCACAATCAAATTTGTGTTTTTAATGGGATTACTCATTCAAAACTGTCTCCCTGTAATAAGCCAGACCATATTCATTAAGGTAGCTGTCAGACAGCAGATGTGAGCACAACTAGATAAATCTCTGCTCCTCAGTGGGACTACACTGTGCCCCCTGCCACTGTGCTCCAGGCAATCACAGCAACTCCGGAAGCACAGGATGGAGCAGGGAGAGAGGAATGGCTATTGCATAGCAACAGGTTACAACCCCTCTACACAGCTTAGCCAAAAGTTAGAGGGAAGATATTTTATTTCTCCTTTCATTGCTGGGGCTTTATTTTTTAATATGTGTTCTTTCTTAAGTTTAAAACGTAATATTCTTGACAGACCCTGGTTCTTCTGACAGTCTATCATGCTCTGGTCTTTTTCATGTTGAATTTTTCAATTATAGTGACTGACACTTCAAGAAATTGTCTTCTGGAGTTCCAAAGTAATTTTGTTTATGCAACTGAGATAAGGAAGGTGGAAAAACGAAATGTGGAAGACTTCAATTTCTTTTATTTCACATCACTAAGCTTAAGATTTACTGGTGAAAGAGCAACATTACTCCTTGGATCACAATCATTGATCAGATGCTTGACTTTATATTAAACTCTGTGCATACATTATGAAGGCACTGATACAAATCCTGGCAAAGCTCACCTGACCCTTTTCTCTTTCAAGGCAGCTAATTTGAAATTTGCACATTTATGTGTGTCTTCCATCAAGACCTTTAGGAGTGCTGCTTGCTCTGTTCTTCAGGGCTGTCAAATTCTGTGGGCACAGTGACCTCCACTCTCATTTGGAACACCTCCTGTGTGATGGATTAGGCAGGAGTATCCTTCACAGAGCTGTAGCTGTTTTGTGCAGTTCCTGCCTCTGATTAGAGCATGCAAGAGTAGCTCCACCTAAAGCTGTGTGAGCTCAGCAGGGGCTTGCAAAGGAACGCAGGAACTGCCGCACAAGATAAAACCAGTGGTCCATCAAGGCCCAGACCCCATCTAGCACTGACCACTGCCAGATGTTTCTGAAGGAAACACAGCTCTGCTAATTTAGCTCACAGCAAGATTTGTTTTTTAACCTGAGGCCATCAAGCAAATCCTGGAGGCTGGAGGTTTATACTTATGCTATTTAATCCTTAGGATTAAATTACAGATTTATTAAATAAATTACTTAATCTGTAAGACCCAGGCTCTCACAGATGCTCATGGGAAGAGGCCCTTGCCAGGTACTGGCCAACATAGTGTGCTGATTTTACAGATGAAACCTGTACTACTCAAGAAGGGACTCTTTGCAAATCTCAAAGTTGGTAATACTTCCCCAGACTAAGTGAGAGAGCATCTGCTCACCACTGAAAAAGACACAGCTTCGAGACAGAAACCTGTCTGATAGCTGCAAAATATTCTCATTGGCTTGTCATTTTTTCAGCTAAATGTATATACCCAACACATACATATATATGTATACATGTACTTGCATTTGCACATATATGTGTACAAACATACACCCATATATAATTTCCCCACTGCAGCTGCTTCATAAAGGTTGTGGATCTTTTTATGAGATCAGCCAGGGATGAGAGCCTGGGGTCTGCCTGCCATCCATCCTGCTCCGAATGACAGAAAAATGAGTGTGAACTTGCAGGACAGGAGCAGGGATAACACTCTTCTGGAGCATCAGTCGAGTAGAAGAGAAACCCCACTGTCCCACAAGTATGCTGACACACTTGGAGGAAACAACTGCCTCCAATGGTGTTTACTGCAGCTATCAGAACCCCAATTCACTGCCAAAGGATAATGCTTTTAGGGTGAGCTCCCTGCTCTCACATGCTTTGATGGATATGAAATGGAATAAACAGACTGTCTCAGAAAGCTCTCCTAACCAATCTGCAAGGCAGCACAAAGACTGATATTACTGGATTGTGAAGTCTCTCAAATTTCTGTACTACAGCTTTCAGAGACTAACTGGGAAAACTTAAGAAATCAAAGGAAGAAAAAGAAAAAGGGAATTTGCAGGTGTCTGTGAAATAACATATTTTTTGTTTCTGACTACTCAAAAGTAGTTTCACAGTTCTACAAAAAAAGTGTGAGCTAGATCTTAAGTTGTTGGAGATATGTGAGCTGGGGTGGGGACCCTCTGGTGCTGGTCTGGTTCTGCTAGGGTAGCACTGTGGAGACCACATTCTCACCTCAGTGCTAGTTGTAATATCAAGGACAAGGCTCTGCCTTCATTTCTGATAACAGCATGCATTTTAGAATTTAGTGTGTCCCCTTTCAAACAACACCAACACATAACAGGACTTTTCAACCCATACACATTTGCACAGTGCTCATGGAAAGAAATGTAGGGTCTCACAGGGTTTGTTGAACACACTGCAGTTACTGCCTGGCCACAAAAGCAAATGTCTGCAGTTTCTCCTTACTGGGGACTGTCACTCTCTGCTAGAGTGCTGCAAGAGTGCAGCAGCTCATTTAAAAAATAATTGTGCTACACAGCAACTTGTGGTACCCATATGACTCCAATTATATGAAGCTGCATCTGTGGCCCATGCAGCCAGAAAAAGGAGCTTTGACAGAGCTGTAGCTCCAGTACGGAAGTGAAGTGCCTGGTAACCAGTCCTGCAGCAGAACATTACAGCTGGGTGCCACCCACCCCCTTCTGCTCCTGGCACCTGGGGAAAGGGGGCAGAATGTTCAGTTCTGAGTGATCTAGACAGCAGCCAATGAGCTCCATCTTAAATGCCCCAGAAAAAGCTGCTTTCCAAGAGCATGAGGAGCCTTGTGTGTTTTCTGCCACAAATCAAATAAACAGTTGGACTCTGTGCACCCAGAAAGTGACTGTCACCACAGTAAAGTGAGCCCTGATGCCCCAAGGCAGACTGCTCTGCTCTCCTCTCCCAGGGAAAGAAATAAATTCTAAAATCTTCATTGCAAATGAGGATTCACACCATTATGTTTACTTCTGCAGGTGTCCTTTGGCATACTTGCTCAGTTTGGTAGGCAGCACAGCTCCAGCCATGCTGTTCCCAACACAGGTTAACCTATCCTTCTATCCTCTGTGTGACTTGCTGAGTTACAGCTTTCACAAAGCAAGCAGAGGCAGCTTTATGATCCTTGAAGAAAATAAATTAGACAAGTATGTGACATTAGTTGTCCACAGCTGCATGAATAAAGTAACAGGGATTCCCTCCATAACTGACTGGAAAGCAAATAATTGCACATACAGCACCTTCTAAAAAATAAATAATATTTTTAAGAATTAGATATTTTGGAAAGGGAGATTTAGCAGCAAGCTGAATAACAGGGGATGCCATCTGATTTTTTTTTTTCTTCCTCAGAAAAGAGTCCTTGTTCAATACTGTTTGTAAACCTCTTTCACAGCCAAAACTAGTAGGAATTTAATCAATACGAGCTATGAACAGAGACATTTTTTCTGTAGCTGCAATTAGCTATTTTCAAAGAGTGGCTGATGAATAATGTATGCAAAAGGGTGGGTGGAAGGATTACTTAATTTTTCTTTAAGCAGATTATTTTAGCTTGGGTGAAAGACTACCAAGCTAAAGAATAGTGTTCAATATCACATAGTGTATAAACAGCTGTGGCTTAGCACATAATAAAAGCTATTAAGAGGCTGAGCCAAAAAACATATCCAGCTATGAGGAGGAGAAAGAGGCAAAGTACCGTGTAATGGCTGCCTCAGCTTCACATTTGCCATTCTGCCTCTGTGCACAAGTCCATTCTGCAGCCCAAGATCTCACCTTTCTCGACATTAGGGTCTTCTAACTGACTCCAAATGGTACCTTGGCCTTTTTGTAAACAATTTTTTTTTAATTTCAAGGCTGCCAGATCACATGCCAGTAGACATTAAGACCTGGAATATGAATTGGCCACACATTCAGGTAACAGGAGACAACCGTGGTCATCCCGGCATCAACTCTGGGTGCGCTTGGCATGTGGTGTCTGGGACTAAGCAGCAAGGAGGTGGAGGACACCAAAAGCTTTGGCTCCATCCTCTGCATGGACTAGCCAAGCCTATGAAGGATAAAATAAAAATTCACCTTCACTCTAACAGGAGAGGAGATTTTTCATGTCAGGTGCTCAGGTACCTGTCCCTCCACTGAGCTGATTTATCACCTTTCCTCTCTTTTCCTTTCTCCTTTGCAGCACAGGTCTTTGTCAAGAGGTTACTTCACACCTTCTCTGCTGCACAAACTCATGCTGGCATATTTTCCTTGCTCCTCTACAATTCAGCATCCCCCAAGCCTGAGGACGTGCTGCAAAGTGCAACACCTGATCAGGAAAGCAAATGTCTGAGCTGGTTTTGTGGCAAAGTTTATCCTTGGCTTTGCTTGTGTTTACCTCCAAGTCAGCAAATAGCTTCAATGCAGCAGGCTTTGCATAAGTATTATTACCACAGGTTTTCAGTTACTCTATTAATGCAAAAGGAAATAAAGGCATTTTTACCTCATGTTCTCCTTCCTGTGAACTGTCAGATACATTTCATAGACTCTCCCTTGTGGAACGGCTCCTGCTGGGATCAGCAAACTTACTCCTGCAGAACAGAAGAGACACAAAATAAAAGATGGAGAAAAAAGAGGTGAGTGGGTCTGTGGAGAGGAGTGACAGGAGAGGCAGAGGATGAAGCCTGCAATGCCAGATTTTCAGCCACCCTCACCATCAGACTGTAAATGACCTCAGCAAAATGTGAGAAAAAGCATTAACTGTAACCCTGGTGTCTTCAGTGTCCAACTGCCTGTTCTGTTTCCTCTGCACTGAAGAACAGAAATGGAGAAGAGGATTTTCTTCCCTTTAGTTTTATTTAAAGAGCAGACAGATGGTTACACTGCTGCTTACCTTGTAAAATGATGGAAAAACAAACAACTCTGACTAAAATTCCCAACAGCTGTAATGGGACATCTCTCCCTAGGCAATTCTTACTTAATTAAGATCAGGAAAGAAAAGCAGTGGAGCACTGTCCCAGGAAGCAACAAGAACTAGTTGTTTCCTGAAAGATGGCTTCTGTGTCTGCCATCCTGTCTTTTAATTCAGTTCCTAGGGAGGAACTGAATCTGCCAGGGAGACATAACTGGGCTTCTTGGCTTTTGAAAGTGCCTAGTCCTGCAGAGTGCCTCAAAACTAGGATATGCAACCTTGAAAAAAACATGGGCAAATATGCCCAGTGTCATTTTCACTAATGATTTGCTGCACACTTGATTAAATCTTGCATTCCTGCCATTTAAGAGGTATCTTGAACACAACAAACATGGCCCATGAACTGGCTATTTCACTCTGCTGGACACCTCTCAGCCAGCTCTCTTTGTAGATGTGGATTAGCTGGAAATCAGTGGCAAGGATTTGCATACACAGTTGTTACCACATAGCTGAAAACAGACCTAGAGGAAGAATATTTTCATAGACGTGTTTACACTAGAGACACTTTATAGACACCTTGCATGGCTCTGCCTCTTTCTTTAGCATTCACAGTTTGGTTACACTGGGCACCTCCCATGTGTTGGTGTGCAGGGCCTCAGTCTCACACTTAGCTTTGAGGAGAGGGAATGCTAGGAAAGCATTTTCCACAGACGTCTTCTGGCACTTGTGTTTTACAGCCTGCTACAACCCAACCTGTGCATGCTTGCAGCTGTAACAGGGCAGGTGTACTGAAACTCAAGGGCTCTGATGATATCTTGAGGAGGGCATACATCTAGAAGCAGCACAGAGGCAAACAAGGTAGCAGCAGACAGATTATTTTATTTTACAGAATCATTACTTTAATCATTTTGAAGGGATTTCAGCATCAAATGCTTTTTCTTTACAAATTGATATTAATATATGTGAATTAACAGTGACTAATGGACTTTGCTGGTAATGTGCACCACTGTGGCATATGAAAAGTGAGTATCAATATCTATCTTCAGCTGCTACTTAGAAAAATATTAAATCCACGATTGTATTGCACAAATTTTCAACATTGCTCATCAGTCAGCACCAGATTTATTGAAGTTGTTCAGCTTTCACTTGAATTGCACAGATATTTTTGCCTCCTTAGAGGAGCTCAGAGAGCAGGGCTATGGGTCCAAGCACTTTTGGCTGCTTCATGGGCAGTGTGGGACTGCATCCTGGAACCAAACCACCCAGCCACCATCCTGGGTCACCTAGGCATTTTGCTTCCTCCATAACACCAACAAAAGAGAAATGATCCAGCAGAGGCTCAGGGGACAAGGGTAGGCACCATCTCCTTGGTGAGGGCATTTGCTGTGAAATGGCCAAGCTGTGAGCTGCAGTCTTACATGTACTGTAGTCCCTCCTCAATCCAGTGAAACTGGGCAGCTGTGTTCCTGACCACTGTATACCCTGCACATTCCTCAAATCAAATGCTTTATGTATTTGATTCATTCTCACTTTAGATAATAATGCTGCTCTGCAGTATCATGCTAAACCCATGGGAACATCTAGGTGCTGAACTTCCTTAGAAAGAACATCAACCCTTCATGTAGGAACCAAGCAGCAGCAGCATGGCCCTGCTAAAAAATCTGTCTGAAAGACCTGAGCTCTCCCAAGGCTGCCCAAGAGCTCCTTGGATGCTCTGAAATTGCCTGCTGGTGTCAGGGTGGCCTGAAGGGACCTGGAACCTGACTTGGTGCTGAATGAGAAAGATTGAGCAGCATGTTGCATTACATCAATAGCCCTTCAATGCTCAGTCCCTCTCTTTCCTAGTTGTGAAGCAATTCAACAATAAATACAGGTAAAAAGCCTCCCAAAAATGGTGTTCTGTTGTCCTACTTCAACTGCACATAGACTGCCATGAATTGAAAGCAGAGCAACCAATTTGTTTTGAAATTAATTTGTTCTCTTTTAGTACAATGACAAAATAGAGGCTTACTCTATTGAAGTCCCTTTCCTAGAACTGCATGAAAGGAAAGGTGATGCTGAATTGCACTTGACACGGGAGCTCTGAAACCTTGCATGTCTCAGAAAGTGGCTAAGAGCCCTGCAATATTCTGTTTAGAATCAGACAATCATTTACGTTGGAAGAGACCTCTAAGATCATTGAATCCAGTCATTAACACACCACAGTGTTTACCACTAGATCACATTTCTATGTATTACTTGGGAGAAGAGACCAATCCCCACTTTGCTGCAGCCTCCTTTCAGGCAGTTGTAGAAAGGGATAAAGTCCCCTCAGTATGCTTTTTTCCAGGCTACACAACCCCAGCTCCCTCAGCTGCTACTCCTAAGACCAGTGCTCTTGTAGTGAGGGGCCCAAGTCTCCCTCAAGCCTGTAGTGTTTAAAAGGTGGCCAGGACTTTGGGTAGAAAATATTCAAACTACTTTTATAGATGCAAATGGAGGTGGGGGGAGAGAACCCCATTTATTTGTTTTGATCAAAGAAAAGGCAGAGTCCCATGCATAGACTTTCTTTCCCTGTATAAAGACAAGCTAACACCACTTAATCCCACAAAACAGTTGAACCTTTAGGGCAGCATGGCTAGCACTTACCTGAATTGGGAATTACTAGGTGGCCCCCTAAGGAGTTGAAGGTCCCGAAGGCGGTGCATGACGGGTCAGTTTGCCGAGCAAGGCTCTGGTTCTTCATGTTCAGGGTCTCATTCTCCAGCAGAGACTGCGTGATCTGTGGGGACAGCTTGGAGGAGAAGTCAGAGAGGTCATCCTGGGGAGTGACTGCACCAGAGGTGTTATAGACCTTGATCTTCAAGTTGGGGAGCGGGTCCAGGATTGGAGAGTTGGTCATTGGGATTTTATCAGAGACATCATGCAAGGCGTACACAGGACCCCTGTACATGGCTGCAGCAGAAGTGAGGTCTGGTGGCACTGCCAGGAGGTCTGCAGTGGAGATGAAAAAGAGGAACCATGTTATTTCTCTGTTCTGATGACTTTATTCTGAGCAACAATTTGGGTTTGCATTTACATTTTATCTTTCATTCCAAATGTTCAGATACACAAAGTCCCTGAACCTTCATCTCCATTTCCATGAACTCTCCAGCAAACTCCCAGGGCTCCTATTGCCCCAGCTGCTTTGGAATCTGATTGCTGTACAAAATTACCGCATGCTTCTGCTCTGAAGAGTTTTCACTGGGAGTATTCTCCAGGCTACACTCAGATTCCAGATATGACATTCTTAGCTTCAGGGCAAGATGTTTTCATAACTCAGTAGATCAAGTTTTAACTAAAAACCCCCTCCCTAAATGCTATGTGACAATCATTAGCTGATTTTTCTAACTGGCCTAATGACAGCATTCCTGAAATAAAAAACAAGCCTATGAAGTCATCATTCCATGACTCCCTGCAGTGAGGGGTTAGTACCTGCATCACATTTTTCTAAGATTTGCTTTAAAAGTTTATTCAGCAAAGAAAACACTTCTGCTAATCTTACACATAACAATTCTCTTGTCATCTTAACTTTTACAGAGTAGATATTCTTCTGGTGTAGGTATTGGGGAAAAAAGAGGAATTCTTCAGCCTAAATAAGTGTCTTGATAAAGGCAACATTACCTTTAGAGGTTTTTTCCTGGTCAATGAAGTGAGGAAAAAAAATCAAGCTGTTATGCAACAGTGATAAAAATATTCATTATTAAATTATGCTCTACCACAACTTCTACATTTTCTATTAAATGCACAGTACTTCTATTAAATGCACAGTACTGTTTATACCAGTGGAGACAGGCATAGGAAGAAAAGCCATCAGTGAAATAAAGGGGAGGGAGATGTGATAGAATTACTGTAGTATCACTCCTGTGATACATCCTGCCTCCATTGTGTCTGTCAGATATTTGCCTTTGATTTCAGCTTCAGCTGGACCTGTATTTCCATAAAAGTATCTGAATTTCACTCTCACATTCATGCTTTCTCTTCAGAAGTTAAATTCACCTGCTTAATTCTCTTGATCACTGTTGAAAAATGTCACCATGGGTTTTGTCAAAAACAAATGAACATGATCCTCCTCCTCTTTATCAAGCATCAACAGGCATCCAGCGATACCATTCACGCAGCCCAAGTGACCATAACCTGACAGCATCTCCCTGAATTGGTCAAAATGGAGTGAAATGCCAACTAACCTTGCCTTGCAGCCTTGATGTTGACAGGCTGAAATCCCCCATTTAGTGCCGAGGAGTCGATGATGTCCGACTCGAAGTCCCGGTGATTCTTGCGGTACACAAACAGGGCTACAACCACGGAAATGGCCAGGCACACGATCACGGCGATGACAATCCCCACGTAGAGAGCAACATCATCTGAGTCAGGAGCAGCTACAGGGAGAGAGGCCAGGAACCTTCAAGAAATGTCCTCCTTACAGGGACTTTCAAGAAAACATGTTCTTATTATTCTTGTTTCCTGCAGATATTTATTGCCTTTTTTATAGGCTAATTTAAAATCCGTTTCCAACACCATATAGCAGGCCCTTTTGATGGAAAACAATCCTTGATTTCTCTCTAACTTATGTTCTAACTCTTTACCTATACACTTGTTCATCTATCTAATACTCAGGCTGTGAACTACTAAGCAAAACATGTTATAGTCTTATGAACCAAATTCACCCTAGGAAATTAGATTACGTCTTAGTGACATAATGTCATAATATTGGTATTTAGAAGTTTATCTGATACCAAAAAACCCATGGGTTTTTAAACTTTAGAAGCCTTATTTTTACCTTAGAAGAAGTAAAAGAACCCAAAATTTCCATTTTCTATGGAATACCTGGAGTATCAGGACATATTTCTGGTTAGTTTGGGTTTTTTTTGACATGTAAGCTGTCATTCCTCCCTTCCATCCATTTGCCTTCAAAAATACAAGCTAGTAAATTAGTAAAGCAGAGAATCAAGCATTGAATTCTCACAGTGGCATTAACACATACATATTAAGATAAAAGCTGAAGTAAGCACAAGAAATAATGTGGTAATTTACCAAAAGGAACCAAAATTTATTAGAGCTGTCTTGTGAGGAAATGGCTATGATATTTTTACTAGCTGCTTGTACCCTATCTTCAGCACCAATTCCAAGCTAATCTCTAGCATCATTATCCACCAGACATTTTTTTCCAAAAGGTCTGAGTATGTGTTCAAAAATTGATTTATTTCTATACAGTGAAGAATCCCATTTTTAGAAATGGCCTAATGAAAAAAGGAAGTGCAAAAACAAATCAGACTCTTTTGGTACCCCATTTTTGTTGCTCTGAAACATGTGAAATCACTTTTATTTTATCTCTTGTAGCCATTTAAGCTAAGTTGCCCTCCAGCTGCAGAGGTGAGAGCTGGCAGATGCAGAAAGGGACTGATCAATCTCTGACAGCTCTAGACTACCAGACCTTCAATTTACCAAACTTGAAACATCCCATTTTTAACCCAGCAGTTCAGGAAGCAGAACTCCTGAGTTCCGGCTCAAAGACAAGTTACCCTTCCACCACACTCCGTCCAGTTGCTAAGGGAATTTTAATGAGAAGATGGCTCATTCTCTCCAGCTTTTGTCTCTGAGGCAGCATCTTCTCCCACTTCCCTTGTGCACAAAGGCCCTTACCAATCCTGTGTCTGCTGCAAAGCACTGTGACTGCTGTCAAGCAAACAGAATGTCACCCTGCTGAATAGGCCCCTTTTTTTGCCTAGTCACACTGAGCTTGCCTAACAGAAAAGGCTAACCCAAGGAACAACATCAAATTAGCTTCCAGGAACATAAAATCAAACATTAAACTTACAAGAAAATCCATATTCATTCTGGGATCTCTGTTCAGTTGAAATAGGATAAATGAAACCTTAAAAAGAAAGAAATTAAACAAAAAATGGGAACAAAATCAAATGAGGAGAACAAAAAAATGGAGCATGAAAAATAGTTTAATCAAAAAAAAAAAAAAAAAAGAAAAGGAAAAGAAACTGATGGCACTTTAAAATTCTGATACAGCACAGAATTATGATTTTGCATCCCCTGTCTCCTCCAGAGCCTTACTAAGAATTAATAAGCAGGCAGATTGAATTTCTAAGCCAAAATCGGTCTCGAGTCACTAACTTTGGAGTGCTTAAAGTCTTTCTTTTATTGAGCATAAACTGTAATGGATCTAATTTATTTCAGACATCTAGGGTCATTAGCATATGGAAAGTCTTTTTATCCTTATCCCTGCCATATGCTTTAATTCCCAGGACATGTTCGGTGAGGCTCTAAACAGTTTTTATATTTAATTATAATAGCTTGCTGTTGATCTAATAGAGCTAAAGGAGACCTGTTTTCACTGGTCAGAGGTTAAATACTGATTCGTGGAGCAGTCTATGCACAAAGCCCTCTCTCTGTATTTCCCTGGAATTATTTTATCCTGTCCTTAATACATGTTCAATAGGAATTCCTTAGGGACTAAAGAATTTGTCAGCAAACAGTAAACTGAGTGGTTTCTCTTTGAAATCATTACAAAATCAATAAGGCCCCTGGGGTCAGAACATTATTTATTTGAAATCTTTGCAAGCACCATATATCGACAAAATCATAACACAATTTACAGCTTTATTTCAGGATGGATAAAGAAGAGATATCACTTCCTTTGTCTTTTCCTTCTGCATCCCCTCAGCACAGCACAATGGAGTCACTTGGTTCAGACATGTGAACCCACTAAGCATCATCTCCCATGTGGCAAATGAGTGAAGTGCTCCAAGTCCCATCCAGCTGGAAAGGCAAATGACAAATCCCAACTAAGCAGGGGAGTCACTGTCTGGGATGGGATTAGAGTCAGTGTAGGAAAGAAGGTACTCTCTCCTCCATCACCTTCCCTTAAGTTCTCCTGGAGGGAATTTCACCCCCTCCCCTTTGATCACACTGCAAGGAGCTCACACACCTGGGGACTCCCTGCAGGTGAGACAAAACCGGGAAGTGCACTCCTGGTGTGTCCCTAATGCACAGTACCACGCTACAGGCAGAGTAATAATCCCACCTCCCAGAACCACTGAGCTTGGGTGCTCTGTTGTGAGCATCTGTTGTGCTCTACACATGCCTTGCTGCCTTGCTGTATTTTTTGTTAATGAAGACACAGTCTATCCCAACCACAGGCATAGATATATCTCCTTCCAAAATTTCCAGGCATTAACTACTGCATAAATTCTACCTTACCTGAAATACCAGAGCAAAACCAGCTGATTTTTGATGATGATGTTTTCTTCTGGGACATCATGGCACAAACTATACTGCCTGTAATCTCTGTTTAAAACTTTACTTCACAGCAAGGATTCCGTCCATGGAAATGTTTTTAGAAATATTATGTTCTTACATTAATCTCCCTGGCTTTGAGGCAAGTTCACCTATGTGTATTCTCAACATGCATATTCAATCTTTTGTCAATAACTGCCTTCTCTTTCTACGGGTGTACTTGAGTATTGGTCATGAAAGTCTAATGGGTAACTTCTGAGGGTTTGGGTGAGTGCTCAGCAAGCCTGGGCATGAATTTATAGTACCCTTGTTACTCCAAATTACTCCCCAAACGAGTGCTGAGGCTCATAATTTGGTAAAGATAAATTTCAGCTATAGCCTTATGCCCAATATTTCCATTGCCAAGACATCTCTGGAGAGACAAAGAGGCAGGAAGAAAAACCTTCAAGGCCCAGGAACAGTGGAGTTCAGGCTGGATGCATTTCTGAATGATTTTTTGCCTTGTGTTCAAATCCATTGGGAGAGCTGAGGATGTCTCCTTGCACTTCATGTGCCCCAGCAGGTTCTCAGGGGAGATGGAATGGAGCAGTCCACATTCCCTGGCTCTGCATCACCCATGGAGCTTGAGCTCACCTGTGCAGAGCTGAAGAGGCTATTCCTCTCTCCTCACACTGCATCTGAGGTGGTCAGTTTTGTGTCCAAGGCTGTGCATCACTCCTGCCACATCTGAAGGGATCCAGCATCTGCTACTCAACAGGCACAAAGGATGCACTACCTGGATTTACTGTGTTGTTACTGAAAGCATTCTTTCCTCACAGGAAAATGGAAATCCAGATTCAAGCTTTTACAGCAAAGTAAACAAGCCCAACCCTGAAATATTCTAAAAGAAATTTGCCTCATTGCAACCTCTCCACAGACCCTGCAAGTCACAAATACATATTTGTGGCTTACAAGGTTCCACAGATTCCCTTACTGCTAACAACAGACAGCACCCCTGCAGCTACATAACAGTGATGTCAATTTCCTCCACAGAAATGTTTTGTGCACAGATTTAAAGACACATCTATTGAAACAGGAGGAAGAGGCAAGGATACTATAGGCTGCTTCTGCCATTTGGGCAGGATGTTTTACAACAAAATTAGCTTTAAGCACACCTCCAAAAAAAACTCTCCAAAAGGGAGTAAGCATTGCAGGGGCAAGGAGAAGTCCTGCAGCCCTGCACTGGTGATGGGCAGGAGGCAGGCTCAGTGCCACAATCCCAGCACAAGAGAATGGGGTTTTCCATATGAAGCTGGTTGTCACACTGATCCCTCTGACTATGCCTTCAAACAATGAAAAAAGGACATTTTCATCAGATAATGACAAGCCCGCTGGGATTAGTATCTGAAATAATGAAGAATGTCTTCCCTCCTCTCTTCAAAGTAATTGCAGTGAAGAGAGACCTTTTTCATGTTTTTTTTTCCTTCCTCCTTGTATTAACAGCACTGCTTGGCAAATACCTAAGGGACTTCTACCAGGGTGATGAACATTTTTAATGAGTGTGAATTTAGAAAGGTGCTGGAGGGTTTGACTCTAGGAAGGCTGCTGACTCATACTTAGAACAGCTGGTTTCACATTGAGCTATTTGAGAAAAGTAATTTAAGCTTCTTCCTACAGCTTGTTGGGAAATACATATTTCCAAGAGCACTTCTGCTATTTTGTTGTGTAACTTACTGTTGAACGAGTAAAATAGCAATAATCATACTTTATGCTTGCATAGTGCCTGCTGTTTGAGGCTCTCAAAGGCTTACCAAAATGGGTATTTGTTTCCCTCATTCTACAGGTACCTCGCCCTGTGTGAAACCTGAAAAATCAGTGGGAGGCTCAGGTTAACACACGGAAATTGAACCATAGTAATTGCAGGGTAAAGGCATTCAGTAAAAAGCTTTTGGTTAAGTTAATGTTTCTCCTTGTATTCTACTTTATAGTCCAAGTTATGTTTGTAAATATTTTTTTTTCTGCCTAAGGAAGTGTTTCTATCAAGTGTCAAAGCTGGGATTTTTTAACTAAGTTAATTACATTGGCACAAATCCTTTGTACACATGCAGATGTACCATTAAAAAGGTGCTTTAAGTAGACATGCTAGAAAGTATGAGAAAAGCAATTTAATCACCCTTATAATGATGCAACACACTGGGAAAAGCAAAGAAGGGCATATGTCAGATTGTACTTGAAAAATTAACCAAGACAATGTTGACATATAGAAAAGACTACAGCAGGCTTTTTATCAATTTGCTCTAACTCAATTTAAGCATCAGTCACACTTGGCATTGATTTGGGAAATTGTAACCATTTAACTGAATAGATTGTCAAGCTCATTTAATTAGTTTGGTGCAGTTTGTGAAGGCAGATGATCCCCAAACATTGGAAGTCTAGCCTGAGCATTCTGATCCTGCATGTCTTGTTCTGACCTTCTGGGAGCACATTTGTGCTGAGGCCCCTGGAGACAAGAGAGGCTGCTCTGTGTCACTGAACAGCCCTCAGCATATCTGCATGTGACTGTCACCAAAGAGTCACCAGAATGACTGTTCTAAACTCTTCTTCTTCCACTGGGAAAAAATCTACTCCTCAGCATATTCATCAGCATTTATACACACATGGTGCTCAGCCTGGGAGCTCAGGATCATGACCAGTGGTATTCTGAAACCCTGTGTTTGATTTTGCCTAGAAAGCCATGGGAATATACTGCCTTGGCCTGTGAACTGGAATATTTTAAAGAGAATTTTTATCCCTGTGTTATAAAACTCTAGGTCACTGCTTCATGCAGAGAAAACTTTGTAACTGGCTCCCCTTTTTTGGTCCATAATTGGTTTTACTAGCTTTCTAGTCATGCTGAATTTGTATTAATGAATAACAATTTTAGAGTGAACTGATCAGATTATGAAAATATTTTACTCTGCTGCTTGCAGAAATTAAAATATTCAAGTGAGAGAGAAAGAAAAGGACACAGTTTTCTGTTTGTATTTTTCCTGCCTATTTTCCCCCTTTCTGGCAACTATATAGGCAAAACAGGTGAAGCAGCTCAAGATTATATCTCTGGCCACTTATTTACTAGGGCAGTTTGGGTCATATTTATGAAAATATTTACAATTACTCTACAAAGAAATAATTTTATAGCATTAGCTGTTGAGGTCACAGTTAATGATACATAGTTTGAGATTTTATCGAGATCAGTGAGAAGTGGAGACCTGCGCTTTCCTTTAATAAGGTGAAGATTGCATAAAGCACACCATAACTGCTAGTTTCTTCAATGCATCATACTTTAATCTGGCACCACTTGCTTCTAGTCTACACTCTCTTTACTCTCTCTGTAGCAGTTTCAAAAACAGCTGAGCTCAAGTAATTCCATGGTCCCTCTGAAAGCCTGGCCACATGATGTGCTTCAAGAACATCCTTTTACAAAGAACTCAACAGGTTGAGCATAACAAATTGTAGCAGCACTTTTCCCCCTTTTTGCTCCATCAATGCCCTCAAATCACCTCTGAGAAAACAAGATGCCATGCATTCAACTGCTGCCTTCCTTTCTCAGGAAACGGATAAACAGAGACTGATTCTTACAGGCAGATGCTTAACATTTGAAGGAAGTAGTTCTTGGATGATTTAAAGTTAGTGTGTGGTGTATAAAACGTGACATGAAACAACTGAAACAACTCAGTAAATTTTTTTTTTTTTTGCTGTGATACATACACATCAGATGAATTCCAGTATCTGATAACTCAAAGCTAGCATGCTAGTAATTATTTTTCATACCAAACCCAAAAAATTTGCACCAAATTGCTTCTGTTCTTAATTCCCAAGATGAGGTCTTCTTTCAGCATTAAATCATATTACCCTCCTCATTGGGCTAGCTCCAGTAGCTCAGAATATAATTTTAAATCTTTGGGTTTTGCTGGAATTTTCTATGAGTCTCAGTCTCAGAAATTATACTGGAAAGTTTGAATAAAATTGGTTTAAGAACCCTAGTAACTTTTTCTCTTGTTGTTAATTTCTAGTTCAATGGATCTCAATGAGTAAAAAAAATCCTCAACTCCCCCCAAGTATATATTGCTGTTTCCAAATTCCAAGTTCTAGAAATTCAGCCAGTCTCCCTTTCCCTGTAAAATGCCATTCTCAATTCCATGTCAGCCTAATTTCAGGTTTCTTTGCACTCATGGGAAGAGACATTCATCAATTCTATATTCTGAATTCCATTATCCAGAGAGGGTTTTGAGACAAGGAAGAAAAAGTTATATGTCCCTGCAGTGTTTGCAGCACTGTGGCTGTGACCTTGCATTACCAGTCCTGTTTCCTTCTGCCTTACCTCACTCACTATCATTCCTACAGCTATCACCAGCTTGCTTGAGTTTCTTCAGTACTTTTAAAGGAAATTCTAGATGATCAGTATAGCGTGCAAAGGCTAAAAGCTTTCAGAGAAGACTTTCAAAATATTAATTCAGATGCACTGCAATGCTTTTGGTCTCCATCTAAGTCCATCGAGGTTTCCATCTATGATGGCCAGTCACATATTCCCAGCTTACAAAAAAGAATTTAGGAGATTTAATTTGACATTCAGGAGTTTTAAATTGCTTTGTGCAAGTTCACTGACCAGAGGCTGCACGTTTCCAGTATTTTCTTTTCCACAAGGGGCAGAGTTAATGGTACAAGAGTAATCTCAGAGTAAACCCCATATTCTGACTGTTTAGTGTCAAGGCTTCATGTTCACTTAACATGTTGCTAATGAGATTGGAAAAGTATTAAGAATAAAATTTGAACTCTACTTGCTGTTAATTATTTCTCTCCCTTGCTATTTCCCAGGAAATGTATCACAAGACCAAGAAGACGCGATATGTTATACCTTATTTGTGGTGGTTAAAAATTAGAAAAAAATTAGAAAAAAATTAGAAAAAAAATTCTAATTGATTTGAAAGCAGGTATTCAGGGAAGAATTACAGGGCAGAGCAGCTTGATGAGGAAAATTAGAAAATCCACAAAAAACCAAATCAACAGCAGAGTCCCTGCCACAGGAAAAATCTTTCAGACAGAAAGATTTCCTATAGACAGAAAGATTTTCCCTCCCTACATTTTCTGTTCTAAAGAAAGACCTTCATGTCTGTAGTAATGATGCTGAAGGTCAGATATGATATCAGGCATCCCAGAGATAATGCACAGCAATTTATTTCCCTTCTGAAGGACTAATTATTGGCATATTCAGGGTGGGCTAATAAACAGGGAGGGAGCTTGAGGTTTTCTGACTGATTATTTACTTGGATATTATCTCAGATCTCTCCTGAGTGGGTGAGTTCAATGGGGACACTCTCTTGTTCTCTCCTTCAACAGGGGTTCATGATATTCTATAATTAAGTCTGCAATTATGTTTTCATTTTAAATTAGATCCTGACTTTTTTTTAACATTGATAAAAAGGTCTTGCCTGAATTTAAACATGCATGTCATCTATATGGGAATAAGGGAAGATGGAAGAGAAGGATAACTTGTGGCTAAAATCTGATGTGGATTGGAATATCCAAGTTTGACATTACACGGTCTTCTGTAGTTGAGGACTTTGACCTTTTAGTTAAATCTTCTGTCAGTCTTTAGTAGGACCTCAGCACTGGGTTTGTTATGCATGTTTGACAGCAAAAGCAAACACATTCCTAGCACTGCAAGTCACTTGATGTGCCTTTGTAAATTCCACTCTTGCAATGACTGAATGCTAGAGACTTCCCGGGGTTCACTTTGCTGTAGTGGGACAAGAGTGCTGAAATGAGGACAAGGGACACCACTGGAGAGAGGATACATGGCAAACAGCTAGATGAAGGAAGGGACAATTGGGAGAGGATCTAGGAGATGGGATCAAAACTGTTAAGAATGTTGGAGCAAAAGGGTCATGGAAAGCATACTTTATCCACATGGAACAGGTATAAAAATCTTCGGCAGATTTGTATGCTCACACATAAGGTAACTTGTACTCCCCAGCCTACAACCTCAGAAAGTCCAGAGACTCCAGAATCAGCTGATCAGCTCAATGTTTGTTTCCTAAATTCTAGAAACTTCCTTCCTTAGTATAGTTTTCATCTAAGCATGCTGCCAATAATTTTGTTAGTCCAGATATAGAAATAGAGAGCACTGAGTTTTACTTCTAATTGTTTCATTTACTCCTTGATGAGCCTTCAGGTGCTTATGTAACTTTGCCCTGCCTGACACCCTGACAGAAAAGCAAAAATCATGAAATATATCTGCCTTTTTATATGACAAGGCTAATATAAATGTACATTATTGTCTCTGTATGGGGTGGTTTTCTTCTACAATTAAATCGATGTATCAGTTAGACTTCATAAGATTTGAATTCTTCTTTCATCTATCTGAGTAACTTTTTGAGCTTTTAATGTGTAGAGGAATAGGGAAGAATAAAAGAAAACCTAAGAGGATAAAGAAGAATGAAAAGTAGAGATGGACAAGGTTGTCTTTTTTCTCCTCTCTGCATAGCTATATTATTTTTTTTAATTAGTGCAGATTTTTGAAAACAGCCTAGAGA
Organism: Melozone crissalis; assembly: GCF_028551555.1. Lineage (NCBI taxonomy): Eukaryota > Metazoa > Chordata > Aves > Passeriformes > Passerellidae > Melozone > Melozone crissalis. The sequence continues at coordinate 45,558,140 of NW_026535784.1, read as the reverse complement.
TCTTACAGCACTTGCTTTCTTTAAAAATAATGAGGAGGTGGCTCTTTCTGAACTGGCTGGGGTTAAGACACAGGGATTTCAGTGCCCTGGGTTCTGCCTGTGGCTCTGCATTTCTACTTTCTCCCAACACTTTTATCTGCTTCAAGCAGTTGGTTTTCTAGGCAAGCGCTCTCAATTGCACAGAGCCCATCAGAGCACGGATGCTTCTCAGCAAGGGATTTTTCATGTCACTACAATAAAATAGAGATGAGTCATAACTCTGAGATGTGTGCATAAACTCCCTTGGCTGCCACGCCATTACATAGTAGCTGGGTAGAAAACGGAATAACACATCCCTTTACTCATATCAAAAAACAATATTATGGAAAACTTCCTCTAGGAACAGATGAGACGCCTGCTCCAAATGAAAGAACTCCCCCTGCTAGGCCAAAACAGACCAGGTGGCTGTGTCATTATGCTGACAGCCTGATTGCATTAGAAGTTCTCTCTTGACCCACATGCTCTTAATAAAAGGTTCTATTTCATTCCTCTGCACACACAGGCTTCTGTTGCAGTCTCCCTCGAGAGACTTCTACTTACCTTCTGGAGCTTGGAAAACATTCCCCTGCCCTTTGCACACTGATCTGCTCTGGTGGACCTGTGGTCCTCATCAAGCTGCTCTGCCCTGTAATTCTTCCTTAATGCCTGCTTTCAAATCAAGCCAAAAGGGGAAATGAATTTTGATTCCATCAGAGTTTCTGACATGTTGCATTAACCAAGCAGGACATGTGCAGAATATGGATGTTTTGGAAAGAAAGAGATGCTGGTATCAGGATAACTTTGCTTTCCACTCGACCTGTATAAACAGAGACAAGACTGGAAAAGAGAAGCATTTTGCCATTTAATGCCCAAGCAGGATAAACTGCACAATTGCTTAGGCACTATCATTGCAAGAGGGAACCTTATGAACTTCACACTGCTTTTCAGAGGAGGATTTCAGAGCACTCAGCAAATATAGATTTGCTATCACCACATCACATCAATTCACTCTTGACTAGAAAGCAGCCTTTTCTAAGAAGGAATGGCATTACTAGTCTGGTAATAACATCTTCACCATGGTATGGTGTCTTTTCCTCCAGTGGTGCATCTGCTATTTGCATTTCCAGGTAGTTAAGCTGCATGCAGGGAAAAGACCAGAGTGACCTGAGACCTAGTCCAGAGTACTGTACCAACAAGTGAAGATATTTTGAATATTTTCTTCCATTTTTTTTAATTACAGTAGCACATAGTCTTTTCATGCTCAAGAAACAGAGGGAAATTCCATACTGAATCTAATGACCCTTGGCAATGATTCCCAGATGGAAATTTCCTTTTGTTCCATTCAATGATAGATTTTTGTTCCATATCATGAGACTGTATAAAGTAAGCAATTCTATTTCACAGAGCAACAGTACTATTTGTATAACTATATAACCCATAGTCCTCAAGCAACAACATGCGCTTCTGTATTATCTTGCTTGTTGCTCTAAGAGAGTTAGCTTTGTGTTTTGAGAAAAGAATAAAAATTAAAGCACAACTTAGCCAGCCTTTTATGAAAAGCCACAGTGGCTGACTAAAGCCAAGAGTAAGCAGAAAAAGGGGCACTGGTTTTCTCCCTCTGAGCTAGTGCCAACCCTGCACATCCCAGGCATGATTTCAGAAAAGCCTAAAAGACCAGCAGGCACCAACCTCATGCCTATGGACCTGCTGTACTTACTCATTCAGGACAGGGACAATATAGATCTGAACACTGTCACTTCAGATCCTCAACAGAAAGGATATATGTGACCTGCTGTGAGCATGACAGCTGCAAGTCACAACTCAGGTAATAAGCCTTCAACATAACCATGAAGCATAGCTAACTCTCCCCAATGTTTGTGCCCCTCTTCTTGACTATCAGCAGAATTTTACACATAATGCAAAGCAAAAGCAGCAGTTTTGTACCACACAAGTGATCTCGCACTCATTTCAGACTGAGTCCAGCAAAACACTTCTCCTGGTACACTGCTTTAAAAATGTTTGTGACCTAGTGAAGGCAACTACTTGTACTGAAGTTTGAGGCAGCAGGAGAGTGTTTTGCTTTCTCATTCCCTGCACAGAACACCCACCAAAGTCATTAGATGATACAAGTGAAGGGCTAATTGCAGTGCTTCAGTTTACAGCAATCCCCTGTGAGATGCAGTGCGTGCCTCTAAAAGTGTTGTTCCTTGCACTGAAGTATTTACCACGGTACTCACCCATCAAGTGGGAAATAATGCAACTATGGAGGCAATAATGCAACTAGTGTAGGTGGTAACCAGCCAATTCTTCTTACACCTACAGCAGATTTTGTTCCAGAAGATCTTATTAATGCTATTATGGGAATTATGAAATTGTTATAATGGGAACTGCTAGACAATATTGTGTACTTGAAAACTTAAAATAGCAATGACTGCCCTAAATTTTCACTTCATCTGCTTTTCCTCTTCAATTCAGCCTGCTGGCTCTCTGTGGGCTCTCTAGTTTAATGGCTGTTCATCCCTTCATGTTAACAGAAAAACACAAACTACTGGATGTGGGAGAGTATGTGTGTGCCAGCAAGACGATTAGTCTGAATAAATGCAACAGCAGAGTTGCATGAGAAATGCCACAGTCAGTGGTAAGCACAAACTACAGCTTTGGGTGTAAAATACTGTAATTACAAGGGATGGAGAAAGCTCCACTGTTTTTATCCCCACAGAAATCAATAGTGGTGCAGACTTGTGCTCTTTGCTGGAGCAGGGGCAGTCTGATGAAAAAGCTTATTGATTTATCCAGCTGATGCTACTGAAGTGAATAATAGACTGGAAGAGAAAGGGCTTGTAAATGAGACTCATTCAATCCAGCATTTTCCAGGATATCTTTTACACGCAGCTATATAGAGATATATATTTACAAGTGAGTTTTTGTCAGAGCAACAGACTAGAGACTCCTGGCAGAGCGTCTGCCTACTAATTCTTTGACCTCAACTACACCCATGGTGTCAACCTTCAGGCTCTCACTAAAGACTGGCAGCAAGGAGGCAGCACCAGGGCACCTAGAAACAGGATTTGGCTATGGTGCAGGTAAGCAGCTGGCCAGCAGATCTCCCAGAGGGCTGTGGCCACAGAGAAAAGGTGGCTGAAGCTTCCTCCACATCACATGTGCCATGCCAGACCCAGTGGCATGAAGCCACTGGAAAAGACTGTTGTGAATCTACAGGTGCCCAGGCTAAGAGAATTGTCAGTTCCAGGCCAGACCCCCAAAGCCTCCAATAATGTGGAAAGAGGCATGTTGTTATAGGAATTAAAGGAATGCTGTGCATCTTCCTGGCTCAGCAGGCAGATTTTCTAAGAATTTAAATCCACACAAGCAAAAATGTAAGTGTTCAGATTGATTTTGCATAAACTGAGAAAGATAAATAAATAAAAAGAGAGGGAAGGGGAGAGAGAAAGAGAGAGCAGCAGGCACACTGCCACAAAGTACAGCAAATCAATCTTCTCAGCAGTGATGGATCAGGGAGCAGGACTGGAAGTTTTACAGGTATATGAAACCCTGAGAGTATAAAGACACCATTAAAACACTGCCATTAAATTCCAGCACTGAAGGATTATCACAGCCCCTGGAGCTAAGCAGGTCATTATGTGACTGCATATTTTTCATTACCATTTTTTATATACATATATATGAAGCAGAATAGGATTCACAACAGTTTCACCCTCTCTCCTGCTGAAGACCTCTGCTTTATACTCAGCATCCACTTTCACAAATAAAATGCAATATACCATCAACAGATAAATGAGATCCCTACAGGGCTTTTATTCTGCTGTACTATTATATCTACTTTTCCACAAGATTTCTGCTTAAATGGCTCTCTTTATGCACATACACAAAGATGACATACACCTGTCTAAATATAATCTGATAGTGAAGAGCTCTTCTGTGTGGGGAAATGCATCTTTTCCTCCTAATTTGCCATAATGACTTATTAACACTGCTGGAACTAGGGCTGCATTAGCTTCCCTACAATAAAAGTCACCAAGGTATTGTACAGTAACATGTAGCTGGATTTTTTTCCTTATCCTTAGAAATGAAAAGGAGAGGAGTTCTGAATGTTACCTTTCCAATTTCACCAAAAAAACAAGTGTTTTGAGGGATTACAGCTTTACAGACCACTGACATTGACTAATAGCTTTTAACATGATGGAAATGCTTGTGTGAGCCTCATCGAGGGAGATGTTTGTAAATCTGGGAAACCTCAAAGTAAATGGTCATGCTGTGCCACAGGGCAGCTCAGAGATCACTACCAACATAGCAGATATCCTATATAGCCCTTGTTCAAAGAGCAGACCAATTCATTAGCTGGTAGTGTCACTTTCTGTCATCATGAATATTTCAGTCAAAAGTAACCTGCCTCAGAAAATAAGAACTCTGTACTCCTTTTTTTATGATAGAACTCAAAGCATTTTATGATCTGCACACAGAGGTGCTGGATGGGTACAGCCACAGCTCTTTGGACAACAGAGAGCTGAGGCTTGACAGAGAAGTACTGCAGAGAGATGGGATGAAGGAATAGGAAAGAGCTGTATGTGAGGATTCTGGCTCACTATTGAAATGTGAAAGGGAGTTTTGATGCACCAGCAGAGCAGAGAAGACCTCATTTTTGAGAAGGGACGAAGTGCAGAGCTGAGTAATTGTTCATCAGTGTATGTCAGAATTACACTTAGAAACCTGCTTTTCTTTGCTTCTCTCTCTATTAGTCAGAAAGGCAGGATCTCTGCTTGAATAGGCACAGGTGGAATAGACTTCAGTGCTAAAGCTGATCTTCGTGAGGCTGCAGCATGCTGGCAACCAGACAGGAAGTTTGCATCAGCACTGCATTGATGCAGTGTACCTCTTTCTACCACAGACCACCCGAAATTGAAAAAGGAGCGTAACTATTATAAATAGAAACACATGCACTCACCATTCCTGACAGTAAGAAACCAGAGGCTGATCTGCTTGGCCAAGTTTCCTCTTTTGGCTTTGCTCTAAATGCTCTATTTTTCCATTTGCAGTGCTGTAAGAGTCACTGCCAAGCTTCTCTGGACAGATGCTGAGCCAATATAGAGAGGAGGGCAGTTTGGTGGAGAGGGAAGGCAATAGAAGGCTCTGTTATGACTCTTTCTAATTCTTCACTGCTCCATATTCCAGGCAAGAGGAGTGGGATGTCCAGACTGTTTGAGAACTGGCCCCTAACTCATTTCTCCTACAATGGTTTGTGAGTTTAGGTCATTGATGCTGATCTGCAGTTATTTCATGGTTTGCCATGTACCTCCCAGATCCTGGAGAGAGCACTTACCCTGCATGCAGAGCCCATCCGTGCAGTTCTTGGACTGCAGCACCAGCCCCTCGCAGTCCTTGCCCCCATTCTTGGGAGCTGGGGCCGTGCACTCTCTGCGGCGCCAGTGGGTGCACTCCGTGCCACACGTGGACCACTTGCTCCAGGATGTCCACTTGCCATCCACTGAGACAAGGAGAGGACACAACTTGTTAGGGGACACAACAGTGAGACCAAGGCAGAACAATGCACATATCAGCACAAGCCAGTCTGCAACTTCCAGCCCTTCCTGGCAAGGCAGAAGTATCATCAGCCTGCTCTTCTTCTTCTGGCCTGCAAATGTACATTCACCCCCACATCTCCTTTCTCTCTGCCCCAGCCCCATGTCTGGTCTTTCTTCCCCTTTATATAAACTTCTAACCAGTTTATCTGTGCTCAAAGTGTACAAGCAACAAGTCAGGAATCTGTGATTTAATTTTGTGGCAAGGGGGTGGCATTTTTAACACAGAGGTTAGACTTTTCCAGAAATTCTTCTTTAATAGGAAGATATTTAATGTTAAATATTCTCTATTAAAAGAAATCTCTAGAGGCACCAATTTATTTCACATGAGCAGAACCAGGAATGTGCTTAGCACCTTTCAAAATCCTGTAAATTATTTTCAAAAGCACTAAAATGAACAGCTGAAGAATAATATATAAAATTGTTCCAGTGAGAGAGCTGGATTACCAAACTTCACAAGCTGAAGATGGCCTTACTGCCATTGATTTGAGTGGGTCAGTAGTAGGAGAGCACTGGACAGTAGGACAGATGGCAGAATTTTATCACAAGAAGTCAGCAACTACATTTCATGTCCTGAAACAATTTTGTATTTTTCAGAAGCTTACATTTAAATAACTTCCAAAAGTATGGATGCACATCTCTTTCCACCAATAAAAATGCCTTTGTATTTGACAATTGTATATGTCAGGTAAACATCTGCCTCAAATTTAATATCCACATCCCAGATGCTTTACTTGCTGAGACAGCTGGACTGAACAGACATTGCAAATATATTTACATCACAGTTGCTTTCCATATTCAAATCCCAATTATTTTCCAGAGCTTTCAACCTTTATCTCCTACATTTTGAAGCACTGAATACTCCCCAAATCTCCTGAATTGTAAGAGCTGAGACCCCAGTGCAAGCAGTGTGCAAAAGAAGGGCTGGAACCTGTGCTGCTTGATATGATTTGCTCACTATTTTATCTGGTTATGTACTACATTAGAATATTAATTCCCTGAGATGCTGGATTTATTAATAATGAAAAGGAAGCTGTTGCAAGTGCTCTGAAATGACTGATGACAGACAAAGTATTTGTGTGTGCTGTTCATACTGAACCTGGACACAGAGTGGTGCAAGCTATTTTCTGGACGCTCTGGCCCTCGCAGAAGGCGCCGCCGTTGAGCGGGGCAGGGTTGGTGCAGGTCCTCGTGCGCTTCTGGAAGCCTCTCCCACAGCGGCTGTTGCACACAGACCACTCTGTCCAGGTGGACCAGCCTCCATTCACTGCAAAGCAGGAGAAAAAGAGCATGGTGGCACAAACAGCCCAGCCTGGGCAGCCCCAGGGAGCTTCTGGCTCTGTGTCATGAGGCCTCAAACAGTGGCCACAAGACGTGGCACGAGAAACAGCACTGAGCAGCACAAACCCACATCTCCAGCACACCAAGTGCATGCCAGGAGTCACTGTACAAGCTGAAGAAATGCTGATGCTGAATGAAAAACACCACTTGACGACTACTAGGGTTGGCAGGTGACCTGCCTTATCCTGAAAACCAACCTGACCCGGCCTTAAGCACCTGGTGGAGTGTGTATGACCAAAATCCCTGCAGGTTCAGAGAGCTCAGGCAGCCAGAAGCCCGTGCTCTGAAAGGTGCACTGTTTTTCAGATGGAGATAACCTGTGCTCCCACTCATGCTCAGATGCATCCATCACCTTTGCATGCTGAGAGACTCCCATGCTTTGATTAGATATCGAGAATTTTCTTTTCCTTTCTTTCAAGAAGATGACTTCAGGATGCCAGGACTTCACTCACCCCTCTGTGGACATAGCTGGTGCATACACAAATGTCTCAGCACCTCCCTAAGCTGTTCAGAACGAGCTAATGCTAACTGCATTTCTTTCTGTTGGAATTTGGGAAGATATCTATCTCTGGGAAGTTATTTATACTGACTCCCCTTTTCATCCATCACAGTTTCTGGGATAGATGGAGGAATGGAGAAGGACTTGTGCTCTTCTACATAATATTGTGATTGTCAGGTATGGGTAATAACACATTAACTGCTCGGATTCCCTAAACCCAAATGTTTGTGATATGGCACAACCCTTAAGCAGCTCTGGCAGCAAAACCCATAAAAATGCCTGCTCCCTACACATGTCTCTTGAATACACTTTTGAAAAAATTCTTTATATGTGTGAGGAAGGGTTATAGTATGCCTACATCTTTATGTTTCTGCATTCATCTCAGTTACAAAACATGGTCCATCCCTCAATACCAAAAGCACTGCTAATCAACTCAATTCAGTCAGTTTTCTATAAAAACTGAAGTAAAAAGCCCTCATTGTAACTTCAGAGAAGCAACTGCTTACAATTAAATCTAACTGCTACCCTGAATATGAAATGAATATTAGGGATAATCATAGGGATTTTTTCCTACTTGTCTATCCTATAATTAAGCTGATTGTAAGAAACACCAGTTCAGTCAGCTGGCACATAATCAGAGCAGGTTTTGTTCTGGTGGATGCCCCCACCTGGAATGCATTTCGGGAAGTAACTCTGCAGGGGCAAAGGCTTGGACTGGTGAGGCAGAGCTGCAGCACAACACAGGCTGGAAGAGACCCTGGGAGGGAATCCCATCCTTTCCCAGCCAAAGCATGGCCTGCCTCAGTCACATCAGGACTGTGGATGCTGACACAGAATAATGCTATCCCATGCTTTATATTCCCTTGATGTTTAGTTTTAAACTGGGCTGTGTGCCTATGAACTGCAGTCCCAGAATGGTGTCAGGGTATGTTTTGGAAGTAGGCACCAAAAATTAAGCTTATTTAAAGAGCTATAAGAAGATGGTGGATTCTAATTAGCTCTGACACTCTTACCAGTCACTGGAAGCACAAACTCTCTACCAGTTTCACTCTTATTTTGGAAAAGGGTCACTAAGAACACAAACTGTGTTGGTAATAAGCCATGTCTTGGACACTCCTGCTGGAGGATGTGCCCTGGTGGCTCCTTGCTGTTTGCAGCCAGTGTGTGTTACAGCAAGGGGAACAGCCCCCTTCTCTCCAAGGAGGCTATTTGTGCAGGGGGATCTTCCTTCTTTAACACCATTGCCTGTCACCAATAAGACAAGTCATCAGGCTCCTGGGGGATTTCAGAGTGCCCCGACTGCAGTCCCCGTGTGTGGCTGCAAGTCACCAGGCAGCACAGGCAGCCCAGCCTGGGCACTGACTGCAGCCAGAGCCGCACAAGGGCGTTGTGCACCCCCCTCCTGCCCCACCTCCTGCTCTGAGTGTGTGTCCATCCACCTGCAACAGTACAAGGCATCACCTACCATAGACTATCACAGTGGCTGTGGTGCTTTTCCTTTTGGCCACGATGTTTTTTGCAACACAGGTGTAGTTGGCGGTGTCAGAAAGCCGGGCTTGCTTGATGATCAGGTTGTGATCAATGGTGATGTAAAAGTTTCTGTCTTCCACAGGATCAATCACCTCTTCATTCTTCAGCCACTCCACCTTGGGGTTTCAAAGGGTCAGAGGGGAGGCAGTGAGTGAGCAACAAGTCACACCAATATGGACAGACACTGTATCTGTGATTGCGTTGCTCATCCCAGAAAACACTACGAGCCAAGGCACACGACAAAGGACTCACCTGATGAACATCACCAACTGAAACAAAACATCGGGGCAGAAAAGCAGGAGAACACACTTCATGCCTACCCTTTCCTTCCAGCCCACTTTCATCCCACCCACTCAACAGCTGTCTTGCCTTGCCTTGAAAACATCAACACATTTTCAAAGGCTGCCAGGTACTGTACAGGGAAAAGCTGGTCTGTGCTTTCAGAGTCAGAAAGAAGGCAAAAAGAAAGGTTGATATCTTAGGAACATAACTGCAAACAGAAAATTCTCCTACAACACCAGAAACCCTAAATCAGCTGTTTAAACACCCACTGTTTTCCTATCATGCCTAACTAGGCAGTTAGTAATGCAGTAAGCTTGTAGGTACCTGACCTGGGTCTAAAACCATGAGACTCTATACTGGAGTGGGTAGCACTAACAAATCATAAACCCCAATATTTTTAAGTGCATTTGCACTCACATGCACATTGTCTGGCTTCAATGAGAATGAAACAAAATAGTCAGTTACCAAGGAAATAGGAAATCACAAGGCCATCAGTGCTCATTTTTCCTCTTTATTTGTGTAAGCTATATATTACTTTAATAAAGCATGATTTCCTTGGTTGCACAGAAAAATATTTTTAATATGAGGTTTTTAATCTAGACAATATTCTCTTTATTGCCTTCCTTAGAAAACACCCTGCTATATCCCAGCTGACTGCTGTGAGCCACTCTAATATAATTTGGCTGCAAATCTAGTAGCTCGTTTTCATTTGAATGGAGTGTGCTGAAGGACAGGACTGGGGCCCTGGATGGATCAAAGCTGGACCTTCACGTCACTGGATCCCTTCAGCCTGTGCCCAGGATGTAATTAAAGGAAGAAAAACATAACCACCATCAACCCACTGGACTCATGAGGTGCTAGCTGCCAAGTCCTTCTCTCACAAGCCCCACTTTTTTAAAGACATTTGAGGAACTATCCAAGCATTGACATACCCCAAAAACCACCTGAGACAGTTGTACAGACTGCTCCAAACCATGGTGAGAAAAAACAACGATTCCTCCTGGTGTTCAACACAGAGGGCTCAATTCACCCCCAGACAAAGCCAGTCAATGCTGCAAGAGCAGTGCTGGCAGGTGTGGGCTTGGATTACAGCTGCCCACCACCCACTCCCCACTTTTAGCCCTGCCTTAAGCAGCTCCAGCTCCAGCTCCCCTACTCCAGTTTGGGTGGATGCGCTTCAGGTATGAGCTGCTTCCAGAGATTTACACCTTTAGTGATTGTAGAGCCATTGCTGCAAGGAAGGCTTGATTTAAACCCCTCTTTCACAGCACATCACTGTGGGATGTGGCAGCCTCACAGCTGTCGATACTGCGGAGCTGGAAGACAGTGGTGCAACAAGGGCTCTGAAAATAGATACGTGTGTCTGCAAGGAACAGGGGAGGAAGAAAAAGACATAAAATTTTGGAGGCTGTATTTCTGTCACTATCACAATCATGTTTCACTGTGGAAGATACAAGCCCTTAGTCAATAATCTGTTTTTCCTTGACAGAATTACTAAACTTGTTTTTTCCGCCTTTCTTGAATCCTAATAGGTTTCAGGTGTAATCAAGACAGACAGATTCCTGCTCAGTCAATGGCAATATTTAGCTCCTTGCTCACCTGCAGGCCAAGTCTGCATGAGTTCTAGACTGCAAAACAAGCCAGGAGCTCATCTCCATCAGTGGTATGCTGCCATTTAACTAATGACTCTCACACAAAACCCAGGTATTTCTTTGGTTTTAATGTCACTGTTTATTTCTGGGATGGTTATGCCAGGGCTGTAAAAGATGTTACACACACTGCCAGAGCTGTGTACATCCCACTTTCAAATCTGCCTGTACTTTTCCTCTGCTTTGCATACTGAGGACACCAGGACACCACTAAGGACAGGACTACATTCTACATGGTCTAAGGCTCAGTTTAAAATATTTCTGGTATGACCATCCAAGAATATACTCTAGCAGCCTTTGGTACCCTCAAGTTTCCATGCCCAAGCACATGGTTCTTTTTTCCACTACTCTGCAACATTTTCTCTCTCTGCAAAAACACCCATACATATTCAATCTGGGTCTCAAATGAGTAGAGAAAATTAAAGCTGTAAGCACTGAATTCCCTATCATCCCTGCAAAACCACCAAAGATAATATGAAAAGAGAAGTTGCCAATATAAAAAAAATCCCAAAACAAAGCAGCTCTGTATAATTCAGTATATTGCCTCTGGCTCTACACCAAATCTCTTAGGAAAAAGATCCTTTTTCACCTAATGTCTCACAGAATTTACTAACAGTAAAAGTTTGAAGAACAACAGGATGTCTTTTTTTTCTGCCAGTACATCAGTACTGCATGTGCAAATCTAAATGCCATCTCTTTTACAAGGTATCTCTTAAATATATCTAATTCAGTCTTCTGGCATCCAGGTTTTTATGGTGTCTTTTAATGTTGCAAACTCTAATGTCAAATCTGAAGGAAGGAATTGATGTATGATTTGACAAGCAGTGGGAGTCTCCTTTCACACATATTTTAGCCATCAGTAGAGCAACACAAAAAAACCCAACACCCCTCTAGTGCTTGTATTTTCTCCCTCAGTCCTTGTAGAAATTGGGACTAATTAAGCAAACTACAATATGTGAGACTGTTGTTGGTACTTATTTTCAATTATTGTTGGACCTATTTTTTATGGTGCAGGTGACTGCAGTGCTCAGCACCTCCAAACCTCAGGTTATTTTTTTTTTTTTCCTACTTACATTCTGTCACGTAAGTAGGAAGAGATCAGGTGTCAAATACAGAAGAGAAGCAAGCAGAATGAGACAGTTTGATTTATGAGTGACAAGTATGCAAACTGTTATCACAGAAGTTAAAAGCAACGATCCCTTTTGATGCCATGTCATTCCCCAAGGTGCAGCCCCCTTGCTGAAAGAGGCTGTTAATCCAGTCAGTACAGAAACTTATCCTGAATTTAATTCTGCAGCCTGAATAATAGTTACAGGCAGCTAAGGCACTGGACACTTGTGTGCCAGAGATCTGCACACCTGCAGGCAAGTGGACAGAGGACCAGCAGGATATAAATGGACTCTTCAAAGTGCACAAAAGCCTGACTTCAAGGTCATACCAAATCACACCTTCATGCCTCAATTTTTCATCTCTCTTGAGATGTTCTAGAGTAGATGTTTGCTTTTGCCTAAATATTAAGGATGTATATTTACTAGCTATAATCAGAACAATTCCTGAACATGCACCTAGCTCTATGTATTCAATTAAATCAGGCACATCCCTCCAGCTGTTATTGATAAATGTACTGATGGTCATGCATATATGCAGAAAAAGCATGGGATCAGTTTTTTCCTTATCACAACAGCAATCATTTAATTGGCAAAAATTATGCCATGAAAGATGAGGTAAGTGTACCCTCTGGGGGATGAGAGCTATGGAAAATTACAATTACAACAACATATATGGGGTTTTTTTTCATATACTAAACCCCTGGAACAAAGTAGACACAAAAGCCTTTCTTTTCTTGCTAGTTTTCTACACAAGATATTTTTGTTATATGTTTGCAAACTGACAAGCAAGAGAAAGCCGCTCAGTTGAGGTGTGAGAGTGGTGAATGAAAGCTTGACCAACAGAATCTGCAGATGCTGAGAAGGTGGAGTACACTGTAGCCAGCAACCTCTTGGCCAGAGCTCCTCAGCACTCTGGATGCAACTTGCAGTTCCATGAGGCACAGTGATCCTGCCAGCTGCACTGGAGCTGCACATCCAGGGCTGCTAATGGGCTGGCAAGTGAGCCTGCAGGAGACTGAGCTGTCCCTGTGGCCAGCGGGGGAAGGCACGATCCAAGGTGTCCCTAATTTAGAACAACACACCTTGTAGTGTCTTTTCTGTCATCCTGCTCCCTGGTGAGAGACAGATGTGTTGTCTCTAATCATTCACTGATTGGTATCGGGAGATACATTAACATAATTGGCACATTTGTTCTAATTAACAGAAGGAACCTGCCACATGCCACCCAACATGAAAAGCAAGACCATCGGCAAGAGCAGAAAACTGCAATAACACCTCAGCTCTACCTGGGAGCTGTGGCCAGCTGTGTGCTGCCACAGGGTGTTTACAGCAGCAGCACACACAGACAGTAAGACTTGCAAAGCCAGGCCAGGCTTCTGTGCAGACTAAATGAACACAGGGAACATAAATCACACAAGCGATTACACATGCAGGAAAACCTATTACAGAAGCTAATTGCTGATACAAATTTAGCCATACCAAGTTACCAGCATTCCTAGGCACTCAAATCTCTTGGCACACTTGCATATGCGTGACTGTTTTAGAAACTGGTAGAGCAAAAACACATCTGCTCTGAAAGAAACTCAAGGATGGAAAAAGAATATGATCTCATCTAGATGCTGCCCTCTTGATCATAAGAGATGTTCCCTACACATCTGGCAATCTCAAGAGCTAAGTCAGCAGGGTCTGAGTTCTGGATCCCCATTGCTCATTGCTTTCTCTCCACCAACATGCCCTAGGGTCACCTTCAGAGCAAGAAGCACCTGCTGCAAACAGCAAGTCTTTTACCCTCCAGACACAGGCAAAGCCCGCCAGTGCCATGTTCCACAAGAAACAAGATGCAAACATCCGGGAGCAGCGAGAGACTTGCCTTGATGAAAGGCAATTTGTAATTTTGGAAGGAGAGAACATTGCACTATGCCTTCCCCATGCCTGGTTGACACAGCAGGATTGCTTTCCATCTGGTTCCCCATGCACTCTGGATTGTGGCTGGTGTTCTCTGCAGCTGTGCCAGCCGGTACCAGTGGCACGGCTCACCTTGCAGCAGTCCCTGCTGAGCTGGCATCACCTCCAACAGCCACAGGGAAATCTCAGCTCCCTGGCTTCACCTGGATTGTAACACACACACACACACACACACACACATTCCAGTAATAAGGTATTTGTGAAACAAACTAACTGACTAACTACCAATTTGGACACAGTACAAGATGTCTGAGTGAGACTGAGAAAATTCTAGCAGTTTTCATATGAGCCAGCAGCAATTTTAGGTACCGTGAGACTTGAGTGACTCTTTGAAGAATGTTATTTGATTTTGGATCTGGTTTCATCCCAGCAACTATCTGCTGAAGAGGATGCTGTCCTTTATGTAATATTTACTGGAAAGATATTTCATACACATTTAAGATTGAAAATAAAAGGAAAAAGAAGTGATCTCCAAAGCAACTGAAATTACAGCTCTGAGAAACTGCAAAACATACTGAGAATGAGACAGCAAATGCAAACCACCATGGTGTTTTGTTCAGTTGTTCTTATTGTGCTTCTGCTGCAAATAAGGAGAATTGTTGTTCCTGCTGTGGAAACACTTCCGTAATTACACATATATCCAGCTTTCTGCTTGCAGGGTGTATGTACAGATGCTGGATGTCTCCAGCCCCATTACAGCTTTGCTTTATGCAAAACTGGGAAGTTAAGCCTCAGAATAAACTTCTGAGGTGGAATGGTAGCAGCAGATGGAGAACTTTGTTCCTCAGAGTCTCAAATTCAAAACCAGATCATGGCAATATGAAAACCACAGCACCTGCTATGTGGCCATCAGAAGCGGCTGGGCTTCTTTTCCCACCTGAAGGAGGAGCTTGAACTGGAGGCCTATAGCCTACATGTTGACTGGCACTTTTGGCACCATGAGGGCATATGGACAGATAGGTTGTGTTAGCTAAACCATAATCCCAGAGCTGTCTGCCACAGCTGTAGAGAAGAGGATAAGCTAGCAGGGTTCATGTCAGAGCTCTTGCAGAAAATCTCCCATTGTAATATTTCATGGAGGAACTAGAAGTCTGACTGCTCTCCCATCCCACAGATCATCCCTGCCTGAACTGAATCACACAGCAACTGGATTCACTTTGGAGCATGCTCTGCCCTCACTTACACTGGCATCAGTGGAACTGGACTAAAAAGTTCAGGGGTGTGTTCCATGGAAAAGTCAGGCCTCCAAAAGAGCAGTTCTGCAAGAAGACCTATGCCCCTTGGCATGAGTTTCTGCACTGTGGAAATGAACTGGTAGGAAATATAAAAACAAGGCTATCTAATAATCTAGTAGTCAGGGTATTTCCCAAGAAAGCACAAATTCAAATGCAAACCTGTCCTTCAAGCAGGAGGTTGCAACCTATGTCGCACACTTTGCAAGAGTGACTTGACCACCCACCAGTAGGTTGGGGGGTAAAATGAATGCTAAGAGAGACAGAAATGTAGGGGACCAGGTGTTGACAATTGCAGGGTGCTTCATCCTGTACATTTGGAAGACAGGCCTGCATGGCCAGACCTTACCCAAAGGCTCTCCAAAGCAAAGGATGAACAGCCCTCATTCATTCTGGGCTGTGCTCCTTCTTTACACAAACCTGCTCCCCTTCTCTTCCTCTCCCTGACACCCAAAGGCCGTTCTGCTGCATGTCACAAGGCACTGCAAAGGACAGTGCCACTTTACAGCAATTAGCATTTGTGGCCACAAACTCTTCTACTTGTCTCTCCTGGAGCTCATTTTCCTGCTGTGAATATAAAACACTGTCTCAGTAACACACCTGCATGGAAATGCACACACATGAACTCCCAATTAAGGGATAACGGCTGCAAAACATAAGAGGCTCTCAGGAAACAACACAAACAGCAGTCATATTAATAATCAATTAGATGGAACTGCCTATTTGTAGAAGTCCCTGGTTTCCACCAGCCTTTGCCTGGGCAAGAGCAGCTGAGTAAAGTTTGTGCCACAGTCATCTTGACTCAGCAAGACACTCTCTTCTGCCTCTTGACTCAGTGATCCTTTCCCCCTTGCTCTAGTTCCTAATTAAAGCCATGAATGTGGATAAATATCACATACAGTTTTATACCCAACTGGGTCACCAAACTGTACACTGCACCCTGTTCTGCAATTAAATTACTGTGTGAAACACCTCAATTAAAATTAAAGAAGCAATTACCTCCCTGTTAAAGGCTCCACAAATCATACATTTCAATGCAAAAGTTCATCTGGCAGCTTATGGCATATTAACCAATCTTACATCTCATTTGTGTTTTGATCTATAACCTACCCAAATGAGCTAATTTGATGTGACTCAGTGTCTCTAACTATATTTTACCATGTGCAACACAATGCTGGTGTCTTTCAAAGAACAAGTTAAATGAGCTAAGGGGTTAATTGCTAACAACTCAGCCATTACTGTTGGAGCGTCACAGAATGGGATCCTTCCTGCCTTCTCAGGTTAGGTTTACAAAATCACACACAGAGAGCAGAGTGGAACTGAAATGGATGTTTCTGTTCATGCTGGGGTGCTGCTCCTGGCTGATTTCCACTGAGCACGAGGCTGGCAGGTCAGACTGCTGATCTCCACCTCACCCTACTTCTCCCCGCTGGGGGAAAGCAGAATGCAGAGAAGCATAGAGCTAGGGCAGGGTGCTGTTTGTTTCTATGTCCATTCATCTTTTCCCTCTTTTTGTCACAGGAGGACCATGTGAGCTTGCCCCTTCCCCCCTCAGCTATGTGCAGAAACCTCAGTGTAGCAGCACCTGTGCTGGTCCTTCTGCTGCTTGCCTGGGCCATGCACTGGAACAGCCCAAACATTTACCTGGGTGGTTCAGAACCTGTAGCTTTGTTCAGCTTGATATTGGCTATAAACCTGGGAGTGGGGAGGGATGCCAGGGTGCAGCTGACACCCATGCTGGTTGGGGCTAGTGGGCAGGGGTGTATGACGGCAGAGAAGCTGATATTTCTGTTATCTCTGTTTATATCTCTGTTTTTCCAGAGACCATGGAAATCCTTGGTTCCTTACATTGTCCCAAGTGAACAAGGAGATGTACTTTCATTTGACCTCAGGCCCTGAGACTGGTGTATTTTAACACATCTGTTTGTATTTGGATTTTGACTTTTTCTTTTCTTTTTTCATAGTGCCCATAACCTGAGCCTGCTTTAATGCTTGTCATGTACTAGTGGAACTGAGGGACTGGTAAGTGTTGCTTTAAAAGCTTTGCCTGCCCATCTCTGTCTTTGTCCTTCTTGCCCTCTGGAGAAGCTGTATGTTGCTGTGTGCTTCAGCTTTTCAGTACTCCTAAGATCTGCTCTAGCATTGATCCATAAGAGCTTGACACAGTTAATTGCAATTAAATATGCTGGGAACGATAAGCCTGAATTCCCCAGATACTGAAAAGAGGACAGAATTTATCCCTGAGCATGCTTGTTCTCACCACTTTGAATACCAGGAAAAAAAGAAAAACAAACTGAACACCCAACAGTGAATGAAGGGGGAGAATGGAATCAAAGAGAAAAAGCAAGCAAAAGATATTGGGACTCTGGACTCCAGCACTGCACACATTACACTGAAGGTGCATTTTGTACAGTCTCAGAGTGTAAGCTTCTCTTCGTCTGTTTTGGTGTTAAATACAGTGGCTCCTTCAGAAACCAGTAAGTAAGAAAAAAATCCTAAACAAAACACAGTTTCCAGAGTGTGAAGAATCTAAAGCACATGCCCACCAAAGCATTGGAAATGCTGCTCACAGCTGCAGCATAGGCATTACCCTACTCTACTTGGAATCAAAGCAGTGTTTCAACAAGACAGAAAACAGCCTCAGTCTGCTGCCTGCCTTCTCCCAAGCCCTTCTAATAGTTACCTGTACCATCATATCAGAAACTTCTCCAAACAAATAAATGAAGTCTTAAACAAAGAACTCATTCATCTTTAAATTAAAATAATCATGTAATCCTTCAACCCACCAAGTTATCTTTCATCTCTCCTTTTTTTTTTCTTAAATTTATCTTACTAGCTTCAGCAAGTGGCTGTAATAAAGTGTCACATTAAGGTATTCATATTCATTAGTGTTCAGGTCTTTGTTCTTTTAATAGTGTTGGAAAGAATCTACAAAGAGGCTGTATTAGGCGGCTGTCCAATCTGGGTGTTTGATCTCTTTCTGACTTCAAAAGTCAGAAGAGGAAAAAAACCCACATTGAGAATGGTTCTTTTGAATGTCAGATAGGGAGTATAAGATTTCTGAGCCTGCCAAGTGTTAATTGGTGTCTGCCCTGACCATGGTACAAATAAGATTCAGAGTCACTCAATGCACCGTCATGAAGGGCTATTGACAGACCGAGCAGGATACTGGAAGGCAGGAAAAAGCACAACTGCTATGGTAGCAGCTCACAGAGGATTTTTTCAGAGATCACTTTCCACAAATCATGTTAAATTATGCAGTTTGGGTCTCAGCCACGCGACTGGGTATAACAGACCTTTCTGAGGGAACAATCGGCCTGGCTGCTGAAATTCCAGAGCTGCCTGTAACACTGCATAAAAACAAACCTACCCGCCAGCATTAATCTCTGCTTCTAGCAAAGGTAATGAAGTTCCCCAGTACTACCATACCCTGCCTGAACAACACATCCCAGTGCAAAAACTCCTGTCACGGTACAACAAAATGTTGATTTGATGCAATGAAACATCAGAAAGGAAAATAAAAACCTGCTGCTGAGTTCCTGATGAAACCCAACTGATTAATATTACAGTTGTCAGCAAGCTGGTTTGGCAGACCTAAACACTCTTTTCATTTTGGGAGATCTTAATGGGGAAAGAAAACAGCCAACAGAACAAGAAAGAGGGAAAAATCTTCTGTGCTAATTATTCTTTCTGATGTTTGTGGACATGTTTCTGCAATTCTGATTAAATCTAAACTTGGGTTAGATGGGGAGGTAACTTTAAGCTTCATCTCCTGAGAAATCAGCCGTGAGTGCTGAGTGACAACCACTTTGCTACTTAGCCATGACAGTCTGACTTATCCTAATGCAAATTGGCAACAGTTTCTTCTGTGCCTCATAGAGGAAAACCGAAGAGAATTCAGATAGGGGAATTACCATCATTAGCAATCAATTTTTCTCATAACAGCCACAGTGGATTTAGGATTTCAGAGGCCTCCCTCTGACTCAGGGACCCCCCTTCCATGAGCTGGGAGTCTGAAGCTGGAGGCAGTGCTGCACTTAGGGAAGCTGCTGCTCACTGCTGTTGTTAGGCACAGATTCTGCTGAAGGGCAGGCTGGCTCCTGCAGGGGAGAACAGGCTACCCACTCTCGTTTTGCTTAAAAGCCAGTAGGAAAAACAGCTAAGGCCCTGAAGATGGGTTATTAGGCAAATACATCCTCTACTTTCCCAAACCTCGTGCTGCTTTACCTGGGAGCCTGTATTGTACCACATCCTCTCATGCCAAGTTGGCAGGGTGGTGCATACACATGTGAGTGGAATATAGTCTGGCAAACTAAATATTAAAACATGTGTGAAAGGTGCCCCTCAGAATAAGTGATTTTTTTTTTCTTTAAAAGCAAAACAAAAGATAGCAGGCTGGTATTAATATGTTCCCACAGCTATGTGTCCTCTGCATGCCAGATATAGTTGTGATTTTTCAAAGGGAAGAAAAAACTGAAACCAAACCGCCTGCAGCTCTGCCCAGCAAGGCACCACAGCCCAAAGCCATTAATCAGGTCCCAATCAATCTTGCCTATGAGCAGCAGTCAGTCAGCTTTCCATTAGCACGCATTCATCACGCCCTGCTGTAAGTCACTGCACCATTAGCCACCCATCAGGCCCTACTGAGGATGTCCCAGCACCAGACCCTGCTGCTGTTGCTCACCTCAGCCACTGGGATCCCTTCAGGGGGACGGCACTGGAGCAGGACCTCTTGCTCCAGGGACACTTCTTTCCCTAAGGGCTCCTGCTCAAAAGTTTTCCGGAGATCTGAGAAGGGAGAAGAAAATAAAATAATTAACACTATTATCAGCCAGTCATTTATAATATATTTGATTACCATGCTGGATAAATGCAAGAGACAAAGAAAACAGTAGTTCTACTCCCTGAAAAATAAAGCATTAACAAAAGTCTGGGTCATGTTTTCACTTCATTCCAACATTAAGCAAAGATTTCATTGTGGGTTTAATACTTATATTGTGATACAGCATGAGAACCCAGTGAGAAACCAAGGCTTCCTGTGGAAGGTTATGTCCAGACACAGAACAAAAAATGAAAAAAGTCCCTTTTTCAGATAATTTTTGTTTGATAAACTATACCAGTGAAGTACTAAAGAAAGTTATGGAAAACTAAATAAATCTTTAACACTACAGCATATAAACTGAGTTGCCTTAAACTCATAGCTGAAAGTGCTCATGCTGTGATTTAATGTACTTGTAGCTCATAAGCATTAACTTTATAGCTTTAGCTAATTTGTCTACACCTTATCATTATCCCTGTAGCACTAAGTTATTATTATTATTATTAATAATACTATAGTAATAATAATGATAATTATAAAAAGACACTTCAAGGAGTTGAACCATGTTTGGATCCCTCCATAGCACCACAGAAATGTGGCAGACTGACAGGGCATTGAATGTACCTCCAAAGACCAGACCAATTCATTTTACTGGACAGATGCAAAGTCTGGCTTTTTTGTACTTTTCTGTAACATCTTTGCACTGATGGTAAAATAGACGTAAGAAGTTCCCGCCTTATCACTATCCCCATGTTGCTGCCATGGACTGCCACCCTCCCCTCTGTGCCAGGAAGGACGTGGCTTGGGAGAGCTGAGCATTCAGCCCCAGTAGCTACTGGGGATATTTCTCCCTGCTGCCAGTTCCTTCTGCAAATGGATGTGAAGCCATGCTCAAAGTCACATCAAAGAGCTGGCCTGACTTCAAAAACTTTACAACTCAGTTATTTTTGTTTTACTTCTTGTTCTAAAGTCAAACTATTTCCGTACATCAGCTCAAAGTGAGGTTGCACAAATATTTGTGTCATATTGGCAACAAGACAAAGTCATATGGGAACAATTTTAAAGCCAGATATTTCATATTTTGAAGCAATAACCTATGACTGGGCTGGAAAACAGATTACTGAATTGAACCAGTTTACAAATAAACCATGCAAAGAGTTATTTTTTTTTTTCCTAGATTACCTCCAAGACCTGATTAAGAGCTGACACAAGGAACTGCATCAGCGCAACCAAAAGGCAAAACCTGGGGCTGGCAAATGCAGAGATGGAAAAGGAGATGGGGTGGCTGCCACCAAAATCAACTCCTCTGATACCCTGAAACTTTAAATAGCATGAGACCTCTCTTATCTTATATTGGTAAAACATGGTTGTTCAGCTACCTGGAATTCAGTATCAGTTCAATGATACCATGAGAAAGCCCTGTCATAGCTGGAGATGCTCACTTTAACTTGATCCAGCGGCAAACTTTTGACATCCAAGCATTTCCCCAGTGAAACTGAGGCATGTCACTCCTTCCTCTGCAGCACAGGCATGAGAGAAGCAGCCCCACACTTGCTTTCCCACCAGCAGCATTCTTGCTCCCTCTGGCACACAGGGCAGGGATACTGAGAGCCCCTCTGATGGGACAAGATTTATGGCCACAGTTTAAGGCACCAAAGATAAGATTTGGACACCCTACTGCACCAATGTAAGAAATTGCTGCCTCAAGCTCTCTGCTTGATTGGAATTACCTCCTGTCAAAAGGAAGCTCATGCCCATGTCACAGCTACACCTCACTACAAATCACATCCACCATTCCAACCTCAGCTCTTGCTGAAGGGGGCAAGAGCTACCCTGCAATACCAGATAACTTAGGGCAAAGAGGAGGAGCAAAAATCTGGACATGAATGTTTTTCAGGATGACATGCCAAGTTTTGCCAGGCTGTGCCTGTCAGCATCCCTTTCACTCGAGTTATTCCAAGCCAGTGAGGCTCATTCATGGGACAGCAATCACAGCAAGTCTCTGATGTGTCTACAGAGTT
Organism: Melozone crissalis; assembly: GCF_028551555.1. Lineage (NCBI taxonomy): Eukaryota > Metazoa > Chordata > Aves > Passeriformes > Passerellidae > Melozone > Melozone crissalis. The sequence goes on along the minus strand of NW_026535784.1, from coordinate 45,536,078 downwards.
CCCAACATTGCCAGCACCAGCACCTTCATCCCACCCTCTCTGACAGGCTACCCAGTGGACATTTGAGTTCTATGGCTCCATTTGAGTAAATCTGAAACCCTCCCAAGGTGCCCATGGGTGGGAGTCATTCCAAGGACAAAATGCTGAGTTTTGGCTTGCTGCAGTTCTGCATGTTAAACGTGGAAATGAGCAGCTCTTTCAGGAGCTGGTAGGTTTCTTGGGAAGTTACATTCTTTGGACCCAGGCTCCTCATCCATCCTGTGGGCTTGATTGGTATTCTGGGCACAAATAATATCAGGATAATGCAGTTTGCTTCAAATTAGCAAACAGCTAGGGCTATATTGCTAGCAGTACCCATAAGATCATATTATTGCTAGTTCCACAGACATCTTCAGAAGAAAAGGATTACTTCTATATCAGGTACACCTTAGTGCATTTAGCAGGTACACACACAAGCACAGGGCAATTATTGTGCTCTAATATCATGGTTGAGGGAAAATGAGAAAGTTACTGTAATAGTAATAGAAGCATATAAGCACAATATTAAATAGCATATTAATAATAGCTTTCAGGTGTTCAGGCTGAAGACAGTAGAGGGAGATTAGATAATAATCTGAATATTTTTCTCGACATGTTGATTTACTATCCTACCTACCTACCTGAAATATTTAACAGAGCATTGCCTCACGTGCACAATAATCACCTCTCCCACAAAGCACTTGCCTTTAGAAAAATCCCCAAGTTTTAGTGCATGCAAAAGTAAATAGCATTAATGTAGAAATGTGATAGCATTAATGTAGAAATGTGTAATAAGAGTAAAAAAATCCTCCTTTAATATCTTTGTCACCAACAGCTGGAATTGCTGGGTATGAACAGCCCCTTTTCCCAGGGAACAGTTGCAGTGGTGCTGCTGCAGGTGAGATGAACTCTCTGGGTCCCCTGCTCTCCTGGCTGCCCCACCCACAGGGCCTTGCTGTGGGAGGATGCTCTAATGGCACTGTTGGGTTCAAGCATTTCAATGATCCACAAACTAAAAATACACTAAGTAGAGCCTTTGACATAATAGGCAGTAATGTTCTCAAAGGAGCCATTAGATACTATTGAGTAAATTATACTAATTTGGCAGGGGTAAAGGTACATAATTGTGTATTTACAAGACTGGGAGCTCTTATATCCTGTTGGCTCCCTCCCACGTGTTCACAGCTTTATCCCATCACCTCCCACAGCAGCCATGTCACCTACAAATGGCTCCAGATGGCAACTGTTCAAGGCACTTACGGTTAGTTGACCTAACCAGGCATAAGGTTGTGACACACGATGTCTTTAACTGATGATGAAGCAAAGGACCTGGACAAACATCTTCCTCATCTGTTGTATCTATCATGAAACACCCTGCTTGGACAGCACTGAGTTTGGAAATGACTGCTTTTTCTCTATGGCCCTTGCAATGATTTCTGTGGGTAACAATGACATCCTTCTAATTCTCCAACCTTCAGCTTCCTTTGCCATTTAACAATTATAGTCATCACAGAAACTGTCAGCTGGGAGTGGGTGAGCTTGCTAATGTACTGAGGGACTTTGGATTTTTCCCAAGCAGAGTATTTTCAATAACACTTTTCCATTTCTCAAAGTGTCATCTAAGTAACAATTGCTTGTGAGCGGGGACAGAAGGGATTCATTTTCCCAGGGAATGGTAAGAGACTAATAAAATACATCCCAAAGAAGCTTTAATAATCTTCAAAAAATATACCTGGAAAAGCAAATCAATAAAACATTTGATGCATTCTGGATCAAGACCTCTCTGTTATGAAAATCTCAGGTGGGCAGCAGCCCTGTTACTGAGATGCTGAGAGAGCACTTTACCTTCCATTGGGGGGACAAGAGAGAAAGGCAGCTGTACTTTCTTTCCATTATTAGTCTGGTAATGTAGAATAACCCTACATTGCTGGTGTTAGCAATACCTTCCTCCCCTTCTGCAGGTAATATTCCCCATAGTGGAATGATCTGAAGTGGACAGTGATGCTGAAGGGCCCATCCTGTCTTTCACCAGCTCTCTGACTGCCAGGCTCAGGTAACAGCCTGCACCCCCACCAGGGGCTTTACCCCACCTCTACCTTCCCTTCAAGGCTGTGTTCATAAAAGAAACCAAAGGCAGCAATTAAAATTCTGGTCTGCCACCTTGAGCCAGACTATTTTCCTTACTAAGGCACAGTCCTAGTGGATTCAGAGGGGGCTCTTGTGCCATATATTGCAGCATGTTTACAGCATACTTATGGTGAGACTTCTCCCCAGGACTCTTGAAATGCTCTGCACAGCCCTCTCTGATAAGGAAATAAGGCTGCAAAAGAGCTTCATGGAAATAAGGGAATTTTCATAAGGATAAAACTGAAGTAAAGTAACAGGAAACCACTCTCAGTGTACACCATGTTAACTTTACTTCTGAATTGCTATGCTTTTTGGACAAAGGGGCATTAGATCTAATTTTTGATGCACTGCTAAATTGCTTTATTATGTGTTTAACACATTTTTATCTTACAAAACACTCAGAAGTTGGATTTTTGCCTGCAAAAGGTAATAGATTACACAGAAGTCATTTCTCCCTTCCTTTTCTACCTGTCAGCTTCTAAGAAAGAACGAAGAACAACCCTATTATTTTTTTTTAATCAAATATATTTTATCTCTTTGTTGTTTTGGGTTTTTTACTGTGATGTGTGGGTGGGTAAAACTATAAGGATATCTTTTATCATTTCTGAGAAATGTGATAAGAGGCAGACCAGGCACTTCAATGTGGTGCTAATGCAAGGGTGACTAATGAATGAGCATGAAAAACGGACATTTGTCAGCCAGGAATTAGATGCAAACCAGACAAACAGAACAAGGCAGCATTACTGTCAGGGAAAGATGGATTTCTGCCCTTGGTAGACCTTTTAGACTCTGTTCTTCTAGTAACTCTAACGCCAACCTTCCTCCTGTTTACTGAACAGGATCAGAACAAACAATCTAAAATATGAGCAAGATTTAAGAGCACAAAAAGAAAAAAAGACACATTTTTTTCTATACAACTGTCATATTAAATATGAATATTGAGAAAAATATGTTCAGTGTGTGTTTTCAGAGAAACAAGGATTTAAGCATGTGAAAAGACCTCCAAAAAAGTATGCATTTCCGTACAAAAGTTAACCTCCTTTATACAGGTAAGTATATACAGATGTCCACATAAAACAAAACACATCAAAAGCAAAAAAACCCAATAAAAACACTAGAGAAAAAGTGAATATGGCTTGGTAAAATTCTAGCTGTTATGAGAGGACCAATATGTGATATATAACCAAGATTTCAAGTCTACCTTCTTCCCCTGAGAGTGTTCTAAAGAAGCAAGGTTCAATTCTATTTTAATTTTACCTGGTCTAATAAGAACATCCAAAGAGAAAAATAATTGTGGGAAAAGACTGGTAAAAGGTCACTGATGCTCTATAAAGTGAAAGAGAATCCACATGCTTGTGAAAACTCTTCTCAGTGCATTTATTCCCAAACTTGGATGACTGACTCTTAGTTCCAGAAACATGACTAATATTGTAAAACGGGTCTCTTCCATCACTTTCCACAATGTGGATAGAGTTGAGAGACACCTTTTTGCTTCAAAAAAAAAAAGTCTAATAAATACTGAATTGCAACTCTAAATGTAAGGAACCCTGCCCTGTCAGGCATAGTTTGGCCTTGCTTTAATGTTCACAGCTGAGTCTGTGACCTTTGCAAGGGGATCAATCTCACCAGTGGGTAAGCAATGGAAAGGTTAGGTACAAAAACCTCTTCTGTTTCCATTTTGTTCTAGTGTGGTTCCAGCTCTGTTATTAATTAGATCAAACCAGACTTCCAGTGAGACAATCACAGGAGTGTCATCAGGGGATCCCCCTGCAACCTCTATCAATGGCTTTTCTAAGTGTGGTGTCTTGCCCTGCAGAGTCCCCTGCGGTACCAGCTGCAGGTTGGGCATTGATCAAAGCCTCCTGCCCTCCTCCAGAGCACTGCTGCTCATGGAATGGGATTGCAGCTGGGCTGGGCTGGGCTCTCAGCTGGCCCACGCTTCAGCAGCTGGAGCTGAAGACTGAGGAAATAAGTCAATACCTTAAAACTCTGTCTTAATCCTCAATACACAACTCTGTGCTACTCTCTCCTTTTCTGGAGGGGCTGTTTCACTTCTGGCCAGTCCTAAAGACAAATGTTACAACACCATGAGGCTGACACAGCCACCTTTTCAGTCTGGAGAGGAACATCATGGGTGGTAGAACTTCCACCTTTCCAAAGATGCTTGGCAGTTTGTCGCTTTGGCTGAGCTTGTCTGTAGCCCTCTGGTGGCCCCAATAGCCAGGAAGCAGCATGAGCTTCCAGGGCCAAACAGCTGAGGGGGACTGCAGCAGCTTCTTGGAAGTGCACACCTTGTTTTGGGACGCAGGCTGCTCTATCCACTGACCTGGGCTACAGAAGGAGGAGAGGAACACCTCTTCACTGCCAGGATACCATCTGCAAGACACTCTGCATGAGCCCAGGACCTTCTCTCCTCTTTTATTTCCTTTGTATTTTCAGCCTGAACAAATGGGAGGTGCAGACTGGCCAGCCCTCATTCTGTCAATGGCATCTTCAGCCAGCTGGGGTAACACCATACCCCAATGAGTCTAGAGACTCACTGGTTACAGATCTGCAAGAAAATAATTTCTTTCCCCTCCCCTCTTTAGCTCCAAGCTAATTCAGCCAGGTGCTCGTAAGACTAAACCATCTTTTGCAACCCAGCTTCCTTGTGGGCTGTACTTATAATGAAGAATGACCCACTCAACGTATTTTGTTTTGAAACAACTGTAAAAAATACAAGTAAACAAACTTTGTCAAGAATCCACTGAGCAGATGGGTTCCCAGGTGTACATTGATCACACTGTTCTCCTCCTCTTCTATTTTTACTTGATAGCTCAATATTTTGTGGTAAGCTTGACCTTAAAACCAACTTATAAACTTCCTTCTATTTTATTTTATTTGGTGATTGAAGATGGACTCCCGAGTTCTTGTTTTTCAAATAAATCTAAATGTAATGTTTAAATGACCTGACCTCAACAGGTAACTTTTTACATGACAGATGTGTTAAAGGTACTAAAGACAGACATTAGAAACACCAGGTGTACATTACAATTCACATGTAGAATTGAATTTGCAAGACACTGAAACACTAAAACTGAAAACTCTTTATGTAACTGGTGTTTTGTTGTTGCTCTTCTGATGCACTAACATAACTCACACAGCTGTCTGGTGACTACTAAAATACAAGCAAAAATTTATTAACTTCCTGGCTGGATCTATCAACACTAAGGCCATATCAGACCATACTGAAAGATGATAATTTATTAGGCATGACAGTGTAGGTAGGATATTCTCAAAGCTCCTAAAGAGGGATTAAATTACTGTTAATTCAGTAAAGAAGTTTCCTTTTGTTTTTTAAGCAATGCAAACACCAGGTTCACCCTAATTTATAGAGTTGGCTCTTCCATACAGTGCAACGTAATTTCTATTTGCAACTGCACTCTTAAATTAGGGAGTGGTCATGCCTGTTAACTTGGGAAGTGGTACAGAAGAGTGCTTGTGCTTTTCAGGAGCACAAGGAGAGAGGTCGGTAGGACTGAATAAGCTAAATGCACAGTTAACCTCTCTGCTGCCCTTTCTGTAATCTGCTGCTCTTCAGTAATCTCAGCTCAAGACCACATGCCTCAGTCATCCCTTTATTAACTCCAGGCAGCGGATATTGATTAGTAGCAACTTAAATGGCACACGAGGAAGGAAGGAATTAAGGTCCTATCTCTGCTAACTCTCACACACACTTGCCAAAGTACACAAACCACACTTTAATGTTCTTTTTTAATACTGGACATCCTGGATGTACCTTCCTATTAACATTTTCAGTTGCTGACCTTCCTAGCTCCCTTGTGCTTATCTCAACATCCACCAAACTTTGTTCCCATTGTAAAGGGCTCTAATGCTCCAGTGGCTGCAGTGTGTCCTCACAGCTCGGCTTGGATCAGGTAGGAGAAGGGAGGGAAGAAAGGCACTGCAGCCATGAGCCATGGAGCATGGGCCCCAGCACTACAAGGTGAGATAAACAAGTATCACTAAAGAATATGTGATTGTTTTTCATATCTGCTCCTTTGCATAACTGCAAAGCCCTTGTAAGCAGAGATAAACCATCAGATGAACCAATCTAATTTTCTGTACTGCATTTATCTTATCAGTATACAGTATCTGACATGCATATATTAACTGCATGCCTTTGAAAAAAATGTCTGGGAGAATAAAGGCTTTCAGATAAGTACACGGGAAACTAGTACAGAATTAAAAAAAAAAAAAAAAGATTAACAAGCACAGTTCCTTACTACATCAGGGCTTTTAAAAATCTTTTTTCTTGTGCTTTTTTTTTTTTAAATTCTGATTTTACGATAGTGAATAAAGGAAAAGAATAAACTATTCACATCCATTACACCAAAAAAGATAATAGAAGAAATAGAAAAATTAGAAAAAAGGTAATAGAAATTATAGAAAAAGCTTCTCTTTTCTCATAGATGTTCAACAAATCCAAAACCTGGGAGCAGATAAAGGGCTTAAATTTTTACTATATTTTCTCAAGGAGAGCATGGGTTAACATCATGAAGTCAGTGAAGCTACAGCAATACCAAAGTGGTGCAAATGAAAAGTGAGTTTGCTCTATGCACAGGGGCTCAAAGCAATTTGTCTTAGCTACCCCTTTATTATCTGATCTAAAAATTAGGTCAAATCCTGCAGCTATTGTTTAGTCTTTATCAGATGTATGTTCCAGTGGGTTTAACTCTGCTTTTGGTTACACAGGCTCAGATCTCATTCATTGTTTTAACATGAATTTTGCCCCGTTCTGTTTTATCTGCTCAATGGCATCAGCTCTGTTACAGAAAATTCATATAAAGCTTTATATTCAGCTGCATTTTTCACAGCCAAAGGTAAAGCTGTCCAAAATCCCTCCTTTCTCCCTCCCTCCACAACAGGAAAAATTTTTAATTGAGCAGGAAAACTGCATCAAAACATATTAATGACTTCTAAGGCTCCTCATAGGATTTGCCTAGAATAAATCAGAAATGTGCAAATAAATAGGAAATGTGTTTTAGCACTTTCTAGGCAAATATCTTAGAAAATTTATTGCATCTTTCCAGCTCCACCAGGATACATACATTAGGTATCACTACTTTTTTGGCTTCTGATATATCTAAAATGGCAAAGTGAAAATTAATCCCAACAAATCTGCTGGTTTAAGAGGATGAAATGCTCAGCTCTGCTCTAATGGGGAGACTGATGCCCCAAGACAATGAGTTCTGTGAAACAGGAAAGTCATGCCTTTGCAGAAACAGCCTGCACAGAAGGGAGTCATTTCCCAGCACAGGCATGATCCAGGAGTGCAACAGTGATTTGCAGTTAAATGCCCTGAACACTTAAGGAAGCTGGAATGTTGTCTTTAAACTCAGGCTTTTTTCCTGTCTGTATTGCCAGCATGGGCAACCTTTGAACACCAGCAGCATCTTCAGTCCATATTTATAGATAATTCCTTTCCTGAATAACTGAAGCTCTTGGTCAAAGCAACGTTGCAATTGATTTTCACAGAGAACTTTCATTGACCAGGTTGTTATGTACTTTCTGACACATGCCTGACCCTGTATTAAACAAACACAAGCTGCTTTTCCAGGATGCACATTTTTCACACTTTCAAATTACTTTTCAGTTAATTCTATTACACGCTCAGTGAACAGTGATGCTGGGTGCTATTTTTCTGTTTGTTTGTTTTAATGGAGTGCAGCTCCAGCCCTTGAGAGGACACAATAATTCCAGAATCAGACGTAAGGGCTTAAGGGAGAAAAAACAAAAAGTGGATAAGGAGAAAAGGAGAGTTAAATGAACAGAGAGAGGGAGAAAGGGGGAGAGAAAGGGAAGAGGGAGATGGGGGGAGGGGAAGAGAGAGAAAGAAAGAGGAGAGAAGCTTTTCCTAATGTGCTAGATATGGCTAGTTATGCTACAATTGCACCTGTCAAGATAAAATCACCAGTTCAGGTATTAAGATAAATAATTCCACTTAAGCAGTTTACATGCTCCATTGGCCCCTCACCTCTCCCAAAGGTGTCAGTGCTCACTCCTGTGCCAATTAAAAGGGAAGACTGCACTGGTGACAAATAAGCAGCTATGGCTACAGACTGATGTGGAGAGATGGACTCTTCTGTCCCTCTTAAGGTTTGGACATCCTTGATTTCCTGGATAAATAAATACTGTATAGAACCTACATTGTATCCCAGCCTCATGGCACACTGTGTAACCATCAGAATACTTAACCAGCTGCACTGAAAGTTAGGACACAATTTTTTTTTATTGCCAGTGCAGATTCAGTCCTAAGTAGTCAAAGTTGTGAATACAGATGAGTGTTGGTGTAACTGAGGTTAAAGCAGTGATCTTGCAGACCAAATGTCATCAGAAAGTAAGGCATATTCCCCACATCATCTTCCTGAGTTCCCAAAAAGTAGGTTGGAGTTACCTGACAAATTTATAGAAATCTGTGCATGGAGAATTTTCCAGAGAATGTGCTTTTGTTGCCGTTTTAAAATCCACAGATTGAAGGACTCATACTTCAACCCTTAATCCCAGGGACTCTAAGTGACTTGCCTGTGTCACAGCTGTCCAAGAACCCCAAATTCAGGGACAAGAGGTTAAAAAAACGTCAGTAAAATACAAAGCCACATTTGAGTTACAGGCGTCTAAAATTCCCTGGTGTTTATTTAATTAGACTTTTCTGGGAGGAAAAAAAAAAAAAAAAAGCCACTGAGACTCTGGAAAAATCACTGAACTGATTGTTCCCCTCTTTCCAAAATATAGTAAGTAAAATAAGCAAACTCTGTATTATAATCACCTTCAATAGAAATGTGGACACTTGGGAATGTCAGTTGATATAAAATAACTTGCATTGACACATAATACATAATGATTATGTGTTACATAGGAATTAGGTGCACAGGTATGCCAGGACACAAAAGTTACTTAAATATCAAGTAAAATACACTTAAGCATACATAAAATACTTCCAAACTGTGTTAATTTAATGGACATCTGTCAGGGGCTACCTGGCAGGACATGAGAATCTACTGAATGAGTTAACTGCAGAGTCATAATCTAAAAAACCTGTTCAAACATTGCTAAGCCTCTCTGAAGTGCTGACTGCTTGGAAAAAAAAAAGGATTGAAACCACTCTCTTTTGTTTCATTACAAAAAATGGAAAATCCTCAAAGTTTTCAAAAGCTTCCTGCCATGAGAAAGCAATATGCACACGTGTAATGGCATTCCTGCTTTTGCAGGAAGACTGCCTTGTACAATGATCTTAATTCCCCTTAGCCCTGGGGAAATTCTTCTCTGAGGGCAGGCTATACTTAAAAGTAAAGGTCCCTATTTCCTATTTTACTTGGACTAAAAGCATTCAAAAATGGGTATTTAAATAGCACCTCTGAGATTTGTATCTGGATGTTTATACAGAAGGTACCTCCTCTTTGAGGATTTAACCAAGTAGCAGTTTCTCAAGAACAGAAGAAGAATCAAGCTCTTAATGGAGAGTTATAATGACAGAGAGTCCTTCCTCTAAAATGTCTGTGAAAAGGTTTATTTGGCTGGAAGAATTCTCTTATCCTATTATAAATTGTTAGGCACAGCGCAGGGAATATAAGTATGCTGCAAATCCAGCTTCCAATGACCTTTTCTCACAAAATGCGTTTTTGCTGAGTGAAAGCAGTGGAAGAAAGGCAATTCTAGATAATATATTTTGTTCCTATTATACAGAACAGTATTTCATCATGTGAAAGAGAAATGGGAGTCCCCAGTGTGACTACTCTATTACAAAGAAAAGCAGCTCTTTGAAAATTAATGAACATTAAATATTTGTACAGTTAAATGAAGATCTGTTTTCAGGGAACTGGTTGCCCTGTGTTCTTGGGGTCTAATCTGGGAATGGCTTCAAATAAATACTGAGGCTAGTAGCCATGAATAACAATGATGAAATACTAGGGTTCAGATGACCACTTTCAAACTCATATTACCAATCTGATCACATGATATGCTAAACACACACTTTTTTCTTTGCAAAGGAACAGCAGCTCTATTATCTGACTGCAGTGATACATATTTTCAGCTTTACAGAAAGGAGCCTGGGTGTTCTGGTGGGCAGCAAGATGACATTAAGTGAGAAATGCAGCAAATGTTAGCAAATATGGCTAATGATGTCCTAAGCTGTGTCAGAGAAAAAGCATTGACAGCAGGTGAGGGAGCTGATCCTGTCCCCTCATTCAGCCCTTGTGAGGTCACATCTGGAGTGCTGGGACCAGTTCCGGGCTTCCCAGTACAAGAGACACATGAACATACTGGAAGCAGTCCAGCAAAGGGCCACAAAGATGGCAGCAGCAGCTCTCCTACAAGAAAAAGCCAGGAGAGCTGGGACTGTTCATCCTGGGACTGAGGAGAAGGCTCAGAGGGATCCCATCCACTAGATGGGAGAGTGCAACAAAGACACAGTCAGGCTCTTTTCAGTGCAGCCCAGTGATGGGACCAGAGGCAATGGAAAGAAGATGAAACACAGAAAGTTCACTCTGAACGCCAGGCAACACTTTCTCATTGTAAGGGTGACAGAGCAGTGGCACAGGGTGCCTAGAGAGGTGGTGTATTGAAGTGAAGGGGAGAACGACCATCCTGGTAATGCATCGAACTCCAACTTTATTGATCAATCAATCACCTTAAATAACAGTGCTAACGAACGCCATGAATATTCTGTAATCCAATGTCATGATAGGCTAACAGAGAAATTTCTAACCACTCCCTTTGTTTTAGAATACCTACAATTGTTTATCAAAAACAGAAACCAAAACAGAAACCAGAAACTAAAACAGAAACCAGTGTTCCCAAAACTTCTGCATCTGTTCTCAGGATGGCAGGCCTTCCCAGAGACGGTGTTCTGCTTGTTATGGGAAGACAATCTGAGAACTCCATTGTTTATAGAATGATGCCTGAGAGAGTCTTATTGTTTATACAAATCAGAAGGCTGAGAACTGTTAGAAACGGCCTTACTTTTCCCTTATACTTTTCTCTCAATTTTATGTCTCATGGTCTTTTCTTTAAGTCATTCTCCGACAGTGGTGGGGTCTCTTTTGTGGAGATATTCAAAAGGCATTTGGAGATGGTCATGGGTAATTGGCTCTATTTGTCCTTGCTTGAGTCAATGGCTGGATCAGATCACCTCCAAAGGTGCCTCCCAGACTCAACCATTCTGTGGTTCTGTGAAAAGAACAGCTATCACCTCTTTCCATAGCTTGCCTTGTTAGGGTTCCTACTCATTAGCTTCAGGCACTTTTATGGGGACATAAAACTGCTGTACTCAATAAAAACCAGTTTTGATGCCACACATAGGAGAACGAGGTTTAGCTCCTAAGAAGAGAATAAACCAAAACTCTTGTGAATATTTCTGAAGGCCTCAGTTGTGAATATTTCTGAAGGCCTCAGTTTCAGTATGCATCAACAACTGCACAAGATACAGAGTGGTTGGAAACGAAACGTCTCCCTGGAATGGCAGAGACTGCACTTGTCCTCAGGGAAGCCCCACGACCCCCGCGGCCCGGCCCAGCACTCACAGGCGATGCGCACGTAGGCTTTGCGGCTCTTGGTGGTGCCCGCCGAGCTCCAGGCCACGCACTGGCACCAGTAATCCTCTGGCCCAAAGAGCTCCTCCACCTGCTGCCGCGAGATCTCGATGCTCACCTCCCGCACAATCAGACCTGTCAGGGGGCAAGGAACACTGGTCAGTGCTGGCCGTACTGATGGACAGAAAATGAGCGTAGTTGTAGAAATCTGCTGGCAAAACTGCTGGGAGACCTTACAGCTCTCTACAAATATCTCAGCAACACACACTGTCATAAGGATGCGAAGGGAAAGGAACTCCCACTTTATCTGCATAATGAGAGATGTGGGTGAGTGAAAAACTAATTGCTGAGATTTTGACTTTCATCACATACAGCATGTATTTTAGACAAATTGGAGGAACAGCTAATATAAATTGTATCATATCTCTAGGACAATTTACATCAAGGGACATTCCAGACCAGTTTTATTTTGATATATCATAAAACCACATAATCATTCCATTTATATGACTTCCTTAGCTCTTTTGTACTTCATCTCTTTTTCCTAGACAGACACAGCACAGGGAGAAGTCCTGTTCACTGTGACGCTGAGCTGCCAGGAAAATAGATTTTAGGATGGCAGAAAATGTCCTGATACTTCATAATGAGGAGCACATGTGCTGCAGTATGATTACTGCAAGCTTATTGCCTTATACTTAACGCAAGCAGTGCCTTATTAGGGCACTACTACTGTCACATATGCTGCAGATATTGGGATATTTTTAAAGGGATTTTATAACACAGTGAAACACAATTCAGTGCCTGGCAGTCTCTCTGGCCCTGCCCTCCATAACCCATCTCAGCACAACCCTCCCCCAAACCCACAGTTGCACCCATGAGGACAGTGACCCAGTTGCCATCCTCCCAAGCAGACCGAGATTTGCCCACATTTCCCACACAGTGCTCTCTCTGGGGAAGCCTTCTTGCATTTTCTAAGTGCAAGGAAATTTTGTAGTGTCTCAGATACCACTGTCAACATCACTGCAAAATGTGTGGATCTTCTAATGACAACCCCTGTGTTTCACACTGACACAACTCCCTTCTCTGCTTCAAAATGCTCTCCCGTGTCTAAAGGCTCCGAATTACTGGGTGGGGGTGGGAGAGAGTGTTTACACCTTTTCCCAGCATATTTGCTGTTTGCTGATGATGCCAAAGTATTGACAAATTTTGAATGCAAATCTGCCTGTAGAGAACACCACTGTCATTTCAAAGATGCACTCTTGCAAACAGCCTTGAAAGTATAAATTCACATACAAAGCTTTGCGTAGTGAGATTGATTTTCTTTTTCTTTCTGGAATTGCCAGGAAACTGAACTGAATTATCCTTGGATCAGAGCATGCACAGTTTGTCCCCATCACCAAACACCAAAGGGCAGGTCCTTCTGCTGAGCACAGACTCGAGCCTGTGCTCCCCTCAGCCTCCTGCCACAGGGCTTACAAGGGGATATTCATAAGGTGAATGTTCCCAGTTGTACAGCATGGCGTGTTCCTCAAGCGCTGGAAAGCAGGCCAGCCCTTTGATTTGCCTCCAGCCTCACAGAGGCTCCATTCAGGGAGCCAGTGATTAATTACTGTTTGCACACAGTTGTGCGCTGCCACTGCGGCTGCATGCTGCCTGCATCCCAAACTTGGGCAACAACCTAGCAGCAAAGGAATTAAGGCATGTAATACCACAGACTCCTCTGGTGGGAATGCTTTCTAATGAGATGTATTTTCCTGCTAGAGACTATCACAGCCCAGCTCCCTTTTTATTTCATTATCCTTGACATCTTTAGCCATTGAATAATCAGCTTCTTTGGGGGAAACACTTAATAGCTCTTCTCTTTGAAATGAAATACTCAAAATATGGTAACAGCACTCCAAAGAATGGAAATCAAAGCAGTGCATGGGAATTTGATATGCAGTGAATACTGTGTTATAAACTTATTTTGCTTTGATGAGCTAATTTAGCTCCAAGAGGGGTCTGAGGGATAGCTTTTGTCCTGGTGAGAAGAGCATGAAGAGGGTGGGGAGGAGCACGTACCTTACATCCATAAAAATTGTTATTTTTTCCCAGTGCAACTGCTGCTAGCCTAAAGATTCAGCTCATTCCCTCAGTTTTTACTGCACTAGCCCAGGGCGCTTTTGAAGGTTACAATATTATGTTTTTATAATAATGCTGATTATGACAGAGCTTGATGGAGCAGTGAACTTTGTTACCCAAGGGCCAAAACAAGCATGATCATAATGACCATGCTGGTTAATAATGATTATGAAATAGCTTTAACATTCAGGACACAAATGCTGTTTTCTGATTGTCTGTGGAAGATACAAAACTATACTTCAAATAGCTATTCCTTATGAATGCACCAGCAGAACTTTTCATCTCAGACCCCCTGAGATGCTTTCTAATTCAAAATAACAAGCTACTCCTGGTAATACCTTTTGGGATGGCTGAGAAGTACTGACAGGTTTCAGGTTATTCAGAGTAATTTGGTCTTTGAGTAGCATCAACAGTTGTGCCATGACCAAAGAGACGCACACCTTCTTTCCATAGCAAATAAATTCTACCTCTTTCTGCTTACAAGCAAAAAACATCATTGTGTCTTAATCTCTAAGGTAAACTGTGGTTCCTAGCGTTCAAATGTACAAAACCAATTGGTGGTGCCACTAGATTATCTGGGATATAAGGACCCATGGCCAGAACTCGGAGACTTGATTCCACCACTGCTTCCCAGCACAACCCACTGGTGCCTTATTGCACAAACAGCAACTCTGATTTAGGAGAAAACCCTCACCAGCTGAAACACACCCACCCTCAGACCCTGGGGTAAGCACAAGGAGATGTGTTTCCCTTGTTGTATCAACTCACAATCTGATTCCTTCTGCTAGCAGCCTCCAACATCACCCCAATCAGAAAATCCCTTTCTAGGCCATATTGCAAACACTGCAATTTGCTGAGATATCTCAGATAGCAGCTGCCTTGTTACCAGCTGACACACTGCTGTACATTAGATTTCACAGAGGAGCTGGCATACTCTGTCTGCTTTCATTCAGGAGTGTATTGCTTATCCATCTCCCATGGGCACCAAGTGCAGGAAAACCCTTGCATGATGACTTCAAACAGAGATCTTCATCTTATCTCTGTTGGACCTGCTTCTACTTCTATACTAAAGAACATTAGCTAGAGGAATGAAAAAGAAAAAAAAGGAAAAAGGAGAAAAAAAGCTGAAAAACCCATGTCTCAATATTTCCAGACAATGTGACATGCTGCACCTCTGATAAACAGGCAACTGTTTATCAAATTGCTTGATTATAAGTTAGTGCACAAACTCTGAGAGCAAAATTAGAAGTTGCTTTATAAAACCAGTCCCTGTGTTTTGCCCAAATACACTTATGACAAGACAGACTAAGAGATTAGCAATAATTTATGCATCATATACCTACCTGGTACTGGCCTTTGTCACTGTGCTAAGTAAAAAAATGTCATCTTCTCACAGAAGGGTAAATCCTCTACCTTATCTTCTTCTTTAGGAATAGATTGAATTTTTCAGTCTAGTTCTTTATACAGCTAAGCTATATAGCAGGTGAAGATACACAACATAAATGTGGGGTTTTTTTGAACACTTGAGTAAACTGCACATTTCCAGAATTACATAATAATCACTTAGATGGTGGAATAACCCACAAGAAGTCAGGATATTCCTATCTCAAGCAATGTCATAACAGACAGAGTTGAAGGGAAATAACAGCAATGTGGGCAGCTAGAATGCTTGACAAGTTCCTTTTATAAATCCACAAAGAGCTGACCAAAGGGATATCCCTGACATGCTCAGCATATAAAGCTGAGAGAAGAATAAGGAAGATGTTCAGAGTGGTGGTATTTGTTCTGCAAAGTCACCTGTGATGGAGCCATGCTTTCCTAGGAACACCTGCCTGCCTACCAAGTGTTGAATAAATGCTTTGCTTTGCTTGCACAGTTTCTGGTTTACCTATTGAACTGCCTTTATCTCAGCCCATGAGTTCCCTCACTTCTACCTGCTGGATTCTCAGCCCTATCACTCACCATGGGAGTGTGGCTGGGTGTGGCTCAGTCACCAGCTGACAACCAGACTAAGATATTCTTTTGTCCTAGTAGTTTTCTGCCCAGTTCAGGGTGGAGGATAGCAATGAAGAAGGCTCATGACATTTGTCATAACTTCTGCAATTATGTCCCAGTCCAGTGAATTAAGAAGTTGTCTATACGTCACAATTTTTGGCTACTTACTAGCACAGCTTTTTCAATAAAACAAATGTATTTCTGGGACTAATACAACTTGTTCTCTAAAAGGGGGTAGGAAGGAACTTTACTTATTTCTGTATTTGCAGGCTATGAGGGATTAATGGGCAGAGAAAGGCAGAGGGTGGAAGGAATCTTTCTCAGACTGCCTACTGCTAATAAGCACAGGGAGAGGCACTAGCTCATAGTGTATATCAAAATCTAAGTTAATGTCCCTCATGGAGCAAAAGGAAGTGTGAAGAGGGAATCATGCCTTATATGCATGGTCTTTTATTATAACTGTATCCTAGAAACACAATAAAACAAAGACACACTCCATACACATGGTCCCCCAAGTGCTTAACTTAGCTGGCTATACAAACTGTGCGGTAGATTATCTAGTCTTTAGAGGTACAAATGTTATCTTTTTAAATGCATGCAAATGCAATGCAATTGTAGATATTATGGCAGATTATTGATAACTGCAATTATAACTCATGGCTTCCATATTGCATCCACTGAAGTAATTGGCCAATTTCCCAATGATTTTAAAAGAAACAGATTTGCTGATCAGATGCATTTCTTTCTAGGGAAACAAAAATATCTCAAGGCTCTATGACCATATAAGACTGCACAAGACAATAAATGATCACCAAAACCATCAGAAAACAGAAAATTTTTATCAGTTAATCAAATGTAATTATTCAGCCTGGAGTCAGTCTAGGTCACAGAGTTAATATCTACACCTCACTAGGCATCATTCTGCCAAGAGACTGTTTTGATATATTTTGGCTGCCATAACTGTTCAGCATTTGATATTAATACCCAAGACCTGTGAAAATCCTCCTCAGAACTTTGATAAAGCAATTTTGGTGAAAGTGCTACACTGGTATGTGTTCGAACCCTCTGGCAGAACAGCAAACAGGAACTATTTAGTCGCAAGGCTAAATTGCACTTACAAAAACTCTAAGAAACTGCACGGATACTTTGTTTATTTTCCCTGTAAGTAGTTCAAAGAGTTTCTGTGCTTTTGTGCTTTCATTTGCCCAAAAGGTATGTCATTAATTAGTAATCACATACGCCAAAGAACACACTTCTCAAGGAGATGGAACTTTCTGACCTACTGGTCTGGAAAAAGACATTGCAGTAATACCTGCATATAGATGGCAGGTATACCGCAGCCACTGCCAATAAGTATGGAAATACAGCCCATTTTCACAAAGGTAATTTGAAACCCTTTATACATTCAATTTTGGAAAGTCAGTTCTCAGACCATCCTCACAAACATGATATTTTGTGCTGTTGGTTCTCTCCCTGCTTAGACAGGCCCAGGTTCCCCCAAGTGGGTGAGACCCCAAATGTCCCTTCCCACTGCTTGGAGGGGACACGGAGGGCAAGGACAGTTTCTGATTGATGTAAAGAGGCTTTGTAGAGCCAGCAGCAGACCAGCTATGGGGTAGGGGCCTTCCTCTGCACACCCATGAAACACCCATGCTGCTACAAACTCAAATTATGTTCCCTATATTCTTCATCTGACTTAGGAAAGCCTAACAAAGCCTAACAAAGCCTAACAAAAAAAACCCACTTAAAACAGTAGCATAGTTTTGCCTCATGAGAGTGGCCGAAACCATAAGTCAAGGTGGTATGACTGTAAACAGATTTAATAAAAGGGAAGCAGATTGGTTTCTTTTTATGCAGTCTTTTTGTCCTTTTACCTTTAGTGGTAAAATATAAGTGACCAAAGTCAAGAATTATGATCTTTTTGCTCATGGATGGCCTGGAATGACCCATGCAATTTATTTAATTGCTCATCACAGGTGCTATCAACAACCGGTGTCTGTTTGTTTTACTTGGTGAAGTAAATTTTTCACAAAGGTAAAAAAAAATAAAAATCAGTGCTATGCAGGAATTTAAATTTATTTACCCTCTTGCAGAAATGGATTCCTCACAGTCAGAGAGTTATTCCACTAGAATATATCAGAGTACTTAAGCTATAGATTTTGATGTTTAAAAATGAATAAATAGGCTATGCACAAGAAGAACAGCTTCAAATATTAAAGTTCTTGCTGAGAAAAATGTATTCTGTGCACCATAATGGGACTGAGATGATTGCAGAATGGCACACTTTGCCTATAGCTTATTTTCTATATAGAGTACCTGTAATCTTAACAAAAGACAGATAGACAGATAGATATCCAGAGATAGTTTAAAAGAGTAAACAGCTTTTACACCCAGTAATCCTTCACATTGTGACTGCCTACACCTGTATTGTCTCAATACACTGCTTTTACATAAATTGAGGCTGGCTGGCAATATGAAATAACTGTGTGAAGATCACAAACAATTTTCCACAAATATTAGTTTAAATATTTAAATTAAAAGCTTCCAGCTATTTTTGGTCTCTTCATGACTTTCTCTTTAGGAAACAGATACATTCTGAACTCAAATTAACACAGGTGAAGGCAGCAGTGTAATAAAGTCAAGATTGCTCTAAAATCCATGTCAGGTTTGCACTGGCTTGCATCCCCTACTTATGTTATGTAATTACCACCTAGTGGTATTGAGCTAAAATCCCAGCTCCCCTGGGATATATTTTTTATATATTTTTTAACTGACTGACTTACACAAAAATTACAAAGGGCTGTCTTGAGATGGATTTTACATTGAATTTGAATTAAAGAACGTGTATTCTGTTTAGTTTTTTTTTTTCTTTCAGTGAAAACAAGGTGGTTTTATTCTTTTCCCATTAACAACTGAAGGACCAAGTTGTGTAAGATGCAGAGGAGATTTCAAAACAGAGTTCTTGGGTGCTGGTGGAAAACAAACCACATGCCCTGGTCCCTGTCAGCATGGTGGGTTTGTCCCCTTTTAAGGTGAAATAGCGCCTCTGCTATCTCCTCCCCTGGCCAATCTCAGCAGCTGATTGCTTTACATCACCCTTGAACTACTGCTGTTTCATACCTTGGAACAGCATTGGATTGCTTGTTCTCAGCCTACAAACCATTCAGAGATAAAAGAAAAACACCTCCCCCTTTGTTTCTTAATGAAGGCTATTTTCTGGTTGACAGCAGTTTTTGCAAATATGTACAAATTGCTTTGAAATTCATTGCTCTCTTCCACATACAACAATATGTGCCTACAGTTGCCACATTTTTTCCTTTTTCCTGGAACAAAAGCATTAAGCTCCAGTGTAGCAAGACTCCAAAGAAAACCTCCCTATAAATATAGATTTACATTTAACAATAAGCATCATAATTTCTGAACTCACAGAGGCTGAAGTCAAAGAGCAGAAACAATTGTGAATTGAAGCATCGTGACCCAAAAGTTATCCTGACACTAAGAAACCCCAGGTGATAATCCCCAAACAATTCCTTGCCTGGCTGGTGCTGCTTACAGGGGGTGGAAAGAACACAGGTTGTCCACAGAGAAAAGCAGGAGTATGAGCTCTGAGCAGCTCCAGCTCTTGGGTCATAGCCCAATCTTCCCTTCTTTTGATTGAGGAACATGCAGCTGAGAAAAGGTGTTGGTTTAGTTTTTTTCAAGGGCCAGGAAAAAAAACCACGCCAATGGTTCATGTTTTACTTAAAGCAGCAGTTGAGACTTCACAAAGAAGATCTGTGCACTTTTCATTTCTGGTTCAGAGGATTTACATGCTCTTTTTAATGATCTGGGCCTTCAGCAGTGGGTAATGCTTCCCAGTCCCCAGCTTAGTGCTCATGCAAAATTGAAGCACTTTTGAGGCAGTTTAGAGCCTACAGATGAATCTCAATGTGCAGGCACAAAGAAATAATGGTTTAGCACTTCACAAGATGAAGCAGAGGAAATTATGAAAAAACAACAACAACAAAAAAGAAATCTATTGAACTTCAAACATCTGGGAAGCCAAATGAGAACATCTGAATTTTGAACAGCATATTTACATTCCCTTGCATAGTGAAGGGGGATGGGGGGGGCAGGAAAATGAACAATCAATGGGTTTGTGTGTAAATTTATATATAAAAATAGAGATCAAGTTGTTTATTTTACTGACTTATAAACTTGTACATGTTACAGATATAAAAATAATATATGCACATGTATGTATGTGCCACACCCACTCTGCAGGGCTTTGAGAGGCAGAGACAACATGAAAATGCCTTATTTCTGTGAACTTGATGTGATGACACAGTTCAGTGGCTGGTGCAGCTATTGTGGGAACAAGGACAGTCTCAATGTGACACAAGGGGTCACTCAGGAGCCTCCTCAGCAGTTGTTTTCCTATTTTTTTTATTCTGCAATGTGCAGGAACAGCAGGTTGGGGAAGAAGTTTAAGACCCCCATCGTTTTTTGCCATTGTTCTGCATGCTGGGGATGGCATTTCGCAGCTGACCTGGGTATCTTGAAAAAAAAAAAAGAAAACTAAAAAGAAAAGAAGAAAAAGGCTAGCAGTGCTTTCAAAGCAGCTTTGTCCACTGTGCTGTCAAGTGAAGCGACTTTCTCCAGACAGAGATGAAGCTCTGGGAATTTACTGTCTGCTCCCCCACCCAGCATGTTTTCAGAGTTGTGCCAGGGCAGCAGTCAAAACACCAGCTCCTGAACACCAGGAGGTTTTTCTTAGTTTGTACTGAACAAAGGAATGATGGCAGGAAGGCATGCAGAAAGGCAGCCTGGTGGTCACAGAAGTCCTTTGGTGGGTACAGCTGGGTACAGCACAGTTCATGATACTCGCCAGCTACAGGGGGCACCAGGGATGCAAGCAAGTTCCTCTGCAGATCTGTGTGACTTTGACATGAAAAAAAAGACCTTTTAAATTATGTAAGCAAATGCCAAAGTATCCCTGTAGGTCTAAATGCCTCCTTTTACTCTTTTTTTTCTAGGTACCCCACCACTCTGGGTTCCAATATTGGTTTCCACCTTAGCTGAAAACCAAAAGCACTCAACCTAATTCCCCAAAGCAAACCTGATCTACTTCCAGGCACTGCTGTTCCTCAGGGCTGGCAGTCCTTACTCCTCCTCAGAGGAGGGCACAGCAACCAACCCAGGTGCAGCATCAGCACTCATTAGAAAAACATAATTATACAGGTCACTGGGAGCCCAAAAACTGCATTCAACCAACCAAGATCCTATCTGAATCAAAACCTGGGAGCAAAAAATATAAGAGGCTGCAAGGGCCTAAAGATTTGTATTCAGGGAATAG
The DNA here is from genome assembly GCF_028551555.1 of Melozone crissalis. Taxonomy (NCBI): domain Eukaryota; kingdom Metazoa; phylum Chordata; class Aves; order Passeriformes; family Passerellidae; genus Melozone; species Melozone crissalis. The sequence goes on along the minus strand of NW_026535784.1, from coordinate 45,514,910 downwards.
AAGACACAGAAGTGTCTGACAAAAGACTCACTTTCTAGTCTTACAATCAAAGTACGAAGGGGATGAGAAGTTATGAGGAATTGTGAAAGGCATTCCAACAAAACCTGAGAAAGAACTGTACGTAACCTTGCAGGTGAATGGCAGCTCTGCTGGTCCTTACCACATCATGCTGCTCATTTATGTACAAATTGGGAATGCAAGGGAATAACAAAATGAATACAGGCAGTGAACCTGTAAAGGCAGCACAAAATTAGATCCTGTGTGGGTCAGAGCTGCATGTGACAGGCACCTCTCCTTCCCTTCATAACATTAGCGATGATTTGGCACCCTACCTGCAGAGCAAAAAAAGCCTCACTAAATCTGATCTATGTGCAGAGCTTTGCTCCATACAAATGCTTTTTTTTTCCCAAAAAAAACAGAAAAAAAAACCTAACCCAAAAAGCCCCATTATTAAAAAAGTTTAAAAAGGAAAGGATTTCTCCAATGTAGTTTTAAGGAATAGGAATTTTTCAGCTGATGATTTCTCTGCCTAACGAGCTGATAGAGGAAAGCATAGAAGATACCACTCAGGTAACAGAGACACAAGCTCAGATAGACATCAAGGGAGTCTGCAAAACACTTAAATGTTTAGCACAGTCATTAAGACCCCAATGTCTCTAAAGAGTGTTAGACTACAGCCAGATCATCTGGCTGCATCAGACTATAACTTGTTTGCATAGAAGTAAAAGTCAGGTGTAATTATGACTTTCCATTTCCGGAGTATTTCCAGGTATTTTTGTGAAGGAACTACAGCTCTACTAGTCCTACTAATTCTCATATTTAATTAACTGAAAAAACTACACTTATAGGATGCAAGTGTTCCTGTTCCATCTGCTACTGACTGCAGCACTTCAGCTTGGCAGCGCACAAGACCTTGGCTCTGCTCCTCTTTTCCACCATGCTCTTCTTTTCTGCCTCTACTGTATTTACGAAACAGCTGTTTTCCATTTAGGCCCGTGGGTGCAGGATGGAGACTGGGCCTTGGGACTCACTTCCAAATCAAGAACACATTTATGAGCCTTTCAGGCATCAGACCACCCTCACCACAGGGCTCCAGATCCCACACAAAGGGCTCAAAAAGAGCTGGAGGACAGGGATGGAAATAGGAAGAACTGCTGTGCAAAGTTGTGGCTATCTGAAGCTGTGGTGGGTGGACTGATGTCAGAAGATGTCTCTTGGGGAATTAACGGGATTATGAGTGTGCAACAGAGGGTTTAATGAAGGAAAAACTTGGAAGAGAGAAGATGTAGGACAGAAATATTAAGGGGGTGTCCTCAAATGCTTCAAATGAATGCAAGAGACATCCATATTCCTCTTCTAATTATTTTAAATAACTTTATTTCCTGTCTCAGATTTGTTTTTCTAGAAGCCCACAGGAAACCTCCAGGACAATTAGGCAACAGCTGCAGATAGGAAGTTAATGCTGCAATAAGAAATAAATATCCTAAAGCTTTTATCTTTTGGTCCCAAAGCACTTTGCAGAGGTAAATCACAGAGACACTGAGTGATTTGCACAGATACATGGTGAATATACAGAAAATCTGGAATGGGCAAATGACCCTTCCCATGGGCACATCATTACTCAGAGGAGGAGCATGAGAAGGATTAACTGGCAGGAGGAGTAGCTCCCCCTGGGCCCCTGTTAGCATGCCTGAGTACTCTGAAGGACAGAGCAAGGCTGGGAGAACCTGCCCCAGTCAGCTCAGCAACAGGAGGGCAGAGGGTTTGTGATGTCCACTGCTGCTGCCTGCAAAGGGGGCTGGGCACACAGGGAAAAAGCTGCTGCAAAGGACAGCAGTAGCAGAAGGACGGGCAGGTCCCAATGGCTATGAACACAAATAAAAGATGTCTTTGACTAAGAGCTGGAGTAGCCTTCCACAAAGGCTTAGAGGGACGAAGCCCCCACATATAATAGTTTGATTGAATAAGAAATTATTGGTATGTTAATGCACATACTGTAAGTGAATCCTATACTCAGCTGAGTTTAACTCAAAAATCCTCAAGTCTTTTGCAGACCTCTAAACAAAAAAATAATCTCCCTGGGCTTAGGGGGAATCTTGTTATTGCCTATGAGATTTGCTGCCAGAAGCAAATATCTGGTCCAGTGGTCTTATTCTGTTTACAAAAGTTTATTTCCCTTCTTCGGGTATGTCCTAACCTTAGCAATTTCTTCACTCACTTCAACACAAAGCCCTGCAATTTTAAATGTGTATCCTAAGAAAGTGGTGGCTCTCTGCCTCTCTGTGTGTTTCTTCAGAAGCGTCCAAAATAGCTATTTTTTTCTCCCCAAATATACTAATTGCTCAAGATAAAAGTGCAAACTTTGTCTGCTTGAAAACACTGTCTGCAGCAGCTTTGTTGTTGGGTATTTCCTTGATCTGGGGGAGAGGAAAACACGTTTCCAGCAGCTGATTTTGAAGATGCAACCTTTAAGAAGAGAAAGCTTCTCTTGCAGCACTGATAGGCACAGGGCTCCTCTACCCCAGGAGAGCTGCCTGTCAGGCCACAGGGAGTGACAGGCAGAAAGAAGATGGCCCAAGTGATAGCAAAAAATATATTTGCAACTTAAATTTCAAGTAGGAAAAAACCCCATGGGTTTCTTGATATGTTTTATGGAAGTAAAGAGCCTGCATTTCCCCAGAGTTCCAGATCTTTGGAGAAACTGACTTGTGTTCTTCTTTGTGCACCACCTGCAGCCTTTCAGACCATACACACATAAGCATGTTTCACTTGCAGCAACTTTCCTGAGAGGTAACAGACTTCAAATTATGAAAGAAAACAGACTGTAGTATCAGCTCTAACCCACATCTCAAAACTATTAACAGGAGTATTTGGGAAGAGATACTCTGACACATTTTTAAATTTCCTTGAAATGAACTGGATTAGGACACAGTATTGAAGGAGCAGAGCTGAAAATTGGCAATATGTTGCTGAGAAATAATTATTTCATATATGGGTACTTGATGTCTGTAATGGATTTGATCCAATGATAAACTGAAAATAAAATGACTTCTGACAATGGTGGAATGAAAGCAATCCTTATTTATGATGTGTGCCTACCCTTACTAACATAACCCCAAGGTATTCTACCCCAGAGAATCAAAATATTGCAGGCTAAGTCTAACTGCAGCATTCAGCATCACTTGCTATATATTTAGTGAAGTGAATAAGGACACTGGCCACATTTGCTCAGAAAAATAGCTTTTTCCTTATCCTTCGGATTCTTCAGAAATAGTACAGAAAATTAGGAGGCTACAGTATGTCAAGATGCAAAAAGAGATTAAGCAAAAAAGATGTGCAGAGAAAGAAAATAGCTGTAAGGAAAGGAAGATCTAGAGGTAAAAGAAATGAGTAAAATATCCCTCTACACCTCTCCCTGAGCTCTGCTTACCTGGGGATTGGGGGCACTGGAATTTTGTATTTGGGCTGCCAAATTAAGTTCTTCAACACTTTTATTCAAATACATGCAATACTAAGAAATAATGGCTTTTCTGTTTTATAAAAAATACTAAGATAAATGAACGTAACTTCTCAAAATGAGAGGCTGTACGATGACCATTGCTGTATAATCAGAAGTCCCAGCCTAAACAATGACTTTTGCCATTAGCACAATGTAGCCTTCTAATACGCGGTATGACAAACACCAAAATAAATGACTTTTGTGAGATGTACACACAGAGAGGAAGATGAAGCAACAGAGCATTTTGTGCTGGAAGTGATTTTTCTGCCTCTCTATATGGTGCCAAAAGAGCACAGTGACTGTGAAGGCTTCCCCACTGCTCTCTTGGCTGCAGGATCTTGTAAGAGCTGTTTTAAAGGCAAAAGGGCAGATGTCAATCCTTGATCTTTCTGTTGAGAGGGTGATCTATTAAAGGCTTGGTTAGCTGGGTATCTACTTCCTCAACAGGCTGCCAAATCCATGGCTTAAGTTAACAAACTCCTATTTGCCAGATCAATGCTGACCCTATGTCAAAAGCTTGGTCTCCTTTCATTGGATCTGCAAGTCATCCAAAAATACTTTACTAATTGGGAAAGGTAATGGTGGGAGGTAAGCATTGGAATTTCAGTGGTGGCTATGTAAAGAAACTGAAAAAAAAGAAGTCAGCTTTCTCTCTGAAAAGAAGCGCATATTTGTCCACTCCAAGTGCAGTTTGATAAACTCTCTTAATCAGACAAAAGGAGGGGGTCATCAGCAAAGTCCCCAAGACCTCCTCTCCCTCTGCATCCCAGGAAAAGAAGACAGACAGTATAGGCAAACAATAATGCTGGGTGAATTGCCCAATATGTCTATTTAATTAGCACTTAAAGCATCACAAATGTTTTCTCCTTGCTTGAAGGAGAGAGAAGAACATGTCCCTGGCATTGCAGAGGGCAAGAGAGTTTTGATGGTTTATAGACCATTTTACCTTAATAGTCACAGAGAAAATGTTCCAATACATATCCAAACTGGAAAGACAAATAAAAGCCCCAGATTTTTTTCTGCTTTTCTCTTGTGCATCACTGGGATGTGGGGTTTGATATAGCAGCATTTTATCCCTCTGGACAAATGAAAGAGGCGCAAGACACTGATTTTCTATATGTTCACAATTCTCTCACCACTGCAGAACTGGTCTGTGTGTCTTGGAAAATATTTCTCTATAAAAGCACACATGCAAAATAAAAATCACAGCATCACAGAATAGTGTGGGTTCGAAGGGAGCGTTTAGGTCATTTACTCAATTGCCCTACAATGAGTAGGAACATCTTCAACTAAATCAGGTTGCTCAGAGCCCCATCCAGCCCAGCCATGAATGTTTCTGGGGAAGAGGCATCCATCACCTCTCTGAACAACCTGATGCAGTGTTTTTCCATCCTCATAGCAAAAAAATATTTTCCAGAGTCATTTTCAGAGGTACAGTAATTTGTAAAATGTGCACAAACTGCTCTAACAATTATTGATGCTATTGAACTTCCTGCCCTGTAACAATGGAATTTTCTCGCCCCCAAAAGCATCAGTTCTACAGGGCTCCTTTTATTTTTGTTGCTGTTATCTTTTATGACAGTCAGCCATAAAATCAAATGTGTTCCCTCAAAAGAACTCTCATCTCTGTTTTTTAAAACCAGTGTTCTTTTTTCTTTTCTGCATTAATGGGTAAATATTCCAGAAACATAAAGGCATAAAAAAGACAATGCCCTGCCCTGTATTTCATATACATAGGAAATGAAAGAGCCAAAGATATACACTAGACACTCCCAGAGCACCCATTTGACTTCTTTATGAAAATGCTCAGCTTTTTCCATAAAGAAGAAAAATTCCAGTGCTTCTGAGGATTTAAAAACAGAATGTAATGATCTTCTGTGTAAAGCCTCAGGTTTCTCAGACTCAATCAGTATAAAATATTTTGCAAGGCTCTCTCTTCAGGCTAATTTAATTAAATAAAGTGGTACTAGAACACCCTGCCACTATTATGGTTCTCATCCTGTCCAACCAGAAGGCAACAACTCCCACAGAGTTCCCAAGCATGTTCTTTGCAGCAATGCTTTACCCACTGTTTAAAAAACCCCACAGTGCAAAGTATGTATAACTATTACTCTCATTTTGTACCTTCTCTCTTTCACAAAGAAAAAAAAATACAGAAAAAAATTATATGACTAACAATTTTCCTGTCTTAAAAATTAATACATATAACATTTCTATCTAACAGGTCTCTTCAAGGAGAGCTTGGCTGCACTCTAATTCCATCTCGTGTGCCATTGCTACTGCTGTGCTGTTTTCTCTGGTCTTCTCAATGACACAAACAAATCTACCTTATAAGAAGAGTTAATCATCTCTACATAGATTTCATTCCTGGGCACAGGTTCAAAGTCCATGAACACATAATCTTTTGCAAATCAAAACCTATTTCTCTCTTTCATGCATCATTTACAATCCCAAGGTGATGTACTGCTAGCATCACACCTGCATTTTAGTTCACTTTCTTCCTGATTACTCATCCTTTAAAAAAGAAAGCACAAGTGACCTTTACTCTTTTCCTCTCATATTTTATTGTCTGTTTGCCTTATTTTTCTTTGCTTTGCTTGTCTGCCTAAAGAATTGAAAGCCTGGTTCAAACCCAGCGGGAGAATATCTTCTTCCTTAGGAGGAGTAAAATACCAGGAAAGAAGGAAGCCCACAGTTTTCAGTTGCTGGGATTACATGACTGACCCTGCAGAAACACTGTGTAAGTGAGATGCTTTAGAGCCCCAGGTCACCCATGGGAAGTCTAGACCTAATCTGGTTTGTGGACAATTTCTGCTGCCTCTCTAACCACAAGTCAGGAGGCAGCATCAGCAGCATCTAGGTTTGAACCTAGAGGGATCCTTACATCACCCTCTGGGCAGCTCAGTCATTACTTCTGTGCCCTAGGTCACAACTGCACTACATAGTTAAAAATAGCAAAAGAAACCAAAATAATCTCAAAAGTGATAGAGTCCAAGGGCTTTGCCAGCCTGACTGGTGCAAGCTGCCAAGCTGATATCTCCTTCTTCGAGTGCAAGAATGAATCCTCACTGTCTCCTGTGATTTTTTTCTGCAGCTTAATCTGCAGTGAACATTGCTTCCATTGCTTTAAAGAAAATACTATTCTATCACAACCTTAACTAAATTCTTTACCCATTTCTATATCACTTATGTACTACAAGCCCTAGATTCCAAATCTGCCTACAGGAAGGTGCACAAACACTGCAGCTGTGACATGCATTAACCAATATTCTGACAACAACCAGGCTGACTGAATAATTTGGATTTTGATGACAGTTTCATTTTAAAAAGCTCTTAGTGTGACTAAGTTTGTGGCTCTAATAATCTGATGTGCACAGCTTCTGACACCCTCTTCTCCCCACTGAACTCCAGTAGATTATATTAATCTTTAATTGATAATGGCTCTCATTTGCATATAATTGCTGTTGTTTATCATGCAAAATATTTTTCCTCTGAAATATTTTGATGCTTCTCTTTTAAAGATTTGCCTTTCACACTTGTAGAATTCAATTTCCTTTATAGCACTGCCAAGTTTTCCCACAATGGGATTTTTGAGAAAAAAAGAACGAATATTTCACCTGTAGTGAAAAACATTCATGTTTCTAAATGGTGATGTTTATGAAAACTTAAAAAACTAACAGAGTCATAGCTGTCCTTCTGTTTGCCCATCTTCAGTCCCTTGGGCTCCCATGGAATAAAAAAAAAACAAACCCTGAAGATGTATTAAGCAACATGATTTCTTTTTTTTAAATGTGTTTCTCCCTAGTCAACTTGTGGAAAAGCCAATTTTTACAAATGAATACACAGGCCTCAAGTCTAATACAGACTTTTTTTTTTACAGCCTTTCTTCCTACACCAACCTTCCCTTTTTCAAGTGAGGGTACCAAGAAAAGCTTATGCTTTTGATCTCTGTGCAAATAAATGAGCTGAAACAAATAAAACCTGGTTCACAAGAGACATCCAAGACATCTGGTGGAGTTATTTTTCTAAGTAATTAGACCAAGTGGTAGTGCAATTCCCAAATGGAAAGCACCTTCTCGCTTGGTATCCAGTTATTTCTCAGGGCCATCAAAACAGCAGTAAGTCCTGCTTCTCTCCTTGCCTGTGTCTCAGACTCTATTGATTACCAGTCTTCCCAAACATTGCTTTATTACTCAAGTTTTTAACCCTTCCCCCCAACCTTTTTTTTTTTTTTTTTGTGCTATGAGGATCCTGTTCTACTTCCATGAATGTCAGTGGGATTTCTGGTATTGACTGAGGAAGGATGCTAAGATACTGTAGCTCTCCTTCTTACAGGCTCTACAGAGCAGGCAGAGCAGTGCAATGAATAACAGCAAGGTGCTTGCTCTGGATCAATAGTGCTCTAAAGTGTGCCCAGGTGTGCTTTCTCCTTCTTTCTTGCTGAAAACTGATTAAATTTCTCCTGTTTTTCTCATATCTCCCCAAGAAAACATCATTCTAGTAACAACCCAATTGCTCCTTGACACTTTGGGGAGAATGTGGTTCTCAGTCTGTGACAACATCACAGGGCAACCACTGTGAATTTGTGACACCAGGGAAGTGAACTGGGAGTAGACCTGTTGAAGAAAGGAATTCCATTTTGTTTGTGCATGGTTCTCCTGGTTTTCCAGTTTCAGATTTGGTCAGGGTGCTCTACACTCCTGTACCACTAGCTGACTTGGATGCAGGCACCACCCCTGTGCTATGACAGGAACCTTTTGTAATGCCAGATATGGAATTCCCAGCTGTAACAGGAGTAAAGAAAAGCAGCTGCCATATGAAACAGCTGCTAGATTACAACAAGTGGGCTTGATATTAATGGTGTTCATTCTCACTCCTTCACAACATAACACAAACTCACCAGAGGTTTCATCAACTCTCTCGTCCACCACGTGGTCCTTCTGATGAACCCACTCGCTGTTGCACTTAAAATAGATTTGTGTGGCTGGGCTTGCTTTGCAGTACAGATTCACAGGCTTGTTCTTCACAATGTAAGCCTCTTCAGGTTCAATGAGGAAGTGGGGCAATGGCTCTGGAGGATCAGATGGAAAAGTTTCTGGAAGCTCATGAAAAAAGTCATCATCTGTAAAGAAAAAAAGAAAGAATCAAAATTCAGCTGGCAGATACTTGCAAAAACTTCATGAAAATTATAAAAGTGCATAGTTTTTGAATAAAATGTTATCTTAAGAGCATTCCTAAACCGAGGCTTAGATGCATTGCTGTTTCCAGACTGGAAGAAACTGTTCTTTACATCCTGAACATTCTTTTCTCTCTGTGATGTGACAGGGTTGTGCACATTCACAGTCTGGGATCAGTCCTTTGTTACCATCATTGGCAATACCAGCAATAAGCTTTGTGTTAATGCTTGGTAGAGTTGCCTGCAAAACCACAAAGAGAAATAATAGAAACTTTCAGAGGCTTCAAGGCCACATTTTCAATAGTGACTTATCACACTGCATAATCAGGTGCATGCAATAGCTACAGCCAGCTGAGGCTGGTTAAATAGGAAACAGTACCTTTTGTTTCAGGTGAGCAATTTGAAATCTGCTGAGGGCAAAAGTCTAAATGCAAGTCCAGTCTGCACCTCTTTGTTCATACTCTGACTCTCCTGCTAAGACTGCTAATGAAAGTGCCAAGCTGTGCTTTATTTACTCTGTCAGTAGAACCTTGCTCTGTGCTGTCCTTGCTATGGAGAGGACGTGGGAGCTGGGGCATGGGACAGGGAACCTGTGAAATGGTGACATTTTGGGAAAACATGGACACATGCTATTGACATAAGGAACCTCAGCACCTCTCTGGTGCTGCTGGTAAAGAATTAAGTCAATGCAAGTAGTCTGGAGAAGTAGGAAAAGAATCCATTGCACAGAGGCAAGACTGAAAACACCAAACGTGCATACTTCCCTTTCTCCCTCCCTCTTCACAAATCCCCTTTTACAACCCCTCTGTCCCTTTGTGCAGAGGAAGTCTTCCACATCAGAAAGCACCAAATTCAGCAGAGAATGATCCTCTCCCCATCTTCCTTCCCACCTGCCATCAGAGCACAGGAACATCCAAGAGGCTCTGAGCAGCAAAGTGGTGGGGGCACCAACTCCTGACAGACCCACCAGCGGCGAGCTGGCAGCTCTGAAGGCCTCACTCAATCTCTCCTTTCTGCCTCTGCCACAGTTATCATTACACCTCCTGACAGATGCTGATGCTGATTAATAAAACTCCACAGAACACCCAGCTGAAAATCCTGGCTGGCTGTCTCCTCCCTGCCACTCTTCATGAAGATGAAATGTCAGATGGCTCCCTCCCCAAACCTGAGACCTCCCTGTGCAGGCCCTGTCCAGAATTACAAGGGGCATGACTGTCCTTCCAGATACTGCTTTTCAGAAAGACAAGAAGGAACAGGGACATATAAGGACAGAGGAAAAGAAGGCAATATGGCACCCATCCCATGCAGCTGTATGAAGGTAAACTGCATGTCTTCATCAGTGATGGGAATACCTTACAGAGCAAACCATTTTGTGAACCTCCTAAACTGTTTATGAAGAGAACATATGTTCACCATTTATATTTTTATTTCCCACTGCCCTTCATATTAATTTAAAAATACTCCTGTCCTTCTTGGTGTCTCATTTTATAAGGAATATTAGGTCTGACTCACTACTGCATCACTCCCTGAGAGTTAATAGAAGTGAACTGGTTCAAAGATAGAAAAAAAGGCCAATAAATAAGGCCTGACATTCTTCTAGCAAAGGGAAAATCTGTGACACACTATAACACTTCCATTTCCATCTCCAATTAATCACTTCCAGATACTCAAATTAAATTTAATTTTTTATCACTTTCCCATGCTTCCTTTACTTCTGCAGTTTCCTTTTCACTCTGACCACACCAGCCTCCTTCCTCTGCAATCCTATTTCCTCTCCTCATTAGGGATTTCTTCCCTGCTCCATTTTACTCCCTGTTTTTTTTCCAAAAAGAAAGACGAGTTACAGTAAGCTAATGGGAGTCCTCATTTGGTTTCATGACAATGAAACATGTCTGAACTGAATCAAGAGGCTTTTTGGCATTCCTCATCCTCTTCCCATGCACATCTCCCCTCTTCCCCTCTCCCACATGCTGCTCCATAGACATCCATGACACAGAAACATTAGAGATGAATCATTTCCCCTGAATTGCCACAGGACGTATCTTTTTCTTCTGGTCATTTAATTGCAAATCAGCAAGCAGACAGATGGAAACTAACAAAGCACACATATGTTTTATAATTAAACAAGTATTGCTTCACTAATTTCTGGTGACTGGAAGAACAAATGTATTTATTTTCACCACTAAATTTCTGCATGTTATCAAAGGCAATAATTACAATGCCTGACCAATCAACTGCACCTTATCAAAGATAACTAGAAAGTCTAAAACGAGGGATCAGCAAGCTGCAAAAAAGAAAAAAACAAAAGGAGGTTTTCAAAATAATTTTTTGATCAGCCTGGAACATGTGTGTGGGTTTTGGCTTTTCCTCCTGAAGGTAAACTGCTTATAAAGTTCAGGTATTATTTGCATGTATTCAAAGTACTGCCCAGTACATTATGATCTAGTCCCATATTTTGATTGTGGTGATAGCTGCTTGTCTCCACCAACCTGGCATCCCACAGTCAGTACAACAAGCCTGTTTTCTTACTGCCTTCTTGCTGTGATTCCTCCTTACTCCTCTTGAACAACAATAAAGCTCAGCTTTATTTTTTCACACTCTCTCATTTCTATCAAGAGGCATCTGAACCACTCTTAAATGTTAGGGATATAGATGGAAACCATTCACAAACTGTCACACAAATAGTGCTCAAAGGCTGCCTCGTCCCTGGAAACTGGCATTTAAAACCATCACTTTCAGAAAGAATTTAAGATAGTAGCAAAGAAAGATTTTTTTTCTTTTTAAACTTGAGAATGCTCATTCAATCCCTGCCCTCATACTGCTGCTGTTAATAGCAACAATGGTGTTTTTTTTATAGAGCAGTTTCTCAAGAGGAACATACAGAATATCACCATGACTGCATTTGGCAGAAAAAGCAGCAATCCCACAGTAAAGCTAGTCCACCTCCATTAGCACTGAAGGACCCCTGCTCCTGCTTTTCACTGCTGAAAGGCAACAGGTGGCCCAATCCACCTGTGTGAACCAATGTGGGAAGTGACTTGGTGTTTCCTGCATGCCCCAAAGGAATGGGGTTGGTTCCTGCAGGGAAGCAAAGCACCCCTCCCCTCTCACCCAGCTGAAGGGGCAGGATGGTGCTTTACAGGTAGAGAGGGTGTGCAGCCCCATTTCCCCTGTGCTAGACTGTGACATTTTCTTCTCAGGATGAGAATCTTTTGAGGAAGAAGAACCTTAAATCCCCTCACAATGGCTTGCACATCACACCAGGCACAGCTGTGTCACAGCTTAGGACAATCAGTTAATCGAGCTGCTGATCTGGGACAGGGTTTTGAACCATGCACCTTAACACATACCTTGGAACCAAGTCATGCATTCCATTTTTTGAATTACAGCCATATGCTGTTGTGCTTTCACTGTAATGCTTGCAGCAACATGCAAGCATAATTTTAATGTTAGTGTAATTATATAGCAAAATATTCTTAAAAATCCAACAGAAAATGCCAATATAGGACATTTGACTGTGTTGGGATTTTTTGCAGTTCTCTAGAGAACAAGACCTGGTAGCACCAGAGCAATCTAATGAATCTGTGTTTTCATGAGGACACAGCTTCTAACAACCAAATAAACACTTCCATCAGTTTCTCCTGACCAGCTCTACTTAAACACAGGTCATTCCTGACAGTCAAACTGACTTAGATTTTTTAGGGATGATTTTGTTATCACCATGTGGCCTGTTGAGCCAATGTCTATAATTTGGATAGGGATTGTCTCTCATGGTGAGCTCCATTGCTGCACGAGGGGATAAATCTTGCCTGAGACTTTGATCTACATCTTCCTGATGGTTATCGCCGGTTACTTAAAATGCTCATCTCCCAATGGCACAGCGAAGCAGCAAACTTTGTAACTCTCTTATTAAACTCTCCTAAGTAGCTTGACTTTTTTTTCTTTTGTCTGGAGGAAAAAAGCTAATTAAACCATTTGGGAGTGATCTGGAAGTGCAGATACAAACAAACACTAAAAATTCACATACTTGATTTCCAATCATTATGCCAATGTCATGTGCAGCAAGTTCCCCTCACGACTTTGATCAAACACAAACACAAGACACACATTGTTCTCCCCTGTTGTAACAAATCCCCTTCTGTGCTCAGCAACTTTGAGCTGCAAGTTTTCTTCTGCAGTATGTCACATTCATCTTTATTTTCACATAATAAAGTGTACAGCCCATCTGTTGTTATTGACTGATTTATATTAGCAAGACAAAAGACCTGATTAATGGTACTGCTAAACTGGTTCCAGTAGTGGAATTCATTCATATTAAGAAAATAAATTTTTAAAAGCCACTTTATAAACTTAACTTGGAATTTTTATTTTAGTTGCTGGCCCAAATTTGGATACACTTTTATTTGCCTTCTGTAGTATCTGACAACTATGTTTTTTAAAAGCAAAGTCAAAGGCAAATCTATAGGAACAGGGGAAATGCCACTGAAATCAGCATTGATACAATCTGGCATGGGCTGTCACATGTAGGAATTTTAGCTTAATTTTAGTTCAGCTTTCTTTTAAGGTAAAACAAATCTTTGCCTAAGTCAGGAACCTTTGATGTTTGGAAAGGTCTTCACTCTTTTCATGCATTTGCCTGTAAAAGTGTACATAATATAGCTCTTCATGCATAACATGTGAAAAGAGAGATTTAATGGCATATTTCCCCTTTTATGGATTAGTATCCCTGCTCTAATCTGTGTCAGGAAAATATTGTGCTCCATACACCAATCTATTCATCTCTAGATCACTAGTTTTATTGCTATATACCAAGCTTTAATTCTCATCAGCCCAGCATATAACTCAGTATATATCTGAACTGCGAGACTTGAACTATTATTGCTTAGATGATAATATATTGGACCATTATCTCTTCATGCGAGACCTGAAGCAAATTCTTCTCAAATGGAATTTACTTCAGAATGATTCAAGAGCAATTTAAAATGAATGGCTGCAAAGTTAATTCTATTTGTATGTGGATGCCCATCACTCGGCAAGACCACTCCCTGAGCATTGCAAGAAAGGCAGCTGGAGTTTACTGTATGGATGGGATTTCTGTTCAGGTTTTAATGTTATGATTAAAAAGCTTTCTAGAGCAACAAGTACTGTTTACTGTGAAATTAACAGCAAGTGCTAGCTCAGCCAGACAGCTTATCAGGATGGAGGCAAGGGTTTGGATTACAGTGCACACTCTTTCAGGAAAGGAAAATTGCTTGGCTGGAAGTCCTTTAGTCGCAGGGTTTTCTATCCTCCTAGGAAGGGCATGCAGTGCCACCAAATGGGAAGCAAAAAATACTGTATGCCATAGAGCCTGTCTTCACCTTAGAGGCCCATAACACGACAGAGCTATGAATCCAACATTAGTCCAAGCTGAACAAAAATTGGGAGGAAACAGGACTTATTTCTAAGAATCACTAATGAACAGTTTCCATTTTAAAAGGCCCTCTCAACCCTGCCTCAGCCTTGGAGACCACACAGGGACAGAGAATGGGCACAGCAAAGTGCAGCCTGTGCCTTGATAGAGAAAGCACATTTTCCTGCCTTGACCTGGGGAGAAGGAGAGTGGCTTTCTCAGCACTTACCCTCTGTCAGCCCTACCTCTGGCTGATTGCAAGGTGAGCATGCAATAAAGCAATCACTCCTTATTCTTCAGCACCTCAGAAGGGGAAGGTATCCTCAAAAAGCCCAGAAAGTCTGCATTTTTGCAACAGCAAAATATTTGGCCAACCTTGGAGGCTGGCATCTGCTTGGTTGTAGCTGAATTCACTGGCAGGCCTTTATGTGCCTGAAGATGAGGCTTGGTTTTGTGGCAGCCCACAAACCAGATCCTTGCTGAACTTTGCTGGACCCTCCTGGGAGAAAGGTCAAGGGAATTTCTGACTCAGATTTACAGAGCACCCACAAAATTAAATTCTCTTTTCATCAGGGAAGGCAGAGTGCAGGCACAGTCTGGGAAAAGTGACAGAGAAATCGATAGGGCATGCAATGTTCATCTTTTTTGGGTGACTTCAGTCCAGAAACAGAATAAATAAAGACCACGTAGAGGAATGAACCTTCCCTGCACCTGCAGCAGCTCAGTGAAGACTCTCCTAGCACATCTCAGCTTAACAACACATTCCCAGGAGATCAAACCCAAGCTTTGCTTGTACTTAACAAAGAACATATGCACTGAGCGGTTACATATCCGTCAGAAGGCTGCTGGGCAAAAGTCTCCCTCTCAAACACAGGAACATCAAAGAAAAGCCAAACACATCCTTTCCTGTCCTTCTGTACTCCTAGGCAAAAAAAAAAAAAAAGAACTTTCACAGCAGCACAGGAATCAATACTTGATCCATGGTCAGCCAAAGGCACAACCTGAAGCCCTTTAAAAAACCCAGACAATGGGCATCTCAGACACTGGAAATTCTGGATTATTGGCTCAACTAAAGAGCACAGGAAGGAGGTTTCTGATATTTGGACTCAGTCCGACTATACAGACCATCCTAAATAAAGAAGCCATACCTAGAACAGTAATTGTGCTTGTTAAGCCACCATACTCTGGCTAGCCTTTCTCAGGAAGCTGTGAGGAGCTGAAGGGGAAAAGGAGACACCATGCTTTCCCTTTTAACAGCACTGCACAGTCTGCCATTACACTGGGGGACTGTGAAGGGTGGGAGCTGCAACTCAAGAGCAGGGAGGTTTCACAGTCAAAGAAAGACGCCAACTGAGTGGCTGCTGGTGCTCCCACCAGGCAGCCCTCTGTGGGGTGGAGCCCTCTCCTCTTGTGCACTTCTCTCTGTGCTCCTATTTTATGTGAATGCTGCATGTCCAAATATAGAGCCAAGGGCAGAGGAAGATGAAAGGATAAATGGTTATCACTCAGCCACAGACCATGTGGACAATGTGCAACCACGTTGCCTACAGCAACCAGCGTGTTCTCCATCTCCCCTGCTCTGATAGCGCCTTCTCCTTCTCTCAGTCCAGAGCTTGGAGTACATCCAGCCTGGCTCACCCTGGCAAACTGCACTGCTGTTAATCAACAGCTAATTCCAGTGGAGTCAAATATGATTTGCATCAGAGTAAGGAAAAGGAGAATCACATCTAGATGAGGAAAACACTGTGCCACCTTTATAAAGAGTTTTGCAAGTTACATCTTACCATTGGGGAAAAAGGCACCTTCCCCCAGTTTGTTTAATTCATAATTATGATTAGAGTTTCTGCTTCTCTTGAAACTTTAACATCAACCAGATGAGAAGAACATTGAAAACAGAACTGTCAGTGCTCTGTAACAGAGGGAATTTTTTTTATATATCCCACTGCTAACTCAAGACAATACCTGCAGGTATATATGTAGACATGACATTTAAAGTTCCGTATCCAGAACATTACCATTGCCCTGAGACAAACTGTCAGACTAGCAGCTGCTGCCTAAACATGCAAGAGATGGTGGAGGTACTCATTAGCATTGGACTCAGCCTAGGAAAATGCCAAAAGATGGTATGGTTTCATGCAAGGCAATTGAAAATACTTTCTGTTCTCATATGAAGAGCACCAAGCTGTTCTTTGAGCAACAAGGTTTATGAGACTTGTTGTCAGTGTAGGAAACTTAATGCAGTAGGAAACTTAATGCAGTAATCTACAAGCTCTACTTTCTATGAGTCTGCCCAACCATGTAAATAGATGAAAAAGGCTGGAGGCAAATCATCAGGGGCTGAGGCCGGCTTATGATCACTGAGAGCATGAAATGTAAAGTGAAGAGGCAAAGGCCCTGTTTCTTTGCTGCCCTGCCCTGAGTACCAGCAGTCACATCTCTCTTTGAAAAATATTAATTACTTCTGAAGGAAACTTGTTGTGCTTTTACAGAGCTACTGGATAAGGTTGGCTCAGTTACTGTGCCATGACTCTCAACAGTACAGCACTTGAAAATAAAATGCTTGACAAACAGCAGATGATATCAGTGACATTTGAAGTTGATTACCTTGTGGAAGTTTCTGCCCTCTTTCCACTTCCAGAGTTGTCAAGCATTGGAACAGGCTGCTCAGGGAAGTGGTTGAGTCACCATCCCTGGAGATATTTAAAAGATGTATAGATGTGGCACTTAGTGACACGGCCTAGTGGTGGATTTGGCAGTGCTGGATAACAGTTGGACTGTCTGATCTTAGAAGTCTTTCTAACTTAAACTATTCCATGAATGTCTGATTTGTTTAAAACTAATAAAATATTCATGCTTGTGGGGAAAAAAAGTGGGTTACAGACTATCTCCAAAACTTTATCTCCTTGCTCTGTCATGTAACAAACTCACAGAGAAGCATGCAAGTGTTACTTTGCCAAACACTCACATCATATTGTAACAGTGAGCTACAGGCATGTAATTGGAAAATTAACACATCTCCTGTTGGATATGGTTGTGCTGCTGGAGTTCAAGCCTGTTAGTGTTAGTTGTGACTTTGATACAGATGCAGCGTACGAACAGCAGAGAAAGTTCAGTGCCAGCCCATAAGGTTTTGTGTCCTACCTCATAAGCATTTTTCATTTTGGAGTCTAGATTGTGATGAGTCTGTGTGATGGCATGAGATCCCCTCCTAACCACCTGAAAAGCAAAGTCTAATTTGAGACACTTCTGCCCTAGCTGCCATTAGTGGTCATAATGGTTGACACAAGGTCAAAAATTATGAAACCTCTTAGGAGCATCATTTCCTCTTCAGTGTTAGGCTTCACTTCCCTTTGACACATCAGTCCTGAAGCAGCTCCAGGCTCTTGACCCCTTCTTTAACCCTGATAACTAATTAAAGATGGACAAGGCTTAGGCTAAAATACTTTTTGTTAAACCTATTCATTCTCAAGTCCCCTTCAGGCATTCTTTGTCACACAGGACAGAGTCTGCCATATTTACATGAACATGAAAGAAGGTGCCTGTTACAATAACACAAAAAAATCTCCTTTTACAAGACCTGAAAACCTTTGTGGTTAGATGGTAGAATGCATTTTACAGCACATAAAATATATTCTCAACACATACTGGAAATAAGTTTCCAGGGTGTAGTCCAAAGCATACAATTCAGGAAAAATCCAAGGATAATTAACTCTGCACACATTTTTAGAATTAGAAGTTCAGACTCAGGTCCTTAATCTGACTGCTACATCAACAGTCTGCACATGGTGTCTCAAACATGATAAATGATAAATTTTTCATTTTCCCAAGTGAAAAATTGATCCCCCCTTTTCTCATGCTATTAAAGCTCTATCATGTACTGGAAACAAAAGCTCAGGCCAGAGTCATCAGCTGCAGGCAAATGGATTTTAAGGCCAGTGGTAAATCACATTACACAAAAAAGTTTGTTTAATAGGGGAAAGCATACTGCTACCTTGAGTGAGGATCTGTGACTGAATGTGGCACTTTACAAATACTTTCTCTGCTTTTTATGTTGTTTCATATTAATAATTAAGTTTGCTTCTTTCATCAGTGTGTTGGGGTTAAAATGTCAACCTTTTGTTTCTAGCAAGAATGATAATTTTTACCCTTGCTTTTCCAATTATTAAAATTGCAGCAGAGCTTTGCTCCCTGTTTGGTAACACTTTCAATGAAAGCATTTTTGTCTCATCAAAATGTGATGATCCAACATCTCCTGATTAATAAAACTGAGATCTAATAGGATGTCATGGATCCTAATTTCACAAGCTATCTGAAGTGTATAGTTAATCTAGATAACGGTATCACTGCATCTCAGAAAAACACTGGACACTTAAATATACCTAAAATAATAGCTCAGTTGCATGGCCACCTGGTTAAGGCATTGAACTGAGACCCAGGGGATTTATATTCTTCTGTAACCCTGGGGAAATCTAATCTGCCAGGTTCAGGGTCCCATCTTCAAAATGGATGTAGGACCCCAATAGGTAGCAGTCTTTGTTCACTACCTTCAAACTGAGCAAATAGCTCTGTACTCAGATGCTTCCTTCAAAACTTCTCCCAAATGCACACCAGTATCATTTGCTAAACAGCCAGCAGTTACAGAAAGGATCCCAAACAAATGTGTGTTTATAAAATGACTAGGGAACGAAATCTGTCTGTGCTGGAGCTGATGTGAAGTTTGCCACTGTCTCTCTTTGCATCAGTGGAGCAGCCTGGCCTTGGGTGCTCTGAAGAGCTCTCTCCATGGGCTGGGGGAATACTGCTGTCCCCAGACAAACATTAATCCTCATGAATATCTACATAGTCACTACTTCTTTTCATGGTTCTTAATGAAATTATTATTTGCCTGGTGCTGGTTACCTAATTTCATCCACAGCAAATTTTTCAAGAACCATAAATTATTTTGTAGGAGGCTGATTTATCCCAGCAGAAGTCCAAATTGAATTAGGAATCCATTAGCTGAATTCTAAGCAGGAGCTTCTGGGGGGAAGGGGAAAGGAAGGAGGGGGGAACTTGGGAATCTGAACATCAGATGTGGAAAAAGGGAAAAATCCTTAAAAGACGTAGAAAGAGAATAGAAAACATAAATATCTTCTGGTTGAATTAAACACTTAGGTATTTATAGAGCCAGATGGAAAAGCACAGATTATTGCCTAGGATCAGAAATATGACTCAGACATTTATTTATTTATTTTGACTAGCAATTGGTTTGGTAAGTAGATGGGATTTTGTAAGCAGATGAAAAACTCTGTTCCACTTAAATATTACAGTTTCCATCATGAAAATACCAACAGATTGTGTGTGCTATATATACTAATAAAGCTAATAATGAGCTGTTCAACCAAATCTTAACACAAAATAATCAAAGGCATTCCTCCCTCTGAGAGAAAATGAAAGCAAAAAAAGGTTATTTGCTTTGGAAACATACAGGATGATTTCATCAGCTATCGACCTTCATTCAGAGCCTGCTTATTTGAGGAGACACATGAACAGTGTATCTCACTGAACATATGTTTATTTCCAGGTGAACATATCCTCTCCTCTTGCCACTCCACCCTTACCATCAGCAGACACAGCAAAGGAAGGATGATGGGAGATGAATGCTGGAAGGTCATAGGTACTGACACCCACCCTATCCTTTCCTAAAGCTGGAAACTGTGAAGGACAATGCCCACAGAGGGAAACTGCATTACAGTCCCTCTCATATGACTTAAAGAAGCACTCTGCATCCTCACAGTTCCTTCAGAAATTGGTTACAGACAGGAAATCTTCCCCGCAATGACTAATTTCATTCACATCCCTTAAGTCCTGCTGATTTCACAAACTCTCTAACAATTAAAAGCAATAAAAATCTTACCATTCAAAGTGAAGCCTGAGACTGCAGTCTCCTGGCTTTGGTTTGCCTCCAACTCAACCTTTAGCTCAAGTGTCTGAAAACTATCACCCTTTCCAACATCAGGAGCACCTAGGACAGCTCAAACAGAAGTTGTTGACCTGCAAAGTGCTTGGTCACCCTTCCCAGCCACCACCCTAGCCCTGGCCTCCAAATCTTTTCAAGCTCACTCCATGGACACAAACAAGAAAAATGAGGGGGAAAAAAAAAAGAAAAGGAAGTCCTCTGAATATTCAGTAATCAAAGTTATGACTGGAAATGATGGCTAAAGTAGAGAAATCCTCAGAAAATGCTGAGAACAGATCCAGCACTGAAGTTCTGTGGAAAGACAGAGTGAATGTTCAGAGACCAGCAGCTGAAGTTTAACCCCTGAATCTCTGGATCACACACTGACTTGCATTCCTCCCTTATCTGTTTAGTTCCTTGTCTGCTGCACCCATTTTTAATGTAAAGTTCCAACAGGAACTGCTAGCTTCTGATAACATGATGTCAACAGAAAATGCCACTAGAAGTGGGGCTTCAGATCCTGCAAAACAAAAGCCTTGCTACCAAGTTACACTGCATTTCTCAACAGTCCTGTGAATTGGTTTGGATGAAATCAGAAGCACTCTGCAACTCACACTACAGGGCAGATAATAACAGTATTGTGTTTCAGCAGCTGAAAGGGCACAGCAGAAGCAGAGGGAAAGGGCAGCTTGGAGTGCCTCTGGCTCAACAGCCTCTGGCAGCAAGGATAAGAAACACAGAGACATCCACCTCTGTCTTGCAGATGCCATAGGAGACAGCACTGCACAGCATGCAGGACAAGAGCATTTAGTCAATCTGGCCCTAAGATGTGCATTGCCTGCATCAGGACACAGCAGCATTTATAGCTGTTGTTGTCTCCCTCGTGTCTAACAAAAGCAGCATCATTCAGTAATGGTGCAGATTATTCCAAGGAATTGCATTTGTCTGTATCTCAGTCTAGTCCAAAGACTGTAAATCTCTGAGGGCTCAACTCCCTCAGCACAAGTAAGTGTGCTGTCTGTGCTAGAGCCTTGGCCTTAACAAGAAGCAAATGGATTCCTTTGGCTTTGATTTTTAAAATACAGATCTGCACTCAAAAAGACAGAGCAGCAGTGTTAATGAATGAATCAAAAACATAAAGAAGCACTGGAGAGGAATAACAGAAATACAATTAAGTTGGAGGCTTTGCTGGGCATGTTTTTTGCTGCCGTATCATATTTATTTATTCAGCACTCCTCAGCAAGTCAGCTCAAAGCTAGGGAGCAATGAATTAGTACTCTAATCTCCCTCCCCATCATCCCCAGCCTTTGTGAGGAAACTGATATCCAGCCCCAGCTGAATCTGTCGAGTTCTAATCATAAACACCATCACTACAGAAACACAGACCTAAGCTATCTGACTGACTTGAGTACAAGACATATGTATTTCAATTCCACTTTAGTTTTCTCATTTCTTTCTTCATCCCTTCTCTTAGGTTTTCTGTCATGTCTTTTCTCCCCCCATTTTTATCTTGTTTCTTGCCTCTAGGCCCTCTTTTTTTCTTTCTTTCTTTCTTTTTTTTTAAATCCACATCCCTCCCACTCTTTTTTTTTTCAAGTAAAGCAAACATGACTGGTCAGGAATCTCCTTATGTTCTTATAAATAGATAAAGATTAATGGCCAATAAGCGTAGATTGAATGACTGGGGACAAAACACCAAAACTAAATAGCCGTAAACTCAATACCTTTACCTTTAAACTCAGAATAATTAACAACAGATTTAATTTATCCACATTCAAGCAACAGTAATAACATTCTACCATAAAGGAAGTCGTGATCCTGCTTTATTTTGGTGTCTAACCAGAGATGACAGTTTAAAGTGGTTCTTCAGTTAGTTTAAACAGCTTTTTCTGCTCTTCATTTGGCAAAATTGGCTTGAA
Organism: Melozone crissalis; assembly: GCF_028551555.1. NCBI lineage: Eukaryota > Metazoa > Chordata > Aves > Passeriformes > Passerellidae > Melozone > Melozone crissalis. The sequence goes on along the minus strand of NW_026535784.1, from coordinate 45,492,986 downwards.
TAGCACAAGTTCATTTTGTAGTTAGGTAGCCTCATCCAGCAGGTTACTAATTTGTGACCAGGAAACTGCAGTAGTATTACATCAAACATATCTAAATATATAGCAGAAGGTCACATTCTGTGATTGCACTAGGCTTGGGGCAGAAGGGATAGAAAACATATAAAATTAATTGTTAGCCATAATAAGTGGAGATTTTCACCCAAAAGGTAATTTGCAGTGGTTCCATTTCATTCTCCAAGCCACATTTCCTTTTAAGTGGCAAAATTACAGCACATAAGCAAATTAATATCTAAAATAAAACAGCAGCTGTGCATTTGGGTAGCAATTGTATGGAAGGAACCTCAGAAGCTCGTTAGTAATACTTAAAGCAAGGGGTGTGTTTTGGTTGGCTTCCCACTGTACTCAGTGCTGATGCCAAAACACATTATAGCACAGCTGAAACCACATATTGTATGAGCAAGACTCTCAGCATTTTGCTCACTTACACACTCAGTTACACACACAGAGGTGAAAACAGGTAATGTCTGAGCAAGACTGCCAGCACTTTGCCTCAGGAATCTGGGCTGTAGCTTTCTGTTAATGAAAGAAATCTCTATAAGCTGAGTTGCCTCTTTCCCAAGCCTACTTCTGCTGCAACTACCCCTGGGAAACATATAGTAAACTGTCACTCTCCTGACACTAAACAGAGCACAGCACTTCCCACCACTGTCAAATAACCTGAATTAGCCTCCCCCCTTCAAAAAATGCCCAACTGTTACATTAATCTCTGCCAATATGCTGAACTTAGAGAGCTCTGCACAATTTACTTACAGCAAAGCCTGGTTTCTAAATGACTCGTTCTCTTCCAGGATCCTCCTCCTCTTGCAGGACAGTTTATGCTCTGTCCAGGTGAGCAGAAACTCAAACAGATTGGAAGTCAACTAAGAAAAGACTCTTTTACACAAAAGCCAGGGAGTAAATGGGCCAAGGTACTGGGGACACACTCTAATGCCTCAGAGACAGCAAAATCCCAGTCTGTTTTTCCATCAAACATGTCAGCTTCTTTCAAGTTCTGAGGATCTCCAGCACAGCACCTCTCAAACCTACAACCTGCAGGCTGGAAAAACAGATACCCTGTGCCCTCCCCAACAGCTCTGTACTTGCTACAACCATCACCACTGCCAGGCCCTGGGGATGGCAGCACCTCCTGGCTCCATATTGCCACAGCCTCCACTCCCAAGAGGAAAACTGCCAGCGCCCCAAGAACTTGCTTAATGCATGCAAAGGTGATCTTGGGTGCAGAAGGAGAAGGAACTAAGTAGCAACAAGAGCAGAGAACAAGTTGCTGTACATGACAGTTCATTTCTGGATAGCTGAGGAGATTAATGCCTTCACCTGCTGCTCATGCATTACTGTCCCCAGCCATACAGAGATGAAATGCTGTCATGTACAGCAACTTGCCTTCACTGCTCAAGCGGAGAAAGCTCAGCAGTGACTGCTCTCCTGAACCCCAAACACAGCAGAGAATGTTTAATTAAGAGTAGCATAAATATGAAGCATGCATTGTGTTTAAATAATGTACTGTAAATGCCTCATCCCCAAACAACTGGAGGAAAAGTGTGAAAACTGATGATGCCATCAACTATCTTAGCACAGATCACAGGAGTTAGCTATGAAATAAGTCTTTGCTTTGTTAAATGAGTACTATCAAAGAATATTGTTCAAATCTTTCTTCCTATTTGTCCCACTTTGCCTGGTTATATTACTGCTCTTATCATTTGCCATTTGTAATATCTCCTACAAACCTGAAAATAAGGTTTCGTCAGGTACTTTAAAAAAAATAAAAATATTTGTAGCATGAAGTAAATACTAAAGAAATTGATAGTTATGTTGCTTCAACCACAAAATGAGCACACCTGAGGAATTCCGCAAGTGCACAGAAAACCTGCTCACCTAGCAGAAAACATATCTACTTCCTTGACAGCAGTGGTCTCATGCATCTTGAAAACAATTTTTCTTTTTCTTTTTTTTTTTTTTTTTTTTTTTACAGCATGGAGACCCTGTCAGAATGGGAACTGACTGAATCAGGAGCCAAGCCTACCTTTCAGAAATCACAGTGTAGTCTTCACTCTTCTAAATTAGCCCTAGTCATCATTTAGACAAACTTTTCTGGGTTGTCACATTGAGTTGAGATTTTTTCTCATAGCCTGGGGAATTTAGCATCAATTATTCCTTGAAAGCAGTTAGTCTAGAATTACTAGACTGCTTTGAAAGAACAAACCTTATGTCTGAAGCAAACTAACTCCTGGGCGCTCTGCTGAGGCCACAAAGGGAGACCAATCTAGATGCTAAGACTCATGCAATAGAATAGAGTTTATTAGAAAGCCAGCACCAGCACAAACTAAGGTTTAAACTCTCAGGTGTCATTCAATTTCATAATAAGTAATGTCAGACAAGAAATAAACCAAAAAATAAGCCATACTGCTGTCTGTGCCTCTTCCAAACAGGTAGTTGTTTACACCTACGTTCTTCAGGTCAGAATATACCTCAGAGTATAACTCTGAACTTAATAAATACCTGGCAACTAAGTTCATAAAACTACCTGAACATCTAGATCCTAGTGCATATACACTGGCTTCATCTGCTGATAAACTACTGCAGGATACACAAAATTTGGATTTGCACATCAGCATCATTACAGTTCCCAGTTCAGAAGGGCTTCCACCTGTTCCTGCAGCCAGAACAACTCACATTACAGCTGGCAGCTTAGACAGTCTGGACAGTCTTTTCTAGAGAAAAGCATCTCTTTATCTATATATGTGTGAATAAATCTATACTGCCTATATATATAAATATATATAGGCAGTATAGATTTATTCACACATATATAGATAAAGAGATGCTTTTCTCTAGAAAAAATAAATCTTGCACTAAAATGGGCATTCTTGAGCTTGTATTTGTAAGTCTTGCAGCTGCTTCCACTAATCTCATGTGAAAACTATTGCCTTCATCAAGCTTAGCATTGATCCCATTATTTGGTTCCAATTTTCTCAAATTACTTACTTCTAGCCTTATTGTCTCATCAGCTATATTCACTCACTTCTCTGCTACAGGACTCCCTTGTCTTATTCCTGGGACGACTCAGGCTTCAACTGCTCAGATATATAACAGTAAGTCTTCTACACTCTGTAAATACCCCTGTTTAGGTACACTAGCAATCTTACTGAGGCACAGAAGGCAAAGCATTTTAATTCAGGAACACCCATATGCATTTTGTTATGTTGTGGACCTAATAAATAAAATCCTTGTCATATCTTGTGAGTTTTGCCATTTCTATGAACAGAATTTGCAGCATCTTCTGTTTCATCTAGAGGGAAAATGCAGGTGCAATCACATCTTGGGACCTTTGAAGGCACAAGCCAAGAGATTTTATGCTTTTTAGGCCACTCCATTCATATACTCCTTTGCATAAAAACTCTAAATACCACAACAGGGTAAATGTAAACTGAAGAAGCCATCAGAGGGTTAATAGCTCTTCTGCCAAATCCATCTGCCTGAACTTGATCCTTGTTGGGAATAACACATCATTGTAATTATTTATTGTATAGAATTCCTCCCCATATTCAATTTTCTGACCATGATTCTCCACAGAAGAAGTGACCCAATTGAATTTTAAAAAAAAAGAAAAGGAGAGAGAGGGAATTTGAAAGCTGGAGAAAATTAGCATGCAATAAGCCATTTCTTCCTGTCAATTTTCTCATCTCCTTTTATTAACAGATTTGTTTTTGAAGCAATTATACACGTGCAATCCATTTGCGGCATCTTTTTACTTGCCTCCTGACATAACCATTATTAGGGTTGTCACAACTGATAGGCTGACAGCTAGAGAGAGGCAGTTCTGCAGTGTCCTGGTACTGCCAGTCAATACCAGCTGAATAATAACAACACAGCCAGCGAGCCCCTATTATTTTTGTTTCCAGTGGCTGTGTTGATAATGGTTCCTGCAGAATTCTGACAGAAGCAGGGAACAGTGAGGATGGTCTTCCTGTGATCCCAGAATCACGTGCCAGCCATAGATGATGCTGTTTCACACACCCTCACTGGCAGGTGCCTGCTGTGAGTGATGCTGAGCTCTCAGCACAGCCCATTAAAGCCTGACCAGTACTTGGTGTGACCCAGAAATGATTCAGGCAAATTCTCACATATGAATGGTGCTGCTGGTCCTGTTGCTCCAGAGCAAGCTGAGTATGTCCTGAGGTTTACCAAACTAAATGCAGCCCAGCTGCCTGGATGGATTTCCCCCCTGGTCAAGAGGAAAAATTGGTGAAGCTGTCTATTAATATGAAGAACCTGTGAGAGACGGGCCAGGAGTGCCAGCACTATTTCTTCCATCATACATCACTATGGAATATTTGATTATCATTGCTGTAAAGCACACTGTGTGCTGACTGTACCAATTTTGTCAGGAAATTTGCAGGCACGCTGTATTACAGCTACCAACAGCTGTGTCCCATGCTGCAGTGACAACTCAATTCTCTGTGCAAGACAAGCCAGTCATGTGGGAGGCAAGGCTTTGCACTGCATTGGCTTTCCCTGTGCTCTCAACATCCTAGGCAACAGAAGGCATGCTCCTGCCAGGTGTGGAAAGGAAGATTTACATTTCACATGGGAAGTAAGTCCAGCCCAATGCAACACAAACCCAGTGAAAAAGTCCTGAGGGGAAGGGAGCTGTGTGACAGATGTGTACACAGGGCTTAAAAGGTCAATCCCAGCTGTTCTAGAAACAATTTGAATAAGCATGGGCAAGCCATTTAGTCTATATGATCATAGTAATAATCTTTATTCTTTCCACCCTTATTTTACCCTTTAATATTTTCAAGTCCTGAAGGGACAAAGATGACTTTTCACTGGATTCATGCTGCACTGGATTCATCTAGAAGAAATCCACCCGAAACTTAAAGCCATGGCTACACATCTACAAGAGTCTTCCCAAAACCACTTCTAGACACAGATGCAACAAAGTATTTACAATTCTGGCAGGAAGACACTTGACCTTTCACTGATTATGACTTTGATCAAAGAACCATTTCTCTCTGAGACAATGCAAATAAACTGATTAATATATGGGTTTATTTTTAAATGAACCCTTCAAAAAATTTGGCCTGTGGATGTCAGACCATTATTATGTCTCGTAATTGAATAAAATGGATGCATTATGCTTCCCTTTGAGTTTAATCTGGGTCTACAACACAATTTGAATTATACTTTCAGGCAGTGAGCCACTTTTATCTTTATGGCTTGGATAACAAAAGTGATGAAGAAGTGACAGGTTTCCCTTCAGTACATTTTGTGCCAGTCCACCTGCGACCCAGGATATTTAGCTTCCATTGCAATCTGCAGTAGTGGATTTTCAGAAGTATTCCTACCAGTGGTACCCAAGATAAATACAAGCTGTGGCGTGTCTAGATACTAGCCAGAAATAGCCAGAGACTCACTGAAATAGCACACAGCAGCTGGGCACATGGGAAGGGGAAAACCTTTTAGCATTTTTCCAATGATTCTTTTTTAACTTTGAGCTTTTTTTTTTTTTCTCTCAGCATGAGCTGATGATTGTACCATAGAGAATTTAATGTAGAATTGCCATATTACCAGATACCCATAATTGCTTTGAAAGGGACAAAACTAATAATTTACTCACTGTTAGGTGGTGATTTTGAGAGTATTAATCCCCCTTTATTTACAACAGAACTAAGACTACAGCTAGTTTCTGAAAAAGACACGTTTGCTTTTTTGAAAAAAAGAAGGCAATGGTCATGTAGAGGAAGGGTACCCTAGCACAGCTCTGTCACTGCTCTCTTGATACCAAGGGAGGATGTCACAAGTCTGGAAAAAAGAAGAGCAGGCATTTTCCACTGTGAGGTGGGAGGTTGTGGCAGAAGAAGGGGAAACCACAGAGAGTAGGAGCACAGGTGTACATTGGAACCTGTGTGTTTCCAGGGGAAGTCTAGAGGCATGAGAATGCAACATAATCACACAGCCACAGAAGAGAAAAATCTAGAACTGCCCTTCAAGAGCAACTAAATTTACTCCAGGACCAGGAAGGTTAAATGTTCCACTTGTAATGATAGGGTTGTTAACCAAAGGTAGTGAGTATTAAGCTTGTTTGGATAGTGAGCACTTCCCTACCTTGACAAGCACGGATGACTGAACTGAAATCTACATACTCTGCATTTATAAACCTTGATTAGGGATAATTGTACTGGTTTTCAATCCAAATGAGAGACAGCTACACGTGCCATTCCTGTTGTGCAATTTTAAAACAGCCTTTTCCTCCTGCAAGTAGTACTTCATGAAAAATAATACAAGTTGTATTCCAAAATATTTTTACACAATATGCAGCATCCTTACTGACTTCCTCTGGTGTTCTGAAAGGGTTTGTCTCCTACTTCTCCAGCAGCAAAAGGCCAACATCCCAACTCTTGGCTTCTGAAGCCAATGCCTTGTACAAACAGATGAGCTATTCCAGTGTGTCAGAATAATCTGTCCTTCAGTCTGCTGGGACTGAGAGATTTGGGCCAACACACTGAATGTACATGCACATGAAAGCATTCTGTACTTAGGCACCCAGTTAATCTTCCCAGGAGAAGGAAACTTCATGTCCTTTATCTGTGCTACGTCATGCAGATCTAGTACCACCAGATGGGATTTCCAGTAAAATAGTCATTTCAGTAATAATAAATAAGAGTGGGTTTTCAAATCCTGTTGTTGAAGGAGTCTGGGCTCAAGAATACCCAAACACCAGTTTTCTTTTCACTCCAGGTGTCCCTGTGCTCTGGACTAAAGAGCAACTGGAGACTGCTAGCAATAGATGTCAACCATGGGGTTGTGTAGAAGCATGAAATCCTGGAAAGTCTAAACACCACTTTTTGTTCTACACCTGCAGCATGAGCACCATTTCAGTTCTGCCATTGCAATGCAGCCTGGATAAACAAGAAGAGCCATTATCTGCCTGGTTATCCATGAAGTCATGGCAGACCAGGACCAAAGCTCTTTCTGATGGGCAGTGTGTATTTCTACAGCATAGTCTTTGTCTAACAGCACAGAATGAGATTGAATATATAATAAAGTTATGATTTTTGGAAAAAGAACTGCAGAATGAAGCAGGCAGAAGAAAAAAATTTCCTAACCATTTTCTTTGCTGGACAAATTGGTAGTCTATCAAGAATAAAATCAAAACTTCAATAAACTATCCATGCCTGAAATTTCTCTATCAAACAATACCTCTGAAAGTATATAATATAAGCACTAAGCTACTTTTCTCATCAAAGAAACAAGTACATGAAAGAATCAGTCTTTGAAACTAAGAAAAAGTGACTACCTGCTGTGCCTCCATACAAAAATACTTGAGTTTTTGTCCTGCCACTCAAAAAGTATTTTTGCTTATTATATTAATTTTATTCTAAGAGTTAGATTTTATCAAAATGTTAAGAGATGAAACACTAGGTTTTCAAAGCAACACATTAAATAGGCATTACCCTCACAATCTCTTAAAGCCTACAGCATTGGACAACATCTAGGAGAGACTTGTTTCTAAAATCTTGCTATTCTCTCCTGTTTTGCTCAGTCTCTCTGTCTCTCTTGCTGTTATTTAGATGCAATGAGGTATTGCTTTGGAATCAGGATGAATAAAGGGCCCTTGGCAGAACCTTGTCTGCGCCATATTAAAAATGCTGCTTCATTCCTCAGTCTGCCAATAGTTGAGTTCCTCACCTGTCCCAAATCAATACTACAATATAGATTGTACAAACTTAGCTATTGACCGTGTGAGACTTCTATTTTACAGTGAAAAACTGAGCAGAGCTTAAGAACAACCACATTTGAAAGGAGTTAAAAACAAGCAAATGACAAACCAAGCCTCTCAGGCTACAAACATTCCCTACATATTTTAATAAAATCTGTTGAATTCCCATCTCTTACATCTCAGAGCCGACATGTGACTGAGTCATAAGTCAAAAGACAATTTGATATCAAGAATAAACAGGAGTAAGCACAGGCTAGAGGTGTTCACTAATTCTCAGGTCTAGTTATTTTTACACGTGTTTATGAAATACGTGTTAGATGTAAGTCAGCTGTTTTCTACTTAGAAAATTGCTAGACACTCTTTTGCTAAGATTTGTTTAGATTAAAAATAGGGTGTGTTTGAGATAGTCAACAATTTCCCACGAGAGCCTGTCATCACTTGTATCCCCACAATCATCCCTCCCTGCATCCTCTCATGGCTGGATCCCATGGACTCCAGTCAGAGAGTCAGATATCTGCAGGATTTTGATCTGAAACTTGCAGAACACTATTGATTTCATATAGGAAAGCAGCCTCAGTTAATGCTCTATCATTTCCCTGTTATGCTATTCCAAGACTAAGGAAAGGGACAAGTCTTCAGCTGTTTCAAAGGACACTTCAGTCACAATCAGAGGAGCATAGCTTTTCAATACCAGCTGAAGATCTTGTCCCTGGAGGAGTATGGGTAAAACACTTGCAATCTTGCCACAGTAATGAGACAAGAAATCACATATTTTTAGGATGAGAACAACATTTGTGTAGGAACTATGACAAGAAATCATTTCCACCTTTGTTCTGTAGCAAAACATCTGCTTAGTTCCGCATGTTAAGATATGAAATGCATAAAATAAATGCTGTAGAAAACATGCCTACCTTAGCACACACAGACACAAACTTTTGTACTTTTGCTGCCAGCTTGCTTAGACACCTTTTTAATTGATCTATTTTCTGCCAACCTCTGCTTGCTCTCTATTGAGCAGTAGTATGCTACCTGCTACAGCTATTTCCTAAATTTTGGAGCAGTCCAACAAAACAATCACATAAAAGTTTTGCCAATTCCTGCCTGTTGTTCGGTGCTAATTTCTTTGTGCTTACTAAGAGAAATTGCTATTGACTGCTTTCATTAGGAAACTATTGACCCTTATCCACTGGCACATCCTGGAGAAGAAATTCACTAAATGTGCCCATATTTCATTCTCTGAATATCAAGGTAGGAGAGCCATGCTGAAGGATACGGTTTATTTAATCCAAAATTAAAATTTTATAGGCTACATTACCTAAAGTAAATTGCTTAATACATTCAGTTGAACAGCTTTCTAAGTGTTTGGCTTCCATGTTTTCAAAGCCTAAATTAAGCTAAACAATAGAAGACTGTAGACTTCCAGGAGACAAACTGTGCTATACCTATGCTTAAGAGGCAGAATTTAAATTCAGCAAAGCAGTGATATTCAATGCATTCCTTTAAGGCAGCACAAACCACAGTCTTTTGAGTTTAATTTTGCTTTAGTAACAGCATTAACAATATATATTTTACATACTTATGAACTCTAGACCAAAGAAAAGTGTAATGACATTTGCCAGCAATAATATAGAACACCGTCAGAATACAGAGATCCAGGGCACTCTAAAGATTTTGGAAGATGGAGCCAACTTCAGTTCATTTATTATTGCTTCCAAGACAAATAGATCTAGCCATTGCAGAGCCATTTGGCCACAGCGAGGCAGTCCAGCCAGATTTCTCTGGGCACAACATTATCCTTCTTGTGCACAGAGCAACTTGGAACATGTGCTGTGTGGAAAACATGTAAAAAAAAGCCCTGTCCAGGCCCTTTATTTTATGGGACAAAGACTGTGACTGGGAGACCACTCCAACCCCTGAAGGACACCAATGCAAGGTAACAGTTTTGGACTGTATATGATATTTCAGGCTTAAGTTTTGGCAAATACAGAGTATAACTTCAGGACACAGCAACATTGCCACAGAAACCACCAGGTTCATTTGCATCCCTGCCATCAATAACCTCTGCAAAACCCCTTCAAGCCAAGGGAGCCCTTTAAGCCAATAATGAAGGGATACAACATCAAACTTACTAATAAATGCCAATGGCACTTGAACATCTGCTACACCTTTACAACCAAACCCAAATGTAACTTCTGGAACTGTGTCAAAGATTTACTTGCCATAATTTTGACCATTTACCTGCTTTCTGCGCACTGATCTGTCTCCCTGAACACAAGCCAGGGCAGAAGCCAAGAATGCCCATTCTAAGATGCTGAGCCACTTCCATCAGCTGCTCTGATAGGTTAATTCAACCCTCTTTTAAACAAATGTAGAAGTGAAGAGTAGGAGAACACTATTTGTGGAGTAGAAAGCCATGCCATAAAATCTGAGAGGCACAGGAGAATTTATCACACATTTTATGAACTTTGGAATCTGTCTCCTACAACATCCATCCCCTTAAGAATTCTAATATTACCAAACATGCCAAGTGTTGCAAATAATCAAGTCAGGGATTTTATTAGTTCACTTGGGATTGTGAAGTTATTTTGTCAAAGTTACAGCAATCTGTAGCACAAACCAGTCCATTTTCACATTGCACTGATACAGGCATAGGTATAGAAAAATAGGTACAGCTATTTCACGTGCCAGAAATTATGTGCAGCAGAAGTTTTGATTTGATCACCAAAGGCTCATATCAGAAAATCAGTGAAATGACCATAAGCCTGATTATATATCTTATCCACAAATGAATCTCATTGAGATTTGTTTCAGTGCTTCAAACTTTTATATACGCTTCTGTGTGGTTTTATTAATGATATAATTATAGACTGTTCTGATAGTGCTCAAATATTACAATTAAAACAAAGCCCAAACATGCTGTACAAACAACTATTAAATTTCCCTGCACGGCAAGCACAGGGTCTAGAAAAACACAAAGGAAATGAGAGAGTAACAGAACAAAACAACAAAACCCCTGTGATTGCTCCCTCTTCTCCTTTCGAAACTGTTGTGCCATTTCCTTTGGCATGAAATCTTTGAAAGTTTAAGTACAACACTTCTTACAATAAAATAAACCACTGTCTTTCACTATGGCATAATTATTCTTGACTCTTTCCTGTTGCTACCATTATTTAAGGGCACAAAACCTTTTGGAACAGTGAAAATGAGTGTTACTGATCTCTGTACCAATTCACCAGCATTACAATCTTTATTAATCACACCTCTCTTCCCAACATTCATTACATAAAGGCCTGTAGCTCTGTCTCCTCACTCCTGGAGTCAATAATGACATGGTGCTGCAGGTTTGGACCTGCCCCCAAATGTCCCCAGCTAGAGCCTGCTGTGTCACACCACAGATCAAGTGGAGGTGTGAATCCCTAAGCTCCACATAGCTTGGGCATTGTAGAAGTAAGCAATAAGCAGACTAACTTACTAATTGCTTTCCCAAAACTCAAAGAGAAAAAAACATGCGAAGCTCAAATTCCCAAATGGCCAGGCAACAGAAAAGTGCTGACTGAGCTAGAGGGGCTGTGGGATTGGATCAGGTTTTCCAAAAGGAGAGAGATGAACACAGGGCACGACCATTTATTAAGCTGGTTCCATCCCTTTATTAATCTGCCTCCTTCTCCTTGCAACCTTTCCTTGAAAAATGGTCATAATACATTTTTACACTCACTGGACTGTGCTGGCAGGAGAGCAGTGAGGATTAAGCAATTAATGGTTGTGTGTTTCTTTGAGACCCTTCTAGGAAAGCTACTAGTGGCAATCAGAAGAATGATTACTGGCGTGTTACTCGTAATACTGATTTGTAAAAACCCATACAGATTGAAACAGCCTAAGCAGAAGAGGTCCAGCTCTTGTGTAACTTCTGATAAGGGACTGGCAAGCTCCTGGAAACTGATTGAGAAAACCTTCACAGTGTACTCCACATGCACTGCTTTGTAAGATAAGACACCAAAAAAAAAAAGGATTTATTTTCACTTTCTCAGGCATGCTTTAAAAAAAGCTTCACACTGTAAAGGGGGTAATCTGTACCTACAATTACACATTTCCAAGGCTTGTCAAAAAGTTACATTTGTTTATACCAAAGTCTCTGCATTTTTTGCAAAACACACCGTCACTCTGGACATAATGATTCTACAAGGGCAAACAAGAAAAAACAGCAGCAGATGTTATTTCTGTGCCCCTCTGCAAGAATTCCTGCCAGCTTGCTTTTCCTCCTCAAAATCTGCAGAAAAAGTTGGGGCTCTGATGTCACCTTGCCTGAACAGCTCTGGGCTTTTTATGCTGTCTGGTGTTATTATCAGCAATACAATAAGCACAGCTACATCTTCATCTAATGCTATTCACTGCATGTACTTAGTGTCTGTCTGTATTATGCCACTGTAAGTGGTGGTGGAAGAAAAGAGTAAACAAGAGGAATAACAAACAGGATTTTCTTGGAATAATGTTTCTCAGCCTCAGACTGATAATGGGCTGCAGCCAAATATATTCCTGTCATCACTGGTACACAAAGCTGCCTGGCTTTGTCACATTTGTTTTACTAATTGAACAATCAATTATTAACATAGATTAGTTTCACAGTCATAAACAGCACCACATACAGACACCTGCTTAATATGAGACAGTCTCTGGTCCAATTTCTATTTCCTTAAGCAATAGCCCCTGGTTTCCTCTAATGCTCCTCTCTTGTACTATTGCAGCTCCCCGGACTTTGTCACCAAAAAAACCCACGCACTTTGACTCCAAACCCAGGGTCTCAGTGGGTGCACGCTGCAAACCACAGGGAGCCTGCCTGACAGATGAGAATGGCACCAGCCTGAGCTTCACCTATGATCACCATCAATTTGATTTTACACTCATTAATTATGCTGCAGCCACCAGCAAATCTTCCTGAATTTCCCTCCAGCACTGCAGCCCCTCTGCCTGTCTTGGGTGAGGGCGAGCCCTTGCTCCTTGGGAGCAGAGAGCCCACTGGCCCTGAGCTCCAGCTGCTCCAGCAGGGCTGAAGGTCAAGCCTGGAGCAGTATTTGTTCCAAAGTATAAAACCTCACTCACCTCAAAGCTAAGCCCACAGGCTGTGTACATGTAGGCAGGCATCAGCCCACATGGATAATGATTTTCAAAGCAAGATCCTTCTGTTATCAGGACATGCTTTCTGACAGACAAACCCCACTTTTTAGTACCCCGGCTGCTGTTTTGGTCCCACCTGGACGTGTGTGAGCAGGCAGGCAGAGAGGCAGGCATCCCTTCCAACATGCCCCAGGCACTTTCAGAGTTGCCTCAGCAGAGGGAAATTCATTGGTGGGAAATGAAGGAAGGAGAGCTGGGTTGGGAATAAGGTAAATCCAGAGCCAAGTTCTCCCGCAGAACTGCTGAAGGCCATAAACTTGAAGAACACAAACCCTATGCAGGGTTTGATGTGTTTGAGGCAGCCTGGCTTGGCAGTCTACCCTGAATTCAGCTCTCCTATGTGAACCCCACTTCCAAACTTCTGAGCAGCTCTCATACAAACAGGGCTCAGATGCACAAAGTGTACAAAGACGCTGAATGCACAGGAAAACCCTTAGGAAATGGGGCCCAGTCCAGCAGTTTAATCAATTAAATTGCAGAATATCAGCTCAATGAAACAGCATTTTGTCTCACTTAGACTGGGTTTTAAGAGACTGAAAGTAGTTAATCGCTGCTTTAAGCATTCAAGCACTCATGCCAAGTGAGCTCTCAAAAAACTGAAATACCTCCTCTAAGCAGTCTATTTCCTTACCTAGGTGAACACGCCTGGCTTCTCATCAGTGCAATCCAAATAAGTAACAGATGGTTAAATGCAAGATCAGCAATATTTGCAAGAAGTTACAAATGTATTTTGCCTTACACTTCTACAAATTCATACAGGAATTTTTCTCTCAAAGTAACCTCTAATATGTTTTTTTCCCCTGACACCTGTATGTATGATCCACTGAAGCTCAGAATGAGAAAAATAAAATCAACCATTTTTTCTACATCTTCATAAAATATTGATTGCCAAAACAGGTTAGAGTATTATAGAAAAGTAAACCGCTTTTATTTGAAAGGTAAGAGCAGTTATGTATAGTGCAGAGAAAATGAGTTTCAACTGATTTTATGACAAAAGCAGCTAAAGCCAATTACTCATTTTCTGTTTCGCTTTTTCAAACCCTGATTCCTATAGAGGAATTCAAGCATTCACCATGCTTAAGCAGCTTTTGGTAACATGGTTAGCAACATTCCTGCTTCTTTCTAGCCATATATATTTTGGACATGATTAAGTGTTCCAGAGTCTTAAATGATTAAGGAGACAAAAAGACAGACAGTGACAAGTAGGAAAAAAAGATAAGAAATGGATTACTCTCCAAGACACAGAAAACTCTAGAGACACTGGGCCTTCAAGTTCATTTAAACATTAACGAACTTTACATTTCAAATCATATCTAGGAGGTCAAGTGATAGGATTACATGGCTAAATCTATAAGCATTGATTTTGTTTCAGTCACAGATGCACACTGTGCAGTGTTGGAAAATCTGCTAAGATAAGGTTATGACACACAGAAAATACAGCATGCAGCCCCAGTTTAGATAAAACTTTGTGTCTTTAAAAAATCACACCCACTTTCCCCAGAAAAATCCCCTCTAGTGCCACTTTGTCTGAAAAATTAAATTATTCTAGAAGCAGGTACAGACCCTGACAAACATTGGTGTTTCATTTAGAGGTTGCTAAACAACCTATGTGAGTCAGTGTTGTCAGAAAACAAGTATTTCAATTGTTTGTAAAAATCACCATGTTATCTCCAAGCTTTAAAATAATCATTTTGTTTTGTACAAAACAGAAGATTTGTGCTGCCTATTTCAAGATGCTCCTATTATGTTCCAAGCTCAAGCAATCCCATGAGTCATCAGTGCACCACTAGTTTCAAAATAGCATGTTTGTGTAATTTAGGTTTTTGGCTACTATGGAAAACAATATAGAGTTTCTCAAACAATGGATTAATGAACTCAAAGCAGCTCAATAGTTACAACTTCATTTCATTCTCCATAACTATCTCTCAAAAAAAGCCCTGAAGAGCCCTTGGTGACAGTGATAAACATGGGAAGTGGATGATGTTGCATCATTCCTAGTCAATTCCTTCCTTCTGGTCTCTGTGAGCTCCTTCAGCATCACCAAGAACTGCCATAGGCAGGAGGGATGAGAGCATGGAAGATGCTTCCCTAAAGATTTACAGCTGCAAATTTGGAACTCATTCTGAAAACCTCCAAAAGTGTCTGGCAGACAACTCTAATCTAAACAAGGTCTGTTTTGATTTGAGGTGCAAAGTCAAAGGCAGTGAGATGTAATTCCTACCATGTCCACTCAGAACTGCTGGTCCAAAACTTTTGCCCTGTAACTCTACTAGAAAGATGCACAATTAGGTATTAATTACCTAGGTATTAGGTATTTTGGTGCATAACCTCCCTCTAGCAGAGAAGTGTTACCAGAACAGAGTTCTCCCTGGCCCATTTTGTTTGGCTCTAACACAGGCAGTACCTGTAAGACCCACGTAGTATGAACCTCTGCTATGTTACACAATCATCATTTACCCAGCCCTGGTGAGAAAAGGTTGATACTATTTAATCACCAGACAATTTTCTATCTCCTGGTACAAAGTAAATTTAAGAAAACTGGGATGCAAATTTAGGAAATGCTGGGATGCATGAGGAAGATCTTAGGATCAAGTGTTTTGGCTGTGATTCTCCAACAGTACATATTTTGTGTTGCCTGTGCAGGGGGTTGCTAAGTGAGAGGACATTGGACAGCAGACAGAACATGGTCTGCTCTTTTTCTGCTAACCTGCTGCTAAAATCACAACCAGTTTGTATTTTGCTGTTGTGGCACTTCCTCTGACCCTTCCTCCCTCTTCTCTTCCACCATGATGGCTGGGACCTGGACATCTGTCTCTCCCAGCTCTTTACTCCTGCCCCACCTGTATGTTCTTTGGCTTCTGACCTTGAAACAAAGTGGTATTGAGGGGACAGACACTTAACAGTGCAAAGCCATGGAGGAGCAACCTTCACATCCAGATCCTATGAGCCATCCAGTGCCCAAATTTACTGACTTGCAAACAGGCATCCAAACTCAAGAGATCAAACCCACACTGGACTAGGAAAAACTAGATTTTTATTCAGCCCTTCAGAGCCCACACCAGATCCATGGTGTCAGGTCTGTAACATAAACCAAACAAAATCTTTAGGTCTCACTTTTAGAAAACAGAGAACCAAACTGAGTGAAACATACACTTATTTATAACCTCAGAAACGGATCATCTCTGCAAAGGAAGCAGGTGCCTGTTAACATGTAGGGATATTTTTGGGGGTGTGTGGGAAGACAGGACTTAGGGTATCATTTTTCAACCTAAATTTAAAGGGAAGGGTAATTTAGAGTGTCTTTACATACTCTGAAATGAAATTTTAAGCACCAAATTCAAGCTCTTACAGAATGCCATGAGGTCTGACAGACATATGCTGCACGTGATGTGATTACATGTGATCTTTGATAATCTACAGTTATTTTAGTAAAATCTGAGCTCCCTGTAATATTGGAATAAGCATGATGATGCCAAAATACCCAATGTCTGAGATGGATGAGTTGATTCAAGTAATTAATCAATGAAAATTACATAGATTTCCAAATTTTACTTGGAAAGATCTCTCGTCACTTTTTCTGAGCTTCTAATACACTGATATATGCATCCAATAGGAAATGGACAGAAAGCAAGATGGAATTTTAAGATATGCACTGATTCTGCACATGGACAATAACCCACATTTGGGTTAAGGATGAAATTAAAAACACTTTGCATCCTTAAACCTGGACACCTTCCTAGAAGTTACAGCCCTGGCTGCAGTGATCCAAAACGGACACGAGTGAACGAAAGCTGCATTAAAGCATAAGAAGTGAACACCCAGGAGAAAAGCTAGATGATCAAAGGAGTTAGAGTATTTCCAAAAGTCACTGCATCAGCAAACCAGAGTGGTCAGAACATCTGAGCTCACTGTCTCAGAAATGTAATATATGGCAATGCATAACTTCTTAATGAGAGATTTGAAAAATAAGGGTGTGCAGATGTACAGGAATAACAAGAAAAATTCAGGTTTCAATTTGCCCAGGTATAAATCTAAACCAGACCTATTGACTTCTGTAGAAAGATATTGAATTTTTATCAATGCAAAGTAAAGATTTTTTTTAAACACAATTAATCCAAAAGATTTGTGCTTGGTAAGGAAAATACAGGAATAGGCAAGAAAGTATCTGTCTTTAGAACTTTAGGACTTAGAGGAAAATTTCAAATGTCTGCAAAAAGTTGCTTATGAACAGCAGGGAAAGATGAATTCATTTCCAACCTCTCCTAAACTGCAACTTTTCTAATTGCTTATTATCTCTATTCTCAAAGAAATACCTTTAAAAAAAACCTCAGCAGCTAAACCCCACACAATTGCAGTGGTAGAGCACTAAATTCGAGGTACAGGGAAAGGCTATGTAATCCATACAAAGACATAATTCAGGGAATTGTTATTGTATGAAAATTGCATTTTCCCCCTCACCTCCCCCTGTTTCAAATAATAATGTTTGAGTTTGTCTTTGCTTGTAGGATTTTCCCAGTAGTTTTAGGAGTTAAGTGCTTCTGTACTGAGTAGTGATCATGTGCTTTATAAAAAAGAAATAGCTATATTAAGACCTGGATAATCCCAATCCCCATCCCTTGTAAAATCATAGTTCTACTTTGTATTTTAAATCCCCCAGGAAGTTCAGATTAATGCTTCAACAGCACAGGCTGCTTACTCTGCTTACAGGTCACTCTTTAAGCTACTAGAATATTCCAACATCTGGACGAGCCAAGCACCGATTAACCAGGTCAGGCCATGTACACACACCCCGTCTCATCACTCTTTCTTTTACTAAATCTTGGCAAGATCCCCTTTGCATGGCTGCACAGATCCTGCAGAGTTTTCCCAATATCTGTCATCCTGCCACCTTGCATTAATGAATGCATGGAGACCACAAATCAGCAAAGTATTTTACCTGCTTCCTTATCTCCTTAGCCTCTCCTCATTTGTTTTTTTTTTTAAAAAGCCTACAACACCAGATGCATAAAGAAAAACCAGCCAAGCACAGGTTTACTTGAATAAACATGCCAAGTGACTGTCCTGCTGGCAGCAGGGTTTGACAGATCCTTTCAGCAATGGGATAAGTAGCCAGGCTGCTGTTCGATTGGGAAATGATTCTCCTGTTTAGCCCCTGCTTCAGCAGCGCTTGGCTGGTGCCAAGCCAAGGGTGAGCAGCTCCTGCAGGGTGTGCTGTGTGTGACAGGTGAGCTGTCAAAAGCTCCCTTGTCCGAATGATGCCACCACGCACTTTCCACAAAGAGGAAACAATTTAATGTGGTGTCACATGGTGTGCTCCAGTCCAAAGTGCAATTAGTTTGCAGATACCAAAAACTGATTAACTTTCTAGGGCAGTCCAATGCTGCCTTGAACTGCTTGCCACATATTCTCTAAAATTTCTATTCACTCTCTTGCCAGCAGGGTATGATAATGGGATATAAACACTGAGCGTAAAATGCATGAAAGGAGTGCCGCATCCAACCTGGGCTGCAGGTAGTTTGATAATTAAACAATAATATGAAATGTAAAACCCTATTACTTTGTCTGGTTCTTCCTTTGGAAAGTACAGATGTAACATCATGACTTAGAAAAGAAGCAGATATTTCAATTGCCAGACATATTTATCACAAGCAACAACAAAAGCAGGGTACACATTGGCCAAAATTGTGTGCTGGTTTCCAGGACACAGACCCCATGTGTAGGGGCAATACAGGGGGGATGAGCTCAGCAGCAGCCACCTGCAGTCTTGGCCAGTGTTCAGTGACTGCCTTAGAATAAGAGGATCAGAATGCTTTAGGTTGGAAAAGACACCTTAGACCATCAAATCCAAATGTTAACCCAACACTGTCAAAGCCACCACGAAACTCTGTCCCCAAGGGACACATCTATACATCTTCCAAGGATGGTGACTCCACTTTTCCCTGGGCAGCATGTTACAATGCTGATCACCCTTTCAGAGGAGAAATTTTTCCTCATATCCAGTTTACACCTCGCCTGATATAACTCAAGGTTTTGTCCTCTTGCCCTACTGCTTGTTATCTGGGAGAAAAGACCAATCCCCTACCTGTTTACCCCTCATTTTAGGTACTTGTAGAAGACCCTGAGAGTGAACAGGCAGTTGATAGACAGAAGACATAATTTCTTATAGAGAGAAAATGCAGTAAGTTATTATCTATAATAATAACTCGGTTTATTACATCCATTTGAAATTATTCCATTAACTTCCATTAACTAATCTGTTCATTTATTATCTTAATGTATTTACATAAAATGCTATGATAAGCTCTTTGTTACCAACTTGAATTTTGATTACTTTCAATCACAATGAATATTAAATTAAAACAGGAAAAAAACAACTCCTCCCAATTGCAAACTGTTTTGCCTCTTTTTGCACAGCTACCTTTGCACAGCTTAGGCAGACAGCTACAAAAGTTCTCACCATGTCATGTAGGTGTAAAAAGCTCCATCAAAGAAGACTTAAAAATAAGAACTCTGTGTGTGTCAGTGACATAATGGCTTCATCTGTAGCTGACCTAGCTCCAAACCTTACCCTGCTCATGAAGCCCATGGGCTTCCAGGCACAGCCCCTGTCGGGCAGTGCTCTGTGGCTCAGAATGAGTGACAGTGGCACCAGGGTGATAAAGAGGGCTGGCTTTTATAGCAGGGCCTCAAACCACCTTTTTTTCTACTGTGTTTTGTTCATCTGTGTTTTCACCATTTTGACAGATTAGCTAAAAACTTCAGACTTTCTAAGAGAAATGGTTGACTTCTATCAAATAAATATCAAACCTGCCAACAATTGTGAGGGAGTTCAACAGCTGAACAAAGCTCACGAGAGCACTGCTTCACTCTACAGTGAAAAACAGTGCCAATACTCAATATCCAGTAAGCAAATGTGAATACTTTTCAAGGAAGCCTGTAAACTGTTGGGTGACCTATTTTTAAATAAACATGGCAGCCTTATCTGTGATGTTACCTAAAAGCATGCTCTGAGAAGCAAGCAGGTTTGATAAACAGCAGATTTAAAAGGAGTAAAATAATAAGAATCCAAAAGCCATCAGTGCTGAACTCTTGGCTTTGTTTTGTTTTGTTTTTTTTTAATGTGCAATTTTGTTACGTAATACTATTGTGCACCGATTTTGTAGCTATAAAGACCACGTCTTGATTAAAAGCTCAATGCACTATTCATTATAGTATTTTAGTGGATTAGTTATATAAACCCAGGTTTCAGACAGACTTCTGCTGTATAATATTCTGGCAATCTCAGCAAACCACAGACAATCAGTGCAGGCTGGACATGTGTAAAGTGATAGTTCTGTTTATCTGCAGCTGCCTTTGTGTCCTCACCAGAAGCACCAGCCACTCAGGATGGACTTTGGCAATTCCTGGCTTCCAGCTCCACCCTTTCCAGCAAGGAGGTAAACACTTCTCAGCATAGGAGTAGGGCACACTTCACCTGCTCAGATGCACTGCTTTCCTCTCCTCACAGCGTTAAGCTGATCCCTTTGACTGGGGCATGGTGTTGGACAGACAGCAGAAAGGACAAAAAACTCAACTGGCCTGGGACTGAAGTGAATCCCAAGAAAAAGCTCAGTGATTGGTAAAGAAGGGAGATAAGGAGCATTAATGGGTGATGTAAGGAGCTTTGTGCTGCTGGTACTCTGATTTAGGACCCTGGTGACAAAGAAAGGTCTTCCCTCTCCTCTGCTACTCCATCTGGCAGCTTCTGCAAGCACTTAAAATTCATGCCCAATTTTTTTAATGTATTAATTCCCTTTAGTTATTAAATTACGTCATATAATGCAACATATGGGGAGCAATCTGCAGATGGGAGGGTGAGGAGAGCACAGTATTTTACTCAGTACATGTACTTAATTGAGTCCAAAAAGAGAGTGATATTTTGCATCTGGGGAAGGAGGACATGGGAATGGGCACTTTAGGATACATCAATGCAGGAGTTGATAAATTTCAAAATAACAGCAACAGATAAATTTAATGCTGTGCTGCTCCAGCTGCTGAGCTGAAAGACACTTGATCACACTGAAATATATGCAAATAGAAGTACAAAGCAGATATGCTACTACCCCAGCAGGTTTTATTTTTGCCAGAGCTGGTAGTTCCAACTCACTTTGTGGGCAACACAGTGGCTTTACTTCTTTTTAGTTGTCCATGACCAATCCCACCAAGTCACAAAAAACAACTCCAAGAAAGCATTTCCCCCTCAGGTGTTGGGTCAGCTATTATAACAACCCTTCTAGCAAATGCTTGCCTTGCTTGAACAGTAGCATTGGAAAAGCTGGATTTCAAGACGAAGGAAACCACGGTATGTCTTTCAGTTGGTGTGAGGAGTCAGCAAAAGAAGAAAAGCAACATGTCACCACTCTTGCAATGTGAAAATCAGAGTTTAGATATGAAACAGTTGTGAATGACATCTTTGACATGGGCTCCACTCCCATTCCACGCCTTCTGCACACTCTCCATACCAGAGAGGTTTAATTACAAAGCTGAGCAGGTTCTGTGCAAAGGCACAGGATGCTCCACAAAAGCATATTCCACTGGCAGCTGTTGATAACAGAAACTTCATTTCCAGCAGACCAAAGTCTTCCAATATTGCAGGAAAGTGCTAATAAACTGAAACAGATGTTGCGTGGCCTGATAAGGGAGGAAGGTTGCTGTCTTTCCCTTGGGCAAAGACAAACTGACAGCCGAGTTTTAGGGTGTGTGAGAGCAAAAACTAAGTGATACTTTGACACTGTCAGCTCTCACTGGGCTGGGGGAGTGTAAATCCCACTCCAACAAGCTGGGCTGTCTCCTGTGTTGCACAACATTGGAACCAGAGCGGTGTGGTGAGAATCAACATTCCCATCTCTCATCTCCTTCACTTTGGCCATCCCTAGACACCAGTGGGTGCTCATGGCTGGCCTCCTGAGGCCATCTCAGGTTCTCCACCGTGCCACCAAGAAAACAGGCCCTGGCCAACTTTAAACTGCACAGACTTTGCTCAAGTACTCAGCCCTTTTCCCTCAAAGACTCTTTGCTCTGAAAACCTCTGCATTGAGGCTTATAGCAACTTCTGCCTCCAATATTATTAACTAAGTGGAGCTTTTGTGAGACTCAGCTTACTTGGTGCATCTGCTAAAAGAACAAAAAAGTACAGATATGAAATATCTAACTTGAAGGACACAAAAATAGCAGATGGATATACTGATTGCTTGAATTCAACAAAATAAAAACAAGGTATTGTGAATATTACTGGTCTAGAAAAAGCAGCCACATAGCACCACCTCTTAAATGCCACAGGGAGAGTTGTAACCATGAGCACAGCATCAGCCCTGTATCAGGATAATGCTGTAGAACTGGCACAGGGGTAGCATTCTCCAAAATCTGCCCTGATTGAAAGAGCAAAAATTCAGCAACCATGATGCTGTTTATAAAAAAGCAATGAAATCCTTAAAACCTCAGACTGATAGTCCTGAATCCCCTTATCAGTATGAAGGACTAGTTGCAACTGGAAGCTGTATCCTTTTCAACCTTCTCTTTCTGCATGTATTTAACAAGAATAGACAGCTGAAAACATCCTCAAAGTCAAGGGGAATTGCTGCACTTATTCAATAGCAAACCCACTGTTGAGCCCTTTTCCCAAGCGTGACTTAATCTTTCCTGGCAGAACCATCTTTAGGGACATCCTTTCCCACTTAAGGACACAAAATATGTCTGTAGCTCAGGACAGCCTTTCTGTACCCTTCCCCAACCTCTGCTTTTTCCCCTCATCAAACATTATTTTTCCCATTCATTTTCTTCCCCCAGACAATAATTTATTACTCTTTTAAGAAAATAGAACTTCAGCTGCCATTACTACAAAGGTGAGAATTTAAGATGAGATAATACTGGGAAAACAATAATGAGAAATACTAAAAGAAAGAGAAAGTAATTGGAAAAATTAACTTGTTGAAGTTACTTAGTTGGCAGAGCATAAACACATGGGGTGTTTGTTGCATGACATGTTTTGTTCACATTCTCCCTCTTTGTTTTATCTTAACTCCTGTGGCTTGTGACAATCCTTCCTTTTGTACTCCCATCTCATACTAATTTCTTTCCATTCCTGCCTTTTGTACTCCCATTCCACTAACCAGTGTGGACATATACCGGAGCCTTGGACTAAGAAAACCAAGGAAGCTGGTATAAATTATGTGCTGAGCTTTTTCTTTTTTCCCCTCTTTTTTTTTTTTTTTAAATTTTCTTTTTTTCCCCTTAACTTAAGAATGAAAATCTTTCTGCTCTACAGTCCATTTGCTGAATTCAGTCTTTGCCCTTACTATAGTTCCTCTGCTCTGAACACAAATGCATTCTCAGTACCACTGGTTTGCTAACAGTGCCACT
Organism: Melozone crissalis; assembly: GCF_028551555.1. Taxonomy (NCBI): domain Eukaryota; kingdom Metazoa; phylum Chordata; class Aves; order Passeriformes; family Passerellidae; genus Melozone; species Melozone crissalis. The sequence continues at coordinate 45,469,636 of NW_026535784.1, read as the reverse complement.
GAGTCTTGAACAGAAAATCTGTAATAATAATAAAAAAAAATTGGTTTGAAAATCGTCCTCAATAAATCATCTCCTTGTTCCTTTACAAATGAAGAACTTGCTGTACTTTGCAATATGATTAAACAGACTTTTTCAACTAGTCAAGCACACATACTTCCTACGTTGTAGAAAGCCATGCCTTTTCATGGCAACAATTCAACAACTGCTGAGGAAATTCCTAAAAATTCCACTATGTTGTCCTGTCTCATCTTTGTATTAATACCAGAAGGAAGAAACAATGCTATATCTCTGCCCCTTATATGAGGACAAAGGTATTTCCTCTCATCACTCTCATTTGATGAGACAGAAGCAGGACAAGATAGTTTAAGTAACCCAGAGTTTTACATTTATATGTTGGAAATTACATACGTCACATTATCAGGTATCCAAACCGATTGCAGTGCACCTTATACCCCCTGTGAGGTCAGCAGTCGGTCATTAATGTCAGAAAAGAAGTACAAGCCTTCAAAAGGTACAAAAATGAAGAGGGCTGGAACTGATTTGCCACCAAAATCCAGCTACTGATTTTTCCTTCCATGGGGCAGGGTTTCTGCTAAGTCCACATTGCTGTGTTTAAATGCTAACTGACCATTTGCTTTTCAAAAAGGGAATTTTTTTTTAGTGCAGCTGCTATTCCATTTGAAGAGTGGGTTTGGGTTTTTTTGGTTTTTTTTTTTGTTTTGGTTTTTTTGGTTTTGTTTCTGTCTTTTTTTTTTTTTTTTTTTTTTTTTTTTTTTAATGCCACAAAAAACATGGGCTGGTTTCATCAGAGAACTTAGGAAAATGATTGAAAACAGAAACCCACTCAGGAGAACCACAGAAAGAGCATAAGAAAGAACAACTTTGTTCCCAGTGGAGGTAAATGCTCTCCTCTAAAAAAGGAAAAAGAAAAAAATCTGTCTTCCAATCCATTATTATTTTATTTCCCATCCTGCCATGTCCCAGACTCTGTCAGTAAATTATGGATGGGTCTGTGATATCAAAGTAAGTTTAAGGTCTTGAAGGAACAAAGGTGCTAGAGAAGCAGACATCAATATTGTTTTAAGTGGCACCTGACTTTATAGGAAATTTCATTTCAAAAAAGCATATCTGTAAGTTATGTAGACATTTACGTGGGATCAGTATCATAAATGCTATTTTTCTAAACAGCCATGGAATGAAAAGGCTCCATTTGTCCTCTTCATGGCCAACATATGCTAAGTGAACACCTATTACATTGAAATGTTACACTAACTCCTCTCTTAACCTTGAAAAGATCCTAGAACTGGTTTATAAAAACAGCAAAAAGACTAACTTAAAAATTTGAAGGCCAGTGTTTGAACAAAACCTACATTTAGAAACATTTTTCCCCCTCTCAAATTAATTAGAGGTCACTTCTTTGTTTTTTCCTAGAAACTCTGGTGGATGATCCTTTAATATTTTGAGGCTCCTCCATGTATGTTTATTGGCTATTATTTTGTCTGACAACCATTCCTAATCTGTTACCTTAAGAGATTTTAGCAATAAATAGGTGAAAAGCTTATAGCTGGCACATGCACCTTTCTAAATGTGTTCCATGTAAGTGTGTTTTTCTCTATTGCATTTATTTCAGTTTCAGGACTCAAAATAGAGCTTTTCTGATGTGCTATTACGGACAGCTGTTCTGTAAATTACAAAGGATTTTATGGACTATAAGAAGTGATTCACAGGTAATCTGCTTTCTTAAGATAACTTAGTAAAGGTCTTTCCTCTAGGCCTTGAGGCTTGCAGGAAGACTTTTGAATTTAAACAAGATTAAAGTTATGATAATAGTGTCCCATTATGAAACCTGTTCCTGGCACATTATACTCAGAAAAAGGACTAAAGCTGTATGTTTTTCTTCAGTATAAAAGTTTCTTTGGGGAATTTTTGCCGTTAAACTTATATGTCACATAGCTAATCACAGTGCTATGATAAAATAAATAACAATCCAATATGTTATTCCACTCTAGAAGCATTATTTATTTCTTTGTTGAAAAATAGTTACTGGCATTTGGTCAATTTTTCTTTTAAGTCAGAAATCGATATTTGAAGCTGTGATCAATGTGAGTTGCCTAAGAAGCATTCACTTAACAAACTGAAGGCCTTTTTATTTAACATCCAGTTGTTTAGAAAGAACATTTTTAATGTTTCTTTCATAGCCAGAAAATTACTTTCTTAAAGACAGGAGGGAAAAAAAAGCAAACCCAAATCTCAAAAAGAACCACTTCAAAAAAATACCTCTTTTAACCTCCATGCATTCTGGCCTTTACTCCTGCCCCTCAAAACAAAAGCTGATACTGCTCTCAAGAGGGAATGGCACAACACAACAGTGTCTCTCAGATTGCCACGAGGATACCTCCTTTCTATCACTCTGTATAGCAGAGCCAAACCTGGTGTCTTTTAATTTGAGAAAAATGTGGTGGCTTTTGATTGCTAACAAACCCCCAAAGTTGCTGTTCACCTGCCACTTCAGAGCCAAAGCAATACCCCCAAAAGGCAATCAGCCCTGGATCTGCAGGCAGTAAGTCATTAGTCATCCCTGGAACCTTTTTCATTGCACAAGAAAAGCTCCAGATTGGTGGAGAATAAGCGTGATTCTTGTGAAGTTAAGCTCCCAAATATGCAGAGACCTCAGGATCTCACCATTTGGAACTGCATCTGCAGTGAAACAGCCTTGGTGGGAGAATCATGTGGTGTGATGGGAGAGATGCTGCACTTTCCTCAGACTAAGAACAAGCAGGAACAGTGATCTCATCCAGGATGGCAAGTCCTTTGTGTCTGACCTAAACACAGAGTGTAAATTAATAGCCATTTTTCACAGTGACTTCAGTGTATCCCATCCTACCTTCATTCTGTGTCTAAAGGCTCAAACACCAACACCCTGGAGAAGTTTAAAGACAGAGCAAGACCCTCTTCAAGTCTACTTGCACATGACTCATAAGGAAAGACAAAAATACTCAGTTTATGGCTCCTGGAAGAGAGATTTTTTTTCAATCAATGATTGTATCTTTACACTATTTTTATCTGCTGTGAAAATAAACCTGCTGAGCTGAGAGTGAGGAACCAGGACTGCACTGTGTGCATGCAGTTAAAAGCAACTGTGTGGTGCTGGGAACCCTGAAGAAACAAAAAATAGAATATGGACCAAAAAATAACCTCACTCTCCTCCATTCGCAACACCTAAAACAACAGGCTGTGAAAATGGTTTCATTAAAAAATAACAAGCACATGCTCACCAGGGGATAGATCAGGGCAAACTGAATAAAAAATTCTTCAATCATTGCTGAAGTAGGTCAACCAGAATTAATTCAAAGGGCAAACATTCAAACTGAGCCTGCCACCCCCCCACCTCACCCCACCTCCCTGCAGCATGTCTTTCTGCCTGCCCTTTGACAAGGCCAAGTGGAGACCCAGACTGACTTATTACTTCATTTTGTACAATGCACTCACCACAGTGGGTCTCTTTCTCTCCTCAGTGTAAACTGATAGGCCACAGATTTCCTCCACATTTGCGCCAGTGTGAAACAGAACACAGTAGAGCTTGGTGTTATGTAGGAACATAAAATACATAAAATGGCTTCCCAGTCCACAAGACCTGTCCTAAGGATACCTTCCTTGTGGAAATGTTTGCCAAAGAGACATTTAAACTGGCCAAGAAGCCAGAAAAATGTGCAAAAAGTAAACACCCTGGAGACAGGAATCAGATGAAAAAGTCTGTGCAGTAGCCAGCTGCAAAACACAAACACTTGGGCTGTCCAGCCAGGATCCACATCCTGCCCTGTGCTGCCAGGTCAGTGTCCTGTGCTGTGGAGTCTTAGGAGAGCACATCAGCTGGATCTCTTGAGCTGACCTTCTGTTGGCACGAACGAGCTCTGACGAATTGTACAGTATTAATTGACTTAATGGCTTTCAGCTATAAGGGTTTTGCAAACAGAAAAGCTGGTCTAGCACTACCTGCTCCTCAAAACTTGCTTATCTTGCAGCAATGGATTTTTATGAATCATTATTTGGCTTTAAATCTCCTCTCTCTTCTCCCAGGTGAGCTGTCATTTCATTTACAGTAGGAGAGTATGATTCAGGTCATGATGAAAGAAAAGCTTTTTTTTTTCCTTAGTTGATGTTAATAATATATATTAACCTCCCCTTCTCCACCCCATCAGCCTTTTCAAACCTAACCTCATGACTGAGCTGTGAAATGCAGGCAGGAAAGGTTAACCCTGGAGGGGGGTGCAATCTCTTAACTGTTTTATACAACATCCCATCTAATGAAACAGCTGTCACACTTTCCCTCTTTTCCCTCCCACCATCCTAAAAGGCCAATTAACCCTATCCCTAGAAGATAACATCCTGATGGTATAACGAAGATGCATCCCTTTTCCTTCGCTGCCAGTGATGACACAGCCAGACTGGGGGTTGTGCCTGGATTCCCAGCCTGAGGAGAGCACTGCCCCAGGCAGAAAGGAATCTCAGCAGTTTGGGCAACTACCAGGCTCCCCCCAAGCAGGAAAGGGAGCTGCTGCTCTGCTACCTCTGCAAATATCAGTCAGTTCTTTTAGTCAAGAGAAATAATGGAAAGCTTTGGTGCACTTGGCGCTTCCCCCAGAAAGCACTTAAGGGAACTGGGATGCTGATAATACCTATTTCAGATTGCCTGTAAGATAAATGCAACCAAGCCTAAAAAAGTTAGAGGCTTTCTTCTTTGGGACAGAGACCTCTCCTTAGACACCCCACTTAAATCACAAAAGCTAGATTCTACTTCCACTGGTATCAAGAGGGGTTTTGTCCTTGGTTTTAGTGAGAGCGTTATCTGCTCCTAAGAGAAAATCAATGCCCTATAAAGCAGCGCAGATGTGAGATTGGGTTGCTGGTGGCCCTCCACTGGGAGACACATTGGGGCCATCATTTCTGCCTACTCTTTTGTGGAGCCAACTTCAACAGATAAGGGAGCAATTCCATGCCATCTCCTGCACTGTGGCTCCATGTAATCTTCCAGAGCACAACTTCCAAGAGACGCATTTGAAAACCTTACTGTATTACCCAAAACACAAGGCTGAAAGAAGTCTGCCATAGTTCTCCTTATGAAAAGACCCCTCAGAACCAGCTTTCCCCTCCTGTTCCTGCCAAGAGGGTGAGCCAAGGCCTGGTGTGCTTAGCACCAGTGCAAAGCACCACACTCCTCTGCCCTTTCCTGCCAGGGGAGGCAGGACCACAGCAGCCAGACCATTTCCATCTTGCACATCTTTGTGTCTTACTGCTGCAGTCATTCCGGTGCTACACAGAGCCTGCAGAGCCCCCAGCAAAATTCAGCACTTAGGAAAAATGGAGTCAAACTTTGCTGATGTGCTCGGGAAATAATGACTGACATTATGGTGTACATCGAATACCTAAGCCTGATCTTGAGGGAATAGAGGACATATTTAAATGAGTTCATCTGTGAAAGGCAGGGAGTGCAGATCCCTTTATTGTGCTATTACAAAAAGATTATTATCAAAAACATTATCCTAAACTCTCATTTATATTTAAGAGCAATTTTACTATTAATTGTCTGTGCTCCCCTCAGTCCACAATTCAGCGTGTCCAAGCCTGTTTCAGTTCCATATAACTGGCATCTTTATTACAGCCTTGGGCTACAATTTTCCAACAAGAATTGTCTAAATGCAGGTTTTTTTCCTTTTTCTGTGTAAAACATTGCTCTCCATTACCTGTGATCAAGCTCCCACGAGGCAGGAGAAGAATTTGTATTTCAGAGTGTCTGTAAATTGAGGCAAAGTTGCCCAGGCCCATCATCAACCTCTCCCACATAGGCTTTCAGACAGTCTGGCTAATATGGGAAGGATCTTTCTCACCTCTTCCCATGGACACAAATGCGCCCCCTTCCAAAAGGCCCAAAAGATTTATCTCCCTTCAAGCTCTGAAAATAATGAAGATGAAAACTTGACTTTATTCTCCTTCTTTCTATCATCTTGACTTCTTTCCTATATTATTCTCTTAAAGAGTCTTTGTAGCATCTCCTAACAGAGAGTCCTTTCCTTTTTTTCCCTGCAACTTAAGCCCACAAACTCATTTTGGCATGCCATATAATCCCTGTCCTTATTCAGATCTCTATTGGGAAATGAGACAACACAACACAGCTGCTAATTTAAAACAAAACAATGGAACCATTACCCTTTTGTTCTCTGCTTTCTCTTGCCAGTTACATATATCTCAAAGACTTCACTGCACTGGTTTTAAAACACAAAAAAATGGAGCATCTGGACTTTAAGAGAAAATGATTGGTCTACACTTTCTCAGTGGAATTATCTTTATAACTGGTAGCAATGACTTCAGAAGTAAGTCCTTGTTCTGCCAACAGCACGTTCCATGAGGAAATGAGGGAGCTGGGGAAGGAGGCTTTCCTTCTGAAGAAAAGTTGGCTTTTGTCTAATTAGAAGAAAAATCACAGTGGAAGAAAGTCCTGTTCTGCTGACCTCTCAAATTTTCCAAACACTGTGTATAAAAACACTTCTTCTTTTGAAACTCCAGACTGTGAGGTATATGTATTTAGAGATGAGCTCTGCCATGTCGGGCACAAAGCCCTCCTTCCTGCTCCTCTAGGATGGCTTGATATGAAATTCTTGGCAAACATTAGAAGTTAATACTTTATCCCCACTGCACTGAATTATCAATCCAACTCTTGAAACAGACAGACTTCCTATTGAGCTGAACACTGAGAATTTGGAAGAGATACCCATAAATCTTTTGTGAAAAGTCCAGCCTTTCCTTTTGATTCCCATGGAGAAAACCAGATCTCAGCCTGCTTTTAAGAAACAGTCTCTAGATGTTTTCTTTGCAAAGCTGAGCTTGAGAATGTCAGTGATGCACAGTCTTGCTGGAACTGAAAGGAGCACAAGCAGGACTTTATTGCTACCCTGAGTAGAGAAGATAAAGTAGACTTTTCCCTTATTGCATACTTTGAAGTGAAACAGATCAATTAGTTTGGGGTTTATAGCAAGCACCTCCTTCAGAAATGTTCTCCAAATCATTAGTTGCAGCCTGTGCATAGGAAGGGAGACAAATTGATTTCCTAGCATTGCTTCAAGTCTTCATTGCTGAAGCTCTTTCCACACTTCTAACTTCCATTCCTCTCATCTTTGGTGAGCCTTCCCTCACTCTTTTCTTTGCTATCTATTCTCTTTTTTTTGTCAGAATAAAATGAGCAAAAGTAAATCCTTTAATGAAGGTAAAAAGGTATCATAGACAACATTTTGTCCTCCCTAACAAAGTGCAACATTTTGGTATTCCACTCACCATCTTTCCCTGTCACATAGATATCTTCAGTCATCCCTATCTTAAATGCTGCTTGGCTCTGTAGGGTTAATTTTGCTCACTACATACTTAGTCTGGGATGGGAAAAGTCAGCTGTCTGGATGTCTGGACTAAGGTAAGGGATGTGCTCCATAAAAACACCAGGAGATGCAGCCACAGTTACCATTACTGTACAGACAGTGAAAAGTCAGGCAGTGCTTGTCTGATGCTGCTGTGAACAGCTCACACCCCAGACACCCACAGGACACCTGATGTTCAGCTCCCTTCCAGCCACAGGAATTAATTTATTCTAGAAGACCTTCGGTGTGCTCTTATGAAGAAGGGACAGGCTACCTCCCATCTCTATCTCCTCTATGGGTGGCTCAATTTAGCCCAAAATGAGTGCTCATCAAGTTGTTTTTTGCATGAATTCCATTGCACCTGCCTGCCTCAAAGTGCACTGCCCAGGTTTCTAGTTTTCTAAGGAATTTTTAATGTACTGCAAAGCTGCACAAACAAGTTCCTGTTGTGCCAGCAGTCACCTCTTTTCTCACACACTCAATATGTTCAGCAACATTCCCTCTAAGTCTGAACCCTGTGGCAACATCCTAATAGAAACCTCCTCCTGTGCTGAGGCATAGATATCAGTCTTTTCTTTTTTCCTATCTGTAATTTAGGTAATCTAATTTCTTCCCCTAATCTTTGAACAAATCTAACTTTACTCTCACCCTCCTGTTAACAAATTTCATTAATAGACTGTGTGGAAAGATCAATAACAGGACATTAAAAAAATAGTTATATCTATGTTCTAACAAACCATGGATTTTTCTGCATTGTTTAAATATTTTTGTTAAATGTGTCAAAGATGGTAGGATATCAAATTTAGGATATTAATTTATTAGAACAGAATACATTTATTTTCCTACCATGGAAGATTAAATTCGCTGGTCACAATATAATTCTTACTGCTATTCTTGTCCTTTAAAAAATCTTTTCAATTGGCAGCTATTCTCATTTGATAGATGAGGTTGTTTTCAGTGACAATCCATACATATTTTTATAGTAATTCTGCTCTGCAATTTTTTTGAAACCTCAGATGAATGCCATCTGGTCCCAAAGATTTATTGACATTTAATTTCCTGAGTTTTTCCATTTCACACACATGAACATATATATAGAGATATATATAGATTTTTTTTCTTTGAAATATCTGTCAAATGGAGCACTGCACCTTTACTCTGTGGAATTCCCCTGTTCCAAATTTATCCATTATACTCAGTAGCAATGACCAAGGAAAAGAAAATATTAAAAAGAATATGCAACATTCTTTTCTTCTCTGATTACTACCTAAAATCATGAGGGACCTGCAGAATTCTGCGTCTCCATGTTCCTGATGCAGTTCAGCTTGTTATTTCCCTTTGCCTACACAAATCTTCCCAATTCTCATTAAATGGGTGCTGATGAGCATACCATAAGCTTACAAATTGATCTTAAGATGAGTTTCCATCTTTAACACAGCTTTCAAGGCTGAGGTCAATTGTATATGTAATACAACTTTGTTTCTTTTGCTTCAGATGATATGCCCAATGCAAGAAGAAGTTTAAAATATTTTTAAATATCCTGTATATGTGTGAACGCAGTAAGAAATCTTGCAGTCCTTTCCAGTACATCTTTCTCCTAACACTAAACAAGAAAGTCACTTTTATTACAGTATGAATTACTTATGCATATTTTATTACATAGTATGAATTAATTATACTGCCATCACCATACAAAGAACTTAAATCAGTTGCCTAAATGTAAATATCTCATGTAATTTGAGATGCCCTCTCTTATAACTCATGCCTGCTTTGGGTTGGCAACAGTTAATAACTTAGGGAGAAAATACTGTGAGCTTGTTCTACATAGTATTTTGAATATCTTTTTTTTAGCAGTTAGATTTACCCATTAAGAGGGAAATTATTAGTATGGAGGCTTTCTGGAAACTAAGACCAAAGCAGCATCTTAGTTTTTTTGCTGGTTTGTTTTTCCCCCTCCTCTGTTACCAATCCATATGATAAATGGTCCTCATTGGAAAAAATCTTTAACCTCAAAAAAAGCTGATTTTTTTTCTGTCTCTGGAATTTATTCCATAAAATGTGTTTCTCACCACCATTGCTGCCATATGTTATAGTAAATCTGAACTAGACAGTGAAATTAGACCTTCATTGAGGTACCAGCTCTAGACAGGCTCATGAGACCCCTAAAAAGCAGGAGGTAAGAGAAATAGTTTTAAAGGAAACTCTGAAATTAGTGCACTTTCATCTCAGACAGATTCACACGTCTTTTTGATATAAATATCACACCCCTATCTTTAGGAAAATGACACTGGAGCATGACCTAATTCTAGTAATACTTTAGCACTAATAGGGATTTTTCATGTGTCTATCAAACTCTCACAACTCACCTTGAAGTAGGTAGGTATTTTATCTTACTCAAGGCTACAATTCTCTAGATCTTCAGGTCTTTGTAATTTGATTTATTTCCCATTCAGTGACTCTGGTGATGCCACAAGACACAGACATGTGCACAGGCATTTTGAGGACAGGACTCTTGATAAAAGTCATAATTAGTGCCCCAAGCCAAGAAAGGGATTTATGGAAGGAAAGGCTGCAGCACAGGACCAAAATTAAACCTCCAGAATGACTCTGCTGTGAAAGTCATATTGTAGACAGTTTTTTAATGAGATTGCTGGGTTGAATTAATTTTCAACTCTTATCTGACTTTGATCTCAAATAACAAGAGGTCATCAAGATAAATGCTGCTCCTGCTTTAAATGACATAATGATGCTATTAGGAAAACCTGAGGGATTAAAAACTAGCCTATTTATTCCCACAAACAGTCCCAGTGAGGTTCATGAGACCAACTGGATGCACAAATTAACCAACATTATTTGAGAAAAAAAAATTAAAAGTTCACTCTCCATCATTGCTGCTGTTTCTATCATTTTGTTTTATTCCCCTGAACCAGTAATGAGTAAGTAACATTATATCCTACTTACACTTTCTATTAGGATCAAGATCTTAACTCACAGGTGCTGTACAAACATCTATGTAAGGTTAAAGCACTACTAAACCAGCTCTCAGAAGTGTAAGTCTTGGTGTTTGCTCAAAAAGTCCCTTTTATCCTCTCCTGTCATGGGGCTCCATTGAACTGGTAGCTCAGAGTTGCTTCATCTTTGCCAGCACAGGAGCTTCCATGTGGACCTAGTGTTTGCTGCTGGCTTACAGCTCTTGCTGTGCCCCCATGAACTCTGGTTTCATGCAAAGGAAGTTTGGGGATGCTGTTAAGGTGTCCCCCCAAATCTCAGAACTGATCAGTAAAGCTTAGCTGTATCTGATTAAACCTACCCAGAAACCAGCAAAACAAATTCAAAGCTCACATCATTTAGACTGTAACGTGGCTTCTTTATAAAAACAGTAACTTTAAATTGTACACTTCCTCAACAAATTAGCTTTAAACCCCAGTGTTAAGAAAACAGCATTTATTTTTAGGCATGCTAAAACAAAAGTCCCTGCTCTGTTCAGTAAAGCAGTACAGGAGATCTGAGCATTGCCACCAAAGGCAGCGCTCGTTCTGCGAGCAGATCTCCACAGGTAAATACAACCAGAATGCAGCAGTGATAGCCATGACTGTGGTCCCCAAAAGGATATTTTGGGAATTCATTGCCTGCACTGTTAGCAGCAGTGGGGACTCTGCAGATGGCTGGCAACCACTGCCCTACCAAGGACAGCAGCATCCCTGGTGCCACAGTTCAGGATGGGGCTTTAACGCCGCCATATCGGCTGTGCAGCTCTGCTAATGTGCCTCATCTGGGCTCCCAGCAGAGATAAACTGTGCTATCCACCTGCAGTAATTCTTCTGGTGTAGACAGAGGCTGATTATCTGCAGCGATCATTACTGCAAGGTACTGAGATTCCCAGTGAAGCATCTGTATAAAGCACCACGCTGTCTGCAGCAAAGGTAGAAAAATAACTGAAAGAATCCTGCTACACATAAACTCTTTAACCACTTTGATTAATTTGCTTGCACCTAGACTCTACACAAATTCTAACAGCAGAAATTTGCACAAGACTGGTGAGCTAACATTTCCATTTTTATCCACAGTAAATGGACATACTGGAAACAAATACCAACAAAATCTAAAAATTCCTAGAGAGCAAGAGCATCAAGCAAACTGCCTGCCTCACTGGGAGAGCAAAGCATCTATTTTCCAATGGTAACAATTACCAATACTGCTGTGCTTAAAAGTCTAGATGCTAAACTGAAGTGGGGAGCAAGTTCAATCAGCCTGTCACCAAAGGGCAGTGCCATATGAAGGTGGCACTCAGGAGGGGAGTACCATGTATGTGGTCTTTCTGGGATGAAGATTTCTGGGGAAAGAAAGCAAAGAGGAAGGACTTTACAAGTGATAAAATACTAGCTTTCACTAGTATTTGTAATCTGAGTGAAGACCAGACAGTCTTTTGTGTTTATCTCTCAAAGCATCACCATCTCCTTCCATCTCTCCCAAGCAAGCTGTTAAGGTTAACATAAATATCTATATAACAGTAAATAAATAGAGAGAAATGAAGATGCATTATATGTCAAAAAGTGAATTGGGAACATCCATATTAGAAAAGAAGCACATGAATTAATAAGGCTTTAGCAGGACATCTGGAGACTCACATCACCCCTGGGATATAGAAAACACAGCTGGTTGCATAAAGACTGGTGAGAATTACTAACCAGCCTCTTCGGGGATTTTGCTGCTCAATGTTTGTGATCAGGAACAGAACAGGGGAAAAAATTCAAGTCAAGATAAGGCTTTAGTTATTGATGTCTTAATGCTTTCCTGTCCTGCTCCTGTTAGTTTCCCAAAGAGAGAACCACTACCTAGCATAGAGCCACTTACAGTAATGAGCAGCAGAAAGGACGGATTCGCTCTCTCAGCCTCAGGGATGTCCCACACTGACAGTGCTTGACTGCTGCTTGTGCAGTGCCTGACATAAGGTGGCCTTTTTTCACTGTGCAGACCTCAAAACTCTAGCTACACCATGACATCAGCTATCCTTCCTGGCTCTGTTGCCAGGGAAGCCAAAGCCTGAAACTGAACCAAGTAGCAAGTGAAAAAAAAACCCACAAAAAACTCCAAAAAGGCAAAACAAAAAACTCCAAACAAAACCAAACAAACAAATAAAACACCAAAGAAAATGGTGTTTTATCAAAATGGTGTGATTTCTAGGCATGGCTCATATTTAGGTGACTGTACATTGCCAAATACTTCAGCAGAGAGAAGCTCATGGAAAAGGCTCCTTCTGACCTTCTCCTGCTCACTTCCTCTCACACTGTCTCTGCCCAGGGGTGAGCTGCCAGCTGCCATCCCCTCCTGCCTCCCCTGGGTCCACTAATGGTCCTCAGCCAGGGGAATAATGTGATTTGTCAGGAAAGGGACAAATGCTGCAATAACAATGACCACTGAAACTCTGGCAGTGGAGCAGGGTAATTGTCCCTGCAAAACACCCACAGCAGAGCTAAGCTGGGGAAAGCCCAGTAGCAAAAGACATTATTTGCCTGTCGTTTATTGAAAATTTTGAGAAAACCAAATGTTGCTGTCCCTAGAGACTTCAGCAAGGAAACTAAGTGGCAGGGAAGATAAATGCTTCCTACTGCCAGTGACATACCCCACACAGAAACATAGAGAATATTTTTATAACTTTGTGTTTTAAATGCCTTTATTAGAGAAACAAGATTTATGCTTCTGGCTCGGAGGGAGGGCAAGAGAAACTTAAACTGTACAAGTAGTGTACACATGGATGCCTGTATGTGCATATCACATCAGGCAAAAGGAAGGGAAGAGGATTAAAGATAATCTGCTTCTGAATATAAGGGTCCTCCCTGCTGTTCTAAATTTTCTTGACTTTTGTTCTTGTTAGAGCCTCTAAACTAAAGTAAGGTTCAGTGCAATATCCTATGATCAAAGTCATGGCCTGAAAGAGGAACCAGCCTAGGGGTTTTTTAATAGTTATATCATAAATAAAGTCACTAGAGGACACAAAAAGTAGATATGATGCTTCTAGTTATGTGTATGCGTACTGTAAGCAAAAGCCTAAAATCACTGTCTGCATTAAAAGAAACACACAAAGGACCATTTTCAACAGGGATAAGCCTCTGATGTCAACTTCAGACCCACATGACTACTCTAACTTCACAGTTACCCTTGATCTGATAAAGAGGAAGGAGTAAGGGTCAATGACATTCACTCTGCCTATTAGTTTGGGCAGTTAAGTTCATACTAAATGTTAAGTATAATCACTGCCAAGAAAATGACTTAAAATAATGAAAAGGAAAAGCACTATCCATATTCAGTACTCCATAATAAACTCCCCTGAAATGTGCAGACCATGCAAAGATGAATGCAGGGAGAGAAATAATTTTATAGAAGGAAGCATTTTTAAATCCCTACTTTACAATGTTTTATAGAATCAGTAAAAACACAATAAGGATCAAGTGAACTACTTATCTTTCTAAAAGCTTGCATGTGCCTCACATCTGCCTTTAAATCCTATGGAGTTGCAAGTCTCTTTATATGTTTAAAGGTGTTTTTTATATCCTTGTAGGCACACAAACAGAAATAGATGGGTTTCTCTCCCCTCACCAGCTTGATAAATGAGCATCTGTTAAATGAAAAAAATCCTACCTGTAATACAGGGCAGGCTCTCTGTCCTATATTGCAAGAGGCTTCCCACCCACGTTGTAACAAATACTCACTCACTGTGTCGTTATCAGGCCAGACTGGAGAAGACCCTGCAGTCTTCAAAAACAAGCCCTTGAGGCAGACTTGCCTGTAATTCAGTGATCTGCTGGGAGAAAGGGGCAAGGGGAAGTGGGGCTCTGTGGGTAGCAAACTGGAGAACAAACAGTGCTCCAGATCAGGTCTTAACTCCCTCTTGGTTCTCATTTGAATATAAAGGTGCCATTGAAATCTGCAGCCAGTGAGAGTTCTGGCACTTTCCCCTTTTCTATGGCCATTTACTTTTTCCACATTCAAATACTGATGGGTCTCCCACTTACTGAATGTCAAATGGATGGACTTTCTCCCAGAGGTGATCTTAGCATGGTCCTGGATTCAGAAACTCAATTCAGTGAATATTATGAGACTGATTTTCATGTTTTTACTTTACAAGAGACAAACAAGTCTTACAGTGTGACTTATATTCAGATGAAACATCAGGGCTGGGTTCTTTGGCTGTATATGACTGTGGCTCCTCTCTGCATCAGCCTACAGCCAGAAAAGGACAGTAAGCAATTTGCTTTTTTTTCTGCACTATACGCATGAAATGCACTAAGGCAGATTTACCCAGACCCCTGTATAGAGCTGAATTTGGCATAAGATTACTCAAAACTGCACTGGGGCTTTCTGAAAGCCTTGTAAATCAGAGAAAACTATTCTTCAAACTAGAGATGGCTTCTGAGATGACAATAAAACCAGAAAAAGAGGCAGTTTCACATTTAATTATGAAATCAATCTACCCTCTTCACAGTTTTATCCTCCCTCTTCATAGTCTCTGGAGAACAAATCGCAGAGGACCCACTTCCTCTCTGGTCGATTATACTCTGTTGCCATAAGCAAAATCCAGTCAATGGTGGTTTTTCTCCCTCTCTAGCATCCTTGAAGATCAAACCCTTCAGTTCAGGCATACTGAGCAATCTGTAACATTTACTACAGGCTTAAGTGGCAACTATGATGAAAATGCAAGGACTTACTGGCTCTAGTTATGCAAAGGAACCAAGGTAGCTATTCCTAAAACTGGAGGGCAACTTGATCTTCCCATCCTATATCTGCAGAGAAGTTTCAGAAAACTTCTGCCATTACCCACTGCTCAAATAAACCAGCACTTTGGTCAAAGGGTCTTGGGCAAACCCCTTGTTGCTGTTTGCCAGTAGCAGCAACCAAAAGTGAGTCTCACTTAAGGAATTGTAGAAACTGATTTGGTTTCCTGTAACTATGCATGGAATTAGGGTTTCATTTGATATAGTCAGCATTCCTTCCATTTGCCTCATGAAAACTAAGGACACTCATCTCTTGCACTTCTTTACTTCAATATACCAAGTCAGAAAACATTATACCTTTAAACACAATCTGATATTCCATTCACACAGTATGTACTACTCTATTTACACAAAAATCTCTGTTTGATGTGATTATGCTCTCTCTTTAAGGTTTCTTCCAGAACTTACAGGGTTGATATTGCTTGCACTTTTTTCCCTGCTAAGATTTGGAACTGTTCATAGACAGATCAATCCATAGATAAAGAGAAAAGAGATTAAATGTGATTTCTTTTACCAAGGAGTAAAGTCTGTATGAATAATATAATGTACCTCAGACATTTGGGTGAGCAAAAGAATTATACAGATTGTATAGCAGCATGAAGATAAAATTAATTGGGTCTCTTTGCACAGTATCTGTTATGAAAGCAGTTAAATAGTTTTGTATATTTTGGATGAGTTAAAGAAATGCCACTTTCATGATTCTTTTTTCCCCTCTTCTTTCAATCAGCATCCTTTTATTTTCATTTTCATATACCTGCTAAGTGTATCCTGCTGTATTCACAGTTCAGCATGATGGGTTTCATATTTAGTGGAAAATGAACAATTCGTACCCTGAAGATTCCAATTATTCGGCTCACTCAGAGATTCATCTTTGGAGTATCAATGAGGGGAATGAAAAGCGGAGCCAGGAAAAAAAGTATTGGGGTTTTTTCCCCAATAAACTGTTGAGTTAGGGGAAGGGGCTACTTGAAAGCAGCAGCTTGACAACTGAAAAGAAACAAAGAGCAAAAGAGGTTGTTGAAAGAGGTCTGTAATTTCACACATTTGCATCATTATCAGGACAGATTTATTGCAGTTCTAATTCTGCCAGATATGCTTGAAGAGAAAAAATATTGAAAAGAGGTCATACTTTTCCTCCACACTGAACAAATGACTGTGTTCTTTCAGAAGAATATGAGAAAATCTGCAATGTCACCCTTCTTTGTGCTTATGATCTTTTGGTGAAGAATGTAAATTTAACTCTGTCTACAAGGGAAGGACTTCCTCCAGCAACTTGATCCAACTTTTAATCTTAAGAGAATTTTGAAATCTTAAGTGCATTTGTTAAATCACAGTCAGATTCAAACCTGGCCACAGGGTGTGCTCAGATCCTCTGGGACACTTGATTTCCACTCACAGATCTGGAGACTTTGAAATGTTAATTGTAGGACAGTTCGAGGCTCTGCATTCCTGGGCTTTCTGCCAGTGGTTCATCAGAAGTGAAATATCAGATGTTCAGATTTACTGCACAAAGAGTTAAGGGCAGAGGGATCATATTTGGAAAGTTTAGACTCAGAGTCTGATGAACCTATTGATCTCTTTAAGGTTCAAAGAATTCACAATTTCCTTTCCTCTTTCAAATACACACTCCTCCTGGATTCAGATGTTTTCAGATTCAGGATGGACTTGACTCCAAGGTACGACGGTACGACCCAGTGCCTGTATGTCAGGTGTGTACAAAGCACTCTATTCCCAGCTATACCAAACCAGCACTTCCAGATGAGCAGACTGGCAGCTTTGGGTTATGGGTGAAGCAAAAGAGAGAAAATAACCCAGCTGACACAGCTGAGATAATAATGGCCATGCCATATTCCAGACAAGGAAAGGTAAGGTCCTGCAAAAGTCACACAGGTGTATTTTCCAGGCCTTGCACCAAATCCCCACCACTACCTACTAAAGTCTGAAACAGAACCAGAAATAAAATGGTCAAACATCACAGGACAAGCTATTTTTATAATTACATCAGTGTATGTGAAACACAGAAGTAGGTGAACTCTTATATAGGAGATACAGTTCAACAAAATTGGCTCCCCAAAGCCTTTTTTTTCCTATTCAAATGAATGTCTGTCTTTGAGATCTTGGTGACAGTCTGCTGATCCTGTAAATTACCTAAAATTCCTCTAAATCTACAAGAAAAACATTATAGGAGTAAAACAAGGAGAGACAGACAGGAAAGAGTCAGCTGTTAAAGTTCTCTTCTGGCCACTCACCTGAAAACAAAATGTCAGGTACTCTCTGACCAAGAGAGTTCCCTTTCCAACCCTCCACAGTGCAGACATGACATCAACTTCAGAAAATAGATTATTTATTCCAATTCACAATTTCACTATGTGGGTAGACAGGTGCATTTTGCAGACGTGGTATACACTAAATACATGTTAATTGTTGCCTTTGTCACATTATTCAAGTTACAGGGGAGCATCAATGGCTGGCAAACAACAACAACAAGGACTGCAAGGACAACTGTTGCATAGAGAAAATTCTGCTTCCCTCTGAAAGGGCTGTTACATAAATTACTAGGATTGGTCTTATTTCAGTGTAACAACCTGGTGGGAGAGAAGGATGGAGAAACATAATGGAGAAGAAAGAAATTTCAGAGCAAACAACCAAAGGTCTGAAATGTACATTTGGACAAAGGTATCATGCAAGGGAACAGAGTGTACTTAGAGCCCACTGAGGCCTGTCTTTTACTACAATAACAGGGACATCATTTACTAAACAAACACCAGCTGCCTACAGATCTCTGACACCTGACCATTTAGGCAGTTCAAAAAACCTTCATCAAACACAGCCATGTCTTACCATTAAAGGGTAAAAGCAGAGCTTTCAACTGGGAATCAAGAGAAAAAAATAATCCAGCTTGTTCCTCTCAAAGATATGGGAAATAACTTTTGGACAAGCATTAATTTTCTTCCTGAGCATGCATCATCAATCAGTCAGAGCCATGTGAACCAGGGAAGGGAACACATCTCTTCCTTCACCTGGGAAAGAGAATGGCTGTTTTTAAAATAAGCACACATACAGGCATGCTCCCTCAGTTTCCTGACAGCGTAACACTGACTCTCCAGGAAGCCTTACTTTGGATGAAAAGATTGATGGAAAAACCATAAAGCATTTGAAAGCATATTTTTCCCCAGGTTGGTTTCCCATTCCTTCCCATACATATTCATTCCCTATGCAGTGTGGATCAGTGGTGGCAGTTCCATAGCCCAACTGAAAGCAAGTAAGCACTCAGAGCAGTTCATAGTCCAGGCTTGCAGGATGGCACTGCTGCATTTTGGCTGCTGGAAAGTCTTTCTGCCAACCAGATGGGACATCAGTGATTACCAGCATTTGTCCCAAAACACTCTTAGCAAAAGCACAAGAACCACATCTTCAATATTTCTGAGTGAAACTGATAATTTCAGCAAGTCAAAGGAACTAGAGATCACCTCTTCTCTACTACTCTTTCCAGAGCTGCCTTGATGGCAACATCTACTGGGAGAAGAGCTGCCGGAGTTCTGTAATCCCCTCCACCCACCATTAAAACATGCCATCCATGATAGAAGTTGATTGTTTTCCAAAGAAACTTCATGCCAAGTGGATGGAAGAGCTGTGAACCACACTGCATGATCTTGGAGCATGCTCTATACCCTCCCCTAGGGAAAAGAGAGTGCCAATGTCCCTGCAGTCACTCATCACCACCCTGTAAATCTGCAACTGCTTTCCAGAGCCACTATTTATTTGGGAAGGAGGTCCTAAATTTCTGTTTGCTACTGCTTAAGATTCAACTGGAGAGCAATCTTGAAAGAGAAGAACATCACAGTTTGAACAATAACAGGAGGGCATTTGCCCACCGATTTATTCTCTTCTCGTTTGCTACACTTGACTAGTTTTATTTGCCTAAAACTTACTCCCTTTTAGACCATAGATCTTCGCACTTAATTCCCAATCAGGTCATGGAGCCTTCTTTGCAATTATGTTGCATTTCCAAACTACCACACAGCCACAAATACAGCAATTTTTTGGATGCTTACAGACCTTTAACGCTACAGCCCAGCCTGCACAAGAAGAGAGAAATCCAGGCAGAACACTAACAACTGGTGCAAGACCTGGATTCTTTCTTCCCTGGATCTTGGGAATCACTGAAAACAGTCATAGTCCTTCAGTCTGCAGGCAAGTTGCACTCAACATGAATCATGCTTATAATAGGGACCCAATGAGTTTTTAAAGCTCATCAGTGCAGACTTGACCACTTCTCTAGGCAACTTACCCTGTGCTTAATTATTTATCTCATTTGAAAGATTTTCAGGACATCTACCTGAATCTCCTTTCCTTTAATCTCAGCCCACTCAGCCTTGTCCTGTGAGAACATAGAAAGATGTTTGATCCCTTCTTTGTATTAATTTTTTTCACCTGTTCAAACACAAGTATCTTATATCAGCATTGGCATGAAAATTAATGGAAGTAGTGGAATTTTAAAAATCTGCTAAGTATAAGCAGTTCCTAATGATAAAATGCCATAGTTGTAAGTGTAAAATTATATGCTATACAAGCAAAAATTTTATGTCCAAAGCTGAAGGTATGAGACCCATGGGACACATACCACCCCCATCATCTTATCATCTTGTCATTTCAGACTCACATTGCAGGGGACAGAAATGTACAGGACATACTGAGCTTTAAGCACAGTCAAGTGCAAGTGCCATAAGCAATACACCAATGTGAGGTAAGCAGAAAAAAGAGGAATGATTTCTCACTTTAGACAGCCATCTGTAATGCAGACACAATTCACATTTTGAGAGAATGGCCGTGTGAACCATCAAAGAGAAGATTAAAAATCTACAAACTATTGTTTGGAGGTGATGGTGGCAATTGTTTTGGAAGTTACACAGCATAGCTACAATAACTGGCAATACATTTGTTTCACAAACAACTATCATGGGAGATAGTAGCTCCTTTTAATATTGCACTCTGAGCTTACATACAGCATCCCTGTCTCAGACTGTGTATTCTCCAGTGTAAATAATATTTCCTGCAGGTTATTCTACACAGCCAGTCATAAGCACAACCATGGCCTTGACAGCAGTTCCTGAAATATTAAAATAACTCCTGTGAACCTCTACTCTGTAACCTGAACTCGAGACTCAGCTTAAACTGCAGACAGATGTAATAATTTCCCTTTGTGCATTTTCCTTTTCTTTTGCCTAGTTCATTTTGTTAGGTTAAAAACTTGATGAGCCTCAGATGCTGAAGTTGTGAGGCAGTGAAAGACCATGCACCTTCAAAGACGCAGCTCTGCTGCACAGGCTCATTTTCAACCTACTTGTTCTCCAGTTATTCTTTCACTCAGCTCTCAATTGGGATGTTCAAAGTAAAAGCAAAGCCAGGATTCTAAGCCATTTTATAAGCTCTCAGGCCAAAAGCTTAACATATCTCTGTGTCATCTTGTGACTGAACAGAATTCTCTAATTTTGTGTGCCTGGAGGTCTAATAGACTTGATGGTTTTCCGTCCTCTGCAAAATTCTTTTAAAACTAGACTTTTTTTACTGACTTCTTTCTGGCTGCAATCCCCATCAAGACTCAAATTCCTCTCTTTGTGCCTGGAAATATTCCCTCACAAAACTGTTTGCCAGAGATGTGGTTGAAAATGACAGTCATTTACCTGATGTCACTTCATCTGGGAGTTCTGTACCTTCACCTGTCAAAACTAAGCCTCTTTACTACAGTCTCTTTGGAAACTTTCTGATGCTGCTCTGAGCCACAGGGGTCTCCTTTCACTCAGATCACCTC
Organism: Melozone crissalis; assembly: GCF_028551555.1. Taxonomy (NCBI): domain Eukaryota; kingdom Metazoa; phylum Chordata; class Aves; order Passeriformes; family Passerellidae; genus Melozone; species Melozone crissalis. Next base: position 45,448,649 of record NW_026535784.1, on the reverse strand, counting down.
CAGGGAGAGCTGAGATCTGTGGGCACAGGCCCTTGGTACCTGTTGTCCCCTAATGGTGCAGGACACAGCCCAGCAGCACTCAGGGATGCTGAGCATATTCCACTCTGCTGCTACTTGCTCCTGCACTGCACATACACACAGAAGAAAAGTTCTTTTATCCACCTTCAAGCATTTCATCTTTTCCCCAGACCCACACCAGCCTTTACCCCTCAGCTCAATCACCAGCACTTTCTTTTTAAAATAAACTTCACAAACTCATCCTCGCTCTCCCATGACCCCTGTCTCTGCCAGCCTTCCCATCTGGTACCTTTCTGGCTGTCCAGTCCCATCAAGAAACCCTTGCTCATAAACATTCACTGGCCAAAAAATGAAGCAGTGAATAAATAAATGATTTAAAGAAATTTGGGCAGTCAGAAAACTGTCCCCTTCCCTCTGATGTTTGCCAGTGTACACCTAACCTTTCCCTGCAGTAAAATGGCCTGGGGTAAAACAGTGCAGTTTTAAGAACAGAGAAGATGCTGAAGGCCAAGTTGAGAGTTTACCAGTAATATAAAGCTAATATTTCCTTCTCATCAATACTAATCTCTGTAAGTAAGGATTGCTGAAGAATAATTCTCTAATGGCAGGGACAGAAATTATGTGAATGCTAGAGACTTTGGCAGAGATATTTTGCCTTAATTTATTTTGAAGTATGAAAAAATCAGAAAGCCATCCACTGGAGGTTGGTGACGTGGACAAATTGCAAGGAAAATAATCATGGCTGGGGAATACTGACATGTCTGATCTCCCTAAGTTATTCACTTGGAGGCATTTTAGTTTGCTTGTTAATGTTACAAAGTGTAGGTGTCTCATGAACACATGTAGTCAGAAATTAAACTGAAAAGAAAAATAATTATTTTACAAGTTCCTTTTCAAAGCCATTCATATGATCCCATCCAGAAGGCAGGGCAGACCTCTATATAAAAAAGTTAACTTAATGGGAGGGCTGACAAAAACTGGAATACAGCCTAAGCAATTAGTAGACTGTCAGTAATTGGAATTAAGCAATCAACTTCAGCTGCTACAAAAATGTACAGAACACTCTTCCATTGCCGAGGAGATGAATGGGATAACTGTACAGCTTTTCCATCTCTAGCTGCTATGATTTGATGGCAGAATAATCCACAGGCAACTGAATGCCTGCAATTCAACAATGAAATACCAGGATCAATATTTAATTCACAAGTCTCTTACCTTTTCTTTAAATCCACTTTAAGCATATTAATACTCTGAAGACATTAAGAGGCTTTTATTCCTGGGTGAGTACATCTGAAGCAGAACACTCCTGCATGGTCTCAGGTTGTGGTATATTGACTCATGCTTTTTGTTTTGCATATATATTGTGATAAGCAGTCATTAAATTCACAATGAGAAAAAGAGCAAGTAAGCACTTGCTCCTGAGACCCATCCTAACCCTGACTAGGGAGTCCTCAGCAGTTTGGCTGAGCCACTCCTGAACTGCCTGCCTGCTGAGCAAATGGCACAGCAGCACTTGCCCACCTTGCAGGCACGCTGCCAGGCTGAGGGAAGGTGAAACCACAGCTGCTCCTGGAAAAGTGGCTGAGGAAGAGAGAAGAGGGGCAAGAGCCAGACATGAACTGGCATTCCCAGGCACGTGAGGCTTTTTGGGCAGCCTGCATGGCAGTAGGCCAGCCTCAGCCCAAGGGACCACAGCACACCATGCTGCAGATGCAGTTTTGTCCATTGGCAGGTGCTGGGAACCACGTGCTGATCCTCTCAAAGGCAGATCCAAAGATTGCCAGTGTCCTTGGGGGAGGTTGAGGAGATCTGCATCTTCACCTGTGCCAAGCAGACAGGCCCTTTGCTCAAACCACTCCCAGGAGCATCCAAGCACCGTGTCCCTTCCTGTGTTAGTGCTGTGCAAACACATACTGGAGTTATCACACAGCTTGTCCTACTTGCATCCTGGCTGTGCACTGCCTACCTACCTGCTAGGGAAGCACAGAGAAAACTATTCCAACCACTTCTGTATTTGTTACTTCCCAAGCTGACTTCCTGGTAAGGATGTGTAACACAGCTCTATGGGCTTGGCAAGCTCCACTCAGCACTGTGCACACCCACATGCTCAGCTCCTCTCATGGCAGTGCCAAGACAGCCCCTGGGGCAGCCTGCCCAACACAACATGGCCAGGGCCCCTGACTTGTTCCCAGATAACAGCCAGCAAAAAACAAAAATAAGTTCATGACCCTGCTTAAGACAATAGATCTCGCAGCCAGGCGCCAAGCTGAGGCACCAGGAGCCTGTGATTGAAACATGCTTTGTGAAGAGAGGCACACATTAAATACTGATTTTCTATGATGTCTGCAATAGGAGGGTAATAACAAGTTAATCCTCATGGCCTGCTCTGGCCCCTGTTAATGTTTGTATCACTGTTCCTGAGGTTTTGGGGGAGGAACAGAAAGTAACAGACAGGAAAAAGCCTCCTTTGCAAATGAAAGCACTAATGGAGCTTATCTCCACCAAGAGTAATTCAATCCAATATGCTGAAGGGGAGGGTTGCAGCACTCAGTTAAGAAAACATTCTCTAAAATAAAATCACTTCTAACTCCAATTACACCCTCACCTTTATTTTCTCCCACTCCTTTCCCCCTTTTTAAACACTGTCTCTCACTTCCAAGGTGCAAGGCCATGCAGCAAGGCCCAGATTTTGTCCGAAGAAAGCCCCCTCATTGGTTGTGGATCTCACAATGGAGATGTATCTGGACCTGTTAACTGATGCACAGCTTATGACATTTCAATTAGCCCCCATGATGGCCCCATGTTCCTATGATAAAACCCGAGTCTCTCTGGCCCCCAGGGTCTCAGCAGAGAATGCAATCTGCCTTCACTTTCTGCATGCTAATACAGCAAGTTCTTTAATTACTTTTAGAGCAAGGGCAAGCGGCAGCTTTCAGATTTTGAAGTATTTCCCCAGTGTTGCAGAAAAAGGAAAAACTCCTGTCATGAGGAGAAGTGTAGGCAGAAAGATGATGCAAGTGACTAAAGTCCCATGATTAGGCTGGATAGTTTTTAAGAAATTAATTTCTTTAAGTTACTGCTGGCAAAAGGAGCTGATCCCCTCAGCTGGGAGGTAGCAAAGTAAAATCCTACCTGCTCACTGCACATTTCCAAAAACCTACAAGTACTGAAGGAAACTACAAAGAATTGTAATTTTTTGTTTTTAAGATGCAAAAGCAGCTGCTGCTGAGCATCACAGATGAGGCAGATCACATGTACAGCATTAACACCCTACAGATTTTGAATAACTAGGTATTTCTGGTAGCACTTAGTCAAAATTCATCTTCCTGCTTCAATAACTTCTCTGGTTGGAATTTGTGTTGGCACAGCCAAGAAAACCAAAAAGAAGCATTGCATCTTTATCTGTATCTAAATATAGAAGCATTATTGATTTCTTGGAGGGCAGGTTCCTTTTGGGATAAACTCCCACCAAAAAAGAAACAAGCAGGCTCAGCACATACCTTGAAGTGTTCAGCCAAGGGCACCCTCTGTGCCCAGCTGCTCTCCCGAGATAAGGCATTTGCATACGTGACAGCCAGGTACTTGTTACTACAAGAGGATTCATAGTAGAGTTTCAGGGGATTATAAACTGTAATAACCTCATAACTGGAAATTTCAGTGTAATCTGTATAAAACAAAGCATCACACAATGTTAGAGGAATGGCCTTGTTTTCATTAAAAGACAGGGAGCACTGGAAGAAATATGGTTTGCTTGACACCTTCCAGTGAAGGCACTCAGGGAAAATCTCTCATGTATTAGCAGGATTCAAGAGCTAAAGGTACATCACTCTTGAGTGAGAGGTTCCTGAAGTCAACAAGCACGTGTGTGGGAGCAGGATGGGACAGGAAAATGTCAAAAAAAAAAGCTGCAAAAAGCTTGGCCTCCCCAAAGGATGCTTTGGAGTGCTTTTACTTCAAAGTGTCATTCTGGCAAGCATCCCAAAGGAGAAGGACAGTCTTGAGGGATATAGTGTGCCCTCCCCACACTCCTTCTGATTTACCACTTAACTACCTTTTCCTTCCACCTGTACCAGACACAGCACTGCCAAGAGAAACAAACCAACTGAACCTTCTCACTTTGGTCACTTAGGAGAGTGAAAGATGGAAAAAGAAATGGGAAATCAATAAAGGAATTCTATTCAAGGTCCTCTGTACTTTTTGTACACCTAACCTTTCCCTGCAGTAAAATGGCCTGGGGTAAAACAGTGCAGTTTAAAGAACAGAGAAGATGCTGAAGGCCAAGTTCAGAGTTTACCAGTAATATGTGGTAAATTTGTGAGATGGTCCTGACATGTCTAAGTCACAGTTTTGGGGTGCTGCCTAGAGCACTGCAGGTGTGAAATCACAAACACCAACTGCAGTCCAGCAGCTCTGGGTCTAAGAGGATCCAAATTGCTGCAAAACCTATAATCTCCCTGGCAAAGTCAGCCATGTTTCAGGCTCCCTTTTACCCCATAAATCCCATCCCTTTCCCATGGAAACTACCTTCCCATCCCCTGGCTATCCAAGAGCAAACGAATTGCAGGCAAGGGCTGACTGCCTCAGGTAGCTCAGGGATGCTTTTGTCTCAGTGGTAGCAGCAGGAAAAGTCCCTCCATTTACAAGACATTTAGGAAATAGGGGCATTAAAAAGCACATAATTATTATCCTTCAGATATGCCCTACATCTGCGAGTTCTTCAACATTTCCTCCAGCAAAGGAAAATCAGAAACTTACTTTTCAGCATGAAAGCAAAATTTTAGAGGGCAGCTGCTCTAGTTATTAGTGAGACATGACAACCTGGCATCTTCCCAGCATCTATGTTTTCACCAAGAAATAAACCCAAAATGGGCCCCTTCTAGATTAACCCAAATTTTCTTCAAAGAGAAACATCATTAAATAAGTCTACTTAATTGCTTGCCTACATAAACAAACACACATATAGATACATGTAAGGGCAGACAATATTTGTAAACTTAACAATAACTGACTTGCAGAAAAGGAAAAAAACCCAAACATTAGCTTGAAAAAAGGGCCACTCTTGAGGAGAGAACATGGAATGAAGTCACCGTTCTGTCACGTCACTCTTCCAATGGCTCTTAGTGCTCTTAGGTTTTCAGCTACACAGAGTGCCAGATGCAGAACCAAAGCCTGATGTCAAAACAGAGCGTCTCACCAGCATACATGGGAATCTGCAGCTTTGCACTGGGGCTACTGGAGTTTTGTTACTGTCAGCGTTTTTTATTTGCATTCTTCTGTTCATATAGGAAATCTTTGGCATTATTAAGCACAACAGAGCCTAGGCCTGCCTGCAGCCTGTATGTTAACCCAAATACTCCAAAACAGACTCCTGTAGCCAGTCCACAGGAGCACATCTAAAGATTTACAAATTCCAGGTCTACATCCGTCTTCCTAAAGCCACTTTACCAGTTACTTGAAACAACTTCATATTCCTCAATGGGAAACAGGCTCAGCAAATGCAGGGACACAGAACTTTCCTTCTATTCACATTAAACTGTAGGGGTTTAAAAAAATACACTTACACAAGACTTCATTTAGCAGGATTTCAAAGACTCTCTGAAGGCAAATAAACAGAGGGGCCCAGAGGAGACAGCAGCCATTGGCCTCTCAGCCTCAGCACAGACCTGCAAGCACCAGGAGAGCAGACAGCTTCTCTGCAAAGCTCTTTGTGAGCCCCTGAAGCTCATATGCTCCCACCAGAGGTCAAGTGAAAAAGCCCAGCAATTCTTCCCCCTCCAGTATTCTTCTCCCATGAGGCCATCTCCTAGGTAGCCAGGATTCAGACTGCACACAAATCTTTAGCTCCAAACCAGCTCTCCCTTTCACCAGCCACCCCATCAGTTCCTTGTAACAGCGTCTGAAAAAGCAGCTAAAATCTCTGATCTCCCTTGCTCTGTTTATTTAAAGCAGCACAACTGAGGTGGCTGGAGCTGTGGGGATGAGCAAGCTCCTTCCAGGTGATGGAGACTCTGACAGTAACTGCTTGGCTTCTCTGATCCATGGAGTGCTGCACCCTGGCTGCTCCCCCGGCCTTGCCCCCAAGGTGCCCCAGGGACAGCGCTCTCCCCGTGGTGTATCCCAGCCTTATCTTGCCCTGCATTCCTGCACACTGATGCTCCACTCCCCCTGAGCTGTTCTTTGCAGGTTTTCTTAATCTGCCAAGAGCCTGATGATTTCCAATGCAGGCTGCCAACCTCAGGAAGAGATTTAAGTCTTTCTATGTCTTAAGCCTAGCTTATTATGCACATCTCCAGTTGTCCTTTTTTTACCAGACTCCCAGAAATCTTCAAATGAAGGGGAGCAAATAAGACACACACAGAGATCTCTGCGTGTGGAAAAGAAAAGAAACATTTTCATGGACCAATGTAGTGCACAAAGCTGGGAGAGAATGGAGGAAGGCAGTATCCATCCTACTGGAAGTGTGAGATATACTTAAGGAATGTAAATAAATGCAGTTATTCCCCCCAAAATTAGATTCAAATGAAGACAGCTTAGAAATGGCAAAGACCCTCGAGGTTAGTTTTGCAATCTGTACTTCCTTTACTATATTTTATTTTTTTTCTCCCCCTTGGATTTAATTAGGTGCAGTGCACCCTAAAAAGAGTCTCAGAAATTCCTAACATACTCTGGACTCTTTCCAGTCATTAGAGGAGCCTGCCTTCATCTGCCTTCATTATGAATTGATCTGAGTATGACTGTGAATGTAAACAGCATTGTAACTGCACCCCGAGTCCACAGCTAGTAAGAAAGATAAAAGAAAATTCTCCCTTTTACAAACTGCTGGTTTATCCCAAAGAAACATGCACATTCCTTCTGTTGCAAAACCCTCAGTTCACATGTTTTTTTTTCCCTCAGCATTAAGCACATGTATTAATACAGTTATGTTGTTTTAGTATGTAATATATTACTTTTGGCCTTTTGCCCACAGGGGAACAGAATGGGCTGCTTGTAATTAGAAAAGGCATTCACTGTTTGACTGTATCTTATCTCTACTCTCTCTTCTGTCTGCTGCTTGGAAAAACAGACATCACAGTGGTTGGTCAAAGCAACATTTTTTCCACTGGAACATGACCAAGCCCATACTGAAATTGCAGAAGCCAACTAAATGTCTCTGATTTACAGATTAATAAGGGAACCCTATCTCCTGACTTGAGAGGGTCAGCAAAAACAAGCATCAGAAAAAGGAAAATGTTTGCACAGAAAATGTATGAGGATTGTAAATGACCAAATGCTGGGAACCCACTACAATTACCTGCTATTCTCAACTGAACACCACAACTGTGTTGGCTCTACTGAGAAGAAATGCTTCAAAAGACCAAACAGCCTCTGCCTCTTTGCTCACAATCAATTTGATGTTAGCAGAAACACTTTATAAACGAAGTTATAAAATTAGCAGAGAGCCTTTACCAGGCTCTCAGTAAAACTGTCTTCATTTTGTATAATCCAATCTGCCATTCACTGTGATACCTTGAGGACTATAAAATTGATAAAATAGAATTTCTTAGGCTAAATTGTAGTGTAAAAGCCTTAATGGGGTTCATGGAGAAGGGCCAACTGGAATCAGACACCAAACTCCAGCATGCCCAGTTAATACCTGACCTATCTGCAAATCACCAGGAAAATGCAACTCTGCCTCAGAAGAAAAACTGGAGCCAGAATAAATGGATGGAGCAAGTACAGGCTGGATCAGCCTTTGCTGGAGAGAAGGTGAATTTTGACGGAAATAATGGGCGCTGTGATAAAAAGCAATTGTGTGCATAGGTTCCATCAGGAAGAAAATCAGTGCTTATCCATCAGCTGGGAGGCTCTGGAGTTTTAAAGCCCTGGGGAGAGCAGAGATCTTCTCCAGGAGGACTTCCCACAAGGATTCGTCTCTCCAGGGAAATCTAGCAGAAGGCAAAGGGAGGCAATACAGTAAAACTCTTCCTATTTTCTTTATTTCTGTCCTGACATTAATTTCATAACACAGCAACAGCAGTTCTGTCATTTTGTCCATTGCAGCCAGGCAAGCATAGGTAATTTACTGCTTGGTTTAACTTGGTAAATAAGTGCTAAACCACCAGGAGAAGAGGTGCTTAATAAATCCAGAGAATAAATTAAAATAATTCAGAATGAGGATGCAAAGGCAGCCAAAAGGAGTTATGGTTCATTGTGTGAACACCACTGCTCTGCAGAGCTGGTTTCACTGGCATCCTACCATGCCCAGTATTCCTCTCACTGTCTCCACAGCACCACAGCCTTGTCCATCTCTTCCTCTGTGGGAAGCACTGCTGCCATGTGCCAGACAGCACAGTTTCCAGCCCCCTGTGGGAGAATGCAGACATGCTGAGAGGGGCCCCCCTGCATCCTCACAGCTGTCCCTCAGGGGTGTCCCACTGTGACAATTAAACTTTGAAAGTGTATGTACTCATCTGCATCCTGCATGGATGAGAAAAGCCTGCAGCACAAAATCCTGGCACTGGGGCTTTGTTGGGGTGCCCATTCCCAGGGCCTGGGAGCTGCCAGCACCAGGCTGTCCCCAGCATCCACCCTTAGACACAGGCATTGTACCAGCAGCTAAATGAATGGGGATGTTTTCTCAGAAGGAAGGGTACAAAGACCTGAATTGTGTAGAGGAGCAAAGTTTTCATCTATCCAAACTGGCATACCTGGAGTCTGTAGCAGGTAGCAGCAACCTCAATGCAAAACAGCAACCCTTTCCAATAGGGAGGCATGCTTCCTGGCCTCCCATCAAACCCCAGACTGCTCACTGAACCTCCTCCAAGGGCAGCAGAGACTTTATCTGTCACTAGGAGATAACAGAAAACATGATTTAGCTGACTGTAGCCCACGGAGACACTGAGGGGATTTGGATTCAAGAGATCTCAGTCCTTGGATTCACAGAGACCAACCACTTGAGGAGGGCACATGGGGTTTCTGCTTGAGGCCAGTCCTGGCCCCCTTCTAGATAACCCCAAAAATTGCCTGACCCCTAATGAAGCCTGATGTGCTCCAGCATCATAGGATGCATTGTGCAGGCAAGCAAAGTGTAACAAATTGTAAATGCCAATAATGATTCATCACCAGACCTTTCCCGGCGCAGCGTATGTCACGGCACATGTCGCAGTAGAGACGGCCACCGTACACAGAGCATCACCATACAGTTCCAGAAGGCTTCAACCCACACATATCACTGCAGAAGGCATCAAGAACCTGCTCTTTCTTGTCCTTCAGCCCAGCCTTTTATACCCTCCTGTTGATGCCATGCCCCTGTGTGCCCTCTGTTCCCTTTGGCGATGGGTCAGTGCCCCTGGGCGCTCCATGGCTCATTGCTGTCAGTGCTGCTCACCTGCTGCTCACAGCTGCACCCATGGGGATGAGGCTGGGCACAGCCCCACCCCAATCACCACAAACTGTGTGTACCTACACTTTCCCCCTGAAAAGAAAAGCCATGCCAAAATGTCATTGCTGAGCACAAGGGGACATTTTGGATGCAATGTGTCACACAAAAGATTTAGATTTGTAAGCAAGCACGATTGAAATAGGAGTTCCTTATATCTGAAGCTTAAGCTCAGAATCTTTCTTAGGAAAAAAGAGACCATACCAGGGAGAACAAGCATTTTTGGTATTCATAATTTCACAGCTAAGAGAGAATGGATTTACATGGATGGATGGCTAGCTGGATGGATGGGTGGCTAGATAGATACAGACAGACATGTATTATTTATTATCTTATTATGTTATAATATATACAACTACTTTTTAAACATGACGGTCATTGTTACAGCCACAGGCTTGTTTAGATGTCTCTTAAATATGAAAAAAAGGCTTTTTTTCCCCCAGATATGTCTCAAAGTTCACATCTGAACCAGAAGTGACATGGGAAAATGCCTTTTTGGGCAAACTTAGCTTCCTTTGAAGTGTCTGTAACTCTGAATCCAAATCCCTAGTCTTAATTGGTCAGACACCTGATTTTGCTTTCTTCTAAGGATTATTTAAAAATTCAGTACAAAGACATCAGATCTGCAGTGCTGTCATTATAAACTTAAGCTAGTGAGGCACCAGAACAAGAAAGCCATCTTGGGAGTTAACACAACTTTAGCTGAATGCTTTGTATTTGCCATTTATTTTTCTGATTCACATTAATAAATGAGACAGATGCAAGCATCATATCTCTGAGAAGTATCTTGCTGATAGCTGCAACAGCCTTATTGTATTTTACTAAGCAAACTGATTAAAACATAAAATTTCTAGGGCTAAAATTTTATATGTGAGCTTTTCTTTTTATTCTTCTGTACTGAAGCTCATCTTTATAGGAAATTCAGCGATCCTGTAGCTCAAAAGATGCATTATCTAAAAAAATGGACCTTTATTAAAGGTTTATCGATCTGCACTCTACATAAAAATAAAGAAAACCTTTCAACCATCATTAAATGGTAGATTAGTGAATCTCCAGCCTGTAATACATTTTCTGACAATTTTCTCTTGGGCAGATTTGCAAGTAAGAAAATAAGTTTCCCAACAGAGATGAGCTACGTACAGCTTTACAAGCCAGGGAGCTTAATCTAGTAAACACAGCTGATATGGACAGTCATGACTTGAGCTGGAAGGATAAAACAGAAAGAGAATATTCTCCTGCGCAGGGGCTTGGAAGAACAAACCAAAGGGGAAGAAAGGGGCTGCTCAACAGCACAGCCAAGGGACCCTAAGCTAGAGATTCCTGCATGTCTTTCACAGTCCATGAGCATGGGGGATCACATTGCTCTGCTGGACAGGCAAGGGAGCAGGATGATCAGAGGAGCTCCACAAGGATCAGGGGCTAAGTTCTGCAAAGTTACACCACCAGCAAACTGCAGTGATGAAGAACGAGGTATTTGCATTTCTGCCACTATGACGGCTGGCAGAGCCCAGACATCTCACTTGGCCTGTGAGACTCACCACCCACCCCGTGTTTGTCCAGCATTCCAGTTTTTGAAAACAGGCATTTGAATACTGCAGCAGATGACAGACATCTGGCTCTCCAGAAGTACCTCCAAAGAGGAGAGGAATCTATCTTTCTTTTTGGATTTGGTGCTACTTGGATAATTTACTGCTTCCAGATCTACTAGGTATGAAGGAGCATTTGGGTGGCTTTACTACTGTGTAAAATTGACAGCTGATCCAGAGCAAAGGCAGAGCATGTCAAGGTAGCCATGAGAGCATCTGGGCACAAAACAGGACCCGTGGTCCCTCCAGCCCCCTTGGGTGACACATCCCTGACGTCAAATATGAGATGACATCTCTGGGTGACACATCTCTGATGTCAGAGGTACATGCAAAGTGCAAGAGCAGCTCACCCACACACAGAAGCAGAGGCAGCGCTACAAAACACACAGCAGCATTAAAAGTGCATCAGAAACATTTGCCACAAGTATATTCCAAGCACCACAGCGGAAGTTTTATTTCCGAAAGCATTCCTGGGAACAGGAGGCCATAGCTCCCGGCTACTTCCACCATCAGATTGTGGATGGCTGCAGTTCAGGTGCTCCCGGTTGCAGGCAGCACCACTGCACACCAGCCATGAGGATGTGGGTGCTAACCTACAGAGTGCCTGGCTGCACACACCCTTTGAGCATTTCAACTTAAAACTGAACAACAGAAACGATCAAGGAAGAAATGTGGAAATTTCTGTGCAGCTTTACTAATTAAAATCACCTTATGGATACTCATTCCAAACCAATTTTTCACAGTTTGCACCTCACCAACTTTAAAGAAGTGTTCTTTCTTCAGATGTTTAGAGGCACAACTCAATTTTGCTGTCTTGATGACTTTAAAAGGGCCTTACCTCTGGGCAATGTTTGGTCTTAAGGTCCAAAATCTGCAAAAAAATTACATACTTGCTCTAATTTATGCAGCCTAAGTGAAATCCTAGCTGGCCATAAGATGCCAAGATTTTATCTTCCAAAGATTTTCTTTAACATCAATGGACTATTCAGCCAGTAAAGCAGAGCATGTGCTGGATCAGCCCATAACTTGGATTAATCCTGTTCCTCCTTGTTGAAAGGAGGCAGAGATGCATGTGCTTTCCAAGGCAGCTACAGGGGAAACCTGTAACTGGAGCAGCCTTAATGTTTACACTAATGAAACATTGCAGGTCCCTGCTAAGGGGTCATATTTTATAATTAAGCTCTCATTGATGTTAGGGAACCTGGGATAGTAACACACTTATTATATTAGTGCCTGAAAGCACATTGTAAAGGAACTTATTTCCCCATTAGTGTCAGAAGTAGTCATCTAAACAGAGACACTTGCACTCACTTGAAGCAGTGGCGGGTTTTAACTTTTCTTTTACTGCATATATATGTGTATGTGTATGTATCCATACACACAGAGAACCCTGTCTTTTCCTTTGACCCCTGGACTATATGATACACAGACAGCATCCAAAGAAGGTCTATGAAGATGGTGAAGGGCTTTGAGGGGAAGCCCAATGAGGAGCTGCTGAAGTCACCTAACTTGTTCAGCCTGGAGGAGACTGAGGAGGCCTCAGCACAGCCTGCATCTCCCTCATGAGAAGTGGAGGGGCACTGATCTCTTCTCTGGTCACCTAAAATGAACTCAAGAAATGTCATGAAGCTGTCCCAGGAGAGGATTTGGTTACATATAAGGTTAGATATTATGAAAAAGTTTTTCCGCCAGAAGGTGGTTGGGCACTGGCACAGCTTCCCGGGGAAGTGGGTTCAAGAAGAGTTCAAGAAGCACTTGGACAACACTCTGAGGCACATGGTGGGATTCTTGAGGTTGCCCTGTGCAGGGCCAGGAGCTGGACTCAATTAACCTTGTAGTCCTATCCAACTCAGGATAGTCTATAATTCTATGATTCTATTTAGCAACAGTAACATGAATTCAGATCAGACTGAAGCTTTAAATTGATTTCCACAGCTCTTTAGATTTCAGTCAGACCATAGCTTAACTTCAAAATAACCAGCAAAATGCTGCATACATCAGAAGAGCATTGCTCTGGGACTTTATCTTGCATAATTTTACTGTGAAATATTCTCAAAGTTTTCAGTATTTTAACGGAGAGCTGAGATGCACCTGTCTGAATGCAAACCTTCCAAACTAATATCATGCAGATGAGATACGAAGAGCATTTTCCCAATACAAGAGTTAATGGTTCCAGTCATAAATCTTGTCTCATGGATTAAGCCCAGAGGATCAAATGCAGAGATTTATTACTTCATTTATTACTCCATCTGAGTTAATCACTTTCAAGAAATAGTTCATTCAGTGAAACTAGAATGCTTTTTTATAATCAGGTCATGGATTTCTCAGACATACTTGTTATTTTTTATGACTGTTTTATAACATTTATAGTGCCAAGTGGGGCTGCACATACAGCAAACCTACCAATGCCCCATAAAGGATATGGGTTCAAGTCTGGAGCCTACCCCTACTTTCATGATTTGTTAGGCTGCATTCCTTCCTGCCTCCAAAATTTTCTTGTCCCAGATCCAGCACAATTTCCTTCACCTCCTTCCACTAAAAGCAGTGAGTTTCCTCTGTCCCCACCACCTCCAGTCTTTCCTGAAGTGCAGGTATTGGTAGCCCATGGCTCAACAAGCCTCAATCAGCATTCTTAGAAAACAGCTGCTGCTGTCTCTGCCCACAGGTCCAGATCCCAGAGATATCTGAATGACAAACCCTGCCAAAACCTACATTTCACAGATCTCCCAAACGCAACAGGGAAAAAACTGCACATGGCTTGTAGCTCTTGGAGAGCATTTCTTTTCCAGTGGACAAAGACTTGATAATAGGACGCCTTCCTCCATAACGAAGGTGTAATTAGCTTTTGTGTCCCTGTTCATTTAGCAGTGGAGTTAAAAAAGGGGGATATAATCAGTGGAATGTTGCTTAGACACACTAATGCAGCAGCAGTGATGAGAGCTAATGTAATGCTTTAGGATGCCAAAACAGAAGCAAACTCCACATCCAGAGGAACTCAGCTAAATTGTTTTCCAGGCTCAAAATAAATACAAATAGACTGGCATTTTCCTTATCAGGGACCAAAAATTTAATGTGATTAATTCTGCAATTTAGCTGTAGTTTATTTTGCATTAGAGATAACAGCAAGGCTGTGGGTAAAATCCAGCTCACTCCTGCTCCTGACTATTAATGTGCGTAGATCTCTTACACTCCCTGAAACCAAAACAAACCAAATTACAAAAAACAACAAAACTATAAAGGAGCTCTGCTTTATGGAAAATGCATTTAATGTATTTGCCCTCTTCTTCCCAGAGAACATCTCTTCAACATTTTTGTTAGCATTGCACGTAAATCAGATTTACCTTGCTATTCAGTGTGACTTTTCCCTCTAGTTTTATTAAAAAGGAGTATCTTGGATATGTAAAGTTACAGAAATGCAGTACAGAAAGTATGAGAGCATTGCAAGCAGAGCAAACACACACTACCTAGATACGCTCACAGAGATTACATAAAAAGACCTCAGAATGGTTTTCAATTTTTCCGCACAGGTATCTTGCATTACTCAGAGCCCAGATAAGAGAGGCACAATGGAGCTCCCCTCGCTCTGGGCATTGCAAAGAGATTAGCAAGGGAGAATGCAGGAACCACAGGAATATGATGCCATCCCATACTTGTATCTGCTGCATGAGTTGTGGCCAAGGGTGAGGATACACGCTACAACACTCGGCACTGAAAAGAAGCCATCAGATTGGGCCTGGGAGAATATCCAGGGGATTAGGTTTTCTGTATATTGCCAGCTCAGCTGCAAGACTTTCTACCTGTATCCCAGAATTGGTGGCTAAAGCTTTTCTTGCTCTTCTCCCACTTCTCTTATTTGTGGAGCATTATTATATATTCACTCACATGCATTTTCTTCCCTTGCTTTCTCAGACACTGTTTTGAACAGGCATAAAAGGGACAAAAATGCTTCCAGATGTGTATCAGGCTCAGAGCAAAATATGCTCCTGCCTCCTTTCTATCACCTTATTTATACATGATTCCTTGTCATGATCTGCAGGTAAATACAGGTAAATAATTATGGTTAAAGCAGATGTTCATGTGAGGCAGAAGGGAATAAAGCCCTGCTATGACACCATGGAGGGCAGAGCAGCAATGCCTCTTTTACTAGCAGAAGTACAGGGTACAAATTAAGTGCTCTGAGGATAATGTGCTCTTCAGAAAATACAAAAGCTTTGCTTTGTCTCAGATCCAAGAGTGCAGCATCATATCAAGCTTAACTAAGGCTCTCTCAATCCACATAAGGCCTCAGGGGACCCCAGGAGCTGAAAACTGCAGTATGTCAAAAGAAAACCACGCAGAAATTACAACAGCACCAACCCCAAAACTCCAGCAGCATTCCAGTGCCCTGCCAGGCAGAGTAATGGGACCATGTCTGCTGCAGTTAAGTCTTTATACTGAAGAGATACTGGTTTAGTTTTCCTTTTTTTTTTGCCTCCCCCAAAAATCCTGAAGGGACCAGCACTGAAAAAAGGGTTGATCATTTTCTGTTAAGAAAAACACATAACATAGGAGGTCATTTAACCCCACAGAGATTGTATGATAACAAGCCACAGAAAATCTGATGAAGAATCAACAGTGGTAGTTGTGATGACCCACCAGAGCTTTGTTTAAGTATTTTACATTTGGCTATCACCTAAAAAGAAAAGCTAGCTAATCAACAAGAATGAATCCATTTTTGCAGGAAAGAAGACATTTCAAAGGTCTCTAAAATGGCAAAAAGAGTCAGCAGCAGCAAAATATTGACATATTATCAAATTCTTCAGAATACCAACAGGATCCTACAGTTCTGCTACCTGGTTTTAGTTGTCTCATCCTTTTACACTAATTTTCTATGTGCTCAGAGAAATTTGATAGTGTGGAACAAAAAAATTCAGCAAGAGGGAAGGGAACAGTAAACTCAGAATACCTGCTAGCTCGCCTAACCCTCCAGAGAACTTCATAAAGGCAAGGAAAAAAAAGTTATATTGCATTTCACAGCTCTAGGGAGAACCACATCTTTCTGGACCACAGCACTTGATGCATAAGAAATGTACTGGTTCTCACAGCAAAGGAAATCTTATTTGTAGTCCCGTGTATCACAGTATGTCTCAGCCTTGCTTGCTCTGGATCAGGATGGGTTCCCAAGACTCTCTTTGGCCCCTCTGACTGCTGTGCTCTCCAGCCAGTGTTGAGCAGAGCACTCTCTCCATGAAGGTTTCTGCCTGCTTAAAAAAACACAACTTCCCATAAAATTTGGACTGAGTAAAATTGAGAGAAAGAAAAGTGGGGCAAGAGCAGGAGGGATTACCTCCTCCTCCAGGTCCCTGAGTACGTTGATGTGTCAGAAGCTGATGGGCACTTCTGACAGGTTGCTCCCTTGCAGGACCTCCATGGGATTTGAAAACAGTATGTGGAGGGAAGGTGAGAGTTTGGAAAGTGAAGCACCAAGACTGTCAGTCATGAAGACAAAGAGAAAAAATCCAAACAAAAAAAGGCAAAGCTGCTGTCTCATTCCCAGTTTCCTGGGATTTTTTTGTGCTTGGCAGAAGAAAGAGCCTGTAGAAAACAGAGCATTGCAGTGAAATTTCCAGAAGTCCTTTGTCCTTTTGCTGCAGCTTTCTCCCTTGCCTTTTGAAAGGCATTTAAGGAAAAAAACCCAAAACATTTACTAAATTAATTGTGCAGGATTGCCATTTATCTTTTAAATATTGTTTAATTTTAATTTCTTTCTTAATTTTTCCTTCACACAATGAACCTATTGGGAACCAGATGTGAGAAGGAGATTATTTTATATTTTAATCACAGCAGAAATTATTTATATTAAATATTTCTAAAGAATGGCTCAGGTCACCTATTAAGTTAACCCACACAGACACCCCTTAATAAGGCACGCTCTTCATTATCATCCCTAGAGATACAGAATGCACCATGAAAGCCCTGTGACATCCAATACTGTGGAGTAAGACCTTTTTTTGCAGTAGGACTGCGATTGTACAAAGCCAACACAAAATCAATACAGCTGACTAATGAAGCATCCCTTTGCTTATGTAGCCAGACCCTGAAGTTGCTAAAAGCCATCAGCCTAGGGCTTACATCAGCTGCTCTGGGATCCCTTCTGGAGACAAGCAAAGGTGTCAATGGGATAGAAGGTAAAAGATTTCTCCTTGAATCAAACTGTGGCCACCTAATTTCCTTTTGAACAGAGAGCTGATACAATATGGAACATTCTCCAGAGCCCTGGCAGGGACAGACCTGCACAGGGACACAAGATGCCACACTCCGATATTTATATTTCCAAAGCAAAAAAAAACCAAACCAAAACAAAAAATAATTACAAAACTGACATACTGATTGGTAAGGGTTTACTAACTGCAGCACTCTAGCTTAAATCTCGAAGTCCCCGAGTTTCTTAGCAATTTGGAAGGATTAATTTTGCCTACTACATATTCTGGACTGTCCTAAGAACTGCCGTTAGCAAGTGGGTTTGGTTAATCTTTTGATTAATCTCTTTTCAACAGGGGGAATTGGTTTTGCCACTCAATTACTATACAGCAGGCTAAATTCTGTTCTCATCATTCGACTTATAAATCTCCTTGCTATTTTTTTTTCCCCCCTGGTTTTTCTAAAAACACGCTATCAATAAATAATAGAGAAAAAAAACCTAATTCATACTCAAATTCTTTCAATACAAAACCTGTGCAGATGACAGCATATAGGTCACCAGCTGTAGTGCAGCATAATACAGAATCTGCAGACATTCTGTTAGACAATTTCAGCAATGAGGAATACATGATAGCATAAACAATTTCACACAATGATCACAAAATGAACCTGCCCTTCCATTGCCCTCCTATTCTTCTACAGTTGTTTCAGATTTGCCTCCTTATTACAAGAAAATGTGCCTCCTGATTTTATTAGCCAGCATCTGAGGGAATGCTCTGTGTGACAGATAGCAGACAGCAAAGCAAGATGTAAGTGTGACTCAAAGCACAAAACAGACTTTATCTTGTAAAATCCCAGGCAACGAGCACCAAGGTGCCACACTCTTGTGTTACTTGCTATATAAGAATGAATTTTTTATTTACTCTAAACACAGTTACCTGCTCTTACCCAAAAACTTCCTATCCTAATTGAGATGTAAATTCCAAGATTTTTGCTTAAATATTCAAGGCAGAGAAGAGATGCAAGAAGGATACATTATACATCCCAGAAATGCTGCGCAGCAGTAGGGACACAAGGGAAATTCTGAACAATGACACCAGGACAAATCCCTCTGTGGCACAAGGATCCTCTTAAAGAATGACACATAGCCAACTGAACTTCTGCTTTTAAGATCAAGCCTGAAAAATCAACCCTATGAATGGCATGAGACCCTTCAAGCCAGTATCAGTGGTATTACCTGAGAAAAGCCCTCCTGCAACTAAATAGAGATTCAGCCCAATTGATGTGTCTTGAAAATAAAGGTATAAATGTGGCTTGACTAAATTTGAGTTGATGGCCCTAGGGAAGGCAGATATTTCAAACCAGATGCTTAGACCATTAGACCATCTGCTTTAGAAGTGTGTGAAGAGCCAACTGCTACAATGGAATTACGTATCTCTCTCATTTTCTCTTTAAATCAATAGGTCTCTTCACAAAAAGTATTTATATTGGGCACTTTACTTTTTCAGCTCCTTCTGCACTTATAAATCTTAAGGATCTCTTCCCTCAGTGGACTCAGAGGAGAACAGGAGTGCTACTTAATTCCCATCAGGCAATGATGTATCTTCCTTCAAATTATAAAAAACAGACTAATATTTATCAAGGAGTATTCGCTTTTAAAAACATATCACTACTTTGTGCAAAATCACAAAACGTTGTCAAAATAATTTGTTATGTAAATGGATTTCACATGTAACACTGCTTTCTTCCCTTTATCAAATGAAAGCAGTCTGTATCTCGACCTTGAATTCTGGGGATATCTGTAACTTAGAATTTTTTGCAAAGTAACTTAGAAGAATGAGTTATTTAAATCATACGGAATTTAGTTTTTTCTTCCTAATTCACTGACTGAGGCACTTTTATAAAAAATGAAAAATAGAAATTAAGGAATAACATGTAGCAGGTAGGAAACAACAGACCATTCATAAAATTCATAAGCTGTAGGTACTTTGGGGACCCACGAGTCCCCTGAGGTCATTCCTCAGTAACTTTGGGATTTTGATGCTGGGTTTTGCAGTGCACAGAGCCACTCACCACTTTGATCAGTGCTTTCTTTTTACTTCTCTCTCTCAAACATTAGGCAATTAACCTAACATCAAATAATAAAATTAAAAAGGAAATAAATAAATTAAATAACTTTATGATCAATCAGAACCTTCTAACTTGTAGTTGCCCAGGTCAGTCCTTCCACACTTCATGCAGCTTTAATAAAGACCTACCAAAATAAGGTCTTTTCATTCTTTGCTCTGAAAGCAACTGGAAAAAGGGGGAAATACCAATCAGATAGCAAAGCATGAATAGCCCTATTTATACTTAATGTGAGTAATAAGTACAGGGAATTGAAATAAGATGTCTCCTGTGGTCTGCAAAAGGAGGCAGAGTTTTATAGAATCAAAGACCTGGAGTTTATTTCCTCCTGCTGCAGTGTCCTGGTTGCCATTAAACTGACTGCTTCTGTTCTCCCTGCCTTGGTCACTGCATGTGGGTGACAGGGAAAGACATGGTACAGGCAGATCATCAAGAACAGCATCAGCCAGTAGAACAGCCTGAAATACAAAGAGCTCAGTCTAACCCATTTCCACCTTCCTGAAGCAAGAGAGAGACGCAGCAGTGCCATAACAGCCTGCCTGCTCATACAGCATTGGGCAACAGACAGGACCCAGTATTTAATGGGATGCCAGAATTAAATGTGCCTGTATGCCAAGCTCCTCACATATGAGTAACCTAGCAGTGTTCCCAAAAAATCAGGCTGCTGAAGTGGTTGAGTATTTCTCCTCACTATTTCAAAAATTTGCACCTTGAGCTAATTGAATCCATGTGCACTAAATTGCATCCGAACTTCACTTTCACAATTCATGAGCATACCTTATCATTAGATTTTTTCTTTAAGCCAAACTGAAAAATATTATCATGGTAGTCAAGAAATGACTCTCAACATTTTAAAAACCCTAAAACATTAGGGTTGAAAACCACATGTAAGCTTAGAAAGAAAGTTACCTCCTTCCTCATGACTTGCAGTAGACTTGGCTTGAAACAGAAACTGGGAGCAAATACAGTGATTAAATAACAAAATCTGAATATGTGCCATTTTCTTCTCCTTCAGATAAAATGTTTTTGTGATTAGAGGAAATTAGTAGTCAGGAATTGTTATTAGTCAGGATTTCTTCTGTGTTTTAAGTCAATTAAATCTTAATAGGTTGATTCTCTTGTTCTTTATTTAAAACTGAGCAAGCAAAAGCGTGAAAGGGCTGGACTTTATATTTTATGTGCATCCGTCTGGCATCGAGGGCTGCTGATTTCAATAATACCAATTTTGAATTAAAAAACCCCCAATAAATTTGACAACAGTCAAATGGGAACTGCTGAAGGAAAATTGTTTATTATCCTGGAAATTTCCCCAGTCCTCAAAGTGGCACATCTATCTCCTGCATCCCAGTTTCAAACAGCTACTGCTAATGGTGTTTCCTGCATCCCAGCACATCTCTGTGGAGAACAGGACCAGTGTGGGGGTGGGTGACATTTTTCCATTGTGTTAAATTAGTTCAGCACACTATAGACATAATTAGCTAGGATGCTTCAGCCTTGTTTACAACCAAATTCTTTCAAGGCTTTATTTTACCAATTTGTAAAGTGGTGAGTAATATTGAATTTTCCTAAGCATTTCCATTTTCATAATGGCATCATAGTTGAGCAGTCTCCAAATTAGTAACAGTTATATCACAACTGCACTACTGAGAAACTGTATTTTCTTTTCATTAAAAAATGAAGAACCAAGTCATGGATAAACCACACATCTGCACCAACAGAAGTCATCTGCAGATCCATGGCTAGCACTTAGGTGCCCTCAGTCCAAGGTTAATCTATAACCTACAAAACTCACAGCCCATTACAGTAACAACAATGACAAAATGGTGGTTTGCATTAATATTTCAACATTTCTGGTTGTGAGTAGGACAGCAGAAACAATGCACACAGTACAGAGTAAGGTACCCATGATATGAAGCTGACTGTGACTGCACTTAGGGGCTGATACAATTCAGACCAGCTGGAGGCATTAAAACTGCACCAGTGCCTTGCAACGCAGGGTCCTTGAGTGTGTTTGCTGTGTCCCTTCACCTGTGAGGGAAGAAATGCAACACCCTGCTGATTATCTCATTCAAACATGCAGAGTGCGCAAGGAAAGCCAGAGTTCCTTTTGTACATGTGGAAATACCTTTCAGCTGTGCACTCTTGCTCTCAGCCTTAGCACTTGCACAGAGGAGGATAAGGAGAAAGAAAGGAGTCCTCCAAACCACTCAAGAAATTTCTGGGTCAATGAGAATCACAGCAGCACCCAGTCCTAAGTGTTTTAACTGATGTAAGAACACGAGAAATTAATAAAGCCGAGCTGCAAGAACCAATTTCATCTAATATTGCTTGTAATCAGTACCAAGAAGACACAGAAAGTCGGCAGAGAGAGTTTGGTGAAAGGTCAGGAGGTTAATTTGTCATTTGCATAAGTCATTTAGAAGAAGCAACTATTTAAAATTATGTATCCATGACACATTACACATGAATAGATGAACAGTAATCTTGAATAATAGTTTGGTGTGTATGTGCAGAGGCGGGGGAAGGAAGCTGCCTTGATAAAAGAGCATAATTTGCAAGCATTAGAGCAGGGGGATGAAACTGCCCAGGTTACAGACTGCAAGATGTGAGTGAAAGCAATTTGAATGTACTGCTTCATTGCAGTCATTTTGTTTCATCCCTAACTTGCAGAGAGGAAAGAACAAGTAGGCTTGCAGCAGTGATCCTGATGGGACCATACTACCACCCAGGACAGCTCATCTTTCTCCACACTATTTATGCCATTGTCTTTAAAAATATAGCTGCTGAAGCAGTGTTTCCATCGTGAGAAAGTGTAAAAAAGGAGCTGATTTGCCCAATGGTTGAATGTGATGGGAGGGCAGGGGGAGATGGTAAGGGAAGAGACACACACTTCATTTTCCCTGAAGAGCAGTGTGAGATTTCCAATCCTCAGCTTTAACACATAAAATATTAAGAACCAATTTTCAGCTGCACCTCTGTCACTTCCATTATCATTCTACACGTCCAGAGGTGATAATGGACTCAGTAAATTGCAGCCTCTTTCCATCCCAGACCACAAGGGCTTTCACCTGGGGACAAGTCTGCACAAGGGGTGGCCCAGATATATGCTAATGGCATCTAGCAGCAAGGCGCTAGGGAAGACAAGAGGATGTGTTCAACAAAACAAGATACTCTACAACAAAGGCAGGAAAACAGATGCCCAGGAACAAAGGAAAATCAAAAAGGAGAGAGCTTGATCCCCAAAGTTATGCATGTATTGCTATCCTCACAGACTTTGGCTGCAAATACCCTGGGCAGTCAAACTTCTTTTCATTCAGACACATCCTGTCTGAGCTGCTCAGTGCTGTGGCTCAGCCACAGTGCCAAACGGTACTGAGAGCAATGATTTTTTAATTACATTGTGACAACAATATGGACCGTGGCATGGCTGATGACAGAGCTGCAACTGGTATTCAGCACGTCCACTGAGCTCACAGGCATGTCTCAGAGCCAGGCAAACAAAAGCCACTTACAACAAAATACTGCTGCTGCCAGCTGCAGCCTTTGTATGCTCCCAGCTCTGCTTCAGATCCTGGGACATTGTACTTCTGGTGACACACACTGAACTGCATGGGAAATCACCCAAAAACTTGGTGATTTTTAAGTAAAAAAATTGTAAAAGAGCCTCCATGGATCATAAGCATAAAAGGTATCAGTTTATTTCCCACTGATGGAACGAACCCAAATCTCAAATCCAACAAGCAGATGGAAAGTGTCCAGTTGGTATTAACAAAATTGGGATCACGCCCAAAACACTGCAGGGCTCTCCAGTTTTAACAAGCAGCCTTCAAGGAATAAACTGCAAAAATTTCAAGTGAGATTGTAAGGATATTGGTCAGTACTGGCAAACCCTGAGTGGTTACCTCCATCAGGGCTGAACAACCTGGTCTGCTCAGGTTGTGGGGACAGCATTCCTGCTGCTCAAGTGCTGTGAGCATTGCATTTTATTTCCCTGAGCTGTGATATCTGTTAAAGCTTCCATCTTGCCACACAGCTGAAGACGGCAAAGTGCACTTTGCCACTACATGCTGTACTTCAGCAGTTACTATTTAATTATGTTTTTTCCCCAGCAAAGCATTGTTCATGTATAACAGGAAAACAAGGACACCTGGAAGACAGCTAGAACACAAACATGTTATTTAGTTCCCTACTCCCTCAGATGCAAAACCAAGCTTTACACTTTAGATGACCAACACAAGGGGAAAAAAATGTGGGCTGCTGAATTCTGAGAGCTGAAGAAGTCGCATCTTATATGGACTTGAATATCATGGCACCACAGCTCACAAACGTCAGTGGATATGCAGCCCAACCCAGAGCTCTGCACAGCCCACTAACAGCAGCAAAGAATTATAATTGACTTGCTTCCAAACTATCCCACTCAGGCATTGCATCCTTTTACACAATTATCAGCATATCAGCACTTAACAGCATTTAAACATTTTTGTGTCTGCTAAGCTGTGCATCGACTTTACCAGCACTTGTACTGCACGTGCTAACAGGTATATCATGCACAGCATGATATTATTTTAGGAAGTCAAACAGCAACCCTTGATCCAAGTTGTAAGCTGGCCACAATTAGCTCTCATAAGAATTACAATTTTGAAAGTTCATGAGGTTGGATTACTCCAGCTGCATTTCAACAAGTACTAATTTTCCATGTGCCAGTCTCCTCACAAAAATTTCATTTCTATGAATTTTTAATGATGCAAAGCAATTTTTTCAAGGTCACTGAGAGACCGAGCAGTTATTCATACATCAAATTTGCGCACAGTTTCTTGGCAGCTTTGCAAGAGAGTGAGCAAGGATGGTGTGTGGTGGCAGTTGGGGGAGGAAAGAATGATGGGGTAAAAGAACAGAAAGAAAGTTAAAGGAAAATGAGGCAAGAACTTGATGGAGAACTAACTTTGAAAACAAACTCATGGGGTTTATTCTGGTCCTAAAAGAGGAAAGGAGTGAAACTTGTGCTTTGGGCACATATGAAAACATTTAAATCCCCTTCTTAGCATTTTATTTTGTTTTAATATAAAGGAGAGTGGGGAGTCATTAGACATTTCATTTTATTTTGGCTTTTTTAAAAGTCCATTTATGTCACAGCAGATTTTCCACTAACCTAAATGTGACAGTATTGAAATAGCTGCTTTACCTCATTACTCAGTTCTGTGAAAAAGCTGGCATGACATTGATGGAAATTAACAATTCAAATGGTTCTGGCAGCCGTGAGAGTGCCCGCTTCCAAATATTTCACCTCCCAGCATACCGAAAATCTTACGGGAGCTTAGTGCCTGACAGCTATGTAGCACTGCCACCCTCTAAGCTGTTTGGGACAGACAGCTCAGAGTGGTTTTTTTTAATATTCATCAACTATTTCATTTTCCAGACTTCTACTTGCAATCCTTTAACAGAGCAAACAATTCACAGAAAGAAGAGCAATCCCCTACCTCGCTGCTGCAGCGTGTGCTGGGACAGCCCACACTACAAGATACATGTACAAAATGAATGTAGAGGCATTGCAAGTGGAGCTTGGTACCAGGGAGGTAATTCAGCCCAGCCTGAGGTCCTGATTCACCTCAACAAAGCCACCTGTGTCCCCAGGCCTCTGTGGTCAGCCTGGGCAGTGGCAGCGGTGCAAGAATGCACGTTGTTTCCCCAGCTGGCTGATGTGCTCTGCAGCAGTGCCTGAACAGCCCGCGCTGCCTGCTAAATCTGATCAGCCAGACAGCTTTCCCTATCAAGGAGAGGCTGCTGCGATAAGTGCCGTCCTCATCACCCCTGTCACTCCTCATTGGGGTGAGCAGAGGAGACGCCCCGCCGGCAGCAGTGACTCAGGCAGCGGGAGAGCTCCAGGAAAAGCGCCCGGAGGAATCCTTGGCCTGCGCGCACATTTCCGATTCACCTGCATTTAATGCCATCAATATTTCAGCAGCTGCAGTGCCAGGGTCAAACTGAAATTTTGCACTCTCTGTTTCACTCGGAAATGTCAGTCTCAAACCTTCTTATGGATTCTTTTCTTTTTTCTTTTTTCTTTTTTTTTTGTTTTGAACACTGGTGAATGAAGAATAAAAACAATAAAAGCAAGTAGCAAAAAAGTTTACAAAAGGTCAGAATTCACATTTCCACACCCTGTAACTTAAATATAGCTTTGTACAGAACTTGACCTTGCTGTCTGTCTAAGGTTTAAGGTTACATGGAATACAAAGGGTCAACCAGCAACACAGGATTCTCTCTTCCCCAGCAAAATCCACAGCAGCACAGGGAGTGAGCACACAAAATGCTCTGTACCCAGTGCATAAACCCACTGCCTGAGAGCAACCTCCCCATCCTCTGCAGTCTTGCTGTAGGCCTGAAACCCGCAAGGCCATATCTCTGGTGTGGTACTGATCCTGAGAAGCACTGGAGACGTGAGGTTCTAGACACTTCCTGAGGGGCAGGGACAGTGTAATATAGGAACAACATGAAGAGCAGAAGCTAGAGCAGAAGAGCATCTGCAGACCATCTCTGGGAACATCAGAAAAGATGCAAACACTCCATGGAGAACATTATAGGAACAATTGGAATATGAGCCTGATCCTGAAGCCTGGATAAAGGTCAGCTTTAATTCAGATAACATCATATGTCATCATTCAAGTCACCGTGCCCTGCACCTCACCCTGCAAGCTGTGCAGGACCAGAGCCCTTATTCATGCAAGAAACTCCAAGGTGAAAAAACAACTCAGTGTCTGTTTCAGTTCACCTTTGCTGAGTGCCAGCAGACACACTGCAGAAAGCTGTCAACATGTGAGCTGTATCCACTATGTTCATTCATACAACTAGAGCATACATGCTAATGTATATAGAAGCTGATCATCATCTATATATATATACACGTATATGCTCACACTAGATTCACATTGCCTTTCTTTAGGAGAGATAAGTTTTAAACCCTCAGATTTCCCTAGAGATTTTCACATAGAAGTCATTCACCTTGATCCATTGAAACTTGATCCCTTTTTTTAATGTTATTGCTGTTTATATAGATGGGGGGGGGGGGGGGGGGGGAAACAAGCAAAAAGCACCACCTTATTGTTTTCTTAAAAACTGAAAGTTAAGGAAAAAAACCACCTAAAAGGAGCCTCTCAGGTTCCTGACACCTTTGACACATTGTGAAGACACAATCAATAGAGAAGCAATGTGATTTTCACAGTGTTGTGGTTTAACCCCAGCTGGCAATAAACCTTCACACAGATGCTCAGTCAGCTCTTCCCTGGTGGGATGGAGGAGAGAACAGGAATAGTAAAAGTGAGAAAACTCCTGAGCTGAGATAAAGGCAGATTAAGAGGTAAAGTGAAAGCCACACATGCAAGCAAAGCATAACAAGGAAGTAATTCACCACTTCCCATTGGTTACTAGCTAGTGCGAAGAAAATTAACTCCCTGCATCCAAACTGGCACAGACATGCCAAAGATTCACTGGCCATATAGCTTCTCTCATCGACTGCATGGGTTGAAGTGCCTCCTTGCCTTCAGCCAGGAAATACTGCACAGAAAAATGCCATCCTATGTTCAGCAGTGTGCAAGACTCATGGTTCCAAAGGGATGCATGGCTGGGAAAGCTCTGCCTCAAAGGCATGGTCCTTTTTAAGCACTTGTCCTTGCAGCTTGGCCATTATGAGATGCCTCAAGGCACAGTGCCCAGCTGCAGGAGGAAGGAGTCATGTCTGCATCTGGTCCCTGCTTCCCACATTATTCCCAATGGCACAAATTTCTCTGATCATTAGGAACTCTGGGGAACGTCTGGAAGTGTCAGCAAGTAACAAGAAACCTCAGCAACAGAAGTTCAAACAAAGAAGTGCTTAGTGAACTTGGGTGCCTGAAGAGGACTTTGGTTTTCAATATAAAATCAGTCATTTTGAAGGTTCTATTATTTTGTTTTTAGTGGGCTCATCTTCAAAAAGGCAGTCTGAAGCAAAAAAACACCTGCTGATGCTTTTCATACATATGCAGTTTTTTCTGCAGTGACTTACCAGCAACTCTGACTATAAACCTGACTATACTCTATCCCTTTCTCCTTCAGCACATGGCACCAAATTCACCACTGCCTGACCAGCACTTAGAGATGAGCTTTTCACTTATGGACTATAGAGGTTATAGAGGTCTATAGAAGCTACTGGGCTGTTAAGTGTTTAAATACCTCCCTCCCTTTCTTTCTCCTTCCTGCAGATAAAAAAAAAAAACAACAAACAGACAAAGGAGTACCAAAATGGACCTCTAATTTCTCTGAAGACTGATGAATCATAGTGGATAGGTCAGCTATAAATTTAACAAGATTCCCAGGAGCACCCTTATGTTCCCTTGAGTACAAGGTATACCAGAAGTGGTATTAAAAATTAAAACATTGGCTGTTAGTTTTAATGAAAGAAATTTAAATTAATAAATATTAATAATCATTTTCCCAAAATAGCCCTGTGAGATAAAAATTTAAAATTTAAGTGGTCTATGCAAAGAATAAACATGAAAAAAATTCTAGTTGATTAGGAGAGGTTTGCTTTTCATGGGAAGCCATGAGTGAGATGGAACTGAAGACATGTGTCTGTCCATCCAATGTTAGGGCTCTGAAACAGACACTCCATCATTATTTTCCCATTTTGAAAAGTGGAAAATAGCCTTTTTTTTTTGCAGTGTAAAACACACAAACAAGAAAGGCAATATAAGAATCTAATCTCAAAAGTGTTTATCTTCCTGAAGATCCCTCTTTATTTGAAACTTGGCCTAACCTGGGTCTCCAGCATTAACAAAACTGCAGTGCAAGTCACGTATGTCATAAATCACAAGTGCACAGCTTTTGTGCCAGCTGACCCTGTGAAATGCCACAGCAAATCTGATCAGAAGAGATTTTAGCCACCAAAGTAAAAATGCTACCTTTTAAACCACCAGCAACAAATTACTCAGAGGAGGGTAACTCCTGATTCTGTCTCCCTGTTTATTGCTCTGTCAGGATGGGGGGAACAGCTGCCTGATGGGGGTTCATTCATTTTTACTTTCTCAGCTGGTTCCCCATCGATTACTTAATGAATTTTGATATATACTACATGACTGAGAAATAAACTGGCTATCAAATTAATGAGGAATAATACAGTTATGAGGTTAAAAATGCTGGATATAAGCATTCATATAAACAGCAAAGCATGTGAAGATTATCAACATGAGAAGGATTTTCCGACCATCTAACTTTTTTTTTTAAAGGTTTAAAATATGTTGGGGTTTGTTTTCCTTCTTGATGAAGGCAGGATAGGCAGTTTCCCACTTGTCTGTGGTCATTTCCTACTCAATTTTACTGTCACATAATCCCATCTATAGTTCAAATGCTTATGCAGCATTGTTCCAGCAATCATTAGTGATAATTCATGATCTGTCTAATGTGAAGAGATAGGTTAGATTAAATTCACATCTAATATCCCTTTAAAAATGGAACCACAATCATTTTGTGTCTTCCTGTGGGTACTTAGTTCTGAAGCAATGATAATGTGTCTACAGAAGAACTTTCCCAAACTAACTTTCTGTAAGGCAAATTCCACATTTTTTTCCTCCCCTTGTTATACCAGTCCTAATCGTGCAAGCCAGTAAAGAGAGATGCCCTGTCCTGTTTTTGCAGAGCTTTTCAGAGCTCAGCATGAGGGCAGGGCTCTGTCAGCCTGCAGACATCCATTTGCAAGATCTCGCACTTAAGAAATAACACATTTTCCCTTCCTCATTTGCATAACCATTTGCCACATTTTATTTTGACGTGCAGTCCACAGTTTCAAAGCTAAGGGATGTACAGCTCAGTTCAGGGCAAAATTCATGCCAGTGCCATGCCATTTACATTTTTATCTTCTCTAGGAAGGGCAGATTGAGCAGCTGCAGACATGAAGTCTGGATCAGCCCCATGTGCTTGGAAGAGTGTTTTGCTGCAGCCACCTGGCAGGTAGCACCTAGGAGAGAGTTTAAGCACCTCTGTCCTAGGAGGGAGTTTAAGTTGTTGCATGAGGAATGAGCAAAATGCAAAAATCTCAAAGTACAGCTGCATCAGGACTATAGGTAGCTGCAATCTGCATCCAGCTCATTTGAGTACAAAGAAACCCTCCTCCATTGCACAGATGGGGCCAAAAGATACAAGGGAAACAGGTGCAGGATTGGATATTTATTCAAGCATTTTCCCACATATTTGTTTTTGAGTCAATAAGCTTCACTTTAAAGCCTTTTTCTTTCAGGAGTAACCTCCAAAGAGAGCCCTTGGGCCTTCATGAAGGTGATTCCCTTCTGAAACCCAGCTGACACAAGTGCTCATGTGCTGGCTTGCCCTTCCCATGGGCACACCCCTGCAGACAGCCACAGGGAAGGGTGTGCCAGCACAAGAACTCTGCTTGTTCATCAACAAGCTTCTCTTGGCATTATTATTTTCTTGCCTGACGCTTTCCCGAGTGGCAACTTCAAGCTCAAAAAAAACCATTGATGAATCTATCTTGGTTTTCCTACTTCATGACATAAAATATTCTAATTTTCACACATTCTAAAAGAAAACCTGAATTCTGCCTTCCTTTTGGTTGTTCAAAAGGCTGAGGCCTTTAATTGTAACTCATCATGGTTTTGGGGGTCTTTAATTAAAATTTATTTCCCAAAGGATCACGTTTGCAAGAAGGCATGGAGCAGTGAATGTCAGAAGCAACCAGTGTGGTAATGCTGATTTGGTTCTCCTTCTTTACATTACAACAAGTGTATTTTACTTTTAAATACTTTTTAAAAGCTCCATGTGAAGAAACTGGTACCAAATGTTGTCAAGTGCTGGAAATAATGGGACTAAATACCTCTTTCTGCAGGCAATGGCTCAAAATACATGATGGCATTAAAACATCAAGAGTGAAATCCTGACAGAGATAAGGCTAAAGGAAGGTTTGTTTTCAGGGGGCTATGTCCACACCTAAGAGCACTCAAAGGGATGTGTCTGGCCCGCAGTGGGACTCCCACAGAGGGGGTCTGAGGGAGTTGCAGAAAATGGGGGCTAAATTCATTTAAAGTTGCCAAGCAGTAAGCAAATGCCTTGTGCACATCAGCCACACGCAACCACAGAGTTTTGGCTTCTTGGAGATTATTGGCATTGCAGGGGTTAATAATTGCCCTTGAACCCCTGGGAAGTGGACTTAAAAAGTTCCAGGGTTCAAGTGCAATGCCATAAACAAGGTGCTAAATAATAAAAGAGCAGCCTTGTACAAGGCTCCCCCTGGCAGGGGATGAGCCCTCCAGAAGCTCTGCCTGGGCTGATGGGCCAGGCTGCAATGCCAGCAGCGTAATTTCTACAGGGTGTCAGAAAATGCATTACTACTAAGTGGCAGCACTCTGAATGAAATCTGTATGGGTCAACTGCAGGTTAAGCTAACAAAACAATTAAAAATTTAAAATCTAACAATCACAGAGCCCCCCAAGCACTCAAGAAGGAGCAAAGGGTGGTTTCTCATGTGGACAAAGAAACAGTCCCCACCCCGGTTTTAGTTTTCCAAGAGATAGCGAGATGTTTCCCCTAAGTGGGTTTCACCAGCTTATTGCCTTGAAAACAGGTTCAAGATCTTCCCTTTGTTAGTGAGAAGCACATCAAGAGATAACATTTGAAAACATGGTCTACATATAAATGGTCACTGTGAACCTGACTAAAGTCCATTGGAGGCAAGATCCCAGTAGAAGGATTCTCACTTTCTCTGTTACTATTTGTGTATAGAAAGCACATGGGGGACCTAGCACAATTTGTTGATGATGGTCAGTGTATAGCCATGCTGTATGTTTGTGACCAAAGGGTGATCTTGCAGACAGGTTTCAGAGGAAAACGTTATGGGACAAATGGGAGAGACATTTTTATGAGAAGGCCATGGGCAGCTGGACATCTTGCAGCCTCCCTAAAGAAAGATTTGGCTTTGAGCAGCAAGAACTGGGAAAGTGTCAACAAGCCACAGGAAGGTGTTTCTTTTAAAAGAAGATCTGCCTGGGGGGGACACGGTGCTTCTAAATGAGGTGTGGTCAGCCTGGGCATGAAGAACTACAAAAGTCCAATACCACAGGGCAATGGAGGAGCAAACAGCACAAGCAGAGCCATACTCTGGCAAAATGTCCTTTTTCCTCTCAAACACACTCCCTAAGTCATACTTCAACTTTCTCCTGAGCACAGCCATTCTCTTTTCTTCATTACGTCACAGAATGAAATAATTATCAAGCTGGGGACATGCTGCTTTCATATTCAGTAGGGCAGTCTCTTCCAGATCAACACAAAATAAGGCAACTATGAAATATATTTCATCTCACAGTGAGTTTCAAAGTACTTCTATGCAACCTCAAAATGTGTTTTGTCTGGCACGTTTACATTTATCACTTATACAGGCTCATTGGCAACAAATTTTGCTGCATTTTAACTTTGGACCTTGTAATTTCCCTTTTAAAGCTCAAAGGAATGTTTCCTGTATGGATCCTGCTAATGGGTTTTGCAAATAATTTTAATGCTCCTAAAGCTTCTGCATATTTTTTAAACATTTATGTTATGTAATGAGAAGTGATTCTAAGTCAAGATTAAGCTAAACCTATATATATGTATGCAATCTAATGAAAAGGCTCAACCAATTCTTAAAAATATACATTTACAAAAATGAAGTTAAAATGGGAATAAATTATTTCATGAGATCCCTCAACTTCAGGAGCTACTGAATATTTTTTTTTTACTTATTTTTGTAACAATGGCTTTTTTAAAAAAGCAGATAGAAATGGAATTAACATTAGAGCAGAGGAATGGAAATCCAAGTAGCAAAGTATTGTGCTGGTTCACAGGGATGTTTCCTTTGTGGATGCAAACCAGGAATGGAGACCCTCCAGAAACAGAAAAGTCTGAATCTGTTCAGATTTATATCAGAATTGGTCATTAAAGTAGAATTACAAGTAGGTCCCTGCCTTATACCCATTTCAATGAAATGGAGAAAATGTATTTGTTGAAGTTTGTAATTTTTTCCACATTGAGTAATATACAAAATAATAAATAGATCTGAAATACAACCCAGGTTTTCCTTAAAAAAGGGAAAAATTAGTAGCATTGCCTTCTCTTTATGAAACCTGTTACAAAACGTATTTTCTTAATCGAAATAACAATTTAGCTAACAGACTACACTAACTCCACAGCTATTTTTCCTTCATTTTTCTGTGCTGCCCATCCTGCTTCCATTGGGTGACATGAAGGGAATTGCTCATTAGTAAGTAGAATTACACAATGCTCAAACAGTGTTCTCCACTAACAAAAACACATGGGCATGCAGAAAAATTAAAAATATCCACTGTACAGTGCTTTTCCAGGGTTGTCAGTGGATAATGTTTTATTTTTACAAATATGGGCAAACTTCAAATTTTGCATTCCCCTGTACATTTGGGGCTTTTTTAACAAATTAAAATCATTCCAACATCTATCTATCATCCATCAACCCATCCATACATCCATCTACCCATGCTGAACTCCCCCCCTTCCTTTTCATAAACAGCTCTGCTAATTAACTCCCACATTGCAGCAATCTTTCCATTACAGGAAAAGGAGTGAGAGATTGAATTTATCTATACATGATGAACAAATGCCCTGGAGAAGCTCTTGTAATCTAATGTGTCAATGTAGATGAACTCCTCGGGATTTCTTTTCTTTGTTTTATCATACAATAACAGCAAAAATAACACACAGAAGAATCCCAGTACTTAGGCTGCACAGCTAATCAACGACTGGAAAGACATTCAAGGTTGCATTGCATTTGTCATTTTTTGAACAATAAAATTCAGGGGTGACTGCTCCTGGGTTTGAGGTCAAATTACTATAACAATTAGGCTCATCAGTGCATTTCCATTATTAAGGAATGACGACGGAAAACTGATCTCTATCTGATTAAAGAAAATAAAGGACTAATTGAGAAGAACAGCGAGTCCATTATTTTTCAAGTCCCTGGAAAAGGGCTAAGCTTCACAAATGGAGACAGCACTAATCCTTACTATAAGAGAAATGAGTAAGAATGTGCATCCTCCTAAAGGGATGTGGGACAAGCAGCGTCCCAGCACACGCACGCTGTGCGCCTCCACATCCCGATCCGGGACACGCGCCTGTCACCACGGCTTCCAGGAGTCATTTATTACCCTGACACCTCTCATTTAGGATCAGCTCTGTGCGCATTGTCACAGTGAGTCATTAATGTCACAGTCTTCACTTACACCTCTCTCTGTTTTCTTTCCCAGTTGTGTTTGGGTGCAGGCTCTCAGCACGCAGTTACGTGACCGAAACTTGCTGGAGCAGTGGGAATTTTGTGTGCAGACTGAGTGGGAGACCTGAGCTGTCAAAATAGGAAATAAAACCCCCATTCAATGGGGTTTTGAAACCATTTCTAACTCTGTGGTGCATCAAAAGCTGATTAGCATGCTGTGTCATAGATCTGTGTCTTTTGTGAAGCATGGTGCAAAAATGCTAATTTTTTTTGCCTTTTTACGTAGAAAAATATACCAATATTTTAAGAACAAAAATAAAATTTAAAAAAAACCCCAAAAATCAGAAAACAAATTATTTCAAGCCTCAAACTTTGATGCAAAACCAAACAGAAAGAAGTCAAATCAGCAGAGATACAGAACAATCACAGTTGCCTTCTCTTCCCTCATCTTTCCACCTTTTCAGTAAGCAAAACCCCATTGTTTTATAGGTCTGGATCTCCTTGCACTCCTGAGCAGATCATAGGAAACACCATTTCAGCTCCAAAATCCATACAAATTAAAAGACTGTGGTTTTACTTGCATACTTCATTAAAAACCGTTTGCAATGAATACTGTTTGTAAGAACATCATGGCACACAAAAAATAAGCAAAAAAAAAAGCAGTTATTCAACCCCATACAAACTAATAATGATGGTTTCACTTACAGAAAGAAAAGAAAATAAATTCCTTTTCTTCAATGGAGAAGGAAATATATTGTAGGATAAAAGTAATCTACTTGCATGCAAACAGATACACTTTCCTATCAATAAGAAAAAATAATCAGCTCTGCATTTCCCAGACCAATCCCCTCTTTTTTAATGCAATATTTCAAAGCTATTTATGTATAATGCAGCTGCCAAAATATTTTATGTGGTTTTAATGCTGATGGGTAAAGCAATCAGAAGCTTTTCACAGGAATTATAAAATCTTTGGATTTCTAACTGTGTTGAACAGACAGCTAACAATCAAATGTTCCCACAGGCAACTTCGTTCCTGCATTTTACCATAATCAGAACAGGACATTCCTCTAGTGAAAAAAGCCACCAAGAGTGAGGAATATGCACTTTGTGAGATGTCTTGGTTCGTTTTATCCTGTGCAGCACCATTTCACAGGACACCAGATTAATCCAGAGCACCGCCTGTTCTGAGCAGCATGATGCAAATATAAATTCACCTTTCAATCACTTCTGCGGGTTAATGACACTGAGTAATAGCACATTAGCAAAGTGCCACTCCAGACACCAGTCAGGCATGCCAAACAGATAATCTGACAAATGTTTCGGATTCATTTTCCATGAACAGAAACACTGTTCGGGCTTATTAACTAGCAGATCTGCATACAGTGCAGTGCAGGGCACAGAGGCTCCATTAAAAGTAGCAATCTATCTCATTAATGTAATATATAAGGATATTTGGCTTCTTCTATTGTTGTAAAACTTAAAAAAAATATGCTTGTGCTCCCTAATGTTGCAGTATATTTGCACTAATTGCTTCATATACCCCAGTCAAGTTTTCAACAGAGAGGAATTCCCAAACTGGTTAATAGAGAAATTATGTTTTCAGTTACTATCATTTTCAAGAGTGCAAATAGCTCAGTTAACCTTCCCAAACTACTCTCTATACTCACTTCATTTCCCCTTTTTCTATTAAATGCTTCCCTTGCAAAAGTGATGTATATATCTGTATCTGTCCTTCACATCTGTTACTACATCTCTGCTTTTACAGATGTTATTTGAGCATGTGGACAGGGTAGAGTTACAGGGGCTGATTGCTCACTTAGTCCAAAATCAATAGGAGATGAACAGGATTAATCTTCTTATCTCCATCAATTGATAACCAAATGAGAAAAAGGCAACTAAAAAAGACCAGTTCCCCAAAATGTTCGCTCAAAGTTGTAAATAAAATTACTTGAGTGCTTTCAAAGCCGTTAAATATCGATCTTACCAGAATGTTAGAAAACAAGAACATTGCTAAAACAATACATTAAAAACAAACTTCCCAGCAGGTTTATCCAAACACAATTCAAACAGCAAGCACATGTACTGAAAACTCAATTAAAAGCCTCATTCCCATGCAGAAAGCAGAAACAATGCTGCAATATCCATATGTCAGCTCAGTTTGTAATTTTTTTAACAGCTGGGACTCAGAAAACTATCTATAGATATTTCCTGTGTTGGCTAAATCTTTGCCTAGCTGGTTAGCATCAGTTCTTTGCATCTTGATGCAGTACCAGTAGTTTAATCTGACTGGGGAGAGGAGGAGCTGGGGGGGCACAACAATGTTTTTTTGTTTTGCCCAAAGTGTCTTAACGCATCATTTCTAGCCACAGAATTCACTTCTTTGCAGTGTTCTGCCTCTAGGACCGTAGTCACATTTTATCACTATTTACAACAAAAGGCAGGTGGAAAATTAGCTTTCTGTCCCTTTGTTGGTCACCCTGTGGCTTTCATCTGAGCTTTTGTTTGAAAACACGGCTGCAGGTGATTACTCCAGTAGGCCACCAGCCCAGTCAGCCACGTTTCAATTTTCTTTAATGCTGAATTTGGAGTTTCAAAGCTGCTATCTGCCATTGTGAATTTCCCCTTCTGTGCTGTGCCTGCATTTCAGGGTGCAAGAGGACACGGGGGCATGTTCCAGCTCCTGGCCTCAGATTAAGGCAGCCCCAGTTTATTTTTCCTTTTTAATCTTTTGTTTCATTTTGCATCCACTTTACAGTGCCCTGCAGAGTAGTGAAGAGGATGTGCCATGGTGGTATGACACTGTCAGGCTTTCTCCAGAGTACTTCAGGCAGGATTTCAGGTTTGCATTGCTGGATAATCAAGTACTTTCCTTTATTGTTACTTATATCGAACAGCTCACACACTATTTTCTTTAGAAATGCCTCAAGTGCCCATGTTACTTACAATTCTTAAATAACCTAGTTTTTAATGGCACTGCAGGGTATTTAACAACAAAATATTGCTGCAATTATGGGATGGCAAATAAACATGTTATCGATTGGTTCAGAATTTGTGATGAAAATCACAATTGGGAGATTAAATCACCACCACATTTATGAAGACTCTGGGAGATTACAGGCAAGTCTGTTAAATCTGCAGTCAAGCTCTTCTGTGGAATAAGAATTAAAATATTCCCTTTTCCCCAGACTTTTTGCCTGATGAGACAAAGCAAGCTCCTTTCTGCTGGAACCGCTACGGTGCATGCACTCTTCTGCGAGTGCCTAAGGCACTACACTGCCATAGAGCAAATCTGCTGCTATGAAATATTAAATTATAACATGAACAAAGGATTTAACTTACTACTGGCTTAGAATTTAGCTCAACATAAAGTGGATTCCTTTAATTTGTAGTTCATGGTATTTCACGTATTGGTATCTACAAGACAGTCAAACCCTTGATTTTCCTTGACTCCTGCACATTGTTTTACATACATTACAGTCCACAGAGACTCAGCAACAGAGAGAGCAATTAAGAAAGCAAACAAACTGTAGTAATGAACCATATAAGGAAGAAAAGCAGAAATGTCACCACCAGCCTTCAAACATATGGCTCTCCAAGGCCCTCCTTGTGCCATGCAACTTCCACTGCTCCATCAGGCACAGATGCCTGCTTATTTTGGAGCAGAATTTGCTTAGAATACATCTCCTGGTCAGCATGATTTCATGCCTCATTAACACTGTCCTGATGCAAGTACTGGAAATAAAAGTCCTGGAAGCCACCAGTTGTGTACACTTGCAGAAGTTACTTCCTTATCGGAAGGCAATGAAAACAGAAAAGGGAATAACCCAGGAAGTGGTAGGTGGGTTAAGGATAAAGATAACTGTCAGAAGGAGGGAGATTAGAGGAGGCACCAGTGGCACTCAGAGCCTAAGAGAGTGTTGTCTCCATTACATGGGGATGGGGAAAACAGATCAATGTTTGCTTGGACACACTGATAACTTTTGGATGATTTTTTACAAACTGCACTGGGGAAGTGATATGGACAAAAAAAAAAAATCAACTCTTAATGTCTTCTAAAGCTTTGTAACTCAGATCATGTCAGGAAGGTTACAGCACTACCCCAAAACACTAATGTGGGCAAGGCAAGACAGAAAATTCTGGTGAAATGCGTAATAGGGAGCAAAGGGAGCATGGGGACCAAAAAGAAATCGTGTAAGTCAACTTTTCTGCCAAGAAAAGGCCCATCAGTCAGACAGGAGTAATTAGTTATATTATTTGGTACCATATCCAGAAAAACACTTAGCAATCTCACTTGAGTTGCCTCTATTAGTTATTTTCAGATTTCTATATCAGGTATCGGCAGTCAAAGAAATTTTTTTTCAAGTAACCTTCTTGGTTATCTTTTTTCACATGAAATAGAAGCAAGTTGGGTATTTAAATACCCAATCCAAGTTAGGTATTTAAAAATAGATGAGAGTTTTAGAGAAAAAGTTCCCATACAGGGGTACTGGATCTCTGAAGTGTGGTCTCTGGTCCACAAGGCGACACTTGAGTAAACAAGTCAATGACTTGCTATCAAAATCCACAGTGTTTTAAGATACTCTGTCACTCACACAAGACAGGCTGCAAACAATTTTCTACGGTGCATAATGTGAAAACAAAGTGGAAGATTTTTAAGAAAATGAATGGAAAAAAAATTCTTTCAGGCTTCCCTTATCCAATCAGCTAAGTACCACTAGTAAACTAGCTAAGCTATCTTTATTGCATTGTAATTAAACTTGTCTGTTGATAACAGCAGAATTGAGTTTTTCAAGTTGCCAGCCACAGAGATGTTAAAACTGAAGAAAGAGCCAGTGCTGTAGCCAGCATCCTGTTTTAGCCATCTTCAATAGCCATTGTCAATAATAAAATGCTTATTTTCTAGCTGCTCTTTCTCCCTTACTGAAACAACTTGAGTTTGTGCAGAAAGGTCCCACTGTCTCCAAGGCAGTATCTTACTTATTTGGCAAAAAATTGTACAGATTAACCATGACACAAATGGCATCTCAAATCATGGACAAGGTGGAAACTACTTTGAGAAGGAATGAGCTTGTTTACGGTCTTTGACAAGTTTGTAAGTGCATACAGACCTCAAAAAGAATATTTTGATCCTGAAGGAGTGAAGGAAAACCAAAATGAGGAAGATTAACAAGTAAACCTGCCACAAACACTACTCCCTGTGAAGGATTACTGTGCCTTGCACAAGAACAGTCCAGGTGATCCCAGCAGCTGAAGACCTGCACGGCCCAGGCCCTCCCCACTGCTGCCAGCCCACTGCAAACAACACTCTTCTACTGTCTCTTCTTCAGGGTTCCTCACCAGAAAGCAAGGGCCCAGCTCTCTCTCTGATACACCAGATCATCCGCTATCAAGCAAGTCTGGCTCCATCAAGCATAAGAAATCATCAGTCTTATAGCAAACACATAAGGCACTCCCACCATTTCCTCTCTTGTTTGGCAGCTGACCTCCCACAGAGGCGTCTGAAAGGGGCGTTAATGTTTTTTGTCAGCCCATTTTGTTTAGCAGCTATCAAAATCAAATCAATGCCTTCTTCATTGCCTTGCCTTTTTCCTTTGAAGGTTTTTTTCTGTACTTCACCTCAGAATCGCTGTGGGCTTTGGGCCCTGATTTATCACCAGGTTCACAAGGCTGTTGCTTCATGGGAGCAATAACCAAAAGTGTAATTCCAGCAAGTTTGCTTTTCAGCATGTTCTTGCTGAAGGCAACAGCTTTATCCGTGCTTCTATTGAACATAACTCAGACTCCAGTGCTCCCAGAAGAAAAACAGAAGAAGGACTTCAGAAAAAAAGAAAATCTTTTGCCCTTCCCTAATTCACCCTTCCTTTTGTTGCCAGCTGAAGAGGAGGGACTCGACTCTGTGGGTCCTCACACGGGAGAGGGGCAGAGCAAGGTGGTGAGGGCCAGCTCTCCTGAGACAATACAGAGGGCTGGTCGTTCCCTGACCCAGGCTGGGAATGTTCCCACATCCCAGCTACACCCTCCAGTATGGCATCTGGGTGACCATGGAACTGCTAAGAGTAAGTCTGGCAGAAGCATATTGGAAGGAAGGACAAAATGGAATAAAGGTCATATAATAAACTGATTCAAGAAAATAATATTTTATGTTCACCAAGGACAAAGCTTATGAAATAACTAATATTGAATTACTCACTCTCATCCTACAGCTTTAATGCAAGTTCTGTCCTGCTGGAGCACACAGAACACAGTCAGAGGTACTAAATTCATTTCTAAATTCATTCTCAGAGGTACTAAAAATCTTTACTTCTGTATAGGTGGTTATAGATCTTGTTTACACATAAAATTTCATGCTTTTATAAAAGTAAATTCCAAAGCAAATGTAACTCTTCAGAGCCATTATTACCCAGGGGTTTATTGCCAGGCTTGTTAATTCTCTCAGCAAGCACCAGGTCCAGCCACTCTGCCTCAATCTTGACACTTCTTCAGAGGCTGGTGAGATTTATTTCAGTGCCTGACACTTGAGCAAAGTACACTTTCCTTTAGTTTCTGTACACATTTTACTATGCAGCAAACTTGCTCCTCTGCTCTTTCTGGTGCCTTCTCTCCTGTTTCCACCTCACACACCTATCTGACTTGTGACCAGCAAAGGTGTTTTATTTACAAGGGTCTCCAGGGTGACGCTTGCTTTGTTCTACCTCATGACTACAAGTGCAATTAAACCCTGATCTTTACACGTGGCCTCTAAGAACTGCAGTAATGGAAAGAATAAATCATTATGAATAATGCTGTCACAGGGAAACCATATTCTCTTCCCTTTTACCCCAAGGCCCCCAGCAGAGTGTGTGGGTGAGGGAAGCACTCTTTGATGCTGGAACCTGTGTGGCAGCACCATTTTGACATTCTTTCAGTAGAATGTGGGAAATAAGAGACCTGACAGAGAAATAGCACCACAGCATGCCAGTATGCATGTTACTTCTTACACTGGGTCCTTTGGACACCTCTACAATTTAGAAATGGAAAATACCAAGTATTTCTTTTGGGTGCTGCAACAAATTGCACTGGGACACTGCAGGAAGACTGAGCTGCTGAAACATTTTGAGGCTTAAAAATTACCAAGTTTCCTTTTTAAAGCTTAAGCAGCAGCACAACATTTCCTTCCTCCCCTTCCTCCCCATCCCTTCCCTCTCTTTGACAAACCAGATCCTCTAAAGAAAATCAGTCAAATTGTTTAAAACAAACCAACCTTTCCAATGCATACAGTCTTGCATGGGCAAATTTCTGCACAAACAGCTATGGAAGAAACATAGCAGTAGGTAAACAAGATCAATCTACCCCCAGGCTGTTTCTCTGCAATGGAGTTCTGTTTCAAATGAATCCAGTCATCTTGAAACAGTTTGGAATATGTGACATTTGTAATTCTGCCCCCTTCCATCAAAGCAGACATTTCAACTGTGCAACATTTATATTCCACTTTTATTCGGTTCTATCCTATTACTGAAGTATTTCTGGTAAAAGTTCTTATGGAAAGAAGCGGAAATTCATTAAGTCACTGCCACTAGCCCACATTAGGGAAAGTTGGATATCTTCAGGGAAAATAATATTCCCAAGATAGAAGATATAAAAAATTATCTTTCAAATCTATATAAATGAAGCACATAAATGCATATATATGAAGACAAGAGAGGCAGGGGGAATGTAAATCAGAAAGTATTAATTTCAGTGAATGTAGCAACAATAAGAGGAAGACTTTTATCCTAAAGCACTTCATTGTGCAATACACAGTATTCATCTGTTAAAGTGGCTCAGGAGGGTTTAACCAGACCAGACGGCCTCAAACACAAGTATTAGTACATTTCTTAACATCATCAGTCGCTTAATGTTGCATCTCCAGCATCATGTTTGTTTTGCATATTAGGGCTTTTCCTCAGAGCACAGAGTCGCAGCAGATTTTTGAGATCATAGGAGGGCATGTGAGCAAATGAGGCAGGCAGATGAGCCAGCCTTCTGGTGGCTCCTGTACCTCTTACACTCGTCTGCTTTCCACCCACTGCTTGAAGAACAGCACAGTGCTTAGCAAAGAGCAGCAATTAGTATGTGGTCACCAAAGAACTCAAACCAGAAAGTTTTACCTTCTGGATCACATAATTTATCAAGCAAGTGAAGCTGAATCTTGCTGTAATGGATAGCTGTGAGTGTTTACTCAGTGACTTCTAGTTTGATTTACTGAACCTTTCCTGTTCCCAGTACAAGCATTGCACAGGAGGAGACAGAAATGGTGCTTTGGAGTGAGTAATTGAGGTTGAAGAGAATAAGACATGTAAAGGGATGTCACCAAGACAAACACCACAGGGTAAACCCTTGACAGGAACTTTGCTGGAAAGAGGCAGGCAGAGGCCAGCCAAGGGCTCTACCATCTTCATGTCATCCTAGACTTATCTGTTTTTTAAAACTGTTCTAGGATGATTGTATCTAAAAGCAATTTTAAAGCAATCTGGTTTACACTGGATAAGATACACATTTAAGTCAAAATTCCCTAAGACACATATTCAGGACATTCTTAGAGGTACAGGGCCTTTCTCTGTTCAATAGAACAGAAAATATTCTTGGTTTTACCCTTTTACCAAGATCAAGATCCAGAAGCCAGCTCAGCAACTACAGCAACCCTGCAGTTTGCTTCTTCCTCTCCAGTAAGAGCTGTGAATGCAGTGAGACTGCCCAAGCCCTGTACAGTATATGTGGGATGGGACACACAGCGATCCCAAACTATTTAGTCAGGGAAACATCTTTATTTGTGCAATCACTAAATCCTTTAGAAAAATTTAGAGTTCACATACCTTAGGGAACTGAAGTTTTAATTGTGTCTAAAAGTCCAACTCCTACAAATGTGGTGTTGTGATCAACAGACTGTGCCTTGACTCTAGACTTGGATGATGTATTGAAATGTATTCCCCATGCATTTATCTCAGCTTGGATAATGAAACTAAGCTGTTTAACTTCATTACCCATGAAATACCCTTAAGCAACAATTGTGCCACATTACAGCGAGCAGAGTTGACTTTCCCTTTCACACTTTTTCTGCTCTAGCCTGTCTTCTTCTCTGTGCCTATACTGATCTGAGGGGCTCTGCAGTGAAGGAATCATGCCTTCCTGTCATCTCTGAGTAGATCCCACAGCACGCTGAATGTTTAAGTATAAATAGCAAATGATAATAATTCACCAGTAACAAGTTTTACTTTTCAACTCCATGCTGCAGCATGTGGAAATGTTTTTTTCCCTGCTACTTTCTTTAGAAATTTAAACTAAAAAGCCTTTGTAAAATACAGGCAAACAAAAGCCCAAGAATGTTTATCTCTCTTAAAACCAAAATGCTAGGAGCAAGTCTTTAGTCTACACAAAGTGTGGTTTATTTCAAGAGTAACCAGTGAGATAAAGGCACTTACACCACAATAGTTCTGAACCCACAGGAAGAACACCCTGACTTCTTTGCACTGCTGGTTACAGGGACCTTATTTCGCTGTTGTCTTATGATCAGGACAAGACTCCCAAAGATAGCAAGATAATGCTATCTTAAATGGCCAGAAGTACTGTCAACTTGTTTTATTTTCTTCTTAGAAAGAAGAAAATAAGCACATAACATCAGTCATATGAAAGTAATTTAAAACTGATAAAATCCCCTAAGGAATTTATTGATATTTTCTTTAGGTGATTTTACATTACAGGTTTTACTTATACAGTGCATCAGCCTT
The DNA here is from genome assembly GCF_028551555.1 of Melozone crissalis. Classification (NCBI taxonomy): domain Eukaryota; kingdom Metazoa; phylum Chordata; class Aves; order Passeriformes; family Passerellidae; genus Melozone; species Melozone crissalis. Next base: position 45,405,323 of record NW_026535784.1, on the reverse strand, counting down.
GCAGCTGCAACCAAACAAAAATGAGAGATAAACTAGTTGACAGAAAAATGTAAACTAGAAATGAGGCCTTGACATTCTCCACTGCTGTCATGCCTAATGCAGAATGAACAAACTTGAGCATCTTAATCACTGGGGAGCTATGGGAATGTAAGGCTTCAGGGTCTGATTTGCACTTTGTGAAATTGGGCCCTTTCTGGTTTTCTCTCTGTGTTCATTTCACAGGTGGATAATGGAAAGCTTCCAGCTTGGGTAGAGGAAGATGTGAACAAGGATGAGGTCATCCCAAGCATCACCTCCAAGCTGCAGATCAGTGCAGCAGGCAGAGAAGTAACATTATTATATAAACCCAGTGGCTGTGATTCATCTCAATCCAAAATCAAGCTTGTCATCTCCTAAACACTAAACTCTCTTGTCATTACTTTTAAGTCATGTAGAACAGGTTACTTCATTGCACCATTTGTTTAGAGAAGGAATAAATGTGATGTCCATTGTTTAAATTGTAATGGAAGCCAAAATGCGAGCAGCAATTTTAACCTTCAACAATGACACCAGCTTGTAGGAGAGTGCTCACATTTTGCCTCTACTAGCTGAATGACTTGAGGAAAATTATTTACTAGACATGAAGAGTTAAGGTGAAAGGACTTTCTGCTGGCCTGAAAACAACATCTAATAGCTAATCCTTTCACAAAAAGTCATGAACAATATAGACTGGATATGCCTTTTTGTTCATACATTGCATTGAAGATGTAAGCAGCTATTGATGTTACGTAGTAAGAACAAAGCCAGATTAAAAAAAAAAAAAAGCCCCAGAGTTTTATGTGCTGTCAAATGATAAATGACTGGCAAGAAGGAAAACTTGAGGGGGAAGAACTGGTAATTTTATACTTACAGCATATTTCTGTCATCTACAAAAAAAAATACTGAACATTTTAAAAAGGTAAGATTCTCAAAAACCTTTTGTATGTATGTGCACGAAATCTAACTCAAAAGCATGAGTTTTTAAGAGAGAAAGCAATATAATCCTTTCTCCAGCCTACAGCAGGAAAGCTGATGACTACTGACAGAAATCATCACACATGAAAATGTGACGCCACTATTTCTTTCTGTAGATATAACAAATACAAAGGTTATCTGACATGTAGTCTAATTTGAGCTGGAATTTAGAGATGAGTGAATCATAATAAAAATTCTACAGTAATCAAGTAATGACATGTGCAATTACCTCAAGGCAGTAGGTGATAGCATTAACATAAGGGGACGAATGTGGTGACCCCTGAGATATAGACACAGCTCCCATGTCTGGTGCTAAGGAACTGGGCTTTTCAGGGCCTCTGAAGCAGATCTGGCCCTTTCATGTAGACATTTTTCTATAATTGCAAACACTTCACATACGAGTTCAGAGATGTTGGCACACCTTATTGAGGACATAGGCGATTGATTCTGATTTACTATAAAATAGGATCTGTTATTCCTGCCAGGTAACATTCTCTGCCCATACCTTAAGTGCCATGCTTGATGCAGCAACTTGCTACACACAAATGGAATAATTTATGGATCCGGGATTCCCACTGTGCACTGGATGCTGCCATTCTTTCAAACATCCAGACATCTTCTATGGTACAACACACTGCCATGGAATAGATTTAGGGAGTAAGAAGTACAGACACCTTTGGGGACACCTTTGATTCAAGTAAACTGGATATGAGACAGATATATGTGCAGATATATGCCAAATTTTTTTGCAGACGAATGGAGGCCTAAATCACAAGTACTTTATCACTCGTGCTTGCTAGACAATTCAGGAACATTTCAAATTACAATCTTAGGCTGAGATATGATGCAAATATCATCTACAAAGAAGTTCATGGGACAGCCTTGATTTTTATGAGAGTACATCACATCCCACAAGTTTAAAGCTTTGTGACTGTTCTGAACTAGTTTGTGTCTCCTGGACTCCTGAAACTTTGCAATGGACTAAGTTGACCTAATGTTGCAACTTATCCAAAATGTGTTAATTTATGAGGAAGGTGTCTTGTCATAGAATGACATAAAATCATGACAGGACGTGCCTTCATCACACATCAACACAACATGCCATGAAACTACAGTGAGATGAAGTTATTCTGTGCAGTACAACAAATATGATTCTCTCTAGTGAAAAACCAAAGAGAAAAACTGTGAGTTATGTCAACTGTAGTGACACAACAGCCTGTAACACGAATCCCTTGGAGTCAGGCCAAAACAAACAACTAGCAGAGACAAGATCACACACTCAGAGATGTAAGAGTGGCAAGCGGGTACTGCTGAGAGCTCTTCTCAGAAGCAAACGTTTCTTTGCATGCATTTTTTTGGTGTTAATTTTTTTGCCATTGATACAGCACTAAGGCCAAGTAAAGTAACTCTGAATATTACACACCATATAGTTTAACTGCTTAGTGCCCTTCTTTATTATTTCCTTTTTTCAAAACCATGCCTCTTTAACACACCAATGCGTCTTTAACATGAACTGCCAATTTTTGCAAACAAGAGAGTAAAGAGTAGAATGGCAGCCCTCTGAAAACTCAGCCAAGTCTGGAACAAAAGCAGCTATTTAAACAGTGAACATTGAAAAGTCTGTTAAATCATCTGATTTGTGTAACCTGAGCCATGCTATGTGAGGTGTTTCCTCCCCACTAGCCAACCCTGACTGCCACAAGGGTGAAGAGAACAGGGTTCCTTAGAAATGTCAACCTCTGTTTATCAAAGAGCTTTGTAAAGTTATTTTAATAACATTTCAGCTACAGTGGCTGCCCTTAGAAACTTGCCAAATGCTTCTGATAACTGAATAGGTACCTCAGTAGTCCCAGTATTCCAAGAATTTCCTACCATAAGCAGCAGGAAACATAAGTTAATGCTCAGGCACTGCAGCATCTAATGCCACGCTGGCAATCTTACATGAAGCACACTCTGTGGTGTCCCAAACCAGCATATTCAGCCTTAAGAAAGCAAAATGTACTTATCAGTTGGGATATTACATCAACAGCAGAGTTCCCGAAGCCTGCTGAAGGCCTGAATTCCCGCCTTAAGTACCCTAGATCTCCCCCTTTCCCTGGCTCCAGTGGGCTTCCAGCACTAACAGCATCACAGCCTTCCCATTGTGCCTGCTGGGGCAGCATGGAGTAAGGGTGCAAGGTCAGGGTGCACAAACCCTTCCTTTCCCACACAAATCCTTCCCTGCACCAGAATACCATTATGCCCTCTCAAATCCTACTACTGATTTTTGCAGAGCTTGGAGAAATAACGCTGTTCCCTATCCTCTTTCTGTTGACATGGGCTATTTAAATTTAAAAAAAAAAAAAAAGTTTTTGGAGAGGAAAACAAAGGTGTAAATATCTACATCTCATGTCTTTTGGAACCCATAATGTTTTCAGAGAGGGAAATTGCAATGATGGACAGGTCATGAGAATATTTTGGTGAAAAGATGCATATAGATGGTTCCATCAGAGTTGATGACAATTCTGCCACCACTACTAGTAAGCTCAGGCTTCCACGCTGATCATTTACAATTGACATATTTGGGATGAACAATATCTAAGTGAATATCTACTATCTATTCACCTTTTACCATTTTGCTTACTTGTTCTCCATTAACACACTGCTGTGGTAAAGTAAACATACAGCTTGAGGAATTAACCCCATTGAGTAGCTTTAGACTGACTTTGTATGTGCTCCCCAGATTTTCTCTTGGAGCTGTTAGCATGTTCTGGAGCTGACCTCCTCTGTGATGTCTGTACAGCTCCAAGAGCTTCTTGTTCATAATTAAAAGTGACAGTGCTCCTTTTGGTTAAAATTAACAGAGGTGAAACTTAACAGAAACTGCCTACTCAAGGAGTCACACCACTCTCCATTATCAGATTCTAAATTATTAACTTGCCTTAGTTTTATCATGATTAATTATTAAAATTCAGCTCCTTGTCAACATATTCATCATAGAACTGATAGATTAGCAGTGTCTCCTGCTATATTGGCTGTGCTCTAAACAGTGACCTTTCAGCAGTATTTCATGTCTCAAAAGGATTGTTGTAGTGGCACATTTTACTCAGGATAATAAAAGGAGCAGAAGAAGAAACAATAACCACTACACTAGAAATTCAAGGCAAATCCCTTTTATCTCAAGCATCCATCTGAGTTAACGGGGGAAAACAAGAAGCAAAGCCAGCTGACTTGCATTCTGCAGTAGGAGCAAGAGGGGGTTTCTACTATTTATTTTTTATTCTAATTTTTTATTAATTGCCTCAGTAGTCTTCCCTTAAGACTCAAAATTTAGAGGGATTGAATTGCAGCAAGGTTTGCCTCTAGTCGAGAGACTATAACTGAAACTATTTACTTTCAGTGTGGCATTCTTGGCAAAACCAAAATACTTTGTTATTTCAGGAATTATTTCTTTTCTTTTAAATAGCAATAACTTCAATTCTTTGCAGTGTCCTGCATATTTAACACTTATTGGAAAAGTCAGCTGAATACCACAGATTGTAATCAACATCTTTCTCAGATGCCAGGATTTTTTCTTTCCATTTGAATGCTCAGAGCTTTGCAAGTCATTAGTCCATTAGTACAAAGTTAAAGAATGCCAATCAATGTCATTTAAAGCTGTAGGTCATCTCAGGTTTTCATAAACAATCTTAAGGCTAATGACAGCTACCTACCCTTCTGCTCTCCATTTCATCTTCAGATTTCTTTGAAACATTAGATTTGGCATTTGCAAAGAAATAAACCCTCTGCAGGTGCTGCTTTTTAATAATGAAAAAATAGAAATTATGTTCCCAAAAATCACTATGAGACTTAAGGAAAAGGCAGGATATTGTGACCTAGCTTTATTCTTGCACTTTCTAATATCCTTCAGTTTACTAGAATGATTTGAAAGAAGCCTTGCCAAAAAAAACTGTTACTGTTTGGCTTTAAAGACGCTTTATTCAAATGTTTGAAAAAGTCTTGAGCTCAAGTTACATGACCTGGCAACAGCAAATTCAGGTCTGAGCTCCGGTCAGACCCCCTGCCCAGCCTTAGGGATATCACTTAATCTCTCAAAATGTCTCCATTTCTCCCTCTAAATGAAAACAAACCAATTGCCTGATATTCTTCCCCCTTTTTTTTCCTCAAGATTGCACATTGGTGTAGACCTTTATAGTAAGCTGGCAGGGAGTTAAATATCTCTTGTGTGTCTTCCATCAACTTACTGATTTCTGCCTACCTACAGGGAAAGACCCTTTTGGGAAATAAAACTGCTGAAATCTGAAGCCCAAATTTCCATGAGCAATGAAAAGGTTGTTTGCAAAATCTGCTGTCATCCTTGCACTGTCAGGAAAAGAATTTCACTTCCCAGTCTATCAGAAGTCATATACCTGTGTGGGAATGCCAGCAAAAGGATGGACTGACTCCCTTATGGAAATGTGGGTGCAGACCATCGTGACAGTGGGAACAGTCAGACAGCCAGGGCCAGGGTGAGCCAAAAAAAGCTGTGCTGCATGGAAAGAAGGAATGAGAAGGGAAAACTTTGCATGCCCTTCATTTCTGCTCAGCCATCAATGCAATTCTTCATCACCCCTGCTTTTATTAGAAGGTAAGGTGCTGTTATCAGACAAGGTGAGACCAAGGAGTTGAGTTCTGTGCTCAGGAGTAACTCTCAACAAACAAAGCACTGCAGTGACCCCTGGTAACTGCTTCCCCAAGCCAGAAATTGTCCTTGGCAAGATCAGTGGGAGGTACAAGGACTCCCTTTAGCACTGGGTCTGAAGGGCCATGCAAGGACACTGGGCTTCGTTGCAAGGAGCCATTGTTGTTCTCAGCTTGGGCAATGAAAAGATCCTCAGAAAAGGGAGGAAGAGAAAAACAAGCACCAATCTGACAGATTGGAGTCTCAACTCTGTTATGGCAAATAACCTAAACCAATGGGTGCTGGCTACTCCTGAGCAATTAATTTTTCTGTTAATTACAGCTTCGTAGTTATAAATGTCATCTTTAACAGGTCTGTAGTTTCTAGCCCTCTAGCCTATTAAAGGCTCTCATCTCATCTTTACAACAGAAGAATGTCTCTGTTGGTTTAATTTTTACTTCCAGAAAAGTCCTTCAAAGGCGATAAAGGAAAGAGAGCAAAACCTGAACCACTCTTCACTCTTGCTGTGAAGAGTGATGTTCACTCTTTTTTTGAAGATTTTTCTTCAACATGTGTTACCTGCATCCAGCCTTTCAGTGTTCATAGCATCCAGTAGATTGCTCACTTCCTCAAGGCCTTACTCTATAACAGCTTTCTGCTGGATCACTTATCTTTACCAGAATAAATGAATCCAGTAAATGCCATTCTCCTTTCTAACATTCACCAACTCCTCTGCTAATTTTAACTATAGAAATATTTCTTAAATATCACAGATTTGCTCTGTCTAATGTCCCTGTCATGCCACCAAGCCACCCCAAGTAAAATAAATGTTGTTCATGAAGCTACTCCAGATGAGTCAGCAGGGCAAGGAAACATGCAGCTGTGCAGACTGAGCATGCAGTAGGTTCAAACTGGGTTTGCAAGCAAGGTGACTGCCAGGGGTTTTTTTTATTATTTTGTTTTTCTTTTGTCTTTTTTTCTCTTTCTGGCCCTCTTTCCTCCAGTACAAGGAATAACTTTAAATTATCTTGCACGAAAAAACCAGAAATCTCAAAGGCTCCCAGGCCCTCTTCAGTCTCCAATGGACTCACTCAGACCTAAATCCCAGTTCATGCCTTTCAGAGCTCTTCCACAAACCCTTTTCTCAGTGTTAGTGAAGGGCTAAGGCTGGCTCTTTAGGAGGACCACCCTGCAGTACCAGAGCTAAAGAGCACTGACAGGCAAGAGAGAAAGCAGCTGATGGCAAATGGTTGCCATTGAAAACCCCCACCCGTTGTTCCAATTGCCAAATTACCTGGCATTCACCATTAACCTAGGTTACAATAGCCTCCACACAGCCTGGGCAGCAGTGCAGATATTTATCAGCAGAAACACCAATTGTCAACCTGCTCCATCCTCCTCCCCAGCTGTCCATGCTGCCCTGCACTCCACAGACAGCAGCTCCCTGATAATCGGAATCAAGCGCTGACATTGGGAACCTTTTCATTACTCACAGTGTATTGCTGGTTTGTAAAATATAGATTAAGCACAGAGTCACGCTGTGCCCTACATCAGGCTACTGTTGTTACATGTTTATTAAGGAAGTGATTTAAAAGGGAGATCATGCAGCGAATTACCAATCCTGCACAACCTACTAAAAATTGGGTGATGAAACAACATAATCATCATACATCAGCTTCCCATTACCTGATTTAGGGTAATTTGTATTCTCTGCCTCTGTGCAAACAGAATGTCACTTACTGCACTGCCAAACTTTATTTTAAGAGTTAAAAGGTGGGTTCATTATTCATAATGCTAACAATTGGGAGTAACTAAAATGTTCCATATGCCAGAAATCAAACCTGTTAGCATGGAATTGGTTACAGGAGATTTAAACCAAATTAAAGCTCCGACAACATTAGTTTTAGAATGGGAAAGCATAAGAAAGAAGAGTTGCACAAAGACTAATTCAATGCATCTGCTCCTGCAGGCTGTTTTTGTGTTTCAAACACATATTGAAAGATAGAAAAGTTAATTATTTCTCTGGGCTAGGACAGCACGTGTGTGAGATGATGAGCAAGTGAGATGACAAGCACAGGCTGGTGTGTGCACCAGAGAAAGTCAGATGGCCCTGCTTTTGTCCTCTTCCTTCAGCTGGGGTAGGACACCTGCCAACACCCATGGTAACTGTCACCCAGGGCTCTTGTGGTTCTCCAATTCCAGACCTCCGGTCAGGAAGTGTTTTGAAGACCAGTAAACCACTCAGCCCTGGTCTCCTCTTCATAAATAATTCCTCACGGCCATTGAGGAAGACTAGAGCTGGCTTTCAGCTTCATTATGGTTACTTGAGAGCACTCTCTGGTCTGGCATCTTCACAGACAGCTTATTCCTCTGTGGGAAATTCTAGTGGGCTATGGGGAGTGGTGAAAGAGAGCCGTCAGCAGTGACTACTTGCCTAGCTGGAAGCCACACTCCTGTGCACTTTCCATGCAATCAATCATGAAGGAAAGGTCAACAGACAGCTTTCAAATAACCGATCCATTTAACTACTGACATTGATCTGGGCCAGAGAAGTGGAGTTGGTGTGGGGGGAGGGGGAAGGCAGAGTTCAGTGGTCAATCAGTGGAAATCTAAGCCCCTTTCAGTCTAATGGGAAGCCTAAATGCAGTCCTAAGCTTTCTGCTTTAAATCTCACAGCAATTTGCTTAAGGCACTACGGGACGTTTACATGCTTGTCTTATAAAGTAAGCAAAGAAAATTCCTGCATAAAATTAAATAGGTAAACCAGAAGAGATCCATATTTCACTGAATAATGCAGTGCTGCTCCAGTAAGTGTAATGGGTGGGATAGAGAAATAACAGGGAGAATCCCTGGCATGGGTCCCAGGGCCAACAAAACTCCAGCTGTTTTGCTTTGGCTTTGGTTAGAAAGATGTTCTTCCTCCCATGCTAAGCATACCCTCCAGTGCAACCCAAGGCAAACTGTCACCAGCCTTTATGGAGAACAATTAATTACCTTCCAGCTAAAAAAATAAACAAACAAAAAAACCAAAAACAAAAAAACCCAAACAACCCTACCTCACAATTGCCATATTAGAGCTTTCCAACCCTGAACCCTCTTGCGAAGAGCCAGCATCTTGCAATAAATCTCACAGGAACAACGTAGAGCAATACACAGCTGACAAATCACTGCCCAGGCTCAGTTCCAGATAACTCTGGTCCATATTCTGTCAGTAGAACCCTACAGCCACCAAACAATATTCTCTGCAGGGTAGATTTAACTCGCTGCATAGATGCCACAGAGCACAATGAGTCTACCCAGGAGAGAGAGGGCAGGTTTGCTGTTCTCACTTCAGGCCATCGTGGCAGAAGGATGGCTAGCCCTGGATCCTAAGCTGTGCTCCCAGACCTCTTTCCACATCACTTCACATGAACCACACCATCTGCACTAAGGATATGTGCATTCCACTAGCACCTACAGCCACTTGAATGGGCCTTTTAGTGACAATACACTGAAAGTTATCTAAACCAGGACTTCGGTAGCTAAATTCAGTCTTTTACCAGATCAAGCACTTCATCCTGCTGTACTTCAAATCCCCATCAATAAAGAGAAATAACTATGTCTTGTGGGCATAAAGTAGGATAAATATATGTATTATGATATGCTCAGTGATAAGGATAATGAAGCATAAAAGACAGACAGCCTGACCAAGAGAACTGAAATCAGTGGAAGGATTCCCTCTGTATTAATTGGGCTTTGACTGTAGTCTCCATTTAAAGGGAACAAGGCACACAAGGATTTCTTCGTTCCTAAGCTGGAGGTACAGAACAATTCTCTGAATCCCATAAGAGCTATTTCTCAATCAAGTGTGGTAAGAAAAGAATCTCTGCATGAGACTCTGCTACAGAAAAAATATGACATGAAATCCTGCATGTGTTTATGTATGTGTGTCAGGGGAAATGATATTAAATACAAGGGAAAAAATAGAATTAGATATCAAAAACAGGATTAAACCATAAAAATCTGTCCAGTATGGAGAATCCAGTTTGTAAGATAATCTTTCCTATAAAAGGCAGAATATTAAAGTAAATAACTCAGAAAAACCCAGGAGAATCTGAGCTTTCAGTAACCAGCCAGATGGAGAATGCAATATAGGCAAGCGCACTGCATGCCGCATTTCATATATCTAAGAAAAAAATAAAAAGCAAGCTATTTCTGGGGAACATTATTGCTCCTCATGGTTCCCTCAATTATTTCTTCGTTCTGCTCTTCCCCATGTGCATTGCCGCTATTAGTAGAGTCAGTCATTTGCACTGAAAAGTACAATTTTGTTGTGGCATTAATCACACAGTTCCTGCTCTCTCCATGGCATGGAGAAGTCTCAGCTCCCCGCTCTAACTCCCTACCACACTGCACTCTGTAAATACATTTCTTGCACTGAGCAAGGAATCCAACCCAAAGGTACACATCAGTCTGAACAGGCTTCTCAGCTTTCATTTTGTCCAAACAGAGGGGTCTGTTAGTCAGTCCTTTTCCAGGGGAGTCTGTGCAGACAGGCTGGGAATGCTGATGGATCCTTTAAGGGAAAAGCCAGCAGTCACGACAGACCTTAAGCCACAGCTCTGAGCGAGAAAATCTCTTTCTCCTGTCCCATGCCACAGAACTCTTGCTGCCTCCACCCAACTGGCACTCCACTGATTTACCAATCCCCTGCACTTCCAAAAATCCAAAGCAGTACATGTCCTGAAAAATGAACTCCATTAACTTTCAAAATAGTCAGCAGCTTTACTGTCTTGGTCTTTGAAGAAAGAGCACAAGGACCTAGATTTTGGGCAGCACTAAGATGTGCCATAGAATGTTGCCACTCCTCTCAAGTACACAAGTAATAAACAATGGATTAGAGCTACTAAATTTCTGTGCTATTTAAAAAATTATTTATTCTATTTTATTTAAATTCTCTCTGCTTTGATTATCTATAATGAAAATATAACCTTTTGTTGTAAACACGTTCTGAGGCTTAATTAAGCCTACAGGCTGGAGTAATACAGAGTAAAACTGGTAAAGGAAATAATGCAAGAGGATTCTCAACTCCACAGTACAAACTGTCTAACACCCAATTAAAGGCAGACGTAGGGCAAACTAAACAGGAAAATGGTACCTCAGGGGAAAAAAAAAAGCCAGCAAATTTTGGCATATTAATTTAAAGGAACTCTGTTTTCTAAACACCCATGAGGATCTAGACTTGGTATCTAAATGTCTTTGAAGATTGCAGTCCTACCTATGTCCAGCCAGCTTGCATCCACCTATCTCTGAACAAATCCCACTAGAATCAGTGGTTTAATTCTGGATCTCCTTCCATCTTGTGTTAATTATTTACATGTGTAGAGCCAGTGTGAGCTGATCTTGAGCATCACAGCACAAGTGCCTGCAGAAACTCCCACCTGATGACTGAGACAAGAATCATTCAGCTCCAGCAGGAAATCTAATCATCAGCTTTTACATAATGATAATATCTGCCACATTATCCCACAGGGACAGAATTCTGTTTGGGGTTGCTTCTTTTAGGCTGACATGTCACAGTCAAGGAAGAGCATAGACACAGGGAGGCTGGTATAGGAATACAACATGAAACAGTAGGTTAAACATGTTCAGAAAAAACAAATAACCATATAGGCACATATTTTACTGAAATAGACCCATGTTTCTCTAAAAACTGTTTAAAAGAAAAAGCACGATTGTTTAATGAGAAATGTGAAATCAAGATTTAGTGATCCCCAGCTCTTCAGCTGGATAAGCAACAACTTGCCCTTATTTTGATTAAGGAGAGCTATTACATGTTTTTCCTGAAGCTATTATTCTGCTAGGAGCATGCTGTAATTTGCAAGTTCCTTCAAAAATCTTCCTTTAATGAAATGAATAGGAAATTAATGCTACCAGGCAGAAAGCTTTTAGCTAACAGTTTCTAACACTTCTCTCTGAGATATTGGAAAGCAATTTTCATTTACCAGCTATCTAAAGGTGCAAACAACCTGAAGTTCCACTGACAGCACTTTGATCCTCTTGTCTGCAGTTGTCAGACATCTTTGGTATGGAGACAGCACACAGCAACTGTGAAGTCTCCTGCCCAGAAACACTGACACACAGTATGAGCCTGGACCCAAAGTGACAAAAATTTCAGAAAACAGTTTTCCACTTAAGGCAAAATGGGTCTAAGACATATTCCTATTCCAAATATGATCAAGACAAGTTGGGTTTAAAACTCCCTCTGGCACCTGTGCATTGAGGGAGATATTACATACGGTCATAGTAAAACCGAAATACAGATTAATCACAGAACAGTGGAAGGAAGGGTCTACCCAGACTGAAACCCAGGACAGCAGGCAGTTTGCACAGAAACAAAAAGAGAAATTATGTCTTTACACTGGTCTGAAGCAATGCCATGGGAAAAAGGGCAAGACTAATTTAAAGACTGAGACAAGAACTGATAAACCCATCCTCAATCAGCCTTAGGAGCAATTAACTAACCTCTGCTACTCTCATCTAGTTCTATTACTCAGAAGAGGTAAAAGTCCTCAGCTTGCCAAAGGACTTGAGAAGCCCTAAAAACACTCACATGGCTATGGCTAGGTGCTGGGCTAGTGAGTGGGGTCCCATGGCCATAGGAAAATACCAGTTAGTACCAGGATCATAAAATTTCATCTTTGAATGGCAGCTGTAGAGACAGCATTGAGAGAGTGAGGCAACCATCAAGAATGAGATGAGGCCCTAAAGCAGAGGTGTACCAGTGATTCAGGGATGCAACACTTGCTGCTGTTGAATCAGCACTACCACATCACAGAGCCACATCAACACATCTGCTGCCTTTTCCTTCCATGGGAGTGTGGGATACAAGCTGGCAGGCACACTCTGGACCCAGTGCTTTCCTCACACTTATGGCATACTAACAGAGCCCCTGCAAGCCTGAAAATACCACAAGTGGTATCAGTGCTGTCCCTTTCTATCCAATAAATGGCGGTGCAGAAGGAAGGGCATGGTCAGCTGAACCCACATCAATGCCAACAGGCACTGGTGCTCAGGCGTGCCCAGTAACACCAACCCTGCAGACTGAAATGGAGAAAAAAAGCCATGTTCCTCCCACTAGGAAGAGTTAGGTTGGGAAGGACACAGGGAGTACTCTGTGCTTCACTCCCCTTAATTCTTCTCTCAGGAGCCATGCTTTGAAGCACTTTTGAATTACATGCCTGACACTGACTTTGAACAAGCTCTCAAAGTGATGCATGTCCTCTTAACTGACTTTTTATTTGGAAATACATTATTATATGGCCTTCTAGAGAGATGGAGTTGTCAACCACATGAATGACAACCCATGGCAGAAGACCAGCTCACAAACTCCCCTCTTTCTCACTGTCACTTGCAGGAACCTTACAACTGAAAGAAAGGCAAATCATTAATCATTGCTTGCTCATCATCTTAGTTAGAGCAGACGCAGGAATAAATAGACAATTGATGATCTTTCTTCACTAGGAAACAGGCAAATTCTTTTAAAGGAGATGAGATACTAAATTCTATCATGTCTAGGCACAGCTCAAAATCAGGACTAGCTTTTCCCAGCTTAAATCTCTCTACAGCTTCTCAAATGTGGTATTTGCCGTCAATCTCTACAGAGGACAATCTTAAAAAGTAACAGTTTCCTACACTATGTTATCCATTATTCACTTTTTAATTATATTAGTAAACAATTGATCACTGACCTCAAATATTACTTGACTTTTTGGTTAAGAAGCCTGAAATTTCTGAGACCTAAGAGAGGATGGAAAGCTCATGTGTGAAATTTAATCACAAAATAAGGAGAGTTCTGATGCAGAGCAGCAGACAGGCTGCACACATCATTGTTAGGGTACCCACAGACCAGCTATCACACTTAGGGGATTGTTTCACATCAAGGAAAAGAAAAGGCACAGGGGCAAAGACCAGGCCCTGGGCCTTGGATCTCTGTGCTCAGAGCCATAATTAGGGGAACTCAGGTCAGGCTTCCTTTCTTTCTTGCTATCACTTTGGACCAAAGGATCCTCCTTCTGCTCTTCATTTCTGCACACTTCACAGACGAGACCCCAGGGGGCAGGGGATGGTTTCTCACAAAGCAGCCTTATCTCTGCGATCAGAGCTGGCTCCTGCAAGAGGTCGGGCTTGCAGGGAGAGGAAGGACTGGAAGCTGGACTCCTTGGCAGTGCTCAGATCATTATAGCTCCCACTTAAAGAAACCTCACACTTTTCCCAAAACTGGGAGGAAAAAAATCAAGCATCCTGACCAGCTCTTGGAAAGGCAGGGTCCATTCCCAATTAATTCTGCACATCACAAGAATGCTAAATTTCAGATGCCGGTGGTCCACCCATCACCTGGGCAGTCTCACTGAGGCCAGCAGAGCCAGTCTCTTGGGGCAGGGAGGACACTCTGACTTCAGAGGGAAGGACAGACCTGCTTGCTGCACCAGACCTGCTTGCCCTGCTCCTTTATTTTTCAAAAATACCCAGTTAACTTGGAATTCAAATGCAAAAGCATTCTTCTCCATTGCCTTATAGATGTGTACAAACTCATCACCCAAGAAAAGGTTGCTATACTCACAAAATCCAGTCTCTCTCTCTCCCTCTCTCCTTACTTGCATCTGTTTCTGTGTTTTCAGAACCTCCCCCCTGTTCACAATAAACAAGTCATCCTCTTTGTCTCTCTGCAACTCACATATTGCTTTTAATAGCCTTGCTTGACAACTTATTCCATATGTTTGTTTCCCTCTGAGTAATAGTTCTGCCTGAATTTCCTTTCGGTTCTAATTTCCTAATAATTAGATTGACTGCATAGCTCACTCTTTAAAAAAGCCCCAAAACTTAAACCAACAAGCAATACAACATACAAACAAAGCACCATGAGAATAGATTACTAGCGGTCTACTTTATTATTATAATTTTCAGCCTCTGTTCTGTTAATATTCTTGTCAGAGAAAAGCAGAGAAAAAAAGGAGAATAGGTCTCTGGCCATCTAAATGCTTGAGTGGAGGAAAACTGCTGTCCATTCTCAAAAAAAAAAAAAAAATCCATGTAAATATGACCCTTTTATTGTCCCTGAGGTCTAGCTTAGAGCCTTCAACAATAACATCAGTTCTTTGGATCTATATTATTCCATCTTAATGATGAAGCCAGTAAATACCTGTATGTTTGCCTAACATTTTAAAGGCTGTTTTGCTGCAATGAACATTAACTTCTGGCTCATTCTGAACAAAGAACATCACAGTCAAGATGTGGTCTAGTTAGCGTGGTTTAGTCTCTTTTTTATATCCACCTTTTTCATTATGATATTTTATCTTGCAGAAAATGGCATTTCTTTGGCATTTATCTCTTTTCCATTAAAGCTGTGTTTAAAACAGAACAAGTCTATGAAGAATTTGGCCTGTAAGACCAAAATTCCACCAATTCTGTTTGTACTTGATTACAGTGGTAGACCCAAACAACCACAGCTAGTGAGTCCTTTAACCACATAATTTACAAGAATGTTCCCAAGAACGTCTCTGAAAACTAACCACACTACCTTTCCAAATTAGCCACACACACACCCAGTGCTACATGTAAGCCCAGGATCAAGTCTGCCATCTATGCAATTCAGAACAGATCCAGGAGAGCCCAGAATTGCTCCTGTGGTTATCTTACCTAAGCTCCTACTCCTAGGAGATGGGAAACCTCATCAGATGCTGAACTCACAGAAGTCTCTTCAGACAAGAGTTGACAGCTTTAAGGGAAAAAAAATGCTTCTCTATCTTCTCTTTATTTTCCTCTTGTTCCTTGACAACACATTAGCCTAGAGGGAGTAGTAACTAGCCCAGGAGTTTCTGGATCAAAATCCTGTCTTTATGTATTTGAAAATTCATACAAACATTTATGCAAAAGAAAAATAAAGGCATGTATGACCCATACCTTCTTTTCTTCTTGTCAGTGCTGCCTCTCAATGGCTTGGGTAAAAGGGATTTTCCTCCTATTATTATTTTACCCTTCTTCAGACAAATTTCATTTTTCAGCTGTGATACTCTCCACCAAACTCTCCAAAACAATTTCCTACCAACTCTTCCCCAGCAGACCCCCAACAATCAAAGCCCACAGTTGCTGTATTTCTTTTTTTTCCTCCTTTCTACTTTTTTTTTTTTTTTAAAGGAGGAGAATAACATTTTCCTCAGACAGCTGAGTGATTTTTTTTTCCTTTCAGGGTGGAAGAACAGTATACCCAGAAGGACAATCTTGTGAGCTTACCATTAAAAAAACCTAGCCTTCTCCACACTCCTGGAAAAGGTGTGAAAATGGGAAACATACAGGGCCAAGAAGTACTTCACTACCCACAAAAAGCATGAGTAAGCAATGACGGGCTCTACACAGCCAAACAGAGCAGAGTGGCCTTGGCATCAATATCAACTTTAGTTCAGCCTTGAAAACTTTGTATGAAGTGGCTGGAAAGTTGTTCAGAACTGTTTTTTTTCCTTTTCTCCACAGTGCCTGGATTACTTTCAGAAAATACACTCCCTGGCACTAAATAGTTTGCCATAGCCTCACACTTACTGTAAAAACAGAAGGAAAAGAGCTGCTGCACAAATCTGCCATCACACAACTCATCATTCCTCCACTTCTCCCATTCTCAAGGCTGCTCAGAACAGTTCCCACTTGTGCCTGGCCACATCTCTATTGCTCCTAGCTGAAATGCATCTTTACAAAGCTCACTTTATTAGCAGTGCTCCCAAAATGCCAGAGCACATGTGAAACATTGTCAGCCCCTTTGCCTTTTGAAATATGTCTTTGCACAGGGCATCTTTCAAAACAATAAATCCTGGATGCTTAATCAGCGGCAGGCTAAGAAAAAACAAGCTTCTCCATAGCCAGTGATAAGGAGGGGGGTTTATTTCTTCTTTGCTCGAACTTGCAGTAATGAACTTGAGTGTTTTAGAAGTAACATAAGACAAAGGTGTTGCCAAAAGTCAGAGATGAAGTTACTGAAATTTGACTCGTAATCATTTGCTGGCTTCACGCCACCCCCGGCCAAGCGGCGCGAGTGATCAGCAGAGGCCCGGGGAGCACTGCAGCACCAGGCACAGGCAGGGGCTGGGCACACAAGAGGCCAATTCAGAGCAACTGGAAGGCATCCCAGAAAAACAAACCATGGAAATGTTTCAACCACCAAGCCAGGCCTTCACTAAGCCTCTCAAAGAGGGAGCTGGTACAGCCAGCTCCCAGCAAGGATGATCAGTGAGCCATGGGGCTAGCACTAGCCCTGCCACCTGGGAGCCCTGCACTCCTCCTCTTCAGGCCATCTTCTGTGGCCATTTCAGCAAGCAGACCACATGCACGGCAGTGAAACATCAGGCTGTCCTGCAACCCTCATCTGCTAGTATTTCATATTTTGGGTGTACTCCTGGGAAAGTGCTTACTCATTTCACTCCAGAGGAAGCGAGGCAGCCTCGCTGCCTCAAGAATAATTTATTGTCATTAATAATAATACACTGATATAGAACTTTTCATCCCAAAGGATGAAAAAAGCAATTTAGAATCTCCAAGCAATTTTCAGAGTGGAATAGTTTGTGCTTTAAGGCACACGCAGCAGTGACACTGGAATGTCCCTGGCTTGTCTGTGCCAGTTATGTGCACAGAGGAAGTCTGCCATGCCAACAGAATCAGCTGATGCCCTCCTTGGCAGCACAGGGAGAGGAAACAGTGGCAGTGGGTGAATTAAACATGGCACGGGGTGCAAAACCATCTACACTACTGCATTTAATGGGATGAAGCCACTGGGGCCACGATAACCCTTTCTCTGGGCAAATGAAACAACCCTCCCTGCATGAATTAGTGCAAAAAGGAGAGGTGATAGACCAAGTAATGGAATTTTCAGAAAAGAAAGAGTAAAAGAAGACCAGAGAGATACCAGTGGTTTCTTCACTCATGCTTCCTTTGCTGCCCAAAACTAAGATGTAGTGCTTGCTGGAAACCAGTAGTTAAAACACCAGTGTGCCCTTGATGCTTTTGCATCTCTCAGACTGGAAAAGAAAACAGACAGCAACAAGAACTACTCTTTGGTCACGATTTCCCGCTGCCACCTGAGTGCCCAGCACAGCAAACTCTGACTTCAAAAAAATAAATTAGACAAAAATTGAGAAAATATAAAGCTGCACAAATATTAACAAGTTTGTGCACTGTTAGGGTAAGGTATTTCTCATGTAGATCTGAATCTTCCTTCCCTTAGCACTTAATGCATAATCTGGAGAGATAAACACATAACTTCTGCTTAATAACCACCCAGAGAGAAGGGCAATGCATTGCTCCAGGGAGCAGCAGTTGCAGACAGAATTTTGCTCCATAGGTCACTTATTCAAAGGCAACCTACTTTACTAGGGATTCAGATGTATTAGTATCTGCTGGTGCTGCTTGGTGGCTTGCAAGTAAAACAGTTTTTCAACCTCATATGAGTTCTTTGGATGTGCAAATCTCTAGCTTACACAGATGTTGTAAGATCTCCAACTGCAGACAGGAGGGGAAGGGTCAGTGTAGTGAAAGAGGTCTCCTTTCCCAGTTGGTCCAGCTGATCTGTCCAAATCTGGACTGAAGGTGGGATCGCCATCCTCCTGGCATGACCCTCACACACCTCTTCTTCCAATCTCCCTCTGAGCCCTCTTTCCTTATGTCTTCATTTACCCAAACCTCTTTGTATTTCCACTTTTACAATTCAGATCTCCAGTCTCAAAAAGATCCAACAAATCAACCAACTCTGTTAGCACTTCCCATTGTGAACTACAGCTCTCCTTTCCCCACATCTCACCCCTCAGCTTGTTGGGAACACAGTTCATATAAAGGCAGAAATTAAAACAGTTGAAACAAAATTAGAGGATGAAGGCACGGACAAATCCCCATTGCCACTCAAGGCTGATAGATTTCTAAGCCTTGACTTAAGCTAAGAAGTTGTGCTAAAAATAGGTCTGAGTACAAAGCATTGCCAGTGCTGAGACTTCTATCACTGCTAGACTTGGGAATTTCTTTATGACTTTTCCCAATGAACAGAGAGCCTTATAAACACACTTCAGAAACCTTTGGGGTGGGAAAAAAGAAAATAAGGGGGATAAAATGGAGATCATAAAAAATATTTATGGAGCTGTGAATCTGTTTACCTGGAGTGTAGGTAAGAGAAACAAGTATGCCATGCATCAGGTTGTATTCTGGAATGAAAAATTCTGCTTTTCTTTGCATGCTATCCGGCTCACATCCATGAATTCTTTCATAAGACTACAATAAAATTTTCATTAAGCATTTGGGGATTTAAGGAATCATTTGTGTGTGCTAAAATCAATATTAACTTGTATTGTTCACTGGCAAGTCACTCTAATAGCATTATACAAAATGTTTTCAAGTGCACTGAATGAGTGATGATGGTATAAATCAGTTTGGGGGAAACTTTTATTGCAGTAAATGCAGGGTTGTTATTTTATTCTTAAACAGCCTTTACCAGCATCAAAGGGATGTAATTGATGCAATGATTTCAAATATTGATGGCTGCTGACATATGATTGTACAAACATGCAGAGAGAAATTAGGATAGGCCAGGCTATTACAGCTACAAATAAACTTTTAAGCAATTTAGGAGTACATTAAAGGGAAGCAGAACACTGGGAGGACCGAGCAGCTGACTCCCATGGCTACTGCTGAATAGGCAGAGATAGACAGTGCCGCACAGCAAATGCACACTTGCTGCAGACTGAGCAGGTCTGAAAAACCAACAGTCTCACCACCCCCAAATCATCACAGTAAGACCTGTAAACCTGCATGGAACAGCCACAAACTCACAGGGAACTTTGGGATTTTGAGTACCAGCTTCCTTGGAGGCTGAGGCACTTTACCCTTGCCTTGCTGAGCCATGGGCCTGTGGTTTTCTCCCTGTACATGTCCCTAAAGCTCCTGAGCAGTGAGTCTTGCTCTGCTGTGAGTGCTCTGTGTGACATTTCACACGAGTCCAAGCTGGGGCCGCCTGCCATAGAAGAGGGACAGACAGTGGCATTTCCTCTGCCTCGTGGGCAGGGACAAACCAACTGCTTCCTTTAAGGATGCAAAGCCTTGAGCACATGGCAGTATTGCACCCAAAGCATAGAATCAATATGGTGGCCAATGGGGAAATTCTATTTTCACTGCAGTAGGATGTAAATTACTTTTTAAATTTGTGCATGCCTTCTTATTGTATAGCTGTCTATATAAATAAACCTTTGTAGATATATATGTATATGTAAATATATATAATATCACCAGGAACATCTGGAAAAAGAAGAAGAAATGAGTGTCTTTATCTGAGGAGGGACTGACACATCACTCCTGCATTAGTTTCATCAGGAGCCAAGCTAAGAACTCTCTTCTGTTTTTGAGTCTCCCTTCCTGGGCTAACCAGTCAGCAGGGATGCTGAGTGACCTCTACCCAGTATTCCTCAATATTTTTCCTATCACAGTTCTTTATGCCTATGAAAACAGCTTATAGAAACTTTTATTATTTTTTATGAAGTCACACTTTGAATGCTAAGGAAATGTGCTTGGGTTTGTTGTTTCTTTTTTTCAAAGATTATTTTCAGGGTCTAGGATTTTTAGATTGGTTTACAGTATATGGTCACAAGCTATGTATTATACATAAAATTGATGATATATATTTTCACTTTGTTTTTAAATCTAGGCTTCTCAGAGTTCTTCCTCAAAGAAAAAAATAAAACTGGCTCTCCAAATTATTAACAAATAATATCTACTGCAGACAGATTTTCAAATTATTCTAAATTGCACGGCAACGTTGATTTGAATGTGGTTACGGCAATTTACATCACTGCAAGACCTGACTGAAATGAATATTTCAGGCAGTTCAGTAGTACTGGTACAGGCTGTTCCCATTTGTATATTTAATATCCGAAGTTAAGTGTAAATTTGCAAATAATAAATGTGCTCATGACTATATCTATATGCACACACTTCTCTCAACACTTCTAACAAGCCTTGAAGAACAATAATGAACCAGGCTGAATATTCAAGCCAGTGTCTAAGAGCAGAGATCCCCCCACATTCACTCATAAACAGAGTTGCTTCCAGGGAAATCAAAGCCAGAGGGGTCGGAAGAAAGGGCAGATTGGGGGGACCACACAAACCACCATATATTTTGGGAGCATCATATTCTCCCACTGCAGAAGTTTTCTTGTGGTCCAGCACTGGCTGCAGTGGGGATAGGAAGGGTTGGCACTGGGACAACTGCCTTGGGTTAAATCATTCATTGCTCTCTGTTGAATATCAGGATGAAAAAGACAAATTTTTACACTGTCTGTACAGATACACCCTCAAAACATTTTTCTGATATTAGTTGTATGGGAAGATTTCTCAAAGACCTACTACTTGTAAAAACAAACCTTCCAACATCTCAGACCACAAAATCCCAATTGCACAGACAGGCAGTAATTCTTGCAACCTTTTCAGTTGAGTAAAATTTCATCTCATTAGCAGAAAATTAAATCAAAGCATGTACTTATGTTTAAGTGGACAGCAAGGGATTGTGTAGAATTCATTGCTGCTCTGCCATCCCTGAATTCAGTACCTCAGTTGAGCAGTCACAGCCACACTCCTAGATGCTCTTAGCCCACGTCCAAAGTGGACATGCAAAAACACGACAATTAAAACTTCAGTGCTATCTTTCCAGGTTTTAAAAACTTCTGATGCACTAAATGCAAGGGACTGACAGCAGTAGCTGTGATCTTCATTTTTATCTGTTGCGGAGGTTATTTGGCGGGGATTTGGCGGGAGCACTACAACGCTGAAGAGGTTTAGAGCGTTTCTCAGCAGCAGAGCGGCATGAGGAGGTTGGGGGCAGCGCTGCGGAGTTCCCAGAGGAGCCCCGGCCCGAGCCGGCCCCGCGCTGCCGCCAGAGGGCGCGGGCAGCATTCCCAAGGAGCCGCTTCCCCCTGCCCGGCCCTGCCCGGCAAAGCTCCCGGCTCGGCCGGCACCGCGCGGCCCCGCAGCAGCCGCAGGATGCGCTGAGCCTCAGCAACGAGGGCCTGCCTTCGGCAGGGTGTGAGCACCCCGGGGCTGTCAGCAAACCCCGGCAGCGTGCCACGATCCTGGCTCGGCGAGCTCGGAGAGCAGCCCGAGCATCCCCATAACTCAATTGGCCTCTGCCCGGCAGAGATGCGCAGATTGGTATGCAAAGCAGAGGAGCGGCTGTGTTGGTGTCAGGGACAATTAAGGTCTCTGCTCCCCTGCCCATTAGCTGAGTGATTCGGAGCTGCTGGAGAGGTTTAGTCATTCCTGTGGGAGATAAAGGACATGGATACTCTGTCTGGGGATATTGATTGAGAGGGACACAAACAGTAGCTAGGATACCTTTTCAGTGACACAGAAGTTAATGATTTAGTGATTCATAGAAGAAAAGCTGCCTTGCCACCTTTGGTAATTGTTTGCATTGCAGATAGTGCCACATGAAGTGACCTTGTCAAATTAGCACAAGCCTGGAGCACTGTACAGCAGGTAACTTGCTGGCAAACTAGAGACTGAGGTTCTCAATATGTGAATCTCCACACATGCGCACACTCTGTTCTCCATCCTGATTGAGCACAATTTCTAGGAGCTCTTTCTAGTACACAGTAGTTCAGAACTGGATTTCTCTTCAGCTATTCCCATCCTCTGGTGAAAAATCCCAAGAACTCCAACTCTTACTTTCTAACAGACAAGAAAACTAAAACCCACTCCCCTACTTTTCCTCTACATAGTACAAAAGCAAAATTAAGAGGCAAAACATTAGAGCAATCCTTCTTGGAATCCACAGGAAAAGGGAAGCTGCCTAACTACTGGGGAACCACAGTGCTGTAGCAGAGCACAGTTGCTCCCCTGTTGGCTTGCAAGCCACAAGCACAGCAAAGCAAAGCCAATCTGAATGTGAAGCAAGCTCTCAGAAATCTGAGTAAGAAATGGGCTCAGCTGCTGGATTACAGGCCCCAAGAGACTCTTAATGGGCTACAGAGACTGTCACCTGCAGGCTACTGTTTGGCTCAAATTCACACTGGCTGAAAGTTTCCACCAGATGATGACTTGCTGGTGGTCTGTCTAGAATATGATACTGCCTTCCTAATCTTTTAGTTGTTCTTCTTATTCACTCTAACTTTGATATTTTGTCTGATTTATGCTTTCTACTAACTTAAATTGTGATTTTTTTTTAACATTTCATGCCTCTCTAGTAAATTCAAAAACCACTGGTGTGAAGAGGACACTTTTTGAAGCAGTCATTTAACTTTGCTCAAAAAGCCAATGGCATAATGAAAAGCACATATATCAATGCTGCTACAAAAAAAAAAAAAAAAAAAAAAAAAAAAGAAAGAAAAGTGAAAACGTCTGTTCTTCCTGTTTAGAAACAGCTGGGCTTTGCCACTGGATGTGGAACATGTTACCCATGACGTGGTGAAACTCTACACAGGAAAAGCAGAGCAGTTTTATGAGAGGTGTGGCTGAGCATCTTGCCCCCAACTTGTCTGGGGAGGGGGGAATAGAATTTAGTATAAATGTGTCCACAGGGATTTGTAGCTTTTCCATTATAGTGTTCAACATGAACAATATATTTCATGGCATCCATGTTTTTACAGACTGTTGTGATGGAGGCACTCTGTTCCTCTTGAAGCTAATAGAAAATTCACTGTATAGATCAATTCACTATATCCTGAAATACGTACATATTTCAGACCCATATATACCCACTGCACCTCCCTCTGAAATGCAGCGATGTTTGAAGATGTCTAAATAACAAACTGAAGTGGGAGTGAAATATTTTTCCCTAAACATTTCCAATTATTTGCATTTAACTCATTGGTGTGACTCCTGTTTAATTTCTTGGGCATTATACCTGTGCAATACTATAGTGCTACTGGGGGTAAATCAGGACCAAGACTTTTAATGTCCCATCCAGGTTTCATGAGGCTTTAATTAAGGTACCTCAAGAGCACTGGGCACTCAATTGCTTCTTTTTTCTTGATTAATTAAAGAAAATACTTTAGCTAAAACCACAACTTCTTTGATGTAGATTACTCATACCTTCCTCCCTCCTCCCAAAAATATTCAGCATTAAGCATATAAATCATACTGAGCATTACCAACCTAAAGGGAAGTGACAGATGACTGTGACTGCCATTAAATGTTTATTGCATCCCTGCCATGTAATGCAATTAGATGGCAAGGAACATGTAATGTGTATTGCTCTGGTGGGAGAATGGGGAAATTATTGAATTTTCTCTCTTAATCTATTTATATCTTGCAGTGGGGCCATTAGGTAGATTAAGCCAGGGACAGTGCCCCCATTCAGTATGCTAAGCAGTGTTTGTCACTCATTGCATTATATGGCAGTGACAGCCACGAGAGTCCCACACATTGCAATAACACAATCAGAGGGGAAGTGGCTGAGAAGCCTCCTGCTAACAAAGTACTCTCTTAGTATCCATTCTCAAATGCTTCTCTTTCTATCAAATAAGGGGCAAAATCCCTATCCTTCCCCATCCCTCCCCTAAAAAAATAAAGAAAGAAAAAAGAAATCACTAACTCTGGTTCTTCCTTTCTTTCTTTCTAGGGACTGGTGCTACAGGAGTTCGACCTGCACAACATGTTGCTTTAGCAGAACACTACTGTGCTCCTTCAACTGTTCTTTATATGCAGGTGGTTCTTCAGCCTCCACTGAGGCTGAAAACTTCAAAGTTTAATGAACTCAGACTCACAGCAGCTTCTGGAGGTAGCAAGGTAAAAAGGATCTTCATGTTAAAGCAGGGGATGAAGCCATTAGAAGGTACAAGTACCAAACCACAAATAAAACCAGGATTCAGCATAGCACTCCAGCTTTTCTATTAATACATACCCCTGGGCATTCAGAAATATGTTATCTCTGCAAACTCCAGCTCAGACCCTATGTTTTCCTCAAGCAGTTCCAACAGGGGCTTTGCAGCTTGGTATCTGCAGCAGGCTCTGTTGGGGCAGAGGGGAGGTAACATGGCTGTGGCTTCTGCCACACCACAGCTCCAGGATCATATTGTGCTCTGTGTCAGTCCTGACCCTGAAGTCTCAAACTCTGTATGGATCTATCAGCAGGTGGTTTTTCCAAAAGTTAATTAATCCTTCAAACATCTGATCTCAAGACTGTCCTCACATTTTGCTAATTCAGGCCTCCTCGGCAGATTTCTAGTGTTTCCTGACTCAAGCATAGCAATGGCCATTAATGACAGGCTAAGCGGCCAGCTGTGTCTCCTTAATATCTCACATAATTGCTGCTCTAACATCCTTCTCCTCCAAGCCTTGCATGTGTGTCTGAAGTAATGGATAGATAGCCCTAGAAACCATCAACCTTTGTTCATCCACAGGCAGATCAAACGTGGTCAGGAGCAATACAAGTCTACTCTGAGACACCCTGCTGATGCACTTCACACTGTGGCAGCACCATTTCAAGTGTAGCTTTCTCAGAGGGTTAACTCAGCACTTGCTGTTAGGGTTTGAGCTCTGGGCTTAGCCCAGCACAGCCCCAGAGCCTGTGTCTCCTCACCCTGCTCTACATGGAGGAGCATGTCTGGGGTTTCTAAAGTCCTGTTCCACTGCTTCTCATGCTGCAATCAGCTCTGCTTTTCTCACAAAGTTTCCCAGAAAGCTGTGGAAGGACGAAGCCATGTGCCCAGGCCCATGGCAGAAGGCTGAAAGACTTCTTATCCTTATGTGACAGCCTGTGTCCTCTACAGACCCATCCTAGAGGAAACGAAACTGGAACCCCTGTGCAAAGCCATGGCTGCCAATCCAATGTCACAGCACAAACAGTGGAATCTATTTTGTTAACTGCCTCAGACAGCTTCATCTGCAGTCCTTTCACTCTCTAACCCCATCACCCTGGTGCCCCATGCCAGGCACAGTGCTGCAGTCACAGGCATGCCTAGCACCAGCTCCAAAGGGCAAGTGGCTTCACATTTGGTGACAGAGCACTTGCAGCCCTGCTAGCACTGACTGCGGCGGCACCTCACGTGCTGAAAGCCTCAAGCTGCCGCTCTCAGTGATTGCTGATGCTCGAGGTGACACTTGGAGCTCCTGCCACCTCCTTCAAAAGGAGTACCAAAAGCCAACAGCAGAGAAAAGTCTAAGCAAAGAAAGTTCCACCCTAGGCAGAGAAAGTCCCACCTTTGTTGGCCAGGCTGGCAACACTTATTATTATATTACTCCTCTTGCAGCTGCCATATGTGATATTTCAGGGGGATTAAAATCACTCCACTTTAGGAACAGATCTAGGCCAGGGACTTGGAAAACAAAGAGGACTATTCTCACCTGCTTGGCCCAAGAAACTTAAGAGCCATAACTAAACTAGGCTTCCACTCAAAATTTTCATGTATATGTTAAAAATCTAACAGGAACAAAGACCATCCATGAAGGTCTTTGTGCACCTCTCCAAGATCAAATGATCATAGAGGTAGAAAGCTTCTTTCCTGAAAGTGGGCAATTATCAGGTGAGATTGTAAGTGCCCAGCAAAATCTGAACCATTCTGCTGCTTCCCAAGGGCTTTGGAGCAATTCCGTTTTCACATCCTTTGCTTTGTCAGATGAAAAATTTGAATTGCTCTATCTAATGATGGGGTGTGTATTCACAATGAAAATCCCAGTCCTTCTCACAGTGTTATTTTTGACATTGAGCACAGAAATGCTAAAAGTTTCTAACTGACACCTTTTCATTAAAGGGAGAAAAAACTGCATACATCTATCACATCTCTAGATGCAATAATGTAATATGATTATTGCTAAAAATAATATCAATTCATGGTACAAAAATCAATTCCAGCAATTTCCAGTGCTAGACATATTGCTTTTATGTCCTTTTGTGTACAGTACTTCAAGTAAGTGAAAGCTGACACTCAAAAGCTCTCATAAGAAAGCTCAGTTTTTCAGAAACTAATGAAAAAAAAAAAAACCTCTTCTCAAGCTGTTGAAGGGGACCAAACAGAGCCCTCCTGGAAAAGCATGCAATATAAAGTCAGTAGAGCTGCAGTTGTTGATGTGTGGGCAGAAGCCTTTCCATGCTGAAAGGCTCACTCTCCTCCTATTTCCCATCACTACAGTAATCTGCTGGCAGATAACGAAGCTGTAAGATATAAAGGCAAAACATATGTTTTCTTGAATGAAGACAAAGGAAACTCAGTCTTTCTGCCTCTCAATTTTGGGAGATTAATAGTATTATGAAGGGAATGTTTTATTACCACATGTAAATCAGACTTGGAAAACCAAAGAGTGAAATAATACTCCTGTGGAGCCAGTGAAACACCAGTTTGTGAATTGGCACATCATTGCATTTTGATATTTTTTGGCACTGCAGAGCATCTGCAAACCCATCGTGCTATCTGATAATCGTTTGGTATTTGATAATACAGTACTAAAGGCACAAGTGAACAAAAGGCAGCCAGGGAATTATTTGTGAATTATATTATATTGGTATTCAGTAATTAAGCCTTAGAATTAGTTGGGAGAGGAGAGCATTAGACTTCAAAATTGCTCTACTGAGTACAATATTTGTCTTCTGTGTCAAACACATTTATTCAACTGAGTAATGCAGATCTGCTTCCAAGCTTGGAGACTTAATGCCTAGTGAAGGGCTTAAAAATGACTGATTCCAGCATTTGCCATACACTCACAGCTGAATCCCCAACCCCTTTTCATTCCCAAACTTTAGTAGGCAGACAGGCTTGTAAAAATTCTATCCTTATTCTTTATGTAGAAGCATATCTTGGTTTGTGTAATCTCATGTAAAAAATACCTATTTCCCTGACTCCTTGTTTGACCGTAAGCTTCTGTAGGTAAATGTTTCCTGCACAGCCAATCTTTTTTTTACTGAAGTCAGTTTATGAAAATCCCACAAAGTTCACACAGAGCTGACAGACAGTAAATGTTTGTCCCAGACAGCTAAAATAAAGTGGTTCACCAGCTTATAAAGAAGGTATCCATTAGAGCATAGATTTAACTGAAAATAAGAGAAATTATGGGCAACAAAGAGAGGAATTTCATTGCAGAACTGACGCAAGAGACTATAAAACATCTGGAAGATGTTAGTGACTGCACTGACTGAAATAACAGAGCACGTTATCTGCTTTCTGAGAGCTGATTCTCCTTGACTTAAAGGGGAAAGAAAACCTCAAGTGAGATAGCAGT
This sequence comes from Melozone crissalis, assembly GCF_028551555.1. Lineage (NCBI taxonomy): Eukaryota > Metazoa > Chordata > Aves > Passeriformes > Passerellidae > Melozone > Melozone crissalis. The sequence goes on along the minus strand of NW_026535784.1, from coordinate 45,377,482 downwards.
GAGTTGTTACTCAGAGTAAGCTGGCACTCCTCACGCCGGCACTGATAAAATACCAGAGGGAGGCTCTGGTTGTGCTCTGCTCACTCTCCAAGAGGGAGACAGCCAGGCTAAGCTCCTTTCTGATGGGTCCATGCATCACCACTGACAGTCTCTCCAGAAACACGGTGTGTGCTCAACCCCAAGAGCTGAAGCACGCCACAGCCTCCACCACTAACCACTCCTGCAGATTCTCTGAGCAGGAAGGAACCACTCTGTCCTTCTGCCTTACCCTCTTTCTTCACACCCACCCCCACCCCCACCCCCCTATTTGCAGAAAGAAAAGCTTTGTTTGAAGTCTCACAGATTTTACTGTTTTCCTTTTTTCCCCTCCCTTAGAGAGATTTTAAATGTTCAGATATTTTTGTCTAAACAAATATTTGCAATTATTAAAGAATACTGCACACTCAGGTAAAATGCCTAATGAGGTGAAAGAGGCACAATGATGTGGCAGAAAGTGTTACAACTAGACTAGGAGACTACAGTAACATGTTTCAGTTGTTTTTTTGCTCTACTCTCCTCTGATACCATTCTCCTGGGCCCTCAGCAGTAGAGATTCAAACAAGCTGAAAATCGGCCCTTCCCATCCTGTTCTGAAAGGCAAACAGTACTCTGCCATTGAAACAGATGTTTTGGTTGTGGGTTTTATTAATAATAGCAGTGTGTTGTGGAAAAGTCCTGTACAGGCTGGCTCACTTGTAGCTTCCCTTTGGTGTTTTCTGAAAAGGTAACGTCAAGGTGAAATCTCACCCCTGGCAATGCTAATGGAGGTCTTTCCACAGGCTGCTGTGGAGACAGGGATTGACACCCACCGTGTCCTTCCTCCACTTCACACCATCCCCCCTGCTTCAGGTACCAGACCCACTTCACAAAACTCCTCAATTTTACCCGCCCCAGGCTACTACCGATGTTCCCTTTAACTTGTTTCCCAAGACAAATCTGACTTTTATGTGCAGTGTAAGTCAAAGGTGATAACAAAGCTGTTGAGATTTATGTTTCCTGAAAACCAGTAACTCAAAAGTGCATTTCAAAATAACCACAGCAATCCTGATTGGTGCTGAAAAACAGCAGCAAGAAGATAAAGTTGTGACAATACATGAATTATCATGTTCTTCTCTACAAGTTATATATGCCCTTGTTTCTTTCTTAGGTTTATTTACAATCCAATCTGAGTATTATCCATCTATGTTAGCTGGTTTTGCCAGTATTCACAGAATTATTTCCGTGGAAAATTTTTATGTACAATTTCCTCCCAAAGTCTTTGTGTTGGCTATATACCATTTCACCTGGCAAGGCATACAAAATATTAAGAGCCCTTCCTGCCAGAAAATAGTAAATCATAAGTATGCTGCTGACACCCCTAGATATGCAATAGATCTTAAATACAAATTTTCAGACAAATTATCAATCACACAGCAACCCAATGGACTTAAAAGAATCACAAATAATTTCAGTGCTACCTTATGCAGATGCTGAAAAACAGTGGTGAGGATGACCTAAGGAATCACAGAAATTAAATCTAGTGACACACTGACAAATACGCTAATCTGCATTAACGCCTCTGTTTGCTCTGGGAGATAAAAACCATTACAACTAATGACAGAATCAACCTTATCAACAGCATCCAGAGAAGCAGTGAAATATTTGGATAGCTGTTGGGACAGCTTCTGAAAATAGTCTGCAGAATTCAGCCAGAAGCTTTTCAAAACAGGTTTCTGGGGATGGGCTTTTTAAAGATAGGCAGGTCTCCTCATGTGCAGAGCCACCGCCAGAGATAAACCTGCTGCTGTGACCACCCTTCAAAATGATGTGCAGAAACAAAATATGGCAGTGAAAAGCATGCAAATTAACTGAAGCATTGAGAAACTTGAAAAATAATCATATTTAAACCCAGAATATTGGGAAGAAATGAGGGGCAGAAAAAGGTAGGGAGCAATGCAGAGATAAAACTCTTGAAAATCATTTCACAGAGTCATAGGAAGAAGAAAAAGTTGGAAGGAAATGCTGAGGTTATGCTGGAGAAAATTTAACATGCTTTTAACATATTTCTGCTTTCATTTGTATTATGCTTGGGAAAGAGTGAGAACAGACAGCTACAAGGGACGCTGTCTAAATACAAAGCAGAGAGCAAATCCTAGCAGCATGTCTTTTTAAAAAGGAAGGAAAGGAAACATGCCAGTTCTCAATTACATGCTTTCATTGGTCAAGTCTGCATACAAAATAGTTTACACTACACCCCAAAGTTGCCTGCATGTATTTCTGTAGTCAGAAAGCAAGCCAATACCAGAATTATTTTTGCTGGGAGACTCAAAATTACTGGAGAGCTTGCCTCCCAGATCTGGCTTCCATGCCACTCTTTACTTGCCAACGAAGCCTTGACTCTCAGCACACACAAATGAAGAATTTCCAGAACTTTTAAAAAGCAGAAGGTTTTTCCTGCATCAAGGCTGATGCCAAGAAAACTGGCAAATATTAGATTAATTATTCTACATATGAAAATATAGCTAACAAAATGGCTGCAAGAGATCAAGGCAGACAAATGTGCTGGTGCATCCTGGTATATCCTCTCTGCATGTTCTGGAGTATGCTTTGGAGACCCAGATTGTCTAAAGACTTAATTTCATATTCCAGATTACAAACCAGTACCAAGTATCGTTCATTGCTCACCACAACAGACACATCTTGGCTGCTCTGCTGCATCTTTTGCATACCTTTCCTTCAAACAAAGCTGCACTTTTTAGGGACATTTTTAAACATTTTCAATAGAATAACAGGAAGACTGGGGTTGGAAGGGACCTTAAAAATCATCCAGTTCCAACTCTCCTGTCATGGGCAAGGACATGTTTTATTAGACCAGGTTGCTCAAAGCCCCGTCAAGCCTGGTCTTGAACAGTTCCAGGCATGGGGCACCTACAACTGCTCTGGGCAACTAGTTCCAGTGGCTCACCACCCTCACAGAAGACATTTCTTCCTAATACAAATCAGTTTAAAGTCATTATTCCTTGTCCTAACCTTTCACTTGCCCTTGTGAAAATACCCTCTCCATCTTTCTTGTAGGCTTCCTTCAGGTACTGAAAGACCACAATTAGGTCAGCCTGAGCTTTATCTTTTCCAGGCTAACAAACCCAAGCCTCTCAGCCTTTCCTCATAGGAGAGGTATTCAGTCCCTCTGATCAACTCAGTTTCCCTCCTGTTGACTCACTCCAACAGGTCCATGTCCTTGCTTGAGTTCCAAGGCATCATTAACACATAATTGACTAATTATTGCAACACCTCAAAATATTCCACAGAGAGACAAAGGCTGGATAGGGAAAGCACAGTGCCTCTATGTCACTAGAAGGGGGCAGTGTAATTAGATACATGATTCCAGCTTCCCAGCTCAAGCATTTACCCTACCATGTATAAATTAAATGAAGCAGATTTATTTGCAGTATAATGTACTGCACCATATATTAAATGACTGAAGCAGATTTATTATGTGCTAGATTTGAAAACAGCCTTTTAAGAAGTATTTTCAATATACCCAGTATCAAAGCAAGATTTAGAGTGGCAAACTGTATAATAAAATGTATTTAAGGAAAGAACAAAGCCTTCAACTATTTTCCCTACCCTGCATAAATGAATGACATTTCTGAATTTAATTCATACGTAGGTGAAGGACCTATACAAAATCTCATTGACACTGAATTCCAACTAGAATATCTTAACAAAGACATAAGAAATGTATAAGTCAGTCTCTATCCATTAAAAATTACAGTATTACACCAAAGAGAACGGAATGTCCTCAGGACAACATAAATTAATGCAACTCCATTTTCCTTTGTTTTTATCAGCAGTTTAAATTCCTCAAGAATCTGACCTTGAATGCAACAGAAAAGAAAAGGCAGTTCTGAACATTTTAACCTTAAGAATGTTTTGCACAGGGACAGAGGAAGACTGTGTCTCCATATAGAAGTCCTAGTCAAGGTACTGGAAGGGCAGTCAGAGGGTGGACAAGGTGAGTGCAACTCTATCATTCTTCTCCTTTCATTTTGTTCAGTTGGTACAGCATTTGGAAGAAATAATCTGATATTCACAGGTTATATAGCTTTCTGTTTTTAAAGAAATGGGGAAAATTACAAGAAGGAATTCATCCTGTGTCAGGCAAAACCAATACCAGAAAAAGTAACCACAAAGAAAAGGCATGGAAGTTGTTTTATATACTAAACCACTAATTTTTGAATTCAGTGTTCAGTGAATACCAGAGGATGAGCTGCAATTGGAAACCCCTGCCAGTTTTTTGCACACGAGCAGCAGAAATACACCACGTACTAAAACCACAACTGTATCTTGGCCCAAAGCAAGCCCCATTTCTCCAGCCAGCAGCTTCAGAGGAGCCTAGGACAGGCTATCTCTGCAGTGAAAATTGCAACATAATTCACTTTACTGTGACAAAGAGAACCAACCCTCCACGTCTGAACAGCAAAATAAAGTTGTGAACTGTGAACCATACCAAGAGAGAACTGACTTGTTCTGCAGAGCAGGGATTTTTGGTTTGTGTGACCTTCTGTAGAAGGTGCAGGGCTCAGCTGCCTCCTCCAGGAGCATCCTGCAGCTTGTTAGAGAAAAGGCCTGCTACAGTTGTGACAGAAATGAGTACCTGAAGCAGTTCCTACAGGGTTTGATCATCAGGGTGTCTCAAGGACTGTGCATTGTTACATGAAGCCTGCAAAGTGCCAGGTAGGGGAAAGGAAAAAGGGGGAATGATTCATGCATGGGCAGGGGTGCTTTTGAGCAAAATGCCCAGAGCCTGAAACACAGCCAGAAAGCCAAGGATACTTGAAAAGCCACTGCAACAAAGTTACATTTTGTAGCTAGTAGTGATCTGAACAATGATTGAACTCTCGTTCCACACTTCTAAAAAGTAAGTTGGTTTTTTTTGTCCATTTGGCCAAAATATGTTGCATTCTTGGCTGAACTCGTGGGGAGCTCATTTTCCTTCTCAGATTAGTCAAATGAGTGTGAGTGCTTAGGACATATCCAGGATGTAAACCCCCTGCTTCTGAACTTGGGAGGGATCTGACTTGCCTCTTAAAGCATATCTGGTGCCAGAACTGCTGTACCCTAGTGGTGTTTCTGTGCAGGAGACTGTCATGTCTGGGATTCCAAAACCCATGTGGACCCAAAGGTATATTACAAGGTAGTTGCAGATATCCTCAAATTCAATAGCAGGCAGAAATCTCCCTTAGCCTGGAGAAGTCACCAGTCCTACCCTGGGGTCCAGAGAAGCCCTCAGCATCAAAGGAACGATAAAAACAGCCAGGCTTGTAACAAAGGTCATTCCTTCTTAACTTCTGTAAAGCAATAAATGCCAAACTGCAGGTAAGAGGTGATGAATGTTAATGGAGTTACAGACTGAAGGGAAGTGCTGAGTGGCAGGAGTCACTGGAGTCAGGGGGGAGGTGCAACCCATCCAGAGAGCGGGGCCAAGGCTTTCAGAAACAGTTCATGGTTTTCACAACTTCACCATGGGATCAAAGCACAATGCATGTTAGAGATTCCACACAAACTTCTTTAAGAGGAGCACCCTCGGGTCAGTAGTTCTTTTTCCCCTTTGACATAGGTTATCCTTTTTCCACATCACAAATCACTCCTCTGGGCAAACCACAGGAGCCAGACAGAGGGGCTAGGCAGCAATACATGGCAAAGGCCCATGACAGCTCTGTTTTCCCTGACAGACACATCAGCAGCACCTGGCACAGATGTTTGGCACAGGTGTGCTCACCTGCAGGCACACAGAGCTTGGTGTGTGCAGCTCAGGGACAAAGGAAGCTGCGTCACCAGGACAGCAATCCCGGCTGTGCCCAGGGAGCCAAATGACTCCTCATCAGACTGCTGCATGTTCCTACCTTTGAGTGGTGCTCCGAGGCACACTGACAGCTTTGTCTGCCCTCATTCCTTTTGTCAGCTGGATTGTGTGTTTATAGTCACATCAGCATCACCTCTCCCACTGCCTGGTCACCAAAGCCATTGCACACCACCAGGAAGAAAAAGTAGGGATTTCTGGAGCACATACTATGTTTGCAAAGGATTGCTTAATCCTAACTCTCCTCATGTTTGTATCCATCCTTTCATCTTTTTTCTCTCTTTTTTTCCACTGTTTTCTTTTACAAAACAGGGAGAGTCTGTTTTCCTGATTATGTACTGTCTGGAAATGCAGTTGAAGGTAGTGTATACAATTATGCTTCCTCCTTATACTATTACTGGACAGCCAGGATCCAAGTATTTCTTGGCATCCTTTATCCCTACATCTTCTTTTGATCAATTAAAAAAAAGAATTCTGCAGCTTATGTGAAGTGGATAGAAACTAAATATTAGCAGCCATCAAAATGTTTTTAACTTTCAAATATATAAATCTATTCATGTATTGGCATGTGCAAATGCAAAGAAGTTTAACCAAAATGTTCCATTAAAAAGAAAATAACCAAACCCCTATTCTTTGTGTTATTTACATGTGAAAACAAAAGATAACATTTGCCTGTCCCTCTTGGATTCACTTACATCCTGCATGCATTTTAGACATTTCAAGTAACACCAAAATTTTTGCGCAGTATCTCAGAAGGTTACTTCAGCTCTTTTTTGGGGGTGCTCCCACACAGGGAGACTCAATTAATGGATTTTCTAGGTACATCATCCAAAGGAGGAAATAAAGAGACTCTAATGTACTGCAGGTCTCCACTGTCCTCCAGTGCAGACACAATTTCATAACCACCAGAGCCTGAATGGTCACTACTCAAAACACAAACCAGAAAATAGAAAACATGCTATGACTTTAAAAACACATAAAGGAGAACTGCCTTGTACCTGTTTCCTGCACTGAGAAAGGCAGCAACATCCAGCCCTCAGTTTCATGGCACCTAATAAAAGGGCAAGAGCTGAGCCAAAGACCAGTTCTGTATTTTGGGATGTGTCTCTTTACAGACTGATTTTGTAGTGTTCTGAAGCAGACAGGAGCTCCAAGGAAGGAAAGCCACTCACACTCTGGGCACAGGCAAAGTTTTTATGTGCTATCTAATGCCCCTCCAGCAACTCCAAAGCACCTAGCATCTCCAGCCAATTCTTCAAACAATTCTCCACCCTCTTCAAACCCAACTGGTGCCTGACACAGGGGTGGAGAGAGGACACCTCTCTTGAGTAAGTGCACCAAGACCATGAGGGACCCCCAGCTGTGCAGATTCATACGAAACCCAGCACAGCTTTGCCCTGAGTGCAGCCCCTATGGGGCACAGGGGCAGTGGCACAAATGAATCCCCTCACCTTCACAGCTAAAACAGTGTTGGTCTGGGAAGAGTTGTCCATGTGGTGAGGAGAAAAGGAGGCTTTTATGAAGGGAGTGAGAAACAGAAAATCTGTGTAGGGGCCCCATTAGAGTCACTGAACCACACACATGTGGGCAAGCAGGCTGGAGCTAACCACATGGCATGGAGCAAATTGGGCAGGGGACTGGACTGGTCCTCAGAGGCACTGGCAGAGCTAGACCAATGGCTCAGCACAACAGGGCTTCTCCAATTGGGCATCAGGAGCCCCACTCCTAATTTGGTCTGCATCTTGCTGACTGCCAGTGAGGAAGAGTGGCAAAGCTGAGCTGGGCCAGCAGCACTTAAGCTGGACACAATCAGACTGTAGTGCAAAAATCCAGCATCCAGCTCCTACATTCTCCATAGCCTTTCCATGGAAACAAACACCACCATCAGCCATATTCATACCACAAATTACTTCCATGTTTTCTGTGAGCCCACCAGAGGGGAATTCCTGTGTCTGCTCATGCCCCAGTCCTGCCTCCAGCTCCTCTGGTTTCCATCTAAAATGGAGATAATTATACTTGCCTCTCTCCAGTATGTTTTCCCTACTGCAAATAAAAATGCATGACATTCACTCAAAGGCTTCTGAGCTTTCACTATGCAAAAGCACCCTTTCTCAGAGGGTATGAACTTTATATTTCATAGCCAAGATGGCCTTCATTAATTTAAGTGGCATAAAAAGAAAACATGTTTAAGAAAGTGGAACAATGAAGTGAAAAATCATCCCAAATTTTATTATGCATACTTTTTACGTTAGTGGATAACTTTTTAATCCAATGCGTCATATTTAATGTTCTACCAAGCCAAATCCATAGATAGCCCCAATTCTTTTTATTTCTTCCTCTTCTAGCTTAATACACTGGGTCAAGTGTGACTAGTGTTTATTTTAACTTTGCAAAATTAATCTCAGCTTCATATTTTTGAGACAGATTGGCCCATTTTGGTACATTTCCAGAATAAATCCCGCCTGTTCTTTTAAAGTGAGACAGACTTTTGACATACCATCGTTGTGACTGTGGAAGGCATTTCTGGCACACACAGTGAGTGATTGACTTCTCTGCATGTTTTCATAGTGATAAATATGTGGTACCATTGGGCAGGAAAACAAAGTGTTCTGCCCAAAAAATCCCTGCTAAGCATATTTCAGAGAGAACGGGTTAGTATAGATACCTCGTGCTCTCTTTTCTGTGCTAAGAGGTATTTAATTCCACAAAATCCACTCACTCCCACATAATTTAAACCTCCAAAGCGGGACATTCCACTTTTCCTTTTCTGCACATGTAAAAAGAACAGGCAATCTTGCCAAGGTTAACTATACAATCTTGTTAGGCTTCTATAGATTTCATTAATGCCTCATAAAAGAGAATCAATAAAACTCCTTGCACGTCAATATAAAAATGACCTTTCGATTTACTCTTTAAGATACAACAAAAGAGAATCTTAATCAATAGACACTGTCAAAACTTCTCTGATAAGAGCTCCTGCAACAGGGAGTTTAGATTAAAAGTTCTTCTGAAAAGTTATGTTTCTGGTCTGAACTCCTTCCTAAGGATCTGGTTTTGATCCTATTGGGAAACTTTGTTGGGGCTATTCATTTAGGCTACACACAGCCTTGCAAGGCTGCATATTAGGAGTATGGGATTACTCACACACTGAAGCACAGATCCTAGTAGAAGTGTCATCACAATTCAAAGGTTAATAGGACTGCTCACAAGGAAAAGGATTTATCCAGAACTGTGCCTTTAAGCCCATTCTCGCTTCAAATTTTCCTTTGACACGTTTCCTTGCGCATGAAAGTCCACAATGCTTAAACTGACTTTTTCAGCTCCTTTATGTAATTTACAGCTTAGCATACCCAGCAACCACACCAAAATGACATTTTCCTAAAGCATCCCAGCAGGAGAGTTGGTAGCAAATAGCTCTGTCCTGGCACCAGTGCTGGCACTCAAACACAAGGGCCTGATCCATGACCTTTTCACTGATATTTTCCATTTATTTTGCTCCAAATTCCTCACTCAGACAGCTTGTGGGATCCCACTTTACATTGCCTCTGGGTTTTACAGTGTCCTCTCAGATTCAAAGATAATAATGACCCACTGATATTTTTAATGGCTAGATGGATAAATGCATAAAATTCTTTTAAGTCCCCCCTCCTACTTCTGGAAGTTTTATCAGGTGGATAAGGAACAGCGTTACATTAAAAACAATAAACAAACAATCCAAACCAAACAACAACATCAAGAGATAACCTGGTGGCAAAAGTAAATATTTTTCTTCTTTTAATATATCTCTGTTGCTTAATGTATCTCCTAGCCACAATATAATATAGTTCATATAAATGATGACACATTAATATAAAAAACTACCAAATCTTAAGTTCATGTGACTTTCTTTTTGGTTTTCAGTACGTTTTTCCTCCCTGCCTGCCTCAACTCATCCTAAATAGTCGTGCAGACTGAACTGAGGATCCTGAGTTCATTCCTGAAGCAGGGAAGCCCAAAGCCTCTCATGTCAGGGCCACATTCAGTCTACTCTATTGTGAACAACTAGTGGTGGGGCATGATCGTGGGGCCACTCCCAGTCACTAGGCCAGACCAGCCCTCTTTGTCTGTGCTGGTGTCCTAAGGAAATGGAGCAGCAGCTCCTTTATCACTGCCTTCTCCTCCTTGATCAAGTATCCATGCACAACATACCTGACCTTTAAACAGGCTGCCTGCGTGTGTTTGTGTCTGTCTCGTTTTGAAGTGGCTGATAAATACATACTCCTCTACTTCCACCTTTCTCCAGCCTCAAATCCCCCAGGTTTGTTCCTATCCCAAGTTTTCATGCAAGAGAAAAGAATTTTTAGTGTATTCCTGGTATTTTGGGGGCAGAGGATGCTTGAACTTCTTTATACAGTGCAGTATTTGTCTTACCACCCAGAAAAGTGATAAAGCCTGTAGTAAATTAAAAACTCTTAACTCTACAAAGAAATGTATGTTTTCCACTGTTACGAATATTTGAAATCATCGATCCTAGCAGGTTCATTTCTTTGTGTTTTAGTTTTCCAATGTCTACTTTGATAGAAGACAAGAGGACAATCAAGTCTTGTTTCTGTAAATACACTCTTAAGATGATCAAAAGTGACCAGCCATTGGCATAGCAAGGAAGATGGTCTTGATGGTACACGAAAAGTTAACCTCAGGGTTTGTTTAGAAGTAGGGTGATGTTCTGAGAACAAAAAACTACAGAGTTGGGACAATGTGAACATACAGCTCTTCATATGAATTACTAAGTCTTTGAAGAGGATTTGCATCAATGGGATAATGGGCAATTGCAAAAACTTCCAAAGAAGATTTTTTTTTTAAATAAAAAGTTTCAAACAATTTGTAGTCATAAACCAGCATTTTAACCAATAATTGCCCTTCGAGATGCCTATCTTTTCTTTAGGCTCTCATAAGTGGGACAAGATCTTGTAAAGATACAAACATTTTCCTCCTCATCTTAGTGGTAAATAATCTCTTTGTTAACATTGGGACTGCTCTCTGATGTACTTTGCAGCATCTGCTCCCTTTTCTCCCCAGTTCTTTTAAAAGCATTCTTAGAGTCATGGAATTTTTTTCTGTCCAAACAGACCAGATAGAAATCTCTCCTCCAGGAAAGAGTCTCACAGAAACCCTGACTGTTAACAGCCCTCAGCTGGAGCAGAACCGAGGCACTGAACTCGGGACGCTGTGCTGGTTTACACAAAATGAGAGGTTCAGCTGCAAGCATACTTTGTGAAGGCCAGCTCTTCTATTTAGTTCACCATTCTGAGTATAATCAAAAGTTTCAAGACCTAGAGCCTGTAGGCTGAAATTTATTGGGAACAGATGGGGCTAAGCAGCACACACAATTTACCTGTGTACCTAAATAACAATATATTTATAAGCATAAATAAAGCAGCTGGTCTCCATTTCCTTGCTAATGAAAACACCCTTGGCCTTCCTGAACTCCAGACCTACACTGCCACAACTACTTGGTCTTCACACACTCAAGTCATATCTGTTCGCCTGAGTCACAAAAACCTGGTGTTGCACAAATTTTCATTAATAGTTTTGGCTCTGTCCTGGTTTCAGGTGGGATAGAAATAGTTTCTTCCTAGTAGCAGGTATGACACTTCATTTTGTATTTAGGAGACTAATGGTGGCAGCACACTAATGTTTCAGGTGTTGCTAAGCAGTGTTTATACTGAGTCAAGGACTTTTCAGTTCCTCACCCCACCCTGCCAGCAAGGTGGCTGAGGGTGCATGAGAAGCTGGGAGGGGACACAGCCAGGCCAGCTGACCCCAAAAGGTTTATTCCATAGCATATCCTATTATGATGAGTATACAGGTGAGGGGGGAAATCAGACAAGGGCTGCTGCACAGGAACTGGCTGGACATCACTTAGCAGGTGAACGATTGCACTGTGCATCACTTTTTTTGTATATTCCAATTATTTTACTGCTGTGATTAATATTACTAGTATATTCTCTTCCTTTTCTGTTCTATTAAGCCATCTTTATCTCAATCCATGAATTTTGCTTCCCCCCTCCCCTCAATTCTCTTCACCCATCCCACGGTGCAGGGATGGAGTGAGCCAGTGGCTGTGCAGTGTTTGCTACCTGCTGGGTTAAACCACAACAGGCTCCTACAGGAAGGCTCATGCTGTCAATTAAATTATGGCAGCAGCTGAAATCTAAAGGTCACATCATCTAATATGAAACAACACAGCATTTGATAAACAGCACGAGTCAGAAGAACTAACTTTTGAAGGTCGGACTGCTGCAAGGTAAAGCGCTGTACTCTGGCAGGTGAGCACATCTTTCCAAATGATATTTCATGGGCAGAAAGGCACTTCCTTAGCAAGATACTTGCATGAAGCTTTAAGCTGGGTTTGTGGGAAGGAAACACGTAGGCTTACATAAGCTATTTCAGTCCAGAAATTCCTTGTGGTTAGTTAATTATATATACTAATAACTTCCCAATGACAGTGTCTGGATGAAGCCTGCACATACACACAACAAAGCAATTTAACACTGCTCACGCACTACAGTCTTCTCAAGCAAAGACTCAGACTTCAGTGCGAGTTCTCACACTACAGAAAGTTAAAAATTGGGACTTCAGCTTTCCGAAATTAAAGTACTGCATTCAGGAACCCCTGTGATCTGTCTAGAGAGAGAGACTTGCTAAACACTTTGCAGATCATATCCAGGGATCTCTAGATGCCTGTAGGAGGATGACAAGGACACCTAATGCTGATCACAAGTATCACCAGGTAGTTTTACATAGATCAAAATATGCTGATATATCTTAAAACATTGACCATCTATCTAGAAGCAAGGCCAAGGAGCTCCCTTTACAAAAACAGGCTTTGTGTAGTCCCTCAAGGATGCAGGGACAAAAAATAAGAACTGCTGTGACATATCCCAATGCCATTTCCTACCTCATACCAATTGTTAGTTGTGGTTTTATTCTGGGGGGTGGGATCCTAACCTTGAGAGGTTCATAGCTTGGAGGGAGCAGTGTTCCTGAGGAGCCTGGCACAGTTTTGGAGACTAATGATTTTTTCTGAGGCACAGCTGAAACATTTGAAAAGTTATGTCAGCTTTAGCAGGGGAATCCAACTGCAGAACAAGGGTAAAATAATTCCCAAAGTGGATATTTTTCAAATTTGTCTTTCTAAAAAGTACTCTAGTTACTTGATTTATAATTTTACTCTAGAGGTTTAAGAAAATTTCCAAGTAAACAAGAATTGCAAAATGTTGCATTTTCCACAACTACTTTTTAAGTTCTTCTCTTGGTGCAGGGTAAAATGACTCGAGGGATAACCATAAGCCTTTTCCTGAACCTTTGAGGCACTTTCCTAAACTGGACAAACCACACACACAGTTTGAGCTCTCCAAGATGATTTAGTAGCCTCATGCAAGCCCAAATATTCTGCGGTAGCCAGATAATCAGTCACATCATCTTCCTTCTATTTAAATACCAGTTCAAAGCCTTCCCAGAAAGAAAGAGGGGGTCCAGTATATAACACAGTATCATAGGTCCCCCAGTAGTCCACTACAAACCTGGCTCCTGGCCCCTTTTGGTTTGCCAGCCCTTTGGCCACCTGAATTAACAGCATAACCAGATGCCTCTTAGTGTCTTTCAGGCCTAGTGTACAACACACAGACATCCAGACAGATAAAAATAGTAAAACTTTGAGAAAGACAAAGAGTACTGGCACTGCAATGCCTTTTCCAATGAAAAATATTTATGGTTGTATTGAAGCAATTGTCCTGTGCCAATGTGAATGGCGTCATTTTGTTAGCTACAGCATAATTTAATTGCATAATTTTCCCAGCTCATAAATGTGTATATATTAACTTTTTTATAATAAAATACAATAATGATTTTTAAGAGTAACTTTCAGGCAAAGTAGTGCAAGAGATTAGGAAGGAACATATGGTAAAAGTAATTTTTGACCTATGTTTTATCCTTAAAACCCAAAAGTGGATTCCGTATTAAAATCAAAGCACTCTAAGTATATTATGAAATATTTACAGCTGTTATTACTGCCTGATTTATGTGTGCCAGAGACCAGATTATTCAGGCTGGTTTCACAAGCAATATGTCAGTAAACAGGATTTTGTTTGGTAATTATATTAAACATGTCCATATAAGCTTTGAATTAATTATAAACTGTATTTTACTGTACTTGATAGAAGCACTAAGCAGCAAGAACTAACGATGGCAAAAAGGTCTCCTCTCATTTTCAATAAAGCTTTCCATGTGAAAATCTGTCAACATGAAAAAGTTGCTGCTTGTAATTAAAACCAGGCTTTAGTTCAGTAATATGTTTACATGTTATGTTCCAGAAGGGGGAAAAATGCAATTGAATTACTCTCCTAAACCCTGTGGTTTGCAAACACACAATCTGCTCTGGGCACGCTACTGATGTCAGCTCCTCCAGCAAGGAAGACACAGTCAGGCCTGGCCCCATGACACATTGGAGAGTTTTGCGCTACTAGCACAGCGTGGTGAGAGTGCAAGGGAGCTCTCCAGATGCACCCACAGGATGTTTGCAGTGGGCTGGTTGCTCACATCAGGTATTTTAACTGTGCTCCTGTCACCGCTCACACAAGGCTTCACTGATGGGCAGCGAGTGACACAGCAGAGGAGGTTACAGCAGTCCTTCACCAGACTTGGGACCGTGTCAGTGAGTGACTAATTACCCCCTGCTCCAGCTCCCACATTAACTTACTGAGCCACCCCTTGCCTGTCTCCACAGCAGCTTTACAGCACAAGGTCTATTTTTCCAATGCAGACTTCAAAGCAACTTCTCTGAATTTTACCCAGTGCCAAACCAGGTGTTAACTGTGCTTCTGTGAGTGCCAAGACCACAGTACTGGGACCTCAGCCTGCTGGTTCCCTCTGAAGATGAACAGTAAGTGTTACAGGTGAGGAACTTCTCAATACCAAGCACAAAGGCTGTTTTTCACCACAATTTTCAACCCTTTTTTTGATACATAGAGATGGGTGAATGCTATTTGCCTAGCCACTGGTTAACCAGAATTTCAGACCATAGGATACAAACACTATCTTGACACATTTAAAGGTTTTCACACAGCTGTAATGAGACATATTTCCTAAATAGCCAGGAAACGACCTCCTTCCATGGCAACCCAATTCTCCATGTGAGAAAGCATCTTACAGACTTCAGTATAAACTTCTCAAACAAGGTCATATTATATTTAATGATAAAAAACCAAGCAGATAAGCAGCTCTGTGCTTATCCTGTATTACAGAAGCCTGTACACTATATTTGTTAATCTTGCTTTAATTCAGAAACCTGACACTCCCTGCTTTTCTTGTATCCATTTTTGTTTCTCATTAATGCAACCAGATGGTGACTTCAGTTTGATTACAATTCTGCCTACTTTAATGTGAACTCTCCATCTTACTACTATCAGATGACATTTGCTTTTCTTAATGTACATAGTTTTAGGAAAAGCACAGAAGTGCTATTGCTGTGTTACATGAAAAATTCCAATATACATTTAGCTGACATAGCATCAGCTGGTGTTTAAACTTGGCTTAGCTAATGGACTTTTAATGTCAGTGGGGTTGGGTGCAGTTACTTGCTATTAGCAGGAATGGACCCTTTCTATAAAAATCACTTTTCCTCAAGTGTGTTGTTTGAACATTCCTTCCCCTGATTTAGTGGCTGTCACCAAATACAAAACAAATGCAAGGACGCAGAAATCTACTGTTATCTTTAAAACCAACTCAACCTCAGCATGGCCTCCACAAATGAAATATGTTCTGCATTGGTACCAGTGAATACAAAACTTCAAAGACAAAAGGCCATTTTTTCCTTGTCTTGCTGCAGTGAGTAAATCCCAAGCAATCCAGTGAAAATAATCAGACAGAAAGTAAATTTGATCTCAATACTGTTATCTATTGATTTCCCTAAACAAAAAAAGGCAGTGAAACCAAGTACTGGCAAAATAAGCTGATCAGTAAAACAAAGCAGATTAATACTCCACACAAAGTCGCTTTGCCACTTAAATTCATTTTCTTTGCAAATGTTTCTTATAAATGAAAACCTAAAACTTTATTCTTGAGACCACAAAATGATAGAAATGTTTATAAAGTAAGTAATTAAATTAGGCATTTTAAATTTTTTTTTAAGATTTGGAAGGTTTTATCTAATAGCCATGTTTACTACAAGGAATTAATATATTAACTTTGGGGGGTGGATGGAAGGAAAAGATTCATATAGAAATATTTCAAGACAAGCAAAGGAGAAAAGTCAGCAGCAGCTTCGCCTTCCCCAGTGCTCGTGAAAGGCAAATGGCACTTCTCATTCTACTGCCTGCACCAGGATAACAACTGCTTTTGTTACCAGCTACCAGGCTGCACTTCTAACCTAAAACTTCGAAGCCCATGCTTTTAGTGGCAGAGGTCTTTATTCAAAAATGACTGCTAAGGCAGGAAATTGCCACACATTTGTGTGTAATAGATATTTACGTGGATATCTGCCGACAGTTGGTGACATTTGGCTGTCAGTGTTCTTATCTAAAATATCGTAACAAAAAGCCAAGCAAAGAAAAAGTCTGCCTGAAAGAATCTTGCCAACTTGTTTTTAAGTGAAGCACCCGGTTAAACTCTCTACAGAAAAGAGCCACATTGCTACATGGAAGGAAAATGAAAAGCCTCAAAGTTATTCAAATTATTTAGCTTCAAAATAAACCAAAGCAAAAAAGAAACAACTCCAGGAAAAAACTTTCCACCAAGTACGATGAGATCAAGGTCTGTTCATCCTAGAGTCTCACTCCACTGTGTCAACCTATTTTTTAACACAGAAGCAGATCAGCTTCTGCCATGTGCTGGCTCTGAAATTAATTGAGCTACATTTGGTGGTGGTCACAACCTGGCCTTGTACCACATAAGTCTATCCTTGGTATAAACATTAGACATTAAAAAATTAAAAGGAAACTGACAGTGAAACTGACAGGTCCCAGTACTGAACTTTCTAGCTACAAACTTTCCAGTTACTTAGGAAGTAAGAAATTCGGAACTTCCTATTTGCTACAGTACAGCTATTTTACATGATGAAGAGAAGGAAAACCCACACTCCTATTCTTGCCAGCAGAGATCAGCTCTGTAAGAAAATTGCTGCATTTTGTTTGATCAAGACACCAAAAAAGTTACCCTCACCTTCAAAAACTGGTGAGGAAGCAAAAAGAAGCCCCTCAAGCAAGGTTTGGAATGTCTACATGAAAAGAATTTGTAATGGGGATGATGATTTGTCAAAAAATAGCGCAGCTTTAGGGCCAAAAACCTTTGAGCAAGGAATACAAGTATTTCATGAGACAATTCAGCAAGATTTTCTGTGAACAGCACTTGTAGAACGGCAGTCTTCCCCATGTAATTACAGATCCCTTCCTTAACCAGACAGAGTTCTAGTTTCCACAATGAACCCTGATTTCCAGATTAAGTGGCCAAGCTTAACAGAGGAAATTTTCTCTCTTTCTAGTTGAAAGCACCAGAAAGTTTTATCCTATTAATAGAGGTTCATACAGCAGAGATTTCTCTATAGTCTCATCAGAGTGCAAACACGAAATTTCAGTCTGGACACCTCACTGTTTGCCTGTTAGCCCCAGTTACTCACTTTTAGCCACAACCACTCATCTTTTGTATGTGTAGAGCTGCAGAACAACCCAACAGACCCACAAAATTGTGGGAAAAGGGAAAGGTGAGAGGGATACATCTGTGCTGACTCCATGAGCAACTGGCAAAACTTAGAGATATATTAACGAAAGAGAAAAGTCATTTAGACTGAGGCAGTGTGCACATCTGTACTTGGAATTACTCCTGATAAATGCCTTCACTTCAGTCAGTGTAGGTAAATCCAGTGCCCATGAGAACAGAATTAGTCTCACTTGCTACTCTGTCCCACTTCTTACTCCTTGATTTCAGTATGACTGAACTGCAATTAACCTCATTCAGTGAGACTGTATTATTATTTTCACTCACTATGTAAACTTTCCAGTACAAACACATATGCTGGGAGTGGATAAGACAAGCGACGTATTTAAACAATAGATAGACCATATCATAAAAGTGCAGCAATTCATATGCCAGCCATTACTTCGGCAAATTGATGGTTGGAATATAGCTCTCCAAGAAGCTCTGAATTACTAATAATCCTGTGGTGATCCCTTTTCACTGTCTCATGTGAAATGCACTAAAATCAAGCAAAGAAACACCTGGGGAACAACTATCTTGAACAACAGTTCAAACAAGTTTCCAAAACAGCTGCAATAAAGTCAACCTCTTCTGACTGATCATTTAAGGCTGACTTGCACATTTTCTTGTATCTAGCTGATGAAATTCAAGATTTCTCAAACAACTGCATCCAGCACTCAGGGGACCAAGAAAAACGCAAGCTTTCCTATTTCTCAAAGGATACACCACTAATCCACTGAGATTAACATTTCAACCTCTCACTCAATATAAGACTCAGAAATAAAGCTACTTTGCTTCTTGAAAATAACTAAAAAGGGATTGGCAAAAGCTACCTAACAAGAAAATGCTCAGCTGTTGCCAGGCCAGTGAAATCTGAGCTCCTTAGCGTTATTGTTGAAAATGTTCCTGCAACAAGAGAAAAAAGATACTGATTTAATTGCCTAGGCAACCTCATAGCTATTATAACTCATAAGGCAATGGGGTCCTCTGGGGCATAAGTCATTCATTCAGATGAATGAATTACAGTTGAATAACATAGTCCTGAATTGCAGATTAAACCCAAATGAAACAAAACAGCCCAGGACAGCGAACCTTATTCCATTTACAACAGTGCTGCAGCCATGCCCTAGATCTGCTCTTCCTCCTTCCAAATTTGAGATAACACTGTGGATTGCATTGGGCAAAGCAAATCCTTCCAAACTGCCTGCCACCAGAAAGTCAGAGTTTTTAGGAAGCATCCCTGTTCTGGGCAACAGCATGTACTTTTGCCTGTTCCTTTGTTCTGGTTCTGGCCAGCATACGGTTAATTTTTGCGGTAGCCAGGGGAGGGCATGGCCAGGACCTGAAGATTATACTGAACCAGCTCACTTCATTTTCCAGGGATGAGGTGAAGGGCTCTCTTCCAAGTCTGAGTGGTGCAGCAGAGGGAGCAGTGAGGCATTACTGTGGTCAGGGAGTTTCCATGTGAATCATTCAACTCTTTCTCCCACCTTCTGTTGTCAGTATTGTTGCTGTACATTTTCTTATCTAACTGCTGTTCCCAGAAAATGGTTCTTAGCTCAACCCATGATCTTTACATTTTGTGCCTCCAATTCACCATCCCACCTCAGGGGAAGGGAGAAGGGAGGAGGGAGGGAGTGAGGATCACATGGTTTCGAGGGTCCCAGTGGGAGATACTAAACTGAGGAGTACCATTCCTAACCCACACCATGCTTTTATACAAATTTCTAGAATACAGCAGATAAAAAGACACCATCAGTGAGACTCAAGAAATTCAACATTGAGAAGGTACCTGAGAGCCTTCTCAACATAGCATTCCCTCTGTACCATGCCCTCTTTCTTCAAACAAGAAGAATGGACTGCAGCACCAGTCTTGGCTACTCAGAAAACTTGAGCTCATAATTTGGTTTCCCTTACACATTTGCTTTGTACGCTTAGGCAACTCCCCCTAGACCTCTCCACCAAACAGTGATAAATACAGCAAGCTTCCAAATCCAGCAAAACAGAGATTGAATAACTAAGGCAATGTTACAAACAAGAACTTCCCATTATGCCCAGCAACACAAGCACATAGCTTTGCTAAAAACACAACTGCAGTTTTCCCCACAGGAGGTATTACCAACTGAGACAAGCCTGCACAGTTTTTTAGGTGCCTCTCCTGTCCTGCCTGTGTAGGACTCACAACAAAGTGAGAATCTGAGGAAGTGCTGAGGCACTGCAGCATCACATGCTCACAAGGGAAGTGTCCCTGCCTTGATGGGACTGTTGGGCTGCCGTGCAAGCTAGAGCAGCACTGCTTGTATTCAGGGAGCAGCAAAGGTAATCACCCAAATTCAGCATTGCCTGACACTCCCTGGAGGAAATAAGGGCATGTCTGGCACCACCGAGAATCTGGGTCTCCATCTCAATCTGCATCACAGTAAAATCAGTGTGATTTACCAAAAAAAAGAAAAATCCACAAAAAAAACCCCCACAACCAAACAAAAAAACAAACCCAAACCAAAACAGTAAGATCTAGAGAGCAGTGTAATATATGCCTTAACCAGTGCTAACCAGGACTGTAAATGAAGTCTAACAGTGAGATTTTTCACTGGGCTGGTTGAAATACGTGGAAAAATGTAAACGGAAATAAAAAACATTGCTGTCAGAAGACTTCAAAACTTCTTAGCTTCATTTTCACTGAACACCTAACACAGTTTCAGAGAGCATAAATACAAATAGTTTGGACAGTAGGGTAAATATTCAGGGCTTTATTGACCTTTTCTCTAAAATAACTGAGTCTTTTCTGGTTTTGATTAAGATTTCTTCCCTTTTTTCCAACCTCCCCTGAGCAAATAAGCAAAAAGGAATCTTTTTTTCTCCTTTGTTTTCCCCCTAGATTTTCCACGTTGATAAAAAGGGTATTTCTAAGTGAGACTGTTTTTTGCATGAAGCTCTTTCTCCCCAGCCCAAATTTTTAGATAATGTGCCAGGCTATAAAGGGACTCCCCAAATCCTGGTGTTTGATGACCTGGGAGGAAATCCCATATTTCCTGCTTAACATCCATGTGATTTGGGATGGAGTCATAAAAGCAAACAGGAAGTTGTTCTAGTGATGACTACCTAGGGAGAAAGCTATATACAAGCATCTCTGAGGTTGCTGAGAGCTGAGAAAATCTCTGGCAGCTCCTGTCCACTGCTCCCACTCACTGCACCTCACTTGTGAGAGGTGTTTGTACAAGCAGAGCCAGCCTTGAGGAAAACAACCGGAAAACAGCTAGAGTTCAGGGCTTTCCTTTAGCTCCTTAGCGTGCACACAGTTTTATGCTACATCCTCACACCAGAAAGATAAATCTAAATGCAATAACTACACTGGATCTTCAGCAAAATATTTAACCAAACTTATCATGAACCCAACAACAATACTCAATAAATCATCTCTCCACCACAGCAGTGGAGTTGGGGGCTGGAGTACCTACAGATGACCCCATTAATTTAAACACAGGGGAATGAAGTATGCTCAAAATCAAGGGGAATTTTGTTGTTCCTACTGATTCTGTGTAAAGTTCTTTATAACTATTTCCCTTTTTAGCATAATTTCAAATGCTCTCTTGCAAATGATGCAAATTAAGTGTTTCTTGGAATATAGCTTGCCTCCTAGAAGACTTAATAACATTTCCTTCAGATTGCCTCTTGGATAATGTTATGATGGAAAGATCCAGGGGCGCCTGCTCCTGAGACTGGACTCTACTGAGCACACACAATAAATCACATAAAACACCACCATTCCTTCAGTCCTTGGAAGCAGCCGGCACTGAACTGCGCCTCTGCACAACATTATCCTGACGCTGTGCTGATGGGCGTTATGGCCAACTGGAAAACCACAGCTCGTCTCTCACTCCTTTCCTTTGATTCTCGACTTGTACTCGAGAAGCTGTTCTGTCCCTCGGAGCCGAAGCGCAGCAGAGCCGGCTAATGCAAATGACAGACGCTGTAATTACTGCTCCGCTGGCACCGCTGCCAAGATCGCTGCCTGCTAGACGTGAATACCTCCACTGGGTGGCTAACGAGATGTGCACTTCACAAACCAGCACAGCCCTCTCCCCACCCTAAAGGGAGGAAAGACAATGCCACTTCTTCCTAAAGGACGTACAGACAGTTACGTGAAATGCATTGCATAGGCAAAGCATCCATGATTACACTTTTATTTCAAAGATAGCCTCCAGTAACTTGTTTTCAATGACAAACCAACAGTTTGAGACTCACATGGAGACCAATCCTCTTAGATTAAATCACAGCAAACTGTTCACTAGTCCAAGCGATGCAAATTTACCCAGGAACTGCCTTTTGCACCAGCAATTCAAACATATTTTTCTGATAGGCTGGAAAAGTTATTTTCTTGCCTTTTTGTAGAAAAAGTATCCAGAACAGATTCCTCGAAAGCCCAGTGACATAAAACCCAGAAAGAACCAGAAATCAAGAAATACAGCCATACACTATAAAACAGGTTACTAAAACCAAAGTTGTTTTGCTGGTAGCATGACATTAATGTAGCTTGGCTTTTTGAAGTATAACTCTCCTCTGTATTCTACTTATGCATAAACTTCCAGTCATATACTGTACAGAAATAGTCAGCAGTTGTCCTTCTCAGCCCGGGCTTCTCTTACTTTCCATAGGAACTGATTTGCTTCATATCCTATTCACCTGAACTGTGCAGGCTGTGCCTCAAAACACCTCTCTTCCATTTGCATAAAAATCAAGATATTTACATGGAAATGTCTAATAAATATAGCCCACATTTTGTCCTTTCCTACTGCACAGACCAGCTATGGAACTGATTTGCCTGGCCTTGGCACAGAGTTGTATTCCTGTTTTCAGATGTACTGTATTTGGAAAATTAAATTAGGAAAATCTTTTTAATTTGGTTAAGGCTGTTTCCTGTTTCTGAATTTGGATGTCATACACAAAGCTAGTCCCAAAATATAGTGAATAACTGGGGTTTAAGATCATTACCAAGGAAAATAAAGTTGTGTGGTGAATGATCCATGTAAAGTGATTAAGTGCAAACATGCACAACAACTGTGGAAATGTTTAGATGCACTCTGGCATTCTCACTGTACAGAGGGATAAATGACGCTGACAGTAATTCTGAAGAGCCATCAGGAGGAGCCTGTATGTGATCTATATATTTTTTCCATAAGTCTTGCAACCAGCTGCTAGAGCCTGGAGCCAGAGGAAGAAGAGCTCAGATCCTGACTCCCATGTTTCCAGGGAGGAATCTCTCCTCTATGTACAGATTCATCCACTTAATTTTAATCCTGCTTAAACTCCACCTCTGTCAGCAAAGGAAACACACTGGCTGCTTTGCTTTCAGCAAAGAGTACTGCGGTACTAAAATGCTACTCAGAACAAGTACAGGCTACCACATCCAGCTCAAACTTGTCAGCATCACTGAAATCTACCACAGTGCATGACTTTGAAACAGATTAATGCTCCAAAGAGCCTTATCCATTCACAACAAAATACTACTTGGCTCCTGCTTTATTATTACAAATATTACACCTGCATGATCAAGCACAAGAGGTCCACTGATGCATCAAGACAATTAAGTCCTTTCCCCGCCTTTTTTCAACAAGATGTGTTTAGGTATTTAATTAGGAAATGCATCCCCAAAAGGTTACTACCCATTCACATGTTATAGTTCACTTTTTCTGCACTAAGCATTTTCAAACTGCTGCTGTTGCTAATACAGACCATGCTGGGGCAGGACAAATATCTGCACATATGGCTTTTTTACAGTTTTCTTTTTAAATTATCACTTTGATTTAATTAGTTTGAGGGGTTAAGCATGAAAAATGCACTCTTTTATTGTAAGGGAGTAAATGAAACACAACTTCATTAATACATAGTCCATTTAGCTTTTCTACCATCTTTTACACCATCGTTATTAACCCCAAAAGCTGTCTGAACCATGTTTGTCACTACAAATAGACAGCCTGACCCTCCCTTTCGTCCCAGCTACACAACAAAAAGGTGGAAGCCACAGGATAAGTGGATAACTGTTTGGGAGGCAGGAGGTGTGGGGGCTGTAGGGGAGCACAACAGCTGAAACCCAGTCTCTGCTGACTGAAGAGCCAAAGGAAAAGTTGCTCTTATGGAGATGGCACCAAAATGCCCAGCAGGGGCACAGTTTGGGGCATTTAAATTCTCATTCTGATGTAGCTTATCATTGAGGTATAGTAAATGCAGCCAACACCAAGTCACAGTTGATTCTGGCTTGATAATTGCTCTGGCCCCATTCACACTGCTTTGAGAATTACGGGCTGTCTCTACCATTGCAGCCATTTCCTGTTCTCTCCTGATAACAGCGGAAAAATACGCAGACAACTTCAGATAAGAAGATAAGAAATACTCATAAAACAAAAAGTGTATTTAGGTCTGCTGAGAAGCTCACGGGAGGACGCCAAGATGCAGTGATAATGAACATGCCAGGGAGTGAGGGGGAGCTGGTCCAACAGCCCCTCAGTTAATAAATTCATCTTCTACGAGGCTATGGAAAAGGAAGGTAGGAAAGCACAAGTCCCAGCAATGCTCATGGCTTTCTCAGCCTGCTTCAAAAGCTAAAGATAGTTGGGGAATTGAGATGAAAGATGTATGTTTTTGATATGTATATATAGAATAGAGGGAAAACTTTGCCCGGTGCTATATGATGAGGAAACTTCCTGAAGAGGGCATAGTTAAACTGTTGATTCATTGCCTCACTGAAGCACTGAGTACACACACACAAAGATCCCCACTGCACAAACCAATGAGAAAATCCCTCAGCTCTGGGAAAAATGCCAGAACCAGTTCTGCACCCAAATTCCCTGTCTGGTCCTAGCAATAAAAATAAAAATATAAATGGAAAAAAAAAAGTCCAAGACAAAGAGCTATATCCCAACCAGATTCCCTTGATTTTTTCACTCTGTTGTGGAAGTTTATCTCACACTGGGGAGCGTTGCTGAAGAGCTCTCCGCCCCTCTCTGGGTAGGTGAGCACACCTGTGTTCTGTGGCAGGTCCCACACTGCGTTGTCCTTTGCAGGATAGGAACAGGGGGCCTGGCTCCTGTGCCCTCGTGGCACTTCTGTCACACAGCGTTGTGTCACAGAGGGTAAGTGTGGGAAGGAGAAACCATCCGGGAGTGGGAGGCATGAGCCTTGTGGCACCGCGAGCAGCGCTCTGGAACAGCTGAACGCAGGGGGTCCTCTCTTCCCTGCTCAGGCCATCTGTCATGTGAAACTCCCGTGTCCTGCCAGCAGAGCCAGCAGGCTCCTTTCCACTCCAGGTCCAACTGTCTGAGGGGAGCTTTCTTCTCCAACACCCTCTGACACAACATATCTCTATCGACACAGACTGATACATACCCCCTGACATGTAGGTCCACACACATATGGCACTACTTAAACCCCTAAATACAAAATATCAAACCTGTCTTACCATGAACAGGAAAACAACCAGTGAAAGGAAATTATATGGAAGACACAGATGAAGCATGCCATGATGCATAAGGGATTTTTGTGCTCTCATTCCCTGCTACTCCCTTTTCATGGCCAGATTTCTGATCTTCCTGTGAAATAAATGAGCAAGGGAATGTGACTCTGAGGGGATGGAGTGAGTATCAGCAGGAAATGGATTAGCACTGTTACATGTACAGACATGATGTTCAGTGCACCCAGCCCACCAGCAGCAAACCTACAGCTCCATGCCTGGGAGAACCCACAGAAAGCCTGCCAGGGGCACCAGGAATCGGAACAACCATTGCTGTTCTCCTGTCAAAAAGGCCACAGAGGAGTGCACTTTGTAAAGGCTGGGTGAGAGCACAGGGCCAGATCTGTGCAGTTTTCACAAATGTCTCTCCACAGACATGATGTGGGGAAAATCAAGTATTCTTACACTTGCATTATGCTAGTAACTTCAAATCAAAACTGTGGTGCATGTTATTACTTTGTGGCTACATACATGTGGAAAATAAACAAAGAAGCTTCTAAAATTTCTTTTCTCTTGGTAATCATATAACTGAGATTTCCAACTGCTTTACCCAACCCCGCACATCTTTGCTATGTGCAGCTCTGCCCACATGCAGCAGCAAGCTCTCTTTCTCTCTCCTGTGTTCTACAAAAGCAACACATTTCCACATTAGGTCTAACTCCTGGAAAGAAAGAAGAGAAGCACCGACAAAGTTTGTCCAGCATCAGCTCGCAGGAGAAAAAGCCTCCTGCTGTGGCTGTCAGCCTGGTGGGTGCCACACTGAGCCAGGGCTCTTTGTGATGCTCTCAAACACCCCTAAACACGCACTGAGAAGCAATACATTGCCACTTAAAAAGGGGAATTTGTCCAAGGGCTACCGGGAAGGCAGATCGAGATGTACTCCAGAATCCCCGACACGGGAAAGGAAACAAAATCTCAAAACATAAACACAGAAAGACGGTGACTCCCTTCGGGTGTATCATGTTTTTGGCAGGAAGAAGGAGAGCGTTGGGGGGCCTTGGGGATTCAAGACCGACCGTCGATTGCAGAGCTCCAGGCTCTGGCTTTGCCGCTGGGAGGGACACCCGCCCCGCACCTGCCTTTCCCCGCACCTTGCCGGCCCTGCGGGGCGCACCGGCGGCTCTCCCGCCCCGGAGGGCTGCCGGCGGGGCTCCTTCAGCGCCAACTTCCCCGCCGCTCCCCGTGCCTCATTGAGGACCGAGTGCAGGCAAACGCCTGTCCCGGCCAGGCTTAGCACCTACAGACTCGACCCCGCAGGTACGACCGGACCCTCCAGACCCCGACGGGGACCGTGCATGCGGGCGATTGCACTGTTTGCACACACAAACGCAGTAAAAAAGATAATCATGGCATAAACTCGCATTTCCAACCCGCAAAAGGAGGATGCCCCAACCCCTCTCCATCCATCCATCCATCCATCCATCCATCCATCCATCCATCCATCGCCTTACCTTGCGCCGCGGAGCCGGGGCGGCTGGCCCCCAGGACGGCCAGGGCAGGGAGCACCACCGTCTGCAGCAGGTATCCCAGTCCCAGCCCGCATCGGGCCGCTGTCCCCTCCAGCCCCTTCCCCATGGCCGGGGCAGCAGGGCAGTGTCGCGGAGCCGCGGAGCTTTGCTGTGCCGCCGGTGCCGGCCCCGTCCCAGCTCCGGGCGCGGAGCGGAGCCTCCGCCAGGCGCTCAGGCTGCGCGGAGGGTGGCGGGGCGCGGGGCTGCGCTCGGGCCGGGCGGGCAGAGGCGCTGCATGGCCCCGCGGAGGGGCGCGGAGCCGGCGGAGCGCTGCTTTCTTCCCGCGGGCGGCTCGGCGCGGCTGCCTCCACCCCGGGGGTGGGCGGGGGCCGGGGCCGGGGCCGGGGCCGGGGCTGGGGAGCGGGGGCTGCGCCGGCCGCCTGCGATAGAATGCGAGCCGGAGCGAGGAGCAGACCCAGAGGGAAGGGGCGGGGGAGGCTGGGAGCCACCCGCCGCAGAACCGGCCCCCTTTCGCCTCCTCCGCCCGCGCCCCCTGCGCGCAGAGCCGCGGGCACAGGCGCACGCCGATGTTGGTGCGCACACGTGCGCGCCCGCACACGCAGCAGCAGCAGCAGCAGCAGCAGGGAACGCTGCACCCCCGCCCCGCACACCTGGGCACGGCAGGCGGGGCTGCGCTGCCGGACCCCACCACACCCGCGGCTCTCGCATCCCCAGACTGTCCCCGTGGGCCTGATACCCACGCACACGCCTTCAGGACTCTGGGCGATAAGGACCATCTTTAGGGAGCCAGCAAATGCAGGGTCGGGAGCCCCAGGCCGGATGGGGTGTACTAGTCTGCTCCCACAAGCAGCAGGGCAGGGGGAGAGATCGCACCAGGAGTGCTTTTGGAGAACCCACCACCGCTAGGGAGCATCTCCCCATCTGCCCTCCAGGGCTTCTCTCCTAAGGCTGGGGTCACTCCCTTCCAGCCCTTATCCTTCCACCTTCTTGCACCCCCAAAAAGCTGCACCCGGCCTCTGAATTCACCACGTGCCCACCAAATCTCACTGAGAAGGATAGCAGCGCCCACACCTCAGGTTCACTGCTCAACCAGGGCTTGGGTTGGCTTGATCTGCTGCCTTCTATAGGTTTTTTTTTTGTTTGTTTGTTTGGGTTTTTTTTCTCTGGTTGGTTTGCTTTTGGTGGGGTTTATGTTTGGTCTTGGGTTTTCTTTTCTTTCCTAAGTTGTCCTTCCCTTGGCAGAGCCACAGCGGGCCATCACAAGCAGACCCAGCACCTCACATACCAAGTGTGCCAATGCCAGGAGCTGTAACCCTGGAACCCTCCCCACACCATGGTACGCCAGAGAGCATTGCCTTCTCCAGCCCAAAGTTCCCCCAAGCCGGGCTGCGTGCGAGGCAAGGAGCACCCTTTTCCTGGGAGGCGTGGATGGGATCTTCCCAGTCATTCTGGCTTTGCCTTCCCCTCCCTGTCCCTTCCACACAGGAAAAGAGCTACCAGCCTTGCCAATGCTGCAGGAGGGTTTCCTGGGGCCGCTGGAGCTGTCTGCCCCAAGGGAGGCTCTGTCCCATCTGCCCCCTGGCTTTAATGTCCTTCCCAGGGAATTACCCAGACTGTTCCCATCTCAGGATCTGGTGGGGCAGCAGTTTTTTCTCCTCGACAACAGCTGATATAAAGCTGCAGTGTGACAGGAAAGCAAAGTCCAAATTGTTGGGGGCTTTGGTTAGGTTTTTTTTGCTTTTTTTGGGTTTTTGTTGTTTGTTTGTTTTTATGTTGGGTTTTGATTGTTTGTTTGGTTTTTTTGGTAGAGGCTAAGAGCATGGAAAAAGGGGTAGTTTTTGTTCTGGGCATGCCTGGAGGTGCCCCAAGTAGGCTGTGTTTCAAGCTCAACAGGCTGGTTTTTACCCAATAACTCTCAGTGATAACTCTGATTATCCCAGAACTCCATCTCTCCATCTCCTCTCTGTTCTACATCTTTTAAGGGGGCGAGTCCCATCTGCTTCAAATAATACAGCACAGGCTAGGAAATATTAAGGCTCCACCAAAATCTGTGATTTAAATTTCTGTGTAAGTGGTAAAAAGGAAACTCTCAACTTTTACCCAGATTCAAAGGAGAATGTGAGTCCTGAGCAGGAGCTTTTTTGATTGCAGATGCTCCCCACAGTAATCCCTGACTTCATGCTCCCTAGATCAGATAGTCAACAGAACAGATCCCCATGTATGATATTTATTTGCCTGTTTTGCCCTAACTCTGTGAATTGGGAGCATCTCTCCTTTTTCTGGAGACTTACTGTTCCCCCTGTTCCAGGGAAAACTTTTCAGAGGCAGGAAGAGAGACGCCTGAAGGATGTCACATGCAGAGGAGGCATTTGTTGCAGCACCAGCTGACAAGCACATCTCTTGCCACAAGGGAACGAAGAGGGAGGGCTTGCTTCTCCATTAATCAGAGTTAATTTATTTTTGATGTTTTGGGGCCTCCCAGGAGTAATACCTATAGTTCCAGGCTTAGTTTCTAGTTAGTAGCTCAGTGACCTCATTAAATAGGTCCATCCCAATTTCAAGATGATGTCCCTGCAGCCCTGTCTGGGGATCCCTGGTGGCTGCCAACCTGTCAGCCTCCGTGCCCTGGAGTAGGTGCAAGGGGGAGCATTGCTGGTTTACAGCTGTGACAGAAGTGATGGCACAGGGACCACAAGTCCTCACTTGGGAAGATAGTCCTTTC
Organism: Melozone crissalis; assembly: GCF_028551555.1. NCBI lineage: Eukaryota > Metazoa > Chordata > Aves > Passeriformes > Passerellidae > Melozone > Melozone crissalis. Next base: position 45,348,173 of record NW_026535784.1, on the reverse strand, counting down.
CCAGTACCCAAGGTGTGGTGAGCAATGGAGGAGCGAAGTTACTGCAGCCTGAGGTACTCAGTAACCACTTTTTACTGAAGTGGTTATACCTTGGCCTAGAGAAGATGGCTCAAGCAACAGCAACCAATAACTGGATAGGGGTCTTATCTGGAAAACATGCTTTCAAATCTTTCCGTGTTCAATTATGTGTAGGAAAGGGCATCCAAGGATGTTTCATGTGTCTGCATCACTGAGCTTTCTCAGAAATCCAATATACTCTGAGAAATGACTTTTTTGTCTGGGCCATCCCCAATACCACCACACTGGATTTTCCCTACTCAGGAGCAAGTCTGTCCAAGAGCTCTTCATTTTTCTCCTTATGAGATAAAGAGAATTATTATCCCAGCTTAATAAATTTCAAATTTGACATGGAGATAAAGGATTGAGGTAATTCAGAGTTTTGGTATTAGAAAGTGCAAATTACCTGGGTTTCTTCCAAAAAGCAGTTGTTTTGTTTCCCTGATAGAACCTGGCTGGAAAGGTATTTCCCATCTCTCTGAAAAGTTTGTGACTTAGAAGTATCTGTAATGTAAGTCTATCACTTTGTTACCTTTAGTGTCCTAAAAACCACTCCATACCCTTCATACACTCATCTGAAGCAAGTATCAATCTCTAATTTTCATACTTGGACAGAAATATCAAGTGTCAAAGAGTCTGCATTGGAAAGTGGCTTTAGCAGCCTAACAGGTGTCACCTTAGTTTTTCAGGTAAGTTCAAAAATCTCATCTCTAAATTAGATACTCCTAATAGATGATTATAAAATCTAGGGCAACATTTTAAAAGTTTTTGTGTGACTTGTGTATTGGTGAATTTGACTTTAGTGTATTTTGTTGCCCAAGCATCTGGAGTTGCACTAAAACAATCACAGAACAAATTCAGTTGTAAAAGACCTCTCAGGTCATTGAGTCTAAACCTTTACTTTTCACCAGCTTGTGAACTAGACCATGGCACTAAGTGCCATGTTCAGTTATTTCTTGAGCACCTCCAAGGATGATGATCCTGATGATCACCACCTCCCTGGGTAGTCCATTCCAATGTTTAACAGCCCTTCCATTAAGAAATTTAGACTAATGTTCAATCTAGTCAAAACTGGCTCCAAGTGGTATAAACCAGTTCAAACTGGATCCAGCTGGTTCAACTGGATCAAACCAGTTGCAACCACTTCATACCAATTTTAAACAATTCAAACAGGATTAAACTGATTCAAATAATTTCAAACCTGATTCAACTGGATCAAACCAGTTTCAGCTGGTTTAAACCAGATCAAACTTGTTCCACCTGGTTCAAACCAGTTTCCAGTGGTTCAAGGACCCCAGCCCTCACTGCAAAGAGTTTCAAAATTTGATTGATGACTGGAGTGGAGATAGTCGGGTCCCCTGTGTTATGTGTGATGTCAGCAATGCTGGTTTGAACAACAAGAACAATCTCTACTGTGCATGGATAATTACCTGTAAGAATTTGTTAACCAGTTGTCTCACTGAGCCTTGTGTTCCTTGGCAAGTACTGTCAGCTCAGGCCAACTGACCCAAGGACTCATTTTCCACACAAATGGCAATAAGGGATGTGGACCCAGGCTACCCACCAGGTGATGACGATAGCCAAGATGCTCTCAGCTACTGCCCCACCTCTAACACAGCATGGCATGGTTGAGAGAGGGCTGTCTTTCGCATGCTCCTGCTCTAGCTGTTTGCAGTTCAGGGGAGCATGTGGCACACACACCTGCTTCTGGCTGTGCCATTCCCTCAGGCTCTGCCATGCTGCTCTTATTTTATGACAGAGCCCAGCACAGTGCAATCCAAAAAGCAGGTGTGTGACAAACCTCTCACTTCACTGACATGCCTGCCCCAAGCTATCAAGTACTGCCGTTTGCTCTCATAGTTCACATAGGCAATTACCTCCTCTGTGGTTGCTGTGTGTGATACTGGGGATCAGCAAATGAAGCAACCCTCCTGATATCTTACATTTCAAGAGCAACACAGCCTCATTTCCAGTAAAAACTTATGAGTGGTTTTTCTCACGCTGAGAATGACTATTTGCAGTGGAATTGTGGTCCAAGGAAAATTTCTTTCATATCTATTGAAATTTAATAGAACAACTGTGTTTCATCTTCCAAAATCACTACTTTGTCTGCTTATTTATGGAAACAAATTTTTTCAAGTTCATTCTTACTTATGCACTATTGTAGTGTGCTAAATTTTCAGTCTTGGCATTATACTAGCAAGTCCATGGATCAGCATATGCATATATGTTAATAGTGCACACCTAAACTGTTTCAACAGTGTTTCACCTCATAACAAACCATACTACAGAACTGTGCTGAATCACCTGGAAGACCATATGATATCCTGCTCCTGATACATTTTGAGGTGCACAGCTCTCATTTGTTTAATAAATTTATTAACAATTAACAACTTTGCTGCATACTCATCATTCTTTTGAATAGCTTGGCTTTCATAACATCTGAAGAGGACCTTTTTAAACTAATTATACCAAAGGGAGGACCAAATTCTGTCCCTATACGTATGCTGGATACTGTGCATATTATCCTGTTGTATCCTACTGTGCATAACATCCTGTTGTCATTTGTGTAAGAGAATACTGCTGGAGCTGGGGACTTATATGCCTAGGCAATAAAGGTTAAAACTTCAAAGGTGTTTAAGCCTTAATTTCAGGGACATCATATTTTTGTATGGCAATGGGACTTAGGCTCCTTGCCCATTTTTGAAATGTGTGTCCTCCAGCTACTGCCAAATAATGCAGCCAAAGAGCTTTTTCTTTCATTTGAGTGGTTTGTAAACACATCACAATTTTCTTATATATTTATTCTCTCTTCCTTTTTTTTTTTTTTTTGGTGAATATATTCTCTGAGCAGCTCCTGAGCTGTAGCTCATTCATGAGCATTTGAAGCTCGGTATCCAAAGTATGTTACTTATTCCAATTGCATGGTACAGTATTAAATAAAAAAAAAAATAAATAAAAAAAAAAAAGAGAGAGAGAGAGAGAAAAAGCATAATCATTTCAGTCTCTATCTGCCTGAAAAATCACTGCAAAAGTACCAAGGGTGAGACCTGCTGTCAATCCGTATTTGTCGGGACCCGAAGCGAGCACTGTCCCGGCCGTTCCTTCAGCGATTGCGGCGCCTCCCAGCAGAGGGAGATGCGAGACGCCGGCTCCGGCCCCGGCTCGCAGCTCCCGCCGTCTCTGCAACAGATCGATGGGTCGTGAATGTTTTAGGAACATGTCCGGGTCCCAGGGCTTCTCATTATCTAAGCATTTTATCGGAGAACAAACCTCTTTTAGGCCCGTCTCTGATAGTGCAGAATTCTATACCACGTTTCCTCAGTTTTTCCTTTTGGCAGAGGTGAAGGACATGAATAACTTGAAATATTTCAGTCTGTTGAGCAACAGTTTTATATTCTTCTCTCCCTCTCCACTCAGTATGTATTTTTGTAGCATTGTAACTACATATTTACCTTTGAGTTGAATATTATTGTGACTGAGGGGTGTCAGTCTCTGCCCCAAGATCATCTGATTCCAGCTGACATGAGTTTCTCTTCTATTACCAAGTACTAATTTCTGATTGTCCCTTTCAGGGTACAATGCCTTGAAATTTCTTTACAAGTGTCCCAAGAACCCTCCCTCTGATGTCTCAATACCACCTCACTGCCCACCTCTGCTTTTGTGGGTTTTTTTCCTGCCTTCAATACAATGAGAAAATAACATAATTGCTTTTAGGATCCTTGTTTCAAATTCTCTCTGTAGGTGTATATTCTGGGTTGCTCTTACCATGTGTGTATTTTATAGATTTTCTTCCCTGATGCACTTGGCAGAAAGCAGCATTAGAAAGAATTATAATTACAGTATTTATTAAACCACCTATTAGGGGAGGAAACTGACAGCATGAAGAAAAAATATTTAAGAAGAATAATAAAACACACTGGCAAAATATGTTTAGAAAGATGCAGGTTCTATGAAGAAATCCAATTTCCAAGAAAATTAGCTGTTAACATAGTATTTTGGTGCTCTGCAATATTATCAACTTGCATACAGACTCGCGTAGCATTCATTTATCTTCTAGATAAAAAAGGCATAATTTTAATTGTTACAGATTTTCTGTTCAATATATTGGCAGTTTCATGCATGAACTATTTTGTTAAAACTGATGACATTCAGCAAACTGTGAGAGTTTGAATACATGGCAGCATCCCTGGCCATCCCATTTCCATCTACTTTGTGAGGAAAAGCAGCTACAACAAAAACAAAGAGCCTCACTTCGTGTGTTTGGTTTTTTGGTTTTGTGGTTTTTGGAGTTTTTTCCTTTTTCATTTTGAATCCTGCCAAACTACTCTGTTTTACAGTGGGTTTGAAATGCAACTCTCCCCAGTAGCTCCCCTACTGTACCTTCCCAGAATGCGTGAATGCATTTACTCCTGCCAACATGTAACCCGATAATCTTTTTTTTTAATCAACAGAAAGCAGCTTTGGGAGGAAAACCCTCAATTTTCTGACCAGTGTGTGACAGTAAGAGGAAATCTGTTGCAGTTGCCAGTAATGGAAGCCCAGTTGTGTGTTTTCAGTCTTTTATCAGCTGGCCTCTTAGTGGCAGGGCAATTAGAGCTCAAATGTACAGGGAAAACTTATCCCAGTCCAGTAATCAAAGCAAACATTATATAGATTTTGATTGCTCCAACAAGAATGAAGTCTTTGTTAACTGAAGTAGCTTTATTGATTCAAATGAGGAGACATATTTATTCTGTTTTGTGAAGTGCTCCAAGCTGTGTGTGCATTTAATGCTTATGAATTCAGAGATGAAGGACTGAAAAAGTTCTATGTCAAACTGTAGAAGAGGAATTGTTTCATTCCTAGAATATTTATTCTAATGTTCTTTTCCAAAGGCTGTTTTAATACTTGTAGTTATCATTATCATCTTATAAAAGACCTTAATGTTTCACAAATGGCATGATTTGTTTAAGTCACATAATTAACAACATTCTTGACTGTTTAGCAATAATTAGTTTGTTTTCATAGAAATACTGTTTCATCTCTCTGTATAAAGGTTGAAAAATGATGGAATAGAAAAATGTTCAATCCCACAGCTGAAGATGAAAAGTTTATGAAAATAAAATCACCTGCAATGACAACATGTGATCCTGTTTTAAGCATGATCTTTAGCTCCTTAAAACATGTATAACTCAATGCTAGAAAGGAACTTAGATTTCATTACTACAGTACTTTAAACTGACAGCTTTTAGATTTCTTTGTCTGAAGACATTACTAGAAATTCAGCTGTGCATTTGCTCATGGATAACATCAAGCAAAACATGAAAAATAAAGAGAAGGCTCTCCTTGCTATCCAAGTCTAACCAGGATAATATGTGTTTTTCATAATGCAGTGCTAAAAAGTTTAAATTTTGTCCCAAGTAGAAGCAGCTGTTCTGGGTCTGCTCTTATTTCCAATAAAGTTCTGCAAAGATTTACAGAAACCAGCTCAGGCCCTTTGGGAATAAGTTCTCTATGTGAAGAACTTTGTGCTCTTTCACCAATAGGACTCTACTGTATTGAAAATAACAAGAGCCTTTTTTTGGTCAGAGAGCATTGCAGGTTATCTGTAGCTGTCTTCTTCATTACCACTTCAATTCGAGACCTACATTTTTATTCATTGTTTCTCTTATGAGTAACATTCTGAAAAGTAATATCAAATAAATGGACCTGTGGCTGTGGCCCCACACAATGCTTTCTTTTATTAGATGTCTCAGTTGTTCTGTGTTTGAGGATGATTAAAGTGTCTTGAACAGAGTTTCATAGTTACATAGTTCATAGTTCATTTTATTCCATGTGCATTCACAAATTAGTTGATGGTAATCTATTAATAAAAACTTAATATTCTGCATTATTCTCTATAGAATGTTGCAGAGTTTCTCTCTCTTCCCCCCCCCCCCCTTTTTTTTTTTTTTTCTTTTAGATGCAACTACTCACAGACTGCCTTCAGAGTATGATAAGAAAGATACAAATTACAATACTGGTTTGATAATGGCCAAGACTTTTCCTTCCTCTCTGAGTAACATAAATTCTAAGATGAGAAGTGATATTTTACCTTCATAACTAACATATTAGCCATTATTTAGTCTTGAAATTACTAAAACCAGTTCTAAAATGTGGAACAATGATTTACCACTGAAAACCAGTAAAGTGTAGACTGTTTTCTTGGTCCCAACAAATCAGTACCAGCAATCATGTTATCTGCAGGATTAACATCCCTAAAAGCTCCTCCCTCTCCAGACCACAGGAGATAAAGGGAAAACTCAATTTTTACAATGTTAGACCACAACAGACATGCCTGAGGACTCATTGATTTCCCTGGAGTTAAATTGTTCCAAGTAACAATACCAGCTCACTTAATGAACCCTTTGAAAACCAACTTTTAAGGATAAAGTGACCAAGATGGAAGGCATAGGCTGGAAGAGAGGAGACACAGGAGTGGGACAAGACAGCACATTACTAGACAGTCTCAACATTCCCAGGGAGTGCCAGTAAGTTCATTAATGACTGGGGACCTCTGATGCCCTCTGCCAGCTCCACATGTTCTCATATGTGTCCTGGAAGAGGAAGGCCTAAACTGGAACTAAGAAGGAGTAGAATTCTGGAGGCTGCTGGTTGACTTTTTATCCTTTTAATTTTTAGCAGATAAGGAAGATTTGGTTACTTTAGAAGAAAAATGAAGAACTGATCACAGTTTACAAGGATGAGCATGTGGGAGGAATGCAGGGGATGGAACACTGCAAAAGTAACAGGACATAATACATAAGCAGCAAGATCCTGTTTCTTAGAAGACTAAGATAAATAATATGATCATAACTAGGGCAAGATTCACAGTTATAAGTGAAGAAAATATTTTGTGATTCTTGTTTCTCCCCACACCTCTAGCATTTCAGAGATTGTCAAAGTTCCAAAATTCCTGCAGGAGCACAGAACAAAGTAGCTCACACCTATTTAGCCATTTTTCCTCCTTTATTGTTGTTTTTGCTTCAGTTGGTTTATTTGTTTTGTTTGGGTTTGTTTTTGTTTGCTTGTTTTTGTTTTAGGTTCATTTTTTATCTCCCCAAAAGGAATTTATTTTTCATGTAAATTTACTTTTATTCCACACATGCCTTCGATCTTTCTCTGCAAAGAAAATAATTCTCACAGTGATGCCAGGACATCACTAGTTTGCACAGCAGTATGTTCTGTAAGCTGAGCTACCTTTGAATATGTGGTGGAAAGTAATTCTGTGACATTTTCTAGCTAGCCAGATCTCTGTGCATGGTGGAACTCTTAAAAAAAAAAAGAGTTCAGAGCATGCAAAGGAGACACTGTGTAGTCTTACCCCATTCTGGCTTGGATCCAGACCTTTTGTTACCCTTTTAAGGACATTCTTCTGCCCTAGGAGTGCCGTGTGTCCATAATGTTTACAAGAGAATTAAGATTACCAGTGATAGTGGTCTTAGGATCAAGAGGCAAGTCTACATTCAATACCGTGTTTATACTCCCGGCTGGTTTTCCCAGAAGTACACACATCAACATTTCCATAATGTATGAGTAAGATCTGTTTATTCCTTACCACAGCTTCAGCATTAATCATTTGTTCTTCTCCAAACCACCAGTAAAACTCCGTGCTGTGGAAAAGTACTAAACAATGTGTAGTGCCTTGGATCAGGACCAGGCTCAGACCAAGTCCAGATTTAACAATACAGTTTTGCACATGGTCACTGCAGTGTATTTCAGCTCTCTGCTTCCAGATAAAGGAATTCCTTCAGTTTTCAATTCAGCTGTGCCCTGCTCTCAACCAGCAATTTCGGAGAATAGATTTTTTACATCCAAATGTAACCAAATACAAATTTTTGAGAATAGGAGATTGCTTATGTGGCACTTTTTGCCAAAATTGTAAGAAAAAAGTTATAAGCCATGAAGATCCCAAACATTGTGCAGTGCTGTGGAAAGCTGCAAGGCCAAAGCTGATGGCATTTTCTTGGGTATTGGATTGGTGTCACAATTACTCTCCGCTGATGAGTGGCATATTTAAGAAACCTGTGTCAGTCTGGTGATTATGATAGACAGAAAAAGACATTTTTAGATCACTGCATCTAGTGGATTCATTTGGAAGCACTGATAAATAGACACAGCTGGCGGCAGAACTAGTAGCTGAGCTGTCTTTTATTTCCTGTCTCCTATGAAGTATTAATATCAGGTGAATTTATTGGTATTAAGAAAAAAGCAACAGGATGAGGAAATAACAAAGAATAGAACTAATATCTGTCTAGAGTTGCCAAAACTCCACAAAAAAACATGAGTAGTCTTCTCTTAGCTTTGTCTGCTACTGCTTTCCTGAAAACTTCAGCAAATAGCACTATGTGAGTTCACTCCTTTCACAGCTACTGAAGTGCTACAGTACCTTTTATAGCTACTAAAGACTGTGTGTTCATTAGCAGATTGGCCCTGCAACTACACAGCCACTGCTGCAAATCACTGTGGGTGGGTGCGTTTCTTCAAACTCAGGGCCACAATATTCAGAATGGTTTTCACCTCTCACTGTAACACTTCTCATCTGGACCACCTAAGTCCCTCTGGTTTTCTGTTCAGAGGTCTGCAGAGATGCTGTTCTCCCCACGTACAGTATTTATGTCCTTCCACCCTTAACCCCAACAGAATCAGTGTTAAAGGTGAACATTAAACCAGAGAGTGAATCCTTTAATTACATCTGCTACTGACACAAATGTTCTTTATATCCAGAATCTCCTGTAGTCCTCTTATGAACTACCATGTACCTCTGGCAGGAAAGCAAATGTTCACAGGCTTAAGGAATTCCATACTCATTTTATTGATGGTAATTCTCTTAGTTGTGCACTCTGAGGCTCTATCTGGAGCATGGACTGGCTTGGCTAATGGATTCTGCAAACAGAGCATACATTCAGGAGGAATTCTATAGAGAACTGAAAAATGAGCCCTTACCCTTACATAGACATTAGGAAAGAACAAAGCAAAAGAGCCCGCCAGAACTTAATACAACATTATTTGTAAAGTGCGGTTCAGCCTGGATGGTGGAATATCTGGAAACCTTGCTTAAATATTTGCAATCCAGTCTAGTGTCAGACAAGTTCACTGTGAGTACCTAAACCATTTGTAGATGGCAGCTGCCACAGACTACGAGACACTGACACAGAGGATTGCTAAACCACCTCACTGCAGAAACCATTGCCAGCTGATGGCAAAGGAAACTACCCAGTTCTGCAAATCCCAGCACACACCAAAAACAGTGGCAATTTATTTTCATATAGATTACAGAGTAAGATCTGATGAACCGATATGAAATATCTCTGGGGCAAGTCCAGTTTCTATTAGAGGGGAGTTCACACCAAAATCCTCGCTACAGTTACAACCAAAATGTTGTGTGTTACCTCCAGAGAAAGCCAAGGGACAGAAGTATCTGTTGTCTGCTGTAAAGCGTCAGTAGGCAAAGAGGATTAACAATGCCAAAAGTTTGGAAATTTAAGGATTAACATTTTTGGTCTAAAGCCACAAGGTTTTGTGCTTCTGGGTTCCTCAGGTCATTCTTAGTCTGGATGTGTCTTAGCCAGTCATTTAAACTGAACTCATCCCATGAAAACACAGAAAAATTGGAAGTTGATCTCACTGTCTAAAGGAGCGATAAGTCAGCCCGTGTCTCAAGCACATGTTAGGAGTGGTAATTAAAATCTAATTCTAATTAGCAGCACTGGATGCTAATCCAAATAAACAACAAGAAAATTTGTTGTGCAAATTTTTAGCTGCAGAAGTAGACACTTAGTAGATAATGTGCAAGTTACTTGCTGCTGCAGCAGCAAATAGACTAGACTGAAAATACATCAAAAACACACTTAAGATTTCTTCTGCCAAAGGAATTGTTGTCAGATCAGACATTAAGGCTGATGCTGAGGCCAGGGCAGCCTCTTTAGGCCTTAGTGTCTGGTCTGATTTCTGGTTAATTAGGGCTGAGAAGTTGAAAAGTTTGCAGCTCTGTTATTCTTTACCTGCTCTGAGGAGTTAAATTAGGAGAAACCTCAGGCTGTCAGTTTTCTATCTCTAATAATCATCCAATAAAAAATAGAGAGAGGCTGAAAGCCTCCAGCTGTCAGCTCAGACTTGTTACTCTGGGTTAGGTCATCTGGAGAGCCAAAAGAAGTGAGGATCCAGGAGCTCTAATCATTAAAGTTAAATTGTTTTTTATCTAACTATTCTTATTGCAAACTGCATCCCAAATAAGGCAATTATAGGGCTCTTCATTTGGTCTTTAATTTACTACCATAGCCCTTACAAATGTTTTCATTAATTTGAGCAGCACAGCTCCTGATCCTGTATCTACCCAAGCAGGCAGTTCAGAAATGTGACTAGTGCTATTACTATTCATGTGTGTACATCCCGCAATGTGCCTAGGGCCATGATCCTGAAAGTTCAGCATCTAAATATCTTTTGAGATTATGGCCTACATTAAACAGAATTGAATTTGTGATACATTTCAGCATAATGCTACCAGAAACTACACTAATAACTGTAATAATCCATAACCTAGCTGTTATAAGGGAGGGGAACCATGCAAGAATTCTAAGAAATGGAAACACATGGAAATATTTGGAGTATGTCGTACAACATTATATATTGTGTGTTTTAATTGCAAGGAAGCTGGGACTGCAGTGCAAAACAGAACACTTGTGAATTTGGACTGCCATTACTGTCACATTTTGTTGAGTACTACATTTATACACATTTTAATGGTACTCGAAATAGAATGCCAGACCTTCACAGCTTTACTTGCTCTATAAAAAGAATCTGGAGTCAAAGCCTAGAACCAATGGAAAGGAAAGAAAAAAATAAAAGAGATGAAGAAAGAATGGAAAAAAAGAGGAAAAACCTATGTGATGCCTTTCCTGGAAACAATTCAGTGGGAATAGTAACAATAAACCTATTTAGAAATGAAGGCATGTAATCCACTGCTTCATAAGGGAAATAGCTATTTTAACCACTGTAAAACACGTGAAGTACTACCTTTCAATAGTTAAGCATAAAACAAAGCTTTTCTCTTCATCTTCAAACTCAGAAATTTGAAAATGGAACTAAATACAAATCCAGGGAGTTTCATTGATCCAATTTTGTATACATTCTTAAACAGGCCTTTAAAACTCTTCTTGATTACTATTTATGTGCAAGTCTTATAATAGAGACCTGGGCTTTCACAGAAACATGCATTTCAGGACTTTCTGACAGCAACTTGCTGTATTATGAAGGAAAAGGGAAAGGAGGTAATTTATCCCAAAGATATTTGGATACCTTCTTGCTTGTCATTCCACACAGCAGTAAAACATCTGGCAAGAAAGGGAAAAATGTCCTTTTTTGCGTATGTCAAATTGTGGAGCCCTTGTTAATATTCATGGCCTGTCCTCTATCCCACCTTGAACAGCTCTAACTACAACTGAAAGGCTGAGTCTAGAGCTTCAGCAGAGACCTTTATCTTGGCACTAGCTTAAATTCTCCTTCTCCAAAACTGTAAAAGTAAATTTGCATACACTGAACTTATAACACTAAAAATAAGTGCTTTCTCTTCCAAAACACTAGAATCTCTGTTTCTGAGCTTTTTACAATTTAATTCAACTCAGCCATGACTGGGCCAAAGCTGTGGAATTAAGTCTGCATGCACTAGGGTGAGGCATGCTGAATTGCAGACATGGTAGTCTTGAATTAGAATTTGAACTGCATTTCAGCTTGTTGGCAATGTCAGTTTTTTTAATCATTCCTGTAAATGCAGCTGTTCAAGACGTGATGCCTAGAAATGATACACCATGATTAGATAATTCTTATTAATTCAAACTTTTATGTCACTGCTGGACCTCCGCAAGTCATGCTGAGTTAGCCTATCAGTTTAATCAGGGTGCAGGCAAGCTGCATACTTGGGAAGTACAGGGAGAAGCCACCTTTGTTTCCAGAACCTCTGAAAGAAGTTCCAAGATACTGACTGCAGTGTCTTGCCTTGCATCCCTGCCTCAAACATTAAAATTTTGCTAGTAATAACCATCCAAGCTCTTATTCCTTAATTTAATTTGAAGGCAGTGACATATATAAAATTAAAATTTAAAATTAAATATTTCAAAGGAAAGGACTTTATCTCTCACTCATGCTGTTAATGAGAGATGTGTATTATGAAAGGTGCTCATACAAATGTCTAACTTAAAAAATGTAAATTAAAGTTTCGGCCTAAGACATTGGAGCAACTTCAGAACAGCACTGACTCTGTAAAATCTTTCAGTGATCTAAGATCTTTCTAGATAAACACAAGGTCAGTAAAATTGCTTGAAATTCATTGGTATAAGAATTTGACTTAAATTTCTTTAGGCAAAAACAAATTCCTTGCATTGTTGCCTTGCAAATCAGAGATCTTATGCTTTTATTGTATCATGTGAAGAGCTACAGAGTTTGTGAGGACATATGGACATGGGGAAATTTGTGATCCATGCAGAGCAACATTAAGGTTAGTGGGGCTGAACTCAGCTTCAGGATCTGTCACATGCATACTTCTTCATTGGCCTAGAAGGCAGAAAACTGGGGGAAAACTCTGTAGCAATTGCAAAAAAATTGTGTAAGATTTTCTTTTTTTTCTGACATGGATGTAACAGTGTTTCCAATGATCTAGAAAATATGGTTGTAATGATTGACTTACTCTATTGGGAAATATACTGAATTTACCTTGGAGTAGAGGCAGAAAAAACACTATTCTAGTACAAATATTTCATATGTAATCACAACACGTGTTAAGCATTGCATAATTACATTTTTTCTTTTGCATCATCAAGGCAGTACAATAGCTGAAGCACAAAACTGCCATGAGCTTGAATAAAAATACATCCAAGTTCCAAAATATTTACAATTTTAGCTGAATGCATCCTGCCCAGGATACATATCCTGCTGCCAGATCTGGATACGACTTCTACACAGACATTAACCATCCCTTCCCTTTGGTAGAAAGGATTCACAGTATGAGGGTGCAGCAGCAAGCTGCCTGCTGATCATGCTTCCCTGGAGGCCCTGCTGGCTTGCTCAGCACTTAAAGTAAGTTAGATAAGTGCTTATATATCACAGTGACAGGCATTATAAATATCCTGCTCGGCTGCATGCATATGGAGCTGCATTAAGTCCAGGGCAACGTACACGTGAATCTGGAGGCAAAACATTCGGTGCAGTTTCACTAGTTAACCACACATGTAATGACCTTCCCAGCTATCCAGCTAAAATACCAGATGTCCAAAGATGCTGAGCTGACTCCTCTCTGCCATCAGCTACCTGGGAAGCACCTATGTTGTCAGCAGATCTGTGCTGCAGAAGCAGCTGAGCACCTGCTCCTGCGCTCTGCACTCTCAAGTGGCATCAACAAAGACCTCAAGTTGGTGGCCTTGGGGACAGCCAGAACTTCCTTGCTGCTTGTATTCCCAACAGCATCAGTGGGAACTCAAAGCACTTTGAGTCCCCCTGTTCTGTGCTGTCAACAGAAGTCTCATGCCACCCAACATTTTGGAACCAGCTTCTGACTTTTTCCTTCTAACGTGACCTGAAGTTGAGCCATAGGTAAAAGAACTTTCGTGTCTGAGTAATCGCATCGTCTGCATCAACATGATTAAGCAAGCAATACATTCAGAGCTTTGCATATGAGATAAATTAAAGCTTTTTGTTCAATGGCACTGAATACATTTGAGTTTAAAAGGGTATATAGAGTGTCCCTTCAGTAACCCTGCCTTGTCATCATGATACACCACCCTGTACTCCTAGGGCTCAGAAAGATTAAGAGAAGCATTTACATCTTGCATTAATGAAGCAACAGATTATAGGGTTGTGCACTCTGTTACTGGTTGTTTATTTTTATTTATTTATTTATTTTACAACCTAAGTGAATCAAAGTTCCAGTGGGCTGAAGAGGATGATCTCAGCTGAAGTCTGGAAGTAATTTTATAATTGCCTAATAAGTCAGAAATGACAAAACCTACTTTTTTTTCCCCCATGGCACTGAGACCACCAGTTGCTGTATTTCCTGCCATGCTCTATGCTGTTTGTACTCAAGAGGTTTCTGTTCAAGGGGAAAACTGTTTACATCCATGACTAAAATAAGACATATTGTACAGTGGAGGATATGTGGTTACAGAAGAAAAAGACTGGAAGAAGGGGAGAGAAAATAAAAACAATAAGTGGTGACTTAAGCTTTCAAACATTCTCCTCTTATTTTTGCTTCAATACTGCTTTGAGGTTTGTTTTGGAACAATTTCTCAGCAGAAGTCTTGGGCTTTCTCACAGATGAGAGTTCTAATTTCCCAAAATTGCTTTTATTACCTGGTTGCAGAAAGGAACACGGTTACTTTGTCAAACAACAGGCATCTGTAACCCTACCACCATTAGAGAGGTTCATAGTGACTCTCAGCAATCTTTGTATGGGGAAACTGCTGAAATTGACATTTTAACAGCAAAGCCTAGTGGCAAGAGGAGGAAACCTGATCTCTCCTATTTAATCCCAAACCTTCTGTGAGTCCAGCAGATAACACTGAAGTTCAGGATTACCTCCAGGTCTCTCTCCTGAGGGTGAACATGTAATTATGATAAGTGGCACTTACTCATTGTACTGCTATAGCTAAAGGTAAACACAATGAGTCAGACCTCAAAATAAACAATTACCAAACTCCTTTCAGAGCCATTAAAGTATCTCTCTCCCTTGCCTATCACATGCTGTCTGCTGTCTTCTGCTTGTGTGACAGATGATCTGCAGCTGCCATTGGCATGTGCACAGTCACCCTCAAGTTTTTACTTAGGAGCGCATAGCACAAAGAGAAGCTGTCATGCAAAGAGAGGAGGCTGAATGCAATGGTTCAAACAGCCAGCCCTGTGCTTAGTATAGTGCTTTACTCCCTGCCCTCTGCTACAGGCAGAGGCTACATAGTATGTACTCAAATCAAGCCAGTCTTCTGTGGCTGCACACTACCAACCTCATTTCTGTGGATTCTCTGCTTTTTGGATTGCAGAGGCTGTTCATAATACAACAAAGGCTGGGTCTCAGGTGGGATCTGTAGGTGATACTGCAATAAACTTAGCAGGAAAGTCATATTTTGTGTTGTCCTTTGTCTTCTTACAAGGACATTAGGCACTCTGAAGTTGGCCAGTTAGGATTATTACTTTTTGACTGGCAGGGTCCAAATTATGTCTCATCTGATTAAGTCCCTTTATAGTTTATTTGCAGGTGTCAGTGAATGCAGTGGGGCAGCCTGTAAGCAGTTCTTCACAGTGACAAACTTAGAGAGATCAAGTGGCTTGCCAAACATTTTTTTCCAGGATGCCTGCTGCATACAATCTGTCTTTTTGGCATCTACAAGCCTTACTATCTGCATGCCCTCCTGTCATCTGCTATTTGGCTATTGTCTTGTTTAAAAAAGGAGTTTTGGAACTTAAATGTCAACAGGTGTGACAGAGTGTATGAAGGCATGTTGTACAGAAACATGACTAATTATAATTTTCTTTTCGCTTAAATTTTTATCCTGTTAAAAATTGAAGTTAAAAATAATGTGCATACA
Organism: Melozone crissalis; assembly: GCF_028551555.1. Lineage (NCBI taxonomy): Eukaryota > Metazoa > Chordata > Aves > Passeriformes > Passerellidae > Melozone > Melozone crissalis. The sequence continues at coordinate 45,332,526 of NW_026535784.1, read as the reverse complement.
GTGCACTGTGACTTTAGAAAAAGTTCTCTAATTAATAGAGCTTCCAATTAATGAAGCCTTACAATCTGTGTTGGTTATAAGTCATCTCAACTCGTATGCATCTTGCTGTTTGCTGCAAGCCTGGTATCAAGCTGATCTGTCAGGCGTTTTGTACGCGGCGTTTCTGGAGTAGGGGCAGGGGTCTGACCAGCATCTAACCCACATAAGCAGCTTCTGAACAGATGGGACTGGAGACCTGGCAGCTGAAACACCCAGTCTGTTCATCGACTGTGGGCACAGAGCACAGCCTGTCCAGACAGATTTTGCACCTTGAGTTAAAATGCCTATGGCAAAAGTGTTGTACAAGGAGATCTGTGAGCATTTTAGAGCTCTGAATCCCAAATATCATAGATGTCAATGGTAAACGGTAGAGAGTATTAGTGCCTCATTAAAGTACTCCTCAGCACATACTTCTGCAGAGCAGTGTTCCACAAGGAGAGAAACAATATTTTGGCTCTTCCATTGCTTTAGGGGTAAAGAGCTAGCATAGGATCTGGGAGCACATACTTCACTGTGACATATGGCAACAAAGAATACACATTCTCTTTCCTTCTTGTTTCTCCTTAGAGACACAAAGGAAAAGAAAATTCATGGGCTGTGCTTCATCACATACAGTTGCTCAGATTGAGAGGGAAAGAAAACCACATGACTCTCATTCATTCATCTCAAAAAAATTAACCAAAGGTTGGAGAAAGGGGTTACTCTTCATAGAAGGGACATGATCCAGAACACCTACCTTGTGTCCCAAAGCACTCATTTGTGCTTATCTTTAAGCATCTATAACTCCTTGCCCTGTGCCGCTTTATTAGGATAAATAAGGGAAACACATCTGAGGGCAGAAGATGGAGAGAAGCAAGGCGAAGAAATACCTACATTTTTATGGTTATTTGTAGGAGATGGATTCTTCTCAGTGCCTTATCATCAGCTACTAGCTACTTTGCTACACTCAGGGTCAGAGCAATCGTATTTGTCTATACTTGTTTGTGCAAGCGTGGGTGAGGTAAAGCAAAGTATGAAATGTCAGGAATACCAGCATTGCAATTCCACCCTCGTTGCTTCACATTCAAATTTTCCTGAGTTCCAGGTGCTGACTATTTCTTTCTAACTGTGTCATTGCTTCCCGTACTCAACTTAATCCAGGCAGTGCCATTAGGTTAATGCAGAGGCTGAGCACAGAATCTTTCTGCATTATGCCAAAAAAATCATTGAAATAGGTCTGTGTAAAAAAAACTTTGTGATGAATTTGCAAAGCCTCCTGTAAATGCCTAAGGACTTTGCACTCTATAAATATTTAAAACAAATATCTCCCAACACATAAACACACTCATTTCCTGCTGATAAACCCAGATGCATCAGCAGGGTTGGAGGGAAGGCAGTTATCTGCATTCAGATGTTGTTCAGCACATCTCTAAACGCAATGAAACTTTTTTGTGTTAATTCTTCCCTTTTACTTATCCATTTCATCATCATATAGCATTTCAAAAATGCAGGAGATATAACCCCGATCCTAATCTGAGATAATGGGAACCATGTCTAATTAAAAACTCATCAGTATAAAAATGTTTTGTTCACAGCAAAATAAAAAAAACCCTACAAAACACAACCCTTAAAAATTCCATCCTACAATATTGCTACTTTCATTTCTTGTGCATGATCTGCACAATTAGACAGCAATTTGCCTCAATTAAACAACATCACATACGTGCAAGAAAAGTCTTGTTTACACTAAACAGTTTGGGAAGATGAAAGGTGTTTTCTAACATGGGAGTCAGCTCATCCACTATCCAAAAGTAACAACTCAGGGGCAATAATGTAGCTCCTGACAGCTCAGTCTAGTATTTCACAGTAGTAGAGAATGAATAATAATAATAATAAAATGGTATCAAGTACTATCTATCAAGGAAAAGCTACACAGGCAGAATGTTTCTGTGTAATGAACAGTGCATCTGGGTGAAAAAGGTCTTCAAACAATTAGGCCTCATTTTTCTGTCTCAGCTGCGCAGTGCCTGCTCTCATCCTGTTTGCCTGCTCTGATTCAGACATAAGTTGGATTCAGGGAGCGTTCAGCAAGTGCTGCCATCGTGTCTGAGGCACTTGGGCTCCTCTCAATGCTCTGCTGAGTAACTGAACCTTGGCTCTGCTCTTCTGACCTAGTGCCATCTCTGCAAGGACAGCAAATATAGAGATCTAGCTCCAGCACTCTGAAGTCTGGCACTGTCCCAGAGCTCCAGGAGCTGCTTCACCGCTCTCTCCCAAAATCTGCCAGGTGGTGGGTGAAAGCCAGAGAGCATGCAGACTGTTGTCCTTGCAATTTTATCCTTTAGATCCACTGCAGAGCTCAAGTAGGTATGTTGTTTGCTTATCAGTGTTTGTTTGCATTGCTGCATTTCTACCATTCCTACTTGGAGAGAAGCCTTCCTCTCCCCACTTACAGAACAATGCTTTGCAGGGAAACACTTACTGATACACTCAGGAGAACTCCTGTTCCCTTTGCATGGGACTGAGCACTGATTGCATGTGGAGATAGAGTCAGGTTAGGTTTCCGCTTTCTAAGTTCAAGTAAACTTCCCTAACTTATTTAGTAACGTGGAATTAACTTTACATTTAAAATAGGTCCTGTCCCCACAAACTCAGGATAGCAGGAAAACACTCCTTGACTTTTAAAGGCTTTAACCCTTGCAGATCTGGAGAAGCTGATTCTTTCCCCCCATAGCAGCCAAGAACAGCATAATTGGAGGTGGGTCAGGAAAACTGGATGATTACAAAGATAGGTGTAGAGACCTATGACATTTTCTGTCCGCCTTTACTGGTGCAAAAAGGTTTTATTTTCTATTTCTGTCCTTTGCCTTGCTTCCTTTGCTCCAGAGCATGATCTTCCTGTTCAAGCAGTGCTACAGATTACCTGATTTTGATACCATATTGATCTCTACCTGCAGCTGACAGCACGCAAGATTTGCCTGGATTTTTTCTATGAAAGTTAAAAGATTTTTAATGATGTTTTTTCCATGACACACATGAAGCCTGTGCTCAAAAAGCTGAGCTGTGTTTAAGCATCCAGTGACAGGGTCATGCTATTTCCTTGACTCTTCAGGCCAATTTATTCCATTTAAATTAACACTACATCAACAACTCCTTGGCTTCTCTGTGGTCACCGAGGCTGCCAGTAGTGATGATGACATTTGCAAATGAAACCTTGCCTGCTGTGAGCTGCTGGGTTGGAAGGTGACTGCTACACATTTGAATTCAATGTAAAGCAGAACTGTGATTATGTTTGGGGAGTGAATTTGTAACAAGTTTCCTATTTGCCCGGATTTCAGGGGTGCTGAATTAGTTCAACAGCCTGAATCACATCATGAAGATCATCTTGTTACACTTTACAGAGGATATATATGCCTCCTTGCATGGCCTATAGTGTCTAGCATCTTAATCTATTTATTTTAATCTATTCTCACTTCTAAATTTTTAGTTTTTCTTCATTCTTTGCCCTTTATCTGCATTTGATTCTCACTTCTCTTGTGTGCTCCCACAGACGTAGAAATGAATAGAATTTATTTGGTTTCCTTTCCTCCAGGATGAATCTGAGGATCACATCTTCCCACCTCTTTCAATCACAAAAGTCAGATATATGGCTCTTTCATAAGTAGGCAATGCACTATGATGACATATGCTCAGCTACAAGAAACTGTGAAGTATGCATGGTAAAATAATTTACTCAATATTTTATATGAATCAAAGCAAGATTCTGTTCAAACAGAGCAATATCCTGCCAATTGTATAGAGAGCAGGAGGAGACAAGCCTAGAAAAGCACCTTTTTTTTCAGATTTTGGCATAAGTTTTCTACATTTTTGATTTGAAAGCAAAAATAGGAGTTAGCAATTACATACACAGGGCCCACCTCCACTTTAAGCTCAGTGTGGCCATTTTTATCTATCCTAAGCAACTGCAGAAGAGCACCTGAAAGAGGCAGAACTTCCTGGAAGCACACAATGCATGCTGCAAAGGAGATGGAGCCTCACCACACTGCTGTGCTCACCAAGGTGTCTGATCCATCAAAGGGCTGGAGGAGCATTGCCAGTGCAAGGGATTGACAGACATGGAAGGAAAAACAACTGAAGCGTTCAGTTGTTATAAAGAAGCACTTCTATGTATTTTTGCTTCAACGGCAGAGGACAGCCTGATGAGAGGCAAAGAGTGTGATATGCAGACATTTGTGATAGGAGCAGAAGGGAAAAATAGAAATTGTGGTAGACCAGCAAATTGGAACAGATTTTTTTTTACTTTAAAAAGAGGAAAACTTCCACACATAGCTGTTAATTAATGGGGCACCCTTCACTGGCGATATCAAGTGCAAATCCAAAGTAGTTTGGTTTCCTTTGTACAAGGTTTTAGTCACTGAACAAGCAGTAGATAAGTGTACTGCAGAAAAAGCTATGATAAATTCTAAATTTTCATGCCAAGACAGCTTCTGCCTCCCCTTCTTTGCTGAAGAATTCTTGCCATGCAAAGAGTAGGATAATTAATGGAAGAAATTCAGAGTAGAAGATACAACACAAGGGCAGAGATTCTGCTGCTGCTGTTCTTGAACTTCTCACAGGAACGCTCCTGCTCTTTTCTCAACATCTTGTCAATTAATATTAATTTCCAGTAGTTTACATCTGTTTCCCCAGGGTAGGTGGCAGAAGTCATGGTCATTTTAACAGCCTGTATAAAGGGAAGTTCATGTACTCTGGTGGGGTGATGATTACCTGGCATTATGCAAACAGGGGAGTTTAAGCCTAATCAGACTGTGGGTATTCTATAGTAGGCAGAAGTGGGGTTGAGCTCTACTCAACCTAAAAAGTTTCCTGATCCTACAGAACATGCCTGGATACATTACATGAAGCTTGGCTGGTGGAAAGGCTGGTTGTGATCAGCTGGATCTCAGAAACAAATCACCAAGAGGCAGAAATTCCTATATGTGACCACCTAGACTCTCTCTTGAATTGTAAAAGTTGAAAACAATATTTAAGAAATGATGGATAAAAGGATGAGAGGGAAATGGCCCTATTTCAAATAGTTGGGTTTTCTTCTGTCTGATTACTGACAAAGCTGCCTGGAAAAGGGAAAAGTCCAATATTTCTATTTTAAAATAAGCTAAGAGAAAAGGGGAACAACATTTCCTGTGCATCTTCTTTTTTTTGGTGACTTCTTAACAAAATTAATTGTCACTCGGTACTTTATGGAAGAGGGTAGGTTTTGATTTGCAACAACATTGCAAGGAACACATGGAAGCAGAAGAGGGCACAGATCTTTGGGACTTGGACAGAAAGATCAGTCACTTTTGGATCAGAGGTGCTGGCAAACCATTGAAACAATCTGTTGAGGCAAACAATAAAAGGGCTGCACAGTGGATATCAGGACTATGTACTGCCTGTAACACGTTGCCTACTGTTCAAGGTTACAAGCCTAATGTACACAAAATAAGGTCAATCACAGCAGCATCTGATGCATTCAATATATTTTTGGATGTGTGTGACTTCTCAATTTCACACCTGCGCAGCAGGGCTTGATGCCTGTGTTGCAATTGCTTCTGACTCAGTAGGCATTACAAATAATCAGTGCTCCTTGATTTCTCCACCTCTCTTCCTGAGGAATCTGCTACCTGCATTTGGGTTCATGCCAGATCAAAAGCAACTAATTCCATTTTTAACCCTGAAGCTGTTTAATAATTTCTCTCCCGTTCTACCTTTTTCCCTCACTGTGAGAGGGTAATGACCCATTTTTGAATGGGTCTGTAACAAAGCCCCTTTGCCGCATAATTCACTAGTTTACAACTATTCCAAAAGCCCTACTGGATTCACAGAGAGAAAATAGCCTTTAAAGCAGGTCTTAGAATAGCAAGAACAGTCAACTTTGATGCCAGGCTAATCACTTTTCCTAAATTGCATGCATTTGGGATCTGAAAAAGGGGGTCTCTGCTATATTTTTTTGGGCAACACAAAACACACTGAGATTTCTCAGTTCTTCCCACACCATGCTCACATTCAGATTGCCCGGCACACCAGCACAGCTCCCTGCAGAAGTATCCCCTCTTCCCCATGAAGAAGTGGGATGTACCTAATTATCCACCTTCACAATAAATTCACCATAGGTACCAAAACATGCACAGGATACAGTTACTGTGGCTTACCCTACTCACCTAACTTAAAGCTCTGTTGATTATTATAGATGTTAGTTTGGCCATAATTGCCAGCCTGCATGTTACAGAAGAGCTCTGGAAACAAAGCCCTCTGGGAAACAACATACTCCAAGGAAGATAAAGCTTTGAATATAAAAGCTCTTATAGTCAAGGAATGTTGTCTTCTTATTGCAAAAGTTCCCATACCTTCTTGGTGATTTCTCACGTGCAGCTCCTCATAGCACTGACTCCTCCTTCTTCTTCACAGCACAACCAACAAACTCCAGTTCTCTCGTTAACCACCTAACCCACTCTTTTGTAGCACTCGTCTTCTTATTGGATACAGCTGTGGCTTGTTAAGGGCAGACCTGTTCCTAATCTTTGGTGATTAGTACACCTGCAGCTCCTCAGGGGTGAGAATACCTTCTGCACTACCTTTATTTTCTTAAATACTAGCCTTCCACAAGGGAAAGAAAAGGCAGAATAAGTAGAGGTGAGATATAGGATCAAAAATCTGATGATTCCTCTTATACTGGTTTTCTTGGTACAGACAGATGTGGAAACACAGCACAGCTTCTCACAGCCTTGTGGACTGCACCTGCTTGGGTTCTCCCTCCAGCAGCAAGGCAGCTAAAGCTGAAGGTTAGAAGTCCCTCACAGAGAAGCAGCAGCCACAGCTCCATGATACTGCCAGGATCAGCAGGGCCAGAGCTCTAACAGGAATGTGCATGGCTGCTTCTTAAAGCACTGTTCAGGAATGTTTGCCTTGGAAACTACAATGCTTCAGCCTGTGCTCCTTAGCAAAGTCCAGGAAGAGCTGGTCACTGGGGAAACTGCCAGCTAGCAGGAGCCCTACCTTGTAGAAGAGGGAGTCCATTAGCACACTGCTATAGTGGGCATAATGGGGTGGGACTGATGCGAGTTTAAACAGCGCACTCATTTATAACATATGTTGTCAAAAAATCTTCTTGTTCTTCACTGATCCAAACTGCTTGCTCTAAATGTTCCCAAAGCCAGAGATACGGATTAAACAGATCACTGAGTTTGTGTGAAACTGTTTATATAAACAGGGTCAATGGAGTTATGAATTACTGTCTTGTGGCTTTCCAAATGGGGACATTTATAGAGATGCTCCAAACATTTGTGCCTGATATACAGAGAACAAAGTGAACATTGCTCGGGTTAAGTCACAAATTTCAATTTATGAGTGACAAACAGATGTTTACCAAGGATTGTATGTGCCAAAATTAGTCACATTTTCCTACTTCATCTGATTTCTGCATTTCCCTTGCTAAGAAAGATCATAGCTATTTCAAGAACAGAGGACGAGATACCTGGTCAAATACCATAGTCCTATTTCCACTCTGACTCTCATTCACAATTTTTTTTCCCATCAAAGCTGTGCTTCAGGTGCTAGCCCTGCTTACAAAGCTTCAGTTCTTTTCAGGCTATCAGTAAAAGAAGCTCAATGAATTGAAGAATGGCACTAATAGTCAGCAGGAGCCTTGACCGTGTTTGTAGCAGGTGCTAGTTTATACATATCACTCCCCCTTACAAGGTACTTCATAAATTAATAAAATGAAAACACTTCAAGTATTGTAAGTGGTATATAAAAGAATGGAGGCAAAACATCCAAATATTTTTCATAAAACTCCTTAAAATGGATTCTAAGTGCCTCATTTTAATAAGGATTCCAATCTACAGCTGACAAATATTCCAGAGAAAGAGAAATAAATTAATCAACCCTTCCGTTATATAAAGATCAAACTAAGCCACGTTGTTGCACCTCATGTTTAGGCAGAAACAAGAGATAATTTTTTTGAAGTGGTTACTAAAGGACATCCACCTACCCCTGCCATAGGTTTTTCAACTGGAAGGAGCCCAGGTGGCTCAAACAATGTTTATCAATCCTTTTCCTGAGCTGCTGTTGGTGCATTCGAGCAGATCAATTGTGTTCAGTCAAGGTGATGGTGTTCATTCTGCAGTACCTCCTTGACCTGCAGGATATTTCATTTTTCTGCAATGCACTGCAGAGCCTGCATGGGTAAGACATGTCCCTTTGGGTTGCCGTTTGTCTGGCGAGCTTATGTTTCCACAGGCATGTCAACACCTCCTTCGGTATTAGCACCACTATAAATGTTAGTTTATGCTAATAAGTAAGACGTTGAAAAACAAAGGAAAGGTCAGAAACTGTAGTTTTATATTAAGTGTGATTTCCCAAGACAAAATAAACCCGATTCACAGCACATGCTTACACTTTTCCAAGAGATATATTTATAGCTGTGAATATGTACTTTGGCTAACTCTATTGTAAGCATAGAGAAGGGAGGAGAGGAGGGGTATTTTTTTTTCACTTTTAAACTAAAAGAGGGAGGTTAATTGGTTCTGCTAGCTGAAGGGCTATGTGCCAGGCAGCAGGAACACGTATTGTAATAGAAGAGCTACAGAGACAAATGAGCCAGTCCACAGGATGAAAAAATCCACCTAATGCCTTGGGAGAAAGAGGGGGAAAAACACCAAGGCACAAATAAAATAAAGTGAAAATGAAATCAAATTAAATAAAGGCAAGAAATCTCTGTCTACTTCAGAGACAGTGATTTTAATCAGCACCTCATGCAAATAATAAATAACTCTTTGCCTAGAAGGGTAAAGAATATATTGTTTCTGTGTTTTAATTGCTACAAGAGGTGGTCAAGTCAAGACTGAAGTCAAGACTGAGCGTTGCTTGCTTTTTGTCATCATATTTACCCTTTCTGGCCCAGAGACTCTAGAGCCCAAAGTAGCTAAAGGCATTCCATCATTAAAGGTTTGTGTCATGATCACAAAGAAAGAATCTCACTTATTTTGTCCCCTTAAATCAGAGGTGAATGATTTGTGTGAGCCAAGCAGGAAGACATCTCATAGGTCTTGAAGGAAAATCACTAAAGAAAGGGACAGTTACTCCATGGCAATGTTTCACAAACATTGGTCATGACAAGCATGTACATAAACTTATCACAGAATATTTACAGAAGGAAAGGGAGATCTTGATAGAAAAAAAAAGAAGCTCTACCTAATTTTCTTGTTTATCCATCTTCTTTTACTCCTTAACTGCAAGGAGGAAAATTATCTTCTTCAATTTTCTTATTTCTTCATATTCTGTGTAGTTCGCTGTCCTTTTGTCTGTTCTTTCTTTTTTTCCTCCTTTGGCAGAAACTGCTATTCTCCTTCAACAGAGACCTGCTTTGGAGACTCTCCTGCACTTACCCATTACTCTTCACTGAAGGTCACACAACCATTTCCAACACTGACTGATGATATTCCTGGTATCATCCCAAGCTGCACAAAAGCCAACAAGAGCACCGGCAGTAGCCCATCCTCAGGAAAAATGTCAGATACCACTTATTGCACTGACAAAGCTGTTCTTAAAATACCAGCAGTTTCTCTCAGGTCTTCATTTCTATTCACAGTATTATAAAAGCTCAGGAAGTGGTACTAGCTCTGTGGTAAAGATGGAATTTCATGAAAACTTACAGAAGAAACTGTATGAACCAGCACCAGTGTGTGACAGCAATTTCCTCCAGACCTGGCTGGAGCCAGAATGCACAGAGATTCAAAGGTGTTTCATTCAATAGGAATTAAGACCCTGAATGTCTTTCCTGAATAGCTTTCAGGATCTGGAAGAAGCAAGATTAAGATATGGATTTCTAGAAGATATTTTGGTCTGACTCCACACAGACCTAAGTTACTTGGGGTTTGAAGCCCCACTTTCAAAAATTATCTTAATGTAACTGCTTAGGATCAAACCTTCTCCATGATTTTTATAGGAATGTCCACTTGGATGGACAAGAGTTTGCAATTTGGACCAGACATAGTCCTTTTCTTCTAACAGATCTTTTACTTTATTGGATGTCACAGCTCATGAGCTTAATATTCTTCCCTGTAATTGCTAAAATTGTTAAAATTTTGCTTTCTGCCCTACAAAGTGTGAAACAGTTTAAAACTGTATATCACTAATGCTAATGAAGATTTGGAAACTCTGCTGTGCAAATTCCACAGTGAACTGCTAAGGTCAGAATCTTCTTTTTTTGTGCCTTTTTTAAAATGGACTTGGAGAAGTAAGTCTACATTTCCTTTGGTAGGTCAGCTGTAAAATTTTACTTAATAACTAAAATAAAGTTATGACTTTGTTTCCACTGGGATTGAACAGACGTGTAACTGAGAGAAACTCAGAGAAGGAGATTAGCAAGGAGTCCTTTTTCTTTCATTTCTTATTAATAGAACACCAAACCACGAATCACTGAAATTTCCAAAGTGAAATTTCTGTTATATTTCACAGGCTGTAAATGCCTAAGTTTTTCATGTGCTTGGCACACATTAGAATACATTTTTATTCTTTTGCAGGTTCATATAATGAAAGGCAAATCTTAGAAATTGTCCATCTGATCAAGCTCGGTGCATTGTTATGTGAGTTTCTAGTTTTTTGTAAAAAAAGATGGACACTGTGTAGATTAGATGCTTTTTTTCTGCATAGAATATATTGGGCAGTAATATATATAGTACTCAGACACACATAATATTAATAAAATCATGACTTAAAAGCCATGTGCAAAAAATATCTTCTGTGGAATTAAACAGTAACTTTGGAATCATTTTGCTCCCAACATATAGTTTTTATTTTTCTGGAAGGGGTAACTGTGATGCAGAATTTTCTGTAACTCTCTCCAGTAAAAGGCCATGTTAACATTTGCTGAATGACCTAGTTTCCAAGTTTTCTACTTTCCCCCCTCTCACCTCAATAAAGATTGTTCTGCTGTGCTTGTATTTATGTTAACATAATAATTTCTGTTTCTCACTCTTGTTACAAAGCACTGGCAGGATAGTAATGGAAACTCGTGCAAGGTGCAGATTTCTGGTTAGCTTGCTTTTAAACGCCCAAATGGAAACTGGAATAGTTTTAATTCTTTATGTGTTGTTGTTGATTTAAGGTCTTTCAAGAAGGACATGAAGAACTGCATATCAAACAAAATATTTCAATAAGAATTAGGTAGAACAGTGGAAAAACACCATTTTAATTCTACCAGTTTAAAAAATGTGGAATAAGAAGAGAAATTAAGAACATAGATATTTTTGAATGAAGACTTAAAGCATTTTCCTTTAAAAAATTTCTAAAAGCTCAAAGTAAAAGATTCATACTTTTTTTTTTCATCTTGGTTCTTTTTATGGAACAATTCAGGAAAGCTTAATGGAATACACATCCCCTCAATTTACATTTTTTGCCAAAAAAATTGCTTCAGCTAAAAACTGACATGGCTCTGAACAAAAGAAATTGAATACATTCTATTTTGCCCTTACTGTGATTTATTTGCTTCCCTGAAAAGAGAAGTCTTTCTGACTCTTACTATTTGCCCAGGTGAATTCAGGATAGTTAAAATGGAAATATTCTGATAATAAATAAAAACAAAACCTAGGGGAAAAACCACCAAGAATTGCTGTAATCATCTGAGAATACTATTGTATGCATGGTTGAAAAAGTGTGTATTTTTATTAGTTTAACTACTGGGATGACCAAAAAACTGCAACTTCTCATTCACTTTTATGGGAACATAAAAGTTAATGATAAAACTTCATATAAACCTAGCTTCACTGATGTGTCTGTTTTCAAAGCAAATGAAATATAAGCCATAAAATGTGATTCCATTACCTCTTCTCAAAAATGTTTAATTTTTTTTAATATTACTTAGATGAAAAAAGAAAGGAAAAGGAAAAAAAAGAAAAGAAAGGTTATTATATTTAAGTTTTTTTTCATCAGAGAAATATTTGAAATCTCCACTGAGACTTTCTGTTAGTAAAAATAATTAAATTATTTGAGCAGATAATTTTTTAAGGACTCCTACAGTTCTATCTTGTAACTAGAAGTTTTTGAACCTTTATTTCCAGTACAAAATTGCTCATTGCCATTTTAACTTCAATAATATGAATTGTTTGAACTTTTAAAAGCTCTATTTAGGAAAAATATTTAACTAAAGCCTGTTTAGTACATATATTGAGTAAAAGTTTATTAAAATGTCATTAGAGTGTTAGAACATGATGCTAGATTTGTAAATTTCTTAGAATGGAAATGGAAAAATTTGCGTGTCTACATACATGCTTGTGCATATTCCTTAGAAGAGAAAATGGATTTTACTCATGTTATGGAATACATTCACCTTGCACTACAGAACTCCTTAAGTGCACAATGGTGCTGAGGAAATGAGCAGTACCCACAGACAACAAATGTCAAGTAGAAATATCAGGCTTTGCATTTTTTTATTGTTTCCAGGCAGGATGGAGAAGAAGCTACCCTGTCCTCTATGCTAAAATTGGGCTAATCAAAGACATCAATCAACTTCAGTCTGTGGAAGAGGTGCTGTGAAAAACCTGTTACAGTAGATTGAATTGTGAATTTTAGTATTCAGCTGTGCACCACTGGCATCAGGGGCTAGAATATCATATAGTGTACGTTAAATGAAGTTCCACTCCATGCAACACTCGCACATCAAAATGAAAGTAAGAGCTCCATTTAGGACAGGATGAGCAGTATAATTTCTGTTCGGTGAATTCCCACAACCTGCGCCTTGTGGGAGAAGCGAGGCAGACTGACAGAAGGCTAGGAAATTAGTTCTGATGTGTTTTTGCTTTCACATCAGAAAATATTGAAATAAGCACTCCAGACAAATAGTTACCCTTTTCAAAGCTGCCCAACCTTTCTCCTTCATTGCCAACTCTCAGTCTGAGAATGGGAGAGAGACATCATTTTGCAAGCAGAGGTCAGACTGGAAAGAACAATGTCATGAATGACTAATGAAGTGCTCTGATTCATGAGGAAATTGTGATTTACATTTCAAATAAATAGTGATCTCTACCCAAAACAGGTATTGAGCTAGAAATAAAGTGAACTCTGTGTTTCTGCGGAGGTGGTTTTTGAAGGATAACACACAATGGCTAATCCTTCGTAAGTTTTTTCTTAACACCAAGGTACCTGTTACCCCTTGCTAAAAGAACACAGCAATTCATGAAAGCAATCTGAATTTTCCTGTTGTTCCCCATATGTCTAAAATATTTATTTATATTCCAATTACTGGAATTACTTTACATGGTATTCTCTCTTATGTATAACTGACATAGATTGCAGTCCTAAATACAGTCTGGTTTCTGTAACAGCTTGTAAGGAGAAAAGCAAGGTAATGCTATCACTAACAAAATTTGTTTATCAAGACTTTATTACTTAAAATATCCTTGCTTTTACCTGTGAAAGGTTTGGCTACTGGACCTCCTCCCTAGTTTGACTTTTGCTTCCTGTGCAGGATATAAAGGTGGCAGTCTCAGTTGTGGTTCATGGGAAAACCAATTTTGTTCCTTTTGCTTTCTTTTTCGCTCGTAGTCTTAGCCAAGAATAAGTTCTTACTGCTCAGCACTGCTGAAAGAGATGAGCTTTAATAGCAGGGAGTCATAAATAGATGCAAACCCATGTGGCCATCACCTCTTCTGTGTACTTTAAGAACAACACACTGAAAGACGGGCAGCAGCAATTTTGGGAAGTGTCTGAAGCATTTTTCCCCTGCTCTGGCAAAAAAAGAACCAGAAAGCAGTCTCGCAATCAAACTGGTTTCAATTCCCAATGGCAGAGCAGGTACCTAAGCTGTATTCCTCCATCAAGATTTAAAAGTGGATGTATTTTGAGATAAGGTGTCATGAATTAGTGACAAGAAAGCGTCTTACCTTCTATCTTATTTTGGCTGGTCATGCTGGTCTGGCAGGTTGTATCTGAGCCAGGCTCTGCACTCGTTCACAACAAACCTGGTAACACAGCTGCAGCTGCCAGCCCAGATGTGACTCCAGAGTCTCTGTGCAGTTCCACTGTTTACTTTCCATTGGGGACATCTAGGGAAAAAGAAACTGATGGAAACTGAGGCATCTAATGGCAATGAAGTTGCAGAAATGGTAAAGTAGTAAAGATTTTGCCATGCCTGAATGCTTGTTACACATGGAGTTATTTGTGCCAGACAGAACAAAGATGGATTTTCAGGCACTAACACTGGCAGTGGTTGAATTTCACCCATTAGGAAATTCCTAGCACATTTTGGTACTAGTGTATTTTGCCTCTGACCTTTGTGAGCAGATACTCTAAACTCTCACAATGTTGCCTTCACAGGTAAAAGTTTCAGATCATAATTACAATTTAAAGCTGGAAGCATGCACACTGCTGACTGCAGGTGAGGTGCCTTTTGCTGCCTGTCTGCACTCCAGAGCTTTTCGTTTGCCCAGTGGGGTGCACTCTCCAGGTATGAGTATCACATTAAATCCTAGTAGAAGATTATACGGATGACAGAAAGTACTAAATTACTGAGGAATGTGCTATGAGAAAAATGTGAAGAAAAATGTCACCAAAAATATCACACAAAATTTCTCCAACAATAAGAGCTGCCTCAAACCCTGCAGTTACTCTTTCTGAAGACTAAAAGGTTCTTTGACCTTGCATTCAAAGGTAAAGCCCAGAGCATCTCGTAGCAAACCGCTGTATTTCCCTCTCTCAGTAAAGTTTTTGCCTGGAGAGCAAAAAAACATGAAATCTGCCACTCTAGTCTAACACATCTTTGGAATAGCCATGGGTGCAGGATAGGGACATAAAAAAGTATTAAAAAGAATTCTGTGATTAGATGCAGAATCAAAGAGAGTAAAGTGAGGAGATAAAAGTTTGATTATTGGGTTTAAAAAGCAAGTGGAAAAGACAAAGGAAGAGCCAAGGCACCTTTGTTTGACAGCAACTCCACTCAACTGTTGGGGAAGGGGAAGGGGAAGGGGAAGGGGAAGGGGAAGGGGAAGGGGAAGGGAAGGAAAGGAAAGGAAAGGAAAGGAAAGGAAAGGAAAGGAAAGGAAAGGAAAGGAAAGGAAAGGAAAGGAAAGGAAAGGAACGGAAAGGAGTTTGTTTGCATATTTTTCCCAAGTGAAACTGTAAGTGGAAATTTGAGATAAAGATAACATAATTATATAAGTGGATTTTAGCTCTGACAGAAAGGCTAATGATCCAACACTTGGAAGTATGCCAGGACACATTAGTGACCATAAGAAGTCATAAATTTGGTTTTATAATAAAGTAAAAGAAGCCCTGTAGCACAACATCTCTTGTCATCCTGGTGAAATACTGGCTACATGATGAGTTGGGAAAAGAAAAACCTTTTTACTCAAAGACACCCTTTCTGATGAGACCTGAGCTGTATTTGGAGATCATCCATTTGAATCCCAACAGCAATCCTATTTCAGTTCCAATATTGTGTCATTATTGTAATTTTCTTTTTGGTTCTATTCAGCACTCTACAGGGATAGTAAAGGACCTCCTGTTCTGCCTTGAGGTATGCTAAAGTCAGTTGTGAAGTCATTTGTGAAGGGAACAGGGAAAAGGGACCAAAACCAGTAACCAACCATATTGCTAGGTAGACACTGCAGCTTAGTTGGAAGCTTTGGAGGGGGGAAAACTCACCCAGATTTTTTTTTTTCTAGGTCAGCTATTCAAAGAGAAGTTGAGGAGAGAGGAGAGGAGAGGAGAGGAGAGGAGAGAGGAGAGGAGAGGAGAGGAGAGGAGAGGAGAGGAGAGGAGAGGAGAGGAGAGGAGAGGAGAGGAGAGGAGAGGAGAGGAGAGGAGAGGAGAGGAGAGGAGAGGAGAGGAGAGGAGAGAACAGGAGGTGAATACTGTCATCCCAGCTGTAAATCATGTTGCTGTTCAAAAAAAAAAAAAAAAAAGAAAAAAAGAAGGAAAAAGAAAAAAAAGAAAAGGTAGAGGGCTGACAAATGCTAAGGGAACAAACATTATGTCTAGAGCAAGTAAGAGAAGAATAAACAATAAGCTGACAGACCAGACAGGATAAATGAATCAGTCAATCACTAAAATTAAAATAAGAGCAAAACTCAAAGAACTCTTGTCAGTTTAACATAGCTTTTAAAGTGTCTAGCTTGACAGAACCTTAGGAGAAAAAGATTATTTCAGTAAGAAATACTGACGACCCTTCCTGCTGTACAAGGAGTCCTACAAAGAGGCTTTGGCAAGTTGGAGCAGGGAGGGAGCTCTGAACAGGCCTGGGGAATGACATAAAGAAAGGAGCAGGCTTAGAAGAAAAACTAGCCTGAAAATCCCAAACCTGACCATTACAATACAGATAGAAAGTCAGATAGATCAGAAGCTGAAGATAAACAGGAACTGATTTCATTAAATAAGCACTTAGCCTATGATAAGCAGGACATTGCTTGGGCAAACAGTGCACAGGCAAAACTCTTTCAAGAACAACTATATTCAACAGTTGTCTCTGCTTATATTCACTGTAAATATCTTTTCCTGAAGTATGTCACAATCATAGTGTCTAATTTTTCACTTTCACTGGATTTACACTTTTGTAAGTGCATTCATTGGCTTCATCAGTGGGCCTCCCAAATTGCCTCAGGCAACATGAGAGCAATTATACCAGCCTAGTGTAAAGAGCTCACTCCTACTTGCAAATTCCTTGAGCTCCTTTGTGCCATTTCTGATTTCTGAACCCTTCCAAATTTACTTTCATTCCTTCCATAGTTTCATTGGAACCCATTGGTGCTTGTAGCAGAGCACAACAGATATTTTCTGAGCCACGGGGAACACAACCACCTCGTATCCATATACAAGCCCTGAGCAGTCCAGCCTGACTCCCTGCAAAGCCCTGAGTTGCATTTTGTCTAGAAGAGTTGGGTTTAGATAATGGGACTGAATCCCAGTGATTCTGGCTATCAGAATAACAGAGTTTTGGTTTCCTGAACACATTTTTCTCATCTTGTTAACTACTTGCTTTCTGGTCCCATTTTTAGCTCTCACATAAGTGTCCTTTGGCACCCCAAATACCAGGACCTGCCTGTGGTGCCCTGTGAGGTGCAAGCAGGGGCCAGGCTGGCACAGAGGCTGTAGTGAAGGATGGCCTGGGGTTCAGCAGTACCTGAGCACAGTGAGCTGACTCCTCCATCAAACTCTCATTATCTTCCCCAGCTTCTCAGAGCCGTGGCTGCTCCATTCCCTGCCTGGTGGCTAACTACAGCTGCCTGTCAGTATCACAGCACAAGGTCAATGGCTACACTCGCAGCATGAGCCTTTTCCTCAGCTCACATCAAAACTGATGTGTCCTGGGGAACTGGTGGTGTATTCCTTCAAGCTTTAAACCCACCCTGACTTCACTGGGAAATCTGAACGAGCATTGCAACACAAGAGTTTCAGCGTCAGCTTCAAGAGTCAGGGAAATTGAAGAAAATGCTCTGATTCATTTTAGTGGCCTTTAAACAGTAAACTTGTAATTATTTCTGTGATTATATCATGTAGACTTTCATAGCTTACAAGCAAGAGCCATTTATGTGGGAAAGACCAAATACTTTCTGTGTTTCTCTCTATTTATCTAGTTTTACAACAATGATAGTTGCCATGCTCTGCCTCTGAAATAAACTGAATATCCAAAGAATACAATTTCAGTCTTACTTTTTGACTGAGTTCCAGTTAATTAATCTTCTTCCATTCCCCATTGCTGCTTGGCACTGAGAAAGCCTATGCACAACAGTATTTGTATTTTGAAGATATAGGAAGCTGTGAAAGAACAGCATGAAGAAGGAAGAACTACACAACAAAGATTTCACTGTTTCTTGAGGAAAGGAGGCTCAGGGGTGACCTTGTCACTCTGCAACTGCCTGAAAGGAGGCTGTAGCCAGGTGGGGTCCAAGGTAACTGGCAACAGGAGGAGACACAGCCTCCAGAGGTGCCATGGGATGTTCAGGTTAGACATTAGGAGGAATTTTTTCACATAAAGGGTGATTAGACATTGGAATGGACTGCCCAGTGACTTGGTGGATTCGCCGTCCTTGGAGGAGTTTATGGAAAGACTGTGCATGACACTCAGTGCCATGGTGTAATTGACATGGTGGTGTTTGGTCATAGGTTGGACTCAGTCATCTCAGAGATCTTTTTCAACCCAATTGATTGTGTGATTCTGATGGTCACATGCTTGTGTACAAAGGCTGGAGTAAATCTGGTAGATACTCATCAATATAATGTAGAACAAGCTGTATCTAAATACAGTACCAGGAAAAAAATTAATAAAAAATAGCCATGTTCATACAATGAACTTGTGCATAGTTTGAACTTAAATGTTGTTTTGGAAAGAAGGAATAAAGTTGAGTTTGTGGTAAAAGGTAGGAAAAATGTGAGTGTTTACTGGATGAGATGCCAACTATTGGTCTTCTGAATTACCTGTGCCATCACAGCCACACTTCTCTGGGGCTGTATTGGTTGGGTCATTGGATATCCACCAGCCCAAGGCTGTGCCCTCTGAACAGCCCTACTGAAGTTGAGGGTGCTGGCACAAAATCAGCACAAGCTGCAGTCTTTCCTCTTATTTGTAAATGGCAGAAGCAACAGGAAACACCAAAGGTCAATTCTCGTTTTGAAGAAATACCTCACTGAGGACATGCCAGGCATTGTGAAGCGGTATGGTGAAAAAAACTGCAGAGGCACATCTGCTTTCTCATAGCCAGAGCAAGGTGGAAGGTCTTTGTGTAACTCCTTTTTAAAATAGCTATGCACATAAACCATGAATAAATTAGGAATAAATTTTAGCAACAAACTAACCAGGAGATGCTCAGAAAGACCTTATTTAATAAGTCCATGCATATGGCACATCAAAAATGAAAAATCCATTGTTGTTACTTTCTGAAAATCGTGTTTGAATACAGTCCTAAATATTAGTGCTTACTGTTAACTTGTATAAAGCCAAACCCAACCACCACCTGAATGAGAAGAGCAGTGTTTGAGAGCCCAGTTCTCACTTGCACTACCCCATCTGGTTAGAGCTGGATGGAGGTGTCAAATGTAAAGAAGCAAGGCAGAAACAGGAAGGGACATTTTCCAGAAGCTGCTAGTGACAGTGACACTTAATCTGTAGGCATTAACTACACAAAAAAGAGCTAATGTCTGGTTTTTAGGAGGTCTGAAAACTCTGAAAAGCTGGAATTTTAAGGGGCAGGGGTAGCTCTTTAGCATCTGAGCCGTTATTTGTTTCAGGCTGAGCATGCAGAAACTGAGCTCTCCTAAATCTGTGCGCAATCCTGAAAATGCTGACTTTCACTTTTTAAACCTCTACTAATTTGTTAAAGTAATTTTTTATTTCCCAGCTCACCGCACCTGCAGATTGTACCCTGCAAGATGACTGCAGCATCTCTAGAGGAAATACCTTTTCCATCTACAGAAACAAATGCTACGGAGCTGTCAGACTGAATGGAAAGAGTTCACTTTAGACCCAGACACACCTGCCTCAGGCATCACGTCCCTGACATTCAGCTTTCACTGCCTGTGGCTTTGCCCTTCCCAGGCTCTTATCAGCCATCCTCTATTCTCATATTGCATATATCTGCCAACAGATGTAGCAGAATTAAACCACGTCTGTTGGATAATGTTTAAAGTTTCCATGCTGTTTAGCAGTCTTTGGCCTACAGTCTCCAAAGGCAGATTTAAACTTCTGGTTTGCCTACGGCTTCAAGCAGAGTTACATGTGTGTGTGTCTCTGTGTGTGTGTGAGCCTTCTCCTGAAGTAATTTTCCTTGTTCCCTGTTTACAACAACCAGGCACTTCAGCACAAACTGTTTTTGACAGGGGAATAATGTGTGTACTGTGTGGGAATATTTAGCACAAAAGATGTTCACTTTACTGGAATTTGCAGAGGAAAACTCTGCCCAGAGTCCTGCTTGACTGGGGAGCCTCCTCTGATCTGCAGCAATTGCAAATGGACAAACAAATTATTTCCATTCCCCAAGACACTGTGCAGAATTTGTACAATTTCAAAGCTAGCTGAGGAGTTTTATGAAGCCTTGAGGCAAGGTACTCAGAGGTGTTGTGAAATGCCAAAAGGATTTCTCAGTGGGCAAAATAAAGGTTATGTTTTAATAGAGGAAAAAGATCTCAGATAATCCAGAGAGATCTAAAGGTTTCCTTTCATCACTCACCACTTGATGCTACCAAAACATATGTTTTGTTACCTCTCTGGAGGCATGAATTAAATAACCATATTTGGCTATCAGCAGGCTTCTATTGTTTTTCTTCTCTTCAGCCCTCACTGTCATAGAGATGTCTCAATTCTCATACAGGAAAGAATGTTTTTACTGATAAAATTCCCCTAGGAACTACACCAAGTAGCATTCAATTTAGCCAAAAATTATGCAGGCATATTATCAAATTATTAGTTATTTGGACAATGATGAATCTACGTATAATCAGGTTTGTTTGCTTGTTGGGTTTTTGTTTTTCTTTTCCTTTTTTGGCTCTCAAGAACCAAATCCCATTTCCCTTTAGGCTTCTCTGCAGGGCATAAGAAGATCTGTCCTCTGTCTCTACCCCACAGCACACTCATCCCTATCCTGGAAGCTGTCACTCTGCTGGCCATATGAGACAGCAGCCATGGAACCAGCCTTGCTGGGCTGTGAACAGAGAATGTTTCTATTTGTATTATTGGCACTAAGGAAATGTTAGTATTTTTGTGATAAGGGAAGTTCTTAGTAATGAAAGAAATCATGTGGCAGGCATGAACATTGGTGTGCCATTAATCCATTAAATGGGCAAACTGAAGAGACAGTTCAGGGTCCAGTGCCTCACTACTCCTTGCTCTGCCAGAGCAGATTTCTGTCGTATTTGAAAGAAATTATATCTATTCCAAAAGATAATGCAATTGCTTGATGTTCTGTCTCTCTGTGCCCCAGCTTGAAATTCATAAAGAAAAGATTCCCTGAAGTTATTTAATATAAGTGGTTCTGAGAAGGCCGGAAATCAAATACAATAGATTTTTTCTGATACCAAGATGTTTCTGTGGATGTGGAAAAGGATTAGATGATCTCGTTAGCTCCCTGCCAGATCATCTCCTATAATTATATGCAATAAAAAAAACCCCTTAATCACTCATCCAATACTTCTCCTAAATATTCCATGTTTCCGTTTTTTTCTCCTGTGTACTACTTCTGATGGCAGAGAGGGGTGACTCAGTTGTTTTTTAAGGTGTGAGCTGAAAGATAGGAGATAATTTTCATTTAACACCAGCTGTTTTACCAACTCTTTTTGGTTTCACTTTTGTACATTTTGGGTCTTTGCGTTGTCAGTTCTCTTGCTCTTTGAGCTGATTTCACCTTTACTCTTCAGAAATTTACATATGGGGTATTTGGGTCTTAGTTTCAGCTGCAGCACTGAATTCCTCTATAGCCATTAGCATATCTCTAAGATTTCCCATATCATTGCCCCTAAATAGGCCCTCCCATTTCCTTATTCACTTTCTCTCCTGTTCACTGCTAGCCAGCTGTGAAATGCTATGTTCCTATGCCACTAAACAGTGGTTTCTAGGGAGAAACAAAAAGCATAGGCTTGTATTTATTTATGGATCCATATATTCATCTTCCATGCCATTATTCAGATTTAATGTAGTATATCACAATTTGTCTTACCTCCCAAAGCAGAACACCAATGCCCCCAATGGTCCCTGTTCCCTTCCCTTTGTCCTACAGTCTTTCCACCCTGGGGACCCAGTTGTATGCCCATATTTTCCTCTTCCCCCTCCAGAAACCAGAATCCCAGGCCATAGTTTAGGGTCTTGATAAGTAATAAAATGTGAATCTTGATTATGCTCTCCTTTGCATTAGTCGCCAGTCTAATTATGAAATAATTTCAATAAAATCTGTCATGCTATTTGGGAGCCGGTGTAATTAAGATGAAAAAGCTCCTCTTTCTCCAGAGCTAAGTAAATTGTTATCAGAAGGCATCTGCATGCTGACACGTGTGAAGAGAGGCAGTGGTCCCAGCTCACCTTGCATTTGGCACTTGCAGGCTGTTCTTGCCTGCCTGCTGCTGCTCACAATCCCTCCCTTCAGATCACAAATCTGTTTTTGCAGGTTCAGTCCCCCAGTTAAATTAGAAAGCTATCATAGTTCTGCAGACAAATCATAAGATCAAATGAAGGTTGGCAAGTGCTACTGCCTCCACCCTTCTTTCCATTTTCCAGTATTAACTGTGGCACCCTTGCTTTAGATACTGTGGTAGAAAGTCAGGCAGGGCACAACTGGACATTTTAGTTCCTGGTTTCTTTATCTGTCCTGATTACAAGAGGGCTTTGCAAAACCCTACAAGTATCCTCTGGAAAATACATTTATTTAAAAGTCTTGCAAAATTCCTCAAAGCTTAAAAAAAGGTAGATTCAAATCTTATTATCTCATCCCTGTGGCCTTTTTCTTTTTTTTAATTTTTTTTTTATTTCTTCTGAAAAGTGAAAAATGTTGATAGAAGAAATAAAAAAACTAAAATACTAAAAAATGAAAATTAATTTAAAAACCATTTTGATAACTGCTTAGCTCTGGTCATGTAAAAAAAAAGGATGCAGTTCAAATAAACAGAATTTTAATCTAATTTTTAAAACTAAAAACGCCTGGCTTTGTGGGTTCTGCTCAACATGGTTGGATCACATTTTACTCCATATCTACAACTGGTCATTCTTTCTCTTTTGACTTCCAAGAGAAAAGCTCTTTCCCTAAAAGTAGTGGCTGGTTTGTAGGTCAGCAGCTTTGCTTCCCCTTTGGCTTTTCTGTACAGCTCCTCTGAGTTTTCCCTGTGCTGCCTCCCCCTCATGCCCTTTCCCCATGCTTGGTTTCTAGAGGGCATTACACATTGTTCCTGCTGGCTTTTCAGCTATTGAGATCCGTGTATTTTTAGCAGCCATCTCTCCTCTCATCTACTGGGAGGCAAGTGACCATGGTGGTGGGAGGGCACCACAGCCGGATGGCAGCTCAGCCTTTATGTCCTGAGCCTGGGGCCGGGTGCCAGAGAGGAGATCATCCTGCCACCCGCCCAGAGAAGCCTTCTGCCAAAGGCTTTCTTTCACCCAAACTAGCTTTCCATCAAATCAGACTGTGTGCTTCATTTAAAAGCAGAGAGATTTTAAAATCATGACACAACTGCTGTTCGTTTTGTTCTTTTCAGGGTCTTATCAGATGTCCAGATAACAGATTCAATTTTTTTTTTTCTGCAGGTATGAGGAATAGAGACCTTTTTGTTTCCTTTTGTGATAAAAATTGGTTTCTGATCTCACCTGAATGTAGAACATGAAGCACTAAGTAAAATATACAATAAAATTTTAAAAAAGAGTATTGTTAAAATTAAATTTTAAAAAGGGGTATTGTTAACACTCAACCTGACTGGAATATGAAGATTTAGAGCTAGTGAACAGATACTTGTGCTCTACATAACTGAAATAAAAATAGTATGCTTAAAAAGTGAATTAAAAAGGTATGAAAAATATGCATTTTTTTCCACTTCATGGAATTGTAATGTCAGCATTAGAACTGTTAGTTTAATATGTATGGGCTTTTAATCATGGAAAAAAATCATCATTTTGTTCAAGTAGGGAAATGACCATCATTCTGTAGGAGGGACAGACTGGCTTTTCCACAGCACCTGGCTCAGATGTCACCTATTCAAGATGCCAGATTACATGGATGGGCAGCTAAAGGGGCCATAATTGTAGTGCAAATTCATTTCTTGCTTAAAAATGGGGCATTGCAATATGAAAGAATAATGGAGAGGACATGCAGAAGATAACATTCAAATTAAGTTGAAATAACTGCAATGAATCAGGCTGTCAAAACCTAAGCTTAATACTAACTTAATACTTCAACCAGAGCATTAGGATTTGAAACATTTTGCCCTTTTTTTGTATCCTTATGTAGAAAGTGGACTCAATCTTGTATTTTTTCCTGATAAATATGGGAAAGGTTGATATATTTCACCACACACAGGCCTTGTTTTATATCATTTAAGGGATTAGTTATGCAAGTATTAGATAAGCAATGGATAACTCCAACAGGACCTATGGTTTAGTATAGTTTAATGTCAAGAATCTGACACAATGACAACCAAAACAGAACTATTTAAGTCAATCATAATCATCATCATCATCATCAGAATAGCACGATTTATAGAGAACAAAAGATCACCTTTGGTTCTACTCCTAGTTATACTGCCATGAATCAGAAGTAGCTCCCACAAAACAAGATTGGGGGAGCAGATATTTGCTGTTGTACTGTGCAAGTCCTTAAAAGGGTACTTCAGTGCTTTTGTTACTTACATTTGAATTTTGATGGCAGCTTTTGGATTTTCATATTTTTCCATGTTTCTATACAGATTTAACTGAGGTCTCTGGCAAAAACCACATAATTATGAAGTTTTCTAAAGCTTGTATTATTTAATTCACTGACCATCTGTTGGATAAATAGCTAATTAATAGTCTTTGTTATTTTTAGAACACCATATCACTGTATGTTCCAAAAAGAGCTGTTTCAGTCTTTTGGATAAATACTGAATAAATCTGAAAGAAAAATGGTTAGGTATTTTTTAAGTAAAGTTAAATACACACTTCTATAGTGCAGCAGTGATATAAATTTTTCTCTTTTTTTCAAAAAAAAGTATTTTCCTGGTCAAATCCTTGCTTTCCATTTGTTGCTCTTCGAACATGTCAGACAGAGCTCAGACCCCAAAATTCTCTGTGATGGTGCTCTGGAAAGCATTTGGTGTTGCAAGTCAGAAGCACAGAGCTGACTCCTCCCTGCCTAATTCTTACAGGGCAAACATACCCTTTGTGGAAGAAGGGAAAGACCAAAATAACAGAACAGAGCTTGACAAGGAATAACATCATTGACACTGCCATGTTTACCCATGGAGAGCCTTTCATGGACTCTTTCACATCCCATAAAGAGGGTTCAAATCTGACCTTGACACTGGGAGGCTCCTGAATGGGAAGAGAGAGAAAACACTCAATTTTCACTGCATCCACAAGGGCATTTGACATTTGCAGGCCAGAGTGCCTGGCCATGCTGCCAAGGTGGCTACCTGCTTAATTCTGGGCTAAAGCATCCCAGCTAGCAGAGAAATTCCCCTCACTTATGCCAGCTTAACTCAACAGATTCCAAGCTATGCAGATTTCCAGTCTGTTGCTCCTAGAACTGATTTCAACCTTCTGTTGAAATGTATAAAGAGAACATGGAGGATTATTTAGGCAAAACAGTTTATTGGAATGGACATGAACTGAATGAGAGAGGTGCATTTCTCCTTGTTGCCATCTTAGGCAAGCCATACCATAAATCTCTTATTCTAACCTTTTAATAAGGTTAATAATACATGAGATCTTGCAGATTTGTGTTTTCAGTTAACCTGCACAGGCCTTCCACCCAACATCAAAACCCTCTAAATGCAAAGATGCTCTCTGCCTGCTAAACAGATATATTTCTGATGAACAGTGTCTGCTTGTGTGCACAGGGGCATTTTGTACATTACATTTCATACAATATTTGCACAGATCTGGAAGGCACAAAGCCATTTTCTCTTACTGGGTTACAGCTGTTTCTCCATGGTTTCTGAACTGAATATTCATTAAGTCATTCTTATCAACAAATTAATATGTGTGTTGTTTTAAGAACCCACTCAGAATGCTAATTTTAGGAAGATATTTGAACGAGAAGCAAATTTTCTCTATATGCAATTTATATATCCACTTGAAAATATGGTTTTATAATGAAATGCTGAGAGATCCTTAATTATTGCAGCTTTAGTGGCACCATTATAGTACTAAAAAGAGACCATCTAAAGGATAATTCCCTTCAGCAGAGATTTGCTGACTACACACCTGCTTTAGCAAATGAACACAGAATACAGTGTCAAAGCATCCTCTTGACTTAGTGCTGCTTTCCCACCCTCATGGTCTCAGTATATCTCACACATGACTGACAAGTATGACTGCAAAATATTAAATTGTGTGAGGAAAAAAATGTCTGCTAGTTAGTGTTTCTGCTGATCTATTAATTCATTTCACTTCTTATGTGATATCACCATTATGTCTAAGCAAATTTTATGACAAGGCTCACTGAAGTGAAAATCAAGCCCATGAATTGTTTAATATGAACTAATGAAAACCAGATATAAAAGGCTTTCACAACTGGTTTGAAGCTTTAATTGTCAAGCTGATGTAAATTCAGGGTAAAGCAATGCAGAAAATGAGATCACTTTATGATAATTTGTTTTAATTAAATAATCATATAAAGAGCTCTGTCCTGCAAAATATTGAGTGAAATAAAGAGTTTCCAAGGTAGAAGCTGGAATTGCTAAAGAGTGTGAAAATGGCAAGGGCATTATCATTTTTCCTTCTGCCTTGTACTTCAGCTATTAAGTACTGATGAATGTATTTTGCTATAGCTTAAGTAATCAGTTTTGTTACTGTGGCATTTACTTTGGCTTGATCAACAAATGCTTTTTCACTACACAACCTGTAGACCCCAACAAACTGTGCCTGACTGATTTAATGTTTGAGGCTCTCCCCTTGCTATGCTGCAGTAATGTTTGTAGTGCCAAATCATGGGCTTGGGGTGTTTGCTCCTCCCTTGACTTGTCATACTCCTGCTGGGGCAGAATATGCCCACAGACAATTATCACTATGATTTCTGTGAGGTGCTTTGAGTTCCCACATGGATAGCACTTAATAAACAAAAAACCAAGAAAAAGTGTGCGACACTATTCCCCCCAGCCGTGTTCCAGAAATGCTGACAATCAGAGAAAAGTATTTTGCATTTTTTCTCTCTCTGCATCTATGACTCTGCATCTTACATAACAATCCTGGGAAGGAGTGGCTATGATGCACTCTGTAGAGTTCATTCTTCACTAGTTTTTTTTCTTTTCCTGCTGTTGTATGCCTCAGTGGGTATTTAATATTCAGATTTGAAAAGGCTTCCCACCCACCTTGCTCTCATCTTGGATTGGTGGAACTAGTCAGCCTATGGATGCTGTAAGGGAAGATCAAGCCCTATATTCCTAAAACACCATGCTGAATGGCACCTGTTTTTAAAACTATTTAAATTCCACACAGCCTACAAGAATTGAGAGACATATTTAAGCAGAATTCAGTGTTATGTAATAAAACTCATGCAGACAGGAATGAAAAAGTATCTTATCATACTGAAGGGATTATCAAAGCTTCATATTGTGGAATTTAAGTTTTTATTATGTGCAGAGACTTAACCAACCTCCAGGATAATGGTCTAGAGCAGAATATGTACTGTTCCAGTAATCACCTAATTTTGGCAATCTTTCATGTTTCAACGTATACTTTAACTAAAGTAATTTTTAGATTTCTAAGCCAAAAGAAAGTTATTTTGAGTTAAAGAAATTTTAGAAGTCATTTTCATCTAAACCCTCCCTCTAAATCAGTGCCACAATACAATTCAAGAAGAGAAAGGATCCATCAGGCTACAAAAAAAGAGAAAAATTGCACATTGATAGACCTAGGCAGCCTGTACACATTGACCCAAACTGAAGAGACAGAAAGACTGCTCTCAACTGTGCTTCACTTTCCATAAGACCATTACACCACTCTGATAAAACCCAAATGAAATCTTCTCTTGCTGGATCCTGGTTCTTTTCTGTCTCCTGTCAAGACAGCTGGTGCTCAGCCTAGCTAAACAGCAGGAGTCAGGGGAAGGTGCTCCAGAGAACTCCTGCAGAAGGACCTTTGCTAGTACAAACATTCAGCTGCTTCCCACACCATGGTATCTCCATTTCTCTAGCACTCAGTTCCTCATGCTCCTAATTTTCCCCATCCTTGGTTAATGTTACAAGGGACACTTTCAAAATGCTGACAGTTCTTTTGCTTTAGGAAGCCAATGCATTATGTGCCACAGAGCTTAAACAGTGTATGGCAAAATAGCACAATGTTGCTAATCTCCCTTCAACCAGAGGACAAAACCCTAAAATGAGTCATGTAAACTGTGGAAAGTTCAAGGATTTTGGACCCTTGGTGCTGATAGAACATGATACCAGCTGCTGCCTGTACGGCATGGGGACAGTTTGATGTCACATCATTTCGTGACTGACCAGAAGATTGCTTAGGCTATTGCTGTCCAGGCTGCATCATGATGTTGAGAAGAGTCAGCACAAATGGTGAGGGAGAGGTTGATCCATACTCAATTTTTGCAAAACATTTATGAAGCAGGAGAAAGTTTACACCAGTGTATTTTAATTCGACCATCCAGCTTTGAAAAGCACTGTTGCTCCCATGTAGGGTGTCCTTTGACAGTACACAAGTCCTTACTGCTCTTGGTCTGACAAGAAGCTGTATTGCAGTCCCCTAGCAGTTCTTTGTGGAATGCTGAATTCCATCCTGCTTGTTGAAATGTATGATTTAAAATGAATGAGGAATAATGTTTGATAGATTCTGTTTAGCATGCACTTTCATAGATCTCAGGAGAGCCTGCAATAGAAGGGTCCATGAGGAAGGTAACAATCCATAAATATCAAGTAGAACAGTGTGCCTAATACTTAGTGGCAGAATCAATATTTGAAGGATTTTCTATTTTGATGCCTTTGAATGATGCCACAGAAGCCTTCCTGCTGCAGGGCTGATGAATGGACTCAGCAGAGGTGATCTGACAAACGGGTGAAACAAACTCAGAATCCGGCCTCCCTGAACAAGACTGACTTGAATCGTTACATTCATGAAGACAAAGTAACTACAGGGAATCGAGTTTTACCTGGGGCACTCCTGTTTCAATTGACTCGTCATATATTGGAAATATCCTTTAGCCCACAAATACCAACATTTTCTTTGGAAAATTTTCATTTAACAAGCTGACTTTCTTTGGAGGTGCAAAAAATTTTACCACAATTAGTGGCCACTTCTGAAATGGCAAAACACTCTGCAGAACATGGACCTTTCTGCTCCTGTCAGGCTCATTATCACTTTCCTCTTGTGTGTGGGTGCTTGAGTAAAAAACAAAACAAAACAAAACAAAACAAAAAAAACCCACACCAGAATTCACCACATTTTAATTTTTTTTGCAAGAGAAAGTTAATTTTGGGTTTCCTCATATATTTTCATCATGCTGGACATAATTATCAGGCCAACCAAAGCAAACTCTCTGTGTAATGCATCCTGAAGCACAAGTGCATATGCTCTGTCTCATTATTTCTCCATTTTTAACTGAAAATATTAAAGAGAAGAACAAGCTACAGGATATAGATGAATAGATGACGGACCCAGTCTTTGGAATTTGTTTCCCCATATGTCTCTGTACTCATATATTATTTTGTGAACTACTTAGCACTTACACTTGAGCATGACTGGCTTTCTCCTGTCTACCCATCACATACTGCCTTTGCTCTCAGCTTAGCACAGTCATACATGGCAGCACCCATGGGGATCAATCCGTGGTCTCGGCAGGCAGCAGCACTACTGGTGTCAATACCTGGTGGCTCCTGCCTCGGGTCTTTCTGAGCAACCTTCCTGGGAGAGCACAGGCTGTGAAAGCCTGTCACCTTTCCCCACCAGATGGCAATGTGACAGCAAGAGGCCTTCTGCATCCGGTAGGAGGGGAGCAAACAGAACTTTCCTTGCTGCAAGCCATTTCCGTGTGGAAATTCCCTCTTTGCAAGTCATTTCTGAGCCATTTATATCTCTTGGAAGATGGATGTGCTTGGAAGGGTGTTTTTACCTACTTCTTTCCTCACCATCTCTTTTATTTCCATTTATTCAGTCTTTCGAAATTTTTTCCTACATTACCTATTCATGTTTATAGCTAGAATATTCTTTTCTATATTAAAGCAGGCTTTTATTCTCACCTTTGCATTGCAATCATCCATAGCAAAGTATAATAACTATACTTATCATGTACATAAGGCTTAACATCTTCAAAGCATTGTGAAAAGTATCCCCACTTCTGTGAGGTAGGTAAGCAGAGTTAAGGATGCTTTACTGGGAAGGCAAGTGAAGTATCTGGCCAAGTAATTCCACTCAGGACAGACCAAATTCTAGCAGCAACCATGACTCAGAAGTTCTTTCCAATCTTAGATGTTGACCATTCGACAAGACAACTATGCTCCTGTATTTACAGCTGTTTCTCTTTGTTCCCTTTCAAATGCCCAAACCAAGGTTTTGTCTTTGTTTTGGAAGTGCATTTCTTATTTCAATTCATCTCAGAATATGATAGGATTTTCCCCCCTACTTGTATTTCAAAGCAGAATTCTTTTGCTGCTCAAGTAAAGCAAGGTTTTTCTTACTGGTACCTCTTTTTGTAGTTCAAAGAAGGTTTTTTTGACTTCTTGTAGTTCAAAGCAGTGGTCTTTCTCTTGTAGTCTAAAACTAGGGTTCTTTTTAGCTCAACCCTAGATAATTTGCTCATTTCAGTGAATTAGATATGCTGTACATAAGTATTCCAGACATTAACTCTTTCCTTCAATACCAAGAAAAATCACTGAAGTCAGCTTCAAAATCTTACTGCTTCCCATCATCTCCTTTGGCTATTTCTCTCATGATCCCTGGTATTTTCAGTTTCATATCTGAGGCAGATGATGCATTCAGTGCACAGTGCTCAGACCACGTTTCCAAAATGAAATTCCTGTATTTGATTGGGGGGGGGGGGGGGGGGGGGGAGGGCAGGAGGGGCTTGTTTTAAAACACTGACATAACTAAAAACATTTCACACTGCCCTCTGTATTTCTGAAAAGGCATTCATGGCTTTTTCCTGCTTTCCAAAGTGCAGGGGAGTTACTTCTTGTTGTTTCTTTCCCTCTGTCCTGACACTCCAGAACAGCAGACTAATGGCTTCAGCCCACATGTACAAGCAGTGCAGTGAATTCAGTCACCCAGCACACAAGACACTGCCTAATAAATATGGTAGGCTTTTTCTTCTCACTCTTCTGTGCTGTCAGCATTTTTCTGTAAATAATACATATGTAAAAAAAAATCTTCTAATCCAGACAAACATTATATTTTAAATAACATCTCATGAAACATCTCTCCCTGGATGTTTTGGGACAACATAAAATTATCAAATGCAATTTGGAGGCATTAGCCTATTTCACTGATCAGTTTTTAACCCTTACTTATCCAAATTTCAAAAGTCTCTCTGTGGCATGTTGCTGGAAGAGATATGTGCTGACAGAGTTCCATAATATATTATAATGCAGTCCAGAAAAGGAAACAGAAATAACTGGGAAATATATTTTTAAAACTACACAGCTCTTTGAAGAGAGGAATGAAACTAGCAAGAGTGCACAATGGGGTCTCTTGAAGAGATTTTCAGCTCTGGGCTATCTCCTTGTGTGCTTGTTTCATCTAACGATTGCAGAAACTTCTTATTTCAGTGAGTCAACCTATCAAATGCTGTAAATGTGGTGTGGCTCCATCTAGCAGGAATCTATGCTGTCCTCATACAGACCATGGTCTTTGATTAATAATACATGAAGCAGTATCATTTTAAGCATGGAAGATTAAAAATCTAGAATTCTTTAAAGTGATTTACAGCTCTGGCAATTGAAAACTTTTATTACCTCACTGCATGTGCTGTAGTCTGAAAGAGCAAATGCTCATCTGGTCCCAAATGCCAGCACACCATGTGAAACGAGAGGCCTTAGGATTCCCCATGGTGTGACTGCAGCTTTAACTTCTCTCATAATTGTCCATTGCATGTCTGCTTCTGTGCTGAAATTCTGGTCTCAACAAAGTTAATTTTTTCACCTAGTACTCCCTCTGCTCCTTTCTGAAGAAATGAAAGTGTATTTCCTGTGAATTGCTAGAAGCTGTGTTAGCTTTCCTCTCTCTCTGGAGGAACGCATTATAGTCATGGGAATGCAGCTGATAATGGCTGTAGAAATAACACTTCAGCTCAAAGTTTCTTTAAGCAGTACTTTGTCTGTCACCTGAGTATTCTCAGGACTGAAAACTGTTATTCTACCTGCACTGAAAAATGAGTGTGTTTTTAAAAGCATTTCTCTCTCACCCACAAATATGCACACACAATACCTGCCTCCGCTGAGCTGAAAGCACTTACACTTAGTGTACTCCACTAAAAGTCCTCTCCACAAGTTTCTCCTATTTCTTCTTTTTTAGTAAAAAGTTTGGGGTTTTTTTATTTTATTTTCTAGACAAAGTATCTCAGAAATTTTATAAGTGGAAATTCAAAGTTCATCTTCTTAGTCTTATCTAACAGAAAGAGAGATGATCAGACTCCCAGAGAGATAGAAAAATAGAACCAGAATGGCTCCATCAAGCAGCACCAATGACTCAGTTTCATTCTCCAGACTTAGCATGTTCATGCAGTGGGAAGTTAAGAAATGGTGTTAAATAATTGTGCATCAAATTCTCTTTGAGTCAATGTATTCCTGACTCCTAAAAGAGCAGCTGGGTTCATAGCACCTGCCCACAGGAAAGCCACCACTGCACACACAATTGTGCATGGCAGCTTAACAGCCTACATCAGTTGCCATGATCTTCACCCCTCTTATAAAATATCAGGCTCTTTTACAGGTAGCAGAGGCTTGGATAGGTCTAAGATCACTACTAAGAAATCTAGTTAATTCCTCTCCTCATTTCATAGTTGTATTACACAAAGAAATGAGCCAGTTTTCTTTCACCATATCCAGAAGCTGTGTTTTACCCAAGATAGGTGTGTCTTGACAAACACACAAAACAAGATAAATACAATGTCAAACAAAACTAGGGCCATACTAGGAGTAGAAATAGATCTAGAGGGTTTACAGGGAGTTTTATTTGTTGCAACATACTTGCTAATGAGACTGAAATTTCCCACTGATGTTTATGGTTCTGTCATTTGACCTATGTATGTACGTTAAAGGCTGAGGACATCAGCACTGACAGTGCCCAACATTCACAGTCCTAAGGACATCTACATTGACAGTGTCCAAAATTCACAGACCTAGCAGCTCACAGGGACAGAGGTGGGGCCTTGTTTTCTGACAGCTCTCTCCAAGGTGTCCCGAGCATCAGTGTTAACTACAGTTCTCACAGTGGAACCCCCTGGTCTCTGTGGAAACCTTTTTTCCAGCTACAGCATACCAGCACCTCAGCAGCTGGGAGGCAGTGGGAGCTGCTGGGGAACTGGCATTAGCTGCATTCCAGGCAGGATAGGGTGGACACTCTGCTTACCCCACTGCCAGGAAACAGTTCTGTTCTCCACCCTGACTGCTTTGGATAGCTCTCTGTGAAATGCTTGCAAAAGTATGTCTGAATGACTCATTTGCAAGGAGTAATTTATCAAATTGATTTAGCCTCATTTCCTGTTTGTGGGACTGTCCACATGCAAGTCACGATTTCCTCAAATTTATTCATTGCCCAAAGTTAATTTTGTTTAAGCATCTGGACTGAATATGAACTGTTTTCTGTATTTGATCTCCCTGGCTCCAGAACAATTGGCAAATAATTGTAGGAGATCAAATCTATCACGTGGCCTCACTTCTGTTTCTGTGAAAGATGCATAAAGGGAGTTCAGTAGGTGTCTTGTCTTGCACCTTAGTGCAGACATGAGAACAGAATGGTTTCAGCTCTCACATCCTGTGTAAATTACCACAGGTTGGCATGCACAGGATCAGTGTGAATCCCAGTCACTGCATCACTAGGAAAAATTGCTGCCCTGTGCTCATTTCAGTGATTGACATGCCTAAGCAGATCTTTCATCAGCACAGATCAAGGCTGAGCCACTTTGTCCAACTTGTTCATCTCCTTGCTGAGACTTATAAATTACTTTTTTTTTGTCACAGTAAACTATGGAGCATCTTTCTGAAATACCATTATACAACTTTTTTCTGTGACTGACTCATCTCTCCATTATGTCACTGTTATATTAGTAAATGCACAGAAGATGTTCCTGATTTAAACAAACAAGCAAGAGGGCAATCAGTCCCTACATACTCAGGCAAACAATCTAGAAACTGAATTATAGATAGGCTAAAGTAAATGTATGAGTGTGTTCAAGCTGATTTGTTGACTCAGTTCTATAAACACCTCTTGGATTTTAATCCACACTTTACTGTTTTCTGATTTTCTGCAACATTCTATTTTTTTACAATTCATCTTTTGTGTTAGATTTCTTCATATATTTTGTCAATCAGAGGCTTATGAATACAGCATATTTCAAGATGTGGATGTGATATATATCTGTTTTTCTCAGGAAAGAGAAATAAGCATAGAAAAATGCATAAAGAGTGAAGAATATGTAAACCCCAGCATGTAACAGCAGCATCTAAAATAACAAAAGCAACAACACTTGCTATTCATATCTGAACCAACCCCACATTTCCCATTGTACTTCACTGAGGTATCTGATTTTATCTGGGCACAATCTGTCTCTTTTGTTCTCCTGCACTTTCTTTGGTGCACATTTCTACTGTGGGATTGGTCTGATGAGACTTCTTGCCTCTTCCAGCCTCACTACAATCAAGTCAGGCTTGCCAGTGAGAGCCTATCAAAGGATTTAAATGGCTCATGTAATTCCTTCCTTTACGTCGTAATCTTCCTAACCTTCAAAACATCAAAAAACCCCCAGAGTTTTTGTTTTTAGGGGAAAAATCGGACACACAGGCTTTTTAAGATGGTGAACAGCATCTCAGATACTCTGCTCCTAAGATTATCAACTCCAAATACGGACCAGAGGGGAAAAAAAAAGAACACAGATAGAAAAGAAAGCAGTTTCAGAGTGGTCCCTTAAAAAGAAAGAGGTGGCTATTCCTAGCAAAAAAAAAGTAAATTGTATTTTTATCAGGCACAACTGTGATAGGTATATGAATGAGAAAATCAGTTTGCATGAAGTGTTTACCTATTTTTCCTTCAGTTTGTATGGCTGCACTTTCTTCCCCAAATAAATAATACCTCAGACCTTCCTTCCTCTTTTTCTCTGTTGTTATATGCATCCTAACAAACCAACAAATATTTAAACTAGCAAACAAATATTCGTAAATTGTTGCTGCTCCCCAGGACACAAGGTGTACACCATTGCACATGAAATCAGAGCAAATCTGGCCTGAATAAAAAACACATAGCAAGCCACTGGATCAGAATTTAGCCTCTTTCACATTGCTTAGCACAGCACAGCAGAACAATAAGGTCTCACTCTTATTTGTACAGCATGCCTAACTGTTGGATTGGTGACTTACCCAATTGCTTTTGTATGCACTGGGTTTTCCTGCATATAGGTATTTTCTGGCCTGGCCATAATCACTTCATTTAGTTCTACAAATCAATTTAGGCTATACATTGTTTTATCTAAAATATTCTACATATAGAGGCAGATACTTTTTGTATCACTAACTGATGAACCAAATTCCTAGATAGAGCATCACAAATTTATGACTACAAATTGAAGGCTAGTTCCCTCCCTCCCTCCCTTCCTCCCTTCCTCCTTCCCTCCCTCCCTCCCTCCCTCAGTTTGGTAGCCAGGCTTCATTTAACCCCTGAAATAAGTGCCTTTGACAAGATCTCAACTAATTCTTCTGGCTCCTGGACCTTTCCTCGGAAGAGTGGAACACAGTGCCTATGTGGTTCATACTTAAACTCTCCTTTTTCTTTTTTTCTTTTTAATCCACGTCACTTTTATCTAGCCCCCATCCTACATGTGTGACAAGCAGCTGAAACTAGGCTGTTGTTGGTTTCCATATATATATCACTGTGTTAACACTTTCAAATCAGCACTGATCTCCCAGTGAAGAGATGAATTCAGCTGACAACTTTTTATGAGACCCATTCCGTTAAATTCATTGCAGGATCCATTTTAGACACATGTGAATTAAAGGTTAGCTGGTTCTTCCTTCTACCAAGACAAGTTTGCCTCTTACACATCACTTCCACTCCTTCTCAGGCATCTCAAGAAATAGGTCTTATAGCACATTTCAAGGGAAACTCTTCCCTTCTTATGGGAAGTGATATTTAGTTTGAATTTTCTGAATTTTAAATTCAAATTCCTTTCCATCAGATGTCACACTAACAAACCTGCCTACTCTCTCTTGTCAGTGTTCAGGATCAGAATATTGAGGCTGTTTGGAAGTTCTTTGGGACATCTCTCACTGAGCTAGGAAATGCCAGGTCCCCACTCAACTGTATAATGGCAATTGTCTCCTTCCTGGCACATCATACGGGAAAGGCTAATAGAGGAACAGACATGTAAATATTCACATTTGTTTTTCCTGAAGACTGTGAGCAACTAAGTCATGTCCTTCCAGACTGCATGCAGTCATCTCACAGTCTTTGATATACTGATACACTTTGCACAGCATTGAGGCAAAACAGCAACACCCCTCCTGAAACCAATGGCCCTATCAGGCCTACTTAAAACCTACAAGAAAAGACCTTAAAACCTACAAGAGAAGAGGACATCAGGAAGGAAATAGATTAGGTGCCAATGAAGACAGAATTCAGATGAAGATTTGTTACTTTTTTTTTTCTAGTTTGAATTCCATTTTGTAATTTCCTGCTCACAGTTCTACTCTCTGTTTTTCTTATTTCTCTACTCAGTAGTGTTTGAAGCTCCTTCCAAGCCAGGGCATTTTCAGCCAATTTCAGTTCTTTTGACTGTACTCACATCCAAATCAATTTGAATTATTACTATTTTTTTCTATTCAAGAAAGGTTATGCATGACCAGTCTTCAGTTTCTAGGGCAAAAGTCAAGCCAGCTGCCCATATGCTTCTTGTATTGCTTGCTGTTTGTATTTGAAATCTCATGGAAAAGGAAAATTATTTTTTGCAGAGTGCATATGGGAACAATTGATAGAGTTCATGAGACCAACAGAAACTTGAGGTGCATTTAAGCAGGTTTTGGTACTCTATAACAAATGCCTGACCCAAGGCCCACTGAAGCAAATGGAAGAACATTCCCACTGATTCCTGTGGTCTCTTTGGGTCAGTCCCTTAGTTACTTAAGCCAAAGGACACAGGAAGGCACCTCTGTAATTAGCAATGCCTGACTCGTTCTCCAGTGACATAGCCTCTGGGGGCAGCACTTGTACTCTCTGTTTTCTCATTCAGTCTCAGAGCAGGAGCACGGAAAACTCATTTGATGCAGGTAACTTAAAGTTATTGTAAAGCCTTACTGCAGGTCTGCTGGGCTTGGGGATTTGGAGGTTCTATATGTACCTAAAGTGATCAAGGATGCCAGATAAGCACAGGCTATGGCTCCTTCTGTGCATAAGAGATTTGCAGTGTTTTGTACCAACAAGTTGCAGAGAGCGAAATGTCAAGGGCTAAAAAGAGGATCATTCATCGAGGACAATGATCAAAATGTTGAATTTATGCCCCAGGTTTGTGCTGCAGAAACCCTCACTTGGTGTGTTTCTTTTTGTATCTCTCTCTTTTTTTTTCCTGCCATGTGAATTTCCTGGCCCTGAACCAGATTGGTGCTCAATCTAAAGCAGCCACGACACAGGTGAGCAGCTTCTGGCGCATTGCATGGCATCTAGGATTGCTATCAAGTCTTCTCGTAAAATACCTGTGCCCTACTCTTTTTCAATGTCTCCAGAGTGTATCTGTCATTTTGGGGAAAGTTATAGAATTTCTTTCCAGCTAATGCTAATAAGAAAAATCTGGCCAACACAATTAGGCGTTATTTTCTATAACTTTTAAAAAATATACTATGTATTCCTATACAATATATGCAGTTTAGAAACAAAATTGATGGGTTTATAATAAAAAAACTACAATGAGAAAATTAAGAGATACAGGCAAGTGCTAAAAGGTAGATCTTCAGCTGAGACTTGGAAGAAAATTGAGAGTTTATGAGTCAAAGAGCTATACAGGAACAGTTTCAGATGTCAGGGACTGCACAAAGAAAGAACATAAGTAACCACAAGTGGTGAGTTGTACAGATACAGAAAGAAAATTCAGCTGTAAGATGAGTATGAAAAATAAGGATGATTGAGAAAGAAAACACCCAATAAAATATCCCAGGGCAAGTTTTGTGTAGCACTCAAGTAATACTAAGCCCAAGTGAGAAATAAAATAGGGAGGTCACAATAGAGGCAAGGCTGTTGTTTTGAGAAGGTGGGTAAATCCCCAGGAGCCTGAAGTTTGGGAATGCCATGGAAGAGAGAACTGAGCTAACCAAGGTAGATCTGTACCAATAACATGGCAAAGGAATCCAGCAGACATAAAATCAAGCACAGGCAGGCTTGGGCAGTGCTCCATAATTGCAGCATCAATAGAGTGCATGCTGTTTTCCCCAGGAAAAGATTACTTTGAAGCACCTATCTCTTTACAGATATCTTTGTAGCTTCACTCTGTTATCACAGTACCTCACAAGTTTAAAGACCATTATTTGTCCCTAAATATTGTATTCCAAAGGTACAGATGTAGGAACAGAGGCACAGAATCAGGTCCTTGAATTGCTTACTTGCAGCATGATGGAGGAGCAATGCTTGTGCATTGATTAAAATTGCTGCTTCTCTTCAGACTTTGCATTCAAACAGGTGAGCTGTCTCTCTCAGCCCACAGGGCTGTGAATGACCAAAATGTCCAATAAAATGAGTATTTGCACATCATTTTTGGTTTAGTATTACCCCTGGGCCTGATCAGAAGGATTGAAAATGCTGGGCTTTTTCTATCAGCAGTAAGGGCACTTAGGAAGTGAGAGCTCCCCTTTCCCTCAAATAGGCAAGAAACCATGGTGGTACATTGGAAATTATCCCTGGCTGTCCCTTTTCAATTAAAGCTGGTCATAGCTGACCTACTCTTTATTAAATGTTAATCCATAGCTGCTTCTGAGACTCCAGTGGTTCAGGGTCTGGTCTTGAATCCCAACCAGCTCCACACTATCAGACAATGATGCAGAAAAAAAAGCTGTTTACCTCCATGCTATGTCTGCTCCTCTAATTATCACCCTGCAATGTGAAGGTTCACAATTAAAAGAGAATGGAGTTTCAAAAAGGGCTGCTTGGTGTTTCCAGCCACTGTTTTTACCACTAATATTAAGTATAAGCTGTATCCACTGATTTTCTGTGCAAACTTTTTTTTTTTTTCTGCAGGAAGCAGTCCAGTCAGGGAAGAATTAGCATTGAAATATATGAATATTTTATGTCTAAAGTGTGATAGGCACATATTTATTCACACAGAGTTTCTCACAGCTCAGCATTTATGTTGTTTGCTCTGCATTTGACATCATCTGAATAATATTAAGTTCCCAGGCATATTGTACTTGACAAAACTAATTCCTTTCTACTCAATTGTGCCACAAAATTTTCAGGCTTATATCCTTCAGTTATTTCAGCATAGCAGATTAAAAAAATAAATATCATATCCTTTCTACTTTTAATTCTGAAAACCCCATTTTGTCTTCTTAAAGCCTTCATATTTATGTGAGGGCTTCTGGTCCACTCACATACGCACAGTATTTTCTTCCCACAGTCCAAGTCCAAAAGAATTTTTTATACAAGTATTTCCTATCAAAGTAAACAGCATCCTTCATAAAAGTGTAATGATACATGGCTCAGGGATGCAGATCAGGATTTTAACTTCTGCTGAACTGTTAAAGGAACAAAAGTTCCTCCACTTCTTTCTTCTAGTGCCTGGGATAACAAATTCTTGTCTTACACATCCTTCTCTTATTATTCCATTCTCATCTCTTCCCAACATTATCCAGGACTAAACACTCATCTGAAACGATTCTTGTCCTTGTGCCATTTGATGTTTTTTCTCTTGTATTTCCCCTTACCCCTGCTCTATTTCCTCATAACACTTTTCATGAGGCAATGCTATTTCACACATAGAAGTTCTCTCCCAAGTCAAGGACTATCAGGGTTCCCAGACATCACTGCTGCTGAAAAGAGGGACCAAGTGATGATCTCTTCAGAACAGCTGTTACTCCCTGTAACCAGAAGTAATCCATTTGAGGTGGTTTCTTTAGCTCTGGGGTTTCCCATGAAGGACTGAGTGCAAAAGAGTTGGTACCTCAATATAATCTTTTCAGATTCTCTGCTGTATCAGACATGAGTTGTCCAAATACTTTCTTTGGCCTTGATAAGGACAAAATACAATATATAACAGGAATTGTTGTGAGAGGGCATAACTGTACCTTGGTTAATTGGTAGAGCCAGTTAGGAAATAGAACAATTTGACTATTGTTTCCTTATCTAGTACACATATCTATCCAAGCAATTTCACAGCAGATGATGGTCACATTCTGACAGTCCTCCTTCTTGTATTAATGTGAGAAAATAGGATGTTAGCTGGGCCTTGTCAGAAGTGCTTTTGTGTGCAGTAATTTGATCAGAGGCTGGAGCAGAGCAGCCAAAGACAAACATCAGTGAAGACACTGTGATTTCCTCTAGTACTTAAAGTTTTTGTGGATCTCTTAAAAGTCAGAGGAATATTTTAAAACATCATGAAATCTGACACTTCTGTTTTCACATGTGTTGCTGGCAGAAGTTACTTTCCCTGTTTCAGAACAACTATGACTCTCAGAGCTTTGACAGACTGACCAAGGAAGACAACTTTTCTTGAAGTCACAGTGTCACATTTGTAAATGTCAGTCCAGATATTATGTAAGAGTCCAAATCCAGCTGCATTGGTCTCTATTTTAAAATCTCTCTGTCATTCAAATCCCTTAATTAATGCATTTGTTTGACTTGTTACATTACTTGATTCAAGAACACTTTTTTAAAGGTGGTGATTTTATATTTATTCTCGCCAAATGCATACTTCCTGAGGTATAACTTTACAGTGTACCTACTTGTGCTAAACTGTGCACTGCTATAACCCTATTGTAACAGCAGCACTGAATATATAGTTATTTAGTAACTTAAGCACCAGCTGAATGGTTGACATTATCATTTAGGAAGCAGTTACCACTTTCTGACTGAAAATACAAACAACACAGCAGATGAGAATGTAAGATTTCTACACTCATTTTATGTGCTAGATTTACATGAAAGCAGTGGCTAAGCATCACCTGCAAAATGGCTACAATGGCCTGTAAACTGGCAATTGCAACTACATGCACGTGATGATAGAGTCAGATGGAATATTAATATAACTCACTACTTATTTGTGAATGTATGAATATATATGGAAGAAAAAGATGAGTCTCAGTTGTCAGGGTTTGTTGTCTCTGTTTTCTTCCCTTTTATTTTTTTGGGGGGTGGGTAGGGAGAAAGGACATACAAAATTTAAGAATCCACAATAGCTCCTTGCAAGATCCACGTCTGTTAGACTTTCTATCTTTGGAAGGATATTTTGGGACATAAATAATATACATAACAAAAGAAACTGAAGTGTGTGACTCTCTTTTTCCCTGCTGACAATGAAGTGAAAAACACTGACGTCTAGTCTGGTGTTTGCAGTACAGATCTATTCTATTTGGCTTACACAGACGCATCTGTTGAGAGGAAAGCTCCCCTAAACCTGCCTTGGCATGAAACTGTGTCAGGGGAGTTTTTGGTTGAGTGTTAGAAAAAGGTTGTCCACATAGAGGCTGGCTGGGTGCAGTGGTCACAGCACTAAGACTGACAGAGTTCAAGAAATGTTTGGACAATGCTCTCAGGCACACGGAGTGACTCTTGGGATGTCCTGCGCTGGGCCAGGAGTTGGACTCAATGATCCTCATGGGTCACTTGCAACTCAGCATATTCTGTAATTCTGTGATTCTAAACAAGTTTTACTCCAAGCAGCTCATTAAAGTAGTGACACTGTCCTCAAGAGATGTGGAGCACACTGTGACATCCCTTTTACAGGCTGTCTTACTCACATGACAGGAATCAATGTGAGTCCAACAGATCCACCTACTCATATAGGCCTGGGTGCCTATAAGCTAAGAGAAAGCAGGCATGGATGGATGGATGGATGGATGGATGGATGGATGGATGGATGGATGGAATATTTTCTGTGCAGTGCAATTTGTACTTTGAGATCAGGATGTCAAATGTAACTATTGTTCATATTGCTCCTAAAGAAGGGATCTAATTTTTAATCTCATGGTCCCCAGAATTAGGTTGGAAACTGTCATTTTCATAACCACTTTTTGAATTAACTACCATAGCTCTTTATCTGATGTAAACGTTGGCATATCCATGAATCATATAGAAGGAATGTAAGTTGTTTAGAAGGAATGTAAGCTGCCTAGAAGTGCATTAGTTAGGCAATTCCCTGCTCACTTTTCCTCCTTCACAAATGCAATATATTAAAAGGATATGCCAATAAGCTTTTGTGGGAAAAAAAAAAGAAGTACAGAAGAAGTATCTTGGATGTAATTTTCAGGTAAAATCTTATTTTCTGTTTCAGCTCACACAGGCTATTTTTTAAATTCCAAAAATGAGCTTCTGAGAGTAAGATTGTTCTCCTATCAGTCTTGCCACTGTTACTTTATACACCTTTCTATAGCTGCACAAATGATCATGTTTGTTTGAGGGGTGATATCATTTTTAGAACTACACAACACAATACACCATGGTGGCATTATCAGACTTGAAATAAGAGCAGAAACACTCTGCAGGATGCTTCAGAGCTAAACACTAGTACTAAAGAAACTGAGGATTTCAATCAAAAGTTTTTACTACCTGGAGAATATACTTACACAGTACCAGCAACACATATCCTGACTATTGAACAGCATCTTTCTAGATGTGCTTCCTGGCATACAAAAGATTTCATTTAATTAATGCAAACCATATTCTGATAGATGAACATCAGGCATTTATTTTGCCTTTTTTCTTGCTGATCTTTTCAAAACTCACTACCAGTTACTGTATTCATAAGTGATTTTTTAAAACAGGTTTTCACAGTTTTCTGGGTGTTTTTTTTTTTTCCCTGCTGATCAAGACAGTCTGGAAGATTTGGAGACCTACTTCTTGCTCAGAGAATGAACAAGCCTTAGGACTGCTCCTGTTATTATCTTCTTGCTCAATGCAAAGGATAGCCATAAGTCAGTCTCGTTTCTATAAATCGTTATTTTTATAATGAGGTATTATTGTACCTCCTTTATCACCTACAGGACGCATGTACCTCATTCTCAGTTCAGTTATGGCCTTGCAGTCCTATATAACAGGGATGATCTCAGCAAAGACAGGACCCCATGAAATTACTCCATATAAATCTTTGCTGTAACCCTATGAGTTATTCTGATATGCTTTCAAGCCTGATCTTTATACTTCCCTTGCAACCTCCTTCTTTTTGTTACTCCATACAGATCATTTGCTATTAAAAGCACTTTCCAGTTATAATGTTCCTCAACTTAAAACATTTTGGATTCAAACAACTCCCAGAGCATATTAACAACTGGCTTTATTGTACAAATGAACTACTCATAGCTACTTTCTCTTGGAGTATAGCCACGTTCAAAGGAAAATGCTTCCGCTGCTTAACACTGCACTGCTATCTTAAGCAAACCCTCAAAACTGGTTGCTTACAGTAGGCACAGCTCTGAGGAAGAGGTGAGGGTAAACATCCCAGAAATAGCCCCACTAGGCAATGAGCTCATCTGTGCATTTTCATGTCACAATTTCTGCAGAGGGAAGTATTTTATAATGGTGTCTTCTGAGGACACATTCATTCTCCTTTTACTCACTCATGCACTGCCTTGGTAGCAACCAAATCTCTCAAGAGACAATGAGG
Source organism: Melozone crissalis (assembly GCF_028551555.1). Classification (NCBI taxonomy): domain Eukaryota; kingdom Metazoa; phylum Chordata; class Aves; order Passeriformes; family Passerellidae; genus Melozone; species Melozone crissalis. Next base: position 45,288,865 of record NW_026535784.1, on the reverse strand, counting down.
AGCATGGCATGGCTGCACAGCTTCTTTGCAGTGCAGAGCCCTTATTCTTATGAGGTTATCATATTAAGGCAGGCTGGATCCATGGATTCAAGTAAGCATGTCCTATGAATACCATCACCCCATATAAAGTCTGTAGAAGCCATTTCAGCAAGAAGACAGAGGTGATAACTGGGGAGAGAATTTTTAATTTTCTTTCATCCCAAGTTCATTCCCTTAGCACCAAGTGTGAGGCTTCTGAATTTGACCCTGAATTTTCTGTAGCAATCTGCCCACATTTGGGACTGAAGAAGGTCTACGCAGAAACTCCCAGCACAGAACTGCAGTCAGGTAGGTCTGGCTTTTTGGGAGTACTACAATGATGTGAGCTGCTGTCATGGCATTTCTTCCAATTCAGACCATACATGAACTAAAGTCCTCAGTTTTTATTCTTCACTGAACTAAGAACAAAAAAACAAACCCCACCCAGAGGGTTGATGCAGATTCAGAAGCAAGAATTGCAAGATTAATCTCTAAGGATCATAAATTAGATTTTCTCTGGAAGAAAGATTCAATTAGGCTTCTACTTGAGAAGAAATACTGTAATGTAAGCTTTATTTTGTGCAGGACTCCTTATTTAACAGGAGGCAAATCACCACATATTACTTCTAAGGAGACTTCCTGCAAAGTCAGAGAGTTTTAGTGTGCTGAAGTTCAGGAGGTTTTAATTGTGTGTTCCCATTCTATTGCAAAAGTGGTGGTTTTTTGCAGTAAATAGGAACAGGTTAGATAAGACTTTAGGTTTGCTCAAATACATGATCTTATACCACTATTAGTTAACAGTTTTTGTGAAGTAAAAATGAAGAAACTGCTACAGCCATAAGTCCAAATTTAACTGACGTGGTCCCTCGAGACTGCAGCACAGATTCAATGCAAAGATCTCAAAGCACTGCCTCAGTAAAATTGTTTTCCTTGCAAAAATTACAAATAAGATCTTTCAAGGAGGAATGACTGGCCACATTTCTGCATCAAAGGAAGGATGACAGCTTGCATGCAGATAGAGAAGCAGGAAGCAAGTCTGTTCTTTAAGTAATTTCAGTAAGTGAGAAACCTCATTTTCCTATGAAGATCATTACTGCAGTGGCTGAAAGTGAGCTGCAGTCTGACATGAAGTGTTGATGAACAAAGAACTAAAAGTTTAAAAGTGGAACATGTTACACATAATTAAATATGGATCCTTTCTAATCAATAGTGAGTGTATAATTACATTTCTCAAGGTTATTTAACAGGGTGTTGTGAGGAGACAGAGTGAACAGAGTCAAGTAGGTAAACTAGAGAATCAAAAATGTGCTCTGCAGCTCTGCTGAGGTTGTTTGTAATCACTCTTGTCATACTTGAATAGCTCCCACTGAAATTTTTGCCAGTGGTCTCATTAAGGAGACGTGAAGCAAGGTTAAGGAGGCCTCCAAGAATAGACAAATCCTCTTACACAATGCTGCAAAACTACTCCAGTGTTGTCTGTGTCTATCTTATTCCAGGGTATCGCTGCATTTTTGCACTTGGAACAGCAGCAAACAGAATCAGACTGAATTCTTTCATTGAGAATTGCTTTGAACAGGTTTGATAAACCTATCTCTGAAATGGTAACATGAGAAACCTTCAACATTTTAGACTAAAATGCTAATTTCTCTAATGGAGGGTCCTGTTGCAAGCCTACATCTGAGCCCCTAGACATGATTACAACAAAAAATAATATTTAGAAATACTTTAAAGAAAATGGCTTAGCAATGTGATAATATGCAGATGTCAGGTATGTTTACCAGTACCATTCTGCCTATTAGACAGAAGTACTAGGCAATGCAATTCAGCATTTTTGCTAACTTCAAAGTTAAAAAATCAACACCTGAAAAACTCTCCTCCCACAAATTACATCTATTTAAAAGACAATTCATGTGAGCAGCTTTGAAACTTTCAATTTCATCATCTTCTGACCAGCTATTTGGATCCTATTAATTCAAAAGTATCCTACATCCATATCCTACATCCTATCCCTCCTCTGAAGGACAAGGGCTCAAAGACTCTGTGCAGCACCCTGAGCATGCACAGACTTCCCATCCAGGCCGGGATTGATTTTAAGTGGATTTTTTCTTTTTATCATGAAACCTAGATCATCTTTGTATCCATACAGATACTCTACTCATACTGATTACACTTGACCAGAACCTCAAATGCACACAATGCATGTCATAGATATGAAGAATACCTATACTGAACTTAAATGAGAGAAAAAGAGAAAAATACCATCAAATCCAAAGAACATCAGATGAAGATTTCACTTCTATGTCTCTGCAAGAGTACAGACTGAGCAAACTCTTTCCCTTTTTCCCTTAAAACTGAAACAATTTCTTGTGCATTTTGTGTAGCATTTTGGGATTTCCTGATGAGAGAGTTTTAATCTCTAGACACTGAAGGTTACTGCAGATTTCCATTAGTTTTTTATCAAAAAGGATTTAAACCACCAGGATGCCAAATAGTAAATATTTTCTCCCACAAAAAAATTTTATTTACCTAACCCGTAACAGTGTTTTCAGCACGACTGCTAAAGTAAATGAAAATCACTTAGAAACCAGATTGCTTCAGTTACAATCCTTTTGACTTTTCTCTTTGGAAAATTTCCTATAAATTTTTATGACTGTTTTGTTTTAGTACCACATCTTCATATTAGCACTAGAATTGTATTTTTCCATCATAATTTTTTTTCCAAACTCTACTGTTCATGAATCCTGATAAGACCGGATGGGCAATAACTGGTCTATAAGTAGAAAAGGTACAGACATAACTGTACCCATAAATGCATTAAATTTGACAAAGCACAGACTTTGCTATAAACTGTTAAGGCTTTCCTTTGCATGCATATTCTTTCCCCATCAGACATGGCTTTACTGGGTGAAATACTAACACTCCAGGCCAAGAATGCTGGAGCTGGGTATTCCACAGCTGGCAGCTGCTTATGTACTGATGCAAAAAAATAAATGTAAGCAAAGAGAGCTGTGCGTAAACAGTTTCCCAGCCCACATTCTTTTGAGAAGCTGTTTAGGAGCAATTAACCAGAAGCTATGCTTCTGAGGTAGAGGAAAATACCTCATAAATATGAACAGGACATCTCTTTATTTAATTTTCCTTACAAAACAGATACAGAGTTTGATTCAAAAGTGATTAATAAAAATTACTAAATTAGATTCTGTCACTCTTCATCTAAGCATACATAAGGGAGTGTAAATGGATATAAATTTGATACTACAGAGATGATAACAAGTTTTGTTTAAACAGACTGCCAGGACTCTGACCACTGGGTTAGATCTGAGTGTCCAAGTCAAATCTGGGCTCATGATCTGTGAGCAAGGCTCCTTCCAAGCCCATGAAGGACAGGAAGGACAAGAGCCAATGGATTTCACTCATTAGTCCTCAAGAGACCTCAGTGAAGAATTTTGTTATTCAATTTTTCAGCCAGGCTGGGATCACTGTTCAAAGCTCACAGCTTGTTTTGTGGTGCAGTTTAATTTCTGTACAGCTGAACATTCCCCTTCACCTGCCTACCAAGACCAGGTCTGCTTTCTGCTGTAAAATCTGGGCACGTTAACAACAATTAAGGCAAACCCTTTTCTCGCAGTTCTTACCTTATCTCTAAGGTATGTCTTGCCATGAATTCACACAGGAGAAACATACCAGATCCTAGATGCTGGAAAAGAGAAGGAAAAGTTCCTACCAAGATTGTTCTAAAAAGCACTTGAAACTTCTAAATGCTGCTGCAGAAGCTAATCCCTTCCTGAACTGAGCCTTAAAAAACCTTTTCTTTATTTTTCAGCGTTTCAAATTAGACAACCAAGTGCGTTGCAATTGCTTCTGAGCTGCTTGTAAGTGCATAGTAATAGCAAGGCCAGTCTTCCAATACTGCCTGGCTGATGAAAGTGAGCATCACTCTCATTTGCCCTCATTCAGGGGAAGTCTTAATGGGAAGCGGAGCTCGAAGGAAATTGGCACTTTGAGAAAAATGGCTGTGTGGGGAAGAGCACTTTTGTTAATAGTAATTGGAGGACATACTGCAACATCTTTTCCAATTTTCTGAAAGTCTGTGGACAAGCCAAAGCCCCATTTACCCCCATCTTCTACCAGAATAATTCCACTGACTGTATTGTAATGATCCCTACTTTACACCACTGTTAGCAAGAACAGGGTTACACTCCTGAGCTGAAGTCTCTAGTTAAGGTACAAATATCTAAAATCCAGAGAGAGCAGACGTCTAATTCAATGCCCACATTATGCCTAGAGGTCGAGGTTCTGACAATGAGGACAAAAACTAAAAAGACAAAAGAAATGTTAGTTTGACTCAGTGTCTCACTGTAAAATACCAGAAGCATAATGATATAATGTTAACTTCAGCAAAGAATACAGAAGGTGACAAGGTTATTTCTTTTTATCAGCTGAGATATCTTCTGTGACAAAACTACTGTTCTGCAGTGCAGCCTACTTCATCCCCATACAAATGCAGAACAAAGGGAGCAAAAACAGAGCTTTTTTCTCCCATCTTCTTCCACAGCATTACACAGAGGTAGATTTCAGCCAAACTACAGGGTTTTGGGACACATTATATGCAGCAATTTCTAAAGTACATTATTTGACAAAATTATTTGCAGGCACATAGTTGAACAGTAAAATCTCTTCATTCCTAGACTGTGTCATCCCTCAAGCAGGGAAAGGCAAAATTTTTGGCGGTTCAGCTGTGTCCCTATCTTCCTTGCCATTTGCCCATATTGATTCTGCACTTCTGATGTGTTTTAAACTTATGAGCTAATAGCTAAATATTGAAGAATATTCTTGAACTTAGATGTAAGTCTAAGGAATGAGTGATGTATACTTAATACCAGTCTCTAATTCGTTTTCAGAGATTTGTAACCTCAGGAGCCTGAATCCTCAAGCCATCATTCTGTTGTTTGCTCCTCCCTGTAACTGAGTTTGGGTGAGGAACAGTCTTATTATTGCCATAAATTACACTTGCTTCTCCAAAGAGAAAATGAGAACTGAGGACCAGAGGTGGCCAGCTGGGAACCAGTGTAAGAGAACTCTGCCCCTGCAATGCTCTGTGCTCTTTATTCTTGCTCTTGCCATTGCCATTCCCTCAGTCCTACTGATTCAACTGTTCTCATGCCCGCACCATTAATGCGGGCATGAGAACAGTGAAAGAAACCATTAAACAATAATAAAAAGGGAAAAGCTGTGATGGAGCAGCTGTTCTGCAGGTGTAAGTGAAAGAACTGAAGCCTGTCATGGAAGGGAAAAGGGAAGAACAAGTGCAAGAAACCGAGCCAGGCTGGGAGCACAAATGGAATAGACAAAGTGTATGGCTAAACAGTCCTGTGATGGCAACAATATGGCTCCTCTTATTTCAGGAATATGTTTTTAAGTACTAATACTTCTTGTATAATAGTATGAAACCTATTCATAAGTAATCTAGTCTACATAACAAAAGAAAACATTCTGGCGATCAATCTCTGCAAAAAATAGTTGTGAACCATGAAGACCTAGACTTGAGTAATTATATCTGTAGCCAGTGCTTCTGACTAAACATGATTTACACCTGTCCTTTGTATTAGTACAAAGAGTACCACTGGAGAGAGACTAAAGGATGAATTCACACATTATTTCTCTTCCAAACACTATATATTAAAAAGACATTGTAGCACATGTATCAAGAAGTAAAGAATGTGAGTTTGTACAAGTACAGAGCCTGCTTCAGCAGCTGTGAAGGTGTTATCCTTGCCAGAGAAATAAACTTTCTAGGGATTCATTTGACTTTCTAGGGATTCTTTTATCTCATGGCTTCAAAATAAAGCTAGGCTTGGAGATATTTTTCTTACCTAATGGTTAGGAAAATTAGTGTATGGTAAAGCAGCTTTCCACAAAGTGTTTATTTTAACTCTTCAAACCTCTTCATCAGATGTTGTGATTTCTTCCATTGATTTGTTTAACTAACTGAACTTATAGAGTCCATCAATAGCAACAGAAAAGTTTGCTTTGTTTTGGACATGTGTTCTCAGGATTACATGTTTTTCCTGCAAAGCTGATCAGATGGAAGATATCCTTCCTTTACTGTCCAAAGCCAAACCTACAACAGAATTAAATATGCAGGCAAAACATTTCTCCCCAGTTTTAAGACTTGGCATTAATTTAGTTTATTTGGTTGAATATCTTCTCTGTAATTAGTCTGCTAAATAATATTAAGTCAACTTATATGCAATTTTTTGTATTCAGAAATATTAATTCAGCCACTGAAAGAATGATGTGGTTTAGTGGAAAAAGTTATTTTTCTCTGTTCACTGAGAAAAATACATTGGAAATCAGAAATTTCAATAATACCTGTTCATAAAGTCATTAGGCAACGTGTCAGGGATTGTGACATGGAGAAGATGAGAAATACAATTTATGTTCATCCCTGTGTTTTTTGTCTATGTATCTCCTTTTGATTTGTAACATCCTGCGAGCATCTTGTCTCACATAGGGGCAGACAATCCAACCTTGGTAGCATGGCAAGAAAATCGGCCTATTTTTTAGGAATATTAGGTAAGGAATGTACTTAGTAATTTTTGCTTATTCTTGTTTTATGTTTTAGGAATTTTGGAGTTTTTTCATGATTCATGCTCTTAAAATGACTGAGGGAAGGTAACAGAACTTTTTAACATTAAGATTCTTGTAATTGGGAGCGTGCCACAGTGACAACAAAAGAAATTATTATTAGGAAAATGTACACAGTCAAATACAAAGCATACCAAAAATTTCTTGCAAGCTGTTAGTTTCTCATACTTGCAGTTTTGTTAAATGTACTCAAAGACAAATTCCAATTAAGTAATGACTACTAATGCCCATAGGCTCTTAAAGATAAAAACGATAACAGGAGCGAGGACAATATTTGACCTTACGCCAGTAAGATCAGCCAATAAACAAATCCAATTTAAAAGTATGGGAACTATGGATTTTATTAAGTTTTCTAAGGACTTCTTTGCATTCAACAAATTTCAGCTGGGAAGAGCTCAATAATCTGATGACATCAGGAGTACAACATGCTCATAATAACAAATAAATATCATGGCTGAAAAATTTCCATATGGATATAAATAGGCCTGTAGGCTGCAGGTACCCTATTCAGATTATTTCAGTCCTTGCCTTTGTACATGATACATTGCATAGCTGTTAAAAATAATGGATATAATTTCCTAGAGAAGCTGAATCACTGTTCTGCCTTGTTTTTTTTTTTTCCCTACATCCTGGTATTCAGCAACATGCTCACAGATTTTCATAGGCATGATATGATTGTTTTGCCAATCTCACTTTTGAATTCCTATAGCTGGCCACACACAGCCTCCCTCACAGCTTTGTCCTCATGTCATTGCACTGCAATCTTGGCTAATGCAGTCCTTAAAAAGCATCCTACTCATATTTTACAGTAAAAATTATTTTGTAGTCAAACTAATTTGCCAGAAGCCTTACTGTTCTTGCAACACAGTCTTGAATGTGTCCAAATTTATAACAATCATTTGTGTGCTCTTGTGCTCTCCTTGGAGTGAGGCACTGTAATGTTTTTATAGTATTCTGATACCTGGCACTATGTTGAAATAACAGACAGCTCAAAGGACATGGGGAATAAAACCAAATGCACAGGGGACGATGAGCACACGAGATCAAATTCTACCAATTTACTAAACATCAATATTTTCTACAGGACCTGAGTTAATCTTTATGTGTGTGTTTGTTTTTCTTTTAACTCAAATTTCATTTATGCTGTATGTGAGCTGTTTCTCAGGGGTGAACAGTGAATAACATCCTACAGTTCTACCCTAAAACATCAAAGCTCTCTGTACAGTAACCACAGAAAGGATTCACTTCCATTATAACAGGAATAAAGATAGTTTTCCCTTTCTCTCAGACTCTGAAATCAAAATCACAATCATGACAGCTTTCTGCAGCACTGAGTTTAAACCTAAATTGATTATTTAAAAGATGTTTTACTGCTTTCCTGCTGTACAAAAATAATAGGCAGGTTGTGGCTATTTCACAAGACATAGCACTTTGGAGAGCCTGTTGCCACACACTTTCAGCAAGTGACCAGTCCCTCCAGAGGTGACACCCAAAATACCAGAATGGTATTTTTAACAGTGAAGGCTGGTATTTTGACAAATATATTTCTCTCATTGAAAATACATAGCCTGTGGTCAGTGTAGAGTAAAAGTTATGGTGAGTGACTGTGGTGTTAATAGGCTGGAGGACAGGTTGGCTGCTATTCCCAGTGAGTGATCTATGTCTATCAGCTCGCCCTTCTCCCCCAGTAACAGAGTGTTGGCTCTTTATCACCTCACTTGTGGTTGACTTGGAGGAGTTTAGGTTTTGAAAGGGAAATGTGAGCACAAGGTTAGAAACAGCTCTTGACATTTGCTTGATCAGACCACAAATCCCTTTTGCCAGAAAATCTAATGCAGCAAATCTTTGAGGATCATTTTGGAAGCTCAGTCTTTGAAGAGAGTCTGCTCTATCACAGAAGTCCCTTGTCATTGTGTGTGGAACAAAAGGTGAAAGTATTAGGCATCAGTGTTATCTTCAGCCAGAGACACAATAGATAACTTGGGAAATTTTGCAGGAACAATTGGGTCAGCATGTTCCTGTTCCACCTTCTACTGTTCCAGCAATATTGTAGTATGTCTTCCAACATTGTAGTAAATTTTCAAAAATTATTTCGAAGAACTTCACATACTTGATGAACAACTTGTGGGCCTGAGAGTAGCAGTATGAGCTTTCCTGGCAAAGCTGTTCTGGTAACCTTTCTTAATAAAATTTGCCTTTTTTGTATCATTAAGCATGTGGCTATGCCTTTGTCTATATATCTCATCTTCCCTTCCTGCAGAAGTGTATCCACCATTGAAGAGTGGGACCTGGCAGGTAAAAGGAATTCTCTGAAACAGCATCTAGTATAATAAGTGACACTGCAGGACAAACGTGCTCCCTCTTAGACAAATTGTGCTTTGCTTTTGGGGCAGTAGTTAGCTTCAGCAAAAGTGGAAGGGATCAAAAAGAGTGGGAAAGGTGGTAGGACACAAAACTGCAAGATCAAAGCCTCTGTCTATGGCCCTTTGATTTTACTGTGTTAATTCCCAAGACTTTGAAATCCTTTTGACAAGTATTCCCTCAAGAAATTTCTACAAGTTGTTATGTAGGAGAACCTTAGGAGAACCTGAAGTATAATTCTGTGAAGATAACAACAAAAAAATAAAAGCACAATGGTTACTGTAGTGGTAGATCAATGTAACGAAGTACAGCTTAACTTGTGATAATTAGGTGATCAAGATAAATACTCTAACATGATAAGGAGAAAATACATGAGTCATAAAGGACAATTAGCAGTAAACATAAACTCCAAACCACCATTTGATAGAAATCACATTATATTTATAGCTATGGTGGCCTTCTAAGGTACATATGACTTCTTCTTTCAGAGTTTCACCTGTGTCTGGATACAAATGACATACTGAGTACTAAAGATTTGTTTGCCTAAAATATGTGCAATACATTTTGTTACAGTGTGCTGTAACTTCCTGTTTTACTTCCTAAGTCCCTTCCCAGGTGTGGCAATACCTCTCTCCCTTCCCCCTCACCTCCTTGCTGAGTGAGTTTTGTCAATCAGTTTTAACATTCCAGCAAGGCCTCGTGTGGTTAGTCAGGTTCAAAAGATGCCCCTATGCCCAGAGGTCATTGGCCTGTCTGGGCGTCATCCTCCCCTGAGACCCTGCCCCTCCCACCTGGTTGGTGTTCATCTGTCCCTTTCCCTCCCCCTGTCCCAGAGCTTAAAAGCCCAATCAAGCCATGCAGTCGGTATTCCGTTGGAGCTTTTACCTGTGATTCAGACCTCTGTGACCATGGAATAAAACTCTGGATATTAACCCTCTGGCAGAATCCGTCTCCTTTCCTCCTCACCATAGCTTGAAGCCTTCCCTCCTGAGGTAAATTGAGTTTCTATCAAGCCTGGACTTGTTCACTGCCCAGCTTTAACCTCCAGCCAGCTAAAGGTGTCTCTGAGGTGAAATATCACAGTTGCTGCCTTTGGCCCAGCAGCAAGGGTCAGACTAGCCCAGGCACAATCTACCTGGTAATATTGGGATTCTTATTCCAAAAACATTTATTCCTGTCTTAGTATTTGCTGTGTTGGCTCCCACTGCCATAAAGATCTTCTTTGCATGCACTACCAGTACAACTCCTCATATTGTCTCTCCTCACTTTCTGCTATTACTGACCTTCTCCACAGCCTCTCCATCTTGCCACTCCTTTCTTTTATTGCTTCCTTATGCACACATACACACCCCCACTCACCACTTCCCTGCTTTTATCCATTTGCCCTCATTGACAGACTGCCATTTGTGCCATTTTTTTCCAAAAAATCTGGATTTTTTTTTTTGCCCCTGTTTTAAGTGGAAAGAATGATCCTGTGGTTAAGACACTAGGTCGGTATTGTAGGGTTCAGTTTGTGTTTGCTGGCCTCCTGCCCAGTTAATGTAACATGGTTTTAGTGTAATTGAGAACAAGGAATGCTATGTATGTAGAACTTTTAGCAAATCACTTAAACAAAGTGCTTGGATGTCTGAAAGCTTTCTCTAAGGTATTCATTGCTCTGCAATTCCAATGGGAATTAGGGGCATGCAACACTATGTAGGACACATTCATCATGTTGAAGGATTTGGCTTAGTTCACCACCTGCAAAAGGGGCTAATTCTTAGCTCACATAAGGCTTATGATGATGAAAACATTCTATTAATGTTCATTATGTGTTCCTTTGCTACAGTAATGAGTGCCAAGAAATAATTCTCTCAGTAAGATGAATGCCAGCTAAAATAATTCTGTTCTAACAGATTAAATTCAATGCAAGGTCACCAGTCACCTTTCTATAGCACTCTTTTTCTTTAGTATGTTCCTAACATGGAGTAACTCTTTGGAGGACAAGTTTAACATTAAAGTCCTCCCCTGCAGGAGGAACACATATCAAAGACCTTAAGCAGAGATGTGTACTCCTGTGCCCATGGTCACAGTTCCCAGCTAGGCACTGTGCTCTTGCTTATGTCCTTTGGTGGATAGATTTCATATTACAAGTGTCTGCAGGGCAACAGCAAGGCTACTTCTGTCAATGTCATGTCGAGTTCAGAAGTACAGATTCTATTGATGCTATCAGTAGCAAATGATGCATCAAATTAACGCTATGTAAATTATCTCTGGATTAAAATACACTATTTTTATTATGAAAGTACTTTTTTCTCTAATCCCACAATTGCAGCCATCTTATTTTTGTTCCCCTTTCTCTATTATTTTTTGAGTCTTCTCTTCATTTCCCAGTTCTCTCCTATCATTTGGCTCCTAGCAATTATTCTATATAATGGCCATTTCATATTTTTCATCTTTTAATTTCACTTACATTTTTAACAAGTACCTTAGCTGATACAATCTTTTTCCCTCAGAGCAGTTTTTCATGAGTTTGTTTTAAACTCACTGTGTTTTGCAATTTCCTTACCTGTACAGGGATCATAACTTCTATTTTATAAGATTTTTGGTTCTCCATTTTGAATGCATGAAATGAAGTTCATACACATTTACCTTTTGCTGTATGTGCCTGAATACCTTGCAGATGTGGCATGCTATTTTTACAGATTTAGAGTGCACCTTTCAAATATATGCAGAAGAGTGAGTGGCAAAACTGTAAAACTCCTCCTTTCTTTTTGGCAAACTGGTCACATGAAATACACTGAAATACAATGACATTGTTATTTCCCTTTTCTCAAGCAGCAGAGCAAAGAACTGGAGGACTTTGGAACAGCTTAATCTTGAACTCATTCTCCGAGAACTGGATTTCCTTCAACAGATTGGTGCACAGACCTCTGCTCCAGTCAGGAGGATCTGGAGAGCTCAGTTAGTGTAAGAAAGAGCAGGTGGACAGAAATAATGAGGAACAGTGTTGCTATGAGCAGAATGATCTCTGTAAATGTAACTCCACAAATCTGCCTTCAGAGCCGACAGAAAATCATAACATCACCTGTAGGGAGTCTGGATGTTCATATCTCACTTATCTGGAAAAGGTAAAGGGTAGGATAAGACCAACAGATGGATCATCATACACTGAGAAGTGGGATGTCAAGGCCTGGAGATTTATCTTAAAGCTCTTCCATTTTGTCATTGGCTTTTGATTTTGAAGCCATCACAGCCAGATTCTTCATGCATAGATCCTAATGCTGCCATTGGAGAGCCTGGCTCCCAGTCAAGGAAGGGAGAAGCTACAGGGACCCAGCTTGAGGCAGACTTTGTATCTTAAAATGTCTTTGCCCTTCTATTTTATTTTATCTCATGACCCCAGAATATACAGCCCTTCCAATATATTTTTGCTCAGTGCAACTCAGTGCTTCATATTAATTTCAGGAACCTCTACTTTCTGAACTATGGAAGTGTTGAAGTTCAGAGCAGAAGAAGCCCAGAGCAGCTCCTGCAATGGACCTGGCCCAGGAATCACTGCACACCTCAGAGTCAGTGCTTGTGTCACAGCCAGTGTGCACCTCACAGGCAGGTGCAGGACTGTGCCTTCTCTCTCACCTAAGCAGGTGCAGGGCTGTGCCTGCAGGGCCTGCAGGCTGCGCTGTGCTGCACACACGCCTTGGCTGCAGGAGAAACTCAGGATAAAGGAGCCCAAAGGCAGATCCTGCCTGGCACCATTGATCTCACCCCAGGTGTGGCCTTGCCTTTATCCAGATCTGCAGCAATAAGATCTCATGTGAACCTCCTTCCTGTTCAGCAGTAGAAGTTATCAACAGAGTTGTTTTCTTGTAAGAAAATTCTACAATAGCTCGAATGACCTAAATAAGAGAACCTTTTCAACAGACAGGATCTGCCTGGTGCATGGATAGTGGGTTATTATGATGCAATATCAACCGGGGTTCTCAACATCTAAAATAATAACTAAATTACCTATGCTATTCTCTCCTTATAGTCTTAGTTCTAATAACTAGAATTTTAAATTATAACTTTCAGGGACTGAGCAACTTTCTGGGGTCATTATGGACCAGAAATTCCTTCTACAATGCAGCTCCTTCTTTTACACATATTGGAGGGTGAACTCAACATCTCATAGGTCTCAGCTTCTTCATTCCTCAGATAATGATTATGATTAAGATTTTTGTATCAGCAAAACAAGACTTGGCACCTGCAGTTTGATCTAAAACCCAGTGATGTGAGTTCTAACTGACATTATATTTATAGGGAATGGAACACAAATAGCATGATGTTCTGGCTTGGAGGCATTACAGAACAATAGGTTACACCATGTTTGTAACTCAGCTGCTCAAAGGCCTAGGATCAGTAAAGTGCTGTTCCTTTGGAATTGCATTTCCCAGCAGGCTTTGAGCAGCAGAAGTGTGTACAGTTTCCAGTGTCCTTGGCTGTGCGCATACCACTCAACACTTTGGCTCAAGTTCTTCTTGCATTACCTTGGCAGAGTACAGAGCATTCAGGAATCCTAATCTTTTATTTGATCACTTTATCTTTTCAATTTCATCCCTTTCCTATCCTAATTCTTTATTTTTCATTAAAGCCAGTATGCAAAGATCAAGCTGGTTCTGTAGCTGTCAATCAGTGGCCACAAAAAGTACAAAATGTGAATAGTTAAATCAGCAGCCTTGCCTGCTGAAGTTATCTGCATGGCAGAGATGTCAGAGTATTGTTTCCAAGCCTGACTTCTACATGCAGGGAGAAGCAGAGCATGTCCTGGTCTCTTTTATCTTCCTCAGGAGAGCAGCCAAGTGGCATAATCAATTCTTCCAGGCTTTTGTCTTTCACCTGATATTTACTTTGTTCACTGCCTAAGGCTCAACTGTTCTTTTGCCCCTTAAAACGTATTTACTTTTGGACTATATGAAAAATAACTGCAAGTTTTGCACAGTGTTTTTTATATTTAGACATAAATGGAATATTTCGATAAAGAAGCAGAATTTTTCTCCTTTTCTCTAATTACTACAACAGCAAATCTAGCAAATCTCCCTTAGTTGTTGAGAAATAGTCAAGCAAACAAAAAACTACCACTAAAAAGTAGGAACAACCTTCTTGGTACAAGTTAAAGAGGGAATTTCAGTAATCCAGAGAGTTTTGCTAAGTGTGTGGTATATGTTATTGCAGCTAATGGAGGTCAAATGTTAGAGATGTGGCTCTTCTTGCAACTCCTGGTATTAAAAGAAAATAAAATCTATGGCTGAGAAAACCTGAAATACATTTAAATAAATGCAAGGGATTTTAACTGGCACACAGTGAATTCCTAAGGCAAAATTAAAGGGAGAAGGAAGACCAAGCTACATTTTACTTTGTTTTGTTTTCTTACTGATTTAAATTCATAAGGCTGAGGTACCATAACAGGATAACAGTGACAGTTATGATAAGAAAGTATTTCCTTTCATTCATGTCAGTTTTCTTCCAAAGTCAGTGTCACAAATTTGGGTAAATAGTTGTACAGTATTTCTCTAAAAGCAATACTTTTGCAAAATATATCTGCAGTATAATCTTCCCGAAAATAATAAGTATTGCTGGTGAAATAAAAGTGGAATTGGTAACTGACAAGTGATTAACTGACTTGATCAGGTAAGGAAGATAAAATAACAAAGGTAGTGAAACAGTTTTCTGGCTGTTATTATTGAATGTCAGAATTTATTATTTTTTGTCTCAGATCTGTATGTGCTCTGTGTTTTCTATATACAACTCACTCCAAAGTGAGCTTCAAACATAGAACAGAATCAGAGTCAGATTCACCATGTAACTGAAAATACCTGGGTTTCATGCAGTTATAGAAGTGCCAGCTAGAGAACAGAAATAAATAACAATATTTTAAGTTTATTTTTAAGGTAAAAATCTTAAGAAGACATCCTAGATTGATCACTACTAAGGCATTGTTTATTTTGTTTTACTTTCATTGTATTAAAAGCCTTAGTTTAGACATTTGCACAGGGGTCCTCAAGTGAAAGATAATCCTGTCTTATAAAGGAATAATTTTCCAATAGTTTCCCTGGAAATCTTTAAATGAGAAGAGTAGAAAAGTGAATTTGACCTCCTGTGCTCATTGACTGAAGTGAAAATTTGTTTTCAAGAGTAATTTTGGATATTTCTGAGAAAGGAGAATGGGCACAAATAAACAGCCAAGATTAGAAACCGAGTATATAATAAGAAAGGTTGGAAGTACCACAACAATGCAGTGGTTTCCCTGAAGTTATGCTTATTTTAGAAATGCCCATATTTGGTCTTAACTTTGAATCTCCTCATTTTCAGGGGTGTTATGGATTTTTTGTAATGCAGTCTGTAAAGGTAGATTTTTCTAATATGTAATTTCTTGGCATACTAACACTGTATGCTACTATCACTGTAATAGCTTCCATTGTTAGTTATGCCTATTGTCAACTATGAAAAGTGGTTGCAAGATAATGAAATGTGATGGATATATGAATGATCACTCCAAGAACCTATTATTCATGGAGTTTAAAAAAAATCTTCTTTTAAAACCAATAATCACACTGAATTCTTGAATGTTGCATGTCTAAAGCTAAAAAAAACCCCATATAGATTCAACTTCCAAATATGAAATATGATCCCCAATTCTTTTTGAACTTTTATAATGTAACTAAAGAATTAAAATATTACTGTTCTAGAATGTAAGTGTCCAGGAAGGACCAGGTAACAGCAAAGAAATCCACTCAAGAGAAATCAAAAGAAGGAGAAGAAGATAAAAATATTCCCTTACCCTGTCAATTCCTCAAAGTTTGCAAGAATAAGTTAAGCTTGCAGGCAGTTATGAGCAGCTGAATGTGTGAGGAATGCATACAGTTGTGCTATCCATGTTGCCACTTATTTTGCTGAAATTTAATACTGTACATGCAAAATGGTGCTATTGGTCACTGTCGATACAAGCCACTCTACCTCTTAGAACATTATATTCAGGTGTTATATTATATTTAGAACATTATATTCAGGTATTCACCCAAAAATAAAGCCAGTGAGCTGTAAGTATTGCTAGACTCATTCACCCATAATTGTTCTGACAGGGTAAAATACCATCTCTAAAACATTAGAGAAAAGATATTATTTTACTTTTTTCTCTTTTTAAGAGGGGATAAAATGCCAGAAACCCTTAGAAATCTCACACAGAAGATTGAGATTCTGAAAACTCACTTCTGAGGGCTTTCACAGTTGCCCTGGATTCCCATTATGACCAGGATGTTTTAGTTTCAACACACTCCATGGAAAGACCATTAGTAGTCTCCACTCCATTGGAACTGCCCAGCAAGGGAGTAAAGGCTACCCTGGTTTTGGCTTCACCAAGAAGCTGCCTGGTTACAGTCTATCTGGACCAAGCTGAGACTGCTTAGAGACTTCAGTTGACAGGCACTGAAACTTCCTAACTTCTCCCAAGAAAGGAAATTCTGAAGAAAAAGGAAGCACAAAAACAATAATCAAGATTTTCATAGCCTGACATTAGTCTTCTTTCTATAGGCTAAATATTATAATAGCAAAAGCTAAGATTTTTACCTTAAAGAATATGATAATATTATTTTCTTTTCAATTTTAACTTTGAAATTCAAAACCAATTGAGGCTACAGATAAAGAAGACAAATATGTATACCCTCTAGCTTTCTCCCTCTCACTGCAGTTCCTGGGCACAGGCACCACAGAAGTCCAGAACTGGGAGTTTATGAAGGGCTCCATGGCCACCAGAAAGGGATCACTGGCCATTTAGGGGCTGTGCAATCAGTGAACCAGCTCCTGACCAAAACCTCAGCCCAAGGCTCTTTTGGTGTCCTAGAACAAAAGGAGAGCAATTCCACCACAGGACAGGAGACAAAGGCACCCAGCAGGACTGAATAAGGACTGTGACCTGGTGGCACTCTCTGCATCCTGTCAAAAATTACCTTGCTCCTCATGCTTTTGAAATTCTCTCCAAGCCAGATGTTTTATCCTAGTCATAAAGTACACAGGTCCTTTCCTATGAACTGTTACTCCCTGCAGCAGCTCACTGAATAGGTTTCAGTAGCTCCCTTGTGCACTGAGCAAAGGCATTGTTATACATATTAATGTTTTTAAAGGGCTTTTTAAAAGGCATTAAGAGACTGAACAACTGCTGTCTCAACAGCAGAGATGAGGGAGCTGTTATTGTAGGTGCATTATTACAGAAAAGAAGTATAACCTTTCCAGGGAAACCCTGTGGCTACAAAAATCTTATTTTTAATTATAGGACACAATAGTTTTCTAATAAAAAGCAAGACATTCTGAGTGTAGAACTGAGGCAGTAGCTTAGTAAGTTTGTTCATTGTATCTCCAAGCTTGAGTCCAATATGATAAGCCCACTAAAGCAATCCAGCCTTTATACTCCATGTCTTGGCTCTTATCCCTTTTTCATCACCTTAAAGTTATCCAAAATTCCATTAATTATTAAGATTGTCCTTGATTTTCTTCTGATAAAATTTATTACAATGAAATGGAAGTGGCAACAAACCTAAAAGTAAAATAGATGACAGCAGCTGTGCAGTCCAGGCTTCAAGGGCTCTGAAGAAAATGTGTAAATAATGGACACCAGAGATGGCCCAAGCAGGAAAACAAAATTATGGGTGTGAAAGAATACTCAAAGGAGGTGAAAAGAAAGTGAAATGGCATTTGGGAATAAAACTTTCAGCATAACCTATATGATAAGCACTTCCATTCAAATAAAACTGAAAAATCTCATGGACACACTTAATCGTGCCTTCAAAAAAAGACAAAAATAGTTTGTGATGGTGATGGAGGCAGTTTCACTATTATTTATAATGTAACAAGAATGGTAGAAGAAGTTAATCTGTTAAAAAGATGAAATGGTTTGGTTTAGATACAGTAGAAATATTTAAAACTATCCAAAATTGGTTTAAATCTGCATCTCATACAAAACCAGTATGACACTCACTGGCACATTTACAAATTTTATTCAGAAAGAAGAATCACAATGTGTGGGACATAGTTGCATGCTGGGACAATTTACTACTAGCTGTGAAATAGATACAAATTTTTAAAAGTTCACAAAAATATTTTTCCTGCTCTACACTGTCTGTTAATAATTTATTTCCTAACTGCTCCTAATTTAGGGAAATTGATAGTTGCCATTCCAATGATGTCATGATGCTAGTTGTCAAATCAACCTATATTTCATAAAAGATTATATTACAGCTTATTTAGAAACTCACTAAAGATGAGTGCTAAAATTCATTGCATTATTCTAATAAAATGCTCTGCTGACTCAGGGAATTTCTGCAGTTCTTGTGATTTCAGCTATTCTGATCCCTACATGTAGGCACCTCTTCCCTTTCTGAAGCTTTCATGGACTTCCTGTATCAAATGGACAAAAATGTGTAAAACAGATATGGATATGTTTTCAATGGTTTCCATACAGTCCCTTCAAGATTTAGTTTTGCTGTGATCTAGGCTATGTCTATGAATAAGGTCTCCCAAATAAACCATGAAAAAAATAATCCTGAGCAGAAGGTGCAACTTGGAAAAATAACATATTTAGTAGATGTTAAGAAAGAATCATAAAAGCAGCAGGTTTAACATTCCCCCTTTTAACCACAGATTTATACCTATGATATAGATTTACCCATGCAGCTTCTCATAGAATAGTTTAATCTAAAATCCATTTTTGAAATCGAATGAGGCTCTTAATAATTACTATGCTTGTAGAAATAGAGAAGTAGTTGTCCCTGTGTTGTACAATAATGGAAATGAGACTAGAGATTTTGTGGACTGTACAAAAAAAATTAGGCAAAATTCAAGTGAACACAATAAAACCTCATTGAACATCAAGCCTGAAAGTGTTTTAGTTCCATTTAGTGAGTACATAGGAATCTGGGAAAATATTTTCTTAATAAATTAATAATATGCTATAGATTTGATAAACCCAAATATCACTCCTTGTTCTCTACATATTTTTTATTCCTGAATGTCAAATTTATGGAAAGTACATTCACAGAAAATGTATCTTCTTGAAAAAAAAATTAAGATAAGAATTTAAAAATCTAAATACTTGAACTATGAAAATGTGTTTTATGTGAGTCAACTAAATAGGGAAAAAGAAAAAATGTAATATGCCACCAAAGACTCCAGTAAGACCAGAAAACAAGAAGCCATTAATTTAATAATACTGATGTTCATAGTGAAATATCTTCTGATAGTTTTGCTAAATTTTGCTAAATTTTCAAAATTATTTGAAGAACTTATTAGTATTAGACACACTTCACAAAAGTCATGTAATGATTATAAAAAATAACAAACACTCCCTACCCCATTAAAATTACAAGTAAATAGAGCAAAATAATTACTTAATTATAGGGAGAAAGCCCTGTGCTTTGAAATTTGCCTAGAAAAGTCTCAAATATTTATATTAGCATATGCTAAATGTCCCAGTTCAGGAGCATGCTTATTTAGCAAATTATTTCAAGTGTCAATTATTTTCATGCCAGCAATATTGATATTTCCTAATCACTGTCTTAAAGCACACACTAACGGGATGAATGTGTGGAATCCTGTGGTAACAACCAGAGACCTTAACATTAAATTTATGAGACTTTGTATGAAGTGCAGGTATAAATTCATGGGCCCCTGGAAGAAGTCACAGAGAGAAGTATTTAATAGGATTTTCTATAAACAGCTGTTTTTGTGGATTTTCCAGAGGTGCCGTTCTGCACTTCTCTAAAAGACAATGATAAAATCTGTCAGGATGAAAGTTTATATTTACACCAAAATCTTTGTTGGGTTTGATTTTCATCAACCTTGTTGCATTAGTTTATTTTCATCTCCCTGAAATTACTTGTGTTCACAGAACTACTTTTTTTCAGCATGAATGCTTATTTATGAATAGCCCTTGTTACAGGGTATTAGTATGGAAGTGCAGAGATAAACCTAGCTATTAGGTTCCTTCATTATATATTAATTAGCTGAACAACTTCATCAGCATAACCACAGTCATTCAGGTTGTGAAACTCCAGACTGAAAAATGAAAACCAATAGAAGATTATAATAAAATATGTGCAGTAGCAATAATGGGAATATTTCCATTTATTCTCTATGTGGCATAAAATGTTTGTGAAAATCTCCTGAAAACAAAATGATAACATTATATTTTAGTCTCATGGAATATTAATAATTTTAATTTTAGAAAACAAAGCAAAAAAACATTTTCTGGGAAACACTCTGGCAGTGTATTACTGGCATTTCATATGCACTTGAACAATAAATTAACAGTGTTCTCATAAATTAGGTTAGCTGGGAAATAATAAACAAGAATAAAACCATAAAGATCTTTCATTATTGCACACAATCAAAAGGTGTACAGTTAAAGCTGCTCTGTCAAGTGGGATATAGGCCTGCAGTCTGTTTCCATTTAAATGAAGCTCTCCTTCTTTAAAATATTCCTGACATGCACTGAAATACTTCTAAAATTCCTCTTAGGTAGGACAGTAGGGTATTTAAACTTGAAATTCTGCACTATAGGGTCAGAGCTGCATTCCAAGGTAGGTGGCCAGAAAAGGCCTAGGCATCCAATGAAATATTCCTTGCACTTCTCTTGTTTCCAGAGTGCCTGTCATGTGTCCATAGTGAGCAGTATCCTTTTCATTGCAGCTCATATGAAAGTGAAAGGAAGCAATTTTTCATTCTGCATCAACTCAGGCTCAGAAATTACAAAGAAGTATTTCCACAGTATGCATGCTTACAAATCCCCAGCCACCATAGTGAAGTGGATTTTAAATCAAAGTAAATTTTCCACTAAAAAAAATAATATTTAAAATGTGAAAAAAGGAGTTTTGCTTGAGTATGGGTTGTATAAGCACTTTCAAAAACTGTCTTAAAGTACTGCAAAGTAATTTGCACTTTTTACCTTCATTTTGATCAGCTTCAATTTCTCTATGTGGGTTTTTTCCCCATTTAAAACATTGTCACTGTTTCTTACTTCAAATAATGTACTGAAATTGGAAGAAGAATTACAATAATTAGAAGTTATGACACTTATATTCTCAGAGTTTCAGATAGAATTGGTTCCTGCCTACTGGTAAAATTCACCTGTTAAAAATATTAACTGAATAGAACTCTGGGTCCTGATAACATGTATTTACATTTCCATTTTTGTCTTTCAGTTTGAAATTTGACTACCTTAAATGCCTCATTGTTTTTTTTCTTAAATATTTTCTTGATTTATCAGTAATGATGTCCACTCTAGGAATTTCCTGGCAGTCAACAACCATTTAGAACAGAAAATTCTTCACTTAGGGTTCACTTAAATATTTTTAGAAGACTTCCACAGTGTTCTTGTATTTCTGGATTATTCTGACCCTGGCAGATCTTTCCTTCATTTATGTAATGGACTGTGGATGGTTGGATAACTTAACTATTAATATTCACCAATAACTACTGGTGAATATTCCCACTAGTTGGACATGATAATCTTTATGGGTCCCTTCCAACCCAGGTTATTCTATGATTCTAATTTTTTTTTCTGTTGAATTTAAATTAAGCTCAGGGAAAATACGGACTTTCACACCTCTGTTAGTCATTTATATCCTTCTGAATAATCTGTGTAATTCTAAACCTGAGAGAATCCCTTGTCGTAGGCTGGAGCAGAATCCTGGCAGGCTTGATGAACTTCCTTTATGGAAAAGCCTATCACAGCACTGAGAGGCAGAGGAAGGGGCACTTAAACAGCTGCTGCTGAGGCAATAAAATTAAACTATTGGATTCAAGACAACAGTTAGACCCACACTTTACCTTTATTGGGATTGATGATGAACCATTTAGAGAGGCAATCCAATCATATTGCAATGAGAGTGTGTGATGCTGTAATTTTATGGTTTGCATGGCCTCATTTAAATTACTAATATTTTACAGGTACAGTAGGAAATTGGAGCTACATCTTCATTATCATTTCTATGTTCATTAGCACTAATGAATAGATGTTATAGAATAACATTAAAGCAATGCACTTAGCAAAAAGGAAACCAAAGAATACACTGCCAGGTTCCCAAGGGCTTCATATGTTTTTTCCCAGAAGCATACCAGTATTATCTTACTGTACTTTTAGGAACCAGAACCACCCCATTGTTAGGTAACTGGTGAAAAACACTCACCATGTCTAATCCAGGATGTATTTCACTGAATCATAGAATCATTACACTTGGAAAAGAGCCCTAAGATCATTGAGTCCAACCATTAACCCAGCACTGCCAAGTTCATCACTAAACCCTGTCTCTAAGCACCACATCCACGTGATTTTTGAACATTTCCAGGGATGATGATTCCACCACTTTCCTGAGCAGTCTGTTCCAATGCTTAATTACCCTTTCAGTGAAGAAACTCTTCCTAATATCCAGTCTACACCTATCCTGGTACAACTCAAAGCTGTTTCCTGTTGTCCTATTGCTTGTTACCTGAGAGGAGAGACTGAGCCCCACCTTGTCCTTACAAGTCATTGTAGAGAATAATAAGGTCCCACTGAGACTTCTTTTCTCCAGGTTAAACATTCCCAGCTCCTTCAGCCGCTCCTCATAGGACTTATGGTCCAGACCCTTCACCAGTATCTTTGCTCTTTGGAGAGACCAAAGAGCTTACAGGACTTGCATGAACACCCAGCACAGGCCCAGTCACATGAGTGCACAAGTTTTAGGGCGTTTTAGAGCATCTGAAATATGCCCTGGTGTACCCTTGTCCAAGTAAGCAGCTACTGCCCCACATACACCTGCCACATATTGCCCAGACTGTCTGATGACGGCAACTACTTGAGCATTTCTCCTGCCATGGGCTGATCATGCAGGACTGACCTGCTGGAGAGATCTGCCTGGCCCTCCACCTCCATGGCAAAATGCAATCTTTATGCACTGCTTTGAGA
The DNA here is from genome assembly GCF_028551555.1 of Melozone crissalis. Classification (NCBI taxonomy): domain Eukaryota; kingdom Metazoa; phylum Chordata; class Aves; order Passeriformes; family Passerellidae; genus Melozone; species Melozone crissalis. The sequence continues at coordinate 45,265,884 of NW_026535784.1, read as the reverse complement.
AGACATCTCATCCTCCAGTGTTCTTGATAAATACTATTTTACTTGATGTAATGTAACAAGCTCCCACCTCCCACATATGCTGCTCTGAGGTCAGTTAAGAGCTGTAAGCTAGAATTCACAGGCAGGGAAACTAAAGCTAAGAGTAAATTCAAGGTCTACTACTGCAATGAGACATCTTAAGCAAGATATGAAGAGCTTAGGGATGATATAGAACCTATGTCCAGGACATAAAAGCTGGATTGGAATAAGTTACCTCTGGCACAGGTGCAGATACTATAACCAGAGCAGCCTGGCCACTTGGACTCCCTTCTTTGGACTCATAGGTCTTATTTTCCATTGATAGGTCAATGAATGATTTTTTCTTGATTAGAGGAAAAGGAAACAAATTGCATAATTACCTTTCTCTCACCCCAGTTTTTTTCCCCTTTCCTTATATTAGACCTTACTGATTTTTTAAGTCTGTACTTTCATTCTATAAAAAAGATGCCTCCAATGAAAGGACATGTAAAAGTCTTCTAAGAGAAGCTATTATATAAGTCATTATTGGAACAGTAGTTAGCTAAATAAGGAAGAAAAAACTAGCAACTCAAAATGGCAATTCGTCATCAAGTGTCTGCTGCTTTATGTGCTAACAGCCTTTCTCAGCTTCCTTTAAGCCATCTGCTTGTTTCAGCTATCTCTCCATACCACCAGGCTCTCCCACTGCACTCCTCTCCATCTCACACATTTGCCAGAAGATATCTCATCAGTACTCAAACTGGTAGGACTTTGTGTTTTACCTTCTAGACACTCTTGCCTTTTTCCACAAACGTAATTGTTTTACCAGGTAGAAGTATCAGCAGATGCTGCTTACGCAGGAGAAAAACACTTGATTAGTTCCTTTCTGTGTCAGGAAGCACCTCCAAAAAGTTCCATTAAAATAAGCACCTCCATTAAAATAAGGATGGACAACAGAGAAAATCAGCAGATTTTGACAGGTACAGACAAATGACAGGTAGTTAGGAATGACAATAATGCAGTGAAATTAGGAAGCAAATCACACACGGATTTTTTTCCCCCTCTTACTGCTACCAAGAGAATTTTTTCTTTTTCTATTTTAAAATAAAAAATTAACTGAAAAAGATTTTGTTGTTGTCAGAGTAGTTTATTGCAAATGCATAGCTACAAAACTGCTGGGTAGTGGGAGTGAAATGCAAAGGAATTGCAAATGTAAATGTATAGAAGCATGAAGATTTGAGTATGCAAGCCTATATTCCAGACATAGGGAAAATAACAATTACAGCAGTAAATCACAATGTTATAAGGCACAAAAATGAAGGCTAAGTATTTGCAACCATTTGCAAGCTGCAAACACTCAGCTATGAAAATGTGGGTCATTATTTTAATAAATCATTAGGAAGAAAAAAATGGAGCAAGAAAGAAAGAGTTTAGTACTGAGCTGGAAAGACAATCAGGTGGAGGTGAGCAAGATGAGGGTGGATGACACATAAAAATGGATGGAGTGTAGTTCCCTAGGGTAGGAAGGACCTTGTCCCAGGAAGAATCAGGTGTGCCCAGCAGAGAGGAGGAGGCCCTCTGCAAGAAACAATGCTCACAGTAGAGACAGGCTGAGCACTGCCTCTGCTCACAGAGATTTGTTTTATGGGACCTGTAGGGGCCATTTAGTCTCCTTGCTCATTTTTAAGGAAGAAAACTTTAAGAGTATCTGTTTGATATTGGATGGCTGTTGGAAAGACAGATGGGCAAGAAAAGAAAGGTAAATGCTAGTTCCTTCCCATGATTTGTTATTTACTAACAAATACTGTTCTGATGGAAATTTCTCAACCAGAGAGTACCCAGGTACTATGAGGCCATTTCCATATATACTTTTTTTTATGACCAACCAAATAGATATGGAGAGACAAACTTGAAATAGCTTGGAGTTTTGGGTTGGCAGAGATGTTTTCCTCAAAATCTGATTTTTGCTACAGTTATCCAATATTTAAAATAGTGCTCATAACACCCTGGATCCAAACATTGCAAAAAACATATTCCAAAAGCCACTACCCTGACACAGCTCAAGCTTGAAGGCATAAAAAGCATCAAAAAACTAAATTTAGGACCATTCATCTTTAATATGATAAATATTTAGAATACAACAGACTGTAATCATGGTCATTTAGACACACTTTAATTAAACTGAGGCTAGTTCTAAATCTGCTGGCAATGAAAAGCTGAAGAGTTTGAAACTTTCCTGTCAGCTATGACAAATGTAACTTGTTCTTGGAGAAACACAAAATAGTATAAAATGTGAGGGCTTCACACCTCTTTTCCAAATATAGTGGAGGTCTCTCCAGTAATACTTGTGGGATCATGCTACTACTTTGCAAGTATTGCAGATTTGATCAAAAAGGTTTTGAAATTATCTAGAATCTCTTTCTATACTGATTTTTCCAATGATTTTTCAAGTGATTGCTTTCTCCAGTTCCAGATCCATTCTTTATCGTTCCCTTTCATTCAAATTTTCTAATACATAGAACACACAGTAGACTATATATCTTCCTGTATTGAACAAGCCACTGACTTCAATAGTTTGCAAGCAGACTTTGTGGCATTAAAATCTTCACTGAAACCCAGGAATAATATGAATGTATGCACAGATAGCAGGATATGTTTAAGAAAACACAAGGCTGCCTCTATCAGGTAATATATTCACAATCAATATTTCAATTACACCTCCTTAAATCTGTGTCCTGACTGATCTGAATAATTTTAAAATTTTTGAGCTTCTGCGGAATGTAAAATGAGTGCATCTTCTTTCATACTTCACTCCCTTAGTTCCCTTAGTTCCCACATGATGTCTGGTGCTCTGCACAGTCATGCCAATACTGCAGGCAATGTTTTAAAAGCAACTGTAGTAGCTACCTTAAACATCATCCATTAATCACAAAATGAAAGATTATATCACAGTGACAGGAATAGCAATTACAATACTCACTATATTTTATTAAGCTTTAAAAGTAATTAAAGCTAAAATCTGTCACTGGCCTTATAAAAGTGATCATCTGTTTTTCATTTAATTCTCCCTAAGTTAAACAAATATTTGATGTTAATTAAAAATGTGGGTTTATACTTGCATTTTATTGGAAATAAATTTTGTGATAATGTGTATATGGATGACTTTTTAGCCCTGATATAGAATAGACATTTTATTAGACACTGCAAAGCAATAAAGCCTGCTGTTCTGAGAAAGGGAAGGATGCCCTGTTGGCCATCATGCTTTTGAGAAGCACAAGGGATTGCCTTGTATTCAGATGGCATAGAAGGTAGAACTGCAAAAGAGCAACGAATTAATTAGAGCAATCATTTTGAAGAGCAGTTCCAAACCCCATTTTAATTAGCAAATAAAGCAGAATACTAACTCCTTAAGAACTATTTTTGCTTCCTGATTTACTGGATGATGGCGGCTGTAGTCTGCTTTGTTACAAATCACAAAATCTAGTGCCTCATTTTGCATGCAAAGTGCATTAAAATACCTTCTTCCCCATTCTATAGGGGCCTTTAAGATATATTACTATGGTAAAATCTGTACAACCCAGCACAATTATTTTCTAATTAGCATCCTTAAATGTTGCATTGTGGTCTGAATCAGTTTCAGTATTGCCAAAGAGTTCTAGAAACAGCCATGTCTGTGCAACCCAGCCACATGTGACAAAATTAAATTGGCACACTTCACTGTCTAGACCTTGTGCTCCTGGCAGTGATAGCCAGCTCAGTACCTCAGAGAGAAGGCTCAGCTGTCACTCACTGACCCGTTAACACTCAGGTTGCATCCTGCGGTGTCACAGCCCTCATTCTCACAAAGATGGTTCTCCCTGGAGATCCCCAGTACCTCCAGGAATGAGGGAAGGACAGCCATGACAGCAGCACTGTCCAACAGGGCAGCACAACATAGCCTAAGAGCATCTTGTGCCAGCATCCCAAACTAGAGCTGAAATCCTCTTTGCAGCCCTGGTGGGTCCCCTGTAAATGGGATATCATCACTAACAAGCTGTAGCTGTCTCCTCCAGTATCATACACACATACACATGAAAAAGGCCTTCGGTACTGCAGCAACACAGTTTGCTCAATTTGTGCTGTGGACCCTTCCAGTGAGGTGTCAAATAAAACAAACACCTGCTGCTGCTTCTCAAACTTAAAGGGGAACAATTGGGAGAGTAAGGAAAATCATTCAACAAAAAGCCATTGCTTTTCTTCTCTTTATCCAGGACCCATCTTTATCCAGGGTCCTCTTACTGCCTGTACACAAAATAAATTGAAGATACTGCAGTGCACTGTTTAACGTAAAGGTAATATTGCCTCAGGTTTTTGTGGGTTTTACCCTCTGGGGAGAAAAAGCACAGGTGAGTTCACTGCAGGAGAAGCTAGTGTCAACATCACCCTGCCTGTAGAATTCAGGTACATTTCCCCAACATGCCAGGGATTCAGTGCATATATATGATTTAGGCCATGCTGTGTGCACTGGAAAAATAAACTGTTTTACCTGTAGCAGTGTGTGGGTGGGTGTACGTAAACATATGAGTACAGGTCAAAGAATGTGTGTATGTGTGTATGCATGCATGCACATAGGCAGAAAAAGGAGAGAAAGAAACAAATCAAACCAGACTGAAACTTAATGGAGAAGATAAATTCAGACACGATTACAGCTGTGAGGTGAAAACAAAAGTCTCAATTTTGTTGGTTATGTGGAAAACAATCCAGTAACAAGGTTTTATTTCTAAAGATTCACATTTCTCATTTTCTATCTTCTCATAAAAATACACCCATGACAGCCCATGCAAAAAAGTCACAGAAAAGAAGAAAGAAATGCAAGAAATTAACACAAGCATAAACATATAAATAGTTCTTTTTTTAAGGAAATAATTCATTGTTGATACTGCTGCAGGGGACTCAAACTCAGTACATTGCAGACCCCATGTTTCAGCCTTCTAGGTCATGTTCACTAATGGACAAAAAATGATGCAATAGAATTCTGCTCCCCATGTTTTGAAAACAATAACAAAAAGAAAAACCCAATGAAAATAACATAGGATGAACACTTGACTCCACTTTTTCTGCTCATACAGACTTGAAAGACAGATGAAGTCTGCTGCTTAAGGTGTATCATGAAATTTTTTTCTGGTTCACAAGTAGGCATATGATCTCAAAAAGAAAAGATCAAAAGCCCAGTTTGTGGAATTAAAAATACTGGAAAAATTCTTTTCTGTGTGACCAGTATACAAAATATGACTTACTCTTTTTCACTACCTAGGTTTGCCCAGCACTTAACTTTGGATCTGTTTCCCAAGCCCAGCTCACCCTTTAGACATGTGCCTCAATGAAGTGTGTGTTAACGCCTTACCAAGTCCAGAGAAACATTAATTTTAGTATATGGACTTTACAGCGTGTCCACATGGGGGCCAATTAGTGCTAAACATCATCCCTGCTCTGAAATGTGACCTGGGGTAAATGTGTACCCTTGGGCTGAATGTTTGCATTGCTGTAACTTTACACTCAAGCTGTCTTCAGAGTGGCTTAAGACCTCTCTGCCATGGTGCCACAGGGGAGTAATGACTCTCGCTTTAAATGGGATTATTTCTGGTGCACACTCCCCAGAAATTGCTCTCCTGGACAGACCAGACAATGAGCATCATTGCTTTCTAATTATATGATCAGAATCATCTGGATTGTCCAAGTGCCCTTAATGAGACTGAATAGGAGTAGCGGAGATTCAGACAGATGTTACAGAGATTTCCTCATGGAGCGATTCTAATTATAAAATTTCATAATAATCAACTGTAGAATTAAAAAAAAAATAGATACAAATGTGTTATACTAATATATACTTGAGCCACCATTTCAGAGCAAAATTAATGAGGATAGAATGCAACTCTCTTTTTCTTTGGGTACTGGCTTTGCAGGGCTACTAACACTGTTAAGCAGGAAGGATCCTATGCAGGCACTGAAGCCGGTTAATGTGATTCTGGTTCCAGAAAGGAAGCAGATCAGTTGAATATAATGGCACCACATTATAGGCTCTCACTTTTCTTATTAGACACACACTTTGAAGGTTGAAAAGGGGATTTATTTATTTCATGCAGCACTATGTGTCTGGAGGTTATTAGTGGTTAAAGTACTATTTTAGGATTTTCCGTGACAATTTTCTCTGTGGTAAAATCTCACTATAACCAATGAAATTATGGGAGGGAAGAATTTGGCCTTATAGACCTTAAAACTGAATGTTTCTGTCAGCATTTCAAGGAGGTTAAATACTTGCAGAGTTAAATTTCAAAGTTCAGGCATTGAACGGCACTGTCAGCTTAATGCAAGGCTGTGATCATACAGCAATGGTAAGGCCCACAGCCACATGATCAGAAAGGAGTGGAACATCCCCTCACTTTAGAGAGGCTTAAGGTTATTCCCCCTTCCTGCCCCACTTTGAGGGTGGGATGAACTGATGCATTGCTTTTCTCCACATGATGGTCACTAGAAGGAGATTTCTGAAGAGTTCAGGCTGCAAAGGTAACTTTTTCCCTTGTGGGGAAATACAGTGGTTTAGCCGCAGCAGAAAGTCTACATCTTTTTGAAGTACAACCAGACTGCACTACCTATTCCAGCTGGCAGCTGCTGCCCATGGCACAGTGCAGAGGGATCACAGGAGAGCCTGGTGCACTGCAGCTGCAGGGAGCTGGCAGCAGTTGCTGAAAGCACTGCTGTCCTACCGCACAATTGGGTGAGCAGAGAACAGCCCTCCCACATCCTGCATCTTACTCCATCTTTCCCTAAACTCCCCAGCAAACTATTTCTACTGGGAGTGGGAATAAACTCAGGGCTAGCAGGAAAACTGCTGAACTGTGACTATATCCCTTTCTTGAGGCAGCAGCAGCAAAGAGAAATGCCAGAGATCAAGGGTGCCAGTTACCATGCTTGAGGGCAACGAGGTATCAAAAACACAGCTTGAGATTATGTTTAATTCATAGAGTTAACGAATTGTCACCTAACTTCTAATACTAAAAAACACAGAGGAAGTTTGAGTCAGGAAAATTTTAAAAAATAAAACATAATACTACCTGTTGGCCATTTGGCCAGAATTGTACACTGAAGTGTATGACACCAAATGCTCATGTTATAGTGTTGTTTCATATATGTATGTATATATATATATATATATATATGTCCTATTCTTTCTCACTTCTCAAATGAAAAACCTCATGTGATAAACAATACTGTGACACACAGCTTATGCCAGGAAAGGCAATGTGCTCAGATATATGGCTTTTACCAAATGTTACTTGAGCTTTTAGTCATATTTTAGTTGTGTTGCACTAATATCTTACTCATCTCCCTTTCTTTCTTCATACACACATCTACACACATATTCATACCTGCACTACCCAAGTATTCATGTGCATAAATACATACACACACAAATATGAGGGTGTGAAAATGGAAATAAAATTAGACGGCATCAGAGTACAACAAAACTGCCATGCTGATGCCTTAATCATTAAAAAAAAAAAGAACTCACAGATCAAATAATTTAGTAAAATAAGCAGTATGGGCTAAGTCTCATGGTGTTTTGGACAGAGGGAAATAGACCATTTTTCCCTGGGCAGGTTTGGTTTTTCTCATGGTGTCTTGGTATCTTGAAACCTACTTGTTACAACACCCAAGAATTACCATAGAATTTTCTGGGCAATGTATATTCTCCTGCTATGGTTTAGGTTACCCTCCTGCCAGAAAATCTGCTACATGAAATATTACTTGCAAAAAAGAGGGAGCAATTATTTTAACAATGTTTCTGGAGAGTAAAAGCTATTAGATTTCACTTGAATACTCTCAGTTGCACATTAGTGAAATGATACTGTCGCTTTAGGAAGTCTATCATTTGCTTCCATTAGAGACTTGCAGGCTGCCAGCACCAACAGAGCCCAGAATAATTTCCCCTGAAGTTATAATACCAGTACTGGTAGCAAACCAACAGCATCTCCCTTGCTGAATGGAGTTCTGCCTCTTTCTTTGAGCACTGTAACATTTGGGAGCATATGTGAAGAAAAGTTTTTATATTTAGCATGCAAAGAAACTGTCTTAGAAGGCATATTTCTGAGGTCCTTGTCAGTACATCTGATAAATGTACGCAATATTTATGCTTGTGAGTGACAGTATTTACCACAGTACTGTGTTTCCAATTAAATCCTACTCATCTACAGTATCACTGTGCAAAGAACTGAGAGGGAATATCACGGGTGATCTAAAAGGCCTGGCAGTGGATTTTCTAGAAAAGGAGTCTTTTCAGGCATTGTTCTAGATGTAGGTGGCTTTACTCTTGTGTATCTTTGCTCACCTTAAGCATACTTTGCTTAAGGATTCATATATGAGGCAAGTGCCACCCTTCAGAGACTGTAAAGCAAATACTGTGGTGAGCTGATGGGAAACAGAGTCATGGAGGATTGGGCATGGAAGAATGAAAGACCTTCCAGACAATGCTCAGAAATACCCATTTCACCTGTAACTTAATTGGCAGTGATGCAGGGAACTGACCGTACCCGAGCCTGTGCTTCACGGAAGAAAAGAAATAAACAGCCTCTAACTTCTATCAAGGAATTAGGTTTTCTGATGGACGTCCAAATTACATTTCTTTAAAAAAAGTCTAATTATTAATTTTTTTAGAATAACCTCAAAAAATTGCATTTGTTCCCAAAATTTTCTTTGAGGAAACAGACACTTTGAGACAATCACATACACAAATAGGAAAACTACAGCAATGCATCCCCTCAAAACATTCTCATCCCTTCAAAACAACAATTACTATTCTGAAATGTAATTTTCATCTTACTTGAAGCACTAGCTAATACTGTGGCCCTTACTGAAGGAACTCCAATCTGGAAAAAAATATTACAAATACTTCCACAGGAAAATTTCTAATCAAGATTTCTAGTTATATATTGCTGTACTGCTAGTTAGATGTAGCTGTACAGACCTTTTTCCAAACAGCTCCTTGGTTCTAAGCCTTTGAGGTTCATTAATCCTCTCATGTAATGCACAATGTTGTTTTATGAGTAAGAAATATGATCTTTTTGCTTTCCCTAACAAAAGCATGTGTACCTCATAAAAGGTATCAAAGATAGTTCACTTACTGTATACTCTCATTTTTATATCATATTTTCTGGTGTCTGCAGGTATTGGCAGTTTTAAGTCTGCAACAGAAAAAAAAATGAAGCTAAAGGAATCATACTTGTCCTGGTTTCTGTAACTTCTGTGTGGGCTACAGTTTACAATACAAAGACATTAGCTTTCCAAAGCAATGGCATTAGGCAATAATATCTATTAATAGACCATTTCTTGTATTCCTTTTTACCCTCCTGAAAGCAGCAAAGATGGGGAGCAAAACTTATACAGCATTGAAAGTAACATATTATTTGTGACATGAAAGATGACAGAAAGATGACTTCCATGGGACTCTGAGGATATCTTCCTATAGGAGTATTTTTAGCCCTTAACAAAACCTGCCATTTAGTGAAATCTGTTTACAGAAAAAAAAATTATTATTCAAAATATGTTTTTGAGTCCAAGAACAATAACTCATATCTGACAGAAGCTATAAAGCAGTGTTCAAAATGAAAGTTAAATAAAAAAAGTGAGAAAATCATGACAAGACTCAGCCTAGCCTGAGCTTGAGGGATTTATTGAATCCCTTTATGGACTTCTGCAGATGCCTTGTAGCACACAGGTAAAATTCCATGTCCAAACAGAACCTATGAAATACCTAAGTCCTCATTAGCTCTCAAAATAGAATATACATGATACTTAGGGCTTGCATACACTCTGCACAATGTTAAATTTGATTTTTGGAGGAAAAAAAGGTAAGAAGTGTTGTACTGCCTAAAAGTTCCCTATTTAAACTCTTTTCTGTGCACAATATGTAATTTCTATTCACAACAGTTACTCAGACATTTCTCTAGAAAATTTAATTCAACTACAGAGTAACTCCCTCTCTTGTTAGCAGACAAAGCCTAATGCCATGTTTGTTTCAAATGAAAGAATAAAAAGCAAACCCTTTTTCTGTGGAATAACAATGGATCCTTCATGGTTAGTTGCAAAATTACATTTAAGTAATGTAATTAATAAATTATGTTTCTTAGTGAAAACTACCATCCAGCTATGGCTGAAATAGTTAAGCATATAAGGAAACTTTTCCATGGATTAAGGAGATGTGAATTCTACTCTTGCTTGCTTTTTTACTCTATGTATTTGCAGTTGTTATTGATGAGAAAAGACCAAGAGTAGAAGTGAGCTGTTTTTATTACGTGAGACCAGTTAGACCATGAGTTTGCATTGGCTCCAGAATGACAACAATCCTGCCCAGAAGTGCTACTTGTGCATGTGCACATTGTGCATGTGAGTTAATCTTGGCGGTCCTTATGAAATCCTGTTGGAAGGAGTGAGCCCTGCTCCTTGACAGGCAGCAGTATGTAAAAGTTATTCAGGTCCTGTAATAGTGTTTTTTAATATATATATATGTAATGCTTTTTAAACTCTTCATTGCTTCTCAAATGTTCTGCATGTTACTAAAACCATAATTTTTTTAATCTGGTCTGGAAATTTATTGAACAATATAGTGGTTAAGGTCTACATAAAATTGGTTTCTATTTTGTGATGTTAATAGTATTTTTTTTCTTCTTCAAGAAATTAGTATTTAAAAAACCCTATAATAATTTGTGACTCCACATTGCACCATCCAGATCTACATTCATACTGGTGCTAAAGTATTATTACTACTCTAGAAGATAACATTCAGAAGAATATTACTGAAATAATGAAACTTAATAAATTAATTACTATATTAATTATAAATTATCAAACAGAAGTAGAAAGAAACTTAAAGAAAGAAAACCTAATGCTCATGGAATTCTTATTGGGAATAAATTAGCTTCCCATAATTCTAAATAAGGCAGAATTTATCTTCTACCACCTTCTTCCAAAAGTAGGGAGCAGGTGGCTTTGTCATACTGGGGAAGGAAAATAGCAGTGTGAACACTACATTTATTAGCATTATTCATAAACTTTCTATCCTGAGGAGCATTGCACCGCTCACTATTAAGCACCAGGGTTTGAAAAGCGCACTCAGGCTTCAAAAATCAATGACAACTTACCCTCTACCCACTGCTTTTCTAAGGCAAGCAGCAAAAAAGCCACCCCTAAAACTCAGCATGCCATTTTTTAATTCACAGTTATGTTTCCACTTGAAGAGACAAGCCAAAACAAACTATTCCTCTCTGAGGAGCACCATGGGAATAAGTACCCTCCCAACTTCAATAATTATTAGGCAAGAGTGTTTCTCCATTCCCTCTTCCACTGAAAATACAAGCTATTTTTAAGGACAAGCTTGTGTTCTGCTTCCCTTGTTGCATAATTCACAGAAGTCAACCTGTAGTTCGGCTGTGTCCAGCAGAACTCCAGCTTTGCTTTTCTGTGTCACGCTGAGCCCTTTCACAGCTGTAAATCTGCTTGTGCTGCTACAGAAAGTGTCAGGTGAGGTTCAACAGCCAGAAGTACAACCTTTCTCAGCTGAGAATGTGCCTCTATTTCTGACTATTTCTTTACCATTTACAGCAACTGTGGTTAACCATAAAGAAAAGCCTATCAGTTTTTAAGTCATTTAGACCTCCATCATTTCATTCCTCAAAACAAACAAGAATGAGTTAATTTAGAAAACATACTCTTTGTAACTATCTAGGATTGTAGAGGAAATAAACTTTTTCTGATTCCCCATAGTCATATGGCCCTACAAAATGGAAATTTTTTTTTTCAAGACACCATGTAACACATTATTAAAATATGTTCTTTTGACTGATGGCATTGTAAATTATTCAACTGAATTCTGCCAGTGTTATACTGTATTTAGCTTCTGTCCTTTAAGCACCGAAGATATGGTGGTACTTGCAAGGAAAACAATGACAGAATCCTGAAAGAAAGGAGAATGTGTAGTGAATAATATACCAGCATCCAAAATAAAAGACCATTTGGCAGAGGGAGAAATGAGAGTGGCACAGCTCACAATACCCACTGTGATGAGCCTACACAGAACTTTGTTATGTCAGAGGACTGACATGAGAGAGAGGTGTTCCCTAGACCCAGCGGCAGCAGCAACCATGTGCCAAGTGTTTTAGATAGTCACAGGGATATTTATGGCATAGCTACACAGTCTAAACAGATTTAGCCAAAGCTAAAGCATTGGCTGAAATAACCAGGGATGAACTTGCTCTTCAAGATGGAAATGATCAATTTACGTTTCAAGAGGAGAATATTTTCTTTCCAGAGCCCTGCTTTGTGCTTCCTTCATGCCTAAGGAAACACCTTACAGGGAGCTGATTGTTATCAAGTCATAAATGAATTTTCCCTCTGTGAAATTTTTCTTTCATAGGTGATGATCCATAACTGAATTAATTCTTTATTCTCAAAATTATTTGACCATATCTGAAGCATGAAAAGTTTTCACAAAATAAGAGGTTCATTTGATATATGAGTCCATCAAAACTATTGACAACTGTGTACCATTTATTCCCAACAGTTGAAACTTGTGTCTGCAGAGCAAATAGGTATCTCATGGGAACAACTATTAACAGGTGCTTCTGTAAAATTTCTGCTTTCTTTAATAAACTGTTTCAGTTTCCATGAGAACCCAAAATCTTCTACTTCTGCTTCATACAGGAGAAAGGCTTTAGAAATTTCTAACATAAGGTCTGTCTGAGTTTCCTCTCTCAGTTTCACAGTGAATTAAAAATAGTGGACTCAATGACAGAATTAATAAAACAAGTTAGGAGCCTATTTTCCTGTGGTGGCTTAGTGCCTGTTTTGAATGGTTGCAGTGGGATCCTATTTAGATTTTACTCAAGAAAGTACTTAAAAGAGACTAGAAATGTTATACTGTTCTGTAGCTACTTTTCCATGTAAATTAAAACTTACATTTCTTTCTTGGTTTTCTTCCATTTCTCCACAAAAGACTCCAAGCCACATAATTTTATTAATTTTTACATCTTTCTGAGAATCTTCTTTTTGATATTTCTTATAACCCATTGAATACTAATTTCTAGATTGTTATTCTTTCCTTAGACTCATCTATCTAATATTCTTGCACTTTCCCACAGTTTCATGGAGGAATTGGTTCAGTCAGTTTGCTCTTTTCTTCCCTCTTTCTTTCTTCTTGGACAGAATAAATGGGTTTTCTCGTGTTTACTTTGAGTCCAGCAGTATCTTCTCCACCTGAGTATTCCCAGGAGATCAGCGTGTGCATGACTGATGTGCTAGTTATCAAATGGTGAGACAAGTGTAAAAGATCTTCTTAAAAGTTGAGTTAAATCAGGTTTGTTTATATTCTTCAGCTTAACAAAGTTTATACTCTTTATTGCTTTTACAAGAAGCTTTCTCAAGCGCATGTAAAGTGTATGAAGAAACTTTTTCCCTTACATCTGGAATGCCACTGGGGGACACAGAAATAAAGAGTAACTCTCAGATGAATGGTACCTCTGTTTTTTAATAAAGGATGCTGTGTCACCAAGGGAAAGAACATTAATTGCACTGTTTTCCTGCTGCATTTTTTAACACTTCAAAACTTTAACCTCTTGATTTCTATCCTTCACCCAGCACTTGGTTAGAGCAGTCTCCTTGTTAAACTGCTCATAAACGTGCAACCGTATTGTGAAGGAAATAGGCAGTAGTGTTCAATTTAAATAATAAAAATGCATATTGAAAAAAAATTCACTCAAAACCAGAAAAAATGTAGCAGCACTGAACTCAGAATAACAAAACTCGGATTTACTTGGAACAAGCAAAAGATTTTAGTAAACATCTGTGTTATTCTGTTCCATGAGTATGGCACTCATACTGTGCTGGAGAGGCAGCTATGAAGAACTCTTCTGCTGGAAGCACAGTGTGCTACAGACCTCTGACATATCTGCCCAGTGCAAGTGAACCAGCTTCAAGAGAGAAAGGTAGAGTGAACATTTCTAACTGCTGATGGGGAGTAGCACAAGAAAGTTCAAGTTGTTCAGTCATGGGAATATGGATAGAAGAGTGTGCTACTCTGAAACTCTGCTACCCTGAAAACACTCAAGTTTGCTGCTTTTCAGAAGGCCACACTAAAAAAACCCAGACTCTTTATTCCAGATGAGTGATATAAGGATGAGGGGCAGGGACCTGCTTCTAAGAAGTCTCTCATAGCTCTGATACAAGCACCTATAAGGGAGAAAATCACAAAGAATTTAACTGGTTCAAAAAACTGTTGATGTTAAATCTGGAGAAAGTGGCTCGTTTTCCAGGACTTGCTTCTTATTACAGTGTCTATATAGAGTGGCCAATTTGCTCTAATGAGTAACTGTTGCTAAATTTCATGTTGAGAGAAATACAGAACTGTTGGAAGAAAATAGATTCTTTTGTTACTTACATCTACCAATTTAGTCAATCTTCACACACAGCTGGTTTTGCTGTTCATGTTTTGGGCTCATAAAAGTGCTGAGCAGTGAATAAAGATTTCACCGATTGTGATTTCACTCTGTTTTATTATCCACAAAAGATTGATGTTAAAGTAACATGTTAAGTTTAGGGATTATATGAATACAGCCTTCAAAATTCAAAAGCAATTGTCTTAAGCTCTTAAAATCAAAATGACAGAACTGTGAAGCTTTAATCAATTTCATAGAGCTCCAGTTTCAAAACTCTGCTACACATTTCCAGATTGTGACTATTATTTGATCAAGATTTTCATTACTATATTTCCCCAGTAAAACTTCAATCTAAATTTTCTGGGCACCTAGTAGTTTCATTGACTTTCATTATGTATCAGTGCTAAAAATTAATATAAATTTTTTTTGCAGTTTTGATGAAATTCGACTGTGAGAAACAACAGCTAAGGCATTAGCTCAGTTGATTGGAACATGGTGTTAATAATACCAAAATCATGGGTTTGATCCCTGCACAGCCTATTCACTTAACAATTGAACTTGATGATCTTTGTGGGTCCCTTTTAACTCAAAATATTCTGTGATTTATTAGTCTAAAATCCTCTTAAACAGGTTGCTGTGTCTTGCCTTTGTCTGGCAATGTTGTGTCGTTCATTACTCCATTGATTATTTGAAAAAAAATATTAATATCTTCCTTAAGAATCTGTTTTCTCATAAATTTATATAAATATTAAGCATCATTATGCCTGTGAAAATTAGCAAAGTAAAAATCTTTACATTTTATAGAAGAAGAAATCAAGATACTGTGAAATTAAATGGCTTGTCCAAAGACACACAAAGAATCAAAATTAAAGGTCAGTTCATGGGCAAAGCAAGAAATCCTTCTGCCATTAAATTGGAGGAATGAGGCCAGGATCACAGTAAGACCTTCACCATTCACTTCAACTGTTCACCGTTTGCTGAGGTGAGGTTTTACTCTGCATGTTCCTCACACATTTCAAAGGTTTCTGAAGCTATGAATACATAACATCATAAATGAAATTAATGGGAAATTAAAGGTGTTCATTTCAAACACAACAATGCATATATATTCTTCAATTGTTTTGAGTTGTACATGAAGAGTCCCCTCTTCAGTTATTGTGCACTCCAGGCAGAATGGTCTATTCAGAATATGCACATATTTATTAAGTGAAGCAACTTTTATAAAATGTCAGTGTTTTGGCCAAAAATTTGATATTTTGAAAGATTTTCCCTAACTAATAAATTAAAGTAACTTGAACACACTGCTCTGTCAATAACACACTAACATAAGAATTGTTTATTTTGGCATTAGAGCAGTGTCAAACACTACAATGATTTGTAGAGCAAGTCCCTAACTTTAGGAATTAATGTAGTGAATTATTTTGATGCAGTGCTGGTTATTGTTTTCAGAGCTTCCCTCTTTTATTGATATAGATTATTTAACATGTGCAAGTTCATTCTCAGTGAATATAACACCAAAATAACTGTATCAATACAAAGCAATGGAACTAACCATCTTGTTACTCAGACTTTAAACCCTGAATAAGTGTTTAGAAGAACAAGACAGGAGGGAGGATGCTACTAGCTGTAAATCTCTTT
The DNA here is from genome assembly GCF_028551555.1 of Melozone crissalis. NCBI lineage: Eukaryota > Metazoa > Chordata > Aves > Passeriformes > Passerellidae > Melozone > Melozone crissalis. Next base: position 45,249,787 of record NW_026535784.1, on the reverse strand, counting down.
TGTGGCAGGTGTGCTTTATATTGCCTCTTGCTGCCTTTATCCTTGAATTGTCTCGACAGAGGCCATCCCTGGGGTGTGCTGAGGGCCCTCTGTGGGACAGCAGGGCATGTGGGCAATGCTGCACTGACAGCCCCCCGACTGGGGTGTGAAATCAGGACACAGACAAGCTGTTCACCAGAAATGAGGACCTTTCCTGCTCCGTAGGGCATTTGCAGAAACAGTCAAGCAGCTGGTTCAGCAGCTGGGTTCAGTTAGTTCGTAACTTCCTACATGCTTTGCAGAATAAGCTTATTAATTCTGTATGTAACATCCTCTAAATTCCTTAGCTATAAAAGGGCAGTTAGAGTATTCAGCTTCTTCACCCTTGCCCACTTTAAATTTTTTATATTTCAAATTCTCCAGAATTATAAGTATGAACAGTATCTTGCATAATGTGGTTTCAGTCTCAGCTGGGATCTTGCTCAGAAATGATGGTAACGAGAACATTGTACACCACCACATTACACAGAGTAGTGACATGTCTCTTTAATCTCTGAAATAGAGATAGAAATCCTATTTGGAAGCAATTTATAAATGAAATGTATAAATCAAATATGTGCATATACTGCACACTGAAATGTTAAGCCTGCAAAATAAAGCTTTCAACAGATAGGAAGTACTGGGACAAGAACTGCTGGTACATTTTGCACTGCAATATTTTCTTTAATAATATATTGACTGATTTTCTAGAGAATCCTTCCAACATTCAGTTGAAAGTACTTGCTTAACACGTTATGAATTTCCTCTTCACTAGTTTGTGTACACCTCGTACAGTACACTCACTTTCGTCCTCAGCTGAATATAGAACAAGCATCCTTACAGTCTTTTCTATGATGCTGCTGTTAAATTATCCAAAAGCTTGTCTTCACTCATTTTAGTAACTCTGTGAAGCAAACACATGTTAACAATTCTGCTTTACAAGAGTGAGAATCTAAGGCATGACCTAAAGTCAAAACTTCCTACTGTGTTTTAGTGTTACCTCTCCTCTTTGTCCAAACTTCCAGCAGGCAAGGCAAGATTAAGTAGTCACCATGCAGAAAGTCTGTCACTGATACTGAAGTCAAACGTCCCTAATCAATTTTTCACTTATTCTCTACTTAGACACAAAACATTATGCACTTATGAAACATTGCATGATGTGTGGTAATTAATAATTTTAATAAATTCTTGTAATGATAATGATAAATCATAAATTATCTTATGTTTTAATTTCCTTGGGTAAATACATTGAAGCACAACATCTCATTTTCACTGCTGACCTGGGGTGAGAGTACAGCAGCATGACATTTACAACAGATTCTTCAACAGTAATTACCAAAGAGTTAATATATCAATTTAATTAAAATCCCATAGTGATGAACAGCATAAAGTATAAAATAGAAGTTAACCGAATCCAAAACAAACAAGAGGATCAAGGCAGTCAGTTGAGGCAAAATGAATTGCGGTACTTGTCTCACCAGCTCAGAGGGTTATTTTCTTTTTGGAGACAGTGTCTCAAAAGGATGCTCATTATTAGACAGTATACAGGAATATTTGGAGTACCAAAATGAAAAAAGAAAAAAATAGCAGGTTGGATTTTCTACTTGGTGAAAAGAAGAGCCTCTTTTTCCAATCAACTACATTTTCTGATAAAAAGAAAAATAAAGGCATGTTATGTCTTGCTGAATTTTCATCTACTGGTTCCACTGCAGAACTTCTAGTCCAAATTCCCGTAATTTCTAGACCAATCAGTTGACCCTGGATATTTTCAAGCTTCTCAATATCTTGTAACAGTTCCTGCTGCTGCAGTTCTTTCTGTCTGAGACAATATTCTCATCTAGCAGATTAAGAGTGGCCAAAGTCAATTAACATCAGCAGAAGACAGTTGATGTACATCAACAGAAAAGTCTTCTGCCATTAAAATTTAACATCTGAGATTTCCCATAATTCAGTCAAATTATTTCTTCTTCCTATCTTAAGAGCATCCATCCATCCTTTACATTTTGCTGAAGTGTAATATTAATTTTTCTTCAATATCATGTTATATAGCACAGAGAATGAGTATTTGAGAACCACAGTGGGAAAGATGTTTTTAAGTGCGCAATTTGAGGCTTGGAGCAGGCAGAAAAGCAAAAGCAATTGCAAACACCACAGCAAAAACAGACTATTAAAGTGGATTTCCTTGTGAAGCATGAATTCAACTCTTAAGACACAAGCCTGACAAGTAGACTTTTCTCTCCAAACAGCAGCACATTCAAGGATTAGGTCATGGATCATGAAGAGACTAATTTTGACATATGAGATTTGGCAATGTCTAAGATTTGGTAACTGCCTAAATGGATTATTTTTTTCTTCTTCCCCTTTTGAAAGTTTCTACAATCTCTTATTGCATGACTGATATGTAGATATTTGTCTCACCTATCATTGAGCTGGTTCACTATATTGTCTCCCTCTAGCAGATTAATGAAATCACTGACTTGAAGATGCTTTCAGCAATAGTTCTAAAGACTTCCATACAATAAACCACATGCTGAATGAAACCAACATGAAAAGTTGTAGTGAAACCCAGGACTAGGTTAGGTGCCAAGGAGTAGTTCTGGGAGCTCTCAGAACAGGATCCAAGACAAGTAATATGCTAAGCACAGAGCCAAACATACCCTAAGCACAGCCGGGAGGACCAGCAATAGAACACGCCGCTGGGAGCAATCTGTGTCTTAAATATGGCCCCTGGGTTTACAGTGCACGTATCTGGGCCTACGTTCACTCAGATGAATGTGGCTCTAAAGCTGAGTGTGGTTTTCTGAGGACAGAGGGCTACATCTTTTTTAGAAATCAATTGGATGTCAGACTTTTAGAATTTGCTATGGGAGTTGATTCAAACCAGCAACTCTTACATGAAGAGTGTTTTAACCACAAGACCCTAGAAATCAAAATTGAGCCAACAGTCTTTCAGCTCATATTTAGCATTCCCCTTTCCAGTAAAGTGTTCCAGACTGTGGATTCATCCCCAAGTTTACTCTTTCTCCCTGACCTAGGAAATGCTTTTGTACTGCAACAGAATTTCAACAAGAACAGAGATGTGCCTGTTCCGTGTTACCTATGGCTGGTGTCTAAACATTCACCTTTACCCTGGAAGGAAAAAAGTAATTTTCTACATGATCACAGTAAAATCATGTGAAAACACAGTGGAACTGAACTTTAAGTCCCCCACTTTATACATAAATTCTCTAAATACTTGGTAATCAAACAAATGAGGTTTTTACTCTACACACCAAAAGTGGGAGCAGTCATCACTGGATTTGGGAACTTGGTTCTGGGAACAGATTACAAATATTCTGAGATGGCTTCCTGGTTGGAACTTCTCAGGGTGTTTGGAAAGAAGCTCTGGCTCCTGCTCAGGACTGAGATAATACAAGCTGGACATCTGCCCTAATAACAGCTGGACATTCTGCCAAACCTTTTGCCTTTCTAGGAACATATCAACAAAGCTGCAGGAAATTTGTCCAAGAACTACCATGCTCCTGGAACTTAATCACCTCTGGGTATAAAGAGCACTTAAACTGAAATTTTCATGTCATAGCTTTGAACCTTGGCACCCAAACTTCACTGAGGTTCTGCTCTAGGCAATTTAAATTTGGGGTTAGCTCCCTCTGTTCCTAAAATACCCAGTAGTAGTTCTAAGGACGCTTAAGAATTATTCACTGGAAAGTGCAATGTTCTGCTTACTCTATTTTTCTTTATGTGAATATCACTCAAGCACAGTAAATTCTACTTCATTTCTGCAATAAAACTTGCAGGTTTTTTTCTGAAAAAAAATTGTTCAAATAGCAACAAAATAATAGTGCAAAATAATTTACCTGCTATTATTTTTATTATATTGTATGCAAGTATTCAGTTGATTCTTAAAGGACATCATCAAGTCCAGCTCTTTACCACTCCAGGGTTCCAAACACGTATTTACACTTCCTCATATTTTCCTTCCTTCTGGCCAGCCTACTGAGCTCCTTTGTTGAGCTGAGCTGTACTTATCACAGGAATTGGAGAGTGGGAGGAAAAAGCAGCTTTAAAACACTCTGTACTGGAAGTAATGTGGGCCTAGTCTTTAGTTGTTGTTAAAATTTATTTTGGTTCCAGCACTCTCCAAGAATCTGCTTCTCAGTGGAAGTGAACTGAAGCAGTGTCCCAAGGTCCCCTTCCCTCCAGTCAGCCCCCCAGGATTCAGCAGAGAACCAAGTAGGCTTCTATGGTTGAAAGACCCCTCAGAGAGGAGTGCTTGCTAGGAGTTTGATAAGGCAGAGAGAGCATATTGGTGTTGTTGCATTAAGCTATTTATTTAATTTTAAAAATCTGAATTTATACCTCTAAAATCTCATTAATTACAAAAATACCAGTCATTTTTTGAAAAGCTCTGTGACTCCCTATCCCATCTGCACAGCTAAGACAACAGCTGATGCTCTTATAATATACTTTTCTTTCTACATTTCCAGCATTGGTTATCCTTGATAGATTTCTTATCATTATAAATATATATTCTAGTTTCATCATCTTAGCTACCCTTCACTTCCACATGCACTTTAATAACTTGCAACATTCTATCTATATAGTCAATTTTCCAAGGCATTCCTATTTCTGTTATCTCACAGAAAAAATCTTTCCCCCAGTTTCAATTTGTATCTTAAATCTAAGTCTTAAGTCCACTTTCTCTTTACCACTGTCCATATGTTGATGATGGGATGAAGTGAGTCCTAACAAACCACAACAAGACGTTAAACAACTTCCAGGAATTTCAGAATCTGTTGTGTGAGATCTAACGAGATGCATCCAGCTCTGAGACCCCCAACATGAGAAGCACATGGACCTGTTCAAGTGAGTCCAGAGGAGTCACAAAGATGCTCAAAGAGTGGGAGCTCCTCTTCCATGAAGACAGATTGAGAGAGCTGGGATGTTCAGCCTGGAGAAGAGAAGGCTTCACAGAGACCATACACCACCTTCCAGTCCCTAAAGGGAGCCTACAGGGAAGCTGGAGAGGGAGTTTTTACTGTCCCTTGCACTGACAGGACAAGGGAGAATGCCTTCAAACTGAAAGTAGGTTTAGATTGGATATTAGGAAGAAATTATTTACTGTGAGAGTGGTGAAGCTCTGAAAGATGTTTCCAGGAGAATCTGTGGATGCCCCATTCCTGGAAACGTTCAGGACCAGGTTGGATGGGACTCTGAACAACCTGGTCTAGTGGAAGGTTCCCTGCCCACGGCAGGGGAATTGGAAATAGATGACCTTTAAGGTCCCTTTAATCCAATCCATTCTATGACTCGATGATTCCATGCTATAGTAACCTATTAAAGAAATAGCAAAAGAGAAGCAGGCACTAAAAACAGAGGGGCAAAAAAGGTCATCTGTGGCTTAGTACAGTGGGGTCCAAATTTTCAAACTGCTTGAAGTCCTAAGCACCTGTATTCCACCATTAAAAGTAAGCTCCTGTAACTTGGAGTACGAACTCCAATTCCATGTTGAGAACTTCCAGGTACAAGGATTTGCTTGTAAGGAATAGAGCTCTAATCCTCAGAATATTCTGAATTTGTGTCCAAGCTACTTTGCAGTAAACTTGTATGGAATAAGGTTAAATTGATGGTTTTTTCCATTTCCTTTACTAAAAATGCTTACTTTCAAGGTAAAGGACTGAGAAATTGTATATATCTATTGTATTAAATATTGTATTAAAATAACAGTCCCTTTAGTGAGAGCTTATTTTTGCAAATGGTGTAGTTTGATCAGTACTACTCACAGAATGCAAAATGGGAAGGAGAGAAGCTGTGCTACTTCCAAACATTTGCAAATCTATTGCCTTTGAGAAACAAAATAGTTGAGGTTATTTGTGATATCAACTCTCAGCAGAACAAAGTATGCTTGGCTAGTTTTTATAGCCAGATGGAACTACATAGATCCTGATCTTGAATACTGGCCCAGTATCTTCAAGGAGAAAGGAGATGGCAGATGAAATACTACACTCCAATTCTAAGAGAACAGGAGACACTTAGATAGCAATGTCGATTGCCATAAGGTACAACTTGTATCCAAGGAAATGTATTGTATGTAACCACAAACATTCGGCATTTCAGAAACAAAGCTGCTCCTCTTAACAGTCAAACATGAGAACTCAAATACAAGCATTTTCAATAATCAAGTCTGTAAATGGATTTATTTCCAAAAACGTAACTTTGCCAGTTCCAACAAAGAAAGAGAACCTATTGTAAGTAAATAACTAGAAATAGCAAGGATAGTAGTGCATAAATGCTGGTCTTTCACTCAAGTTGTAATACCCCTCGATTGTTTTTTAATAAAATATCATTTATAATTTATGCCTGGGAAAAAACAATGTCTCCATAAAAAAGTTTTTTTCAGGTTATTCCATAGCCACATATTTTTTTTTCCTAAACATATTCTTGTCACACAGAGCTTTAACTTGAGAGACAACATAGGTGAGGTGCTAATGTCTGATAAAATTGCTGGTTTAAACTGTGGCAGGAGTACTACAGTCATTAGTTATCAGCTTGACTAACTAGTATCAATAGTAACCAATCTGCAGTCTCTGGAAAATGACACAAAAGTATCAGATGCCATAAAGAGCCCTCTTGCTATGTTAAAGACCAAATTCTACCGTATAATTCTTGCTATTTATAAAGTATCCAAACTCAAACAACATCCACTTATATAAACCAGTTTCCTAGTAGCATTTATTATGGTTTTAGCTCCAGATGAAGAAAACACAGCCCCATGTAATTGGGTGTCAAAACCTAATGAGCAATAAGTTCAGAACAGGCTGTTCAGGAGATCTAATTGTTTCCAAAGAATGCATGTAACAGGGAAGAGACACTCTTATCATTAACAATCCTATTTGAAATGACAAAGAAATAATTATATAAATCATTGTCTGCACTTGAATCTCTCCTACTATTCAAAGTGAATTTGAAGAAGATTTTATTTTTAAAAACACCAACACAATTATTATTATATTATATCCCATACTATTATTATTACCCCAAATATTATTATTATTATACGCCATGCCTTGGTGTAGGTCAAACTCTTAAATCCTCCCTGGCATAACTTTCTGTCTTCCTGCTTCCATTTCAATATGTGTGTAGTTATAAATGTCAAATATCAGAAGAGAAACTTTTGAATTTTTTTTATGACATTTTGGAATAAAATTTCAACATATGCAATTGCCTTTACATTATTAAATTGAAAAAGCCTGTAGTCATAGGCCTCCATTAAATGCATAGCAGTTATTAGTAAGACCTGTTATTTAATTATAAATCAAGATTTTTTTCTTTTCAGATGTACCTCATGTGGCATTTAAATTACAGACAGTAATGACATGTAGACATAAAATGAGAAAAGAGCCACACAGGACTCCTTTGAGTAGAAAATTTTGTTCAAGTTTCCAATCTTGCAAAAAATTATTTAGACTCTTAAGTGCACTCACCAGGAGCAGTATCACTTATGTAGCAGAATGGTTTTCAGCAGGCAGCATTTAAGATGGCCCCCAAAAGAGTGACCTAAAGGCCAAACCTCTGTAGAAGTGCAGATTTTCAGTAGAAGTTTAACATTGTGAAGGAATATAAACTTGATGCCTTCGGAGGAAAAAATGTATGATTGTGTCACATTCCATGCAGCAGCAACTTTTATGTGCTTTCTCATCTGCCCTTTCTGACAAATCATTCAGACATTTTTAATCTCTGGGCCACTTCATGCCTTGACTTCTTGGTAAATATAAGCAAGCTGGTGCCAAACATACACTTTGTTTCTGTGACACCTCTTATGTAAGTCTACAGCTTAAACCAAACCTTATAATTCAAGCCTGTAACATCTGCTGTATGAGTGCAGCCATGCTGCTCTTATGGAAATGGACTACCTTTGGCTCCATCAATCTAAATACCTAAATTGCTCTAAATATGAGCATCCTGTCTTTTATGCTTTCTTAGTCTTCCATATCGGGGATATGAGCCTTACTCCTAAATTATCACTTTTCTATTAAAATCCTTAAAACTCTTCTGACAGTAGAAGACACCTGTCCATCAGGTAGATCACAGTGACCAGTTTATATCAGATGAGATGCCAATCAGCCATCATACAGATGTAATGTGTTGTCTTTTGAGCTGAGCTACGTTTCATACAGGTGACCTACAGCTTAAAGCTGTGAGCATTGGCTGCCAACTCACTAAAGTTATCCAGCTCCTCTCCAAATTCTTCTAAACACAAAAGCATAACTTAGGAAGTTTAGAGATTTATCTGTTTATTAGGATTCCAATTACCACTAGAAAATCTGGGATAACTCATCCCATTTCCAAAGAGGTCCTTGAGACAGAAAAGAAATTGCAAAGCTGCACTGTCATTTCAGTCCGTGTAGAGTGTTGTCATAAAACATTGACCAATAAAATTAGGAAAACCCATGGTAGGCAGAGGCTTTCAACATTATTGAAACATATCTCTTTCTACAATAATGTAACATACATCCTTTAAGCCTGTTAACAACAGATTTCAAAACTGAATTTTGGAAAGATGAAGTATTATCAACTTTTGAGGCACACATCAGTATTGCTAACTTATTTTGGAGTTATCAAAACCGGTAAGCTTTAGGGAGAAAAACCTTTTGACCATGCTTTTGATAGCTACACAAATGGTTAGCTGACTTTGAAAAGCTTTCCCTGCATTTGCTGCTTTCTTATGTGCAAAGTGACAACACCACCATCATTTTGAAGGTGAAATAATTAATTATTATTAGCTACATGACTAATATTAAATTACAAGTGTACTTCTGCCTTGGGATAGATCAAGTGGCTTTTAAAGCTCTTCAGAATCTTTGCCTTTATCAGGCTGTGATGGTTATTAATTAAATCTTGTCCAACTGAATTACTTAGCAACACAGGTTGTGGTGCAGGCAACATAATATCCCTTTTGTGCTCTTTTAAGACAGATTTTGATTTGCTAAAAGCTTGCCCAAGTAATATGTAAACCCTCATACTTGAAATCTGATGCATGTGGTTCATCTCTGCATGAGACCCCACTGACCACATCAGTTCTGTAGTTTACTCAGAAGAAAATCCCTACTCATTAGCATCCCTCCCTCCTTCCTGATTCTTTGGGAATGCTAATGTTTCAGGTAGCAACTGAAAGCACTGGCAATTATTTTGACTCCTGTAACAAAGAAACATAGAACTGAGCACTCAAATAGAGCGTTCATACGGGCAAAAGCCAAGGGAACAAGCTTCAGAATCAAGGACCTCCATTCAAACCACTGTCTTGGGGAAATGTTAACAAATTACTGCAGAGTAATTTTCAAGACAACAAGCTGTTTAAAAAATTTATTCAAATCCATTGAACAATTGATCCTGTCTCAATTTTGAGATTTCTACAAAGCCTCCTAGCCTGTGGAAACACCTCCTGTATGGAGCAACTAAACCACCTCCTGCAACTTCCTTTGCCTTGCAAAAGGCATTTCCCTACAGGCAGGTGATTAGGATTTGACTTTATAATAATGATTCATAAGCAAACAATGATCAAGGTCCTTCAGTCACAAGGTTCAGTAGCTTTAAAGTCCTATCTGAAGAAGTTCCTTCACAGATGAGCTTTGTTAGGAAAAGCTCCATGTGATATGACAGATTGATTAGGGGACAAGGAAAACTGCCTATGACACAGCTTGTGATAGTACTTTGTGAAACAATTTAGCAACAATGACAGACTCATCAACCATTTCCATAAGAAAGCCAGATAATGCCTTAGGAGCAAAACAACTTAAAATAATCAGGAGAAAAACTGCAACGGTGAAAGAGTTTTTCAGACTCTTGCAGAACTAACAGCAAAATTCACAAGGTAACTGCATGATTGCTTTACAAGGTAGCTTTACAGGTTTTGAATAAAAATATCCCCTTGAATGTTAAACGAAAATAAACATAACTAATTTAATGACTAAATTAAGGCCAGTAGTCTTTTTGGGAAGCTTGATCGAGAGATTAAACAGAGAAAATTTTAAATTGTATATGATCAGGTAGGTATGTTGAAAGACCAAAATTTTTTGAATGGTAGCCAGCAACTGACAGAAAAACAGTAGTAAAACCTCAACCTTAAACCCTTCCTTAGTAGTTTGACCATACACAGTGTGAGTTAGAAACCATAAGGCTTTGAACTCTCACAAATGTGAATAAAAGAGACTGTACGTAGAATAAAACTCTAATAGGGAAGGAATCCTGGCCTATGCTGGACACCTTGTGTTCTCCTTTTTGAACCACATGATAGGAGAAAAAAAAGGAGAAAAACTTAATGACAGTTTTCAAATGGATAGATGAAAATCTTTTTATCAAAATAGATGTTATTTGTTTTATTTCTGATGGATTACATGTTTGTAAGAAAGTAGGAAATATATAGGCAGAGGTATTGGCATGCAATATTTTTAATAAGGAATCCGGTTATTAACAGGAATAGCAGCCTAATAGCTTTTTTTTTTTTTTTGACTGGTCAAATCTATTTGATGTCGTTCAAAGTCCCATGTGGTAGCTCTTATTGACTTGTGGTGACATTTACCTGAAAAGACAGAACTCTTCCCTCACCATCCGCTGCCTACTGAGCTCAGCCAATACATTGCTCAGGACTAACCAAGTTGCTCCCAAACCCAGCGCCTAAAGTCAATAAAAGCTTTATAGGATTTTCCACTTTCCCCACAGGAGAAAAATAGCTGTGAGTTTGTTGTTTGGAAAGGCATTGATTAGCATATTGCTGGAACAGACTGTTGACCTATCACAGACTCAGCGTGAAGAAGTCCCCTAAGTACAAGTATCTAGCAGAGTAAGAACTCATTTCTCTCGCCTCATTAACCATTTCCAGAACTTAGAAGTTCTATATTTCATTTGTTACATTAGTCATGCAACTCAATAAATGAAAAAAAATAAATTCAACATCTAATGACAGCAAACTATCAACTCATCTAGAGGTAGAAGAAATAATTCAATTTGAATTGGAAAAAAAAAAAAAAAGAGGCATTTTCTTGCGCTTTTTATTTTTCAAGCTATTTATTTAAATAAAATTGAAAATGATCAGGAGATAGTTCAGGTGTCAGGACACCCCCAGAGCATAAAAAGTGTATTTTCAGTCACTCAGCTATCCAATTCAAGACAGCAGGACATCAGTAATGTCAGACTGCTCTATTTGTAACACTCCTGTTAACCCAGCTGAGATACAGAATTCAGAATGCTACAAGTTTCCAAGATGTTTAGAGACACTGTGTTTCTCTTGATCTTGGTTTGGGTGGGGGGGGGGGGGGGGGGGGGGAAGAAAGGAATTAAAATAGTTATGCTGAATGAAAAAATCTATGTGGACTGTACCAAGAGACAGCTCATTGCAATGGCAAACTGCAGTGGGACAGAGTATTTTTAGGTACTTTAAGAATGGGAACTGTAGGCTTTTCATGTAGAATTAAGGGAATAAGATGTGAGAGAGCCACACTGCCTCCTTTCTTCCTTCGAAACCTACACTTCCTCAGGGAAGATCTGGTTTTAAAGTACTGTTGTTTATGTTCCATCTGTGTTCATTGTACAGCTGATATTGCTAACACAGTAATAATGTAGAACACACACTTTTAGCAAAATAATACCCCAAACAGATCTTAACATATGTTTCTCTGTCATTGCTGGAGATAGTCTATGTCCCTTGTCCCTAGGAATCACTGTATGTCTCATGCAGTTTCTCTAGCTTTTGTGATAAAGAGCATGATGTTTTGCTGCTCTCAGAATGCAGAGTAGTGCTTCTTCGCCATAAGAAAAAACTTTCACTTAACCAGTTCAGAGGGTCCAGTGGAACAAAAAAAAAAGGTTGGATAAACAGTTTCTGAACTCTGAGTCATTTGTTACCATGAATCCAACTGTATGGATGAATGTGAATTAGTTTTATAAATACTAGCTCTGTTAGGGTGCGCTCCACTGTGAATGCATTCAGCAATATAAATCAGAAAGCATTTAGGCCCACATGTATGTATATGTACAAGCACACACCTACAACCCTTTTCTAAACCAACAGAACTGTGTACAGCATGATTCTCCCAAGATCTAAGTTGACAAAGATTCTGTTTATTAACACACATCCCTGCCTCATGGCAGAAAGCTAAATGCCTCATTACCCAATTATGCATACAAAATAACTCTGCATCATTCTCATTTTTATAAATGAAGCACTGAGGCAAAACATAAATTGATTGCTCAGAGGTCAAATTTTAGCTGACCCAGGATTGAATCCCAGCCCAAATCTTTATGTACCAGATGATCCTTCTATAGTTTGGCTCTGAGGTCTAGTTCATATAAATGGAGAGAGGAGTTTTTCCTGAGAAAAAGATTCTGTAAGAGCAATGGATCTTTGTAAGATCACATACTGTCTTTAAACTTGAGTCTTTGAAGGCCGGAAGAAGAATGCAAGACAAGATTGAACATATGAATGAGAAAGTGGGTATTTGAGAGCTGTTAAGGGAGAAATTTCACTAAAGGGAGACTTAAGGTAGGAACACAACACATTAATGCTAATGTAAAATGGGCATAAATGAGGGGAAAAAGAAGCACCAAGTAATTTCATCTTGCATGCACTTTAGTTGTTTGCAACGTTTGTGTCTATGAACCAGTAACCCATAATTCATCACAGAAAAAAAAGAAACAAAAAAGTGAATTTGTCTAAAATCTAAAAAATTAATTTGTCTGTTTAATATTTGGAATAAGAGAAATTGCATTCTGTAAGTTTCTTTTCTTTTCTCCCTTAGGGGGACGTAGCAAATTTTCTCAGATGTAGAAATATATTCCATTACTGCATCTCCCCAGCTATTTTTCTGCAACACTGGTCATATTTTAAATGCAACTAAGCATCTGAATAAAGTATGGAGAACTTCTAAAGTGACAAATGAATGAATCCAGACACTTTCAGTGCTTTCTGTTCTCTAACTCAGTTTGTGCTGATTTATTCAGGATTCTTCACTTCAGACAGTTTTCATTCATTTCATCATCCTCTCATTGACCCAAAGATCTTTGAATTTGCATATCAACTTCTTGTGTGAAACTTTATCAAAGTCAAACAGATCTATAGCATGCCCTAATGTCTCTAATTTCTATGTCCCACTTGCTCCTTGATTAATTCTATCACGTGCTTCTGACAAGATCTAATTCTCTAAACGCATGGCTCTTGGCTACTGTGTAAGAGACTTTTATCTAACATGCTAACAAGTTCATCCTTTATGAATAATTCTAAAAATCTTTCCCAAAACAGCAGTTAATTCTGCTGGCCTGTTGTTCTCTGCTTCACAACCTGAGTTAACTGGCAGTGAACAAAATGTCAAAATTACACAATTCTGGCAGTTCTGATCAAATGAAGATGTCCTCCCAGTGTTTTGTACCCGCTTAGTGTTACATCTATAAGACAAGGTTTAGGATGTGCCTTGTCATTTGATCTGCTGTGGCATCAGTGCAAGACAGAGGCAGGGAAAGAGACAGCAAATAAACTTACTTCAAAGGCTCTTATGTGAAAGAGGATTTAGGGAGCAGGGATTTCTTTCCTGAGATGATATCACTTTCACAGAGTTGTAGGAAAGCATGGACAAAAACAACATGAAAAGATAAACCAGTAACTCACTTACCCAAGTCACATTACCACTGTATCTTGCCAGACAGTTTTTGTCTAACCTGTCTTTGAGGACATACACTGACAAATCAGCATAAGCTTCAGTCCAGTACAGAGCTCCATTGCCTTCTTTCTGACAGAAAGCTTTTTGGTGGAACTCTTTACTGAAAGATAAAAATATTCTAAATGCCTTAAAAAGTAATTAAAGTGCATTCAACATTTAAATCAAAATGACAGCTGAAGGGCATCATACTGACACATGAGAGCTTGATCTTTGAACACAGGAATTCCCTAAATTTCAGTTAACTATATTTCTGTGGAATGCATCAAGAACCACATTTCTCTATGCCTATTTTTTGCACTCTTTCTCTAAACACTCACTGCTTGTTAGTGTTAGGGGCAAGATACTGAATCAAACTGACTGCTCATGCACTATCGCAGACTTTGTGTTTCTATGATCTTGCTCCTCTGCACTGGACTCTCTCAAGTGGGTCTCCATGTTTCCTGAAAAATGACTATCAATTCCAAAGCTCTCCAGGTTACACTGGTAAAAGCTCAATGTTGCAGTCAAGCTGCTGTCATCTTGCACAATGTGGGTCTGCACTGCCACCTCCCCTGTCACATTTATATTTCTGCTTGTTGCATAGCGGCTCTGGAGATCATGGATTCTCGATGATGGCCTAAGAAATGCTTCTTTACACTGGCACCCTCTGTCTATCTGCAAAAATATCCTGTTTTCCACAAGGGTTCTTGGAATGATATCTATTATCTGCAGTTAGCTCATTTTTTGCAGTAATTTTTACTCCTTTTAGCCATGGTTATCTACTTTTTGTATCAATATTATTTTATCTGCTCCTTTGTAAGGACTCCAGTGAAACAGCTCATCTCCTTTAGAACTGCTTGCCCTCACCTAGGAGAAAGAGTTCTATACTGTTTTTCAGGGACTGATTTTTTCCCTCTTTCTTCTTTTATCACCAAGGCTACAAGCCTTGGCAACAGGGAAAACAGAACATCTATTTTTAGAACCAATGAGTGAGAAGTGCAAAGACCTAGAGATGGACCAATTAGTAACTACTCTGTATCTCTAACATTCAGTTTTGGATGGAATAGAAAAAGGCAAATCTGAAGATCATCTGCATGAGATACTGGAAACAATGAGAGCAATCCAATACTGCCCACGGGAAATATATAATGACAAAACAGTATGGGATCTAAAATTGGATCCTGTAGAATCCCAGCATTAATGACTGCTTCATTAAAGAGGCTTGACTGAAACAAGCAGGCTCCCTGAAAGAAATACAATTCATGAAATGCTAGATAATCCAGAAGAGATAGTTAATCTCTGCTGTAGCAACTGATGTTCCTTTGTAACAAATGCTGCAAACAAATACTAAAGAGTGGATTAACATGGTCTTTTTTAGTAAATATGTGATGAGAGCTCTGCTGGATACTTCTATTAAGCATCTGGGGTGAATGACATTTGAAGTCGGTGCTGAAATTTCTTGCACATGATTACTAGAGGATGTTCTTCTACCTGCATTACTACCTCAAATTGAATAAATGGATGCTAAAATAGGCTGTGTGAAAACCAATTCTCCATAAGAAATACTGATCAATTCAGGCTGTATCACAGTTAAATCCAAACATGTAAAATGAAATATGGTTACACAGATATAATACAGGAAATGATCAACTATTTGCAGGGAATCAAATTAGTACAACACTGATTACAAACAACCACTTCAGATTAAATGCTCAATCTTCTATTACTGTTTTGCTGAATAATAGGTTAGTTGAAAGCAGGCCTAGATCTAATTTTTCCACAAGAATTTATTCAAGATGCTGTATTATTCCTTTCTTTGGGGAAACAATTGATTTTGAAAACACATTACTATTTATTCATGCTTCCCAGACAATTACAGCTAAAATTTCTAGTACTTGAAATTGTATTAATGACATACCAGTAAATACTGAGTGGCAAATAAACACAGCTTTAACACCATTGTTCTGCACACAGTCTGAATACAGGAAGAAGTAAGAACTTATTAGATGGGCAATGAGCCTTACCAAAACAGGACGAGCAGTATTTCTGGGATTAGGACTGTCACTCAGATCTTTCTGGAGACTTCTCCTCCTGTAGTTTTGCCTAGACAGTTTAAAGGTTGAGGGTTTCACCTATTGTAATGGTAATTAATTGAGGAGAGCTTCCTGCAGATCTGAGCCCTCTGATCTGCCTGGAGATTCTTTCTCACTCTTCTCAAATGTTAATATTTAAATCTTTACCATCCCCATTATACTTCTCAGCCTTTCACAGTTAGGCAAGTTTTAATTTCACCAGCAATCAGACTGTTCTCATCAAAAGGCTTCTGGGCAATTCCATCTGTCACAGGAGCAACAATTCACTCTCATCAACCAGGCTCTTCCAGAAGCAATTTTGGCTCTCTGCATGGGAAGTATTGAGTGTACTAGTGAAAAACAGATAATTGTGACTCTTTCTTGGTGATTACATTAATTAGCTGAAAATACAGAGGGAACATTAATGTCATCTTATTTAAAAAAATTGCGAGAAAAGGAGTTTGATGGTCAAGACTCTAGAATGAAATATCAGCAACTCATACTACCACTCTTTGAGTGTCCTCAAAAATTACGGTATCATTACACCTAAACTTATCCTGCTAATTACTTTTTTGTGGTCCTTGGGTCAGGGACATGGTGTGTTTGGTGCAGCCATCACTGCTCTGTCACAAAGACTTCCAAAGTACAGAGAAATTGAGAAGAGTTCACTGCAGAATTATGAAGAGATGGCACTAAAGATACTCTGCTGATGCCCTGGAAGTTCACCGACGTAGTTATTCAATTTATTGGCTAGCAAAGGACTGTCAGAAGGGGAAGGATTCAAATCAAGGGTGTTGAAAAGATGAACTGTAATATAAAATGCTGCTCTTATGCAGTCCTTTGAAATAACAGGGTTAGGACTTTTCAGTGTACTGTTCTTTATCAGCAAGGGAAAAGAGCTATAGAAATATATATAGAAATATATGTATATATAACACACACATGAATATACACTCATATGCTTGCATATGTTTGTGTAAGTACAAGTTCCAAGGGAAAAAAACCCTCACATTTATGAGGAACAGGGAAGTGACTAGTCCCGTGTCCCACACCATCAGTCTGTTATCAACCAAGACCAAGCACTGAACTGCTGGGCAGAGCACACTTTAACAAAGGCAGTTTCTCACACCCTGAATGCTTCAACATAATTTCTCACAGCTGAAGTCCCCTAGGCACAGAGCAACTGGCATTTAGGATTCATGGAACTCACCCTCTATATGGCACGTGTCCTTCCCACCTCTGCTTCCTCCCACAACGTCATTATAAAGCTGACTCCAGCTGCTGTGGCCAGGTCACAGCTGTTCTCCCCACAGCTCCTAATTGTGAGACCAGATCTGAAGAATGTTTAGAGACAAATATATGGCAGGATGAAAACCAAACAAACATAGCAAAACAACAAAAGCAGAAAAAAATCCTACCTAATCGATCACCACTGAGAAACTTCCAGTCATAATCCTTGACAACTCTTTCAGTTTCAAGTATATCCTTTAATTTGTAGATTACAATGAACACTTTTCTGATTAGTCTAAGCTCTGCTTTTTATACACTGCAGCTGAATCAGTGCCTACATTCCAGAGCTAACACTGTATATAGATAAAGATTTCAATAGATTTTGAAGGTTTTAGAAAACATTGCATATTTTTAACCTGTCTTTGGGACATTCAAAATACTGAATATTCAGCAGTCATACATCATAAATGTCTGGCCAGACTTGAAACAAATCATGGAAGCAAGAATGTTGTTTATTTTCCTCATCCTTCCATCAGGGCCACCTAATAGGTAAGAGTTCTGCCACAAGACAGAAGAACATCTTGTTCAGTGTCAGAAGAAAGCTTGTAACCCCAAACCCCACTCTCATGACCTGAACCATGCCCCTTGCTGAAAACTAAGCAAGCTTCCTTTCCTGCTTACTCAGAGTGTGGTGTTGTTCATTTTCAAATGGGTGGCACTCTTCCCATCTACTCCAGTTCATAGAGCTGGCTCCTGGTTTGCCAGCTGATTCCACCTTCAAAGGATTACATTGTTTTCATCTTGAACTCTGGAAACAAGGCAGTTTTTTAGTGCTTTCAGCCATACTTATGAGCCTGGGTGGTACAAGCAGGAGATCGGTTGCACAGGTCTTTTGTGCTTTTATAGGGAAATAAGCTCACAAACTGAAGGGGCTACAGTTCCACAGGGTTAATTGGCTTTCAAGTTTGAGCCTAAATCATACTATGCATTATAAAGTTTATTTAAGGTCTCTGAATGATCACAAGGCCACCATCCTTTGTCTCTTTGCAGCCTCTCCCCTAAATATCTCTATTTTCAGGACTAGTTCTCCAAAAATTCTGAAATAAGCAGTGATCGGAAAATTTGCTGAGTCTCTGGGTTAATATTCTGACTTGCCACTGATATTGGCAAGCAAAGGTATTTGAGTATACTGTTCACTGATATAATTGCCTTGAAAGAATAAACCCAAGGCAGAGCCCTAGTAGGTCATGAGCTTACAGTTTTAAAACTTTATTACCCATTAAAAGGCAAGGTCACAAAACTGCAGTTTCCCTCAACATTTTTTTAAACTGTCAATCACACCTAGGTATATAGTAAATAAAGTTGAACTGACTGCTTTACAGGAATGTACCTGGCTGGAGGAAACAACATTGTGAGCTATTATTAGACCATGGAGCTTTGCAAACAAAGTTATTCACTTGATCAATAGCCCAGCTCCAGCTGCTTTGATTTGTGATGCTGATTACTTAATAATAGGGAAATATGCAGCTTCCTGAGGACATGACCACCAATAAATCTAATTTTTAATTAGACATGATCTCAAATAGTAGGGGTTTTTTTAACTAGCATATCTGGAAGGAAATAGAGAAGAGTTTTGCAAAGGAAGTTTAGAGGTGGTTACTTTATAAGCAACCTGAAAGGGGAAAAGGGGTGTAAGGAAAAGGCGATACTGAACTTTGAGATCAGTATCAGCAGGCACCTGACACTGATCAGCAGGCAGGCATCACAATAATTTAATTTTTTTTTTCTCCTTTTTGAAGTTTCTGAGAAGTTTTTATTAATGCAAAAATTCAGGTCTATTTGGGTTATACAGTGATTATGTATCTACAGAATTTCTCTTAGGAGTATAACTCCCTGCATTTTATCAGTTTTATATGACATACAAGAGAGAGGGAAAGTAATAACAAACAAAAAAAAATTCATTACACTTGGCACTCTCAGAAAAGGTGTTACACCTTAGTCCACTTTATCAGCTATTTCTCTGACAGCATAATACAATGGTGATTCCCTAAAGTAGAATTTCATCATGACACAAGGGCTTCTGTCACTTAATTCTTGGTCCTTGTATTAGAAATTATACAAGTGTAGAGAAAGAGCTTCTTCTGTCTGCAGAATCAGTCTTTCATGGCCATTACAAAGAGTGATAATTGAAATGGGACAAATGTGTACACAGGTAGGACAGGTCTTTAGAAATACGATTCTGTATAGCTGGTTTGGGCTTTCCTTTGTTTTATGCATCATACAGAGGAAGCCACAACCTCACAGTTACTCACTGTTCCCTGCCAGCACTTTTGGTAGGCTGATCATAATTTTATAAAAAAATACATCCATTTAAACCCTTATTTCATTAAGCTGTTTTTACCAACAATGACTTTTCAACATATGCATTTTTAGAAATTGTGGTCAAACACATGGAATGGTAGCTCTCTCTTCTCACCCAAACACATTTACAACCTTAGTTCCCATTTGTAAACACTCTGCATAAAGCATTTTTTCACGTGAAATAATCCCACAGTATGTGACCTTGCAATTTTAAACCTAAATTAGAAGCAGGGAGAAAGACACAGCACCTGTGAATCAGAATGGATTTTCCCAACAAGTTTCATTTCCTATCATACCCAATTCAAGATTAGAGACGTGATTCCATTTCGGAAAAGTACACTATTGATTGTTATCTTATGTCTTTCTCCTTTATTCAACATACAATATCATCTCAAGGACCCTGATCCATTTGCAGCTGTGTAACAGGTGAGGAGTTACATATATGCAGAGAATTTTCATAGTGAATTCTTCATTGTGCATGATGCAGGGTCATGGCTGTTCTTCATTCGTTTGGGAAATTGATTACACCTCTTTAAAGCCACTCAAGCAGCACAAAGCAGACAGAAGAATTACGAGCTAGTTTAGTGCACTTTACCTTGATAGAAAGAGCTTGTAGCTCAGAGAAGCAGGTAGGAAATTATATATACACATAGCCTTCAGCTCGAGGCTTTCACTGCAAGCTGCATGACTAAATCAGAGGCTTATTAGTGCCTTGCTGATGACTTTGCTTTGAAAATGTACTGGGGGAGGAAAAACATTGTTTGCTACTGGCTAGGGGAATGTGTAGCTGGAATATTTATCAAACCACTCTAACTGGTTGACATATGTTATTCAAAGAGCAATCTTAAAAAAAATGGATTGAGGTATAATAAATTGAGTTTATTATGCGAACTGATTGAGTTTATCCTGTGCTTGTTACACATTTTACATTTGCTAAAATTACAAGCAAGATTTCACACCAAATTTAGATTTGAATCCAAACCTAAATTTCATGCAGTATCTGAGGCTGGGCATAGGCATTCCAGTTTTGATATTTGGTAGCTTGTACATTATCTAAAAGATTAGGGCAATGTGGCACCCTGGCACACTGCTGTGATTCCCCCAGCCATGAACCAAGCCCCATGCAGCCACTCCCTCACTTCCCCACCAGTAGGACGGGGCAGAGAACTAGCAGGGCAAAGGCCAGAAAACTTGTGCATTGAGATTCAGACAGTTTAACAGAAAAATCAAAAACTGCGTGTACAAGCAAAACAAAATAAGGAATTAATTTGGTGCTTCCCATGGGCAGGCAGATGTTCAACTATCCAGGACAGCAGAGCCCCATCACACATAACAGCATCTTGGGAAGACGAACACCATCACTACAAATGTCTCCCCCCTTCCTTCTTCCAGCAACTTTACATACTGGGCATGATGTCACATGGTCTGGAATGTCCCTTTGGTCAGTTTGGGTCACCTGTCTTGGCTGTGTCTCCTCCCAGCCTTACAGGCACCCCTGATTTCCTCACCAGAATGGCCATATAAAAAGCAGGACTGGTCTTGGCTCTACGTAAGCCCTTCTCTCTATAAACATCTCTGTATTATCAGGCCTGTGCTCAGCACAAATTGGAAACACAGCCCCATATCAGCCCCTGGGGAGAAAATTAACTCTACCCCAGGCAAAAAACCAGCACACACATGGAACAGGAAAATTCTGCAGACGGCATATAATGATAATGGATCTGATCTGTCCTGAATATGACATTCCACATAGAGCTGACTGTGGATACAAGATGGGTGTGCCTCAAATATGTCAGCAACACCAAAAGTCATGAAACCAAAACCATCCAGGAACAAGTATGTTTAATTTGCTAAATGCCTCCTGCATTGTCCCAGACTCACTTCTGGGGGCAAGTTCCCTAGGATAAACACCTTCTGCTTTTCAAGTAGGAATACCAATCTGGGAGATAAAATACAATCAAGGCACCTAACCTGTAAGGTTTAGTGAGAACAAGATCAGACCAGATTAGACTAAGACAGAACACTATGTAGGAAGGGACCTCAAGGATCACTTGGTCCAACCTTTCCTGGTAAAAGCATCATCTAGACAAGATGCGGCAGTACCCTGTCCATCTGAATCTTAATATCCTCTGTTGGAGAATTCTCCACTTCCCTGGGGAGATTGGTCCAACGGCTGATTGTTCTCATTGTGAGCAGCTTTCTTCCCCATGTGCAATCAGAATCTCTCATGGAATAACTTGTACCCATTCCCTTTCCTCTTTTCCACATGACTATTGGTAAAAAGGCAGTTTTCATCTGTAGCCACCCCTGAATACTGGGACACGGTGATAAGGTCTCCTCTAAACCTTATTTTCTCAAGGCTGCCCAAACCCAGCTCTCTCAGCCTTGCCTCACAGGGCAGCCTTCCAGTCCTTTGATCATCTTTGTTGTGGCCCTTCTCTACATCCTCTCCAGCCTGCTCCTATGAGCTATGATCCCGAGGCACAAGGCCAGATCATCCTTTTAAGGCTGACACAGAAGGAGGAGATGTTTAGGAGGGTTGTATTTTAATCAGTTGTAGAATAGGGTCTGTAAATTTTTGAAAGTCAGTTTCATAATTTCCATGCATTTATAAAATCATTTATTCAATCTACAGTGCCCTGTTTCAGAAAGTCACTAAATAGGTCCTTGTTAAGACTTCTGGCACATTATTTCACTGTCAAGGATTGACAGTGTTCCCTCCCTTTCCCTGCCCTACCTTTTTCCCCCCCTGAGAACTGCTGTATAACTAGGACTTCCAAAAATATTAATTTGCCCTCTGCTTGTCAAAATGCGTGTAGTGTTTTCAAGCACTGACAGCAGATACTTACAATTACATCATTTGCCATTTGTTGGGGCCATTTCTTGCCCGTGTAAATAAGTATAGTAACACAATAAACTGGAAGAAAAGTCTGGTTTGAAAACTAGATGCCTCAATTGAAGATGTCACAGCAGAATCTGTACATCACTATTTAATAACAGAATGCAAGTGGCAGCATTTCAGACAGCAGAATATGTAGATTGTTCAAGCCTAAAAAAAAGACTGAGAGAATGTCAAAAGGAGAGATAAAACACAGTGACTGCTGTCATTCTATGACAAAAGCATTGTGTATACTGAATAGATAATTAGTGATTGTAAATATCCTGTGAGGGAAGAAAGATTTTGAATTTGAGACATCACTAAAAATACCTATTACATTTTTGTCAGTAGTGAAGTACAAGATAAACAGAAAGACCGAGGTAGCAAATAATTGAAAATACGTCATTAAATCAATTATAGGCATTCACGAAAAAAAACACTCTCCATTGCTTTTGAGAGGGACGTGCAGGCATGCAAGAAATCCAAACACATTTAAGAGAAGTCTAAGGGAATGGGACACTTTCAAGAGAAAATTAACGTACAGAACAGAACTAATCAGTCCAAGGAACAGACTAAGAGACAACACGACATAAGTATACAAATAATGAATAGCATGCCTAAAAAGAACCATGATATATCTACTTATTCATGATCATTCTGCAATTAAAACACCTCAGAGGTTTAAAAAAGTTGGGTGGCAAGATTTTGCAATGAATATGATGATCTTCAAGATGATCAAGAATGTTCAGATTCTGGGGACAATGAGGGCACTTTAAAGTGGGAAAACAAAGAGCATAATTGTTTCAGTTTGGGTATAATCCAAATTCAACTTTGTTTCTAGAAGACATTATTTTCTGCTTCATTCTGGTCATTCTCAGTGTCTCCCACTGCAATGTTTAATTTCCTAACTTATCTAGATCTGTAAGTTTGATCTGTTATGGTAATTCCATTGTGCTATAAATCAATTAAGCTATTAGCTTGTTGAGGATGTTTCTTTTTTTTCCTCCCCATGACAGCATTATTCTTTTTCTAGAACAATCTGAAGTCTTCTGGTAAATATTTGCACTACTCTGGAAAACAATAGATATGGTTGGAGGATGGAATTTCCATCTTTCCCCTAGAAGCAGGTACCATAGTTAGGTAAAATTGTAACAAGGAAAATTACACATTTGTGCAGAAACCTTAGTCTGAAGTTCCTTCTAAGGGTCCTTTTTCCATTGTTCCTTAGGCAGGCAACAGAGAGATGAACCATATTTGGAAGTGTAGACTGTGCCAGATGGAGCCGGCTGGTTTAAAAATCAAAGGGACACAAGGGCCTGTTTTCTGTAGGACATAAACACAAAATGTCCTGCACTGCCAGCACTTGGGAGCCCTCCTGTACCTTGGTGCAGCAGGCATCAGTTGGCTTTCAACTGCTCTGACGCCCACTTTGGCTGAGCTGCATCAAGTCCAGGAGCACCATCATCACTAAACGCTGCTTCCCAGTATTATTTATCAGTGGGTGTAAAGTACTGGTCTTAATTTGCTGTATTTAAAATTGTTAGGTCTAGTGCCTGAAATAATCAGTGAAAATCTCGCTGCAGGATGGTATGGACTCCACATGCCATAAGCATCAGTTCAGCATTAGAAAAACCCTCAAATTGACATTTCATGGTAGTTTTTTTTAAGAAGGAGTAATGGTGAAGAGAGGACAAAATGAGAAGAAGCCTTAAGCATTGAGTCTGAGAATCCCTTCTGTGTTAATACCCAAGAACTATTTGGGAGTCATTTAGAAGTCATAAGCACTATGAAGACTTACAGAGAACTGAAAGTATTAACTACACATGAAGGCCTCCCTCTTTCTGATAATAATGTCAGAAATCTCTTTCAAATTCTTATAAACATCACAAGATTTTTTCCAGCTTCTTACTGGACTCAACTCACTACTTTTTTCCTTCCCTTGTATAATAACCCCTCATAACTGGCAGTTAATATGAAACAGCCATACAGATAAAGTGAGTAATACTTAGCAGTAGGGGGTTCGATAAAATTCCTATTTGAACTGGTTTTTATTTTTTATTTGCATCCAGAAAAACTTCTTGTAATATCTTTGTCTAGTTAGGACTTGGTTTTTAGGCAGTAAGATGGAGAGTCCTTTATGAACTTGTAGATACACACTTAATATATACAATACACACAAAATATACAATCATTTTTCTGCAGTATTACAGTGATAAATAAGGGTTTCTTCTGTAACTCTGGATAGTTTTGTTACTATACTGTACTGTACAGGACTTACAAGAATATGGATGAGAAATGTATTCACAGACTACAGGTCTCCGACAGGAGGCTGTAGCCAGGTTGGGGTCAACCTCTTCTCCCAGGCAACCTGTGACAGAAGGATAGGAAATGGCCTCAAGCTGTGTCAGTTCAGGTTGGACATTAGGAGGAATTTCTTCTCAGATAAGGGTGTTAAATATTGGAACAAGCTGCCCAGCAAGGTGGTGGAGTCACCATCCCGTGAGCTGTTCAGGTTGTGGCACTCAGTGTCACATAGGTTGGACTCAATCTCAGAGGCCTTTCCAAGCTAATTGATTTTGTGTGATTCTGTACTGCCCGTGCTCCCTTCCTGCGCACCTGCTCACTGCCAGAGCATGGGGCACAAAAATGTTATTGATTTAGAATAAACACTAAAAACCAAAACATCGGTGTGTAATCAACATTATTCTCATACTGAATCCAAAATCCAGCTCTGTACCAGCTGCTAAGAGGAAAATTAACTCTATTCCCTCTGAAACCAGGACAAGCCAGAACCAGGCTGCACATACTATAGTTTTTCCTGTCATTTAAACTCTAAACATTTTTCTGAACTAGTTCAAATGGTGTGATCTCTAATTTACCCTTTAAACATATTTTCAAGTAATCAGTAGACTATGAGCATGAGCATGTGGTAATTTTTTGAGAATTTTTGAATTCTGTAAGGACAAAAATGTATCTAAATGCATTATCCTGAGCCCTCTTCATTTTTTCTTTGAGGGAGTTGTGTGGATTAATGTTATTGAAAACCATGCTATACAAATGGAACCACACCACTTGAAGAAATTAAGGATTTTGAAGGACTGGAAAAGCATCCCATCTTCCTACCATGACGACAGCAATATGTTCTGTTCAAGCTCTTGAATATGATCAAGAGGATCAGATGATAGTGTTGTTACTAATAGCTGCAGCCCCTTATCTGTTTGACTAGGTAAAGAAATCTATTGAGGAAGAATGTGATAGATCATACAAAACTGGTTTAAACTCAGAAACAAAGTACCATGAAACAAGTGGTGTCTCTCAGGAGTAGGTACTGGGACCAGTACTGTTTAGCATTTGCATCAATTACTTACTCAGTGGGATCCCTGGAAACATGCAGTGTCAAACTGGATGGGGCTCTGATCAATCTAATCTAGTTGAAGATGTCCTTGCTCATTTCAGGGGTTGGACCAGAGGGCCTTTAAAGGCCCCTTGCAACCCAAATTACTCTATGGTTCTACAACTTTATAAAACACTGTGTTTGAAGTTTGCTATAAATAATTGGGAAAGGAAGTCAAAACAGGGCTCTTCCCACAGTGATGCTTCTGAGTGATCTTTCAGAGTCCCTAAAAACAAAATCTGTTTGAAAGATAATGTGAGTGAGCAATGTGGTAGCACACTAGAGCCCAGACAAGTCATTGGAAGTGTAAGCCATTCAAGAGTTCCCTCATTTACTAGAACTTGCATCATGAGAAGAAATTTTATGTAATTAAAATAGTTACTTGTATCATACCTGTTTAAATGGCACTAGCAGAGTCCCTGAATGACAGATACCCAGTATTTCTGGTGTTGACAGATTTTCACAAAATGCCATTCATCAGTCTTGGCATAGGTACTCCTATCAAAATAGGAGCCACATTAATGCAACACATACATAGCATTTTAGGTTCAATCAAAGTCATTCTATTTTGAATTTTTGATTGACAGGCTCTTCTTTCTGGTCCCTTAACTCAGCTACATCATTATTAGCACCCACACTTCCAAACAACTTATCAGTAAATTCCTAGGTAGATCTAATCATGATTTACCCACACAAGAGGGTAAATATATTGTTTGTAATGCAGATTCATTAACCCCCTGCATAACAGATCACGCTGCTGTGTTCCAGGCATGTAGACCCTCCCTACAAGGAAAAGTTAAACTCTGCATCTCTTCAACAGATGCTGCAATACTCATTAATACAAACTTTGCAATGAGAAGGCTCTGCTCCAAGCTGGGCAAATGACAGAGATGGGTTTGTCTCTATGTACTTATCAGCAGAATACAGAATGATCTGGAGGCTTGGGCTGTCGTAACAGCTGCTTTCAAATCTTGAATGCTCATTTTGAAAGGAGGAGTTTTTAATATGATTTTTAATACATTTTAAAATGTAATTTCAAACCTAGAAAATCAGTACTGATTATTTGGTTATTAAAAACAAATAATAATAAACAGATTTATGTTCATTAGCATTTCTCACAAGTGGACCACATTCATCTGAAGGCAAAATGCACTTTAAAGAATCTTGTTGTTCTTAGCATGAGTTGTGAACTCATATAAATAAAGAAGAATGGTGTTCAAGCTTTGAGGATGGCTATCAGAATTGGTGTTCAAGATTTGAGGAGACGGCTATCAACTGGTAAATCAGAAGCCAGTAGCTTCAAAATACTGGCATTCAAGACTGATTTTTACAGCACAATATTTCTTTTCCTGGGTATGTACAAGTCATTCATTCACATATAAAATGCATGAAATGATGAAGCTCACCTTTTGGAAACCTACCTTGACTTCCACTTCAAGTAAGCTTACTCTCATCATCTCAAAGGCCTACTGAAAGTACAAAATGCAGAGTCCTGTACTTCCAAAATAATTCATGTTCCATTTACTTTTTTTTTAACCCATGCTAAGTAGGGATAAGTTTAAAACACACAGAGAATGTGAAAAGTACTGAAGAAATTAAAGGGCTTCATTGTAGATGACATTTTCACTAAAAGTTCTCTCACTGCTCTACCACTGCCACAATATCTGCCTAGCACTTTGCAGTCCTACTTTCTCAGTGGTGCTGATATTCGTGTACTACACAGCACCACTATCTGTGCAGAAAGCCTCATTTATTTTGTGGCACTTTGTCAGAGATAAGCTCAGTAAAAGCCATCCTGTTGTTTAGAGAGGGGAGTATGTCATTGCAGAAAGGACTGTGACCATTGCCTGCCAACTGTGCTGATAAAACATGAAGCAGGAATACAGCGAGGATTCAACTTTTGATCGTGACTCTCCAAAATAATGTTACACATCATTATACACATCACAGAGGAACAGACAATTATGCAAGATACTTCACAGAATTCATTTTTTCCTCTGGAATTGTTTGCATGTGAGACAGCATGAGGGACAGAAATGACAATCCCACTGCAGCAAGGGGACAACAGCGAGTTGTGCTCATTTCAATGCTTGAGAGCCCTTGTAGCAAAAAACCCAAAGCAGCAGCTATGGGGAGAGATGAAAGCTAGCACAGGCAGCAGTGTCAATGCTAATGAGGAAAGACTATCAATGCAAACTCTCTGTTGGCCACATCAGTAGGACAATAAAACTCAATCTGCTGAATGTTCCAAAAATAAAATGACAAATTACACATCATCCAACACTTCTAAGAGTATGACAACAGCTTTTATGCTTCCTGTAGAAAACCATATATTATTGTGGTACACATGTAAATACACATTGTGTATCACAGAGCCATTCTTCACCCATAAAAATGTGCCCAGTGAAGTCTGGCAGGCATAAATGAGAAAGTTTAAAAATCACCAGAAAAAATATCAAGGAAATTAAATGCACAATGGATATAATTTCTATTGGCTAACTTCACAAACCAATTGATGGACAAATATTAAAAAACATCTATACAGATGTCCTACAGATGACAAACAATTCATTTTTACTAGTGATCTGTACTGCTTGAGATTTTAAATTTGAATCAATAGGTGTGCTGCATTACCACCAAAAGCAAGATCAGAGAAAAGAATAAATGTCCCACTTACTGAGAGAAAGTACAGTGTCTCATGAAAGAGAATGATTATGAGAAGACCTGATTATAGGCTGATACTGCTGCAACTTAATCAAATATCATAGGTACTTTTATAGAGCAAAGGGGCAGCATCTGTATTATGGGGAAGAGAGTTTTGTAACCTGCGCCTTCCGATAACTCTCCCAACCAAAGTAGTGGGCGTAGGAAAACCTAAAGATCTTGCAAGAAGCTGCATAAATTTAACCCACTGCAGTTTGTGTCACCGAGTGATGTGTTTTGTCTTGGGAGAAGCACACTAATCACATCAATATTTCCATTTTGCAAATGTTTTCTTGATCAGCCTGGCACATGGAACACTCAACAGCACAACCACCATACTTACAAGCACTGCGCTGAACAAAAAGCTGATATGCAGACCTTGGTGAAGGTGCTGTTACTTAATCTCCAAAACAGGTCAGTAATTTGTCACATCAGCCCTTTTATGAACCATCAACCTCATTATCATAGTTCACTGCACAAGGTACCCTGGGGAGCCCAGGGCTAATAGTGTGCAGAGAAAGGTAAGACACACAGCCCAAACTCCCTCATTATAGATCCACTTTAAGGAAACACTTACATATTAGGGTGAAACAAGCATTACATTTAGAAAAACAAAAATCAATACAAGGAACCCAAAAGCTAAATGTGTTTTTCCAAGTAACACCATCAAAATTAACTCTGAGAAGCAGCCCAGGAAACTACTCATGTGACAAGTATCATTGATCTAGCTGTTAGCAAGCCTGTATGAATGGCATCATTATGTACTCACCCTTACTGGTAAAGAGACAGCATCAGAGAAGAACTGCATATTTGAACAGGAACATGCTTTAAAACAAAGGATAAAAAGGATCTTCAATTTTGCTTGTATGTCTCTATTATTCTCCAGGTGTAAATGACAGCAGTGCCTAAGGCCTCAAGCCTTTAAGTTGCTGGCTGTTCTGGGGAGCCCTAACTGCTTTTATTGAATTTATTGGAGCTGGGGATATTTAGTGCCTTCTTGGTACGATTGATACAATTTTCTCTCTATGAAACTTTGAAAATCTCTGGTACGGTAAAGCAGAGATAAGTTTGGTCATGAAACTTCATTAACATCACTGAATATTCTAAATGGGTTGCACCTCTATTTTTTTTTAATGTAGCCACTGGCAAGTAAATAAGAGGACCATCAGTCTTTTTCTTATGGATGAAGCTAGGTGAGAGGAAACTTAATGGCAAGACAATTTGTTGGCAATAACAAAACACTCCTTTTTCTTCAATAACTCAAAATAAATGACCCCAAAACCTCCAGTGCTTTATCTTTCGCAAACCCACTTGTTCTTTACTCTAAAATTTCATCTTAGCCCTAATGTCTTCTTTGTGGAACTACTGTAAGATTCAGTAGGAAAAGGGTAATGCATTAAGTGTCTGATATAACACTTTTGAGAATTTAACAGACACAAATTTTGTGTCAACTTTACATTTTCAGTTTAGATCTGAAAACAACTTACCCATAAGAGAAAAAAAGTATCTTGTTAAGACACCTGAAGGTCTGAAAGCAGGTTTGTTGCTCATTTCTACATATTTTATGGGTCATCATTTTTCTTAAAATTTAAGTGGACTCAGATCAAACTTCCCTCATACACATTTTATTTGTTGTCATAAAACACCAGTGATCCAAAATAGCCACTATGGAGAATTTTATTCTTTATAGCTTGCTGTGACTAGATGTACTAGCACTACTTTCTTTCAGAAAACAATGTTGAGCAAAAGGAGGTGGATGAGCAACAGGTCATAGAAGGCTAGACAAAACAAATACATCTCAAATACATTTCAATAACTTTTAAAAAAATATGGTAAAGCAGAGTTATCAAGTCCTGAAAATTTTGTCAGCTTGAAGTTTAAATTACACTGAGTTACATTAAGTTACCTTGAAGGCTGGAAAAGAATTGGAGGACCTACAAAACAGTAGTAGGGTTTTACTTCCAAAATTTAATTCTGCTTTACAGACTAGGTCAGACAGAAATGCAAGACAACAGTGTAATTTTTGGTTAGCTGCCAGCGCACTGGGAGATCATCCACACCCATTTTGATTTTGTTTGCTTAGATGTGCTGACCTTAACTGACCTCACACTCTTCAGTACATTATTTTTAGTGATGCTTTTCCCTGTTTTCTTTTCCATGTACTGCATTGGAAGCAGAGCAATTAGAATTGAAATACAGTAGGTTTCAAATCACAGGAACCAAAACAAGAGATAGGAAAATAAGATTTCCCATGTTCTTCTACCAATTTGTACCAGGTAAGCCTCCAGCTCTTCAGACCCCTTGTTTCTATTGTGGTACGATGGTTTCAATTTTAAATTGTCAGCCAAGCATCCTGCTGTACAAAGGGGTGGCTCTGCTACCCTCCACCCTCCTTTCTTTCAACACTTCTGAGGAGTAACAAGTTCAGGAAATCACACTGGGAACTCATGGAATAGGGGTTCCCCAAACCACCTCACTGTGGGGTCAGCCAAACCCTAGAGCCAGCCCAGAGGAGTCAGATGGGACCGTGAATACAGTGTGCTACAGTGAAAGTAGCACAAGAAGCCCCCTGTTTGGTCCCAGCTTCTCTTGGAGTGGCTTACTAGCTGAAGGCAAGCTCTCAGAAAGCCTATTTCTCTTCAGAAAAGTTCCTTTATAAAACACAGAATTATTTGGAAATGTGTCCTCTAACAGTATTAGCAGAAAATTTCAATGCCTCCTCTAAAACATCCTGGTAAGGTCAACATATTGATACAAACAGCATTGGTGCTTCCTTCTTACTGTTACAGGTGATTTTCTTATTTCCCCTACTCCTTCTTTTTTCTCCATGCCTACACATCATATTTCAGAATGTGGTGGTCTAAACTGTGGTGTCAAAATTCACATTTTACTACTAGGATCAGTAGTTTGATTATTAACATATAATCTGGCAAACTTTCAATACCACTGAGAATCAGACTCCCTTAAACACACAAAGTAATTATCTGCCTTTGAGCTTTGCTTGTGAAAGTCTGTTTTCTTCCCATAAGGAGCTGACAAGAGGTGAGGATGTCTACTACTACCTTCACAGAACCTGAATAAATGTGTTAATTTACTTTTCTTTAGCTGGCCCAAAATAATGAAAACAGTGTCTTGCTTTGGTTTACTGACTCTTATCCCTGAGGCAGAAGAAATACAAGTGAAGAAAAAACTGTGACCAAATCTTAGAAAGTGTAATGAATCGATAGGACTGAAACGCATTGTGAGCTGCTCTCATATTTGTGTGATAGTTCACATAAAAAACCCCATCAGAATAAATTGAAAAATGCATCTACTGTCTCCAGCATTTCAGATCTTATATGAGGAGTATCTCAAGTTGCACAAAGAAAAAACTGAAACAACATACAAAAGGGAAATGTGTGATGTCTGCGATAAAGATATTTCAGATATGATTGAATGAAAGTTTTTTTTTTTAAAGTAGAGTTATTCTTGAGTAGCACGAGGCCTTCTCTCGCCTCTTTGCCCTCTTCTTCAGCACTCAAAGCCCTGGCAGAAGTAATTTTGAAGTTTTCTCTTGAGACAAGAGTGAGACAAATCACAGAACCAATAGCCTTGATTTAATTAAAAGGGAGAAAATTTCTTTTAAAGCACTCTCCTACTTGAGGAACAAAGGACACAAAAAGCAGAGTAACACCGGTGGGGCTCACAACATTCGCTGGGAACTGTGAAAAACAAAGCACTCGGTGCTGACGATAGCACAAAAGGGAACAACAAAAGCAGCGGTACCTGATGGTGGGAGCCTGGCGGAGCTCGGAGCGTTCCCGGGTGCGGTGGCGATGCTCCACTCAGTTTTCCTGGGAGCGCTCCCGAAGGGCAGGCCGTGCCTTGCCCAGGCCCAGAGGTGCCCTGGGGATGCGCCGCGCCCTCAGCCCTCAGGCGCCCCGGGACGGCCTCGGGAAAAGGAGTTCTGGGCGCCTGGGCTGGGAGCGAAGCGGTGCTCGCTGAGCGGACATGGGGCCCTGTGGCACTGAGAGGAGGGACAGGAGGAAATCCAAACTTCACCTGCCTTCTTGCTGCCTGTACTCAAGGCAGGTGCTTGGGCACGTTCTCCTGTGTTCGACTGTTTCCTGGTAGAGCCCAGGCTGTGAGTTCTTTGGATTTGAGGGGAGGGAGAGCTTGGGACAGAGGCCCAGCGGGGCACGTGCCATCAGGCGAGGCTGGAGGAGCTTTGCCGTGTGCTGCGCCCAGGCTGCAGCGGACCGTGTGGAATGGCGGCGATTCCCCTGCGCCCCCTTCACCCTTCCCGCAGCACCAGGGAGTTCTGTGGCTCCTTCAGCTGGGAGGGCACAGACAA
Organism: Melozone crissalis; assembly: GCF_028551555.1. Lineage (NCBI taxonomy): Eukaryota > Metazoa > Chordata > Aves > Passeriformes > Passerellidae > Melozone > Melozone crissalis. Next base: position 45,217,110 of record NW_026535784.1, on the reverse strand, counting down.
GCCTTCACGCTGAAATAAACAAAAGGGCGAGGAGACTTCTTCTCCTTTTTAATGCCTTTATTAAAAGTGATCAGCTCAGGATTGGGTGGCGCGACGGGTCTGCAGTCTCCGTCGTCTTCCCGGGCGACTCAGAGGAGGAGGATATGCGCAGCTCTGTCCACAAGGGGCAGAGCTGGGGATCACGTCCTCGTGGGAGCCTTTAGGGCCTGCTGATCTCGTCAGATGGTACTTTTGTTGGCTCAGTCGGCCTGGTCTCACCGCCGGGGGCTTCTCCCGTGGTCAGGGCGAGAGGGTCCGAAGGTGTTCTGCATCTCTGCAAGCTCAGCATTCGGCTCCTCACGTCTAGACATCACTCTAGTCTCTCAATTCTTAGGTGGCTCGTTGTTTTGGGGTTTTCTCCGTACAGCGGGGGACCCATGCTGCATTGTGGTCTTGGAGTCACTTTGCATAGCCCCCCCCACCTTCTCAGGTCTCTTCTACTGTTCGGGAAGGTTCCCACCCTTCTGGGAAAGGTACAACTTAGCCTTGGGCGAGGCTCTGCTGATACAAAAGGAGCGATTAGCCACAACGACTCGTGATTACAATAACAAAACACAAAGAACTTCGGCAGCTACCCGTGGTCTGGCTGCTTTTTGTAACTTTTTCTCACAAAAAAAATATTACCCGAATTTTGTTCATAACAACAGGAGTTCTCCACGGGCTGCAACTCCGTGCAAGCTGGCCGCATCAAGCTGCAAGCCGCTTGTTTCCCCAGCCAAGGCAACGCTGACCTGGGCGAGGCGAGGGCAGGCAGTGAGGGCCTCTCCCCACGGCCATGCTGTGAGCGCTGAGGGCCGAGACCTCCAGGCCCTTGTGCTCATCCTCCCGTCTAGTGCTACTTGCCATGCCTGAGCTAATTATTCAAGATGATTAGATTCGAAGCCAAGGTTATGGAGTGGCACTTCCTCCATTTCCAGAATTTTTTTTTCTTGAAGGTCAGGTAATTAGATTACAGTGCGTTGCCTTGTATAAAAATTTTAAATCTTATTCCTGTATGTTTACTGTCTACTTTAGATCACTGTGCCTATGAACTCTACTGAGAAAAAGTTCAATATTTCTGTATTACCCTTGAATAACTAAGGCATAAGCTATGTAAACCAAGAATTTTTTGAGCTAAATCACATCAAAAGTCCATCTACTTCCCAAATATTGGGTTGCAGTAGGAGCAAGACCAGCTAAAGGATACTTCACATACTCTTAGCCTTGTTGGTATTTTCAAGAGACCTGCTAGACTAGAAGTTGTTCTGAGTATTTAGTAACTGATTTTTTTTGTCTATCATCCTTGAATTTATCTAGTCTTTGACTTGAATCTTTTCTTAGTGAGTTTCATAGGTGTGTTTTGTAAATTTCTTAGTCAGTTTCATAGGACTGTCTGTCTATGAAATAGAAAATGCTTCACTATCTACAGCCAGCTGTGTTTCCTGTAAAGACATAGTGCAAATGATGAACTATCAATATAAAACAGCAGCTTTTTATACATAAGTTGACTAACTTTTGCTCATGTTTTGCAATAAGGAAGAGATAAGGAACAATCAGAAGCCCTTTCCTCTGAGATTCTTGGTGTGTAAACAAGTGCTTCGATACCCAATGCCAGTTCTGATTTCCCTCGAGACTGCAGAATGCCAGGCTAAATTTTTTTAACATTGTAAAATATTTTAACATTTAAAAATATTTTAACATTTTTATCAAATTTTTGCTCCCACTAGGTGGCATACATTGTAAATGCACACCAGTAACCTTTGGGGGAGAGCAACTCATTATAAACTTCAGCAATCATAGATTGTATCTTCTTTTTTTTTTTTTTTTTTCCTTTCCTAGCCCATGCTAGCTATTTTAGTTACAATTCAAGACTCCTGACACTGTTTGTCAATGGATGTAAATAAACAAGCCTTTTTACTGTTAGTCAGCACAACTCACAGGGTATGAACACCTTAAATTAGTTGTTACGCCAAAGATTTAACCAAAATTGATTCCAACTCGCAATGTAAAAAACAATACATGTCAATTTGGGAAATTTTCTGTCTGTTTTCTTTTCACTGTCCCAGTCTTGTTCTTTATTCATGAATGCATCACAGTCCCTAATTGTTTCTGTTGTGGTGTTAGAAGGTGTTTGAAGAAAATTGGAAGAGTGTATTTATTTTTATTACCTCGCTTAGGATGTGGTACCTTTATCAACTGCAGTGCCTGCCTATTTATTAAGTTGGTATTAGATGAAGGAGTCAGTAAAATAAAAATAAACAAAGAGCACAGCAGACATTAGTGTTCAAAACCTTTGTTGTCCTCACTGTTTCTCTTCAATTACTTTTTCCATGTGTAATCTCATTGCTATATATACCCTGCCACATCACCTCTCTGCATTTGGAACACCTTGCCACTCTGTTGTTTTAGCAAACCAAAATGCAAACAGCTTTCTGCATGTGTGTAAAGAGTATAAATTAAGAAGAAGCACTTCTTTTTTTTGGATATCATGAAGCTTGCAGTAGGGATGATTACCCAAACACCCCAGTTCAGGCACAGTGTTTATGAAAAGGCAAAGAGACATTGGTAACTGTGAGAGGGATGTAAAAACCTCATGCAAGTGCTGAGGTAAAGAAGGTTGCCTCCTCCTTGGGATAAAATGCTAGTGGTGGAAGAAGTATTTTGCATTTGTTAACTAGATTGTGACTGGGGTTTTTTTTAGGTGTGGATCCTGGTCTGGCACATCAGCATAAATCAAGAGCAGCATCATGGATGATTTTAGGCTCACACTGGTGTAACCCCAAGTAAGTGAAAGAAGAGCTACCTCTGCTGACAGTCAGTTTTCCAGAGAGAATCCCTGACTGTTCAGGCATGGTGCTTTCTGCTCTGTGTTGTGTAGAGGGGAGCAAGGATGCATCTATGTCAGATGCAGAGAGGGAGGAAGGGGAATGTGCCTGAGTGTATTGAATCATCACTGCTCTTAGGGGGCAATTGGAGCAATGCTGGTACTCGTTATCTGATACAACTCAGGTTTTAAATTGCTGTTAATTTGACCAAGTAATCCTTAAAGACCTTCTCTCTGCTGCGGGGAATCTTAATGTCATTTGCATTTTATTTTATTGATAGAAGATCGCAAACCTCTTGCAAATGTGGGCCAATAAGCCAGGAGTAGTAATATAAAATTCAGTTAGACTGCAAGGGGAAGTACTTGTTTATAAATAATGAGGAAAGACCACCGGTCTACTTCGTTCCCCTTTTTTCCCTCTCCAATTTCAGATGAAATTGAAAGGAAACTTGGTTGCTAACCAAAATAGAAATACTATACATGCATACATGTAATTCAAACAGGATTTATAGACTTCTCAGAGCATTGCTATCAGTTTGAGAGCTTGGAAATTTCAATTAAAGTAAATATGCTATCATTAATTTTAATCATTAATAGGTGGAGATTGGGGAATTAAAATTCCTTTTACATTATTTTACAAAAAGAATTTTTTTCCAAGGCATATTTTTAATAGTGGCTCTTTATTGGATTCTTTATAAGATGAAAGAAGCTTATACTGTGAGAGCACAAAGCACATTATCTTTAAAATTCTAGCTACTTTAGGAATGCATTAATAATTTGTTGACGTTGCTTGTAAAAGTCTTGGCTGTATGCTTTCTCCTCTGCTCCTTTTTTCCCTAAACGGCTGCTTTTTTCTCTTTGAATCTACTATGTAAAATATTCTAGGGGAAAACTTTTGTTGTTTGTAAAATTGTTACAGTAGTAACAGTAACATTGTTTGGACTTCCAATGAAATCCGTGGGACTAGCACGCTCAGTGACTTAGCTTGGCTTCTTCCATGGCTTTCTTCTCCCTGTTTTTACCTTCTGAGATACTGCTTTGGTGGGATTTAGATGGAATGATTAAAACAAGCAAAACTTGCTGTCATTCTTTCTTTATGCTATGAAGATAGAGACCAATGCAAATCCCTCAGTTGGAGCTACTGCCCACACTTGACTTATGCTTATGAATTCCATAAAGAGAATATTGCATTACAGTTTCAATCCCCAGTTTCCAACTGCAGACGTTGATATTGCTAGAGTTAGCTCAAAGCTATCAATCATTAGAAAGCTTATTGACTGTTCAAAATAGTTCTATCAATATCTCATTTGCTGTCTGATCTAATGCACAGGCTGTTTAATGCCAATGCAATGGCTCCATCTTTCAAATGATAAGACATAATTTCTTTCAAGCTTACATTTTTATGTCTGGCCCATTGAGTCAGATGGATGTGTTTAGCCTACTTTGCTGCTAGGCTGGTATCTGCAAAGAAAAATTGTTCCTACAATGTATGTTTCAAGTACATGTAATAAGAACATTTGAAGAAATACCTACTTTGATGAAGTACTACTCAAAGTTAGGCTTTTGGAGCAGATTAATGGAGTCAAGGTTAAACAGTAAGCATTGCCTTTATTGGATCGAATCCAAAACAGTATTTAACTAAACCTGATCTAGCTGAACCAATAAGATAAGGCAAGATGGTGAAAAAACCCAGCTCTAGATCCTGCTCTGGCTTTGCACCCTTATTTGGGTCTACTGACTTGTTCCAGAACAACAGCATGCATGGAGGCAGCTTTGCCCTGTCTTTTACTGCAATCAATGAATGCCAGATTGTGATTTGAGTATCAGGCCTGGGCAAATCCAAATGGTGCCCAGCTCTCTCAAGATTTCCCACACTGCATTTCTAGGAGCCAAGCACAGAGCACGTATGCCGATTCTCTGGAGCGGATGAAGCAGATGGACAGAGATGTATTTCCATCCTTTGCAATTCAATGGCCAGCACAGCTGAGCTAATGTTTAGGGGCAGGAGGGGTTAATGATTTGCTGCTGGTGGAGGCCAGCAGCTAATTACTTTCTGTCTCCAGCAACGGGGAAGCAGGATGGAATAGCCTCTGTCTAATTTGCAGGCATTCCTGTGGAATGCTCCAGTGCAGAAACATGCTGCTCCAGGCTCTGTCTTGGTGACATTGCCCAGCCCTCAGTAAAATATGCAAACACTTCTCAAGTCTTAGGGGGATAAGGAGACTTATCCTCTGTAGGAAGTCTATGGTAATAACAAACTTTTCAATATATCCTGGCATCTGAATAGGAAGAGGAATTCAGAAGGAAGCAAATTTTCGCAAAATTGTACAAACATTCAATACAGTTTTCTAGATATACCCAAACCAAGGGCCTGTGTGCCTTTGCATAACTTTGTTAACTAATTAGCTCTTCTTAAGTGCAAGTATGATGTTGAAACCAAAAGGTTTCTTCTAAGAGTCTGGGTTTTCAACATTTGTTTAGGATAGAAGAACAGACAGGATAACAGGAGCTGATGTTTAATCTCAGCTGAATCTGGGATGAGCAGTCATGCAGTGAGATGGCTTCTTTTAAGATTACCTACTGATACACAATCTAAAGATGGCCAACAACAGGCATTCTGAAAATCTTGGTTTCTTCCTCTCTCCCCTAAGAGCAGATCAGGGTGGTCAATGCCAAGTATTTCTTCTGAAATAAATGTAAGGTTCATAATATTTTCAGGAATTGGAATTAAAATTTCACAATTGCGAATCTCAGAGATTGCCTTTAGGAAATGGCCTCTCAGTTTTATAATTTCAAAATGTTTCCAGCATGTGTTTTTATTACTTTATCGTGTGTTTTCTCCTTTTAGAACTAAGTATGAAAAGCTAGGATTTTAAGTAGGTTTTAATAAGGAATGCTTAAAAAAGTTTAAAAATACTAGCACATTTCTACAATTGCAAAAAACATATTTAAGAAAATATAAATTTGAACCTATTTGTTTTGAATCAGAACAATCCCTTTTTGGGCAGGAAGAGAGTGGAGAAAGCAAACCCATTTAAATACTGGTGGAATCAGACTCTCTAATGAATAAATATTTGCTGCTATCAGGAAAAATAATCAGGGCTCAACAAGAGTGTCATGCTTTTTTTTACTATTTGTTGGTTTTGGGGTCGTTTTGTGTCATGTGTTGTTCTCTCCCCCAGTGTCCCCAGCCCCACTCACCACCCACTTGTTCACCTCACTTGCAGCTTGGAATACAATGGCTTCCTGGTGCCTCTGAGACTCAGAAATGCTAAAACTTAGTTTAGATCTGGAATAGGCTGTTCTTCAGGTATAGTTGATAAAATTGAGGTTATGGATTTGAGGATTAAGTCAGCAAAGTGAGTGCAAAACAGCCTGTATGCATTCATGGGGTGGAAATCTGCGCTTTTGATCAGAAACTTTGATGAGAGACACACAGGAATGTCAACCAGTAAATGGAAATTATTAAGAACCACAGACAACGAAGTGCAGAATCTACTCAGAAGACCAAAGTATACAGACCTGAAAAACTAATAAGTATCTGATGTTGCTTCATAAAAAGAATACTTAGGACTAACTCCTGAGAGTTATTATGATAATAACTGCATTAGAGATGCAGGAGAATTTAGAAGTAGTTATGGTAAACATGAATCAATAGAAGTGAGTGTTTGAGGTGGTAAAAAGTTGGATATTATCACTTATTTATACTAAGTAATGATTATGTGAGGTTTTTTTCTCAGTTTCCTCAGGCTTATAGCACAGAGTAAGGAGGCCTTGGTTAAGCTACTGTTTACTCTAGATAAGAAAGAGTAAAATTTAAATTTTTTACTTGTGTGTATGTCTAAGTTTTGATAAGCAGGTATGCACCAGAGAGCTGCCATGGTTGGGTTATTTTCTAGAATCTGCAGGCAATTTCTAGGTCTGTGGCATTAGGTGCTGTGTAGAGAGCATCATAAGACTCTGCTAAAAAAATAATTAATATGACTTTTCTAGCACAATTTAGGATTCAGTACTATGCTACTACTGTTTGTTGACTACTTAATAGTGCCGAGAACATCAATGTGACACTGCATGTATGCATCACTGCACACTTTATCATGGCTATTTTATGCAGGAAAAAATACAGTGTTGCTCATAGTTCTTGGAAACTCTCAGTGTATAGTTGTAAAATATCTTTTTGTTTGTGGTTGGTACTGTAGCAAAAAACAATACCAATATTAAGAGTGCGAATTTAAGTACCTAGACTGTAAAAAATGCCACCCTTTGGACTTTCAGTATGTAAGTAGCAGAGATTAATGACATAACCTTTTACACAATTTTCTGCAATTTCAAGTGATATAATTAATTTATTTATAGATATGCAGGTTCATTTCTATTCATGAATGTAGTTTGCTTCTGTGAATGATTTACCAGACAAAGTGTTGTTAAAATGTTTGGATTATGGAGTGTTACAAAGAGCTCTCATAAGCTGAGGCAGTTGTCTGTGGGAGATGCTAGGGTGCAACATTACAATATGTATGCTACATTTGTTTTCTATATATTCTGTTTACACCATTGTGTCCATAAGTATTATTGATGACAATGTGAATGTTCTTTCAAAGACACCATATAACTTCTATATTAGTGTAGAGCACTGCCAATTTGAGTAGTAAATCAGTATTAGGACCTCCTAAAATAAATGATCTTTTGTCTTCATGCAAGTGCAGTCAGCTATGAAACTGAGGAAGAGATTACAAAGATGTTATCTCTGCAGTGCTTATAAGGATGAGAAGCTGTTTTTGTTAGAACTGGGACAGAGATATATAGGAGAGACCATTCTCTTCTTGTGTTTTGCACAGTGAATGAAAGCTAATGTGTACCATTTTCCTTTTCCTTTCCATAGAAAAATCAGATCTAGTCCTAAGCACTGCCTGTGCCATGTGATGAGATGCTATTTTGAGAGTAGGTCAGTTCTGGACAGGAGGAAGTCCCTTGGAAACAGAGAAAGTAGGCACACTGCAGGTCCTGTCCAGCTTCCTTTCATTGCACCTGGCATGAGCTATTGTTGCCTTTGAGCTGAGAAATGTGCTATGTTCTGCTTCACAGCTTTCATTGTACAGGCAGCTCTAGAAAGACACATAACCCCATCTGATGACTTGATGGCAGTGTACATGAGCTGTTGGTCCTCTCTATAGAGAAATGTGTCAAAATAAATGCAGCAGCCAGCTTTGCAAAGAGAGTCAAGACCTCTTCTCATGGAACATACTGATTCCTCAAGGATCTTTCCTCAAGGATCTTGCAAAGTGAGCTGCTGTAGGCCCCATAAACTTACCATGTAAACTGGAGTCACAAGAGGCTGAAAGAATGTAGAGGCATTGCTGGTCAGCACACAATCATTGCTGAATCAATAGGTGCTTGATGGGGTTGAGCTGAACTTCTACTGGAGATGTGATAGAGTCGTGTCCTACAAACGTATATATAAATAGAGCAAGATGGTTCCATTGGAATAAAATCTAACTACCAAAATGTAATGTCAGGTCTAGTGAGAGATTAATTTTTCATACGAAGAGCAGTAACATCCATTGTTCTTTGGTGTTATTTGTGTGTCTATCCTTGAGTTTTGTGGCTTTGCTTTGTTGTTTGGTTGATTTTTTTTAAAATCGTATACTTAAATATAGTTTCTCTTTATCTACTTTCCTTCAGGATTTTATTTTAAGAACTTAGTGTTTTTATAGACATATGGTTCCACCATGATTTCAAAAGATTTGGTATAATGCGGTACTGTAGAGTTGCAGCTTTGGAAAAATCCTGGCCAGTTCTATTGAACTATCAGTGAGTTAATGGAAGGAGGAGGATGGGATCAGTGTCCTTTTCAGTCCTGCAGCACTTTAGGAAGGTTTAACCCTAAGAGATGAAGTGAGGATGACAAATTGCCCTGTCAGTTTTGACCAATCAAGCAATGAAAGGGCAATAAGAGGATGCTGCTTTCTAGCATGTTTGGTTTTGATTTTTGAGGGTTTTTTAAGTTCTTTGTGCCAAAATTTTGCAAGAGACTGTTAGTTTCATTTCCTCCAGTCATCATGTTTTTTAGAATGTTTTCCATCCTTCAGAAGAAAGTTTCCTTGGAAATTGTTCAAGGTATTCCTTGTCTTGGGTAACAACTACTGTGCGAAAAGGACCACAGTTTTAGCAGTCAATGAGAATTGATACAAGTGCTTTGTATTAACTTTGAATGATACTGTTATTTATTTTGAACTAACATTGTATCCTTGTATAGATTAGCCCTTGTATAGATTTGTTGGGAAATCAATTAGTGAAGCACCCCTTGGGATTTTAGTTTCTGTCAAACAACCAATTCTCAACAAACAATTGAAGAAGGCAATTCTGTTTGTCTTTTTTTTTTTAATGGCCAGGTGACACCCTATAGATTGGAGTGGCAGCTGGAAGGATCACCTTTTCTAATTATGAGCGTCAGACAGTTACCTTTAAAGCAGAAGAGTTTAAGATGCTTATTGTGAATCTTAATATCAATGATCAAATCAGTATGGGTTCTCCTTCCTCTTCTTACATTTCATATTTGAGCTGTCTTGAGGACTGAAGTTCGTAAACATGCCTGGAATGAGCATAGCCTTATTTCCTTTGACTCCTTGGAAATTATTTTATAAATTTTAGGAACAGTCATAGTCTGCTAATGAAGATTTTATCCTGACATATCCAGTATAATGAAATGCGTTATGTGGGACTTGGAAAGATTGGTCTCTGAGCAGAAGCAGTTTTCTGATGGAGCTGTAAATCACTTGTGGGTGATTTACCCTGGAAGGGATTGCTGCCTGAGAGAAAATTTGAGGGGTTTTAATTTCTCTGTCCTGAATCCTGACATAAACTACACCTGCTTGCCCATGTTCTCTTGCATGGAGAGTCAATGGGGCAGTCCTTTGTGTAATCAAGAAGTATTGACACACTCAGGTCCTTGCATATCATGAAGTAGAGCTCCACATATTTCATAAGCCCAAATATGGTGAAAATTTTCAGAGGACATGACACAGCTAAAATTACTAGATCCATTAACTCTGGTGGGGATTTATTACCTGTGCAAGCAGGTGCTGTAGAGCTTATAACTCTTTTCTTATAACTCTATAGTTCAGTAGAAAGTCTGTATATTGGGGGAACTCACAAGCACAGTTTTCCAGAATTGCATGAGCCTTCATTTAGCTCCAAATGACTTATTCATAGGGATCTTAATTTGAAGAAAAGAAAAAAAAAAGGGCTTCAGAATTCTAACAATGCATAAACAGAATATTTTACAGTATTTCCAGTTAATATCTAATGAGACAACACATCCTTCCTGGAATTCCTGCTTCTAACTCCAATTACTGTTAATGAGAATTTTATGCCCTTTGCATTAAAAGGAATATGTTAAGGATACAGTCATGCAGCAACTTGTGGCTATATAGTCACACTTAGCACCTCAAAGGGAGCTGAGGATAGTATGTGTGTCTGTACGTCTGTAATTAGCATTGTCATTAATTATAAATATAGCAGCTTGCTGCAAATGTGGAATTTGGATGCAGCTAGGGACTCGAGCATCCTGCATCCCAGGCTGTGTGGACTGGGGTGGTCAGCAGATAAGATTTCTGAGAAGTGTGCTGTATTTTAATCACAAATTTCAGCTCTAGCAGCAGCTATGTTATTTCAGAGAAATAAAAAAGACATCTGCCACAGAAAGCTGTCAGCGTAGCCATCTGACTGTATCCTGTACCCGTAAATGTTATGTATATTTTACAGTCTCGGGTTAATGGAACCTCCTAACTGCTGATATAGGAAAATGTCTTTTATGCTTACAGTGAAATATAGACAAATCCATAACTTGTGTGGTTCTCCAAGTCTGACCAAACAGAAAAATTATTCTTGCCTGATCAGCTGTTAATCTAATGGGAAGGTGTTGGGATTTTCATGTTTCATTTGAAATTTTGAGGTACATTATATATGAAGAAGATACAAGAAGTATTAGATTCTTTAAGAGAGAAGTAACATGAGAGCTTATTTTGGATTTCAAAACCTGTGGCATCCTTTGAGGTAGTGACTTGCACCTTTGAGTGATTGGTTGCATCTAGCTGACACTTATTACTGCTTTTTCACCTATGTCCACAGACTTATTTAGCAAGAACAATATTTAGAAATGACCTTGAGCAGTCAGTGCTCATTTTCTTTGTTCTTATATTGGTAATTTTCTACAGGGAAAAAGAATCCCCCTCTGATGCTCAATGGTACGATAGTTTGAGCCAAGTGCAAGTGAAATCCAATATGGCTTGGATGGCAATATGGTCATGTACTCATTCAGTCACTTAGGTTCTTAAAAAAATGAAAGCAATCTTTTTTTGCTTGAAGTGCAAACAGCAGATCTTCAAAATATGTGCTGCACACGGTTTGTTAGCCTCTGACATACTGTACAATTCCTAATGTGAAACAATCTGTGGAGTCTGAAACATTTTACAGGGAGTTGTTAAGACTTTTTTGACTTTTTATCATTTGCTGACATCCTTAGTCAAGTAGTTCTCTTTATATTCTTGAAAAATGCCAGTCATTTTCAGCACAGTGAACTATCTGCATGTTAAATTATTTACATTAATTTGCAACATAATCCATAAAAATAAAGCAATTCAAATTTTGTATGTATGCCAGATTGTTATAAAAGAAATAAATAGCTATTTTTTTTCTCTCCTGCTTCAAATTAGATGTTTTTGGCATATGGTGAAAATATAAATACACTGTGTTCAAACAGGGTCCAAGTGAATGCTGTGTGGTTTTATATCAGCATTCATATTCAGTTACATTTAAACATTGACTTTTATGCAAAGGTAACAGACAAAGGATGGTTTCTTTTCACTTGGGGTCTGTCATGACCTCTAGAAGTGCAATCCTTGCTCTGTTATTGATAAAATGTCAGTTTATTTACAGCTGGAAGAAGTATTTGGGAGCTAGACATGTAAGTCAGAAATGTTTCTCAGACCTCCATCTAGCTCTATAGGTAGGGTAGTTTTTGTAAAGCTCTCTGAATGGCCACAAGTTCTCAGTGTGACTCTTTTAGATCTGCTTAATTGTCATCACATTAAATGAGTCCCAAGTCTCAGGAGGAGTGGCTGAGCTGGGCGTTTTTTGCCTGGAGAAAAAGTGGCTCAGGAGAGACCTTATTGCTGTCTACAACTGCCTGAATGGAAGCTGTTGTGTGATAGGACAAGAGGAAATGGCCTTCAGTTGCACCAGGGGAGGGTTAGATTCGATATTGGTATATATCAATATACAAATAGGAAGGGTGGGAAGATGACATTGTAGAAGTGGCATTAGTGCATTGCAAGGAAAAGAGGAGGGCTGACTACTTGGAAACCTGGTAAAACTCAACCTTCTGAAAAAATGTGGTTCACTTGAGAGGGTCAATAAGTCCCTTAAGCATCATGAGGACTGGTGTCAGATTTCAGTGAGTGGTAAGCTGTAGGCAAGCAGAATTTAGGGACAAAGTGCTACTTGATTGACAGGAATGGCCACAGCACACGAGGACATTGTCTGTGTGTTTCTCAGTAGGTTTGGCTGTTGGCAGGGAGTTTGGTCCAGAGGCTAGGAGGTAGTGTAAAATTCCGAATATGCCTTACAGAAAATTGTGTACATCTTACTCTATAAGCCAAAGCTTTCCTCTAAAGGTTTCTTAAACCTTACAGTTAAAGAAATTTTGGGATAAGAAGCTCTATTCTCCTTTTCAAATTCTCTAAGCTCACTATCACCATACTTAATTGGATTGTATAATAATACTTTTTTTTGTTTGTTTTTACACTTGAAATATAGAAAAGGAAAAAGGAAGTCTGTCTGGTTTTGTATTCTGTCTGAGTGCTCAGCACCAGCAGCTTCAAGGGTAAGGGAAGGAAGTGCCATAACAGGTGGCTAAGGTGCAGTTCTGGAACAGTTTGCCAATTGAGAAAGATTTTTTAAATTTTTTTTTTCCAATGCCCACCAGCAAGAAGTTGCCTTATTCACTGAAGCATGAAAGTTTATAGCTCACATGTTGGCTGTTTTAATCTCATCTGAGATAGCTGTGGCTGTTCTCATTATGCATTTAATTGTATAAATCCTTTTTGAATCTTGCTAATCTCTTGGTCTTTGTAATAATACCTTCAGTAAGAATACCACTGGTTAGTTATGTACCATGTAGAAATATTTTCCCCACTTTTCTTTTCAAATTGTTTTGTACAACATCACTGTCCACTTATTCTTGCATCATAAATTGTTGTAAATAGTATTAATATGTATTTTATAATAATAGTACTGATTTTTTTGTTGTTGTTGTTATTTTGTAAATCTCCACAGATTCTGTTCATACCTCTCTCATTTCTCAACCACAAGGTCTGAATCTTCAAACTCTTCACCCAAATTATAAGTCTTTAATTTCCAGATACAAGTATCTTGCCTAAACACTTCTAGCTTAGTCATGAACTAGACTAAGTTGTAACTCAGTGGTTGTTCTGCTTTCTTCCCAATAATTTTCATCAGTGAAATTCAGTTGTGTCCTGCACTGGCACTCAAAAGAGAGCAAGATGTTGAGTTCTGATCTGAATGCCTTACAACCATGGGATAAGTCATACAGTTAAGCTTTGGGTTAAAATTCCAATGGACACCTAATTTGTTCCTTGTTTCTGTGGAAGAATGACTCCCTGAGCCATGGTGCGTATTTGAGGAATTCCCTAATTATGGTGTTCCAGAGGACTGTAGGGATGAAGCATTTCCCAGGAGAGCCAGACCATATGGTTCCACTGACCTTCTGTGAACATGCTGTGCAATCCCATAGTTCTTTAGGCATTTGAGGGCATAATTGGTATTTTTATTGGTATCTTTTTTAGTCAGCAGTTCTCCTTCCCTAGCAATTATGCTTTTTAGGTAATTTGGGCTGCTCTTGACTCCTGCCGAGAGAGTATGAAGGTGTGGAAGTGGTGCTGATCGCTTGAATATCACTTGAGAAACTGCCAGATCCCACTCTGGGTACAACCTGAGAGATTGTCACCATTTGCAGAAGTGCAGGATCCTTTTGTGGAGTCAGCAATCTTTTGTTTTGCTGTGTATGTCGTTTTATCCCATAGCTGGATGAATTGAATGTGGGACTTTGAGGTTTGCCTCCTGGCATACCCGTAATTAATTGCTGAAACGTAGATAGAATTTCACATGGACAAGAGCAGACAAGTAGCAATCTGCAGGTTTAATCTCTGTAGCTATTTGAGGCCCAAGTAACCATGGTAGCTGGAAAATGCTCCCCACTTTTGTGTTTATCCTTTCTCTGTGTTGTAGCTTTTCTTAACCTCTTTCAGACTGGACCAGCTGGGTTTGTTTGTGTGGCCCAAAATAACTAAAGAGCTATCACTTCAGTATCTCTGCCAGTAGGGGCAAAACCCTCTCCAGCTGGTAAATGGAGAAATTAGGGGTACTCAATGCCTGCCCAAGGCCTCATAGTCTGAGTCAGCAAAGCTGTTGTGCAGCTTAACCTTCAGTGGTTTCAGGGAGGCTACTGGAGCTGAAAGCTGCCTTTGCCTTAGTACTTAGCTTGATTGGGTAATAGAAGAGAGAATTCATAGTAGATTCTTCTCACTTCGTTTTCCAGGCACATTTGTGAAACTGCCTGCAGTTTTTGGGTGACAGCACGAGCCATTGTGGCCTGAAAACAGATCCATATTTCTACCATCATATACTTTCATGTGCCCCTTAATAGTTCTTCCTTGCACACATACACTGCACTTAATAATATCTCTAAAACAGGTGGTTTGTGTATTACTGTAATGAATAGCGAGCTGAGGAGTGGTATCCATAGCACTGGAGAAATCCTGTTAAAATTTCTGGAAGAATGTTGCTCTTTTATTGTTCTGATGTTACTAAGTTTCTTGAGCAGGAAGTTAATTATTGTACCATATACTCCATTAAACATACAGTGATCTTTTACCTCCTTCATGATGTTTTGGATTATTCCAAGAATTACTTCATATGAAAAATTATCTCACTTTTTTTTTAATGTGAAATCTGCTGGAGTAATTCAGGATGAAAATTCTGTATTAAGATAATTTTTTTTCCTGTAGTAGTATATGAGCAAGCTCATGTCCTAGATTTCAAGATCAACATGTGAATAACACATTAATTTATCAGGCCAAGAAGTCCCTTCAGTTTGCAACATACTAGAATTTTGCTCTAAGCTATTCTTGAATTCTCTGCAAAAATTGGCAAGTCCAAGCAAAAAAAAATCCCATATCATTTGGCCAAATCAGGTTTTTTAGTGAAAGAAGTCCTTTTGCTGAGCCAGTGTTAGAATTACAGATGACTTTATGCAAAACAAAGACTGTGATTTGATAATTGTTTCCTTTAGCAACAGTGTATGTCTTGGTCCTTTATCTTCATTTTGCTGCTATTTTGTTTCTTCCTGCAAGATTTCAGTGTATCCAATTGTCCAGCTCATTGCTGCATCTATTTCCTTTTTTCCCCTTGTACTGCAGTTTAATTAGGAACTCTCCATGTTAACTTCTGATAGAAAAAAGTGCAGGGGAGAAGTTTTGTGGGAGGTTGGCTGTGCTGTTACAGAAGTTTTCAAGGTTTCTAACTGATGATATATCAGCCATCAATCCAAATCCATGCCCAGAGAGACACTTTAAAACTTTAGTGCTCAACAGAGCTCGAAATATGCACCTGTCCCACAGTCTACCCTGCAATTACAGACTGAGAGAAAGATAGACTGTAGTAGTTATTTACATGTCAAAACACTGTCTGCCAATAGCTGTCTCACTGTTGATGTTTGTTGGTGCTCTGTACTAGATGTTCTCATCAGTTTGATAGCACAAAGCTCAGCACATGCAAAAAAAGTATAAGAACCAAAAGCTGTCATCTGTGGAGAAAAACACAGTGTATTTTAAGAAAAAATAAATATAAAAATTGTCTTTCTCTGGATCCAAAGGAAATAGATGACACACATGTTCCCTAAAGGGGCATGATATTTTTGAATAATGATATTTCAGAATTCATGCTTTAATATTTGTTGGTTTTGAAACATGTGGAATTTTAAAATTTTTTTTGTTGAAACTCAGATTATATCATCAGTGTAGATAACGAATGAAGCAGCAATGGGTTTGTATTTATTGCTGCCCAGCACTCCACCAGTAGAAGATATAAAATCAAAACAGAAGAGCAAATTAAATGATAGTCATGACTAAATATATCATAGCTTATAAATTAAGACTATTAAGCTTTCTGGGTCAGATATAGCTTTAATAATAACATGTAGTGTTAACTAAATTTTTGTGTCTTTCATCTTCAAAGCATGTAAAAAATTTCTGGTGGTGTAGCCAAATATTTTTTACCTTTACTAGTAGCCAAATATTACCTTACAAGTAGCCAAAAATTTTTTACCTTACAAGTGGAAATTAAGGTGCCCATAGAAATGAGTAAGCCAAAGCCTCTGAATGAGGATGCTTCAGATCCAGGATAAGAACTGAAAGTCCACCTTCACATGGTTGTACTTCATGCTAACTCAGGAGTCCACATTTCTGAAGAAACTGACAAATGTGTAAGTGTATGAACAATCTCTTTGACTTTGGCACTATTCATGGTGTTGGCTTTAGCATTGTTCTTGTGCTCAAGTGTTTTCCTAGATTAAAGCCAGAGAGACATCATTTAGTGTATTTCATATTTCAGCATGGAGTGACAGTCTTTGTGAATACACAAGCTCTTTCATTAGAATCTCAGCTTTTCACCATAGGAAGAAGCTTTGAACACCAAAATGAGATGCCTTTTTTTTCCTTTCATTGGTATAAACTTTGTAGATAAAGATATAAGAAGCAGAAATTGTATTTTTGGAGTGATATGCTTATACTTGTTTCATTGGAGTTTTTTCATGGCAATACTCAAGGGCAAAAACTATATGTACTTAGTAAGTGAATCTGAGAGATAACATTGCTTTCATTTCCAGAATACAAGTGATGCTGCATTTCTAGCAGCAGCATTTTTCTACATCTGCTGCTCTTCCCAGAGATGGCTCCCAAATGAACCTCTCTGCATACCAGAGTTCACCTCCTGCCTGGCGTGCCGTAGGTCACATTCACATTTTCTCATCTCTGCTCATCCCCTTCCCCATGCTCACAGCAGGGCTTCTGATTCAGTTAGGAAATATTGTTGTCTGCAATTGGTTGCAAGTAAAGTATTCCCTTGATACTCTTTTTATGATTTAAGTTTTGGTAATGGGGTTGTCACTGCTAAAGATGTGTGTTAAAGCATAAATATGGATGAAAAAGTTACCTTTGTAGGTCTGGGATTTAAAAAACCTGACTCTATAGGAAGGCAGGTTATTAAATTCCCCTGAGAATAAATTAAAGATGCTTCCTGAAAATGCTGGCCTTGATTATCAATGCTCTGTGTCTTTTCCATAATTTTTTACAGATTTGAGAATAACCAATGTCTTACTCATCATGCTGACCCACCAGACAGGTGTCAATCAAACATTTGCACAGGCACAGGTCACTTGGGGTTGCTTGGTGTTTTAAAGGGAAGGCATTTTTAGCTTTTGCCTTTGAAAGAGCAGGTCAGGAACTCTACCCAGCATTAATGATTTTTGCCAATTCATCACTCAATTGACTCAGTAACTTGACTATTATTAACCCAGACCATTAAATGCTTTTAACCCTTTTCCACAGAAAGAAGAGACCTCTCAAGAATTAGCAGCTTCAATGAATGTATTAATTTCATGCAGTTGCCATTTGCCCTACAGCATTAGACTGCTTTAGCGATATACTTTATAAAGAAAATTCAAAAAGCAAAAGTTTTTCTTGTAATTTCTTTTGCTGCACTGAAAATTCTGTTAAGATACGAAGCATTCTGTGTTGGAGATGTCAGCAGAAACTGTAATAGCAGAAGCTATTGTTCCATACAGGTGTGAAGAGTGTGTGCATTCGAGGCATGCTAAGACATCAAAGGGTGGGGGCAATGCAATAAAAATAAATGGCAGTGGTAGAACATCCCTTTTGGAATCTGTATAAAAATAGTATTTGTCTTAATATACAATGCTGTCATTTATCCATATATTCTAAGACCAGAAGTGAGGGCTGTTCCAGAAGTTAGTACAAATAAGGGTTTAACTCCCACTTCTCCAACCATGTTAAAATTAAATATACAAGGAGTAAAACTCTAGCATAGAAAGGACTGGGAAGTGATTAATTACCAAGAGACAAGATTAACCAGGAGGGTCACTTCTCATCTCCTTGGTAATGGTCCCTGCTGTGGAAAAGGCAATGAGTTCTCCACATGTGAAGAAGGCCTATGAATACTTGTTCCTCAAACTGTGTGTGTATTATGAGGTTTTGCAGGGGATCCATTCATCCTGACTGCGTACAGTTTTGTTACTGCTATGAAACATTTCTGGGGAAAGTTTTTTCAAAAGCAGGGAAAGCTTTCTTCAAACCAGACCAAATTTAGTCACTTGCTGTTTTCAAAGAGCAACAAAGAAAACAGAATTCAGAACAAACTTTGTTCTGTAATTTATCAACCAGCAAGACCTGCATCTGATGTGGAATGGTCATGCTCCATCAGTCAGTAGATGTTTGATAAATAATAACAAAACTGTTCTTATTCAAAGATATTACTGCCTATCACTAACCACTCTGTTTTAACTCCGGTTTAATTTCTTTTAACCAGACCTACCCCCACCCAGGACATTAGATATTTACTGTAATTGTATCTCAGAATTTGGGTCTTCTTGATCAGAATTTCAGCAGGTAGCACTTTTCCTTTCCCCTTTTTTAGGGGAGTGGATATGACAGGAAAGTAGCAGAATTCTCTTTTTTTCTTTATTATTCCTTTTCCTTCAGAGTAATCACACTCTGCATGATCATCAGAGAAATTGATTAAATTCTTTCAGGTAACAACAATATGATTATAACTAACTGCTTAAGTGAATGAAAAGTCACGTTACAGATAATCTACTTCTCTATGAAAACTTAATAATGGCCTAAAAAAAAGATTAGATAATGACACTGAGGTTTTTTATCGTGCAAAATGAAATCAGCATTCTCAGATATGTAGGTGTTTAATAATGCTAGAAAAATTCCCGTTAAAGGCAATCACTTGTGAGGCAGTCACTGTCTTTTCATCTTTCACTTTCTCTGTCTTTCCATTTTCTACTCTTGGCATAAAGGAGCTTGATGCTTTTAGTAATTTTTATATAACTAGCAAAATATTTTTTGTGGGGGTGTCTTTTGGTCATAGTTTTTAATGATTCTGCTAGCTTCTCATAAACTTATTTGTAGATTTGGCACATTGACACGAAGACAGTCTGATTCATGACTGGAATGGTGCTTTTTACCTTGCTGGTGAAAATCTTAAACCGTGTTCGAGATGAGTTGATGCTTTACAGACATATTTGAAAGAAACTTTTTTCAGATGTATTTATAATCAGAGCACTACTGCCATTGATTTATAAATGTGTGTATGTTTCATTATCACCAAGGTGCATCCAAAAGCCCTGCAGGTAACTGTTGACTAAAGAATTTTTCAAGGTTTTTAAAGCACGGTATTCCCCCGCTGGAATCAGAGAGGTGTTTGGCATATCTACTAAAACACAATCCTTATCAGTGTCTCAGAGAGTTTATCAGGTACTCCTTTCTGTGCTTGACTCTTTTTGAGCAATCTCTTTCCATTTTCTTTGCTCATGAAGAATACCTGAGAGAACCTGTATGCTTGAGAAACATGCACCAGGTAACGACTGCCAGGCCTATATGTTTCTGAAATGGAGTAGAAGTTATTTATCGCTCAGAGGTGCAATGAAAACAAATGCAGTAGAAAAACACCAAGAACAGGTTTTGCAGTTTGTGGTTGTTTTTGTTTTGCATAGTGCTCTACCTTTCCAAGTCCCACATGTGGCATCCTTGTTCAGCATCTGTCTCCACACTTGAGTGCTGGTCTCATTCTTCCTTTGTAGACTTTCCTTTTTCTCAGTTAACTTTCACTTCATGCTGCCTGAATTCAGCCAGCTGGGAACTGAAAACAGGGCAGAAAAAATGTTCACTACTTCCCCCATTTCGCTCAAAAAGGTAAGACTTGCTTCGCCTGGACTCTTCAGAGACTTCTGCAGTAAAGAACCAGCAAATGTATGCTAGACATGGGCAAGCAGTAGTTTTTAACCCAGTCTTTTCACTTGATGTAATTTAGCAGAATTTCTCAGGGATGAGTAGAAGTGCACCTCTGGAAGAATTCAGTACGTTGTCAGTTTTGTAATTCCTATATTAAGATCACAAAAGTATTAAAAATCCTTTGTAAAGAATGGTCAATGAAATGTTGAATGGGGAAAAGACAGTGATTTTCCATAACATTTTCCTTTTTCAGTCTGAAAATTTTAAAATAAATGAAACAAAAAATCACTTCAAAAGAGATTTTTGCATGTACAATGGTAGTTTGCACAATTTGCTAAAAGTATCAGCAGTCAAAAATAAATTACAGCTTTCAAAAACAGGAAAAACCATCAGTTTGCCTATAATATATAAATATGAAGATTATAAGATAAATATCCTTATCTTTAGAGTTATCATCCTAATTCTCTGATTTACAGCAAAACAAAGTTTATGTGGTTCTCTGAATCACTTAGCAACTGAGATCTGTATTAATTTCAGCATATCTAAATGTTTTTATTAGAGAAAGAGTTTTGTAGAAGACATCTTTGAGCTAACATAATTACAGAAAACCATCAGGCTCTAGGTTACATCTTTAAAAATAATAATGAACTCTTCCATAATTAGAGATAACAATTTTTGCCCTTATGTGCTTCTGTCACCTGAGGATCAAAAAGTCTTTTACAAACATTACATAAGCTTACAAGTTATCATTATATCCAAAGACTCATACACTGAGTTATTTGGTTTTCAGAAGCTAGAAATTAACTAGTTCCCTTGGGGTTCATCTTGAGATTTGAATTCATTGTGTAGTGAGCTGCAAGAGGAAATCTTCAAAGTGCATTTAACTTTGCTCTCTAACTTCCCCACTTCTTTCCCCATTTTCAGAAGTTTTATGCCCTAGTTGTGCACATAAGGTGTAAGAGAAGATGTGTTTTGATGGGCCATTGCTCTCAGACTGTGAAAATGAGGAAGGCCTGTGAATTTAGCAGCTCTTCAGCTCCTCAGAGACTCTTAGGATGCTTTCATTCATGGGCAAAGGTTTATGAGTATGTCTGACTGTTGACACCAGCTATAGATAAGACCCAGTTATTTTTATGGATTTTATGCTGTAACCCTAAAGAAAGTTATATGCTGCTTCAGATTACTACTGAAAAACTTAGGATTTGCTAATGAAACATCAGATAAAGTGCTATCACTGTAATGACAAGCACGGATTGAATTAGACACAAATTGTTATTGGTTTTGGAGGTCTTTTTTTTACCCCTTACTACTATAAGTATCATAGATAAGCAGCCAAAAGCAATTGTTTTTAATTCCCAACAGAAAATTATTTTCTTGATCATTAAAAAATAATAGTCTCATTTCACCTTCCTTGAAGATTTGACTTAATTGTAGCTGATGCAAACAGAGTAAACCTTTTAAAAGCAAAAAAAAACCCCAACAAGCCTCTAGTTAAAATGAAATTATCTGTGCTATAAATTATTAAAATGAAGCATTGCTTAATAACAAAATTACTCTCTGGACTAGCAACACATTTCTCAGCTATAAGTAAGTTTACATTATTTGTTAGATGACTTCTAAGATTAGGAAAATGTGCTAACAACCTTGTGTATAAACTGCTGCAATACAGCTAGCATTTCTTTCAGGCTAGAGAAATAATTGGTATTTTCAATGCAAAAAAATGAGAGAATATCAGGCACCAGGATCTGACTGGATCTGTCATCTATAGGGCATTTGTGACTATCTACATGGAAGCCAGGGTTTTTTGCAAGCTGGTGACCTTGTCCTTGCAGCATTCCCTTCTTCCCTCTCATTGTGGCTCCACCAAAAAGAGCCATTATCAAAATAGTAGACCCTGGGATGGGAATGAAGTAGACTGAACTTGATAAAGATTTCATGAGAGTTCCTATTAGATACAGGTCCTATTTAAAAGTGGAAAAATGGTGTCTGAGGCAACTGCATGTTTTTGGCATATAGGTCCTGATGGCTGATTAAACCCTCAAGTGCCCTGCCACTTTTTTTTTTCCTGTATAGGTGATTTGTGGGCCAGCATGAATAATCAAGGTTTCTTTTACTCAGCAGGTGAAGTGGGAAGAGTGGTTGGAAAGATATGGCAATGTTGCTTCAGATTAATTTAAAACTAATTATTTTAAAATGTGTTGAATTGTAACTATTCATTTCAGACTTAATCCATTCAAAAGTTAGTTCAATTATTGGGGCACTTTAAGGGCAAAAGGCAGCTACTACTGGAAGCTTCTCAGTGCTGTCATTGGATAGCTAGGAAATTATAACATTACCCCACTGAAATGTAATTCATTGCCCCCTTGTCATTGGAGGCTGTCTAAGTTCCAAGGAACTGATAATTTGTCCTTCTTAAACAACTGATTCTTTATAAACTATGGAAGATAATTAAATTTAGGTTGCTTAAAGGGTGTCTTATGTTGACCTTTATGTATTTTCTTGTCTCTCTGGGCTACAAAATACTTGTTGTAGCTAAAGTAGACCACGTTAACAGGAGAATCATATTCCCAAATTCCCTCTAGCCCACTAGTGCTCACACAGAAGGTGTGACATGTCAGTTCAGGTTGTTGTTGTGGATCGAAGGACAGTTTGAATCAAAGTGACCAATATCCTACTTATCTCTGAGGTTTCTACACTGTTCATTGTTAAAGCTGTTCAATCTTAACTGTTAAACCACTGTATTTTACTGTTACCAAAATGATCAGGTGTGATAGTGGTTTCATAGAGAAAATATTAATTCAAAATTATTTTTGTAATTTCTTCTGAAATGATGCCATTCTATCTTGATTAAGTTTTGTCTGGCAAATATAGTCTTCCCTATTCCTTCCCTCCTACCTTATTATAGCTCAGCATTTGTGATTTGACTCATCAGGCAGCACAGCACGGCTCTCTTCTGAATCTGATGCAAAAGTGAATAGCTCTGTCTGTCTGTAAAGGGGCTCATCATTATTTTTATTCTACTAACAAATGATTCTTATCATGAAGTAATGCTGTGTGCAGTATAAATATTGATGGTTATCACATGATTCCTATGAGGGAGTCTGGATGGAGGTATAAACCTGCTAATTCTCTTGAGTTAGAAATGAGTGACCACTGGCACTTCCCCAGCTGCTGTGACTTGCCCCAGGTGCTGTGCTGGTGCCATGCCAGAGTGATCTGATGGGAATATGAAGGTTGGTTTAAGGTCCCTTTGCACATTGCTGCTGCCTTTGTCAGATACATTCTGCACTATGAGCTGTGATTGAGGTCTTAGATCTATGAATATATAATACTATATTTGCAGATGTTGTGGTTAAAAGGACAAGGAGGGAGGGAATATATGTTAATAATACTTTGTTTCTGCTATATTAGTAGCAGCTTGCTAAAGTAGCCTGCCATCAAACAGTATTTATAGCAATGTATAAAACACATTAGTGACATCCCTTTTAAATTCAAAAGCTTTAGCTAATATTACTGTCTGCATTCAAAGCAGAGCTCAGTGCCTAAAAGCTGGTCAATAAACATTTTAGTACTGCTCTATTCCAGTGATCTGAATTCAATAATGTTACCTTTCCAGAAGCTGCAAAATGGAAAGTGAAAGAATGATTTATGAAGCTTAGCTATGCATGGCCAGATAAGAAAGCTTTAACTGATGCTTGCAGGATTCTCTTTAATGAAGTACAAGTTGCCAAGATAAGTTTAGGTAAATGAAGCCTCTGTCACAATATGTTACAGCAAAAGAAATGACAGAGACAGCAGAGCAGATGGAGGTTATTACAGAACAGTGGTGTCAAGAATTGTAGTCTAGGTAACTGCACAAAGACAGAACAGATGCATTGGGTTTGTTATTAATGATTTCATGATAGCAGTGAGTATTTCTAGAATCTGTTTAAATTAAGCCTAGCAAGATTCTTCCCTTAAATTGTCATTTAGCCTTCATTGAGCTCATATTATTCAGCCATCATTCTCTTTTGAGTAGAATCCTTCTCTTTCAGTACCGCCCTCCATTTTTGATCTTGCCATTAAATACAAGGCCCTCGTACTTTTCAAAATGTTGTTTGATTGTTTTCTAATGCCTGCCTTGACAATACTAAGCAGCATTAGTTCAAATGAGTAAAATTCCTGTTGTCTTTTTTTAACATCCTAATTTATCATGTACCAGCCTTTTATGAATGAAACGAAACAGGTGAGCTTGTGCTTGTCCCATGGGGCACAGGACCTAGAACTTGCAGGTGTTAGAAACTTATATTGAGTTGTGCCCTTTTTAGGAAAGAACTGGGACCATGTCAATCTGTGTTTACATTGTGCTTTGTCCATTGCTGTTTTATGCTGAGTAGATAAATTATTTTCAGGGAAAAAGATGGATCATTAAGGAGTTAATCCTAAGTATGAGTTTTGAGACTGTACTTGCAGAGTAAATAAGATTGGTGAATTTTTTTTTCTTTGAAAAACATGCTTTCTGCTTCTTATTTCCTTAGAATTTAGAGAATTTCAAACCAATGCATCAGGAAAATATAATTTTGTTCTTTCATTCTGTCAAAAAGGCTCTCTTGGCTTCCAAAGTGATGTCTGTCACACCTGTGGGATGACAGCCTCTGTGGTGGGCAGGCTGACAGACAAGTACATTGTGTTTCCCTACAAATATGCATGAGATTGTGTCTCACAAGGTTGTGTCACAGCAGTCTACTCTGCCGGGGTGCTTTGTCCTTGTGCCTGGTGTGACTGTTGAAACCTCAGCCCTCAAGGCACATTCTGTCTTTATACACTGATGGGTTGATTTCATAGACTTCCATAGACATATTTGAATTCTTTTGGTGTCTTTTGGGTGGAAGGGGAGCAGCTGAAAGTAAAGAATGTTTTGCAATTTGCCCTTTGAATAATGTGGAATACTTCCAGAAGAATGAAGATTAAACCAATCAGTGGAGACTCTCTTTAGTACAATAAAGTACAGAAATATTATTTTTTCCTTTACCTTCTTTATATTTCAAAAGTTTTCCCCTTCCCTTCCCTCATTTAAAAATTAATGGCTTGGTGATCTTTCTGTGATACCCCTGTTCCAAGGCTTTGGTTTTACCTCTTCTCTGATGCTGGAGTCTCTTTTCAGCATCTTTCTTGTGTTAGTCTGTGTGGAAAGAACAAAAGAAAAGGAGGAGTAGAGAAGGAAGGTAAGGGAGTAAAAGTAGGAAGAAGTCAGGAGATCTGCAGACAGCAAATTTTTTTTCCCTAAGGCTAAGAAAATAACAGGGAGGGTCTGCATTTGTTCTGTTTAATTCATATGTTCTTCTGTACAGTGGTATTATTTATTAAGAAATTACATTCATATTGAGGCAGCACCCTACCCCACTGTGAAACCTGTGTATTACCAAAGCTTATTTTTCCTATTTCTATACTTCTATTTTTATGTCTTCAGATCTAGTCTGATAATCTTTTAATTAAACATCAGCTGATGCCACAAAACTCACTTAAGACAGATAAATTGTGTGTTTTATTTTTCCAGATCTAAAGGTTACTGACCTTAATGAAAAGAATTTTTTCTGATTTTTTGTTGTTGTTATTTTTTTCTTAAATATTAAGACTAAGATCTTACAATGTACAAAGAACTAAAACATTTCCATCTTGGTTTTGCTGATGTTAGGCTTTTTGTAACAATTTAGTATGTATGTAAACAAAGACAGATTCCACTCAGATGCCACAATTGGCTGAGCATCCCATGTGGTGTTTTAATGATAGTTTTAACAGCAGTGCCTTTTTATCCCTGCAAGTCTTCTTTCCTACTGCTGTGTTTGTGAGAGGGGGAGCCTAAGAGAGAGAGTGAGAGAGAATTAGAGCAGTAATTCTGTGAGACTTAGAATTAGCTTCCTGTATTTTGTTCATACATTATTTGTCTTTAGGACTCTAACTGCTAGGAGAGTACAATAAACTTCGGGATTTATTTTTTATGTTACAAAATCTGAATGTTATCTGGGTTCTGTGGGTCCTCATAGCCTCAAAAAGAGTGAGGGAAATTAGTTTCTGCATCGCTTGGTCTACATAATTGGCAATTTGGAAATAGATTTGTTTCTTAGTCTTTCAATAAATTGGGGCAGGAATCTGTACTTGGAAAACAAAAGCAGAACAGTTATTACTAAAATTCAGTGAGTGGTTGTGGGTATGTTTTTGGCCTGAGGAGAGGGAAGATAGGTAAGAAATACAACCCATGAACCTTTCTTGCCTCCAACACATTTTACAGGGATTTCAGGAATTATTGTCACAATTAATTAGTGAACATGTGAGGAAAGATAATGGGTGACTTGGCTGTCAGTTTCCAGTCTTCTGTTCACTGGGCTGAAATCTGAGCAGACTGGCAGAAGGACCTGGAATTATTTTAACATCTAGAATTCCATAAATGCAAAAAACCTTCCATTTGAGTATTTTTTTTAAAGAAAAGTGTGTTGTCTCATTTTAGCTGCCAAATGATTCCTAAGAGAGGTCTTACTTTTTAAAGGGATATACTGAACAACCTGATGTGCCTTTTAGACCAAGACATGGTGTTGTACCTGGTAGACAGAACAGGTTATTAATACCCTCTAAGTAAAGGTTCAGTGTTTCTCTGAATACTGGGAAGAAGAGCTACCAGCTCTTCTCTGTTTTTTTTTGTGTCAGGGACAAACAATGCTCCCAAGGAATTTACTTGCTTCGTTTATGATGTTTGTCTGTGGAAAGATAAGTTGTTCTATATCTCCTCCTGCTTGTCATCCATCCATCCATCCATCCATCCATCCATCCATCCATCCATCCATCCATCCATCCATCCACGTGCTGTCTTCATCCCTTTTGGTACCAAGGCAAATCATGGCATCATAGACCCAGCTATCTTTCAAATTAAAGACTTCCACAGAGCTCAGACCCTGTACAGAAGGTTACTCATGTGGGGAAGATGGCAAATCTTAGCAAGGTGTTTCTACCAGCCAATAAATTTTCTCAAACACACCTCAGAAATGTCAGCATTGTTAAGGTCTGCCTCAGTGTTTTGACCTTCAAAATTAAGAGCTAAATCACACATAATTTTTCGTATGGTTCAGTTTCAATGGTTCATGCAAGATGCTTGGCTCAATTAAATTGAGAATTAAATCATAATTAGTTCAGAGTTAAGGGAATCAATCTTGTATTGGGCATCGGGAAGCTTCTCAGTGAGCAGTGTTCTTTTTCAACTACAAGGGAAAATGAAGGGAAGACAAGCATAGATTACCTTTGTTCTTATTTTTAAGAACAGGTAGATAAGATTTACATGAAGCTCCTATTAAGTAGTGAGAATAATAATGAAATAATTAATGATAGGTTTACCTTGGGTGTTCAGGCAGCTGTAAGGCAAATACTTCTACTCAGAAACATATAATTAAAAATAGCAATAATACACCAAATTCCAAAGGGGTAGTCATGCTGGAAACATGTAATAAAAAAGAGAAAAATTATTCTATATCATAGCCCTGACATAAAAGAAGGATTCAAATTAAGAACTTTATTTTTTGCTGAAGTGACATAGGTCTGTCTCACTACTTTAACAAAAATTGCACCAGTACTAATCCTATTTCGTTTGAATAATTTTTATCTACACATTTGCCTTTCCAATTTATAACAACCCATACAAATCTACCAGGTGTTGCTACACTTGCATGTTTGGTGTGAAGGTCTGACAAGTATATTGGATTTCCAAATTTCAGAATCAGAAATAAGTCTGAGTGAACATGAATCCATTTTGTCTGGGAATATATTTTTGCTATGCTTAGATAAACTATGCTATGACACCTACTGCAAGCCAATTTTCTGGTAGACTACAAGCTCTAGAACTAACTTTTTCTGTAATTTTTTAAGTGGGATATATTAATTAAAGTACTGAAAATTAACAGTAAGACTAGCTCATGAAAGTTTTGCTCTTAGAAGGCATTAGTGTAATATCTTTAATGGTGAAGAACATGGGGAATGCCTCATCCTGATGCCAGAGATTTTGGGATATAAGCAAATAGAAGAAGCAGTAATACATGTACTACTTTCTTCTTAAAAGCTTAGGTATTGTGCCTGTAATTTTGAAGAATTTAATTTGATTTCTTAAGAGGTTTATGTCTGAACTACTCCATTTTATTACGTCCCAGTAGTTTGTGGTATTGATCTTTTCAGTAAATACTAAGTGATGCAAATGGAAGCTTTCTAAAACCTAACTCAACTATTTTTTATTTCTTAAAGATGAGTGTTTATCTTAGATTTTCAGTCCATTGGAAGAGCAGTCTCTCATGTGTTATGCCCCTCATCTGGTGACCAGTGAAAGTCTAAATCTGATAAGCTAATCCTCTGTGCAGTGGTGTAGAATCAATATAGGGGAGCTGGTTTCAGCTTCTGGATGCATTTATCCACAGAATAAAAATTCCCATCTGCTTGGTAAAGAAAGAAACTTTTCAATGAGACTTGGTTAAATTTTTACTTAAAAGGTGTGACTTTGCTGTTGGTCCTAAGTGGAAAGTTCCAAAGCAGTGGACACAATTTCTAATTTTTTTCCCTATATAGTCTTACCTTTTAGGAAGGATTTAAGTTCTTATTTTTAAATACACGTTACAGCATTTTTGGCTTTCCCCATGGTTTTAAACAGTTCAGTTCTGGACAGAATTACAAAGGAAGCACAGGTTTGGTTGAATACTGAGACTTGCATAAATCACATTCCTTATGTGACAGCGGGCACATTAATCCTGCCTTCTTAGATGTAGCCATTAGCTCATTGACTGAGCAGAAGCGCTCACATTAGGTGTGCTAATCTATGGATGCTGGGTTGCGTGACATGGAAAGCCTTGACTGGCTCCAAAGGAGAGCTTGGCACCTGAGGATCAGCAGGAGATTTTTGGGGAGTACAACTGTAATGCTCTCAGCCTTGAGTAAGTAGGTGTGAGTGGTGCTGAGCCCTGCAGGTTTTCCCAGCTCAGCCCTGCGTGAGGCTTTGTTGCGCGACACGCGCAACTTCTTTTGTTGCAAGGAAACTCTAAATATACAAATAATAGCCACTGGATATCTTTAATTTTTTGCCCACCACGTTGCAGATGGAATGTATTTATTTCTGTATCCCATTTGGAACAGCTCCATTAGCAGCTAAGTAATTTGCTTTTTATGTGTTTACTAGTCAGAATACTGCTGTGCTTTTTAAGCTGTCACTAACTTGAACAGTCTAACAGTATAATCATAGTGGGCTGATGGAATATAAAATGAGCAAAGTTTTGCTGGAATTAAGTGTTCTTAACCATCTCTCTGGTCTTTGATCATAATAGGGTGATAAATGCATTGTGTGAAAGTGTTATATTACAGAGGATAAACAATATTCCAAGAAAAATCTCTCCCTTCTGATCATTGAAGTGATTTGTGATACGTATTGATCTCTATCCCAAAAGGCATAACAGTTATTTTCTCTGGGTTTTCTTTGAAAATCAATACTAACACTTTTATGAGGAGTTCAAATCAGATGAGAAATTTTTCTAAGTTGTGACTTGCCTTTTGTTTTCTAGTTAATGTTATTTACACCGGTCTTGAAAAGATTAAAAAATGGGTGGCTTGTGTCACAGATAGTTTTTCTCTCTCTATTACAAGACAAAAGCTATTTAAATTTTTTTTCTTTTCTCTACATTGCTTAAGCACTGTGGATCTCTTCACACATGGTTAGAAATGAGAGTTGAAGGTTTTGTTAAATAAAAAGAGGTGTAGTGAACTAAGCACCCCCACTATGATTAGATGGGATGCTTTTCCCATGCATTGAAAAGATGTTGGTGTTCTCTAAATATACTTCTCTCTGAAATATACTTAAAAAAAAAAATATATATATATATATATGGGAAAGCCTTACACAATGTCCAGGATTATAAAGAACTGGGAGAAGTTTTAAAAATGTTTTAAAAACACACCTTTCCTTACTACACAAGTTTTGACCATTGGCCCTTCTGAAAATCTGGTTCTTTAGTTTGGTGGAAGCTGCCTATATGCTGCAGAGAGAAAAGGGACTGACGTTCCCAGGATATAAACAAACTTTTCTACAAGTTCTTCAAGAGGGAAAAATGGTGAACAATTCTAGACACTGGTAAAATATGTTTTATTGTAAAATTCCGTGTGCCTTGCAAACAGTTGTGATTTGCAGAAGAAAACCCTAATGTGTGCCTGTAAATGTTTGGACTTCTACAGATTTTGACCTTTTCTATGAGAAAAATACAAAAATTGCCCTCTGAGATGACAAATGTTAAAACTTCTTGAATTAGTCTGCTGCTACAACAGTTCTAAGCATGTACACACTTTTTTCATGTGATACATTTACAAATTAAAGGCCTCAAGTATGTTGTCATCTAGAAGATGCATTTGTTCCCCACAGTCAGATCCAGGTAAATACCAATAGAATCTTTCCCTTTTTGTAACCACACATATCTTGATATTCCTAACTGTTTGCTCTGACATGGCAGAAATAACCAAACCTTAGAGAAGAGAAAACAAGTAAAAGAAGGCATGAAAGTAAAGGGAGGCATGAAAGTAAAGGAAGTTTCTTCAGCATGAGAAGGACTTGATTTTTTCCCAACAGAAGCAGCAAAATAATAGCACGCAATGAAGCCTCAGCTGAAACTGAAGAGACAGAAAAATTCTGGGGAAACTATGGAAAAGGTAAAAGTGTAGCAGATGCACCAGTCATGTACTGAAGATTTCTGAAGAGAAGGTGTGATTATTTCAGCCTCCAGAATGGTTCCCTGAGACACTTAGAAAGAAAAAGATGTTAGTAAAATCAAATAGATATTAGAACAAAAAACCCTCAAATTTTATAGAAAGAGAAAAAATAGAGGAAAGGTGAAGGCTTTGAAGACTTTTAAATGTTGTGAGAGATGGCAAGTCTTTAAATATATTTGCTCTATTCAAAAATAGTTTTAATGTTATAAACTTACTGTATACTCTTAGAAGAGTTTAAGGTATTCCTGAAATATGCTTCCAAAACCAAGTTATTCTTCCCTGTTTCATAATGGGAGGGGGAAACACCCCACCCTCCCCTACCTTCCCCCAAATTTCTTGAAGTTTGATGTGGATTATCTGAGAGTGAAGTAAGGATTTATTTTCTACCTTTTTTAGTTTCCTCTGACATAAAAAAAAATATTCTTGGTATTAAAAATCCAGTTTCCTTAGTTTTAATTTTCTTTTTAGTGTCATCTTACTGTATTAAATTATTCAGAATACTTCTGAATAATTTTTCTGCTTTCTACCTACTTCTGTTCCCCATGAATTTAATCAGTTACATTATATGTCCTGGACTTATTTTTTTTCCTGGTTTGTAATATTCCATCATTCATTTTTGTCAGCCCATTCTTTTTACAATAATTAAGACCTGTACAGATAAAAATTCATTGAGCTTTCAAATAAGTTTGTATGCCTCTGAGTGTTTTGTTTAACCTTCTCTTATTTTTACAGACTCAAATTTCCAACCTTGAGCTCAGCTTAAGTGTTGTTGGAATTGCAAATTCATTCATATTTCAAAATCCTGTTCAAGACTAGGTCCCTGGAGCTATAAAGTTTTGTTAAATGTCACAGCTCCAGCTTATGTTTTATTGTACTTAATTAGGACTCCAAGTACCGTGTTTTGCTGATGTTTTTAAGTCTGAATGATAACAAGAAAAAAATAATCTTTTGCTCAGGAACTTCGGTGCTAATAAGCTGCAGAAGGCCCGTCTTCTGAGCTGCATGTACCAAAGTTTTTAAATTTCTTTATTAATGAACATTAATTAGGTATTAACCAAGCCATAGCATTATCATCAGTTTAATGCATGTCTTAATAGATATATGAGGAAAACTGCTCCATATACTGAATTATTCAGATATTTTTCAGCCAATGAATGCAGAGATATGTATTTTTTATACTTGGAGTGAATATTCCCTTTAGAGAACACTGATTAATTTGAAACTGAAATTCAAAATGTAGTTCACTTCCTAGTTCTGAGTGTTCAGCATTCACAAAAACCAATAATAAAGTTCATCACCTTCAGTTAAAAAAAAAAGCTCTGAAATTCCATATTTCAATGTTTTTCCGTGTGTGGAAGACTACTGTGTAGGTGAAGGACTTTAATATGGAGTCCTAGTGGAAATAGCTTTGACAGTTACTAAAGAGCTGTTTTCCTTCAGTGTCAGTTAAAAATGTATTTTGGAGCTCAGCTGCTGGCATTGTACGGGACACAGCAGTATGAGAAGTCATTAAGGTTAGGCTCTCTCAGCTTGTGTGTGTCTTGAAATGTACGCACATGTGAGCCTGGGTACAAGCTGGGATCTCTCTGTGGGCTCTTTGTGAAGGCTTGTTCTCATTTTCAGTAATTTCTGGCACTATCTGCACGGATAGCATTGTAAGGAGAACTCTGTCAATGGGTGGCATCAGGACAGAAGAGCTATAGCACAGATTTAAGTAGTTGTAGGAAGTATTGCTCTCTAAAAAGGTGTTTCTTTGATTTAATTTGATTTTGTAAGCTGATCCACTCTTACAACTTTGCAAAATGTTCATCATTTGACAGGAGAAAAAGAGCAATATATGGATGCATGTATCAATATATTATATACCCAAATACAATACATTTTATGTATTACAGTGTGGGGGGATAGAATGTAAGAAAATAAAGATAGTGCAGAAGGCAGTCTCACCCCTGAGGAGTTGCAGCTGGACTAATCACCAAAGATGAGGAACAGGCCTGCCCTTAACAGGCCTCAGCTGTGTCCAAGGAGGATGAGTGTTAAAAAAAAAGAGTGGGTTAGCTGGTTGAGAAGTGAAGGTTGTTGGTTGTGCTGTGAGGAAGAAGGAGTCAGTGTTGTGAGGCGATGACCATGAGAAATCACCAAGAAGGTATGGGAGCTTTGCAATAAAATGATAATATTCCAGAGAGTGGCTTTGGAATTATCTTTTAGTGCTGTAATGAGGTATATTGGTACATTGAGAGAAGTCTCACTATGTATGCTTTGAATCCTCTTTATTATACCTCAGGATTTGAGTTCTGTTCCATATTATTCTAAGAACTAAAGCATTATTCCTTTATATTTTTAATAGGAAAATTGACAAGTTCTAGATTTAAAGTTAGATTGTACAGCATTTCAGGACTTTTCTTCAGAGTTTGTGATTGATCCTCAGCACACCATGTGCATTCAGATAGGAGAGCTGGATAACAAATACCAGCATTTAAAAGGATAAAAAAGCCAGAGATTGAAAAGAGCACTTAAAGTAGTAGTTTCAGATAATGCTTTCTTTGGCATGAATGGTATTGTTACAACTTCCCACTGCTCCTCTGCCACTTAAGTTAACTATAGCAAGTAAAGGATAAGCAGGTGGTGATGGGCATTGTGTTTACTTTCAGATTATTTTAATTTAATCCATTATAAATTCAGAAAAATTGTATTTTTCTTTCTCACAAGGATTTTCTAAAAGTCAGTTGTTATAGTTCATAGGGCATTCAGGTTCTGTTGAATATAAGTAAAGCTTTATAAAATAAAGGCCTTGTTACCCATGTAAAATAAGATATTTGCACTCCTCTTTTTTCTGATGAGAATATCTATCATCTGACCCAGCACCCCTTGAAAAAGAGCAGTTCTGAAAGGTTCCTAGAGAATTTTTGTGGTTGCATTCCAGCACCAAATAAGACAATCGTGGAATTTTTGCTTGGTTTGTTTGTTTATGAGAATCAGAATTGGAAGTTTATCTTTTATTTAGGAAAAGTTAAACATGAGATGGAAGATTGCAAGTGTATCGGTCCGAGTATCTCAACTGGTTTCATGCCTTTATTAGGAAGACAGGGTAAATCTATTTTTGGTAAACACTACCCTTAAATTTTTTAAATGTGTTCTTTACCACTGGGCATCCTACAAACGTGTACATTCTGTACAAAATTTATTCTTTTGTCTTTTGCAATACTCAGTTACTTACTATGTGTGACTTCTGGTATCTATTCTTTTTTCATCATAACAGAATTAAGGGAAGAAATAGCCATCTATTCCATGTAGTTTATTATCATCAAGTAGAAATTTTGATTTTCCTTTGCTTAGGGACTTTTTTTCCAGTGAACCCAGGAAATCTGTTTAGTCTGGGGCAAAACTAGATGCCCCAGATGTCCCTGATGCCTGAAAGGAAACAGACTTTGTGTGTTGTTTAAGGGATGATGTTCCCACAAGTTATTGCAGTGTGGCAAAGGATTATTTTATTTCTACAACCCTATATAGTGCTGTCTCTTGGAAAACATCTCCTGTTGCTTGGTGGCGATAAAACAAAACACTCA
The DNA here is from genome assembly GCF_028551555.1 of Melozone crissalis. Taxonomy (NCBI): domain Eukaryota; kingdom Metazoa; phylum Chordata; class Aves; order Passeriformes; family Passerellidae; genus Melozone; species Melozone crissalis. Next base: position 45,182,833 of record NW_026535784.1, on the reverse strand, counting down.
AGTCAGGTCTACAGAGGTGCAGATTTTTTGTAGAGTATAATGAGTGTCTTCAGACTTTGGTTCCTAAAATTAGGTGTCTGCTTGAGGTTTACCAAATGAGATTCAGAGCTCAAATGCCTGATTCCATTGCATTTCAATAGATATGTCAAAACTGCACTGAAAGTATCAGCAATAGAAAAATATATGTGTGAGAGGAGAAATGCTTGTATGTGGTCAAAAATACACACCTAAATACTGAGCTTCTAGAGAAATCATTCAATAATATCAAATTGGTTTAACATCTGTCTTTTAAGAGGCCAAAAATATTTAGTAATGCTTACTATGTGGCTCAAATTAAAGAATAAGAAGTTTTAATTGTTGATAAGTTTTTAATTTTTAAAGATACATGAAAATATTTGGAAAATTTTAGAAATACACTTTTTAGTAGTTGTTTTCTATCCAGTTTAATGTTAATTCTGACTTACTGAGATGGCTGAACAAACAATAATGCTAGAAATTCGCAGGTCCATTATATTAATTTGGATTTTATTAATGATGAAAATGTATATGTTTTTTCACTACATTAATAATCTATATGGCTCAGTGTAAGCAAAAATTGCTGATTTTATGCTGCTAAGACCTGTAGTCATTTTGGTGGTTCTGATGAACTATTAGAAATTCCCACGAAGTACATCAACTCTGCCTAGCTGATGCTATAGAAATAATCTCCTGCTAACCACAGACACTTCATCAGGTGTGAAAGTGCAATAGAGGGTAAGGCAGAAAAAGAATTATTATGGCATTTGTCAGTAATGTGTCTAATCTTGAGAGGCTGTGCAGATGGATATTCAGGTATGTGAAGGCAGAAGATTGTCTTTTCATCACCTGGGTTAATCTCCAGAGTAGGTAGTAATTTCTGAGAGGAGTTAAAAGTTGCTGCAAGCCTGTCCCTCTCCATTGCTGAGCAGAATAAAGCTCCTTTGATAAGCTGCATGCGCAACAACAACTCTGTTAGCCTCTCTTCAAACTTAGAAAAAGTGAGTAAGTATCAGTATTTTTCTCCAACATTTATTAGTGTATACTGGAACTATTTCTGTACATGATAAAATGTTCAGGCAGAAAGTGTTTGGCTTAGTTAATGATTTCCATTGAAACTCTGAGTCTCATTTACTGACTTCTGTTGTGATTTTTTTTTATGAGGACAAAGTAGTTAAATATTTGCTATGATGTTTAAAATACTTTTCTTTACATATGTCTTTGTACAAACCATTTTAGTTGAAACCCCCAAACAGATAATTTCCATGCTACTTTATATAGTACATATTTATGAAACATACAGAAATTAATTTTGCTCTCTATATATACACATAGAGAACACCAGTTCCTATTCCAGCAATAAAATGAATTATCTACTATTAGGTACCATTTTAGTGTAATTGCAGAAAGCAGTAACTCATTTTATAGTTGCTCTAGGCTTCTCATCCATACACTTCCATGGATGGATTTTTGGAATCTACTCAGCAGTCAAATGTAGTATAGATCACAAAATATATTATGAAGTTATCTTACAATAACACTGTGCTTTCCATTTCTATGGAACGATGATTGGAAATGGGGCACCGTGCAGGGAGGAAGTGTGTGACAGAGGGCAAACAAATTCACCTCTCTCTCTGTTTCATTAATGTTTTTTGCCTTCCCTGATAAGACTGTAAAATCTTCAGAACAAGGAGAGCTTTCTAATATGTCAGTGTTTGTAGAACGTAGCTTCCTGACACAGCTGGTGAAGGTGTCCTGCTGGACCTGCTGTTTGTTAGGAGTGGAAGATGAATCAGTAACATGACAGTGAGAGGCTGTCTTGGGCACAGCCACCATGAAATTATTGAGTTTTTGATTCTTGGAGAAGTAAGGAGAGAAGCCAGCAGAACTGCTGCCTTGGATGTCCAGAGGGCAGACTCTGGCCTCTTTAGTGGACTGGTTAAAAGAGTTCCTTGGGAGCCAGTCCTGAGGGACAAAGGAGTCTGGGAAGACAGCATGTGCTTTAAGAAGGAAATTCTGAAAGCACCTGAGAAGGGTGTCCACATGAGCCAAAAAATGAGCTGGTTGGAAAGACCATCCTGGCTGAACTGGGAGCTTTGTCTGGATGGGCAAAAAAGGAGAATTGATGGCCTTTGGAAGAAAAACAGGCAACATAAGAGGACTACAAGAATGCTGTGAAGTCATGCAGGGAGAAAATATAAGTGACTACACCACTGAGGCTTGCACAAGTCTACAAGGTCCAGGAGGGATCCAGTCCTGTTTAATACCTTTATTGATGGTCTGGGAAAAGGGATCAAGTGCACCCTTGGTCAGTTTGCAGGCACAGTGTTGATCTCTGGAGGGCAGGAAGGCTCTACAGAGGGATCTGGATCCAAGGCTGGATTGATGGACTGAGGCCAATGGTATGAGGTTCAACAGGGTCAAGTGCTGCAGCCAGCCCTCAGGTTCCAGCAGCCCCAGACATCACTACAGACTGGGGATGGAGTGGTTGCAAAGCTGCCCAGTGTGAAAGGACCTGGGAGTGCTGGTTGAGAGCAACTGAACATGAGCCAGCAGGTGCTCAGGTAGCCAAGAAGGTCAGTGGCATCCTTGCCTGAATGTAAAATATTGTGGCCAGCAGGACCAGGGAAGGGATTGCTCCCCTGTACTCAGCACTGGTGAGGCCACACCTCAAATCCAGAGTATGTTTAGAAACAGTTCTGTGCGTATTTCAGGCAGATAGCACTATACAAGGACATTCAAAATTATGTAAAATGAAGCATATGTGGAAGTGTAATCAGGTCACATATAATGACCAATTTCCCATGGTATCTTTAAGGTAATATCTCAGATTCACAACTTTGCAAGTACTAGATCTGCACACTGTTCAATATATTTATGGACACAGTTAAAACTAAGAAAAAAGTGTTATAAGAATGTAGAGAATTAAGGACGCTTTTGGATTTTCCTGGGTTCCTTCAAAGTCAAAGTTCTGTAGGAGAGAAAACATACAGTTGATTGCTAGGAAGTTGCCTCTAATTGTGTTTCTAGGAGGACATTGCTCAGCATTAACAGGGCAAAGGTCTCTATATAATGATGACTCAATTTTTGACACTAGCTCTTTACAACAAAGACCCAAAATTTTGGTTGCTCACTCTGAGTTCCAATGTTTTGTAGTCATGCTGCACAGGAATCAGATCCTTGCTGTGGCTAAACCTGTAGCTGCACTGGAGAGTTTTGAGCGAGGAACAAACATTAATGAGCATTTCCAAAATGCCCTCTTGGGAAAAGTCCCACTCCCTGATTAAGTCACAGGGGTGCTATTGAATGCAAATACTAATAAGAACTAAGTGTGGAAGTAATCAGAATGTCCCGTGGAACAAAATCTCCTGAAAGCAGAAAGTAGATTATCCAAGGTAAAATGGTGTCTGGTATGTGAAAAATTGGATTTTGTGCATTTCTAAAATGGCATCACCGTGGCCTATTTGGCTAAGTGTTTTAAATGTTTATTGTAAATTTGATGCCTAATGTTTTCTTTTTCTCCAATGTGGAACACTTTAAATGCATCTTAAACATCCCTCTGCTCCCCATACCACTGTTGTGAATATCCAGTCATATTTTAGTTTTATCAAGATGAACATGAAAAATCACTGCTCATTTTGGAAAATCTTGTCCCTGGGCTATAGTTATCTTTGGTTTATACATTGGATATATAGCTGTGACTTATATAAAATCAATAATTTTATAAGGAATGGATCCTCATTCTTCCTCCACCAAAGCACTGAATGTAGCCTGTTATGCTGAAATGAATGAATACTGACATCAACTACATTCCAGTGTAGGTAGAGGGTTTCTGTCACCATCTGTTGTTGCATGAATCATGTTTTCCTTACAATTTTATGGGAGAATAAAAATAACAGGAAGAAGAAAAAGTGGAAAAAAAAAATGATACGGTCTCCTAAGAGGATTCATCTGGTTAAGAAGGCAGTTCTGCTTGTGCTTGCCTTGTGTACAGCTGGCTAATTTTCACCAGTTTGGGGAAAAGTGAGATTGGAGGCTATCCTGCTACCGAAGCACAGAATAGTTAAGGTTGGTAGGGATCTCTAAAAGTCATCTGGTCCAATCCCCTGCCCTAGCAGGGCTATTTAGAGCCAGTTACACAGGTCCATGACCAGATGGCTTTCTAATACCCCCAAGGATGGAGACTCTCACCTTTCTAGGCAATCTATGCCACTGCTTGGTCGCCTTCACAGTGAAAAAGTGTTTCCTGGTGTTCATAGAGAACATTCTGTGTTTCATCTTGTGCCCAGTGCCTCTGGTTCCATCACTGGGCATCCTGTAGTCCTCAAGCAGCTCTCCCAGTTGCTGAGAACTTTCAAAGATTACTGACAGTGATCTTGCAGTGGTATCAGTCAGCACCTCTCTGCTCAGATAGATAATTTTACTAGTGTGGAATATACCTCCAAGACTGGGTTATTTTATGTTCAGTAAGCAAAAATGCCTAGGAAATGGACAGCTCCTGATAGTTCATTGGTGTTTTGAGCCTGTCTGGGTGTATTTCTGAAATTTTTAGGGGCTTTTGCCATGAATAAGAAGGATGCCATGATTTTTCAATATGTGCAATTAATTTAAAGGAATTTAAAAAAAATAGAAGAGCATATGTGTATAATTTCTGTACACACATGTGCCCACCTTTCCTTGAAAACATAAATTTTTAACCGTTTTACCTTCAGCTGAGGCTACTATCAGCCAGCCTGTGATGTCTTCTTCAAAATCCTGCTCACATGAATATTTATTTAATTCATTTTTTTTACTTTATGTGTGTGGAGACCAACTCTTGGGCATGTTTGGATGACTAAATAACATGTGCCAGTCCATGTGACTTGAGAGACTAGGCTTTTCTGAAAGTCACAAAGATCTTATGCTGCCACCAGGGCAGTTTTGAGTATTATACAGTAAGAAATGAGACTTATACACCAAATTTTTGTTCAGCAGCTCACTGAGAATGAATTTCCCTTCACTTCCATCAAGTAAGACTATTCTTTTTTTCAGTGTAACTATTTTGGTTTTATCCTGTGTGCTCATGTAGTGAAGTGTTTGTGGACTGTGGCTTCTTGTTAAATAAAATGTATCCTTATTGCAGTGAATAAAAACCTTAGCAAAGTTGGCCAAATGGCTTTCTACCAACAGGCAGGGGAAGTGCTTCATGCAAGTAACACCCACAAACCAGTAGTCTTTACAAACTGATATAATCACAGTTTGCTTTCCTGAGATAGTGCTTCTGCCTTGCCCAGAACAGATATGTTGGTGGGTGAATGAAGCAATGTTCTAGAAAGCATGGCCCACAGAATAAATCCTCCACACTACCTGAAGGACAAGCTGTCAACTTATATCCAGGCTATTTTTGGCTTTGAATAAGTGATGCCTAGAAGAAATCAACAGTATTAATCGTTAGAGAAAGACAAGGTTTCAGAAGAAAATAAAGCAAACAACTGGGATTATTATTGCTCATTAACTTTCATTGGCTCTTAGGCAATTATCTGTAAATGCGTATGGAATGGCTATTGTAAAACATAGCAGCAATTAAATCCCATTAGGAGACTTCCAAAAGTCATTAACCCAAGTAGGGGGGAATCAAGTAGCACCAGCTTTCTATTCTGCTATCAGGAATTGTTACAAAAAATCGAATGGCCAACATAAAATGAACCCATAGAATCTTTGGGAATTGCAAGCTGTTGCATTTTCTAGGGAGCAATGTCTGTGCAAAGGAGTGAACAGGCCCTGTGCTTGTGCTGACTGAGCTGTACGCTTACATAGCTGTGACTTCATAAAGGATGACATTCCTGGGGTCAGACTGGTGTGCAGCTACTCCAGTTCCGTGTTAATGACCCTTCAATATTTTTGTTTTTCTTACCAGGTTCACTGTTTTCACACGGCCTCCATGATATCCCTTCTGCCTTAGCACTTTCTTCATCTCTTCTGTTCCAATTTTTACTGTTCTGCTTTTAAGACTGTCTTCCTAGGGACATATCTATTGGTATTTTCATAAAACTCTCTGTTTGGAGTGCTTTGGGATAGGCTTAAATGTTTGCAAGGTAGTAGGCAGATGGTAGCTGCCAGCAGAGCAATATCTGGCTCCAAGACCAGACTCTCTGTCAGAATTTTCAGTTTTAGATGGGGTATACCTGTCTCAAAGTGGAGAACAGGATCTTTGCACAAGAAGGACTGAGTGAAAGAGCTTTAAACTGGATTTGATGGAAGAAAGAGATAAAACCAGGCTCACTAGAGAGCAACTGGGGGCTGCCTGCCAGAGTTTGGGGGATGGTGTGCTAGTAAGATCCTTCAGTCTGCTTTGTACCTGGAGATGGGGAATCAACACACATGCAGCAGCAGAGACACCAAGGTTACCGATGTGTTAGAAATGACAGAAGCACCTGAGAGTGGTTACACTAGGAATAGGGGTTTTTCCCTCAGAAAAAGTGGTGGAATCAATAGCCTACATGAAATATGTCCGCACCAATGTGTGCAGCATGGGCAACAAACAGGATGAGCTGGAAGCTGTAGTGCACCAGGAGATCTGCAGATCAGATATAGTTGCCATCCTAGAAACATAATACAAGAGGAAAGATGAAAAAGATACTGAAATGCTGCAGAACGTCCAGAGAAGGGCACTGGAGCTGGTGGAGGACTTGAAGTGCAAATCCTATGAGGAGGGGCTGAGGGAGCTGAGGATGTTCAGCAGGAGAAAATGAAGCTCAGGGGAGACATTATAATTCTCTACAACCACCTGAAAGGAGGCTGTGGTGAGGTGGAGGTCAGTCTCTACTTCCAAGAAACAAGCAACAGAACAAGAGGAGATGGCTTCAAGTTGTGTCAAAGGTATAGGCTGGCTATTAGAAGAAATTTTTTCACTTGAAGAGTTGCCAAGCATTGAAACAGGCTGCTCAGGGAAGTGGTTGAGTCACCATGCCTTGAATATTTAAAAGGCATGTAGATATGGAACCTGGGGACACAGTTCAGTGGTGGACTTAGCAGTCCTGGATCAAGTTGAACTTGATGATCTTAAAGGTCTTTTCAAACCTAAATGATTCTCTGATTCTGAACTGTGTAAGATACACTGCAAATCAATTAAAACATCCACCTCATTAATCCAGGAAGCTGGCATTGGTGGTCTGTGAGGTTAGAAAGCAAGGTGTGTGGCATTATGCAGTGTCACTCCCTTTCCTTCTCAGCTCTACAGCAGTCTTCAAGCTTTTTACCTCATTAGAAGGAGAGACGAAGGGGGATATAAGAATGGAAAACTTTTCTAGAATTTAGAAATGTCCTAACTAGGGAAGGTTTTCTAGAAAATCTGCCTTTTTATTTTTCCAGTCTCTTTATCTGATGGGTACAGGTAGGTGGGATCAGCTGAACCTGCTTCATTAATCTTTATACTAGTCTGGATGAAAAGAATTGCTACACTAACATGCTCAAGTCATTTTGAGGTTAAGTCATATGTCAGATCATGAGACATGGTTCCAAATGTTAGTGAAATGACCTTTCCACTGACAAATGGCACACCTTTCAACTTTTAATGGTTTTGTGGGGAGCTTGTGTCCAGCCAGTCATTTTCACATGTTTGGAAATAGGGAGAAAGTGCACTGTTTTTATCTGGTTTATCTATCACATCATATGAGCTAGTTGAAGATCACTGAGGTAATTACTAAACAGATTTGTAACCTGCATTTTGTACTCAGATTATGGACTAATTGTAGTATATATATTTCTTTTTAATTATGATACTTTTAATACTTATGATAGGTATGAGTAGCCTTCATATATTAAGTTTGGACAACTTGCTTTGAAGAGAAGTAAAGAGGTTAAAATGCCAATGTTGAATTTAACCTATTCCTGTCAGGTTCCTCAAAATCAGCCAGATTTACCATTGACATGAGCAGTCTGTAGATCAAACCTAAAAGTAATTGAGGTGTATATTGTGCTTGTCCATAATTGTCTTTATAATGAGTTGTCTCTTTCTATAACACGTTTTTTGTTGGACAATGCACATACAGGTCATACTAATTTGTTTTCACATGCAATAATTTTCCTTCAACATTTCAGTAGCTCTTGAGTTAAAAGAAATTTTTGACTCTATGTCCATAATGAAAACTTATAAGATGTATTTATCTTATAGCATATTATATAGCTCATTTATTGCTCCATGTGTGATAACATGAAACATGAACATTTCATGCAAGAATTTTTTAGGAAATCAAGAGAGAATAAAATTGAATATGGCTGAAGTGCTCATGTATTAAGCTTTCCCTTGTGCCCAGCCCAGCTTTCTTGCCTGTTGAAGATAATATTTTTCCAACTTTCAGTGATGAAAAGAAGAAAGGTCTGCAGTGGACACAGTTCAGATACAGGGAGCTTTTTGGCGTACTTATTAACACGCTTTGTTTTGCAGATAATGAGAACGTTGCAAGCTGCTTGGGTCTTTTTGTCTAAAAATTCCCAGCAGAGACTCTTGTAAATCACCATGGCTTTCAGTGATGGATTCCTGGGGAGCCTAAGATGGGTTTAACAGCCATCGTCAGCTGTTTCTTTTGCCTGTTGGTGCCTGTTTTGCTATCAGTGGGCACTGTGCCAAAATTCAGAGAAATCCACTGGCATTAGGTGCCCTCCCTTTCACTCCTGTATTTGTGGTTATGCTTTTGGTCATCTTCTCTGTGGCTGCTGTTTTGTTCAGCTCCTCAGCTTTTGTTCAGCTCATCATCTCCTCATTGATGAGAGCTGTCATTTTGAAGCACATCACATGATGACATAGATTAGCTTGCATTGCCCCATCCCAGCTAGAAGTGAAATGGAAATAATGCCTGGCATATGGAAGAGGAATGCACGACTGTAGTGGATGAAGTGCGTCAGACCTTGCTGTCCTTTGAAATTTTCAACAAGACAATAGTAAGAAGCAATAGATATTTTTCAATTGATGTTACAATGTATGTTACAAATTAGAATAGCATATTTTTCATTTTTGTTAGCTGCTAATCATATCATAAACCTATTTAAGACTCTTCGATTCTCAAGGTTTGCAGGTTTTTCCTAAGTGCCAATGCACAGCAAGAGGCAATAGAGATTGTGTATGCGGATCACAGTGGCTATCCTTCAAATCAAGAGAAAGGAGTGGAAAATTACTGGAGCAGGCTTAACAAACAAGTGGAAAGTGGTCCTGTCTCTGAAAAAGACCTGGGGTATTTTCATACGGTTTGTTTGTGTGTCTGCTGGTTTGTTTTCCTTAATCTGACTCAGAGCCTTGTAGGGAATGGGGAAAAAACTGAGGGTGAGGGTGGTGAATAGGAGGAAGTTTTCATGTGCACCATTCATGTCACAGAATGTAGATGGATAACAATGTTTTGAATTTTGGAGTGTCTTTTTCCTAAACAAATCATGAAAGGGCGGCAGACCACCAAAGAGGGCAAGTTCCAGTTTGGAAGTGGAAACTGTCCTATGTTTAGTACAAATAGCTGAGAAACACCCTTTGTAGAAAAATAGCTGGGAACTCAGAAATATATTAGATTTGTGTTTAGAATCCTGAGAGTGGGTATCAGTGATCTCTGTGATTCCAGGACTAATCCATACCACTTCTGCCTGGTTCATCCAGGAAAGCACCACTTGAAGACTCCCCTCTGGAGCAGGTCTCTATCTCTTGAAGGTCTCAATACATGGTAATTTGATGAAATACAGAAGCAGGTCATTGAGACAGCCTGATGCTTACTGAGTGCTGTGATCAGTGTTTCACAGTCCTGCTAAGTTTCCTTCTGTTTCTGGCACACTGAATCTCAAGTTCTTTTTTTTGTAGTGTGGAGCAACTTCAATGTAAACAGTATAAAAAGGTGGACTGGTAGGATGGGAAAAAATCAAAAAGGAGAGTAGCATCATCATTGCTGCTCATAGATTGTTCCCAAAGCTTTATGTTGTTTTCTTTCCTTGGATTTTTAAGGAGATGGGGAAATATAAACATTTTGGGAGGCACAGGAGAATATGAGGGCGTGTCTCCTCACAGCCTGAGTATTTAAGCATTCTTAGAGATTTTAAAGCATTATAAGGACAGGAAGTAGAACACAATCCTCAGTCCCTAGTGTTTGTTATTGGACAGGCAATTGTCTGCTCAGTTTTTGTAGGCCAGATAAATGAAATCCAGGTGTCTTGCAGGGAATGGAGGTTTCACCACATGGAATAACCTGAGAGCAAAAGATGTAGTAGTCAGCAGCCAACACCTATCTCCTTTTGAATTCAGTCTCAAACTTATTTGTATTTGTTTGGGGTTTTTTCCCTGTTTCCAATATCAGAAGTAGTGCTGTGAATTCTGATACCATAAGTCAGTGGACAAATCAACCTAATGAAATCTACCTTTATTTCCAGAGAAATTTCAGAAGCAGTTTTTCATGTTCAGTATAGGTAACCAAGTGCACTCCTCTCTGAAAATGTTTTCACTGCACTATTGAACTCCTCAGTTACAGAAAGATAAAGCAGTGCTTTTGAATTTTGCTTCTGTCACTTTGATCTCAATGTGAGGTCTATATTAGCCTCTAATCTGTGTTTTGGTCCTGTGCTCATTTCCTCTCTGCTTAAAAAGTATGATTTGTTTTGTTTTATATAATCATTGTCTCTACTAACAATTGTATACTTTAGAAATGTCCTTGGGGTTTTTTGTTGTTAGTTTGGTTTCATTTTTGGGGTTTTTTTTTCTTTTTTAATTAGAAAGGATATCTTTGTAAGAATCTATATTTACTTTACAGAGGTGTTTTTTGTCCTGTACAGATTAGGATTCTGGAAAAGTGGAGATTGTTACTTATACAAAGCCATGTAGTTGGCAGTTGTTAACTTGAAAATCCAAACAATACTGCCTCTTGCTTTAACAAACCAGTTCCACAGCAGAGACGTGTTTCTTACTGGAATTGTAATAGGTATGAAAGGTACCACCTAATGCTCTAATCACCACCCTGTAAAAGCAAGCAGGACACAATCTGTAGGAACATGAAAGCATGTCAGTGTTGAGTACAAATGCAGCATTCAAACTGCAATGTGAGGAAGAGATGCTTGTGTTAAAAACCTCTGCTATGGACTTTGCACAAAACAAATCTAATTGCTGGTTTCCAGTGCTATTAAAGGTTTAGAAGAAGTTGGTCCCCAGCTCTGTCAGTCTAATAATTCTCTCCAAACTTTGCCCTGCTTTAAAAAAACATTTTTCATCTTAGGCTGAAAGACAGCTCGTCAAACACACAGTGTGATTTACTATGTTCATTGCACAACTAATATTGGAAATTAATGACTTTGCTATTAATATACAGATGTTTAACACTCAATTAATGATATCAAAGGGCTCAAGATAAATAAAAAGAAATTTGTTTTCTTTTAAGACTAAGAAAAAAAAATTGTATTTAGGGTAGTCTCTTTGACAATGATCAGTCAAAGATGGTGAACATTTCTATTAGGTTTCACGTGCAGATTGCCATTGTAATTTATACTGTTGAAATGACACCTGAAGGATCATTCAATAGTCAAAGCAAAAGCTGTGCAAGCAGACATAGAATTCATCCACCCATCAGCAGGCAGGTGCTCTGCCGTCTCCGGCAAAGCAGGGCTCCATCATGCCAATGGTTGTTTGGGGAGGCAGATGTCATCAGTCCTGTTCCCTCCTTGTGGTGTTTTCAGGGTCCCCCATTGGAGGAGGAAGGAATGAATCTGACTCCATGTTCTTAGAAGGCTAATTTATTATTTTATGATATTGTATTAAAGAATGCTATACTAAAACTATACCAATGAATAGAGAAGGCATACAGACAGAAGGCTTAACAAGATACTACTGAAAAACTCGTGACTCTCCAGAGTCCTGACACAGCTGGACTGTGACTGGTCATTAAGTCAACACAATTCACATGTTGGATTAAAAAATCTCCAACCACATTCCAAAGAAGACAAGCTCAGGAGAAGCAAATGAGATAATATTGTTTTCCTTTTTCTCTGAGGCTTCTCAGCTTCCCAGGAGAAGAAATCCCGGTGAAGGGATTTTTCCAGAAAATGTGACCTCCTCTTCACCCAACTCTTACAGGCTGAACACGAAGCCATGTGATGTGGAATATTCCTTTGGTCTCTTGGGAGCAGCTGTTCTGACTGTGTCCCCTCCCAGCTTCTGGCACAAAGACAGTTTGTAAAGAGGGGACACTATTTTGTATATACCTGGGGAAAATATTTGAGGAAGTAAGAAAGGAGGAGGGAAAATAGTCAAAAGGATCCAGCTTAGATAATATCTTGCCACAAGTTTTTCAAAGTTTTTCAATGTATTGGAGTTAGTCTGTTTTTTGGGTTTGCAACTTCTTCCCTTCCCACCCTATCTTTTTTTCTAACCCTACCAGCCCATCTAAGAAAATAATCTCTTTTCATACAAACTCCCATGTGTACTCAGAGTATTTTTTTTTTTTGGCCATAATACATTTAAGTTCACATAATGTGCATCTGCTTAGAAAAACAGTATATTGTTTTATTGAGGCTTGCTAGCAAGGAAATACAGAAGTTATTTTCTTTTGTTTGTCATAAGTATTTCTGAGATGGAACTTTCTTAATGGTGCATACTTCTTCCAAAGAGATCCCTCTTCTTGTTTTCTTTTTTTTTTTCATTTCTAGCTTGTTGCTGGGTTTCCTTTTTTTTTTTTTTTTTTTTTTGGCTTATACCCCTAATGTTTCACAATATTTTCAAATAGCTTCACAGCACTTACAGACAAATATGCTTCAGCAAACTCTTGTTAGAATGTGTTGCTTCTAAACACTTTTACCTGTTCAGTCTTCTTTTAAATGCATCTGAAAGCCACAGGGAGATACCTTCAATTTTGGTGTTTTCATATCTTGATCTCTGTAGATGATATTGATGAGGAAGCTGTTCTCAGTTGGTGACTGCTGAAAGCATCACAGTAAGACAAGAACTGCTTATATATTTTTTTTCATTTTTTTGGCTCCAGCACTAAACAGCATTGACTATCTTATTAGAATGAAATATCATTTAATGCTATCAAAGCCAGAGATTTACGCAACTTTCTAGCAGCAAAGAAATGCAAGACACCTCCAGGGTGTGTTTCCAGTGAGCAGATGGTGGCAGCAGAAATAATCACCAATGTTTAAATGCATATGTATTGCTGAAGGTATTTTAAATTTTATTTCTTTGGAACCTGTAATACCTGTAGATTTCAAAGGATCTGAGAGGATGAAGTTCACTGTGAACACAGTGTAAAGTTATGACCCACAGTCCCTGAGAAGGTGCTCCTACCCACCCTTTTGGAGGCTAATCAAATACTTTCTGGTCTTTCTGTAATGATTATTACTATTGTTATACATATTTACATTATCAGAATTACAAATAGAATTTAAAAGGACATCTGAAGGGAAATATAAGGGTTTTTGTGTCAGTACCTGATTGTTTTTAATTGATAGTACATTAATGTATGAACTTAGCAAAAATCATCCATGAGGGCAAGTCAGCATCACAGTGCAGTGTGTTCCCCCTTGTTTCCATATAAACAAGTTTTTCAGGATTGGCAACAGGTTTTCATTTTGTTTTCCATTTTATAGTGTAAGGCTTATCTGGCTTCCATCCCCCTCTGTGAAGAGCAGACAAAAATCTCCCCGAGCTCTGACTTAGCAGCGGGTCTCCCCAGGCTGTAGCGAGGCCTGCACAGTGCTAGATAAGGAAAGAGTATACTTCAAACAGCTTGGCTTTAATCAGCCAGCAAGGCTTCAAGCTCAGTGTTAGAGCAAAGGAATGCAGTTCAGAGGCTTGCCTACATTAAATGAAATTAAACCAGACAGACTCACTTAATTCTTACTTTTAAAAAGCTCTTGAAGTGCTGTTTTAAACTAGTTACTTTGTGATGCCACTGAGTGAGGTGGTTAATCTGACTCATCAGAGAGGGAAAGCAGCAGAGCCCTTGGGATTCTTTTGGAGAATTGCTGCTCTGGCCTTTGAAACAATTTCCTTATCTTATTCATACCTTTTCAGCATAACATATTGTATCATCTATTATCTTTAACCAGAAGATTCAGCTGCTCCTTTCATATCACTGTTAGGGCAATCTTTCTAAGGAATGTAGATGGCAGCCTCATTGCTGTAGGAGGCAACACACAGTCTTTTACTTTGCACCCAGGAACTACTCTTGTGTGATTCAAGGTCAGGGTTAGGTTGTGACACTAAGGGCAGTGAATGAGCTGACAGCGAAACTTTACATTATAATGAACTCCTCATTGTGCTGAGAAAGGACATTGGAGAGTTGGAGAAAGTCGTTGGAGAAAATCATTGTAGAAAGCTGAGGAAAAAGCCATTCTTTATCTATTTTCCTCATTTTACAAGCCCCTAAAATTAGAAGATAGTCAATACAATCTGTAGTATATTGATGATATATGATTTTTGCAAACAGCAGAAGTGGTAAGTAAAAAATAGAGTCTAAAGTCTAAACACAACGTACCTAGGAAATCCTGTATTTATAGAAACTGTTCCAATGTGGTTCTCTATTAAGGATCTCTTTCCTAATTAAGTGATTAGCCAATCACAGCAATCAATTTATGCTAATGATAGGGCTAATAGTGAATTCCCAGTTGGGGTTTAAATCCATGGCTGTAAGCTCAGAAGCATCTGTTCTAATGATTAAACCATTTGCTCTGTATATATCTGATACTAGCTCCATCAGCTAAACTAATGATAACTGTAGCTCTTTCACCTTAGGCAGAAAGTAAAGCATCTAAGGAAAAAATCTTATACTGACAAACTCTTCATAGCTATGTATTTTTGTCATTGTGCTCTTTGAACTCTTGCTGAAACAAAGGCAGGTCTGCAGAACTGTTTCCTTTCCTCCATCAGAAACAAGGGTCACCTACCAAAATGATGAAGGTTCATACTGAGCATTGAAGCCTTTCTGGAGCTTGTGTATACTTACCACTGATGTATGTATTTGCATTGACAAAATAATAGCCTTAAATACAAATATTCAGGAGATGTGTGGAGGTGGAAGAAATGTCAGTAGGACGCTGGAGGAGTTCTGTGTGAGTGAGAGGAAAGGGAGCTTTCAATAAGCAACTGACATCAGATTTTTATGATTCCAGTCTTACCAAAGAAACACTTTAGAAATCAAAATAAATTAACATTTATAACTCTTTGAAATGAAAGCAGCACTTTTTTATATGTCTGAAGGCCAAATCTAGATTTTGTCCTCCCATCTGTCTCTTTCCTGTAATTATTATACTATATTTAACATTCTTCTAAAAATGAAGATATTTAAATGGGATTATATACAGAGGATTATATGCAAGACAATTGCCTATATATCATGTCCCATCTGTCTTGGAGATTTATGTAATTCACTTAAAATATATTTACAGGTATTTGTTATACCGAATGAGATTGGTTGGTTCAGTCTACGTTCAAGCATCTATTTCTTATTTTTCATCCCAGATGCTTTTTTTGGAGAGTTTTGGATCAGTGCCTCTCTCTGATATATTGTTTTCAAAATAGAGCTATTGAAATAAGGCATTGTTGCAACAAGAAAAATGCAGTTTGGAATACAGCATGAACAGAAAGCAATTTGTTGTCAGAATATGATTTAATTTATGTTAACACTTTTTTTTTTTAAGTAGTGAACTGCTACATAAAGGAGGGAAACCAAACATTAAAAAAAATCCCCTTTAATCCCGCAAGAAGAAAATCTTCTACTTTCCAAGCATTTCCTCCCATGATGTCACATGAAGGACAGAAGTTATATTATTATGAGCTTGCTTACTATATTTGGTTTATCTGCATATTGTTAAAAGAGACCTGAGAATCAGAACTGAGTATATGAAGATGACTGCCTTCTGTGTTTCCACTGAGAATGCATCCCATTATCACCTGGGCTTTAACTAAGCAATGTTCATCTTTGTGATCTTTAATTCGATAATTAAATGAAAGTAAAATAAAAGTTCAGGAGGACCAAGGGAGGGAAAGGCTCATGGGGAATCACAAAGTGGAAAAAGAGGGAAGGAGTTCTGGTAGGCAGAGAAAATGTGAAGGACATGATAGGAAGAGAACAGAGAAGCAGCAAAGTTTGTGAGAAAGGGAAGGTGCTTTCACACCTCTGGTCTTTAAGTGTCATGTGGCTAGTAAGTGGAACTGACTGCAAAATCTGGTAGGGTCAGAGGCAGAGGGACAAGCAGGCTTAGAGAAAAGCTAGCACATGAAGCATTTTGTCCTGTTCAGTCATTACCCCAGGTTTAGTGTCCCAAATGAGAGATCTAAGGCAATGCCAAGTCAGACCTATGCAGCACTCCAGGAGGCTGAGAAAAAGGAAACTGGTGCGGATGATTTTCAGAAGAGTAGAGAAAGATGTGACAGAGTGTAGCACTCCAGACAGCAACGTGAGGCAGGAAAAGGTGCCAATTTGCTCCCATGGCAATCATATGATATGCTTGCATATCTAGCAGCAGAAAGATAGAAGGATTTTTTTTTTCTTCCCTCCCCTCTCAATTTCCCCCTCCTTATTTCTCATTCAGTCATCTGTTCTGCAGTGTGCTGCTCTCTTCAGTTGGGAATGACCAACCAGCTATTGCCAATTCCAATCTTCTGGGAGATGCTCTTGCGTTAGGCAGCTGTCTTCCCAAAGACAGTGGCATCACCTTCCTAAAAGCCTCTTACTTTGCAATTCTCAAGGCTGCAGGCTTGAGTTTGTCCCAGAAAGCAATCATGCAGTTGTCACTCAGCGTGCTACCACCATATGCTGGCTTGATGGGAAGCTGTCTCCAAAGCAAACGGGATTGTCCATTCTTCCAGCCCATGATTGTGTTGTGTGCAGCCTTGCAGGTGGTGTCTGTGTGTCTGCAAGGCAAGCAGAGCTAGCATGAAATGATTCAGGGAGGGTTTGTTGGTCACATATGCTGTGTGAAACCTGGCAGCATTGAACATTTTCTATTTTCACTTACAGAGGATCCAAAGCCTCATAGGTCATAAAAAAACCCAAACAAACAAAAGACCCACAAATAAAATAAGCATGCTTGTGTGTGCTATTGGGGTCAGCCCATTAATTTCAGATATAATATTTAAGTGAAAATACTGGTTTATTCACATCTAATCATACACATTTTCAGCAGCTGGGATGAGCTACATCTGGAGGCAGAAACATAATAAAGATTCCCCTGATACTGATAGTCTGTGAGAGTAGAAACTATTTTAGAGCATTTAAATGACAGTCTTTTTCAAAATTGTTAGCTACTAAATCAGCTTAACAGGCACACTTCAAAACTCCACTGGGAATTGTACTTCTCTCTTTCCTTTTTTTTTTTTTTTGTGTTTCTTTTTTAGGCACAGACACTAATCTTTCTTTAAAAAAATATGTAAACACAAGTGAATACCAACATGTTCCAGCAGTTATATTTTGAAATTCCCTTGTGTCACACTAAGGATACTTAATTCATTGGCACTATTCACATCAGTGAGGCAAGGATAGTAATGGAAGAAAAGTGTAAAAACACCATTTAGGCTTCTGTTTGGAAACTGAAGGGCAAATCTCCCAGGGCTCTGTATGGAAGTGGAAAGCTTTGCCAGGTTTCTTTTCTTCTGCTGTATCCAGAATCACTCCTTGTATAATCTTTCCTTCCAAAGCAGTAACAAGCATTCTTTCTTTGTGATTCGTGGAATAAGGCAAGAATATAAAATTATGTTCTTTTTCACCTTTTTTGAGGTAAATGGGTCAGGACAGATGTCTTGTTTTGTGTTTGCATATGGACATCTCCCATCCTTCAATGGGAGCAGTGCTGAATCAATTCCCGAAACAGGTGGATGATACATCTTCTACCAGGAAGAGGCACCACCTTCGGCACATCTCTACATGTTTTCTTTCCTTATGAGCTTAGAGTGACATTATTGAAATTGTTTGGAGGATTCCCTACTTTTTGAGATGTCCACACTCCATCACAAGGAAACAAAATTTTCAAGCTCAGTTTTCTTGTACACTGGACAAGTTGTAGCTAAAGGGTAGGGATGACTTTGTTGGTGGTGGTTAGAATGGGATTTTAAATAGTGACACTAAAACCCTGGATGTGATTCAAATTAGTGACTATCTCTGAGGAGAGGAGAGCTCTGTCTCTCAAGACTCATGTGAGGGGTGGATTCCCATTCCTTATGTTACCTTCTGTCTCCGAGTAGCAATAATCAAAATAGTTGTCGCTGTTGAACTACATTCGTGCATTATCAGTTTAGTGGGTAATTAATTTAACATTGGCTGTTAAAAAAGAAGGGAAATAAGGGCCATAAAAGTTCTAAAGTAAAAAAAGATCCTATACATCTTCAAATCCTCAACTGTCAATGAATTTTCTGATTAGATCACTGGCCAAAAAAAGTCTTGCTATAATTAAAGGTCCAAGCAAGACTACTAGCAATTCTTCCAAAAAACATTTTACAATTTGATAGATTTGTTTTGTTTAGGTTTGGATTTTTTTGAATGTTGTCAGAGTATGACTAGAAAGGAAATTTACCCCTTTTTTATTACATAGTTCCCCCTATGAAAATTGCCTTGTATGCATGCAGATTCTAGAGCTTACAGTTTTGGGAAGTTATTGAAGCCAGATTGCCTGATTTTGGAAAATGCTCATAGATGTCTGTACTATCACACAGTGCACAAGTCCCTGTGAAGCCATTGTGTGTGGTTGGCATGATGCAAGCTTGGCATATTTCTGCAGAGATTGCTGATTATGGTGTGCAAATGATGCAGTAGAGGATATAAATCAGAGGTGTATTAACATGCAAGCAACAGAGTTACACCCTGTCCTGAATTATGGTCTTTGTAAGAAATGCTGGCAATATTCCAAAGTCAGTCAAGTACCATAATACTGATTTTTATGTAGAAGGTGTGCAATTAGTGTGGTGAAGGCAGTGGCAGAAAATCTGCCAAGTGAGGAAAATATAATGAGGCCTCACTGATGCCTACTGTATCCTGCTAAAGATTTAGCTTCTGCAGCAGTAGAAACATCCATGAGGAGAAAGGTAGAAGCAACCATAGAGGTGGTCTGAACACTGGAAGGGGAACCTGTGGCTCAGAATTTGCTGTCTGCATTTGGAAATCTGGGCTTCTTTCTGGCAGTGAAGTTGGAATTTAATCCTTTGCATAGCACCAAGATGTATACACTTGCAGAGCTGGAAAAATGCATGGAAATCCTAAATGACAGGAATTTGGAAGGAAAATTTGTGGTGAAAGTAGTAATTTAATTGAACATAAGCTGAGCGGGTAGGAGCTTTTCATTTAATGTAAGATTCTTTTCTAAACATCTGCTTTGAAAAGGCCTATAGCTGTTGCCTGTCAACTAAATTGGACTAGTGTTTTGATGCCACATATTTTTATGCACCACTGGAGCAGAAATGAAAGCTGTCAATAATAAGCTTGGCCATACAGGTGTGTGCCCACTTACATTCTAATCTTTATAAAATCTGATTCCATACTTCACTGCTGGGAGGTGAAACTAGTGACAGAAAACATATGAGCCTTCCAGAGCCAATGCTCTACAACTCACATTTCCTCCTATCAGGGAAGAAATTCTATTTTGTTTTATATTCTAAGAACAGAGCAAAAAAGAGTTCAAATACTAAACACATTCACTGTTCCTGTCAGTGCCAGACTTCTGCACTGGAGGACTTTTGAGTGACAAGAAATCAAAAGCTATTGTTCTCTGGCAGTCCTGCATGTTGTTCATTCTGCTTCAATAAAAGAGAAAAGAACACAAAAAGTGGCAACTTCTGCAAGTGTGCAAATGATGCCTCTCATTGGCAGTAGGCTTTTGGCTGGGATTCAATGCAGGCACCAAAGCTAGGGCCAGCCAACACTTAACATGTTTGTTTATGTACATTATATACTCTGGAAACATATGGTCCTTGTAGTTTGTTGCTTTCTGAAGGGACTGGCTTGTACTCTTCCAGAATTAGATGAAAGCATATGAAGAAGATCACAGCGGAACACAGATTGCGATAGACAATCACAAATCTGTGATTGACACAGATGTTCCACAGGGCGTATGAAATGCACCTTCACTCCATAGATCACCAGAATTTAAATCTACTGAACTTTCCTCTTAAAGAAATGCGTATTTGAAAGTGCCATTACCATGGGGTTGAGTAGTTGTTGTACTATTATTTGTGTGAAGCAGACTTGAAGTACCTCATGCATTTCATTTTCATGTCATTAATGCTGTCATGTGTGGTCCTTGGAGGGCGGTTGAAGTTCTCTTGACTTCCCACTGAAAGTCTTTCTTTCAGTAGTCTTTCTAGCCCTTAAGTGATACTAGATGTCAGACTTCAAAGTTATAGAACTGTGCATAAAGGTAGATGTAAAGGGAGAGTCACAGTCTTCTCTTTCGAAGTACATGAGATGTGATTATTGATAAAATTTCACATCTTGTTATACTTTTAAAACAATATAGGGAAATAAGAACCTCAGCTCCTTACCTTCAGTTTTAAAAGAAAAAAATCTTTTTTTGGTGGGATGTAGGGATTACAAAATAATTTCTAGTGGGAGTGACACAGTTATTTCAAGAGTTATTCTGAATTTCTGCATTGTCCCTACTGAACAGTTTGTTTGAACAGGGGTTTTAGAGAGGCTCGGTGTGTTATGCCCATAAATGTGTATGGACACAGCTGGCCTACCACACGTTTGTCCAGACACACAGTCACTCTGCAGCTTGAGGTTCAAAAGAATGAACTGAATGAGGCCTTTTCAATGGGTGTAATATTTAAATGTTTCAGTTTCTTTTTAATAATAGGATTCAAACCACTTTGGCAAATTACCATGTTAAATTCCATGACTCTGAACCCAGCAACCAGATTTATCACCTGTGTGTAGTGCAGTGAGTCCAGCACACGCTCACATTCACTCTATGCATTCACCACAGAGCTTGTTCTAGTTAAGATCCTATTAGCTGAATCACTTTGTAGCAAATTATAAACATCACCATGATTAGAGGGACTAAACATTTCCCTGTTAATTTCTGCAGAACAGTAGCTCTGAGCATCAAAGCTACCACTGCAATTAGGAGGAAATTGGGTTGCTGTGCTGTAATGACAAGCAACACTATGAATAGCGCAGGTGTGAATACCTGCTCTCCTGGGGAAAGCCAAACACAGCAGAAAAGGAGTCTCCATGGATCACACATGGGTTAACTGAAGGGACTGGTAATTGGAGCTACTTCCGAAATAAATGAAATCAGACAAATGGTGAGGTGGATTTCACAACTCTTTAGGATGCTTCTATTTCATAATTTGCCGCATGTGTGTAAACACCTCAGCTCCATTGGAAACGACAGTGGTTGTGAGAGTGGCATCCAAGGACTGAGTTTCACCTGACATGTAATAAGTGACATAACTACACCTGGGATAAAAGTGGTAGGAATGCAAAATTCATCTCTCTAATAATATCTTGCTTTTTCTGCTTCCCTACTGTCAGGATATCTGCTGGAGTGGGAATCTCCTTGACACAATGCAGATAAATAATGTTGTTCTCATAAATGAGCTATTTAGAGTGCCTTGTTACACTGTGGTTTGGTTTTGTTAGCTCTTTTTAATTTGGGCTGTTCTGATCATCGCTTTCCCATATCATAAATCACTGCACTGACTTTCAGGTAAGTTTGCTAAAGGTGTATGTGGCAATTATTAGCCAAACCTGATTAATGTCTTTGAAGCAAAATATGATAAAAAGTCACGTTTGTGCTACCCTAGAAGGAGGGTATGGCTGGGGGCATCAGTGTTTGCTGTTGTCTAGAGAGTCAGAAATCTCTGCCAGACCTTTTGTATTTTCGCTTTCCTTTTTTTTTTTCCTCATTTCTTTATTTTTTTCCCCCTGAAATTGTCTAATTAACAAGCTGATTAGGAACATTGTTAGCAACTTCACCCAATCTTCCACTAAACCCAGTTAAAGGATAAGGAAGTCTGCTGTACAAGGAAATGCTGAGAGAACTGGATTTGTGCAGCCTTGAGAAAAGAAGGTTTGGTGAAGGTCCTAACAATGTTCAAGTATTTAAAGGGTGCCCACAGAGAAAATGGAGGCTCCATTTTTAACATGACTTATGGGAAAAGGCAGGATAAGAGAAATGTTTTTTACTGTGAGAACAATCAACCATTAGAATAATCTTCCCTGGAAAGGGATGGTTTCCTTGATGTTGGACAGTTTAAAGATTCAGCTGATAGGGTGCTGGGGCCATCTTGTCTAGAAGATGCTTTTGCTGATAAAGGTTGGACCAAATGATCTGTGAGTAGCCTTCCAAACTGACATTCTATGCCTGTATGATCCTGGTGTTCACACCCTATCCCTAAACAACTCAGCACCTTGTTTCTTAATTTGCTGTATTCTCCAATTTTAAATACATTTATTTTCTAGATCTTCAATTGGGGAGCTGCTTATTGCAGGTCTACCATTAGGGAACTCTGTATTGTCTGAGTAAGAAAACAGGGGAAAAACATGGAAGGGATCAGTCTTCATTTTATCAGTCTACATTGCTATATTTATATACTTTTCATTAAATTGCAATTTTGAGAACAGTAGTTTTTATTTTTCCCTGTAAGTCAGGAAATAAGAATTTTCACAAGGGCATTTGAAGTGAAACAGATGATAAAAATACAGTAATAGTAACTACTATTTGACAGTTTTAATCACTAGTATAATGCCAGAAA
Organism: Melozone crissalis; assembly: GCF_028551555.1. Lineage (NCBI taxonomy): Eukaryota > Metazoa > Chordata > Aves > Passeriformes > Passerellidae > Melozone > Melozone crissalis. The sequence goes on along the minus strand of NW_026535784.1, from coordinate 45,160,137 downwards.
GGTTCAAAAAACAAACCCTCCAGCCCTGATACAAGCAATGATACAAGATATGTAGCAAATGAGCATAATGTGTTTCTATTTTGTGTTATATCAGTTACTGTAGAGAATTGGTGTTTTAACTCACATTTGTACTTCTGCTGATAAATGAATCCCTTAGACTGAGCATTTTGCACGTGACAGCTGCCTTCAAGGACAAACACAAAGGCTTGTCATAGGTCTCGGCACGCTGATGTAATGGTGAAAAAAACATCAGGAAATCATGAAGAAATAAATAACTGGAGCCCCATCATTATGATAGTTAATGGCTTTAGGGATGGCACTAAAGCAGACAATATGGTCAGAATGAAGTCTCCATCTGTGTTACTGCTGTCAAGGGAAATAGTTTTACATCATTTCTTATCTCTCTTTTGGTCCCTGTGACAAGTAGTCCGTGAGGCGTTCAGACCCTGATCTGAACTAACTAATGAAAGATGATAGGATGGGAATTGATAAGTGAATTTACCTTCACCATAAACCCTGCAACATCAGATGGCAACTCCCACTCCTATCCTTTTTCTAATCTTTCTTTTAGTATGGTGGCCCTGAAAACCTTCACACACAATTCCAAAATGTCATTTTCACAGTGATTCAGAAGTGATCAGAAAGGCAACCAAAATGACATAGAGAGCATGGCTAAATTAATGGGCTGTCAAAAAAGTATTCTCACTTGGAAGAATTTCAGGCTTCTCTCAGATCTGATGTTAACCCAGAAAAAATCTTGACAAAACTGAATTCTATTAATTTTCAGCAGAAAAGTTGGAGTTTCTTTATTAAAAGTTTTGCAATATATTTTTGGCTCATAACTAGACTGTTTGTGTTTATTGCCTATTCTGGGAACAGGCAAACCTTAGCACAGTTCTGATGCCTGATCCCAGAGAGAGGTCAAGAGGGTTACTCATGTGAGTGAAGTAATATACAAGCTTAAATGTGAGCACAGTGGGAGACACGGTTTAATGATCAGGTTCACTCTGACTAAGAACTTTAAATGCTCATTTGAAATTGTCCAAGCTGTCTAGGAAAAAAATAAAACAGCTAATTAAACAAACATCCCTTGACAAGCAGCCCTTGCCTCTCAGCCTCAACAAGGCTGTGTTGCAAGGTTACTGATATGTCTGAAAATTACTGCATAAAAGGTGTTTTGGAGGTAAGGTCTTATTATAGGCACCAGTTAAAGAACAGAGAACTAGAATCTCACCAAGCAAGGACAAACCCCAACTTTTTAAAATTGCTTTTATATTTTTAAAATTAAGTTTATATTTTTAAAAACTTTCAGGCTGTCTAACTTGGTGTACTTTTTTTCAGTCTCACTTTTCTGGTTTCAGAATGTAATTTAGGATTGCTCCTTTTTAGAAGACCACCCTTATGATTCTATCAAGGCAGTAGAGCACAATCCTGCTTTTGAACTGACTTGATGGTATGAAGAAGTAATGGCTTAATCCTTCCTTTTCTGAAATCTGTTTTGCATGCCTACATCACTAACTTGCATCCCTTTATTTTCTTAATTTTCATAGTATCTATGCATGTATCTATACATGCTCTGCAACATTCAAGCTCAGAGCTAATGTCATTGAATTATAGCAAAGAAATATAGCCTGGTTGGTTGGGTAAGCTCTGAGTGGGTGCTTAACAGTTTTGAAAATAATTTATAACATCCAAGTCATGAATCATATCTTACTCTGAACTAACTCCAGTCGCCAGAAGGACAAGCAGGCTTGAATGCACATGGATTGCGGATGGGGTGAGTTCCTGTCCAGGGTGACTGTGAAGAGAACAGAGAAAACTAGCTGAGACTTTAAAGATGCACTGCATTTTATAACACAAAGTGACAGGAGTCCTATCAAATATGATCAAACAAGTATCAGTTTCTACAGGTTCAGAGATAGAGACTTAAACTTGTTCACCTTGATCTAGGTCACCTAACAACATAATTTAAAAAGGTGGCTTGTTTGCCTTTTCTTCAATAAAGAAAGTTGTGTATGAGGAGGGCCAAATGTTGAAGAAATGTCTAAGGTTCCCTTACTTTTTTGATGTTGTTGAGAAGGAGAGGAATTGAGAACAAAGAGACCTGTAAACTTGAACACTTGAATAACCTCATTAATAATTTATGCTGTGAATCAGGGCATATTACCTAAGGTTTTTCAGGTAAAGGACCAGAGCTAGATCTTTGTCATACTTTTCTTAAAAATTTCTTTTCATTTCAATAGTTAAAGTGAAAATTAGAAGTAAATGTTGTCTTGAAATGATTTGCTCAAAAAAATAATTTTTTTGGGGAAAAAAACCCCAAACAGTACTTTGGAAGATGTTCAGCTAGAATATTTCAGATGCACAGAGATTTTTCCTGTTCTTGGGGATGGGGAGCAAGGGGTGCATATATTCTGAATTTCTGGACCAGAGTTTATAGGAAGTTACTAGATCTTGAGAAATGAAAATCAGCTGCTCCCTTTGCTCCACAAATAGAGTAAGGGAGTAGGAGTTTGTCTCCCAAACCTTGTATTTTTGGAGAGTGAGTCAGTCTGCCTACAAATGTCAAAACAATTACCTATGAGTGTTTTACAGTGAATTTTCTGGATAATAAAGGTCACATATTTGATATAAACATGAAAGAGTTAGTTTGCACACTTGACCATATGGTTTGACTGACCAGAACAGTAGATGATTAAGGAGTATAGGTAGGGGTTAGTTCTAGCTCTGAAATCAAGGAGGCTGTAAGTAGTTCTCAGTTGAGTCTGTTCCAAGAAAGCAGTATCTGATAAATTTAAGTTATATCTGACAAATTTAAACCAATGTCTTTGTCTTTGTGTTGCATCTAGTTCACCTCTTGCAGTATGATTGGATGTGTGCTTCATCTTGGTTTGAAATGTATCCCTTCCACACTGGCAGTTCTGTAAGGTGGCAAATAATGAATCATGCAAACATGGAAGTTTACAGCCAAATTGGATAATGACCACAAAGCTGCCAACTTCTGCTAGGAAAGAAACAGATTGTCTCCTTGCAATTCTGAGCTGCTGAAATAAGCAGTTGTGCACTTGCTTTGTTGTTTTCCTGCATTTGCGCTTTCTCATTCCATAATGATTTTTCATGTAAGCCATGGGAAGTTTATTTCCCCAGTTTCATTGTGATTTAGATCTACAGCCCCAAGCTGGGCAATGGAGCTCTGCACGGGTGCGATGCAGGGCTTCTGGGAAGGTGGAATGAGACCCATCTGTGTGTTCCAAGCTCCAGCCATCCCACCCACAGGTACTCACACTGTGTGCTGAGACTGCTGCAGGAAGGTGCACAAACCACGTACAGCTTCTGTCTGAGCTTTCCTTGTCTGAGACTGCAGGCACAGGCTCTGTAAAGAGGGATGAGAATGGCTGTACTGTCACCTTCATCATATACTCTGCTTCCAGTGCTTGTAAGAGGGACAAAATCATTCTGAGGCATTCACAAACTTCTTTGTATAGTGTTGTAGGGCTTAAAAGTCACTTGCTTTCCCCATGTCCAGAAATTTCAGCCAAGACTTTCATGACCTGAGTAATCTCCTGATTACCAATAATTATATGCTTTGATTTAATATTTCTTTTTGAAGACTTTGAATGTTCTCTGTTTTGTCTTGCAATGCATTTATTTTGTTTGGAATACTATACCTAGTCTGTAATTTTTCATAACAAGTTTTGGAAATTAGATTTTATGCTGTATTCCCCCCTTTTCTTCTGACTTTTAAATCTTAAAATAAAAACTCTTCATCAGCATTCACTTAAAAAATGCTTTAGAAGTAGTTTTCTAAGGTGTCTCTGAGAAAGGCATGTCTTATATATCATTAACTTTTGTTGAATCAGGTTTTAAATGATATGCGATATTTCTTTCAGTCAAAACAAAAACTGTCCTATTCTTGACCTTTAGAGAAGTAGAAATTTGATCATCTTCCTGTTGTAAAACAGCACCACAAAGTTATCTGGAAGTTTTTGAATTTTAAATATGCACTTATTGTCAATGTGTAACCTAGATCAAGACTCATGTAGTGCATATTTCAGTTAACTGAACAAGGTAAATGACTCCCACTGTGAAGAATTTCCAATAAACTGTATTGTTCCAGCTATTTAAAAAATACCAGGCTGGACAGCAACAAAAAAACTCAAAGTGTGCATATATTAATAACAGAATCAATTAGGTTGGAAAAGACTTGTGCGATCATTGAGTCCAACCTTTGACCAAGCAGCCCCATGCCATCCAGACCGTGGCGCTGTGTGCCACATCCAGCCTATTCTTAAGTACCTCCAGGGACAGTGACTCCACCGCCTCCCTGGGCTGCCCATTCCAATGTCTCACCATCCTTTCTGTGAAGAAATTCCTCCTGATGTCCAACCTACACCTTCTCTGGTGAAGCTTGAGGCCATTTCCTCTTGTTTTGTCACCATTTGCTTGGGAGAAGAGGCTTGCCGTCACCTGGCTCCAGTCTCCTCTGAGGCAGCTGCAGAGAGTGATAAGGTCACCCCTCCGTTTCTCCAGGCTGAACACCCCCAGCTCCCTCAGCTGCTCCTCGCAGGATTTGTGCTCCAGACCCTCCCCCAGCTTTGCTGCCCTCATCTGGACATGCTCCAGTACCACAGTGTCCCTCTTTAACTGAGAGCATATTAAGCATAGTCTGTATGCGTTTTTTAAAGTTACTCTGTGATGGCTGGAATATTTTGTGTGGTTTTGGATAGTAAAAACAGCAGCATTTTTAGATGCACAAAAAAGGGGAAAAAATCATTGTGATTTTGGAAATTATTAACATAGAAGGTAATGGTGATTTTGAAAGCTTCACTGGGAGAAACAAAAGAAAACAGAAACCAAAGGAGTATATATTAGAAGATGTAACAATTGATTTTCCATAAAATTAGGTTTTACTTGAGATGAAAAAACACCTTTAAAAGAGACCAGAAAAAGAAAGCATCTGAATGCTCTTATTGGATTTTTTTTTCTGACAGAAAAGGGAATGGCTCTGGTTTAGGTTTGTCGGACTAAATACAGAGATACAATTTTATTTCCTGCTACTTAATGTTACTCTTGTTCTTTCTTAAAAAGGTATTTTCCTTTGCTGGATATGCAATTAGAAACACTATGACCACATATTTGTCTTTTGTAAGAAAAAAGTAAACAACTGGTGAGATATTGTTTTCTATATCCTTTTAGGTATTTGTGAAAGAGATCAAAGATGTCCTCTAATTTCTAAAGCCTTTGGGCACTGAAATATGGCATAATTAATTTTAATTCTTTGACTTAATGCAGAAATAAAACAGCTTTAACAGAATGGTTAGCAGGTACTACAATTCACATGAGTTTATATCATCTGAGTGAATTCTGATTTTTTTTTTTTTTTAGTGATGTGCTTAAATTTTATCTGCTTCCCCACATCTATTATTTAAGTTTGATATAAAAAAATAAAATGCCCTACCAAAAAAATGCCTCACCTATATCTTGGCTTTCTCATTCCTGTAATTTATGTATTTGGTAAGCCAACTTCTCTCAAGGTTATGGATTCAAAAACAACCCACCAAATAAAAGCCCCCAACAACAATAAAAATACCCATAACAGAACCAGCAAGACCCAAATAACAGCTGGCTCAGGTTTGTTTTTGCTGGGTTACACAGTAAGTCTTGTATAGGGTTTATTTGTTTTAAATTTTGTGCCTAACAATTTCTTAGCCAAAGAACCTTGACAGTGTCCCCTTAACGTATTCATAGTGGCACGCAGAGACATCACAGTGAATTTATTTACATCTCTAAGTATTGCAAAGGCCTACAGCTTCTTCTCAAAAATCTGTGCTGAACTTCAGAATAAGTTTTACTGTCCATTTGGATTGATTGATTGACAGGCCTGTGAGCCCAGTTACTCTTGTGACAAGCTGCGCTCGAAGGAGCTTAGTCTGGGTAAATAAACAGGGCAGTGAAGTGAGAAGTATGTGACTTTGTAGTACGCTTTGTGCAAGCAGGCTATTGTTTCACCTCCAGATTACCTAGAATAGATCGGATTGTCACTTGTTGGAGCTGGACATCACTTAACCTTGCACATTGGAATAGAGAGAACAGTTGCTGATTGCTTTGAAATGAACTTGTGTTAACCAAGCTATTAAATGATAATTAATACAAGATTGAGAAATAATTTGAATTCATGAACTCATCAGGCGTTATTTAGATGTAAGTTTTTTCATTAGCATTTATATTTGCTTTTCGTGTGTACTACAGACAGGTTCCATTTCTTTTTGTGTCAGCAATAATTGATATCATGGTTAATACTAATCTTGGACTCATAATGACTCTTTCCATCTTCAGGTCTGCTACAAGCAGTCTGGAATCTTTGACTAGGTTGATCTGTGAGCTCCTTTTAGGCAATGCCATAAAAATGTAAAAGTCCTGCTGTGTTTAATTAAAACAGAAGCATCAGTATCTCTTATGTACAACTAATAGCATTTTCTTTTAAATTGGGAGGAAGATATAGCAAAGCTGGTCCAGATCCTCAGCTGATAATTTACATTTATTAAGGGTCTGGCATACTGAGTCTGACTATAGAATTATGATTGCATTTCTTTTTTAGTTAATGCACACAGTTTGAGTTAGGTACTTCAGCCATTGCACTGTGTTTCCGTAATGAACATCATCATTGATAACTACAAATTACAGCTCCAAATAAAAGACACATTCATATCCTTCTTCAGGCTTTATTAAATTTTTCTGACATTTAGAAAGCACAGTTTGCTTTCCTACTGTTATGCATTAGAGTTTTAGGAGAACTCAAATGGGATATATTTGCACTGTGCATAATCATGGTTTGGGGAGCAATATATTCGGGGAATCAATTTAGAAGTAATTCCTCTGAATGGCATTCTTCAAATGAGGGTGTGCTTGCACTGTGTATGTCAAAGATCCAGCTTTGCTTTTTCTTCTTGACATTGCCGGAATTACTTTTCTGCTCTTTTCCTAAAGCATGCAGCATGCAGAATTTTCCTTGGCATTTGCCTTTCCTGCTCAGGGCTCATTCCATTTCAATGAGATGTCCTCATAGCGCCATGAAGCACTTTGGGAGATATGTTGTGGAGATACAAACTGGTAGGGGAATCTCTAAGCGCTTGGCCGTTACCTGGGGTGTGCAGAGGGACTAATTCTGGCTAAGGGAAGCAATGAAAGGACCCCTGTGGCATGGTAGATGCAGTTTAAAGTTGATTGTTGCTCATAAAGGAGAATAACTGAACTTAAAACTTCATTTGCTGAACTTACGCAGTTTCTTGGGGCCAAAATGCTTTCAGAGGGGTGCTGCAAGCATGCCTAGAAAAAGTCCAGGTGTTACTTTAAATTGTTTCAAGACTCCCACCTGGTCACAAGGTCAAGAAATTACTAGATCAGTCTATATTCTCTGTTCTTTTTGAACCAGACAATCTGTATCAATAAAGAGATTGTTATGCAGAGACTTGTGAGTTAAACCATTTATATACAGAAGAGGACCTGACTCTTGGGAAGTCATCTGGTTTATTGCTTCTGCCTCAGAATAAGGTCAATAGTGTGTCAGACACTGACAGACACTTGTCCTATATTTATTTGAAATGCGTGATAATGGAGGCTCTATATCTTTCTCACATCAGCTCTTCTATTGGTTCACTGTCCTTGTCTATAGAAAGATTTCCTGGAAATATCCTTATATCTTCGTTCCTGAAATTTGAACTAGTTTTGCACTATGTTCTGCCCCTCATAAGTATCTAGAGCAATATATTCCCTTTTGCTTTCTACACTATGCCTTTGCAGTCTAGTAATATTCTTACTTTCATGCTTTGCTTTTCTGGACTAAAAGCCAGCTCTTCCAACTCCTCCTTGTGGGTTCATATTCTCTTTTCAGTACTTTGTTTGCCACCCTCTGTGCATGTGCATCCCTTTTGTGTGAGTGTGCCCAAAGCAAGGCACAGTGCTTAAATTTCCCTCTGCTTGTGCTATAGGGTGCAGGAAGGCATTCCAAGTTTCTTGCAGCTGCCAGTGATGGTTTTCGCCTCATACCATGGTCTGAGAATGTTGATTTAGGTTTACCTTGTGCCCCACTATGCTTCTGCCTCATTGCTTGTCACCCTCAGCTGAAAATTTTTGTCTAATAGTATCATTAAATGGTCCTATTTGAACTGAATTTTGATTTTTCTCAAACCATTTACCTAGTTTCTCAACAATGCAAACTCTCCAGCACATGTGTTGTTGCTTAATGTGGCACTATGTGCAAACTCAGTATTCCACTATTGTGTTATTTAAAGAGAAAATGAAGGAAAAAAACTCCCATTGAATTTGGCAGAGATAGGCTGAACAGGTGAGGCTGACTGTTGAACACCATCAGTAGCTCAGACTGCCAGTCTATTTTAACAACTGAGTAAATCAGCTGCTGCTGAGCTTGGGGAGAAGGGAAGCAGCCAAGTGTGCAAGCCCAGTCTGCTGTTGCAGCTTTGGTCTGATGGTATAGAAAATAAAATGTACCAGAGAAGGCAAGGAGATATTTATGACTTTTCATTAGAATCAAAGTGATTACCAATTTAATCCTATTAGGATGATAATAATGAAAATAGATAATATTTTTCACTCATTTGGACATGAAATTAATTAACCCCCTGAAAAGTATGCAGTGGAAGAGGATTTGTAGAGAGATTCTGTACTGTATGGATGTGTCATAAGTTACAACTGAAGTAAATTTTACTTACTGAAAAGATATTATTGGGGTACTCATTTCTTAAGGCAATGGTCTTAGTTATTGCTGCAGTTCATTTGTTAATTAGGACACCTTTGAGAAAATTTTGTATTTTCACAATTTGAAATTTGTGGTTTTTTCTAGCTTCTTAGGTATTTCTCTGCATTTTTATTCGTAAAGGAATCTGCTGATATTTTCTTTGTTCTTTCAGGGACCATAAATACTGAAACTTGTCAAACAACAAAATTCTCTTCCAGAAGACCCCTGGAGAAATGGTGGCTAATATGCAAACAAACAAACATTATTAATCATTTATTATGGAATAAATAGTAATTTTGAGAAGCTTCTCCTACTCATTAGAACTAAAAAGGTTTTTTTCTTGTCTCATGAAGCATACACAATGTTTTCTAAGGGGTTTTGCCATCTGCCCTCAGTGAGTGGCATCATTCAGTTGTTTTGGCCAACCTGACCAATTTTTCTTCTGCTCTTTCCCAGAACTCTGTCTCCTTTCCATCCTGTCCCCACAGCAGTGCTGGCTGCCTGACACATTAACATATCCATGCAGGCCAGGCTGTGCTGATTTTTTTACCCTGTAAGAACAGGGCTTCAGTCTGGTGATCTGTTCAACCCTGAACCTGATCTCCAGCAGTGTCCATAAGCAGGCACAATAGAGAACCATAGAGCAGTCATGTTCACTTTTTGATTCTTTCAAAATCTTTAGCTAGATTCAGCTGAGAAATTTCCTGGCCTTTTCATTGCTCAATTAGTAATCTGCTCTCGATCTTTATTCTTTTTACTTCTCCTGTGTTCCTCTGACCCCTATGAATTGTACCACGCCGTCCTGTCATAGAGATTTACTGCCTGATGCATGGAACCACCTCCTCCTCTTTGTTTTGAGTCTGTTCCTCTTGCCTCATTGGACAGCCTGTATTTTATCCAAAATTTTATAGGTTTATATATCCCAAAACCATCATCTCCTTTCCTGACAGGATGTTCATCATTCATGCCTTGTATGGAAGCTGTTCATTACATTTGACAGTAGCTGTAAAACTCAAGTAAATCATATCACCTGGATCAGTCTTGCCCACACGGTCATATATCTGTTCAAAAAACACTCATGAGGTTTTTAAGGTGGGATTTCTGTTTAGGGAATCCATATTAGGTCTCCCAGGTTTACTGCAATTATCCAAGCGTCATCAGATCTGTAATGGAAACCAAACACTCAAACAAAGCTATATAACAGCTGAATCTCTAAACTACAAGCAGTCTCTACTTACTGGCCTTAGACACTTGCCAGGCTTACTGTACAACAGCTCATTATGTTCCTCCTCCACCCTGCCCCAAACTCCTATTTTAAGACTGGAGATACATTTGAAACCTTTCAGCCCTCATGGACCAAAAATGCTGGCTCCATAAGTTCTCTGAGGAAGATTCTCTAGTAGAGGCTTGCTCAGGAGCTTCTAGAAGAAGGGATGGGTGCTTCATTGGAGGACAGTCGCTGACCTATAAATTATTTACTTCTTCTTAGACTCCTATGCAAAGTATTTATGTGATATTTCCCTTGAGTACACAAAAATCACTGACGTAACCCCAAAGAATTCTGTTTTCTATCAGCACATTTGGCCTTTCACTGGGGATAGTCAGTAATGCAAAGCCATTACCATATTGTTTAGGCCTGGAATTTAAAACCATGCAGATTCTTGGGTCTTTCCTGAGAAGGTTGGCTCACTGATGAGGTTTACCTCTATACTGTCGTGAATGTGTTGATCTATTCTGACAGCAGCACTGTTTTCTGTTTCTTCACTGACTATTTTGTCATGGCGTTACAGTACTCCAGTGATTGTTTTCCTGTCACCAGGTTTTTGATATGCTTAGTAAATCAGTGTCTTTATTTAGAGATAACATTCCCAGTTTATTTTTAGCCTTCTAGCATTTTTGTAGTTGTCTTTACCTCTGTGTTGATTCTTTGCCTGGTTGTCCTTAAGCGTCACTCCATTTGCATTTTACTTCCTCTTTATTTTCAGTTTGCGACCTAGAGATGAAAATTTTTAGCGTATTCTTTGTTCCAAGCATCTTCTCAAATCATATGGTCTTTCCTTATTGCTCACTTTTCACTGAGACCTTTCCTGGTTTCAAGTGAAAGCAGTTTAATTTCTTTACTGTTCAGTATCTGTATTGTCCCTTTGGAGTCCTTTTCTCCTCTCATTTTTGTCCCCACTGTGCAGATAGCAGATAAGAGGTAAAACCAAGCCTGAATACTGTAGAAATCAGGTCACATAAATAAAAGGAAATGCAGCATTAATTGCAAAATTTATTTAAATTGAGCATAATGAAGGTGATAAATGAGCAGAAGTAATCCCATGGGTGTTACAACTTTCTCATAATTCCAGAAAATTTATCTCAATCAGATAAAAGCCTTAAAAAAATGTATGGTAAAAGAAAAAAGCAAACCACAAAGTTTCTGCTAGTGAAATTGTAGGTATCTCAGTATGTTGTAAGGCACACACACACTCTAATTCAACCAAGTTCTTAAGCTCCTGCTTAATTTAGAATGCTTAGATGATTTCAAGAGTATTCTGCTATACACTTAAGTTTAACACATGTTTGAGTATTTAAGTGAAGCAGGATCCTCCTGGAACAAGATGGGAAGAGAAATGAACTTGAAAAATTATGAAACAGTGTGGGCAAGAAGCTTCTAGAGATATCCCACTTGACTGAACATAAAGCATGAAGGGAGCCTGTAGAATATAAATTACTAGAAAGAAATCGTTAAAGCAAAAAAAAGGTATTTTAGCTTGTGACTTGGTTATATAGTAATTAGATTATATAATAATTAATTATGCCCAGAAAAAGAGTAGACACACAGAGGGATTGGGAGCCAACATAGTGGTAAATAACTCACATATCTAATTAAAAAAATTAATAACCAAAAACTTTATAACACATATGCAGTGTGAAATATACATTGAGTCTACTATTAATGATATTTTCCCACAAGGTGAATAAATTTTATTGTATAATATATTACATGCTTTCTCACTGTAGAAACTTGTTTCTCCTTATATATTTTGTTCTCCAAGGTCCAGCAGATATTGACATGATTTTGATTATTGTCTTATCCTACTGCAGATTTAAGATCACAAAGTGCTTCAATGAATCCAGTGGAATCAATAGTTTTGAATCCATGAGGATTAAGGTAGAACTTACCCCAAATAAAGATCATAGATAATTTAAATAATCACAAGAGAAGTTGTCTTGCACAGATAAATAGAATCAATGTCATGCCTGTTATTTTACAAGCAATTCTTACATAACAGAAAACTCACAGTAAGAGATACAAACTTTGAATATTTACTAAGCTGCATTTAATCTAGATGTAGATGGGAACATAACTTCATGGCTCTCTTGCCTCGCAAGAGAAGGTTTTCTGGTAAAACTGCTGGAAAAATACACAGTAAACCAGTTTGAGCTTTGCATAAGTCATGTAAATGGTTGTACAGGAGAAAAAATATGCATGTTCTAAAAGTATTAGAGCCTCACTAGGCAAGGAGATTCTTGGAGCTGCCCTTGGCCTTTAGGGAGCTCTTGTGACTTAATCTTCTTTCCACCAAAAAAGCTTTCCCTTAAAAGTACTGAAATTGTAAATTGTTTGTTTCTCCACACCATTGGAAGCTGCTGCTTTTTCTTGGGAGATAAGACATGACTCCCCACAAACATCTGTCTCTCCCTGAAGAGCAAATCCTCATAGCTAAGAAATAAACACTGGCCTTCAACATAAGGGATTACAGGCAAAATCCAGACCAAAAAATCCTCTGTCATCTTTCTGAGTAGAGAACTACTAAAATACCTTGTGCAGTGTGGTTTTGTGCTTGTTTGGCTCACACATGTACTAGTGGGCTTTGAAATGTCATTCCAGGTGTAAGATTAGTAGGTTAGGGAACAGATTTCACTGCAGGGCCAGGTGGCTTAAAACGACCACAGTGTTTTATATGCCACTAGAACCCTGATGGGGTTAAATTATAGGCTCATAGCTTATTTTTCTCGTTTGCCTTTTTTTTTTTTTTTTAATCTGATGTTATTTATAGATTCCATTCCAATACTGTGTTCACAGTGTCCAGCTCCTCCACTGCTCTGAGTGTAATTCTATTTCTGCTCCCTTTGCATCAGTTCCATGCTTGTATCCCTTTCATGTTTTGGCAGGGCTGCACAGAGCAGCTCCATGGATCCTTACAGCTGCAAAGGGGCAAGGGGTGAGGCACAGGACTGTTCAGTACCATTTGCATCTAGTCATTCATGGATCCATAGGTTTTCTAGGGAACATAATAGCTTTCTGCTAAAATTGGAGCAGCAGGACTCTGAGGTTCATATTGAAGCTCTGAAGGTGTTTGCTGCTGCAACTTTAAGAATTTCTGACTCAACCAGGTAATCTTTTCCATGGTCCAGCACAGGGTCTGGCTCCCTTCTCCCCCCACCCGGTCTTGGTCTCACCAGGCTGTCTTCCTCTTTTGGTAAAACAAGTCTCTGTACAGGTCTCTGTCCCACCATTTGTTTTCTCTGTACTCCTTTTGGTTATAGATGTACCAGTTACTTCCTCTCTCCAAACCAGGAGTTTAAAGAAAACCAAAATCAATTATAAGGGAGACAGAGTTGGGCAGGGATTTGGTGAAAGAAGTCCAGCTTAAATAACCAAGGTTAGAGGAGCATCTAAGGACAAGGAACAGGATATATCTGTTTCAGTTGTAGTGAGCAGTATACCAAGACGGATGGCTCTGTTACTGTGAGAAACAGAGAAACAGGGAGAGATGATTGAGAAAAGTATTTTCAGTTTGTAGAAGGAAAATTGGAAAAAGTAGGAATAGAGCAAAGAATATTATGTCAGTGAGAAGATGGACTGATGGGGATAAATAATTGATACCATAGAGGAGAAGAAAGAAGCAGGCTTTCAAATGAATGGGTCTGCATGTACTGAACCTGGTTAGAGCACTCTGTTTCCTCAGAAAGAAATTACTGGAAAAATTGTGTGGGAGTACTTGACTCCTGGGTGAGGAAATTTGGAAACTGAAGTTAAGAGGACCTGGAAGAGAAGCTAAGAAGTAACAAAAAGTTATTCTGGCTCTTCATAAGTTCATCAGCCTCTGGCAGATGTGAACTGGCTGCCCCCTGTATTGAGAGATGGCCAAGCTTCTATCAGCTCTACAGCAGAAGTTGGGGCCAAAGTGGAGCACCAGAAAAGTTTGTTACAGTGATAATACTTGGCATTGTGTCCTTGCATTAGCAGGGAAGAGTATCTGATGATTGAAAATGTCCCTCCTGGTTGCAGCTTCCTAAGTTCACTTCTAGAGTCTTAATAATTCTTTAAGAAAATGGTACGTACCAGGAAAGAGTATTAAGTAAGCTTTTAATATAGTCTAGTCTTAAAATAAATAGTTGACTGTGTTTTAACAGGTGGAAGCAAGACCATTTTATCTTGTTGCTATGTAATGCTGACTTTGTGGATACAGAAGAGGTTTTCATTGTTTTCAGGAAGCGCAATGTGTCTAAAAATCCAAATTCCTACTTGGGCTTTTAGAACATTTGCATGAATGAGTAAGGTTTGAATTGCAAAATACTTGTACCCTGTTCTTGCTTGTGAAATCCTTTTTGAAATTACAGAAAAAGGGAAATGCAATCTCTATAGACTGAAAAAATGCATCCTAATGGTTATAAAGGGTAACCTAACATTCCAGGTTGAAAAGCAGCCTTTGACATAATGTTCATGAAGCAAAGTGATTTATAACCTCAACAGAAACACTCTAAAAAAAATCACAGTATTAAGCTGTTAATACAAAGGCTTTAATTTTACTGAAAAATATGGTTTTTTTCCTGTCCTACTGAGTCACTTTTAAAACAAAGGTTGCTCTTCTGATATCATTTACAACGTATTATCATGTGCATTAAAGATTTTCTTAGGATTCCATGCACTTTGCTATGTTTTAACTCAAGTACTTACTCAAATGTAAGTCAGAAATACCTTCCTAACAATCACTGGTATTATCCCACTGTGAAGCAAACAATGAGCTTGGTTTACAATGGAAGCTAGACCTTGCTGCCTTTACTTTTCTAACTCTCCTACTCTACAAACAGTGTAGCTGGTGGGCTAACCCTTGGGTGGGGAAAGTACACAAGGTTAGATTATTGCACCTTTTGAAAATCACACTTTGATTCCCAGTGGTCTCAAAAAACATTTGATTATGGAAGCCTTGGGAGAGAGCAGTTGCCCCTGGCTACAGTTATCATGTACCTGGAAGCTCTCCTCCTAAAACTTAAGCAGAGCTTCCGAAGAAATTCTGTATTTCTGGAGCTGGCTTCCCCTTGTAATGTTTGGCCTGGCCACTTTTTCACAGTAGCTGTAGTGCTGGGAGCAAGGACATGTGTACCTGATGCTTGGCATATGCCTGTACATGGGCAGCGTGTTACACTCCTTAAAACTGATGCCTTGTGAAGGCTGACCTACAACAGAGGCTGGACAGAGTTAAAGAATAAAGTAGGCATTTATTAAAAGGCCTCAATGGATACTCCTTGGGCAGTACAAGAGCCCAGCCAGGGCTACACCCAAGATGAACCCAAAATGGTCACAAAATGGATGACTGATCACAAGGTCTCGCACTTCTGGTTCATTTGCATATTGGAGCTTTAGATTATGAAGACCCATCCTTCTTGTTTTTCTCTTTCCATTCCACCTTTGTGCTCTTGGGCCTGAAATTTGGATCATTTGTCCTTGGTCCCCAGCTAGAGAAGGAATTGTTTTGTCTACCTACTCTGTGAAGAGAGGTTACCCCCAATATGAAGCTCAGACATACACTCTAAAGCAGCACAGAATCCAAAAAATATAAAAGCTAAAACGTGAGACATCAACACAGGTATGGTGCTTTTTGGTCCATGCATGTAAACAGAATCAATATACCAACATTCCAAAAGCAATGGATGTATTTCTGTAATTGCTAGAATTAATAAAAAAGTAAAATAATTATTCATTGACAAGACAAAAGTGGAAGAGGACACTATGACAAGAACTATGCAATGTATGTTATTTTCCATTTCTGTTATTGTCTAATGCTGACTTTCTGCAGGAATTTTTATCCCTTTCATTTACATGCCTGGAGAAGCAGAGGGGTTTAAATGTTCCTGAATTACCCTGAAGATGCTTCCTGTAATTACATAGGGTCTGGTTTGCCAGTGTAGAGTGTTTTGACAGTACATTTCTGCCCAGCTGCCTTCCTTCTCTGTATCTGCCATGACAGAGACTGCATGTTCTCTTTGCTCGGTATTTACGCCATGAGCTTTGAATTTTCAATCCAGAACAGGGAATCATTTCCTTTGTCGCTGTATGTAACACTGGTAAATGAATAACATCTCCCTCCAAAAAATATTAGAGAACAAACCTTTTTAATATTGTGTTTTCATAAAAAGAGTTACAAGATTGAAAAAAGGAGATAAGAAATATTTCCTCACTTTATTTCAGTATAAATTAATTTCAGAATAAATTAATTAATATGCCTGTGTAATTATGAAAATGTATGTGAAAACAGTGTCTTTAAAAGATTACATGAGTTGGTAGTTATTGGGATGCTCTACTTATCCCTGTGCTGTTGTGAGATTTTTCAGGAAAATAATATTTTTGGTGTTTGAAGAGGACACTGGATTTTTTTCATTTCAGTGATGGTGACCTTAGTTGCTTTGGGAGGTTTTTGGGAGGTTTGCAAAAGTGGAATTTAATACTTTATGTAATAGGCTTCTCTTTTATAAACCAATTTGTTCCTAAGGCTTTGTAAACATATAGTTTTACAAAGACAATACAAATCTATTGATGCTATAGAGAAGAATTTACTGTCAAAATACATTACATATACATAGAATTGAAAGAAGAGAAAAACAAATCTGTTTTTTAGTGACTCAAACTGAAACAAGCTTTGTAGAATATGAGTTTGTGATGTTTCTACACTAGCAGGAATCTTAGTTCAGGACAGCTAATGTCCTAAACCATCCCAACAATCTGAGAAGACATGAAGTGCAACCCCACACATTACTTCATGTTTTGAGCCTCTGTTGAGCTGCAGTTACTTTGTGCTGAGAGAATTATATTCTTCTAGATCTGGCATAGCTCCATAAATGCAGATTAACATTGAGGGAAATAAATCTTCATGCCAATCTGAAACCAAGTCACATCTTTCTCCACCATTCCTCTAGGCTGTCTTCATAAAATAAATGGTAAAAAATGTAAAACCAATGTTGTTTTCACCCTGCTGGTCACTGACAGCTTATTAATTTAGAGTATTCCCTGCCCTCTGTAGTTTACGTCTTAGATTGGTGATTCCTCAGAAGAGTAATGGTACAGGTGAGTCAGGTAATGTGCAGATGGCCTGCTCTAAACCAATCCAGTCCAGATCTGTTTTATACTCTTGCTTTCTGTTGATGGCTCCTCTATTAGATTTTAATGTATTTCAGATTCATATTCATTTTTTCATCACTGAAAGCCAAAATGCCATAAAGAAATTACTGTGAAATTCCACTGATTCCGTCCTATCCCTTATTGCTTTCTTTCAAAGGAATGACCTCTTACATTTCAGCAGATGGCTTGTGAAGAGTAGAGACCTTTTCTAGGGCAAAGAGGCATTTTTAAAACATAGAAATTAACTGAGTGGCCTGCTTGTGCAAGCAATATGACTGCTCTGTGCTGCCACAGATTTTGTGAAAACCAAATGGGTAAAATTCCAGCATTGTTTAATCCAGTTTCTGAGAGGACAACTTTTACATACTCAGAGTTGTGTTTGTTGAGAAAAATTGCATTCAGATTGAACAAAATGAGCATCTTTATCTGATGTGAAAAGATAGAAGATGATGGAAAGAAAATGAAGAATTTCTCCCACAGAAAATGGCTTCTTGAACTGTGAAAGGCTTACAAACACATTGCCATGGTACACCAAGTTTGAAATCCCAGCTGACATTTCAAATGGCATTTAGAGTTATGACAAATCTGATTTATTTGAGTCTCTCTCCAAAGCTGCCATAAAAGAAGCCCTGATTTGGTGATTTATTAGTCACAGCACCTTCAGACAGCTTATTTTTCTAGTTATGGAAATTGCTATGAGATCTATATGTTCTTTTATGTACCATAGGTTGCTATTTTTTTTGTAAAGATGACTGGACTCTAAGTTTTCCAGTGAAGTTTTCATCAGAATGTACGTTTCCTTAGAAAAATAACCTGTCAAACAACATTCTAGATAACCAAGGAAAATGCCTTGCAAAATTCTGGTTTGGGTGATACAAAAGAAACTTACTTCATGTCTGCAACTGACCCTTGTGGTTTTATAATTCAAGTAAAATGTAATTGAAATGCATTAATAATTATTGCTGCCTGAACATAATTTATCAAATTTATTTTCATAAGTACAACAAAACATTATTTTCATTAATTACAACAATCATACTTTCAGTAATGAGGACCTTAGCAAAAAGTTGCATTTGAGGCTGTATTTTAACAGAAAATTCAATTGCAGTTGTGTTTTTAGGGTTTGATCCAAAGTTTGAGTCACTAAGGATTATACTTGAGTAAAGATGTCAATGAGAATATTTTTTTCACAGATGCTTTCATTGATTTCAGTTAAATGAAACACACCTGTGTTTCCTGTTTCATTACACAGTTTTTTAAACTGAAAAGGTGCTTTCAAGTGGGGAAATCTGGAGTAGTGATTAAATCCTGTGCAAGACCTCTCTAGTACGTGTAGCACTTAATGAAAGGCATTGTCTGGATGTGAGAGGGACAATGCCAGTGAAGACAAGATTTTTGCCTTCTCCATTGATGATTTGTGTATTGTCTCAGTAATAATGCAGTGTGTGTGTTGTTTCAGTACTGTGCATTAAGTAGGCCCCTGACAACAGCCACAGAAGGGGAGCAGAGGTAGCTTGGCAGTGTCTATCTACTCATCCTAATCTATTCTGATCCCTTTCATCCCTGCTGAGGCAAGAATGCAAAGACTAATATGGTTGTGCTTAGAATATTCCAGCTGTATCTTGCCAATGCTACTAACATTGTTCTCTTCCATCAAACCTGCAAACAGAATCTCTGTAGATTTTCAGTTGAGAGAAAGAAGTGTAAATGTTAACAAAAATATCTGGAGACTTCCTCCTTTTG
The DNA here is from genome assembly GCF_028551555.1 of Melozone crissalis. NCBI lineage: Eukaryota > Metazoa > Chordata > Aves > Passeriformes > Passerellidae > Melozone > Melozone crissalis. The sequence goes on along the minus strand of NW_026535784.1, from coordinate 45,141,250 downwards.
GAATTAGATATGTTAATTCTGTCAATAATTCTGCATGTTAGTAAAATGAGTAAGCAATCATTGTGAGTCTTAAAAATGCAGAAACCAGAGACTAGTGATGGCCACAAATTGATATGTTTAGCATGTCCTTCACAGCACTTGACCTGACCTAGGCCTGATCCTCATTTATAAGGCATAACAAAAATCCACTTACCAGATGCTCGGAGGATGCATTTTCATAGATTCTAAGTCTCCCTGGTGTTAATTTGCTTATGTAGCTGAAAGCAGGGGGGGATATGTCTGAAATGGGCAACCAAAAAGAAATAAAATAGACTGAAATAATTTGTTCATTTTGAGTTAATGAATCAATGAGCTGATAGGTTTGCTAACTATAATACTCCATAGAAAATCACCACCTTTGCGCTCCCTGAGTAGCTCACCTGTGCAGTACATCAGTTCATGAGGTAGCAAAGTAATTTTAAAAGTCAAGAAAGTAAGGAAAAATTGAAAAAGTCACAAAGTCTTATTCTTTCTTATTTCCACTTACATTTAAAGTGTGCAGCTTTCCCACTGTTCTGGTCAGCAAGGCTTATGGGCATGAAGCAGTGGCTTTGGTAAGGGAAATGTATGGTTTAAATCTTGGAATAAGGTCTGTGCACTTTTACAGTGTAAAAGACATATCATCATCACCAGCATCTCTATTATGAACTAACAAAACCTTTAGAATCAGTCATTGATCTCATCCTTGCTGGGTATGTTCTAAAACTAAGAAAACCATAATTGAATTTATTTTTTAATTTTGCAGCCCTTTTTCCTAAATACAGCATGGAAAACCTGAAATAAGGGGATCCCTCCAGACATTCTTCAGCACAATTGTGACCTCCCATAGGCTGAGTGTGTGGATTTTCCTTCTCACCTCCTGATGCTACTGGTTCTGCTGTGAGCATTGAGATTTTTGCTGCAATAGCTCAAAGATGGAATAGCTACAGCAGGGCCAGATCATCCACTGGTGTAAATTGTTATTGCTTCAGTGAGGCTCACAGGGCTTCACCACATTATGTCTGCTGAAGATCTGATCCATAAAGTGTCTTGGGAGTTGCTTTTTCACTGTTCTATAAATTACCAGAACACTGCTGTAAGAGGAAAAGTGTTTGGTAAGGCAGCACAACATTTTGCTTTGGGTGAAGTGTTAGGAAAACAAAAAATAAAATAAGACACAAACAAACACATGTGGCAATATATAACAGGTGCCAGATTCTAAGGATAAAGCATCTTTTTTTAAACATTCAGAGCAGACATATTGGGGGTGAAAGAAAGATTGATATAAAGAACAGCAGATGGACAGCATGTACCATGTGGGACTCCAGCAGCTATCAAGTGAAATCAATCTGACTTTTGTTAAGTTCATGGCTGTTCACTACTCAATAGAGGGAAGAGATGCAAAGATTATGGCCGCCATATGTCTTAATCCAGAACAGCGATGTTTCCCTATGTCCAGCTTCCAGAATCGGCTGACCCGTGAACTCCCTGACTTGGTAGCTGCTTTCACCAGACTGCAGCATGGAGGCAGTCCAATAGACAGCTGTCCCACAAGCCTGAAAGCCTCAGTTTTATATCTGTAAGATGAAGTTGCCTCACAAATTCAGGCATCAATGCACCAACTAGAGCTTCCAGATTTTTGGATTTTTTTTTAGCAAGAACCTGGAAGACCTGAGAATCCAGTTAGATGCACATCACCTTTGAAACCTGTCACCACACAGGGAGACAGGAAATCCATTTGAATTTGTTATCAGTGCATCTGCCCTTCTGAGGCAAAGCTGGAGCCCCTTTGAACTGAGGTGCTCAGTTTTGTATTAGCAACTGCAGAAATTGCAGAGAGCATGAGATGTCCTCTCCCATCCTGTTTATTTCCCTACTCACATGGCAGTGTCAGAGATGCTCAATCTATCACCATAAGAGTTACGTATAGAAGTTACATATAATATCAGGACAAAGCTGAACATATATCTCACCAAAGGACAGCATCAACTCCCTGGTATGCAAGAAATACTGAATGGATGAGGAAAGGTACTGGGGACTAGAAAAGAGAAAAGGATTCTTAAAATGGCAGATTGCTTTTCAGCATAAGTCAAGATCATAATAATTCCCACTCTCTTTTCTTAGCTTAAACCCAGCTGAAAACCACTGATTTTTCAATGCTACATTGCTACATGCAGCCATCCAGGTTCTCATATCAGTGCACCTGCCTCTTTAGTAGCAATAATAAGATTTGTTCATTTATACCTATGTAGAACAACTGTGCATCAAAGTAATGTTTTTACCTTTGCATGATAGTTCCATCATCTCTTTTACTCATCAATACTTGGCTAATACAAATTTTTTATTACTGGCTATAGTTCTTCTATTGAATTTACTTGAAACTGTGGTACACAATGGACCCTTTCAAGAGTCTTTCTTTTACTGATTTCTAAACATTGCCCTTCCAGCAACCCTTTCACCAGTGCGTTAGTGCAGGGCTAAATCCTCCAGAGCCAAGGAGGAACACTCAGATATTTTTTTCTCATGTTTAACCTTTTAGTGAATGCCAATGTGTCCTGATCTCTGCAAAGACATTGAATTATGGTTTAATGGACTGCTGGAACATGGGAGTATTTTTTTCACACACATACGGAGAAGTGTGGGGAATCACTTCACTCAAGGCAACGAACCTATTCCTGATTTATATTGCTATAAAGAACTGATTCCCTTTTATCAGAATGACAAGTACCATGAAGGAAGAAAGCTTTAGAATCAGCATGAAGGGAAACAAGAAACAGCAGATTTTGAGATTCTTCCCTTTATGGTTGCTAGTGTATAAACAGTGGTCTAGTGGTACACATGGAGGCTGACTAAACAGAAGGGAGGATTTAAGGCAATACTGCCATATGTGAAATGCTTGGATTGTTCAAACATTTAACACCAGGGGGAAAAAGTATTCCTGAAATGTAGAACCAGACAAGACAAACTTGGCTCTACTGCTAGTCGTTCAACTGTTCTTCATAATCCTGAAACTGTTATCTGAAGGGCTTATGTTGAGGTAGTTGCCTTGGCACTCTTAAAACAAACTGAAAAAGAAGAACTAACACCAGAGGAAATTGTCTAAGAAAATTGGCTGTCACGGACCAAGGAGGATTTATTATTTGGGGGCTTAGATCCCAGTCATGCATCTGACTCCTTTTAGTTGCTCTAGTGACACCAGGCAAGTAGAAAACTGGCCCAAATGGCCAGTTTTGAACAGTCCCTGGAAGCACAGCTGCCTCAATGTGATTTTCATCCAAGCACAATGGATAGATGGGTGGTGATTTTTTGAATTTTGCTTTCTTTAGAAAAGCCATGCTCAAGTCAGAGGTTGCTAGAAATGCAGTCTTGCATACTTGAAAAGAAAGGCGAGTTCTATGCATCACTAAATATGGTTTAACAGACTGGATGAGAGCTCTGATTGACAGCTTATACTTGCACCTGTAACACTTATTGTTTAATTGTCTCTGACAAATTAATCCTCTAGCACTGACTATTGCAAAACAAGCTCTCAGGGTCACTTTCTTGTGTTCTGACCAAGTTTTGCATCCGTAACACAGAGCAGTTACATCAAGGGGGATTAGGTTCAGAATAAATTTCATGTATACTTAGGAAGGATATAAGAATTAAGCATTGTAATGACCACAGTTCTGTTGATGGGTGAAAAAAGTAATCCAGCCTATCTTTCTCTGTTGTATGGGCATTAAGGAGCCTCAATAGCTAGGTCAGTCTCTAAAAATGAGGAGAGGATTAAACAGTGCCTGCTTTACCTGTAGCATCTGTGGTGGTTTTAAATATGGGACTTGCCAACCAAATGCTAATTTTTTCTTCTACTTTCATCCTAAGCAAGCTTTAATAAGATTGGGACTGACCCTAAACTGTCTATGTTGGCAGTGTCCTACTTTGGAGTTGTGGGCAAATGTGGACTCTAGGGAGTAGCTGTACCATTAAACATGCTGGGAACAGCAAGTACAGGTCATGTCCCATTTCCACTTCAATATTATATGTTGCAGTATAGCAAAAGAACATAGCAAAAGGGAGATAGAGCGTTTCTTTCACTATCTGGAGAACTTCTGTAGCATGTACACACAGCTCGTGTTTTGTTTGACAGCATGACTTGGGACACCATCTCAACCTTCAAACCTCTGCCAGATCACTCAGTTTCTCATGTTTTCTTTTTTTCTGCAGCTCCACAGTGTAACACAGGAAAGTCAGATCTCCTACCACTCACTGCAGTAGGCAGTTCAAAAGTTACAACAAGTCTCAGAAATGTCAAACATAATGAAAAATAAAGGAAACATACAGAAGAAAGTTGTTCCTGTTTATTCCACACAATGTGCACCATTCTTTTATTCATCAGTGATGCCAGTGTAAAGGTTCTCATTCCATTTTCTCTGTTATTCTTGTAACAACAATGACCTATAGTCCTTTAAAATATTATATTTTGCAGTAAGTGCAGGACTTGCCACATCCCAATACCTAAAGTAAACACAGCTTTATACCCTTACAGATTTCTGCTGTAAATTTCAGGTTTGTTTTGCACGTAAAATAAATACCTAAAAGCTTAAATGCCTGATTTGCATCTTCTTCCACTTAGCAGTGTGTATTTGTTTGCTCAAGATGATTGCTTACTTTGTGGGTCTCTATGAAATATTAAGGAGTTTTGCATAGCAATGTATTCTTATTCTTCTACATTGAAACCTGTGTCCCTTAAAAATTGATAGTGACAAAAACAACAATTACACCATTGACTCATTTAGGCTCTCATTTATTCTGTATTTTAAAGATACTTAATCTCATCCAGCTTCATAGAAGGAAATATATATCTGTGTTTTAAATGATGCCTCTGAGAGGCAAAAGATTTGGTTTTTTTCTTCATCAAAGGCTAGCTTGAAGAACAGAGGACCAAACAAATATTTCCTTTTGAATGCTACCATTCATAGAACTGTAATTTTGCCCCACAAGTTCTGACAGCCTTTTTGTGCAATGTCAAAGATCCATGAGTATGACTTGGGCTAACGTTATTAGGCTTTGGGTGCTAGAGGACAAAAGTAGAATGCAATTCCACAAATCCTCTTGTGTATTCCGCTTTAGGTGTGGAAGAGAGATTGTAGGTTAAATCATTCTGGATGTTTAGGGAGGCACCTTTTCCTTACCTATTTTTAAAATATATTGCCTATATTACAAAAAGCCCAGCTTTCAAAACAGCAGGGAGAGACAGAAAGGTACAGTGGACATAGGATTTTAAAATGTATTATTTTATGTAAGAAAGCAAGCAGCTTGTGATTTTTCAGTTTCTGTTTCAGATCAAGAAGCTGGTTCTGTGTGGTGCCAGAAGATGAAATTCATTGCTATCTCTTGCAAGTACCATTCATTTCTAGCCTGGCTGTCTTGTGAAATAATGGGATTCAAACTTGTCACTATTCCAATGGTGTTTATTGCCCATTTTTCGTCCCAGGCCAGGGTGATTTTATAGGAAAAGTCCTCATTTATGAAGAGAAGAGGAAACATTTTGGCAATTTTTATTTTTAAAACTGTAGTCATTGGCAGCACTCTAAAAGTTTAGAATGTTGTGGGTATTACAGTCATATTAGGATTGATGAATTACTGAGCAGAACAAAAGTGAGATATCTGAAGCTGTGTGGTGACTGCAGCTTATTGAACAAATCTCTGTGTGCATGTTTCTGAATAGCACAGTAATGACAACTGACATGGAAGGCATTTAACGGTATCCTTCTATGCATAGGGACTTCATTACAAAGACTACCATTCCCTAAAGCTCTGGTACGTGTGCAGGTCTTTAGCAAATATTTTTGGATCCCTTGAACTAGAAGGGAGAAAAACTGCCCCAGGCAGCCTGCTTCTTCTGGTGGGGTTTTAGAATAGCTTCGTGTGCACAGCCTTTCTGAGGCTTGGCTTTGGAAGTCAGGTATTGTCTGTGCAGATCAGAAGCACAGCTCCTGGTTGTGTGCACTGCTCGTAGCTTGGAAGAGCGGCTTTATGAGAGGACAGAGAGGTATTTTTGAAGCATATATAGTTTAATACAATCCTTTTTCAGTGTCAAAAAACCATCGATGACTAAGTGTCAACAGAGAATGAAAGAAGTGTCTTGTGCAGATAAAAGGGATGGAAAAGTGGAATCTGTAAATATCCGACTAGAAGTCTTATTCAGTGACAGGTGTCACTTTGCTAAAAAGCAAACTATGTATAGTAATTACTTATTTCCTTCTCTTTAGACCCCCTATTAAAAGAAAATAAAACCAACATGTGAATGGCTATAATGATTAGAGTGAGCAGATGCAGTGCTAAGGAAGTAAGAGGTCTTAGCTTTCCATCCAGTGCTATCCCATTGTCATTTGCATACGGCATACGCTGTGTGAGATGCCAAAGATCATTATGTCATCTGCTGCATAAATTGCACATCCAAGGAGGGTGGAGGAAAAGCAGTCATGTCACTGGAAAATGCTAATCTGATAATAGTTTATGCAGCATTATTAGTGTCCTCCCCAGAGGACTCAGGAACTGCTAGCTGGCTTTGTATGTTTACGAGTTATTCTAGGAATTAAACACAGCCGGTTCTGGGATAAGGTTTACAAAGAGCTGAAGTTCAGAAAAACAACTAAAAGAAAAGGTAGAATTTCCTTTTGCATCTGAAAGGGGAACTTTGGAAAGCAGATTGCGGTTACTGTAATGGAAAGGCTAAGCACAAAGAGCTATGTGCTTTTAACATTAGTAGGTTTTATTTTAACCTAAAACCAAAAAAGCAGATGGGGGGAAAAGGTGCAGGCTGTAAAAAGAAGCACTCTGTGTATCTCTACTGTTCTGAATGCAACTTATTTTAAAACACATTATTTTGTAGAAGGTTAGGTGCAGAAACATTACAATCATAATCATACAGTACATTTGTTCCATGTACATCTGTTTAATCCAGTCAAACATAAAGGAATTTCCATACAAAGCTGTCAAAGGGAAGGAAAACACTAACTGAACCGTTCTTTCATATTATGTTTCATAAAATAGTCATGACTGGAAAACTGTAAGTACAAAAAAGACTGAGAAGATTGAAACATAGGAATATTTGATGCAGATGGTGAAGTTTGATGGCAATAGAATGAAGGATTAGAACAGGATTCTTTTGCTACAGAGGAAATGACCAGTCAGGCTAGTGGCATATAACTTGCTTGTCTGCTTGGATGTTTGAAAGTGGAGGGTTGATTTGCTTTTGGTGTTGTGATAGGAATATTTAGAGATTATTGCTGTCAGAAAAGGACTTAATCTTCCCCAAAGCAACAGGATTAGCAACTCAAGTGGAAGCAACAGTGAATAACCTACAAGACTTGCATGTAGAATCAATCCAGGGAACACAAAGCCATCTGAAAGCAATCAAGCTCAGGAAAGGTACTTCTGAAATAAAGGAACTTCTTTTGTGCTTGTTTGTAAACTTAAAGTTGTCCAGAATTATAACAACTATAGACTGAATAAACAAGGGCACTTAGCAAATTCCACCCAAGATCCAGGATGTGAGTCTCCAAAACACTAAAAAACAAAACAGAAAAAAAACCAAGGGAAAATAAAGGAGATCTTTTATAAAAAATATGAATGTACATACACACACACACACACACATATATATGAAATAAATATTTCCTATTATTCTACACATGCTGCTATGCTCTAGACATGGTTCTTATACTTGAGCTTCTCTAATTACTAAGAAACTTCAAGAGAAGCTGCAGGTAGCCTGAGTCAAGGGCTGCTGACCAAGCTTGCTGAGTCCAAGATCAGGTCTAGCCAAAATCCTGAGAGCAGGAGTATTTCTCTGTGCTTCCTGAACAAAGATCAGTGGTTGGGGGTATTGTGTCACCAGTGCATTTTCCTGAATAAGCTTTGGTTGTATTGCCTTTAGTTGAACCAGACAAAAATATCTATGGTACGTATGATTAATCTCACCCCCAATGTATGGTCAAAATTAAGTGCAACAAATTGTAAATTGTCAGCATTTGAGACTGGAGGGAGTCAGGACAACATTTACCTCTCTAAAGCTCTGAAAGGGCTACTTGAAATGTAATGGCTTGCCCTATGAAATGTTGTAACCACCTGGATATTCCTAGAGAGCAATGGAAAATCTGTTGAAGGTTATTTTTCAACACTGTCATAGAGAGAATTGACAATGTTCCCAGAAGAGCCAGGGGTAGGATTGAACATCTGCCCACTCTGGAAAAGATATTTCCAAGACTAGAGACAGTGAGACTTAAAAGAAACTTTGTATTTATGAAACTGTGTATTTGATTGTCACAGTAGATGGAGAATATAACCTGCTTGAAGGGTCACAGCAATTGAATGGAACTCAGCTCCCTCTTACCTTATTGAACAATGAGTATACTGAAGTTTTACATCATGGTTTCACAAAAGAATAGGCCTTTTTATCAGTCTTTGAAGAATGACACTGCAGAGTTTTAAAGAAAGAGATAAGGCAGAGTTTTCCAAGAGGTTTTAACAGCATCTTAAATTTTTTAAAATCTGTGGTTGCATCAGCCTAAGCAAAGAAATTCATCCCGTCACAGAGATTCAATGTATGGAATGGGGAAGTTTTATCATATCGCCTGAGAAATTTTGGAAAGGAGTCAAATGGATGAATCTTCATCCATTAAAAATTTCTGGGAATCAGATAACTTCCATCTGATGGAACAAAGCAAAAAGTATTCCACCAAGCACTGGATGAGAACTTTTGACTTGTATAATAGGTAAGAATTTCAGTTGTATCACTGGATGTTGTTTTTAAATGTGTTTATGAAATATGCAAAATTTAGTATCAGTGTTTCAGTGCAGCTGTGTTCAGTTTTCTGCCAGTACAAGGATACTTAAAACAAACAAACAAAAAGCATACTGTGACATTTCCAGGAGGAAGTGTCTCTTATGAGACATTTTCACCTGTTAGTAGTAACACTCTCTCAGGTAGAGATAGATTCAATGTGATTCTGGATATAACAGAGGAGACTGTGTACAGAGAAGTATTCATGGAGTACACATCTCTGTGTGACAATTAGACAAAACATCTTTGCTGAACAGCATAAGACTCATATCTCACATGGATATTCTTTGCACAAAATCTTTGACTCAGAGGTATGACAACAGGGAGAAGGACTTGGAAGTGGTAGAACAAGAAGTACACTGGAAAGAAACCTGGCACTCTTCATGTTTCCCTAGCATGCCAATAGATTTATGAGCCTCATGAACTCAGTTCAGAAGCTTGTGGGTTGCTAGGAAGAAGCTATCACTATTGATTTTAATCCTTCCAGAACAAAAAGGAAAGTGCTTGAAGACCTTGTGGTCTGAAATCAGAACTGTAGTTATTATGTGGAAGACAGTTGGGCCTGAAGACTCTTCCAGAATTACCAATTTCCTTCCATTCACTTTGGGTGACCTTTAATTGACTCCATGAAAAATGAAATCCATTTCCTCCTAGTCTTGGTCAGTCAACTCATAAGGTTGCTCTAAACAGTTCATTCAAAGGAACAATGAGACACCTAAATCCAAAATGGACTTGAGTGGAGCCGACAGTGAGAGGGAGTAAAGCCTCTCCTAAAGAAGAAGGATGGGAGGAAAGCCAGGAGAGAATATATTTACAAAATGTCTGCTGTGAAACTAGGGAGAGGGAAGTTTTTCCTTTACTGCTGCTGCAGAGAGGCTCTGCCCATTTATGGACCCAGTGCAAGTTATTTAGTTAAAAACAGGTATTAAAATTGAAAACAGAGAGAGAGAAGTTCAGTAGCATGGTGTTAAAGAAGTTATTTACAACATTGCCTACATGGTCACCACCTGTTGATTTGCTTGTTTCTCTCCATGGGAGGATTTTCCCCTGTGCAGTTTATAGTACAATTAAAATAGAATTACATTTTCTTTTCATGACTGTGATCACAGCCTGTTTTAGTTGAAATGAACAATCCATTTGCACAACTGTGGTTCTGTTTTGTGTGTACCTGTGCTATTGGTTCTGGATTGTATAGATTAAAACTCATTTCATTACATACAATCAGACTCTTTTCCATGCTTAACCCATTAAAAAATACCATAGTCTTACCTACTTGTTTAGATTCAGTTTATCTTTAGATTTGAGGTCAAGCTGATTTTTTTTCTGTCAAGAGAACTTGGCAGGGATTTTAGCTAGTGTTGTTGTTATTTTTTATTGTAATATGAGTACCAGTCTTGTCCTAGGATCATTTGTTTTGAAGTTTAATTTAACAAATTCCCTGCTGTTTCAACAATCTTAGGTGTTGTTTGTGAGGCCTATGGACTTGATTTGTGTTGTTTCTGTAAGTTTCCTATGGAATGTCGGGTACAAATTTCTGTAGAGCAGGATGAAAAGCAATGGTTCTTTAGGCCTGCCTGAATGAAACATTTGTTGCCCAGACTTTTGTCATTGTGAACAACAAGATTTGACTCATTCACTTCAGCATCTTCTTCTTATATGCAGCACATGAGACTAATTTTAATTTAAAAAATTCATGGACTGAGGTGCTATTTAGTGTAAACAGAATAGTTTTAGTGAGTAGTATTATCCTTCCTCAGTATTTTTAGATGCACTGGGTAAATTGCTACCTCCATATGGTTTTATGTACTGGTTTTATGTATGCTCTGTTAAAATGCCAGCTTCCCACAATAGAAAGGGTTTTTTTCCTATTCTAAAAAAAGTAGGGCAAAAAAATCACATATTTATAGTTATGTGTTTACTATTGTCTTCCTATACTGAAAGGTTTTAAAATCCTCTGGAAAGCATGAAATACCACTTGAATAATCAAAAGTCCTTGGAGAACATTCTTTTAGATTTTGCCACTCTCTAGACTGCCTTGGTTGACTAGTGCTTTCCACAGAGGATTTCATTTTCTCCTTATTCGTTCAGACTATTATTGAAAAATCAAAGTAGTCTAAAATTCATCAAAATATTATTAGTTCATTGTAAATTATATTTCCTGTGCTGACCATATGTACCTATTTCATTGTCCCCTAGCTGAATGGGAACAATGCAGTCAAGTGGCCCTCAGACACTGTACATTTTAAATAAAGTGTGCTTAGAGCTTATTCCTTTTTTGTTATGGCTGCTTCTTCCTATTGCTGCACTCTTTGCTCTGTGCTTAGTTTGAATATGGACACTTCCCAATAAATATAGCTTAGACTTAGCTGACTATTGAGAAGCTATGAGTGGCTTGTGAATGAGGATCTCATCTGCATTAAAAAAAATTTAAAAAATCAATAAATTTTAAGACTCTGATGTGAAGACCATTAGAATCAATGGAAAGTACTTTGCTGAAATTGAATGGAATTTGAACAAGTATTTGTAATGATTTTCCTATCTAGGGTGCTTCCATGCCAGAAACTTAGTCCAGCACTTTAAAAAAAAATTGATGTCCCTGCAGTTTTGTTCCTTCTTGTGACCTCTTGATTAACTTAGTCTCCAGTTTTCTAAATGCTTGCACTACAAGGAATATATTATCTAACAGCACCATGATTGATACCCTCTCCCTTTTGTGCACCGAGGCACATCCAACCACTTTCATGTGAACAGCATGGGGGAAAGAAGTTTGCTACAAATTCTTGAATGTGGCCAGGAGACACAAAGTGTGTCCATATGCCTTTGTGATTTAAGAATCTGCAAGATTTCATCTCCTCCTTGCAAATTTTGGGACAAAATCAGAGAGTTCTGGACAGTTCATGCTGTGAGCTGGCTTCTCTCCCTGCTGAGCATTAGTGGCGCAGTGTACATTGTTTACTCCCTCAGTGTGCTTGCCCACAATGACCACACATATTGATGTGAGCAAAGCCAAGAATCTAAAGGTAATGCATCCCCAATCAGCAGTTACATCAATGGATTTTCTGGTGGATTATTGACTAGTTTGACATGGAACGATGCCTCCAAGAGTGGCTTCTGCCTGGCTCCATTTCCTCCTGGCTAGACATATCCCCTGCAATTATGCAAAGCCCTGGACCATGCTGTGTTCTTCCAAAAGAGACTCCACAAGCTCAGAGGGAATAAGATTATTATGATGTGAAATCTCCATTCCTCATCTGTGCTTGTTGGACGCATTTGGCAAGGATTATCACTAACTGACCTCCCCCACACTGAGCAGCTGGAGGAATGATGTCACCCCACTTTGTAAAGGGAAAGATGAGTCAGTCTGCTCTGACTGCAATTCTTAATGCTGTTTATATTTTCTTCCCTGAAGAACAGACAGTACCCTGTAGGTTCTAGTAAAGCCATAAGCAGACAAGTATATCTTATTTAGTTGAAAATAAAAACTCTTACCACATTGGTGGGGTTTTCCCCCACCTAGGTCTTCAAAAAATTACTGAGGTATGTCTGGGGCTATCTAGGTAATTAAATGCTGCCATCTCTTCCATTTTCATAGCAATTGCATACATATCCATTACTTGTTTGAATTCTGTGTTTGGCCAACACTGAGGAACAAACCATTGTATGCTATTATGTATTTGGTCTTTCCCTCTTTCATCCTTTGTAGAGATGGCCAATGCTCTAAACAAAAAGTTCTTGGAAAATATAAACAAGCAAACAAAAAAATATGACAAATACTTAGTTCCTAACTGGAATTAATGCTGGCAAAATCATAAACTAAGCAGGAGAATGTTTTTTCCTCTCCAAAGTTCTTGCCAAATATAAATGTCCAAATCTAGAAGCCCCAAATCCAAAGTGAAAACTGAAATTCGAGTGTATAGGGATAGTAGTTTTCTTTGCTCTCTCTCTCGTGACTCTCAGGTTCTGAGGTTCTTTTGAAGATGAAGATTTTTCAGTTCTTATAAAACTAAAGAGCAGTTTTGACCATGTGATGCTTATTTCACACTTCAGAGCTGGCATTAGAAACATTGTGAGTGAAATACTGAATGCTGTGCTAAAGAATAATGGCATATGCCCATTTATTTATTTTTAAATAGATAGGATGGGAAAGAAATAGTGATATACCTTTAATAAACCATGAGAAAAGTGCAGATAGATAGCTGGCTGTTCATTTATTCCATGAGAAAAGTGCAGGTAGATAGCTGGATGATGAAAACAGCAAGATAATAATCAGGAAATGGTTGCAACAATACTGAATTTCTGTGCTCCTTCTCTCTGGCCCCCATATCCAAGCTGTTGTTAAAAAAAATATCAAACTACTGCATTTTCTTCAGAAAACCATGTGTTTTGGACACTAATGGCAAAAACATCCTTATCTAATATTTCTCTTGAACACTAATTTTCCAAATTTGACTCTGCCAAAATACCTGCTGCAAACACAAAAAAATTATTGCTCTTTTCTGTTGACATTGCTTCCTAGGAAATAAAACTCCATTCTTTTGATGACTGTTTCCAAATACTGTACTTTTAATGGGGAGTGGGAGGTGGTAATATAGGGTAATGGCAGAATTTTTATATAAACCATAATAAATTGGACAGCTCATTTTAGAGAGCTCTGTTGCTGTGTAAAGAATGTGTTTCTCAAATCTCCTGTGTGCACCACCATCTGTTTCTAAAGAGTAATATACCTGTCTAGCCTCAAGCTATTTTGCCAGTGACTCAGGCAATCGAATGAAGCATCCAACAGCTAGATAAAGATAGCACTGCTGTCTACTTTAACCAGAGGAGCAATTTAAGCTTCCAAATCTCAGGAAAGCATGACTTTCTGCATGGAGGGTATACAGTAACACCACAGTGTTTTGTTGGCATGTATGAGGCTTGAAAATGAGAGCAGTTTCTGGACTGTAAAGCCACTAGCCAGTAGTCAGGCAACAGCATTAAATGTCGCAGAAAACATTTGTCTTGGAAGTCAAAAATCTTGTTTTATATAAACATAAATGGTTAAATTAATGTGTCATAAATAAGGATCAAATACATAAAAATGACCCTCTTCCTTGAAGCTGTTACAAAAAATTACTTTGAAGGTTAAATTTACCCCAGCAGAGGGTTTACAGAGGTCACCTGCTTAAACCCTGACCCTAAAGGCCATGTCTTAAACCCTGTTAAGTCTAAAGTTTTGTGGATCAGATTTGCAGTAGCAAGATTTCACACATGGCATATTTAAATCAAAGAAAATGTCACTGAATGAAATGCAATGTTCCAAAGTGAATGAAAGAACAGAATTTGGCCTTGTTTAACTGATGATAGAGTTGCTGGTGTGTTTGAACTCTCTGTAATGTTATATGTGAAGTAGCCAAGAAAACTCATTGTTTGCTGGTTCTGTTTGCTGGTTCTGTTTTAAAGGGGGCTATAATATGTTCATATCAGATAGGACTGCTATGATTCTTATTTCTGCTACTTCTGCAACTGCTCTATTATCAGTATTTATGTTACTATTCACTATTTGCATCACAACCTATACGAGTGTTTGTCCTAAACAATGAACTACCTACATAACAGCTGGTCAGCAGCTGAACACAACGTGCTGTTGAGAGGAAGACAGCACTAGTTATCTTCAGGAAGTCCTGAGCAGTGTGATGTGAGCAGTATCCAAGAGGCTTACTCACTCTTGTTTTAAATAGACTTCATGAAAGGCACTTGTAGAGATAAAAGTAGCAGTTTAAGAGAAGAAAATAAATTGTCTTTGCTTTTGTTTATGAGTAACTTCTTCCATGTATAAAAAGTGGATGAGGAGGCAGGCCAGAAAATGTGATATAAAGCACTATTTGCTGGCATAATTGGCATAGTGCATATCCATTTATTGTCCAGTGCAAGATATTGAGATATTATTGAAGTAAATGTTGAGACATTACTTAGGGAAAAAAAATACTTTTCCTTCCCCAACTTGATATCAGTTATTTTGAACTGCATTATTGTAACCCATAGGTCCAATCAGATACTCTTTGTAAACTGGAGATGGATAATTTAAAGTACACAATGAAATACACATTTGTGGACTCATTTGCCTTCAGAAGCAATTATCCATCTTAAACAGTCAAGAAGTCAAAGCTGTATTTATGGACCTCTGCTCTATGTGGAGTGATTGGCATGGTTTATAATGATGTTGAATGACAGAACTGATATTTATTTCATGCTGTACTGGCTGAATTGTATTTCTTCTTTATATTGAGATGCTCATTTCCTTGCTCCTGATGCAGTCTCATAATGCAGTAGTGAACATAAAATCAATAGCCCCTGTCTCAAAACAGTGTAGATCTTCTCTCCTGTACTTTGGTAACTAAGGTACTTTGGTTGACTAAGGACAAACATTTAAATCTTGTGTGCCTCTTCCACTAATTTCGCTTGGGGGACCCTGCAATACTACTGGGTATTTGAGAAGTATTTTGTTCTCCACACATAGAGGGTACTTGATTAAGGTAAAGTAGGAAGAATATTATGTGCAGTTAGGGCCTCATCATCTGCAGATGACAGCTTCAGAGAAGTGATATGATGCCTGGGATGGGAAAAGCTCTCCCTTTGCCCACAGCATGTCCCCGTGCCCATGGGATGTATGGGTGAAGGAAGTGAAGGCCAAACCGCATGGATTCTCACCAGCCCCTCCACCAACATCTAGCTCTATGCATCAACAGGGAGTGCACATTAACCACTTCACTCATCAGTGCACATTTCCCATGTGCACTGAGAAAGTAATGTAGTTAATCTGGAGCAAGAAGCAGCCAAGGGAGTTGTATTTCTTTTTCTTTTTGCTGGTCAGGTTGTGGGAACCAGATTTGAGGTATAAGATCTTAGTGCATTCCATATAAATTAGCAAAAGCTTTAAAAGTGGCTTTGGTATATAAATGCCCCAAAAAAGTCATGTTGTATTTATACATTATTGAGCCTGAAAATTGTGAATATGTGACTGAAACCAACTGAAAAAAAATTCTGCGCTGAATTTCAGTAGGATTTGTATCTAACATTTTTTGGATCAGAGAGTAAAAGTGAGAAAGACAAAATCCAATAAGCCCCCAATCAATGGGTAGGGGATTTTTAAAAGCATTGTAATAAATATAACACATTCTACAAATGCATTTTAGAAGCATTTCAGAGGCCTTGATGATGATAATACACATCTTGGCAGAGGGCAAGAGGAGAATTACAGCTTCATGGAGTCAGTTTACCAGAGCTCTGTGACATCAAACCTTTGATTTAGTGTTTATGATATATAGGGCTTAAGTAAGCTTGTTGGGAACAACTATAGTGGAGAATAAGCTGTTTCATAAATCTCTGCACTGTACAATCTATGTACTGTATTGCAAATCAAAACAGTATTGAAGCAAAGTGCATTGATTGTCCCTGAGCCACTACCAGCTTTAATAATAGAATTGCTGCAGATGCATGTTTGAAGTGGCTTTGTTTAAAGCCCCTGTTTTATTTACAGCACAGATGAAAACTACTCTGCAGTAATAAGCTTCCCCTTCTCAACAGTGTGTATGTGTTTGTTGATGCTGGTTACCCCCTGATTCCTGATTTTGAAAGAGAATTTGTCTTGATTCGTTGGGCAATTTATGCACCATTTACATGCAGTTCCCCAAGTGTTATTTGAAGTAATTGAGTACATATTTTTATGGTCTATAAAACAGTCCTCTAAATTTGTACACGTGAGAAAACTCTTTATGATGAACCAAAGAGTAACCATCCAAGTATGAATAGCATCTAAAAATCAGGGGCAAAATTTTCCCACAGCACTTCAGGTGCTTAAGACTTCATAGTAATTCTTTCTTTATTGCAGTTATTTACTCTGCATACAATGCTTCTCATGTGTAACATTCCAAGTATTTTATCAGGAAAAGTAGCTACTATTTTCCCTTCCCACCCACTGCTTTTCATTGTAGAGAAAGCAGGAGTAGAGAAAGATTAGGCAATTTTCTGAAGTGTTGCAGAACATCTCCTGTGAAGATGGGAATAAAATCCAGAGAGAGCAGTGCTGATCTCACCTCTGCAGTCACAAGACTTGCAGGAGCCCCTCGTCCTGTAAAGGACCAGTGTGGAGTGGTGCCGCTGGTAAAGAGGAAGTTTGGATTGTCGGAGAAGCAGTTTCAGTGTCTGCACATGTTCCCCAAAAGGGAAAATATAACACACGGCTTTGTTACATATTTGAGAAGGCATGACCTGATCATATTAAAGATCTACCTACAACAAGGAAACAAAAGTAATTGTATCTAAAAAAAAACCAAACAACCAAACACTCACTACCTTTTTTAGTTCAAATTCTCATCATTAGAGTTTGCTGTCAATGCATTTCATTAAATAGCAGAGTGGTTCTTTGCATCACCATTTTCTGTACTTGTTTGTCTGTTCTGAAAAATTTTCACCACTATGTAACTCTCATGGTTTCTTTGCCAATCAAACTGATAAGCATTTGTGTGCTGTTTTTGCTCTTTGCTGACTTTATTATTGTTTTAAATTGCTAACCTTGTACTTATTTTGTTGAGAAATACAAGGGTAATATTCTTTGGGAAGCAACTAATTATAAATTTACACCTCCTTACAAGTAAAATTTCATGCAAATAAAATTATATGCATACATAAAGAAAAACGTGGGTGTGAACCCATACAGGGAAGGAAAGGCAATATGTGCTCCATTATTGATTTTTTTAATTGCCTTTTGTTTCCTCAGAATTTCAGCTACCTGATGTTATAACATAAAGAAACTCTTTCTAAAACCTGTCTTCCCCCCCCAACCTCCCCTCAAAGCCTCACTTTGGTAAACTGGCAAAATTTTATGATACTTATTCACTTGATCTTCTTGACAAAAAACATCATCCTTCCAACACATTTTATTATCATTACCTTTTCCAAGAAAACTTGGGAAGTTAATGTTGTATATATAGTAAAGAACTAGTTTAAGACCCTCTGTCTTTCTTACAAATGGATGGAAAATACAGAGCTTTAAAAAGAAGAAATTAACCTGCTTCTAGAAAGATCCCTGTTTTGAAGAAACCCAGCTGGCACTGTGAAAGAAAGGAAGTCATAACAGGTTTCTAAATTTCCTGTTATCTATCCATCTGCTTTCTGTGCCAAATGTGGATGACATTATGAATAAAAACATTGAATAAAGACTGAGTGAAGACCTGCTAGTATCCGTCCTACTCAGATATTCAGGGCTAGGAACTTAATGTAGAAGCTTAGAAGAGGACTGCATTAATTAGTAATCTTGTTGCCATCAGGTGATCTGGCATAGATAATCAGGATGATATCATTACATCAGAATACTTAAGGCCAAATATTTATGTAATTTATCAATGGACTTTTTCTTCACTAATCTATTATACCATTGTCACCTTATAACCTGCATGGAAGAACGGCTCTAAGAAATCCTTGCATCTCAGCAAGCACATATGTTTTGCATTTTTGTTTTTTGTGGTGAAATTTTAACACATGTTAATTTAAAACAAGTGTTTCAGATGTCCTTATGAAAAGAAAGAAAAATTTTCCACACTGAGAAGATAAATAAATTAAAATCCTACTGAATAACCAACATTAAATCGAAGAGTAATAGCAAACTGAAGTTTGGTGCAAAATTAGCATTTCATGTTTGAAGTGTATAAAATATTTTTAACAATTTTCAAATTCAATAAATTAGTCAAGTCAACAAAACTCACTGAAATCCATCATGGAGGGGGATAATGTTTTGGAATCAGTAATGATTTGCCTCCCTTACATTAATTAGGCAAGCCACAGCTTCCTCATTATCAAAAGAATATGCAAATTGCACAACTAACATGAATTACCAACATATACTTTCGTGCCCTTATCTGTGTCTTATGTGCATGGGATAATATCTGCAGCTTTAAAAGTAACAATGGTTCTCCATCCTGTGGTGTGTTCTGCATCTGTGAATTTTGAAAAAGGCAAAGCCCCCAACTCTTTGTATTTGCCTAGAATATAAATGGGAGAAGATTAAGACCCAATATTTGCAAGAATGAAAAGCACCATAATTATTCTGGTATGCTATGGGATGCTGACAGGGCTTGTGTGCATGAAAAAGCATCAGATAAAATCCCCTGAAATTCCCTAGGGGATTTCTCTCTACTATAAATTGTTTGATAATCTTAATCTTTTCAATCTGCTCTAAGGTCCCTATGTAGAACTGGCCAGAAAACTGTTCCCAGAGAGGAGTTATCCTTTCACCATCAAAATGGGTGGAAGCCCAGTTAGATCTCTTCAGTTTCTAATGCAATTCAATATTTTTCTTAATGGCACATGTAAAGAAATAAAGTATGTGAGTATGCCTCTCACAGGTGCTGCTGACACCATCCTAGGAAACCTGTCAAAATTTTCTAAAAGGTTTACTTCCTAAAGTATTTTTAGAAATAGAAGACGTGATCTGAAAACATAATAATGCTATTTCAGTAAGTGCCTGATACTGGATTTAGATAGAAATAACCAGGTGAACAAGAATGGGATGGAAAAGATACAAATGTTGTAGTAATGTTCTTGTAGTTGTACCTGATCATAGATTAAATATGACTTGTCAATGTTACCCTGTTCTAAACATGATAAATGACATGCAGTGATCACTATAAAAGAGTTTAACCTGCAAAACTTGTGAATTAGTAACTCTGATCAGACCTGGTGTAATTCATGAAGTTCTTCAGTCAATAATTTACAGTCTCATATTTCATGTCTGCATTTGCATGATGAGCTAAGACTAGAAGGGCTTGCTTTATGATATATTTGAGCATGTCAAGGCTGTTGACATCCCTTCTCTCCCAGTCACACACATAATTATATTTTTTTTTCTTATTTGCAATGTCACCATGGCATGAAATTGCTTTATTTATTGAACTGCCTTATTTATTTTAGTTTCAAAAGAATATTAAACATATTTGATAATCAATAGCAGCAGTTAGTTCAGACAAGGCTGAACCAGGAAAATTATTTTCAAAGACTGATATAAAGTCATTGGGATGTACTGGACTATAAGCCTCCCACTTGCAAGGCTACATGCAGGTTCTCATTCCACAAAAGTCATCTTATGCAGTTCAGTGGTCACAGTTCAATCTGTGAAGCTCAGACTGATTACCTGAAATAACAAGTAGTATTGAGTAATTTCCAGTGGACAAAGTTTGTGAGGGAACAAGGCTGATAAACTCCATTTATTTTTATTTTTGACTCTAAAAAGATGCAAGAGTTGAATTAGTTGTACTGGGGTGTCAAAGCAGATGGTTGCTCACAAGCATGTTCTTTGTATGGGCCATTCTAGAAAGAGAAAAGCTGGTTGCTTTCTTTCAGAAGCTTATTCAAGAAATTATTGTAGAAATTCTGCAAAATGAACCTTGGTAACAGAAAAATGTTGCTTTTTTATAGGCAAATAATTGGTCTGAAAAGGACCATGAAGCTCAATTGACATTTGAGGTGCAGGAAGTAAAGATACTTGTAGAGGAAAAGGATTTAGGACATCTTCCTTTAGTCCAACAGAATTGCTTTTCTAGAGTCCCTACGGCTGCAGGTTACTTTACAGACACAGAAGTTACTAAGGGACTGTGCTCAATTATTTTTAGATCTGGAGAGGGTGCAATTATCCATCCCTATTGCCAAGCAGAGATAAAAATCTTGGGCTCTTCACTTCTACTGCACTTCATTTGGCCACATAAACTGGGAAGAGATTTGGCAGTGCCCCAACCCGTTATGCAGTTCATCCACAGCTTTTACCATGCCAGGCCACTCCCTGGTAGGGACAGGTATTCACTCTCCTGGAACTTGGACCCTTTCCACTGCAGAGCTAAAAACATTACAACAATTTTGTGATCTGTGTAAGTAGAGAAAACCATCCCAGAGTTGTGCCATAGGGTCCTATAAAACAGTCATGGAGAACACATGCTGGACAATGTTAGCTCATGAGAGATTCAAGTAGGCAGCAAGTTTAGTAAATTTTCCCACTAACACTGCTTTTCATGATTTTATTAGCTTAGTTAAAATTTTTACTTTGCAGATTTTTCTTTTTTTTTTTTTAGATCAAGCAAAAGCAGGAGTCATAAAAGCCCACAACTGTACATGTATGTATGTACATACATTGTATGTATTTACATAATGTAACTTCATACATTGGATTTATGAATAAGTGCATGTTGACATGAGGCATTTCTCTGTGTAGGAGACTTCACTTCCTACATAGCTTCTTCATCTTCACAAGACTTAGGCAGCGGATCTGCTGCAGTACCTCTTTCACTGGAATGCAGTAGGCAGTCTTCTGCTGTGTGAGGAGCTGCAAGCACACCAAGCTGGCGTGCAAGAGCTGCTGTGTGACAGCCAGGGACCAGATAACTGATGATGTGTGAGTTGTGAGAGCTGGATCAGGAGCAGAAGACTTAAAGGCAGCACTAGTGGTGGCAGCAGTACATGGCTCTTTACAGTTTCCTGTTGGAGAAGCAGTGCAGCTTCAGTAAATCCTCAGCAAACTTAGTTTTATCCTCCTGCATTTTAATGAAGTCATAGAACAGACTCTTTGCTAAACAAAGACGTCCCTCAGGTAGTAACAGCATGACACTACTGAGACATCCCTAATGCAAATCATGCAGTCTGCTGTCTCCACAATCCCTGAAGCATCCAGAGGTAGACATGCTGGCATTCATAAACCTCAGATGTAGGAGTACCAGGCTTTTATCAGAACAGAAATAGTTCTGTTGCCCTGAAGCTGAACCCATTATCTGTGCTGGTTAAAAACAGCATCTCTACTTAAAGGCAGCACCAGGTAAAAATACCATGGATGCTGTCAAGACAGAAGCAAAAATTCACCTTCCCTCATTCACCTTGGAGTGAGGTTTGTCATCTTGGGCTGTGATCTAAGAAGTAGCTGCCATTGCTGCTGCAATGTGCAAGAGATAATAGCTTTTTCTAGAACAGAATCTAGTTTTTACTGATTCCCATCCTTCTGCACTGAAAGGAGGGGTTAGCCAGACTTGCATTAACTGGTGCTCACCCATCTGTCTTATTTACTTCTTGTTATAAATCTGGACTTTCTCCTCAATGAGGGTGGGGCCATTGGTTCCAAGAGGTTTGCATACTGCTCTTCAGAATTGAGAAGCAGCTTTCACCTGTCATAGATTCATAGAATCCAAATGGTTTGGGCTGAAAGGAACCTTAAAGATCATCTCTTTCCAACCCCTCTGCTATGAGCAAGGACATCTTCCACTAGAAACACTGCCAGGGATGAAGCATCCACAGCTTCTCTGGGCAGCTTGTTTCAGTGACTCACCACTCACAAAGTAAAGAATTTCCTCCTAATTTTTGATCTGAACCCACCCTCTTTCAGTTTAAAGCTATTTACTCCTCATCCTGTCACTACATGCCTTTGTAGTAGCTTTCTTGTAGGCTCTCTTTAGGTACTGGAAGGCTGCTATAGGAAGTCTTATCTTCCCTAGGATGAACAACCCCAAATTTTTCATCCTGTCTTCCTAGGAGAGTAGTTGACTTCCTAAGAAAGACATCTGGTGTGGCATCCCTCCTCTCATGAAGAAGCCAAGGATGTGGGTCAAAGGGATTCTCATTCACTGAGTTCTCTTTATGACATGGGCAGAGTTGTAAGAATTTGAGTGAAAAGTATATATCGTCTGTGCTTTACTTTGACATTTCACTTCTGATGCTGAGAAGACTTAAAAGATTGGGATATTTGGGGTTTTTCTCAGATGAAAATCCCAACTTTTCTTGTCCATCAAGATACAATTTGAAAATTCTAATTTTCTCTCTCAGTTTAGGAAAATACCTCTTGGTACTAGAAATGAACCAAACTCTCCCGATTCGTTCACTCAAAATTACTTACAATGTCTTTTATGATCTCCAGCAGCTTGGCAAATTGGCTTTCTGAAGTGTTTCAAAATGCAGAAATCATGTTGTGGATTCCCTAAAGATGCAGATATTCATCTTACTACTTTCCTGTTGCTAGGCTACTTGCCTGACTAACACTAGTGCAGTCCTTCAGCAGGCACCCAGTTACCTGACTCCAAGTAGAGCTTGTGAAGCTCCAGGACATGGCAGGAATTTTCCACTGTCTTCATGTAAGGGTGGTCATTAGGGACATGAGCACAGAGACACTAGACAGGTACTTAAAAAAAATGAACCTAAAACATTGTGGCAATGTGGAAAAAAATTAGTTATGAAACCAAAATATGCTGTTCAGGTTTCTGGAAAATGAGATTTACCAAGGTGACTAAAGGAAACAAAAGCAAACCGAATGTAATTACAGTTAAATTAATGATAAACTTCATTTTTGAGGCTAGTTTTATGCACATTTAGTGAGGGCAACTGGTCTACTAAATTGCAGAGTGGAATTCGGAAGAGACAACAGCCAGCACAAGAAATGTGACTATCTCTTGGAAGTAGCAATGCCCATTTATAACAGCAAGAATAACTTCTGTGCTTGACTAAACAACTACCCAGTGAGAGAGGAAAATGCTTTTATCATGGTAAAGGCAATACAGGTATTATTTTCAGGGTTTTTCCTGAGCTGGAGCTAATAACTCACCTTAAGAGTTGCAGTCAACCACTCAATGTCAACAAATATTAATTAGATCAATGCAGGTAACTCATTTCTGGTTTATGAGACAACAGTGGTGCCCTTCATCTTTGCTTAAGCCACCCTTAAGTTAGTTTGTTGATTTCCTGGCCATAGAACAAGGTTTGACATAGGTTCTCCTGTTGCCAAGGGCTTCGTGACTCCTAAAAGATACTGACCAACTTTTAGTGAGCCTTGGAAACAGTTTTTTCCTTGCTCTTTTCTGAAACAGGGCCTCCAAGCACCTTATATCAGTGGAATATATGTGCAAAAATAATCAGCACTGAAAAAAGAGGAAGGTTGTGTTTACTGGCCTTTTGAAACAAATAAATAAATTTATCAGACTGTGCACTGAGAATTAGCAGAAAAATTGTATGGTTTACAATATGCAGCTGCATTTATTGTTTATTTGACTAATTAGAAGTAGTCAGGATTTTAAAGTAAGTTTTTCTCAGTCTGTCTCAAAAAATATTGCTTCATGCTTGTTTACTGCAGTCATCTTGGCCTTGATTAAAACATTGACATCTGTACTAAGAATAGAACATTTATTATGCTACATGCCAGATGCAAAAATAATTTTTACTGGTATACTTTCCTTAAACTGTTCTCATCTTTCCTGGCTTCTAGTTGTATGAAATAGTTTTATAGTTAAAAGAGAATTTGCATAATGCTTTTAAAAGCCTTAATAGCTATAATAATTTTAATCTACTATGGACTGTTTATAATGTATAGTGAGCTGAAGCATTTAATTGTGTTAAAAGGAATATTAAGGCACATCTTCTAATCAAAAGAGTAATGGGAATATTAAGTATGATGGGTTTTGTTATTTTTTTCTTAATTGCATCTGGACATCCAATTTTATTACTTATTCTGAAGCCCAAGTGACCATGAAAGCTGAGGTTAAGTCTTCACTATCTGAGATATGCTGAAATAAGCTCTGTGCAGGTGTTTTATTTAGTATCTTCTCTGGGATTGCACCAGTTGGCTCTGTTGAGACCTGATCCTTCCCCCAGTCAATCAACTGACATTTTCCCATTCGTGCTCTTTCAGCTAGGTGCAGGGTTTGTGTTATGATTGGTGGGTTTTATTTATTTACTGGAATATGAAAGACAAAAAATATGAGTCCTTATCTTCAGTGTGCTATTTAGGCAGCTATCAATCTCATCAAGAGGTGCAGCAGATCTGACATAAAGGACCTGCAGCTGTCCTGGAACAAAACACACATTGCACATAATAACAGCCCCACACAGATTTCCCCTCTCAAGTGGCTAGGCCAGATACCACAGCATAGAATCAATGCAAATCTCTGAGCAGAGTGTAACATGGCCATTTTCCACAGATTTGATGCAATTCATCTTTTCAAACACACTTTTTTTTCCTATTTCTGATGATGGTTTCAAGTGGGAAAGTCGTTTCTTTGGTAACTGTATAGAATTCTATGGCAGCTTTGTCAGGGAAGCATAATTTTGATTCAGTCTTGCCATCTTTGCAAGATGAGGTAAAATTTCATAGCTGTGCAATGAAACCAGCAGTAAGGAAGAACAAAATTTCTACCATGCCACGTGTTTGTGCCGAGTAAGATGTACTGGCTCCTTTTTTAAAAGTGCCTGTCAGAGACTGGAAAAGATCTGTTCAAGACATCTTGGAGGTTTAGAATGTGTGGTGAGGAGGTGCCCTGTCCCAACAGCCCCCAGCCTCTCAGTGTCTGTCAGTCATGGCACACTGGAGGCAGCCCCCCAGTGTCACCCTGAGTGGCCCAGAGACCAAAGTGTCACCTGGAAGGAAGGCCCAGGATGGGCCAAAATGGTTTAAGAAGGGTCACCTCAAGGCAAGCATGTTCTTCTTTAACCCTGCCTTCATCTTGGAGCTTTACATTGCTACAACCCAGGAGCTGATGGCTGTGATTGTCTTTCTAGGTCTTTCCTGTCTTTCTGGTTTTCTCCTTTTCTACTTCTTTTTGCTCTCTTCTCACAGAATGTAACATTGAATGGTTTGAAGGTTTTCTGTGTTCAGTGGGCTAAGTAGTTTGCCAGTAAACTTTTGTGTGTTTTTACCTCTTGAGAATGTTTGGTTGGGATTACCCAGTGCAAAAGTATCTTTGTTTAGCCTGAGATTTGAGTGAGTGGGGTGTAACAGCACCATAAACTGAGAACAGAATTTCCATTTTATCTGGATTCTAACATCTAGTAATTGTCCTAGATTGGAAGAGAAAGTTGATAGTTGACATTTTTCATTGAAAGGTTCTGATATTGTTTGGTGAGAATTTTTCTTAATTTAATGGTCAAATTGTTTCAGTGTGATTATTTTTATTTGTCCTTAATATTTTTACCACATTGAGGCATAAAATATATGTCATATCCAAAAGTTACCAGAAGGAATATTAACTGTATTAAATTGGATTTTGATGCAAAAATAATTTGTATTAAAACATTTCTTCTCTTTATAGAAGACTGTGAAAACTAACTTCAAAAATTTTTACATGAAGGGAACAGCTTTTGATTTTAAACAAACTGGTTTTTATATTTACTCTTTTGAACAACTTGGCATCTTACTTCTTATTGTCATTGTGCTGATTAATTTTATCCATGTTTTAGAGCAAATCAATGCATATGGTTGAAGTTTCATATTAGTCCATTGTACAAACTCAGAATCTACATCTCTATGACTTTTTCCCATGGCTGTTCATAATGAAAGATCAATATGCACATATGGATGTATTTATTAAAAATTATATGCTCTTTAATATGAAAGTGATATGATCTATGTTCTGAAGGTAGAATCTGCTATGATCCACCTGGGAAATAATTTATGTAATTAGAGGATGGTAGTCTTGTGTTTTATCACTGCAGGCAAGACAGGAATTTTTTTCAGAGACAATGATGGTGTATTTTATAGCATTTGGTATCAGTAACTCCCTTAAGGGTTGAACATAAATGCAAATAAATTAGGAGCTTCATTGCATATTTGCAATTTATGACAGAGTGCAGTTTCATCTACCAGCAGGAATACCATACGAAAAGTAATTCTATACTAGATCCCTGACACTTGCTTTGGGATTGTAAAATGGGGAAAAAAATTACCCAGACAAAACAGAGATCCTGTTTGCGCCAGAAATTTGAAATTTTTACTGTTTATGAATGTCAAGTCTGAGTACCATTACAAGTTTGTTCCTTCTCCCCCTTTCTTGCCATTCTTATTGCAGATATTTGAAAGTAGAAATGATGGGTGCTTGAATACAGAGCCACCATAAAACTGCTTTTTTAAATCTGTTTGTTGTAACATTCCTTTATCTCATTTACCTGATAAAAATTAAATTGTGTTACATACTTAATAGTATCCCGTGCCTTATAGATACTAAATTGTCTTACATAGTTAATAGTATATTGTACCTTATAGATCAGAGGGTGTTGTTTTAATAATAACTTTTGCCATCTGCAATGACTCAAATTCTTGGCTCAGGGGTGTAAAAAGGAAATTTCTCCATGCCTACAAAATATAAACAGTCTTGCATGAGCTTTGCAGTGGCATTGCTGCAAGTGAACACTTTCAGTGATGTCTGATGTTCTCTGTCCATATGGCATTCAGTTGCCTGCTTGCATGCTGCAACCTTGTCTTTGTGGACAAAATCAGCCAAACCTGCAAATCTTTTCATCATTTTGTATGCACTGATGTTATTATTCAGCAAAGAAAGTCATGTTTAGTAACACAGAGAAACTGGAGTACAAGGGAGATTTCCCTATGCCAAACTGAATGTGTGTGAAGGAACTTAAAACAGCAGCACCTTCTGCTGCGAATTGCTTTGTAAAATCAGCTTTTCCAGGGTGGGTGCTTGGAATTGGAGTGTTTTATTGCAGTTATGGCTGAAAGATTTTGGAGATATCTCTTATGATTTTCTATCTTCACTAAATTTCTACTGTGCAACACTCCTAATCTGTTTATTGATTTCCATGAGCATTTTTCCGCGTGCCCATCTGTTTGGCCTTTGGAATGCTTACACCAGGAAGTTATAACCTGGAAGAGACTGACTTGAAACAAGCTGCTGTTTTCTTGGTTTTCCAACCCATCTCCTTTGTTTCTTTTCTCTTGTCTATTTTCTTTTTTTTAAGACCATGCACGTGCTTGTAGAAACCTAAACTCAAAAACCTTCCTGTTTACTAGTACATTTAACTTTCAGGTATACTGAAGGCTTTTAATAAACATAATTCTGCTTTGAAAATAGCCGTATCTAGATAAAAAGATGTTTTCAGGTTATAAGACCATTTTAGATTGCTTCTTTGAATAGGTAACTCCTAAGTAGCTTATTTTCTTTTCTTCATCCTGCAGCAAGAACAAAAGTGCCTTTATGTTTTCTCAAGGCATAACATAGTTTGAAGTGTTTGAAAACTACATGCTGAAAATCCTCCATTTCTGGCTTTCTATTGAATCCAAACAGTGTGCCAGTGCCTGGTGCTCCAGATACATGCAAATATATGTGCACCTGTCTGCAGTGGAGCTCTTCACATTGATAGAAATGTTGCTGTTTACTTCAGTGATTGCCCATTGAAATAACGATAGTACATTTATATTTAGATAGTAGCATCTATTTCAAATGATCCTGAAGAACCTTATCATCGTTAAGACTCTCTGTCAGTCATGAGGGATCCCTAAGGATTTCAGTGCTTCATGTTTGAATTTTATCACAGGAACAGGGATATGGAAATTTGGGGCATATGAGGAATGATCTTCTGAGTAAATTTGTAATCTTCACCACATCAAAAGAAAAAAAATCTTTGCTAGTTGTTGAATGTAAACTTATTTTTGGCAACATGAAGCATCTTCCAATCAAGGTGTACGACAAGGTAGCTAAAAAATTGACTGGACTGACCAGGGGACTGAATGGGCAGTGGTGAGTGGTGCTAAGTTCACCTGGTAGGCAGTTATCAGTGTCATGCCTCAAGATCTCATACAGGGGCCAGAAGTGTGTCACATCTTTATTAACAATGTAAAAACTAGTTTGCAGTATCCCAGAAGATTTTCAGGTGACACCAGATGGTGGGATGGCTGCACAATGGAAAGCAGGGCTGCTACTGAAAGCAGCGAAACAATGATGAGAAGGTGGGCTGACAGGACTGTGACAGATCCAAGTGCCAAGCCCTATAGAGGGGATAAGGAACCCATTTTCAGAGAGGCCAAACAGCTGGAAAGCAACACAGCAGAAAAGACCCCTCACTCAGGGCTGTCCTTGTGAAAAGGAAGTTGAAGGGGAATCATCAGCATGTCCTTGCAGCAGAGAAGGTCAAAGGCATTTTGGGATGTATTAGGAGGGCTGAGGGAGAGATCCTTTCTCTCTGCTCAACACTGTGGGCAGTGTGGGCTCACCAGTACAAGATAAGCAGAGATAAACCAGATTGAGGCTTGTGTGGAGCCACTGAGATCATGGGGGACTGCAGCATGAGGTGCATGGGGGAGAGGCTGTGAGCTGGGCTCCTACAGCTTGGAGAGGAGGAAGAGAAATTTTATTTCTGTGTCCGGATGTCTAATGGTGTTGTGTGGAGGAGCTGGAGCCTGAATTTTCTCAGAGGAAGTCAGTGGAAGGTTTACAGGCAATGGGAAATATTTCAGATCATTACTATGAGTTCTCCAAAACAGTCATGTATACATTCACTTTAGATCTATAAATATCTTCCAAAAGTTCTGTTTTGACAGGATTTGAGACTGCATGTATCCAAGGAAACTACTTCTCTCTCATCAAGTAGAGTTAAAACTGCATTAATATCACATACATTAATATATATGCCAAATGAAAGAGTTTTTAAAGTATTTTACATATGTATATCTAAACTGTATAATTTTATTTAAATACCTTAAGTACAATTATTCTGCATTTAGGAATTACTGTGTTCTTTTTGTATATTGAATGTTCTTATATTTTAATTTAGAGCTTGCTAATCTAAACCATGAGAACCCTTTTCACTGGCAAGTAATGACTTTTAAATATTTTTTTTCTAAAATATAAGATGAATTTTTTTAGCAAACACAATTCTAAGCTCATTTATCTGCATTTGTTCATGTGACAAATGAGGGAAGAAAAAATATAAAATTATATTTCTAGAGACAATTCAGATTTTTTTCTTTCTTATGCAAATGGAAAATCTCCGTATAAAATCATGCACAAAACTTTTAAAGAGAGAGGAAGAGAGGAGAAAAATCTGGGATTACAGCGGTTATGTAATGATCAATAATTTTTAAAACTCTTTCCGGACTTTTTAATGTTGGGAAAAAAGTATTTACCAGAACCAAGTACCATTTTTTAGTTGAACTAAAGACTTTTAAAGACATTAGTAGCCACAGTTGTATTTGCAGTAGAACCACAAGGCAGCTACTGCACCTGATGTTTCCTCTCACTCACAAGCACCACTACAGTGCAAGGCCAGCTCCCTTCTCCATGGCCTCCAAGGTGACATTCCATCCTGCCTCATCAAGGAGAAGCACTGCAGGAAGCAAGGCTGGGATACACAGGGCACCTTCATTTTCTACATCCTAACCATTCATCTCCCATGATGAGCAGGAGAGCAAAGGATGCCCAAGTTAATAAAGTGGTGTTAAAATCTGACAGTGGATTTCACATAAGAAGATTGCTGTGGTATTTTGCTTCAAATAATTTGCGGAGGAAAAATGCCGTTTCTTTGTACTTCAAAGAATAATTTCCTTTCAATGCTTTAACTCTTAGCACCTTTTGGCTTTTTGTTTTAAATTGCAGCAGTCCTTTTTCAGGCTTTTTTCTCTATCTTAGGCCTTCTTTTGGAAATGGCATTACTTCTAGAGAAAATGCATGTTTTATTATTGCTCCAACTTCCAAACTCCAAGGAAAAGAGCATATATCTTTTCCTATAGGACAATATATATTGTCTTGTATAGGATAAAGTAATTATTTCCTAGAGGCTTATTAACAGAGCTGAGTGAAGACTGCAAAATATATCAATAAACTGTCGATAAATGTAAAAATGAGTGGCTTCCCTGCTCCTTTACCCTTCTTCTGGCTTTTAGCAGGGAGCACCTGACCATTACCATGAGTTCTGCAGAAGAAGCAGAAATAAGTTTAGTAATCGATGAAAATATATTCTCTAAACTATGCCTCTGAAATCAGAATATTTTAAATTCACAGATTTGAGTCCTTGTACCACAAACATTTTGAATGGGAGGAATTGTTTGGTTCCTTAAAATAAATGTAAGATTTCAGAAAGGGAACTGCCTAAAAAATCTGCAATAAACATCTTTCTGTTTTCTTTGCACCTTGTACTGTGACATTATAAGATGCAATAATGTAAGATGTAATATAACTAATATTAGAGTAGCCTATTAAAAAAAAAAGCCACCAGTAATGCATGTAGGTACCCAGAAAAAACCACAAACCAACCCAAAAAATTAGAAAACACAAACCAACTCAACAAAATTCATCATTTTTCCTTAATGCACTTAGATAGGTAGTTCCTTTTAAATTGTTTCCTTTTCATAGCAAAACCAGAGATTTGTTGGCTAATTCCACATCTCTCTTATGAATATATTCATTCATTCACAAAACAAAAGCTACTTAGTGGTTCTCACAGCACTCAGATGCCCCTAAATTTGGTTCCATAAGAGTTCTATGAGGAAGCAGTGAGGAAGCCATGAACATGCAATGGCCCGAATAGCACCAATTACCTGTTTATGCCTTCAGTATTTGTCTGGCAAAGCCAATTCCAAGAGCAAGCAGTGTCCAAAAATAGCCTGCAATCTTTTGGTGTGGAAGCAGAACCCAGAGGGTTTTCAAGTGTCTTTTCATTCCACCAAGAGACTGGGCAGTCTTGCTATGTTCAACAAGGAGCACAGGAATTAGGGGAGAAATATTGTGTTAAGTGTTGAGGGGCCAAATTGACTCTTCAGGAGTGTGATGTTGTTGTAGCTAAGAAAACCTACCATTTATTTACAAGGTTGGGACATAGTGTCCCAACTTAAATGGTAAATGAACCCCTGAGATCTCATAATTGGTGGAGATGGGGTTTGACCAGAATAGGAGGTGCTAAGCCCTCAAGAAACAGCTGTATACCAAAGGAAAGGGTTAATCTAAGTGACAATTTTCCCATAAATAGCCCATAAATGTGTTCCTTAATGTCTGTTAAAAACAATCCATATCACTCATCTTGCTGCAGTCCTCACCACTGGTGGGCAGTGAATTCCTCCCATGTATTTTTGTCTTTCTCTAGGAGGGCTTCTCAGGCATCTTTTGATGTCAGATGTAGTATTTCTGTACTCCCTTGTGAAAGTATATGACATGATCCATATATCTAAGCCTTGCACAGGCTAATTAAATAAAACTTTTATTGGTTTTTGCAATCCACAGTAAAGATGTGCCATATACAACCATCATTATGGCTGAGTATTTCATTGAGTCAGAGACCTTCAATCATGACCAGAAGATTTTCTGCTTAAGAGTAGTGGAGGGTGGAGTGGAGTGGAGTGGAGTGGAGTGGAGTGGAGTGGAGTGGAGTGGAGCACAGTCTTTGAGGCTGGATACCTAAGTGACTGCTGCATACAACAGGGATCTAAATTTGCTGCAGTTTCCTTGTATACTGTTGTCACATTCCATCAAAAGTCATGAATGCTCACAGGAAAACAACAAAATATCTTTTGTACTACACAGGCTATCAGCGTATTGAGAGATTATTTTGGGAAAGCTAAAGCCTGAGAAGAAACGCAACATAAAAGCTGGACCACCTGTTGTGGAAAGCTGCCTAGCATTCAGAGGTCTTTCCAGGATTTCACAGTTATCATACAGTCAACATTTACATTGCTATTAGAAGAATCCCTTTGTAGACTTCTTTGGCTTTTCAGTGAAACTCCCTTGTAGTGAAGCTCTGGTGGGTAGGTGAGGGGCGCCTTCATTTCGAGAGTGTGTGAATGTGCACGCCTGATGAAATAAATTTGGTATGCCAGTTCTAGGGTGCCTATTCATTAGTGTCCTCCTGCTGTTCACATTTTATTAATGAAGAAAACCATCACCCCCCTACCAGCAGACACTTAATTCCTTCCCAGAATCCATCTGCTTTCCATGGTTCTTTGAAACCAGCTTTTCATGGAGTCGGCTTTAACAAAGTCTTACTGTCATGGGTCAATTAAACACCAAATATTGTTATTTCACAGCTACAGCTCCTTTCAAGTGTCTCTTAGCTGTGATTAATTCTTAGATGATTTCTGGGGAGGATTGGACAATCAAGTTCCTAGTTTAAAAGAAATTTATTCTTAAAGGAGATCATGGAATAAAGGTGGATTATGAACTCAAAATGGAAACATTAAGACTATGACTGTACTCTCAGTCAGAATCTGCTTAGATAAGTAACCACACTGGCTGCTTATTATGGAGTGTGTGATATTCTAAGGATAGTTTTTAACTTTAACTCTCATGATGAGTGTTTCAAACTTAATCAGAGAATGCACATATGCATCTAAGATTTTATGATTTTCTACAAACTTAATAAAGAATGACTATAAACATAGAATTACTTTAGGTGCAATAGAGAATAAGAATATTACAATAGTATTTTGAGAATTTCCATGACTCTTTAAGTACTGAGATAAATTATGTTTATAGTCAGTTTCTCTTATAATGACATTCTATTGTGTCCACTATAAAAATCTATATTTTTAAATTTTTTTTTATCTCCAATTGGAAATAAAGTTTTCTGACAAATTTAAACTTTACTTTCCATGTCTTCAGTTTAAAAATCACTTTTCATGTCTTCAGTATCATGAGTGTATAAAAATATATTCTAAGCCTTTATTAAATATTAAGAAGTGTCACTTATATAACCTCCCTTCTTCTAAGGGTCACTTTTATGCTTCAGATTGGTGTTGCTACTGAGTTAATAATAACACTTTAATGTATAGAGGGATGTCACTGAAGAACTGGTGACAGAAAGTTTAACAGAATGGATGTGGTGGGACCTAAAAACTAGTAGGGCTTGCATTTCATTTGTGCTGAATGCCCAACTTTATCTTCCAGCTCAACATCTGCTGCTGAAGTTTAGGGAATACATAAAAAGATTTGCAATTCACCTCTAACTTTTTTATATAAATTATTGATTTACCCACTGACATTCAGTTTATCGCTCTCTTGTGTTTGCATTGTCTGGGATTTTTTTAAGTTAAGACAACTCAATCCACAGCACTTTACATAGAGGGTAATAAATTGTGAACTGTATCTAAACTGAAATGAGGTGACCCATAACTAAAGAGAAGAAGATGTCTGTATTCAGTAACCACTGCATGTGTGAAACTAAATCTTGGGTGGAAACTACTTCATCTTCCTGCTTGATCCGAGACTCGTGGCATTTGAGATCCACAAAACTCTTTCATAGTGCAGATGTAACTCACAGCTCTTGATAAAGGGTGGAGATATTTGAGTGGTGGGGTTGAATGTACAATCATGTTATTGCCAGTGGATTAGGCAAACTCTCTTATCTGGACTAGTTGGTGTGTTTGTATCTGGACCAGACAGTGGTGGAAGTTTTGGGGATTGCTCTGGGCTTTGTTTCCATGATCACTCTTGATATCTGCCTCCCCAAACCATAGTGAATATCTGCCTGTCTCAGCAAGGAACTTCAGTTTGGAAATCCTGAGCATGAAAAATCAAACATAATTTTTCTTTCTGGAGGTGATTCTGTCGAAAACGGTGAATATTTCTCAGTTGGATAAAGGGGGAGATGGTAATTTCTTCTGGTTTTATTGTAAGAAACTATACATGTTCTATCAATTTTATGAATTAATTTTACATAATACATGCACATGTACATACCTATATGTTTTTTATAAATAAGAAGCAAAGCTCTCTTTTTTTATTAAACATCAGGTATCAGTCAGGGTAGTATGTATGTATGTGTGCTTGTAGTATGTCTTTGAGCCATTTAGTGGAATGACAGGGAAGCATTTTTCAAGTAGGCTTTTTTTTTGCTAGCATATGGCTAGACACTCTTTTGTTACCTAGTCTAATTCTGTAAAGCTATTACTAGAATGTCAGAAAGGAGAATGTATTAACTCCACGTCGAGATACATAAACAGTATTACAAAGTCACCATATGCTGTCCTGCTCTAGGTAATTCTTGTGTTCATCTAAGCCATTAAGTTTAAAAATGTTTAAGAACAGAATATGAGCCATGACCCCTGGTACAAATATTTATATTCTGGTGTTACACTCTATTACTGCCTGGGTTTGTAAGTAACAAATATATAACCAACATCTTGTGGTAAACTGGAGGATTTATGGGAAAAAATAATTTAGTCTCCATAAACATTTACATACAAATCCTGCATATAGATAGGGAAATAATAGATAGTCTTAAGCAAAGGCAATACAGGACTTGGAAACAGAGGGAGATGTTTTGATATGTTTCTCGTGTGTAACATAAACACATTTCACTGTACTTCAAGTAGTCCTGCTTCTTTATGTACTTATTTCTGTATTATGGAGGTCTAACAATACACCAGATTTCACATTATAATAACAAGAATGAGGATTGGTCATCGTTTGGATTCAATGACCTTGCAAGCCAGAAACCTAGATTTCTTTTTCTTCTTCTAGAACTTTTTTTTATTCAACACATCTCTAAGAATATGCTGCTGCTTAAAACAGCCTAGTCCAGGTAAAACTTCTATGCCCAGCTGCAACATATGTCCATTCTTTATTTCAAAACCAAGTATGTTTATTTATCAGTTGCTAACTAAAAAATCTCAAAAAAGAAGTTTTTATTCTCCCATGCACTATGCTGGATTGAAATAAGAAGAAATCTGAACTTTTAAAACATTTGAAACATTTGCCTGTTTGAAGAAGTTAACTTTTTAAACAGTGAGCTATGTAATTTTAATGTCACATGTTTCACTTTAGAATTAAGGAAGATATTTACTTTTAAGAAGAGGAAACAATATACTGGAATATGAAATACCAAACATCATGTTGTAATCAATACCTGGAGATGATTGTTGCAACATTAGTCATAACAATGCCATTCTCAAAATTGTGTGTTCGTTGTACTGCAAGTTACATATAGCATCTCTTACATATAGCATAGTCCTCTCATCAAATTCATTGAGACCCTTCAAACATTTTTTATATTTACAGTCTACATTTTTGACCAGTTGTATTGGTTCAATTTAGTGGTGAAGTACATAAACATTCTAGCTTCTCAATACTGGTTCATCCTCCATCTGGGAGTAAATGAACCTAAAAAATTTGCAAGTGAAGTAACTGGTAACAGTGGCCTTACTGTTAGCCTTTGGCTAGTGCTACTGTATTGTCTTTTGAGGTATTGCAAACCTTCCCCAGGTTCCCATCTTCCTTTTGAGAAGACCCTTCTGTACACTTAGGAAAATGAATGTGATATTTATTCCACAGGTATTTTACAGAGAGCTTTCAGGCAGATAGTAGCTTGTGTGGTGACTTGTGTGTTGCAGCTGAATAGACTGAACATCTATTTCTCTTTGTGCTGGTAAAGTCTGAAAATAATCTTTTAAAAAAGGGCCACAAACAAACAGATTTTTATTTTTCAAATCACAGTAAGGCTGTTTACTTTATGACAAAGTGCTCTACAAAAACTGTAACTTCAAATGTAAACATGACTCCCAGTGCCCCAGCCACGTACACAAACAAGCCACCTAATCATCAACCTAAAATTGCATTTTAACCATAGCAACCTGAACATTTACCCTCTGAAATGCTTCATTAATGAAAATACCAGCAGAATTCTTTGTATCTAGAAGATTAGAGTAATTTAGAAATATTTGGTATTCCATTTTCAAGCTTCTAACCCCTAGGGTATCATTCATTTTGGTCATTCAGCTTGTTTAATTTTTGTTTTTATGCTATATATTTCTGCATTGATTTTTACTTGCTTTTTTAATCTCTGGGCAGAACCTAAGTTGAGACATTTTTTAAAGGGTTCTTTTAAATTCTCTGTGCTTTGGGTAATTTAGTTGTTTGTGATGTTTTTATATATACAACTACATGGAGTAGAAGTCTAAAATAAAATGAAATACAACCATATAAAAGGAAAAACAGCCAAAATGTTATTTTCGTTTCAGTACTTACTAGTCTTCCTCGCTAAAGAAAAAGATTAATTCTACACTTTTGCTTTCCCTCATGCATGTGTTTAATGGTTTTCTTGAAAACTGGGGCCTCGTGCTCAGGACAATATGCCAAGAGCCCAGATTTAGTAGTGCAAAGCATTTGGCAGCAGCACCAGTTCTATCAGCTCCCACATCCCATGGTCTGTCCTTACCTCTTGCATCAGCAGCACACCATTTAAAACAAGAAAAAATAACCTGCCGTCCTCTCTTCCCCCAAATCCTCAAAGCAGTAACAAAACAGTTCAGCTTAGCTACTGGAAGGGAAATATTTGACAACATTTGCAGTTGATTGATTCAACAGTGTTCTGAAGTATCATAGAATCACAGAATCATTTCAGTTGGAGAAGTCTTCTCAGATCATTGTCCACCACTAAACCATCTCCCTAAGTGCCTCAGTTGTGTGGCTTTTAAATATCTCCAGGGATGGTGACTATCTGCTTCCCCAGGCAGCCTGTTCCAATGCCTGACCACTGTTTCAGCTCAAGTCTTTCCTTATTTGACAGTGAAAATAAGAAAGGTGTACGAGATATTAGGGAAAGGATAATCAGCTATTGAGAGAATCAGAAGTCAGGTCATAGATTCCACTGTGGTTCTATTTGTATTGCTCCTGGCATTGCAGAAGCCTGAAGAGCACATTGTGTTCCTGTTTCCTTGGTTTAGGGAAAATTAAATTCCTGTTCTGTATTTTTTTCAAGAAAAATATGTTTTCTTTTAAAAAGTTTAGAGTTTTGCAGGTCCACATTTTTTATCTCTATAGTGTTCTGTCTTCATATTACTTTTTATAATTGTGAATATAAAAATACATTTTTCCTGTACTTGTCTATCTGAATGGCAACAACTATATGTTGTTCTGTCTTCATATTACTTTTTATAATTGTGAATATAAAAATACATTTTTCCTGTACTTGTCTATCTGAAGGGCAACAACTATATGCATATATCATAAAAAGAACTCGACTGAAAGAAGTTATGAATAGATAATATTTTTTAATGTTTTCTATGAAGTGCAAGAATAAGAAATCCCAAATTTCCTTCACCAGCTTTAGTTTGCACTTCTGGCATAGAACAGAGACGTCTTTCCTTCAGTTTATCTTTTCAAACTTCAACAACTTCAAGTGGAGTAGATGATAAATACTCAAAAAAATTTTAGGTGCTCTTTTTATTGAGAAGACAGGTGAACTGCTATATTTATGCTCAAATCTACAAGGAGAAACTGCTGATATTGAATGTCATCAGTCCAACACTCTCTATTGAACTGTCCCATCTGGATGCAAAGTGGACAAGGGAAGCCTGGTTGGTGAGTGCCTGGTGGTGTGGAGGTTGTGCTACATTCTGTGTGGTATGAACAGCTCACACTCACCTCACTGGTGTGTGCTTTCCTGAACAAGGCAGGAACAAATCTATGGAGATGGATAGCCTTATAGCTTTTATAGGAGAGATGAAATTGATAGCAGCTAAAATGTGAAGAGAGTCTCATCAGGGTGTGATGAAGTATCAGGGGAAACTATGACAAAAGAGCAAATACATGTGGAAGAAGCAAAACAGAAGTTACATTTCGAAGGCTAAAGCAAAGTGAGAAGATGATCCTTAGCCTTACTATTAATTTTTCATCACCTCCTGGGAAAGAAAGCAGTGTCACAGCTGTTTGGATTTGGAACCAGGAATCTTGTGATGTCTGTCATGCCATGGATTAGATGGAGGCTCTGTGCTTGGGAATGATGGTTATTTAGCCTATTTTATCTGTCTTATGTTGCAGCTTCTGCTTCTCATGATTTTGTGAGCCATTGCTTGCAAAAGAAAATGAAGCGAGAATGGAATTGCACAGGCATTTTTCTCTGCATATAGCATAAAGCTATGCATTATGCTGGTGTTACAAATATCTGCACATTACTGGAGCACCAGCAGACCATGGTGTGTACAAAAATAACTGAAAAGCTTTCCTAGCTGTGTGGCAGTGCTTAAGGCCTTAATAATGGAACTTTTACACAGCTAAGGAAGAAACTCAAAGCTTTTGTTGAAAAATATCCAATTTAATGTTAAAGATTTTATTGCATTCTTACACATGGCTTATTCATGGAGCACTCTCCAAAGCCAAAGAAGTATCCCAGCATACTTCTTTAGAATCTGAAAATTGCATAGAGACATATAATATTAGAAAGTAAAAGATTAGTCCAGTTTAATGCTGGCCACAATAAGACAATAAGATACACCTATACTAAATACACCTTCAAAACATGATCATTTCCTATTGTCAGAGGTATTCTTTCTGTTATATTTAACATACACTGTTATCACAAAAAAATTAAAATATTTAAAATAAAGACATATGAAAAGAGTTGTACGAGTATCAATGGTTCTCCTGAATTTGTTGAACTTACTACTTGTTAGAGGGAATTATTATGAATGAGATGTATAACGCTTAATAATTTCTGAGAGAGGACACAATTTTAGCTTCACTATCTTTTATTCTAAAAAACTGCTCATTAGTTGTAGCAGTACAGTTTTGAAAGCTTTATGCATTATAAAAAAGAAAAAAATATTAGCTGCTGTCCAAACTCATAATAGTGACTGGTGTAAAAACAAAATAGGTCATAAGGCTGCAAAAACCAGTACCCATCAACTCAACAGGAAAAACACAGATGCAACAGCTCAGAACACTGATTCATTATCTCCCAAATCTGTACCTAATTTGCACTGCATAAGAATAATTTCAATACAAGCCCTGGAGATTATCATCATTTAAATGTGTGAGAAGAATTTCCAGTTTCCTGAGGAAATCTTGATCCTGATAGACAGAAAAATTTTATCCTAAGCCTCAGTTTGTCTTCTTACCTGCACTCTCATACATATATCCAAACTCAGCTCTGGCAAACAGTGCAGAGTTTAGCTGGTGCAAATGAGGGGCAAACATTGCCTGATACACTTAATCAGAAAAACATTGGCTTTCACAGTCACCCAAGGGTGATGCGTGTTTCATTCCTGGCCAGTGTGACATTGCACGTATTTTTGCTTGCCAAGTTGCATCAGGCTGCCATGGAGAGCAGACAAGTGAAATAACAAGTCCCCCTGGCATGCTGTGGTATAAAATCTGTGACCCAGATACTCCTGCACATAGCACAGTTCAGAGCTACAGGGGCAAAAAGAAATATTTATGCTGCTGGAACCTGGTCTGCTTAAGACAGGTCTTCAGGGAAAATACCAGGAGCTGGCTTGTACTGGGATACAGGAACTAGCAATCACCAGACCGTTGAAAATTCCTTTTCCATTTCTTTTTGCAAAGGATCAAGGCCCCTTTCCCAACAGTTTACCTGTGTGAAATGGTGACATCTGAGAGTAACTGCATTGGCTTTGAGGCTGTAGGAGGACACACTCTAAGGTACCATTTCTAAACTCTAGCAAAACGTGGAGGAAAAAAGAGCATGTGGCATTGATCTTCTCTAGTGGAGTGCCAGGATACAAGAAAAGTGTTGGAGAAAAGTGATTACACTCTTTCTCATAAGACAGTAATATTTTAGATGAGGGAATTTTTCCATCTAATTTCTCATCAATTATTCTCTAAGTTGTCGTTGTCCCAAAGTAAAATGTAAGGGCTGGCAGACTCAGCCCTCCTGATGGTGCCAACAGAAATACTGTAGCTGTGCATTATCTTTTCCTTCAGGGAAAAATATGAGAAACCCAGAGAGGCCAGACTAGACTCTGGAATGTCCTTGGCAGGAAGGATTGATGTCCTTTGTGTTGTGGGGGTTTGTGCATTTTCATCATTATTAAGCTCCTGATTCAGGAAGGTAGGGAAAACCTTTCCGTCCCTTTTAGCACAAGAGGATGCCTGATTTTGCAGTGAATTACCTCAACAAGAATACTGCTCTGAAGTACTGAAGAACATCTGCTACTTCTTTGTATTCCCAGATGGAATGTCCCAAAGTAATGTTTCTGCTTAAAGTGCCTGGAAGTTCAGCAGTGAGCTGTAGTTTAACCTTCAGGTTTTATGGGGTCTGTGTGACTCTCCTTTAATAAATATTTAATATTCATAGCATTTTTGGAGAGTTTTGGTAAGCAAATCTACAGCCTCTCTCAACATAGCCAGGGTGTTACTGCAGAAAGGGGGAGATGTGAGAATATGTCAGTATTAGAAGTGCATTGTAGTTAAACCTTCTGGGTTGTGTGTGTGGACAATGAGCTCCAGGATTCTCATTGTAAATATAACATACTCTGTTTGTCTAAGCTTTTTGATAACTGAGAGTACAAGTGATTTCACTTACAATGTAGGGAAAATAAAAGCTGTACATCACAGGTCGTTCTATAGCTCTGCATACTGGATTTAAGAAAAAAAAGAAGCCAGCTTCTAAAATAAATTATTCTGAATTGTCCTTGACAATTGTCAAAGACTAATTATTCTGCTAATGTTGTGTGACTTGCTCAAAGGCTATTTTTACCATGAAATTTTCCTCACGATGAGAATGCTTCATTCTGCTTCAGTAGTTAGTGATATGTCCTTGAAACACGGGTCCTAGGTATTGAAATTATCAAGGGCTTTCTAAAATGCAGTTTACTTTGTAACTGAGCTGATTCTCTCTCTTTGCATCTCATGGCAATCAACAAAAGCAAGTTTTCATAAGCAAAAGCAGAAAATAACCACAGTGCCTCCATTTGAATCCGTATGTGCTTATAAAGACATGAACATATGCAAAATAATAATATTGCATGGATTTGAAAATATCTAGGTCCTCTGTACATGATATCAGAAGACAAATGTTCATTTGTAGATCCAAATATAATTATACTAGATCATGTTGTCCTTTCCTTCTCTTTTCATTCAGTGCCAGGGTTTTGTTCTGTATGATGCCTCAGTGCCAACAAGCACTCTTTGAATGGTGCAATCAGGCAAAGCTATGCTGATTTCATGCAAAACATGTTGATTCTCACCACTGGTAAGCGATTTATAATTTACTTTTCTACTGTGGACATTTCATAAGGTACACAGAACTTTCTGGATGATAGTGAATATTCATATATTTAGAATAGGGATTAAAAATTGTAGGAACATTTTGGGAGCAATTTCTGAATACATACCATAGTTGTTCTGAGGAGGAACTCTCTGTTGCATTTTCTTACAGTGTTGGAGAAAAGCAGATCTACAGTGCAGGTAACAAGAACTTGTTGACTGTGCTTTAATGTTGGAGGAGAATTCCTAGACAAGCTTCTTCTCCTAAGCCTGTTGAACTCCCATGAATTTCCTGAATATGTTTTCTGTTACTCTTAAAATCTTATTTCTGTTTTTTTGTGTATGTGGCGGTAAGTGGGGAGAAGGATTTTGGAAGACTATATAGTTTACCTCTATCCAATAATTTTTTAAGATTGAACTCAAATGAGAAATAATAGTTGATCCAAAAATTCTGAGTCAAAGTAATTTATTTCTTTGGTGTAGTCAGGCAGTATCTTTTTCAGGCTCGTTTCTTCATACCCATATTAATTTATGAATAAAAATTTCTAAAATACTTAAAATGGTAGGATAGAAAGAGTATGGTGGAGAAAGGTGACACTGGCATTGATGTTACTATTATTATTGTGCTAATGCAAGATCTCTTGATCAAGAGTTTGTTAAGAAACTGTTCAACAAATCAGCCTTGCTCTGGAGATGTTTGAAAAGGGTGTAGGCAAGGATGCTGCACCCAAATTCTTGGGGGATATTTACTAACCTCTTTTCTAAAGTGATCAATCACTTCAGCGGGGCCAAACTGACAATGTCTGGAGGTCACTTGGTTAATAAGACAAAATTAACCCTTTCTACCATGTCATATCTTCCAGGCATTAACACCCATATCAGCTACAAATTCTTTAGGAAGACACCCTTAAAGACTTGTACATCATCATGAAAGTTGAAATTGTAAACAGTGTTTGAAAGTTTGGAATGAAGAAGAATGATGAATTTCTGTAGCTTACCTTACTTCATTGTAATTGAACCAGTAATTACAATAGTACAACAATATCTTTATTGCAATATATTTACAATGATATACCAAGTTGGGAATAGTGATGTTAAATGTTGGATTAAGACTTTGCTCCCATAAGACCTGTTTTGGAAGCCTGAGGATTGTTTTGCAGGAGGCCATGTATGAATTAAGACATTTAAGTGGAGAAGTTGCAATATGAGTATTGACATATAAAACAGTGGATTTATGGGTCTGAAGTTAAGATAAGCGATATTAAACACCTCACATTCCGCAGTTCAGATAAATAGAGCAATTCTTGTGTTATCTGTTGCAGATAAGCAGGTTTCTGAGAAATGTATTGTTGCAATCGTCTGTACTCGATAGCTTCCAGCTAGATCTGTCCTTTTGGCACTGAACCATGTAATGCAGTCTGTGGATCTAGAGGGCATGTGATACTGAGTCACAGTTCTAAAATCATTCCCATTTTGTCTTATTGTGGGTCAGAATTTCTTTTAGCACAGCAGTCTGATAAAAATGTTTATCTGTTAGTGGGATTACTTAGCTCTGTCAGGGTTAATATCTTTGTTTTTAAAGGCTTGTTTTCTGAGGTACACTGTAGATTTATTTCATGGCTTCTTACACCAACTGATCTTTAAAGGTAATGACTTTCAATTGAACTCTTTACCAAAACTTCTGCAAGGGATTCTCTCTTTTATTATAAGGACAACCCTAGGATTCTCACAAAACTGTAGCTTTGATTTTCTTACCAATCATATTCTGTCAGCCAGTCTCTGCTCTACCCTCTCAAAAAGGTACATTTTGTTCCTGCATATCCTCTTAAGCCTGGAAAAAGTGGAAAATCTGTATTTCAAATAGAAAGAGTTCTTTACTCTTCTTCATGTTGTGAGCAGTCTAGAAAGACATGGCATAAGGTAAAAAAGCAAACACCTGTACTTGAAATCAAAGATCTGGGGAATATCTGTGGTTCCTTTGCAAATACCAAAAATACTAGATATATAGTTAAAACTAGCCCTAGTAAAAGTGAAGGTGTGCTAAAAGCTCTGTTCTAACTCGCTGCTGCCCAACTTGCAATCCATTCAGATGCGTGGAAAGACTGTGACTGACTTAATTAGGAAGCTTTAAAAGTGAGCCATTATTTAATCACACAATCATAGAAGGGAAAAAAAGAGAATTAGAAGAAGAAAAAATAGAATTAAGGGAAGATGTAAAAAATATTCTTTAAGGTGATGTGTGAGGAAGATTTAAATTTGTTTGCCTGTTAATTTATGTTGTTTATTTTTTAATTTATTATCAATTTCAGTCTTCAAGAATTTCTTACAGTAAAAGTCCAGCCATAGATCTCCAAAAGAAGTTCTGATTTGCTGTTGTGTTCACACTGACTAGCTTCAAGTTTTATTGTGTATTATCCAAAATAGAAATTTGTTTGAGAAGTGGAAAGAGCTATAAACCTTACTTTGTGTACCA
This sequence comes from Melozone crissalis, assembly GCF_028551555.1. NCBI lineage: Eukaryota > Metazoa > Chordata > Aves > Passeriformes > Passerellidae > Melozone > Melozone crissalis. The sequence goes on along the minus strand of NW_026535784.1, from coordinate 45,097,221 downwards.
CATAAACCACCAGCTTCCTTTCCAGTGAATGGGGATACACCTGAGGATGGATAGTCACCAATATCAATAAACTATTTGCTGCAATAGGTGTGTGGAAAGCATTAGCATTTCTAAATAGTAATTTAACTGTCCTTAATGCACACAATACTAAAGAGTCATTCTGCCTTACTCAGGTAGCTGATAAGGATGCAGGCTGTGAGTAGGATTGATGAAATTTCTTATGTGTCTTCTCTTCCAAGAGCTACTTCCTATTTGTTGTAGTGGACTTGGATATAAAGTAGCCATGTGGAGTGTGCTGAGGGTGCTGATGAAAGATGGTCAGACAGTTGGGATGATCAATAATGTTTATGTTTGCAGCAAAGATGTGCATTTCTTAATTGGAACCTAAACATTGCAGCAATTATGTGGAGATTATTCACCAAAAAAGAGATTCCTGTACAGCTCTGGAAATTCAGTTCTTAAATGTCATATTATCACCATACGTCCATTTCCTCAAATGCAGAATAAGGAGTATCTGAAACCAAAAACTGAGAACCATCTAGAAGGGCTATAACTTGCTGGCAGTATTGGCATCTACCCAGAGGAAGTCATTGCAGATTCACTTTTCAATGGCATGTTTCAATTCATACTCACACTATTTAGGGAAAAAATAGTTAAAGATGCACAAACTGTATATGGTTATGTGTATACACAAAAAAATGAAGATGATGTTATACATTTTAATTACATAAATTGCCAACTATGTTGTCTGTTATCATTTTTACTGATAGAAATTAACTGAAGTAAATGAAACCATGGTTGTCTGGAAGAGGCCATTTTTCATCTCAACAAGAATTTTCTGCGTATGATGCAAGAGGGAACACAGTTTGATTCCCAGACAGAATAAAAAATCTTTAGGGGTCAAATTAGTAATCTCTTTACTGAAGAGTTGAGGATGTTGTGCCCTGTTGATAGAGGTTCAAAGAAAATCTCAGGAGTGGTGATTTGCATGCAATTTTGTTCTAAGTTTGCTACATATCCTTTTACTGTGTTTCTCCTCTCCTTTGAAGTCTCAGTCTTGTCTTTTGCTACAATTTTGCAGCCTTTAGTAGAAAAAGTCCCCCAGATTTTGTGGATAAGCAATACCGTCATTCAGTATAGATGTTAGCACTGGTTTTAATATTCTTTAGTGATAGCCCCACAAACCAATAGAAATCCTGGTAATTATCCTGATTTCTCTCTCCTGTTCCCTACCAGTCCCTGAACTATACTTTGTGAAATGTGGAAATTGTAGGAAAATGTGTTGATTTGAACTTTCCTGTGCTAGCTTAGTAAATCTAACTTAGATACATTACTCAGAAACAGAGGTGTACACTCAAGTTTCACTCTTGCAGCTTTCAATTGTTGTCAAGTCACTCTGCTGGAATATCCAATGGACAAAACAAACTGGTAGTTGCAGTAGGAACCTACAGAAGATATTGGGTCAATGTTCCCCAAGAAAAATAAACCTGAATCTGCCCTTCTTGAAATAATTTGAAGTTTTGCAATTATTTAACAAAAACATGGTTGAGGCTGTGTGTGAATTGCTTGGAATAGACTTTAAAATACTGTAACAGTACAGTATTGGTAACTGGTAATCTTTCCCCCCTCCTCACAGTATTCTGATTATTTCTGTATCTGGTTTTGATTTTTGGTTCATTTTTAATGCAGCAAGAGCATTACATTTCAGTCAATTACAGGAGTATGTATTTTGTTTCCTTCTAATGGTTTCTCATATCTTTCCTGTGCACAGTAGCTATATGATATCTCTTAATTGCTCGAGGTCATAGGCATACAATACCAAGACAGACAGGCAGAACTTCACATTAAAAATCTGAATTACACACATCCACATGAAACAGCCTAGAAAAGGCAGATCTGATTTCTAAGATGTATCACAGTTGTCCTCTACCCCTTCTTTGTTCTATTAAGACTTTTATGTGCAGATAATGCAGAGATGCTGAGAAAACAAGAAGAGATCAAATAATTTCATAGTCACAATTCACCATTTCTTTCAAACTTTCACATTCTACAGATGTGAAAATAGGTTTAACTCCTGTTTTACATATAAGGTCATGTTCAATCTTCAGTGAAATGAATAATGGGCTTCATATTAGTTTCAACACCCATTTGATCAGATTATCAGATATTTGACACATGACATTCAAAATGGTATATATAAGATTGGATACTAGAATAAAATTATAAAAATTATCATATATTCTGCCAGAAACATCAGGAAAAACAAAAAAGTGAAAGTAGCAGACATGCTTTTGTAATGCACATACAATCTTAAATGCTACAAATTACGACAACCTTGAAGGTTGTGCTTTTGGAGATAATTAATATATTCAGGGAAATGCTAAACTTCAAAAGCAGCATATTTTCAGGGTAAAAAATTAGTATGTGTACATCACATATACCACAGTATTGTCTTAGACAACAAGAATATCTCAAAACATTAAATAAGTAACTTTTACAGAAGATTAAGCATTTTAATTATTGGAATTTTGGGTTACAGTCGGTGATGTTCTGTTTATTTTGCATATGTCTTATATGAGTTCAAGGTCTTACAAGGAAAAGAAAATTTTTAATCATAAGTTATCACCACTAGAAAGATGTACTTATTCATTTGGTGTTTAAAAACCTCCAAGATTTCCTTTTGCAGTGACATACTATAATGATGTCAAGATCTTAAATAAAGATCAGGATATTAATGAGGCCGAAGGCTGGTTCAATGGATGAACTGTTGATAAAATGTCATTCTCACACAGCAAGTAATTTTTCTTAAGATATTAGGAGGCACTTATGCCTCAGGTGTTTGCTCATGTAGACGTAACTCTAAAAAAATCTGAAACACTACAAGTTTTTTATTGTTGACTTGTGAAATATGAGAAGTGACCAGCTCATTAATTACTGTAATTCGCTGACTGCACTCAAGAATGATGACAGGTTTTTAGATTTAAAAAAAAATTGAGTAAATGCAACTTGATATATTAAAAGCCTTTAAAATGAACAATCTTGTGAAAAAAAAAAAAAGATATTACAGACAGCCTGCTCACTTTGATGGACAGAGTACTGTATATAATGAGACTTTACAAATATTCAGCAATGTCTAAAGGGGCTCACTTTAAGAAGTAGCCCAGTGTTGAAGAAAGTTGGCAAATGAATGAAACCTGAAGTGACAATGATTTGTAGTTTGACCTCTACTAACATTTGCAAAGGCAAGGAATTCCTTTAGAAATGGTTGAAGGAGGAAGTGGGAATAACTGATTTAGAAGGTTTGGTCTGAAGTTGTCATGTAGAAAGATTCACTTGAGGGAGTGGAGAGGCTTGGTAGGTGTTCTTTTGAAATTACCAGTATTTTCCTCATTTGCTGCCTGCTGGGAATACCGCAGGACAGGGGCTTTTGTTCAGGGAAGCTCTTCCATGCCCACCTTGATCAAATGTCATCCTTGTAACTTCTGTGTTTTTCTCTTGCACTGAGCAAGGATTGCAGGGTTTCACACACCAGCACCATGCCCAGCACCACCCCACACAGGAGATAAAAAAGCAGGTGTCTGTGCAGTAGCTCTCAGCAAAGAAGGATCCCCAGCAGCTAAAAAGTATTTGGGCTGGCGCTGGTTAAAAAAGTAAGCCTATCACTGCGTTTTGTCAGTTCTTGACCTAGTTTCAAGTCTAAAACAAATGCTTGTTTTAGGCTAGTGGGCTGAAAGAGGAAGTTATTAATGTATTTTAAAACCTAAAAGAAGAATAAATCAAGCTCAATTAAAAAAAATCATCTGGGATGTGAAGAAAAAAGATTTCAACTTAATTTAAACTTTATTTGCCATAGAAGGGATGAAAATCCCTATTCCACTGCAGACAAGTGGGATGTTCTTCTCCATTCTCATTTATCTTAAGTGCCAGAAAGAGTAGGATCACTGAGAGGTAAATAGGTCTATTGGAAGAAAAATAATATAAATGCTGAAAAATTACTTGAAGAAACAGACAATTTAGTCAAAAAGTAATATGCAAGTGCTGCTTCTGTAGAGTTACATTGTTGAATAATTTCATAATTCCTTTGCAAACTATCGCAAATTTTTCAGTCCTCATTTGGAATTTATGAATTACCCTAATTTTCTTATTTATGAATTATAATACTGAGTCCTTCAAAACTTTTACAGTACATTTCTAACTTGATCTGCTGTCCCAGGTTTTAGCTTTTATATTTTTCAGATTCTGTGCTGCTTTAGTGTGTACTTCTGAGCTTCATATTAGGAGATAGTAAGCTCTCTTCACAGAGTAGGTAGACCAAACAATTCCTTCTCTAGCTAGGGACCAAGGACAGCCAATCCAAATTTCAGGCCCAAAACCATAAAAACAATAGTGGAATGAAGAGAGAAAAACAGAAAGGGTGGGACTTCATATTCTAACACTATAATTGGACAATTAACTCCAATATGCAAATGGACCAGAACTTATGAAAGTGTGAGACCCTATGACTGGTTGTGCATTTTGTGACCATTTTGGGTTCATCTTGGGTGTAGCCCTGGCTGGGCTTTTGTGCTGCCCAAGGTGTATCCATTGAGGCCTTCTAATAAACACCTACTTTATTCTTTAACTCTGTCTAGCTTCTGTTGTTGGTCAGCCTCCACAAGGCATCAGATCTGTTTGGAATTCCACAAAGCTTTGTTTTAATTATTGATTTGTGGGGTAGTCATGCATGTTTAAGAACAATTGCAACACACCTTTAGTGTATTTGACTCCATATCACAGACATGTACATTTGTCCCACCTTTTACTTTAGCAGGGTTTTGACTCCTTTTAACTGGATCAAGTCATCCTGCATTTTTCCTGGCTAGATTTTCTCTTCCTCCTGCACTGTATTGCACCTATAGGCATGCCCACCAAATGGGAGTAACTAGGATATACATGATCTATGCCTGGTAAGTCTTTTATTTCTGTGCAGGGTTGGGTTTTAGCTCTGGGATGATGTTGAGCTGCCAATACAGTGTGAATTCAGTCCTACCTGAGACACACACAGGGAGCACAGTGGTCTCCTGATCTGTGAGGGTGTAGAGGCTGCCACCCAATCTTTGCCAGAAGTGGAACTCAGGTTTGGTTTCAGTCCCACTGGGGAAAAATAAGAGACTGCAATTGCTTTAGAAGAGACTGTTCTACACAGTAGAATTTGGAGTCAAATATTTATCCTTTAGAATATACTGAATAAATAATTTTTTGTTACAATGAATAAAAAGCATGGAAGGAAAAATTGCCTTAACTGAAAAATTGTAATGCAGTATATTTACAGCAGTTCTCTCTTTTAATTTTATCAGAGGCCTGAAGCTTCACTGTTACTAAGATTTGTCTGGAATTGAGTGTTAAGTATCTTCAATTAGAAAATTTTAATTAATTGTAATTTGTAAAAGATTTAGCAGATTTTGGATTCCTTCTGTATAAATTCATTTCCTGATGAGTCAGTGTGGTCATTTTGGGAAGGATACTTTGTAATGTTCATGCATATCAAAATATAGAGACACTTTTAACTGCAGCTCTCTGAAACAAGTTAGTTATAGAGCTGTCTACAACTTTCCTGTACTCTGGAATGTGTTTAAAGATATTATAGATTCTTCAATCTATGCTTAATGTTATTTTTTACTGGAAGTTTTATAACTTCCTAATATACCTGGTAAACAAGTAAGCATTTTATTATTTTCTGGGATTGACAAATGCTTGCCCCTAACTTCCAAAGATACGTATAGCCCTTCTATCCTCCTGTAAATTCATGTGTATCTTGATAAAAACTGTTTTCTAGCTGTATATGCATTGTCCATATGGCTAAAAAGCTGTTAAATGTCTGGAAGATTATCCAGAGCAGCAGTGCAGTTAAGCTTTATGTTCAGTGAAGTGTCATTATTTTTCAAGATAGTAAAAATCAGGGAATATTAAATGGAAACAGATAAAAAGGTGTTATTACAACAGCCCCTTAATTAGCCAGTTTGATTTCCCTTTTGATCTTTTCAATTAGCCAATAAACTGTCTTTTAAGTTATGTTATTGGGCAAGTGCATCATGGAAAATCAGTTATTTGAAAGGATTTTAACAAACTCTCATCCATTTTTACAAATGTAAATGTGCTGTAACCCTTAGCCAACTGACTAAGTAGCCATCTGCTGTATAGCAATCACTCTGATTATGTGAAAAGGCAGCAGGTCTCTACTGTAGGCTTTATTTTATTTACAAGGCTATGTACATTGGCTTCCATTCTAATTAGATTTTGCACAGCTATAGTAATGTAGGAGGTACTTTAATAAATGCTCAACAGTATCTATGACTCTGCCAACTTGGCTTAATATAATGAGATGTCCTTTACAGAAGTGTTCCAGAAGGGATTGTAAAGGGATTGTAAAGGGATTGTTTACCACTTGGTCTTACAAGGAGTTAACCAGGATTCTGTAACAGCAGAGGCTTGTGGATGAAAATCACAGGCTGAATTTCAACCTACATTGCACTATAAAAGTCACATAAAACAAACCTGTGCTGATACATGGCTTTACATACTAATCATCCCTGCAGAGAACTTCTTTTCTCACCATCTCAGATTAATTGCAATAGGACCCTAAAAAATATTTTTGAATGCTCAACTAACAGCTGCAGGACTGTTTCAACCCTTTTGATGCTCTGGAGGTATGTGATTCAAATCTCCAGAAATCACAACTGCAAGACTGTAGATGCAGGGAGAGCAGTTTTGATGAATATACACTGAAATTGTAATGATTGTTCTGTGTCAAAGTTAATAAGCTTAAACTTCTTGTTTCTGTTTAGCTGGCTTTCATGCTAGAAATTCTGATTCTAAATGAGAATAATACATCCATTAACTGGACTAATTATACAGTTTTGAGACCCTCTGTCAAAGAGATTAGTTGTTAAAGAGACACTATCAATAGGCTGAGGACCTACATGCCAGTTTCATTAGACAGAAAATTTTCCAGAATGTTTGTTATTCCACTGCAAGCCATGCTTATAATTTTTGCTAAATGTCATTGAAAATTTCAGTGAGGGCAACATCATGCTTCTGAGAGGGAAGAAGAAAATGCAGTTGCACATAAAAATGGGTAACTGACCTGACAGAGCGAAACAGCCAAAAGAAAAAGTGTGCTGCACTTTTTATGTCCTATTGGTTTTAGTAAGTAAAGATGAAATTTGCTAGTGTGCCAAAGAAAGGCAGCACCACTTCCACTTCCACAATGAGATTTTCTTGAGTGAATACTTTATAATAACTCACCACAAAGATATTACTGACAATAGTAAAACCATTCATATAATTGAATGACTTGTTTTCCCTATAATTATGGGGAAGAAAAAAGGTCAAAGGAAAATACGCACAAGCATGTAATGAGAGGTAGGTAGTAAACACAATCAAATCTCCAGTCTGAATAATACTAGTCAAGTTGAACATGTCCAGGTATTAGGTAATAGCTTTAATTTGCATTAAAATAGGTTCAAAAACTGCATTACAAAACTACTGCATGATAATGTCATGTAAATTGTCAAACAGGGAATAAAAAGGTTTAGGACGTTTACAACTTATTTATAACTAGCTAAATGGCAGCACATTTTGCTTGCCAAGAGGGAAGCAACACCACACACATGTGATACAGTATGATAGGGTGTAATCACAGCTGAGACAAAATGTAAGCCTCTTAAAGTAACAAATACCTGATTGGTTTAGCACCGCTGCCAAAAATAAAGACACTGTGGCTGCTGGGTAATCTGGATGTGCAAGCAATGAAAAAAGAAATGAAAAAAATGGTGTAACTGTTCAAAATGGTGCCTCACTGTTACATTTTATAAAAACATGATATTGATTCAAATAATTTTTCCCTTCACTTTTCATTGTCTTGCCTTTCAAAACTATAATTTTGTGATAATATTTCAAATCAAATTACTTCTTTGTGTAATTATGCATTCTCAACTGCCAGAGTTTGTCAGCCTCTCTCTAGAGTGATGCATTATGTTGGAGATATATGAAGAGAGAGAGCCTGCTGAACTCTTCCATGTGGTAACAGATTTGGTGCAGCACGATGGCAGCGTGTAGGGTGCAGTCCATGGCCTTAGAATCTCACAGCCTGCTCAAAGGCAAGCCCTTCATTTTACTGCTGTGTTAGTTTAATAGGCAGGTTGAGGCTGGGGAAGGAATGAGCTGGGGAATTAAGACCTGTCCTTTATGCTCAAACAGCTTTCCAGAAGAGAAATATTTCCCTAGAGATATATTTTATTTTTTAAGATTCTTTAGCTTAATTTTTTCTGTAAGACACCAACAGACAGTTTCAACTTACACACAACACCTCTGTCTCCTTTTGCTTTTCCCCCGCTAGGTCTGTATCTTCACTTTCTAACTCACATACCTCTTCAGCTACAAATGCTACCACGTGATGCAATGAGGCAATTGAAAGTAACATCTGATATTTAATTGCTCTCTGGGAATAGGCAGAAAATTAATAGGGTGAGTGAGTATGTTTCAAAGAACAAAAGGGGGAAATAGCATTTTCCAAATCCCAGAAGCTGAGTGCAATTGCTTATATTATTTCAGCTGAATGGGGGTGGGGTGAGGTGACGGGTGGTCTGTGTGTGTTTGTGTGTGTAATTGCAGCAGTACTATTAAGTGCTTATGATTCATTTTTTCTGTTTACTGATGTGTCTCTAAACCTAGCATAATTAGCTTCACTTCCGACATAAAACTCAAAAACTCCTTGGGAAGACAGACTCAAATGTGGGCAGTATGCCCTCATCTTTCAGAGACAGCAAATATTATAATAAACAGATTTCATCTGTGAATCTTTAGGGTGACAAAATCTGAGATTTTTTATGACCATTAGAAAACCCTGTGTGTATTCCATAAGTAGCATGAACCATTGTGCTACAGGCCTGTTTTTCAGAAGTGCTCAACACAGGATTTTATTTGCAGTTGGTGGGAGTTGCAAGCATTTAGACCTTCTGAAGACTGGCCCTGGGGTTTTATTCTTGGGAAATAACAGGAAAACTGAAGGAAAAATAAAGTCCTCATATAACAGAAACAAAGCATTTTCAGAATAGAATGTGTTAATAATTTCTGCAGTACCTTGTTATTATCAATGGAAATCTAACACATGAATCAAATATTCCGTGTGTTCAGTTACTTTATAAAAACTCTTCACAATAGCTGTCTCTACAGTGAAGTTACCAATGCACAAATAGAGAGCTGGCTGAAAACCACTGAAGGTTTTGACACTTGGTTATCAAACTAGCTTTTGCAAATGACAGCCTGAGACATGAAGGACAGCCTTAAGAGGCTCTGAGAAATGACAATAAAATTCCCCATTGAAATTATTTAATGAATTGCTGAAATGATGCAAATTCTAAAGGAGTGGAAAACTATGGACTCTCTACAATAAAATACTTTCAGTGAGAACCCCAGTGACTTTTTCTTGCCCTTTTAAGGTATTTAGTGCGAGATTTTTTCCCAAGGTCAATTGGTTTTTATTAAAAACTGTTGAAGACTCCTGGGGCTACAACATTAGTACAATATAGAGTCAAAATATTTTTATGTACATGAAATTATGTGAGAAACAACTACTGTAAGCTTGAGGTTTTAAAACACTATTCTTACTGACTCTTTTCCCTTAGTATAGAAAATGTCCCAATTGTCAGGTAGTGAGTGTATACATCTGAGCAGACCTTACAATTTCAGCTGAGTTTTAAATTTAAAAAATTTACAATTTCATGTTTGAGTTCTAAAAACACTCTGGGCAAGTACAGAAAAGAACACTCAATTTTCTAACATGACTGAGATGAGCATGAATGCATAAAACTGGTTGGGATTTTCTGTCCTCATGTTCTTTGATTTCTCTGCTTGTCTTCCCATTTAAAGAGAAAGAGAAAGAATAGAATAGGACATGAATATTGCAGGACAAATTGAAATTCCTGATGTATAGCAATGTTGAAGGCAAGAAAATAGCCCTCTATCCATTTTAGTGAGTTCAAAGCCATTTTGCAGATCACTGATTATTTCTCTTGATTTATCACGTATGTGTTACTCAATTTTGATGTCTTCTATATCAGAAAATACCATATAGAGGATAAAAATAAATATAAATTAAAAAAAACAACCCAACATTTTCCTCTTTTTAACTTTGTGTCAGTAATTAGTCAGGTAAGTCTGTGGGCAGTTTTTTGTCTTACAACAAACTTAAATTCACTTAGAATCTAAACATTGTTTCTGAGGGTTCTTAGCTATCAAATAGTTCATTCCTTCTGAAGTGAATATGCTGTCCTCATGTATGTGTAGTCCTTGGCAAACATCCTGGATAGATTCTGGGAAAATGTGATTGCACTTCACAAAGTCAAATATGCATATAAAGGGTATTAATAACGACACATTTGGGAACATTCTGAAAAAACTATTGGTTTAAATGTATTCTCAGCTCTGAGATAATGTTAAAAATGTAACTTTGAACCTATTCATGGATTATATAAAGAAGAAAACTAAACCATGCTAATAGAAAATGTGATACTTCTCAGCTACTGGCTTTTATGAGTCACTACTGAGAAAACAGATAATGATCTCTGTCTCTAAGGTGCAGAGATTTGTCCACAAGAAAGGGAACTCATTTACATAGTTATCTGTAAAACAGAAAAATAGCGGTGTCTAACCACGCAGCAGTGATCTGTGCACTTAAATGAAAGATTTGCACATTTAAATAACAAGAATTTTTAGTTTTGCTTCCTTATCTCAGTTTGACAATAAGTATATCTGAACTGTAACACATCAATTATAATGATGACACCTCATGGTTTCCTTACTTTGACCTAGAATATCATTCAACAAAAGACTTGACAGGCCATTCTTCCAGCCATGCAGATCAGAGTTGATTCTCAGTAATTCATACTTACACTGATTAAGTAAAATGAATATGAAAAAGTTGTCACAAAACCAATCTGTGATTGAATCTCTCAGCTCTGCATTTTCTCTTTAGTTTCATGTCCTTTTTTCCCTGTTACAAATCATTTTGCTTGCCAAACATGTCAATCATAAACATCTTACAGCAGCTTAATAATGGAATGGAAGCCTCTCTTTCTGTAAAGGTAGATCAGGGGAAAGGAAACTAAAATTTGCAGAAATGGTAGGCTTAACCCTCACCTTGGTCTCATGTAGCTCATTAACATAGAGTTTCATTTAGTGCATCAACACTCTCTCTTCTGTCCTTCCAGTGCTGAGGGAATTAAGTTCCCAAATCAGCAATTTCTTTTGGACAGCATTACCAAGCTTTTCTCATCTATGTAACACTTTATATAGTCTCTTTAGGATCATCTATTAATGGAAAGTGGCTGGCACAGTGAGGCATCAGAAGTAACAAGACTAATAGCTATTACTTCACATCTTTTGCTTTAAAGCCCTTTTACATTTTGGCACAGCAGACAGGTGATTTTTAAACGAAGATGTGATGGATTGGTAGAAGTTCTACCTGATGTGGCATATATAATCTTCATCTTTCTCTATAAACATGAATTAATATAAAAAAGCTGTAGGTTTTCATTTTCCTCTCCATATAAGTATTTCATTTTGGATAATGTATAGCCTTGCATTACCACTGTTACACAAATAAATGATAAGTCACAAGTAATAAGCTTCAATTATTTAAGCTTTTGTAAAACCCTTACCAAAGTATTTCCAGATGACTCATACTGTATGAAATTGTCTCAGTAGTTGCTCATCTGTTACTGATAAGGGAGGCACAAAATAAATCACAGCAATATGATTTGGGTAAAATTTTCTAATACACCTAAAAGGTAGAAGATCTAATTTTGGGGGCTTGGAACTATGCATCTACGCAGTCAGATATTGACTAGAATGTAAATGCAGATTCCAGTAGGATTTAGAATTTTATCTTCTTACAAGCATCTGAAAATTCTGGGATCCTTTCTTTGCAATTTTTAAACATCTAAATATATTCAAAAGTCATGGACTGTAGAAGTCAAAGGGTAAAGAAATGTAAAGATCTGCACTATTGGTGTTTGATCCAAGTAGAATTGAGGGACCAAGATTTATGTTTAAAATAACTGAGATATCTAAAACCCCAAAAATGTTATGGCCAGGATGTACCCAAGTTCCTAATGTTCCAAATGCACAGATGATCTCAATCTTATACAAAGCAGTTAAGGTCTTATCTTTTTCTTAAGCAGTCTTATTTCTTTATCTGCATGATATCAAGGAACTTAAAACATAAATCCATTCATTCCCTTGGGTTTTACTTCAGACTGCATTTCCTCTGGTTGTTTACAGTCTCCTTTCATAGTAAAGCTATCACGGATCCTGATTACAGGAGTATGTTTTGTTTATTTATAAGCTTTCAAAAGCTGCTCATCGTTATTTTTCTCATCTCATTTTGGCATTAATGAGTGCTGCTTTAATACACTTTGGAAAGGGAGTAGAAAAATATTCTCCTAGTTCTGAAGATGAAATGAGGTACTAAGAGTTGAAGGATTTGTTCTCGTCACGCAGCCAGGCACCACATCAACAGATCATGAGCCAGATGTTTCCATGGCCCTTACCAATGTGATACCTGAGCACCTGACCACCTGCAGTGCACTTAAAACAACCCTATGAGATGAGAAATTACTGTAATGCTCACTGTAAAAATGAAGAACTGAATTACATGAAAACTAAGGGTACAGTACTAAATGTACTTAGACATTTATTATCTCGAAATTTTCCAAAAACAATATAGGAAAGAAATAGCTGAAGCAGGGAATTAAACCTGTCTCCTAAGTCTTGAGCTAAAGCTGAAACTGCTGAATAACCGTCCTCTTTGTCCCTGAAAAACTCCTGCTACTCCATATCACACAATCTGGGTCATATCCCAGCTAAGCTTGTTTCTTTTCTCTCCTGGCATGCTGCTCAGATACGTGTGCACAGACTGTTAGCTGACTTAAGGAAACTGATTTATTGGGATCATCTGCAAAGGTTAATTCTCACATAGGGAATGCCATTAACAGGTTGGCCATTGACTGTCTAGATGGTCACGGGGATTTCTATAACAGACATTTTGTGACACCTTCTTCACATGTGTCACCTGAGACTCCCTGAAATGCTGGCCCATGAATTATTGTAATTCACTGACCACAGCCAGCATGGCCACTCTGTGATCTATTGGCTACCCCAAGCCACATACCAGACTAACCTTATGGAAACATATTATGTCGTGAATACATAACAAGCATCTACAAAACTGCATCTGAGCATAACACAGAACTGCAAATAGAGTTCTCCATCAGGGAGTTTCTGTCAGCCAGCTGATGCTGATGTCTGTGTGCAGCCAGGACAGCCTAGCTGGTGTCCTTTTTCTATTTATAACAAATCTGACCTGGGCAGAAATAGGCTGGGGAGCAATTGTTTCTGTCCTACCAAGGAGAGAGAATTTGTGTGTGTGTGTGTGTGTGTGTGTGTGTGTGTGTGTGTGTGTAGGTACAGCTCTTACACCCACCTGCATTATTGTTAAAACTAAGTTATAGCAGTTAAATCCAGTGTACACCAACATACGTATTTTTACCTTTTTTTGTCCTTTAAAAATATCCACATTCCTATCCCTGGTGTTGCAGGGGTTTATGTCAACCATTTCTTTACCTGAGCAAAAGGACTGCTCAGAAGGTCCTTTCTGGGAAGCACTATCTCTGCAGAGCCCAGGTTTTCAGTGGCGCCCCTGAGAGCAGCAGCACCTGTTCTTTTGGCAAAAGGGATATATGGAGGGAATGAGCAGAAAGAAAGCATTGTTTTCTACTTACTTTCCCCTTATGTTATTGTTTCCAGATGAGTCAAATAAACAGAAAAGATTCTGGAATAACTGACTTGTATGTGGTTTTGCATATGCCTTAATGTATATTGCTGGAGAGAGGAATCAAGTTTTGTGCCAGGGTTTTGCAACACAATCTTTTGTTGTTCTTGTTTTTCTGTTCAGCATATTTTATTAGGGAAAAAAAAAAAGTGCTGAATTGAGCTCATTGCTCGTCAGACATCAGAAATTCTTCTGCTTTCCTGAACCAGAAACTGAGTAAGAACTTCAGAACTGGGCCTAATGGTTCTGTAATTTTAATGTCATATTATCACTATGTTCTTTAAAATGTCAACATGAGGAGAAAAAAGGCTATAGGCTATTATTTTCTCCCTATTGCGGTGTTCCTTTGAATACTGTAAAAAACATCAAACACATACTTAGAAACAAAGGCAGACTGAGTAAATGAGATCATGCTGAGGCCTTTGTTGCTCTGGCTGGATTGTTTTTGATGTCTGAGCTAGCTCAGTAACTGGCTTTATCTTTATCTGGGACCACAATGCAGCCTGCAGCATCAACACACCCGGCCAGACAGCCAGTAACCATGGCTGAGGTTCTGACCTTTTCAGATTTCCTCCCAACTAATAAGTAGCTATGTGAGAACCCTTTTTTGTCTTTTTCTCTCTGGAAGACACTTCTCATACAAAGCAAAACACTACAAGTGTTGTGTTCATGCAAAATTCAACTACAGGTACATTTGAAGTTTCTTTTTCAGAAACTCCATTAGGGGAAGCACCTGTGTGTGTGAAGAAGCCCTTCTTGTTCAGCTGCTTTTCCCAAACCTCAGGCATGTTTGCCTCACTTCACTGCATTACATATTGGCCTTTGCAAACAAAATACAAAGCTTTTCAAAAGCATTTTAGTAATTTTTCAGTGTTCTTTCTTAGTGTAGAATATAGGTGTCCAGTAGTGTCATATTCACTGAGAAGTACCTGAATTGAGTCACAAGGACCAATATATAGTATTTTCAAGGCAAACTGATTAACCTATTTCCTCTGGTTGCTGCACGTCTGGTGAATAATTGTCACTTATTTGCTATGGCTTTCAAGGGTATCATCTGTCAGCAATTTGGTCTCTCTGATGACTTTTAGGTTGGAGAACATCTGTCTTTGATTCGTTAGGATCCCACTTTGAGCCCTGCATCCTTAAACATTTGTAAATCTGTTCCCAGGGTAATATTAGGCCTCCAAGGTTCTTGCTTTGCTAACTGATAAGGTCCACTTTAGAGTCTTGTAAAGTATGGGTATAGACAAAATAGTCTGGCCAGAGCTAAAATGATTCACTGGATGTTATATGATGCCTTGAGTGCTGTAGGCCTGGAGATAACAAAAGTAAAACCTGGTATGCTTGATTTCAACATGAGAACTGAGAAAATGCATTCAAAACCTTTAAGAAAGGAGACTTGTCCAATTGCATAAGGAAACATTTCTCACATGTTTAATTCTCAGGTAACAACTTGCAATTTTACAGTGACTTCATGTGTTTAAAACTCCCTATCAAATGCTTTTTTTAAAATCTGAAATTTCATAACTAAAATGCAAGTATCCATTTCCAACATTATCAACAATAATCACTCCCGAAGATGGCAAAAAACCCCTGTAGTATTGTATTCCAGTGACTGCAGCTGGACCCACATGTTAGAATGATGCACAAGTAATAAGATATTTTCTTCAAAGCTTTTTATAATCTGTGATTGTTTATGACTCAGGTGAGATTTCTTAGGCCTTTCTTTAATTGGATCAAATACTTCACTGAATAAAGCAAGAAACTGAAATGCATAAAGCAATTTTCTTCCAGCACCATGTATTTTAAAATACTTCCAGACTTTTTTTGTAAATGCTCCTCTTTTACAAATTTAAAATTATTTTAATTTATTTCCAAGAATTATTCCTTGACAATGGAATTTTTTTCTCTGCTTTTGTTGCTTGCTGATGAAGCGTAGATGTGCACAGTCCTGGATGTGCCTAAACATTGTTGTTCAATATGGAGAAACTCTACCTTGAACAGAATTGAGTGACTTCAGTTGAAGACTGAGTATTTGAGGAGAAGGGGAAATAGTGGAAGATGTTTTGCATCCAGCCTGGTGACTTTGGGCGTCTGCAGAGACTGGGATGTAGGGCAAGTGGCTGAGACTTCACTTTAGAGTAGCAGTTAAGGTACAAAACTGAAAGAGTAACAAACTTGCCCTCTTTCTCTGTGTTTATCCTTTGCACACACTTCTTGTCTCTTGCTACGAGGTAAACTTGCAGCAGCTACATCGAAGT
The DNA here is from genome assembly GCF_028551555.1 of Melozone crissalis. Lineage (NCBI taxonomy): Eukaryota > Metazoa > Chordata > Aves > Passeriformes > Passerellidae > Melozone > Melozone crissalis. The sequence continues at coordinate 45,081,090 of NW_026535784.1, read as the reverse complement.
AAGTATTGTCCACCAGAATGGCAGAACTGAGGTCAGGAGTTCAGCACCATTACTAATGCAACAGCTCTACATCCTTCCTTCATTTTGATCAGGAATACCAATGCCCGTTTTCATCCAACTGCTTTGTTCCTTCCTAAAAATTATAATTAAGGGAAATAGAGAGGAAAGGGGGAGAAAAAGAGAGGGAAGGGCTTACTTTTGCATTCTTTTTAACAAATATTATCCCTTCTGACAGTGATTGACAGTGAGACAGAATTATAAATAAAACTTTTACAGAGAATGTGGGGGTTTTTTCCCTTTCTGTCTCACTTTCTTGAGAACCTATCTCCTAACTTGAGAACCAGCTGTGGCCACTCTACAGGATCATTCTAATACCCCTGGCCACCTGTTGAACCTGTGGCTGGTTCCTCTGGGTGATGATAATGGAAATGGAAATTTAGAGGGGGCAATATGGAACCTTTCAACGAAGTCTCAGAATAATTTTGCAGTTACAATGTTACTCTTGTTCACTCCAGGGACATTATTTGCCTATATTTTTGAAGCATAAGGTGCAGGCTGAGCTTAAATCAAGATGCAGTGTGTATGCACCTTCCCACAGAGTTCCTTTGTGCAAAGGGATATTTGATGAAAATGTTGTTTGCATACATGGGCAGTGCAGGATGGTTTGCAGATGCACACAGAGTTTATCACAAATATCAGCGTCTCTTTTAATGAAATAAATATGATTGCAAGTTCAAGAACAGGTCTGATTCAAGCAACTTTCCTATTCTGAATTTGTGCGTTAAGAACAATGGGATGTTCAGCTCAGTTGTGTAGAGCATGGTGCTAATAATGCCAGGCTTTGGAGTTGGATCCCTGTGTGCACCATTCACTTAAGAGCTGGACTTAATGATCCTTGTGGGTCCCTTCCAACTCAGAATATTCTGGGATTCTATGGAAAAGGCTGGGCTGGGATGAAGCATAGTGATTACAAAAAGCTAGCTAGCTATTATATAATATACACGTTCTAGAGTGTGTTTAGGTATGTAAATATTTTATATTAGGATTGAATGCATATTTTAATTAGACAGCAATGATACACTTGGGGATACAAGTACTAACACTGCTTAGAGATGATCTCCTTTAACACTATCCAGCTGTGTTGTAGGACTTTCCTGTACAACAATGGACAAGCTTTTGAATTAGCTATAATTGCAAATCATTTTATGGACAGAATATAGCAACAAAACATGGTGTTCACATTGTCGTCATTAAATAAAGAGTAGAAATAATTTTGTTTATCTCTTTCAGAGGAATTATTTTCTGGGTTGGACAGTCAATACAAGGTGTAGCTGAGTATTCCAGAGTGTATTGCCATAAAGGCAGGCTGCTGTTTTCTGTCACTGGTTTCATGGCTATCACAGAATGATTAAAGAGTTTTCCTCCCTGGTTTGTGCCTCTGGTTTTGATTAGGCCTTTTCTTCTACCTAGGAAGGGTCCTTGCTGACTATTTGTTGAGTGAACCTCAGCAATGAGGCACCAGAATTGGCTGTACACTGACAACTTAACTGTGCTGTGGGTTAATTCCAGCTCTAGATATACTTTCAAACACCACAGACCATTTATCCCCTCTATGGCTCGGTTAGATTTCTTCTGCAAGGGAGTAGTGTCAATGTTACTGCCTTGAGAAAATGATGCCAGAGACAAATATAATGGTGGTTCTAAAATATAGATGTATCTAAAAGTCTGGCCAAATTCTGTGTTGTTTTTGTGTCCATCCCAGTAGATCATCTAATCTCTATTATGAGAAAAACTCATTTGCACTTCTTAAAGATCCATCCCCTTGGTTTTTTTGGGTTTTTTTTTTTTTTTTTGGAAGTATATGATTAAAGATTTGTTGGGTTTTATGGTTTAGTGCCAAGATAAGAAGACAACTTTTAAACTTCCTTCTTCTCCCACAACTCCTCTCCCTCATCTGAGTGTTTGCAGTGCAAAATGCCAGTTGTTTTAACCTTGTGTAATAAGACACTTCTGATAACAGTGCTAAAGACACAGAAATGTTTCCCTTGGAAGTGTAATTTTCTTTTAGAACAAAAATTAACACTACAGAAGACATGTTTTCTGGCTGGCTGGCAGCAATTAGTCAGAAACTCCTGAGTACTAATTCATGGGGATAATTTTGGAGTGTGTTATCTGATTTATTTCTCATTGAGTGATCAGACTTAATTTCTTTGCACAGATAAAGTTACTAATGCTTCCTGTTAATTTTCTTTGGTTTGAAGAGGAGCAATTTTAGCATTGGTGGGTTTTCTTTTTGCATTTTGAGCTGGGGTTTTTTGGTTTTTTGTTGGTTTTTTTTTTTTTTTTTTTCTATATCAATTACATCATTGAGGTTCATGGACTGCTGCAGCTAGGAAGGAGAAATAGTCTCTTTTCCTGCTTGCAGCATTCCAGGCCAGGCAGCTTTGCCCTGAGTCTAATTCTGTTCCCCTGCCAATCCTCCCTAACATGAATGGGAGGAATCACTTTCTGCCTCCCTTGGCTCTGTCTTTATCAGCACCGATGCTTTGAGGGCAGTAATGAGGAAGCACTATCATAATGACATCAGGAATGACCTTAATGGACAGGGAGATTGTTAGGAGGAACTGTTGGTGATTCGTTTTGGACTGAGAGTAGGGGATCTCATGTGCACAGCAGAGAATAAGCAGGGAATTGGAAATTCTCTAGAGGAGGGAGCAAAGGGATGGGAGAGTGAAAGGATTCAGTAGAGCCTTAGGGAAAACAACTTGCTTGAATCAATCAAAATGTGTTAATTTTCTTGAAACTTCAGGCTGTTTTGTAGGTACTACATGTGCACGTTGGAGAATGACAAATGTTATGGGAGATCTTGACTGATTTTACTAGTTCCAATTGATTTTGTAAGTGCTATTTTGGTTTTTACAGTAGGAAAAAGATTCTTTTTTTTTTTTTTCACCTGATAATTGCTTTACTCAGGTTCTCAAGTTCCTTTATGGCATCTTTTGCACAGTAGACATACAGGAATTTTTAGTTCCCCTGACCAAACCTCTTCTAAACATCTAGATCCTGTGCTGATAGGTGAATTCTTTAGGTTATATGAATATGTGACAATAATATCCAGTCTAGCTATAGATCCAGCTCTCCAGGAGTTTATATTTCCACTTTTTCTTATAATAGAAGGGCTTTAGGTTGTCATTACCTCAATTATCCCCCAGCTTACAAACAGGTATAGGCCTAATAGGCCTAATTATTTTGCATCTGGTATATGATTATTAGAAATCCTGACTTGATGACAAGATTAAAAAAAATTAAAAATAGTAATGCCTAAGCCATCTACTTTATTCTTTTCCTATCTATGCTTTAGAGATATTGTGCTGTCACAAAGTAGATAAAATATCAAGGAGAAGAAGAACAACATTTCAGAACCTCTAGTTTCCCTTTTTAAAAAATAAATAACTACAGACAAAAAAAAAATCATCCTTCAGTATAAAGTTGGGTGACTTAGGCATTTTAAAGTGTAGACATTAGTTTAGTTTTGCAAGTCTAGATCTGGCCCAGTGTGACAGCAACTGAAGATAAGCCTTGGGCTGGCTTGTATGAAACAAATTAGTGCTGTTAGCTTTGTCCTTATGGCTGAAATGCTTCTAATCAAGAGCCATGATTACAAGTGCTCTTGTTCATCAGAGCATTGAGAGGGCCACTGACAATTGCGAGTTGAGTATGAACTATGTTCTTCCTCTTGGAAGAAACCTCTTGGCCACAACAGAGGAGACAAATGAGTGGGTCACTGTGAGGGGACAGCTGCATAAACTCTGTCTGTGGGTGAGGAAGGGACATAAATTTCCAAAGATCCAGTCTGGCACCTGGCCTAGCCATTCCATCCACTTGATATTAAGAACTATGTGTGGGTTTGGAAATTAAATATCTTCTCTTTACCAGAGCTGCCACTCCAGTGAAAAGCATTGTACCCTGTCTATATTGTTCACTGAAATAATTATAGTGGGCTGAGGGAGGGAGTAGGAATATACTTGATTATCAAACTTATTGCTAGGTCTACAAAATCCTAGACATTTTCCCTGCTGACTATTTGTCTGGGAATTTATATATATTTATTTATGGTAACAGTGTGCTTTAGAAGGATATCATTTGGGAGAGCTATCACATGGTCTCTTTCAGTCTGTCATGGGGATACACAGTCTTACTCATTTGGATATATAGTCCTGTAACTGCTTTTTCCATAACCTTTGCATATCACCTTGAAATGTGGCCAACACACTTGTGTGTAACCTAGAAGAGAGGTTACATCCTGAATTAATGCTCAGCTACATGATGATGTTACATCATCCCACACGCTGCCATGAGAAGGTTCCCGGCTGCACTGTGTGAGAACACGAACACTTGGGCAACAGGTGAGCAAGGAAAGCTGCCACAGTGCAGGAAGGGACTTAGCATCACAGATTCTGACACTAAAAATGGTTATCTATATTTAATCTTGCCTTCTTCCCTCTGAAAGCATGGATTGCACAGAGTCTGATTCCCATACTTGCCTGCATTTCTCCTTTTGTCAAAGCTGGGTTTTCAGAAGCGACAGGCGTAACCCCCAGTGCTGTAAGTAGGTCTAGAAAGTATTCCATCTCTCTGAAAACAAGATTTTACTTTTTAAGTAATAACCTTTTATCAGCAGGAAAAAAAACTGATCTGAAAAACAAGGTGATTTTTTATTGCTAGATCATCTCCTTACTGCACTGACTGTTTTGAAGCTAGCTTTTATTTCACATTGAATCTGGTTCAAACAGAAAGGCATTCATTATTATCTGGCAGCGTTATAGTTGACATCTAAACCTGAAGAACCATAATTTGTCTTTGACATCAAATAATCCACAATTCAGAATTAAAGACCTTAATCAGGTGTGGGGATTTTTGTTTGGTTTTTGGTTTGGTTGTTGTTTTTCTGTTTGTTTTGGGGTTCTGGGGGGTTTTTTGTGGGGTTTTTTTTTTTTTTTTTGTTTTTTATTTTATTTTATTTTTTTTTCCCTATAACCTTGTCATTTGCTTTTGAAACAAGAACAGTTACATCTGTAAGAAAATGGACATATATTTTGCACATATTTTGTATCCTTTGGATTCATTGGATGAAATTGCAATCACAAAAAATTTTTGATGAGGTTAAGACTTCTCAATCCTTAATGAAAGCCAAATTGATTTTGTTCCAAGCAACTATTTGAGGGCAGCACCTAGGTACAAAAGAAATTAAATTGTGACCAAATTATTCAGCTCCTTCCTTACCTTGGCTGAGATTTATCAAACTTTAATGGTTCCCTAGAGCCCAAAACCTTGTACTTGTGTTAACAGTTTGCACTTTAGAGACTGAGATGCTGTCCCTCATGCTAAGAAGCTGTACACATCAGGCCTTTTTCAGGATTTCTCCATGGAGTAAAAGAACACAGCATGAACAAGAGGCTTTGAGGAGACTGGAACAAAAATACCTGGTTTTATTTTGTGGGTATTTTTTATTAATAAGTAAACTTAGTGTAGGTGCTTAAGCATGTACCAAATTTTTCTCCTGTTCTGAGATCCTTAATAGCCAGTGGGCTCATTGTTCTTCTCCCTGGCAGGGCATTGGCCATCCATGGCAATACAGCTGCCTATGATATTTAAACTCATGCAACTTCATCTCCTTGAAACCTTTCATGTTTGGAAAGGTTAAGCTGAAATTGGTCTGTGAGTTAAAAACACACACATCCAAATGCAGACAAGTGTGGGCATGCACACACACAACACACATGACCGTGTCAGCCTGATGAAGTCAGAAATGGGTAATGGAAGAAGACAGGAAGGGCAGAAAAAGACTCTAGCTGAAAAGTTCTGGGCTAACTTCAATCCTTATCTTTTTTTAGCTGTTGGTCTGTAGAGAGTTCGAAAGTGTTTCAGTCAGGCTGACTACGAAGTTACTGTGTTTTTACTCACTTTCTCTCTCCTGGGCAGGACTGACCACCTACTGTGGTCAGTGATATCTCCCTTCTGATCCCCACTGTGATTGTGCCTCACTTGGCAGAGGCTTACATGGCTTTTCTTTTTCCAATGAAATTGCTCTCTGAACAGCATGTTCCCCAGCATGGGTACAGATTTCTGAATTTTGTCTTCAGTGCTCTCTTCTTACTGACATCATTGCTTTAATTTTCATTTTTCATTTGGGAAAGTGCCACACAAGACGGTCTCAGGAACTGCCCTGAAAGTTAGTAGGAAAAACACTCCTCCTGGGTAACATTAAAGAGAACACACACGTCCAGTTCTGTGTGGCTTAACATCAAAGACACAGAAAATCATCAAAAGCCTTTTCCACCTTCTTTAGCCTTAGGGACTCTTCCCGGGCTGCCTGTGAGCTTTGGCAGAAGTTGCTAGCAGTACCCTGAATGGTTATCCTCATACTTGCCAAATTCTTTGGAGTTTAGTAATATAATATCACTGTTGGCTATATGCAAATTTTTTTGCTGTCATCTCAAGGCTAAAGTTATTGGAAACAGAGGCTATAGCACTCTTTAAAAATATCTCCTGCTGTTTGCAGGGTTGTTGTTTCTGAATGTTGTGAATTGCTGGGTTTTGTGGTTTTTTGGTTTTTTTTTTTTTGCCTTAGATCTGTTTAGCTCTGGAAAAAAATGAAACCATTCAAATTTGATACACAAAAGCTGTAAGTCTATATTTGCTTGCTATCCAGTTTAGGATAGAGTTCTGTGGCAGGTACAGAAAGGGTTCCAGGGGTCAGATGTGATAACAGCTGTGACTGAAACCAATAAAAGTAGGATGAAGGATTTATTCACTGATAGGTCACTTTTCTTAAAAATAAGATTATCCAAAACCTTTAACTGTTGGAACAAAGAATTGATTTCATAGATGAGAGATTAATAAATGCTGTGTTATAGCATGAACAGTTTTTGTTACAAGTTTATTCAAATCTGCTTGTGGATGTCTACCCAAAATTCTAAGATTTGGTAAGTAAACAGATGGAAGTTACATTGCAACTTATCAGTGGTTCTGTGATTTTTATCTGCCTTTAACTGTTTCATTCTACTTAACTGATACCTAAAACAACATATATTGCTGCTTCTATTCCTGTGAAAGAACACATGAAGAGATTAAGCTTTATCTTTTGTCCAGAATTTTTCCCAACCTGATAACAAGATGGATGGACAAGTTTTTACAGAAATGTCAATTTAAATTATCTGTAGGCAATTCATTGTCTTTTTCTTTTTTCTTCATTATTACATTTATTATAGCCTTCCCCACTGCATTGTATTTTGTCTCATTACTGCAGTAGACATCCAACTGGTGACCCACTCTGTGCATGGAAGTACTGTGCGAGCAAAGCGATTGTGAGCTGAGCTGTGGGATCTGAGGAGTGGGAGACATGGAAAAGTGATAGAGTTGAGCTAGAATATACCATTTCTGGTAGGATATTCACATATTTACAATTACTCCCCACTGCCTCCCTTTATTTAGGGAGTTTATTAGTCCTTGCATTCATCTGGGCACCAACCAGACCTACTCAAATCACTCATTTATGTCTATGGACTGCTTTGAAGAGCAAGACTTCAATCCAGATGAGATATCAGAAACGAGGTATATGCATGACTAAGCAGTATTTTCAGACTAGTTGAGCTCCAATGCAGTTACCCACTGAACCTGTATTTATTGAGGTGTAGGAACCTGCTTGGCAGGAGTTTTGAAGTCATCCTAAAAGAAAGGAAAAAAACCGAAACATCAGGCAGCCTCTGATGAAAGAAGGAGGAGATGAAAGGAAGCAAGGAGAGTGAGCACATTTCTGCTGAAAGGAGCAGTGCTAAAATGGGGTGAGGACAATGACATGACCTACAGCTCTGTAATAATGAGAAAATCCTTCATGTGCTCTGTGTGTTTTGCCCATCCTGGGCTGAAGTCAAGCATTGCCTCAGTAGGCTTTTAGTGCCCTGGCTGTTGTACAGAACAGAGAGGGTGGGAAATGTGCAAAGTGTTCAGTTTCTGAAGGGACTGCGCTTCAGGTAAGTGCACAGGAGGATGAAACATGGGATTGCCAAACAGAACTATTGTTTTGTATAGCTATGGATTTAATTTTCATGTTCCTGCCCAAGTTTCATTGCTGATGTTTGGTATACAAGAAGTTTACCATATAGGCCAGAAATCCCATGCAAGAAGTTTGGAAGTGTCAAAACAAGACTTTTATATCAAAACAACTGGCAGATCACATCATGTTATGCCTGGTGGTGAGTTGTAATAGGAATGTTCTGTGGAGCATTAGGCACCTGTGCTGAAGCAGGGATGGAGAAGCCCAGTGCACTTTTAATTTCTGGGAAGGTTACTGATGCACTGTTCAGCCCTGTGACCTTTCAGTGGTCCAAAAAAAGCTCCTTGTACCCCTTCCCCTTGTTGCATCACTGTGAAGCAAAGGCATGGTTTATACAAAGTGTCCAGAATTTAGAAGACACAATGACAGACCTAGTGCATCATCCTACTGCAGTGTCACCATGGTGATTTTCATTTACAGTCAAATAAATATTAGTCTGATTCTTTCATGGTTCATCTTTTTCTGCTTGCTTGCCTGTATGGAGATTTCACAGCTCCTCAAAAGAAGCCCTGGGGCTGCACATTAATATAAACTTAACGTTCTTCAGAATGTTTTTAGTCATTGAAGGAAACTGGGCAGGGGGAGTAGTTCATGTCAAGTATCCTAGCCAGCAATACTGAGTGGCTTTATGCAGCCACTTGCATAAAGTGGCTCCCTGCTGCCCTGCTGCAAAAGGCCCCTGGAATGAGTCTTCTGTAAGTCAGGGCTCAGGACCTCTCCAAAATTGCTAATTAAAGCTGGCTAAATCTGTTTTGGACAATATCATCTGTACTCTTCTGACAGTGGGTCACGTGCCAGTACAATCCGGGATGTATGGAGGGAAAGCAGAGAAACAGCCGGACTGACTGACTGACTTCCTGCTGAGTTTGCTCTATTTGTTTCTGCCTGTGAAATGCCCACGTGTTTCTTACCCTGGCTGTCATGCATGAACCTGAATGAACAAAACTGATTCTTAAATTTGGGAAAGCCAGACTTCATTCACAGCAAGCAGACAGAATTCAAACAGTACAGCTATGGACCTTTTAGCCGATTTAATTTATTTTTGAAGTCTGGGGTTTTTGCATAGTAATGTTGTCAGCTTGCTTCTTGCCAGTGTTTATTACTGCTGTTGTTGCTGGTTTTATGCAGTGGTGCAGTTTCTACGTGATATTTGGGAGAAGTGACCTATTTGAGTATGAATTTTAAAATGAAACCTAGCCTTTCCAATAGAAGAGAGGAGACAGACAAGAAGTGACAGGCCTCAAGGCCTAGGGTCTTTCAGGGCTATTTGCAGGATGTACAACTTGCTCCATAGCCCTCAAAAAACACAGCTGTTAAAATAAATCATCCCTTGGGTTGTTCTTTTGCCCATTATACAGCATCCAGTCTTCCATTTTTTTCTCCTCTGTATTTAACTTAAGACTTCTGTGACTAGTAACAATTTTTCTCCATGTCTACAGACATTGCCAAATATGTCTCTAGAGACACTGATTGCATTTTTAATTCATTTTAGTAATGCCACTTATCTTTGGAAACCCTTGTGCAGATACCACACACTGGCTTTTCTCTGAACAGAAGGCCTATTTGCTTTATACACTCATTATGTAGAGGAATATGACAGAGCCCATGATGGTTTTAGATGTTAATAGTCAGAGATGTCTATAAATAAAAAGCCCTTGCAAGTAATGTGGAAGCTCATTGCTTATCCTGCCAAGTAAAAGGCCACACTGTGATGAACACTATTTACAGAACAATAAGATCAGGAGGCAGTCGTGTATTAAAGCCTCAGCTAACAGCTTTTCAGGCTTTTATCAGACCCTTGATCTTTCTTGCTGACTTATGATGTAGGCTACTACAGGTTTCACATGGAAAGGATTTCTGACCTTTCCATGCATTAAATAGTGACCACAAAATGTTTTATTGTAGTTAAATTGAACTATTAATGCATGTCAATTCAAACAATGTAGTTCCCTGCTAACACTTTTATAAGCAAAGTGCTTATTGCTTCCCCTGTGTCTACATCATATCTATAAAAAAATTGACTCTCCTACAAAAAGCAGCCCTAAGCCTGCTCAGCACTTCAGAGGCAGATTTCAGGTGTTGCTTTAAGCAAGGTACTTCTTTGACTGAATTTGTGTGCTGTGCAGATGTTTAACAAGTCTCTGGACACCAGAGCAGTGTTTCTGCACGTGTTCCTGACATATCAGTCAGATATGTCAGATTCCTTCAGATCAGCAAGATCTGAAGTTACTTTATTGCATTTATTCTGTACCATTAGTACAAAAAGCTAATTACAGAAAAGTAACAGAAAGCATCAGTCTTCACTTTTGTCCTATGTGTGAGCTGTAAGGGTGCTGTTGCCTAGAAGAGAAAGGTTGATAGTAATTAATTCATTCTACAAATCTAGCTAGAGGTAGAACAAAAGCACTCATTTAGCTACCTGTCGAACCACTAACACAACACTTGCTGAAGTGGCTCCAAAAAATGTTCTTTCCAACAGGCACTGTTAGAGAGATATTCCAGCTCAAGTCCCTGTAGCAGACACACAGATACATTTTGTGTGCTATTTCTAAAGCACCATTCTGTGAATGTTAACTGGGATGTGGTGCCATTGTTAGCATCTTGTAGAAGTGCAGTTATTAGAGACATCCAAACATAAAAACATGAAAGCTACGGGAAAGGATAATGCATGTTTTCAACATTGACTATAAAATTTAAAGATAAAAATTTATAATTTAATTGTTTCGGTTGGACACAGCCCTTGTAATAAGTAAGGGTGAGTAACGGGGCTTACAGTGGTGGAAATGCTGTTATTGGTTCTACCTCACTTTTTTTTCCCCCTATTATATTGTAGCCTTTTTGAGATTATAATTCCAAACCCATTTCACAAGGAGTCATATATTTAACTGCCAGTCAGAGAGGTCAAGAAAGGAGCAAAACAGAGGCAAGATCTGCAGTTTCAAATCAGATAAAGAGCCCAGAAAACCTCTGGCTCTCTAGATTCACTCTTGGATTCTTCTGCATTGATCTTGGGTGTCTGTTGGTGAAAGCCAGCACAGTGTGCAGATATGATTTACAGTGTTCCCTTATGAAATTTTCTCTCTCTTGGGCCTCTTTTCTTTCCTCTGTGGCAGGGAGAAAAACATAACAAAATTGGGATGTCTCCAGTACTGAGCTAGTAACTGGAGAGAGCTGAAATTGAATTTTTTGCAAGATCTTACCACTTCCTAATTCTATTTAGGCCAGAACTGTTGATGCAATAGCCTATCTTGAGGTCTTTATGAAATTCCATTTCCTGGTGAAAAAAAAGTCAGAAAGTAAGATAACAAATTAAAGTAGCAATAAGAAAGAAGCCAAAATCCCAGAGTTCACCAAAGGATAGCAAGACTTCCATGTAATAGAGAGCAGGATAAAAACTGGAAGTTGAGCTGGAATTTTTCAGCAGGGGCTTGAAACAGCCCTAGGTTAGTATATTGTGTAGATCAGTTTCTCAAGAGGAGTGAACAAGAACATTCCCTATGTTCTCAGTTGAGCTGTAGCAGTGTGACACTCTGTTTTCACCTGGTAGTGTTGTTCATGAGTTGTTTTCTCCAACTTATCGTGGTCTATAATTAATGAATCTTGTGTGGGAACCAGTTGAACACATGAGTTCGGAACAGCCCTCTAATTCACTACACTGAAAACCAGCTAAGTCATAAACACTTTTGAAAGGGCTTGTTAGGTGCTGGGGGGTTTTTTGTACTTTTTTTTTTTAAATACAAATTTAAATTTTATGTTTTAGATATCTCAGGTACTAATTAAATTGTACTGCTTCTTGATGAGCTCCATACATTTGTACTGTGAAAGTTCTTTTTATTATGTAACAAAACATAACCCATTAATCTTTCCAGTGCAGATGTCTTCATTAGTAAGGAAAAAAAAGTCATCAGAAATCTGAGGAGCATAGACTCCTTTTCATCTTCAACTAAGTAGGTGTTGTCTAAAATTTCTGAAATCATTTAACTGATTTGTCAGTTCCACCAGTGACTTTTGACAGGGCATATTGACCATTGTTGTTGAAGAGGAAGTAGGTGAAAAGGGTGACATTTTTCTGCAGTTGGCCTTGTCAACAATTTCACAAAAAATAAAATGGTCAAATGAGGAATCCTTTGGTGACAACCAGTCAGCAGCAAGCAATAAACCCTCAAGAAAGTCATCATGAGGAACTGACTATATATGAGGACTTTGTTCAGCCTCAAGGGTAAATCAATGTTAATAAGAATTCTGGCACTGAAGAGTGGATAACATGACATCAGTTTTTAGAGATAGGCTCTCTAAGAGAGACTCATCAAATCATGGCAATCTGCCTGAAGTCAATAGTGAGATAATTCAGCATCTCTGTACTAGCTCACCTTCCCAGTGGATCCAGGTCTCACTGGGAGAAGAAATTAAATAAGACTTTTTTTCCCCTCTGTCCTAAAAGGATATAAATGTTTTGTATTTTATTGTATTTACTTACTGATTTAGGTTTTCTGAGTACATTTTATTTTCAGTAACCTAAAAATTCACAAACACAGATAATTTACCAAGAAACTTGACAGACCTGGAAAAATATCTGCAAAACTCCTTCTTTTAATTATTTTATTTTTTATTTTTTAGGAAGTTGTTCATAGCAACTTTGGCATACTTCTGCCAAGAGCTTCAAGTATTAAAAGCATGCTGTTTTGGAGAATATCATTGATATTCACTGATATATTTTGACATATCAAAGGGTACTGTAAACTTAGCTTCATGTCAAGAGCACATTTTCTTCTAACAGACTCCTTTTGAAATGCTGCACTAGATATGCATGCAGGAGAGTTTTCCAACTGAAAACAAAAAATGCCTGAGAAGATTTGACCTAAAAAAGAAGCACCTGCCCTGCTGAGATTTGCCTGGCCTTCAGCCAGCAGTGCAGTGCCCTGCTGAAGAAATGGGGCCTTTCCTAAGGGGAGGCAGGGGTGCCTGATGCCTGAAGAGCTGGGATGGGGCTCATCACCCTCTCAGTGTCCACAGGGCTCTGGTGGTGGGAGAAAACAAGGAGTATGTGTGACACGGAGCTTCGACTGTGCTGCTCGCATCTCTGGCTACAGCATGTGGGAAACTGCTTGGTTGGGCAGGGGAATGGCAGAGGAGAAGATGAATGTGTCCTGACAAAGGAGTGTTGTTTTGGCAGTGTGCAGCCTGTAGGCTCCCAGATGCTCAGAAGTCGCTTCCTGCACCCTGCTGAAGCGCTCTGTTTCTCAGCTGCTCTGTAGTGACTTAGAGCTAAGGAGTGCCATCTTCCCTTAGATCCCAAATTGTAGGAATGCCGACTCTCAAATTGGAGCTCCTACTAATTAACTTACCAATAGAAGTTTTTTAAAATCTGACTGTAAATCAGGCATGCGATCCTTTCTTCCATTTATTTTTGTTTCTTTTGTTATTGTTTCAAAAGCATCTGTGTGAGAATGCATGTTTAGCTGCTAATTAGATACTCAGTGTCTGATATTGTTACAAACTGCTAAATAGCAGATGGAAATGGCAGTGGTGTAACAACATTGTGAAAATGGAGTGTCAATGACCAGAAACAATACAGGAAATTTTTAGTGTACAAGGCACATGGAGTTGCTGTGAAAAGCACCTTAGTTTTAAGGCCATCTCATCTTAATGAAAGGAGGACTAGAGAGAGTTAATCCCCGTTCTTCTCTTCCCTTTGGTTGAGAGTGCCCTGGCTCCAGTGGTGGCTGCACAGGTGCAGCATCAGAGTGGGTTCATTTAAAAATTCAAATTGAAAGAAAATGTATACATTATTCTCTTGGCCCTAGTTGTTACCCAGTTCTGCACAGGAGGAAGAGCCCTGAAAGCAGGTTTTGCCAGTTTTCTAAATCTTGGACTTTTCCCATGTTTATCTGTTTACTGAGTACACAAAAGGATGCTGTGATGCCACACAGGCACAGCCCAGCCCCAGCTCTACTATTAGGTGGAGGGGCTGTGGGCAGAGAACACTAAATCAAGGCTGTCTGGGACATGGACTGCAGAGACCAGGCTGGGTGTGACCCTTGTGAGGGCTGAGGGGGGCTCCCATCCACAGGGTTTTTGTGTCTGATTTCATTCTGCTCACCATTCCATTCTATGGTCCAAATCTGGATGTAGCATCATTTTAAAACTTATTCTTTTGTCTTTCAAATATAAATATTGCACTGAGTGAAAGCAACAGATTCTCATCTCCACTCTTTAGTGGGCAGAGGTGATGAAATATTTGTGCACCATGCAGCACAGAGGTTTAGACAATTGCAGTACATGTCATACCCTACGTTTTGTTGGTTGTGGTGATGAAAAATATTTTTTCTTAACAGTTTATAAAAAATATGCCTGATCATGAACTCTTAAATCTTCTGAGTCGTTAACTACTGACTGCCACCACAGAATGGTAGAAAAATACAGAACTTGAAGCTGGTTGCTGAGCTTTATTATTGAATTAAATTTACTTGAGTATAATTGAGACAATATTTAGAATTTCTGGTTGGCACAATAGGTAATTTAAGAGCAGACACATGCTTACTGATGTATTATGTGAAGCGACAGCATAACTTCAGGCTCCAGAATACCCCATACAATGTTCTGGGCTTCATCAATCCCTTCAGCCATGGGATCTTTCCTAGAAATCACACACCATGGGATGAGTGATTAGCAAGAAACATTTATTTAATGTGCTGTGGTTAAAAACATAGTGAACCTTGCCAATAGGATGCAAGTCTGTGAACACATTTCCAAGTAACACCCATTTAATGATACAGAGATTTCAAGAAATGTTAAGGTTTGAGTTTTTTCCTGTAGCTCACTGTGGGATATCAACAAAAGAAGTCATTAAATGTGTCACAGATTTCTGTAGGCTGAAAATATAGAAGTTTCATTTAGGCCATTGCAAATTATTTAATTTTAAACTCAAGCTTTTTCTTTCTCATTTCAGTCTCTCTAAAGAAGGTTCATGTCTAATTAATTATTCTTCCAGGTTTTCATCTTGAAAATGTAAAAACAGACTGGTTTGCCTGTTTACATCTCCTTCCCCAGACAAACAGAAATTTAAAGTAATGAAATTTATCAAAAGAGCTGAGATCTGAAAACTTCTTAGTTCCAAAAAGCTGACTTTTTTTTTTCAGTATAAAAAACTTTGAACAGCTTGTAACCAAGACACATAATGTTCCTTGCACTCTCCAAATTCTGTTGCTGTGAATTCTGTGTTATTGTCACTAAAATTAGATTCAAATTGGAGTGAAAGAATCCTATGTCTTTAGAACTGGTGCAGTTTATTATGTCAGGGTATTTGAAGGCCCATACTTATTCTAGCCATACCTGTTCAATGGAGCACAGCAGCAATACAAAATAAGTTCTGAAAAAGCTAGAATTTAGTAGGTAGAATCAGCAGTAAAAAAGAAAGCATTCCTTGGATTTGTTGTGTTGTGATGATGTTTTCCTGTGCCTAAATGATATTGACTGTTGTTCTTATTGAAGAGGAAATAAGTATGTGCTCTGAGCTACTCAGACAACTATTCATCATTCTCTCTGGCAACAGAAAGAATCCCCATGCCAGGGTGCAAAATCCAGCAGCAGCTACAGCTGCAGAATATCAGAAGCCTGTATTAAAAAACTCACAGGCAAATCAGAACCCAATTTCCAGGCAGGATGCACTTCTTCAGAAGCATTGCTTTAGGACATAACTCAGTTCTCAGAACACCACAGTCTGCAACTTAATTCAAGTATTTAGGGGGAAATAAGGGTCTTTGAAATATAAATAATGCATAAAAAAGAACGTATTTTGTTCTTTATTGCTTCCTAGTGAAGCCTTGCTGGAGTGCTGTAGTGAATAATGATAACATTTGTTCTTAAAATCTGATGCTGACTTAATAATTATAGCAAATTAGGATGTGGAGCCCTGCTGTGAGAGGTGATGAAAACATAATTTTTTATAAGATAATAGTGAATATTGTTGCTTGGTAAACCCACTGTTAATATCTGTAAGGGTAAATGACTCTTGCTTGGTTACTTTAATTTGTTGTGAATCATGTCAGTTCATAACCGCTGACTTAAACCTGACTGCTGGTACAAAGCCATAGGTTAAAACCTTTGTCACCAAATTAGTTGCTTTATTTGCAGTCAGATGGAAAAATTGACAATAAGGAACAAAGGAAAGAGGTGCAGACTGGCAGATTGAGTCTCAAGGGTGTCCAGACTGTCAAAGCCTGCGCAGAAGCTCAGAGCATCACAACAAGCTCTTGGGATGCAGAGAAGGCAGAAATTATCCTAGACTACATTCTGGCCACACCCTGATTTATATCTACTTGGCAGCACATGGAATATGGCTCCTTCTGTCTTAAGTTAGCATATTTCTATTTACTCCCAAAAAGAGCCAAACACACCACAGGTTAAATGAACACAAATCTTGGACAAGAGCCTTCTTCCTTGACCATTGAAAGTAGAGTAACTTAACTATTAGTTAACTTATTAACTCTTCTTTTCTCTTAATAGGGCTAAGATTAGCACCTAGGTTACAGAGTACAGTTTCTGCCGTGGTGGCTCAACATCTCATTCATTTTTCATAGACTTCTATTATTTGAATTTCCTAATGGGAAACACTGTTTCTACAAGATAGTGCCAAAATGAAAACAATAAAAGAAAGTAACCATTAAACTATTTTATTCTTAACTAGATTTGAAAGCACTGTAAAATACTTGTCATTGCTAGTTTTCATATATTATTAAAAACTTCCTATTCTTATTGTAATGACTATAGAAAATGTAGAACCTAATCTGAGTTCAATAGAACCCTGGAAAAACAAAAGCTTTATCAAGAAAAATGAAAGCACTGCTCGGAAACAAAAGCTAATTAAAAATATTCTTAAAAATGCCCTGGAGAGAGACAAATATACAGATAATAGTCACAGTCTGTTTAATACTGGCAAGTATGTCTAACATGGCAGCACATTCAAACCAGCCTTTGCCTGTAAAATCCAGCATCTAGCACAGTTATAATGATTAAACTTCATAACATTTGTTAGAAATCTTATGCCTGTTAAATTATATATAAAACCATATAATCTTGAAGTATTACTGTTATTCATATTTATTGATCAATGTCTCACAAATGCTTTCATTTGTTGGTTTAATGTGTTTAATCTCACATTAATTTGTGAGAGCATTTAAGGGATACAACATTTAGGCAGCATACTTCTGTAAAGAAACACGGGCCTTTATTGGTCCTTCTTGAAAAAATACTTATAACTGGGTTAGTGTGAATGGTTAACATTGCTAAAGTTGAAAGAAAAATTATTTTTATTCAAATGTTAGGGCTTCTTCAATAATATTATATAATAATATACAAAATCACTCTATGGATCTGTATGAAATATGTTAGCATGGTAACTTATGGCTTACTATCTCCAGGATTTTATATCCAAATGTGGAATAATGTTGTTAATATCTTTTCCATCTCTAGCCATCATTGTTGGGTTAATAGATGTAATAGCATGCCATATTTTGTATCTTTAACAAAGCAGGTTTTCCTTTGCCAAAATACTACCTACAAGTTATCTGCAGCCACCATGACAAAAATCAAGTCAGTGCAGTTTTTCTCATTCCCCTTCTGCAGAAAAACAAGTCCTTTTTAGAAAAGGAGTGAACATATTCTGTAGTTTATTTATGGCCTCCCACACAGTAAAACAACACATCAAATCGCATTGTCTCCGGCTTGGTCTCACAGCAGCACTGCCAAAAGCAGGGCTCTAAAGGCAAACAAACTTTCTGCCAAGTGACCAAACCAAACGCTCTGCCCCGAGAGCGTTAATGAGCTTTAATTGCCGTGATCAGCCGCACCTGTGCCACCCGCCTTCACCTCCTCTTCCTCCACGTAAGCTCAGCCTGAGGCTGCTGTCTCCTTAAGCCTGGGCTCAGCCAGAGGGAAGGGTTTCTGTTTGACTGCAGACTTTATGAGCTGGGCTCTGAATTGGAGGTGGTTACCTGTCCCAGGGTATAGCCCCTGGCTGGAGCTAGCATGGAATTCCCTGTGGCAGGAATTCCCTCTGCTCCGGGCTCCCCCTGCTCAGGGGGCACTGCTGCCCTGGCTGCTCCCTAGCACACCAAACTGCAGTGACCTCCCCTGACATGGAAGGGGGGACAGGTGCTGGGCTTGAGCATGCTGGCAGGGACATGCAAGAGGTAATTTTATGTTCTTTTAATCTTCCTGATGTCAAAGATGTATTAATAATTAAGCTGGCAATGTGTCCACAAAGCAAAGCTGGAAAACCCATTTTTTTTTTACTTGTATGCCTTGAAAATACTTAACTCTAATTATTCTAGTTCTTTTTTATGTATTAGGAGACAAAATTTTCTGCCCCTTGCTATGTATCCAATCTGAATCCCAGAATTTGTCTGTTCTGTTCTAAAGATTATTATTTTACTTTGCAGTACTTTTACCTATCTTCATAGAAGGAGAGGTAGATGCATTTCTATTTGTCCCCCTATTTCTGAATATCTTTGCATTTTTACATCTAACAAAGCCTGCTCTTAAGTAACTGTACAGAATAAACTTCTTTATTGTTAGTATTGTTTTATGTTAAAGACCTTGTAAGGAAATTGCATCTGACTTGGAATCCACAGGGCTTTTTTGAAGTTTAATGCTGATGAACACACATACAATGCTACATTTATTTGGGACTTCTCTCTACTGCTAATTACTGAAACCCATAAAATCTATTATTGGCAATTTCTTGTGACAGTCAATTGGTTTTCAAGCTTTCAATGATCTTAAAGTGCTCCAAAAATACACCCTGCTTAGTGACAGAAGTTAAAAACAAACACTGAAGTTATTTCAGACCCTTAAAACTTCAGTGTATTTATACTCATGATATTGCATGCTGTCCAGTCTTGCTGGTGAGCAAAAGACTTATCTGTCCAGACCATCAAAGTCTCCTCTGAGGGCAATGAATACAATTTTTATTCTTTTAATTTGCTTTTTGTTGAAGTAGCTAAAAAACACTAAAGCAAAATGAAAGGTTTTTACTTCAGAGCCAGATATATGCAGCCAAGAAGGGAAATGGCAAAACTGAAATTACTGTGATGAACTTAAATATCATCATGGGCTCTGGAGCCTTACTCATAGAGGAGGGTAAGGAAAAGGAAACTAGAAAAGAAAAAAATCTACATTTTAAGGTAAAAACTTGTTTTCAAATTCCCTGTTTAATCTGCTTCCTGTACTTGAGGAAACACATCAGCTATGAAAGTGTTGCTCTAGCACAGCAGTGCTGCAGACAGCTGTCTGTGCACACTTCATGTCACCTAGCAATGACATGTGCAGACAGTGCCACTAGCCCAAGTGGGTTTTGTTTAGTTTTAACAGAAGTGTAATACTATTATAACTTAGTGATTGGAAATAAATCCTCTGTGTTTTATCCAGTCCCTCTCCTTTCAATGAAGGAAGGTGAAATGCACTCCCAAACCTCACTTTTCCTTTTATGTCTGAATGTTAAGCTTAGGCTTTTGCACTGAGAATTGTGGTTACACTGCTAGCAGCTGAAACTGGTGCAGGGAACAGGAAGCTCTGTTCCAACCTGTAGCCTTTCTTCCTTGTAGTTCTGAGGCAGGCGGAGAAAAAGGAGTGAGCAATAAGAGGTCACAAATTCAAGCCAGATTTCAGTGATCTGTGCACGGTATTCTCAGTGCAACATTGTGACCTGTACATAATAAAAAGAAAATATTTAGATTCCTAAGTCAAATTAGTTTATTTCATGTTTTATCGAACATTTCAATAGGCTTCTTTGCCCCTTAAGAGAATGCATTTAGCATCACAAAGGTTATATTCTCATTCTGATAAGGAATTCTTTCACAATCTCAGACTGAGAGAGGCTGGGAACAGTCTTGATCCTTCAAGGTGTAAAAGTGAAAGGAAAGTCACCACCAGTACAGTTCCAAACAGCTTATTCTGAGTTAAATTTGCAATCACATGCAAGTTGGATCCATGTTGTCCAACATTTGGCCTTGCCCTTTCTGAGTACTTCCTTTCTGTGTCATGTAGCAATGTGGTTGTCAGTCATCTGTACCTTTGATTAACTTTGCTATGGAATGGACTTCTGGTGGTTACAAATAATCTTTGACTAGGCAGACTACTCCAGGTAGTACCTAAGGTCCAGCAAAACTATTCCAGCTTTCAGTTCAACATGAAATGGTCAAGTCTGTAATTAACCCTATGGATAACTCTTGGCATACCATTGGTGTGTCACACTGTGTTTGTTTGCACTTTCCTTTCTAAGATTACCTGTCTAGAGTAAAGTTTGACAATAAAGTGCCATGTATCACAGGTGATTCCAGTTGCTCTTTGAAGCTTTGACTAATGCTGGGGGCCTAGGCAATATCTATTTATTTCCAAGTGTTATTAGTTTAATGAATATCAGAAGCAAACAGGTGGCTCCCTCCAAAATTCTGCATACTTTTTGAAAAAGAGATAAATATTTCAGAAAGATGATCTTCCCTCCCTGCTTCCAGTCTTCTTTCTGTGACTAATAGTCATTAAAATGTCAGATTCCTTCTGCAGGTAGAATAGTGTGATAATGTTCACAAAACAGGGGAACATATATTTTGAAAGGCAGCGGATAAATTTAAGTCCTGTCAAGAAGCCGGATGTTGTCAATATTTAAAATAACCTGCAATGACTTGGCAAGCTACCACTGCCATTTGTATTCACTACTTCAGCTCCTTGTAAAACCAAACAGCAACAAACCATTTCAGGCAAAATGAGTCTTAAACACAGAAACTGCTTGTGTTCCCCATCACTAGTAATTAGCAGAAGAAAGTGGGAAGTAAGCACTGATAATTACTAAAAGAGGAAAAAAACTCAAGCAAGAAACATTTTATTCTCATTTTTCTTTGCTTTCTTGGGTCAATCTCATAGGTTTTTTAATAGGTGCAACCATGTTTCACTCATCTTAGAGTTTTTAATTCCAAACATTGCACAGAAGACACCTGAAGGGGAAGGTGGAAGGTCCAGTAGCAATGCTGGCTATAAGCTTGACTCCTTTAAGCACTAATCAGGAAAGAGTTACTTTACTCCAGATTAAAAGAAAACTAAACTGAATTATGTTAACAGCCAAGGACACCTAATAATGTGTAGCCTTTTTTTTTCTTACTGATGGTATTTTTGGTGGCATACCTGACAAGAAAAAAGGCCAGGAGTTTTATTTGAGTGTCTTCTGTTTGTGCCCTAGGAATGGCTCTGGTGAATAACAATGGTGTGGATGGCATGAATGCATTCTGAGAAGGGAGGTAGGTGTTTACACTCTGCTTTTAAAGGGTGTAAAATATTCTTTATGGAAATTTACTGAATTGGTGCTTTTGGAAACTGGGTGTGATTCAATATGCCACGTGATGTATTTCATTTTAAGCTACTTGTAAGCATCATAGTCCTCATTTTCAGTAATATTTATGCTTTAACTTCTCAAATAATTGGAGCATTTACCTCCAGTCATCACTGACTTTTAACATTTATGTTAATCTTTCTAAGGTAAAAGTATTAAGCATTATTCCTGATGTATTGAATTTTTAACATTTTTGAAGAGTAAGCTGTTCTTTTTGAGAGACTGCCCCTGATATTTTGAAAATAGTTCTATATATGAAGCTTTTGCTGGCTTGTACACAGATGAGGTTTATAAAGCAAGCCACTCATTTGTAGAAAAATAAAAACTAAATAACTAAATTCCTTTATTAAAGATGTCTCTGTAGATACTTCACAGGAGAGGGGGAAAAAAGGACAAAAGATAAAAGCAGAGAGATTAATTCTGCAGATTGGTACTGAAAATACAACCCTGTATATTCTGCACAGATTTACAAACAGCAGTGGAAACCTGGGATTTAATGCTGCATTTCTCCGTGTTCTTAACTGGCATTAGTTCTTTAAGTCAGGAAGCAGATACCAGACTGTGCAATTGCTTTATCAAGCCTTAGAGTTTCACAATAAGAATGTTTGATTATGTTTCTGAAATAATTTACTCATCAAACAGTGCTATTAAATGCAGGATACCTTTATAACACTGTTTCTATTGTTGTTTTCACATTCTATTTTGCTGGCAATAAATCATTTTGAAGCAATTAATTTTTTACACATTGAGAGATAGACAGCAGATCCTGAACTCAGCAGATGACACATTAAATTCAGAGACATGTCAGTCACATTTAAAGCATGTGGCCAACTCCTACAGCAGATCATTCCAGTGGAAAAACCAGTTTCTCTGCAGTTCTCTATCCATGTCAAGCTAAAATAGAATTTTATTCTTGTTCACCTGGATAAAGAATTCTTAATGCATGTTCTGTACTTTGTCACAGAGTAGTAATAAAAGAATAACCAGTATCCAGATCAAAAGTACAGAGCTCATAGCCCAAAGACCAGAATTTTAACCAACACCACCAGGATTATCCTGTGTTTTCCAATTAGATATATTTGACAAATAAAAATCAAGAACGTTATTTCTTATTATGGTAAAGTAACAAAACATTTCAGACATTGGTGTTCACCTTTGGCTATCAACTAGGATTTTGAGGATAGACTTCAGAAGCCATCAGTCTGAGAAAATGCAGGCAAACAGGAGCTAGCCTGGAGCTCTGCTCTCCTGCAGACTGGAACACTCACTGCTGAACAGGACTGACACCTCCAGCGCTGCTCCTCAGGGCTGGATTTGTTTGTAGGAATTTGCTTGTTTTGATAAAACATACATAACTAAGACTGTTTAATGAAGTAGGAAAATCCCATCAAAGATAAGCTATCCTTGACAAACACTCATGCGTGTGTTTCTTGGCACATCAGAAAGTTTGCTGCATCTTCATTTTTACATGTTTAAGAATCTGTTTCTGTGTCATGGTATTCAAGCCTGACTTACTGGTGTTGTTCAGTATCTTTTTGTTGTTTTTCAGTGCAGCCAAATGCACAGAATTTTAGCTTTGGACTGTCCCAGGCAATGTTAAGTGTTAATTTTGAACCTTGGCCTGTAAGGGCTGCTAAGCAATGTCTGCAGTAATTGTGTATGTTTCTGCTGTCTGTTATTTAGTGTTGAAGTTTGGATTGTACAACTCTGAAAAATTTATCTGGATTTTTTGCATCTACTATTTCAGCTAGTAGTTTTAAAGAGAAACCTTACAGTATGACATGTTTCAGGGCATCATTTTGGGAGTTTTTATGGGTGTTGGACAAATATGCCACACATTGCTGAGAAGCAGTGTGTTGTGAAGCTCAAGTGCTGTTTGCTATGCATCAAAGATGTTCACGTTTTCATAGGTAACGTCCTCAGTATTTCTTTTATTGCAATTACTATTCTGGTGGGAATGTGCTTTTTTTTCTCTAATGCAGCCTCTCTCTGCTGGAAAATTTGTGATGAATGTATTTCCTTTCTTTGATGTTAATAGTTACATTTAACTGTAAATTGAGTGAAAATGAACACAATTGTGACAGATGTGACTTTCTAAATTGACTTTTATGGTAGAAGCTCTTTGCACGTTTTTTCCAACAACACCACCAGCATTTCCCTTAAGTAGCACTGTGCTCTTGTCAAACACTTTCCCAAAAGGTCACTTACTTAGGCCATAGCTCTTGCTCTCCCTGGCTGCTGCTGCACTGCTCTAATCACCAGGTGACATTACTGAGAAGGCAGCACTAAAAAGCTCTTTAAGAGAGAGGGGATGGGACTTAAGGCAGGCTTTTTTGGCATATAAAAAAACTCCCTGGATGCTTTCCTTTATGCAGAAAATGTATCTGCCTCTCTAAAATCTCTGCAATGTGCAGCCTGTATTCTATATAGGTGTAATAATTGAGGTATTGTCGTGTGCTGACACTTTTTATTTCTTGGGGTGTGTTTCTACTGCTTTCAGTTAAAGCACATTAAAAAAATAAACATAAATCAGAAAAAAGCTTGTATCTATAATACTTTTAGAAGTTTTATTTTATTATGTGTTAAACGTATATATTAAATGTTATACCTACCAAACCTCTGTATTAATTTCCATCTTCTATTCCTCCATGAAGTAAAATTGTGCAGGACCTGGAGACAAGTGGGAAGGGAAAGCAAGAAAGTTTTGTTGTTAAGCTTTTTGCATATTATATTATAAGGGGGGGCTAAATGTCTCTGGTTTGTAAAGTACTTTACTTGTGGACCTGAAGAAAAGTGCTTGTAATTCCACTAGAGAGATGTAAGAGATATTGCAGAGTAACAAAATTGTACAACCTTTTGTGACATGTTCACAGAGAGAGAAAGTAAAGCTAATGCAGTCAAGCAAGAGAATCAAGGACATTTCTTAAGCTCTGGAAGTACAATATGGTACTTGGAGAGTTTTCTAACTGCAGACTTGAGAACTACACATGGATGCATATATATCCAGCTTTTGTGATTTATGTTGGCAGGGCATATGCTACCAATGCTGGGAATTATTTTTCCCTGACATAAAGGTCTCTCAATAATTGAAATTTGACCTGAATGTGAGGGATTGGTTGGGGTAGCTCAGTATTATCAAATTTTCCATAAATTTCTTGAATGGATTGACCTTTAGCATCTTTTTAAAACTCTAATGTTTCCCACTGCATCTCTGTGATGGCCTGAATTTATAACTCTCCCTCTCTAGCAGGAGATGGGGATTAAATGTGTGCTTATGCTTTTCTTCTCTTCCCCTATACCCTCCTGCCAAGTTCTGGAAGCATTGGTCATAGGTGACAATTTTCAGCTCCTTTAACAAAAGAATTGGTGAGATGAGTTCCATCTAATGCACTGACATTTTATGATTAATAAATCTTCATTTACTCTCTGAATCCTTAAATGATTGAGCCTTTTTTGGTGAAGATATTGATATCTTCCCTTCCTTTTTTTCATTATTGTTGTACTGAGGTGTTTTTTCTTTTAATTGTTACAAATCTGTTGCATGCATGCACAAAATTTCAGTACAGTGCTTCTCCATTTTGGGGGTTCATGATCAAAATAGTCAAAAGGGGTTAATATAAGGATCAGGAATTTCTCCCACTGATGACTGTTTTTCCATGAGCATTTGCATCCCATATTTGCCCTCATAATTTTTTTGTGAGCTTTTCTGTAGACCAGAAATCCGAGTTTATTTTTGTAGAATTGGTACTTTAGGTACTGGGTGTCTTCCCCTTCAATGTTGATCATTGCTGGCTGCTACTGCAAACTTGTAATTTCAGCTGTATTTCTAAAGAATGAAGAATTTGTGCTTTTGAAAGCATTTCAGCAGGCTCCTACTGGTTCAGACTCACAGGGATGTCTAGTCTGATTGTTTCTCTGGGGTTTCCCACTTCTTGATCTGTGTGTAAGAGCCCAAATGAGAGATGCGGGACTCAAGGTGGCTCTCCAAAATGCAGTTGATTCCATCCAAGTGGTGATCGCAGTCCAGGGTCATGGGTGACAGAGCCTGTGCCCAGAGCTGTCTGCTGGAGACCCTTAGTTTAGGTTACAATTGTGTTATATTCTTTTCTTTGCTGAGCATCTTAATACAGTAGAACCCCTCTATACCTTGACTATTATCTATAGCCTATCATAGCTACTATAGTTACCATATTCATGTTACTATTCTCCAATCACTAAAAGTTAGTACATTACAGTTTAACCTAGAAGTTGTTTTTCAGTTTTCTTGCCGTGGAAAATTCTGAGACCATTTTTCTATTTGCAACATCTACAGGCTTGTTTACCTATGCTAGTTTCTGCTTGGTAAAAACATCATCTTGTTTGAGGTGGGTTTATCCTTTGCTCTAAGTCATAAAAACCCACTTCTAACTAACACACCCTTTGCCACCTTGGTTAGCCAGTAAGACTGGCTCAGCAATTCTTCTATATCAAAACTTGCTTCCATCTCTATTCTTTCTTCAGATTCTACATTCAAAAACCTTTCTGCTAAGCATACATATCTGTGAGACTTCCTTGTCAAACTTTGATCCTTCCCAACACCTGTGGACACCTTCTCTCTGTTAGTTACTTGCCACAAGTACATTCTGCCTTCAGTTATCCTTGCAGCCTCTGGCTCTGGTGACATCAGGGCTGTAGGAATGGTGTGTTGGACACTACTTGAAATGCAAATATATATGTTGTATTTTTTTAAGCATAGCAAGTTTTAGAAGGGTAGAAACAGCTATGAAACC
Source organism: Melozone crissalis (assembly GCF_028551555.1). Taxonomy (NCBI): domain Eukaryota; kingdom Metazoa; phylum Chordata; class Aves; order Passeriformes; family Passerellidae; genus Melozone; species Melozone crissalis. The sequence continues at coordinate 45,054,824 of NW_026535784.1, read as the reverse complement.
AAGCATCTGGGGGAGAGAATTGAGTCAAAAATGAGAATGGTAACAGGGAACTCTTTAAGACAACTTGCTGTAGATAATGATGTGTGTATTTTAAAGCCCTAACAAAAGAGTAATACATACAGGGTCTTGTTTATTGTTTCTGGCAATGTTCAGTGCACTTCTGGCAGATTTATATATTTGTAATTTTGAGCAGTGAAATACAATTTTTTTTAATTACATCTTCTTTTAGCAAATATACTACAATGCAATTTTGCCTAAACATATGTAAAAGTTGATTTTCTTCTCTCTGAACATATCTGTTGAAGTGGTGGAATTCCTTGGTAAAAATATTTGGGAAAGTTAATGACCATGTGTTGTATATTGTATATCTGGACTACTAGGGGCCTTTGGCATGGCAGGAGACATCCAGTGTGGCCATTTGTAACTGTATGAGGGGTTTGTCCAGAATGATTTTCAGCAAACATTTTGGTGTAATTCTACCATGTAAATCTTTTACATCTGGTATTATGTCCTTAATATGAACTGCAATACACAGTTATTATAGAACACAGTTTTATTAACTGTAAATATTAGCTGCATGTGGGCCTCTCCTAGAGAAATAACTTTTTTGGCAAATATAGTCAGGACTTTTGGCTTATATTTTGGTTTTTTTCTTTTTTTTTCTTTTGTTTTTTTGGATCACCTTGATTTACTTAGTAAAACAAAATTATTTTTTATATCAGTGATCAAAAGCCCATTAATGGAGATGTACAAACATTTCATTTTATGTTTTCTCCAGAATTGACTTGGAGAAGAAGTAAAAATAAGAAACTCTTGGGAGTTCTCTCCCTGATGGTTTTTATGCAGGATAATGATCCAATCAGCATATTTCAGTTGTAGTTTGAAGTATTCTGTGTTTTTCTGGAAAATTATCAGAATTAATATCAAAAGTCATTCAGATTACCCTCCCCAAGGCCCCCTAGAGAATTTGGCAAGAATTATTTAAACACTTGTCTACAAACTGCTGTTCAGACAAGCCATTCATTTGCTGAAAATATTTTTTTATCAAATCAATACACAATTAACATATTTTTGTTTCTTATGCATTTCTTTTGTCATTTTGTATTTCTGTAGATACAAACCAACTCATTTCAAAGCAGAAAAAAGCTATTAATATTAGTTTTTAACTGTAATCCACACCAGTTTTTTTTTCTTCAGTGACTTTTCTGATACAGTGTGGTTGTTTTCACTGTTTGGTTACTTATACTTTTTTTCTTTTATAACCCTTTTATGTGGGGTGTTTGTATTTGCCTTGGAATTGTGTATTTTTTCCTCTCTTATCTGCTCTGTGAGGTATTGCCTTCATTTTTTCTGTACTGCACAATGCATTTTTTTCAGCTTGCATTATTCCCTCTTCCTTCTATGTATCTTTTATCCTATTCAAAAGAAAAGAAAAAATACCTGTATTGCATTGTTATACTATGGTATAACTTCTTTGATATGGGAAGGACTCTAACTAAATCTACTCTCCCTAGCCCAATAAATCTCTCTAATATACACAAAAAACCAGCTGAAACAGAACTTCTAGGCTCAAGTCAGAGCAAGACTTCTTGCCAAAATGGAAATAAACTTCACAATACTGCTTCATCATAGGGTTTAATGTGGGAGTTTGTCTATATCCTGTAGATCTGAAAAAATACCGTTTCCTCCTTTGTAGAAAATATTACTAGTTGTTAACTGATTTTTTTTTTTTTTTTTTGGAGGGGAAAAGGAAGGCAAAAAGAAAAGCAGATGCTATCATCAATACGATCATGACCAAAACCCTGACTTTGCCAGTACAGTATATCCCATGATGGACTCAGTCATAAATAAAATATTTGTATGTGCAAGTCTCTTAGATGTGTTGAACTGGGAAGAGCAGAGGGCAGTGACAGCTGCTTTCCTGTGTTTTAGAACAACCCAAAATCTTATTCAGAGCACCCAGTTTTCTGGTTAACCCCCTTTGACATCTGTGGCCCACCATGACAACACAGACTTTGATGGAAAGCATTCTAACAGTAACGAAAGAGAAAAGGTCTTTGAATTTATGCTCTTCTGAAGAACTGGTAGTAAGTTAAAAGCAGATATCTCAACCACTTCCTTCCGTAATTTAAATAATGTAACATCTCCACTTTCATAGACTTGTTGAGTGCTTAGTTCTATATTTCAAAGTTTATTGAATTTTTGAGATATATTGAAAAATATGAATAATTGATATTTGAAATTATTACTCTTTCTTAGGAAAAGTTGTTTCTACTAGGAATTTCTATAATCTGAAATGAAAGACATTATATTTTTTTATATAACCCTTCCTATGCAAAATGCTTTTTAGAAGATTAAGCCAGAATGTCACCTAATCTAGTCTTGTGACCCTCTGACATGTGTTAATTTAGATTTATTCCTATGATCTCATGATTTTACTAGTCTATAAAAGCAAGTTATTATCAGTGTACAAATTCAGAATAGTAGCACTTAGTCTTATGTAATGATTTATCATTTATTTTTTTCCACATTCCACACACTGCTTCACAAGGTCTCAGTGCAGAAGAACAGTGCTATTAAAACCCAATTTATAGGTAGGTAAACTGGGGCATGGATTTTGAGGGTTTTGCCAGCCAGCTGACAGCTAGTCAGCTTTAATGAGGGATAGATTGGCTCAGACTGTCTGGATTTTTAGTTGGCTTACATGTATTATCCCATCAGTTGAATGTAGTTCACACGAATTTGAAGGCACGTAGCTAAATGAAACTCTCCTGTGCTACTGTGTGTATGTGAAAAATTGGTGTATTCTCAAATTGATGTTTTTTTCCACTACAGCGAAGGAAGTCATGGCTTAGCTGTGCAAGGCACTCCACTGAAAAATTAGGACCTTTACTTTCATAGAGTTAGATGTAACACATTATATAGTTCTCTTCAGTCTTGATGGTAATGATTTTTCTCCCTTCTTTATTAAGGCAAAATATCTTCCACTAATCTCAGTCCATTTAGAACATTGGTGATATATTGGTAAAGTGTCTTGGTTTGGTTTTTATAAAGGTCTCCCTGTCATCTGCACACTGCCCAATTTTCTAGGTTACTGACATTTTCTTGTGAAAAAATTCCATAAGTTTTGTATGCATAAGATTTCAGAGCAACAAAAGTGATTACAAACCTATGGAAGTCTTGATGACAAGTTTTTTTTTATAAAGGAAATGATAGAATTACTGGATAAGGTTGAAGTTTTAGCTGAAGTCTTCCACAAAGCAGAACAGTTTTTAGAACAGGAACAAAACCATACTGCATTATTTTCCTCTGAGAATGATAAATAAGGAGTAGCACTTTTGGCCACTAAATAAAAATGCTTCTGAGTTGGTTGTACTATACTTCTCTACCATAAAATATCTGAATGTTTGTTCTTGAACAATTTTTGATTTGAAACTCTTCACAAAATATTGTCCAGGTTTCTTTGGTGTACTGTCCACAAGTTAAAAAAAAAAGACATGCCTTATTAGTTTTAGTGGCTTTTTTCAATAGGCTATTTTATGGTCACATTCGTACTACCTGTGATTTGCCTCATCAACCACAAATCTTGTTCTTGCTGCCCTAGTTATTATGGAAGTGAAACAGATCATGTTTTCATTCCTTAGGCCAATAAATGCCATCTCAGGTCTGCCTCACTTGGAACTGGTACTGCTGTTAGAAATTCTGGGCTTGTCAGAAATTCTGTTTTCATCTGTCTGAAACTGATTTTTTGATAGATGTATTATGAATGTAAATGGTTCAAGATTGCTTAAGGAAATATTTCTGGAAGAAGAGCTTAGGAAGTTTGCTCTCCATCTTTACTTGGAGATACTCTCCTTATTCATTTGGCTGTGTCATCCCAGGATGCTTTTTCTAACACCTCTGGTTTGAGAAAAATATATTTATAATAGATCTCTCTTGTGACTTACACCTTTCTACCAGCAAACTCAATGCTTGTAAAAGACATTATTTATGGCAATTTACTCTTGCCTTTTGAGAGTATTGTCTTTGCTGCTTATGTTTTTTGTTTTGGTTGTTTGGTTTGTTGTAGTTGTGGATTTTTTTGTTTATGTCTTTATTTGTTGTTTTGTTGGCTTTTGGTATGTTGAGGCTTTTGGTGTGGTTTTTTGCAGAAGCCTTATACTTATTTCTTGTGTCATTTATAGCCTCTCTTTCTTAGCTCAGTCAATACCCATGTTTTCTGAACTAACCTTCACTCAGAATCAGAGTTGCATGGCTCATAACTTCATAACTTCTGAAAATGTTATTCAGTTCATGTTGTGCTCCTCTTTTTTTCTGATAGCAAAATCAAAACATGAGGTTGTTCAGTAGCATCTCTTATCCAGGATTTTTATTGCCTATGAACCCCACCATGGTTATGCATTTCTCCAGTGCATTACTTTTTGTTTTGAATGCTTGCTGAGTTTTAGAAGTATTTCACAGAATCAGACAAATATTGCATCTCTCCTCTTCTCATTGTTTGCATTAATGACTGTCCTGCAGCTATCCATCTTTATCTTCAGTATTCTGACTCCAGTGAAGCATACTCTTTTATTTTTGTTTTGTTTACTTGTCCATGTTGGGGTTTTGTCATGGCATTTTCTTTTCATCCTAGTGAGAACTGTTCAAGGGCATGACCATTTAAATTTCTGACAGAAGAATAACTATTAGAATGGACATCAAATGTGGTTGAATCCTAGAGAAAATTAAAGGTTTTGGGTGGACAGTTTTGTATCCTGAATGTATGTGGGGAAAACTGAAGCCAGTAAGGAACTTAGTGTGGCAGTTCTGCATTAGTCAAATCTATTTTTGTAGGGACTCTTGGTGATGAGCAAAGCCCATGGAAAATGTGGGATTCATATTGCCCAGCATCAGCTGGAATAGACCAGTTGCATGAATGCACTAGCTACTTAGCTAGTAGCTGTTTTTTTCCTATAGATAGGAACTAACTTGTCATTTTCTTATCATGCATTCTCCATTCATGTCTTTTCTCTTTGCCGCTTAATTAGTCTGCATGCTCCAGGCATGTTAAGCAGAGTGAATGTTTTGAGCCATCCTGTAAACCTAAATTGAGAGAGATAAGGTCCTTCTGCTCTTGAATTCATAGCTCATATAGTTCAATTCCTGTAGTTAATTCACTTACCTTTTGGTGTGTCATCAGAGCCAAGAAAGCAGGCTGTGAGCCTTCCTCCACAGGTGCATTCTTCTTCTTTTTTTGGTGATACAGGAGAGAAACAAAGAAAGACTGGGAATGAAAACATGACTGTGCAAGTCTGAACAAAGTTTTATATGCCCTCCATGCCCCTAAATTAGTAGACAGCGATAACTGCAAAGGAGGTTGCTGAAGTTCTAATTGGCATTCCTACTACTGTCCATTAAGGTAAACAAAGTACATTATTTTCCTGCTGCTGACACAAAAAGGTCATTTGCAAGAGCCACTGACTTCAAAGGCGTGTCACCACTACTGGAAAGAAAAAAATATGATACTCAGGTATATTTTAATAGCTTTCCTCAAATTCTGTAGGCAGCTGAAATTACATTACTTATTCTAAACTTCTGAATCTCCAATAATGTTTGTAGAGGCAATTAAGGGTTTTCAAAAGCAGAGCTTGAGGCAGGATGGACACAAGTTTCAGATTTCTCTGACAAAGTGCCATTTGAACTCTTCAGGCATGTTTCAGTATTTGGTAGTAGTAAGATCCTGTAAAGAAGAAAACACTGCCTAATGAAGTCTGTGTTTTATTTCTGCCTTTATAAGGCACCCCATGGATCTAAACATTTTGATATATTATTAAACATATAAAACTGAAAGTAGAATTCAAGCTCAGTAATTATAAAACACTCCCTTATCTCTACACAGCTCTAAGTCTGTAGTAGGATAAACATTTAAGAGAACGTTTCATCTTCAGCACAACAGACAATTTAATTTCAGTCTTGTATGATATATTTTCCTACCCATGGAGTGCTAAAGTGCTTTACAAGACAATCAAGTAAGCACAAAAGTGAATATATGGACAAACAGCAATTTGTATCATGTTCAGCAAAGCTAAATCATAGTTTCACTACAAAAAGTGGATGAAGTTATTTGTGCTCAGTGCAAATAGAAGTCATGGACTACAATTCTCTTTGGTTGACTTTGAGCAATTCTTTCTTGCTATGACACAGAAGAGTCTCAGTTTTTTGCAGAGTTTGAAACAAAGATACAAGAAGCAGAAATCAAAAGGCTGATAGCTTGATAGCAGTCTATGTTGCAATGCAGTACTATTCACAGCATCTATAAAGGTAACAAGTTTAAATGTACAACAAGGTAAACAATTATAACTTTTATGACGTTTTCCACTGGAAAACAAATGCAGCAGTTATGAGGCTTATGGTCCACCATTATTGGCTCTCAATTCTTTCTTCAGAGACTGGAAGATTCCTTTTAAGTTTGAATCCCCTTAAAACATAAATGGATATTCACTTTCCATCTATTCAGCTGCAAAGAGAATGGAAAAAGCAAGTTTGGTACTGGAAACAGTAGGACTGTTGAGTGAGATACTTGTATGTTCATGAATCTTTATGCTTAGAGAAGAGAGTGTTAGCAATTAAATCCTCTGAAAGGGAAGGGAGACCAGCCTCAAATATATTCATTATGCTGTAGGTACTCTTGCAGTTGCCGGAGTCATAATCTTCTAAAGTCTGTAGTCCAAACTCCAGATTTGCTAGATATGATTGTAACTTCAGAAGAACTGCTTGTTGCCCTTACATAGAAATGTGCAATAAACTGCACCAGTAGGAAAAAGCCTGTTTCTAACAGATTGCTCTGTTTGACATGGAGAACTGTAGGCTTGCAATTGCAACTCTGCAAGTCAACCACTTGAGATGGTTGGGGCAGCTCAGTCTGTGCATTGACTTCTTGATGTGCTGCAGTTGCTGCTATGAAACAGCAAAATGCACAAGACTATCCTCAAAACCAAGACTTTATAAATGAGTTGTCATGAAAATCCTTGATCTAAAAGAATAATGTTCTCAGTGTGTCATTCTCAGGGAAAAATATTCTGTTTGGTGAATAAACAGGACAATCAAGCCAGACACATTTACCACACAAACACTTTTTTACCACAATTTTGCAAAGCTCTTTGGTCTGAAGGTCTTGGATCTATTGAGATCCTGGTTCACAGTGACTATCAGGTTCAGGTAGCACTCACAACACAGAGCTTGATTATTACTGAACTGTTCTACCTATGTAACTGATGAAATGAAGTTTTTCATACCTTGGTTAGCCAAACCTTAAAGTTATTGAATTTCACGTTGGCCTTTTTTCTTTGAAACCACAAAATCATGATATTGTTTTATTTGGTTGTGTTATGAAATCCTAAACTGTCTCTTCTGTTGGCTATGCGTGTGCAGTACACCATAGGAGAAAAAAAAAAAGTAAAGGGAGTATATTGCTGATTTTTATCTGTATTGCAGATATAGATTACTGCTCTCCTTTTGAAATACAGCCCACATGTGAAATAAGAAACACTCTAACACAATATTGCTTTATTTTGGCACTGACCTTGGTGTAAGACCCCCCTCCCCACCCCCATACACTATCTATTGTCTGATGGGCAATTGTAGAGCAGCCCTAAAACTGTGATGGAAAAATGATCTAAGCTTCATATAAAATTTCACGTGGTGCCACTTTTCTGAGGCTGTCTGATTTTTGGTCCATGTGTATTTTTTGTCTAGAAGTCTCTGGGAACATTTTTACAACGGTTTACTGGATGTGAATAAATAAAAATTGACCTGAGGGTTTTAAAGATTAAAACTAATGGAAAATTACTAATAAAGTCATTTAATGGAGGAGATTTTTACCCACTCAGCAGTATTTGAAACACATTTTCATATAATGAGTGAACTGCATGTACTTTTGAAAATAGATAACAGGAAAAGGTTGGAGCCCTTACAAAGAAAACCTAGTATCTCACCTGGCAACTCAGAAATGTGCCTTGTCATTCTTCTAAATGTGTTAGGTAAAATCACTTACTCTGCTTGTCACTTTGAAAGCTACTGCTGTACAGAGAGAGTATAAGGATATGAAAATAGAGTTAATTATGAACCACTATTTGATCAATGCTGGCACAAGGAAAAGTGCCCTGCTTCTAGGACAGGTGGTGTAAATTTAAATAGCTTGGCTTCAAATTTCAAAATAACACTCTGTGAATTTTAGATACTCAGCTATAGTATCCAGAGATGGATGCTGAAGTGTCTCATGTCTTTCACAATACACTCAGGTCTTCAGTGAAATCACTGCTCATTTTGACATCTTAAACCCTACTGAGCCTATAAAAAGCTGTACACCACTGTCCAGTGCTATAAATATAACAACTTTCACTCTTCTGGAAATGTTTCTCTCCTATACAGAATTTTTAAGCTGTTCCAGCCTGATTTATGTTCTTTTATGATTTCTGCAAATACTTGGTGGACTAAACTGCAGTCACAATACCTGTTTCTATTTCATGCTACATCATATGTGAAAACAAGCTGTTCTTTAAGGCAAAACAGGAATTTATTAATGCGTTTTAGTAACTAAACATGAAATATTTCTTTGGACACTATTTGCTGTCAATATTGATAGCTTTCGAACAAATTTTCAGTGTCCACAGGTTGACTTTTCCTAATGGGCATCAACTAGACAGCATGGCACAGTACAAGAAGCAAAACAGCAATTCTAAGTTATAGGAATAAAATATGAAGTAACATGCATTTGGCCTGCCATATACTGAATGATGGTGCTGACAGAATGTGCCATTTCTGAACCACTCTTGGGGGAAAAAAAAGCTGCTTTTTTGCCCTTTGCACTACCTGCTGTGTTCATGGTAATATGAACTTCTTTGCAGGATAAATTACTATAAACCCAGTTTCACTACATTAATTTTTAAAATGTTTATTGTTCATATTTGAAATGAAATATAAGTCTTAGGCTGCATCTCAGCCTTTGTGTACTGGCATTCAGATATAGCACATAGCTTTTATAGCACTACTGTAGTATCTATTAATCAATGATGTATTTTTAAAAGCATTTAATACATTAATTCTTTATTTTCCATCAAAACCTCCTTCAATAATTTCCTGGAGAAGTAATTGTGTAAGCACCTCAGCAATTACAGTAACACTACACAGTAATTAATACTGCATAAGAGGTCAGATTAACTGGTATTATTTCTTCTTGCTTCTGAGTTTTCTAAATATTTCCCAATTTTCAGCTTTGCAGTGCTTTAATTAATCTGTCTGCAATACTCTATATTGCATCCTGTGTGAAACTGTACTTTTCTTCCAAGAAGTTCAGTGAATATTAAGTAGGTAGGAAATGTTTTTCTCTTAAATTAAGGTGCATAGAAAAGTTTGTCCTTTTTTTGTTGTTTAAAATCCTGAAAATATAATAAATCAGCATTTTTTAAATATATGGCTTTAGGATGAAAAGTCCTGAATTATTGAAGGTGACCCTTCCTGACATCTCTAGAATTATAAATGGAGCTACCTTACCCTTGGCTTTTTATGGAGTCTGTGTTTTCTAATAGCAGCAAGTATAGAAGTTGGAAGGGAACTTTCTGTTGTATTATCAGAGGAACAAAGCTGCTGGTAGACAAAAATCTGTGCAAATGCAAGCCCTCCCCTTCAATAATTAAATAGTAGGAATAGCTTGAAAACAGCTCCACAAGAAATAGGATCCCTGTGGAGTTTCTACCTGTTCCTACTTTAAATTTTTGTTTAGGAAAGTTGTTTCCAGTATGATGTAAAACTGACTTCTCAGCACAAGCTGCACTGTAATTTGAAGTGAAACAATCACTAAAATGTAGAAGAAGACATCCATCCATACATATTTAAAACTTCCAGCCAATGTGAGGGGAAGTATATGTCAATAGGAATGGAAAATGAATGCTTACAAGCAAACATAGCCATAAAACATATGCTACAAAAGCCATAGTTTGGGGTGGTTTTTTTTAATACAGAAAGAAATCACATCAGTTCAAAATCAATACTTATTGCTGCTGGATTCAAGTGTAGTGAGCAGTGCATTCTTAATCATGAGTCTAAATCCTCACTGCCAAAAGTATGCATGTGGTGGGCACTGTGCAGCTTGACAGGAGTTGCCTTTTAACATTTGCAAATGACTGTGCACTTAAGAGAAAAGTTGCAATTATTCTTCTTAATTACAAAAGCACTGTCTGCCAGGTAGAGAAGAGAATCTGTTTATATGTGCTGGCATGTTATTTTCATAAACTATTTATTGCTTGCCATTATATTGACATGGATTTAGGATTCAGTGGAGTCAAAGCAAAGTGCTTCTTTAATCTGATTTTTTTGGTCTTGTTAGCTAGGTATATTCTTTTTTTTTGAAATCCATGTTAGTGTACACACACAAGTATGACAGTCTCAAAATATTGCATGACATTCTCATTAATTCTTTAGTATATACATCTCATGACATCACTGAGGAATATGTTTTGTTGAGATTTTATCTCAACTATTTTAAAAGTATTGTTTTGATGGGTTGGAGCGCTTTAACTCAATTATTTTCTTCTCAGATATATATTAGGATGTGTGTACATATATTTACACATACACATACATATCTGTGCATACCAACAGAAATACCTAACATTACTGCAAGAGTCCAATGTTTCTTGTTTAAAAAAAAAAAACAATATCAAACAGAGAACTTTATCATTTTATGATTTTGGATGATACTATTTGCAGCAGATCATCCCGAGGAATTTTAGCCCACCAACCTCCAGTTTGAATGGTTTGGTTTCTTTTCAACCTGGCATTTTTGCCAATGTGAGTGCTTTGAAGTGTACTCTAAAATACTTGTTTGTTCATGATTGCAAATGAGATTCTGGAAGAGAATGGGAATGTGAAAGGCAGAAGGTAAAGTAAAAAAACATGACCAGCAGAAATCCTGACTCTGTTTTTGGCAGCCTGAAAACAATTCTGTTGAATGCAATTATTCTATTAAAAAACTATTTTGCAGTAGTTCACAGGTCATGGGATGATTAATGAGAAAACTTGGTCCAAAAAAAGGAAGTTGGATATTTTTTATTTTTACAATCTGTTTGTGGATCGTGCTTATGCTTTCAGGTGCTTTATACCTAAAAGAGCTGAAAGGTCATTGTGTTAAAACGTCACATGGGGGATTTTCAAGAGCAATACAGCAATGGCAAAGTGTTGTGTGTGATGTACTATGGCAATGCATCATACCCTCAACCAGTGGGGTAAAATGCAAGGCTGTCTTTGTGAACCTGTTTAGCGTTTGATACTTTTCTCTAGTGCAGACCTCAGAATTGAGCAACAGTGTAATCCTTGTGACAGGGTCTCTGAGAGAGTGATATAATTTCATCTTCTCTCCTTTCTGTGTATTTCTACTGTAGCCTTTATTTCTGTTTCTTGAACCTTTCTGGTTGAGTATTTTGTTAGAAAGTAAATAGTACTTTTCTCTCCTAAGCTAATGGCTTTGGATAGAATAGTCAAAATTATTCTCTGATCTATCATTATGCAATTCAAATGTGTAGACCATTAAAGACCTGCTGCTAATGAAAGTCTTGTTACTCTCTTTCCATGAGATCTAGGGGTCAGCTCACTCAGGGGATTCCATCTGCTGCACATGCAGGAGCCCAGGTTTCTACATCCTCTAGCATAGTCCTCTAAATAGTGGTGTCTATTAGCATTTGGTCTGACCCTCCAGGCTCCCTACTGCTATTTCCTTCTGCGTTTCCCCAGATACTATGAAATCCTGTGTCTTCACACCCCCTGCTGTTGTGTGCCTCTGCACAGCCTGTAGTCATGTCTTCAGCCACTCACGGTATCTTTTGTCCTTCAGCTTTCATTTTGTTGCCCCTAGACGTGTGCTTTGATCTTTTATGGATTTTTTTTCACATTTGTCACCCTAGAAACCTGTCTGTCAAATGCCTGCTTCCTTCCTACTGTGTTCTCCTGGCTCCCCTCCGCTTCAGCCCTGTGTCTGCAGGCAGATGTGCAAGCCCTGCCTCTAACTCACGTGTCCAAAAGTACTGGTCCCCCTGGGGCTGTGACAGTCTGGGCACATATGAGAGGAGCACGCAGCTGAGGGCAATTGATGCTAAGGTGCAGCAAGTTGCTTTGCATTCCTCTGCTGCAGTAACCACCCCAGGGCAGGTTTCTGCACTTTGTAGCCTCTGCTCCTTCCTCCTGCCAACAGGTGACCTTTGCTAAATCTCTTAATCTCCATGTATGTCCCTTTTCCTCTCTGAAGTCTGGGTAATGCTGTCACATTGCTTGGAAAGCTCTCTTAAGATCTAGTCAGAGGTAGACAGTATAAGAGTTAGGTTTTCCTAATTCATCATGAATTTGCTTTCCTGTCGCTCACTACATGTGTCTTTGTGGTTCACTTTCTCTGTTTCTCTGAAGCTGATTACTTTACTGGTATCTTGCATCTCTGTAGCTCTATCTTTAGATCTTAGTGCATGCTCAGTGTCTAAATGTAAACACAGGTCTACTGTCATTACTTTTTAGAATAATCTTCAAGTATTTTTTGTCTGCCTAATGACTTCTAAAAACTCTTTAGTTCCTAAAGATGCCGATTTTCAATATAAAACTCGGCACAGAAATATTATGTTGAATGTCTGCATGAATTTTAGAAGCATGTCTTTATTTTGTTTTCCTCTGAGCTTGCCCTACAAGGTGATGAACAATCTTGTCCTCATGGTTTCAAATGAACTGTTCATGTATTTAGGTGTTAATGAGAGAAATATGTGCTTTGTTGCATTGGCTTCTACTGGACAAAACCCATTAAAATTTAAGTCTTTTGCCACACTGAGATAAAATTCCTTTCATCCTGAAGATAATGACTGAAGTCACTGGGGGCAGTATTTAAACATTTTCAAAATGATACATTTCACTTGTATCTATCTAACCTTTTGTAACATAGGAGATATTGTGTCATAGTATTTTTTTTGGGGGGGGGGGGAATTATTTGCTTGGGGCTTTTTGAAAGATTATCATCTGCAATTACCAGAGAATGTGCCTAGGATTTTTTTTTTCTTTCCCGTGAACTGACATGAAACTAGTCACCCACCTTACATGTATTATTTTATCCTAACACTAGTTTTTACTTCTCATGGAAAAATAGAGGTTTGTAGCACAACTGCTGACATCCTTAACTATAGTATGCTACTAGGGTGCTGCTATAATACAGTACATATTTCTTTGTGAAAGAAATGAAAGCTGCAATAATAAAGCTTAACTTTATGGTATTGAAATTTGCTGTGTTTGTACCTCCAGGGAGAAAAACAATTAGAGAAAGACAATCTACCTAAATAGGCTGGGAAACTGAATTGCTCTGTCTATGCTTCATTACCCTCCTTCTTTCTCATCTCACACTTTCCACAAATAGCATGATTATGTTTACCTGACATCTTCATGCTTCCCTGCTGAGCAGGCTGAGGAAGCCTTGCAGCTGAGATCAGCAGTGCTTTCTATGGGGAATGACTGAGATTTTTTTTGTTTAAAGGATACAAGTCTTGAGCTATTTCAGCAAAGAGCTTCAGTGTCCCTGGATTCTGGTAGGGAGCAGAATAAATGAAGTGCCAGTGGGCATTTTTTTTTTTTAATGGTTACTAGAAGTACTATCTTGGCTGATGTTAATGCATCCTTAGTTGCCTGATAAAGGCATGGCCTGAGATGCTGAACATCATCTTGGTGACCTTCATAACTGATAGAAAGCCTGACAAATTTTTCATGAAGATTCCTTTGAGCACCAAAACAACAGTCAGCCCTAAGAGCAGCACTGAAATAAAATGCCCTTTTACAGATAAAAGCCTTAATAGAGAGAGAAAAAATCTAGGGTGAGGCATGCTGAGAATGTTACCAAAGGGCTTTTCATCGACTCCCTTGAAGAACTGAATCATAAATCCAGAACAAAAAGACTTGGGAAATATACAGGTTGTCTTTATAAGGAAAAGGTATTTTATTTTTCAGGCTTCCCAGGTAACAGAGAATTCAGCACTTTCCTGTTCTGAGTTGCCAAGATATAAATTTAAATAACTAAACTGCAGATAAATGGACACAATTCCTCAAATTAGAAACCAATATTAGATGTGAGTAATAATGACATTTCATTATGCATTACCACCTACATTAATAAACTATGACTGTATCAGCCTTAGCAGCAGCAGCATACAAACCTTTTTTTCTTGTAGCCTTTGGGATCTTGTTCTAAATCTATTTTTAATCTAATGCTGCATGAGCTGCAGAATAACTGAATTTGAATTCATTTGCATTTTAGTTTGCAGCACTTAACTTCTCAATCTAAACAATATTGTGAGACAGCTAGATACCTATGTATCTATGTATAATCTCTGAGACTATATGATAGAGGCTTAATATCAGTCCCTAAAACCCTGCTACTCCATTGGAGTTCAAGATGCTTGGAAAGATGTTGACTGGAACAAGGGTTTTTTTTTTTGTCTTTCTGGTTTTCTGTCTGAGTCTTACAGTGCACATGACCTGAACTTGCTCTTCAGGTGCCAAAAGCTGCTTCTGATCTCTGAGTCCTGAATGACTAGAATTAAAGCTTTTTTCTACACTTTACAAAATGTCATCAAACTGAAAGTGTGGAATTAACAAGCACCCTGGCTTTTCTGTCCTTTCACTTGTACTTTCTCTTGCTTGTTACAGTTAAATGACTAGGCAGCTGTCCTGAACTTTCCTTAAAACACGGACTATGTTAAATTGAAATCTGAAGGTTTGTGAGTGTGGGGTTTGGGGGAATGTTTCTATTGGGGGTGTGTTTGTTTTGATGAGCAGCAATATAATGGATCCCACCCTCACATTAGGGAAAAATCTAAGCCATGATAGTTCAGATCAGGATTATTAACCTGGATGAAGGCAGGATTCCCTTTCTGACTGCCTCCAAATTCATACTGTATCATCTCAAAGCTAAAACCTCCTGCAATCTTACAATCTGTTGCTGATATTATTGGCAAACAATCCTGGATCTGTTAGCAGTCATGCATTAATCATTTTGGGTGTCACATTGTTATGAAAGGTGTGCACAGACAGGCAGATACCTTACAGTTCATATATTAAAGGATCCTGGAACTGATTTATTTTAGGATAAGGTCTGCAGGACCTACGCAACAATCACAGTCTTTTTGGACCTCTGACAACAGTAGTGACAGTGTGGTTCCCACCTCCAGAAACTCATAAGGAATTATGTCTAAGCATACCTGGAAATATCAGCAAGGTAGTTACAATTCATTTCATGTGCAATGACCAAAATCAGGCTATTGACCCCCTGTGTGTGTTACAGCAAGGGAGCAAAGGGCAGCTGTGGCAATTTAATAAACTTATGTCACACAACGTGCTCTCATTCAGTGACGATTCCTGGAGCTCTATGCGTTTTATATCACACTGGTCTAGGGTCAGATCCTTCAATTACTATTTTAAGTAAAGAATGTAACACAGAGCAGTATTATTGCAGTTTAAATTTTAAAACACTCATGTAACTGTGTAGCTTATACAAATAGTCTTTGATACATTTCTATAAACAACACAGAACAATTCAAGGGCCCAGACTATCAGCTGTGATTTGTATGTCTGTGGCCTCTCTATTCTTAGAGCTGCTATAAACAATAATAACCGGTTACAGTTTCAAGGGGTTTTCGTGCCAACACTACCTGCAACAGAGTGACTCTTTGGACTTCTGCCCTGTCTCCTGTCTACTGTTTTTGCTTCCTAGTGCCAAGAAAGTATTGATAGGAGCCAGAATTGCCTTTCACAGATCACTATAGGCCTTGGGAACAAACCACTTAAACAATTTCGTTACCCTTTCCCCTGGTTTGTTTCCTGTGCAGCGCAGTTTTGCCAGTGGGAAGTGTGGACTTATATTTTTTTTTCTCTGGTGCAGTTAAAGTTATCATATTCCTATCATGGAATCATATTCCTATCATGGGTTTTGCAGCATTTAACTTACTCTACCTTCTTATTATCCTATAAAAAATAGAGTGAGGAGGTCTTTTTATGTAAATGGAGTTAACTTGTGAGTGGGACTTAATGTTCACCTGTGCACAGAGTAATCGGCTGAGGATCTAGACCTGAAGGTGGGAGGGTGAGCACTGAGCGGAGGTATGACCTAGCTCTGACACAACGACCTCTAGAGCTACAAACCACATGGCCGCCTTCAGGGGTGCTTTGCTGACCCAGTTAGGCCTGGCAGAAGGCAGCACTGATGTAATTTCACTGCTTTTAGAAACTTCTCTGTAGTGAAGTGCTCTGCCAAGTGGCACTACCAGGTCATTCAGAAGTAGATTGAAGAGCTCTGTGTTGCAGCACATTTTATAGTGAGGGGTTTACCTGGGGAGTCCTTCCCAAAGGTGTATAGTGTGAGTTAAAGTAGGGATTGGTTAGATGCATTGGATGCTTGAGGTTTTTAATGGTATTAAAGAGAAATGAGAGGGTAAGAACAAAAAAGGGGGAGAGGGAAGAAGTATACCTTGCCAACCCTGTTTTTTGAGATATAGCAACAAAGAAGTCCATTATTAATAACTTGGTAAAAAACTGTTCTGCACTAAATATATTGAGTCAGCTTTGTGATGCATGTCAATTTGCCTAGTTCCACTGATTAAAGGAAGAGTGCAGTGATTTACACCTGTGTTGACTCAGCACACTTACCCTTGTAAGTAGCCTGTGACAAAATAGGTAAATAAATAAAATAAAAGCACAAATCCTGTACTCTATAGACATTACCTAAATAATTCATTATAGCTGCAGGGATAGAAGTAAATACAAAGAAAACTGCTTGCCTTTTGAAATACTAGCTAGAGCAAAATCTTTTATTTTTTTTCTGTTTGGGGTAGGTCATATTTTCTTCCTATGTACTCCTCAAGAACTTATAAAAGTACAAACCTCTTTAGGTTCTCGTTGATCTATGCAGTGAAACTGACATAATTCCATAGATCCGAACACTGTCCACATCTCCCAGTACTGAAACAAGTGTGGCCGTGCAGCAAATTAAACTGCAGTTCATTTATTAAGTCAGAGAATAGCTCTGTGCTCTTAAACCCTTGTCCAGCTTCTCAGTGATGACTCTCTGTTGCCAGGTTGCTCAGATTGCTTTAGTGCTGTGATGGAGCTGTATCACAAACATGGTCCTTGCACCACCTGAGTTGTGCTGTGTGGCTCTTCAGGACAATGCAGACTTCATGTTAAATGGTTACTGTTTATTGAGTAGTGAAATAGAGAGGGATAGGAAAAATGTAAGAAAGTGACCAGGCTGTGTTTATGTGCACCCCATTTTCAGAAACAAATGGCTCAGCTAAATAGAAACTTGTTATCTCCATGGTCCTGCTAGGTGGGGAAACCACCCATTGCCAAAATGAAGTGTTAATTTTTGTCCTTGTAAAAACAGGGGAAAATATTTTAAAGGTTTAAATATGTCCAGATTAGTAGTGTGTAAGAAGTCTAAACTGGTACACTTATGTATGAAAGCATGAAGAAGAAGGTGTGGCATTCCATAGTTCAATAGCTGCCATACTGGTTTAGAGCAGCAATCTCTGGTCTAAACTGCCTGTACTATGCCTGGTGTCCAAGGTGAGCAGAAGCCAAGCACCCAGGGAGCTGAGCTGAGCTTAGCTGAGGATAGCAAAGCTGCTGAGCCTTAGCACCCTGCTACCATCATCACCCAGCCCTGGAGGCTGGGCTGAGTTGTACTGAGAGGGTGGAATGTGGGCAGAGCTGCTCTCCCCTTGTAGCTGCCTGCAGCACCTTTTGTTGCTGTAGGCTGAGGTTATCTGCCATCAGATAAGCTGTGCCAACACAATGCTGGGGCATTTTCCTATGTGAAAGTGTTTTCAGTGCAGTGAGGTAAAAGTCCTTAAACTCGGAAAACTGTTAGGCCCCTGAATCGGGACTGTTGGGTCTGATAGGAAAGTATTCCAAGCACT
Organism: Melozone crissalis; assembly: GCF_028551555.1. Classification (NCBI taxonomy): domain Eukaryota; kingdom Metazoa; phylum Chordata; class Aves; order Passeriformes; family Passerellidae; genus Melozone; species Melozone crissalis. The sequence continues at coordinate 45,036,858 of NW_026535784.1, read as the reverse complement.
GGCTTTTTTTGTCTCACTCTATTTCTCCCTTTACTGTTGTAAAGGCAGTACACCTAAATAACGGATGTGAAATCTCAACCATGTTTAAATAAAAGAAAAAGTATTTACTGACTTGACTTTGGCTGGGATTTACCTGAGGATATTTATTACTTTTTTCCAGATTTCCATTTATAAGATCTGCTATAAAAGAACAGCAATATGCTGCCCAGGGTCACAGTAGCTGTAAGTATCTTTTTCCGACCCCTAATACATGTTACCTGTAAATAATAACAGAAAATTTTCATCTTGTTCTAGGATATCTGCCCTTTCCTCCTCTGGTAGTGTTACTGTCAGCATCTTTCTTCATTTTGTTTCATCTGACTTGCTGTCTAATAGTACTGCAAAAAGCAAATGGGAAAGTGGCCCCACTTATCTGTCCGAGTAGCCACTGGAGGAATGAAGATTTAGATGTAGGAAGCCTATAGTCTTTATTGTAAACGTGGTTGCATTTTAAAATGGTGCAGTATCGGCAACATGGAAGATGTTTTCTCCCTGCCAGGTGGCAATGATATTTCCATGTGCATAACACTCCATGGAACCTTTCCAGTCCTCAGAAAACGAAGGCAAAGGCATGGCAAGGCAGCAAAGATGGACAGATAGCTCAAGGATAAATGCTGTGAGGAAAGTCTGAGGATGTCTGACCATTAGGAAACAGTCATGGAACAGGAGTTCCTCGGGACTGGTGGACTCCACTGGAGTAGCTGCGCTAGTACCTTTCTGGGGCTGAGCTAGGCATGGCTGGTAAGCACACTTAAACAACCAGAGGTAGCAAAATAAACATATAACAGAGGGCAAAAAGTACTGGTGAGTAGAAGAATGATCAGGAAAAAGCAGTAGTTCTTGTGTGTCATGATGCAGTGAAGGAAAATTAAGAGCTGTTCCTTTACTGGGCTTCAAATGTTTTTGTAATGATGCAAGACAAATAGGCAAAAAGGTGGAAGAAAGAGATTTTCTGGTGGAAAATGTGAAGTGGAGTGTCACAGGATAGCAGAAATATGGATTCACAGTACATGTATTGTGGGGTACATTATATAAAGGAAAGAGTAAAATAAAGGTGGAGATCCTGGTGTGTGTTAATACAAGAATAGATTGTCAGCAATACCACCCATCTGGGTCAAAATCACTTGTAGCAAGGAGGAGATGAGAGCATTACAGGAGCTTGACTCTAACAATTATAGAGACGTAAATGATGTAGGTGACAAAGACAAATCAATTAAATTTAGCATGAGTTTGAGAAGAGTTGATATTTCCTGGAGCCTGTAAAATCTGTTGCAAACAAAGAGGCTCTAGTCTTTGTGACAACCTAGAGAGATATAACCATGAAGACAGAAAGCTTACAAAAAGCATATAGTAAGAAATAAATCTATGGGTTTTTGAAGAACACACATCTAATGAGATCTGCTCTAGGTATAACTTATGGAGGAAATTAAAACAGGCAGTGAAAGACAACTGTGTGGAAAAGAAGGGGTAATGGCTAGAGGTAAAAGTTTGATATGACTCCAAAACTAAGTGAACCAGTTGCCTAGGAAATCTGTGAGCATGATTAATGAGAATATTGTAGCACATGGATTAGGAAATTAGCACTACTAAATCAAAAGTGAAACTGCGGAAGTTGACACCATCCAGTTCATGAGAAACCTACACGATCTTCATTCTAGAACTGGGACAGAAACACATGAAATCACCAAAAAAAAAGTCGTTCTCCCAGCCTTCCTCTTTGGATTTGGTTCTGTGTAGTATTTTGCTACATGGGCTTTCAATGGAGTTTTCTTTCACCAGATGATCTATTTTCTTTTAACTGAAAAGGAGCAAATCCTGTGGGTTATGTAAAATGCCTTTTATTTAACACCTCCTGGATTATACTTCAAGGACACCAATATGAAAGATAACCAACCTTCTTGAAATCTTCCTTGAAACCAATATCTGATTTCAAAGCATTATCTAACAGTAGAGTTCATAGACTTTGAGAGCTTTTGAACACGATGCCTCTTTCAACATAATTTTGTACTTTCAGCCTAGATTCAGTTATGCAGCTTTTATGTATCCCTTCTCATTCTCAGACATATCTTGATCAATCTAAGCAAGCCTGACTTAAATCTCTGTTCTTTCCTTCTCTGAGTGCTATTATGATACACTGTGCTTCACTGTTCTTGAACTACCACAGTCATACCTGTGGCAAAACATTTCCTAACCAAGAGTATCCCCTTTGTCAGAGTTAACATGACCACCCCCAGGCCAGCAGAGTGGCAGAAGTTGTATTTTGTTAGGTTCACTCATTTGAATTGAAATGTATTCTTTCCTAAAAGGCAAGCTCAAGCCTTTTAGGCTTGTGTAACCTATTTGCAGTGTGTTGGGTTTGGACCGACTCTCTGGAATAGTTCCCTCTCTCTTTTTCAAGCAGTGACTGTGCATGTTTTTTTCCTGCGTACGCACTACTTGTCTCACACACATTTCCTGGTACTGGTTACTGTTACTGGAATATGAAATGTCATAATATTCCTGTTCCATGCAGGACAGGGTTAATTTTTGCAGTAGCCGGAAGGGGCATGGCTAGGACACAGAGGTTATTCTGTACAATCTCTCCTCATTGCCAGGGGGTAGTGGGGGAAGGGGTCCCTTCCAGTCACATAACAGGGTAATGCCAGTTCCAGGATGGGCAATTTTGTGTGAATTGTTTGCCTCTCTCATACCCTTTGTTATTGATACTGCAGCTGCTACTGTTCATTTTATTGTTCTGTTGCTGTTTCCAGTAAATTGTTCTTAACCCATGATCTTTACCTTTTGTGGGGGAGTCGGGGTGGCATGAGATTTGGAGTGTTTTTAGCAGGAATATTAAATTGAGGAATGCCATTCCTAAGTCAGAACACCATGATGCAGCACTTTATGCATAGGGGATCTTCTCAGTCATTGAGTGTGGGACAACATTTCACATTTCTGATGGAAGAATGGGTTTTTGACACCAAAAATACCTCTGAGACCATAAAGATATGGGTCTACAAAACAGATGTATTGACTTTATCCATGCTGATAAGTTCATGGCATAGGTCATGGAGTGAGCTATGTTGGTGTCTCTTATGGCCACACCTGTGTATTCTTGGATTTACTTAAAAAAACATTTACTTGCATTCTACCAGCTTCCTCATGTTCAACTGCATTCTTGTAAATGTTTGTCAAAACCTTTTTATTTTGTGGATGAAGAATTTGAAGTTACACAGCAATTTTTACAATTTAGGGTGCCATTCTCATAGAGAGCTGCATAAAATTCATTAGCAGTTTAAGTCACTTAACTGGGGATAACCCAGTGTGTGGTACTTAAAAAAAAAAATACTAAGGTATGTTTGGCTAAAACATTGTCAGGCTCTTCTGCTGCCTCTACCTCTTCTCACACAACAGCACATAAACGTGCTCCCATGTCTGGATATGAGAGGCAGAAAGATAAAGGTACTTCCTTTGTATTTTGGCTGAAATCCAATGTTTTATCCCCAGGAAATGTAGACCAGGAGGGAAAAAAAGAGCAGAGGTTTTTTCAACAGCTAAAAGGCAAAATACAAAATGTTATTTTCAATTTTTAAATCTGAAAATGAGTCTCCGTCTGGACCCTACAGACTGTGTGCGTTTCCACACATTTATCCCCATCTCTCACTGATCTTTTTTCAGAGCTGTGTTTTGTAGAAATGATGTGGAAATACCCGAGAGCTCTGCTGGGTCAGGAGCTGCCACAGCTATGGAGGGAGGGAATCAAGCAGGCAAATTTATGACAGTTTGACATTTCAGATAATAGAGGTCAGTCCTTCAAGTCGCAGTCCCCCTGAGATGAGTGGGTTTCTGCCGGTGAATGTGGGAAGAGCTGGTACCGTTAAATTGTCCCTTTGCTGCAAGTGAAGCATGTGGTGATAGGCTGGAAGAAAAGAATTCCTTTCATTATTTCCAGGCAAATTCTGCTCTCTTTCTGATGTGGGTGAATGATCCCATTCATTGCAGTTGTTGTACCTGCTGCTGGAAGAGGAGCAGGATTTGAATTCCTGGAATAAGGCGTAATGTTTTGAATGAGCTGGAATGGGATGTATATGTGCATCCATATGCAAGACTTCCCCTCCTTGCACTCTCCCAGCTAAGATCTTGATGGACTCCTTACTATGAATGCTGTTTGGGGCATCTGAGACCAAATAAATTTAGTCTACTTATTAACTGGTTTCATTTTTCAAATGAAGATTTGATACTGCTTAGAGTTTAGAAGTACTGATGAGCCCTGTCCCCGCTAAGTTGTTGCATCTCTCTGCCTCAGGCACTTTTGCTGGCAGTTACAGGAGCTAATAGGATGCAGTGTGATAACAGCATTGGTGTGAGGTTTATAGTGTAATATTTGCTAAGTGTTTTGAAACTGGGACTTGGGAGTTGCTCTGGAAGAGCAAATAAATTAGTGTTTGTGTAGTCATTTTCATTAAATGTTATGAGAGGCTTTTTATAATTGTATGATAATATCAAATTTAATAAACTATGCTGGCCTTTTTTTCAGAACTGGGGATAAAGGCCCCAAATAAACAAACTAATGACAGTTCTCAAATTAGAAATATGGCTTTATTCGTTTGGGTTTAGTTAATTAAAAGTAGATTTTTTTTTTCATTTCAGTTTGTTCTTGGAATCTCTTCCACTAAAAGTATTCTAATTAAAATGTCAACAGCTACTCAACTTACTGCTGTTTAAGTGTGAACTGCCATATTTCTTAAATATCTATTTTTGAATTAGCAGTGGAGAAAATAGTAGTCTAATTTCTGTAGAAAAAGAGGTGAAAATTAAGTCTATATTCCCTTGGCCTTCTTGATATCTGGACTGAAATCTTTGTTCCACAGGGAGTTAAGAAACAACATAAAAGTTAGCCTGTGATGTAACACAGTAGTAACTTGCTATAAAGAAGCAAGAAATGAAAGGGGGGGGGAAATGTGCTTTACATGAAGCTGAACTGTAGCATCAGCTACAATAGCTCCTCCTGCAAAAGTATGGAATGATTGATTGCCCTGGTCTTTGAATTTCTATAGATGGTAATCGTTAAATTTAAACATGTTAGGATTGAATCTAGAGGAAATTGCCAACCCCTTTTCCAACTGATGACAAAACATTTCATAAATCTTGTAAGCTTTTCTTTCTTAAAATGAAAGTTCCATGTACAAACCTCTGTTTGATGTGCCACTTCCTTTGTGATTCCTCATGAGAAGCAGTTTTCTGCTTAGTTAGATCCTTTGCCTGGGAGCCAAGAATGTGCCTGCAGTAGCTAAAATATGTGCCTGCAAGATAAAAGTGAGAGACTCTTGCCTAATTTCTTCTGGAAAATATGGGAAAATAAAAAGTGTGTATGTGAGGTAAAAACACATTAGTTACATTGTGTACAAGTTGGAAGTCTCTCAACATGTTTGCAAACATGATGGCTCAGGGAAAAGAATACTGAATTTTCTTTCTTACTGGACTGTGAATCCTCAAGGTCAAATATCCCCACCACAATTCTGCAGATATCTAAGTCTTTACACTTCCTGTGTTGCTCTGGGCAAAATTGACTCTTACCATAAGTATGGACTTCTCTTCAACCCAGGAGGAAAAAGATGGAGTTGTTCTCCCAAATTCACACACTTTTTTTATATTGTAGAGGGTTAGTTTTCTACATTACAACCTACTTGTACACACACCTTTAACTAGTGTCATCTCTCTAAAAATTAGTTTCTCTCTCTTCTTGGCCTTGGAAAAAAAAGAGAATGATGATGTTCAGGTGATGAAATGGAAGAGCTATGGAAAGAAAAACATTTCAGGGAGCTCCCTTCTTTCCCAACCACCCTCTAGTGTGAGTGTCCCAGGTGTGATTCCTTGCATGGCAGCTGTGTCATCCAGCCCTCACAGCCTCCTGAAGAATGCAGCTCCTGGGAACAATGAACACCATGAACAATGCCCACGTCAGTATTTTGTTGGATCATCGTTATTTTCAGGGCAAATTAAAATTGTCAGGAGTTCTTGGCATTTTCTAGAAAGGGGTGGTAAAGGTGGAAGGAATAAAGCCAGGGATTAGGGAGTCTGGAGTTCTTGTATTTTGTAAACATCTTCAGATGATGTCCCAATACTGTCCTAATGGCTACATCAGGAGTTTCCTATGGGGGACTTAAGTAAAGTTATAGACTCTTCAAAATTCAGCCTTGAAAAAATACAAAATTAGGGTGAGAAAGGGCAAAGCTTAGAGGAACTTAATGTTTCTTATGAAGGGTTGTGTGATTCCAAAGCAAAGCCACAAAAATCTCTTTAGATTAGCTGCTATCTATGGGTTACTAATGTCTGTCAGTCTGTCTAACATTCCTTTCCTTTTATCTTCAGTATTGGGTTTCCTTTACTTCAGTATGGGATTGAGGTTTGTTTTTCTTATCATACCCTCATAACAATTAATTGTTGAACATGTTCTTTACTATAAATATTGTTCCTGTAGCTCTACTGCTTTTAAAGGCAAGGGTTTGTGATAGACAATCAGAATCCAAGTGATGGACTCTTTCTTTTGCAGTTCTTGAGAATTTTTTTCCTTGTTATATGTCTCTGCCTGATCATCTCTGTAATTAATGTCTGTACTTATTAAAAGTTTATTACCAGAACACTCATATATTACAGCCACAGTTCTGCCTTGTTGCCTTGGTAGTCCTTCCATTGCATTTTATTTTTTGAAATGGGACATGCATGATATCCTGTGTGTGCTTACTCTGAAAAAATATTTCAAAGAGAAGAGAGAAAAAACATTATGTATTTGCTTTCATTTGTTAAAATGGAACTACAAACAAAAGTGAAAAAGTGTAATTTGGTATGAGAATATTGTTAAATCTCACAAAAACATTGATATATCATTTGTGTGTTTGTACAAAAGGGAATTAAATTAGTCTGACATACATTTCTTTTGCTCAAAAAATCCAGCAATATTGGGATCAAAAGTTTAAAATTCAGCCCTTATCCACAGCTCAGATGAGTTTTCTTATTGGCCATAGTACTGGCTGGATGAGGCTTAGTCAGGCTCTTTTTTAATTGTAATTGATTTCTTTTCCAGCCAAAAAGAGGGAACTTAATTGTTTTTGTAAATAAATATTACCTTGTTGATTTGAGTCCGTAAATTCTCTGCAGGAAACTGATATTTTAGAAATCAGTATAATTAATCTGGGGAACTGGAGAGCTATGCTCTAGTTCCAAGCTCCAGACTCTGATGCCATATTATACAGCATCAAAGGCTGGTGACCAACATCTTCTGTGCTGTGATGATACTGATTACACAAGCAAATTCATTTATTCCTTAAATATTTTTATTTATTTTCTATAACCCAAGCCCAAATTTTCAGTTAGTCATATAGTGTTCATATTTGTTGCAGTCAGATTTCTCTGGAAAATGATACATCTCCTTGCTGTCCTGGCTTTCTGTTGCTGTACTGCCATCACTTTGTTTTGTATTTGGGTGTAGTATACACAAACCATATTTATTTTTTCAAATATTTATGTAAATATGTAAATATTTACATATATTTATGGTATAAATTACCAAAGGCTTTCTTCTCAAATAAGCAGAATTATTTACATTAACTGACAATCTGCTTGTTAATTTCAAAATATTATGCTGTGCATAATATTTATTGTGGTTTCCTGCTTTGGAAGCCATCATATAAGGAAGATGACTTATTCAGAGTTGTGCTTTGGTACGGATTGCACTGTTCACTTCAGCAAAGTAGTAATTCATCAAACTGACTAGAAACAACAGGTTTCACAGCACCTTAAAGTGTGGACAATGACAGGTTGTATCTTAGATGTGTTGGTCTGACTTTAGTGTGTATAAGAAATCCTAAGATTCCCATGTGAAGTTCATGAAAAAAATCTTTCTTTGGTGAAATGTGGCTATTAGAGTATGCAAAAAGATACAATTAAGCTAAAAATATAATAGCAGCTGTTTAATTTAGCCACCTGAAATCTTGAGAATAACCCATTTTCTATCCTCTGGCCAGGGTACTAAATGAGGCATGCTCAGTAATTACTGAATTATGCCTTTCAGCAGGGGAAAAGCAACATGGGTGCTAGTCTTTTGTTATTTTACATTCACCCCCATTAGTGTTACTTGCTGTACCTAATAGGCTGATAAATGGGGTATTGCAACTGTCAGTGGCTAAATGGCACTTAATATTCCATTTTGAAGTTCGGGAAATCAGAAGTAGGAGGAGAGGCTTTTGATGGCCATTTGCTCAGTGACACAGACTTATAATCAAGTAAATTGATGTTGAAGGTTCAATTACGTGGATCTTACCACAAAATGGAGCTGTAAATTTGTACAGTTGATGCAATGGGCTTTGACAATATAACCCCTCACCTTGTTAAGATTGCTGCCAAAAAGACTACTAAAAATCAGAAGTAGACCTCAGTCTCTCATTCTGCAGCATTGCTTCAGTATAGGTAATGAAAAGAAGAGGGTTTGGAGCAGAGTGCTGCACTTTATTGCAAAATATAGCAGGCCACTAAAGAAGTTCTGAGGTGACAGTTCCTACTTTGGGGGGCTCAAAAGGCTGTTAGCAGGCACCTTTGCTCAGGAAAGGAAAAGGATAACATCTTGAAATATTCACACAAATGGCTCCTGTGGACTGCTCTTAGACAACTAATCTGAAGTTGTTAAAGCCCATACACATTGAATAAATCAATTGTAACTTAACAGTTGTTACCCCTAAGTATAGTTTTCTCTTTGTAGCAGCCTAGCTAATACAATGGACACAAGAAACAGCAAATCCAGCAAATTTTTCTGTTTGGTCAGAAGAAAAAGCCACTCTGAAGAAAAGAAATTCAGATCCAGGCAAGGAGAGCTTGCACAGCTGGATCTGGATGAGAGTCTGGGTTTTAAACAAATTTCAGACTTGTTTCTATTTGGACAGCTGTTTCTGACCTTTTCTTATTCTCCCACATAGGAACATACTGTCCAATGATTCATGAGGAAAAGGTGCTGTAGCGAGCGGCTTAACAGTAGGCAGAGAGTGACCAGTGTAATGTACAGGCTGAGATTTTTAAGTCTGAGAGAAGCAGCTTGGCCTCTGCTGATTCACTGAAGTTCTCCTCTTGGGCTGTGACCTCTTTTCTGGCCCAAACATAATCACAGGTTTAGGTGGGTTCCAAGTCTCTGTGCCCACCTTACCACTAGACCTCTCTCTTGGTCTGAATTTCTCAAGTGTTTTGAGACCCACCTTCTCTGCAGCCTTACCATCTGGAATAGCTTCACTGTGGCTCTCTGCCTCATTGACTCTCTTCTTCATTTCAAATCTCAGTTGACCATTTATCTTTTCTACCTTGCCAGTTTCTTTTAATTTCCCTGTCCATCTGCTTCATCTATTTAACTCGGTGAAGGCTTTTAGATTACATTTTTTATAGTAGATGCATGGGGAAATGGTAGTGTATTATATATGAACAACTTCCTCAGCTTGAGCAAGCATGTTGGTAGCATTGGCTGCAAAATCCTACATCTCCACTATGTGCTCAGTGTTGCACTTCAAAAAAGTTAGAGGGGGATGTTGAGCTTGTGCTGACAGCCAAAAGAAAAAAAATAACTGCTTTCCTAGGGCTGCAGCAAGTAGAGCAGATGGTATTTTCCCCCACTTCACATCACTCTCTGTCCTTTCCTTCCTCATGCCCCATTGTTCATTTTTCACACTTCTCTGTCGCTTTGGTTTGGATTCAACACCCACTGAAGTCAATGGAGAGTCTCCCACTGACTTTATTTGGCTTTGCCTCCTGCTCCCTGCCATCTCCCCTCCCTCCAGCTATGCCTGGACTCAAATTCCAGCACCGACCTCTCAACAGTTCAGATCCTGTCTGTGCATCATCTCTCCTCTCATTTCCGCACTTTGCCAAGAGCCTTAGCAGAGCAGGGGTGGGAGAAAGCTGTGTGGAAGGGATACTGCTTGGGTCAGTAGCTCAAAAGAAAACCCGTGAGAAGTTTTTGGTTCGGATTACTCTGAATCAACATATTTTCTAGTTTTTTCCCTCACTTAGCCAGAAAATAAAACAAGAACATAATCTTGCATTAAATATTGTGGGAATGAAAGTGAAATGTTTTGTTTTACTTGGGTTTTAGTTTTTAATTAAAATGAAAAATCATGTCAAAACAGAAGTTAAGCCTCCCTCTTTTGGAAATATCATAGTAAAATATTCCATCTTCCAGGAAATAAGGTAGGCAGTTTTCCATAAATCTTTTTTTTTCCCACATCATTGGTTATGTTAATAACCCCAAAACATATTTTTCTTTTGTGGTGAATTAATTACTCAGTTATTTGATGCTATTTCCTCTCATGGTTTTTCTCTGTATTCCAAAACACTAGCTGCCCCCTTTCTCACTGACATCCTTCCCAATCATCCATTTCTTTTGTAGATGTGAAAACAAAAAAAGAAAAGACAGGATTGCTGCTGCTCTGCCATGGAATTTTATTTTCAGACAAGGTGCTTATTCCCTTGATATTTCAGTCCAGTACAGGACTGGAACAATTGCTATAGCATTCTCTAAATAATGCTTCCTGCACCCCATTGCCCTTGAGACCACCATTGTGTGATCTCCTACAGAGCATCTCATGTCAGTAATGAATTTCACCAAATTTTCTGTGATATTCTCCCATAACAAGAAACCAAGTTCTGTGCTCTTTTTCTGAAGGTTCTGTTTCTAAGGACACAACAATTACCCCAATGAAGTCAAATGAAAATTTCCATCAACTTCATGTAGTCACAATGGTTGCTTGTACATCAAACAACCTCTGTGACTTTGCTCTTAAATCACTCCAGGAACAAAAAAAAAAAAAATTGCAATAATGTTATGATTATCATAAGTACCTCAAAAGCAACTCTGTACTTTTCTAGACCTGGGAAATGGTGTGAGTTTTAATTGACATTCCTAGGAGTTGTGAGAATTCTCAGCAACTTGCAGGGTTTAGCCCTAATAGTATTTACAGTAATTAAGCACACTAATTAAATAACAAAACAACTAATGACAAATTGATTCAATGCCAAATCAAGGAGTCAAATAAATGCTTAATTAAAGATGCTACTAAAATCCCCTTCAGCCTTTACAGTCACTCCCTAGGGCTAAAGATGACTTTCTCCCTCAGAAATCTTTATAGCCCTTTACAACACCCAGTCTCTAGGGTCACTGCTTTTTTTAACCTCTGGATTAAATGCTTGTTAGCTAAGCACTGTATAAACCCATTTAAAAACTATCAAAATGATTAAGTTGGATCCAGAACACTCTGTGTCTTCCAGATATGACACACCATGACATTCCATCTGCATGGATGTTCCCTTTCACTAGAGTATGCAAGGCTGTGTCTAACTGAGCACCTGGGCAGTAGGACAAGTGCCTGACCATCAGAGTCCTTAAGCCAATGGCACAAACCACTGCTTAAATTGAGACTGACTACCTTGTAGAGCCAAAGCCAAAATAAAAAAGAGCTCAACTATAATGCAGCTCAGTTTAGGCAGAGTGAGACAGCTGTTTTCTAATTTATTATTGATCCTGTTAAGCTCTGTTATTTATCACCAAAGTAAAGCCTAGTAATAAAAATATATTTTAAAAAATAAATATGTTGGAGAATAGAGAATACCACTGCTGTAAAAAAAAAAAAAAAAAACAACAAAAAAAAAAAACCAAACTGTTAAGCAGCACTCAGAGAGAAGGGAGTTCTTTAAGTTAGTATTCAATGTTTCTTTCGTGTGCCAGGAATCTCTGTCACCCGGGCAGATAGCCACATTAGATATTTTTCTCCTTATCTGACCTTGGAGCTTTTTACTTTTTGTGTCAATAATGATTAAACAAATGCTTATGGGAGTGGAAAATGATGAGCCATTTCCCAGCCTCTGTAGAAGGTTTGCAGAAGAACTTTGGAGCAGACAGATCACTTGGTAGCCAATGTATGGTGCACAGCAGCCCTTTCCGCTTTTATCTGTGATGCTGTTTTGTAATGGGATTGCTGTCTTTGGCATTGCTAGCAGTTAGTCTCGAAGTTCTCCTTTCTCCCTCTGATGTTACACCATTTCACCGGATCTCATCTAACAAGCCAGTGTGATTTCAGATAATACTGCATGTGTTTGACTTCAGAAGAAGCTCTGAGCCCAGCTTGGGTATCTCTTATCACCTTTGGTACTACCCAGCTCTGAATCTGGGGCAGATGGAAGTAAACGGGATGTTAGTGAGATGGAAGGAATTCCTCATGCTTGTGTGAACTGCCTTTATCTCTGTGGTATTTGCTTATAAAAGAAAGCAGGTTGTGCAGCCTATGAGGAAATTATTACACTGATCTGAGTCATATAATTTGGATTCTCTTGGAAATATATGCCACATTTAGTTGTGGGGGAGGGTGAAGACTGGTAATTGAGAAAGAGCTCATTCACATGCAGGTGCCGCTTGCAGTGTGCTAAATTACCTGTTGGATACCTGAGTACTTGCAAATAACTTGCATTTATCCCTCTGGAAACCCAAGAGAAAATGCTTACATAGCTGGCAAGTTAAGAACTATGAAAACATATGAACATAAGGGGCTTAAGACAGAAGTGGCAAAACAAAACACAAAACTCTGAAGTGTGAAAAGAATAGAATTAGAATTAAGAGCCTTAACTGAAACACACTTGCTCTAGCCACTGATCTTTCTACACTGCACCACTCTACATCTTCCAATTATGTCCACATGCTGCTTTCCATAAGAAGAAAGAAAAAATCCAATCTTCCAGGCAACAGTGTTTGAAATGATTCATCACATCCTGTAATAGTGTACTACAGTGTCAGATTGGTGTTATGCTAAGTCACGTTCTGACCCATCAAAGTCACTTTTGTTTCCTCGGCCTTGTTTCTTCTGGCCTCTAAAATATCTGCTCTTTCTTTGTTTATATCTTCAGTAACTTTAGTTGGCTGCTCGTTTGTGTCATACTGGCATTTGCATTTCCCACTGTCATCCTTCAGCACTTACTACAGGATCAGGGTTTGGATTAGGATTTTTAGTCACTATATTAGCTCTGTATTTTTCAGACTTTATGAAGGGACCAAAATCTTCTCCAGTAATTTTTAAACTCTGAGAAACTCTTCAGAGAAAGTATGATACTTATGCCTAGAGTCTTTTATTGTTTATAGCCTTAGACCATTGTGACTGCAGCAGCAGGACTGTAGAGCATTTTAAAACCCTCTTATTATTATTAAAGACACCATGAAAGACTGAGAACAAAAACAGAGCTCTGAGTCATGGTTTGTATGTGCTAATATATATAATTAACTTAATTTCTCTCAAAGTTTGTAAAGTAAAAGAACAACAGCGGCAGGTCTTTGCCAGAAATGTGTTTGCCAGAAAAGAAACATGGGGATCATTGAAAAGCTCAAATGCAAGGGATTCTTCTGGAGTGCTATGTCTCTGTCTGTAGGAGTTTTGTCCTTGGTCGTTTGAGATACAATTCTGCAGAGTGAAATGGGGAGTTCAAAGCCAAACAGAGACAAAGCTGATGAAAACAGAGCATTTGCTAATATTTGTCTCTGTGTGTGTCTCTCTCTCTCTCTCTGTCCTTTGTTATTGCTGCTGATGACAATAGTGATGTCTGTTGAGGTACAAGCAGCTTCATTCACATCCCTGGAGTGAAAGGGCCTTCATTTCTTTACACAGCCTCGGGAGAAGCTGAAATACAATTCCAAATCCTCAGTCTTTGAGCAATTATCTGAATTGTTTTCAATATCATGCAGTATTTCCATGGCTAGCTTGAGGAACTGTTCTGTTATCACTCCAGGAAGTAGCCTAGAAGGGAAATGCTGCGCTGTAATACACAAGATGCTGTCTGGCATAGCTGTACTGAGATGAAAAAGGGGGGAAAAATCACTGTACAGTTCAACAGTGCTTTAAAGAAGCAAAATGATTTCAATCTGAGCAAAATGTCATGGTTGTTCCCAGAAGTGTCACAACACAGGAGCATGGGAGTACAAGATAAAGCTCTGCTGAAAATTGTTATGTCTTTTGATAGCTTTAGTCAGCTGTGGCAGGGAAAACAAAGGCATTTCTTGCTGTGCTGCAGAAATGTGTAGTGGGCAGTAATAAAGGAAAAAATCTAAGAAGTCACACTGACATAGCAATGCAATGCAAATTTCATTGGTTTCAGTAAAAGCATAACGAATTCTTTGTATCCTATAATAATTTCAGTTATTCTTTTAATGGCAATAAGTCAAGATTCTTCTGTTGAAGAATAAGTTGCAATAGTTTGAAAGGTGGAAAATTTGTCATCACTGCATAAGAATATGAAATTTGTCAAAAAAAGAAAAAAGTTCTTTAGTTTCAAAAACATTGGAATTAATGGCATAGAATAGCTAAATATTTTACTGGAAAAAGAAGTAAGAGGTTGAGAAGGACATATTCAACAAATGCAGGTGTGCAGCCATTATTTTCATAAAAGATGTAATTTTGATTTGCAAAATTCAGAATATCTGGAAAACATTACTTTAAAAAGAGGAGACACAGATTAGTACTAAAAATCTAAATTGAATACATCTACAAAGAAAATGGTTAAAATGCCTTGAACAGGGGCAGGGGAAATTTGCCAGGAGACTTTTCCTAGTCTGATTTCTCAAGGATGTGTCACGGAGTTGTACTGTTTAATGTTAGTGTGTAAGTTGATAGAACATTTGTTAGAACTAATGTTAGGGCTTTGCAAGGTCTGATAGTGTGAAAAGTTTGCTGGTGGCACAGTACAAAAGATATCAGTAGAGGGAAGAAAGTGGGTATTTTTCAGGAATAACCAAGTGACCTAGGTGATAATCATCAAAGCAAAGGTTAGAAAGTCAGTAGTGTATAAGCAGAATTTATCCTTCATCGTGGGCACTTGCTCCTTGGTCAGGAATTGAGGAGAAGGGTGTGCATCTAGCAGTTGCTCATAGAGAAATTAGGAGCTGTTCCTACCATGAGGCCATTAAAAAGGCAAAAGCAATTCTAAAATACTTTAGACAAGCCATTTTCATGAGAACTAGTAATGCCAGGGAATGGTTCATCTGGGACACTCTGCGTGTCATTCTGTGTATCTGCATACTGGAAAAAAAAAGAATTTAATCTTAATTAAAGAAGGAGATCAGAATAGCGAATAAAAATAATGTAATATTTTTATGTGAATTGAGAAACCAGGTACTAAAACACATTTAAAGTTAGAAAAAAAAGAGGTCACAAGAAAAATGCCTATAAATTGTCATTTAATAAAAATATGAAGTTTAAAATTCATAACAATTGAGTTCCAGATTGTCCCCCTATCGAAAGATAAAAAACCAAATTGTATTGTTAAGGTGAAGTTTTAATTAGCTCTAATCAGTTTATTAATGGGTTGGAGTCATCAACAGATGCTTGGCCTAGATGGAAATTGTGGGTGTATCTATTGTACCGTTTTAGTTGGAAGCAGAAATGCACTTTTTTTGAAGTGGGCTCTGCAGCATCCCTGTGGCTGTGCTTTGTCTCAGTAGAGCAGTCTCACTCTGCACTGTTTCCTTCCAGCTGAGGCTGATCTGGAGCTGCATTTGGTGCTGCATCTGCTGGTGGCTTCTCAGTTGACAGAAGCAGACTAGAGCTGCTAGGAATTAAAATCCTGGGAAGTGCATATGCTATGGATGTCAGGCTCTTAGCACAGCTGTCACTGTCTCTGTCTGCTACTGCTCCTGTAACTTGACTGAAAAGGAAAATGCTGAGTTTGATTCAGTTTCTGTTGGATTTCTTACTCATAGTTCAGGAAGCCAAAACCAAAAATCTATCTTAATGCCAAAAAAATTATTTTGGCATTTGTATATATGATATTAGTGGTTTATTGGTGTTTGAAGAGTAGTACTAAAGTCCTTAATGCTTTCTAGGAAGAATTGTCTTTATATATATTTATACACACACAGTGCATACAGATATACACACATTTACATGCAAAGCAGAGTTCTTTGTTACACTATGATGTCATGAAAGAACAGACCATTCATGTAGTCTTATTTTTAACTTTTTCTTTTGCTTACAGTGCTTACTGCATGCCAGTGTACTACATCAATTACAGGGACTTAGCCCTCATTTGCTACGTTAAGAGAAAACAACCAATAGAGTCTTGGACCCCAATTAGCTTATTGACTTCCAGAATAAAATACCCTGCTTAATTATTTTTAGTTTAGTTAATTATTCAATAGTTGGAAAGGTGGAAAATTTATCAAGGCATAAGAATATGAAGATTTAATTTTGTCAATAAGGAAGAAAAAAGAAGATCTTTAGTTTCAAAAATATTTTGAATAATGGCATAGAATAGCTAAATTTTTTGCTGGAAAAAGGAGAAATAAGAGGTTGAGAAAGACCTATTCAAGAAATGCATAATTAAAGCAAAATTTGGCTTGCTATGGACACCACAGAGATAAAGAAAATCACCTTACACATATGTATAGCATGAATGTGCTAGGTGACATGGGGTGCCTGGTCACATGATCTGCACTTAATATCTCAGTGTTCTTATGTTCCAAGGTACACTCAGTAATTGTAAAAATAGTGATTTATTTAGCTAGATAAGATGTGAGGTTGCTAATGTTCAGTAAGTATTTTGCTGCTGATGCATGAGAATGCAGGGAGGCTGCAAAATGTGAGAAGTCTGTGAGAGGCTGGTGTATACATCCAGTAAAATTTCACTCTTCAAAATTTAACTGCCATGTGACGCCTTTTCTAGATGAGGAGCACTGTGCAAGCTTTCCCACTCCTAGGTCAGTGCTGTTAATAGTGGGATGGTGCAACAAGCTCTAAACAGGGGCACCCAGAGCCGGGGGAGACCAGCTGCAGGGTTCTACTTGGCATCAACCCATTGCAGAGCTTCTGTTCCTCCAACTCTCTTGCTGGGCCTGCTTTCTGCAAACTCCTCAGGCTGACTGGCTCCCTGAACCCATCATGGGTGGGAGGATGGGATCCCACCCATCATCATCTTTGTTACCACTGAACAAACAGCTTCTGCAAAGTGAAGCCTTGCAGGATCATGTAGCTGAATACACAAGTGCTCTTGGTGGCACAAAATCTTTCTTATGGGATTTTATTCAATATAGGCAGACAAGTAAATTGAAGTACTTGGGCAGCTAGACAATTTATCCCCTGCAATGTCTATAATTCCTTCTAAGAGGAGCCTTGTGTTTCTGTCAACAATTGATTTTAAGCATTATTTCTGTCTTGAAGATTATCAGACTTCACGCTTCTTCTGGGAAGAAGTCAGTAACACAGGCAACCACAGACGACTTCTATTTCTACTAAAACTTTCCTGGCTCATTCAGATACTGTTCAGTTCTGTTAGGGTTGTTGTTGTTTTGTCTTTTTTCAAAGAATCAAGAGTCTGTCACATTTAATTCCCTTGCTTTCAACTCTGATGTGTTAAAAGTGCTCTGAGTTTGAAGGCATATGGTCAGTGCTGTGTTGTGCTATTTTTAATTCTTCTGTTTCTACTTTTGGGCTATTTCATACTTTTGTGATGGGCAAATAATTTGCTGAGGATTGCTGAATATTGCAATGGTAAACCGCATTCAGTCTCCCAAATATTTCCAGTATTAATTGCAATGAAAGGTCATTGCAATTGCTCTGAAATCTGTCAGAGCACCCAGAGCTCAAATCAAGCTCTGACAGACTTGAGGACAGTGGCTTGCACTGCAGCACCAAGGCACGCTCTGTGTTACTGACCAAGGTTGCTGGAAGGTCATTAACAGACTTCATAAAATCACCAGTGTTTCCTTTCTTTTCTCACCTTCAGGCAAGATGGTAATTGGCTTTTCTCTGCTATTTGCAGGTGAGAGAGTCCTGTGATAAGGAGACATTTTGTTGTATAGGGCACCATTTAAAGTGGACAGTCTGATACCACCACATGACAGGGTCAAGAGTGACTTTATTTTAGAGCTTCGATTCAGAGACAGGTTATGCTCACAAGGGAAGGGGGATAAATGAGTCATTTTGAATCCTGAAGAGTGTTCTAGCAAGACACTGACTGAATATAAGCTTCATTCATGCATCCTCTGTAAATCAGTCACAGAGTTACAGAGGATGGCAGGGCTTGGAAATTGCAGGATTTAATAAATGCTTCTAGTATTTAAGGAATTGTTTTCCCCTTTGTCAAATTAGCATTCTACACTCATGCACTACATTTTGGTGCTTTAGCAGCATTTTGGAGGCTTTGTAAGTGCTTTGAATTGTTGATTTGATAAGAACTGTGTGTTTGCTCCTCAGAATTACTCCTCAGTGTGGTAAGCACTTATAACAACAAAATAAGAAGAGATACTGTTTGTGGCTGAAGACAATTCTCATTACTAAAGCACACTGCCCAAATGTATCCGTTAGCTAGATTTGACTCAACCAAAGAATGACAGTTGTGTCCTGCCAGAATTCCTCTCTGTGGTTCTTAACTCCAGGCTCTAATGTTGATCTTACCTGCATTCATAGTTGCTGAAGCATGTAGATAGATGTAGAGAAGGGTTGAAGATCTTAGGTTATGCTCTGTTTTCATCCTCAACCAGATGAAGCGTCTTTTTCACAGCTTGTCCTTGAACGAAGAATTATCTGTCATAAAATCAGTATTGGGGGGAATATTGCTGTTCCTTACCTCCTAGCAGTAGGGACATCTTCTCCTAGAGAAGATCTTCTCCTAGAGAAGAGACATCTTCTCTTTGTCTGTTTCAAAACCAGTATGAACCAGCAAACCACCTCTGAGACTAGTCTACAGCAGCTTTAAAAGTTCCATGTAACTTTATTGTTCTTTGACAAATTCCACTAAATCAGTTCAAATGCACAATCACTTCAGATATTCAAAAACTACACCTAGAAAGTGATAGGTACCAACTTATGATTGTGCAGACAATTTCTGAAAATAATTTAAATCAAACACATTTCAAATGCTCCCCAGCACATTTTGTAACTGCTTAGATTTACTGAAATAGCAAGAAATAAAACTTTTCTTATCATATCTGTTTCCAACACACTCTTCAAAAAATTTGCATACAACATAAAATAAAAATCTATCGATATAATGTCCATGTTAGGACAGGCTAGAATTGTTATATATATTGTTCCTTGATAGCCTTCCCTTGGGCCTTTTCCCTGCACAGACATGCACAAAAGCATCCCTGACATGGTAAGTTTTTAGTGTAAATGGAAAAAATGCTGGTTTCAGACTTGTGTGTGCACCAGGCCAATTATGGAGAGACACCTTATCCGCAACTTGTGCATACAGAAAGGGTATATGGATCTCTCCAGGTGTAAAGAGAACTTTAATGGAGCAGCCAAAGGGAGAAAGGAAGGCAAAGCCTGGAAACAGAGGAAGAGCTTGAGCTAATTTGTTTACTTACCTCCTTATTTATAGGGATATAAGTTTACATAAAACAGCCAAATACTGGGAGGAGCCAAAACTGAACTTAAATCACTGCTGAAGAAGCATTTCCAATCTTGAAACTTTCAATGAGTCTCTAACTGCATAGCATGGGTGTACAGAATTTTTTCATCTGATAAATGAAGCAACTGATGGTGTCAATAAAAACACTTTGGTCCATCTCTGTGAAGATTCTCAACATCATACTGGGTTCTGGTTTACTGCTTACTGTTCTTTCATCTGTTATATAAACAAGTAGTCAAAGACATAGCAAACTGTGACATCCTCCCTTACAAAGATAAATAAGGATCAATCTTTTCTGACATTTTGCCTAAAAAAAAAAGCTACAAACAAGGCAGAAAAAGAAAGTAAACAAAAATGTTTTCCAAAGAGAGAATAGGAAATAGGGAACAACTGTCTGGAAAGATATATGTTCCTCATGAAAAAAAAAACCAACAAAAAACAACAACAACAAAAAAGGCTGAAACTGACAGCTCTATTTGAAAGACATTGAAAATATTTATTTTCTTGTGACTTTCAACATATAATGTCCCAATTTTTATCCCCTCTGTTTAGCTGTCTGCTTTAAAACCAAAAATCATCTCAGTACCAGCATTCTGCATTAAAGCAGATGAATTCACAGATGATTTTTTTTTAAATTGGAAAATAAATTTCAAATCGTTAGTACTTCTTCCTCAAGTGATTGTTAATCAGCTTTTAGTTTGGTGTATATCTTGATAAATGTATGTTGAAATAGGATTAAAAATAACTTGTGAATATTAATTGATGAATTAAATTCCCAATTGAAAAACTTTTAAAATTTGGGAGAAAATGGTTGTGTGATTTAAAACTACCCTAGGTACTTTTCTGAATGCCCAACAAGAACTCATTTTATAAATCAGTTTGACCTTGTGAGAATTAAAATAATGTTTGTAATAATCTTTTATAAAGGAATTGCTCAGTAAATGCTGAAATTAATCTATCTGCATAGTACTCCTGTTTTTATCTGTTAATACTCTCTTTCCTTTTGGTTATGAATTCCTCATTTTCTACATTCTCTTAGGTCGTGTCCCAGTGATGAACTCATTTTCAAAAAGCTAAGTAGTAGCACACTACATTATTAAAATGATCATCCTTTTGAGGTAATCACCTAATGTATTTAATCAGTAAAGGTAGTGCATTGCATAATGGGAATTATCAAACTAATATTTCATGTGGCAAACGCTGGAGCATGCACATAGTTTTTTCTCACATAAGTAAATCCACACACATGCTAGGGGTTTGCAAAAGCTGACATTGTGTTGATGCCTTGTGAAGGCTGACCTAGAACAGAGGCTAGATAGAGTTAAAAACTAAAGTAGGTATTTATTAAAAGGCCTCAATGGATACACGTTGGGCAGCACAAGAGCCCAGCCAGGGCTACACCCAAGATGAACCCTAAATGGACGACCAGTCATGAGGTCTCCCACTTTTAATAGTTCTGGTCCATTAGCATATTGGAGTTAATTGTTCAATTGCAGCTTCAGATTATGAAGCTCCATCCTTCTTGTTTTCTCTCCATTGTTTATGCTCTTGGATCTGAAACTTGGCTCATTTGTCCTTGGTCCCCAGCTAGAGAAGGAATTGTTTTGTCTACCTGCTCTGTCAGGAGAGTTTACCATCCCCTAATATGAAGCTCAGAACTACACACTAAAGCAGCACAGAATCTGAAAAATATAAAAGCTAAAACCTGAGGCATCAATGTCACAGACCTTATCTTGGATTGAATTCCTGTAGATCTTGGACAAGGAGAGCATAGGAATCAGCAGGCAGGGTCAGTGGCTATTCGTTTTGGAACACTATGAAAGCATTGCTAACATGACTGAGCCTTGGGAGAAGGGATATCCAACCCATGAAAAAGCAGGAATTCAAATATCTTCTATTGTATCTAATTGCCAAAGTTCCCATCAGAATGATTTCGTATCAGTGACATTTAATTGTTTAATGGATCTTCTAAAGCAATGGGGTTTTTTGGCTTTTTTTTGTTTGTTTGTTTTTAATAAAAAATTAATAAATAAATTAGAAAGAGATGAATTCTGAAGAACTTTTCCCATATTTTTCTGTTTTTGTTATACCGAGATATTGCTTTTTTATAGAAAAATAATTTCAGCATCATCAAATTCCAAACTGAAAAGATATTTATGTCAACTTCCACTTTTAAGGTGAGAAAAGTATCTTTTGAGAAGTCCATGAAAATAAAACCCCATCATATCATGAAAGATACTGGCTTTATCTGTTACCTACCTAATCCTCAAAATGGCATAGAATGCCATGGAACTTGGAGATAAAAAATAAAATAATGATAAAGTGCTATTGACTAGATAAACCTGCTGCCTCCTTTGAACCAGAATTTAACGCAAATTTGTCTTGATCTCCAAGTTACACAACAAATAAATTTGCCAAGTATGCTTTCTTTTCTTCAATGTTTCAATTAACAGGTTTATATTTCAGCTAGATTTTTCAATAGAATAAGTATTCTGTCATAGAATGGGAGGAAATAAAATTTCAGTTATTTAAAAATATAAAATCAGAAGATTGTACAAGGCCCTTTTTCTAAACTTCGTGCTGGGGCCATTCAATTATGTAGTGTGCCCTGAAGACGCACATTAGCCCTGTAGTAGTAGTATGGAAAGATTATGGAAATACAGATTCTAAGTTAATGTCGTGCTTAAGAAAATCATGAACTTGGGACTCTGTTTGGTTGCCTGACCTCTCTCTCTCAAGCTTAAAGTTCTGTGTTCTCTATTTCAGCAGTTGTATTTTGGAACTGTGCAGAAAAAGGGAAGATTCTTTATTGTTTGGCACCCATGGAGCTTTGCTTTCCCTAGCTGAGTCGAGAGCTTCAAGGATCAAACTGCTGTTTCTGCACAAGTTGTGCAGGAGATAGGGGAAGAACAAAAGTCCCTTTGTACAACCATTAGTCACAATTTTATGTTTGTCAAATCCTCTGGAAGCTGAACCTGCTTTCCCATCTAGTATTGCTGCTCACATGTTTTTGATTATGTCTAGTCTCTGTTGAGAATTTTCAATGATCTGAAGGCATAATTTTCTGCTTCCTATGAACTACACTTTGTATAGTTGGAGGTAATGTGTTTTTATCACAGAAGAAAGTTGCATTTTGATGTTTCAGCCAGTTATCTGGGTTGTCTGCTCATTTCCCTCTTAATGGGGACAAAAATGAAGAGTCATTTATAGTTGTACCCTTGGGCTCTAGCAAATTCTGCCGTGAATTCTCCTTTGTTTGAATAGCAGATAATTTTTCAATTCAACGGATATCAGTGTCTTAAATATTGAGAGAAATTAGAAAGAAAAATGTAAAGGAAATTATTGTCTGACAATCTGATATTTTGATTAAGTTTTATACTTGTATTTGCAATTGATACTTGTGCTCAAGCCAGAGAAAATCCTGGGAGGTTGGTTAAATAAAGTTCTGACTTGAATCTCAGACAGAAATTGCACATGCTCAAAAAAAGCATCACCCAGTGTGTCTTACCTGAAGAGTGAATCCTATTTATAATGTCTGGTAACTTTGTATTTGGAAGACACAGAAAAATCCCATGAAGATGAATTAATATTTACTTATGTGTAAATGGAATTTTCCTTTTCATCTCTCTACATGTTTTTTTAAGCACAGCAGTAGTGGTATGCCATTTAATGTACATAAAGTAGTTATTCACATTTGTCTAGTTTGAAGAGGAACTGCCCCACAGCTGATCCATCCCAGACATGCCCTCTTGAAGTCTGGGATGCATAGAAGTACTTGATCTTGTCTTCCTATACTTAAACACAGGCTCAAAGCGTTTTTTTGTTGCTCAAGCACTTTTTGTAGTGTTTGACAGTAAGAATGCTGGGTTAGGATCGTTGTTTTTTGTGGATATCTGTTAATATTCTTTTTCCTTTTGGTTGTGAATTCCTCATTTTCCACATACTCTTAGTGTTACTTATCCTTATTACACAGATGGACAATAAAAGTCCATAACCTGGAGCTCCCCAATGAGTTTGTGACAATACCATTTTAAACTCTACTGGTAGCATTTGTGAGAAGATTTTTGCATATATTCCCCACATAATTGTAGCTTTTCGAAACTAACTCTTTAATTACATTACAGATGAAACATCCTGGATGGAATCCTGATTCCAATAAAAGCATTTATTTTCTTGATAACAAAATCACCCAGCCAATTTCTATGAGACCTGAAAGCCTGAAGCTGTAAATTAGTGTTAAATAACACTTGTGTGATGGGGAAGGAAAAATGTGAAAGAATTTGAGCTTCAAATTGGAGACTAACTTTAATGTTCTTTGGGGATAGCATCCAAAATTCTGTTCTCATGGTATGTTTTTCAGTAACTGCTTGGCACAGTATTTCTAGCATAAAATGCTGTTATGGATGACTTTCATAGGCTTTAGAAAATTGCATCTGTAGGAGAATTGTGCTGTTTTTCCTAGTCAAAACTAGGATGGAAAAACTCTAATTTACAGTTTGTGGGCTGCCTCTTTTTTTTACTTATTTTAGAAAATTGCTCTTAGCGTTTTGTGCAAAATCCTTAAGCTTCCATGAAATGCATCAAGCAACACTGTCTACCTCAGACCCTTCCTTTAAAGGAGGATGGTATTGTAATTGGTATTGATAGATGCTATTTCCATTCTTTTGCATTAAGCAAATCTAAATCCATACCATCAAAAAGAAGGCAATTAATAAGTTGCTTAGATCAGACTAAAACAAGCAATGGCAGAAGAAAATGTAATTTTCCAGCTTGTGTTTTCATTATTCATTTGGCGCTTGTTGTTAATAAAACATGGCAATACAGAACAAGGTAATACCACTCATAGAATGCTTTATTATCAAGTATCCTCTAGGCACTTCAAAATAACATCAAAAAGGAGACCAAAAGACAATAGTTCATCTGTATGAGAGGCTTAAAGCTTTTGTTTAAAATGTAATGAGTTGGGGTCCCACCAACTTCAAAAGAATTTTGTTTAGGGCTATGCCTCCCTCTTTCTTTTTTTGGTTTGTGTTTATTTTGCTTGCTGTACTTCACAGGAGGAATAGTTGCAGAAACAGCAGGGGGGAAATAGCTCTTGTACCCGTGATCTGCTGGGCACTGTTTGCAGAGCCCTGGAAAGAGGAGTTTAGTGGGAGTTCCATGACAGTCCATTGCGGTCGGCATGCAGGAAGGAGGCCTAGGTTGTCACTTAGTACACATTGTTTGTGGCTACTTCATTCCAGAGCTGCCCTAGATGGTGTATAATTTCACAAGAGGATACAGTTTCAGGGGGCCACCAAATCCAGCAATTCTGATAGATGGAAGGCAGCTGCAGGTCCAAGCACTGGTGAGACTGAGCATGAAATCCCAACAGGTACACTGAAGACAGGTGTCAAATACACATACACAGCAGGCCACACAGATGAGCTAAATATGCAGTATTCACACAGAAATGAGCTGTCCCAGCAGTCTCCTCCTGATCCCCATTCTGCTGATCAGAATTAAGAGCTGTTCCTTTAGCGGCCACACACAGGGACCTCAGTCCAGCTGCTGGCACTCAGACCTCCATGTATATGCAAGTACATAGATTAGGGATTTCTCTCATCCAGGAAAATAGAGTTTAAGACAGAAGTGACTGTGCAGATCAGGTGCAGGGCATAGCCAGACAAACGTGCTGACAAGCTTGTAAGTAACATGCTTATAAATAACTTCCTCTTTTTTGCTCTTATCCTCATTTTCTGCACTTGTTCTGTAATAAGTGCCGTCCTGCATCCCATAATGTGCCCCAAACCTCTCAGATCCTGAGGTGCTCTAGGCAGCCTCTCTCACACCTGTGGTACTGGGCTTCCCAGCTGGACTGCTGGCTGTCCTAGGAGGCCTTGGGGGGGGCGTGGGCAGGGGCTCTCCTGCAGAAGTTCCTCCCCTGCCAGGTTCCTCGCTTTATGTGCTGATGCTCCCCTGTGATGGCCCTGGGTGGTGCCAGAGCAGGGTTATTTACAGGTTCCACACCTCCATTT
This sequence comes from Melozone crissalis, assembly GCF_028551555.1. Lineage (NCBI taxonomy): Eukaryota > Metazoa > Chordata > Aves > Passeriformes > Passerellidae > Melozone > Melozone crissalis. The sequence continues at coordinate 45,011,404 of NW_026535784.1, read as the reverse complement.
GTAGCTCTGCTCCTTGCTACTGCTGCAGATGGGTTATTTCTCACACAGCCTAAAGCCAAGGAGCTTGTATTTTAGAGATTTATTGGTACTGAATAGGAACACAAATAAGGAGGCAGGGGAGCAGGCCCAAGGTGCCACCCAAATTCATACATCTGTATTAGCTGTACACAGTACAAAACTGCAGTCCAAGCTGTTCTGCATGTTAGAGCTCCAGGGTTAATGATGATGCTGCAAATGCTGTCACCACTGCAGCTCAGTTAAAATATACCTAAGCCCTGTTTAAATTAGCTGCAATCTTGCAAAAGTTGCTCACAATGATGGTTAAACTCATAAGTACTTAACTAATGCTGCTGGTGACCTTGAGTACTGATGCCCACTGACGTAGTAAGGCTGCTAAAATTTTCACTGAAGCTCGTTCTGTAATGTGACATCTCCACCATGTCAACTGGGGATAACTGCACTGGCTAATGCATTCATTTAGCCACAAATGACATGAAGTGATTTGTGGGTTAGCAAGGGCTTAGACCTCGTTTTTCATCACTCAGGGAAGCTAATATAGAGGCTTTGGCAAACTAATATCACAGAAAGGAAACATCACTGGAATAATTTTAAACATATTTTCATGGAACAGAAAGCATGGATAGATTTTCAAGTGACTTAGGTCCAGATTGCCAGTGTAATAAATTCTTAACAGTTAGCCAAATCACAATGGAAGATATAAACCACATTTTACTAGGCACAGGCATATTTAGTCAAAATATTGTTGACATGGGGACTGTAGTGTTTCAATAAATGAGATCAAAAGACAAAACACTTTCTATGTAACTAATGCCTCAGAAGAAGACAGAAGATTTTGCACCCCTTATGTCTCTTTTGCACCCCTTAATTACTCTTAGTCAATCTTAGCCAGAATTTTAAGCTGAGCTCTGCATTAGATGTATAAGAGAAATCTAATGGTAAGTGTGGAGGCTGACACTGTCATATGGTTTGGACAGGGGTAAAATGCTTAGCTGCTCTCTATGCTCTTTTTTTTAGCCAAAATTTCAAGTGCCAATGAGATCAACTGAGGGTACACAGCATAAGTGAACATAAAATGTACCAATGAATTAGTCAGAATGGACAGACCAGAGAATTTCACTAGTGCCTTTAGCTAAGAGCCTGTCAGAATTTTTTTATTCCAAATTTCCATTCCAGGGCCTTATTATATAAAATAACCTCTCTTGGGTAATTTATAAGATTTGATATAATTTTTTTTGACAATATACTTTCCATGAATACAAAAAGGAGAGAGAAAATTTGAGGTCACTTTGGTGCATGGGCAAACTTAGTTTACTTCATTATGTTTTCCATGACCAGCAGAAAACAGTGTGGATGAGACATGTCTAAAACTTAATGAAAAAGCTGCTTTGATTTGCTCTGGGACATAAGGGATTGAGCACATTTTGTCAGGTGAAGCCAAGGGATGAAAGTCAATATGACTCAGTTTTAGAGGAGTCATGGCTTTTCTGTCCTTCAATTTATCCACCTATAAAATGGAAATAATGGGGAATGGTAAAAATGGTAGTTTGTGGAGATTTAAAGAGTGTTTAGATAATGGTGTATAAAGTTTGTTGGATTGAAAATTGTAAGGATTTCCATTATGGCAGAAGTACTGCCTGTGGTGATGCTAGGCAAGGACCTTTTTGGCATTTACTAGCACTGTGTTCCCATAGGAGGCCTGAAGGAAAGGGTTCTTTTTCAAAGTCAACCATAAACCAGCTCAGAGCACGCTACTTATTTCTGAGTTTATCTACCCATTTGCTGGTGCCATCTTATCATTGAACAATTTCAAAAACATTTGTAAAAATAGGGGTGGAGCCCATTAAAAAATATCTCAGAAGCTTTGATACTTATGATGGGTGTCTCATCAGATGTGACAAATGCTTCCTTCATTACAAAACTTGTGATGTCCTTCTGTATAAAGGTCCTATGTCACTGGCCTCAGGAATTCAGCTTACAAGGTTTTCTTTGGATTAGTGTACTCAGACAGACCTCTTGTAAGCTGATAATGAAGCTGAATTAGTAGAAGAAAGTAACAAGTTTTTGGTGCACTTTTGTAAAGTGTTACTTGGGAAATAACTTTGTATTTATCTAGATTATGTAAGGCTGAAACAGGCCAGTCTCATGAATTGAAACAAAACATTTTGATAAGGTAACATTATGAATCAGCTTTCACCTTTTCATGAGATGGATGGGCAGTAGAAAAAGTGGAGAATGAGTTGTATTTATGATGCATGTTGCAGGGCAATTTCATCATATTATGCAGGACTTGAGACATGTAGTCAGAGCCAACCTTAAAAATAAGAGAAAAAATTCAGTTCTGAGCATTGCAAGTAATATTTCCAAACTCTAATTAAATATTTGTTCTCTCCTATCAGAATTTTGTATAATGTCCCACTAAATTAGTGTCTTTATAAGCCTTATTTTCCATCTTTCCTTGCTAATTAAGAAATTTTCCAATAAAAGCCTACTTTTATTTTGGCCAAGCTGAATGCAAATTTTCTGGAGCCTGCAGGCCAGAAGGCACTGCTCTGAGATGAGAAGGAAGCCAAAGTCTTGCACTGGCATTATCAGATTCAGGTACAAAGTCATTATCTTAGTTGAGCAAAGGGTAGTGGTTACTTTCCAAAACAAACAAAAAAATACCTTGGAAGGGACCAGCTTGAGAACAGATGCTGTCTAATGACATTGAGGATTCTAGATAAACTTCAGTGAAATTTATGTTACATAAAAATGTGTTGACTTGTGAGAATGAGAGTGACTAATACATGGTGCTTAATGATGAGGTTATTCAATATCCATGCCTGAATGTGACATTTCCCAGACCATGCTAGAAAGATGATCTATATGAACATTTCTCTGTGCACTCAGCAGAGGAGGGCACAGAGCCTGTTGTCTTCTTTTTTAAACTTTGTGCTCTAAAAGGAGAGTTTCCTGTTGCAGAAGAAACAGAGCTTCTCAAAATGGTTGTGCTTTCTTTCTTTATTCCTCTGTTAGCTACACTTGACTCTGTAGCTAGATTGATGGAGAATTGGCAAATATTTTAGAATCCTTAAATAATTAATTTGCACCCTAACCTCACTCAGGTTAGGTTCCTATTTATCAGTCCCAGAATTTCAAACTTTATCAGTCCCCTGAAGGGCAAGAAATTGTCCTTGTCAGCTTTTTTCATGAGTCCAGCCAGACCCTTCTACTCCCACACCTTTCTGCTGTGTTCAGATGGGGTTCTCCTTTGAAGTGTTTATTTTTGCACTGCATTTTCAATTCTTTCAGGCCCTAAGGTTTGTGTATTGGATCAGTCCAAACTGAAAGTTTTACATTTTTGCTTAACTGTAGGAGTGTTTTATATCTCACTGTGCCACGAGAAAAATTTTAAGCCCTAGCTCAGCTTTAACTTTGCAGCATTATCGACATTCTACCATAGATGAAGTTACTCAAATCCCCAAAGCACACTGTGAACTAAATTAGTGATTTGAAGTTCTCCTATTTAATGTTAAGTATCTTTACAATTTTGAAGGTACCAGTTGAATGCACTCCATAATAGCTTTTTGAGCCCAGTTCTTAATTTCTGCATATTATGAAATTTTCACCACATTTTTATCAATTGCTCCTTTTCTTTAGCTCAGCCACATAATAGAGTAGTTGAAATAGTTCACTAGCATGTAACCACTTTGCATTAAATGATACTAATGATAACACTTCACACTTATTAAGGAACCTTTTCTTTCCCTTCAAAGTCACAGGGCTCTACATATTAGATTCAAAGCCTGCTCCAAGTGGGCAATTGTTCCACATTGGGTCCTTAAGTTGCAGAACTTAATATGAATAACTTTACATACAATTTCTCAATATAATTCCATTTAAATGATTGTGTAATTCAGTGTAACTACATAAGGATGAGTATATAGCTGCTTCCCAATTACATAATAGTTACAGAGTAGTCAGTGTTATGGTTTAAAGTGTAATTGATTCTTAATTATTCCACTTTGGAAGAAAGGACACTGATTATAATTTCATTTGGGAGATGGAAATTACTCTGCAAAAGGAAAGAATCAGCCACGTAGATTACATGCTTATTTTCTCTTTGCAAAGTACTGTTGATACTTCTGTTTTTCCAGGCCAGGGTTGTAGAATACTACTGCATTTTGAAGTTGCAACACTATCCATATCAGAAATGGAGTTTCAGGGTTATTGCCTCATGTTTCTTTTTTTGTTTTTTTAATTTGATATGTGCTGATTTTCTATCCCAGAAGCAAACTGAAGATAAAGCAGTATTGTTAGGCAAGTTATTTCAGGACAAGTAACAATGTGCAGTTACAACAAATTAGCAGCCAGAGTTGAATCTTACCATTACAAACTCACTCAGCAAGCAGAATTGGGGTATCCATACTGCAGTTAATCAACTAATTGTGCAACCTTCTTGTCCTCCTCTCCCATGGGACGCTGCTCCTTTAGGCCTCAGGTCAGAGCTCACAGAGTACCCGAGGGAACAGCTACAGCAGAGTGTTGAAGATGGCTGGGCCACTGTATGAGTCAGGGCTTTTGCATTATTTGGCTTTTGATACAAGTGGAGAGTCAAGCACTGCACACCCACCTTTCCTGATAGTAGCTTCCTGCAGAAAGGCAGTTTTCCCATCATCATCATCACTACTTCATCTTCACATTGTGGGAGTTTTTCTTTCCATTGGCATGATAAAAGCAGCCTATGGGATACAATTATTCTCCATGGTGGAAGCTAGGTCAGTTCTGAGGATACCTTCTACAATAGTTAGACTAACATAAAAATATTTTCTGTTATTAGTCTACACTTATAGCAAAAATGTGCCTAGGCTATGCCTTTTGATATGCCATAGTTACTGTTATCAATAAGATTATTTAGCTATGGACGCTGTTCAGATTACAGGACATTTATTCAAATGAAAAATTTCATTCTTCTGTGCAGTCAAGTTTCTGTCTTTCTCTTACTTCCTCAACAGAAAATAATTCTAAAGGTCACCAGCACAAGGTTAACAAAAGAGAGTTGTCAGGTGAAACACTCCTCCATGGAAATGAAATACATTTAAACAATAAGTGAACATCCTCAAGGAGAAGTGGCCTTCATGGATGGTTGCCTAGTGATGAGATCATCTTGTGCAGGGCTGACTGATTGGCAGCTCAGATCTGGAAGGCTGTAAAAAAATCAGAGTTTTTTTCCAATTTGGGACAGGGAGCTGTGTAGGGAATGTTTTCCTCAGCTCAAAGTGAAAGAAACCTTCTGGGTGCTATGGGAATCCATTCCATCCACACACAGAACCTCCTGTAAGAACTCCCTGAAGCTGGTTGGGGCAGTAGTGGAGGGAGCCACTATGCCTAGAACTCTTGTCTTCATTTTTCTAGCTTTGCCATTTACATAAGTTTGGAGATTCATTGCAAAATTTGTTTCAGGCCACAGCTAACCCCTCACTGAAGCTTATGTAGAAATCGTGCTTCTGCTGCTTAAACACATGATTTACATTCATTTCTTCACACACAAACACATATGCATGAGAAAGACAGCAAGGTTAAGTAGAAGAGGAGGAAGAGGTCTGAAGTGATTTTTACTGTGGTGGGGAAGGGCAGGTTTTGGAGTTGGAGGCCTTGTTGTAGATGAAAGTGACTCTGTAATTAAGGTCCCATTGTGTTTGCCTATACATTGTGACCCAAATAGGAAAAGCATTAACTCCTGAATAATCAGGTGAGTTGTGTTCAGAGAAATGTGTGTGTTTTTCAGAGGATGGGAATTTGGCTAGTGTCCCAGCTCATAAAATAACCTGGAAAGTCTTCTGCATCCACTGACCATGGTGGTCGCTGCTCTGTTTATATTACCAGGAGTGAAAATGCTTCCATTTTCATTTGAAGGAGTGTCTAAGTCAAACACAAAGTTAAATGACCTGTGAAATATTACATGATATTTTATTTTGGGTTAAATGCAGATAAGATTTCTTCTCCTTTTCTTTTGAAAAAAAACCCCATATCCAAGCATTTTACTCCCATATCTAGGCATATCTAAGCATACTTCCCACAGTAAAGTCTACATCTTACATCTATATTTTGATGTTCTAGAATTACATTTACGATGATGTATTCAGCTTTATAGAAGAATCACAGAATGATTTGGCTTGGAAGGGACTGTCATAGATCTTTTAGTTTCACCCCCTTTACCATGGGCTGTCTTCACAGGAGAGGTGTTCTGCTCTTTGATCATTGTCATAATCCTCTTCTGAACCCACTCTTAACAAATCCATGTCCTTCTTACGCTCCTGAGCCCCAGAGCTCAGTACATCACTCCAGATGGTGTACTGAGAATCTTTGGTGAAATACTTTAGGAGCAAAGGTGCATCAGCCCTGTTTTGGAATTGTAGGTATTATGTGTTCCTGTGGCAGACCAGTCTGTAAAAACTGGTAATGACCCTGAATTCCAGTTAGAGAAATGCAGGCTGTTCAACAAATTTCACTGATGCCTTTTTAGCTCACATCTCTTTTGTTTTGTTTCTTTGTTACCTTAGCACCTTAAAAGGTACTACTGCTGGTAGTACACCAAAGAGCTTTCACCCATTCAAAGCATATCTCTGCTTTTTTTGCATGCAAAAAAATCACAGAATGAAGCAAAACCAACTTGCACAATGTCTGTCAAATTGTTTTGGTTGTACAAAAACTTTGTGAATTTTACTGGCAGATTTTAAAAAAAAAGCCAACCAAAACCAAGCAACAAAATGAAAACCAAAGATGGGGGGAAATGGCTCCACTTATGTAATCGAGACATAGAAATCTGATGCCCTGTCACATGAGATATGACTTTGTTTGCCCATGTGAAAGCTGGTGGAGTTGTCCCCTCTGATTTTCCAATGAAATTTCTGCTCAGTTCCTTACAGAGCCAGGTTCCAGTGCTCAACTTGCTCTCACCCACAGTGACTTAGCTTGCCCTTTTCCTGTCCTAATTCAGACTGCAGATGACTGCCGTTGCCCTCTCATCATGTCAGCTTGTCTCCTGCATTTTTTATCATGTTTTTGATTCCTGATGATGCTTTCTTCAAGATATCCTGATCACTTCCAACCTGATCTCGTCTGTCAGATCTGTGGTGATGGTATTAAATAGAGTGCCTGATGTGTGGTTGCTGATAACACACATTTATTGCTGTTGGTTCACCGGCATGTGTGAGGCTGGCAGTTTTCCATGGAGCAGGCAAATCAGGCTGTCTCACCATAGCAAGCTGGTGGTCATTCACCAGTGACAAATCTTGCCAGTAAGCAGTTGTCAAAAGAGGTGTGGCCTTCTAGAGAGAAAGAAGCCAAGGGCGTTGTGTGACGCAGAACATCCATGGATACAACAAGACTGCAGTGATTCTCTCTTATCATTCCTGTTGCATTAGAATCAGATCTGGAGAAAAAGGCTCTGGCTATCCTGAGCTATAAGGTGCTGTGACTTTGAAGGCCAGTACATTTCCAAGTTGTTGTCTAAACATAGAATACAAGGGAAATAGTTTTCTGTAGTTTCAAATTTCTTATTTAATTTTTCTGGCAGTGTAGCTAAGCCAGCTGTTGGACAGCAGTGCTGAGTTAGGCTTTTTGCCTGATACCCTCAAGTGGCAGAGAGACCATGAAAGGCAGAAAATGGACTTAGAGCAACTCACAGATGGGACTATCCCTGGAAAAGTATCAAACCCACCATTACTGCAGTTAGAACTTACTGTGGCTGCTTTTGTTGGCAAAATCAGCAGTGGATAAGAACTGTGGTGGGTCTCCTGCCTGTGTTACTGGTGTCACCCCAAGGGCAGTGCTCCCATGTCATACCTGTGCTGTGAGGACAGGCAGGGAAGGGGTTCTGCTTCTTGTTCTGTCATGTTAACGTGTAAGCTGTCAGTTGTCAGACAAATTGAAGGAATCAATGTCCTTTCATCCCAGAAACCTTGAAAAGGTATAAACAGTATAAAATCTCATCTTGTATCAGAAGAGTCATTCTTTTTCAAGCACATGTTCCAGAGCAGTCCTTTCATTTGGGAGTGATGTGTTCATTTTTGGGTAGGTGCCCAGACTACTTAAAATAATTTCATCCTTTATTTGCATTTTTATGCAATTTATTGTTTATCAAAATATTTTTTCATTCAGGTAAAAACAGAGGATAACAATCTGGACTTAAAATGAAGGAAGTCATACTTGGTAACTGTAATTTTATTTTTTGGTTTAGGCATTTATGAATCACACATAATAATTTATCCAGGACATAATCAGTACAATGCAGATATCTGCCACAACCTTTCAGATTGAACAATTTTTTACAGCTGCTTTGCACTCATGGTCACATATGTCAGTGCTTGTCTACTCCCTACACTGTACCAAATGGGCACATAGGCAAACAAATCCATATTTCAATATAAAAATGCAGAAGGGATTTTCCTTGAAAACTGTTCATATATTTCAGGCTTGTGGGTTTTTTTGAAAAAGCAACCCTGCTCAAATACCTTGTGTAGTGGGGAACTTGTGTACACAAAAGGAGTAATGAACTTTTCTTGCTCACATTGCTGCTGCAGAACCCCAGTTCCCTCCTGCTGGCAGCTCAAAGCCAGCTTGTGCATGCAAAGTACACATGGTGCTACATTACCTGTCTGTCAGCTGCAGCATAAGGTGCAGGGGTGCAGGGCAGTCAGCAAGTGGTTTTAAGCATTTTTCTATTCAGCGCTTCAGCAGGTGAGACTGGAAGGGTTTTCTGAGCTCTCAGGACATGCAGAGATGGGTCTCTCTGCAAGGCATATCTCCTGAGCATGGAGAGGGGAAGCCACTGGGGATCAGCCAGCGGTCTGAGAGCCCAAGCCGTTCATAGCTCATTGTGCAGCTGGGGAAAGGGTGAACACAAAAGGAGCCCTGTGCAACGGAAAGAGATTTAAATTTTAGGATAATATTTGTTTCCTAAGTCGTTGTGTTTAACTCCAGCTGGCAAGTAAGTGCCACTTACCATCTGCTTGCTCACTTTCCCTCACTGCTAGGGAGAAGAATTGGAAAGGAATGGAGACAGTAAGGACAGTTCAGAACAAAATCCTGGAGTTGTACTGCTTTTTGCTCTGTTCTGTTGTGGATGCTTTTTCTTTTCCTCTTTCAAGCAGATTTTAGCAGGAGAAATTCAAGCATGGCAGAATGTCTGCAAGAGCAAGTAGTGTAGCAGGGGCTGTAACTTCTGATGGTGTTTGTGTAAGTTTAAAAAATTCAGCTGTAGCATACTGTACATATCAGTAAGATATGAAGGGACTTTACTTCACCATCACAAGCTGCCAATTCTGCCTGTCATGTAATTCACAGTTTTTATGTGCTTTATCTCAATTAAGTTCCATCTCCAGAGCACATTGGTCTGCTGCATATTACTGCTCTTTAATGAAGCGATAGCTACATGGCATTTCCTTCTGATTCCAGCAAACACACAATAAGCAGAAGTCAAACATTCCCTTGACAAATTGTGTGAGCATGGCTCTCATTTCTATCCATGAAAGAAGCTGTTAAGCTAAGAGGAGAGAATGTCTAAGTTACTATATATCTCAGCTCTGAGACTGTTGGTCTTATCTGCTTTGCTGGTGGAATGATTCCAAATTCCAAAGGAATAGAGGAGCTCTTCTAGAACCCATAAAATACCAGGAGGAATAGGGATGGCACCTGACAGAACAGCTCATCCCAGGCCCTATGAAGAACCAGAAAGTGGCTCCTGCAGATAGTGCAGCCATTGTCCAGGGCAAGAGGATGAGGAGACTGGTGATCTGCTGGTAGTGCACACTCTGGCACTGGACATGAAGCTCAGGTTTGGTTGGAAGAAAGGTGACAGCATTAGAAACAAAGTTTCTAATAGACTTTTTCTTCTGCTGTTCTCTGCTACCAGCTCCTGATTCAAGCATATATTGTTTTCTTTCACTCTTCCAATGATGCTGAATGCTGATGAGCTAATACTTGGCTTAACACCAGCAAATAACTTCCTGATAATTAATTTGTTTTCTGTATACCTGACCTGAATTTCTTTCAGATAATTTGCAGGTTAGGTAACCCATCAGAATCAAACAATTTTAGGGGGTACCCAGGAGTACAATGAGTAATGGTTATTTTGAGTCTGTCTTCCCTCAGACTCTTTCTCGCTCTCTCTCAGCATTAGGGTTTCATTGCTATTATAGCACTTTGCATATAATTACCAACAGCTTTAGGTTATAATTATATTGTCATTTAGTACATTTGCAATGGGGAAAGAGTGAACAAAGCAGTGAATTAAATATGCAATGACTGTTGATGTTTTGTGCCTTTTGCTTTCTTAACAACTTCATTAATATTTTGCAATGTTTATGAGGAGCTACCTGGAAAAACAGCCAATGCATGTGTTTAAATGTGTCACAACTCTAGGAACTAAAAGGAAAAAAATAAACAGGATGAGCAGATACCCTTTAGAATTTAGAGGTTTTAATATGGACTTAAAAAATTACTGCAATCATTTGCATATTTATTGCACATGACATTTTCAAAAGCCGGCAGCAGTGGGCTAATGCTGCAGTAAGTGGTAGAACTCCTGTTGACCTGAGTAAGAGCAGATGTAAATAGGTACCATTCACTCAAGAAAATATCATGAGGTGGTCACTGTTTGTAAAATGGTTCACAAGTTAAAGCCCATCGAGTCTCTGCCTTTGTCCTTGAGATAAAAGCCAAACACACTCTGTTCAGTATTTTCTCTGCAGGTGATCAACATGAAATATAGTTGAACAAGTACATTTTGCCACCATGTAGATGGAACAATCTTATGGTTGTCTCTAAGAAATCTATAAAGGCTCCAGTTTACAAACAAACATGAGGCCAAACATCATACATGCTTGATAATATTGCATAATTGTGCATATGTGTAGACCTAAAAGTGCACTCAGTTGTATGTGGCTTTTGCTTTGTTAATTAATCATGCCACAGTACCAGGCTTAGCTGTTTCCCTCTCTCTGTACTCTAGCTAAAGAACACTGGCAGCAAGATATTATTGAATACATGAGACAGGATTGTAAGACATAAAATATACCAGAGCCATTGAAATCATCTGCTATAAACTCTCAGTGCCAAATAAGCTTGGTTAAAACACACTTGTCCTGACTAAATTAATTGAGCTTGTAGTTATCAATAAAGATGATAAGTATTTAGTAAAATAACTGGTGCTTGTGACATATTTCAAGTCAGTATGAGAGATTAGAATTTGACAGTGTGGATGAAGATGTTTCTAAAGATTGATCTTTCTAGTGATTTAGCTTCTAGATAGCATCTCTGTGTAGTACAAACAGGGATTTTGCAAGTGAAATACACATGTTGATTTGTGAGCAAAAGACAATTCACGGAGAAGTAGAATTTATTTCGTTTAGAGGACTTGCTTAGTTTAGAATTTGTTCAGTTTAGTAATAAGTAAATCAAGTAAGATTAATTAGTGGTAGAAGGCATCTACAATTTTTTAGTATGTACACATATTTGGGAATAAATGTTTTACAATGTAACTCTACATATCCTTGCCTAGAGCAGGCGAAGGTTTGAAGGTAACAGCAGCCAAATAAATAGAAACACTGGTTGATGTTTCTTAAATATTATAATAATGACTTTCTTCTCAAATGTTTCACACGAATACAAGAATATTAAAAGGAAAATGCATCACATCTTCTGTCTTTTCCTGGCCAGCTGGAAGAACTAGGAGTTGAGATCACTATGGCTAAGTAGGAATCATAGTATTTTGTTCTATGTAGAAGTCATAATACTCTCTTGGCAAAAAGAATATTTCCTTCCAGAAGATGGAATAAAACCATCTTTGAATTGGAAAGCCAAGCTGTCCAACATCAGAAAATGCCACAATTAAGTTTGCAAGCAGGTACTTCAAAATCATTCCACCAAGTCATTAACTGCCTAGGCTTTCTCAGTGCAAAAAGGCACAAGGATATTTTTTTTAAAGGAGAAAGTATTTGCTCCCATTTTTGAGAACTGCTGAAACAGTAAAAGCCAAGGAAGTGTCCTGCAAATTATAGGTCAGGTCAGTGAATTGAAATGTGTCAAAATTCTATGTGCAAATGAATATTGTAGTAAGAGAATCTCCCTCATTTTTTCATGCTTAACTGTCTTAAAGGATCTGGCCCAGGGACTTCAGCCTAAATGGCAACTTAAATTTCTAACATTTTATCACCATCAGAAAGATTGTTTGTCCCTGAGGTGGCAAACATCCTGCACAAGCTCTGGCAAATGCCAGCCTGCTAAGTGCTGGACCTGATGCCATAACCCTAGCAGGATCTCCAGTGCTGAGGTTGCTTTGTGAATCTTTTCTGGGAAACTTGAGGAAGTAAGATTTTCTGATTGGGTGGAGTCCCTGTGAAGATAATGATAACAAGCCACCAAGTAATGTACTGCTTAGAATAATATCAGAGTGTGATGGTCTGCAATTCAAAACTTACTACCTAAATTTGAAAGCTGGCTCTAGGTGTGAGTCTGAATACAAAATAAGCACCCAGAGCAAGGCTGAAAAATGCTTCTCTTGAAAATCTAGTTATAAAATTGTTCACACCTTTTCCTCTTTCTGGATCAATGAATACATAGTACTTTAATGTGATAAAAATTATTCTACGTTTCAAGATCACTGTTATTAATCAAAGCTTTGTTGACTTGGATTTTTTTTAACAGAAAGGTGAATGAACCCAAAGTTTATGAGCTATGTTCTTCTCATGAACAGAGATTAGGCAAGTAATTATCTTATGACCACTCTTTACCAGCTAAAAGGCAAATGATATGAGTTTTCATATTTCAAATTTTATGTATAAGCCACAAAATTCATTGAGAGCTGCAATATTCTGCCAGCATGGTCCTTTAGTAAACAAGCTTTCAGAAAAACTGTGATAAATAAAGTATCTGATAGATAAATGAATGCCATGAAAGCTAATGCTCTGCTTAATGGATGCACAACTTCACCAGCATCCACTAATTTGTGTATGAATAACCTGTAAGTTTAGGTGGTCCTTGAGACAATTACACTTCAGCTAAGCATGACATGAAGAGTACGCAATGAAACAGCCTCCTTGAGGCTGCCATAATGGTGAACAACAGGACAGATAATCATGAAGGATTATCTTACTGGCTCATAAATCCAGATCAATTCTGACAAGGCTCAGCTCTGGGGATGACAAACCTCCTTTTTCTCCTGTGATGTTGACTCTCAGATGCCAGGCTAATGATTGTACTCCATTAAGGTTTTTCTAGTGCCATCATTTGGTGGAGTCTTGTTTGAATGTTTATGTTCATCTTCTTTCATCTTACAAGATGACTTTTCAGGCCTTGGTACATCTGACAGTTCTGCAAACTCTTTTCCCAGTGAGAAATCTGAGTTTATAGACTTACTATTGTTTCTAGCATATTCTACGTAGTCAATAAACAGTCATTCCATTCTCTTCAGAGGCAAAAGTAGTGTGTTTAGTTAGGAATAATTAAAATACAATAACAAATCAAAATGGAACCTCACTCCCAAGTGTTACTAACATTCCAGAAAGATGGTTAATATTATTTTAAATTTATCTAACGGATTACTTTTTATATTGATTGGGGTCAGAGTAAGACTTCTAAGAGTTGCTTTTCTTGTGCTTTCTTATTGATGGATTATTAACAGAAGTTTTGTCTAATGATCAGATTATTGTAAAAAGTTTTAGAAGGGATTTTCAGTTTCTCGTGTATAAAATCTATAATCTGAATATTCCATATCCTCTTACTCATGCATATTGCATCCATTTAAAGAGAGAATGTTATCAAACATAATATTAAAGGTAGAGGAACCCTGCCATGTCACTTGTTAGTTATGATTTTACAGATCATTCCTACCTTAATAATGTGGCTAGATAGTCTGCATTTTATGATTTATTCTGTGCTGCCCTTCATTTTCTCACCAGTGAATTTCATTTGTCCTTGCACTGCCAAGCTGCCTGCCCTTGATAGGCCTTTCAGCAGTACCTCCCTGACATCCCTCTTTTGCCTAATCAAAGCAACTTGAATATGTATATATTGTCATTTATAATAGATACTAATCTGCTGGTCAACAAGTTACCAGCAGTAAGGTTTTCTGTAGTCCTTTTTCCTCTAAACTGGCTTGAGATTTGGAGCTGTATATGTAGATAAATAATGTCTAACCAGTGTTAGGCAGATACTGTATTAGTGCCTCCTAGAGGTCAGTGGATATTTGTGACTGATCCAGTGGGCTTTGCTAATGTAGCTAAGTGCCTACTTTCTAGAAACAAATCAATATGACATTGCAGACCTATTTTTTTTCCTCAGTTTTACCCTGCCTGCCTCTATTATTTCTTAATAAATACAAGATCTCAGGAGTGAAACTGAGTTACAAATGAATCCTAATGCCCTGTGTTTAAAAACAAAATCGTGTGAACCACAGAATTATGTGAACGTTTGGTCAAGCATTAAACCCCGAATGATTGTGCAGGTTTGGTTAGGGTATGTTGATTTATCTTCATAGTAGCTAATATGGGCTATGTATTGGATTTGTGCTGTAAACAGTGCTGAGTACAGAGATGTTTTTGTTATTGTTGATTGAAGACTTTTTTGCTCCTCAGTCCACCTCACCCCACTGCTGGGCAGGCTGGGGGTGCACAAGTTGGGAGGGGACACATCAAGGACAGCTGGCCCCAAGTGACCAAAGGGAAATCCCAGACCATATGGCTTCATGCTTGGCATATAAAAAATGGGGGAAGAGGAAGGAAGGGAGCAAAGTTCAGGGTGATGTCATTTGTCTTCCCAAGTCACCCTTAGGGGTGATGGAATGCTGCTTTCTTGTGGATGGCTGAACACCTGCCTGCCCATGGAAAGTGTTGAATGAATCCCCTGTTTTGCTTTTCTTGCACATGCAGCTTGTGCTTTACCTGTAAAACTGTCCATCATAAGTCATAAGTTTTTCAGTTTTTACTTTTCTGATCCTCTCCCCCATTCCAGCATGAAGGGACTGAGTGAGTGCCTGGGGGGGGGCTTAGTTGCTGGCAGAGGTTAAACCATGACAATGATCTTACTGGCATCTGTGTACTTTCATTTTGTTTATTTACACACTATTAAAAATAGTGCTGAAAATAATATTGGAAAAGAGACATTTTTCTATTGTCATTATAAAATGTAACAGGACAGGCTATAAATTTTTAAATCTTTATTAATTATGCAAACAGTAGCTTCTTCTTCAATGTGAGAACTGGTTGAAACTGGTCAGTGAAGTAGTAAAGTGAGAATTTGACCCTGTGTTTCTATTGCTGCTAAGGCTCTACAGTGTAAAGAAGCATATGCAAGTTGATTCCAGTAAAACTTTTTTTGTCTACACAAGTGAAAATCTTGATCAAAAAAACCCTTGCTTACTCATTCCACTGACTATATTATTTCAGTTTTCTTTCTTTCTGTACGTCAGTTTTCTGGTAAGGGGAACAGCCTACACACTACCAAGTCAAGACTATTTGTGAAAATTCTTGGACAAGTGTGGCTTGAAAACCTTGCTAAAGGTTCCTGTTCTGGGAACAGGAAATCCTGAACAAAATCCTGTCCTGAGATTTTGACAAATTGACAGCTAAACAAGGGCACATTGCTTCCCCTGCCCATTCATCACTTAGTTTTGCCTACAGGAAGATGAAATGAGGTAAGGAGGAGTCTAGAAAGCTTAGCATTACAGCATTTTTACATTTACATTCTTTTCCTTGCATTTGCATGCAAATTGATCTAGAAATCCATCAGCTGATTCTGTTAATGAGGTCAAGAAAAACATGCAGAGTTAATAAAACCCAGATATAGTTTTTACTGGTTACCTGTCTCCAGGGATGGAAACTCAGGGCCACAATTTTTCTTCTGTGCTTTGCAGAAACACCTTGCCATAAGTGCTACTGGAATTTAATTCCATTGAAGAGCTGCCTTTCTTTTCCCTTTTGCACAAAAGTTACCCATGCATGTCAGTCTTGTCAGTTTAATTGAACTTATAGGCATGAGTGGCATGTGTTGGAATTTAATCTGTCAGTATAACAATAATAAATTATTGCAGTAGGTTTGATAAAGAAACCTGGGACTTTGCAGAGAATAGTAAGGAATTGGGGGTTGGAAGGAAGTTTCATACAGCTTTGCCTGACAGTCAGCTTCTCTGTTTTATCCATTTCTTGTCATTTTTCTGTATGTTGTAGCCTAATTATTTCCAACACTATGCCCGTCATATTCTGCATTACAGCTATTAGTCAAATAGTTCAATCTTTTCCAGTCTGCCTTTCAGACAGGATAATGTTTCTAGTTACTTTTACAGCCCCTCTTATATTTCAACCATATTTCTTATACTTTGAAGTGAATTGTAGAAATAAGATTTATCTTGTTGAATTCATGAAGCATATTAGGGAGGAACTTAATTTTAGTTTTGAATCTGAAAGAGTAAATTACATTGGTAGTTGTGACCATGTGGCCTGAACAAAAAATATCACAGGAAATTCTTGGGTTCATAAGTATTCTAAATAATTTTCTGCTGTAGTTCATGGATTTGTGACAAGTGTGTCTGTAGAGGCCTCCCAGCTTTGAGTCACAGCCAGAGGAAAAAAGTAGGGTGCTCATTTAAGCCCTTTTGTAGCTGAAATCCGCACCAAGGGTTTATGGGAGGTGTGATGGAATTACACAATGAAAGGCCATGTAACTGAGCAGATAATACCTGATGTTTTCGAGAAGAAGGTACCAGGAAAAATGACCCTGTTTAACAACTGCTGGCTATTGATGTAGATTTATATTTTAAGGGCTGAGAACCCTGTCTTGGCCCCAAATTGTGATTATAGGGCATGGTAACTATTTTTTACCTCTTCTGAAAATTGAGTGTCAAAATAATCTAAAAATTACAAGTTCTAAATAACAAAAATTGAAAGGCATGTGGATTTAATTAGCAACCATCGGAACATTTAGAGGCCTAAACAGAGGTTTCCACACATATGTAGAAATACCCAAAGCTCTTAAATACTTCCTTGCCTCATGCCAGGTGTGAAGTGAAACAGCACTAAATAGCAAAGACATCTGAGAAGTCTGGCTTTATCTGTTGTGTGTGTCCAGGGAAAATCTATTCCACAGTAAGAAGTCCCTGAGAAAATCCCAGCATCCCCACTCATTGCCTATTTCCAGTGGATGGAATGATGATCCTGGATTCTACCTCAACAGTTTGTGCATTTTCTGTTGTATAAACAGAGGTATGAAATGGACTCAGCCTTAGCAGAGACCAGACTAACAGCTTGTCCCTCCCCAGGGTGAATATTCTTACTGCTTGACTGCTGTGTCATGCTTCTTGATTGCTGTCATGCATTCTGTTCAGGAGTATTATTTAGATATTTAGGAGAATAAATGACTTCACAAGGGACTTCTCAAACTGTAGAGGTGCCAGCAAGAATGCACAGGGACACCAGTTTGTATAAGTCAGCTGCTGAGATTACCCTGAGTTAATAGGCAAGTGAAGGTCTTGGGGAGACTAGCAAAATATGAAGAATGGGAGATTGGTGGGATTATGTAGATTAAAGTAACAATCAAAATAGACATTGGTCAGGGAGGGCTGCTTCTCTGCTGAGGAGAGCAGTAGTGCATTAGCCAAGACACAAATTCTAAGTTCTCAGGAAATAATTTTCTCTGCATGCATGTGTAAGAAAGGCACAACCATAGCAGTATTTCCTCTGCCAGAATGTGCAAACTTTGTATTTTCAGATTTAGGAAAAGGTCCAAACCAAAATGGCACTTTGTACAAGTGTGACAGTAATGGGCATTGCACTGGTTTTTACTCTGATGGAAGGAATAAATGTAAATCTTGAAAGGCAGAACAGCATTTCTGTTTTAGACATACTGAGCCCAAGCTAACAGCTGCACCACTGCCAGAGATGTCAAAGAGACTGACTTTGATTTTAGTTTAGATGAAGAGAGGAAAGTTTGGAATAGCAAAATAGATCCATGAATTGTCAGAAAAGAGAAGGTACTTAAATATGTGCTTCACAAGAAGAAATTGTTGTTTTTAAGACCTGTGCCTGTCATATTCATTGAAAAGATTTTGATAAAGCTGTATTTTAAACCTAGATTAGGTAATGAAATATTATTTAAGGTCTCTGTAGATATTAGGAAAAGAATAGGAAAGACTGTGTTTTCCTCTCACATATTGTAGAGCAAAAATAGTTTGTCTTTTTATCACTAACCTTGGTGCCAGTTTGTTTTAAGTACAAAACAATCAGCCTCTCAGAATCCTAACATGTATATATTTGAGTGCTGCACATGCAAAGGTAAGGGTTTTGTTTCATATTTCATAATAGAAACTAAAGCCTTTGATAATGAGATAAGTGGTCCAAATGGGGGTTGCAAGTAATCATGTCTAACTAATTATCTACTGTAAAATCAAAAAACACAAGGGGAACAGACACCTGCATGATGCAAGTCTTTGGAACAGATGTGCCCTTATTAATAGACCTGACTTGCCTATTAAAACTCTGTGGTGACAAAGAGTGTTTTTCCACTTTATGAAGGATACCCTGCCTAACCTTTGGTTTCTATGCAATTATAAAGACAAAAAAGCCCTGCAGAAGTAGAGTGGCTTTTCTCTCTTCCCCATTATGCTGCAACATGATCTCTTAGTCCCCCCCCAAGGTTTTAAAGGTGCTGTACTTCCTACCCAGTTGTCTTTGGTTGATTTTGAGTAATATGTGTTGTCTGAGGACATGAAAAGTCATAGCATTCAATGGGAATGCTTTGGCAGTAAAGAAATTCAGGAATTCAAAGTCCATTGCAAACATCTGACAGATGTGTTTTGTGTATGATAATGGATGTAACAGACAATGTAGTGTGTGAGGCTTTTCTTAAAGATACCAAATAACAGTTGCAGGACTGTGTGATAATAATAATTTAAAAAATGATCTACTTAGAAATATACTACAGGGAGCAGAAAACGAATAAATTTATTCATTAGGAAAATATTTTAGTGCTAATAACTGTCTCCTGGCCCTAACAGATTTCACTGGAGAAGGGTTTGAATTTCATTCTCTGTAGGTGCAGGTATACATATAAGCTGATACATGTGGCTTGTCCTATAGATTTCAGTGATATTATTTACATGCTTAAGATTTATTGCATGAATATGCATTTACAAAATAAAGAATTTAATTATTAGAGATTGCCCATTAAATACCCAGATACATGCAGCTAAAATTAACCAGAACTAAAAATGAATTAATTCCTTGATGATAGTGGTCATGAGCTAATCTGATTTGAAATATTATTCAAGGAATTAATTAAAATCTCAAAGATTAAAATAATTTTTTGAAGAGTGTGCAAAATGGGGGACATGAACACAAGAATCTGATATCAATGGTCACTTGTTTTTGTTGGTTTTTTTTATTTCTTTTTTTTGATTTTTTTTGCTTTTGATTTTTTTTTTTGTGGTACTTATGAACAACAAAACTAAAATTATGTGCAAAAGCATCAAAACATTGCCATTCGGGCTGCCTAATCCTTCACCCTTTGACTTTTTTCCTTTTAATATTTTCTAGAAATATATACTTTGAGGGAGAGAATTCTTTAGATATTCTCCTAATTTTTGGATTTCAGACTAAAAAAACACTGGTGCAAGAGAGCAGTTATCTGAAATGCAAGTTATCCTTTTCCACAACTGTGCAGGTGAGAGAAAAATCCTTAAAGCCAATGTAGTAGTGGAGTATTTGCATCTGTGCTCTCTCTTTTGGATTCAGCTCTACTGAGCTGAAGAATTAAATGAAGGTGAAGAATTTCAATGTTCTTTTTTTTTACTACCCACTTCAGGGAACTGATTAACTCCTACAAACCACACACAGTGTTCAGTGTACCTGCACTGCAAATGTGGGTGATGATTTTGGGTGCATCTCAGCAGAGGATGAACTATGCTACTCCCTAACGCTCTGTTATCTTACAGCCTCATAGGTTTCACCTATCCTTTCCCTGCTCTTAAATACCATGTGAAGCTTCTAACTTTCAGCAATGCAAACCCCTTGCAAAGTGTCCTATTTAAAAAATATATTACTTTTTCCTCTCTAAATTGTAGAGCAAGCTGATTTCAGTTGCAAGATACAATGATCAGTTTAGAATACATAAATGGAATATGTTGGCCACAGATGTATCCATTCAGGATAACAGAAGCCTTCCCTTTGGTATGATGTGTTATGGCTTTCTAAATTATATTTGACAGCATCAGGGCACTGCAGTGAAGCCAAAAGACAGCTGAGGTTTAGATAGTTTCCGTGTCTAAAATATCTTTTCTTGACAAGTAAAGATTAGCTTAAAAGGTCAAACTGAATGTTATATCATGTACTGTAGTAAGTGTAGAAGGACATTAAAAATATATTCATAGAGAAAAAGAGCATGTGTTTATTCATTCAGTGAGAACAAATATATTCAAATATATACAGGAAATCTACTCCATCCATCTAAGCCTCAGACCTAAAGTACTCACCATTAAAAAGTCAGCAGTTGCTAATGTTTATCACACAGTGGGAATGAAATTAGCTCAGCTTTTCTTTCCATTTAGGATTAAAGATATTCTATAATAACTGTATTTATTTTTTTTTAATGGACCCATGTACTTAGCAACTCTCACAAGTTGCTGTGGCTACTTTTACTTTGGGATTTGAAAGGCTGGTAGTGTTGAGTTTTGTCTGTAAAGCTAATGTGATTGCCATTGCTTAGGGATCAGAGATTCCTCCCCTTCTTACTGTTCATCCTGATAGTAGTTCTGCTGCTTACCCACTTCACATTTGGCATTTTTAGGCCTGGATTCATTGTTCCACATAAGGCACCTAATGATTTTTGAGATTCCCCTAGTGTATCAGTAACAATCAGGTGGAACTGACAGATAAAGAAATAGGACCTGCAAGAGCCCTGTGTTTTCTGAAGTGGCAGCCAGCACCCAAGTGAAATATCTTACAGCAACACCAGTAGAACTGTGTCAAAGTGGTACTTCAGTGTCTACTTGTGTGAGTGTCAACTGAGCCCTTAGTGACAGGTTTTTGTGTGTAGTGAGGGGAAGCTAAGTCTCTACCTGCTTTCTTTGCCTCCTTTCTCCCTGCTTTTGTAGACAGAAATAGCCTGCTTATGTTCAGGTCAGCATAATCCATATCACAAGAGTATCTCCAGCTAGGTATATTTGTGTGTGACTTACCAGCAGCACACTTTGTTCAAGAATATGGATTTATGTATTTTCTTTTCTGTGGTCTTTCCACTCTGTTCATTGCTGCTGCCCCCGAGGAAACATTTGCTTACAAAGATTTGTCATCTGTCATCCAGAATTCATCATAATTTTGTTACACATTAGATTTGACACAACTATGATGAATACTCAGGGTGTTGCTTTGCCATTCTGTGAGTGCCACTTAAATTCTTGCAATCTGTGTTATCCTGGTGACTCATTTCACTTTGATACCATTTTTTAATCGAGAAGGCTGAACAGCATGTCCTGACTTTGGTTTCTTGCCAACTGAAGTGAGCTTTGCTTTCCTGCATCACAGAAGATCCTTGCCAATGAGCAAATACGTGCAGCTAAAGGACTGAGCTGATCAAAGCAGCTCTGTCCTTCCCCACAGAGGTGAGACTAAGCCATGGAACACTGGAGAAGAAGAGCGTTTCACTAATTCATGTAGGCTTTTCCTCTTCAGCCTTCTGGAAGAATTTCTTTTGTCCAAATATTTTCAGCAGTATTTTGTTTAAATCAGTATATCAGGGGCATAGTAATTTCTTTCTTAGATAGGTCCTATTTTTCCCAATTCTGCTCCTGGCCCCCCATGAGTAACTTCAGAGAATTAATTCACTTCCCCCTGATTGTGTTTCCTTGTTTGTAAATGGGAACAACCTCCACTGTAAGGCATATCAAGGTCTTCAGATGAAACAAGGACCTTTCTGAAAACTTAAGATACCATGCTGAGGTCTGACTTAGCACGTATTCTCTCTATAGTTACATGGACAGAAAAGATTTGTATGCCGCCAGAATCAGTTATTTATCTTCAGGGCATGTGTCAGAATGATTTCTGAATCAGAGATGCCATGCTCCAAGGTGCCAGCAATCTCCAAATAGATGTACTAGGTAACCACAATTGCCCATCTGGTGCACAAAACAGGAGGTGACATCTACATTATGCCATCTACAGAAAGGTCCCATGAGTGGCTGGGTGCTCCCACAAGCGTGAGGAATATACATTGACACTGCTGACTGACAAGTCACCCACACTCATAGCTAAAACTGGGGGTGGTCTTCTCTTTAAATAATGTGCATATCAGGAGCCAGTCTGTCAGCCTGAGGAGAGTGGGAAGGCCTCAGCCCAAAGCAAGCCTCCTAGAGGAGAAGGGGAATACCCTACTTGCTGCAAAGATGATTAAGGTTTTTTTGGGGATATTTTTCTTTTGGTCTCCTCCTCATTCATTACACAGGCAGGAAAGAGAAGCAGGGCCAAGTGTGGGTTCAAGGTTAATTTAAATCCCACCCATGCAGAGCAGTCTTATGTGCATTTACTGCAGTCACCCACACAGAAAAAGCCTTCATTAATTCCTTCTGGGACACTGTTCACTTCATCACAGCCCAGTTTGCCCAGTAATCACAGCCTGCTTACACAAACACATGAAAACAGTTTCAAACCTGTGAGCTCGCACTATCATTTTTGTTACTGTTCATATAGAATAACATAATGAAAAGCCTAAGGAATTTGGAGAGTAGGACTGCATCTATGTGTTCATCATGAAGATTCATGACAGTGTCTCTTGATCCCAGTGACTCAAAATGCTCAGGGGCTTGCTGTTTTCTCTAACAAAATAGCATCAGAAGTGGTCTAGCTACACACACACAGAGACACTCCAGGCTGAGGCTTTTGTTCCTTAATAAGTGTAGACTGAAATGATATGCAAAATACAAACAACACATAACAAAAGCTTTATAAGACAGTAGAGCACATATCAAAGTTGAAAAATCAAGCTACACACTTGAGGAATTTAAGATGACCTTTGAGAGCCAGAAATGAGTCTATGTTTAAAACAGATGCAAAATTTGGTTGAAAAGGAAGTTGGAACAGGCTGATATGGCAGAGGAAAATGAATGTATACATCAAATACACATTCAGTGTTCTGACTCATGACATGTATGCAAGTAAAATAAATTAACCAGCCTAATGGACGAGCATGCATCCAGTGCACCAAGTTTACATTATTATGAATGTCTGTAGCATTTTCCCCTTCAGCAGGTAATAATAGTTAAATGTTGCATATTTCTGAAATCAAGAATAGAACTGTGCTTGACATTTGTTGAGCACATTTATAAATTTGTTTTTAATTGTTGTAATATAAACAGATATTTCATTCTTACAGTGTGTTTTTCTAAATAGAGAGTGCAGTACAAAATTACTGTTGCCTGTGCCTGGTGTAAGGAAGGAGTTATTGATTGCAAATCTTCCTCCATTTGTAAAGATGATTTGTATTACCTACATGTAAAAATGCAGGATTAAGCATTTCCATAGTTGATTACACTGAAGCCATTGGTCAAAATCAAAGCAACAGAGTGAAAAGGCTGCTTTCTGCTTGAGGGCACCATTGTTTGTACTGAATATATAGCTCTAGTGTCTTACCCTTGGGGTCAAAGCAATTAAGGCAATTCTCCCTGGGACTAATGCTTTTCTGTGCTTTGTACAAGGTGTTAAAAGCTCTGCCATGTCATGATCTGCATACACAGAAAACATTCCTTTTCCTGAAGGTTTAGAATTAATTTATTGTGCAGGCATTTTTTATTATATTGGTAATGTTAACATTCTGACATGTATTTTTTGACTTTCAGAGTCATAATGAGGTACATCTTATAGTCTCTTATCTTTAAAGAAAGGTAGAACAAAATCAAACCTGCTGCTAAATTCTGTTTTTTATAGCATTATTATGCTGGTTGTACTCATAATAGTCATTCAAGCCAAATGGAAGGATAATGTCTACTGACATGTCATCATAATGAATTAATGTGAATTCTACTTAATTAGATATCTATATCCAGATTACATTTCAAAATGAAAGCCATCCTATATTTTGTATTACTTGGGTTCTGTAACAGCACTGTATAAATCACTCTCTGTTGAATAACAGGTGTGTGATTAAATATCATTCAAAAAGGAATTTTTCAAATAATGAGCCTGATCCTTTACTCACATCTGACAAAAATTCAGTTGGCTTGGTGGGCAGTTGGTTTGCAGGCATTTTGTAGTAATTTATAATTTTCAGTGATAGAGGATAGACATTTCACTTACAGGAAAAAAATCACTCAGGGAAATGATGAATGTTGCAGCAGAACCTGTAAATTTGGGGAAATAAATAGCTGAGGTTTCTCTTGTCAATATTCTGTACCCATTAAAATAGTCTGGGAGTATAACAGAAGAAATAAAAAATAGGTCTTTGTAAATCAATGTAGTACCATTAACTCACTGGGAGCTGGAGATGGGACAGAAACTGTGCCTTAGTGTTTCCCTTGGGTCCTGATTTCCCTGCTCAGTATCAGAACAACAGGTACTGCTCTATTTTGGTTTTGAAGCCTGCCCTTCTCAACAGTGAGTTTAAGCACAGGCACATATTTGGCATTGGGAAAGTGGCACTTGCTTTATGAAGGAATAATCAACTCATTGTCCCCCCTAAAGGGCCAGGTTGTCAATGCCCTGCACTCTTCAGCCTGGCCAGCTGAGCCCTGAAGGTGCGATGTGGGGCAAAGGAGGATGACTTCTCTCCAACCCCCAGCACAACACTGGCAGGTGGAGGCTCTGGCCTCTCCTTCATCCTGGGGGCAGCAATAACTCCTGCTGCTGAAGAGACCCTGACTCAGTGTCAGAACTCTCTGCTACTTTAGAAGTGGGGCAAGTCCTGTAGCACTCAAGACCCCAAACCCATGGCTGGTGGAGCAGTCATGGAGCCTTAGGCATCCCTTGAGGAAACATGCCCTGCCACCTCCTTCCACACTCAAGACAGAATTCTTCCTGCAGGGCCTTAAATCCAGCCCCCCATGCTATGCATGGGTGTAGTCACACCTGCTGTGCCTCACTGTGCACTCGTGTGCAACTGTGTCTGTGAACACAAACACGTGAGAAATAATATGAAAGAGTGTTGGTAAAGACAGAGTTTAGGAACAGAATCCCTAGGTACAGGAATTACCAGGGATTGGATTTTAATTCTATCAATAATTACCAGGGATTGGATTTTAATTCTACCATTACCTAGAAGGCTAAATGGTCAGGACTCCTTACCACTGAAACAATTCAACAGCCAGCCACTTAGTTAAGACATGCATTCCTGATGGCCAAGGTAGAAAAGAATCCAGCCCCACCTTCAAGTCTGTGGCCAGCAGAATAAAATACAGAGTGTGGGTTTTTTATTTTTATTATTGAGGAATACGGGTTGAGGAAGGCATAGACTTGATTTGCAAAAGGCTTATTGAGTAATAAAGGGCATTCTTAGTGCATAAGTTTTAAAATTGTAATCCAAACTAATTTTAAGTTATGGCTTCTGATGCAGAAGTGCCCATCTTAGCTGTGTTGTAAAATTGCATGTTGGATGCAAAACAGACAAAAGCAGGAGGTGGACGTGAGGGCCACATGGGAAGTCACTGCAGTGTCATCTTGGACTGAGGAGGCTCTGAAAAGCCTATCTGCTCCCCTAGCAAAATCCTGGAAAAGGCAGACAACAATGTTACTTCCTCTTAGTAAGCAAGAATTCCATAATAAACTAGGCTTATCAAGATGTAGTAATCAGTGCTTTTATTATAATGGAAAGATTCAATCTCCTTCTGCAATAAGAAGTTCATTCAGACAGTCTCTCCAGCAATATTAAATCTCCATTCTCTCTCATACACTGGTGCTTTCTTGGATCTTTTTGTCAGAGAAAAATCCTTTGGTTCATTGTGGAGATTGTCTTGTGGGATATCACGTGCACAGGTTCCATTCAAGAAACCTACTTTAAACTAGTAAATGATGAATCACATTTCTGCCTAGATACTGGAGTGTGTGCAGCAATCTTACAGACAAACTCAGTTCTTCTATTAGAGATTTGTCAGCAAAATCAGTGGTGCTGCAGTTTCCTCTGTTTTTAAGCATTTCAGACTTTCAAAAGACCCAGAGCCTTTCTGTTCTCCCTGAGGCTGCATTAGCATAATCTTGTCTCCTCAGCAAAAATTTTTCCTTTACCTGGTTGCAAAAGTTGTAGAATTTAATAGATAGTGTTTAAACATATGTTTTCAGCTGGTGTAGAGCAGCACCATTGCTCTGCTTGCAGTGGAACAGTGGCAACTTACATCTGACACTAAACTTCTTTGGTGAAGGAGGGCTGGTCTTTCAGGGACGAATCATACACAGGCATGAATTGTTGTGGAGGAGTTATTTTGTTCTGCATTTCAGCATTTGATTTTTGAGCAAAAAATATAGTTTAATTATAATTTAAATTATGAAAGTGCTTAGCATACCCACAGTTGTAGTAAGTTATAGTTCTTGATTTAAAAAAATATATGCCTCCTAAAATTTACTCTAACTTTACATATATATTTCCATTCCTAAGCCTTAATACAAGTTCTAGCAGGGAACACTTTCCCATGCCAAAGACCATTAACAATCAATACTTTACTATTGCTTGTTAAAAAACAGCTAAATTTGTTACTCGTCCTGTCATTCTTCTGCATTTTTTCTCTTCTTTCTCACCTTGTATCCCCCAGACCCTTTTCTGTCAGCCAAGAGGCAACCATGTGTAAGTTATTGTTATCCACAAGTCAGTCTACACAGTAGCTATACATTTTAAATGCCTGGGTCACCCATTTCAAGAAGCAAGGTATTCAAGGCATTTATTGCTGTGGCTTTTAGTTAGGAAACAGCATCCAGTTTGGTTTTCCTTCATCTTTACTTTTCATATGGAATATATGAAAAATATGGGGAGAGGACAAATGGCATATAAACGGGCCAATATCAAGTGATGTTGTACAGCAAGATACTTTACTGGATGATTTGTACTGCCAGAGAAGAGTAAAAATCTCATTGAAAGAGAAAAGGAGCTAGGTAGATGTCTTTTGACATTATATTTCTAGCTAGCTGATTCCTCACGTTGTCCAACTACACTGTCTTGTGTCACAGCATGGCCTAGCAAGCACCTAACACCACATTGTTGCCATTGTACACAGCTTGCCATGTGGTTTTCACTTAATGTAGTCGAAGTACATTAAATACCAAACAAATCATGGGCTTGCACATGGTGTCAGAAGGCAAGTGGCATGCTCAGGTTACTGAAAACAGTGAATATCCCAAAGTTTTTGTTTGAAGCAGTATAAGCAGGTGTCCCATATCTAATATAGTGTCTGCTGCACTGAAATTTTGCATTACAGCTGATGCCTGAAATTCTCTAGAAAAACTAACACTTTGCATATTTCTCTTCTTGTATTCATTTTGGTGTGACATCTCCTTTTGCAATTAGTTGGATTTGTAGCAAAACAAAAATCTGTGTATGTGTAACTTCCATGAAATACAAACTTGATAATGTGAGCTATGAGTTTTAAGATGCTGCTAGGCTGAAACTATCTTACCTCCAAAATATGACATTATTGGAATGTTTCTAAAGCTGGCAGCATGCCACCTATTGCTTGAAGTTTCTGGATTTATATTCCTAGTGTTTCTGAATATCTTAACAGTGCAGCTCTAGTGAGAATGTACTAAAATATAATTTGTCTGTAAATCTCCCCTGTCATATGCAAACACTAGAAGATCTTCAAGGGAATTGCTTTTTTAAAAAAAAAAATATACAAAAAGATACATTTTGCCTAGGTTATCAGTGTAAAGCTCTGTGTGTAAAATACAAAGCAGAGAAAGCATGCCCCAGAATAATTGAAATAACATTAATATCAGCAGTGTAAGAATCACAATGTAAGTATTAATACAGAAGGCACAGGGACAGGGTCTGTCATCAGTGGCTCCACTGACATCAGGGTTGCAAGCAGGTAGAGCCAGGTAATTGACCATAAGTGAGGGTCTGACAAAACCTGGATAGCAGTATAGTATATAGTGTATAGTGTTTATTTTAGAACAATTTGGTTGCAATGGAAAGGAGATATGTAGCCATTTTGGGTATTATCTATAGCGATACAGCAATATAAAGCATAAAAATGACACTTAAGAAAATGGATAAAGGAAAGAAAGAAAGAGAAAGAAAGGATAAGAGTAGAAAGATACCACCACCTATGGATCCAGAAAAAATACTTGATTGCTGCAATTTTGCTGCCAAATGGTCACAGTCTTGATCCATGGCAATGGGGGTAGCCCACATAGAGTTGGACAGGTTAATATAGGTTCAGGTTTATGTGGGAACACCCAGGTACTGTCCCTGGGGAGGAGTTTTACACTGTCTGAGGAAACACTGTGAATCTGTTGCAATATTATAGATCATGCTCAGTTCCCTGGTAGAAGGCCCCAGAAATTAGTCTGTGGTCACTTTGGGCATTTTTGATGGGTTATGACAATTATGACATCTTGTAAGACATGACAGCTGCCTCTCATGCAGTGTATTTGAGCCAATTATGTCTCATCAGAAAGGACAAACACCTCAGGACTACATTGACCCAATATCTCCCATGATGGGGAGGGGGGACTTTTACAACTGAGCCAGTTGTGTAAGGGAGAACATTGGAATGATAAAAAGCACTATCCCACCTCAGCAGGGTCTTCTTTTCACCAGCCTTCTAGCTCATCTGGGTCAAAACCCAGCTTGTAGCCCTTGATGGCAGGTGCTCACCCCCTCTGCACAGGCATGGTTCCCTTGCACATTGTCAGCAGTGTCCTCTGCTTTTACAAATGGTCAGTGGTTTGAGTTATTAACCATTAACATCTCAGACTCTCACATCTGCAAAGATGCTCCTAGCCCTCTGAAGGAGGATAAGTTATGCACCAGTTTTTTGTTAGTATTCAGTTTCAGTAATGTAACTCTATTAGCTGCACTAAATATCTTGATTTTTAAATGTGACTGAATATTTTAGTGAAACTGAACTTGAATGTTTTCTGAACAACACATTTGGGAAGGAAAAGTGCAGATATATTCCTGTTAAGGACTTGTTATTCACTGTATTAACATGTGGTGAGTCAGATTCATGGGCTCAGGCATCCTCTGTCAGTGTTTTTGTATGCACGTGGATGTGTTTAAACCTGAAAGATTATGAATAATTGAGAACAGTAGTTCTCAAGGAGAAAAACACATGGAGCAACTGCTGTTGGCTCTTCTAAGAGTCCACTGGGGAACAGGTTATTCCATTTACAACTCCAGGGGAAAAGTGCTTGTAAGATCTATTAACGGCACATCTAATACAGCTGGGGAGCCATTGACTACTAGGGACACATAGCCTGAACCTCAGGGTCCTGCATAAGCCCTGCTGAAGTGGTATGAGCTGATAATGACTTAGAGAGAAGGAGCTGTTTAGCATTTAGGTATCACAGTGCTCTGAATTGAGCCAGATGAGTGCCCACATTCAAAACTCCTGACATTCAGTTCTGGCAGAGGTTCTTCCTTAGTTTATCTCTGGTAATGTGCAGAAAAGCAAACCTGCAAGGCATGATGAAGGAGAACTGGCTGCCCTGATCGTTTTCTTCCCCTGCACACTGCACTCCTCTGGAAGAGATTGATCCCTGTTACAAGGTTTGTTGTTCACCTCTGACCAGCTCTGTGTTGTTGACTAGACTTGAGCAAGGAAATATTCCAGTGTGCAGTCAGGAAAAATGATCATGCAACTCTGCCTTCTTCCAGTCACCTTCCATTTCTCTGCTGCCTGGGCTTTCACACCAGACCAGCAAGGTCACATCTATGCTCTTCCATAAAAGGTCTCAGAAGCAGAGAAGCATGTTTTGGTCAGTGACATTTCTGTCCATTTGAGAGATCACCTGTGTCCTTTGGGATAATGTCCCAGGTGGAGACACCTTCATTTCCTGGTTGGGGAGGAAGGAAACTGACCTCAAGGCTTGTCAGTGACAGCTGCTGCATTTCCAAAAGAGGAACCGCTCTGTGCATCAGAGCTGATGATTTTGGGAATCATTGCATGATTCAGGTATTTTTCCTTTTCACCTGAGACTTGAAGGGGTTGGGATTTGGCTGAGGATATGACCGATATCATGGTGTTAACCAAGTCTTTCATGAAGTACATGCAGAGATAGCTTTAAATTTAGATGTCACAATCACTTTGTGCTTACGTTTTTTCTATGATCTGTAGTCGTAGTTTAAGGAAGACTTACTGAAATCCAAATGAGTCAAACAAGAGAATAGGCATGACAGATCTAACCACTGAAATAATAAAAGCCAACCTATGGCCAAGGGCACCCTATGTGAAAAACCAAGTGGTCTCCAGCCATTCCGTTTGAGGTCACAGGCCAGCACAGGGAGAAGAAACTGAGAACTTGATGGCTGGTACCACACTGTCCATCCTTCCAAACATCAGAAGCTGAGAGGTGGCATGATGTGGTGTCACCCAGCTGGGCTCAGTGGAACTGGACTGCCTTATGCAACTTGTGTTGCCTGGCTCCACATACATGCTTGCTGCTAGAGCACTCTTCTGCAGATCATAAATAATAGCTACGGGCCTGTTGACAAATTTCTGCATGTTTTCTTCACCATCCATCCAAACTACTTAACCTTGACATGTGAATCTAATGGGGAGTATACCTTGTAACTCCTTCATTTTAAAGAATCCGCTTTGCTAGCTAACTGAGGCTGGGTTATAAATTTCTTAACCTTATTATAAACTACATCAGCTCCAAGGAAACAACAAACAAAAACTTGCCCACAGTAGGAAGGTCAATATTTTAGAATCTTCAGATTATAGATATTTTCTTAAGGTGATCTAAAAAGGAACCTATACTTTTGGGATGACTGAGGCTTATAAAAGCCACTCTTTTTGACACAAACTTACTTTGACAACTGATTTATAAACCTGGCTCACATTTACATCCAGTTGCACTGGCTGCGTGTATCAGTTGATTAACACAGATCTTAAAAGCTGGCTATGAAACAATTTGAATATACCTTATAATGGTCAAAATATGAAGGGAAATCGACAATGTTGGAATAGCAGAGAACATAATGGCGAGTGGGGAAAGAATAGCTAAAAATCTTTGTCTAGACACAAAATAAGAGTATTTGCATGTGTATGTTTGCAACAAATTAATGAAGAGTAAAAACTGGGATACAGAAAAGGGAAAACTAGGAAGTTTGGAAAGTAAATTTCCATGATAAATTAGGGTGGGGAGTATTTTTTTTTCATTCTAAACTTGAAGTCATACTGTATGCATAGAGAAAAAAAGGAGCAATTGGAGCCAGGATGTTAATAAGGTTTGATCTTAAAAAAAAAGAACGAGCGAGCAAGAGAGGGAGAAATATAATAATGTTTTGAATTTGAATAACATGTTAGCTAACAGCAATGGAAAGAAACATCAATTCAGAGGGAAAGAAAGTGGCCAAAATTGTATTATGGAATATGAATCATAGAGTAGCTAGAAAGCTAAATATGTAAGGAAGAAGCAACAACAACAAAAAGATGGACACCTTATTAGGATTCTGCTGTTGAACAAATTATCTATTCCTACAATTTTTCTACCAACAAAATATAAATTCAGATCATCCAGAAAAGAATAAATAACTATATTGAATCTGACATTAAAGAAACAAATTATTTTTAAAAACTACTTTGTCATCAGCCTTGGTTGCATACACTGTTAACTTGTACTGTGCTACCTTTTCTTAGATATCTGTAATGTCAAAAAAGGTATCAGAGCAGTATGAGACTCTCTTTAGTAAATAAATATTATATTTATGTCCTTTTTAGCTTTTTTCTCACAAGTTGTTCTCCAGCTTTGCAAAATTTTGAGAAGCTAGCTGGCCAATCTGGTGATTATTTCTTTTCCTAAATAATGGCTCTTCCTTTGTTATCCAAGCAAGGTTACCTAAGTAAGGCCTGTTTTGGCTGAGTCACCTGGATTCCTTCCAGTAAAGCATGTCACTGTCATTCTAGAAAACTGAGGTGAGATGTTTAAGTTTGAGATTTTTTTAATTCATGACTGCACTATCCTTAATGTCTGTCTTATATTTCATTACATAAGAAACCACTCTTCCTCTCTGACTTTTATCATGTGCCTGAAGGCCATTTTAGGGGTACTTTTAATCTACCTCACTGCTCTAGTTCAGCTAATGAGAATTTTTCTAATTCTCTTTAAATTCTTCAGCATTTTGTCCCTAAAGACACATAGCTTGTTTTTGTCAATCAGTTTGTTGTTTTGGTTTTTTTCTTCATTCTCATTTTTAGATTCTCTGTTGACTTCCACTGTCTTATTTCATGTAATTATTCATCCAGTTATGTATGGAGCTTTTCCCTGCAAGTTCTTTTCTTCCTTTTAGCAACAGTCTAGGCAGTTTCATACCTTTCACGCTGTTTGTTTTCATGGTAAAATCACAAATTAGTTCTCCCAAACCAACAGCCATGGAAGAATTAAGGTTTACTATTATCACATTATTTCCTTTTTCTAAGTCCATTGGCAAAAGTAATTGAAAGTTTTTGCTGGAACTTTCAAAATGTAAATCAGACTGCCGTTAACAAATACAGGATTTTACTAATTTTTTAAGTCCTGGGACTTACCATTTTATTCCAGGCTTTTTATTCATGAGTTTCTTAACCTGAATACAAATTATTGTTCATATAGCAACCTGAATACAAATTATTGTTCATATAGTGAGCTAATAAACATTTAAGCCCAAAAATATCTCTCAAAGACCATCTGCCAGTGGTTACACCAGAGACTCAGGCAATCTTCTTTGAAAGTCACGTTATGCCAAGTGGTTGCTAAAGGCATCTCTCCTGTTACATGTCCCTGTGCACAGGGCAGAGGTTCAGAGCTGTCTACTTAGTTTTGTCTGTCTACAGGAATGAATTAGGCAGGGCGAGGTAATGTTCTCAGGTGCTGGACCTGCATTATCTGGGCTATTATGTTATTAGAGCCACCTTCAGAACGAATTTGGACTGCATTCAATAGGCATTTAATGTTAGTAATTAAATAGTAATAATAACAATATCAACAACAATAATTATGAAGTTAGTAGTTGTTGTCCACACAAAGCGTCTTCCACAGGTCTCGCCCAGCTCCCTTATAATCTTCAGAGAATTTTATCAAACAGTATTTAAGTTCACAGCATCTAAAATGATACAAGTGTTGCGCTGTATTCCACCAGCCATGCCTTTCTGTTATTGCACCAGGTGCAGAGTTGCACCTGCATTTGCCTCAAAGGTGACTAACTAGTCAGCTCATTTCAAAAGAGAGCTGGGAAGAAAACTAACATGGATGTAGCATGGCCAGGCAGGAAGGAGGAGCAAACTGGGGAACCAAACCACTTGCCCAATCAGCTGTAGACACACGCTTCTCTTGCCCACATGGTGATATTGAACTTTGCTGGCCTAAGAACCATAATGAATAGGGAAGAAAGCCAGTCTTAGGAAATGGACCATTTGATTGACAAGAAACCAGGGTAAACAGCTTTCAGTTTTTGCTTTCCCTTTGGTTTGTTTAGAAAGTTCCAGATTTTGAAGAAAGTGCAGCAGCTGTGAGTGTGAAAAAGCTTGAGGGGCAAGGCAGAGCTGAGATGTGTGCTGTGCCTGCGCCCTGATGCGCTCTCTTTAGAGGGTGACTGGGAGCAATGTTCATCAGCTCCCTCATGGGAGGTTGAATAACATGGCGACTTTTTAATGCTAAAAGTCTCTTGGAGTGCTCTGAAGCTCCAGCAGCATGCATAATGCCTGTGCAAACAATCCAGGGGCTTGCACAAGCGTCTAGCCTTAGGTGCATGAGCAATCTTGTTGACTTGAAGGGCACTTCTCATGCATTTACAAACAGGCACATTCTTGTGCCTGTGGGTGAAGGCAGCCAGAGGCCTCCTTCTGCAGTCACACCATGTTACTCCTGTCTTTGATGCCTACTGTGATCTCCAGAGGAAGGGTTTGCAAACACTGAGCCACGATCAAATATGTTTACTTAGGCTGAGTATCATTACCTCACTCTGTTGGCATTTCCTTCACTTTGATGGGGCCATTTGCAATTTGTTTTTACTCATAAAGTAGCCTTGCTACTCAATGAGTAAAAACCCCAGCATGGGTAGTGGTGTCTGTGTAACAGCACAAATCTCATCCCAGCCTTCCCTTCTGGTGGTGCTGAAACAGACCTAGGATCAACCTCCCTGTCAGTAAGTGCAGGGTATATTAACACTCATGTTACAGGCTATGCAATATTACTTTTCAGCTTCACACCATTACAAGTAATTAAGGGAGAATATTAACCACTTGCTGGTTTATAGTTTAATCTTGTCCCCAAAGAGTCATGCCACAAAACCAAAAGGAACCAGGTTATTGACAGGAAAACCAGGGGTGACAATGTTCTAGACATTTCTTCTTACATGAAGAAATACTCATCTTGGGTGTTTCTGAGAGCTGTTCTGTTGGTTTTAAGATAAGAAAGCCATCTTTTAGGAAGAAAAAATATCCATTTTTCTGCTGACTTGCTTTCATCCTGCCTTGCTTTCAGGGCTGAATTAATAAATTGTTTACCTATGAAGTCTAGAATCCTATTTATGAAGGGCTTTATTTCTTAAAAAAAACGTGTCATTGTCTGTGAGATGGTGTTTCAGTTTCAGAAACTGGAGCTACTGGAACAAAATCCACAACAAAACTACTTTTCTTCATGCTGATATAGGCATGGCTTTTACAACCCACAGACTTCATCCTCAGTTTTCAAATTGCTTGTAGTTACTTTGTCGTAGATAATAACGTAATGCGGAAAGTAATGGTTTATAGGTAGTTAAGAGGGAATATACCAGAGTGCTTTGATGTTGTTACTACTCACCACTAAGTGCTGTCTATCCAGATGAGACACAAAAAAACTCAGAGACTGGTAGCAATCCAAAATTTAGAGCATTATTTAAAACAGAAATTAAAAAGCAAATGAAAGAGGCCTTAAACAGAAGCTAAGTAAAAATGAAGGGCTTTTTTCCCCTAAACCTATCTCACTGAAATGAGAAAAGTTAAGATAATGTACAGTGATGGAAATCAGAACCATTCAATAAAAAAGACCAAGAAACATATTCCCTTCCAGATGGGCAAGTGAAAGCGAAAATGAAGGTCACAAACTCAACTGTACATACTAATTAGGTCAAATTCACTAACTACAATATTCTTTCCTAGTGGAACAACCTATAATCTTAGGCTGACAATTGCAGGCATACATGAAAAAACAAAAACCCTGGAACAAAATTCCATTAAGAGCTTTGGCCAAAACAGGAATAGAGTGGTATTAAAAGTAATCCCTATTTCTGTAGTCAAATGAGTTTGCCTGAGGTCCTGCTCCACATTTCCAGCTGTGTGCTCAACAGATTTAGGCATTTCTTTTTCTTATATTTGCGTGTTGAAATACCCTCTTGGGCATGTGAACACTTGGTTGTATCAGTTACCCCTGAGAATTAAGGGGAATGAAACAAAATGACACCCATGGCAGATGCTTGTGTAGGGGTCTAGAACTTGTGAGGTACATGTTGTGATTATCAACAGCATTTTGAACTATGATTTGTAAAGCAGAGAAGAGTGTGCAAATGCAGGAGAGCTTCTTGTGAGATAGAGACAGGGTGGCCAAAGTGACTCCGTATGCTGCATCTGCCCCAAGCTTACATACACTGCTGCTAGAAGGAAAAAATGAGGTTTTGATTGGGTGGAAGAGGCAAGAGGGGTAAAGCAGACAGAGTTTCTTCCCTTTTGGCCTTCTGAGGTATTAAAACTTGGAATTTGGGTTCTTACCAGATACAATGAAATATCTGAAGTGGAAAAACCTCCGTTCACATGGTCAGAACTAACTTTAGGGAAAACAGTGTAAAAACCCTGTCATAGCTCTCAAATAATTTCCTGACAATAAATCACTTAATTTTAAATGTCTATAACCATCAGTCAGTACTGTTCAAAGCCTGATTACCCTGATAGAAAAGCAGTCTGCCTACAAAATGATTGGGCCAGTGGGCTTCTGGAAGATGTAACAATTCAGACTCTTTTACCAACATCATCCCAGCAGCTCCAGAAGCACTGCAGAATTTGCGTTAAGCAGAAAACTGCTTGGTGGCTCCATCCTGCTTCCCACAGACAACAAATGTTTCTTATCTTTTTATATCACACTAATCCATCTGTAAAATTCTGGCTATGTGCAGAGAACAGGGTTGGGCCCCAAATGTGCAACTGTGGGCACTATTTTCTAGCAGGATGTGTGAAAGCAGCTGGGATTTGACTGCTTGTGCACTTAAATTGTAAGGTTTAACTATTGAAAGTCTTCTTACTGCTCATATTCTAGTTGTTGTCTTCTGAAGATTTGTGACATTAGGAGAGTTGGCCATAGAAAATGCAGCTTCATGTGATCTACCTCCTTATTATTTTGTGCTATAGTAAATATTCAGGCAGAGTCAATTATAAAAGAAGGAAAGAATTAAAACCTAATGGAAGTTAATCAAAGAGAAGAACTTCCTTCAGGCTGGCCATGCGTGTCTGTAGTTTGTCTGTCATTTATAATGCTGCAGCCTCTGGTTCATAGTCAAGCTGTAATTCTGCCAGTTAATGTATCCAATTAACCCCACTAATGAGCTAATCAACAGTGTAAAATCTGTGTAAAATCACTGAGGGTGTATGATGAATGGGAAATGCACTGAACTCTCACGGTATAAAAAGTGCTTTATTGCACTTGTTAAAGTGGCACAGTCTTCTCCCTCTCTAAAGGGTAATTTATCACTGGGGTCTGTAGCAGTGCCATGCCCTGATAAGGGAGAGGTGGCAATAAACCCATCACAAAATGATTACTCAGGAATGCTGAGCAATTAAAGTCTATCTGCATATCAGTCACAGGCTGGAGAGCAAAACTGGTGGTTTTTGGTGTAAGGTGCTAACAAAAGGTAGGCAGCTGCTTGAAGGTGATCCACATTTTGGGAACCAAATATATATTTAATACAAATATTTGAATTTAGGGGTAAAGAATCTACTGAGCCACTTGCATTATGACATATGAAAATAATTCAAGATTCTGACATAATTTTCAGTATGAAAAATGTTTGGTGCAGTGATAATCCTGCAAATTTCAATGAGATCATGTGACTAGGAAAGTAATCCTCCACCCAAACAAACACAGCAGAATCTGGCTGGGAGAAAAGAATCAGATGAAACTGTATTTGTTTTCCTACAGTTATGACTAATGCAAAATATTGATAACAGTAATTAATTTAAACTTTTTTTTTTGTTTTATTCAATATCCTTTCAGCATCTCTTTTTTCAAATACAGTTTGGAGAAAAGTAATATATTGTAAGAGAAGATTGGAAGGAAAGAAAATCAAAATACTGGTATCCAAAAAAACCTCTTGTTAAGTAAAGGATAATTAGAGAATAAAAAGGAGTTTTCTTAACCTTTGAAGAAGAAAACAAACAAGAAAAGAAAATTTTGCTAGGTACAGGGGTGAATCAAATTATCTCAGATGTCTGAGAAACTATTTCAGTGGAAAAAACAAAGTTAGGCAACTCTTACAGATAATTAATTTTATGTTTACCTTGTGCAATTTGATTATGGATAAGAGAAGGGTGAAATGGTTTACATGACCGGCTAGAGATCCAAACTGCTCTGTGACTCAATTTGATTATTGAAAGTATTTTCCATGCAACAAGAAAACCTTTTTATTTTTTTTAATATGCAAGAAGAAAAAATTATTTTAGTAGACACAAAATGAAAGTAAAGGGTTTTCTGAGATATTGAGGAATGCATACTACTTTAGCTCCACAGTTTATACTGTAGAAAATAAACTAGATTGCAATAGGTACTTCTTAAATATAGCCTTTGCAGTTCGTGTGTATTTACTTTTTTTGAATGCAAAGGCAAGCTAAGTAATTTTCCAAAGAATTATATGAATTACATGTTAGACAAGTTTTATAAAAGGCAGTGTTTGTCAAAACATTCTGCAAAGAGACAAACTGCAGGACATTTTTCTTGTGGTCTTTGTGCTGGGTTTTCCCAACAGAGTTAGGGTTTTAGCTCTTTTTGATTTTCCCTGCCATTCTTACACTGATAAAAAATAGGAGGTTTGAAATATTTTGTGCAAAGCTAAGGATTCTCTGTTGGCATGATTATGTTACAGGATGTGAGTCCCTGCCCCAGGCTGAGCTCTGTCAGGGACTTAGGTCTCCCTCCCACCTTCTCTCTGCTCTTTTCCACCTTGCACTCCTACCTGGAGTGGGGAAAGGCACCAAGTGTGCAGAAAGGGTCTGTGAATTCACCCAGGCAGCCCTGGGCACTCTGCACCTCCACCTTGGAGCAGCTGAGGGCACACTGGGGTGCTGTGGGAGAGGAGCTCAGGAGATCTGTAGACACAAGGGTTTGAGAAATTGTAGGGGGACAGCCCCAATTACCTTTGGTTACTAGGTAATTAGTATTGTTCTACTAAAAGGCAGAACAATAAAAATGGACAGACTAAAGACAAGACACAAGTTATGGCGATGGGAGCTCACAGACAGCCTGTGAGGAAAGGAAGTTTCTATGTGGTGCACCAGCTGCAGGAGGTGTGGAGGTGTCTGGAGAACAGGAGAAGGAAGTTAGCTTTGTAGGGACATTTACACAGAACAGGTGTGATAATAAGAAATGTTTAGAGGGTGAGAGAAAGCATTCAAATGGAGGGGAATCTTATTTGCCAAGAAAAATCTTAAGATCTTTTACTTATTTTTACGGAAAAATGGTCATCTCTACTTTCCCTCTACCTTCTCTGTGCTCCAAAACTTGCTAGGAGAATTATCTGATTTTCTTTCTTTCTTGTAAGTTGGGTTAGTAATGCTACTGCTGTGTTGTGAATCAGAAGGAAAATCAAGACTGTGGTTATATTGTGTGGATTGCCCACGTGTGTTCAGACACCCTACTGCCACACAGAACTGAGATAAATCTGCAAGTTATTTCTGAAACAGGTCTTATAAGCTATTATCAATAATAATGACAATAATAATATTAGTATTGTGTTGTTTGGTTGCAGTCAGCTCATCACTAGGGTGACAAGAAACAGCTTGTTCTTTGTTTTTTTCTGGTTTGCTGGCTTGAAAAGATTGTTACATGCTTTGAATTGCTCAGTCCCCCTTTGGAAGATTTCAGTGCTGTCACAAGGGATGGAAATATCAAGTGGGACATGCCTTCTGCTGACACTAGGACAAGTGGCACACACTTTGGGTCACCAGGCACCAGCACTGTCGCTGAACCTGGGGCTGGTCTTGCTCCATGCTTCCCTGTGTTGGACAAACACTCCTGAGCCTTTATGGGAATTAAGCTGAGGAGCTGCTCTGGGTTAGAACTGTTCTTCATCATTCCTGAGTTAGTTTTAACCCAAGCCAGTTGTTCCCTTTGGCTCTTGGGGTGGAACAAGAAACAGGGAGGCAGAGGAGTAGCTGGTCCGGGGAAGGTTGGAGCAGGATGCTGCCTTTGAGCACCAATGCCAGCTCATGCTAATGCAGAGCAGCCTGCATGCATGCCTGAAGCAAGCTACTATAAAAACATAATGCTGACAATTCCTGTTTGCCACTGGTCCCATAAGGATGGGTGCACAGATACTGCAGTGTGGTATGTTTAATATCTAGATTAAAAAACATCACTGCATTACACCTACTCACTTACCTGGGAAAATGTTTGCTTTTTGAATGGAAGCCCTGAAGCAGGGATTTCATATCAGACCAACAAAATAATCCAGATTTTGGTTTTTTTCCCCAGTGAACTTAGTAGATGAAAGGCACAGGAAAATTGTGTATCAAAATCGTGTATCTAGAGTCTGGTAAAACTGATTAATGACCCCACTTGAATTTATGTCTAGTGTAAATAAATCACGTTTTTCTGAAGTTGTCTCAGGCATCACACAAACATAAACTTAAAAATATTCTCTTCAAGTTCTTTCTTTGCCTACAGTTACAGTCAAAACTGTATTTACATGCCTGAGAATAGGAAATGTCGTGTCGGTGGATGAGTTATAAGCCTTCCTTTCCTGGATTGGGCATTGGGAGCCCAATTCTGCTCTCTGTTCAACTCTCAACTGCTGAATTGAATGGCAGTGAATTGGCGTAAATGAGAGCAGAAAGGCAGCTTGGGTGTGCCTTTCGCAATCAATAGAAATAACTTCATACAAAGATGAATTTTTCAATGTATCAGAATCAATTAAAGTGCTACTGCTACTTGAAGTACATGTGCCCATATGCAGAGTCCATATTCATTCTTTCTGTGAAATTTGACTTTTGGCCAAAAAATAAATACACATTGTGTTCTACTAAGTGGAAATTGAACTCCTATTCACATTTTATGAAATAGGAGATATTCTGTAATTCCTGTGAGTCCTGAGTGTATTTTCCCCTGTGTTAAACTCCTTTTCTCCTCTTATCTTACCATAGGCTTAGATAATGCTTTCCTCTGAACATTACCAGCAACAACATAGCAAAATATAACAGTCATTGTTAGAGCTCATCTACATTCATGCTAAGTAGAGAAATACTCTGATTACTATAAAAGTTATCTACTATACCTTTCCTGTAGTTTTGTGTCCATGTGCTTTGCATCTGAACAGCAAAGTGCAGTCAGTGCAATCCAAAAGGTCAGGATCCTGTCCCATGCCAGGGAAAAGCTACACAACTGATAAATTGTTGAGCAGCAGTGCCAGCACTAGAGGGAAAAAACCCAACCAACCTGCTGTTCTAGCATTTCTAAGTTTTGAGGATCAAAACCAGGATCCAATCTCATTTTTTTACCACTCAGATTTTTTTATAAGTCAAGCATTTGGTGGAATTAATCCAATATGAAACAGGTTTTAGGCAGGAAAGATATTCTGAAGCCCTTCTTACAGCTGGGTCATTCTGCATGCCACGTCAGGCATATTCCAAAACTGAGTGTACTTCACTGGCAGTTCTGACTGGGAATGAAAACTCGGCATTTCATGGCATTTATAATTTGGAGGTAACATAATTTAAAGGTAAGGTTTTCCAAAGGAATCCTTAGAGCCTTTAACTAGGAAGTGTATTAAAATAAAAACCAATCCAAATTGGACTACTGTACAACTTTATTCCCCTGTAACCATATCCCCAGATTTATCTCACAGTGCACAGATGCCTGAGGCTCTTGAGTGATGCAGCTGCAGGTCTGTGTTATGTTCCATGCAGTCCATTCCAGACCCTATGTTATATTCTAGATGCACCTGCATGGTTCAAGTAAAACTTACTTTATAACTTTTGATAATAAAGTTTATTTTTCCGTTTAAGGATCTAATTAGAATATATTCACTCTGTAAACAAGCCACTGTATAGTTGAAGGAAATTTATTTTTTCTTTCAATAGCATAAGGACTTTAGTTAGCAGCTGATATGCAGATCAGCCAACCTTGTAGAAAAGGTAAGCAGTTTGAAACTATATATGAGTTATTAATAATTCCTAATAGGAGGAAAAGACCTGACAGAAAGGGTGAATTAAATGACTGTAATAATCACAGAGATGCATTACTTGGGATTCATTTCAGCACATTTGTGATAGTCTGTAATGGGAGAGTCAACTTGTAACTCAGCAAAGAAGCATGTTCTTCCTCATTAACAATATTTCCTCTTGAATTTAAATTCTTCTATTTCATATTCATACACTGATGCCAGTACTACACTTGTAGGATAGCTTTTTCTTATAAAAATGCTTGTCTAAATACATCCATTGAACTAGAGCTCCCAAAGTGTGAAGAGCTTGTTTATGTCTATTATCAGACCTTTATCTATTCATCTCCTTCTCCACTGAATTCTAACAAGTCAGTAAAGAATTATTTGTTAAATACTGTATAATGGCAAAAAGGTTGCTGCAAAAAAAAACAAAAAAGAAAATAACATACTATACTGTAGAAAAATAGAGTGGGAAACTATTCAGTGATCTTATTATGCTAACCTTATCTCTCTGTTAGAAATTTTAATCCTGCCTTGATCCAGTTGTCTTTCTTACAACTGATTTTCAGATTATGATATCTCTTTCTATGTGCACATACTTTCAGCACAGGACTGCCTATATTCTGTTAGACAAAGCAAGATCATCTGGATAAGATTGACAGCAAAATGAAATATTTTAAAGAAAATGCTTTTCTTCTGTGCCCCTGACCTTTCTTCAAGACCCTGCATGCATTTCTAGAAGGGCTGGGTCAGTCAGACAAGCCCGTGTGCATGTGCACACCACCATGCACCCACGCCAAAAATAAAGGAAAGCCTCTTGTGTACCATGAAGGATACATAAATTTCAGCAAGAGAGCTAAATAATGGTCATTAATTTGAGTAAAGAAACAAGAGCTGAGTGGAAAATTAAATTAATGGCTATGGAAGACACCTTGATAAAAGAGAAGTGAGGAGAAACAATTGAAACAGGTTGAACATGTACATGATTATGGAGCCAGTGACAGAAACTACATGAAAGAGGAAGTAAGCAAAATATATGTGCTGTTATGTATCAAATTTCATCATAATCCAGCACAGGGCTAAGTATAGGTGTGAAGTTCCATACTAGTTTACAGAGAAACTGGGACAAAGCTGAGCAAACAGGACTCTTAGTGAATGACTTCTGTTCCATGACTTATATAGAAAATGAGTAGGAAGCTCATTGCAAATGTACATACAGTGTTAAAGAAGTCCTTAAAGCACAAAATTACTAAGTGAAAATTACTGTTTCTGATTAAATTATAACACCTGTTTACAATGAATTGAAAAATACCAGCATGTGTGTGGGAATTTGGAGGTGGAGGGGAAAGGAGTTAGCTATTTACTGATTTCTTTGGTGGGTAAGTTTTCTTATATTTGTTCTTTTTCATACCTAAAAAATTAGCATTATAATTTATCTGTCTAAATCTAATATGTACAAATTAATCTTAGATGATTTCCATTTCTTTATATTCCTTAGCTGATCAGTATCTTCTTCTATTGAATGGGCAGCATGCTTTCCTATTTTGGTTTCACTTATCTGCTGAGAATTGTTTTTACAAGTTTTGATGCAAACACAAACACCACAAGAATGTCTTTGCATCCAGTGATCCCTTTTTCTGAGTTTTTAGATCTGAAACTGAGAATAAAGTTACCACTTATATGCATTTGAGAATAGATGGATGTATAGAATGGTTAGTTTCTCTTCTGCCATGACCAGCAGATGCTGGTAAGAAACAAATGATTTGCATTCTCATCCAAATCCATGGAATGTGTCATGTCTTCAAGAGCTTTTGCTGACTTAAGAAAACAAAATAGCCCAATTATTGTTGTGTTTTTTCTTTTGAAAAAATTGTATTTTAATAATTGCTTACATGGTCGACTTGGTAAAGTCAAAGAGCAGTAATGTGCTCCTATTTTGGAAGTTCTTTCTATTTTTCTCAGTAATCTCTTAATATTACAGGGTTTTTTCCTAGGCCAAACACCACTGGGATTATTGTGCACAATTCATTTTTGTTAGGTAGGCAAACAGAAAACCTCTCTAAAGAAAATCTTTAGAGCTAGTGTTCTGCTTTAAAGCTATTTTCCTCAGTGCACACAGGGAGGCAAAAAATGCATGTGATCTCTTCCTCATCATTTGAGATCAAGCACGTGCTTCAAAAATTACATATTTGTAAAGGAAACAGGTCTCATGTTGCTCCTTGAATGGCAACAGACCATGCACTCTGCAGATGTTCCTTGGTTCAGTAATCTGAGTTATTTCAGGGAATTACTAACATTACAGGTTGTACCATTAAACTACAGATTTGCTGTACAGCAAAGTCAAGGCTGTTGAAACAAACAGAAAACAGAATATTTTATAAATTGTGCCTTATCTTGCAAGGTATCACATGGGGATTTTCACTTAAGGTTCTCCAACATTGTACACTATATGATAACATTCTCAAGTGCTTTTCAACTTTATTCAAATGGAGATTCACATTTTCTATGTTGATCATGTTTCTCTTTGAATATCTTGGGGATAGTATCCATTGAGCCAAACACTTCTGTTTTGGAAGCTTCAGTGGTGTGGTTTAACATGTGTCTTAATAAAGAGTTGTGTCAGTACAATTTATGGCATGGAGGACTATGGTACAAGATGAGTTTTCCAAGGTTATAAGCTTTGCAAAGCTTGCACATCAGAAAATCTGTT
This sequence comes from Melozone crissalis, assembly GCF_028551555.1. NCBI lineage: Eukaryota > Metazoa > Chordata > Aves > Passeriformes > Passerellidae > Melozone > Melozone crissalis. The sequence continues at coordinate 44,967,132 of NW_026535784.1, read as the reverse complement.
CTAGCTTCAGGTTGTAGGTCTGTTTATGAAAAGAGTAACAAAAAAGATGGTAGAAAAAGGAATCAGATATTGGATTTAAGGAAAAGGAAGGTAGGAAGAGAAACTAGAATAGATCAGGACTGGGTTTTTTTTGGAGTGTGGGTGTTTTTGTAGGACACACAAAATTTAATCAAATTGGGAATTAGCTGAATGGGGAAAACACCCATGAGAATATAGGTATGGAAAGATGAAGAGAAATCATACAGGGCCCAAAGGAGATCCTGGGACTGGGCAAACAGGAAGATGAAATAGTACACATAAAGAAAAGAAGTTTGGAAAAATAATAAAAAGAAAGCCAAAATCCAGTGGTAAATGGGCAATGTCTGTGTGACTGGTTGGTGTCTGGCTGTAGAGAAAGAGTATACTAAGGGCCAGGAAGCAGCGAAGTGAAAGAGAAGAGATGAGAAAATGAAACTGAATGCAAGGATCTGAGGGACTGTGAAAGGCTGGGTGTAGACTGTAAATTTTCAAAGGATAAATTACGTAAAACTAAGGGAGACAGATCAAAGTCTGGGGAAATGAGCAGGAATGCCTATGTTCACTAGACCCCTTGTACTGAGCAGCAGTAGAAGAACCAATTCCTGTTTCTCTCCATTTTTCTCTAATTTTCACTATCATGAAATATGGTTCTCATCTCCTAATACAAGATTACAACTGTTATGCATTTGTCAGTTGTGCCATTAGAGATATTTGAAGACTGGGGGGATGTGGTCCTGGGCAGCTGTCCCTAGGTGAGCCTCCTTCAACAGAGGGATTGGATCAGATGCCCTCCTGAGGTTCCTTTAAACCTTAAACAGTCTGTAATCCTTTGAGGTCACAGCTCGGTGTCAGGCAGTGTGAAGGAGGAGCAGATTCAGGGAAATGACTTGGTTGTTCCGTGTCCATGACATGCCACACACCCCTCTCTTTTTCTGTCCAGCCCATGCACAGGACTTCCACAAAATTAAAGTGTTAAAACTTTTTTCTGGGGCATTTTTTCCATTCCTGTAGGTTAAAGGTTGGACTCAGTGACTTTAGAGATCTTTTCCAACTGTAACGATTCTATAATATTTTCAGTTTCATAATTCCATGCTATTTGTTGACTGTTCGTAAGAACCTGGAAAACGTAACTGGTTTAACAGAGTCTGATGGTCATAATGCAAGAAAACTATTTGTAAAGACAAAATATCTGCCACAATTTTCTTTGAAAATTCGCTACAAATTTATTTCTCACATTATTAATACCTTGAGTTTCACTAATCTTCAGACCAATTTAGAATCCCAAAAATCATACAATGTCTGTATTATCTATTTAGAAGCATAGTAGCTACCCTGATTTAACATCTTTCCTGAGAATTGTTATTTTTGCCATTTAGAGAGAGCCGCTAACATTTCTCTCTGCAGTCAGCAGTAAGGACCATATGAAGCAGATGCTAAAAGCACTGCATCTTTGGTAATACAATAAATATGAAAATGAACCTCCACAATTTGTTCATGTACCTATTGAGAATTTATGGATGCAAGTGACCTCAATCTCTAGAAGAGCTACAAATATTTACATATTTAAGGGAGTGCTAACAACACCATGAGGGTTGTATTGACGTATAGACAGGATTTGGTTTTGCATGCTCATTTTTATCCAGAAGCCACCAGGCCTTTGGCTGTAGCTTGTTCTGGTTTTGGCACAGCTTTCCTCTGTGTTCCCTTTTCCCCCAATCCTGAAGCTATGTCGCAGATGCCCACAGGAAGAGAAATACTGGCCACCACTGGTAATTTTCAGAGACCTTTCAGTAACTGTAAGAACAATTCAGTGAGGCAAGGTGTCTTCTTACAAGCAATTTAATTCTTAATCACTAGGGCTTTAAGTAGGAAAAAGCTAAGTGCTATCGTGGGAAAATGCCAAAGTAATATGGGCTAGTTCTAGGGAGATGTAGGGACTCATTCTCTGTCGTCTATGGTGATTTTAACACACACAGCACAACAACCTTAAGTGGTGACATAGAGCAGTAAATAATAAGTTTCAGCAAAGCTGTAGGGTAATACAGCTGCTTGCAGAGCTTACCTCCATGAAATGAGGGGGCAGAAAAGGTATGATTCTTATTCATACAGACTAACAGCAAGCAAAGCAAAATTTTAGTTCTTTGTTTCTGCATTAGAGTTGTTTTTTCCTCTGCCATACTCTACTTTCCTACTTCCTTTTCAGCCTGAAGGAACAACTTTTCTTACAAATACTGACTCTGCATGCCTTCAGTCTGGTTGCATAAGTGTCCCATGGGCTTGCAAAATATGTCGTGCTCCCGTGTACTTTCAACTTTGAGTCCTGAGTGTACAAACGACACTCAATGTGAACTGCCAAGTCCAGTTTCTAGGACCATTGCACTTTTAAGTGTCTAATGGTGTTCAGAAGCCCAGAATAATTTCAGATATGCTTATTTATATTCCTAAATGAATATAGATGGTGCGTGTGTGTGTATAATTCTCAAGAGGCATGAACTATGCACTTGGAATGTTTTTTAAAAATTGCTTTCTGAGAAAATACGCAGTAACTGATGGTGCTATTGACAAAATTCATAAAGGGAATAGTTGATTACCTGTTTTGTAACTGAGTCAATGAATATTCATCGTCCCCTTGGTATGGAGCTGGCATATTTCAGCTAATTAAGTCTTCTGCTTAGTTGGTGCATATGCACACTTTTTATATGATACCAAAGTATGTTTAATTGGGGTTTGGCAGATAATACCAAGGCGAGTTTGCAAACAAACAAACAAAGTAGACTCCACTGCTATTTCCATAAATTGAATGATATCACTTTATGGACACCTGTATAAAAATGTCACCTTATTTCAAAAGGGCATAAAATTCACACTATTAGGGCAGGTTTCACTTAGAAAATGGCAGGAGAATTACTTATTTTTAGATAAAATACTTATTTCAGATGTGCATACAAATTTGTACACAGAGTGTTTATAAATGTTGTTGATAATTACATTATCCCCTTTCCTGAACATATTTGAGAATACTATACCATCTTTGAATCAAAATTTTAGTATTTCATTTTTCCTTTGAGAATCTTGGATGCAAGTCAAGGTAAACTAAAGATCAGAACTTGAGCTACTGCCTCAGTTTCTTTCGTAACTTCCTACTGTCTTTTGCTGGGAGCACACATGGTGGCTGGCAGGAGCAGCCTGTCACAGGCTCTCATCACCACCTTGTTGAAAACAAGCTGCCTAATAAGATGACCTGAGGCTAGTTTTGGGGCTGTATCCAGGTTTCCTTTCAATAGCCTCACCAACAGGACATTCAGGTTCATACCTGGCTCTTGACTGAATGCAGAGCCCAGACACAGCTGAGGTGTGACCCAAGCCAGGAACACAGATCTTTTGTGCTCTGAGAGCCTAGAGATACCCCAACATGAAATCACAAGAAGATTATACAAGTGATGTGCTCTGCTACTCTGCTTCCATGGAACCCTTACCTGGTCTCCCAGTTATCTTTGTCCCTGCCACAGCAGAAGAATTAAAATTTCAGTTCAGTGCCACAATGTTCTCAGGTTAATGGGTACATCAATCCAGGCACTCGAGTTATTCTCTTCTACCTATGAGAATGACATCTTATTCATTTTTAGTCTTAAATTCCATTTCCCTCTTTGGCTAGTCTTTCCTCCATCCTATAATGTTTTCCACCCTAATGGCCTTTTCCCATGCTTTTCCTTGGTACCTACTATTGAACAGAAGACTTAGGTGAGTCCACCATCCACTAGAGCATCTTTATGTCTAATTGACTCATGACTCTTTTTGGATCCCATCTTTCTCTCTGAACTGCGCTAACACCTTCTGTAATCAAAACATCTAATTCTGGAGCACAAATGATTTAAAAATTGGTTATGAAACAGAGCTTTTTAATCAAAGTCATTACTTCAGACCCACTCCTAGATACACAGGGCTGGAGTCCATCTGGAGGAATCATATTGTTACAGGTTTAAGGGAATAAACTATCTTTGCTCTCTAGCTGGTGGGTAAATGTATCAAAGTATACAAGCTCTAAGGCATCCACAGCAATATTTATATCAGATTAGATGTGTTGCTGAAAAAAATAAATCAAATCAAGTCACTCAGAAAAATTCCCCATGCTCTGCACTAGGTTATTATAGTGGCACTGGAGTTAGACATCACGTTAGGGGGTATGTGGCTCTTAATTCAGGTAAAACTGCTTCCTGCCAAACTCAAGTTTACTTAAGCAGTTATCAGAATCTCATCTAGACCTGTCCCCTAAGGAAGGTGTAGCTTTAATTCTAACCTAAAGTGTGAAGTTCTGATGTGTATTGAATTCCACTTATGGTCTCAGCCATTAAAATTTTATTCAACTCAATGAAAATCAATCCTACTCTTCATTTTTTGAAATGACATAATTTCTGTGTATGCTCTCTAATCTTCTCAGAAACGCCATAGCATTTTCCTGTGTATGAAGCTGCAAAACTATATAATCTCTTATAATCACGGCCAATATGACTTTTATGTTCTTGATACAATATAGCAAAGAAGGAATAGAAGATAGAACATGATCTCTGTGAAAAAAAAGGTCTAAACTACACTTTGAATATTTCTTTCATAAAACTACAAACAGGCTGGTTCATGTTCTGCTTCAGTAACTTCTCATACATTTAAAAACTGATGAATCTTTTTGCCTTTTCATATTTTTTTTTCTGACTGTGAAGCTTTAAAAAATGAAATCTGTAATGAAATTTTCTCTGTAAAGCTAAGAATTTGAAGCTAATTTTATCTTACCTACACAATGATTTTATCATAAGTATCTAGCTATTATGTTGTAATGGCCAGTCAGATTTAGTACATAACTCTTAATCCATTATAACCTTTAGTAGACTTTGAAATGGCAGTTATGTCAAAAGAATTTGTAAAGTAGCTGTTTTTACAAATGTTAAAGCTATATCAAAGTTAGTTTTTTTTATTGTTAACCATGCTGCAGGGAGTAAAAGTAATTTTGCATTCTAAAGAAGACACAGCATTGGGTCTAAGTATGAAATGTTTTATTGCCTCCTGGTAGAAACAGGGGACTGCAGCACCTGGGAGAACCTCATAATGGGTTCTTAACACTTGTTAGCATTTTTCTCCCCTTTCACCTCAGTGCTTGTGAAAAAAAGAAAATTAGGAGAAAAAAAAAATCTCAGTTTCTGGGGATAAATCAAGTCACACCATGCCTAAAAGTGCTTAAAGTAGGGATTCAAGATCCAAACTGGTCACAGGAAAGTCAGTTGATTTGAAGTGGTCTGTAGGATTTCCCTGGTGTCTACCATGGCAGGGACTACACAAACCAAGGTGGCTTCTCAAGACTGTCCTTTCCCTGGAAAAGTAAACACCAAATGTTTAGTTGCTGACAAGGTCTCTGGTGTCAAGATGACCCCAAGGTGTTAAGAAGTCTCTTTTTCCCATCCCCAAGACCAAAGAAGGAGAAACCGAGATGTGTCGGTTTTGCTCTTCAAGGTTGTTTATTATTTTTTATCTATAAAATTCTTTCTCTGGCCTGCCGAGGTCTGTCTGGCAGGTTGGGTTGAGGCACACTGACCGCCCTCAGGGCGGCGTTATCTTTTTATACTAAAAACTCCATGTACTTTATTTACAATATTTTTCCAATACCTATCACCTATGGTAGACAGTTTGTCACTACTCTAAACTAACCCAAAACTGCCGCCATCACAGCAGAAGATGGAGGACAAGAATAATAAGAAGAAAGACAGAACACACCCAGATTCCTCCATCTTGCCTCTTGAATCTCTATTCTAAAAACCCCAGAATTCTACGTTTCCACCCTGTGGTAAATTCACTATCATTCTATTCAAGCCCTTGTGGCTTGTAACTCTTGGCACAAAGTTGGCAATTGTTTCCATGGGTTCAAATAGAAGGCACAGGTGTCTTGGACTCCATGCCAAGGTCTCTGAGCCCCCTGCCAGGGTCTCAAGTCCTCCAGGGCAGCCAGAGGAATATCCTGGGTTCTGACAAGTTGCCAGTACTTCTGTATTTCTCTGGGACACCATCTTCTACAAATATGTTTATACTTACCCCTAACAAGGGCCTGCAGCAAGGGCAACCCCATTCAGGGGACATGACGGGGGCATGCAGCCAAGAGAGTGTAATTCCTCTCCCCAACAGTGCCTTTGAACCTCACAAGATGGGTTTCTTCTTTTATAGTGCCATCATTTTAATTAGCATAAGCACCTAAATGATCTGATAGCAGTATTGTAATGACCTCAGCTAATGCACTGGTTTTAGCACTGCGTTTTAAATGAGCTAATGAATCTAGATGTGGCATGAAAATATTCCACCAGGCGTTTTATGGTATTTCTGTATAGATGAAACTACAGTTACAGCTATTAAAACGCTCTTGTAAGCCAGTTGCGTTCCAGTCCTCCTACCCCTTACAAGACTATTTGGACTAGTGTTAGCTTTTACCACTGTGATTCTCAAGCAAGTATTTTTTATCCAGACAGAGCATTATCCACTTTTTGTCTAGTTTAATCAGTCTCACAGGAGACCCCCTGACCTGCTTGCCCAGAAAAGTGAGAAAATAGAAATTCACTTGATAGTCTTGTGACCTGGAGTCAGAAATCAAACTGCAGTATCTCTCAGGAGCACTAAAATTCACTTTCAAGAAGCCATGTATTTAGAGGCAGCAGCCTAAGTTCCTATTAGAAGGTGAGACCTGAGACAAGTAACTCGTAAATAAAACAAATAAGGCTACTTGTATGCTGCCACTCCAAATTAATTGACTTCACCTGTTGAAGGTATTTAATGGAGTTGCTTAGATTTTGTATTTGGAATTGTGCAGGCTGTTTTTTGTGCACTGGGCATTTTGTTTGCATTACAGATGATCAGTGAACAGCATGGCCACTTGCAGGTAATTTGCAATATTCTCCTTTGATTTTCACCTCTCCCACTTAGTGGAAAAGACATATGACTTTTTAGTTTGATAATAAAATATTGCTTTTAAGGTAAACGATGCACATGCAAAGATGCTGCTTTACTGACAGTGTATCCACTTCTGGAATCATTATGTATCTAAAGAGTCATGTACTAGCCAAAGAAAGAATTAGAAATATTTTGTCTAGTTCTCTGTGGGACAGCAAACATCAACCAATAGATCTGATCCAGAACATACTGCAGTGATTTTTTTTTTTTTCCTGCAGAATTTAAAAGTGAAAATCCCATCCTCTTGATTTTATGGGGGTAAAGACATTATACTGTTGAAACTAGATAAAGTATTTATGGAGTAAGGCAATAATGTGTATAGGAGTGTCAGAATCTAACCATTTAACACTAAATAATTAAAAGTGAGATCATAATGAAATTCCTTTCTGCCTACAGGTGGCTATTTTTTTCCATAACCTTTTTCTTAAATGCTAGGAATAAGATGTAAATAAAACAGACAAAGGCATTAAGTTGCATTACAACTTCTTTTAACTTTAATGGCATTCCCTGAATCTGAAATAACCACTGTTACTTACAACTTGACCTCTTTGATCTGGCAATAACTTAGCCCCTTAAGCTAGAAGGTAACACAGTCAATTATACCTCAGCACTGTTCCCACAGGAGACTTGTCCTTCCTAATGTAGATTCAGTAAAATTGGTAATGTTTGCCTTATTTTTTCTTTTGCATAAGTAGAGTGGCAAGTGATTCCATTTATGCTTTTTAAATCAAAGATTAAATAAGAATATTCTTCCTGATCCATTGCCTATACTTCTAGGACTTAGTTTCAACTATTCTTCTCTTACTCGAGTTTTACTCTTTGCACTCCCATATGTGCAAAATATACATTAAAAGCTACACAATTAATTCAAATATTGCCCAAAGCGATCCAGAGGTGTGTTGAAAATGTGTGAGAGTGGTGCATTTATATTACAGTTGGTACAGATAAGTGCTTTTGATTTCAGTATTACAGCAGATCCGTGCAACCTGGTGTGCTTATGTGCACTATGACAAGAAATCTTTCAGAAATTCAATCTTTCAATCACTTTTTCTACCCATCTGGGGCTTTCTTTTTTCTCTCACTTCTTACCAAATTAACCATGAGACATTATTTCTCTAAGTTGCTACCTGTAAAAGAACCCAGAGATCTCCTTCCACCTTCTGTGCTGCAGCTCAGCTTCAGGGAAGTTTCTCAAAGCTGTGTGAGCATCCAGTAGCTAATTTTTGGTCTTCTCTTTGTTAAAAAGCTGACGAATAGGGCCACCAAGCACCTCCTTTTTCCATACCCTGTTAAATGTCCATGTCTCTTGATGCAGAGCATCATACAAGGTAGAAGATGCCCAGTTTGCATCTACCTTCTACTGGGATAAAATGTAGGAGTGGATGAAGATCCTCAAAACCACCCATGGGAGCTGGGGGCTCTTAGCAACCTTACCCTTACCAAGTATGATCAGATAGTTGCTAAGATATCAGATATGGCTGGATGTGGTGCTTTGCCTGCAGGCAACTTGGTTCTGCAGATGGGGACAGGGATGCTTCCCTCTGCCAGTCCTCTGTGAAGGACAGATGGAGCTCAGGGAACAGGAAGGGAACCCTCCAGTCATCCTGATCATCTCCAAGGAGGCAGGATGTGTGTGGGAAGCATGAAGGACTCATTAGAGACAGCAAGGTGGTTCACCACTGAGAGCAGGAGACAACTGGTGGCAGAAGAGAGGGTTTTTGTGAGGAAAGGGAGAAAACCTCACTGTGGGAGGAATGTACATGGGAGTCCAAGCATGTATGGATTTTGCAGCTTCCTATTTTAAGTTTGTGGAAGATATTAGGTATCAAATGGAGATTAAATCAGGGGAAGACCCAAAAGGATCTGTAGATCAAGGGGTAAGCAAACCATTTTCACAAAGCTGCTTCCTTTAGAAAGAGAAAGCAACAGTTAGTCTTCAAATATCAAGACTTTGTGCTTCTAAGGACAATTAACAGCACTCAGTGATTTTGAGTGCTGTTAAGCAGTGGCCAGATCCCAGGACTTCAAAATTTAACATGGGGTTTGACACTTTTGAAAGTTGTTTGTTTACAAAAGGAACCTGTATTTTGTCTCTTACTCTTGAAAAAGATAGGCTTCAATGAAATATTGTGACCAGCCACGCTTTAGAAAAAAATACACAGTTCACCTCAGTGTCGACCATTTCTCCAAGGCTGTCTTTGGAGTTATTTCAGCTGTGATTAAGATTTCCAATTATATTACAGTTGGAAGGATAAAACACATCAATGAAAGCAGAATAAAACTGCAGGGCAACCTGAGGACAAGAAAGTAGCCAAGCCACAGGGAATGAGAAAGAAATTCACTAATAAAAATCTAAACTGTTATGAAATGCCTTTCAGTCCAGCCAGAGCAAAATGCACATTTCTATTGCTTTTAATCTGGAAGGAAATGAGGCACAAGGCACTGAAATGACAAAGTGAAAGGGCAAATGTGGAGAAATGTCCTGTAAACATGGAACACAAAGAGATGTCATTTACCATGGAAAACTGTCAGAAGCTGTTGGAAGGCAATTTTCAGTGGTCAAGTTGTATTTCTTATTTGCTTTCATTTTTGACAGGAAAGAAACTATGCTTTTCTGTATTTCTCTAGAAGTACAATTCTGGAGGGAAGAATAATAAATTTGGGCTTAATTGGAAATATTTAGCATTTAGTTTGATTTCTGCTTCAGAATGTAGTATAGAAGTAGGGTAAATAAAAATGTCATTAAAAATGAAATTCTTTATTGAGAGAATAATTCAATATGACATTTTGACGTTATAATTCCTCCCCCTTTTATTTTTTTCTTCAATAGTATTCACCAAAATTCACACATTTTAGTAAAGTATTTCTAGTTTTGTCTGCAGAACTGCATTTGCCAATGGGAAATCGTTCCTTTAAATTTTTTTGTCCTTTTCAATTTCAGTCATGTATCTACACTATCCTTCTGCTTATGCAGAATTGCCCCCTGAAGTATATTTTACCAATGCTTTGTCCAGTCTTGCTATAAATGACTCAGACAATGAGACTCCCACTGAAAGATTACTCCACTGCCTAATAGATCTGTCAGAAAGATTTTCCTGAAACTCAGACTATATTTTCCTTGTCTTAATTTGGGATGTCGTGGAGCAGCTCATGAAATGCAAGCATAGTAAATCACTTGAACCAGATGGTATTCATCGGGGGGTTCTGAGAGAAATAAAGTGCGAGAGAGGGAAGATACTGGCAATAAATCATTAAAAATAGCAGCTGTTCCTTTTAAAAGGGAAAATCCAGCCTGTACTTAGAATAAAAATTATTATTCTTTTTTAACTGAATAAAAGATCAGTTTCAAGAATGGCAACCTGATGAGCTTAATCTCAGCTTCAAGGAAATTTACTAACATCTAACTACAGTCCAAGTATTAGATAATTTTAATTTTAGACCAAACTGTGGCATCTCCTACAGGGGTAAATAATGACTCTCTGGCATGAGAGAAATCTTTGGAAGAAAACCAGCCATAATTGTGTAGGAAATTTCATTCTAGAAAAAGATTCATAACTGAATGGCTCTAACATTCTTGGATTTTTTAAAGAAGTTTCTGGAAAGGAGTGTCTAGAAGAGGGGTTCATTGGAGGGGGAGTTTGCTGTTACTGAGCTGGATGATGTAAATGAAGGCTCCCAGTGTTAACATCTTGGGAGGCAGCAGGGAAGGAGTTTATCACACCAGGTGTCCAAACCTGCACTAGTAATGTCTGTCATGATAAGATATTTATTTCACTTTAAAATGCAGTGTGCTTGCATTACCATAGGCAGGGTGAAGGAAATACACCGAGCAAATGGAGCATGAGCAAGTTAAGATTTGTGATAGTCCCTAGGCCTGATGGCAGCCCTTTTTTCTCCTCAGCTTCCAAAAGAATCCTTTATCTTAGGCAGTAACCACAGGAAATTCAGTGCATCCTGCTCTACTTTGGATAAATTTTCCATCAGTGGAATTTAATAACAAATAAACCTCTCCCTGTGAAGTTTATGTCAATTATCTCATAGGTAACTCAAAATGTGGCACAAGAAGGGCATATTTCTGTTTTCTTAAGAAGCATGGATTTGTATTAAAAAGCAGGAGCAAGACAAATTGGTATTTCCATACTGAGATGGGGAATTACATTTAGCATTATTCAGATCTTATCTCCAATTATGTTAGAAATTTAGCAGGTATTCCTGGGGCTTGAACCACCTGTTGAGAAAATCTCCCTGATTAGTGTTGCCTGAGTAGTGAGTGAGTTATAGGAACAGAATTGTGAACAGAGATAGCAGAAGTGGTCAAAGAAAGAGAAGCACAGAGAGCAAAAAGCTCTTGGGAATCATGTTAAAAGCCAAAGAGGACTGACAGTTTTAAAAGAATTATTCATTCATCTGAATGCTTTGGGCACGGAAAAGTAAATTATTTCTTTTCTGCTGTGTCATTGTGGTGCCTACTTGGTTGGTTTAGATTTTTCTCTCAGTAGGTCTCATTCATGGTGGCTCCATAGCTCTGTCCTGCTAGATCCATGTCAGCAGGACCAGGCATCAAAGGCATCTGGAAAACTTCCTTCCTAAAATTCAATTTTTCTGCTGTAGGCATCACACTTTCAGCCCTGACTCTGACTGCTCACATGTCCCATCTGCATTTGCACTAGATCAAGTCTAAATCCCCATAGAAAGAACACTGGAATCCCTGTGTGGAAAGACTGATCTACAGTCTACATAACCCAGGAGGATATATCTGAAGGCTTGCTTTATTCCTGCAGAAAGGGCTTGGGGAAAAGGGATTTTTGCAAATGCTGATTCCACCAAAGGTTTTCCTCAAGAAAACCTGGGGGGCTGCCTCAGAGTCAGTACCAGTACTGTTCCTGTAGCACAAATTTTACTTGTGGTTATTTTGACTTCAGAACTGTCAACAGAAAGAGTGGAGAACTCCATTATGCATATGAGGATTGTTACTGAAGCCTTTGGAAAAAATTTTATGTTGGATTAACTAGAAATGCATCCAAGGTTCTTCTCACTAGAAACTCCTGTATTGTACAGTAGTACCTTTTGATGTTCAAAATAATAATTAAAAGACAGATTCTTACGATTTCATAAGTATTTTGGCACAGCACTGCAGTATTTTAAAACTTCCTGCCCTTCCACAAAGTGACAGAGCTGCAATCTTTAGGCAAAGCATAGTTGAGATCCTGTCCCTGTATTACCTTGGCTAAGGATTCCTCCACAAAGTAGCAATTTTAGGCAGCTTGCTGAGACACTCTTCCCTTCCCACCACTAGCTGATGACAAAATGCAAATCTCTGTAAGAAACCCAAATTCTGTGCCATTTTGCTCATAAATCTGAGAGTATTCTGCTTGGATTTAGTATTATTAGCACTGAAATCCATGTGCAAGGGAATGGGACATGATAAAGAGAATGATCCATTTTTGTGATTTCTCAACAAGATGGCTAAATCTTGAGGACAAACAAAACAACAAAAAAGGAGAAAAGTTCCTAAGCAATGACAGTTTCTTTTGCCAAGTGTAATAATTCATGTGAGTCACCTGAGACAGGTGTGCTCTGTGGTCTTCCTGCAGCCCTAGTGCTGTGATCATCCCAAGTGAGAAATGATGAAAGCTATTTTTGGAAGACTACAAAACCATTCACTCAAAACCTTTGAGATTTCTCAAAATATATTTGTTTTGCTTTGCATTCACCTCTTTTTGAGGTTTGCATTTTTACGGGGTAATCACTAAACTGTGAGTGCTCCAGAAACCTTTCCTTTACATTGTTGTGGGAGCTTAGGTTGTAAGAACTGCTTGAGATACTCAGAATTTACCATAAAACAGCTTTTGTTCCCTCTAATGATTTTTGGCATTAATTATGCTCTGCTTCTCAGAGATGTTATCTGGAATGTCTACCAACCTATGATAGCAGCAGACATATAACACAATTGGTAATTAGTGATTTGGGGCATAAAATGGGTTCTTCCTAGATCCATGGTAGGCCATTGAAGATGATAGACCATTATGCTGTTGATTTTCATTAAGAGCTAAGTTGTTCATATTAGGTTGTGTCGCTGCCTTAGTAATTAGCATAATTTTAATCTACTACTTTGCCAACATATTACTACTGTGATACAAAACCTTGTTGGTTCATGTCTCATGGGAAGATTGCTCCCAGACTTGTCACATTTTTTCCTTCCAGGAAAGGAAGCGTTGCCTTGCTCTGGTTGCCTTGGAGTATTGTGGTAGTAAGGTCCCACCTGGGTATGGTTCTTCTCCACTTAGAGCAGGTTTTCAGACCCAGAATTCTCCAGAATTAAACACACAATACACAAATGTGGTGAAGACCTCACCACTTTCAAAGACACAGAAAAAATCTTTGCTTGGGAAAAAAAAAAAATAGGCTTCCAATATAGGGATTATATCATGTGAAAGGAAAACATTGTGCTTTTTTGCCCTTTTTGTAGATAAAACATTAGTGGATAAAATAGGGGATCATATTCCTCTTTTGAAAAACTTACGACTTAGAGATTTGAAGAAAAATCAATGTGACATTTGAATACACTTTGAAGTTCTTTCACAGCTTGAAACTTCACAACTTTTGTCTCTCCCTTTTTTTATCAACCGTATTCATTACATTTCCGTATAAAGCAGCCTCCTTGTTAAACACTATCCCTCTCCCTCTTGCTCTTTTCCTCTTGCTCACTCTCTCTTCTCCCATTTTCCCCCCTCCTGGCATTTTGCTCTCCAGGAGTACTGAACACTTTCTCTCAAAGGTAGCAACACACCATTCAATTAAATCTCCGGCCTTTGTAAGGACAGATAATAACTTTGATCGCTGCATTTGTATAATTAAGGGACAGGCCTCTGGTTTAAAGGGGCTCCTCTCCCTCCTTTGAAACAGCGAGAGCGTGATGAGTTTTCCGCGGCACCAGCGCGGTAGGAAAGTCCCGGTCTCCTTTGGTGTGACATCTATCTGCGTCCCCCAGCCTGCTCGTCCCTGTCCCAGGGCCGGCGATTAGGCAGCGCCCCGCTGGCTGCAGATGGAGTGAAGCAGAGCGATAAGGGAAGCTGCCTTTCTGCCCTGCCTCAGATCGGCGCAGGGAGAGCTCCTCTTCACAGGCAGCCCCAGTGTAAGCCGTTTAAACAAGCGTGCAGGAAATATTGGGGTAATTACCAAGCGCAGGGAGGGGGTCTCCGGCTGTCAGCGGCATTGAGAATGGGTTCGAAAGCTCGCTCAGCAGATTAATTGATCCTTTTTCTGCAGCCCATCTTTTGAATAATTCTCGCAGCGGCAGCACGTAGCCAAAAGTTGGGAGAGAGTAGCGTGCCGAGGAGAGGCATCCTCATCCACAGACGTGCCTATTTACTCGTGTCTGCATCAGGCTTTCTTCTCTGCCAGAGCATTAGGAATTTTAGCGATAATTCATGCTTGGTAAATTTGTTTTCTGTAATAAGATCAAGCCCACAAAGGGGGATTGAAAAGCAGCACCGCCTGCGCTTCCTTATCAGCAGTGATGCCAGCTAAGTGCTGGGATTGTGGGAAGCTGCTCCGAGGTGCTCTCGCCTGCTACTTAATTCAGTTCACTTAGAAAAGAGTTCGTCGCAGTTTTTAATTTTCGGTTTCGCACCAGCGAAGCGGCCGTCAATTCAGTGGAGCAGTGGTGGCCAGCGGGCCCCCACGGAGAGCGGCCAGGCTCCTCTCCATCCCGGCAGGCCGCTCAAGTGGAACGTCGGCCAAGTGGCAGGTTTGTTGCTGGGGAGACGAGTACCAGCCTCTCGGTTCCGTCTGCCCCTGCCCTCACTCTTCCCAGCTGGTAGAGGAGGGAAGCTGGCAGCGAAAATCTTGATGCTGTACTCACTTCTCACATTTGCCTGGCAGAGGATGCGCCAACAGGAGGGAAATGGTGCGCGGCGCATTTGTAGAGGTGCACGTATGTCTCCTCTGTAGCTGCTTTAGCTCGTGAGCAGGTATCCTGTGCCTAAAGCAGAGAAGGATGGGGCAGCAAGGAGAGCTTGCAAGTGGTGCTCTCCCGGGTGGCTAATATTGATTGCTCATTTAAGGAAAATAGAATAATGTTCTGTGATATAGATGCTGTGCTGCAGAAAGGATTTCAAAACTCCTTATTAGCACTATCCTAGCAACTTGAGATAGAGCAAGTGTCAAAAATTTTCTATCTAATTCTGAATACCTATATTTGCACAGAATTATCTAGTACCTTGGCAGCTTCTGTCAGGGCACTGTTCAATTCAGACAGCATTTAGTTGGCACACAAATTGATATCATACTAAAATACAGTGAAGAGAGCAATTAAAATCCATTTCTATGATGGTTGTCAGCTTCTTCATACAGGACTTTTCTAGTATTGTAGAAGCTCTCTTTAAAGCCCAAAACGGAAATATTGCTGTGTGTTTTCTCTGTCTCCATTTTTCCTGCCTTCACCAATGTTATTGGTACATCTGAGAGTGTCATATCCCTCACTCACAAAATACTAAGGGCCAGACTTTTGCAATTAAATTGCAAACATTTTTGCAAGGGAAATTGTGAGCTGAAATATGTGGGTTTAAGAGACCAAAGAGCCATGACTCGCGGGCAGGCAGATGTCCGATCTGCCACCAACACGTGCACTTCCTTTTGCAGGCACAGGCATCCACTTGGAAAATCTAAGTGCGGGCATACTCAGGGTCACACTACAAGGCCCTGTGTTCTACATAATGCCCTCAGCAACCCTCATTTCTTGTTTCATGTTAAGAAGCTTTCAAATGGAAAATTCCCCACAGTGTAGGCAGATGGAATTAAGAAAATTGCTGGGACTACTGTGACTACGTGCTTGTACACCTCCATCCTTCTGTCCTATAAAATGGTGAGAAACATGTCTGACTGATTTCACAGGGTCTCCCTCAAGTATTCTTATATGTTTTGATCCACAGATCTTATGTTTCTTCAGCCTTAGATGTCTTGATGAAATAGAAAGAATCACAAATCTCATTTGACACTATGAATTTCTCCTGTGGTTTGCACTACAGTAAAAAACAGAAGGGTCCAGCTTCATCCCATTCGACTGCACTCCCATTTACATCCAGGTTTACCCTTATACCACCTCAGGGACTGGGGTACCTACAGAGCTTGAAATGACAGGTTATATCCTTTCCTGCCTGTTTTTGGCCACGGTTTGGTTGTTGTTGAGTAGTAAAAGCAGATATCTGCTTAGGCAAAAGGCCAAGGGCCTGTCAGCCACTCCAGCTAGCTCCAAGGGTTGTGACAGTCACAGGATTTCACTTTCCAAGGCTGTCACAGACCAGGAAAACACAAAGTACTCTTAAATACACTTCACCACTAGTCATATAAAGAGATTTTCAACAGGCCAGTGGAGAAAATTCCTTTAGCTGTGCTTTTTTAAAAATCCACTTGTATCATGACCACTTGCATGTAAACCCATTCCTAGACCCCAGAAAAGGGGCTGTGGTGTTTCTGTGCTGAGGATCTGGGTGCACCTGTACTGACAATGTCATGGGAGCCATGTTTTGAAAAGAATCTGCAGTTTGCATTCCGTCGTAACATATGTGAAAATAATATCCTACTGCAAGTGTATACAGCATAAAGGAAACCTTTGGTACCTTCTTGAAATTAATCTGTAGCTCCTGAAACGTGCCCATTCTGAGGAGAAGAAACAAGGCTTGAAAGCACTCCAAAGAACAGTGTTGACATCACAGCTGCTGTTTTTAATACCCCACTGTGCAGTGTAGCATCCTGAAAGAGACTAAAAGCCTCTGTCCATCTACTCATGCCAGATCCAAAGCAGGTGGCTGTTAGAGCTGTCTTTTTCCAGTTGCCAGGCTTTCTTTTGAGGATCCATCTTAGAGCCAAGAGCAGCCTCCAGTGGGGCTTGCACCAATTATTTACTCTACTTATATGCAGCAAATTAAGTGATAATCCTAAAGAATCAGGATACATGTGAAATTATAATTATTACTCACAAAGCACAAGCTGACCAAATTATTTGTTTGTTTCTTTTGTTCATGCCCATATGTGTTAAAACTGGTGATTGAAAGTTTGTCACTTCACCTTGGGATGTAATTATGCTGTAAAAAGTAGAGTTAAAGATAGAATAACTTTGGTTGATTGAGGAAAAACCCAGAGTTTTGGTTTCAGCGAAACTGTAGAGCAAAAAATCTTTTGGTTGGACCCAGCTGCAACATCAGAAATACTTTTGAGTGCCCTGTCAATGTTAAGTGCTGGATGGACCACCCCTGGTCACAGGAGAGGTTCAGAGATCAGTGGTACGGCACAGATTTAATGGCTCAGCATCTCTGCAGATGTGTGATGGTTTCCTGGTGCTGCTGCTTCTGAGCCCATTTTAGAAATTAAACCAGGAGGATGTACCCTGCCATGGACTTTTCTCCAAACTATTCTATGGTGAGAAAGGAGTACTGAACTGCGCTCCTGCATGCAAATATGTTTTGTTATGATGGTGTCTGCATGGATGGGGTTGGTCTTTGTGTTCAAGCCATTATATTGTCAGACCAGGTTAAATGAAATTACGTTCCTAGTACTCCTTGAGTAAGCAAAACAAGTATAAAGTGTGCAAGGATACACCTAACTTAGATTCTCGAAGTTTTTTGTATAATCAGCAAGACTGTAAAAGTGCTGCTTTCAAATTTTTGCAAACCTCTGATGCCTCTGTAGTCTCAGGTTCATTCCCAGGGTTAACTAAAGCCTAGTTCAAGATTCTCAACAGTGTCAGTAGTAGGATCACCAGCTGGAAGTGGTGCAAAAGGGCACTTCCAAAGGCGATCATTTGCAACTGCTTTGTGTGGAAATAACTTTCCATTTTTTACTTCCTTCTCTCTTGTATGCTGTCTTCACTGTCTGGGAAGAAGTATGACTGCAGAAAGATGTCTCATGGGTTTATTGAATCATGTGGGATCCTGTCCTAGATAAACCTTTGGGGATTCTCACAAGATAAACTTTGACTTCGATCTAACATAGTTGTTGTTGTGTTGAGCCTTTTTGTTTGAATCACTTTCTTGTGTTTTGCTTTAGAATAACCTATGACTGAAGCTGGGAAATTTTGGTTGTATGAGAGTGTTCTTGCAGGAAGACTACCTCCTGCTGTGATACAAATGTGGTGAGCTTTAGTTTTAAATTATGAATTATTGCAATTCCTTTGATTTATATTGAACATTTTAATGTACAAAAATAAGAGGAAATGCTTAATTTCTGTTTGACCTCATGTGATGAATTCTAATGATAGGAGTTTGAGTTTTTAAAATAGAAATACTAAGGCTGTTTAATTGCATTGTTTTCCATATTTATTTTCCCTTTTATTTCTAAATAATTTATTAGTTGGAGTTACTCTGTGTGAGGCAGAAGGCACCCTTTCTGGAGCCAATGGGAACAGCCACCTATGGTTGTTATTGGTTTAGATCAAGTGCTTTAGAAAATAACCAATCCTGTGTGCATGGCAGCTCTTTTACAGACATCTCAATAAAAAGTATATGGGAGGGTAGACAAGATGGATGGGTGAACTGAGCAGAACCAAGCCTTTCAGTCTTTTTGCATGGGATGTTCAGCTCACTGACAGCTGGAGATATACTGTGCAAATGAGTTTGCAGGATTGAGACCTTAGCAAACAAGCTGTGCAGAAAGTAGGGAAAAAGATCAGTCTTCGTTTTGATATAATCAGATGAAAGAAAAATATGAAACTGAGGGGTTTTTTTCAAAATAAAAAGGGAAAAGAAGAAAAGAATAGGGGAAAATATAGCTGAAGTAAAAACAAAGCAGGATAAATTAATTTAGCAATCAGGAAAAACCCATAATTTAGCAAGGAGATGTTTTTTATTTTAACATTAGTTTAAAAAGATTGATGCATATCTTTTGAACTTGAAGTTGGTTCTTTCTTCCGTTATTGTAGTCTCTGTCTCTTGAGTCATGCAATGCAAATCTGTTACTTGAGATTCAATGGCTTGTTTAAAAGGATGCTTTCAGTTCTGTGGTCTCTTTACAGTGGATCATACAGAACCATTGAGTTTTTTGACAGATCCCTGGAACAGAAGGTCTCTTTCTTCAGTGTAAAGGATAGGCCTTTTGCCCTGATTTGTGTTTGAATTCTGCTGCCCATCCTCTCTGCCCTCACCCCTGTCTCTCCTTGGATCATCTCCAATTTCAATTCCAAATCTCTGTGACAGCTATTTCAGGTAAGCACTGCCTTCCAGTGTACTGCTGGCTCAGTGCAGAAAAAAACACAGGGGAAAGAAAAAAAGAGAAGGGCAAGGCTGTTTGAAAAGAGTTTTACCATTATTTTTACTTGCAGTTGCCTTAAGGGTTATTTGTAACAGTAATACATACAACATTTTTAGGACATGTTAAGTCATCAGCAGTGCCTTTAAATTTTATCACACAGCTTGATGTGGAAACCTTGTGCATGTGTTTTACATGCTTGTGAACTGCAAACCACCTTGCTGCAAAACAGAGGGATAGAGGTAGACAACCATCACATCAAAATACGACAGAGCACCTCTAGTGAAGTCCCAAGTCCTTGCTGGGTACTATTTTACCCTCAGAGGAGTCTCACGGAGTTGTTTCACAAGGGTGAAATCAGAGACATGACAGAACATGCCATTTCTTCAGCATTTAAATTTAAACAGTCCTTTTGTCTCTGCTGAAGACCTCTTAATTGAAATACTTTAAGATTTGAAATCTGAAGATTTTCAGAAGCTGATTTGTTTGGGGTTTTTGCCTGTCTCACAGGCACTGAGTTCATTTCTACTAAGTTTAAATAGCTAAAATAATGAGTGAATGCTGTTTAGGGATGGGGGAAAGCAATGGGGTCAACCACAGAAAGATCTCAAAGTTATTCTCAAATCTGGCCTTGTATTTATCTCTATGAGGTTGGACATTTCAGTTTGCATCATTTTACCATATCTCACACAAAATGATCCAAAACAAGTCAAAACAAATCAACTTCCTTTTATCTGCAGCACTAAACCCTAAAGATGCATCATCCCAGACACGTCAAGTAATATCCCCCTGCTGTATAAAATCTACCTCCTAGCAAAGGCTGTGATAAGGGGGCTCTGAAATCCCCATACCTCTGCTTTTCTGTTTAGCAGAACCAGCCATCCCACACTGTCTGCAGTGGGCCAAATAGTGGAGGGATCAAGCTTGAAAAGTGTGCAGTTATGGCCTAGAAATTATCTGGGTGAACACTAGCAATCTATCTCCTCATGTGAAAGTAAGATAATGATAATTAGACTGAGCAGTGCATCCTTTCCACTCCACCAGCACCACCAAGTAACTTAAATCAGCTGAGATCCTGATGTGCTGCTAAAGAGCTTAGTCTGCCCAGTTTATGCTTTTTATTCATAACTTGCACCTTTATGCAGAGGTGATAATTTCCTAATAAATAGCAAATTCAAGCACATTATACCTGTCAGAGAGTTGCAAATACCTAGAGACGCTATTACACAAAAATGATTGTGTATTCTCTATTTTGGGAAAAAACCAGTGTGTGTCAGATTAATGAGGTTATGAGCAAGTGAGCAGAATAAACCAGTAAAATGTAATTAAGCCATTTAGCACTCCATAAAAACAGGAACACATAAAATAGTAATGCGAACCACAGGGTGCAGTTACTTACCAGCCCCAGTATGTCAGTAGGACTTAAAGGGGCTCTCTCTTTTTATTTTTTTTCCACTTTCAAGGCAAAAAAAAAAAAAAGGTCTAATCACTTTGAGCTTTTAAAGCTGTCTATCCATGTGCCATCCACATTGTATGTTATGCTCTTTCTCCCTACCTGTTTTCCTCCCTTAATGTCTTCAGCAGAAGGATTTTTTTTTAAGAAATCACTTGATATCTTTTTCCTTTCCAGCTGCAGACACTCCCACTTCTTTAGGATTTGTCACCATATTCTCCTGTATGTACTAGAAAGTGTAAACTCATCAGGATGCAGACACACCAACCAAAATTGCTAGTCTGTGACATACTTTTTGGTTTTTTTTGCTTCTGTGTAAGTCACTTCTCACTGCCTGGACAGCCGAGCCCTAGGAAGCACTGGACTGCATCTGGGGAGATTGTGAGAAGGAGTTAATGTGGAGTTAATTTGAGGACTGAAATAGACTGAGAGATAACCCTCAGCAGGTACAGTTCAACGAAGATATTTCATTGCAGAGAACAGACATTTCAAATAGCTGTTGTCTCTCAAAGGTGGTAAAAGTAGATTTTCATTATGCATAAAGCCATTCTAAATGCCACTATACAAGAGGAAAAGGATCAAAGGGAGAGAGCTAACATGCTTACAGGGTGTATTAGATTCACTCTAGTGGCTGGTCTTCCAGAATTTAATAAATTACTATTGCCAGGAGCTAACACAAATATAGTCCCTCATCTAGCTGGAGCAGTAGATGTTCAGATCATGCTGACGATACCTGTGGGGAGTTACAGTAAGGCATGGGAAGAGGCAGGAGGGGGAGGAACCAGTGTGTTAGCCAAGAACTGCATCCAGAAAGAGAACTTCTGGAAGAGACACAGGATATGATGTGCCAGCAGTGGCTTGATGTGACAGATCACTGGATTGTGTCCTACAGAATCCTGGATGTAGTGATGGCCTGAGGATTTACATGTTTTGTGATAACGGTGAGCTAAAGAAGTGACCTTCAGTAAACCCAGAGAAATTCTTTGGCAGGTTCTCATAGGGAGGAGTACAAACACGAAGGGGAGAGATGCAAGTTTCTAGGGGACAAAACACAAAAAGCTGACCAGAAAACAATCCATCCCAATGTGAATAAAATAGAGTGGTTGTAATAAAACACAAGAATGCTACACCAAGAGCTATTGAATGACATGAAAATCAAAGAGAAAACATAAGCAGAAACAAGGTGCTGGAGGCTGTAAAATAATACATGGCCACACATACAAATATCAGAAAGACTAAGGAAGAAATGGAATTGCAACTAGTGATGGACATAAGAAACAACATAATATTTCTACAGATATAGTTCCTTAATGGTAGACAGGGGAAAATGTAATCTCTTGACTAATGCAGGCAGGAGTGGAAACATTTACTTGTTTCCTTTTTTTAATGCTAAAAAACAATGAGCTTGTAATTGCACCTCTGATACAATTAACAGCAGTTAATGAGAGGACAAGAACTCTGGCCAGATAGTCTTAGATCAGGTCAAATAAAACAGAGTTAGTGTGCTGCAGTCCTTAGGCTGGCTGAAATGTACCCTTGGAGTATTTAGGAGATTAGGATGAGCTGTTTCTGGGTAGTGATTAACACTCTGTAGGGAAGAATGAATTCCAGAGAAATGCAAGAGGATGGACATAATTGTTACTTTTTTAAAAAAAGGAGGGAGGGAGACATAAAAGAGAAGGGGAATTAAGGACTAACAAGCTGATTTTCTATACCTTAAGAGAGTGTAAAAATCTTTCCCACACTGAGAGGCTGCAGTGATAAGACGCCCCAAACATGGATTTATCATGAATAAATCATATTGGAACAAGGCCTTGATGAGCAGCATTGCACCTCCAGTGGGTACTGTGAGGAGGCAAAGGATGTGACATCCAGGCTTTGGGCCCATTCCCCTGTGCCATGCCCCAGGTTGAACTACAGTCAGGGCGATGCAAAACTGAAACCAATAACTACGTTCCAAAAAGCCCAGTGCCAAGTGCTGTCTCTGTTGAGGACTGAGAACCCTGTGCATCAATGGGAACTGGGAACAAGCTGCTCAGGTTCATGGCAGAGGTGTGACTTGGAGCTCTCATTCTGCATTCCAAGGAATAGCTCTGAGTGTGAGTCCCTGAGGCAATAGTGGCAGCTTCACATGGAGCTTGTGCCTTCTGTGGGGCTGGCTCTTTTTAGTCTTCTTGCTCAGTTTTAAAGAAATGTGCAGGTCAGTGGGAGTTGCAAGTATGTTGTGAAAAGAAAAAAGATAGCAAGGAGCATGGTTGTCCTCTAAAGTTTCAAGTTAAGGGGCAGTAAGTTTCTAAATTCTAGGTGATGCTGACCTTTTGAATGTATGGTTTCAACTTTTTACTCATAACTTGTTTTTAGACTGTGAAAATTGAAAAAACCATTTTTATAAAAATAGCCTGACCTCATACTTACACAGACCTTTCCTGAGTTAATTCCTGCCTTAGTTAACTAAAGAAACTCTTCTAGAGTCACCCCCAAGTTACTGATAGCATTTACAAATTTAGGAGTCTAGCACAGATATTTCTTAAATTGTTTCAGTGATTAGTAAAAATGTCAGCTTAAATTCTACTCTGTTTCTGATTTTTAATTTTGGATATTGTTAAATAATTTTATTATCAAAGTTTTCTTTCCTGTGACTTAAAGACACAGATCAAGTTATCCCTTAACCTTTTTGATGAACAGACTATGTGACTGTCCTGGAGTCTACAGGTTTCCTTTCCAATCCTCTAATGATTCTCACTGATTTTCTCTGAAGCCTCTCCAATTTATCAACATCCTTGGTGAATCATGGACATCATATTTCATTCATCATATAAACTCCCAAACATGAAGCTCTAGTGCCAAATCCAGACTTAATATAATTCCTTTCTGCTTGCCTGCAAAAATTTTCCTATTTATTCTTCCAGGGACAGTATTGACTCTTTTGGATGCAGCATCACACTGGCACTCATGTACTGCTATTTGACCACTATCATTCCTAAATGCGTTCTGGGGATCCTGAAGGGAATTCTTGCTATCCTGTAAGTGTGTCCTACACTTTTTATTCCTGGATATATTCCTTTACATGTAGCTATGTCCCAGCAGTAAGGATTTGCTCTTTTTTGTCTAACTTAGCAGGTGCTCTTCTTTTTTATCAGCCATTTTTGTGGCTTAGATTGTGATTTTCTCTGATCCTCCAGAGCATTGATAAAACTGCTGAACATATAAGGGCTAAAACCTGATCACTGTACATCTCTGATAAAAACTCCATCTATCATTGATGATTCCCTAATTTGAATCCATTAAAAATGTGCTGTGCTTGTTTTCCATTGCTCTAAACTCTTGGTCAAAGTCCCAGACCAGCCATCAGGTCATCTTGACTAGATGCTCTATACCATTTGTGACTTACTGAGTGGGGAGATGCCAGTCTTCAAATGATTCTGCTCTGTGACTGAATGAAGTCGTGCTAAACACTTGAGAGTCAAAAGCAAAGCTCATACCATAGATGAGAAATGCTGTGTGTTGGGGGAGGGATCAATAATTACATTTTAGTGTTTCAGTGCAGTGGTACATAGTTCATCTTTGACTAGTTTCTGTGAAGATCAATATGAGATTTGAGTGAATTAGTGTGGCTAAGTGTTTGCAACTCAATAGCTGTGAAATTATGATAGATACCTTAATATTACTGTATTGGCTTTCTAGAACATCCCACAGAGGTTTTGGTTGTTTTCTTTTTTTTAAATCACTTTACTTGCATTCGCAATCCAGTTCTGAGTCAGGGTATGAATTTTCCTGACATATTTCTTGTGTCTTTTTATCTTCTAGACCTTCAGGCGTTACCCTTAGTAGCAAATTTATTTAAAGAATGTCATCAAAATCTCACTAATATTTATTTCGTTTTCTGAAGAAATATTGTATTGTCTTCCTTGATCTATTTTTAGGACCTGAAAGTTAAAATATTTAGTTGCAGTGGATTAATTTACATGCCCTTATTTTTTTAATTGTATGTATAAAATATCACCATGCACTGATCTAAGTGAACTCGAAAAGGAAAGAATTGCTGATATTCTCGCTTTGCAGACTGACCCATTTTTTACTGATATTTGAGGAGCTAAGGGCCACCAGGTGAACATATATTTTCTACTTTGAGTGTCAAAATGCAGACAATTAGGTTTATATTTGACTTTGACATTAAGTCCTGGGTTTCAGAAAAGTGCTGAGCCTTCTCAGTGCTGGCAAGTGCCTGCAGAAGTGCACGCTGTCATCTGATAAGGACAATAAGGAGAGCATCAGCAGCATTCCTTTTTTTATTCCATCATATATAACATGCTTGTCAAACAAACTGCAGCACGGTGAGGTAATGACAGCACTGCGTGAGCAAGTTTCCGAGCGGGAGACAAAACCCCTGGAGCAGTTCTGCTGTTCCAGGAGCGGAGCCAGCAGCTCTCGGTGGCTCTGCCTGTGCCGTGCTGGGGGCGGCCGGCGTTGGGCTCTGAACCATCCCTGCTCTGCACCGTGCAGGCACAGCCTGGCAACAGCATTTGCGGCTTTTCTGCGGGCTCCCCAGGCTAAACTGAGGTCCCTCGAGGCCCTGGCAGGAGGAGGGGATGTTTGTCAGGTGCCATCCTGATAAAGGATGGTTTGGTACCCCCTGCCTGGCGGAGGTCTGCGTGTTCCTCCGGCCAGGCGCAGGCACATAATGGCACAGCTCAAGCTCCGGATGGAGGCGAGGAAAGAGCGTGCTGAGAAAAATAATTGAAAACGAAGCTGCATTTAAAAGTAATCAAATTACTCCTTGGGATTAAATTTTTAGAGCCAAATTTTAGCCCCCGTTCTATGGCAGCGCGTTGGCACGACCGTGTAGCTTGGCCCAGCTCCATGCCTGGGGAGAGGTTACTACTTTTCTGAGTAAATAGAACATATGAAGCCAGATTCTTATTGCTTTTATGCCTAAGTAGATGCACCCCTTTTTCAATTGAGCCTTCCTGATTTATACATATGTCTATAAAAGAAAACAGAAAGAGAATGGCTCCACAGCTGCTAAACCCTTGCTAATTCTGCTTCCAGAGTGCTCAGGGAAAGCACTGGTCATGAAAGATAAGAGGGTGTGATTACTTGGAGTCTGATTACTTCTTCAGAGATCTGGACCTGCTCTTTCAGCAACAAAGGGACCATTGGGATGAAGAGTGTAATTCCACTGTGGCGTCTAAGAAATGTAAAATTCTGTTGTTCAAGGACTCTGCCCTTAAGAGTGCCTGGGGATTTATCCTAAACTCTTTGCCTGACTGCCTTTGGACATTTTGGCAATGAGAGCAGTTACTACTACACAAGAGTAGGAGGACACTTTGTAGCTCCTGTAAAAAAGAAAAAAGATGTTCAGAGGACAGATGTTATATCTCTGGTTTTCCAAAGTGCTGCAACTCCCAAGAGCCTAGTCATGGAGCTGCCAGGTTTTGGTGTTCAGAAAAATTGAATCTGTCACTGAGTTGCACTGCCTGTGAGAAGATTTCAAAAGGAACAAAACACTGCAGGTACCGACCATGAAGATGAATTTTTTTGTGGCTTATATCTTCAACAAGCACCTCTGTGGCCCTGGAGATATATATATGTATATACTGTATACACACACATATATTTGTGTGAATGTTTAAGCTGAGCTCAAGTTAATAGTTAAGCAAAGAGGGGTTAAACTGTTGGGGACAGTATATCTGTAGATGTAGAGAAATATATATATATCTCTATATACATATATAGATGTATATATAGATATATATGCATACATGTATATATATACACACACAGAGATATATATGTAAAAATAGACTACAACTAGCAGTGACAAATACAGAACCTGAGCTCTGTTACACTGAGGTGTTGCATTATAACATATGTATCTGTCTTGCCCAGCTCTTATGCTGAGCCCCTCCACATGCTGTTTGAAGATTTTTGTGCCATATATCCTGCACTGTGCTCTGACAGTATCTAGGCACTACAGAGTGAGTTAAGAATGGACTGACACTGAGAAGACTGTCCCTTGCTGTTAGCTTAGCACTGTTTCATGTGAAAAATATCTTCAGAATGGCTGTTTCTTTCTCAGATAACAGACCTGCCTACCCTTGCAAGTGACAGCTCCATCCCTTTCACTTCAGAAAACAGAGGGCATCATTAAAATTTTGACATCCATATAGGAATACCACAAAAAGGAAACTGTAAATGGAAATACCAAGGTCTGGTATATGTCAAGATTTTAATGGAACACACAGTGTCAAAGATCTCAAAACCAACCAATTGCTAAAAAAAATTGTTCTTACTTCTTTACTGTTCTGGTTCTTGAAAATTGGAAGAGAGGTCTTAGAAGAATTAGATTTGTAGTGCCTCAAGGTGAGAGTCACCACATCTGTGGTCTCATTAGAGGACTTCTCTTCCTCCACAAATGCATCCATCAAAAGTGATAGGAAAGAATTCATGTAATGAAATTGGACGTGCTGGCTTCTCTGGAAACTTGGTTCAATATTCACTGAAATTAGAGGAATTATTTAATCAGGACCTTGGGCATATTTTTGGTTTTGCAACATATGTTCATAAGTGACAGAGGTAAAGTTTTTTGCAAGTTGTTTCCAGAACACAAAAGAACTTTGAAGTAATAACTTTGAGATTGCTCTGAATCCATGAGTGAATAATGACTAAATGTAAGCATTTAAGGGTATAAGAATATCAAAGTTGTTCAATCAGATCAGACCCTTTCCAGCTCCAAAAATGGCCACATGCATGACAAGACATTATAAGGAATTGTGTACTAGAAGAGTGCAACAGTAATTTTTCTTCCTGGCCTTCTGTCAGATAGGAAGAGCTCTTTACTTGAAGTATTTCCTTCTAGGTTTTGTTGCTCTTCTAATACAACCACGAAAGTTCTTAGTGTCCAAATTCTGGCCTTTTCCAAAAACCAGGTACAAAGCTGATACAGGGTTCAGCCTCTCTCTCGTTAGTCTGATGGCAAAATTCCCATTATGTCTCCTGCCTTTGGAAGAATCTTTTCTGTTGAGACTTAATTCACAAACTACATCACAAAGTCAGCCCAAACATTTGTATAATTTCTAACATTTTATAGGACAAAAATTGGGAAAACTCATAAAAGTATGGAAAATTTTAAAAAACAACCTTTTTTTAAAAATTGCATCGCTACATCTTCATCAATTTACTTTCTATAGTGTTAAAAATCATAAAAAACCTACTTCATTCATAGTTAACTGAAGTATGCCCACTAGAAAATAAATCTTCAATAATTTTTTTTTCTTTTGCCTTGTAGTCATATTTTTGGTAAATCCAAATTTTCCTTTATACCGGCTTCTTGTTTTGGCCAATAAAGGGGACATATCAGTCAATAAAGCATGGCTTTCATCTGTAGCTGTAAAGGACTGAGATTAAGACTGCAATATCCAAAATGCCAAAAATCCTTTCTATCACCGATTACTAATTAAGTAGTCCCTTATCAAAGGACATCCATTCATAGACAAAAGGAAATCTCATCATTGAAAGGGCCACAAGTCATGAAATATAAATGAGAAGATAACAGTAATGCTATGTTCTCTTAGCATGTATCATATCCCACGGTGGTTTTTTACTTATAAAACATTGAACTGATTGCATACTGTTTTGCTGTGTATCACTCACAAGGACTGCTCTTGGGTAATGAAGTGTAATTAAGAGGAATCGTATCTATCTCTTCATTCGAAGCCAATGATTTCCTTTCCCATTAGTTATACACTGGAAATACAATGCTTTACAGACATAATCTTTACCATTGATTTAATTGACTCAGCTGCCTTCAGATGGTAGAGCTGTTTACCAATGGCTGTATCATTGATATGCTTTTCCTTAGTTCAGCAGTTAATATAAACTATATTCCTTACCAATCATCAGGACAGATTATTAGATGCAGTGCTAAGCAGTCATCTCTGCCTTTGAAGAACACATGATATGTACTTTTATCTTTTTTTTTTCCTTATGGGAAGTTTCTTTGCGTTTGCATTTGAATTTGCCAAACCAGGTAATTCTCATGGCACCTTTTTTTTTTTTTTGTTTTTTGTTTCTTGAATTTAACTATGTTTTAGAAGCTAATGAAATATTAGAAAGACTCGGGGGTATGCAACCCCTGAGTGCTTGGTTTATGACTACTGAGAATCTGCAGTACGGGTCTGTGATGTTGAGATGAAGAGCACAGAAACTGAAGGAAGGTTTGTGCTTAACTTAAATAGATGTACTATTCCCTATGAATCATAGGGTAAGGGTAATAGTGGCAGCCTTTATATCTCACTGGAAATTCACAGTAATTTACTCAGAAATTCTGAAGCCCAGTAATGATATGCAGGTGAAACTCAGTGTAGACATGCTAACATAGAGAATAGCATTTTTAAAACATAAGGTTATGGAATTGGGCACACTGTGATTTCACAGAATCATAAAACACCTTGGGTTGGAAGGAACCTTAAAGATCATCTAGTTCCAAACTGCTTGCCATGGGCAGGGACATCTTTTACTAGATCAGGTCTACTTCTTCCATTTTTATTTGACAATCTTTTATCTTGGTCTTCTCTTATTGGAAGTATATTTGAGTGAAAGGGTTCATCGTCTACTCTCTAAAACACATATAGACAAAATACAAACTACAGGCTAAACAGTGTTTGGCCAGTGAGAATCATAGGATAAATCTGTCTTTTAGTGCTATTTGCTTGCCAAAACCACTGCAAGCATCAGGCCTGTAGTTTTTCTGCCAGTCAGTACCACCACCACCACGTTAATGGTCATCAAATGTCAAGAATTGCTTTCACCTTGGAAAATACTTGGAACAAGAGGATAATGACTAAATAAAGCCTGACTCTTAGGGATAAATATGTAATTTACGATGCAGCACAGAAGGAAGATTACCTGTACAGCATTTCCTGGGTAGATGTGTGCACACACAGAGAGGAGAGTCTGTTCTCCCTCAGTCATGGTGCACATTTGTAAATGTTAAAGGCGGGGAACAGATGACTATTTAACATGGCAAAGAACTATAAAAGCATTACTGCCTCTCCTTTATTTTTCGGTCATTTAAAAAGTTTTTAATGAAGTATTGCAAACTGGCTTTTGTGGAATCATATGGTGTTTTAAATGCCTACCAGGGAAAGAGAGTACTTTTAAATATGGTATTTTAGAGCTCACAGGAGATCTCAGACAGTTTGTTATTCATTTCAACCTAATACAAGCACTAACAAGCTTACTGGATAAGGTGCCTACTTTCTGAAATAGTTTGACTTTCTAATGCCCATTATCAATTGTTTTAATATGTATAATTCACTGCAATTTATTGTATGTGTCTAAACATTCTTTAGGAAATCAAGATAATAAGGTTTCTGGACATTATAAATGCCCTGCACAAGGTATTTTATTACTTCTTAGTTATCTTCTGTTTTGAAAATATAAATTCAAGGAACTCTTACAAAAGAGGGCAAAAATATCAGGGTGGCAAAACAATAGCATCCTTCAGCTGTTAACAGTCTCTGAACTGCCAGAAGTGCTTCCTGCCATTTGTATTTTAGAAACCAAGGTAAGGCTAATGATGTTTTGTATCCTCAGGATCCTCAGCGGTGTCATTAGTGCAAACTCATCTCAGGAAAAGTTCTCTGGGTAGGAGAAGGAGCACTCTGGGACCTGGCTCCTGCCATATGCTGTTATATTTATATATATTATATATTTATATATTTAAATATCTATATATTTATATATTTATATATTTATATATTTATATATTTATATATTTATATATCTATATATTTATATATTTATATATTTATATATCCTGCTCCTGCCTGTGCAGTGGGGACGCTGCCTTTGCATGTCCCATTGTGCCCTGTTTGTTCATGCAGTGTCACATCCTGAAGCTGCACCAAGGCCTTGCTGGGTTCAGGAAGAGGTTCTTATCATTACAGCTGATTGGAAAACAGTGTTACACATGGCAACATCCATGGAAGGTGGGAAACATTTTACCTACAAAATTTCCTCCTAATTATGGTGAGTCAGAACAGCACTTTGATTTGTTAACCATTGGGCTTTCTTGTGTCCAGGAGCTTTGGTTTTTCCTTATGTCCAAACACAACTTAGCACAGCACAATGATGGCTCAGCACCTGAGCTCTCACAAGCTACAGTGACAGAAGTAAAAATAAATAATAATTACGGCAGTACCACAGCTCCCAAACTATTGATGCTTGCTGATTTTGGAAACCACAATAAAAATGATTTCTCACATTTCAAGCACAAGAAAACGTTGGGTTTGTAAAACTTAGGGAGATGTAAAAGCCCTTGTTGACCTCTGTCCTTTTGGCACTGCTGAATTTAGTAAGCCTAATCTTGAGGCATCTGACTGGCTTAACCCTCTCCTGTTTTGTTCTTCAAACACCACATTTACATGGTACTTTGCCTTAGGGCGGTCAGGCTTTGATATTTGATCCCCGTGGGAGTGTTGATTAATAAAGCCTGAGAGGAAAAGGTACAACAGCAGAAAATGAGAGCGAGTGAGAGTCCTTTGTAAATGGGAGTCCAGGGATCTGCAATAATTTCAAATTACATTTCTCTGTGTGTGTGTAGTCAGTGCTTTGGCATGTCAATAGCTTTTAGTGCACTTTAGAAAAGATACTCTGAACATTAATAATCTGTCACGCTAAGCTATCTTGGCTCAGGTAATTGTATAAAAATAGTACAATCACTGTGTTAGAAATGAAAAGAGGAAAAAAAAAAGCCCTGCATAAAAGGCACTGTAAAATCAGGAGAATAAAGCAAACAAAAATGATAGATATTGCAGTCAAGAGCTAAGTATTTTCTTCCTGAAGGCACAATAGCAAAAAATTAGTTTCTTTACAAGGCAGGATCCAAATCTGGGGCATCAGGAAATTTGAGAAGTAAGCTGTAGGCTTGACACTGGGACCAGGCACCCAACCTCATTGCTGTGGGCTGTTCAAGAGCAAACAGAACTTTCTGCATTTTCTGTATTCCATTTCTGAAAGGGTCACTGTGTGCTCCAATAGCCCTGCCTACACAAAGCATCTGACACTTTTTCATCTGACCCCACATGACCTTCCTTAATGTGGAAAAGACTATGAATCTACCAATTACTACTGAAAAGTAATAATCAGTTGTGTTACATGCATTTAATAAACCCTCCACTAAAATTTATTGATCAATGTTTGTAACATATGCTGTCAACATTTCAATAATGTCTTTGGTAACTGAAATTGTGATATGCTCAAATTTTGTTGGTGACCTTCACTGAACTGAGTGTAATTTGGAAATACTGTGAAATCTATAAAGGATACACTTTGCAAACCAGCCAAATCTTGAATGGGGGTTATAATTTCCACAGCCTGTGAATAGCTTAATATTTTTATTTTATTTTACCTCTGATTAGTTGTACATGGAATATTAAAGCTGGCTTTTTACAGTCAGTATAGCTAGGGGTATTTAAATCAGAAGATAGATCTCTCTTCTAAGTACAAATCAGAAGGACAGACACTTAATAGTTTTGAAACATATGGTTAATAGGCCTATATTTTTTATTTATAACTCCATTATTATATTTTATTTTTCAGTTTGTAGATATTGGGAAAGGAATCTTCAGATGGTCCTTAATTATTTTGAATTTAGCTAATGAGACATGTTGCCACAGTTTCCTTCTTTTACCTTTTGTTTATTATGAGCCTAGAGTTCTAGGCTCATAATAAACAAAAGCTAAAAGAAGGAAATACACCCATTCTTGGTTTATCACTACATGTTATTTAGTATTTTTTTCCTAGTTTTCCAACCACTGAGAGGGTTGGTTGATTTTTAAAAATTTTTTTAAATGATTGTTCTTCATCTTCCTTCTTTTAGCTTTTGTTTATTGCTGTTTATTGCTGTTCTCTGTGCTGGGTTTTTGAGAGACCTCAGCTCTCATTTCCACCAGAGCAATTGGTATGGTTTGGGGACAAAAAAAGGTGAAATAATTTGGTGTAGGAAGAAAAGGCTGAGCAGAAGTGATCAGCTGCCAAAGGCAGTGGGGGCCAAGGCCTCAGGCAGCCCCTCTGACCACTGGTCAGCATCGGTGTCCTGCTTGCCCTCACTATCCTGCAAGGCAGGGAAACTTCAAGTTTTTGGTAACTGTTTCCATTACTGCAGCAGCTGCTTTTACAGGAGTTGTCACATTCCCTCTGGGTTGCACTTGTGGGTAGTTCTCCTCCAGTCAGGTAATGTGAGAATTCTTTCTGCTGGGTCTATTCAAGGATTTTGAATTTAACTGTATTTCCTTTCAATCTCCTGAATAATAGAAAAGAACGTTAATATATTGTTATGGATAAATTATCTTAGAAAGATATATATTTTGACTTTGACTTCAACAAGCTCTGCTAATAACATAGGAGTGGGGAGAATGGGGTTTGACATGAATTCCAGCAAGTTATTTGTAGAACTGTAAGAACAGGTTTTACAATAATTAAAATGGAGTATAGGTTATGTTAAAGTAATTTAAGTCAATTTAGTCCATCATCATTTTTACAGTGTTGCAAATTAACATAACAATGGCAACTATAGTTGTCACTGACTTGAACAGCAGCAGTTAATCATTGCAGTTAATCATTATTAACACATAATTCATAATGATCAATCATCCTTGACTCTAGGATCATAGTGTGCTTGTATTAAATACTATATAAATATATAAGGACATACATAACTGTCCAAAACCTAGGAAAATCAGGCCCCCATTTTCCATTTTGATGTGGTAGTATGAGCTGTTTCTGTCATGTCTCTGAGTTTGTTAGAACTTTAGTATGAATTCATATTGACAGGTAGGATGGCTGCATGTATTTGGAAATGGCACAAATGCCCCATATTTGTCTGAGATTGCTGTTCACCTCGCAGGCCTGCTGAGTCAGGCAAAACTCTTTGCTCAGGATTGAACTGGTGCTTTGGCCCGGCAATTCTCCTACTCTCTCCCCATGGCATTATAGGACCTTGTGGAATGTAACCTGTGGTTTTTGAAATTGCTCTTTGTCAGACTTTACCCTTTTCTAACCCAGAGATGGGGCAACTGAGAGGCATTTTAAAAACTTTTATTCCATTTTCAGTCTCATGAGGAGGGTGACACAATGCCAATGTTATAATTCACACTATCAAATCAGAAGCCAACTATTTCTTAATTGGCTCTTAAAATTTCCTAATTCTCTTACAAAACACTATAAGCATTTCGTAGCTTATCGGCTTTTTACTGCACCATACTGTAAATATCTTACAGCCAATCATGTAAAATTACCCCTCATAGGTCCTGGTACAATACACCTTTCATAGTTCTTTTTCTCCAAAGTATCTGGTCTTATTTGCAAGGCCATCCTTTAAAACTTTTTTCTAGCTCCATTTCTCTCTCAACAATATCTGTCCTATTCTACAGCATTTCTAAGTCAGCATTTCTTATCTCAAAATTTGCATACAGATACACACTGTGTGGGCCTTCTGTCAGGCCCTGAGAACTCTACAAATCCATTTCCCACAGTTCTCAGTTCCTACTCAGCTCTGAAAATTTGCTTGAAAAGGGACTGGTTCCAAGGTGGACACTGTACTGTGGTTTTTAGCTATTGCAACACCAATGTCCAGGAGCATCAGAACCTCTGAACAGTAGTTTTGCAGGCTGCCTGTATGGCTTGTAGGCTGCAGATTATCTGTATTTCTAAAGGCCATGCTCTAGACCATGTTTTGGTTTAGTTTTTTTAAGAATTTCACTATTTATATGCTCATCTTTCAGTAAAGCAGAAGAGCAGTGACATAAATCAAGTGCATTTTCAGAAAGCTTTGGAGCACTACTTTTCAAGTTAAACGTGCCTGGACATTTTAATGAGACTTCTTTACATGAAAGTTGACCGGAGTGATGGTGTTTGTCTTCCCAAGTAGCCTTTCCATGTGATGAAGCCCTGCTTTCCTGGCATGGCTGAGCACCTGCCTGCCCATGAGATGTGCTGAGGGAATTCTTTGTTCCGCCTTGCTTGTGTGCACGGCCTTTGCTTTACCTGCTAAGCTGTCTTTGTCTCAACCCATGAGTCTTCTCAGGGTGACTTTTCTGATTCCCTCTCCAGTCCCACTGTGGAGGGAGGGAGTCAACTCAATAGCCAACTGGGGTTATCATAGAATCATAGAATATCCTGAGCTGGATCATCCATGAGGATCATTGAGTCCAACTCCTGGCCTTGCACAGGACACCCCAAGAACCACCTCGTGCCTGAGAGCATTGTCCAAATTCTTCTTGAACTCTGCCAGGCTTGGTGCTGTGACCACTGCCATCGAGAGCCTGTGCCAGTGCCCAAACACCTCATGAGTGAAAAATCTTTTCTTAATATCCACCCTAAACCTACCCTGACACAGCTTCATGCCATTCCCTCAAGTTAAACGTGACACCATGGTTTAGACACATATTGCAACCCAAAATAAATCTATTTGTTTTATTTTCCCTTGAAGAATAAAAATCAAATATTTTGATTGGAATTAATTTAAAATATTTTAGTTTGCTCTAAGGAAAATGGAAGACAACACTGTGTGCATGTCCATAATGAACTTCAGCAATGCTTAGTTCAAAATATGTTATTACAGCAGACAACAGTGCTCAGAGAAGGCCAAAAATTCAACACAAAATAAAAGCATTAAAGTTTGATAGCTGTATCATTTCTAGACAGAAGGTAAAGACCCACTAGAGGAGTTGCTGAGTGCCCTGGTACTGCAAAGGATGTGTGAAAGTGCTTTTTTCTTAACCAAACAAAATATTTCAAAAGAGCAAACCCCTTTTAAATTCCTCCATGAAATGAAAGTCTCTTCAAGGATAGCTTGGCAAAATTAAACCATTAATTCGTCAGATTTCGGCAGCGTCTGATCTTTGAAAAGTATGCAGACTGTTTTCTGCCTGAAGGACAAGCAAAGCCATGTGACTCCTGCGAGAGGATAGAGCTCAGAGCAGCAGGTAAAATTGTGCTGTATTTGCCTCAAAACAGGCCAGGTAACAGGGCTCCATCCCTTGTCATGCAATGAATTCAAAATTAGTCCTCTTTTACCACAGGTGTAATTTCAATCTTTTTTTTCTATCCCTTTTCATTCTGCCAATAATTTTTTTTCCTGAGTTTGAGAATCCCTCGTGAAACTGTTATTTTTGTGATGCTGCAGTACTTGTCCTCTGGGAAATCACACCTTGCTCTGCTAAGAGCACAAGTTCACTTTTCAGCTTCAGTCCAGACTTTGGCCAAGTGTCTCTCCTGTCCTGTCAATGGCGCTGCTACTTCTGTGACTGCTGTGCTCAGAGAAGGTGCTACCAGTGCAAATGATTTCTGTGTGCTGCAACAAATTCTGAAATATGAGATATGGAAGGACTGGTAATAAGATTCTGATGTGCAACTTTTTTCTGTGGCGCCTTTATCTCTCTGCACATTTTTACTGTTTAACTGTGCTAAAATGATTGATCACCTGAGTTAAATTAAGAATGGATTCCATCTTTGGCCTTCCATTTTTTGCTCAGAATGGCACTTAGAACTGGAGGCAGGTGAGCAGAAAATACTTGAAAAATAATGTTGCTATTAAAAAAATATTTTAAGTGTCTTTCTTCCTAAAAACTAATAATTCCAAAAGTTTTCAGCAAAAAAGTAGGCTTGAAATTACCTGAGATAAAAGAAGGTCATATTAAAATAAGATATTAATAAAAGATTCTATTAGGAGCTTGGGAATTGCTTCCATTGTGGGGTTTTGTTTTAAGGACTAAAAAAGAAAAAAGGCTCCTAAACTTCAACATTTAATGCTGAGTGCCTCAGCTTCCTGAACAAGGTGTGGGAAGGGCAAGGCAACCTTAGAGTTGAACCAAAAGCAGGTGAACTGCCAACAGGGAGATCTGCTATGGAGGGGAGGAGAGAAGACCTCATTAGTGATGGGTGAATACTCAGTTTGGAGCTTTACCCAGTATTGTAAAAAGGCCTCTTTGTCCAGCTTACATCCAGAGCCTAAAGGATATCTCCAGAACTTTTTTTTTTCCTTGCTTTGGTAATGAAGGACTGAGCAGGGTTCGCTGCTGTGTTTGAGGAGAGCAGCAGCAGCAGGTGCACCTGTGGAGGTGTGAGCCTTGGGGGATTCTCAGTTACAGGGAGAACAGGTCCCTTCAGGGTGAAGTGGTAGCTGGCGTCTGCTATTGAATTGCAGTTTCAGACTGAGAGGCTGGTGCTCCTTGTAGTCCCTCTTTGCAATACTAAATATTTTATTGTGTCCAGCTCTCCATCACCATCACTCAGCTCTCACAGATTCAAGATGAAGAGGGCAGAGTCTCTTTTTAGGGTCATTTGTTTTCTGTCTTGATTTATTTATATTGGTCACTCTTCTGTTGATGAACTGTTACTACCAAGATACAAAGAGCGGAGTGAAGGAGTCATCAAGATTGATGCTTTCAGGAATACTGGATTGTAAATAATAATGTATGTGTGTGTTTGCCTTGCCTGATGTGTTTGGTTAGAAAATCACCTGGTTTCTGAAATGTAGTGAATCTGTACATTTTTCAGGATGCTCCTGTGAAGAAAATCTGAGTGGATGTTTAAAAAGGCAGCCAAATTACTTTCTGCTAAAGAAAGTCTTGGTATGATCCTGAATATAATAATCAATTTATTTCCCTTCTGTTGTATTTTCCTTTCGACCCTGTGAGTCTCAGAGTCTCAGTGGAACAATGGTGATTATTTTAGGGGCAGATGGTGAATGCAGTCATTTTGGGTTTTTTTCACAATTGAAATAATCAAACTTTGTAAAATACGGTAGGTGAATATCCTAAATATATATAACAAAAGAAATAAGAAATACAAAGTTTGAAATTTTAATTGTATCAAATTTTCATCCCTAAAAAGTCTTAAGAATTAGCTTCGGAATACGTGAACCAATTATTGAGTATGTGAATGAGTGACATTGTCATGTTGACATGTAGGCAATGAGGAATGTATTATGCTCTATTCTTCTATTCCTCACACCATTTAGGAGTGCACACAAATTACATTAAATCCCAACAATTATAATTTAATGAATGTTATCTGCTTAAGAAGCTACAGGCATCTGTTTCAGTAAAATGTGTATGTTTACACACAAAGCAGAATATGAATAGTTATTTTTCAATCTTTGTTAAAGTTTTGGTAAAAAACTTGGCTGTTCAAAACTGAGAGGTCTTGATAGCCAAAGGTATGAATGAGAACTGTAAAAATATGTGAATTGCCTGTGTATCCTTCTGTTTGGTTAACAGAAGATAATTTTTCCCAGATGCCAGCTTGCTGTGGGCTTTTTCATAGCTTAGACCTCAAAGGCATCCTATGTAATCTCAACATTTCATTGCTCTTACAGGGATTGAATGATTTTAAAATGTAGTCCAAGGGCTGGTCTTCAAAAATTCAGGTGCTTCTTATCTAGAGCCACTGATCAGTCAATACTGAGAAATGCTTGCTTGATAAGGTTGAGGTGCGTGGAGGGGAAACTGTGTGAATAGTATGTGAGTAGCAGAAAGGGGAAAACTTGTGTTCCATTGTTCGTGTTGGATGCAGGCTGCCCCTGTCCTGAGGACTTCTCTCCTTTCTCTTCCCTCCAATTATAATTCAGTTACAACTCTCATGATAAATGCTCTCACACATGTCATATCTCAGCCATAGTTTTGGATTCTTGGTTGTTTGGTTTTTACAGAGAAATGATGGTTCCTAGTGGCCTTCCTTTGCACTCCCTTTGTCATCTTAGCCACAACTCCAGACCCCTGGCAGTTTTTGAGTGAGAGGGACCTGCAATGTGTAAATAAAATCTGCAGTACAGCTTGACCTAGATTTTATTTTATTATCATTTATGCAAACAGCCTTCCTCACTGCTGAGTCCCTTTTTTGACAATGTGAGATGAAAAACATCCATGGATGCAAAGCAGGAATCCTAAATTCCTCATTTATTGAAATAAGGGAGAGGGGTGAAGCAAGCATAGATAGCACTTTGATTATTGAAGCAAGGTGAAGCAGTTGGGATGTTCTGTGCTGCTATGTTCCTGTCTGGAACCAGCTGCTGGGTGTCCCAGTTTGGGTTGGCAGCCTCCTGAAAAATGCCGTCACCTGGTGAGGCCAGTGTGGTTCAGTGGGGGCACTGAGGAAAAGGGTGGCAGAACTCAAAAGCTTTCCTACAAAAAGCAACCCCATCTGGTTTTCAGCTCAGAAACTGCTGCTTGGGCTTGGGATTCAGAGGTATGAACACACTCCTTTGTTCCGTACCTATAAACACAAAGAGACCACCATTGCTCTGCCTGGAGCTCTTTCCACACCCCAGCCCCATTTAAATTGCCAATTATTAGATTATTCAAAGAGCAAGACACTATCACTATCACGTTACAAGTAATTACACCTTGGACACAGTCAGAGATAACCTCAGTTATCAGTCACCTGGGTTGATAAGGGTCTGCAACGAGTGATGAATTCTAAATACTCCTTTATTTCAAGTGGGCTGGCTGGTTTTTGTTTATAAACTAACAGCAGCAGTGAAGGGATTTTGACATCTGCCATTGCTGCAAACTTCTTGCTAAACTTGTTGTGAAGGCAACTTCTTATGG
The DNA here is from genome assembly GCF_028551555.1 of Melozone crissalis. Classification (NCBI taxonomy): domain Eukaryota; kingdom Metazoa; phylum Chordata; class Aves; order Passeriformes; family Passerellidae; genus Melozone; species Melozone crissalis. The sequence continues at coordinate 44,927,823 of NW_026535784.1, read as the reverse complement.
TAAAATGTATTTCCTCCATGCAAATACAATTTAAGGGTACTCTTTAATTGAATTCTTCTCAATTTCTCTTTCCATTTAACTCTTGTGATGTAATAATCTAAAAAAAAAACCACAAAAAAATGCTTCTGTTCTTGTTACAGCTGGGAACAGGTTTAAAAACTGAAAGATCAGCTTCACATAATATCCATGAATTGATTAAATGAAGTTTTGAGTAGATATCAAGGATTTAAGGTTCGTTTATTCTATTTGCCTAAATTTATGCACATTTGTAGTTATATTTTCTTACATAATTTATCATTGTCCACTATTAGCATATTTTGCTTTTAGCCTAATTTTCTATCCCTACTTTTAACACTGAGTGTCATTTTGTATTAAAGCCCACTTTAATTGGGCCTTCCCAGACACCCTTTTCTTTCTGGGTCTCATTCTACCAAGAGAGTAGAGTTAGATGATTTGGTTCAGGAAAGCTTTTACAGACTAAAGAGGTTAACAAAACCCTTCTCAATTTCTGGTTGAATAGGCTTTTAATTTTTAAAGAATTTTGGAGCTGGCAGAGCCTGCTATAGTGACAGAGTCTGAGGCTGTCGGCATCTACACAACCAAAGGCACACTAGTCCACAGAGCAAAGTTTGGCTGAAGGTTTGTTAGCTTCTATTTCACCTGAATGTGTCATGCAATCCCATTAAAAACTATAATTATGGGCCAGAATCTGGACTTTTTCTTTACATTATTATGAGTCTCATTCCTAAGTGATCCTCTTTACTCTGATAATCTTCTCTACTTCCAAAATATAGAAAGTGCTGTCCAGCACAGGAAAGAGTGGCACAGCTTAGTTGCCTCATGAAAACAACTAGATTCCTTAAATGTATGTATTACCAGAGGATTCAGACAGAGACCATGGAGACCCAAGGACCTTGGCACTCATCCTGCTTCTGAGTCCAGACATATCCAAAAAACCTCCCTTAAGGCAGACCCATCTCTAGCCTTGCTGAATTTCATTACCACCTATCTGCATGCTATATTTTTTTTCTTAGGATTATCTGAGGATGCTGCAGATCTTCAGCTCCCTTTCCTTTTCTAGAAAAGCTCCCATTGATAGTGAAATAAATCACAAAGACAATGATACTGCAAATTCTCTCTTCTTCATCCTAAATATGTTTATCTTTGTATTTTCTCCTACATTACAATATCTCCCAGAGTAATTATACCTAAACAAATTAAAACAAAAGTATATGAATACTATTCATACTATAGTGTATGGAAATGGGAAATTTTTGCTATAAGAATCCTTATTCTAAACTTACTTTATTCTAGCCTCTTGTATATGCTGGTATACTACAGAAACATTACAGTAAATTTAGATATGAAACTAATATGATCTGATTATGGGTCAAATTGTAAGTTTGCATGCTCTTTTTAAGCTTTTAATTGTTTTTTTCCAAATCACATTATGAAAAGACAATGAATACTTGTAACAGGTAGTTCAGTAAGATAAGACTAAAAGCTTTCACATAATTAATACACATTTTACTTGGCAAAAAATATACATCACAGGTCAATATTTTTTTAATTGGCTTTTTGGAACTCAATCTCATACATGTGCCATAGCCAGATTTAAATGTTAACTGAAATTAATATGAAAGATAAGCCTTATTTTTAGGTCCAAAGCAACAAAATCCTGATAGACATCATATCACTTTGAGTGCCATTGTAAGACTCTCCAGTCTCACAGGCAATAAATAATAACTTGACAAGGCTCCACTTCTTGCTACAGACATTGAATCATGAAAATCAAGCTCTTAAATTTGACTTTTAATTTTCTTTCCACTTTTTTGGTGACAGAATCTTGTTGATTTTGTGTCTAAACTCTGATTCTGGGGTTCATTTGGCATTTGAAAGTTTGGAAGTTCTTAGGCTTTATTTGTTTCCATAAAGATTGATATAGGAAGAGAAAATGCTACTCTCTCCTACACCCTATACATGTTAACTGATTATGTAGTTGAACTCTATGACCTATTTATCTTCCTGAAAGAAACAGAAATGACTTTGTCACAAGCTAGAGAATATATGGAGGACTGCACAGTGCTCAGTCCCTACTGCATTCTGAACAGTGATGTATTTTAGCATCTAATATTTATGTTCATTTCAACTTGTATTCTCATTTTTCATCTGCAGTGCCCTTGGTGATGGTAAAAATTAGTTTTATTATGGCTTCTTCGAAAGGACATCCATGCTTGGAGGAAAAAAAAAGAAGGGAAAGTCATCTGGAGGCATGGGCTCCAAATTGGTATGTCAGGGAGGTATATCCATGAATTTCCTGTTGAAGTATAGTGATCCATAATCCTCTTTTGTATTATAGACTTACAAATTACCTTATTTTATGGTATGTCATGTAACTATACATGTCTTGGTATGAGAACTCTGGTTTCAAGCCTAGGCTGCAACCATCAGTGCTGTGGAGGTCACCCTGGAAAAACAAAATAGATAGCTGTCTTGATAAGACTCTCCTTCCATCAGGCTCAGGCATGGCTGTGCCTGCCACGAGCCCCTGGGAAGTCTCATGGCAATATTTGTTCCTGTTCCTTGGGGCAAGGCTGACACTGCCATCTGTCACTCACTGTCTTGCTCAGAATTCGTGTTGGTGCCCGCTCTCACTTTTTCCCTCAGCCTGGCCTCCCTTCAGGCTGCTGCAGCCGAAATCTTAGCAGCGAGTTGCTGTTTCTCCTGTGCCTAGCCTGTGAGCCTGCATCTTTATAAAACCTCCAGCAGGCCCTTTTCTTCTCCCTACTTCCAAGAGAGAGACATTTTGAGTAAGTCAAGGTTCGGTAAGTGCCAAGAAACCGATGAAATGATAAAGCATCCTTCTAATGCCATATCAAGTTGTGGTAAAGGTGCAATAAAGGAAAGGGGAATGAAAGGAAAAAAAATTTATCTACATTGCCCAATCCTCCACATTCAAATTGTCTAAAAATCACCTAAGTTCTTGGACAGCTGCAACTGTTTTGTGTCACTGGTCCTCTTAATCTGACATCTGGTCAAATTAGCAAAATCCATTAAATAGATATGAAACTGTTTTGTAATATACTGAAAAAACACTTGCCCTTTAGACCTCTTGGTGCAGTGAGAATGATTTGGAGCTAAGTATTCCTAAATATTTATACATAAAATAAATATACTAAATATTTATTGCTTGCTAAATATCTCATACACATTTCAAACTTCTGAAAGTAGTTTTTCTTCTGATAAGGAGCTAGTGATTTGCAGTAAGATCTCTAAATCTTTACAGGAAAGGAAAACAGGCAGACACATTGCCAAACCAAAAGCTACTTAAAGAGAAGATGAAAGAGTAAAAGAAATTCCAGGACTTTCCAAAAAATTGGCAAAAATACAACATTGCAGTCAGTGTGGCATTTACAGCACCATGCAAGAGAAATGGGAAGAGTGGCTACTTTCCATGGGGAAAAAGCCTCATTCATGCAGTTTCTCAGGATCAGATCGAAGTCAGAATTTGGGGCTCAAAACGCAGAAAAGAGTCCAACCTGATGGCAGCTTTGGTTTGGGAGAAATCCTGCAAAGTTTACAAATTTTTAGGTCAGCACCCCGCTATCGGCCGGTGGGAGTGGCTGCAAATGGAGGCCATTTTCCATGAGAAAAAGAGCTCATTTCCCCAGGGTCTGGGTATCAGCTCAGAGGTGGTATTTGGGGCTCAAAGGGCAGGCAGGGTCCTCATTACTCACAGCTTTGATTTGGGAGAAATCCTGCAAAGTTTTCAAATTTTCAGGTCGGAACCCCACTTTGGTCTAGTGTGAGTGGCTGCAAATGGAGGCCGTTTTCCATGGGTAAAGGAACTCCTTTTCCCAGGGCCTGGGTGTCTGCTCAGATGTAGTTTTTGGGGTCCTGTGTGCAGACAGTGTTGTAGTATATTGCACCCATTTTTCAGAAATAATTTCTTACAAATTTTCTCATTTAGGCTATTGCACCCCACTTTCGCCACATGCAAGTAGCCACAAATGGTGGCCCTTTTCCATGGGAAGAAGTGCTCATTCCCCCAGTGTCTTGTGTCATTTCGCAGGTCGCCTTTGGGGTTCTGTGGTTATCCAGAAACCTGTTACTTGGCTACTTTTATTTTATTTTGGAGAAATCCATCACAGTTTGCATATTTAGGAGATGTTACCCCACTCTTGCCTACACTTGAGTTGTTGCCCACTGTTGCTGTTTTCTTCAGGACAAGAACTCATTCCCATAGTGTGAAGAAATTTATGACATTGTGGAATTCCAAATCTAAAACCTGCACCATTTTTTCCTGTGGTGTTTAATGCCTTGCCTCCTTTCTTCTTTTTCAGTCTGTGCATATTTGGAAACTAGTTCCTGTTTACTGGAATTTTACTACTCTCAAGTAATTTTCAAAAGCCTTTCATCACAGCATGTAAGTCTCAACAACAATCTTTAATCTACAGAATCCATAAATAATAACAAAGCATTTTCTAAAATAATTGTGATTCGTAACCCTTCCAAAAGTAATTTGTACTAGATGAACAATGACAATAATTAAATTTTTGCATCAGATTTTTGTTGCTTTCTCCACCCTACCACTTTCCCCATCCCAAGGGGTTTTTCAACCTGGATTATTTCAGTCCATGCCCTTAAAAGTTGCCTTAATTCTATATGGAGGAGGCAGTCTAGGTGAGGTATAGAAGCAGAACCAAGCTGCAAAGGATAAAAAAAAAAACCAGGATATTTTTAGTCAGGTTTACTACTAAAGGACACTTCACATTGGAAGCTGCACACTAAATCTCCAGAGCCTTTGTTCCATCGATGTTGCAGGTTATTTCCTCTCCTTTTCCCTCAGCTATGCTGGATACATTAGGCTCACTTTGGAAGACAAAATTATTGGTATGTTTAATATCTCTGCTTTATTAGGGGAAAACTGGCACAAAACTCTTGCGTTTCAGTTTATCAAAGGTAAGTTGTTTGCCCCTTTCAGTGATGATTAGTAGTAAAGTCCAGAGTGACCCTGTCTGGCCTCCAGGACTGTATGGTTTATCACTAGGTCCTTCAGCTCTGTCTAGGCTTTCTAAATCACAATACTCTGAGAGAACTCATACTCAGGGTCTCTCAATAGTGTTTCTTACAAACTGACTGCTTGCAAAACTACAATAGATTTCCAAAGACCAAGCAGTAGGCAAGAAACAAAAATGCTATTTTTAGCAATTCCCCATGAAGAACTCGGGAGGAATTGCACTAAGGAGGAACCCACACAGCCAAGTGCTTGATGTACACAGCATTTTCTTTATTGTAGGGAAAAGTTCAGACTTATGCTGTCAGGCTGTCGGGCAGAAGCTGTGTAAGGGCAAGGGGGTTCTTTGTTGGAGCAGCATGGGCTTGGGATGCTGGTGAGTTCTTGAGGTACAGAGGTAAATCAGAAATACTGCTGGGAGGGGACTGAGTGTTCCAGGCAGTTGCTTTCAGTACAGGCAGGACACAACTGACTGCAGGCTTGTCTTCCAGCTTCACAGTACACTGTGAAACACTTTGTGCATACCTCAGCTGTACCTGTTTCTGAAAGTCACAGGCAGGAAGGAGGATTGCAGCGCTTTGTGACTGCCATAGCTGCTTCTGTTGCTACCCAGCTGCTGCAGGGAGGAGAAAAAGCTCTTGGGTGCTGCCCTGCCCTGCAGGCAGAGGCTCTGAGAAGGATGAGTTCAGCCAGGTGCCAGCACACAGGTCAGGCCTCAAAATTTCTGCACGTACATCCTATCAGCAGCAGACCCTTCTTGTGCACTGCAGATGGTTGAGGTACCAGTAACGACTCCCAAGGCCACTGGGAAGACTGGAGGGAAAGATATTGTCTTCTGCAAAGGTATGCTGGAATGTAGGCTGCAAGCCAGGTTTAAAAACATGAACTGGGGTGGTTTAGGGCATGGTCTTCAGCAAAATGAAAATGAGATGTTCAGGAGAGAGCTGTGATACCATTCATTGCATCTCTGATGGAAGAAAATGATAGTCCAGGGTACAACCCAATATTCATCTTTATGTATTTTTTTTTTTCAGATTGTATTTTTGCATAATAGGGCTAACTAATTGTATTCTCTAAATTCAACTAGAAAAATTCTCACTCAATAGGAAATTGTGTTGATGGGGAAGTTTAAATTATGGTTATTATACTTGTGTTTAGGGACTGTATTCTGAAATAAGCAGTCCAAATGAAATATAGAAAGGCCTTGTATAAGGAAGGATACAAAGAGAGAAAGGAGTAGAATGAACATTGGGAATAGAAATGAAAAGGAAGATGAACAGATGAAGCAGTCACTAGAAGGTAGGAAGTGTCACAGAATTTTGGAGAGACATGTAGCAAGACAGGAGCAGAAAAAAAGATGTGGATAGAATAAAGAACAGGGAAGGTATGGGAAAACAAATATTGTCCATATAGCATGAGAAAAAGTAATCCAAGTCTAACATAAAATAAGGCCTAGAAGAAAGCCAGATATCTAAGTGTATCAAAGTCATAACAAAGAATCACAAGAGAAATGGAATATTGAAAAGAGATATAGAAAGCAAGAGAATAAGCCAACTGTAGAACCACTATATGCATTTGAAAGTTTTTTTATCTCTTCTTCCTTATTAAGCCTCATCATTAACAGGAATACTGTTTGATGTTATTTATTGCATCAATATACTGCTGCTGTAAAATCTTCTCCAATATTGTATTAGCAGAAGCAGCTGCAAGTAAATTTGAAAACTTCAGCAGAGCAGTGCAAGATAAAGCCACAATCAGCCATTCCTTTCCCTCATTTCCAGTGATGGTGATCCTTTGGACTTCAGCAGATCAGTTCTCCTCTGCTGAGGAGCTTTTTAGACTCTCCAGCACCTTCCTTGGAAAAACGTGCAGAGCAGGCTTTCAGAGTAACTAGAAGCCTATTGTGATAATGACTGATTAGGAGGAGAAGAGGAAAGCAAGCTGCTAGGGAACGCACATTTGCTAACCAGTGCTAGAAATAACAGGGTTAATACTATAAATTAAAAAACAATTGTGAAAGAGGGCTATGGCTAATAACAGAAAGAGGAATGGGAGAGGGTAGGTGGGAACACTTCAAATAATGGCAATAAGGTATGGATGCAGAGAATAGATACTATATGTAAATGAACCTTTTGGAGTGAGATAAATACTGCCATATACTAATGTCAGTTTTGACAGTAATAGTGATTAGTGGGAGTTGATAATTGACAGCAGGTAACTACAGCCAGAGCAGAAACTCTACGAAAATCCTGTGACACTATTACTTAACTCAATTAGCTCAAATGACAGAGGTGTAGCTGAATAAGCAATATTATGAACGGTGACTCACATAAGCATTTCACTCTGGGAAGGTAATTCAGAATCTACTAACTAGAAGCTAATAGCCAGCAGGAGCACATGCACAATTTATGACTTTCATTTAAACGGGACTGCTTAACACAAAATAGCTACTTTAAAAATGAGAGTGCTTAAGTCTGTTTTAACACCTTTCTCAGCACTAGAGAAAAATCTGTGTTAAATCAAAACCACCTTTACAACCTGTAAAACTGTCATGGTTTGCTACTAATGTTGGCAAAAATAGATGCAGCTTCATCAACATGGATACATCCTTATGTCAGAAAGGTGCCACTAGCTTCACTTCAAACATCAGCTAAACTGTGGTTTGAAAGAGGTGCTAAAAATATTTCTGAGCACACCTTGTTTCATCTAACATCTGACATTGGCTACCTGGTTCAACTTTCCTACCACATTGATCCTTGTGGTGTTTCTACTGGCTCTTACATCTATTACCTCAAGCAGAGTCAGGTCAATTGAATCTAAAGGTGAAAATATTAATGTAGCAGTGAGAGCTTTCTCTGAAAAGCTCTTCAAAACTTTCCCCAGGGGGAAAAAAAATCCCTCAGTATTTACAATTGCCACCGCATGTTCACCAGCAATACAAAGCACATTTATTTGCAGGATAAGTTTTTCTCATCGCCACATCAACTGTTACATATATCCAATCTGAGAAAGTCATTGTTTCAGTGGTCATCAAGGAATATGAGACTTCTTTGTCTTCTCTTCAAATTCTCACCTCCACCTTGCCAGGACTTGGAACTAGGGTAGGAGCAGGCAGATTGTTGCTGATTTGTGAGGTTTCCTGCTTTCAGCTCTCTTCTCATGGGTTATTTCCTAAGCTTACTCTCACTGTGTTTTGTGCCTGCTGTATGTGAGAAGATATTTTTGGGTTTAATGATTGTATGAACTGAGCCTTGGGCTTTCACAAACAGATGTGTAGAGCCATACACAATGCTGAGAGAGAAAAGGTTGTCCTCAGAACATCTGCCAGATGTGGCATGTCCCAGGGCACACCATGCCATTGATCCCATTAATTGACAGTACAGCCTGCTGTGTACTTCAGTAAGTCCAAGTACTTGGCATTAGAGTGCAAAGTATTTCTTGCAACTCATTTTCTCCTTAGTTTCCACTCATTCTTGTGCTTAAAAATGCAACCCCTGCTTTGAATACGCACCTGAAATGCTGACAGTATAACCTCCTTGTTTTCAAGTATGAAAGGCAAATATTGTTAAAAACAAATAAAAAACCCCCAAAAACTCTAATATGTCAAAGGTGTGCTTCTTCTCATCTAATAACTTTTCCACAAAGTCTCTGTCTTATAACAATTGCAGCTGATGTGGCATTATTTCATTTTGAAGGACTTGTTCAGAAATTATTTCATGTATTTTCTTACTGACACACTGATAGCTTAGCAACAAAAACCAAACAAAACAAACCCACAAAACCAAAAACCAACCAACCAAATAAACTGATAAACCAGGTTTAAACTACCTGGAAGTTTGTAGTGGAATATAACACAACATGTAGGTCAAATCTAGGCTGAGAAAGTTTTGCAGAGCTGGGGATCTGAACATGTAATGATTCAAGCCTAAACTGCCAATCATTTCTGTTGCTAAAAAATTGCAAAAATGGATTTTGAGACCTGTGTCTTAATGGCTCTCCTTAGGTCTCTGTACTCAGTTGGCATCTTGAACGTTTGGGCATCTGAGGAGAGACTCGTTTTTGCGCTTTGAAGTCCCTCAGGTGCCTGAATTTGCTTTTCAGCATTGTCTCAGCAATCCTGACCAGACTCTGACTCACAGCACCAAGGGTGCATGCAAACAAGTCAGAGCTCAGACACTAGACATTGCCTTAGTCCCTGTGGAGGTCATTCTAGCAGGAATGGCCCAAGTGTGCCAGCTGCCTTGATTGACTTGGGCTTCTGAACTGAGACTGGAATCAGGGATTGTCAAACCAGGGAGATGGAGATCCTAGTCCAATATATGCACTGCACAGGGATTTTAAACACCCATGTATCACTTTCCAGCGTACTGACCTTGATGCTAAAATGCTCCAAAAAAGTGTCAGTAAGAGTGCTGGAAAAACTATGCTTGCTGTTGTGCAAAGGGTGCAGAAAGGAGGCAGAGTCTCTGCAGGGAAAGAATTCTGCTCACAGCCTAGCTTTGCTGACCTGGAAGGAAGGGAAGAGAACTGGAATATATGCTGCTGTGATCTACTGCTCCAGTGGCTCAAAAAGCTCATGCATTTTTCAGTGTTGACTACCCTTGTTTTGCAGGTGATGAATTACAGACCCTTTAGCAGCTATGACACTCTCTCTAATTGTGTTTCCTCAAATTAGCTCAGAGCTCTGAGAAACTGGCATGAAGTGAGACAGCCCAGTGGGAGTATGGGATTTTCCTGCCCTTGCACAGTGCATAAATAAAGGCTCTTTTCTACAATCCTTATGAACAGATAGCCAGCTCCTTGCCTGAAGCTGGTCAAAATAGACCCAGTGACTTCAGTGAGACTGTGCATGTTCACATCAGTTGAGAATCTGGCCTGAAGTATTATTAAATTAGGTATTTCAGTGCTATAAATAGCCCTGCCCTGCTGAGATGATGCTCCTGATTCATGGGGCCTGTTTTGCTGCAAAGGGCAGTTGATGGGCAAGATAACCAGCAGTCAGATCATTAGAACACAATTAGACAGAAGGAAGCCAGAAATTCAGCCGTGATCCTCCCTCTCCCTTTTGTGGCCCAGCATAAGCCGGCAATTCCTGCGGACAGCTGGAGGCACACGAGGATGTTCCCTCCTAGCTGCCTTGCCATACCTTCTCCAAGGAGAGCAGCAGCTGAAAAGCAGATTGCCTTCCTGAAAATGGGACATCCTGTCAGCAGGGAAAAGCAAACTGAACAAAAGGTCTGTGTGAAAATTATGCAGCCATCCTCCAGCCCAAGTTATATTCAGACTAATTCTTTTTTAGTTCTTTTAGATGGCTGGTCCAAATAAAAGCAAGCAATATGTGAAGCAGCAGGATATATGTGGATATTTATGGACTTCTGCTCATTCCTAAACCAAGGCTTTTCTTATAGGTAATGATTGTTTCTACTGTTCACAGTAGAAAGATTAGAGTTTCTGTTTGAGAAGAAGTTAGAGCATACCAGAATCTTTTCCCCAAGTGATATTTCCCAGAACTATGTAATGGCAACATCTCTTTCCTAGACAGTAAACTGTCTTGGTCAAGCCTATTTTTGTATAGATGGAATTAAACTTGTTTTCTTTAGAATATGGTACTAACTTTATATAAATTTAATGTCTCCACTCCTTTTATCTCCAGTCAGTGCTTAGAGGTCTTCCTGCACCATTACAAATCTGCTTCCCTTTTTACTAACTTGGGCAAGCAAGCATCAGCAGCTGCCTTTGTAACCTCAGTGTTTGTGCTGTTTTCCAAATCACCTATGAGTAGTTATCTAGCATAACTTGCTTTTCTTCAGTAAAATTGTGCTAAAAAAATGATCCGTTGGCTGAGACCCTTTTGCTCTGCTGTCAGTAGAGTTTTTATGTTAACTTTAATGGGGCTAGTGCTGGACACACTGAGATTAGGTTTTTCCAGCACATCCTTTATTTGATTTTTAGAAATACAGAAATTAATAAAATTTAGTTCTTCTCTTCCTTTTTTTGTTTTTCTCATGTCTATAATGCATTAAACAAGAATGAATCAGTTTTAAGAGAATGAAACACAGGGCCTTCATCATAGTTAATATTTTCTTGCACTGTTCTGCTTTGTAATACATTATTACAGATAGTCTGCAAAATTTTGTCATCTTGCCTTTAAGAGAGCTGAGGTTTCAATTTTTGGAATTAGATGGAGGCAAGCACTGGTAAAAGTACTGGAGAATTATTTAGCAGAAATATGAAGTCATTTATACTATTTAAACTGAATGTACCAAGATCTGAAAATTCCTCTTTGTAGTAATGCTTAGCACTTATACAGTGTCTTACATCTTCAACAAAGAATGCAAACATCCATTAATTATTCTTCACACCTTATAGGTAACCTGGAGCTGCTATTCTTATTTTACATGTGAGATGCTAATCTAATATCCCATCTCATGTCAGCTACAGGCTCTTTGCATTTCTCTGAGGGAAGAGCTGAAGATTCTGGACTTTTTTTCTTCTTTATTCACACTACCTGCTTTCAAAATTGTCAAAGCCTCTGTCGCTTCTTCTCACCTCATCACAAGCTGTAAATATAGTCTTTACATGTTTAGCCATTTTTGGAAACCTGCTATTCCTGTTTTACAAAACAGGAAGTATGAAATTGCATATGTAACTTATAGTGTAAGAGCTTCAGCTAGAAGATATGTAACAGTCTGTGAAAAATGTTACGTTTAATTTTTAATTTAGAAAATGCGTAATGACCCACTTTTAAATGCAGCTACATGTAGTTAGTTGATTACTTGATCCTCCCTTAATGCCTTTTTTGGCAACAACCAGAATTTCCCAAATATTTCCAGAATATTCCTTTCCTTTGTAATATTAAAAAATTTTAATTAAAGTGCATTTCAAAGCTATTCTAGATAAAGTTTCCCAGTCTTACTACCAGTTAATCTAATATTAACTGGTTTTATATAACTGGTTAACTGGTTTTATATAACTTGTCTGTTTATTTATGATTTATAGTGCCCAAAGTCTACAAGTAGTTCTTTAGTATGCCAGGAGCTTTCTTAAAATCAATCAGCACTGCATTGATTTAAGCCTGCAATTTCAGTGCTTCTTTAGACATTTCTAGGTTCATGTTTTGTGGCAATAAGATGGCATTTATTAGTGTGATGAAGAGGAAGGCAAAATAAGAATAATTAATAATTATTGCCAATGGACTCTAAATCTGAGGAGAAGGGTGTAGCAGGAGTAGTCACCTCAAATGTGATCTCTTTCTTTTCCAAATGGACCAGAGCAGTGTTTTAAGCTGTGTCCCAGACACCGAGTAAGGGTAACCTAACTCACAGGATGTGCACATGGGCTCAGCTTTTCAGAAATGATTTCTCTGTTAGGGAGGCTGCTCAGAGAGTGCATAACCTTAGTCTTCAGGACCAGTTAGTGGACTCCGTCGATGAAGGCTGCTTTCATTTGCATACACTGCTTCAGACACCTCATGTGTGAAGGACAGAGATAGTTATCCAAATACCTCACTGTCCCATCTGTCCTGTCTGTTCTGCATCCTACCCAAGAACCTGCTTTCAATTTCTTTACAAGGCTGCAGCATGTTCTTGTCAAAGTCATCATTTTCCTGTTGCCTAAAATGTATCATGTTTTAGGATCTGACACTTAATTTTGTCCATACTCATATATGAAGCTGTTTTCTCCTCTGTTTAATTTCTTGGCATCCATCAGACCATGGTGGTTACAGATAGCTGAGTAGTCCTCATGATGCTGCTACCAGTGCTAGAGGTGACCTGACACGCGGCTCTCCATCCTTGTCAACCCAACAGGTGCTGAGTTTGTCTCCCATTCAGTGGCTGCCATTTGCCTCATGGTGTTTGGCATTCACCTTGCAATCTCCAAATGAGCCAGTGAGGTCTTTGGTGCCCAGCAACTTCTGATAAAACAAGCATGTTTTTGGCAGGTGGTGATGGCAGGTAAAATCACTGTCTTTGTCCTTCATTGCGCTTCATTGACCCAAATGACAGCCTCTCCATACACCCTTCTGGGTTGTGGCTGTTGAATGATGCAGGAGTTGTCAGGGGAAATGCTAGGCAGAAATGAGGCAGACATTTCTAATAAGTCCAACAGTGTGAAAATTTCATATTTGTTTTATAATTCAGTTTGTGTTGCCATGGTCACATGAACACTCTTGATGTATTTAATGTATTTTAAACTGGTACTTGCCAAAGGCAGCACAGAAATGCATATGGTTCAAATTCTGCATGGTTGGTTATCTTTGTATCCTAAATATTTATAAACATTTCAAAGGAATGTTTGAAGTTCAAAGTTTGAACTTAAGAAGGGTTGCCCACAACATTTTTCCATAAAGCTTTTATATTGTTGACTGTTGTAGTGCTGACTGTTGTGAGAGCACAATGTCACTCAAGATTATGCAATTTTTTAGAAACTGTCAAAGTTCCAGACAAACCAAGTCACTGCTCAGTGCTGCTGGACTGCTGCAGGTTGAGGAGTCTTTAAAGCCCAGGTCAAATGTGCAACTTAAGTAAAGGAAAGTGGCTTTACTTGTGGTTGGAGAGACCCAATATCAGCTTGCTAGTAGGAGGCTGGGCTGTGATCTGAGACTGCTAATGCAGTTCCACTGAAAAGACACTTGAGAGGCAAATGAAGTGATACTCAGATATGTAAATGAAATTGAGATTAGTTGTAAATGAGACTTTGCATATCATGGGAGATCAGAGGCTAAATATGTGGCCTGGGTGATGGACACAGGTATTTGGCTACCTGCTGTCTAAGAAACAATCCTGGTGCATGCACTCAGCATCCAATTATTTATGCCTAAATATATGAAATTTGATTGTCCTCGAGTACCTGATTTGTGCCTAGCGCAAAGCCAGGACTGACAGGGTACATGGAAAGGGAAAACATTGAAATGGGAAGGGAAAGTTAGTGGAGCTGTTAAGCCATTAGGCTCCTGGGTTCTTACAATCTTCCTGAGAGCTTTTTAGGATTTGTGAGTTACAAAGAAGGAGTCAATTTAAGGTCTTTATAAAGTTTCCTGAAAGTCCAATAAATCCTTTCATAGTACAGCTATTCTATCTTTAGGGCCAGTGATATACTTCTTCCCACTCTTCCTTGCAGATGTATGAAACACTGAGGTGAACAGCATATTTTGTAAAAGGCTGTCAATCCTACATCTTTCAAATATCTTGACTGGATTCTTGGTTGAGCCTGTGTAGAGTATTTTTTTTTTAATTACTGCTCAAAAAGATGTACAACCTGATAGAAAATGTGTGGAGAAGGGAAAAAAGTATCCCTATTTTGATTCTTTTTTTCTGTCCACAGACCACTGTTAAAAATATTAAATTAATGCAGTACAGATTTTTTACTGCCTGAAAAGAAGTCAGCTGTGAATTCACTTCAGTAAAGTTTTAATGATGAATTGAACGATTGGAAAGACAAATATTTAAAATCAGAAAACTGTGCATGCATTATTTAAATGTGAAAACTACTTACTTTGATGTGCAAGTTACTAGCACCTGGAACTTTAGCACCATTTTTTAAGAATAAGATATATTAATAAAATTACTAAATATCTTTAAAATCCAATCATGTGCTTAGAAATTGAATACGTGTGTAGAATTTTCTGCTAATAATTTAGGGTTGTTAATGCGTAATACAGGGTTGTTGTTGTTCAGAGAAGTTTTTAATGTGTCTTGCCTGCATGAAGAGAGAAGCACTTTTCCCACCTAGCTGTCTGAAATTAATTTCACATTTCTAAAACAAACTGATATGCTTTTTATTCCTGGAGCATAAACAGACACTAAAAATTCAGCAATGTCTTTTCTAGCAAGGCGGGAGCATATTACTCAGAACAAGAGTTTAAAACCTTCGACCTATTGCTTTCAACCTGCAACTTAACAGCTCTCTTTTGGTGCAAGACCAGGATATTTGATTCCCTCCCAGTGACCCTAGGAGTAGAAAGGTTGGCCCTGCTTCCTTTGTATGATTTCAGATCTGTGTCAGACTTCAAATCAAGCTTTACAGCCAGAACAGCCAAAAAGGCTTTTCATCACAACACTGGAGGGAAAAAGAGTGCTCCAATGAGATCAAAACTTTAAAAGGCCTCCCTGTGTGGTCTGGATGCAGTAGCCAAGCAATCCTGGCCAGATCTCCAGAATCACAGTCCATTATTCTCAGCAAATGATTTCCTGCTGACAAGATGCCCCTTTGCTTCTCTGTGTGTTGTAAACAATTGCTAGTTAATATAGAGATTAATTACTGCCTCTTTATTTTTGGGCACCCTTGGGCATAAAAGACCAACGGCATACTTGCAGAAGATACTCTCATTAGTGTCACCTTAGTATTATTGATCATTCTGACATCAGTCTTCTGTAACCTTTGATCCCACATGCCTGGGGTATTTCAGGTTGATAAACCTAAATCAAAAGCACCACCAGCACATGGTCTTGTTTTTCCAGATTAGATTTTTAAAAACTTGTAAGTTTTTAAAAAAACTTCATCCTCCCTAGCTTTTTGCAATACTGTGTCCCGAGAGTCTTGCTTGACTTCCACAAATGCAACAGATTCACATATTCATAGATAACCTGAGCACTGCTAACGATGACTAAGTATTGGAAATAATTAAAAATTTCTCATGCAGTACTGGAATCATTACCTTTTATTTCCATGGAAACTTTTTGATGAATAGTAATCAAGATTGGCTGGCTGACAGAGACAGCAAGCAGTCTCTTACTGCAATACATCAGCAGTCTTACTCATGACACTTCCATGCATTATTTAAGTATTTACAGTAGAATTACTTTGCAAAACTATAATCTGAGGCTGATGAGTATAGCAAGTTTGGGTGGCTGTAGACCACAACTTTTTTCCAAAGTTAACCATGCTAAGTTTACAATTCACCTGGTTACTTTTTGGTTATTCAACATGGACTTAGTTTTAAAAAGAAGAAATAACAAAACCAAGTAGTCCAGTGGCCAGTCCCTGTTTCTTTGCAGAAAGATAGAATGATCTGCAAGGAAAAAGAAATTGTTGCCTCATAAAAATGGCAGGTCCATTACATGAACCACACATGTTCCCTGGTTTATGTATTCTGTGAAAACTCAGCAGCTGGTATTGGCACTATGGCTACAGGGGGACTTTAAGTTTCATTTCTCTGCAAAATTTTAAATCAAAAACTTGGACATATGTCCTATAATTTACATTAGACTTTTCTATTATGTTTATTGTAGGGATGTGATCCTCCCCCTCTACTCAGTCCTGATGAGGCACATCTGGAATGCTGTGTCTGGTTCTGGATTCCTCAGGACAAGAGAGACATGGAGCTCCTGGAGCAGGTACAGTGGAGGGTGACAAAGATGATGAAGAGGCTGGAGAATTTTTCTTATGAGTACAGGCTGAGGGAGCTGTTCTGCCTGAAGAAGAGGTGACCCAGAGGGGACCTTACTGATGCCTATGTGAAAAGTAATGTAAAAAGATAAATGCATATTGCTGATAATGCCTAAGTTTTATGGCCTTGTAAACAGTAATTAAAAAGTCAAGCAAACTACCTATTGGACTTTCTTTCGACTGATAAAAATTTTACCATATAGAAAATGTTCTTCTCCTGACACTTTGCAAGGACTGGATTTAGGGTCACTCTGCCCTGGACATGAGCTGTTGCACCTGGAGAGAGTCAACATCCCATCCTCAGGCTGTGTGAGACTCTCAGCAGGAGCAAAACTCTGCTGTAAGGACTGCTCCTTTCTTCATCAGCATCTGACTTAATGAACAGCAGGCAGGGTTTTATGGAATACTCCATTTGTAAGGAAAAAAACATTTTGAACATGCATCTAAATCACAGGCTGGGTCATTTTTACTCTGGTTTCCTTAAAACTTTGAATCTCTGGATGAACCCATTTTGCTTTTGATCTGCTCCTCTGCCTCCCCAGTGCAATGCCTCTGCTTCCTCAGAAGCAGATCCCTGGCTGTACACAAGTACACAAAATGTGACAACATGAATCAGCTGGAGAATTCCCCAGCAGTGAACTCTGCCTCAAACACCTCCTTCCTGCTGCATAGCTTTAGGGGAGTCATGATGCCCCAGAGTAGCTATGCAAGCATACAGAGGGGTTCTAGTTGTGAACTAATTAACAATTATATATATGTGTGTATTTCCTTTTTACAGGCACTGCCATTTGGATGACTGCCTGTTTGTGTATTGTATCTTTGCAGTAAGGAGGAAAAAGAATTAAGGAAGGGAAAGAAGAATGAGGGGCTTGAGGGTCCTTTGTACTGAATATTGCACTACTAGTAAAGTAACATCACTAAGTAGTGGGTTCCCTAGCAGTCCTCCTCCACTGTAGTAGAGACTTCACTGTTTGTAAGTTCTTAATTAATTTCTTAGTGTTTTTTAACTTGTAAATTCTTATTGCTGATTTTGAATTCAAAGTATACCTATAGTCAGAATACTGGGTATTGTGCTATTATTTAATCCTTTTTTTCTACATAGAGTTTATCTGCTTGAAACATGTTCTTATCTTTTTCTAGATGCAAAATCAATATAAGTATGGTAAATCAATATAGGTATGTCAAATGCCTTTGTCTTGGGCATAATAGACCTGACTGAAGGATTACAGCCCCGTTCCAAAGCAGTCTTGGGGATTTTAAAATTAGCTTTCCTTTTTTTCCCCTTCAATTTTTAAACTAAAATTACTTTTGAAGTTTTAGAGGAAAAAAAATACTTTAAAGATGAGTTTGTATGCTTTCCTAATAGTAATGAAAAAACAAAACAAATCAGAAAATAAGTCAGCTGGCAGTTGATCTCCTTTTGCAATACGTAACCAATCATAAGCACCTCTTCTAGGTCACAGGCTGCATTCCATCCAATATATTGTACAACTCAAAGGTCTGTAAGGACTCAAATAGATTTCACTTGTAAACCTTTTCTATAATGTGATATATTGTTCCTCCAATTTATTTTCTCATGAAATAATCAAGGGAGACTCTTATGATTTTCAGTGGTGATACGTGATTCAATAAAACTGTGATCTGTTTTCAAAAGATACAAGTTTAAAAAAAAAAATGAAACAACCTGGCTGGGAGGCATATTGTGCTATCATTTAATTAAGAAAATATTTTAACCTTTTCCTTTCAACCATTTCACTTTTGTTTGATGATTTTTTTCTTTGACTTATTTTATTTTCAAATATGACAAGTGGTCCTCTTGACGACCAAAGTATTCTGACTTTTCAAAAATCTTTTTACAGATCTTCAAATAGATTTTGAATGAGGGAGAAAATTGTAGCTGTATCCTGTCACCTCTCACCTGAGCCATTCTGTCCCTCAGCAACTGTGACTTTCTGAATGAATTTTTAAGTGACTTACTTGCAGTGGCTGCACAGTGACAGCAATACTGAACAGAAAAAAAGAGCCTCCATTGAGCTTCTCCTTGCCTTCTCACCTCTGCAAAGCAGAGACACTTCACAAGTGAAATCCATCAGCATATTTTATGGCAGGAAGTGAAGGACACACGCCTTGTATGTTCAATGTTAGAGAGGAAAAGAGGCTCTCTGATTTCTACCTCAGTCTTTATATGTGAGCCATCAAGTGCTGTAAATTTTTTAATCCCCTGAGCATTCATCAGTCTGATGCTGTAGAATGCAGAAAGGAAATTTGGATTGCTTTTTAAAGATTATGTTCTTAATGCTTAACTGGAAGAGCAAAGTATAAGGAGACATATCTAAACACCTTATAGAACCACAGAATCATAGAATCAATTGGGTTGGAAGGAATTTTAAAGACTGTCTGGTTTCAACCTCCCTACCACAGGCAAGGACACCTTTCACTAGACTAGGTTGCTCAAAGCCCCTCCAAGCCCAACCTGGCCTTGAACACTTCCAGGGATGGGAAATCCACAATTACTCTGGAGAACCTCTTCAGTGTCTCGCCACACCAACAGTCAAGAATTTCTTCCCAATAGCTAACCTAAATCTACTCTCTTCCGGTTTGAAGCCATCACTTGTTGTAGGACGTTTTGTCTGTTCTGAATGGAAAAGAAGGATGGGCAGTGCTGTGTCTACAGGAAGTCTTAAGGGCATTTTTAAAAAATACTTTGTGGGGGCTGTATGTATGTAATGTTATTATATATTGATTTTAGATAAAGATCAAGGTATAATGACTCACAATTTTACAGCCTACCATAAGCAGAAAAGAAGCTTGATGTTCTTGAAATAGTTGTGTTGCTAAGGATATACTGTATGGTTCTAATCCAGCTGAGTGATGATCAAGGCAGTAAAAACCTGTTATTATCCAACACATAGGACTTCCTTGATAGCCAGAGGCAGAAATCATAATTCACAAAATTTGCTATGTGACAATTTAATTTCTGGAATCTAAAGAGGCACGAATCAATATGAATAGCCAAATATATATATCTTAGTCCAAATTCTTTGAACATTTTCCTATGTCCAGCAATAAGATCTGTTGTACTTATTCCTAAACCAGTTAAACCTGCTCCTGAGTCTGACACTTCATGACCATGTATCTTTTATAGTCCCTTACTGTGACTGTTTGCTGTGAATGCCAAACTTCCTGTTTATTAGGTGGGCCTAAGGAACTTTTAAATAAGAAGCACCATTTCTTTTAGTCTTTGCTCAAGTGAAGGTTTTCCCCTTCTCTTGAACTTTACTTTCTGTTGACCAAGACTAAGAAAAGACATGGAGTTTTTGGTTGCAAGCCTATACCTTGCTAGCTCTAAAGCTGTACCAAGCGCTCAGTGTCTCTGGGACAAGTTGTGTTTTGCATATATAATTTCTGTGAATTTCCTGAATCCAAAGTGTATATGGCTTTGAAAAAGAGCTGCTTCTTGTTCTAGTAATTCTCTCTCAAAGTGCAAATAGATTTTGGAGTTATATTCTCCAGATCATCCCAAATACTGTTTTGTTTCTCCTTGCTGCTGTGGCTGAGCAGACAACGATAATTTGTAAAAAAGTTACAGAATATCTCGATTTCAGGCTATGGGATTTTTCTGTTCTCCTGAATGAACTTTCCAAAGGTGGGTAGGCGCCTTTTACCTGAGTATGCCTATGGCACTAATGGTTTGAATTAAGCAGACTTCCATCAAGGATGAGTCCAGTCCTACTGAATGCTTTCCTTCCCTGTATAAATGTGCCTGTGTGAGAGAATATTTATTTATAATTATGCTTGTATCTGTAATAAAAACACTTGTTTAAATGAGAGGAAGGGGAATGAGTGGCAGTAGGTGCTCAGCCCATGGGGTGGGTGAGCAGACAAAGGCGAGCAGCTCAGCAGCCCTGCTGAGCCAACGCATGCTGCCAGGCAGCGCTGCCTGCGGCTACTCGCTGGGAGCCACTGATCCATTGGATGAACAAGGCTCGAATCAAAGACCAGGAGACAAGCCATGCCCTTTCCCTTTCCACTCCTTTGCTATCCATTAACCCCCACACACTTTCCTCTAACAAAAATGCAGACATACACACACAGAGCCATCTGTCCTTCTTGCTGGGTTTCATTTTCAAGATGACTGATGAGGGGAAAAAAACCTCTTCTGAGATCTTCACTGATAACATATCAGATAAGACACAAAAATAAGCTCACTGTATGTATTTCAGGATTTACTTTTCCTGAAATAGGTGGGTTTTTTTCTGTTATAAAACACACTAAAAAGAAATAGGCAGGTACCTCTTCAGCTGCAATTCTAACTGCAAGTGACTTTAGTGCAAGAACATTATGGAACTTGAAGTAGAAAATGCTGCTTCAAAGGAAGATAATGCTGATGGATTATGGCATAACAGAGCTATGTAACACTTTGAACACAGGTCTAAGTGAGCTTAAGCCTATATATTGGCCTCTATTTGCTCAATGATAAAGAACATGTACTGCTCATACTTAATGTACTTTTCAGCCATGCGTCTGAAAGTATTAAAAAAAGGAAACCATTGTTTAAATTATTCTAATGGTATCTCTCTTTCGAATTTGAATTGCATGGCACTGCTGGTGAGGAATATTAACTTTTGTGTTGTGCACAAGAAAGAATGTCTAAATCCTATGCAGTTCCCTGTTACCTCAAATTTTTGGGGGTGTTTGATACTGGAAGTGCCTTTTAAAATCAATTTTAAATGTTAATGGATTTTTTCTGATCAATATTATCAGAACTATGAGAAATCACTAACATCACTAACACTAAAGACAGGATTGAGGATAAAGAATTTGGTTTTGCTATAATCATGACAATTGCAGTGGACTGTGCTACAGGGATGGTATTTATACCTGTTTCAAAAAAACACAATGAGGTGGTTTTTTGAAAATTTTGCTTACAGGACAGAAACTTGTCATCTAAGGGCAAGATGATGTTGCACTGACTGCTTACATTGTAATGTGGTGAAGGAGAGCAAGGAAAATTAGTACAGATGAGCTATTGTTTAATGATTACTCAGAATATGCTATGCTGGTTTTTGTTACTTGGATTTCACATGACACAAATCTGATGAAGGTCAGGTTTCAGGGTCAGAGGCAATAACTTTTCTCCAGAGAGTTTTGTCACATTCAGGCTGTGACTCAAAGACAGACTGCTCTTTACACAGACCTGAGGTAGAAATCCCAGGCTGAAACTGTGAGCATGTGAAAGGGATTTGCATCTGTGCTTCTGCTCTGCAGTGATCAACCTTTCCTGGAGAAAAAGGGGGAAGAAACTTTAAGTAATCAGCAGAAATTCAAGTGCTGTGTAACATATGGTTCTGTGGGAGCCAGTCCCTTAGTAAAAATCCGCATTTCAAAATTGATATTTGCTTCTGGCAAAAAGTTCAAAAACTACACTCTGGTGTCCCTAGGTTACTGTAACACTGGCTTTGGCCATGATTTTCAAGGGTTTTGAAGGACTTTTTAAGCTGTATCAAGATCCCAAAAAAGGGGGAAAAATAGTTCATAACCTTCAAAATAGCCAATTCTTTACATTCCAAGATTTCCTTCTTCTTGGAAGAGTGTGATCATAGGGAAGGTGCTATTTTGAGGTTTCTCAAGGATTCCCTGACTAGAGAGAGGGATCTTTGCCTTCCATGTTGAAGTGCTTTGAAGTGGTTGAATCACAATAACAGGAAATTACTGTTTTGGCAAACATCTACACTTCTTAGAAAATTTGAATCAGTGACTGAATTGACAGCAGGATATATCATAAGAGAAGTGAAAGTTATATTTCACTTGCTTAATTATACTGCTTATCTTCCTTGAAACATTTCACAGCAATGTATAATATGCAATACCCAGTAGAAAGGAAACTTGATCCAGGGACTAATAATTGTATCCACTTTAATCAAATGTTAAATATACTGTAATATGCCACATTCAGGAAACACTTGCTCAGTGTGCCAAATCCCGGCACAGACTACTCCTAATTTTCTGGCACAGCCTTGGAAACACTGCAAACGATCTGTCTTCTCATATTCCCTACATCACTAAGAACAGAGAGGCAATTGTACCTTGCTCTAGCAGCAGTGCTGGGGAGGAACAAGTCACTTCATGCTGTTTTCTGAAGATGTACTGGGGTAGCAGGATGTATTTTCATTTTTAAAATACTCCTATTTAAGCATTATTTGGATAGCGAATTGGCTTAACGCAATGGCCATTAATAAGTTCCAGTGCACATAAGTCATACTTGCATGGAAAAAAAGAACATGAAACCCAATAGTTCTCTAGCTGTGAGAGCTGAAAAGGGATTGATTCCTTTGTCCAGTGGTCTTTTGGCCTCTTATTTTTTTCCTCCTGGAGAACACTTGTTGACTGGGGCAGCTGTGCTGGAGAAGCCTGTGTGCAATAGCCTGGGAGGGAAGGAGCACCCTCCTCCTCTCTGAGGTTCAGCCTGTGGTTAGTTGATGAGCCTGAACAAATCACCTTACCTACTGCAGCCCCACAACTTCACCATACAAATTAGAGGCAATAATGCTTTTCTACACTGACTGGGGGAAAAAAAATCCATATTTCATTACCAAAGAGCGCTTAAGGGCTTACTTCATGCAGTTAGGGAGGCACGTCTGCATGCAGTGGAGGGTATTCTCCTGTCTGTATCCATCCATGGCTGCTTCTCTGCCTCTCTTTTCCCCCAGAACTGAGCAGACTATTCTACAACGGTTTAGACTGAGAAAAATTTTGTAACAACTTTATGGTTCAGAGCAAGGTGCATCCTTGTACCTGTCTCAGAGAAGAGAGGCAGTCCTTTATGTCACTAATGTCTTTTTTATTATACCTACAAATTATGCTAGGTTTTACGGTTTTGCTTCATCCTTGTACTGCAGAAGTGAGTTTGAAATGCTTTTTCTCCTTTGAGAAAAATGTAAGCTCATTTCACTAGATGGCCATGTATATTACTGACAGGTGTCAAAAGTGCAATTCACCTGCCAAATAGTCTCCTATGTATCTCTAGTGAAGAATTTTTATGTTGTCTATCTTGCATCCTTTTGTCCACTGCACTGGGACAAAGACAACCATAGATTTAGTGTGTAAAGCCTTGGTTTTCCACCTCTGGGATAATGGCTCACATCCAACTTGACCCTCTTAAGTGCAGCCACTGAAACAGATGGAGATGAGGCTTGGGTCGGTATAAATCTGACCGGTTATGAGGATGGTTTATAGCAATTTGGACTCACTAGACAGAGAAGGCGAAACGTACTTGAGTAATGGGAATCACATTGAGCACGTCCTTCTGAGGAACACCAGTACATACACAGGGAAGGAAAAGGAATAAAAAAGGTTTTCAGAAAACTACTAATTGAGCTGACATGTTTTCAGAGGAACGTGGAACAGTGAGCAAGTAACATTGCCTCCTGTTCTGCACTGCAGCATCTGAAGTCAAAGGGGATTGTGCTGAGCCTATGTAATCATCTCTGTATGATACTTCTGATCATCACAGGGTGGATTTATGATTATTTTAACTTTAAGGTGCTTAAAAAAGAGAAAAAGGAATTCAGAACTCAGATGTAAGGAGCAAAAAGGAGATGTTTGATATACTTGGGACTCTGGAGACAGCTGTTGGGCTTCACCTGGAAAATTTGTATGGAATGTTCAAAGCTTGAACACTTTGGCTTTGATAACAGGGTTCTCCTTGGATATGTAGAATTATTGCTATTTACTCCACAACTTATCTATAACTTCCTTATGACATTTCATGGGCTTTAGGCAAAAGTAAAGTTGTCCAATCTGAGTAGTTCAGGGTTTTTTTCCTAGGATTTTTTGTATAGGCCCAGTAGAAACACTTCTGCAAGATTTTAAAACTGCAAGATCATGTTCTGTGATCTTTAAGAAGTGCAGCTGAGCTCATAAAGAGAGGTTTGTTTTGTTTTTTTTTATTTTAATACCTTCAAATTCTTACTCCCTGCCTCAGGCAGCATTTTAGCTTTTGTTTGGGGGCAGGGGAGAGGTCTGCTGGTTTGTTTGTTGGGTTTTTTTGCCACAGATAGTTTTTATTTTCCACCCCATCACCCTGAATTACTGCAACTAACACACTTAAGTTTCAACTCTGTAGCCTTTAATTGGTGGTGTTAGCAATTCTCTTCTTTTTTTTTTTTATTTGATCCCACATCTGCACTTTTCTCTTAATCTTTAAATTGTGTTTTGAATGCTGGCATAATTAGATCAGCAGCTACCAGGTGAGGAAAGTTGAAACAGCCATTTAATCAAGCTGAAAAAACCTGGTTTGAGGCTGTTATGGGGTATGCTGTTTTTTCCTTTTCCTTTTTTTCCTCAGGTATTTTTCAGAGGCACCCTAATTCTCACTATTTGTGTACAGACATATTTCTTGTCTTGTTGTTTTATATAACAACATCTATAGGCCGACTTTGAGAAATTTATAAGCACTATCCTAAAGAGCACTAGTTGTATCATTCAAATTAATTATCTACAATTTGAAGTCTTTTAAGATAGGTTTGGTTTGCCCTTGTATGAGCAAGGAAGCAAAGTTTTCTGAAAGTCATTCTTAGTTAAGAGTAAGCAAACAAACAAATGAACACACTGTGGGCAATCTGGTGCAATTAATGTGAGAGCTGTCAGGGGGGTATATTATAATAAGATGAACTGGCAATGTTATTCAAAGGCTGAAACAAAAGTTTGTACTCCAAGGAGAGAATTATATTTATGCTGATTATAATTTGTTCTTCAATGACAGGCTTCCTTTATGACAGATAAATTTATTTTGGGTTTTTTTTGGGTAGTTGAGGGAAAAAACTGTTCCTTTCCTTGAAGGAACTGGCTTAGAACTTTAAATTACAGTGGCTGAAACATTATGGAAAAATAGAAAGCTCACAACAAACACCCAACAGCTGCTTCCGCTGTATATTTAATATGTACAGCTCTATTAGATTGGTTTATTAATCCATCTGCAGGTATCCTGCAACAGGGGCCAGATGGCTCAGGAGATGAATAACAGCATAAAAAGGTTTGCAAGTAGCAATGTACTGCAGGTCAGAAAGAGCCACATGATGTTGCCTTCAGGTGTCTGTCAGGGGTGACTCCGGGGGGATGCTCTTGCTCCTGTGCCTTGTCCTGTACCACCAGAATTGCTCCAAGGATTCTCTCAAATGAAAAGAAAAACAAAACACTAGAAATGGTGACAGGCAGTGAGGCAAGTGCTGCCTAGATGTCAGTGATGATGCTCCCTGGTAGGATGCTGCAGGGTGTTTTATTTTGGGACAAAGCCCAGCAGGTGACTCCATAGGTGACAGTGGATCCGTGCTCACCGTTGTCTCCTGGGCTCTGAAACGTGCACACAGCAGGCTTCCAAAAAGTGGCATCAAGGTCTGTGCTGGAAAACTGCCAAGGGATTGCATATTTTGTAGACACTGTAATACACAGATTTGTGCACACAGTAATATAATAGACTCCATTTTTAAACTTGCATGATCGAGTCTGGTCTTGAATTGTAAATCGAAATGCATTCTTTTAGTGGGGTTTTCTGAAAACCTAGGCAACAAAATATCAGGGAAAAAATGATTGCCAGGCTTTGTACTTGCTTGTCTGCATTTAACTTCTAAAAGTTTAGAAGTGTTTTGTTGTTCTGAATTTATAATTATGGAAACTGGTATTATTAGGTAACATCAGGCAAAAAAATGAAAGACATGCTACCATGGTATTAATAAAGCTGATATAAAATGAGTTATACAGATGCAATATAAACATGATCCTGCTTTCTCTATTTGATGGGACAATAAAGAATCATGTTAAGATTCACCATATGACCAAACCTGCAAAAACTCAGTTTCATAGTCAGAGCATGCTGCAGGTGTATTTCTCCAGACACCCTACCTATGTGTGGATATTACCACGACACTCAGAGTAGTATGACATAGTCATAATACAATATATGACTTGTATCAGATCCCTTGTGTCAGCTCTGGTTTCAGACATCAAAAGTAAAATGAATTGGTCCTGCCTCTTGGGCCCAAGGAAGGCAATGCTTTGCCTTTAATCCTTGGAACTGCTTTTGGAGTTAAGGGAGAGATACTGCCTGAATTGTAGGCTTGCACTTGTAGGCCTGTTGTGATGTTAGCAAGGCCAGGTGTACCACATAGCTCAGAGGACAAATGATGCATATGTGAGTAAAGAGGATAAACTGCAGCATGAAAACAGACTGCAAATGACTTTGCACCCAGATGGAGCAAGATGCTGCCTGACACTGCCCCATTTTAAGTCTGGGGGTGTGCTTAGAATAGACGTTGAGGGTGGTCTAGGGAGGTATCTGTGACAGCAAGATAAGTGGTTCTCTCATAGCTTTGTCTCTTGTAATATTCTAAGTGTATTTGTACCTTGCAGGTCACTTTGTAATGAGTCACTCTGATGACTGTTAAGAACTGATGCCTTGAGAAGGCTGACCTAGAACAGAGGCAAGATGGAGTAAAAGAATAAAGAAGGTGTTCATTAAAAGGCCTCAATGGATACACCTTGGGCAGCACAAGAGCCCAGCCAGGGCTACACCCAAGATGAACCCAAAATGGTCACAAAATGTATCACAACTGATCACAAGGTCTCATACTTTTATAAGTTTTTGTCTATTTGCATATTGGGGTTAATTGTCCAATTACAGCTTTAGCCTATGAAGTCCCATCCTTCTTGTTTTTCTCTCTTCAGTCCACTGTTGTTTATGCTCTTGGGCCTGAAACTTCGATCATTAGTCCTTGGTCCCCAGCTAGAAATGGAATTGTTCTGTCTACCTACTCTGGGAAGAGAGCTTAATATCCTCTAAATGAAGCTTATAAGTACACACTAAAGCAGCACAGAACCTGAAAAATATAAAAGCTAAAACTTAGGGCATGAGTACAACCATGTCCTGTTGCTGTAATTCAAATAATTCCTTGGTTTCCTTGCATTTCAGGGCATCTGTTGAAACTTAAATTCTTCATCCTCAAATGCTAACAGATATGGCTGCCAAAATAAACACAGAGTGCCTTAAAATTAATTGTTATTTTGGGATTCATGTAATGCTGGTTCTTTATGTGTTTTTTTAAATTTACTATTTGTTTGCTAGGCTCTTTGTCAGGCTTTGTTGTTGCTAGTGTGGTAGATTATAACAAAGATAGAAAATCCTAAGACTTCAAAGAGAAACAGGGGAAGGGCTGGATTCAGAGCCACAGCTGCGTATGTGTAATTCTTGAATATGATTCTGTAGAAGCTCACTATCCTTGTGCTCATTCATGTGTGTGTGTCCGTGCATTTCTCAGCTCATGTACATTAGTGAAGTCAATGATTTTAAAATGCAGAAACAAAGGCCAGATATTTAAGTGGTTTAAATAGATTCAACTTCATAGCTTCCCTGGACCCAAAGCAGTTTGCATTTGCTGAGGATTTGACTCAGTACAATAAGTCCAAATATCTATAAAAGTAAAACCTATGGAAAGAATAAAATATTAAGACCCATGTTACATAATTAATTTGAAATCTTAATTCTTCAATGAAATAAGATAATTTGACATGAAAATACAACTTTAATACTGTAGATGAAAAGGATGGCTATAAATATTATTGTTAATATGACCAGACAGTAAGAACTATTCAGTGAAACATGAGCTGAAGGACTGGGGATGTAAAATCAGTTAGTTTAAGCCCAAAATTGCATCCTGAATGGATTCAGGTGGAAGAATAAGATTTGAAGTGTTAAATCTGAGCCCAACAAGGATTTATTTCTACTATCTAGTGACTTCTAAGTTGATCTTTTCTAGCAGATAAGTAATTACCATATCTAAAACCAACTCCCCCTATTTTATTTACTTAGAATGTTTTCAGGCTGTCATCTACCTTAGATAAAATAAGAGAAAGGAGAGCAAGAAGGTTCTTGGCTAAAATTGAGTATATCTGCCTTTACAAGGCAAGAATCTAATGAAATGCTTTACCAGCATCTTCATAAATACAATTTCATAAATACAGTACTTAATTCATTTAAAAATTGCTGCATCTATCCTTCATTCATCCTGGGTGTCCTACCTAAAGGGAGCTCTGAAGCTGCATGGTTAGTGCTCCCTGGATGGCTGCAGGTGGTAACTATTTTATCATCTTTTAGCTCCTTTTGTTTCCATTGAGTGGTTTTTTTATGAAGAGTCTATCACGTCCTTCAACTTCCGTCCCTCTGCTCTCTCTTGGCACTACTTATCTTTATCACACATCTCCTTCAATCTGTCCCAAAATTCACCCTCTCTTTTTGCTCTGTATCTCCTTACTGCTCACACATGGGTAATGCTTCATTCCTCCAATCATGTGTTAGTCACTTTTCATGCATGGGAATAACAAAGGCTTTTCACAGTGGCTGCTGTCAAGTGCCTTTAAGAGACTGTACTCATGGCAGAGAGTAAAAACTATGGCTGGGGCAATTAAATGCACTAGTGAAGCAGAGGAGTTTCCTGACTGCAGGATCCACATGAGCATAATCCATCCAAGAGCTGAGAAAGTCTTATCCTTCACTGAGCCCATGGGGAGCTGAAAGTCTCTGAACACTTTGCAGGAGCAAGTAATGAAATTTATGGAGAAGCCAAAGAATATCTCATAAGGATGACTTAATGAAACATTACTCTTGCCTTGTAGGGGCCCACCGGTTTTATGATTCTGTCTTGGTCAAGGCAATACCATTGTCAACATGGTAAGAGCCTTGGCAGCACATCAGTTCTGAGATAAAACTGGAAAATGCTCTAGTGAGATCTAGATTTTGCTGGCTTCTTGGATGCCTTGCTGCAGCAGCAGCACTGCTCTGTTCTTCAGTGACAATAGGAGCAAACACCACATAACCATGATAGTAGGACTGTTATGAACGTACAAAGCTGTGCTAATAATCCTGCCCCTTTTTTGATACGTGGGTTTGAGGTGGTTAGTTGTGCAAATAGCTGGAATAGCATCTCAGAGCATGGTTCTCTAGTCTGAATTTGTTAATAAGCTAATTGGTGTGCATATTTAAAAAGATTCTTAAGGTATTTACACATGTACAATAGAAGATTTTCAGTCTTTTATCTACTTGGCTGCAATAAAGAAAATCAGTTAAATGAAATAAAATGCCATCTACTAAAGATTAGTATTTGCAGAGATTTCATTGCAGTTACGATTTTTCAAGAGGAACAGCTTAACCTGGTAGATTTTGGGGATTTTGGTTTTTTGGTTGGTGGTTTTTTTCTTGGGTTTTTTGGGGGGGTTTGGGTTTTTTTGTTTTTTGTTTGTTTGTTTGCTTTTTTCTTTTTATCCTTATCTGCTTTACTTTCAGATGTGTTTTAGTTAATTTAAGTATTCCACTATGCGTTCCTCTCCCCATCTACTTCTGTGATCACCAAACAAAAAATTCATGTGCTAACACAGAAGAATATTGTAATCCTTTAAATAACATTGAAACCTTGAAAAGAGAAGCAAATATAAGAGAGATTTCAAGGATATGCAGCATGCTTCTAGTAAATGTGGATCAAGAGCAATTGTACTGTTTCAAAATTAACTAGCTCCAAAACACCAAACTCCTGCTCTATCTTCCCTTAAAAAATGGACTTAGATTATTCAATGTGAATTACATGAAGCTGGAACCAGCTTCATCCAAAAATTATTCTGTTCTGCTTTCTTTATCCATCTCTCTCAATTTTCCTTGCTGACCAGCACTGGGCAGACTTAGTGTCCAGAGTATTCCTGGGCTCAAAATGTTAAATCTCATTTTACACTGAATATCCAAAGGTGCTGTGCCACTGTGTTTCTTCTGGTGGTCAGAACAACAATTTCTGGCATAATTTATTCCTCAATTCCCACTCATCTGGCTATCCACACTAATAAGAAAGATGTTCCCATACTGGAATCCTCTCCTGCATACAGGGAGAATTCACACCTATTGTGCAGATTTGAGAGTTGCCTCCAGACTTAAGCACTGAGTTTGATCTCTAACTGCAAAAATTGTTTTAACAAGATGGTCCTAAAAAAACAACTTATGTGATACTTCAGAAGGATAAATATGCTGCTGATTTAAAACATGGCTGCAAAAGTTTTGCTAAGTGGAAAGGTAGCTGATACTCATATGGAAAGTTTTGCTAACTGAATTTTTTGCTGGATGTTCCCAGATGACCTTACATACTGGTTTAACCTCCCAGTCCAGCCTGCCTGAAATTTGTGTTTCTGTTGTCTATCAATAAGTGTGCCTGTGTGTGTATGTTTGGATCTGCATGGCCACACTCAGTAAATATGATTTTTTTTCTTTAGTGAAATGGAGCAGGACTTGAAGGAACATATTCAAAATGAGGTTGGAGTAACCATTCCAAAAAGCTGCATTTCTAAGAGCTGATTCCATGCCTGATAGATTCCTGTTCAGTGGGGTTTATGTATATAATATTCAGATCAGAATTATACTAGGGGAAATAATAGTGACATATCCTTATTGGGCTGAGGTGGAACAATTATAATGCAACTAACTACACTGCTTAAATATTAATTTTTATGAAAGACGTTCATTATGTTCTTCATCTGGTAAGTTGCTCTCACTTAAGACTCATTCCAGTGTTCAATCTCTGGTAGAACATTGGAAAAAATCATAAAATATTAAATGCTCTCATTATGCTTTGGGCAGCTTGTATTGGCAGTGAATCCCACACTTCGTTTACAACCGAGCTTACAATTTTCACCACTTAGGCATAGCTGCAGCTTCTCTGAGTCTTTGCTACTAAGAGTTAAAATGACAATTGCTGTAAGAGAACAAACTGAAAGCTAGAAGACCTTTGATTAGCCTACCATTTTTAAGACCAGCACTGAACCCTTATCTTAATATATTGGGCATATAACAACAGCTAGACACACTGCGTGGCATCCAGCATTACAACACCATCCAGCACAGTATGTAAAAAATAAATAAAGATAAAAATGGCATGAAATGGGTTCCTTGTATGCTACTGCATTTTAATCTCTTATCTTGTGCTTTGTTCTATCTTGTTCAGTGCAACTTCTGCCAGTTCGTAGTAAAAAAACAACAGGTACATCTGTAGTTTCATGCAATTATTAAAATACCTATTTGTTGAATGTGTGCCTGTCTTAAGAATGAATTGTAGTGTTTTTGCTATGTAGCCATCTTAGATGTCCACCTCTCTAGCAAAACCAGCTTTCATTTGGCAGGGAGAATCTCAGAGATACCTTGATCACTTTTGCCTTTGTGCTGAAATCTTCTCTGTAAGAACAACACATTCCTTGAAGATAAACTGTAAAAGATCCTTGTATATCATTGGACAGAGGCTAGCCACAGCAACTCTGAGGCTGCCCTTCATCAAGGCTTTTCAAAACTACTGTTCCTTTCTGGATATTTTGAGGAAGGCTTTGTTCTAGCTGCATCTGTCCCTGAATTCTCTGTAAAGTCTTCCAGGAATATTCTAAATGCTGAGGACAACCATGATTGCCAGACACCTTACAGATGCATCCTTGGGCCCTGCCTAATAGCTTAAAGCACAGATGGTGGGTTTCAACACTTTTCCTGTGAATTTATAATGAGAAAAGAAGTTTGAAATTAGTATAACTTGTATAATGACTTTGGTTTCAGCCTTCTCTGCCCTCCATCTGCAGGACACTCATCCTGGAATACAGGTTTTTCAAGGTAAGACATTGTATTTTCACCAGTATTTGCCTAATGTTTGGGCCAACAGTGTCTTACTGACCTGAAGGTCTAGATATGGCTGTAATGTAAAAATGAATAAAAATTTAAGCCTCTGAGAAGGTAAGAAGTTCTTTTCCCTTTCCTAAGGTAACAAGAGCAAGGAATGGTCACAGCTAATTTAGCTGCATGAACCAGTTATGCACAGTCAGATAAATGGAGATGAAGGAGCCAGTTAGATTTTAGTGGCCATGGGGAATTTAGTGACAGAAAATACTTAATTGATTGTGGCTTTCTGTTCAGAATTTCTCAGTGATGATTTAGGACCCATCTTAATATATGTGGACTTAAAGTCTGCTCTATCATGAATGAAATGACAGTAAGGGAAAGGATACTTATTCTGTAATGATGGAAATGCTCAGGTAAATTTTGGGGAGCACCAAATGCAATATGGTGTTAGATCCTTTCTGGAACTTCAAAGAATATGGCAATACAAATAACAGGAATACTCTGCTGGGATCTTCACTGTGAAGTGATATTGACAGAGTATTTCCTAGACAAAGCTGTTGCAGATAACTTTGCATCATTGAAGATAAGCAGAGTAAAATATGATCAGACTATCTGAAATACCTACAGCAGGATGAGTGAACAGATTAGGACCAGGTGCTGGAGGGATGCCTTCATTTTGGAGTCATGCAGAAGCTGAAACTGAAACGTGGCAGGATGCTCTGGAAGGAGGGAAGAATCAGCACAGAGGTGATGGAACATTAGGTTATTGGACCATTGCACTGGAGTGTGATGAAGAAACCTAATTCATTATCTTGTCCTGAAAACTGAAGGTTGCTTTTTTTCCTTTCACAGATGTATTGTCAAGTGCTTTTACAAGCTGCCCTTGTGAGTTTTTTCTCCTCCACTAAGGTTTTTCTCTTTGTTTATACTCATTACTTATAAATGGGAGTGCATTGCTTATTAAGAGTACCTTACATGGCAATTGTTAAACCCCAAATTCTAGAGTGATGAGCCTGGTATCATTTTAACAGGAAATCTTAGTTGTTTCTACCCACCCTTTGTGGCAACAACTGTGGATAACCAAATGGTTATAATAATAAAGCATTCCTTGCTTGATGCTTTTGCAACATTGACTTATTCAGTAGCAATCATGAAGGATTATTCAAAGCACAGACCACTGGGCAGCATCAAGAGCAATGCCTTCACAAATTCTGGGTAATCAATGATGTCTATTTTCTGAACAAGAATATTTTCAGTTGTGCTGCAGACTGAATTCCCTCTGGTTGAATAAGCTGCTGAAGTAGAAAATTTTATTTAACAGCATTTGGTAAGAGTCTTGCAAGTCTCCAGTGAGTCATTAGGAGTCTTACAAAGAGTCCACTTTAGCTGAGAGTTGATTTTTGAGTCCTTCCTGGGTGAATATTGTTATGAGAGGTTGCAGTAGCCCTGCTGTTTTCTGTAACACCCTTCCTGCCCATCCACACAGAGCAGCAATGTGAGTCTCTGTCAAGGACTCCTGGGTAAAATTGCCCAGCTTTCTAAAATTTGCCAGCTGTGTCTAAGAACTAAAACACCAGGATATTTAAATAGACAGAATTTGAGTTTATTCTGTTAAATCAATGTTTACCAGAAGCCCCTAGATTTCACCATTTATCTGCAAGACCAAATGTTTTAGCCAGATCAAACATGGTTTGGTAAGGGGCATGCTGACCAGTGATCCAGAGGGCTGATGTCAGTTTTACCTAGTTACCAGTGTGTTCCAGTGGTTTTCTTCACTTTTCAGTGTGTTTCTTCACTTACCTCTCCAGTACCATGAGCATTACATGTGTACTTCAAGAGCAAAAGGTTGCTGTATGATGTCCTGTCATGTTTCCTATGGCTTCACTGAGGTATGTCCAAACATGTCAGGTATCATCAGAAAATGCCAACTGATCAAGCTTGGCCTTACCCAGCCCAAACATATGCACAGGACGAGCATTTCCTTAGGAAATGGGAAACAATTTTTAAAGTTTTCCTACCACTCTGTAGAGCATAAGCTTTCCAGGCTAGAGTCCTGTGAAGGAAACACGTCTCTCCTTTTGAGGACCTCCCACCCT
This sequence comes from Melozone crissalis, assembly GCF_028551555.1. NCBI lineage: Eukaryota > Metazoa > Chordata > Aves > Passeriformes > Passerellidae > Melozone > Melozone crissalis. The sequence continues at coordinate 44,893,640 of NW_026535784.1, read as the reverse complement.
GCATAAGGTAGCTGTGATTTGTCTGCCTTGGTGCAAACTTTTGCTGATCCAAATCCCTAGCTGAACTTACAGAAGTTCTAGGCAGTCTGTCCTTCTCTTTGATTCGTCTTTCACTCATATTTGAGGGGCAGAGGGAGAAAAAGAAGATATAACTGTGAATATTTTGACTGTATCTTGATATTGGAGGTGAGAAAATATATAATAAAGGGAGGGAAAACAGTTTCTGAGAAACTGTATTTCCAGCACAAATTTCCCTTGGATGTCTGAGTGAATTAATTTATACACTTTCTGGTCAAATTAGAAATCTATGGCTAACCTGTTGCTAACATTTTTACAATATTTGTGGAGATAGCACATCACTGAAAAGATGAGCAAAGGCATCCTGCAGCTTTTACATCAACTCAACTTGATGGCCCCTCTCTGGGTCCAGCTGTAGCCTGGCACAGAAAGAGAGAGCAGCAAGAAAACTCTGTCCTTTCTTCTCTTCCCTCAATGTCAGGCTCTGCATTAGCTGAGCTCCCCTGAGCCAACGCTGCACTTGCACCAACCCCCAGGGCCAGGAGACAAATGAGTGCACCTCAGAAGGAACCTGACTGAGTAATAGCAGAGCCAGCTGGAAAGGTTAAAGGCCACCCACCATTTGCACTGCAGTAGGTCTCCTGTACAGCACAGCCAACAAGAGAAAGCAAAACTTGTCACTTTTAGCCTATTATTTTGAGTTGCCAGAATGTTTTAACTGAAGCAGAGCAGGCAAAGTCAATTCAAAGTGTTATGAACTGTTTGTCTGCACGGGAGACATCCGGACAGCATGCTCTCCTCTCCTGAAGGGATATCTGAGCCAGTTCTAGGAGCTACTTCAGCTACTGGGAGTAATAGAACCAGCCTAGCATGGCACTGTGCCCAGACTCATTTATCTGTCTTTCTGAAGGCAGCAAGTCTGACAGGCCTGCTTTATTCAGTGCCTTAGTTGTCACTAATGAGCGCTGTGTAACCAGAGCCTCTGAACAGCACAGTAATCAATTTAAAACTGCTCTCTCAAGAACTCCTTCAAGTTGAGTTCTTAGCCCTGTTAATGATGCAGGATGAGAGTCCACCTATGTAGCCTGGCTGTCTAGAGCAAGCTTGAGGGGAAACTACAGAAGCACAACACGAGGTAGAAGCCAGGTCTCTGTGGCTGGAAGCAGACGCACCAGCTTCAGGTCTGAAACACCAGGGTTGGCCCACCTGTGCACCTACTGAAAACCAAAGCTAAAACATCAAGGACTTGATAAAGTGCTCAACTTGTGCTTGAAAAATCCCACCTGCTGTCTGTAATGAACCTGTTTCAGCTATTACCGCATTTTAAATTCCTCAGTGTGCTGTTAAGTCAAGCCATCAATGAGAGGGCAGCAGAGATGTTAAGCCTCACGGTCTGGCCCTGGCACTTTGCTTTGACATTTTTATCAGTTTTTCACTTCTTTTGTCTGTTTAATCTATTTCATTTTCCAAAGGCATAATCTGTCTTCCAAATTTATTTTCTTTCCAGGTGTTATTATTTTTTTTTTATTTCAAGGTGTTATTGAAAGGTATGATGCAGGCAAACTGATATATAATGCAATAATAAATCAGCTACAGCTGAATCCCAGTTTCCTGATGTAATCATATTGGAAGAAAGTATTGTGTTACACACATGAGGCCCTAATGAAGTCAACCAGACTCCTCATGTGTAAACCCAGCAGAATTTGATCCACTGACTTCAGCTGGATCTGGCAGCTCTCCAGATTTTCTGAGCAGAAATACTCTAGTTTTAGACTTCATAGTTGCCAGTAGGAGCCAGTAACATTCCATATCAGAGTAGAACTTCCCTGAGATAGTCCTCTCTAGAGGCAATTAAAATAACATGACCTCCAGACATTTAATATCAACAACTGTACTTACAGTCACTGCTTGAGGGGATATTAGTGTACTGTGCATTATATGGTAACATTCAAAATATTTATCATAGCCTGAACCAATTTTTTGCTCAGAGCCATTTGTAAAAGTCAATGAAAGTGTGAATTAATCTCCTAACGCTATTCTAATGCTTCAGAAACCTCTGTCTCCTTTCTTGAGTTCTTTCCTCTGAACTACAATTTTAGTTTGTGCACCTCACCCCACTTTTTTTCCAGTTTTCATATAAAAATCAGAAAGAACAAACTGAATTATCAAATCTTCCTCTTCAAGCTCTGCAATGCCCTTTCCAGAAGATGGTGACTCATAACACCCTCCTTTCTTTCATATTCTTTTCCAATCTGGCATCTCCAGGCATGGCATCCAGGCTGTGTCTGCTTCAGAGAGGGGTTTGAGATTTTTTTTGTCCTTAAATCATAAAATCAACTCTAAGACAAGAGGGCTTTTTTTGTTCTCTAAATGCCTAATTAGCTCATCTACTCTGATCACTTCTCATCTCAAGTGCTACAACATCCTTTTCAATGGTTTTGAAAAAGTTTATCTTAAATAAGCAGCATCTTCCTGAAAATGACATTTACCTTACTAATGGCTACTTCATTAATTTCTTTCACATCTATTCTCAGATGTGAAAATATGCACCTAATTTTCTATGATGCCACAAAATTGTTCAGTCTGTTCAAGTGAGATGATTTTCGTAATAATTTTGGGCATGCATTCTTTGGGCATGCGTTCTTTCCTGTTCATATTATTTGCATGTTGTATCTTGAAATTCATTTTGACTCAGTTCAATAGGCTAGAGTGGTAGATCCATGCAGTCCATAGCCTGAAGCTTTTCTAATAACAAGGATTTACAAGCACAGCACAAGTATAAATTACAAGGTCAACAGTATCTTTAATTTATGTAGAAGGAATAGAAAGTATCATTTCAGTGGCTTTTTGACTGCATACACTCAAGCTTATTCCTGCTAAAATAAGTATCGAGAATATGAAGTATCTCACATTATTCAGTATCTCTAAATAATGTGAGATACTGGCAAGCAGAAAATCATTTCAAAACAAAACCAAATCAAAGAATAATCAGTATACTTAGACATAAGCAAAAGCAATGAGAAACAAACTGATAGTGATCTTAAATGCTTCCACTATTTTCTTCCACATTTTCATACTACTTGAATGGACAAAACTGAAGAAAACTCTCCTCAAGTTAGATTTTCTGTCCTGTAACATACCAGGGAATGTGGGAAACTAGTTTTGTCCAAGGTATGTATTGAGTCTTGATGGTACAGTAAATCCAACTAAGATGTATTAGCACTCCTTCTACTTGCTGAAACTCACGTGAGCTCAGTACTCCAAAATGTGTTAGCCACCAGAGAGCTGCTTTTGGAACTAATACCCCGGCCTTAGAGAAGAATGTACTAACACAAATTCTATTTTGTAGGTCTTTCTCAGAATCCTTCTCCTGCCAATATGTAAATAAGATGCTAATCAAGAGGTGTGCAGGGAAAATGGATGCTGACACGTTGGTGCACAGTGTTTTCAAGCAATACACAGCACATTTATCATGATGTTAATGTGAGATCCCAGAGGCAGAGCTGCCTTTGAGGCATACTAGAGCATGCCAAAGTTTTGCCTTTCATCGGAGGGAGGAAAAATAGAAGGTAGATTTTTCATTCATGAGAATGTGAAGATTCCCTGAGTTATGCACAGCAGCTAGAAACCCTAAAATAAAATAATATTTTGCATTTGTGCAGAGATTATTTTTTCCTTTTCTAAACACAAGCACCTTACGATCCACATTACTTTCCCCCTTTTAGAGGTGGCACAACTGAGGCAGAGTTTAATGCACTATTTTCTCAATAATACTGGCCAGCATTTTGGCTGCTATTGGTGTGAAATACAAATAGTTTCCATGCATTTTCCTTTGGTAACTTACACCTGAAAAGAAGATTATCTAGATAAAGCAAATAAAGAACACAAAATCAGAGAGAACTCCTAGTGTTTGCTCAAACCACTTGCTCAAGGTCACACAGCAAGTCAGTGCAAGGGCTGGGAAAATATTTATGACTCCTATTTCTCAGCTCATTTCAATCCTCAGGTCAGATAATACTCCAAAATCTTTAAGGATATTCCAAATTTCATATGAATTTTCTTTGAGAAGGGATGCAAATCTGAAGGATGGGGCTTATGGTAAGGAACAGCTCTCTTCTGTGAGCTATAGGTGGTGAGGTTTAGCTATATTCCTGTATCAGTAAATATCCTCATACCTTTCAAGTATCCCAAGTTTAATTTGAAAATGTATTTGATAATAAGTTAGCCTATATTTCCTTATGCTTCTCCTTCTACTTCTTCACAAAAAGTAAGGCACAGAAATACCAACAAAAATATATAAATTTATGGTACAGGAAATAATTTCAACATAGAAACTCAATGATTTGGTGGTTGGACCCATGTCCCTTCTGCCAAAATTAAGTATACACAGCATGCATGAATACACCAAGAATCATGTTAATATCAGTTAGATGTCTTAGCTTTCTTCTCTATTTACTAGAAGCTGTTCTAGAAAAAAAGGTGCCACTCATAAAACCTAGATCTCACATACCTGCAAATTATTAGCTATCATCAAAGCACTCAGCAAAAGGCAAACAAATCCCATCCAACAAAGAGCAAGCACTTTTTTCCTTCACTTCCAGAGAGAAATTGCACATGACGGGTTCAGATGACATACTGGAGAAAGGTGTGTGTTCTGCAAAGACCCTGAACCTCTTCAAGGTGCAGTTTGCTAATGTTATGAGTTATTGCTATGCCTTCTCTCATGTTGTTTAGTGATAGTGGGCTCAAGTACCAGAAATATGCCCTGAATTGTCATGGATAGTTACTTATCCATCTGGATCTACCTATACCTTTATGTCATTTTGCTGAGAATGAAAATAGTGGCAAAGACATACTCATTGAGGCTCTCAGATGTTCTAAAAGATAATTAAATTCAAAGCCAGTAAAAACATAAAAAATATAAGAGAAGCCACATCATTTTTGTTCCTGATTCCTTTAATGCCTTAACTTCCATGTGAATGTTTTAGGTAGGCTTAATCCTGGTTATCCTGGATCACTTCTATATATGTGGTTCAGTTAGGCAGTTTTCTCCACAGTACAATAAAAGTGCACCAAACCAAAATGCTTTTTGTCAGCAGTGCTAAAATTTGTAAATGTTGTTTGTTTTTATGTGATCATGAAAACTTTTTTGCTTCATCCTACATTACTTTACTTTGTTTTAATCTTATCTACATGCATTAAGGTAGAGACCAATGGCTTAGAATGGCAAATTTGTCACAGTTAGCAAAGCAAGCAAAATCTGCATCTGAGGAATGCAGGATTCACCAATGACTTTGGCTTGTCATTCTCTTAGTTGCCAGGAACCTTCAATAAAATGGGATGCATTTATGATACTGAGGAAAAACTAAATTGACATTCAACTAAAATCAAACAGAAAAGGGCACTATACTTTAAGAGCTTTATGAGGAACAGTGTAAGCTTTTGAGCAGCGGGACACCTTAAAACAGTACAAACACAGGAGTATCTGTTAAAAAAAGGAAAAGGAAAGCACAAGTTAACAAAGTAATTGAAAGCAGAAAATAAATGAAGAATTGTTAGTTGGATAGAAAGCTCGCTAACAAAACAACACAGTAACTGTGAATCACTTTCATTAGTTGTGTTCTTTAATAAAAGGAGGTAATTTGTATCAGCACTGCTGCCCCACAGCAAGTTTTGATCCTTCACATGCTCTTGGCGTTAATGGGCTCAAGCTGAAAACCCACAGTCTGTATTCCAGGTGCTTCAAAGTATACCTTCAGTTTATTTACCTTCATGGCAATCAGGTGAAGCAAGCAATTATTTTCCCATTTTCCATAATCCTCCTATTTGCCAGCCCTTGAGCCAGTAAACTTTTATAAAATTAATTAAAAACAATATAAAATCTAACTATCATTTGATAAAGCACAGTAAGGTTCTCAGGAAGGCAAAACACTCGCTCTCCTAGACAGCACTTTGGGAGCCCTGCAGCAGGCATTGTACAGGACTCTGCCATGCATATCAGTAAACAGAGAAGGCTGAATATCTGCTGCTGGCTCTCACAGTGCTCAGGTTGCTGTTGTGACAACAGAGAAACCTCACCTTATTGTTCCTAGGCCTTGCCACAGCACTCAAACTGTCCTTGAGTAGAGCTCAGAGTACACGTTGTCCTTCACAAGCATTTAGTTGAAGTTCCTTGGAACGCTTGCTTCCCAAGTTGTGTGACTAAAGAGCAGATGCTTTTCCTGAATTAAGGAACAATAAGCCTCACCCTAGCTACTCACACAGGTAAGTGTGTGCCCAGCTCGACCAGCACCAGCTGGAATGTATCACCTGCCCAGCCCAAAGGAGCAAATAATGGAGCTTCGGGCATCAGTGAAAAATTCACACTTCTTTCTTCTTTCTTGCATTGAATTGTAGATTCCACCCTATTTACAGATGCATAACTAAATCTAAATAATTCAGAAAATGAAAGTTGAGCTCAGAAAAAGGTGTCATGAGTCCATGTTGCAATACCAGCTGCAGGCCCTGACAAGGAAGGAGGAGGGTGAGGTAGGACAGCACAGAGAGCACAGTCACTGGCGCAGCAACATGAGTGTACCCATGAGCAAATCACTGAGCAAATCATGAACAAATCACTAAATGGGCAAGGGACACGTGGGGAAAGGGGAGGCCAGCACAGGGAGCAGAGCTGAAGGTAAGAACAGAGCCAGGATCCCAAGCCCTGACTGCCACGATGCTCAGGCTGGGGCACACCACTGCCAAAGTCCTTGGCACAAGCAGCCTTAGGGCTGGCAGTGGTGTCTCTCTCACCCACTGTGATGCTTTGTCTTAGAGCATGGGGGTTAATTGCTGGGAATGTCAAATGAGGAGGGTTAATGATGAGCTGAAAGAAATTTCAGTATTGCTATTGAGCCCTCTGATTACTTGGGTAACACTGTGGGAGTGAAAATTCTAATGCTGTCATGATTTTCTTGCAGGCAGTTAATTCCTTTATATATATTTATATATTTTTCTGTATAAATACATGCACACAGATACATTTTCTCATTCCAGCAATGCTGGGACATGAAATAAGAATAGCACTTTTTGTCAGTGCTAGCCTGCTAAGATGCCATATCAGCAGCTCTAAGAGAAGTGAAGAGCTCCCTGAATGTATTTTACCTCTTTATTATGGCTACCTCATTATTCAATCTCCCATCCTATTATCCAAAACTTATATACATTTATAACATGGTTGATACTTCTAGGTCATGTGTGTCTAGAAGTTTTCTGAATTTTCACCACTTTTAATGCTTATTTTGTGACACATTCTTATAAATAATATTTTTTTTTCCTTGCAGTTCCAGTGCCTCCTCATCTGGAGCACTTATTTAAGAGCTAGTGAGATAACTGAGTATATCAACTATTACTAAAGGCATTCTTATGCAAGTACTGCTTCATTCTTTGAACATCAGTGCTTTAAATATAGCTAAAGGAACAAAAAATTTTTCAAGGAAACTTCTAGAACTGTGAATAGTATCATAAATGTGTCTTTCTGTGTCCATCACAAATAGCCAAGTGTAGATACCCATAATCTAATTCAAAATCCATGTGTTTTTATCTCATAATGAATGCCATTAATTGTTTGCTACAGAGTGCAAAAATCCCCTTTTGCTTTAGCTGTTCTGCTGCAATTAGAAAACTATTTCTTTTTCATTTTAACATTACTGCATTTCTCATATTTAACTTATTGCTATGTAATTGCCCAACATTTAAAAACAATGGCATTCAATCCCAGAACATATCACAGAGGAGTCTTAGCCAGCAGGAGATATCTATTTAATCACTACTTCACATTGTTACAGCGACAGCAGGAGAACTATAGAAAGAATTGCCTTAAAAATTAAACCATGGAGGATGCTAGGACTGCCAAAGAATGGATTTTTAAAGAAAAAAAAAAAATTCTGACGCTCACAAACAAATCTGTTCTGGTTTTTTTGTGATGATAATGGTTTCCCATAATCATACAAACAACATTTAGGTTATTTCATTAAAATCAGGATACTCCAATCATAAAGACTCAGAAATTTTCTAGCTCCTTAAGACAGGTGTTCAGCTTACCTTTGCAGTTCTCAGGATGCAGCCTAGTGCTGCGATGCCCTGGACACACCCTGCCCTCACAGTCACCATCCACCTCACCTGGCCGCTAATGGAGCATTCCTAGTCCAGCAGCAGTTCTAAATGCATGGCCAGAGAGCTGGATAAAAACACAGGTTAAAAACACCTGTCTTTTAAAGCAGAACTGATACTATTATTAGCCTGCAGTGGCTACCCTCTGTCTTAAGTAATACACAATCCTAAAGATGCTCAGATGCTTTAAGCATCTACTCAACTCAAAAAGGCCCCAATGACTCTGAAAAAGCTGCAAACAATGTACTTGCTTGCAGACTTTATTTTTAAGTGAATTCTACAAAGATTTTGTATCTGAAAGACTTCAGGTCCTAAGGTAGAACAAAGACTCTTTTTCTTCTGTGTTATACCAATATTAGGACTGTTGGCATCTTTATCAGAGAAAGGGACCTCCTGAAAGCCTAGGTAAGCTTGTCAGGATTTACCAGGAATGCTTTGTATTTTCTCAAAGATCCAGCAGAGCACGCAGGATAAAACTTATTTTCCTGGGAAAAGTAGAAAATACCTTCCTGCTTTGCACTTCATGCTAGTTTTTGTTGGTTTTTTTCTCACTTAAAGTAGCATTAATTTTGTTACTAGAAAGCCATTAAGCCATTTATAATTTTCACTGTTTATTAGCAGATGAGAATTATCCCTGGGTGAACCTATGTGTGGCTGTAATACTCCAAAACTCCATGGTCTAGGATCAAGCAGAGCAGGCAGCACAGCTATCGACACAAACCAGAATCCCTCAGTACTTGCACACTACCAGTACCAGAACTGATTATTCCCAATGACAAAATTTAAGATCCATGAGCCATGATGTGATGGGGCATTTGTTTAGAAGAGGACTACATCAACTCTTACCAACTCATTAACAACCAGGGAATTGTATTTTTGTCCTCATGATTTCCTTCCCAGCAGAGGGAAGGAAAACCATGCTGAAACGAAGACCCGTGGTGAGGGTGCTCCACTGCAGTAAGCACTCAATACTGGTTAAAATGGAAAAGTGAGTTAATTCATAGTATAAATTAAGTACTATTAATAATCCTAGAATCATTAAGGTTGGAAAAGATCTCCAAGAACATCAAGTCAAATCTTCAATTGAACACCACCATGTTAACTAGGCCATGGCAATATGTGCCACATCCAAGTTTTTTCTTGAACAGTTCCATCAATCGTGACTCCATGACTTCCCTGAGCAGCTTGTTCCAACACTAACAGCCCTTCAGTGAATAAATTCTTCCTGATATCCAACCTGAACATCCCCTGGTGAAGGTAGCTTGAGGCAATTTCCTCTCATCCTGTCACCATTTGCTTGGGAAAAGAGATTGACCCACACCTTACTAGAACATCTGTTCAGGGAGTTGTTTGCAGGGATAAGGACTCCAGACTAAATATCCCAAACTCTCTCAGCCATTCCTCATAGGCATTTCCCTCTAGACCCTTCTCCAGGTCCATTGTCCTTCTCTGGACATGCTCCAGCACCTCAATCTCCTTCTTGCAGTGAGGGGCCCAGAGCTGGACACAGCTCTTGAGCTGTGGCCTCACCAGTGCTGAGTACAGGGGGACAGTCACTGCTCCTGCTGGCCACACCACTGCTGACACAGGCCAGGATGCCCTTGGCCTTCCTGGCCCCCTGGGCACAGCCTGGCTCATGTTCAGCTGCTGTCACCAGCACTCCCAGGTCCTTTTCCACTGGGCAGGTTCCCAGCCACTCTGCCCCAGCCTGTGGCACTGCCTGGGGCTGCTGTGACCCAAGGGCAGGACTCAGCACTTGGCCTTGTTGAACCTCATTCTGTTGGTCTCAGCCCATTGATCCAGCCAGTCCAGATCCCCTGCAGACCCTCCCTACCCTCCAGCAGATCAACATTCCTACCCAACTTAGTGTCATCTGTGAACTTACTGAGGCTGTACTCAATCCCCTCACCCAGATCTAAAGAGACATCAAGCAGGACTGGCCGCAACACTGAGCCTTGGGGAACCTTATTGATGATGAGCCACCCACTGCAAGCCACCCCTTCATCACTAGTAATAAAATCCATGGTATCTCTGCCTGACATTACATTGCATTGACTAGCCAACAATGCACAGCATCCCTATAACTGCACCTCCCAATCTGCCTAAAGTTGGGGGTCTGGTCCTGTTCTAGCATTTAGTTGTCTTCTGAAAATTATACTTTTATTTTTCACATTTGAAAACTATATGGTTTTTTATTTCATCCTAGAGCTGGTATTGCATTTCCTTCCCACACACCCACCCCATCCCCTTCACCTAAGAAAAAATTTGCAAATAAAAAGGTACTGTGCTTTATAGTTAATGATCTTTTGCTCTGACAGCATTATTTAAACAAAAGTTTTCTTGCTTTAGCTGTAATTCCACTGGTTAATTGGAGGACTTGCCCTTTTTTAAAATTTAAGCATTCACCTACTCCTTTGCAGTGGCTGAAAACTTTTAGTTGAAACAATTTCTGTATGAGAAATGTCACTGAACTAAAACCACTTTTCTAAATATATAACAACCTTTTTTTTTTACAGCATTATTTTATGGCAAAAAAAAAAAAAAGTATTTTCAACACTTCCAGACATTCATTTGTTCAGCTCCTTTGGAGTATGGATTTTAAACAATTAGGAGTAGTGCTCCATTATGTAAATTGTAAGGATAGACTGGAGAAAAAAGTTTTACTAGAAATTTTAACACTGTCAGTAAATGGACTGTGGCTGGTACACATTATTTCAGATGTTCCTGCCTTTATGAGAAAATAATAAATCCATGTGCTCCCTTTGTTTTTAGGAAATGGAATTTATGGATGTCTTATAGTAGAGGTGAAAAAGTACCCAATGATGCACAGAATTAATTCCTATCTACTCATATTCAGGAGAGTTTTCTGCAGCATGTGTTGCTTCTTAGAAATCTCCTGTAGCATATCCGTGCATTCAAGTCACCAAAGGCTTGGATCTTGGTTTTGCTGTAAAATCTCCATTGTATACCACCACTTTTAAGACTTTGAGGCTGTGCCTGCAAAACAGCTGGACAGTCTTAAGGAGGTTTAGATTTAATACTGGACTATATGCCCCAGTGGACTTGGGAATGACAAATGCTGAGCACAGGTAGTCCTGTGGAGCGTTCTGCTGGCACTTACCCTGAAGCCCCACACCCCAAGCTTTCTCTTATCTCCCACCCTATGGCCAGTAAGGTACTTGAAAAAGGGAACTTTTGGCTTTGAAAAAAACTTGGAAATATCATTTTATCTCCTCTGACACCTTCTGGGAAAAAAAGGATAAGTCTCTCCTAAATTTGACACAAAGCCAAAGCTTTAGCCTTCTTTATGCTGTCAGTGAGTGGAGAGGCAGGGAAAAAGCTCTTATTGATTCCAGAGGGTTGTACCTAAAGGGACTGTGAAAATGCAGGTTTTCACACAGCTTTAAGAAAAACTATTTGTGCTTCAGAGATGCTAAAATGTTGGTTTGAAGTTGTAAGCTGTGTCTAATGGCTTTTGGAACACTGCTATGTAAATTTGGAGCTGCAGAAGTGACTCAATGTGTACCATCTAGATGTACACAGGAATGTATATTCTGTGCGTATGAAGTGTGCCCTATCCTATTCATAAGACTCCTTTTTTTAGTTTTTTGGATACAAGATATAAAAAAAAATCCTCTTACAAAAACCTGGACAGCCTCCCTTGTGGAAACAAAGTGGTTTGATATATTGTGCTTGTTTACACACACACCCCTTTTATCTATGAAATGGCTGCAGTACATATTTTGCCACTCAAAGTTTGTGCACACAACTTTTTATCTCGCAGTGTCTGCAAAAGCTGCATTAAAAATACTACTTGCTTCTGAAGTTCTATTCAATGTTTTCCAGGAGTACATGTAAAAAATGTTCTTGTCTGATACTGGAAGTGATCCCTATCAGTTCTACTTCATAAAATTCCTAGAGCTTTCATTTTCATCCACTTTCACATTCTTCACAACCACTGGTATTGATATGCCATATAACAAGCTCTCTCCAGGATGACTGCTGCAAATAAGTGCTACTAAAAACATCATGAAGATTGATCCTTTTTCTCCTGCCCAGTTATCAATGTTCAAATGATTAGATAGTCCCCCTGGGCATAAACATGAATAACAAAATGAAGCCTTTGAACAGCAGCATAGAACACTCTGGTCAGGCACCAAATTTTGCAGAGAGTTGGACAAACCTTAAGCAAAATTTATATGTATTAAATCACTCTCTTTTATGTGAAAAGAGTACAAAATCATAACATCTATGGTCCTCTAGTCTACCCAGGGTTTTCCCTGGCCAGTTGGTGTTGAAATTAGCTTATTGCTACGTGAGCAAACAAGCAGTAGATTCTGACACAGACCCCAGTGGCACCACTATGAATGTGTTTGCTTCAAGGCTGCACAGTTTCATTACAATTTAGATGAGCTGGTCTAACCTGTAAAAACAGATCAATAGCTCTATGTGTATTAGCCTTGATGTGGCAGTTTTTGTGATCTGGTGTACCTGCACACACACTCTTCTCACTGCACATGCTGCAAACAATTCCAAGAAGCATCCAGAATTTTTAAATTGTGGCTTACAAGCCTCCAGTGCCCAGAAAGCCAGGAATTCCCTCTGCAGCAATACCATTACTCCTGTTGAATATAGTCTGCTGTGTGGGGAAAAAAAAAAAAAAAACCAAAAACATTCAGTTTTGGTGTATACATTTCAAATGACTGCAAGAACATGTGACAGCTCTTACCAGACATTCATGTTTACATTGTCATAGGATCACAGAATGGTGTGGATTGGAAGGGAATGAAAGGTCATTTAATTCCAACTCCCTGCTGCCATGGGCAGGGACATCTTCCAGTGGACCAGGCTGCTCAGGGACACATCCAATCAGGCCTTGAACACTGCTAGAGCTGGAGTATGTAAAACTTTTCTGGGTAGCATTTTCCAGAATCTCATCTCCTGCACATTAAGGAATTTCTTCCTAATAGCCAATCTAATCCTGCTCTCTTTTTTGTTTAAAGCCATTCATTCCCCTTTGTTCTATCACTGCACACTCTTGTAAGAAGTCCCTCTCCTGCTTTCTTGTGGGCCCCCTTTAGGTACTGAAAAGCTGTGGAAAAGTCACTTCAGATTTGTTTTCTCCAGTCTGAACAATGTCAACTCTCTCAGGCTTTCCTCATAGGAAAAGTGTTTCATCCTTATCATTTTCTTCTACACATACATTAATAAAGAGCAGCAGGAACAGAAAAAAATAGAATACATGCAGCCATGCTTCCTGGTGTGATGACTTTTATAAGCTTGGGACTGAACTAAGATGATTATGAGCATTTCTACTTCATCCTCTTGACTGGGCTTTTCAGATGTGCAGAGAAGCCAACTGAACTACTCCATGTCTAAAAAGCAGCAGAGGAGAAGAGAAATACCCTGGACAGCAGCTCAGAGGCGAGTTACTTCCAACAATCCTTTGGTAACTTTGAATACCAATTTGTTTCTAAAGCTTTACTCAACCACATGCACCAACAACAGATTCCACCTCCTCAAAACACCTAACTGGGTACCTGACTTCCACCCTCCAAGAAAAAGACTTGCTCTTTCCTTTCAATCAAATGCCCCATGTCCAAGGCAGCCTAATGCCTCTTTTTCTTCTTCTGTAGCAGAAGCAACAAACATCTTGCCAGGCCCATCTACAAGAAGGGAAGGAATCTCCTCAAGACTCTTGAGTTGGAGGCACACTGGATCTGGAGGATCTTTGGGTCTAGAGGATCAGGGTACAGAGGCTGGGGAACAGAGTAGGGAAAAATTTTGTAGGAAGAAATGTAGGGATTCTGGCTTTTTTTCTTCTGAAGAGGGGGAATACAGCAGCAATGCTTTGAGGAGAGCAGAGTATATAGGATTAGTGGATTTAGAGTAAAACAACAGAAGCAAAACTGTGGAGATGCATCTTTGCTTGAAATACTAGCAGGACCTTGTTTTGGCTTATGCTTCCTTTATTAAGTATTGTCTTTCAGAAAGGAGATGCAGAAGTTTGGTAAATTTGCTTTAGTGATAGGTCCTATAGCACCAATAAAAAACGTAGTGGGGGAGGAAGCCCATTCCTTCCAAATTCCTAATAGCTAATGAAAACTGTGACAGAGTCATTACTGCCATAGGGGTTCTGGTTACCTCTGTGGATACAAGATTTTTCTTGGCCCACAGTCAAATGCCATCTCTGCAAACAGCTTACAGCAATTCTGCCCCTGGGGGGTTATTTTGGAACCACTGACTTAGGTGGCACTGTTTGGTTTACTGTTTTCTTGTGAATGTTCCCAGACATTTTGGTGCCTGCCTAAGTACAGGACTCACCAAGAGCAGCCAATACAGGTCATAAAACACTGTAAAAAGAGAATTTCCATTTCCGTTCTGCCTCTGTCCTGAATTCAGGACGGCTGCCTCTGAAGCACTACACTTAAGGGTGCTTATGATTCACAAGAAGTTTCCAGCCCACACAGTAGTTGCAGCTTTTATCTCTTTGGCTTTGATCTCCTCTGTATTCTCTTAAATATAATTAAACCTGTCACATCATTTCCCATCTTACAGCTTTCTCTCTGAAACAAAACATTTATGCACAAATTAGGAATTTTAAACAAAGACAGTTCCAAAGAGTAATAAAATATATTTGGGACATTTCAGCTCCATCTCATATATCATTTACTGACAAATGTGGTGCATTCCATTCTGACTCCTGAACCAGAACATTATATTTCATTTTTTTCTAGCACAGTGTATTTTACTGCAACTTTCATTAATATTTGCCACTGATAACTTGGAATCTTCTTGTGACATGAATTTGACAACTCTGGCATAAAACAAAGCACAAGTCTCTCTGACAAACTGCATTAACTCCATCTTGTGGTTTGACACATTGATTTAACTAATGAAAAATATCTTTAAGGAAACAAATTCTTTGAAACTTTTGACAAATCTGTGCATTGTTCACAATTTTACCACAGGCCAAATCTGTATTTGCCCCTTAAACAACTGCACAAAAGCTCAGTGTCTAAAGAGCTGTGAAGTGCACATTATTGCTATGACCCATTCATTTTATTCCTTACTGTGTATGCAGTTTTCCACAGCAGAAAGAAACAAAAACCAAACCATTTTTCAAAGCTGTTTTGCACTGTCCTGTTAAAATCTGAACTCAGTCCTCTAAATTGCTGTATCTTCAGGAAGAATTCTCCACTTTTTATCAGTAAGATCTTTCCTAGTATCTCTAATTGCAATATCCCTTTACATTCCAAGTAGTTACAGGCTTATCCTCACAATGCTCCCTCCCATCCCGTAGCAGAAAAATTATTAGTGTCTTACAGATAAGATGGTAATGATTACATGATTACCCACTGGAGCAACAGAATTTTGAAGCACAGCAAATTGTTATCCCATGTTGAAGGAATGCTTTAACACTGACACTAGAATCCTCTGCAAATAAGAAGAAAAATTAAAAATAGCTTGTTAAGAGCAACACCTGGTATGATTAACTCAACTGAACATAATGGATTACATGAAAGACTGATGAGCTACATGAAAAACTACAGAAACTACTAAATGCACTGTGCTGAATTTCATTAAAATTGTACTTGAGTTACAGGACAGGACATGATGGCTCCCTCAGAAGGGCGGGAGCTTGTGGCTAACACCCGTAAGAGATGAATCACAAAAGAGCCTGTACTTTACCTTGCTAGATCATGTGAAGAGTTTCTCTAAACTCTATCTAAACAGGGTGCTGCCAAGTCAGAAGCCCTGTCCAAATGACCTGAGCCAGGTGAGAGGAGCCAGAATGAGGTAGAGTTGTGGTGCCCATGCACTTTGGGTGTGATTGCATCAGTTCTTGTGTTTCCCGGGACCACTGGGGCAAATGCACACATGCAAGAGCTTTCAATGATTCTGAAGGCAGCTATTGCTTAATACCAGCCAAGTGACAAGTCTAGAAACCAGAGATCCTGGATTTAGCTAGTTTATCCATAAGAAGATTTAAAAAGGATCTATTTGGTTTTAAGAACACTTAGAGGGGGGAAAAAATGAACACCAGATATTTCCTCAAGCTAACAAAAGATGATGCTGCAAGGTGTTGTCAGTGCATGAGAACAGAAACTAAGCTACATAAATTTCAGGTGCTTTAATTGATGAGATTTTTTCACCTTTAATGCAAGTCTCATGATATTGAGATTTTTCATAAAGCCTCCAACTGCTGCAATTACTTCATTCCTAACATCAGTGTTTCCATTGAAAAAACCCAAAACTATTTCTATCCCTCAGTGGCTTCAGACAAAATACATTTCAGCTATGAACACTGAAGACTAAATTACAGAACAAGAATGAAAAAAAAATCCACAACTTCATAGTGTATTATGTTGGCAATGGGGATATTAAGTTAGGAATTAAATGCACAACAGTTTTAAGTGAATATAAGAGGTACTTAGCAACAGATTGTACAGATGTGTTGCCCCATTACATGGAGTCCTTAATTTGCATGAATATCTGGAATGAAAGAAAGTTTATCCAGTCTGTTGTCTATGAAAATATTAAAGGTACTTTGGGTGGTGTTGTGAAAAAACAGAATTAGATGCCTGTCATGGTTCTTCCCCAGCTTTAAAAAATGCCCACAGAATATGATTCCCAGCCCTGTGTCCTGTTTGCAATGCATCCTGGAGAGATGCTCTGTCAGCCTCACACTGCAAATACCCTGCAAGAGCTGTCTTGTACCTTCTCAGAGGGTTTGTTATCTTTCAGTCACAGATCTTTTGTACTGCTACTTAATAAAAGCTTCAAAGAAAAAAGAATAAAAAGAAAGTAAAACACGAGTAGATGCTCAGAATGAAAGGATGAATAAACAAAACAGAAGCCCAGTACCTTGAGAATGTGTGACTACTCTGTGTTTTGCAGGTGAATGAAGGCTAGACAACTGAGCACACAGCAGTCTCGAAGACAGAACATTCTCTTTTAGGGAGGAAGAACAAAAAGAAAAAGAAAAAAAGAAAAAGATAAAAAACAAAAGGAAAAAGAGAAAAGGTACATAATCCAGTTCTTTTACCATATGTTGTATAAGGGGTTTTTTTCAGTCATACCAGACACAATCTGATGTAACAAGTTTTGTCAACAGTTTGATGTGCCAGTACAATCTGACTCAAGAGAACCTCAAAGGAACTGATTGTTTCAGGTGTGCTTTGTTTAGAAACACAATCTTTTCCCACATTCCAGTTTTCAAAATAGTGCCAGGCTGGAGCAGACTCATATTGCTGGAAGACACAGATACTTTTGCTGAGCTGACAAGAGGATATCCCTTCTAGATGTGCTCTGTAAAGCATGTGGGGCTGTCACATGTGTCTCATTAAATGAACTGAAATGCTGAGCTAGCAGCATAGGTTTTTATTTATAGAGCCCTGCTCTTTCAGATATGTACAGAAGATAGTGCCTAATATGTAGGGCTATCCATACTTCTCAGTTTGAGCACTGAACATATTCATTTTGGAAAGAGAATGGAAAAGGTGAAGTATAATGAATGGAGAAAAAAATGTGAACACCACCTTAAGCCTCTGAGAGTACTGTTTAATTATTATATCAATAAATTGTCTCATTTATCCCATCTGAATGGAAATTTTCTTTCCCTGTTTTCTTGCACTGCACTTGGTCCACTGCTGACATCTTACACTCTGCCAGCAAAACCAACCCAGTAATTACCAAGGACTCATTTAAAGAGCAGAAGCATGAACCTCACATAGTTCCTCATTCTCACAGAAAAGCCTTTGGGACATGCTGTAGAAATAGAGGAAAAAGTTAAAAGGATACAGAGAAATATTATCAATCATTGTTTGCGATTTATTTGGCTAAAAGACGATACCAGTTCTTCAGTTATCCAAAGTGAGCCACTGTATTTCTAATTATTGTAGAAAAAGGGGAGTTATCATATAGGAGGTAGGTGGGAGAGTATGATTTTCAGGTTGTCGTGATATAGTTGGAACATTTGTCATGATAATGTGGAACATTTAAGGTTATTTACTAGGGCAGGAAGAATTAAAATAATTGACATTTATCCCTTCAAACAAATAAGATCTAAACATAGATCTTCAGCATGGTCAGCATGACTTAAGGAAAGCAAAAGCCCTCTGCAGTGACTGAGGTATGATGTAGACCTGCTCACTGACAGAAATATCAAAGAAGCTTCACGACCTACTTGAGATCACACAAAAAAAGGAGGTGAAATGCTGTCTTCAGAGAAATAGGTTCAAAACTTATATCACTTGACCATTTTCTAGTTGACTTAGAGCTACAAAACACCTTCAAAACATTGTGAGCAACAGTGTGACAAATAAACAGTGAGAGATATAGAGTAAGGGGAAGAAAAATCGGAACAAAAGTTGCAAAATTGAAAATATAATATAAATTGCATAATCTTGGCAGTCAATAATATTTACAACTGTGGCATTCCCTGAGATCTGTGAAGACTTAAGGGGCATAAATGGAAAAAAAAATGAAAAATCCCTACAATTAGGGAAAAATCCCTACCATTAGGGGAGTCAAATTTTGTTTGAAAATATCTCCCAATCTCTCTCTGCCACCTAGATCTAGCTGGAGAAATCTGGTATTTTTGTAACTGGCCAAAAGTTGGTAGGAAAGCTTCACTCAATTCACTTGAGTATTTTTAACTTTACAGCCTTTGGAAGGGTTTGCTGGACTTCACTTCTAATGAATCAGTGAAGTCAGTGGGTTCCAGTAAACTTCCACCCATAAAAATGGGTGTAACAAAAAGCGTCTTGGAAAGCCACTGAGACACATATAGTGTGAGTGTTCAAAAATTGATAAGCAAGAAGAGCAGCAGCCTAAACCAGTACAAACACTACACACTTCAGCTGATGCCTCAGGTTTTAGCTTTTATATCTTTCAGATTCTATTCTGCTTTAGTGTGCAAGTCTAGGCTTCATATTAGGAGATGGTAAACTCTATTCACAGAGTAGGTAGACAAAACAATTCATTCTCTAGCTGGGGACCAAGGACAGCCAATCCAGATCTCATGCCCAGGAGCATAAACAATGGTAGGTGGACTGAAGAGAGAAAACTCTTCTGGACTTCATGGGCTAAAGCTGTAAGTGAACGATTAACTCCGATATGCTAATGGACCAGAACTTACAAAAGTATGAGACCCCATGACCAGTCATCCATTTTGTGGCCATTTTGGGTTGTGCTGCCCTAGGTGGATCTATTGAGGCCTCTTAATAAAATACCTACTGTATTCTTTAGCTCCATCTAGTCTCTGTTCTAGGTCAGCCTTCACAGAACATCATGGTCAGGTCTGCTATCTTTGCATATTTGTCTCTTGACTGGATCCAGGTATGGCTTATTCTATCCTCTTATTTCTAAATAAAGGAATGTCTAAGTCAAAAAACCCTCCCTTCTGTTTCCTGTTGCCCTCCATACCTGAGCAGTGGAGATGAGAAGCCTTTCAAGAACCATTCTGTGTGCTGACATCATTTGTGTCGATAATACAGAGAAAATATTCCTTGTGCAGCCAGCACCATCTCAAATACAGTGTCAAGGCAGCTGTGCCTAATTACATTGGGTGGGTTTTTGTCAAAGGCCTTGAGAACAAACTGTGTGTCTTATTTGTCAGGAGAGCTGCTCCAGTTGTTAGCAAGGCACACCCATAATTCTTTGTGGGCTTGGCGTGTTGTTTCTGCTTTCACTGATTAATGAGATAGTGCCCCTTATGGCAGGTCACAAATTGGATTCTGTAAAAGAGGACATTAGAGGTTTACAGCTTTTTTTTGGGAAAAGAAAGAAAAAGCAAAAGCAAGCAACAGCACGACACAATGGGCATTGACCAGCTCTATTGGAACTTTGTCATTATAGCACCAGGGAACAAATGATCATTTCTCTAAGACTACTGATATTCTGATCTACAGCGCAGACACATTCAGCACATTTTCATCCCTGAGACTTCATTCTCACTGAATCTTGTGTGCAAACCTAGTAAGGTCTTGGTATGTGTCCCACTCTCCCTAATGTCCTTGGGAAACATGAAGAGCTCCTCAGCAGCAGGCTGACTTTAGGTGCCCCTCCATCACTTCTGAGAAAGGACCATTTCAGTGCATTGGTAGCAGCATAACGATTGAGAACATCTTGAAACCACCTGCATTACACAGTACATCACAGCTACTGACAAGGCACATTACCCAGGTGATATCCATCTGATCCTTCACTGCAGTGATGGCACTTTGGTGAGCTGTTAAGGCAGGAATTGCTCTTTTCATCTGCCATAGTCCAGCAGTTCTACAGAAATATTTGGTCCTAACTAAATGATATGATGGTCAAATATGCTTTATTTTTAATCACTGCTTGGATGATTTATTTTGTGTATATTCAATCTAATGGGCAAGTACTTCCAAGAGTAAACATATTAAGCAACTCCGGAAAAACCTACAGAAAACAAGATTCTAAATCTGCTTGCAGTGCATTAATCAAGTGGCAGAGTAAGCAAATATTGATATGTAATTTAATCTTACAAACTGTCCACAAATAAAGACATACAAATCCATACAGAGGGTTTCCGTATATCTGTCCCTTGGTTCATAAACAAGCATAAAGCCCCACTGTGTTATAAGGCAGGGAACATGAGTTTAGAAATGTGCTTCCTAATCATCTGAACAAGAGAGTGCAAAAATTTATCAATAACAGCTTTTAATTAAAAGCAAAACAGGAACTAATGCCAAAAGCAGTCTCACAATGGACTTGTGCATGATGGCTGGACACATCTTAGACAGGTTGGTAAGGTTTGCGCTGGGTTTTAGGGCACGACTGTTAATGGCAGGATGTTGCCAACCTGCAAACAGAGCTCAGCAGCATCAGCAAAATCAACTGCAACAAGTAACTGCAAGGAAGGCTGTACTGTAGGCAGAGAAACTCAGCCTTTACTGAGGCAGGGATAAAAAGCTTAAAGGTGTCCTACTCCTGCCTAAAGGAGTGCCATTGCTTTAATGATACACCCTGGCTCTGAGTGACCCTGGAATAGAGCTGTCCCTTCCATATCTGAGCTCTCACTTCTCTGCCATCCCAAATCCTGCACAGGTACAAGGATTCCTTCTGTGCGGCTGGTGTAAAACTCTGTTTGAAGGTGCAGCTCCTGACAACAGACATCTCTGAAGCACAGACTCCCTGCAATGCCTGTAGAGAGCACAATGGAGAGGATATCCACGCTCCTGACCCATGCTGAAGCAGGGGAATATTTCCTTAAAGAAAAAGCCCATGGTGGGTGGAGCAGATCTGTCCTGAAGGACCCACACCAGGGCAGGGGAACACTGTGAGAGAGAAGAAGAAGCAAAAAGGAGATATCAGGGGATTGCAGCTGCCCATTGTCCATCCCCCTGTGCTGTTGGGTAGGGGAAGGTAGAAGAGTGGTACCAGAGGGAAAAACTGAGCCTAAAAGAAGCCATGATTTGTGGAGAATCCTAATTTTTGGTATGCTTAAACTCATGCCTTGGACTGGAACACATGCTCCTTTCCTGCCTGGGCAGGACATTAGTCTGATGCTCACACAGGTGAATCACTTATACATAGAATTTACAACCCTCTGAACTCCTGCCTTTTCTGGCTCACAATCAATAAATGGCTCCTGTTGTTTACTTAAAATAATTTGATTTAAATACCCATTTAACCATTGCAAAGGTCAAGACCAAGATTCATAAATCTAGGGACAAAGAATGCATGTGCAGAACACCAAGAAGAAATGGAGCTATAGGAAATAAATTCACAATGCAATAATGAGAGATTAAACAGATGATACAAGGATGATTGATGAGCTTTATCATAGAAAAATTGCAAAAGCTCTCTGATTTCTTCTAGAAAAGGATTATGGGTATCAAAACCTCAGAATTTATTATTCTGATAGATATCACATATGAATTACTTGAAGCATCTTTTAGCACAGTGACAAGAGCCTTCCTATCAGGAAAACATACATTTCAAAGACACAATAAGCATCTCGTTTCCTTCATTAGAAGGAAACTCTATATACACAACAATAAAATATTGAAATAGCAGTACTGGATATCAGTTCAAATAAAACACACTCTTCCTTTCCATAGGCCACATCCAGATGAGGACAAGAACCTTTTACTTAAAATGGTTTTGATATTTCTATACTATGAAGTCCCAAATCTAATTGTGTTTTTTCACAGAACCACTAGTTTCTGCAGGAAATAGTATATGTGGCTGTCTTGCCATACAAAGCATTTTCTTTCAAGTGTATCCACCAGGCCATAAGAGAATTGTCTCTGTAAACCATGCCAAATAAAGTTTTTCCCTTCCAAAAGAATTCTTTTCTTTATCAGACTCCACTGTAAACTAAAAACTTCCTATGTCTACCTTCTGAGCTGCTGCATTCACTCGTTGCAGTGACTTTTGCTGGCACATGCTCTGTCTGCCCCATGGAGCTGCTCACCAGTGCTGCTTTGGCAATTCTGTGCAGGTGTGAGGCCAAAGAGTCACCTTCCACACACAAAGATTTAAATCCTTTCTGTAACTGCTGGCTCCTGAGTGTGTGAAAGGGACACAGGGAGGCAAAGCTGGCTGCACAGACCCTTGAATAAATGAGAAGAGCCTTAGGGCACCTAGAGGCAGCTCAAACAGAAGGAAATACCCACATTTTCCCTTTTGCACTTGATGCCCTGTACAATTTAGACCTTGGAGTGCTGTACTCATTGGAAAGAAAAGTCCTAAAATATCACTGCTTACAACATGAGACACATTTAAAACTCTCCTCTGACTGCATCACTCCTGTCTCCTTCCTCCCTTCCTGGTACTTCCCAGGGAAGCAGTGATGATGAAGAAACATGCTCCAGGCTCAGTTCTGTGGCATGAGTGTCATACACACTGTCCAGAGCATGTGTTTGCTGTAATGCAACATGAACCTGATATGGGAAAGATGTATCTTCATGAAAATTCAGAATTTTAGAAGCATATACTGTACTTAGACAGATGGAGCAAAACAGAAATATATATATATATAGCTTATTTATCAAGCTTGCAAAAGTACAGAACACAGTTTGTAACAGGAATGTAACTTGCTAGGTAGACACAACTTGTAACAGAACATATAGGAATTTAGTTGCTAGGTAAAGGCCATAAAGATAAGAAAACTCAGTAAAGCAAGATTCAGGTATGGTTGAAACCCATAAAGCAGAACCTTTTGCTTAAGGAGCCAGCAAGAACCAGGCTCCTGGTTTTGGCCAGGGCAAACTGACCTGGGAGAAAGCCAAACCCAAACACCAAGGAAGATGATGTTACTTCATCAAAGACCCCTGCCCAGGAGGCATGGCACCACCAAAGACTTATTGTAATTTGAAGCACAAGGAAGCAGAGGGTGGGCAGGGAATGGGTGGGTAGGGAGGTGTGGGCTTGTGGGATCAGTGTTTATTTAAACCTGGAACCTGTGTCACCAGGCATATTTCCACTATGCATGGTGGAAATATCCCCCAGGCATCCCAGCTGAAATAAAACATACCTGCTTTACAATTTTAATTGTGAAGCCCTTTTTCAGCAACTCAATCCATGGTTCTGTGCTTAAAAATGGTAATTCATTTCCCTGCAAAATGTAAACATGGGCTCTAACAAACTCTGAGCGACAGATGAAGGCTTCCTGAAGCCCTTCAGAAAAAACACAATGCCTTGTTCCAGAGATAATGGAAGATACGGCTCTGGCAGAAACAAGAAGAACAAAAGGGAAATCAGGTTCATGAGAATGTTAAAGCATCTTCCTCATGAGTTCTAAATTTATGTATTTTTTTCAATGTTGCAATTCACAGAGAATAGCTGAATTTCCTGATTCTCCATGGTGTAAGGCATTTTTGTAAGGATTTCTAATCACAATTTGCCCTGTTGGTTTCATTTGAAGTTAATAAGTTACTTGGTGTGGGAACTGTACCTGTCCAATCTGGCATAATTCTTTAGGCTGTGAGATAAACACACTGAATTATTGCCCATTGAAAGGGATCACCATGCAGTGACAGAGGAAATGGCAAGACAGCAGAAATCAAGAAAGGATTTCAAGTAGGTATATCTGGAGGGGGAAGGGTTGAACCTGGCCTCTGGTATTTCAAGGTTTCTGTTTCAAAATGCATGTGTCTTGTTCATAATTGGAAGTTTAGGTATCAATTATGATTCTTGTTTTGATTGCCAGCTATACAGAACATGTTTTTTAGATGGAAAACAAAAAAGAATGATCATTAGTGTCTCATGCTCTGGCACTGGATGCCAGTGTTTCCCAGTCTGCAGAGCTGCAGCATTGACATTTCTGTCATTCTAGGTACAGTAAGAGAATCTCACTAATTTATGGATTGCATCATACATAGTGAGTTTGTAACAAAGTATTTTCTAGATTTGCACCATTGATAACATGCACCTTTGGTGATACAACTGCATCAGTTCATTAACTGGCAGTACCTTCCAAACACATCAAGTCTTCTTTTGTGATGAAGAGTTGTAAGTTCAAATGAAATAAAAATTGAGGTACATTTTTGTCCCAGATCTGAATTATTGCTCTTCTTGTTTTTTAAAGGAAAATCTTAAAAAATTTTCTAGATTTATTCTCTGATATTACCTATCATTCAATTATGATATAATAATATTTTTATATATATAATATAATGTAATGTAATATAATATTTATTATATATAATACATTATATATATAATGATATAATAATATATTCATAACTTAGACCCCTATTCTTCATATATTTCTGTCTAAAGTGGGTTTAACCTGATTCCTAATGAACTTTGTTATTTTCACTGCATTAAGAAATGAAATGTCAATTTCTAAAAGAAACTGATGGGTTTCAGCTCCTACAAGTTACAGATGTTAATTAGGGTTCAGGCTATATGAGGTTTTTTGGTTGGCTTTTTTTTTGTCTCAACATCTAGGACTTAAAGGTAAGGTTGTTAACTGCCTTTAATTAGAAAATTGACTTTACATTCTCTGACATTTGCTCCACATTTTTCCCACACTTGATTCAGTGGAAATTAATTTGGAAATGATGCAAGGGAAGGTGTCACTTTCCAGTTGCATTTGGTTGTGACTATTCTCTTTTTATAGAAGGAAATATTAACTGCCTGTCTCTGTAGATGCCTCTCTTATTTTGACACGATTCTCTGATCCACTCTTACCTTCCTGGTGCCCGCCCTCCACAGCTGCATGGTCACCTCCCCACGCAGTTTCACAGGAAGGGGAGCACTCCCTGTCCTGAGCAGGGAACCCCACAGCAACACTCCCCAGCTGACAAACAGCACAAGCATTAATTGCTGCCTGCATCCATTTGTGTGCCAAATCTAGATGCTTTCTGTCTCTGAAGAAAATTGCATACAAAATCAATAAGCTCAGGGAAAACGGCTATAAAAATGCAATTCTTTAAGTGGAAGGAAAGTAAATTGCCTATACTGCTCAGGTAGCTTTGGATCTGTTGCCTGTTTCCATATGAGAGATTTCCTTCACAATAACTTAAGTCTCAGAAATTATTGTTAGTCAGTGTAGGCTTAAAAGTCTGATACATTAATCTTTATATATGTTCCTTTCTATTGCCTCTTGCTTTATTTATGGAAATCATTTTGCTGAAGTAATACCATAAGCTATACAACTTGTTTTCATGAGGAACTGAAGTTGTAAAAAATAACTCAAAATAAAACTAGACATGAAATATCATTTGAAAAGCACCACATAACAATTACAAATATTTATTACTTGTAGTAAATATTGTGCCAGTTTCTATGTAGGTGAGGCTTTTTAATACTGCTACAAGCCACTATTTATACCTCTTCTTTATCATCTAGGAGTTTAAAACCTCTCAAGTGCCTCCTCCTTACTTTGAGGATTCACAGGCCACCTAGTATCTTTTAACACACAGCCCATCTAAACAATAGATTTACAACTCTGAAAATAAACTCAGACTACATGCAAGAGCTTTGCCCACAACAGAGGCAGCGGTGGGGTTTTTTTGGATAGAAAAGGAAAACTTGCTTTTTGCAAAAGCAAAGTAACTAAATCTCACCTGAATGGCAGTAAAATATAACATGAAAGGATTTTATTTACCTCCAGTATCTCATCAGCCGTTCTCAAACTGGTTTGATTCTTTTAGACTCTCAGTGAGCTCCAAGCTTTTATACCAGGCAAGCCAGACACTCAGCTTGGAAGAAACCACCAGAGGAGTAAGTACTGTAGATGCCATAGTGTTTACAGCACCTGGTCCATGAACTAAAGGAGAATAATGAAATAGGTAAGATAATTAAACGTGTGCAAATAAACTGAGCCTGATTTGCATCTGTATCTCTGGAGCTGGCTATGCAAATACAAGTCTTTATGCACTAATGCTGCACCTGCCGGATTAATCAGAAACAGTGTTTCTGGTGTGAAATGCTTTGCCTAGGTATGAATGGGAAATTTCAATTAAAAAAAACAAATAAACAACAAAACAAATCCACCTCTAAAACCCGTGAAGATCTTGATTCTGGCTACTGAGGAGACAGGGAGGGAGTTAAGATATTGTGATTTAGTTGGTATCTGAAAACCTCCATCTAAACTTTTCTCATTATCTGTCATCCTGGGAAGTATCTCCAAGCCTGGTATTCTGTTCCTACCCATATCCCTGCAATCACAAAAGGTAACAATTACTGCAACACTGTGGGCTCCATGTGTGTCCCACAGTGGGGCTGCATGCATGGGGTGTATGATGTCAAAAATGTATCAGGGTATTTTGCAGGCATTTCAGGATTTAAATATTCTTAATAAGAGAATAAGTTGATTCATTAGATTTACAAATGACAAAGAATTTGTACACCTGCTTGATTTAAGCATACTGACATCACCATCAGCCATCTTTGTGCTGTGACTATATGTGAGCTCTGTGGTGTATACAATGCTCCCTCATCCCTGCCCAACCACACTAAAAGGGCAGATGCTATTCCCAGAATCTCTTCACTACACTGCTAATTAACCTACCATTTGCACTAGTGAAACTCTGCAAAGTTGATGTTTTCTGATTTTGTTTTGAAAATAAGGCAAAAAAGTGCAAAATAAAAGAAACAAAATTGCTGTAAAAGTGACTCAAATCTGATCTATTCCCAGGATTTATGAATAGGATTATAAACAGCTTCATTTTGTGTTATTCACAAACAAGTTTAAGCTTTGTTGTGATTGACCAGAACAATGTTTCATAGGCCCAAATCCCTACCTAAACATGCTTCTTTCTAGTGGTAAATAGCAATATCAACATTCAAATTAATTACTTTGCAAAACACCACATAAACAGCTCAGAACACTTCTAAACCTCTTTTCAAATTGGTTTATAATTTCAGTACTGACAAAAAAATTGTGCTTTTACTTTCCAGTAACCTTGTTGAATATTTTCGTAGGATCAGAGAAAGGAAAGTGAGTTGGAAAGGACTCACAAGGATCACCAAAGTCCAGCTCCTGGCCCTGTAGAGGACACCACAAGAATCACACCATGTGCCTGAGAATGTTGTGCACACACTTTTTAAACTCTGTCAGGCTTGGGACTGTGACCACTTCCCTGAAGAGCCTGTTACAGTGCCTGGTGGTTAGTTTAGTGTTCAGGTAGAAGCTGAGCCTTTACACAAGCCTGCTAGCCTCAGTTTATGTCCTGAAATGGTAACTAAATACCTGACAGGTTCCCAGAGAGATGTGGAAGGTCCATTTTTTTTTTTTTTTTGCAGGATTTTAAGAGCAGGTTAAACAAAGATGAAGTGATGGCCAACATGCTGCCTTTGCAAGAGTTGAAAAGAAGTTGGTATTGCTCCCTTAACCTGCAGACTGATGGTCTGTGATTACTAGAGGCTGTTTATAAAATAATCAGATTAATAAAAAAAATCACCAAAAAATTGAATATTCCTACTTGCACAGGAAACAGATACTTTATATCAAGGAAAATGCAAGCAAGAAATGCATGCTCCCAGGCCAGTTATCTTTCCAAATGATCCTTTAGGAAATCTGCAGATGAAAGTGTGGCAATTCTGAGGTTAAAACAGCAGTTCCTATACTCCCACATGAGAACCATAAGCTTTAAGCATACCAGTCCAGCTAGTATGAAGAAGCATGTTTCAAAGATTAATCCTTAGATACACACACGAGCTGTAGGCCAAGAGTTTGCATTTTAGTTAAGCCACAAAAGGAAAGGGTCCTAAGTATTTCCCAATGCATGTGGCTGCTCACAGATCCTCACCTTGCCACAGGCACCTGACAAAACTCAACGAAGAGACCACTTGGGGTGGACAAATGAATATTTTAAATGTAAAGCTGCCATCAAGGAGCACAACCCTGCACCTGGGTGAATCCTCTCCTGTATCTGGTTCACTACGAACCATGCCACATTCTGGCTCCAGCCCCACCACCTCTGCTCCGTTTCTCTGTGCCCAGCACTCAGCAGAGCCTGCCCACAACTTTGATGTCAGTGAAGAAAACCAGTCTGCTTCCTCCAAGAGCTTTGTGCCCAGGCCCAGGAACACAATACACAACAGCTTGCAAACTACCTGGCAGGCGCTGAGTGCCTGTACAGCTCCATGTGGTTCTGCACAGGCAGCATTTTTACACAGTCCCATAAACATACGAATAGAGGATTTCAAATTCTCTACAGAATGTTTTCTTTGTTCATTTTTCAGCAGTGCCTGCTATCAAACTTGTAACAATTTTGGTTTGGTTTGTACAGCTTCTTGCATGATAGGGCTCTGTTGCCTTATGAGGATCAATGCCTACATGTTCTGTTCATGTAAATGGTAATTAATGATTTGAAGAGTTTGTGCTCATCTTTGCAGTGCATTTGGGCTACACAAACATTCTTACAAATGCTTGCAGCTGGCAAAATACTGGTAAATAATGAGTAATATAACTTAGTTAATAACAGAAAACCAAACACATTGATTTCATTACAAATCAGCTGTTGGTACTTGCAGAGAGCAGTATCTTTCTCCATATTGCTAATTACTTCAAAACATCAAAAGCTTTGAGCACTCCGAATTTCATAGCTTAATTACTCAAATGGAGAGAGATTTGCATTTCAGGTAGACAGACCCATTGGAATTAGACTGCTATTATCACTTTATTTTGACACCTAATTACAAATAAGTACTTTAGGTCAGATGACTGATTGCATCCAAGATCTGCTGACACAGCAGAAGGGCAGTTGAATAAGGAAAAAGTCAGCTTAAAGTCATCTTTAAGAGCTCCCACATCTCGGCATAATTTAAAGTTTTAGATACGCCTGCAATAGCCTTCAGAAAACAATTATTCTAAGCAAAGACCTTGGTATTTCAGCAGCACTTAAGCCACTCCATCTTCTTATTTATCTACTTCTACACTCTGAATTCGGGCCTTTACTCCGTTTGTGTGGCAACCCAAAACTTCTGATTGCGAGGGAGAACATCTCTGAGAAACTGCCAGAAGCTTCCGTGTGTCTGACAGAGCCAATGCTGGCTGATTCCAAGATGGATCTGACTCTGGCCAAGACCATCAACTGCAGTGGCAATGACTCTGGGATAATGTAGTTAAAAGGGAAAAGAAAAAAGTTATTGCTGAGAAACAAGTTGCAGCCAGAGAAGAGAAGAGTGAGACTACGTGATGGGAGCAACCATATAGACATCAAGGTCAGTGCAAAAGGAGAGGGAAGAGCTGCTCCAGGTGCTGGAGCTGAGATTCCCCAATAGCCTGGAGCACTCCACACCAGCACTCCTTGAATGCCTGAAGGAAGGAGTGACCATGTGTGAAGCCCACACTGGAGTAGGCAGGACCTGTGGACTCAAGGAGAGAGAAGCCCACATTGGAGCAGGTTTGCTGGCAGGACTTGTGACCCCAAGGGGAACCCACACTGGGGCAGCCTGTGCCTGAGAGCTGCACCCCATGGTAAAGGACCTACCCTGGAGCAGTTCATGAGCAGTACCTCATGGGAAGAGCTCACATTGGAGAAGTGTGTGGAGAGCTGTCTCATATGAGAGGGAGCTCATGTTAGAGCAGGGGAAGGACTCCTCTTCCTTAGGAGGGAGCAGAAATAACATGTGATGAGCTGATAATCATAATCTGCATTCCCCATCTCCCTACACCACTAGGGGAGAAGAGGTAGAGAATTGGGACTAAAAGTTGGCCCTGCATGGAGGAAGGACTGACAGAAGATATCGATTTATTAAGATTTGGGTTTATTTCTCATTATCCTACTCTGATTTGATTGACAAAAAATACATTTCCTTTTTCTCAGGTCCAATTTGTTTTGCCCTTACTGGTAAGTGATCTCTCTCTGTTCTCAGCTCAAGAAGCCAAGGTCAACCCACCACAGGTTTGTCCCAATCCCAGGCTTGTCCCACTGCCAGAATGCCCTGCCCAGTGCAGGCACGTACAAGATGTGTTAAGAAGGAAGCAGGTATGGAGCAAGAAATGTTTATATTTGGCAGTTATATCAGGTAACCACAGTACAAGTGTTAAAACATATATCTCACCTTATGTTTTTTGGTTTTAACATGGGGAGTTGGTATAATGTCCTATGGAGCCAAACTGCATCTGAAAATTGAGCCCACCCATCGTGTTTAGAGGCGCTGTCTTTAAAAGAATCACTACAATTTAATTTGCATGCTGAAAATTTACAGCCACATCCACAGCATGCAAAGTTGCTTCATCTCTCTCTTTAGATGGCAATAACTAGAGCCAGTGGTTAAGCAATGGAAGTTCATTCAAAAGTAACATCTGTTTGTACTTCAGATTTCAAATCACATTGTTGCCTTTGCTTTTCATCAACACTTCAGCTAAGACAAACAGTGGCATTTTGCATAATATTCAAGAATTTGCTTATGCAAAACACAGAATAATTACTTGTAAGATTTTGAAAAAAAAAACTCATAAGAGCTCACATTTTCTGCATTCTCATCTAGATGTAAAATGTATAAATCTAATATTCTTCCACTCCTTGTCTCTCTCTGAGCTTTTGTTAGATGACATGTGCTGCTTTGCACATGAAAAGCATTCTTTCTGCAAAACTAGCCTTCTCCAGCTCTTTAGGTTTGTGCTGCTCTGTGGTACACTGGTTTCATAGATTTCTACATGGCACCATTGATCAAATGATCTGTGCTCGTGTGATAATTAGATCCTACAGACTGCTGACTGAAAAACAGCTTTTGGGAGTGTTACTGGCTAACTTACTCACGAGTCCTTATGGTCCAAACAACACAGACTGATAAAATGGCAAAGAGTTTAAAGGAGTCATGAAAATTATATCAGCTGGGGGTCAGGATAGCAATTTCTCATATTCACCAAAATGCTGAGATTAGAGCAGTGGAGATGCTAAAGCACAGTGCAGCTGAAGGTGGTTCAGAGGAAATTTATACCTGTAACTTGCCATGGTGACCTGGATGATCCCCTATGCATCTTTGTTCACGTACTTTGAAGTCCTTCTTAAGGACAATGCTAACACAAGGAAGGACAAATCTATAAAGGCAGAAAATAAATTTTAAATTATAACAATTTTTTAGTTCTTCAGGCTTCGACCAAGATTTCCAAAGGTGACCAGTGAATTTATGTTTCTCATCAGCAACACAGCAAAAAGCCATGATCTTCAGAAAAGTGCTGAACCACCTAGAATATTTAATATACTACTGAACAGCCTTGGAAAGCTGGGACACTCTTTGCACAAAGGTGAAAAATTTAAAATATTACTTTCATTTGAGCTGTGCACCCTTCTTTTCTCATTGAGATGTTTTGTTTGTTTGTTTCATGAAACAATGACAGCTGCAGAGAAGGCAGGTGGTGTGGAGCTTTCTTTGTTCACAAAGCCTGTAGGACTATGGCATGGTACAGACTGGGACTATGTGTTTTTTCTTATCCTAAGTAGCCCTTGTAGAAAGCTGCAACGTGCTCTGGCTGAGGGGTGGAGGAGGGTGGGGACAGGAGCATGTCACAATATGGTCATGTCCCTGTCCAGAGCTGAGGATGTCAAAACCAGGGAAACAAGAACTTGTAGCAGACACTTTACACCCTGAGGAGCCCCTTCCTGCCTGCACGGGACTCTCCTAGCCTCAGATCAAGGCTGTTCATCCCACATCTCCCTGACAGCTGGGTGACATCTGTCCTGGGCCCCTTATGTCACCAGTTCCCCGTGACAGAGACACACCATGCCCAGAAGCTGGAGCAGCTCTCTAATGCCACTGTGCCATCTCAAGGGCTGTCGGTGCCACGTCGGTGTGACACAGCTGTTCATCTTTTTCCACCTGAGTGAGAAGAAGGTAATTTAAAAAAAAAATTAAATAAAGAAGACATTTTAAAATAAGTAAAAAGGGGAGGATAACACCCAATAACTGGCAATTTAAAGAACAGGAGCTCAGCAATGGTTAAAAGGGAATTACGAGAAATGGGTCCTACTCACTGCCCAATATTAAAGATTTGCATGGCAATTGCTCTTGAGATTTGTGGACTTGGACGTTTAATTCAGGGAGAAAAATGCATTTTGAGTGGACTGAAGATAATATTTCACATCTTTGGAGTGTGAAACCTGTCCAGTGCCAAACTGCAGCCGCAAGTGGCTGACAGTGCTGAGGATGTTTGAGCTGGACTCACATCTGCTTTTCTCGGAACTGAACAAAATGATATTTCCAGGAATGACCTTGTGCTACAGGCTTCTGTTTGGGACTGAAACAAAATGATAAATTAATTTTCTTCTTAGTTCACTGTGGAATATTAAACCCTCTTGAATTGACAGAACAAGGGGCAGTGGGCACAAACTGAAGCACAGGATGTTTAAATGTTTCCAGGGATGGAGCGTCTCACTCCTTTCAGAGGTTCTCTCTGAACAGCAGGAAACTCACTTTCAGGATGACTTGACACAGGTTGCCCAGGGAGGCTGTGGAAACTCCAGTTTTGGAGGAATTCAAAGTCTGCAGAGAAATGGCCCAATAAAAATTGTATATTTTGCTGTGCTCTGCAGACCCATGCTTAGTGTGATCTATAGAGGGCAGATATTCTATAATTTATTTTTTTTTCTTATATTGAGGTGTGGCTTTGAGCTATTAGGGGTTTTTAAGTTTTCTTCACAAGAGGGCATCATCAAAAACTGGGTAATGAGAACTCAATAACTGTGGAAAACATCTCTTCCCTCAGAAAATTATGCAAGGTTCATGAAATTACCCTTTCATTTTGAAAATTTTGGGTCAAGCCCTGCTCTGCTCAGAAGAGTTTGGGGTAAGAACTGGCTAGATAAACTGCTGTGCCTCTTTTTTTTATTCTATATATAAAAAAAGTAGTAGTATCTTTAGTAAAAAAATAACTAAGTCAAAATTAAATTCATACTCACTGCAACTAAAAATGGACCCCAAAGCCTTCTAATGTTGTTGAGTGATGACCTGTTAGGGAAGCAAACAAAACCCAGTCTCTGGGTATAAATAATTTTCAAATAAGCTGCTTATTGTGTCCCTTTCTCTTCTGCCTGCCCCACATTGCCTTTCCAGAGGAAGAGCTCAGCACAGAAACTGGTGCTTAATTAGGTTTAATTTTTGCTTTGCTCTTTCAATTGACCTTTAAAAGCTGGGAGCTGTGGCTTTCCACCAGGTGAGCCAGGAGGTGCTGGAGCAGGGCTGTGTGCAGCCTGTGGCAGATCCTTCCTCACAGTCAGCCATGGCACAGCTCTCCTCTGCTCCCACAGCCCTGGGGATCCCTCAAGGACGGGCGGTCTGCTTTGCTCTTTACTCTGTCCATATCCATCCTAATTAGTTGGAGCCAGGCTGCAAGGATTAACGAGATCCCCTCAGTAAGAGGCTTTGCAGAAAGGGTGACCTCCCACCCTCCCAAGCTGTGTGTGTGTGTGTGAGCTCAGCTGCAGATATTTGGAGCACTGTAACTCATAGACCTGCATTCAGAAATGGCACAGGAGATTCCTCTTTTCCCCATGAGCTCTAGAAACCAGACACTGAATTCTTTCCTTACATGATTTTATGCCAGTATAAATGCCACCAAAGTTGACCAAAAAAATTTCATTATCTACTCGCTTGACAGGAGATAAAAGGCTCCTCAATATACCCTCTCTGGACTTCAAGGTTTTGATGTGCTGCTTCTAATTCCCAAATTATTTGGCCTCCTCATTTCCCTATCTAGGCTTCCATATTTCACAGGGTGCTATTAATCATATAAACTCTATTGACTTTTTTCTGTCATAATCATCGATTTCAGCCTATCTTCTGGAACTTTTGACTGCTTTTATAAAGTGGTTATGTTGCTATGACAGAAACTAGATTTGTTTTGATACGATAACAAAATATGAATGCAGAGAATTTGGAAGCTGTAGATCTGCAAATATTTCCAGTGACAACGCTTTGGGAAAATTGATAAAACTACAAGTGAAGCAGTGTTGCTGGAACCTGATAAGGACTAAATGTGAAGACAAAAAAAAAGCACCAAGTGGATTTGTTAAACAGAACATAGGCACAGTTCACAAAAAAAGGTGAGGTTAGGGAGGACATCAAAACCAGGGCCTTGAAGTAAGTTCAGACTTTTGTATCCCACCATGATTTCTCCTTAGTGCTAAGATCAATGGGATTTTGCCTTGGCTGTTTTAGAAGTTTCCCATAACAAAACTGCTGAGTTCTCACTATGGAGCTGATATCTGACTATAGTGCAGAACAAACCTCCTCAGGACAGATTTTGCTTTCCATTACCAGTCTGGACAACTCCAGGCTTCAGCAAAACGGACCTGGATTGACATCAGGGCTAATCAGAGCACAGTATCCTGCCTGAAGGGAGAGGCCTTCGGGAAAAGTTCTTATATTTGTAACAATTTCTATTTTGAATTTCTATTCTGTTTTACCAATTATTAAAATAAACAAAAAATATCTTTCTTATTCCTCCTATGGTTCTTGAAGCTTCTACTACTAATTCTGCCACCATTATTAAACAAGTCCTCC
Organism: Melozone crissalis; assembly: GCF_028551555.1. NCBI lineage: Eukaryota > Metazoa > Chordata > Aves > Passeriformes > Passerellidae > Melozone > Melozone crissalis. The sequence continues at coordinate 44,858,534 of NW_026535784.1, read as the reverse complement.
TTATGCTCTTTAGTAAAGGTACTTATGTTACAGGTATATGCTTCCTGCCTACTTTTTATTAGATAATTCTTAAGTTGAAGACTACTGAAGACAGAAAATCTCTCTCTGACAAAATGTAAAAAATTTTAATTACCACAAAATACTGCATATATTTAGCAAGTTTCCACTGCCTTTCCCAGCGCTCTTTTATCACCCCCACCACAGTGGCTTGTAACCACATTTGTCTCTAACACCAGACATAATTGCATGTTAGTTTATCTGCATTTCAGCTGTCCTCTCCGGAACCTCATCTAATCTTTTCATTTCATTTCTGTGATGAGAAGTCCTAAACTGTGCACATTTGTGATTGCATTCTTACCAAGACTGCCAGAAAGCTGTTACTCAGAAAGAAGCAGGAGTTATTTATTTCAGTCACTCATTCTTACCCTTAGCAGGTCAGGCTAAGCTGCACGAGGGACATTTACTTCTGTGGAAGGCTTAGCTAAATGGGGAAACTCATATACCATATTATATCTGCACCACAGATATTAGTCCCCAGCACACTAAGGATGGCAGAGCTAGAGAAATGTTATTTCTTTACAAGACAACTCATTCTTTTTTTATCCTTGTGTTATTTTTGCACTACAGCTGTAAAGTCTTTTAACCCTTTCATTCAGTATACCTCCCACTAAATACACCACACTGCTGTCTCCCAGTAGCATTTCTTCTAAACCGACAATCCTGAAGGAATGAGAGACACAAATTGCTTAGTTCTTAAATATTAATTATCTTAAACCAGTCTAAACCAGTCAGTCATGCCTGGTCACTTCTAAAAGGTTACACCAATCTGATGTTCTACTCCATTCTTGAAACCTCTCTCCTGGTTGCTGTCACACCATCATGCCAGCTTAAAAGTGATCAAGATGGTTTTGTCCTGTTTTGCAAAGACAGCTTTAAGAAACACCCTTTTTTTTTCTTGTTCAGAAATAATATCCATTTCAGAAGAATAAAAAAAGAAAAGCCTTCTCAAAATGATGCTTAACTCACAGAATGCCACAGGAACCATGTCTGATGGGTTAAAGGGAAGGTATTAAGGAATTTATGCTCTTGCTTTCTTCTTATCTAGACAATATTAAAACACAAAAAATATGGTTACTATACACTGGACAACAGCAACAATCACAGCAAGTGGTGATTTCTTTGAGAAAGTAATTGCAAATCCCTCCTTTGAGCAGTGTCTTGCCCTTGACCCAAACTGTGCCATAGCTGTTGCAGCCAGCCTGGGGGCAGCCAGCGAAAACCCCACTGAGGGCCCTGGCAGAAGGGCAGGACAGCAGGAGAATTCTGTTACTTAAAAATATAGTGTTATGTCCTCTTACATATTGTAAGAAAATTTTACATGTTGAAGCTCAAGTGTTGCAACAAAATGCAGGAGGTTTGCAGTCACCTCTGATCTGATACCTCTACTTGTCACCTTGAAGGCAAGATAACAATGAAACACTGCTGCAGGAAGGTCTTCAAAATTCTGGTAAAAATGGGCCATCCTGGCCCTAAGGAAAAGCCACTCCCAAGTTAATAACCCAGGATTTGCACTTTCAGCCAAGAGAAAAAAAAATCATAACTCTACCTTTCATTCCAATTGCTTGATTTTATTTTATATGCACAGTTATAATTTGTAGCTTAACTGTAAGCTGCCATATTATGTATATACTTACTTGTGCTGCAATGTAATCCAGCTGTGGTGTGACACAGCTGATTGAAATTGAATACACCATAAATTTAAATTTCTGCATTTACTGTGACAGTCAAGATGTCAGAATTATGCAGCAGAAATAAGAGAAATCAAAAACTGCATTTTAAATGCCATGATAGTCTTGAACACAGAAAGTGTCTGATCCATAAAGGAATGCAACTCCACAATTTAAACATGAATTCCAAATTATTTCATTTCTTAAAAATCTAGCACTGATTTCAGTGAATTCAAATGTCTAATGGCTTTTACATCTATGATTAAAGACCTCCTTGGGTGTTTCCAAATGGAAAAAATATGAACACAAGCTCTGCCAAGGCTGAAAACCAGAGAGTCCCCACACCTATTTTCTGCTCTATGCCATGTCCACATAATTTTTTCCATTAATATGAGAAAGTTTTCAAATATGTATCCAGCAATTTGGAGATACATAGATTTTGCAATGCAAATTGTATTCCTTCCTATGTCAGGCTTTATGCTAAATAAATATCAGAGAATAAAAGTCAACAAAAAATGAACAAAAAATGAAAGAAAAAAAAAAAGAAAAAAAAGGAAAAATCAAAACCACAAGGAAGCTTAGTAGTCCTGATATTTAGTATAATTTTCTGTGTTAAAAGATTTCTTGAGGTGATGTTAGACACATAGGACTTCTTAACCACCACAAATCTGAATATAAAATAGTGTTAATTTCAATCCATGGACCATCAAGGGGAAAAGACAAGACAGCACCTCTGTAAACAACAATCTTCTCCACATAATATAAAATCCAGCAAACATCTATATTCCTGAAGCTATGGAGTTGTTCAAACTAATCCTGACCTCTCAACTTGCTGGGCAACTCTACCAAGACCTCAGAAAACATCTACACCTCTGCTGATACCAGGCTTTGCTGCAAGTTCAAGGGTCTTCCTAACCCAGTTTGACTTTGTGCTCTTGAACCTTTGTTTTCCTCCACATAAGAATCTCTAGATCTGACTCTGAAGACCTAGGAAAATCCCCAGTCTCCCGTTTCTGCAGTGCTTATGCCTATCAGTGCTGATCATAAGCACATTCTTGATCTGAGTTTGAGACCAGGTCCCTTACAAGTGAGAAATCACATGGGGGATCTTTTTCTTAGAGTTCAATGAAATAAATATAAAATTTAAAAACTATTGTGTATTTCTCATGTGAAAGCCTATGCCTCCTTAGCCCATAAAACTGCAGAATAACCAAAAAACAACGCTGGTGAGAGCAACTCTGATCACTTTTTTCTGTAACATGTCCAGAAATCAACCTTAACAAATACCAGGCATTTTTAGCTGAGTGACATATTCAGTTGAAGGAATTAAGATTAGCAGCCAACCACAGGTCAAATTCTTCATGTAGGCTTGTAAGTAGTAGTGGAAAGTGAAGCCACAAGAAGAAGCATCTATTCTTTTTTAATTAGGTGAAAACAAAAGACATAAAACAACCCGCTGTATTTCCAGATCTTTGGGGCTTTGATTGGAAAGCCACCTACTCCTGCTCTAATTGCTCAAAAAGGAGTTTCCTCCTCATTCATTTGCATCTCTTTCTTGTCCCATTTTCTTTTTTTTTTTCAGAGAGATGATTTAGCACCAGTGTCCACTGAATTAAAAAAAGCTTGATTAATGTGCAGCAGCTGACATTACAGCATATGCATCCACGTTAGTGATGGAAGAGCCTCATGTAATTGGATCAGAAATTGGATAAAAATAATGAAAAATTTTACACAGCCTTTGTCTTTATACGTTACAGTGGGATGGTTGTAAGGTCAGGAGATGGGAAACAATGAGGGGAGTTTTCAATGCTTTTCTGGTAAAAATTTGTTTAATGCACGCCCATGATTAAAACGAATGTGGTACCCCACTGCGACACAGAGGTACAAGAGAGGGAATAATAAATTGGTGACATTGACAAAGTGTCATTTGTTATCTGCTTTAAAATGTCAGGTCATGCCATTGCACTGAAATATTTTCTCTCTTGATGTATGTCTTACAAAGCAAGTTCAATGTTTGGCACTTTTCGAGTTCAATAAAAGAAAACATCTTTTAATCTGGAAAGCACAGTAAACATCAGGAAAATAGAGTCAATTCAAGGCTCCTATTTGAACAGTTTTTCAGAAGCCTCTTGAAAAAGCCTACTCTAAGTGGCTTGGTTCATCATGGAGCCCTATTCTTACTCACAGAGACCTGGCTGGCTTTCTGCCAATTTTTTTCCTCTTAAAGAAAAATTAAGTTTGTTTCTGGGATTTCAGTACCAAAAAGTAAAAAAGAGAGAAATTTTAATTTCATTAGAACTTGAGTCTTGTGATAAATAGATCAACTTTTTGATCACAGAACCTATTAAGGGAATATTTCCAAGGCTGACATTAACTCCGTGCTGGAAATACAGATGGGAAATTTAAATAAGTTATGACATTATATTCATGACAAAATCCATGAAATAAACCAGACATCTTATAGGAGATCATTTATTATGTTTATATTTTTTGCCTTAATGGAGAATAAACCTTTTTGCCCATAAATCTATCAGAAACACGGGAAATGAAAAAGTGGGGGAATGGTCTGATAGTGATAGAAAAAAACTCAACTTCAAATTAAGTCACAAATTTAACTCACAGGATGCATTTGCTCTGGCAAAGGATTATGCAAAAACCTTTCTCCTACAAAGTGTTCACAGTTCACAATTCCTAATGAACCTGACCATTAGTGACTCCTTGAACCTGTTCTCCAAGGAGTACATTATGTTATCCTTTGGGAAACATGCCTAAAATAAAAGCAATGTGGCAGTGATGAGAGGCAGCAGCAGCAGCAAATTAAAACCTAAATAATTTGATGTTTTTCTGGGTAGGTGTAGACCAAAGCACCTGGAATCCTGACTTGCCTATTCCTTGGGACACAAAAAGGAGGAGAGTAGAGGAGCTGAATGAGAGAATGCAGCTTATGTACTCAGGGACAGATTTGGGAAGTAGGTGATTCTGTTTTGCTGTTTTGCTGAAAGTGTTGGAGTTTCAGGGCAGTACTAACTGAGAAAGCTTCTAGAAAGTACTGTTGCATTTGATTTCAAGTGCAAGTCTGCACTTAAAATGTTGTTCTTACCCCCATTTGTTTGCAGCCCCTCAGATTCAGAGCAGCATCCTTGCACAAAGCTCTACCTGCCTTCAAGGACTCAGCAACAAGTTTGCACTGGTAAAGAGTGTGCAAAAGGGACAGACTATGAAGATCTTGGCAGGATAGGCATAGAAAAAAGTGAAAAAACAGAGGTGAAAACGTTTTTATAGCTCATTCTCAAACCAATTTTCACTGGATCCTGCCTCTGTAAGCTATTTTTGTTTTTATTTTCTCCTTTTCTGTGATATGTTCAGCTCATCAGTGCTCAGGAAAATCCTAAAAACAGTTTCTTCCAAATGACATTACTTAATATTTCTGGCCCACTTTATCTTCACCAGTTATATCCAGAGGAAAATTTGGAAATACACCAAGTAGTGCCATAGAAATGAAGATCCTAACATTGTGACTAGGCTTTATTCTGCTTCCTCTGTACATCAGTAGCAGCACAGAATAGCTCCACTGAAATCAGCAGCTGCTCTTTTTCCCCTGTCATCCTAATGAAGATCAGATCCTGTTCCGCTAAGCCGCTCTTTCTCCAGCTCAGTGGTACCTGAGCATCATCAATATTCAAATTATCTCTTCTTACCACAATTCCCCTGGATATATTCCCCAGAATTTCAGGAGGTAAACACAGTGGTGGAAGAGGTGAGGAGGAGCAGGGTGGAATTGCACACAGAAAAAATCCTTACCAGGTGTGTACTAAAAAATAATATATAGCAATCTGGCCCTCATTGCTTTCAGTGTTAATAGACATTTTGTACAACGTAATACCAAGATCTAATTTCTGCCCAGCACCTCACTCAGCATACAGCAAATTCCCTGACACTTTTCACATGTCTCTACTCCAGCTAGGAAGTTTGACATCACCTTGAGCAGAATGCCTTGCAGACACTGGAGCAGCCAAGCCCCCTCAGTGATGAGGCAATGTTTCACTCCAGCTATTATGGCACTATTGTTTAGACTAGTGAAGTAATAAATGGCCCAATTGTCCACAGGGGACCAGGGATTGTCAGGCAAGGAGGATTATTGCTGTTGTCTGTGTTTTATTAGCTAGCATTTTGATTCAATGCCTGATGGAGATTCATAATTAAAATTTAATTTGTGTGCGAGCTTGTAAGAGACAGACAGGGAAAATATTCATGTATTGTACAGGTGACTGGGAGAGATATTTTCTCTGCCTACAGACTGAGTCCAGTGAGAGATTCAGGAAGTTTCTCAGGGTTGGCATAGCAGAGAAACTCAAAAGTGAAAAACACCCTGATCTCTAGGGTTAAGAGCCTATTACAGTGCATGAAAAACCAGCGAAAATATGTGCATGGTTACCTAGAACTAACTAGGAAATACTAAACATGCAGGTGCTTGAGAAATCTCACTTTCTGAGCTAGGCATCTGCTTTAATGATATCAGATAAATGCCTTCATTCCCTTTAGGATACCAATCTGGTAATCCATTCCTAAAAGTATTAATACACTCTTGGAACAATTTCCTGGAGGAAAAGGAGTTACTTCTATACTTCAGTTATTATTGTAATAATCTAGAAATTGATGGTACATAATTTTTGTCTTGATTTTGTTTTGAGGGGTTTTTTTAATGCATCATCATATTAAATAAGACCTCTGTCATTGAAGTGGTGGGATTCTAACATTAAGTTTTGCCACCAGATATTTCCCAACAGTCCTATCCCACTTATTGGAGTAAATGTAAGTATTGCCATGAGCAGTGTTAGCCAGATCTTACCACTCCTAAACACAGCACACCAGGAAACATCTTTTACACTTCCAAAAGCAACATTAGGATAGTTCATTTTATATTTCAGCCTGGGCATAATTGGCATTATTATTGAAACAGTGAATGTCACATCATTATGACCTGATCTCATTTTAGCAGCAGGAAATAAGTATTTGGCTTCTACTGCCTGAGAGGAAGCCATGGCAGAGGGAGCTGCATCCATAGATGTTCCACATGCACACAACTTCCAAACTACCCAGACATATGCTCAGGCTGTCGCTGCTGATAACTCCTTTGACGTTAGAGGCTGTGAGATACAGCTCCTCCACTGCTGTAATCATCTGTAGCATGCCCATAAACTCCCTGCTTAATAAGAGTCCACTTATAAATTCCAGATCATTCAGACTTTCCCGGAGCCATTTCTGACAGCCAAATCATAAAAACGAAAGCAATTACAATTTACCTGCGTGCAGCTATAGCAGTGGACATTATTATCACCATCCTTGGGATTTATTAGGAGAAAAATAACAGGAATGCTGGGCTGCAGACTGAACTGTGCAGGTTGCACAGCATACATGTCCTATCTGCTTCCTCATCACTGGCCAGATCATGTTCCATGGCTTGTTCTCAGTGATTCTTCAGCTTCTCCAGAAAATACATGTTTGGTGTCATAAATGGGTTTAGCTTTGGTTTCAAAGATTATGGTGATGTACAAAACTTTTCCCCCTCTAACTGACTTCAGATGAATATCACCATTGTGTAACATCTAAAACACCTTCCTTTATTTTATTTTTTAAATTTTTTTTTTCATTCTAACAACCTTTCTAGGACTGGAAATTAACCAGTGGTCTCTGCATCTGGTAGATGCTAATTACAGTTTCCTATAACTATTTTTTTTAATAGCTGATTAGAATGAAAGCAAATATCTATGAATATTGGCAATAAGGAATACAAGCCATTTGGAAAGAGAATTGCTGAACAATGGCTAAAATTAAGAATGGTAGGGGTTTTTTTAATTTTTACAAAGAAACAGTTTTTGGTTTTATTGAATTCAATTCAATACTTTGTGGAGTCCAAACTCAAGTATTTAAATTCATATTTAGGCTCTTAACACTATTGAAGTTTCATATTAGTAACTAGAAAGTGATTTTAAAACATCTTAGACATTTCATTGAACTTAAAAACTTTGTCTTTTGATACATTTGTGTTTTCTGAAGAAGTAATTTCCAAATCTAGGTGGAATTCCCCACAAAATTCTAACCTCCTGGCATCCTAAAACTAAACATCTAAAACTGTGGCTGACTGGTTGAAAAAGATTTTTTCAGCTTTTCTTTATTTATAACAATAAGGTATTAAAATATAGAAAATATTTAAATATTGAAAAACTATGAGGAAAACATGGATTTGAAAAAAATACATGTAATTGCACATTCTTACTAGCATAGTTCCTAAAAGCAACAGAAAAAAATAGTGTTTGAACAAATGTGAGATATCTTTTATGAAATTCCTACTGTCAAAACTCTAAAAAAAAAAATTCCTCAATATTAGAAACTGGCTATAAAACAAAAACAGGTGGAAGTAAACAAAGAATTTTTTACCCTTTCTCATTTAGTCTGGATTTCACAGACAGCAGTCTATATTCTGGTCACTAAAACACAAATCCTTTTATGAGACATTATCATTAAAAACCAAGTTTTTTAATGATAATGATATACAAAACATTCTAGTTGTTACAAGAAGTTGTGCTGAGAGGCACAGACCCTCCCTCAAAAGAACACTACATTTGACCTGAATTCATGGAGAAGGCTTCCAAAATTGATCGATAGAACTGGGAAAAGAGGTGTGTAGTTTGAATGGAAGTGTGCGGTGTCGCAGGGTGGAAAACTTAAGAGTTTAAGGTTTTAGAATACAGCAACATATATGGAGCAAGATGGAGGTTCTAGGGTGGTGGCTGGTTGTTCTTCTTCTTCCTTCTTCTTCATAGGTTTGGGTGTTATTTTGTAATTGGACAGAAAAGTCCGCATTGCAGGTTTTGAGGGATTAGTTATTGGGTTAAAAGTGAAAATAATTTAGGTGTCATTTCTTAATTGGATAGTTTTTCCCTAAAAGACCTTGTAGAGATAGATTTGGGGCCATTTTTGTAGCTTATTAGTGAAATGCTGTAGAACTCATGACTTGTAAGACTGTAATATAGATAAGAAATAATAAGCATCTGAGTCTGAATACAAAACATCTCGAGCACTTCAATCCTGACCTTGACAGAGGCAGAAAAGAAGCCAAGAATCGGCAAAGGTGACCCCTCCTAACCAAATTGCAAAATGATAGTGACGTGGGAACACTTCAGGGAGCATTCACAGGCAAAGGGAGGCAGCCCTCAGTGAGTAAAACTCAACATATTGACAACATGATGTCCCAATAAAGAACAAAGAGCATGCCAGGATGAAATGCTATGAAAAGAGGTCCAAAATAGTCTCCTCTTACTGGAGCCAAAGCAAGTACCCTGCTGATTTAAAAAAAAAAAAAAAAAAAAACAAAACAAAAAAAACCCACAAATGCTGATAAACTTTCACACCCAGCTCAGTGTGCTGGTTTTGTCCAGGATGGCTAATTTTCTTCACGCGATCTGGTACGGGGCAGTGTTTGGGATTTGTGCTAGAAACAGTGTTGATAGCAGAGGGATGTTTTCCCTGTTGCTGAGCAGAGCTTGCACAGATCTTTTCTGGTCCTCATTCCATCTCACCAGCAAGGAGGGTGGGTGGGCTGGGGGGAGACAGCCAAGAGAGCTGACAACATATAAATCTGGGGGAAGAAGAGGAAGAAAGAGGGGAATGTTCTGTTTGTCTTCCCAAGTCACTGTTTTGAGTGACAGAACCCTGCTGTCCCTGCTGGGGTGGCATGGGAGGCAGTGAATGAAGTCCGTGTTTTCTTGCCTTGTGTGCATAGGTTTTCCTCCTCCTTTACACTGCCTTTATCTCAATCCAGGAGTTTTCGCCCTGTTACTCTGCTGGTTCTCTCCCCCACCACAACAAGGGAGAAGAGACCGTGCAGATGAACAGGGATTAGTTTCTGCTGGGGCCAAACAAAAACACCCAGCAAGATCCAAATGCATCCCAGTGAAACTTCAAGGAAATTATTTTGTATTTTTTCTTATCCTCTTGAGATACTGATAAATCAATACCAAAGCCAGCTATATTTTGTAATTTCATATTTCAAAACTGAAGCCCAGTCTTTAGCAACTTTGGTGTTTTCTGAGAATAAAATTCACTTCTGTTAATCAATGTAAGGCAAAATTGTCATTTCAGAATAACACCACAAACAGCTCTTGAGCTGTACAGCATAGGAAATCTCTTCTTAGTTATACATTAATTTTTAATTTTTTTAACTTACACTTTCTGTTAAAATAAACTTTGTCTTTTTTTATTCTTATGCCATGAGAAATAACAGAGCTACCTCCAACCAGGGCAGAATTTCACAAACTGCAAAATGACAGCCTAAATTAAAAAGGAAAAAGTTGTATTTTTGGAACAGCTCCAGAAGCAAAGTGAATTCTTCTGACTCTCATTAGAGCCTGACTGAAGGGCACAGATTATACCCATCCATAACTTCCTGCAACTTTTTATAAGGATACAAAGGACTAATGTTGATCTCATTTTAAAGTAAATAATAACAAATAATAGTAGTGAATCAAATGAAGAATAACTTATTCCCAATTACACTCTTGGAAATCCAGAAGCCCTCTATTAATTTCAGTAACATTTTTGCAGTTTAACATTAACATCAAAAAGGTGAGAATAGGGATCACTGGAGCATATCTGCTTAAAAGGTGTCTCACAAGTGATTAAAGTTCCACAAACACTGGTTCTCCTCCAGAATAATTCCACAGGGTGACATTAAATAGTCTTATTTTGTACCAGTCTTTGTATTAAGGTCTGATGGCAGCCAGCAGATCCCAGCAGGGGTTTGGTAATTTATAGGGAAATGCAGAGGACTGGCAGCAGAAGTGGTTGCACTTCAGTGGATCTCCAAGCAGCCATTGCTGCTGCATAAACAGCACAAAAAGGCAAGCCAGAGTGAAGTTGCTGACAAGGAACAAGAACAACACAGACTCCAAAATCCTCAGAACAAAATGGTAGTGAGGACTTCTTCCCTACATGGTCACCTGTCACCAAACCTGACGTGTTCCAGCAGAACCCTCAGCCCACAAGCTCAACAATCACTGTCCCACTGGAAAAAGCCACAAAATGCCACAAAAGCCCACTTGTGCTGACTGGGTAGCAAATACGAGCATTCGTTCAGCAAGGTCGATGAGATGGAAGCCTGTGCACCCAGAACTGGGGCAGGCTGCAAAGTGCCCACAGAAGAACTGAAGCAGCAAAAATCAATCCCAGAGAGCCCAACACAGGACATGAAAACCATTCCAGGTAGCACTAAAAGACTTTGGAACAACATCCAAGGGGGATAATAATCAATTAATTTTTAGAGGTGGAGATGTCCAACTGAAAAATAACTGAATCTATTCTCCCTACTACCCCAACATCATGAATGAAAACTGGTAGTGTGATGCCTAAAGAAAATTTACTGCTCAATGATGGAAAATCTGAAGTACAGCTGCTCAAGTCCCAAAATGGATAATAAGGTCTAACTATATCAAACCCACTCCCAGCAAGCATTGGGAGAACTCTTCATGCTACTGAACTGCTGGTACACTGTGAAAGACCATTGCTCATTTGGTTAGGAATATCCTTACTCCTCACCCTTTAAAGACATAAATAAAAATACACATAAAGTACTGCAGAGTCAAACAACCTTACAATCCAGCCCTCTACATGAAAGCTAACAAACATCCTGGGGCAAATTTGCATTTCTGGTGAGAAAGAATGCAGAAGAGTGGTACTTCAGAGGTTCACAACTCCTCCAGGCATCATTCCAAGACACGCCAGTGGTCTCATACAAACAACTCAGATCCAAGAGTAAGAGGAAAGCAACTGAACTGACTTTTGTGCAAAGGGGCAGCCCAAGAGAGATGCAACACCCCCATGTCCTACTGCCTGAGCACCTGTGCTACTCTGACATAGGCAGGTACAATGTGAGCTGCTATCTAGAACACATTCACATGGACGCCACATAATTCTGTTATCCACATATTTGTAACATGAGAGATCCAGAAATTGATTTGCATATATAACATATGGCAGATGGCACTTATATGTTTTTGCTGAGCAACATGGCATGAAAAATTACAAGCCAAAAAACCTCAGGAAACACTATCAATCAGATCACAGTAGTCAGAATTTTAAAATGGCATTTCAAATTTGTCCCTGATATGAATGCAAGAAGTGGCTTGTTTTCCTTGAAAAAATACTTATAAAATTCGAGTCAGTTGGCAAGCAGAGTGCCTACTTATTCAAGAGAGTTGTTTTCTTACATGGACAACATGAAGACTATTCACAATTTTGCAAGCTTGTCTTGTTAGACCTCATGTTTCTGTTTATAAACCAACCCTAAACTCTCTGGGATTAGAAATAAAATTGTGACAGAAAGAGGATCTCTGTGAATGATCCTTATTAGGGAAGTGTGCCCTAAAAATATGAGAAATCATTCATCTGCAATGTCAATCCTATATTTTCAGTTTCCCTCACAAAGGTACTAAGCAAGGCAAGATATAGCAGCTACAGCAATATCTTTCTATTTTCTGACAACCATCTGTATATGTCTTTCCATTCCAGTACTATAATATTTTGATTTTGGATATCTGTACATAAAATCTATTACTGACTATGTGGAATATCGCTTTCAAATGGTTTGGGCAACACTAGCTTTCCCCAACACAGTTTCTGAGTTTCTGATTTTTTATTTCCTTTTCATCCCATATTGGAATGAAAACTAAACCTTTACAGTATTCAGAAATCAGAACCACGACTTCCCTTCTCTGTTTCTATTGAATGTCGGAGTCCTTTGATTCAAGGTTTCCCTCTCCCACATTTTGTCATTTATATAAGTGCCCAGAACTCAGCAAAAAGAAAACTACAGCACACAGAAGCTAAAAGAATCTCCAGTTATTACTGGGAAAGTCAAGTGTGCATCCAGGTGAAAGAAGGGATTTCTTGACTAACATTAACATCACACTAGTCACTAAACAGTGATGTTCATCCCAAGACCCACACAAAGCAAAAAAACATGACAGCAAAGTCTAGCTGAGATATTGTCCCCATTTCCATGACAAAGCACTAAATAATGCCTACAAAGTGCACAGCCAAACAAATTGCAACTGTTTTCATGCAGGGATATGCACTGTTTGATTTATCCTTACCTAACATCTGTTTCTGAGAAAAAAAATTAGACTTCATGAACTGTTTACTTTCATAAGTAACTCAAAGCAAAACAAATTAGGATAGCAATGTTAGTAACAGCACAGTCTTAACTATCAGAACAAACTAAAGGGTACTAAAGGGAGTGAATGACAATGAAACTTTCATGTAATTTTACCAATTTATAAGAAAAACAATAGCAATTCCTACCTAAATGGGGGTTTTTGGAAGAAAAATTGTGCAAACCGAGCCTAGCTTTTTTTGCCAATGTATCCTTAACTTCAACATCTGCCAAAGAAAAGGCAGTTTTATGTAGGCTGCAGCCTAGTTCTTCCAGTCTGTTTATGCTTTTCTCTATTGAAAATGTTATTAGAAAAATATTTAGCATTTACAGGCTGTGACTATACATCAAATCCAGAACTCCAAAGTGTCCTACATGGCGCATTCTGGTATACATCAGCCTTTCTTTGGTATGCCAGATTATTTTTGTCATTTTGTCCAAAATCCATTAAATCAGAGAAAAGCTGTAGTGCCTGCATATAGTAAAATTTGTCAGCTTGAGATTTACTTTATTTCAATGGAAGAGGAGGGGCAGGGAAAATTTATTTGAAACTAGAATTCAGAGGGAAAATTGCAAATTAGCTCCTGGCTGTCAAAATGCTGCATTCTTTAAAGATGAAATAAGTAAACAGTTTCAGAGGAAAAAAAAAAAAGATCATAAGAAAATCTGCCATTTTACTTTCTTATTTTTTCCCCTGTTCAGTCATTCATATACAGCTCTGCTTATAATCTTTCTTTTCAGCAAGGACAGATCGTCCTTTTAAAAATGATACTTCCTCCCACACTACCACCAGGAAGATAATATTGTGTGGACTCATCCTGAACAGAAGGAGGTTGTCTTTAGGAGCTCAAAATAAACCAAAGAGCTGAAAAAGAAGAAATTAGGTTTCATTCAGCTTTTCTTTGCTTTTTCTTTTTAAATAAATTTTCTCATTTTCTTTTTATAATTTATTTTTATTTTTCACTGCAAGCAGAAATTCAGAGATAAAGGAAAACCAAGCAGATTTCTTTAACATCAAGCAAGGGTCAAATTAAGGACATTGTGCACCTTGTCAAAGGCACCTGTGCTCAGCAGCCTGAACACAAAATGAGCCAGCACCACTTGGCAAATGGTTTCTTTACTGGATTTAGCAAAAATCCTTTGGCTTTTGCTGTTGCCATGGCTGTTGTGAATCAGCAATAGTGTTGTGCTTCTTTTTTCTGCAGGTTTTGGTTGGTTTTATTTTCTTCCTACATGAGGAGATTTTGAAACAAAAGACACAATCTCTCTCTGCTGCAGCAACGTGGAAAAGCTTAACCAATTCTAAGTAAAGTGGTTACCCTTTCAAAGGGTTTTTCTAACAAAAACAGATTTTTTATTTTAAACCTGAAAAACCTAGGGAAAAAATAAGGGGAAGAAAGGCCCCCACGTTTGAATAGGGAAAACCCTGCAAGTAGAAATTTGCCATCAACATCTCAATCTCATAGTCTTCTGAACCAAATCAAAGAATACCAAATGCGATTTATTTTCCTTGGATAAACTCACCTGTGCACTTCTAAAACCACTTAAAATGGCAGAAAACAACTGTTCCTCTATATCCTCATGTTCACTGATGACTCTGCACACTTAGACACACCAACATACATATCCTACAAATCCCTCCCTTTTTTCTCCATAGCACAAACCAATGAAATTGAAGCAGGGTCACCAACAAACTTCAGGCCAGCACAGGAGCTGGCTACACTCACACAACTATTTTAATTTCTGGTTGGACTGGCTTTTTTCCTCCTCATTCCTTTTTGCATCTTGAATTTCCCTGCTTGTTTCAGATGTCTCTGGTGCTTATACTTGACCTTCACTCAAGTTGTTTTGTAGGGCACCATCAAAATGTACCTCCAGAATGGCTGAATCATACAGCTTTTTATAATATATACAATGATGATTTCTTGCCCTTCAGAGAATGTTAACTTGTCTAACCTATAATTTCTTATATTGGTTCTGCAAAATAGGAAATATCTGTAAAACCAAATAAAAATAGAAGTATTTTCTTTATTAAGAAAACCAGAAATCTGCCACCGTAAGTGCTACCATTTCCTCAGTGTACTTTATCACATCTTTTAAAGATGCTTGGAAAGTTACTGCAACCAAAAAAGAGCACCTCAGAGCAGCTCCCACCCTGTTCCAGCATCCCAAGGTGCTCTCAGCTCCCATCTGGCGAAGATGATACAAAGAGAGAAAACTTCTGCAGAGGCAGGAGTCTCTGTCCAAGGTCCTAATGCCTGTTAAGCTTTAATTTGGGAGAGGAACTAGCAGAGTCCATGAAGTTCCCTCCATTCATGCTCATACCACAGTAATTCTCACTTCATCTGCATAAACTCACCAGCACTGCCACTGAGTTCTTATACAAGAAGCAGTAAGTGAGGTCTCCAGATATAAGAAAACAATCAAATTCCTTTCCAACTGGCAGGTGATTACTGAAAAAGGGATTTTTTTCCAAGCAGCTGCAAAAGTCTAAGCAGGATTTACCTGGTAATACCAGTATATCAGGCCTTATTCAGAAGACCAGAGGTAAGTACTGTCTGCTAAGAATATTATCACCTCCACAATGTGCTAGCACTCCTTGTTATTCACAGACTAACAGTTTCTTTCCTCTTTTTTCTTCTCAGTACACACTTTAAATCCCATACCAAAAAAAATTGAACACACACATTTTTTCATCCAAGTATGAGGATGAAATTTACTAACAGCTGCACACCAAGCTCTTGAATTAGGACATGCTTCTCAGGGAGAAGACAACTGAATATTATTTCTTCATCATTTGTTGCAGGTGCTGCTATGCTGGGTAATTTCAAGTTAGAATATGAAATACTATCTTGATTTCTGGATCTGTAGATTTTATCAATAAGATTTTTAGATTAATGTCACTGTTGCCTTCAGTAAGAGTTGAATTTCCCTCCGTCACAATTGTATACAAGAGCATCCCACAGAATATTCTCACAGAATGGCTGGGGTTGGAAGGGGCCTCTGGAGATCCTCTGGTCCAGCCCTGCTGCTAGAGCAGGTTCAGCCCCAGCAGGTAGCTCAGGATTGTGCCCAGGTGGGCTTGGAATATTTCCAGAGAAGGACACTCCACAATCTCTCTGGGCAGCCTGTTCCAGTACTCTGTCATCCTTGAAGTACAGACATTTTCCCTCATATTCAGGTGGAACTTCCTGAGTTTCCATTTGTGCTGATTGTCCCTTGGCCTGGGCACCACTAGGAAGAGCCTGGCCCCATCCCTTTGACATTCACTCTTGTATGCATTGGTAAGATCCCCTCTGTCATCTCTTCCCAAGGCTGAACAGGCCGAGCTCCCTCAGCTTTTCCTAGTGAGAGATGCTCCAGACCCCTCATCACCCTTGTGGCCTCTGCTGGACCCACCCCAGGAGCTCCATGTCCCTCTGGTGCTGAGGAGCCCAAAACTGGACTCAGCACTCCGAATGCTGTCCCACCAAGCAGAGTAGAGGGAAATCACCTCAACCTGCTGGCCTTTGTTAAATTCCTCAGCCACCAGAGAAGTTATTTTTTCTTCTTCTTCCTCTTTTTTTTTTCAATTTTTCATTAACCTCCTTTATCACAAAACAGAAGCCATTGACACACCAAAGATCATCCACAACAGAGTTATTTCAACCAGGCCTGTAAGACTGACAAAAGCCACCCATGATCAAAAACTCCAGCATGACCTCAGAGCAGAAAGGTCACTGTTCTGAGCTCTCCTCTCAACACAGAAACATTCAATTCCCAGATTCCCAGCTAGATGCCTGCTTTTCTCCTCTGGTTAGGCTTCGATTATAAAATTCAACTGAACTGAGCCAGCTTCCGTCATTCTCAGGCATAATTCAGACAGCCTCCTCCACTTTTGACACTGAGACCCCATAGAACTTCATTTCCAGTGTGCAGGCTTTTCTGACTGAGAACCCAAGAAACAAAGTTTTCCGAGTTCAAAATACTTTTATTACTGTGGGCTATGTCATAATTGCTTGAAAGAAAACTTATGACATAGTCTGTCACTTCATATTTGCCACTACATTTTTTTTCAGTCAAAATTATTAAATTCTGCACTGAAATACATAAAAGTTTCTTCACAGACATTCCCCAGACAAACATAATTTCATGAGGAAAATACCATTGCTCACTTTTCCATCTCTGCTGAAGATTCTGAAGGAACAAGTCACCAAATATTTTCAGCAATATTTTTTCATTTTGAGTGAGACACATAGCAATACAGGGGAAAACCAGAAAAATAGAGCACCAATATTTGCATTCAATGTTTTCTGCTCCAACTGAACAAATAATTTGGTGTTGTCTCTGATACTTTGTGCAGAATCCAAATTAGACAACTCTGTTTATTGACCACTTGACTATTTGAATGGAGCCAGAGAACAATCTGCCTGCTATAACACTCATTTTCCTGCATGTGTGGTTTAATCAGCACTGAAATATCTGAATTACTTTAGCATTATGTTTGCTTACTGAATTTATCTACTGAAAATATCATTTTCATCCATGATATGCCTCATTCATTGTAAATTGAGAATACCCCCATGTTTTGTCCTGATGTTATTTCAATTTACACCAGTAAAACAGCAAAATTTAGCTAACCAATGGCTGAACAGGCCTACTGCAGCATTTGGTGTTCTGCAGGCTTGATGGTAAAGTGTTGACCTAAAGAAAATCATACGAGCTATGCTTTGCACATTTCACATAGAAATGCTGACACTTCCCCAGGTCTGCTTCCAGTGTGAATTTTCTGCTCTTTGTGGCTGCTGCACAGCCACAGGTCATTGGCATGGGCTATTAACTGGGCACAGTTTTGCTCAGCATACCAGAGAGCTGGAAGGGCCGTCAAATATGCCCTGTGTGATAATTTCATTAGCTTTGTGCAGAAAGCCTTAACAATTTTATTACTGATCTGGAAAAATGTAAACACAAATTGTAAAACTCAGAGGGTTTACACATCCAAGCAGGTAGAGCGAGCTGCAAGTTTAACTAACCATGCACTAATGTTGTTTCATTTTTAGAAACATTTTGTTTCTTGTTTCTCAGAACTTTCCCTATTCCTTGTACTGAGGGAGCAGCTACTCATTGCTGTTATCTGCTAATTAAGAGTGAATGTCTGATATTACAAGGGTTCAACTGAAACAAATTGAAATAAGCTCTCTGAGCTGCCAGCCCCTCTTGAGACCACAAATTAGTGAGATGCTCATCACATGAAGCTCTCCACTAGGGCAGCTTTTAAGTAAATAAAAGCAAATACACTGTGGAAGAAATAATAGTAAAAGATACAAAGAGGATTTCTCTTAGAGACATCTATTTTCCTGCTGACATAAAGCCTTGCATATTCTCCTCAGGACACCTTCAGAATGTTTTTAAAGAGTCTGCTTTTGAAAAGGTCACTTAATCAATGATAAATACATAAGTACACATGCCCACACATATGAAAGTATTTAAATACACAGTTTTAGATTACTTGTATGTGTTAAACCTGTTTTGTGTGAAATTATTTTGGATTGTTTATACAGTGTGCAATAAAACTTTGCAGTTTGCTAACGGGAATAAAAAACTAGACAAAAAACTGCGATGTATTTCCTTCTCCTTTCCAGCAAACTGGAGGTAGCAAGTAATTCTTTGCATTCAGATACTTTCAGTCAGATTTTTCTTCTTTAATTTAAGAGAAAGCAAGTTCATAAGCCCCCTCTGCAAACTTAGAGCACCCAGGTTTACTCATGATTCTTCTTGGTGTGCAATACAAAGAACTGGCACAATTTTACCCAACCCATCCATTTTACAGGACTCACCACCTACCACCTGTAATCTCCATAACAGAGCATGTCATTTGAGATGTGCATTGCTCCTCCCCACATTCATTCCCAGCGTGTCACAGTTCACCTGTTTGGTAACAGCAATTCATCACCTCTGACAAACAGCACAATAAAACTGCTCCCTGTGCCTCGTGATGGGAGCCACACCAAACCAAAAGAAAAAGCCTTGCTCTCACGCTTTGGACTAGACACAGACCCATGTAATACCCTTACATGGTATTGCCACGATTTCAATTACTTTGCACTGTGATTATTGATGACAGAACAATGTAATGAGTCTGAATGAAGATAAAATTCCTGTGGTTAAGTGAGGCCTTGATGCTGGAATTTCTTTACCAAATTAAAGCACTTCATCCCCAGGCATTTGTGAGTCTCATTAAAAGCCAATTTAAGCCAATGAGAATCTTCCCATTGACAGACATAAATTTGAATTAGGTCCTCTCTGTATTAAAATTGAAACACGTAAGGGTCAATTTTTAGGAAAAACAATTTCATAGTACTGGCTTGGTATTGTTCCATATCTGCTCATGCATCCAGTGCAGATTTATGAGTTCATATCAGATAACTATACACAAATGCATATAGAGAAATCTCACTACACATATATATGCAATAATCCCATATGAAGATATAAATAGTGACAGTAGATACTTCTAAAAAGGCCTCAGATTTGTTTCAAAGCTTTGTAGCTCATGGGCATACTATAAAGCCTATTCCTTATCCATTCTTCTGCCTTATTATTAGGAATCACATGAATTTTGCACTCAAATTCCCCACACAGAACCCCATAAATTTATCCAAAGTCTACAGCTACATGAAGGACACAGTTACCTAAATCCAACCCCAGTACCACTCTGATGCCCCAATAACAAAGCTGCTTTTCAAATTCCACTATCAAATATCATCTAGACCTGTATAAGCCTGGACATCTTTGATTTGTATGTTGAAACTTTACAGATATCAGAGCACTTCTGGCTTCCTCTATGACTATTTCTCATTTACTAGGAGGCTAGAAAGGATGCAGACACCTCCTCTTTGTGCAACAACTAAACTAGTCCTTAAAAACATATATATGTGTGTATGTGGGCATATATACATATATATCTATTAAAAAAATTGAACTTTAAGACAGCGTGCAAGACTGCACAGAACTATTTAGCCTAAATTATACATTAATTTGGAGGCTCCCTGATTCTAGACCCTCTCCTCTAAGTGTTGATACATATAAAAAAAATAAAAATCCCTCAGATATTATAATGGGAATAAAAGTATTTTTTCACAGGCTTTAATGGTTACAGACCAGGATTATCCAATAGGTTGTAGATATTGTCCTTCTTTGTCTTATTTACACTGAATTGAAGGGAGAAGATTCAAACCAAAATTGTCATCTACCCCATCCCAATATCCCACTGGAAATTATGCAAAGGCTTTTAATGAGAGAAGATTAAGAAATGCAGCAAATTACCCGAGGAAGTGATGACAAAATTATAAATTCAGATCAAGATCCAATATCTTTCTGTAAGAAAATCTTAAGCAAAAACCCCAATATATTTCAGACAGACTCAAGTTAGCTGCATGAAAAACATAACTGGCTACCTGAGAAGCAAAACTGACCCACACAGCCCCAGGTGTACCTTTTGCTCTTAAGCTGTACCACCTTTAGCAGGTAGAATGTGTGTTTACCTAGATGCAGTCAAATATGTGCTAAGATCACTTTCTATCTTTATTGTAAAACTCTTTAAAAAATCCAAATAACTGAATGAGTTTTTCTGGACTGCATCATGCAGGTAATCAAACCAGATGATCTCATAGGTCCCCTTTGGATTAAAATTTCATGCACTGGCTCTTACTTTTATCTGCCAGAGACCTTTCTTTATGCTCTGAGGATTTTTCTAAAGATAGATGAAAGCTGAAAATTTGTAATCTAGCTGCTCCCTTACAAATGGCACGGCCAGCTTGCCGCTTCCATGCGTGACATTACAAATGGAAATATCAACTGATCAGAGAAAGGCATCTGAAAATGTGCCACACTTCCAAGACTCTGAGATTATTTTCAGAAGTTCATTTAAACTGAAGGTGTTTCTGGTTTAGCTATATATCTCCTCCTAAGAACAAGCAAACAGCAAAAACCTCTTCCCTCAAGCTGACAATATGCTCTTGCTTCCTCAGATATAGGATAACTACTTGACTGAAGCCAGTAGACTGTAGTCTGCTATTGAATTTACAGATAAAGACAGATTGACACCATCTTTACCTCATAAAAGAGATTTTTACAGCTCCCTTAGGGCCAAGTCCATTACGTAAATTTCCCATTTGCACTGAAATTCATAGCCCTTGGAAGAGTTTGAGTGCTGTTGTCCTAAGCACTTGGATCTGACACGGAATAGGTGAAAAAGGATATGCTGGCACTTTGGTGATGCAAATAAAAATTCAAGACTAAAAGAGCCTTCTTCTCTTTTTCCTTTCTTTCTTACACTATTTTCTAACTTTACAGTACAATGCATATCTTACTTGAATGCTGTCTTATAACTGAAAAACCTTGAGAAATGTTAGTAAATTCTATTCAAGGTATGCATAAATAATCAGAAAAATTAGAACAAAAAATTCACAGAAGTAACTACTTTATTCATTTTGTCTGCCAATTACAGAAAGCAGTGAACAGGGAGGAGCCTGATAGAAACTTCAGTCTGCTAAATTCTACTTGCTGAGTTACTTGAAAATAATGTAGTGCTCTCAATACAAAGATTCTGATATATCAATATTAAGATGAGAAAAACAACAAAAAGGTAAAACAAGGAAAAGTTTAAAAATTTTCTCATTTCAACCGAGAGACTAAGGCAATCAAAATTCTGTTACCCAAGGCTGATATCAGTTTGCCTGATAGAAGCATATCCACATTCTGAACATATTTGCATACTTCATCTTTTTATTCAGTCCACTTGTATTGTGATTAAAAATCAAATGTAATCTGATAACTCATTAAAAATCAAACCTAATCTGACAAATAATGAGTTAAAATCTTGTCCTAAACTAGATCCAGCTGGATCAGAAATTTTTCTGCAGATACCATGTAGATTGAACAATATTCCTTTTCCAGCGTTCTGTCAGTATTTGTGCATAAGCAGATGCACAACTTCATTGTATGGGTTAGGGCTACAGAAACCCATAAATCCAGAACCTTTTGAATCTAAATGCTACAGTTTAAAGCATAGCTTTGGAAGTCACAGCTGTAATATTTCACCTCAGAGGTTGTTGCCACATTAGGTTTCTTTATCTGAACAGAAACAGAAAAGCTTCAGATGTATAAAAAAACCTTCCAGCCTGTCCTGTGAAGATTTTTAACCCAATTTTGTAGCTCTAACATATTATAAGATTATACTCGACTCTGTATGGCAGACGAGAGGAAACCTGTGGTCCCTTCAAGACCTTGAGTGCCTGGGGAGGAAGAGGGGCATCCTGATAACACTAAAGTATTTATTTTCGGGATCCTAGAGGTATTTGAAAGACAAGAAAAAGGCTTCTAGACCTAGATAAATATTTGATTTTTTCTTCTTGTGAAGGACTAAGACACTTACTCATCCTACACTAGTATAATAATTCAAAAATGAGCAAGACTGTGTTGCCTTAATTATGACTACTACAAGGCCGTGGTGCCCTAATTATGACTTTTCAATTAAACCAGTTCTAAACCAGCATATACTCCATACATAGAAATGTGGTTTAAGTCAGTTGTTGCTCACGCTATGTAATGTGCGCACATGCCAAAAAAGTAGAAAGTAAAATATAAATAGAAAAAAATGACAGTGCTAGCAGGCAAATAAGAGTGTCAGAAGTGTGAGACGTACTTTACTGACACTGATGAGATAGAGGAACACAGAAGCTGAGTGACCAGAACAAAACCCAACCCAGAGCCATCAGAGATGGGGGAGCTGTTTGTTTTCTATTTCTGCTTACAGTATGATCTGTCTGCTAGGTACCTCTCCTGTCCCACAGCTTCCTGGTTCAGTGGCGTCCTTCTCCTCTGGTTCTTGAACAACCCATACAAAAATACTCTGAGGAGTATGATAGAACACCCTGAACACCTCTCTCTCTCTCTCTCAGTATTTCTGTGTCTGTTGGGACTCTCACAGAAAACTTAGAGGTTCGGTTTCTAAATATTTTCTGAATGAAGAAATGCATCCTGTTTTAACCATACAAGTCAACTAGAAAAAAGTATACACAGTACTATAAAAAATGTGTACCTTTTCAAATTATTCCTTATTAATAATTAATAAATGCTTTAATATTTAATTGCACTTTAAAAAATAATTTAACAGGAAAGTCACAGAAATTATAATAGTCTACCTAGCAGCAAGAATGTGTTAATTTTCTTAGCAGGTATATCCCACTAATGGAATATTTTCACAGCATTACCATATCAGCATGTTAATACCATTTTCAGAATTCAATAAGAGTTAATGAGAACAATAATTATTTGAGAGTGAATGTTGCTTTGGGCTTTATTATTCCTTTCTTGTAATGTGGAGTTCTTTGTTTTGGACTCTGTCTAATGCTAAACTGACTTTCTCACCAAGTAATTGAATTTCTCTTGTTACACACACACAGAGCCCCCAAAAAGAACATGTGATACAATGCTTTTCTCCTCCTTGCTAAATCATTCAAACTCTATGGGAATAAGTCAGATCCTACTTTCAATAACTCTGCTGAAACTCAGCGCAATGTCCACAAATACTGGTAAATATTTTTCTTTTCAAGGGGGTTCTGTAATCAAGATTATTTGCCCCATTTACCATATATTCAAGCAGAGTAAAGTCTTATAGAATTAATTAGAAAAAATAATCGCATTAAGTTTTGAACTTAATAAAAAACTGGCACAGCATTAATATTTTGGTCATTAAACTTGTTTAATTAAATTTAATTGAGCTCTCGCATTATTATGGCACAGTAAACTAACTACCCCCATTGCCCTGTCCTTCCTTCCATCCCCCACCAGAAGAAAAGACAAGAAATGGGTAAGAGAGGAGAATAATTAAAAAAAAAAATTAAAAAAAAAAAGAAAAGAGAGAAAAAAGTCAGATTTTATCAGAGGCAGACTGATTCAAAAAGTGGCTCAAAAGACGCTCATATTGAAGCTGGGCCTCATGAAATCAGAGAATGGAATCTTTACAAGCAAAGAGGGAAACATCTTAGGAAAATTTCCCTTCCCTCTTATATGATCTGTGAGTTCTAAATGCTAATTTCTGTTATATGTTGTTTTGTTATAACTAACATGGAATTATTTGTGTTTAGGGCATCTTCATGCTCCTTGTGGCAAACAAATAATTTAACATTAAGTCAGTGAAGAAGCTAGAAAAAAAAAAAAAATACTGTTTTGAGAGGTGTATAAAATATGACCCAGCTGCTTTTTTTAAAAGTTTCCTTGCTGTGTGTTTGAAATGGGCCTAATTTTACCTTTAAAAATCCACAATACACTAAGTTATGAATTACAGTTGAAAGTGCAATAGTCTGTCCATTCTGAAATAAAAATTTGTTATAAAGTATCATTAAGTCAGTATTCACTTTTGCCAAAACTGTGCAGATTCCCTAATGGAGTTACATCTAAAGGCAGAGAAGCTTCTGTAGTGCTGAGTTACAACTTTGAATTTTAGCAGTATTTCCACTGAACTAAGCAGACTAGGAAAACTCCGTATGTTTGTAGCTTCACCTCTACACCACCAGGAAGAAAGCATAGGCTTAATTTCCTTCCTGGGTTAATTATTTTCATAAATAAAAATTATTTACTAACACTAGTTATGCAGTCTGAGCCTTCCCCTTTCCAACCAGGGGCTTGGCAGGGATGCTGCCAGCAGCAGCACCTGTAGACTTTTCCACAAAAACAAGCTGCCTCACAGGAAAGTGCCAACTAAATTCAAGTGTCTGCTTTACACATTTTCCATCAAAAAATACCTGGGAAACAATTTTTTTTTTTTTTATTTAGACATGTCACTGCAGTATTTCACAGCACTTACAGACAAATTACTCTGCCTTCAGTCTACTAAGGAAAGACAATGACGTCTTCTGGAACATTTAAATTGGGGAGCATAAATGATACAGATAAATTGAGTCATTAGGCACTAAAATAAGAATCCTCTGAGATACCATGACATCAATACCAAATACAAATACTAAAGATTAATACCAAAATACTGAGATTTGGTTTTTCACCAGAAGTTCATTCATTTCCAAGGAGAAACCCCGGCTTTCAAACAGTTAAAATCATCAAGATTTATAACATTTAGAATGGATCCCATCAGATCTTAGTGCAAGACACTGCACTAGAATTTTCACCTTGCCCAAATGTCTTAAGGATCACTGGAGATGTCTCTCCAAAGCTTTGTAGCAAAATGTTTATTCAATCCCCAGATTTTTTTGTTGTGATTCATTTGAAGTCCATAAATACCACAACTTCTGCTACATCAAACTTCACTGAACCACTTTGATGCTTCTGAAGTTTAATATTTAGACTAAAATCGTTCCAATAGTAAATTCTTAATATAAAATATAGAAGCTTAATATTTTTCTAGCAGAAGCTTAATAATTTTTTCTCAGTTTCAGGATATTTTGAAATACCACACCCTAAATAGAAAGGTACATTTAGTGATTAAGAAAGATATAAAATTGGAAGAATTAAAGATTGACTCTCCCTTTTAGATTGAAAAAGTTATAATAACATATTTTTGGCTGCTGTATCAGAGGCTGTCACCCTAATGAAAATAACTTGACTGAGTGACTGAAAGCCTTGTCATTCTAGTGAAAAGGCAAAGAAAGGCTATAATATTTTGCAACCAGTAAATCAAATTTATACATCAAGGGGGATAAAGACTTTAGTTGTTAATATTCTTTACCCTTTGAAAAACCCAGAACCATTAACAGTCAACAAGTAACTCAAACATTTCAATTACCTGTAGAAAACTGCACCATCACAAAACAATCTGGAATCTCCATATACATGTCACCAGATTTAATGAAGCTCACTAATTCCTCTTATAACAGAAGCAGAAAACTTGCATTACAAGTAAAAAGTCTTGGTTTCAAATTTATGAACACCCTATTTTACTACAGAATAAAGTGTCTTTTCCTAACTGAAATCAGCTTTTATATTAGATATTTATGTGAATGACTTACTTCTACTTTTCCTTTCTCTTTAGGGTAGTAGTGTGACTAAGATGGGAAAAAACAGAAAATCACCAAAGTGCTACTTGAAATCAACATATAGAGTGAACCAAAATGTCACACTTATAAATATTTATAAGATAGAATTTCCCATTATATGTTCAGCATTGAATGCTGCATGTTATTCTTATTAATGTTTCATAAACATTTGTACAGAAAACAATATGCTTTATTTTTCTTCTAAGTATTAAGTAGAATTATAGCAGCATCTGCTTTCAACAGTTGAGTGCACAAGCTATTCATGCCCTGTCGTAAATTCCATGATGCATTAAGATGCCATTAAATGTACCTTCTGTGGTTGTCTGCTCATTTACATACCTTGTAAATCATCATGTAAAAATCAAGTGAACTAGGGAGCAATCACCTGCACTCTTCCCTTCTGCCACAGAACCCAGTGCCATCCACATCTTCCTCCATCAGGATCATCATCGCCATTAAACATAAAGTCAATTACGCCAATGATAAGGAGCTTAATTGCTAAAGGCAATTTGAGCTATATTTTTTTTAATAAGTCATTTTCTATAAAAAAATTTGAAAGCCAAGCAGTTTAGGCAAACCAGAAGATACAAACATAGCTGGTGAGCCCCTTTTCTTCAAGGATCCTCAATTGGGAGTGTTACATAAAATAAATAAACAATCCCTTGAGGAATTAAAATAAATTAAAACAAAAGCCTGTCTCTCTGTGGTCTTTCCTCCTCACAGACAGTCTTTAGCAAGCTTCCTATACAGCCTCTGTGCTTCAGCAGAACAGTGAAGAAGAATATTTCAGTTTTTGCAGAGCTAGAACATACTGGAGAAGAAAATCTCCTCTTTTATTGTTGTTTTTATTTCATTAGTGTTCCAAGTACTGTCTTTTCATTGTATGTACTGATTTCGTTTCTCCAAGCCAGTTTTTAAGGAAATACCTGGAGAAGGTTTACTTTTATGAAAGCCAAGCAGTTTCCTGCATTGGCTGGCAGGAGAATTTTGTCGGTGTCGCAGCTGTAGCTCCAATGAGTGCAGACTCTGCCTCTCTCACGACTCTGGTGATTCAGCCTCTAATGGTCAGGAGCTTGGAAACAGGCACCTGCACCTGGCTACCAGAGCTGGCAAAGCAAAGTGCTGCTGGCACAATACCCACTGCATTTCATTGTTTCCTCTGCAACATTTAAACATTACAGTCCCTGTAAATTAGTCAGGTCAGCTTTCTCTGAGTTTAACAATTACTTCCACGCACTTCTTATGAGCTTTCCTCTTTCTAAGAAGCCAGACAAAAATGTTTACCCTACAGAAAGATTGCCCAATGTCTTTATTGTGTCAGAGTGTCCTTGGAAGGGAATAAACCTGGTGAACTGCAAGGCCTGAAGTCAGCAACAAAGGAAGGCTGGAGAGGAGCTCAGGAGGGAGGGAGGAAGGCAGGGAGAGAGAATGGTAAACACTACTGAGTGCACATATGCATCCAAGGTGAACTGCAAGACTGCCAGAGGTAACTAATTTATTTCATTTTGAGTCCGTCAACTTCCACTGGAAAATATTTTTTAGACTTAAGAAAATGAAATAATCCTTGATTTTAGTGTCAGGCTTTCACCTAGCACACACAACTCCCTTGCTATGAGAATGTGGCCCTTGGGACTTCTTAGCATCCTTTTCAAAGCAACAGCTTCTGAAAATAATCAGATCACAGGTTTTTTTCCCTCAGAAGGAGAACACAAAAAGGGGAGGAAGGAAGCTAATAAATAATATGAAGTTTCTTGCATTTAGTGCCAAACGTTATGAAAAAAGCACAGTCCTTTGTAAGTGATGCCTTCTCCTTGCCTGTCATCTGTGTTTATACCATATCTATCAGTCTCTGCAACCCTCAGTCCTTGAACTCCTTCTGCAAGCAATAAAGAGAAGCATCTACCATGTGCTGCATTACCAAACAGCAAGATTCTTCTCTTTCTTTAGCCTTTCAAGAAATAGTGGGGGAGGGGGAATTGTCTTCTGACAATTAGAGAAAACATATGTTGAATTTGGGGTGATAGGTCTGCCATTTAGCACACCAATGTTGAACAACTATTGGTGGAGAGCTCCTTTCAAGCCCGCTCTTCACACAGGAGGAAGTCAGGTTTGAGTGGGTCAGGCACCCTAAAAAGCCCAGGCAGACAATGGAAACCCCACTTTTTTGTCTCTTGGCACAATAGTCATTCATAGACAATTTTTAGTCATTCATGGCAATTTTTCAGTTCCGTTAGTAGAATATCATTGAGGAAAACTTTGTCAGCCTGGCACCAAAGCAATGGGACCACAGGTAGCAGTGACAAGCCAACAGCTTTGGGTGCCACCACAGTCACAACAGGAACAACTGATAATCCCTCTGAGCTGCCACACGCTTCTGGGAGGACAAGCTGGATGGAGAAGCTTGTTCTCCCACAGGTGATTCTGGGCCACTTCCTCTGTGAGGGAATACCCTGTGCTGGCCAGCTGGCTGCCTCTGAGCTGCTCCTCACCCTCATTGCCCACACACTTATCATCCAGAAACAGAGGCCATCCTTGTGCTACTGAGAATGGAGCTTGGGAAAAGCTGTTATAAATACTTAAACCCTTTTCACATCTTCTCATTCCATTTTTACCAACCTCTCCAAACAGTTCACAGATCAGTGAGCACTGCCAAAGCTTTCCTGCTATTTTTTTCAGCAACTGCTGCTACTGACCTTTATTTTCTCATTTAGGAAAATATTGAGGTGCCTGTTGACAGTTTTACTTTTTAATTCTGGAACCAGTGTTTGCACTGGAAGAAACTCTTTGTGATGCTGAGTGAAAGCAGAGCTCTAAAGGCACTGGAAAATCAGAGCATACATTTGTTATTTAGAGACTGTGGTCAATCCAGCCTCTCCTGTCATGACAGTGTCCCCTTGCACTTGACATGGCAGGCTCTTATGCAGTCACATAGCTCAGAATGTTTAAAAATAAGTGTGCATCCTAATTTAAATTCCAAGAACTAGCCTGTTTCCATTGAGAAACCTGCAGTTTTATGGTTCTATGAAGTAATTCTCCCTTCTATTGCTGTAAGCATCTCAAATATTCATTCATAAGAAGATTAACAATAATCTCAGTATTAGTCAGACTAGATGTTTTTAGTCCTAGCTGAAAAGCTACATCCTTTCCAGTGCTTATACCTGCTGAGTTCAGTCCTTTTCACTCAAAGGCTACAAAGGCACAGCAATCTGCCTTTGTGGATTCATTTCCAGCAAACTGATCCCAGAAATTATCACATTACATTTCCAGCTCCCTAAGAAAAACCTGCCAATGTGCATGAATAATTTTAAAATCTTAGAACAATGCTTGAGTCATCTTTTTTCCTACCCATAATTCATCCAGCACAGTCTGACCATGGTCCATGACTCATGCTCCAACAAACTACCACTGTATATATAAGTGATGATTCCTCTAAGCAGCTGGAAAATGTAATTGAATGAAGGAGCACAGCCTAATATTTAACATCTAAAAATTCACTACTTCATGCAGGCAAATTTATATACATATCTACATATATAAACTGTGTCTCTTGGTCTTTCTAAATTCAGAAATTCTTTTTGGTACTGAATGGGTAGTATTGCCTCCATGGGTAATTAAAGATATAATTGTTCCTTCTGGTTTTTTTTTTTCCCCCAAGAACACTAGCACATGTTTTGCAACAGGTGTACTATATAAGTAAGAGAAAAATTTGTCATCACCTTTTCTTTTCCTACACAAAGAAGCCCAAAAAATACTCAAAGGAGTATTGAAACAAACTACTTCAAATTTGAAACCAAACCAAAACTTTTTAACTAAACCAAAACTTAATTTCATGCATATTCTTCCCAGGTGGATTTTGAGTAAACAAAAAAAATCCATTGCTTTTGTATTTTTAAAGTTCTTTTTCCTACTCCCAGGCAGCTTGATTCTCATAAGAGGAAAGGGGAAAAACTCCCAGAATCAAGAGAGATTCTTTGTGTTTGTAAAGTTATAGTCTTGAGGGAAATGGAACTTTCTCATGAACATTTTCATCTCTTCAAAAGGAATAATGTTTTGTTAAGAAAAAAAAGAGGCAGATAAGTGTTATAAAAGGTGTTTTAAGCATATCTCAGTCATATTTATGACTCTGAAATGTGTGCTATTTCAAGACTTCCTGCTCTGTTACATTATTCAGCTGCCAACTGTCCTGTATTTCATATCCTTTACAGACATTTAACACAAAGTACACTTCATTCTGGCATTGAATATTCCTTTTTTGCTTCATACTCACATATCATCTCTAGTTCTTCCCAATGCAAGGAACTACAATGTTTAAGAGAGGAGCTTTATGTAGCTACTATTTTATATTGCTCCTAACTGGATCCACTCAGTTTTGTTACACATTTCCCATGGGAAGTCTAGTCCCACTAGACATCATGTAAAAATCAGTAAAGATTATATATAATGCTTCTCTTCAATTATTTCATGTTATTTTTTTAAATTTGTTTTCCTTTCTTTCCTTCTATTCCTTTTGAGCATATTTCTATCATTTCCAGCTCTCTCCTTTATGGCATTTACAGTCCTCATGCCAACATGGCTTGACAAGACTGACATATGAACCCTGGGAGCTGCTGTCCACTTCTACAGGTAGCCAGAGCCAAGTAGAATGCATTGGAAAAAAAATAAATTAAGATATCTCTCTCAGCATCCTAGAGTGGTTTTTTGTTCCTCAGTCCTTTCCTTTTATGCCACCAGTCTGTAACCAAAATAAGAAAATATCCTTGTTACAGGAAATGCAGCAGTGCTCTGACCAAAAGTTAAGTACAGAGAATCCGTCTTAGGTTTGACTAGACAAATACTGTCTTTCACATCAGACTTGCTTTTTTTATAGAATAAACACAGAGGGTCAAATCTGTCATTTTAATATGGAAAACCATTGTTCACAACACAGACACACAAACACTTATGGTATAAAACAAATGTTGTAGCTATATGCAGCTTTACCCTCAAAGCAAACACATCTCTCAAGAGATTATAGTCTCAAGTAGTGCACTGTTGTGATCTGAAATAAAACATCTATTATATATCCTGTACTATAGAAGCATGGTAGCATTCATTTCAGAAGTAACTAATTGTAGAATAATAATAATAGTAACAATTTCCAAAGTGATGGCTGCCATTCAAAACTCTCCTGAAACAACTCAAACTGTTTGATTGAATTAACAAACAAACTGCTTGTTTCTTCCCTCTGCTTCCCTCTGTCAAAAATAAAAACCAGAAAAATATTTTTCTTACTGATGTAATTCTGATATAGCCATTTGAATTTTACCAATTCCAGAGCCTATTTCAGAAAAATCTAAATGTTCCATGAAAGAAATACTATTTATGGCTTATGCTAAACTCTTCCCCTACTGGAACCTGAGCTAAACACTAATGCCACGTTCTTACTATGGTCTGGAAAGTACTATTTATTTATTTATGAGTAATATTTATTGTTCCTCCAGAAATTTAAAGTGGATAAAATCTTGTTTGGAATTATGTTTTTCATTGATTTCAAATATAATTCTTGAAACCTCAAAAATTGTGAGCTGCCTTTCTGTACTTGGCTCAAAATATTTAAGGAAAATTCTTTTGTTAAGTCCTATATTACTGCCATGTTAGGGAAATGTACTGAAAATAAACCTTGAAAAGTGCAAGAGAGGTAACTTGGAAACAGCAAATGGACCAAGAGAAAGTTCATATACCATTCAATTAGAGTACAAACCATGGGTTGGTGGCTACTGAGATAGCAAACAACCACAGCATTTTCTGGAATCTACCAGGAAAATGCCTTTCACTAGACCTAGTCCTAAATTCTGTAGGCAGAAAAATAGCACAGGAGAGATGAAAACCAGCTACAAAGCCCACTGGGAATGAATCCATCTGCTTCTTCGAAATAAATGTGTTTCTATTTTCCAAATTATATCTTTAACACAGAGCTGGCTTCTGCCTCCTGTCAGCAAATGTTTTCTTTATTTTAAATTGAGAGGCAGTCAGTGTCAGAGAGAACGACATTTTACTGGAGCATCAAGTTCCTATAGCTCTAATTAAATTTAGATCCTCTCTGTTATTTTCAGTCATAGCTGGCCAGATAGCCCTAAGAGAAAGCTCTTAGAATGCTAATGTGTTGGCCACCAAGTTCATCATGGCTTCATGCGCTCACATAGAAAAAACAAAGCTTCAATACATTGTAAAATTCTATGTTAAATCAAATGTTTTCAAAAAATCCATTTAGGATAATTCATCTGGATTTAGATCCTGATTTTCAATCAATGGATTCTTAATTTACATCTACATGGAATTATTTACTGACATATACATGACAATATTAACAGGTACAGCAGTTTGATTCATTCAGCCCAAATATTCCTGGCAGCACTCACATTTAGAAATGTGATCCACTGTTGGTTTTCTCAGCTTTTACAGAGATGGGGCAACTGAGAGGTGTTTAAAAGATTTTATTCTATTATCAGTCTCAATGAACAGTGCAACACAAGAGATGTAAATCTCAACATCATTCTATCAGAAGCTGACTTATTTCTTGGTTACAATACTTTATAAATATTTTCCAGCCTATTAGCTTTTGACACACAATGTAGCTATTACTTCTAACACCAATAACCTACATTTTTTCTCCACATGGTTCTACTACAATGCATCTTTCACAGTTCTAAATTCCCCAAAATACACGGTCGCTTTGCAAAGTCATTTTGTGAAACTTGTTAAAACTTGTTTCTAGTTCAATCTCTCTCTCAACAATGTCATCTCTATTCCACAGCCTTCCTAAGTCAGGACACTTTATCTCAGTGTTTACATACAGAGGCAAAGACTGTGTGAGCTTTCTGTCAGGTTTTGAGAATTCCTTACAAATCCATTTCCCACAATCCACCAAACCCTCCTCAGCTGCCACCTGCTGTGAGTGACACTCGAGTCCATGAGATGCCCCCACCAATCTTGCTCCTCTTTGTGCCCCTTCAAGAGATTAATAGAAGTTTAAAAATTGACTTAAAACATTGTGGTCTTTTCTTCACACACTTCTTAAAAATTATCTTTCATCTGGCTCTAGCAACAACAGGAATAGTCCACAGGTAAGGGAACAAAAGGTTGATGACCTAGGGTTATGTTTGTTTTGTATGTAGATGTTCAGAGTTTTCCCAATTAAATGTTGGCTTTAATTATGCCATCCATCCTCAGTTGGCAGGCACTAGTAATTTATCAAGATATTTCAATAGATGATGGATTCTGCAGGATATCACAGTCACATGTTCAACAGGTGCAATTTGAAGACATTCATGATTTCAAAAATAATTTTATGCACATTTAATATTTAAAAACCCTTTGCTGAAAGTCTACCAAAAGGTCACATGGTTTAGAAGGAACAAAGGAAAACACCCCAGTCACATCAAGAGTTTGTGAGTAATTATACAGGTTATTCCCCAATGCAAACAGAACAAAAAAGTACTTCCTTAACTGTGTATTCGGACAGAGCAATCCCAAACAAAACAGAAATAGTGCATTTTTTTACAGATTCTCACGCTCCAAAATCCTGACTTTCCATTATTCACATTCTGGTTGAAGTCTATAACAGCTCTGGAGATGGGTTTCATTAATGTGATCTTCATTACTTCACTTCTCCCTCTAAGTCCTCCCTGCTCATTAGCTCTGAGAGCCAGGGCTTGTTAATGGCCCAGCAGTTGTATGGTAGATCAATAACATAACAAGGGCAAAACTCTAAGTGCACGGGGAGGGTAGAGAAAGGAGGAGAAAAACATTTCAAAATTTACATTTGTTCCTTCCCTGTAACAGATGTGAATCAAATTCCAGCAATGTGAACAGGGAGTTCTGGATCAGGTCCTAAAGCCTACACAAAAATCCAGTTGGATTAGATGATTATTTCAGTTCTAAATCCTGGTGTTCATTCTGATCCTGCTCAGCAGCTGGCAGCAATGCTGGTGGTTTCTAAGGTTGGATAAATATAAGCTCCCATGAAAATCTGGTTTAAGGCCATGATCAATTATGAAGTGTTATGTACTACAAGAGCCTTGTTTAGTACCAACTCTTTCCACACAGAATCCTTTCTTCTGATGAACTTGGATGAAAGGTCTTTTTTTTTATGATTTCAGTGGGAATTAGATGTGCAAATGATCTGACAGCCTGCATCACAGTGTCTGCTAAGCTGCATGATAATAATACTCAGATATGGTGATAATGGTCCACAACAGTGTACATTAGCATATTTTTCTGATCTGATAGGCATCCAACAAGCAGCTATCAGTCAGGAATATGCTGCAGGGTTAAATCCTTAAATATCTCCCAGGTCAAGAATTTCTGTCTTTCCTACTATACAGAATACTTTGATTGCATGCAACCAGTCTCACAAAGATGAATGCAACTGTAGCACATTCATGGTATTTTTCACCTCCCTGGGTTAGACAACATTAGTGTGATTTGGGCACATTTGTTATATTTGTTGTCCTTCTCAGCCACAAAAATCAGAAGCCATATCAGAAGAAACCCCATGAGACTCTAGGTAAATGCTGGGAACTCTCCTGCAGCAGCCAGCTTTAATGAGGTATTGCATCACCAGCCTGTGTATTTCAAAAGCGAAAAAATCCAGCAGCTTTCTGAAAAACAACACCCTCATCCCATTCTCAGCAGTGCTGCAGCCTGACATGTATCATCTGGCTTTTAAGTTTTTCTGGAAGGATCCTGTTTGACCTACCCCACTGGAGGTAAATCATTATGTGATTTAATAGGCACAAGTGCTTGTTAAAAGCTCTGCCTGAGCAGCCAGTTTTACACCCACAGCAAACACATCCTGCGCTATTCTAAATACTCATTTTTCCACGTATTGCTTACTGTAAGTTCCCTGTTGTTTTGGACTTAATTACCTTTCTGTGAGCATCATGCTGTTTTAAAAAGAGAAAAAGACATTAGACTTGGATCACCCTCCTGGTGTGGGATTTTTCCCCATCATATGGTTTGCCACAGCTTTGCTGTATCCTGCACCCAGGGTGGTGGGTTTCTCATTGGCCCCTGAGCACAGAGGCTGCTCCTGTCAAAGGGAACTTTTTTCCCTTAATCCACATCAGTCTACCCTCTTCAGCTTCCTCTTCTGAACTTCTCTCTGAACACTTACAGATTCACCTAAGGGCAGTAGCACGCACTCTGCTTAAGCGATTTTTTTTTCTTCCAACGGATCTAAATTTTCATGGGATTAGTAAAGTCAGCTTGGTTCTAATCATGACAAATAACCTTCAAATAATATTTTCTAAAATATGCATTTACTGACTCTTTCAAGCCATGTATAACTAGAAATATTTCTGCTTTCAATAGCATTTTTATTACTCCCTTATTTCTGTAGCAAATGTGCATTAATTAATAATTTTAAAATAAAATCAGGAATTTTCTGCTATAAAGAACTGCAAAGAGCTCTTGGGTGGGTTCTTGTTTAGGAAATATGTTTTTAGCATTGATATTTTATTAATTTTTCAGGCTTGGTGGCAGTTGGATGCATGCCGACAATAAAAATGCATTCTGTTTTTAATATCCACATAATTTTGTACTCTATTTTGAATTTATTATTCATTAATGAACCCAAGTATATAGAGTAAATAAAGCATTCCATAAAACAAGACAAAACCTAATTGCAGAGAAAAAGAAGTGGTAATGTAAGACAATAAGAAATCATTCAAATTAAACTAATTCTACCAATGATTTTAAGAATTAATACCCCAGGGCTGTTCTACGCTGTGTTTCCATTCAAAGAAATTACATGCCACAGAACAGAACAAAATTGAAATGAATGAGCACCTCTGTGTTTTGGGACAAAGAAACTGACTTCATGCTTAGTTTTGAGGTGCCTTCAGAAATCTACTTGTTAAAATTCATATCCTCTGTATTCCCATTGAGAATGGTTAATCTCCCATATCAAGTTCAGGCATGCAAAAAAATAATACTCAAAAGAAGAACTTAATTTACTTTGCTTTATTCCTCTAACTTCAAATCAGTACTGAATATTTGCACATTATGTGGATCAAACAATTTAAAAGTAGTATTGGGGTTTTTGTTGGACTGATAGGGAGTTTTCCAAGACTCACATTCCACTGAGCACTTA
Source organism: Melozone crissalis (assembly GCF_028551555.1). Lineage (NCBI taxonomy): Eukaryota > Metazoa > Chordata > Aves > Passeriformes > Passerellidae > Melozone > Melozone crissalis. Next base: position 44,822,435 of record NW_026535784.1, on the reverse strand, counting down.
ACATCTCTCCTCCACAAAACTGGAATATTAAAAAATTTAAATAAATATTGAAATCTGGAATGAGCAAAGACTGTAAATTGGCAAGCTGGATTGTTATATGAAACAGAGAAGGTCATTTATCATCCCTCTGCCACAGATGACCCATCTGCACTGTGAGGACACCAAACTACCTCAGCACAGCTCTGCAAGGCTTTCCATTTATAAACCTTTCCAAGGTCCCTAAGTGTATGCTGATAAGGAAAACTTCACTTCTAAGTCTTCAAGAGGCCAGTCTCTAAATATACCAAGCAATAACAGAGCAATTGTGAATACTGCCATGTTTCTTAATAAAGAAAGAACACTTTCTTCAAAGTGTGACTGTTTATGATTTATCACTCATCTTTAGAAACTGCTTATGTGTCCAGAAATTCAATTTAAGAAGCAATACTTTAAAAGGAAGCCATGGGAGCAGCATGGGGGCTTTAAACTGACAAAACATCTATTTTCTTGGAAGTCATTAGAGTTAGATGTTTATCTGCCTTTCACATGTCTATCTGACAATTTCTTTTGTTATTTTCCATCAAGCATTGTTCAGTCACAATGTTTTTTAAAAACCTGGATTATAACAGTGAGTGGCGAATTGAAGACTGGGGTCTGTCCTGTTGGCTCAGGAGCAAAGTGCCATGGGCTGGTTGGCACAGTCTAGCATTGAGGAAAGCAGTGATTGGAGTAAAAGGGAGTAAGATCAGCTTGTGCAAAACTCCTGTGCTGCTCTTGGGAAAGGAGGTCCTTAAAAAAGCTGGAGAATTCACAGCAATGACACAGATGGCAAAACAAATTTAAAGTTTTTCCAAAATTTCGTGCAGAATTAAGGAGTTATTATTGCTTGCCTTAAGTCACCTTTTGCCCTTTAAATCTGACCCTTTGCTCAAGTTAAGCACATTTAAATTGCCACCTCCCAAAATTGCCCCTCAAAAGCATTCTAATAACTCTCAGGATAACCTCTGAGGGTGCACAGCACAGTAGAGATTGTACAATTCACCAGTGGCCTACAGGCACACAAACAGAAGAATCCAGGGGAGAAGAATTAAAACAAGAATTAGGTTTGCATTCTCTTCTCTCACCTTGCTCTTACCGAATGAAAACTTGAAGAAAAGGGTTTCATCCTGATATATTTATTCCTCCAGAGAGGGCATCTGAAAGTTCTTTAATGACAGAATTGTGTTTTCCAAAATTGCTGCTTCTTTACAAACAAAACTCCTAAACAGCAGTTGTTTGTGGGTTTTGTTCACTACATTCTTCTTAGTGTAAAAAAGTCCCAAATGAAAACATCCAAACACGCAAAAACAAACAAGTAACTGAAACTCAAACCAAGTACTCCACTAAATACATATCATTTCCTTAACTGGAGAGACAAAGGCGATGGAAATAGATAATGAAATAAAAAGAGAAAGAAAAATAAGAGAGATGAGTTAACTTTCAGAAACCAAGCTGATTAAAACCCTGGACAAAACACTGTATTTAGAATTTGCTATGTTTGCCCTTATTCCAGGGCAGCAGAGTTCGGCCTGCACTTCAAGAAGCTTCAGAAGATCATTTTGTTTAATAAGCTCAAAGATTCGAGAAAAACATTTGCTGGGAAAAATACCAGAGGAGCTTGGCTTTCAAAGTGATTCAAACACAGCTTTTTACTACAAAGTGTCTTTTCAATTAGGATGCTAGGAATCAGAGGAGGATAAGATGTAAGGTAATGAGGGCAGGCATGACACGGCAGCCTTAGGGCTCCGTGGGATTTTCCTTCAAGATTGGATTGAGCCCCTTGGAGAAACCTGCAGTGAATCTGAGAGCTTCCTTCTCTTTCCCCATGCCTCAGCTTGCATGCTCTGTCATATCTTTGCATCTATTGTGCACACACCAGCACAATTATAAAGCTTTTGTTTCCAGGAGTTCCACATTTTATTATTTACAAAATAAAATAACTTTAATAACATGAAGCCAGGCCTGTTTTCCAGTCACTAGGAGATTAAATGAGGAAGGGAGAAATCATCTGAAAGTCTGTGTGTTGGAAACATCAAGTAATGACCTTTATTACTAATGACCTAGGCCCTCCAGCAATGAACCTAGACAACACTGATTAAGAGAGAAGCCTGCTGCTTTTTACAAGCATATAAAATAAAAGGAGCCTTTGTGCTAATAGAAAGGAGTATGACACAGAAGGAAATGTAAAAAATGAATGAGCTATAAAAAGAAGGTATTTTTCCTCCTTTGTGGAAGACAATAAGAAATTAATCTAGAGATATAAAAGCTTGAATCATAGTTTCATACACCACTGCAGAAGCAGATCTTTACAAGCTAATGTTAACTAAATCCTTTGATGCAGAGTTGCTGAGAATAGACAGTAACTTTTTTACAGGTGTGGTATAGAATAGCAACTTATTCTTAAAAACAATATCAACTGCCTCCATTACAGTAAATAACATCCTAAGGGCATTTCTGTATCATATACCCACTAATTAAAAAAAAAAAAAGAAAAAAGTAATGCAAATCATGTATATTTCTACTTACAACATAGCCAAACCTTCCGAAATGTTTGCCTAGCCTATTTTTTTTTCTTGTGAATACCAAGCCCTTAGACAGGAAGAAAGTTGTGAATAGTGACAGGACATGACTGATTGTAACAAGACAAGTATTCTGGGAATATATCTTCAATGCAAAATGCTCCTATCTAAACTATGCCATTCCCAGCCCCACACTACAGGAGCACTAATAACACATAAATCTTTTTACTATTAAACAGTTACAGCTCAATGTCATCATTAAGAGACTGAGTATTCATGTTCACCTTTATGACAGGGACTAGTTGCAGCAAGGGAAGTTGGAAGAAAATGTTACTCAAAAAAAAAAACCCCAAAAAAACTGTGGAAAAGGATGAGAGAAGAAAATAAAACTGCAAACAACAGGGAAACTCCAGAAAGAAAAAGTGGGTAACAAGTGACAGCTAACATCAGAGGGCAAGAGTACTTACTTGTCCAAAAGAATTTGGATTTACCAGCTAATAAGGAAGAACACCAACATCCCAGCAGCATCACCTGGCTACTTCTAATGCTATGGCTATATAAAACTTGGTAGAGGCCAGGTGATGGTAAATTATGAAAACCTTCTTCCTTGTTTTATTTACAATGAAATCAAAATATTTGGTGTTCTTGTTAGGCAAAGAGGGGAGCCTCACTCTTACCACAAGCAAGCCTGGAACTTCAGCTTAAATTATTGCAAACCAGCTTGGTTCTACAGCTACACTGACAGCTTTCATGAATAACTATTTTTCACTCTAAAACTGTCACTCATGAAAACTGAACGAGTTCATGAGTGTGGGATGACTTGCATTATATACTATGCTTGGCTTAAAACATTCTTTTATTTTTTTCTATTCAACACAAATTTTTACTTGGATACTTAAGCTATCTATAGTCTATAAAGAGTTGATAACTCAAAAATTCACTACAATTTCAAAATAATAATTTTAGATACATCTTTGCAGAATACTTTATGCAGACTGCTACTCCAGAACTTTCAGACTTGCTAGCTTTCCTATCCATTATGCCAGAGCCTTCACAATAGCATGTAGAGCAGCCAAGTGTCAGTCTGAGTGCAGAGCTCTGATAAAAGGGGCCAAGAAATCTCAAGGCACTCACAGCTGCAGTGGCAGAAAACACAAAATGCCAAAGGGAGAAATGAATTCAAGTACAAAGTTGCTGCAAGTTTGAACTTTCAAGAGAGACTATAAAGTAATCAGAGCAGAGCAAGTTGCCTGCTGGAATACTCAACCTTTCCTTGTCAGACTGCTATTCTGAACAAGCACCACCCAGGTTAGAAACAGTGTTATCACTCAGCTCTTACTGCCACCCCAAGCACAGCTGTGCCTCTGAATTTCCAGTGTGGGATCATCTTTTTCCAAATACACTGATGCTACTTGACAGATGGGCAGTGTATCTGCCTTCTGGCCAAGGTAAACCAGTAGTTTACAGACCCTGCAAGTTTTGTTTCCATTAGAGATTCAATCCAGTCTCTCAGCTGTAAATATCTTACTCCTGTCAAGGACCTCTTGATGATGTACAAACACCTGAGCTCAGGTGACCCAAACTCAGGCTCTACAGGACAGGGCTTGGGGTACTCATTCCCTCAGCTGATACACTACTCATCTTCAAAAGTATCCACAGTGGGAGTCCAATGGCTTCTACTGAATATCTAGGGTAGACAACTTCTCCAAAATGTAGTTAATTGCAAAAATTAAGACAAAAAAGAAGCTTAAGAAGCACCCAACTAACCAGATCACTATAGCATGAGAAGGTGTCACAGCACATGTTGCAGTTGAGATGGCCACAATACAGAGGATCACCATACAATGCCAGAAGGCTTCAGCCCATACAGAGTAACACCAGACACTGAGCAGGTTTCAGGTGTCAGCCCTTCTTGTTCTTCAGCCCAACCTTTTATACCCCTCATGTAGATGCCATGCACCTGTGTGCCCTCTGTTCCCTTTGGTGATGGGTCAGTGCCCCTGGGCACTCCATGGCTCATTGCTGTCAGTGCTGCTCACCTGCTGCTCACAGCTGCACCCATGGGGATGAGGCTGGGCACAGCCCCACCCCAATCACCACAATCTGTGCGTACCTACAAGAAGGGATACTCCAGACTGACTGGACCACTTCCTGCCAACCTAATTTTTGTGGCCAGGCTGGTTTGTTTTTTCATCTAGGATAATTCTAACAAATTGGAAAATAAACCAAAAATATTAGACATCTTAAACATTTTGTTTCCAATGAAAACAATTATTTGAACTGACAGCCAATTGAAATCAATGCTATTTGCTGATAATCACTAGTACTTACAGTTGTAAAAGTCTAATTACACAGTTATTTTAAAGGACTGTTTTTCAAACTATTAAGACAGATTGATGTACATGAACCACATATTTGACTGTAAAAGCCTTTCTTTTAAGCAATGACCTGCAACTCTGCATTAAAAAGAAGAAATTCCTGGAGCAATAAAACATTACAACAATTTAAATAAGTTTTCTACTCAGCTTTTAGCTGCACCCACAAAATGCTGGGACAGCACAGATTTTCTTTATTTTGCAGCTGCAAGTTCAATGTATGCCTGAGTTATGTTAATATCAACCTCTCCAAAAGCATTAGGACTGGGAACAAGTCTATTTTTTGTACACATTAAGAAACTAGAAGTATGCATGGCTGGTTACACAGATGTATTCGTAACTGAAAAATGGAGAAAAACATAGACATATGGCAGGAATCAAAGAGATGAAACTCCTAAAAATCTGGTATTCCTTCTTAGATGGTTTTACTGTACTAAAGAAGTATTCTTGGACATGACAATTTCTAATAGAAATGCAAGAGTTACAGTACAGGGCAGCACATTGGCTGGACTAATAACATCAGGTTTGGAACAACTAATCTAATAGCATTAGATTAGAAACTCCTACATCTTCCTCACAAATCAGCCCCAAAAACACAGGATGTGATTCAGTCTCCCCACACTTTTGCGCCATTTCACAGGTGTGTCTCTTTCAAGACATTCTGCTCATCAAATAAAAAAAAAAAAAAAGACAATTCCTTTTTTGTTGACAAAGAATTTAAAAAGCACTACTGGAAAAGCAGTATCATCTAGAACTTACTTCTGTTGTTGTATCCTAATGAATATTTCTCACAAAACCAAAAGGGCCCTGTTGATGTCCTCTGGGATAAATCATTACATCTCTGCCCACTCCTCCTTAAAAGTTCCCCAATTTTTTTCTAAGCTTACTGACTGCAGCAGTGTTATTGTGTGCAACTCCCTTTAAATCATCTGAAACTTGTTGGCGTGTGATGTATGTGACTTAGGAAGAACTACTATATATTCTTCTGTAGATGAGTGCATTCTACTGTAAGGCTATTACTGACTAGCAGCCTAACTAGAAAACATCTGCTAAGTTTAATTAAAAGTAATTTTAGCCTAGTTTTTACTACAGGTAGGAGGGAAGCATGCTGCACAAAAACTGTTGCTTTACAACTGTCGTAGCTAAACAGTGGCAACACTACTCAAATTATAGGTTATAACCAAAATACTCTAACACAGCACCAGGACCCCTGTAAGATAGGTCACAGGCACATAGAAATTATGGTGCTTGTCTCAAAAGGTTTACAACCCAGCTGTTAGAAATTCAACCCACACAGAGTAAGACAGCATGGGGAAACAGCTCATAGCAATGGAGAGCACAGCACAACGCCTACCAAGCCTCAGTTTAACTAAATTGCAATTCCCATTCAGCCAGCAAAGCTCTTCAAATGCTACTGCTAGAAAAAATTAAATCCTGTCCTAGGGAAAGCCTTCACAAGGAATGTTTTGTTGATTCTCAGCATTGCAGTATCTAAGCAGATTATTCATTTTACTTTGTTTCTTGGAAACTGTGGCAATTTTGCACAGCTTATCATAGCTGCATGTATATCAGTATATAAGTATGTGGTAAGAAGGAAAAGTCCTTTTATAACTGAGAAAGCCATTTTCTCTTTGTTGTCTTTGTTACATTTCATAATCACTAACAAGCCCCCAAATCAGTGGTATGCAGCTGAGCTAGATGCTGGCAGGACTTTTTTTCCCCAATCAAATGAAAGGGTCGTGTTTCCTCTTTATAAAAACACAAAGTTCACTATAAAACAATAGTAAAGGGTTCAGCAATGGTTAGATAAGCAATCATCATTTCATTCCTTTTATAATAATCCCAATAATCTCTTACTGACACCTAACATTTTCCCCTGCCTATTGCCTTTTTAAAACAGTTTGGAAAATGCACTAAAATTGAGGTCAATAACTCACAAACTGAGCTTCTGCAAACCTGCTCAAAGCACAGGCATTTGGTCACACGTTGGCTTCCCAGCTGCATTGCCAGTTTTCCAGGAAGGCTTCAAACTTCCTCAGCTGGTAACACAATATTTCACAACCCTTTCCCATCTGCATCTAGGCACCTTTTGGCTTTGGGAAGGAAGATGTTTTTTCATTGTGGGGTCAGTGATGATAACCACAGCAAATCTTCTGCCTGTGCTGGAGCAGACAGGCAGGAAACCTTGGCAGTTTCATAATCAGTGTGAAAGCATTAGCAGGCTTCCAAGAGAGAAGTCCAGGAGAAGGCTGGCAGCATTGAGAAAAGGTCATTTTGCAGTAGAAGAAGCTTCCTAGTTGAAAAATTCCCTGTTCCTGCACATCAAAACCCTATGCAAGGTGGGCAGTCTTCAAATCACACTAATCAAACCTGCTGTTTCTCTCCTGAGTACAGATTAGCAAGACTCTGCTCTGCCATATTATTCATTTATCTGGGAGCTGTAACCATGCCTAGGAAACAAGAACTACTCGGATTTTATTCTATAGACTTTACTGTGTGCTGTATACAACGCTGCATAAATCCTACAAGGAAAACAGTAAAATAATTAATAAATTGATTTTCTCTCTCAGCAAAACCACATTAACCAAAAAGAATAAATAGAAAGAAGCAAAAAGTCAAAGTCCTGTAAGAATCAAAGAACGCAGGTAACGGGTTGTCCATTCCTGCAGTGCAAATGATTCCAGGTTCAGACCTACTGAAATTTAAATACCACATTCCTTTCAGTCAAGATCTTCAAGGATGCAAATAATTTTTATTTAAAATTATGGCTTCACATGTCAGAAGAGATCAATTTAGAATAAATTCTTTCCTCTGCTAGTAGAAATTCCTATCACCTTCACTAATTCAGAGGCTACACCTTAGGTTACACCCCTCCTTACTGATATGGGAACTTGGCCCTCTGCCCTGCCTCAGCCATGTCAGATTCTCAGTCAAGTCAACAAGTGCAGACTGAAGCAGAAGTATCATCTCTTGGGCAGAAGATTCCAAACTATTTGTGTTCACTTTTTTAGTTGAAAACCTTCTGGTCTCTCTCTCATATCCCCCTCAAGCATCTCACCAGACATTAACTTCCTGCAGACAATTTATCGCTCATCAGAGCTGTGTAACTGGATGGGAATTGTGAGGAAAAGCAGCATGTGCTGTTGAATTATTAACGCCCCTTACTCAAATCCCAGTGGAAACCACAAGTATAACATCAACTACAAGAAGTTTGAGTCTGTTTTCAGTGGATTCAGGGACAGCCTGTCCTTAGGACTTCCAAATTTCTTTCAAGTGCTTCACACATTGTTATCCAAATGTCTTGTTTGAACTGCTTGTTAATTTTCCTCTGAAACATTTATATTTTCATGAGATTGATAAGCCAAATGCTATCAGTAAAAGTCTGCTTTGCTTTTTTATTTTGCTCATTATAAAAATGAAAGGCAACATTTTATTTTTTTTAGAATTTTTTCACTTCTTATGCAAAGTAGTAGGCTTTCCATTACCAGAAATGCAAATATAACTTGACTTTCTCTTTTCTGATGCTCTGCCACAAGTATCTCAGAAAAATAAACAATGTCATTACTTTCTAGTACAGTTCACTTCTTGTTCTTCAGAAAGAGCTGATCTATTTCTGTAGTCAAGTTTGAATAACTGGCAGAGATATTTCATCAGCCCACTTTTGATATCAAAATTTTCAGGGAGAGCAGACCTGACACAACTATAGCCTCAGTACAATTTTAATAGTAATACTGCCTCATAGACTTCATTTGTATTAAACAGAAATGCTGCTACAGAGACTGCTTCCATTTCTATTCTGTCAAACAAATGAGGAAACAATGAATATTCATGTTTCCTTCAGATAATGAACAATCCAAAATGGACCACATCTCTGTGCCAAGCTGAAACACAGGGAATCACTGTGTGGTTGAAGTGTAATAAGGAACTGGGATGAGAGAAGCATTTATTTCATGCTCTGGATTTAAGAGCATCTATATCATAGTACAGTCCATTAATAACAACACTACTTGTTTAGATTCCGATTTTGCAGATTCCATGTCACAGATATTATGTTCATATCACTCTCACCTCCAAGCACCAAATAATATTTTACAGAGATGCAACAACACAGCCCCAAACTTGCAAATGAGAAGTGGCCAGGAGTTTTAAAATGTTTCAAATTATTTAAAGAAAGAAGTAAAATAATTACATCTTAGAGGGATGAGTAAGAAAAGCTGAAAATTAGCAAAATTTAATGCAGCTAAAAACAATTGAGCAACTTCCTGTTAAGAGACTTTCAAGTGAGAGAAGCTGAAACACTCCTTTAAAAATGACCACACAATGATGCACCCAGAACGTCATGCCTTCACGCTGGAAGATGTCTTGGCAGCACAAACTAAAGCTCAAAGCTGGCTAACATTTATAATGAACATTGAACTTGGAGACGCTAAAAAGCCATGACCAAGGTGTTCTCAGGTACATGGAAAAAGGATGCTGAATAATCTCCACTCTTCAGAAGTGAAGAAAAGCTGATTATAGGAGTCTATTGCTTCCATAGATGTCCCTCCCTGAGTTCTCCACACTTTTGGTTTTTCCCATTGCCTTACTTGCAAATAATTTTTCTTCGGCCTACAGCTCTTTGATGGGTTAGTTTTATAACATCTTGCCTATGAAAAAATTGCAGATAATTTCCCAGTCTTCATCATCACCTTCAAATGTTTCCTTTTGTCTCCTCACTATATACATCTTCTCCCAGCACAAGGATCTGAAATGGGGCTGATTCAGTATTTTTAATCTCTCAAAGATGTTTTGCCTTCTTTTTTTCCTCTCTTTACTGCAGAACTAATATCTGAACTGATTGTACCCTATAAGGGTCTTAACCCAGTGTCATGCAAACAGAGGAAACAGATTGAAGCATTCTAACTCTCTATTAGTACTTCTGTACCCTCTATTATCTTTTCACAGGTGGAATTTTGGCATCACAAGTGCTTAAACTGCCCTGCTGGATGATTATGTAATATATAGTCAAAACCAGCAAAGTGCAACAAGGTTGAATTATCTTAAATAGAGAAAAACCCCCACAATTCTACCTGTAACCCTGCAATCTAAAACAAAAATATCAATGAAAATGTGGAACTAGGAAATTATAATTTACATTTTGAACATGTGTATAACACTTCTGTCTGTAAATCCCCAAAACACTAAGACAGCAGACTGAATCCTTCACTTGGAAAAAACAAGAGAAAAAAATATTTTAGAGCTCAATGACCAAGGATATCACTTTATTCTACTATAGCTTTATTCTATTCTATACCTACCATATTAGAGCATGCTTCAAATAAACAGGTAGCCATAAAAGAGCATTGTTTTTCTATGGACGCATTTTAGCATTAGCAATAAATACAGTACACACACACTTTAAATGCAGAAATACTGCCAATGTGTAAAGAAATTGTCTCTATTATAAACACAGCCACCTGTTTACTGTCTCTAATTCTAAACCATGAGTCAGAAAAGAGGAATTAATTGGTAAAAACTTTCTGAGATGTCAAATATTTGGCTTGCATGAAGCGAGTGCTACCCAAGCTGGAGACAATCCTTCCTCTCCTCCTGTTGCACTGGAAATAGGTGCCAGAGAAGTCACACACCTTTACACTCTTGGCACAGTGGGTCATTATAACATTTCTGGTACAAGAAAATAGCCCATAAGATGCAGTAACTTGTTGGGAACAAGACATATTTTGTAGAATCACAGAATGGTTTGTATTGGAAGAGATCTTAAAAATAATCTGGTTCCAACTCCCCCTGCCACGGGCAGGGACATCTTTCACAACACCACACTCCTCATTTAGCCCGGCCTTGAACACTTCCAGGCATGGGGCATCCACAGAACAATCTGTTCCAGTGTCTCACCAATCTCATGATACCAAAAAAAGGAAAAAGAAAAGGAAATAGAGGTTCAGCACTAAGAGACTCCAGAGCTCTCAGCTCTGGAGCCAGCTTCATTGTCACCTTACAGGCCCTGATTCAGAAAAGGCCCATTCATGAGCCTAATTCTACCTGCTAGGATTAGATTTGCTGATTTCTCTAGGACAAATCACAGCATAGGAAATTAAATACTCATAATTATGTTTTATAATAAAAAAATAATAAATAATTTAAAAATAATTCATAATCGTAAATACAGGTTTCATAGCTATCAGAAACACTGGATGGTTCATAATAATTACCTTGCAGTGTTCCATTAAAGACATATTTGTAATAGACAGATGCAAATAGGCGTATCTGTCTGCAGAGTGACAGATCAGTTATGTTGATATTAGCCGCATCTTTTCCCTTATATTAGGTCATTTTCAAACCATCAGAGAATCAGTCTTAGCTGTAAAATTACTTTCCAGCACTGAGATTCAAAAGCCATACAGATCTGAAACACAAAAATATTAGTTCTGAAAATTTTCTCAAAACCCAACTGAAATAAACAGATATTTTTGTCATTCCCTTAATTTAATGTTTCCTTCTAGTCCTGCCTGTCTTGTACAACTGCACTGCACTGATGCCAAATTAAATTACTTCCAAAATTTCTCATCTTTGAGAAATTTTCTTCAATCACTTGCTTAACAAGTCAGGATGGTCCTGCAAGAGAGGGGACATTGAAGCAATATTGACCTTTGCAGGCTGCAGTTACTCAAAATACATGCAAAGATATACGCTGTATCTGACAGGCAATGTGCAATTACCATAGGCACTAATTAGCTCTCCATTGACTTGTTTTCCAAAAAAAGCAAGAGAGCTTTATACACATCACACTTTCTTGTCCTCCCCTTTCCTCTCTGACCAATCCCAGATCACTCTGTGTGTAGCTATGGACAGAGAATCAATCTCAGGCTAAAGCCGGTGTTTTTCCTGCTGCCTGTTTGGGAGGTTTTTAATTGCATCTTACTGAGACCAGTGAGTTTGTTACTCCCATTGTAGGAAAGAGAAAGATGGATAGGGAAAAGAGAAAAGCAAGAAGGGAAAAAATTGAAAAAAGGGGGGAAAGGGGGGGAAAGGGGAAAAAATGGAAAAAGGTGGGGAAAAAGGGGAAAATACACTGTAGGCTAGTGACTTCCTGGCCTCTCTGCCACCAAATATTTGTCACACCAAATTGTCACACTGGGCAATGGTATTTGAACTGAGCACAGAGAGATTTGGACTGGTTAGAAAGGAAACATTTTCTTTGTGAGCACACTCATGCACAGGTGCCCAGACAGGCTGTGCCATGCTTGCAGGTTTTCAGACCCCAGGAGAATAAATCTGTGATCAACCTGGACTGAGTCCACAGCTGACCCTGAGGTTACACTGGAGATCTTCTGAGGCCCTTTCCAATCTAGGTTATCCTCTAAGCCCTATGCTCAGAGGACAGTCATACAAGTCTACTGGGTGAAGATGAAGATTAAAGAATCTTTGAGACAGTTATCTTACATTTTTCAACACTGGAAAAGCTGTTTTGCTCTGTACAAATCTTCTTTTTCTGCTGGTGGTTGCTCCTGGGGATATTTTTTGCACATTTTTATGAGTGAATTACTGTCAGTTTGTGAGGCAGCAGTGCTGAGCACTCATACTTAAGGAACAATACTTACTCTGCAGAAGCAGTGATGATGGACTAAAAACCAAAATAACCAACAAACCCCAAAAAACTACTCAAAAAGGATCCATAGAAAAACTAAAAGATAGTTCTTCACTTTGTTTAAGATTATTAACATGCTCCAGAGAGAAAAGGAGAAAAGAATAATATACTATCTCCTTAAAATCTCTGAATAACACCTTTATTTTTCCTGTTTCTTTTCTTAATGTATTCAACAGTCATATTTTCTACCTACTCTTAAAAAGCATTCTGTATGAAATAACAGATAATAAAGATATTTTCAAATAATAGAAGTTTCTTTTTGTGGTAATTCTGAGAAATACAATGAAATGTGCCATTACGGGAAAACTACCAAAGACGAGAGATGCAATTAAATTTCCTCTCTCTGCTGAAATTTGTAGAACACTAAAAAGAAAGAATTTCCATGTTTACTCTTCCCTTTAAAAATAAAATATTGCTCTCACCTCAAATATTCTCCCTTAAAACTTCAGTATAAGAGTTCCCATGCATACCACTGCTTCTATTCCTAGCATTGCATGATCAATTCAGAGATGCAGGAACACAATATCTCAGCTTGATACACCAGGGCCAAAATTCCCAGTGAGGGCATTATCTCCAATCTCAAATAATCTCCATCTCTCTATAAACAGTGTGGCTGCAAGAGGAGAGGGCAGGGGGACTCATTTCCTTCCATTCACCACGTGTCTGCCCTGTCCCTAAACTAAGCTGTTTAGATCAAAGAATTTCTCATACTATTCAGTAACATGAGGCACAGTACACTAGGACTTGAATCTTATTTGGGACATATATCTGCAACATCTAGAGAAAAAAAAAAGAAAGAAAAATAAAAATTATCAGCTATAGAGGAAAATATAGGCAGGTTAAACAGAAGCATTCTCACTTTAGAGATGATTTTGCAATGGTAAACAAAGAAATTCATAGCAAACCATGGGCCATTTTCCCTTTGTTTCGCTAGACTGCGTAAAAAGAGGATTTCCTGCACTTTGTCATTTTTAGATGCTCTGCTCAGGCTCTCACAGAAGAAATGGCCAAATTTGATGAGGCCTCCAAGTACTGTAAACAAACTTTGCTTCAGTGAAACTTTATGAACCACATAAGAGACAGGCAGTACAATGGCAAAGATTATGATGGCTTTGGATGCTACATCCTGAGGCTACTTATTACAATACATGGGAGAAGGGATGGGAAAAAGGAGAAACACCTGAGAACAGGATTCAGGTATTTCAATCATTTTAAACCAACACTAGAAAGTGCTGGAGAGGACTGATGCCTCATGCAGATTTTAGGTTGACTTCCATGAGAAATTCCCAGCTATGTGCCTCCTTGTGTCCAGTTCTGGGCCCTCAGTTTGGGAAGGATGCTGAGATGCTGGAGCATGTCCAGAAGAGGCAACGAGGCTGGTGAGGGGCTTGGAGCACAGACCCTGTGAGGAACAACTGAACCCCCAGGGAGCTGGGAGTGTTCAGCCTGGAGAGGAGGAGACTCAGAGGTGACCTTATCACTCTCTGCAACTCCCTGAAGGGTAGTTGTAGTCAGGTGGGGTTGGTCTCATTCTCCAGGCAGCAGCTGAGAGAACCAGAGGACACAGCCTTAAGCTGTGCCAAGGGAAATATAGGTTGGATATTAGGAAAATGTTTTTCACACAAAGAGTGATAAAGTACTGGGATGGTCTGCCCCAGCAGGTGGTGGAGTCACCATCCCTGGATGTGTTTAAAAAAGACTGGACACGGCACTCAACGCCGTGGTTTAGTTGAGGTGTTGGGGCATGGGTTGGACTCCATAATCTTGGAGGTCTTTTCCAACCTAGTGATTCTGTGAATACTTGCAGAGTTCAGCCCTTTGCACCAAAACTGATTTCCTGAAGAAAAAAAAACTGTTAGCCACTCTTCCTACACATCCTTGTAAGGAAAATTTCCACACTCATTGGAAAGGATAGATCCTGTTTTCTTCCAGACAAGTGCTCTTAACAGCAGCAATATGGGGTGATTCCTCTCTTTCCCTCTGGCCTAATTGTTATACAGGGAACTGTCCTCTACCAAGGCCTCTCCCTCCAGGTTGTTGAGCAGGTGATGAGAAGCCAGGCACAGCTCCACTGGATGTGCAGATTTTTTAGCTCCTGCCGGCACTGTGTGAGCGTGGCTGAGCTGCTGGCAGGCAGTGACCCAAGGCAGTCAGGGCTCTGGACCTCACTCAAGGCACGGCAGAGGCAGCTCAAGTACATCTGCATTGCCCCACAGGAAACAGATCATCATCATACACAGGATGAAGCAGAGAAATTCTACATAGAGCAAGGCCAGATCTGGGCTGTTTGCCCTTCAGATGAGGCTAAAAATTCCTGCTGGAACTGTGGCATGCATTGCAGAGTCAGCTTGGCAGAATGAAGCACCAGTAAACTCAGGGGTGCCTAAATTACTTGATTCTCTAGGTTATTTTTGCCCTCCATTTTTCCAAATATTAACAATATTTGCCTTTGTGAGATCTCATACACGGTGAAAAAGCTTCTCCAGAAGAAATAAAGAAAGAATTTTTAGGAAAGGTTTTTTCTTTTAGGAGTTAGGATTTTCCTATGATTGGGAAAGCTTGGTTCAAACCACCTCTCTAAGATGGGCAACCAACACTTTTACAGTCAGTGTTTCACATCCTAAATGAGTGCCCTAGCTGTGTTCCAGCAGGAGACCACAGTTATCCCAGTGGTTAGATAACCCAAACTCAACAGACAAGTATGCCTCAGGCACAGCTAGATGATATCTCCAGACTACACCATGGATGATGCAGTAAAAAGAAAAACCAGGCTTTGAGACCCTTCAGATACACAGAGCTGCTTGTCACCATGAGAACAGGAGCAAATGGCTAGGAAACTGCATACCTACAAGATTTACTGGCAATGTAGTAAAGGCAAAAAATTCAAAGTATCAGACTTATGGATACAAGACGCCTCTTCCCCCCCTGGTTCTTTAGTCATGGAATTCTACTGTATAGTTAGGCTTCAGCAATTAATAATAATATATAACTAACTTTTCAGAGAAAGAAGTCCATTAAATATATTCACAAGAGTAGGGTTACTGAATGGCCAAGCTCTTATTCCAGCTGTGATGCACACTGCCTCTTATTTATCACACTTCTTATTGATCATTAATCTATCTCCAGTTTCATCTGTAAAGGAAGGGTAGTACCTGCTTTATAAAGGTGCAGGAAAATCAGTACTCAGCGCTTGTAAAGTTTCTGGTGCAAATGGACCACTTGCTTTTTCCCCTAAGTAAACACCAGTGTGGGTCTCATCTGAAGTTGTGCCATCACAATACATGTGCAAAAATTAGGGAGCTGTGAAGAAGTGGTGTGGCTTTATTTAAATGATGACCACCTGAGTCAGATCTGTGCAGCTAACCCACCCAACTGTGCACAGGAGAACGCTCCCTGTTGTGGACACCTTCACCAGGTTTCCAGGAGGCAGAGATCTTACAACTGGACCATGTAGAGCAGAATATCTGTGAGATGTTTCCAGGTGTGAGGAAAGGTGAGGAAAGCAGACTGGTCCAGGATGGAGAAGCGAAGACTTTGATGGAATGTGGCAGCAGCCTCACAGCCCCTGCATTGCATTGTGACACCTTCCAATAGCTTTTCCAGCCCTGCCAGCTGGGACTCACTGCTCAGCTAATGCCCAGACACAGCACTGGACAGAGGAGTAGTGGGGTACTGCTCCACATCAGCCTCCCCTACTGTGTGACGAGAAAAGATGCCTCATCCTCAGGTGTGATGGGGGAGCTGGAGGCACCTGTGTTGATCAGTGGTTCACAACATCAAAGAGAAGTTTAAGCAGAGAACAAAACAGGGCCTCTCGCCAAACCTCAGTCTCGTACCCACAACATCGAGCACCAAAGACAGACTGTCTTCTTAAGGAGCTCTGTGTGTGCGTGTGCCTTGTCACATCCCTGCTTGTATCACACAGACATGAAAAGAAACAAATTCTTATGATTTCGTACCGAGATTTTACTTCATAGGCTCCCGGCAAATGTCGCCTCTGTTGGAAGGGAAAAAAGGAAGAAGAAAAATTCTTCCAGTCATCAGCTCTGCACACATCTTATTACAGCAGCCTCTGCAGCAAAATTCATGCATGCTGATGACAACGCTGGTACACACACATGTCATCTGAGCTGTTTATAGCCATTCTTTCATTTAATGCATCTCATCTGCCAGGTTTTCTTGCAGGTTTTGTCTGTTTTACCATGTTACCATTTAAGTCTTTATCTATAAATCAAACTGAACCATAAACCACTTTGTCATCTTTTGTTTTGCAACAGATGTACAGCAAGCAGAGACTGCTCCTGAATAGGAAAGAAATGTGAACACAAACACAGGCTGAGATATGCACAGAAACTAAAAAAACAGTGTGGTTTTTCTTACTGATATTCAGTGGTACAGAAGTATGACTACTAAAATAATGAGAGGTAGAATAAACCAAGATGATAACACCCTTTAGATCCTCTCTATAAACAGGGAGGACTAATCTGAGGGAGTGAAATAGATGATTTGGAGTGGAACTGTTTTCAGAAAACTCCTAGAATATGGACACTGAAGGAGCAATTCAGTTGCATAAAAGAATAAATTAATATAGATTTCTACTGTGTTAATCAGATTTCACTGGCAAGCTCTGATATTCAGCAGCACACTTTGACCGTTCCAGCATCCTGTGACACCATTACTACTGAGAAGGTTCTAAGTTGTAGCTACACAGCTTTTGTTCTCCAACCAGTAACAGGAAAATACACAATTTAACCAAAGCCCAGTTCAAAGGGGTTCAGAACATCTGACTTTGTGCTGATGGAAAAGTTTTTCTCTTCCATAAAGGATGCTGGGTTTTTAAGGTTTCCTTGCTTTTTTTTGTGCTAATAATTTCATTTATTATTAGCACTCCTCCTCTGGAGGAGTTGAGTCGATCCAAAATACAAACCACAAATTTCTGCCAGAAAATGGGCAGATGCTAAGGTGCAGTGCTTAAGACAAAGAGCATCCTGGCTGGCTTTGGCAGAGACAAAATTCAAACCAAAATTACGGCACACAAGGTCAGATATCTCAGAAGTCTTGCCTGATGCAATGTATCCCATATATCCTTAACTAAAGAAAGAAAGGAAGGGAAGGGAGGAGTACAAGGTTTGTCTATAGTAAAATATATATTACAAAAGCATATAGAAGCTGCAATTTGGAATTTTCAGCAATATCTCTGATGACAGCAATAGTTATTAGGGATAGTGTAGTCAGCAAAAATCAGTGTAGTCAGCAAGAAGTGCTAATTAATTTATCATCTTTCTTTACTCTAGCAAATTACTTAAAATAGAAAGTAGCATGTACATTTTTATTTGTACTTTCATGCCCCATAGCCATCCTGAAAGAAGATTTGGGCCAGACAAGTAATTGATGACAAATACACAACACATCCATATAGTCAGATTTCCATTATTCACAAAGTCATGAATTGCTATTCCCATATGCATAAATTTGCACTAAGACCATTAAATTGCTAGGAAAAAATGCCTAATTCCTCATCTCCCACCTCCAGCTGATATTTACCTTAAAGACCTAACTTAGGTACTTAATTCATCTGCTGATATCTTTTCCTCCTCTATACAGGAAACAATTCAGCTCAAAAAGAGATTTCCGAAGGAATGTAGGACACTTTGAAGTTTTTCAGAAGGCAAATCAAAACAAAAGCCCACACCTCCTTCTGTAGGCGAGGTTCTGTAACCTCCTCCAGCTTCAGATGTAAGACACTTGACTTGCCCATGAGATATTCACATTCATTATTCCTTTCTGCCCTGGAACTGGATATAGCTTATCTATTTCACTCAAAAATATAATCCAGTTATCAACTGGAAAAATTCAGAGAGGAGATGGGGTGGGGAGGGATGTATTTGACTGATGAAAATTAATCTTGGACGGAAAAATGCCATTCCAAAGTAAAATTTAATCAGTTCAAATTGTTACAGCAAAAGTCAGAACTCTGACTCTATTCCCCAACAAAAACTTGTATTCTCTAAGAAATCCTCACCAAGGTTACACCACTGACTTCTCCCAAAACTGTCCTGGTACGTTTGGATTTTACTCAACTCTGATAGCAAACTGGTGCTGGAAAAATTTCTTTTAGAGATGCACTAGTTCTGATATTTTTTTACTAAATGTTTAAGACTCCTAAATCTAATCTAGAGATACAAAGCAGATTTAAAATTCAACCTTAAGCTCACCAGCCACAGGAAAGTATGTCCTTGCCTGTGCATTTCTTTCTTTCACTTGAACAGGATTTCTTTCAGAGTTTAATGCAGTGTGCTGGGTATCTTCAAAACCTACAGTCTGGGCAGTCAAGTCATTCTTGCCTGTGTGGGCAAGTGAAGAATTCAATCAGTTATCCTAATTTCCTTGCTTTTGAAAATACAGTCTTATGACTGTGTGACTGCAATTCAGCATATTTTTCTCCAAAATTAGCTTAAATACCTTCATATTTCCTTTAAATTAAATAATTATGGTTTGATAGATAGAGCACTCTGAGATTTTTCAGGTCTCACACTGTATCAGTGCAACCAGGAGCAGAAGCATTTATTTGGGGCATTTTGCCTCTTCCCTAGTTAGTTTTAAAATCGTTAGTGTGCAAGGGGCGGGGAGGGAGGGGGCAACAATCAATACAAGATATTTTTAATGTTAATAGCTGTGAAGTTATCTTTAGTTTTGCTCACTTAACACACTGCACCTAAAGCAAAAGATATTCCAGTCCTGAGAATTTTCTTATTTGTTTAAATTTACTTGCAGCCAGTTATGACCAAAGAAGGCAGAAGCCCTCTTTGCCATAGAATACTGCAATTGAGAATTGAAATCTGATTCTCAAATAAATAACATTTCATATTGCTGGGCTTTAACATCAAAAATACTGTAGACAAAATAGTTTTTATTGTAAAATAATTTCTCTGGCCAAAATATTATTTATGATCAAACAACCATCAACACCATGCAAAATTTTGTAGTCCAGCTGATGAGTGTAATTTTACAGAACAAAAAGCTAATGATTCTATTCTTACATTCAGACCAATTTCTGAACAGTTATCAACAGTTTGGGGGGGTTTGCATATATTATTAGTATGGATATAAAAGCCCTAACATTTGGTGCTCACCTCCTATAATCAAGCTCTTAGGCAATATTTACAGACACTCTAAAGATTATTCAGGCTTTGAATAGAAGCATCTCTGTCTGACTGTCCAAGTGAACAGATTAATAACGCTTCTACTTTTACCCCAGGTATTGTTTTGTGTGTTCCTGAGTACTGTAAGCATGAAATTCTGCTTCCTAAAAGAGAGGCGAAGTTGAATATTCAGGGCTTGGGACATGATTTAGGTCTTGCTAGAGAACCAGCTGTGAGCACAAGGCAAGAAGGCACAGAAGGGAGAAATAGCCAGCACGGTAGGAATTGGGAACTCCAGAGCCCGGAGCTATCCAAAGCAGCAGCCACTGCTTACCAACCACCAGCACTGATCTGAATGAGAAGACAGAGCACTCAGGAGCAAGGGGGGAAAGGAGACAAAAAGAGAGATAACAACTAGCCTAATAATTACTTGATTACTGAGTGGGAAAATATCACTTCAGAAACAAGACATTGTTACTGAACTGAGAAACAGAAGCTGCTCGTCTCTGTAGGATTCAATTAAAGTGCTTCCAGTTTTGCTTTCAGACACTGCGAGATGCCTGCTGGTAACAGGATCTTGTTGGACTTCACTACATCTGGAAATTCTGCAACCAAGCCATGACAAGATAAGATACTTTTTCTGAAGAGAATGTTTTCTTTTGTTTTATTTTCTCAAAGCTCCGGAGCACAAGCCAATTAAGACAACAGAAGTTTCTCAAACTGAGAGGTTATACTGAAGGTTAGCTTACACCACAGTAGAAGAGATAATCATCTTAAGTACTTTGCAAAGCCTCAAAACAGGCTTCTCTGGCTATACAAAGATCAATACTAATGTGCCAACCCTCCAGCCAAGCCAAGCACAATTCATTGGAATGTTATTACACCGCAAAAAAACAAAAACTTTATTAGGCTGATGATGTATAGAGTTGTGGTTTGGATTTGGGATACGAGAACGAGATTTGTAACACACTGGTGTTGTGGTTGTTCCTAAGAAGCGATTAAGGACTCTTCAGCTTCTCGTGCTGTCCTGTCAGAGAACAGTCAGGGTGAGAACAAGGTGCTGGGAGGAGACACAACCTGGATAACTGACCCAAACTGATCAAAAGGATATTCCATATCATATCATGCCTTGCTCAGTATATAGAGTAGGAAGTAGGGAGAAAAATGCCTGAGGGGCACTGCTCAGGAGCTGGCTGGACATCTGTTTGTGGGTTGTGAATAATTGCATTGCGCATCACTTGTTTTCTAGATTCTGATTCTTTTATAGTTCTTGTTTTTCTTGTTATTATTATTTCCCTTTCTCTTCAGTCCTATTACATTGCCTATACCTTAACTCACAAATTTTACATCTTTTTTTAAATTGT
The DNA here is from genome assembly GCF_028551555.1 of Melozone crissalis. NCBI lineage: Eukaryota > Metazoa > Chordata > Aves > Passeriformes > Passerellidae > Melozone > Melozone crissalis. The sequence continues at coordinate 44,801,372 of NW_026535784.1, read as the reverse complement.
TTTCTCCATTCCTCTAGGGTGGTGAGAGGAGCTGTAGTGTTCAGCTGCCTGATGTATACACCTGTACACACCTCACTTTACGCAGTTGACATTGTTGGAAGCTGTATAATATTGTGGTTTCAATAAAAGACTCACAGAAGAACATCAGGCCGAGGTTTCTAATTCCCACAGACCTGTGGTATCACTTCTATAAGTTTTGGAACCAATTTTGCCCTTGATTACTTATGGATAACTATCACGGAAATCAATCAACAGATTTTGCATCTCTATGTGTCACCAAATGCAAGAAAAAAGGCATTAATGCTGAATTTTTAGAAGTATGAAGTACTTTTGTCCTCGGGAGCCAAAAGCCAAAGAGAATTTTAGCATTGAATTTCAGCAAGGAGCACAGATAAATCAAACGCAAATGCTTAGAAAAATCTCATCCCTAATTTGTATGTACTGCTGGTAGCATAACATCAATATCACAACAGGGCAAACAGATAAAAGTCTCAGGCCTGTTACCTGTCCAGGATACAACTTCTGCAGAAACCTACAGCACCTGCTGGTGAAGAAAGCCAGCAGGTTGAACACAGGCATCCCTTGTTTCACACAGATTTTCCAATGCATCATAGCTGACAACACTTGTAATCTTTTAGAGGAACACTACTCTGCACCATATTTTTCAATATCCTTTATTTTTATCCAAAAAGGGGTCAGCACTAACCCATGCAGACAGAAACACCTCATACTTTCCCAAAAGTGAAATGCAGTGTCCAACAACAAGCATAATTCTTGTGCCTCCACATACCCCAAGAGAATATCAAAATAAAGCAATGACTCTCTTTCACACTTCATGTTTTTCAGTTATTCAGTATTTCCTGGAGTTCAGGAATCCATGTGCTGTGAAATCTTTTAAATCTGCTCTCAGTATTTCAAGGTACATAATCATAAGCACCAACTGTGCATTGGGCCTGAAAACCTCTAATATTCCAGCAAGTCTGTTATCTTCTTTTAACACAACTTCAGGTACAGCAGGACTTGTAGCTTGAAGCAATTTAAATAATTTTTTATTTTTCTCTCATTTTTAACATAAAACTTTCATTAGATTATAATTCAATATGTTAGAAAAGGAAACTACCTTTTAATTAAGTTCTAGCCAGGACTCTTTAGCACACTGATAAGAATTGTCTAGGCCAAGATTATTGTTTAGTACAAGTGCTGATGCTTCATTTTCTGCTCTGCTTTGAGTTCTCCCTTGTGCTGAAAGCTGACCCAGTCTGGACAGCAGTTCTGCAGTGGTTCATTCATCACTTCTTGTGAACCAATGAACAGCAGTTTGCTGCTCATTGTGATCCAGGCCCCAAGCCCCTTTCTATCCAGGGACTAATTCCACCATCAATCCCATACTGGCTAATGAAATGTACTTGCCTTTTTGGTGGTACTGTGTCACAAAGCCTTCCTGAAGTCATAACACTTTATATCGGTTTCTTTACCCCTGTCAAGTCCCATTGACCATCTCCCCTTCTCAGAGAAGTTAATTGGATACGTGAAGCACGACCTTCCTTTCATTAACCTGCACGGATTCCCCATATGTGTCCAGCTTTTCCCCAACTCTATTTTAATTAGTGGCTTGAATCTTTCCTAATTCAAAGGTTACATGTGCACATATGCCATTGTCTCATTTATCCTGTAGTCCTTTCCCAGCTAAAAGCTTTACATCATGGTGAATTCGCAACTGATCACGTTTTGAGGAATTCCCTTTTCCTATTCCTATGCATAAACACACACTCTGCAAAGAAAACAAATAGGAAAAAAGCCACTTTCTCTTTAAACTCTGGGATCACCGTTTTAGCTAAAAGAAATCTTATTTATCTTGAATTAGCAGATAATCAATCTATTATTCTCAGCAGGCTCACATTATATTACAATGCTGGCAGTTAAATTACCTGCTTGGCCAATATCTCTCTCAAGGTTTTCAAGGGTTCAGATTCTATAGCAAATCAGCAGTGTGTCACACAGGAGGGTCAAAGCTTCAGGAATTAAAGAGAGAACTGTTCAGACCAAGTGAGCATATTTTGATTAAATCACACTCTACAGAAGTCTGATATTACATTTGCCTAGAAGTTGACTTCTGTAACTATATTAAGGTACTTTAATAATGCAGCTTCATTTACTATAAAGCTGTACAACCAGAAAGTCTAATTAGCTTCTGGATATTGTACTTGAGGAACATAAATCTGAAATTTAGTGAACTTCAGTGCTGAAATCACCAACTTAAATATCCCTTACTTTCAAGAAGGGAAACGGAATCTTGCAAACCCAAAAAGAAAGGCTTACAGACACTCGGGAAAGGAGATATGATCAAAGGAAATGCAATTGAAGAACAAAAAAAAAAAAATTGGGAAATTTAGTGTCTACAAGAAAATGGACTGGGATTACATGAGGTGCAGTGCAAAAGACCAAAAGAGGCCAAAACTAACCTCACAGACGTTGCAAAAGCAGGGGAAAAAAATCAAGGAGGAAGACACAACTTTGAGGGGAAGATATGAGTGAAATGGCATGGACACTAGAAAAAAAAATCTTCAGCAAAGTGAAAGCCATCAAAAGGCATGGGGTGCCAGGAAGTGTAGGGACATGCAGCAAAGCTTGCCAAATTGATCCCCACTGAAATAGCAAGATTTTGTTTCCCTTCTTGAAAGGAAATTTCCTTCAGCTTCCTGTGTCCTGATCCAAGGTTTGTAGACTTGGATCACATTTTAAAATCTCAATTCTACAGTTTTATCTGTTTTTTACTGTCCTTTCATATCTTGAGATCCAGTTGACATTTCCAGAAGATTTACTGGGGTTTTATCTATCCTATAGGATTAATAGGAAGACATCTGTAGTCCTGGGCTACTATGGCTATAGAAGAAACATTGAAAGTACTGAAAGCTTTGATATAAGGATTCTATCAAATGTCACTTTATTTTCAAGCCAGTGCTTCACAGATCCAGTATTCCTCAAGCCAGGCTCCAAAACTGTTTTTAAAATTAACAAAAAAACCAACAAAACAAAACTCAACTTGTCCTAAATTAGGCATTTTAATTAAAATTATAATACCCTCACTCTGCACTCTGCCAGGCTTTTAAATCCTCTTGGAGCAAAGGTGTTTTCCAGAACTGGAGTTTTGCTCATTACTATTTCTACTTAGAAGCAAGATGAAGACAAAAGTCTTTCAGTAAGTTCCATGATGTCCTCTGTTTTCATCAACTGATACTTGAACATGTAAAGCTGTGTGGAAAAGGTTATTGTCCCAACTACCCACATAGAATCAGAGTCACAGAATAGTTTGGGTTGGAAGGCACCTTAAAGGTCATGGAATTCCAACCACCCTGCCATAGGCAGGGATCACTTTCACTAGACCCCGCTGCTCAGGGCCCCATCCAGCATGGCCTTGAGCACCTCCAAGGATAAGACAGCTAGATCATGTCAAAAATAAAATCATGTTTATAATTCAAAGCACAAAGCCTCCAAGCCTCCTTGCCAATCAAGTGAGCATTGGCTCTAAGATGTCATTGTTTCATACAAATATCACATCTTCTGTGAAAAGTTTCCTTATGGCCCCACAGTGCCTGCAGTCTCTCTCATCAACCTCTTGCTTCTTATAATTTGCATTTGTATAGCCATTTATTATTCATATTTATAGCCTATGTAATTTTCCTTCCACTTTTGATCTTAGATTTCTTGATAACTCCCTTGTATTTTTTCTTTTGCCTCCTATACCTTCTCTTTCAGACCTAACACTTCTGAGTCATCCTAAGGGATTTCTTGGTAATGAGATGTTAACTCTCAGTGGAATGGTTTTATGTCAAAACAATTTTTTTAAAAAAAATTGTCAACATCTTGACTGCATTTCTCCAGGTCTTCATTGCCTCCTGTAGTTTTCCAGTCATCCATATTGATCATTTCTGCCACTTCCTGAATATTTATGTCTTGATTAGAAACAGCTTTCTCTGCATTTGTTGAGCTCACAGTAATCTGCCTTTGTAACTTTGTAATCCCTTTGCTTCCTGCAATGTTTTGCTCAGGGGCATGCACAGCTACATGGCTTTAGGAATTGGCATGCCTGTGTTTGCCCATGTTAGGAGAAGGACTATAGGTTATCTAGCATGCAGCTACTGAAAGTACCGAGTTTTGTGCCTGGAATGCCTTGTTCCCTCAGAGAAGATAACAAGGGGCCAAATTCTGTTTCTTATTTCTAGACCTGAAACTGTCAGAATATTAATTTTCCATTTGCCAGTCTGTTCTAGGAATGTATATTGGAGTAGATAATGCACTTTGCACTCTCCCCTTCTGTGTGCTATCAAATTCTGCCAAAGTCTGTGGTGAGCTTTTAACATCGTCCCACTATTTAAAGAATTATTTTCTCCAGAAAAACAGAGAACAAAAGAAGCCAAAACTCTCCTTAGTGCACTCCATCTGACTACTACACACTATTTTTTACATCATAGATTAACAATCCTGCTTTGTGGGGGAGCTATTACTTGACCTTCACCTCCTCAGAGGGAGGAAATGCCACTGTAATTTTCTATTTCTCAATTTTTCCATGTGTTAAACTGGTGGGAACAATCTCCCTGGCATTTCAGTGCTGGAATACGGTATCATTGCAATACAGGCTGTGCGTTTCACTGTGTTACATTCAATTCTCTCATCTAGAAAAAGAGTATCAAGATTTCTTATGAATTTAAATTGTCTTCAATCTAAGACAACAACAGAGATTATTAACCAGAGCTCCTCACCTACCACTCCCCCAGCTACAGCAGGGATTACAACAAACCCATATAATTCACCTTGACAGCTGAGAAGAAAACTTTGAAAATGCACAAAAAATTCATATACTCTGAAGTAGTGTGGGATATCTAAAATGCCTCTGCTGTACATACAGGTTTTTTAAATACTTTTCTTATTAGCTATGTGATGGGTTAAAATAGAACACTGAATAATGTGTAAATGGGAGAGGTGGATACATGGGAACCACGTGTGTGTGGATGGACGAGTCTGGAGTCAGGAGGTGAAGAGAAGAGAAGCACATGAGCTGTAAAGAATGGAGACAAAACTAATGCTGCAATTTATCTTCAACACTTTGAACACTAAAAGGGTGAATCTAGCATTTTGACATTTTCCAGAGAGATAAAAAAGCATCTGTATTACACTTATTTGTATTATTTAGGTTCCCTTATTACTTCAGTACTTTGTAAGCCTGCCATTTGTTATTTCTTTGACTACTGACCACTACAGGGAATTCCTTTGCAGAAGGCAGGCAGACAGCAGAGTCTGCAGCCATGTGCCTATCACACAAGAACAAGTTCTCACTTGTAGAGATGTAGACATCAGCAAATACACCCACATTTGCTACCTGATGCTGTAAAATGGTGAATACACTGGAGAAGGCACTGCGGGTTCTGCTGGAAGTTGCAAAGATTCAATATCACTTAAGACTGGACTTTTTGATCCTAGGATGCATTTTGGCCACCCCTGTTTTTCTCCCAAATGACACAATCCTACCAACAGGAAGGGAAGTAAGTCACAGAGCTTCAGGTTCCACAGTCTCAAGAACAAGACAAGGATGGTTGACTCTGTGGGATTTGGGTTTGCACTTTTGAACCATTTCAGCAAATACTGGTGAAGCAGCCATTACAGGCAGCCAGCGTACCCACAATCAGTTAAAACATGAAGTGTGCTTATGCCCATTCCCAAATTAGAATCACTGAAAGGGAATGTAGGACTTTAGGGATGTTTTGTTTTGATTTCCCCCCTCTTTTTTTATATTTGCAGCCACATTATCCAAGAGGGAGGTTTCTCTGCTCCTCATAGAAATAAGCAGAGCAGCCAATGGTTTCCACAGCAGTGGTAACACCACATTGTGAAACTCAGGGCATTCATAATGTAAAATGTGCTTAAGTGAAATGCACTGACAATTTTATAACTGTGATGCCTTAGGTTTTAGTTTTTATATTTTTCAGATTCTGCACTGCTTTAGTGTGTAGTTCTGAGCTTCAGATTCGGTGTAGGTAAGTTCTCTTCCCACAGTAGGTAGACAAAACAACTCCTTTACTAGCTTGGGACCCAGGACAGCCACCCAAATATCAGGCCCAAGAGCATAAACAACTGAACAACGGTGGACTGAGGAGAGAAAAACAAGAAGGATGGTATTTCATAACCTGAAGCTATAACTGGGCAATGAACTCCAATATGCAAACGGACCACAACTTATAAAATTGTGAAACCCTGTGATGGGTCATCCATTTTGTGACCATTTTGGGTCTATCTTGGGTGTAGCCCCGGCTGGGCTCTTGCACTGCCCAAGGTATATCCACTGAGACCTTTTAATAAACACCTACTTTACGCTTTAACTCTGTCCAGCCTCTGTTCTAGGTCAGCCTTGATAAGGCATCAACAGAAATGCTCTGCATCTCCACTGTCAAATGATGTAGTGTTAAACATCTCTTGAACTGGATAGTTTGGGAGAACAAAACGTGAATAATGTCACACTATTAAAGATAGCTTAAAAATACTATAATGGCAGCTAAATCAGAGCTCTCATTTTGACTCAGTGCCATACTGGATCATCATCACTTCCAGTGAAATATTTTCCTCTGCAACTGACTTATTCAAAGCCTACTCTCTAAGTTACCCAAACAGGACTTCAGCACACTATAACTGCTCTTAGTCTTTTTTGCCTAAAGAAGATTTTGTTTTCACATTCTTCCTTCCAGGACTGCTCATTTTTACAGGTTGACAATAAAAAAAATACCTTATTTGAAACACAGTAAGTGGTAGGAGACAGTAAAAAGATCTACAGAGAGAGCAACAACATTTCAGGAACACAAAGTGATTCAAACATACATTCATTTTTATCCTAGCCTGGAATTCCTTGTTTTTAATGACTATGGCCAAAGATGCTTTTCATGTAGCAGCTCTACAAGGGTCAAGACCTAACATGGTCACTTTAATATTTTTTTAGTTTTTTAATTACTAGTAAGTGTCTTATGTTTTCATGTTATAAAACATTTAAAAAATTATTTTCAGAAAAATAAGGGTATATTCAAGGAAGTTGAATTTTCTTTATTTTTCTGTTGAAAAACAGCTCATCATACATTATGTTATGCAATTTCCCAACAAGAGTTAATTCTAAAAATATATCACCACCCTTACTGTACAATATATACATGGGAAATTGCAAGTTCATTTAATTAAAAATCATTTTAAATGAACACAATAAATTCTGCTGAACACTGGCTGAATCCAGAAGAATTGTCCCTTCATGGGCATTTATTTTATGTGGTTTTCCAGGTCCTATATAGTTTTTTTAATGTTTCCATGATGCTGTTCCTTTGTAGGTATCAACTTTATAGGATGACAATCAAAGCTAAGAGTATTCAAAAGTGAGGTAAAGACAACAAAATAGGCACTTTTGATAGATGCAATGGTCAGCTCTACCAACAGTGTTAATATTGACAAGTTACTGACACAGGTTAGATATCTTAAATGCAACCTAAATCTCAGTTGCCAGCTCTAGTAATAAACAGCAGTGTGTCCATTTTACCTTTCCAACAGTAACCACAGATATCATTGTAAATCAACAGTTTAAAAAAAAAAAAGATAAAAGCACATCTCTTTTTTTTCTGGAAATGGCCTGTTCTTTATGTTAAATTCAGAAAGCAGTGCTTCTTTGTTTTATTTTTACACTTAGTGGAGTTTTTTATTCTTTTCTTCTTTGGGTTGGTTTGTTTTATTTTGTTTTTTCTTTTGGCTTGGGATTTTTTTCTTTTTATTTTTTTTTTTTTGTTTTGTAGTTTTGAAAAAAATCCAAAACTTTCCAAGGAAGATTTTCCCAAGATAATCCAATAAATCTGCCATGTAATAGTAATAGATGTCATGGTACTCATATTATGCAATCCAATAACTTGAGATATAGCCAAAAATTCACATCTAAACCCAATTTTCAACTTTTTAGAGCTTAAAAAACTAAGAAACTACTTCTTATCAACAATTCTGTGATTCTGCGAATGTTTTTTATCAGTTTTTTCCTTTCAGTCCTCATGACAAACTTTTAAAGAATTACTCATGTGTCTACTTCTGGTCAGAGTTTCAGTTTGATGACAAAATAATTTCTAAAATAAGTCATGTTCACTCCATCTAAGACATCATAATTGCCCCTAAGTAGACACAATGTTAACCATTCGCTTTTAAATTTTCTACCCTACCATGAAAAAAAAAATTAACACAGGAGAGAGCTCAGCTCATCAGTGTTAGCCCACTGTGTGTATCAGCAGGAGGCATTTTGGCTCACTTGGCCACTTTCTGAGGTGTTTTGAACAAGAGGGATCTAACTGGCAGGGCAAAAACCCCAACAAAACTAAACAAGGAAATCCAAGGCAAGACAGGAGAAACAATAAGCAGAAAAGTCAGATGGCTCATTCCCTGCATGTCCACAGGTGCATCATCCCCAGCACATGGTTTTCTGCAGAAGAACCAATTTAAGACAAGCCCTCAGGCTGTTTCCCCTGCTCCTAAAGCCGTGCCTGGCCGTGCAGCAGCGCTGGGTGTCTGTCACACGCTGTGACCAGTGGTGTGGAAAGCGACACCTGCACACCCATGGCGGCAATCAGAGCTCTCCGCTATGCCAACCACACCCAGGCCCCTCACTGCAGCCACCTGCCAGCCCCAGCACAGCCACCCCTCTGTGCTGCCACACGCTGCCCTGGCGCAGGGATCACCCCACCGAGCACCCTGGGATGGGCAACACGCTTGGGCCACCTGGCAGCAGAGCCAGCCCCCGCGGCCGCTCTCCTGAGTGATGAGACCAGACAGGGCTCTGCAGCCCCCCGAGAGCCTCAGCTGCGTCCTTCTAATTGAATGTGGCACCAACAAGGGTGCCACAGGATTTGGTTTGAGAGAAACAATCATTCTGAAATAATTGCTGTGGCAGAGGGCTCATGGCCACCGAGGGTGACCTGCCACGTGCTGTTTGAGTGGGAGGCAGGGAACACCTCACCCTGCACACCTCTCTCACCTGCTTCACCAAGAACTGTGCAGCTCTGGTTTGCTTCTTCCATTTCATTGAACGATTCTAGGGATGGTTTTTGCAGTGTTCTATAATAAGTGAAAGAGATACCTTTTTCATTCTAAAAGAGCTTTTGAAATTAAGCCAAGATGATTCATAATTAGATTGAGTGCAAGTATGAAACACTAGGCCACATCCTCAGTGTTTGCCCACAGCAACCCACAACCCACAGAAAAATGTGGAGTAGCTACAGGTGAGCACAGGCACCCTATAAGTTTTTCCATATTCTCCAGATTTCCACTGGGCCAACTGCCACATTTGCTCTTTTCTCCTGAATTTTTGAAGAGCTCAGACCACACTGTACATCCTGGAAAGTGCAACAGAATAGTCAACAGTGCCAGTGTTCAAGGAGTTGCTTCTTTACCAAACATGGCTAGCAGCACAGAATGGACAGGACTGTCAGAAACACAAAGATTAATGTTAGAGGCTGGGAGGGAGAAATTAGCACAAGGGGGAAAGAGCCCCTTATGCAACTTCGAAAAACTAAAATAGGTATACCAGTATATATAGGTATACACATCTATATAATCATACAGAGTTTGACTGTGAGACACAAGTGATCTGAGAAGTGATGGCACCCTCACTGAAGGAAACTTATAAAGAGCCAAGAGAAGATATTCCCAAGCAGTGGGAGTTTGATGAGCAGGACTAGATACTCTCTTACAGACAAAGATCCATTTTGCCAGAGTACAGGACAGTAGACTCCCACACCTCCTGCCTCTGCTCTCTGCGTGTGGCGGTGCATCTCCCCACCTCAGGCCACACCATGACCTGCAGGAGTTGAAATTTCTTTTCCCTTGTCTTTAGCATCGATTTTTTTCTAAATAATGCACAAAACTCATGCACTTTTGAAGGAGGAAGCTGACCCTATTACAGACATATTTTCAAGTCCTAGGGCCAAATTGTCAAATTTATTCATGTTGTTTCAAAAAAGGTATGCTAATTGTCAAAGAAGTGTATCTGTAAATTTTTTTATGAGTTTCCATCAATAAAATAAGCTTTATTATTATTGTTGCTGCTGTTTGATTTTCCTTGTTTCAATTACTCCTCATTGTAGTATGATGTTTTAAGTGGCTCAAATTATTTTTGCCTAATATTGAGGCTCAAAACAAAATAAGGGCAACAATGAAAAATATCATAACTACCAAAATGACATATTTTATTCTGGAAAAGAGCTCACATGGTAGAAAGTTTCTTTATACCATATTACTTCCATTTCTTGATGGTCCAATACATCTGTTTTGATCAGGTTTTTTAAATTATTTTAGTTTAACAAGCTCTCAATACAGTAACGCACATGTTCACTCCCCTAACCTGAAACAGAACCAAGACCCCTCACCAGAAATGATAGACAACACTCACCAATAACTGATAAAGCAGAGCTCCTTTTTAAATAAGTTATGCTCATCTTACAGACACAAAATTTGATCCCGGGTCAACATAAACAATGAAGCATAAGCTTTAGAATCCACAGCAATACACATTTTGGTGAACAGGATATGAGCCGCAGCAATTTACAGTGCAGAGTGTTTGATAAAGTGATTATATTCAGAGTACACCTTAGACACAGCTTTCTGCTGGAGATATTAGTTTACAGTCTGTGAAAGAAGATGAAAAAATTGCTTTTCTTTGTTCTTGCGCAGTTTCTGACCAAGTGATGTGCATCAGGAGAGATGCAAGCTCACACAAAGCAGAACAGGAGAAAATCTGTTCTGAACTCAGGTTTGATGCACCAGTTAGATTTTGTGTCTCATCTATAAGTTGGCCGAACAGCCCACAAAAGAGAAACAAGGTGGAAGTCATTTGTGGTTCTCTCATGAGACTAGGAAAAAAAAGGGAAAAAGTCTCTGAAAAATTTTCTCACAGCCTTCCTACAAGATTAGGTTGGGCTTAGCTCCCTAGTCCTTGAGGTGTAAGACTCAGCCTCAGAGGCTTCCTGATGCAGATTTGAAATAACAGCTGAGGCCGGTGCTTACATCCCATGTCCCCTGGCCACAGCCATCACCTACAGCTATCCCCTTTGATGGTCTTTGCCCTAAAGACCATCAAAGCCCAGAAACAATAGCACAAGGGATTGTTTTGTTGGCTTAAGACTGTGATTTCACAAGGGGATTGTAACTCAAGCCTTTGCATCAATATTTTGTGTATCCCTTTGCACAGCTGCCCATGACACTGAAGTTTTAACAGGAGATTTTGCAGGGAAATCCTACAGCAGGCCCTTCCTACCTCCTCTTCAATGGGAGCACTGCACTCATTGCCCACTTTTTCCCAGCTCCTCATCAGAGGACCTTATACTGATCATAGAAGACACTGAAAAAAAACTCAAAAAAAATACAAACCACCACAAAAAACCCAAAACAACCACCTCTAGAACAGAAAACATTTCAAAGTGATTTAAAACTGTCAGCTAGTTTAAAGGAGATAGGAAGATACATAAAGTAATTACCTGGCCTTCCTTTTATATTATTTTTTCCTGTGCTTTTTCCTTTGGCATCTGATCAGCCTGTCATGACACAGTCCAATTAAAATTATATAACATCACAGGCATCCTTTCACTAGTGCCAATGTTTCCACTGGACTGAAGATTCTTTTTGATAGCACTTTGATGGCCACTATTCAGTGTTTTAATTTCCTGACAAATTTATCATGTGCAATTTATCATCATGGGTATTCAATCTCACCATAATAAAAGGCAGAGCTTGGTGTTTTCCACACCTTTTAGTGTGTAGGCCCTTCTATTTTTAATTAAACTTGTATTAAAATGGCAGATTCCTCTAATATATTCCTTTTTTGAAATGCCATGTTTTGGCATTTGGTGGTGTTCAGAAGATGTCATTGGTCTGTTTAACTAACCAAACCTAAGCAAATATTTTATTACTGTTTCATTGTCAAAAATCCAACTTGTATCTAGTCCACAGGACCACATCAACAAATTGGAGGAAAATGCCCATTTTAAAAGTTTGTAGCTCAAAAGAGGCGGGCAAGTATCATAGAAGTAACATTTTCTCCATTTTAGTGTGATAACAGAAGCAAGGATATTAATAAAGGAGGAAAAGAATAGATTAAAGCCATTTATAAAGTTCTATTGGAAGTTTGTAGAAGAACCAAAAACTTGATAACAGTTCTGTACTTTCATGACAAAGCCCATTTGTCCTTTCATAAATGTCAAATCGTTTTAAAAAAGCAGGTGACTTTCATAGCACTTTTATTTCTTCCTGACGATCATCCACAACCAAAATCCTAAATTCTATCTCAGTGAATATTTTGGACAATTTAAAGAATTTCCATTCTCCAGAACTTCTTTAGAGCCATTACCTGAAGCTTAAAATACTTTTTTCTTGTGTTCTCTCAGTATCAATTCTTCTCTTTTAACCCAGAAAGATACTTAGTATGTGGGATAATGTACATTTTTAAACCAGACAGAGGCAAAAGACAATGATGAATCCAAAAGTATCACTATGCACTGCTGGGATGGAGATTCACAAAGGAAGATCAGAGTCAGTGACTACTGTTCTGGGTATTGTTCATTTCCCAGCATGCTTAATTTAAAGGCTTTTGAGCAGGATTTTTCTAAACTTACACAAACTACCTGTGGTCCAAGAGAATTGTCCCTTAAATCTTCTGAGCAGCAAGCCTCATGTAAAACAAAAAGGCAATATGACCAAGATCAGCTCCAAAAAACCCCTGAAGTTGGATTTTGCTTGTCTATACAAAAGTCAAGACACTTTACATTACCAGCAAGAAACATCTGCATAATAAGTGTGTTCTAAGAAATTAAACATGTCAGCACATTATATTGATACATTTCATTCACCATTAAAGATTTTATAGCCTGATTTGAGGAACACATGTGTTCCACAGTACTTGATCTTCTACAATTTAAGAAGCTATTTTAAACTTCAGTGTCCCCAACTGCATGCAACTGCTACTAAACTTCCTTTGAAATTAGAGTGTAAATAATACATAAACCCTTTACCAAATTTCTCAGTCAGTATTCATTTTTTGCCCCTCAATTATCCCAGTCTGAGCCTACAGGACATATGTGGGATCTACATGCATACCAAAGCCCCACAGAATCATGTTTTCTCTCTTTTACAGAAAAAAAAAATGCAAACAAGGTGAAAAACAGTTCTAAGCAGTATTTTTCCAGATTTTCCATTATAGTTTTATGATGCTTATGAATTTATAATTCCATAAACAAGCTTATTAAGGTTGAAGGCCCATAGGAGATTCTTTTTATAAGCAACAATTTTTTTCCAAGCCTTGACTGGAATGATTATGAAAGATCCCAAAATATTTAATTCCTACATGGTAGCAAGTGAGGCTATCAGCATATCCTTGTTTTGGACAGCATACTAACAACAAAATCTGTGCTTCTGGAGACACCTGTCATGGAGCACTGTTGTCATTTTATTGCGAAAGTCCCATACCTTCTTGGTGATTTCTCATGGGTATCTCCTCACAGCACTAACTCCTTCTTCACAGCTCAGCCAACAAACTCCAGTTCTCTCCTCACCCAGCTAACCCACTCTTTTGTAGCACTCATCTTCTTATTGGACACAGCTGCAGCCTATTAAGGGCAGGCCTGTTACTAATCTTTGGTGATTAGTACAGCTGCAACTCCTCAGGTGTTAGACTACCTTCTGCACTATCTTTATTTTCTTACATTCTATCTCTCCACAGAGTGCTGACACAAAAATTCCCATTAATGAATCAATGGATTTCCTTTTCCCAGCTCTGTGAGTTCAAGGTCTGATTCCTTTTTTCAATACATCAGCTGTGGAGCTTATTTATACCAAGATACAGAGCTCAGAGTCATGCCACCTGCATGTTGTTGCTGCTACTTTTAACAATTTATGGATCAACCTGGACACAAGACACTACTGTCAAATCAGCAGCCTCCCCGTGTGTGCTACCTGGAGTTTGCCTGTGCCTGCAAATAGCCTGGTGCTGCTCATAGGTACAAGTGGAGGAAATTCTGAAGCTCTGGCCCCTGGCACAGAAATGTTCCTTGATTCATTGCACCCACCCCCTGCCTGCATCACCTGCACGTAGCCTGAAGCCCCCCTGCCCTCACACTCCTGTTATCCTGTCAGCCACAGGACAAGCAACCTGCCCCTAGAACTTCCCAAGGCACTGAGGCCACACTTTGGGACAGAAAACAAACCAAACCAAACCAAACACCAGGACGGTACCTGTGGGCCCCTGAAGGTTCACCTGACTCTTGGGAATGGCTCTTTAAAGAGTCAGGGGTGCAGGTAAATTTGCTTTCTCACAGAAAAGAGCTAAAGCCAAAAGGCACCTGATGAGACATGGTTAGAGGCAAGGCAGTTGAAAAAGGGAATAAGTGTGTGCGAACAATAGAAAAGGTTCTGTTACATGTGTGACCACAAAAAGAGCAATTTCCAGACCTCCTGGAAGCTGCTGGATATGTCCTCAAAGTGCAGGTGGCTATAAGCCAAGCTGAGAAGTGTTTTGAAGAGAAAAATCGCTAGTGGTCAAGAGATCCCCAGAACCTGTGGCAGAACAAAAACTGCTTATGGGGAAATTGGAGAAAAATGGAGCCATAAGTAATAAAAGAAAAAACAAAACAAAGAAACTTTGTCTTTAAAAAAAGACTTTTTACAAGCTGGGAATTACTATTTGTTTTCCTTCCCACTGTTAACTCTTCCCCAAGCTCCTACTGAGACACTTTGATCCTTTTTATTTCATTTACAAGTACTTTTACAGTACGTAGGTTTTCTTATCCACATTCTGTTTCTGCCATTCCAATCACCTCTTCCACTGTAATTCGTTCTTTCCAGTCAGTCATGAGAGAAATAAATGCAAATGAAAGCAGAGTAACAACATTTCTTTTGTAATTCATTACCTTCATTCAGCTTGTTCTATTCCTCTCCTTTTGTCTTTCCTTTTTTCCCCTATATAGATTAACATAGCCTTCCCCTCCCTATTTTTTCTCTTCATTAGCTGCTACTTTAATTCTATTTCTTTGGTTTTTCTCCATAGTCAGAGCCTGCTTCCTAATTTTTGGTCACTCTGCCCTTGTTTCTCTCAGCTGTGTGTAATACAAACACATATAAGCCCTGCCTTTTCTCTTTCCCTTATATTGCTGTCTCCATCAGTCTACAGGCACCTTCTCCACCCTTACTGTCTCATCTCCATCAGAACATGAATCCAAGCATTCCTCCTTTGAAGAGCCATGTCCCTTTCCTCAGGCCTCTCCCCTGATTATCTTGAAGTCACACTACACAAACAGGACATGTTGAGAGGAAGGAGTAGTTGGAAACTCACTGGCTTCCTGTCTGTGCCTTCATCCCAACCCTTGCCCTTTCAAATAGGGAATGCATGGAAGGAACAACCAATAACTGTAGAGGGGGGTTGTATTTTCAGAAAGCAAGAATAGCTAAACCGTAAATATAACTTAAGCTTAGAGAAAAAAATTGTTTTGGTTTTGTTACAAGAGGAGAAGAAGAAACACAGCTGAGACTCACTAACACCATTATATAGATAAGTTGCAGTATGTTCAATTACTCCAAATGGAGCACAATTCCACTAGATATTTAAAAATTTCCTTTTTGTTATCATACACTGCACTGTAGAGTCTGGGTTATATGTTAGGCGTACTTAAGATAACTACACATGCATTGAGATACAAGCTTTTGAACATGCAGGCTGGCAACAGCAACTTAATATTCATAGGCTGACTTTTGAAACATGGGAGAAGAAAAGAGGTGACAAAAGAAAGAGCACAATTTTCTCTTGACAACATCCTGAAGACTTTTGCAGTCATGGACACAGTCATTTATGAAAAAAAAAATGTAGCAATTAGCATTTCACTTTTCTTCAGCATTGTGAGAAATTTAAATATACCAAATATCAACATTATAATGAGAAACAGCTAATTCCTCTATTACAGATAATTTTGCCAAAGCTCAACAGAATAAATTTATTGCCTACTGGAAAAAATACGTGGTGGTGGTGAAAGCAAGTTCCTTTCCCACCTTCTTCTTCATCTGCGCATGATTTTCCTTCTACTTTCAGTTTGGTGCTGCACATGATTCATGTGGCATTCACATCAGTCATGTAAGAAAAAATGGTGTAATAAGCCCAGTCAGCAAGACCTCCCATGAGATTTCCCTGGTACTGCCTATGGTGCCCTCAAAACAGACAGACACTCTCCCTCCCTTCTCAGTGCGCCAGACCTTCCATCAGTGCCTGATTTGTGACAGGAGTTGGAGGCAGGGTAAAAATTTCATATTAATGAAGCTAGCTTGAACAGATTTTGTCTTCATTTTCAATACAAGACTTCATCTCCTCTGAACTTTTGGCTGCTAAAAGTTCACGTTATTAATTTATTCTTTTACAATTTTGGAGTACAAAATATTTAATAGGAAAGAAAAGAAAGATAATGTCAGAATAATGATGCCTTTACTCTACTGTTACACATAGTTATATTTTCATCTGCCCTGAACCTTCTCCAAACTGCTTGCACTACTCAAAATCTACTTGTGAGAATACAAAAGAAAATGTCCCTCCTGCCTTGCAGAAAGCTTTACTAAAATTCATCCTGAGTACCAGGTGGGAGGCATGAAGAGGGAAGATCGTGATATTACCTAGGAAATAATTTATTTTTCTAAGAGAGTACTTCTATTTTTAATGCCAACATTAAAAGTCTTACTTTCCCCCCTCTTTGTTTATCATTTTAATATTTCTTTCGGTTACAATATATTGGTTGTGTTTAATTAAACAGCATATTGCATTGAATACCATTGTCACACACTCCTATTTTGGGGCTGTGCTATTCTTAGATCATCTGTGAACACAATCTATTAATCAAGTTGCATTGCACCACAGAGTAATAACAAATGATGTGATTCCCAAACAAATGGGATTTACTTGAGCCAGTGTATGCCCAAGCCTTCTGCAACATTCTGAAAATCTTTGCAAACATTCTAAAGCCCAGCTTTAACTTAAATATGTCAACTATGATGTATATTTTACATATATATATATATATATATATTTAAATGGTGCTATATGCAATAGGTGGGATGTGAATCAAGTCTGGTTAGAAATAACAAGCAAAGTAATGGTGCAGAATGCTTATAGCTCCATTGGGAGCTGCCCAGCAACAAGAAGCACTTAGGACTGGCATTAGACAGAGACAAAATAAAATTTTTCTACTTAGCACCAGTATCCCACACCTGGATAAGGCAGCAAAGCTGTGCAAATAACAAAAGACATCAGAATAACAAATAACGGCAGACAGTCACTCTGGACCTATTCTGAAACAACAGAATACACTTTAAAAAGCAGTAAAACCAATAAAAATCCAGTCATCTTGAAAAAGGAGAGTCTTAGCTGCAATAAAGGCAGTCAATAAAGAAGCTCTCTCATTTAAACATCAAATGCACATTGTTTTGCAACACCTGTTATTCAGGCATAATAGCTTTCTTAACCTGTCAAAGTGTTTAAGCTGAGGAAAAGAAATGGGCCTCCAGCTGTGCACTTTGGTGGAGAAAGTCTGCGCGAAGCGATATTAGTTTAATGAAATGTGTACAGATTGTAATTGTGGTAATAAGAGGGCAATTCCCAGAGGGGCAGTAGGAAGGCACCGAGTGCAGCCAAGCAGAAAACAGAAGCTGCAGGCTGGGGAGAGAGACTGATATCCTGTGTATGGACCCTCACTCTCCAGCCTGCTCGCCTACTCCACAGCCCAGCCCTGTCTCCAGCCCAACAAGACTCAGCACTGCCTCACACTCCATCCTTGCCCATATTCCTGGCATGCTTCCCAGAGAAGATAGCAAAGACAATCCAGCTCTTAGCAGCGGAGCCTGCCAGTATCTGTAACAGAATCATGAATATGTGAGGATATGAAAAAGCAGGGCAAAATAAAAAGCTAGCACTGGAGAATGCTGACACATCTTCCACTGTTCTGCTCTACAAGCCCTGAGACTCTGCAGTGCCCACAAAGATATAAAACATGTTTTCCCAGGAAAATAAATTCCAAGTCCTGGAAAAATGAAAAACAACACTTATGGAGGAGATGAGGAAAGAATAACATGAGAAACATATGGGCCTTTCGTTTCCTTAAAAGAAAGACAAACACTCCTGTTTCAGCTTGCTTGCCCAGGCAAGCACAGCTAACACATTTATACCAGGCAGATTCCTACATGAGAGCTGATAATGCCAAAGGGTGTCCCAGGGTTAGTCTAAGAGAAAACATCAAGACCAGCAACACTCAACACAGCAAGTGCTGTTTAGAAGAGCTTCTGAAAGAGGAAGTCTTTGTCAGCTGAGCCTGCTGCAGCAATTTGACAGTGTAATTCAATAAATCCATCCTTGCAGTAGTTTGGCTGGCAGAGTGGGTGTAACACAGATCCACCAGCTCCTACGAGGTTTTGCATTAGGAAACACCTCTCTCTGTGTCTCCACACTGCGCATAGTCAGTATGACCTAAGGCAGAGGGGCAGAAGTGATGATTTTCTTTTCTTAAGTGGGAAAGTATTTGGAAAATGTGGGCAAAAAAAAAAAAAAAAAAAGACAGCTTGACTCTTTCCACAATACAGAGATATACATTAACTGGTGAGGGTAGAAGAAAAGTGGGGAAAGAGAGCTGAAGAAGCAGAATTGGGCACAGAAAAAGAGCAATTAATTTAAGGAAGGATACAGTGGTCACAAGAAAGGGAGAACATATTCCAAGATGGTCAAACAAAAAGGTATGTGAGAAGATGGAAAAATTTAAGACATTTTATACTGAAAAAACCTAAGCCCCAAATCCAAAATCATGGTCCAGAAAAGTAACAAAACTAAGAAAGGGGTAGAAAATAGGAAGTGTTTTATTTTATTGGCATAAAAAAATGAGCTGAAACAAGAAGAAAAAGTAGCTGAGTTTGGAGTTGAGAGTGGTGAGAATTTTCAGCCAGGGTCATGATTGAGGAAAAGATAAATAATGATTCATCTAGTTTCTCCTAGCAGTAACAAGCAGTATGCTGCCTTCATTTTCTCAAAATTGCCTTATTTACCAGTCACATATTAGGAAAAAAAATCCACAGCTTTATTAGGTGATTTGCAGAATAATGTTTTTTACAACATGGGCAGCTCACCAATGAGCATTGATTGCTGTCAATCTGAAAAGTAGCTGAAAAACATAGTTTGAAAAGCAACTACTCATCTGAAAAAGTGGAACTTGTCTAAGCAGAGAAACTTATCCTGCCCAGTCTGGCTCAGAGCCCTACTGACGCCCTCTTAGAGAAAATATATGTGTGATATGCAGTAGGGAGAGCACTTCCTGCAGCTGCTGCAGGTGAGATACTGCAGACAGGGAGGAAACCTCTGCTATTTATTCAAGATATAATTGGAAGGTTAACAAGGGCTCTCATTGTTTCAGACATTCCCTTTTCCAGCCTTGCAACATGTACCTCTGCTCCTTTTACACAGGAACAAGCAGGATCTGCCTGTTGTTATTTAGAAGCATCATTGAGCTGCAGACCTCTGACAGTGCCTAAGGGAAGCTCGTGAGCTTTTTAATTCATTTCCCTGATTGCAGGGAATAGCTCACAACATGATGGCTGTGATTAGTCAGGACAGTACTGAGGACACGCTGACAAGGTTCATCAGACACAGAGCAACTGCAGCTGCCCACAGATAAATTTATGCCACCAGCACAGATGTCATAGAACTCCTTTTTACATGCCTTCAAAACTTCCTCAGCAAGAACAACTCTTGATCCAAGCTAAGTTGGGCAGCACAGCAAAACATGCTGTGTGAAGGGGACCAGAGAGCAAGGAAGGGATGTAAGGCAGGGCTCTGCTGCTCCATCCCATGTCCCTTTTAATGATGGATGAGAAAATTGCTCAGACTTCTCCAGCTGAGGCCTCGGTTGTGATGTGACACTATCACCTCTCATCAGTCACATCTCCTTCTGAGCCAGAATGTCACAGAAGACAACATGACTGATGCAACCTGACACAACATGTCACCATGCCAGGTCTGCCAGCTGGGAAACCGGGAGGAGGGAGAGAGGAGGGAGCAAGGAAGAGAATGATGCCTTGAGAGGCTACCTAGAACAGAGGCTAGACAGTTTTAAAGGAATAACGTAGGTATTTATTCAAAGGCTTTGGAAAAGGCATTCCTTATCAGAGTTCCCATGTTGGAGGGGGTTGTTTTGTTTTTAAGAAAGGTCCTATTGCCACAAAAGCCAAAACACCAAAGATACATGGAGGAAAAAAAATACCCAACAGACCAAGAACAAATCAGTGCAATTGAAGAATTCAGTGTCTACTGAAATCTACTAAAGGTATAGGCAGACCTTCTATAGATAGGAAGGGACACAGCAAGGCCAATAGGTCTCTGTGTTGTTTTAGAAATCCACCTGTTTTTTACCCCTGCTGAAAAGTAGTGCAAGGAAACCAAGCCTTTCCTCAAAGAGAAGATTCAGGTCCCTAAGGACTGGTGCAAGACATTTGCATCAGATGTCTTCCCACATTGCAAAGTGGGAAAGCAGGGGACATTTATTTTATCTTTACCTTAAAAACAATAAAATAACTTTATTGTTTTTATTTATTTATTTATTTATTAACTTTTAGTTCAAGACTTTGTATAACTATGAAAATAAGTCCACACACATAAATTTCTGCATTATGTTTATGCTGTCTGGGAGAGCAGAGAGAACTTGGGATGTAGCTCTCTCACTGTTTGATAGAGTTGGAGACAATCCCATTATTTCTTCACTTCAAAATGGTGAAGAAGCTGTACAAAACAAGATTGATTTTCCTCAAAAATAAAGTTTTAAAACTGTCCTTCCACAGTCAGTCTCTGCAACTACAGAACTTGGGAGTCACAGGAGCCTCAGCTAATGGTGTCTCAGTCAATGCCACTTCTGCTGAAAGCACATGATTTGCCTCAGTACTTAAAACTGAGATGTCTATACAGACAATTTAGTAAAGAAAAGGCACAAACACTTTGAGTTAACAGTGCCAAGTCAATTTAGAGCAAATTAGTGCTTTTATTTTCTTCCGATTTCCAACTATCCCATAACTCCAATAGCAACAACTGGTCTCATATAAAAATGTTGTGGCACCACACAACCACATAAATGAAAAGTCAAATAGTGGAACATTCACATCAGTTTCCCCTCCAACTGGAACTAAGCTATATTTTACATATTAACACAGATTTTACTAAATTTAGACAATGCTTTTGAACAAGAAGCTTTTTGACACAGAAAATGTTGTCACTGGGATGCCAGAGTAATTGTCTGCTGACAATGTGGTGCATATATTTGCAATTTTAAAAGCATCATACCTGCCAATAATCACAAATAGAAAGTTTCGCTTACAAGAGATCAGCCTGAAGTTCTGGCACATTACACATTGTAGTATTTGCTGCTACTTTCACAGCTGAATGCAAATTTGAATTTGCCAATCTGAACTTGAAAGAAATACCATTTATTCTTCAAATTCATAATATTTCAAGTACTAATCTTAACAACGGTAGCTTCCTGGTCTTCTAATGTCTTAATTACCGACATTAATTTTTTCATAAAAAATAGGTGAAAGTTAAACATTAGTGTCAGCAGATCCCTCTCCTTTTTTCCTGCCTACACAGTGCTGAACCAAGCAGTCAGTTGGAATTGCCCTGCCCAGGCAGCTCTGTACTGGCAGACGGACATTGCTATCTAGTCCTTCTCACTTGTCAATTGGCTTTGAGCACTTCAGCTGCCGATGCCAATCATTGAGTGAGAGGTTTTATAGTGACATCTGCCTGTCAGTGACTCTGACTGCTTGTGTCTACCTTCCAGGGCAATTTTTCTTCTCCTTGAATGTCAGTTTGTTTAACCACAGTCTGGTCACAGCTGCCAACTATGCACCATGGCAGCATTTCTAGTAGTAAACAAGGAAAATCTATTAGACATGAAAACATTTAATTCTGGCTTAGCCTTAGGCTGCACTATCCTCAGGGACTGACCCAAGCTCAGTGCTGATATCAACAAATTCTTTTTATTGCCCTGTTTCTCCTTTGCTTTAATTGATTTTTTTTTGTTATAATCACGCTCACTGTAATTTGCGGATGACTCTCAACCAGCCAGGGTGGGCTACTTCAGTTATGGTGCAGTTCCTTTCAATAACAGAATCCTGCCCAGGAAACATTCACTAGCCTGCTTCAAAAGCAAGATCTTGATTCCATTTCATGGAAATCACCCACCTCTTTTTATAGGTAGACTGAAAGCCTGTTTTATTTGCTTTACTTCCTACCACCGCTGAAGTACTCCAAAGTCCCTTCCCAGTATACCAGGAGTCAGCCTTGCCATGGAGAACTGGTGGCCACCCATCTGTCCTCACTCTGAGAAGACATGCACTGCCACTCTTAGTGACAGCCCCATGTGTTGTGATACAGAGCAAAAGTCACTTACATGCACTGTTATGTTCATATTTCTTATGCAGGTGACTGAGGGATCACGTGTGGCCACAGCTTTCACTCAGAAGCTGAACAACACAGTGAAGATACAAACAGTCAGCAGGATTTTTAAAGTACAAATGCAAGTTTGCATATTCAATTTCAGCTCTACATTAATTTAAAGTTATTTTTGAGTAATGATTTTTGCAAATGAATTCATTAACAAGATCAATCACTGAAATTCAGTCTGTAGATGTGATATTTTTAAATGACCTGACAAATCATATTTACAAGCTAATGATAAAAAACATTTACCATTTGGAGAGAAAACATAACCAATCAGAATAGAATGCATTAAAAATATTGAACATTCACAGTAATAGCAGCAAGAGAGAAAGCAGTTAAAATGCAGAGAAAAAAAGCAGAATCTTGGTCATATATATTAAGGCCAAATAACACTGCCTCCTCTGGTCACATATATGGGATAAGGAGAAATACCAAAAATACATGACAGAGATTAAATCTCTAAGCTGCTTGCTTAAAAGAAGCTGAAATTCACATCAGGTCCCAACATCCAGATATCAGGTCCATCACCACTATCATCTTACTCCTTTATCTTTACCACTGCCTTTGAAGGAGACTGACGTCAGCAGCCTGGATATGAAATGCCGCCTCTACACAACCACACTGATTTGTGCTTCAGATTCATTTTCTCCTCTTTCTTTTCTGTTTATTCTTCTCTTATTTTTAATTTCCTTCCTTTTAAAACCCTACACTTCATCTCGAGCTTCTAGCCAGGCAGCTATTTTTTCTCTTTTTCTGTATATTTGGCACTGGAGTGAAATTAAAACTAATAATCCCTTCAGAAAATGCACATGTATT
Source organism: Melozone crissalis (assembly GCF_028551555.1). Taxonomy (NCBI): domain Eukaryota; kingdom Metazoa; phylum Chordata; class Aves; order Passeriformes; family Passerellidae; genus Melozone; species Melozone crissalis. The sequence continues at coordinate 44,778,004 of NW_026535784.1, read as the reverse complement.
GGTATATAATGCTGGGGACAGGAGATCCTAAAGACAGAGCAGTTTATTATTATTATTATTATGCAATTATAAAATTATACCCCTTAAGAAGCACTACTTTGTTTTAGCCCAATTCTTTAGAAGACCCACTGTGTGCAAGCCACAGTCCTGAACTAGTGCCTAGGACAAAATAAAAAGTGAAGCTGGAAGGGAAGAGCTGACTGCCAATAGACCTGATTCTTTACCTTCTCTCTCATTAATCTAACTTCTCTTCTTTCAATCCACTATTTTTGTCACTTCCCAGATTTACTTCACTTCCTCCTTCGGGGTCTTGGCTATCTTAGTCGTAGTCTTCCTTCCCTCATGCTCCACTTTTATTTTATTCCCTCTCTCATTCCAACAAATGCTCCATAGCAGACAGATTCATTCATCTCTAGCACCTTATCTGGTGGAGCATATGTTTCTTTTCTTTGAGGTCAGATTAACTATTCCTTATAAATGTTACAAAGAAAAAATATGTGTTGGCAGCAAGTTCTGCCACTCATAGCCATAATTTTTGTCCACTGCATTAAGCCCATTTAACATGCTTAAACATGCCTTTTGTCAACAGCAACAAAAGCAAAAAGCAGCTGAACTCTAGTTAATAAATCATTTTCTGGAAGTAGAAACTGCCTGAGGAATATGATGCCAAGCAGTTAATGCATGCTATTCTTACACAGAGGAAAATGGAGGAGAAAAAGTTTAACCAGCTTTTATGATTATAAAATGTGCTTTCTGTATATATTTGTGCGTATACGCATTGTACTATTTTAAATCAAAGAGATCACACTGAAGTGCAGTACATTACTTTAGACACAGATTCACCCATCCCCAGTTAGTCTTATTTCCTAATTAGAGATATAATTCACTAGTACCTAAATTTGAAACATAATTCTCTACCTCATTAGGCCAGCTCCTATAACTTTTTTGTGCATACATATGCATGTGCGTACCTTAAAATAAAAGAAACAATATGCAGTATGAAAACCTGGAATCACAGGGAATAATGTGCAGTATGAAACCCTGGAATAACAGGGAACCACAGCATTTTTCTTGAACTCATAGCTTTTTCTGCCCACAGCAAAGATCCAAGAACTATGACAACCAAGAAGCATTTAAAAAGAAGTCAAAATGTTTAAAAAGTTAGGATTTTAAAACCAGACAAATCATTGTGTAAAGGGTTGGGATGGACCAAATTTAAGTGAAAAGCAAATGAAAACAATAAAAGCTGATAATGCACTATATTATGGTCTGTCATTAATCTGCACTGTTTATCCAAAAAGATTGGGAAGAACAGACAGGGAAGATGAAAGACGTGTATTTTCTTTCTTCATCTGTTCTAGTTACTCTATTTTTGTTTCAGATGGTCAGTTTAAGCACTGCTATACAAAATGTAGATTTCATACCAGGACTACTGTTACACCCTGTACAGTCAAAAGTTGTAGGAATAATCTATCACCTTAGCAAGCCTGGCCAGACAGGTATTAAAAACTCCTGCAAGCTAGCACCCATAGAAAGGCCCTTAGAGCAAGAAAATAGAACTTTGGTTCAGTTTATCTGCTTTATCTAGCTCCTGCCAAAAAATACTTCCCAGCTCTCCTGTCTTCAGAGATGGCTTCTGCCTTTCTTTCTATCCTTAGAGTGCATCTCACACACAGAGGAAGAGTAAGCAGCTTGTTCTGAACAGAGAAATCTTCATTCCATTCCTCAAAACCAGCACCTCATCTCCTTGCTGAAGAGATAGAAATAAAATGTATATTTGTTAATATATGTCATACGTGGTTCTGAGCAACAGACCCAAGGAAATTAGCATAAAACTTAAATATACTATTAATTTAATGACAATTCTATGTCTGTTAGAGGCTGGTATCAAGAAGTGGATAATTTTAAGATAAACAAATACCCACAGTTGCTCTGGCGGTGCTCAATTTCTAGCACAGGAAGCTTTGCTGGTTCCCAGGAAACTCTGACAGACTGGCATGTTCATACCCAAGGCTGTGACAGCATCATCTAACCTACACCATTGAAACAGTTTTATGCTACTCTAGCTCCTTCTGAGGAATTTTTTTCACTTCTTTTGTTCCAATGCTGACCCTTCTTTTCTTCTGATATTAAAAGGGATTTAACCTTCCAAAAGCAGTTAGAAGGGAAATTGGAAATTTGGGTATATCCGCTGATGGAATTCTATAAAAACAGGAGAGACTATCATGAAGTTTTTACAAGTACTGAATTGAATAGATATATTAAAAAGTCTATGTTTTATGAAGCCACGTGAGAAAGTCTATATAAGAACTTGTACTAGAAAATTGGAAAAAAAAAAAAAGTCATCAATGAAAAACAAGAATCTGGCTTTTTTCCTGTTCAAAGCAATTCAGTTTTAACTGCATTTCCTTACATACATTGTGGCTGGTCTCTTCAGAGTTTGAAACAAAGTTAATGAAAAAAAATAACCATTGATTAAAAAAAAGTTTAGACAGTTAATAAATTTCAAGCACAAACCTTTTTCATTAACCATGTCTGCTCTAATATCTCCAGTGCTCTTAACCATTTTTGCCAAGGGATAAGAACAGGGAGCATTATTTCCTACAGTTTAACAAGTCCTTTCGCAAAAGCAGCACATCTGCAACCAGGCGTGTGCTGCAGCTTCCAAGCAAAGCCATTATTTTTTGCCTTTCTTCTGTACCTCAAGGAATATCAACCCACTCTCAGGAAATAAAAACACATAAACAAACCCCTAGTATTTCCACAGATGGGTTTGAATGCTCTGCCACCAAAGAATTTTGATTTTTGGTGGGATTTCCCCAGCAACAGAAAGAAATTATGTTTGCATATACTAAAATGAGTTACTGGATCTGGACAAGACAGCTTGATCCAGATCACAAATACTCAGTGTATTTGGTATAACTCTGAAATGCAAGGTGTTATAAAAGGAGTCTTGAAATATTTGGCCACTTTTCCTACCTCTGCCATCACTCAGCACCAGGCAGGTCAAATTATGAATGAGAGAAGAGCTATATTTGCAGAGAGAGATCTAATACAAAACTATAGAAGGGACCACATAAAGCTCTCCTCTTTTGCCTCTTCCATAGCCAGAGTGGATGGTGGACCAATGTGTGCGGTTTCTATCCTCCAAAATAAAGTTTGAAGGAGTTTTGGGTCTCTGAAATAGCTGATAGAACTGAATATATGATAGAATCCCAGACACCATGAGTTTGCACACAGTCTTACATCCCCAGAAGTTCACTGTTACAAAGATAGCAAAGTTCAGCCTCTCTCACTTCTGCCCCCACAGGATCTGAACACCTCTTTACATTGTTATGAAATTTGGGCTTAATTTTCTCTACTAACCTAGGTCTAAGACAAAGCACAACTGGCTATTTTATCCAGCACAATCTTTGCACAATAAAAGATAATAAACACTTTAATGTTCTCACATCCAAATGCTGCTTTTTGTGCCCACTGTTAATAGGATCATTCAAAGTCACCCTAGAATAAAGATAATTAATTGATTTTGAGGACTTCTGGGTTTTTCACCCTTTCTCAACAGAGGCAACAGTTTTAGACCGGACAGCACTGAATGTATTAATATTTTTCTTGCAGGTAGTTGTCTCAGTAGTACAAAGCACTGATGCAGCAGTTTTTCCTCTCTTTTCCCTGTACCTCTGGGAGGATGAATCCAAGACTTTACTTCTGCCAGCTGCAGCAGTTCTGACTGCAGGAAACAGAAGGCAAGCCCAACTCCAAGTCAAACACTGACAGGAGAAAGCATTGAATGCAGTCATGACAGACTGGCTTATGTGAAAGTCGCACTTCATTCAAAGAACTGTTGTATGTTTGGAGAGACCCATGCCATTTAATTCAAGCCTGATCCCCGCCTGTGCTGTCAGCAGAAGGGAAAGAGTAGGGAATGTCAAATGCCCCTCCCTCCATGCTGTCACACTCCCAGAAAGTATGGGCAGAACATTGGGAAAATAAGCCATCGGTCACTCAAAAAATCTGAACATGAAATAATACTATCTTTAGAAGATTTGCTGAAAGAATAGTACTTTAAGTAAATTGAGGAAAATGAAAGAAAAGTTGCAAGCAGAGGCATTGCTTGCTGCTGAGCTCAAAAAGAGTCATTGTGCTTGCAGCCAAGCATGGTCATGTCCAAAATCTCCAGGTGGAACTTTGTGGCGCACATGAGACAGAGAGAGAGAATCTCACAGGATGTAATGTGACAGTAATGTTCTCTGAAACAAGGTCTTGTAACTCACACCTTTCATGTTCAGTGGAGGTGCTTAGAGATGGTGAATGAGTCTGTTTCAATAAAGAGCAAACTGTAATGTTTGTATCGACATCTGATGATGAAGAGGTAGCATGCTAAGCCTTAATTAAAACTGAAACCACAAACTATTGCCAGCGTGAGCAAACAGCTACTAAAACACCTACCAAGACATCCAAGACTGGCCATAAATCAGGTGAGATTCAAATCCATTCAACATAAATGCAGTGGAATGCCAAGAAGCTGGGCCTACTTCCTGGACAGCAGAGTAAAAATCACTGGTGTAAACAGAGCAAGTGTTGTTTGCCAAAATGAGAAGCCTAACTCATGGCTCCTGGGTGAGAAGCAGAAGAATGGTAATCTTGACTCTAAAAGCAATCCAGTTTAAGCACTCCCTAAATCACAAGCAGAGGTGCTTGTCAACTCTCACAAACAGCCTTACTGTCTCCAGATATGACATTACATGGAGGAGACCCCCCCTGTAAAATGGGGGATAATACAAGAACAGTGCAGCAAGGACCTAATGAGAGAGAAGCTAAAACTCCACCTGAGAGAGACCAAATTGAAGCAGTTAAACAACTTTAATCACTAAGGGGTAAGTTGCAGGGAAGTTTGTGTTGTTTTCTTTTTCTAGGTTATTGCAGCACTCCTCCACTGAAGATTGAAAGAAGCAATTGCAAGTGAGGGAACACTAACAGTTAATTTTTCATGGTTTATGAACCAACCAGCAAGGCAGGAGCATTAGCTGTAAAATTCTTTCAGCTGTAAGAGGATGTGATCAAGAGAGAACTGTATTTCTAAAGTGTTTGAAGTATGTGAACACACCTCCTCAACAAACCCATTCACACTTGTTTCAGTGTGCAAAGGAAATCAGCTGTACTATGGGACCTGGAGATCCCCCTGAGACTTGGTGTAGATGCTCTGACGTGTTTTAATACGTGATGTGTTGGGGAATCCCACTCCGTGGGTTTTAAAACTCAAGACCTGCTGTGTAATTCCATGGCTAATTTCAAGACTTATTGGGCCCATACCCAACAGACATAGTATTGAGGAATCCCTCACACCCACCAACCATTAAAGAACATTCCAATCCTTGGCACTCCTGAGATGAGGGCAGTGGCTAATGAGAATTGGGTTTATAATTGTGATTGGAATGGCATTTTAAAGATTGGGATGGTTATTGTTCACGGCATGCTTAATCTTGTAATTGCTTATGCTGTTTCTGTCCTTGCTCCTACTATCCACTCTCTTCATCACCCTCGTGGACAACTTGTGAACTGAGGAAACATTCCTGAAAAACCATGTTTGAGCTGAGTGGTGGTATAGAGGGCAATTCACTTTTAATTTTTTCAGGTGGGTATTTTTGTGGTTAGTTTGGGGTGTCATTAATAATCTTACTCCCCTTCTGCAAATCATAGTCAACATGGAGCATCTTCCCAGGATGCCATTCTGGTCTGAGTTTAAATTAACAAATGCACCCAACACCAGAACCACATTTTTTGATCATTTCCACTCACTAAAGTAGTACATTTATAGTAATATTCATGCCAAGTAGCTCATTTTTGCATAAAACAAGTATGCAGTTTTCTTTATTTGCATTAATTCCCAAAATATAGCTAAAGAAATAAGGCACATCTTGCCATATTTTTTCACATGCTGATCTGCAATATGCTACAACCAAAGGATTATTTTCCTTCCTTGACATGTGTACTGCTATGAAGGGACAGTGCCAAACGCTGTACAAAACAAGCTAGTGCACAACCTTCCACACCAGGTTTACCAAACTGTTTAAAAAGATGAAATGCAGTTGTAGACCCAAAAACAGAGTTCACAACAGGCACTTCTGCTCCCCCATTTTGAATAAAACTACTAACAGTGACTCTCAAAAGGAAATCAGAGAAACTTCAAGCACCAGGATGTGTGATTAGACTGACTCTGTGAGTAGCCTTTTTATCTCTTTTTTTTTCCTTTTTTACAGCAGCTCAAACATAATTTCCAATGCCATATTCAAAATTCTCTCTTTACCAGTCACACCAACGTAAACTTAATCCCACTCTCTGCACAAGTATTGAAACAGATGGTCACACCTCATTTAATTTAACACTTCTTGCTTTATCTTCCCTTCTGATGACCCTCTGTGAATCATAGCAGTTAAGCTAAATTACAGTATTTAAACTGCTTTTGTGCCATAAACAACACTCCCTTGAGCTTTCTATGACTCTGACCTTTACCAGGCACCATCATTTTAATTTATATACCTGACCACAAACTCTCATCTCATGTCTATGAAACATAATTGGTAAAGGATTACTGCCTTTGGACAGCAAATCAGAACAGTTGACACGCAGCCAGCGTGCTTTCAAAATGATGGGGCAGCAGAGTTCTATCCTCTACTGCTCCCCAGGACTGTGTGGAAACATCCAGCAGCCATAAAACAGAAATACAAAGAATTCCATTGAATTTTAAGAGTCAAATTTTTAAGGGGGAAAACAAACACCCCAGTGACTCACTTTATTGATTGCGAGACCATACTGAGACGCTGGAAATGCCTTTGAAGTGACAGGCACTCAAATCCCTGTAAGGGAATTCCACATAAATTTTCTACAGGGATAGGGAGAAAGAAGGGTTGGTTCTTGCAGTGGAGTCAGGAAAAGCCTTCTGCCCCAGAAGGAAATGTTGCCAGCTCTCCAAAATGATCAGAGAGAGATCACTCCATTAGTAAATGTTATTGCAGCATGTAGGATTGGATGACATGACCACAGATATGTTTGGGGATAAGCCATCACACTAAATCCCTGGATGGACCAGTTAGTCAGGGCAGGGCAAAGTCAAACTCCTGAGAGTTTCAGCAAGATTCCATAGATATTGCTTGCCTTCAAAACACCAGAAATTTTTCAAAGACATTTCTAAGATGTTTTCTTCCCTTTTTACTTTTGGGAAAATATCCCAAAAGCCATTTACAAAAAAGATTGCAATCCAATATTGGACCAAGCCTTCTGTGGCTTTTCACGTATCTAAAACATTTCTTCTGGAACTTTTAATGTAGAGTTCTGTACAAACTTTGATCAAATGCAAGTATCAGACATGTATAGCCAGGGGAAAAAATAGAATATAAAAACTTTTTATGTATTGATTAAAGTACAAATGTCATACAAAAGAGTTTCTTAAAATATTTCTTCCAAAATTCCTAGACAACATATTTCTACTGAAACATGTACAGTGTTTCAAAGCCTACAACAAATAATTTCCCTGTCGAGCATTCAAGTATTTCTAAAATATTAACAAGTGAAAAGAGAGCAAGACAAACACAGAGATATCATTTAAAAAACCCAATTTCCATACAGACAGAAAAAGTTACCTAAATTTTTTAGCCTCTCATGCCATAAATCTGCAGGTCTGACACAGCTCAAATTTATCTAAATTACTTTACTTTACCAGTGAAATATGTGAGATATCTCACGTATACTCAGAAATTTTCTGTCAGAGATGAATTTGGCACTCAGATTTGAAATAGTTTGTGTTGGAGCAGGTTCACTCTGTGATTTCCATGGCTGCAACAGTCTTCATTTACATTTTTACTGAATTTTGGTGCAATTCAATTTGAACTGTAGGCAAGGTCTACCATGTTGTGAAAAAAGCCAGAACTGACTCTGAAGAGAGCACACAAATTTAAATGGCACAACCTTTTTCTCCTGTCCAATGTCCTTTATTTTCAGACAAATAGGCTCATGCAGAACACCCTCCTGTGCACAAGTATTGGTAAAATACTCTTTTCACATCAGAAAACAGATTCGTGTGTGCCAGAATGCTCCAAAGGTATTGAACATGCACAGGTGGAGACAGCTGACTGAAAAAATTTTTCTATTCTCAGCAATGCCATAGCAAACTCTGCTAGGCTCCCTAAAAACTCATCTGTATATGAAGGGACATAGGTTATTCAATCAAAAAAATCAGAGGGCTAGCTCAGGGGTCCTAAATTTTTTACCTAGGAAACAGAAAGTTGACATTTCAAGCCTACCGTCAAGGTGTTCACTTACATCCCATTAGTGAGAATTAGTTATGGTCAAGGCTCTGAGAAGAGCCTAAGAGAGCTCAACAATAACAGCTGCACGCTCCCAAGTCCTATCCAGTCACACCTTAAATGCTCCTTTCCTTTCAGAATGCACAGCCATGCACAGCCTTTTCTCATCATCTGAATCCTTGCACTGGTATTCCCAAATTCTATTATTTCCCCACAAATTATATGTCTCAGCCATGGGGGAAAAAAAAAAAAAAAAGTGAGAAATGAGGCTCTATACATAAACTGTATTTATCTCTAAAAAGACAACACCCAGTGTGGTTGTTCAGGTGTTACAGCTAATGTAAACAATTATCCAGAGTCACAAAAAATTCAAAGCACAGTTATATACAGAGGTATTTGTACACATATGAGCACAACAAACAATTGACAAAGAGTTGTCAAGGTCTCTATCCAAATGTATCAAGGTATCCAGCTAATTAGCCCAGATAAACAGTCATATATAAGAACAAAAATTACTCAATGTAAATTAAGAAATCCTATTTATACAGGTGGGAAATCATGGGATGATTTTCCCAGTTGTGGCAACAAAATTGCAAGAATTATCCACAGACATATTGAAAAGTCAATTTTAAGATAATAAATCTAATAAGCACACTTTAAGTCACACTATTTTGGCATTTGTGATGCATTTGGGCTTGCTCTTTAAATCTTGTTTCTCTTGCTAGTGATTCCTCTTTGTCATCATATTGAAATAAGACAAATGTGATGGCATTTATGCACTTAAATATCTGAACCAGAACAGAATTTCATAGCCAGAAATATTGTGCTAGCCGTTGCACCTTCAAAACATCATAACTACATTGGTCTAAAATGTCTACTATTTATATCTATACACATTGCAAATGAAGTTCTCCCAACTAGCCAGAAATTGAAGTAATTGGGCAAAGAGAGCATTTTAGAAAGCAACGCCACTCAGAGCAATGCCAATCTGAAATTGACATGGTAGAGCACAACACGTGTTTACATTCTTTAAAACCCTACAAAAATTTGAATTAAAAGAAATATCACAGGCTGCAGGATTCCTCGCGCAGCACTTGCAGTCTCCTCAGAGGGTGTGCAGTACACACACACAGTCCTGCAGCACATACCACGAAGGTCAGTAGTACCATCAAGGCTTGTTCCTACAACTGCAAGTTTCTAAATTTGCCTTATAACTTAAGGTACTATTTAAAGTTTAAAAATTTCAGCTGCTCCCAATTTAAAGCAAGAAGCCAAAGGTGCACTGTCCCAGACTGTATCCCTGAGACATTCAGCCTCTGTGATTTTGAAAACCAGAGACCAACCTAAATAATTTTTCCTGAAACCTGATGCTCCCAGAAGTCCTATGATACCAATGAGAAGCTGCTAATGTCTAATTTATATTGTGAAGCACAGGTGAACAGGTGTACTTGAAAGCATAAAATGAAATATTAGTGGTAAAGTATTTCTTATTTATTACCATAAGGTTTGCCAGACTTAAACAAAGTAAAAAATTCCAGCTCTACATGAATGGTAATATTTGTCACTGCCCCTAAAGACCAGGTAACATTTAGCCAGGCTCTAGGAGTAACCTTTAAGATGCTTCTTACAAAGGTGCCACGAGAGATACAGAGTGCAAATTTTCCTTGCTAATGGGGGGATGAAGGAGAGAAAATGGAGAACAGAGCATCCAATATGTATGGTGGTTCATTGGTAGTGTATTACATGCAAAAGACTTTTTAATCTAAAGCAAGCCATACTGTAGATAAATATTTTAATTATGTCTCTTAGGTATGTTCAGGCTCTCAGAATACAATATTTAAAAAGAAGTATCACCTTCAGAAACAGAAACAATCATAAAATGATGCTTGACAAACAAGATAAAGATTCTGCTTGAAGAATTTACAGCCTAGCAAGAAACATGGGAGGCTATAGAGAAGAACCATCTGTATCTCCAAATCCGATGTGAACAGGAGGGAAGATGCATCAATCAATTTTCATACAGGGAGGAAATGTATTTGATGCTGCATTTTAGCAGTGGAACCAATAGAAAATCCAGCCATTTTTACCTGACTCCTAACTTCCCATGAAAAAATCTGCCCCTGTAGATGTAATTTTAAAGGCTAACTTTTACCTAGAGATTGCATGCTTTCCCCATGAAACATGTTGTTTGCTGACAAGGAGCTATTAATGAAAGCTATTAACTTACCCCTCAAGGCTGGCAGTGGATGTGACACAATCATGTCACAATTCACATGGTCAGCACGCCTTACTTTTGAGTAGGTCATTCTAAAGAGAATAAAAAGTTAAGCCTTTAACTCTTACCAGAAAAAACAAACAAACAAAAACCCCATGCTGACATGTCATTACTTGCCTGATAATCATTAAGCAATTTTGTGATCTTGAGGTTTCAATAGCAAGACACTTTCTCCCACCAGACATAACCTTATCAAGGAAAATTAAAAAAAAAATTTAAAAGCTGTGACAATAAGCTCCTGAAAGTCCTGGTTAGCAGAAAACAGGACAGGAATTAAGATAAAATCATGCAGAAAGCTTCTGAATCCTGTGATCACAGGACTATATGAATCATAAGTTACAACTGATGGACCAAACTCAGTTGCGTGCCAAAATTTTTTTAAAAGTCTACCTTAGGATATCTGTACTTGGTATTAATGTGTTGCATTTAAAATGTCAAAATAAAATCTGACTAATTTTGGATAAGCCAATTCACTTGCTATCTTTGCTGCCAAGGCCTGCAGATCTTTCATGAAGATAAATTTGTCCTCTAAAAGTCTATGACAGTTTTATTGACACCGAAAACTGTAGAAAGAGCATTAAAATATTCAAACCATTCCGCAAGTTCCAAAAATCACAGATGCTTTTTAAATTTTGAAACTGCACCAGAGTTCAGATATCTGGGTGAGAGGCAGAAAACAAATGAACAAGTTGGAAATACTGGGAATGAGGAAGATACAGCACAGCAAAGAGTAGCAGAACTGCTACAGGGATACAAGCTGTTATCTGTCACTTTGGTGGCATTTATGAAACCTCCAAAATCCACAAATTTTGTTTGAGAGTTAGGGCTAGAGAGGTACAAAATGTCTGAGTAATCATCATATCTTGGACATGAGCACTTGGACATTGTAGTTACCATAAATGCAGTTACAGGCTTTCCTGGAGACTTCTGAAAATCACAATCAGTCTTCCCTATTCCTTACTCTAAGGAAGCTGCTTCAGAACAACCCACAGACTTCCTTCAGCCCCAAAATCTTCTGTGTACCTCAGCTTTTCTGTGATTGATGTTGCCTGCTTCAGATTGAGAAAAATGACATCATACTTGTGTCATTTATTTGTGCTCTGTTATTGTCATAGATCATCAAATGCTTTTTATTGACTTCTGGCAGAAGAGTGTAGAAGGTTTTAGTCAAAGAAAATATTTCCAAAAAATCTTCACAAATAGATGTGGAGATCAAATATGCCATCAGAAGAACTTATACCTTACAGTAGTTCCTAAACAAGCATTTTTTCATATGGCACTGCTGTCAAACCTCATCCAGCCTACAGATACTGAAGTAGTTCAAGTACAAAAGAGTTAATGTCATAATTACTGTCCCTTTCTAAACAATGGTTTGTGATCCTAATATTTCACACATTTCTCTTGAACAGAGTCATCCACACCATTTTAAAAAATGTTTTCTGTTGAGCTCCAGTATTGTTCTTTCCAAGACCCAGCCAGGTCTTATAAAAGCTGATGCTGTTGAGAGACCTTTATCAAGCAGGCACTCCAGAAAAAGAAACCAAAAACATGCAGTGGTGCATGTGTTAGTTCCTGCTTGGAGCTACAACAGTAATCTTGCACTTAGCTCTTTCCTTGGCACTTAGTAAAAAGGCAGGTCAGTCTGAGAATTCCTTTCTGGTATCAATGGGGGGCAATTGTCAAAAAAGGCAGACCAACACATAAAAAGGAGCACCACTACAGACCAGCAAAGCAGAATCTGGGCACAAGCTATGGCAGCAGTCCTGTGCAGATCAGTCATTATTCAATGTCACACTATTTTCTACAGGCAAACGAAACACCCCAGATAATTTGAGTACACAGAACAGAGCAAAATATGAAGGAGACAGCTATATATTAATCATGAAAATATCAAACCTTGTCCCTGTTTCAAAACAAACAGGGACAATGTCCACACCCTTTCATTGTACTGGTGTCTAAAAATCTCACTGTCATCCAGATCACTTCCCAAAATCAGTTGGAAGCATGTGGGCTGTAGATGTGCAGCTTTGTGTTGCTCCTTTTGTAGAACACCCTCACATGCTGATGTGGCTGCTATGACCCAGACTGACTTGCCTGCACCAGCTCCTGCTGCAGCTGGAATGGGAACAGAGCTGTCACACACTCTGCCTGTGTTTTGCCAACTGCCTGGGTCAGTCTGTCTGATATTTCCCCATGATGTAGGCAAGATATGCAGCATCTATATCTCCTGGCAATGAGATTCTGGCAAATCCTCCACTACACAGAGACAGCCTTTGTACTTTGTGCAAATCCAACCCACCCCCTGGTGTGGGGAATTTGTTTTATACCAAGGTCAGTCATGCCTGCTCGTCTTTGTGAATGTTAATTTCTTAGGCTGCTTTCTCATGAAGGATATAGCCTTAATCCCCTCAATTTTTCTTTAAAATACAAAATTATTCTTAACCTTTCCTGGTAAGGATTGCAGATATCTTGGATCCATGAATCCCTCCTTTCTTCCATGGCCTATTTGCTGGATGCTGTCTCAATAGGTATAAAATGCACACTTGAAATACCATTAGGCTGCCTGAAGTTACAGCAAAGGACAGGTTAGTGACATGGGAATCAGCAGTTTTGGCAGGCCAGCCACACAGCTGCAAGCAGAGGGTCACTGAGCTCTCCTGCCAGCTCTAGCACCTTTTGTCTCCCCTCATGGTTAACACACCATTTCCACCTTGGGTCCTCTGGATCACATTCACTGAGAAAGCCCAGAAAAACAACATGGACTCCAACACCACATTCCAGCTAGAGAAATCCTACCCTGAAGCAGATTAAGACATAGAAGTTGGCTGAGGAGTCCAAATAGAGACTGGAAGGAGCTCAGTTTATTGCCATTGACCCTGTAAAATGTCCCTAAGCAGTGTCAGTCACTTTGTGTACCCCAAGGATCTGTCAAGGCTTCACCTTATACTCATGCATGGTTTGCACTGCAACAATATCTAATCAATTTGCCAGTCACATTTGAAAAAAAAATCAAAAAAAGACAGGCAGTCCCCTGGTTTCAGCCTCCACAGGGAATAGAAATTGTCTGAGTGCAGAAAAGAAAGCTGACAACACCATTTAGGAAATTAAGAGTTCTGAATATGTTTCTCAAACTGCTTTTAAGCATCTTCAAAAAAGTCAATATAGACTAGACAGAGAGAAAACAAAACAAAAAAAAAAGGCAAGCATAACCCTGGAGAATATAATAGAAAATAGGTGGTCAAAAAAACAGCAGGGAAGAAAACAAAAGAAGTTTTCATGAAGGAACTCTGCCCACTCAGGGGAACAATGGGGGAGAAGCCATGGACAACATACTGGGACAGGACACAGAACAGGGTAAGAGAGCACATTTATGTGGAAAGCTTTATGAAAATCAAAGTTGCCATAACTGGGGAAGCAATGAAAAGAATCCATGTAAATACAACAAAGCTTAAACGTGGTTGGTCTGAACAGTACTTGGCACACACAGAACATGATGGACTTGATGTAAAACAGCCAGTGGAGATGAAGAGTGAAATTAATCTTAACCCAACCTGAGAAGAGCCACTCTCTCAGAGGTGTGCTCCACACAGGAACAAGAGATAAATAATAGGCATGTTATTATAAGAACCATGTGATGCAGACCAGTTACTTAACAGCAATGCATAGAAACATGCAGCTTTTACAAGGCAGGCAATTGGCATGTTCTGCTCCTTTCTATAAGTTCTGCACACCATCAGTGTGAAATTTAGCATACAAGACTGCACCAGAGAAGGTAATGAAAAAGCAAACATCCTAAGTGCTATGCCCAGTCTCATCCAATGTACTAAAGAGGAAGGCATTCCTATCACTCCCTGCTTAATGCTTTCACAGCATTAAGTATTACGATGCACCTGGATATTTTAGGTTAGACCCTTAGCTGGCATAAAGAGCTGCAGCCTCACTGAAATCTGTAATTTTCAAGTATTCCCCCTTCACTTTACTTCCTTTGGAAGGAGGCAGCTGAATTTCAGTTTGCTTGTTTGGCACCTCCACCTAAACTTCATGGTCAGCTTGGCCTAGAGATATGCTTTCTTTTTCCCTTAGCATGCTATGTATCCTGTTTTACAGACAATTTACTTAATCTGCAGCTGACTCTGAACCTGGTCAGACAATTACATTAAAAATCTTCTAATTTCCCCCACATATGCACTATGTAATGACTGAATGTTATAAAACAGTAACTGCTTTAAAAGTGACAAAGCAAACAAACTGACTCACCCACCCCCTGACTTTCCTATTAATACAATTAACTGTTCGAGTCAAATTTCTTTATCTTTTTCAAAGGCTTGAAGTCATAAGGATATTCACCAATGTACTCCAGAATTGCTTAAGTTTAATGCTTAAGTTTATTATTATTATTCCCTTAAGCCAAATCAGCTCTTCCACCACATGTCCAACCCAGGCACATGCATGTCTGCTGTCATTCTTGCTGGGCAGAGGCTACAGCATGCCTTTGCATCATAGCAACCACATTATCACTTACAGTTATCAGCCAAGAGCGACACACAAAGGCACAGTGGCTTTAAAGCATCAACTGAGTGTCAACAAAGAAAAACTCCAATATTTTTATTTGCATAAGCAGCTTACGGTACCTTCTGTGAAACTAATGACTACTTAGTATCTCTTCCACCAGTTAATTTTGGACAGAGCTGGACTAATTTTTTTTTTTTCCTTAATTCGGTGGTTCATCACCCCAGTTAGAAACAAAAATGAGCCAGAGAAATGGGATAGATGAATCTTTACAGCAAGATTCCAAGTGGGTTTGTATATGCATTGTGAATGCTGAGGGCCCCAAGAATAATGAAAGGGAAAAAATAAATAGAGTATTTCACCATGAAAAACAGCAATGCATTATCAAGCAATTAGCTTAGTAATAAGTTCCCGTTTCTCACTTTGGGAAATTTCCATGAATATTGGTATATAATTATGATAAAGGTTGAAGACATACTACAGTACTCAACTGTTAACAGTCCACAAACAATTTGTCTTCTCATGACAGACAGGAGAGGGTCTAATTACACTGAACATTTCAAGGAAAGATTGAATGTTTGCCAGACAACTCTCCATTGATTGCTTTTAAAGCATAGTACTGGACTGCTGAAGGGAAAATACAGAATCTTGGCTCCAGGTAATTAAGTTTCACACTGTTCTCTTTTTAAACCCTAATGAAGCTCCCTTGAAGTCTTCATTACCAAAGGGTATTTGCAAATAAAAAGCAGAGTACCAGACAAAGGTCCTATTTCCCTCTCCTTCTATATAAATTTTTGACAATTATACATTTCTCAGGACTCAGTAATGTCTTTGAAATGAGTAATGATGGCCTGAAAAATGCAAAGGGCAAGTGATACATAACAACAAAGGGCAATATTTCCAGAAATATGGAAAAAGCTGGGACCTGAAGAGAGTCTTAAAAGAGAGAATGGAGATGTTTGACAGAGAAAAGAGCAGAAGGATAAGGAAGGCAGAGCTATATCAATATTGGGTGAAATGGCATTATCCTGAAGTTAAATTGATGAAGATAAAAAGCAAAACTTTAGGAAAATCAGCAACACAGTAGCTTAATCCAGATTTCATGTAGTAAGGAATCAGGTTGCTTACTGACACTGATGGCAGTGCTTCCTTCCAGGAAGCATCTGTTCAGATATTTAAAGTGCTCAGTGTATCTGGCAAAGCTCTCCACAACAAAGATTTCCATCCAAGGACAGTGAATCCCCTTGCTCCAGCCACAAATAAATACTGTTGAGCCAGCTGAGGTATATTGGCTACCTCAGGGAATGCCATCCCTTCTGTTGGCATTGCTGAAGATAAAGTCTTTGGTTTGCACAGGCTGGGTGGTGATATTTCAATGTGTCCTAGTGCTACCCAACAAAGCACCAAAGTGCTTTAATAAAAGCTCCCTGTGAAGTCACTGAAAAGCATATTTTGGCTTACTCTTAATTCCCAAAACAAACATACAATCATTTGCATAAATATTGTCCACAATATTACAGTTGGAGATTATGTTGACTCAGTACCTGAGTGCTGGAGGAAAGTCAAGATGTGCAGTCTGTTTCCTCTTTTATTGTCCAGTTGCCTGAATCCAAGCCAGGACCAGCTAGGAGAAAGAAATAAATGTTTTTTTGTGATTTCATTTTCATCTATTTTGTATGTCAATATGTGCTTTCACTATATTAATCCATATCCTTCCCTGTGTCTAAAATCTACATTAAAAACAGGAGATAATCTCTATCCCTTCCTTATGGACTGACAAAAGAATTTGGCATATGAAGCACCTCAGCGCCATTTGTTAGATGATCTGTGCCTACATGAAAGGTTTTCCTGGAGTTTACAAGTTTGCACAATGCATTTTGGAGGAGCAGTTATCACACTATAATCAGATCAGATGGATTGCAAATAGCACACACAAAACACATCCTAAGCATTTCTAAAAGGATTAAGACAACAGCCACTAGTCACCATTGGCAATTATCGAGATGGCCTTTTTGGAACACTAAGCATTTGAAGAGGTGACAATGCTTCCAAGTCCATAAAATTTTCCATTTCCCAAAACAGAAAGTGTTGCTTATAAAGTATATATATATATAACATACAGCGACCTCTGTGCTTTTCTTTTGGATGAACTAAAAACCATTCTCACTCAAGTGATTTATTCAGTGATTTATTCAGTTTTTGGAAGCACATCTGAATTTTACAGAGCTATATATTATACATTTCCTGAAGTTCCACATACTATTTAGATATAGAAAAGAATGATATTAGTGATTTCCTTTGTAAAGCTTGTGGCGATGGTTTCTATATCTTGCTGCTCTTGTTAAGACTCTCTAAAGCCAGGATTTATCTTTCTAATTTCAGGATTACTTTTATTTAGTTGAGGCTGTAGCTGTCATTAATC
This sequence comes from Melozone crissalis, assembly GCF_028551555.1. Classification (NCBI taxonomy): domain Eukaryota; kingdom Metazoa; phylum Chordata; class Aves; order Passeriformes; family Passerellidae; genus Melozone; species Melozone crissalis. Next base: position 44,760,495 of record NW_026535784.1, on the reverse strand, counting down.
AGTAGCTGCAAGAGATGTTCATTTACAAGAAAGGATATTTTGGAACAGGTAGAGACTAGTATAATCTCTTGCTTTTAAAAGTACCTATTAAAATACAGTCAGAATGTTGCATTAAACAGCATAAATGCTAAAACTGCATGAGAGACATCTTAGCTGAAATGTGATAACAGAAGTGCAGTAAATCCAAACAATTAACAATGGCATACACATTAAAAATGTTTCTCCAAAAGTATCAAACATGAGCAAATACCCTATCAATGTAGGCAAGGAGCTTGCACATAGATCCTGCAGTTCAGGTGTATTTGTAACAGCTCATATAAATTATGAATTATCCCAGAACTAGCCCCTGCATCCAAACCCGTTATTACTTACACCACTTCATTTAGCAGAGGAAATTGAGTTCTGTTTAGAGCTGCCTAACCACCAGTGATAAGCCAAGGTACCCATTCCAGATCTTTGACACTACAGACAGGGGAGAAGAAACTGATCTTCTGATTGTAGCCTAAGGAACAAAATGTTTCATAGTTCCCTGCTAAGATGAACAAGAATCCGTCACCGATCCAGGAACAAACAAGTAATTTTGGATCAGCTGGAAACTACATGTTTCAAAGGTTTCAGTTGGAGAAAAATACTTTTAGTTTTACGTTTTTATTCACTTATGACCAGCTCCAAGATAATGCTACAGAGTAATTTCCTAATAATGCTGATCACCTGTGCCACAGGGCATCACAATTGCTTCTACATTCAATTGGTCTCTTTGTCCTCAGTCTCTTACAACAAAGACACAAGCCAGTGCTACTGACAACTAAAGAAAAATCCTCTCTAGCAGCAGAGGCCTTTTCATTCCTGCACTTACAAGTCCCAAGTCTTAATACCCTTCCTCACATTGCAGTCTAAATGCAGGCTGTTATGACCTTAGGGGATTCAGGTGTGAAAATGAACTAGCTTCACATGCATTCTGGTGGGGCACATCAACAAGATTATACAAGCTGATAGGAGACATGTTACCCTCATAATCACACTTCCCAGTGGATGCATCTATGCCAAAACTCATTGCAGCAGGGACAGTGACAAGCAAATGTTCAGTCCTAGGAAGAGAGTGGAAAAAGCTGTTTTGTCATGCTGTTGGTAGATGGTTTGTGCATTTCCTCAGGAGAGTACTTTCATGGCTTGTATATATTTTTAGCCCAGGAGTGATGGGACTGGCTTTCAATTTTCCATTCCATTCTCTTCCATTAAGGTCTAACGCCCACATCCTCACTGGAGCAACTGCTTTCCAGTAATTTGTGACATCTGTCCTGTGGTCATGCCCTCATCCATGAGGTCATACACTCCTCAGGTGTAGCAGTGTGTGCAGCATAGTTTTGGGGATTTTGCCCTTTCTTTTAGTTTTTTCTAAATTAGACATATACAGACTTGCATATGCTGTGTTAGGAAAAACAAGTTAAGCCACACACTTTTTTACTCAGCACAGAAGTTGCTTTGGTTTGTACTGGTTGGTCCTTGTGGGAGTTCAATCCACAGTCTTAAACCATGTCCAAGAAAGTCTTTATCATGCTTCATATCTTGCTGGAGTGACTGGACACAGGAGCCACCTGCAGGTCTCTGATCAAACTCTTTCTTTTTTTGTAGTAAAGGGATGTATTGCCTCTGGTGTTATGTTGCCACAGGAAAATATGGAGGAGAAACAGGCAAGAGAGAACTGGAACAAGGAACGATTATTATCTTCCTACTAACTTCAGCGTTTGGCTATGCTCAGCAAATATAAACTAGCCAAATTCTCCAGAACAGATCCTTATTTTTTAAGACATTTGTGCAGGACTTGATCCTAACACACTTCATTACAAAACAAGGACAAAATCCAACCTTTTCCTAAGGGTTTATTATCAACACAAAAAACACGGTGAGATTTAAAAACAAAGGCAAGCAAAGCTGACCCATTTTTGTATGTTAAAATAAAGCACCAGCACCCTCTATCAGGATATTTCAAACACTGGCAACAGAACAGTGATTTATCCTGGAGAGAAAATATGCCTTCAGTAGATATTTAGTATGTACCGCAATCTTCGTAAGTCTGCTTTAATTAAAAGTTCTATTTCTGTTTTAAAATTGACATGAACTACTACCATCCAGAGCTCTGCTTTGCACAGATATTTTTCAGAGCTGTAGAGCAAATTGTTATGCAGTATCACTCAGATAAAGGCCTGCAATAAGGAAAGTGATAATGAAGACAGCAGCTGTTACTAAATTACAAAAACAAGACAGATTTGTTGGCAAACACTAACAATCTGGGAAACTTTTTTGCAAGTTCAACACTTCTGCAAACAGTCCCTTTTTGGGTTCCCTCAATGGAGTGCGACGGCACCACAAAAACGGCTTCACAGGAGGCTTATGACCTTTCTAACATTTCTGCTCCTCACACAGGGAAGGTAATTACATTCACCTTGACCCCTTTTTCATGGGAAGAACTATAGCATACAGAAGAGGTTCAGAAATGACACCTGGATGTTCAACACCCACACTTTCCTGGTAGGCTCCAGAGAATCAACAGCAGGACATATTTTCCTATGATCCTCACCAAAATCCTCAGCCACTAGAGAAAAAAATCTTCTTCAGTACAGTGTTTCACCATTCCTTGTGCCTAAAAAATCCAATAAGATCAGCTTCCAGTAACTACGTAATTATGCCAGGTGTCAAGAGGAAATCTCAAGGATGAAGGTTTCACAGCCATTTTTCCAGCTTGTGGCAACTAGGCTAATGCCACTGGCATTTTTAAAGCATCAGCAACCTAAACAACTGGACACATTGATGAGTTTTCCAGCACCCTCTGGTTATGTGTACCTTATCCTGCACAATGGCTCTACATAGTCAAGGAGTTCCCACCAGAAAATTATCAGCTCATGTTTTTCGCAATGCACTAAATGAAAGGCATAATGTAGTACAACCACTCATCCATGAGGATTAGCAAACCCTTCAGGCATCTATGTGTGTACAGGTGTAGCACATAGATTTTGAAAATCATTTCATTTGCTTCTTCTTCTCCCCTCAGGTATCCCCAGTAGGCAGCCAAGTACATCCTTCTCTCCTCAAAGGAGCCTCAAGGGCAGCATATTTTTCATTTACTTTTATCATCATGAAATTTCTCAAGATTCTGATAGGTGTTCAAGTTCAAGAAACCTTGATGAAAAAAAATTGCAGTTGCATCTTCAGTAAAGTACCAGACGCAAAATTACCAGGGCTATTGAAAGGGAGAGTGCTGCAGTGTGCTTTGAGTAAAGAGGCCAAAAAATGCTCACCCCAAAAGATTTTACTACTGTTGTATCTAGTCTTAGTTGAGACTCAGTGAAAAAACAACACAAAGGAGTGATGGAGAACTTTGTCAAGTGTGTTTTCAAATATGCAGATTAATTTAGGATGCAAATGCCGTGAAAATGCATTCTGCACTGAAGCATGCAAACTGGGGTTTTGTCCCACACTTCCTTGAAATTTCCTGCCCACAAGAGAGGAAAAATTTTGTGTGTCCACATAGAACAGGGTTTTAATTGGGAAAAGTAGTCAGCCACTTTGGAGAAGAATTACCAATGAATTTTGGAACAAAAATTTTAATCCATTTTCAGTTATAAAGATGTTTCATAGGGGAGGCTGCTCTAACAGCTGTCATAATTGCCTATGAGTGTTCTTTGCCTTTTTGCAGTAGTTTAGAAAGCTTTGATATGCAAAATAGCACTACATGGAAAGAATTTGCTTTGCCTCAGTTTCTTTGTGGTTACTTCCCAAATGGATGTTACCACCCCATGCCTCCTGTCAAAGGTAGCTCAGCCCTCTCTCATCAAGGGAACTCAAATCTTCCATGGCATGCTAAGCAGTACAGAAACAGTTTCTGCAAACCATGGTAACATTTATCTCTCAAAATCTGTAGCCTCTGTGACTGTTTGCCAAAGCAACTCAGGTTTTCTAATGCTAGTGCATACAGTGAGCCTCAAAAGCAAAGGAAGTACATGGTGCTGTAGTAACTGCACCACTCTGAGGGCCAACCACATATCTTAGAACAACTGCTTTATTGGTAGGACTTCATTTATTCTCCTGCATAAAACCACAGAAAAAAAGAAAAGGAAAAGAGTAAACCAGGACAGGTCACAGATTCAACTAACTTCAACTATCAACTTCTTCATCGACGAAGAAGGTATGTTCCCTACTGGTTTCTTCAGAGAGATTGCAAAGAGCAGATACTGAAATGCAGAAAAGAGACTTTGCAGATTACAGTGTACAGCCTCGTTACCCATCTCTATCATAACCAAAAAGGGGTCTGTTACTGAGGAAGTTGTTCTGTTCTATATTGGATGGTATATCAAGTGGCACTTCTTCAACAGGAAAGCAGTTTTTCATTAAAAACAACTTTAGAAACAGTAGTTTTGTAATGAAAAAGAGAGACATGCAGAGCATATAAGGACAGATAATGATTAAACACAGCAAGTATAAAAAACATGGAAAATAAAATAAAGAAACTTTGTCACCTCTTCTCAGGGTGGTAATACAACTAAATTGACCAGAGAAATATGGATCAGTCAAAATTGACATAATGTGTAATTTTTTCAAATGCTGTCTTAAATGCATTTTTTTCAAATATACATCAACTTCAAACCAATCATACTCAATAAAAATATGATTATTGAGGATCTGAAAACATGGAAATGATCTCTGCCTATGCTAAAATTTTTGATATAAGACACACACTCATTTTCTTTCATGTCAACTTCATTTAGCAGTTTGTTCCTTTACAAATGAAGTCAGACAAGTCAAAATCTGTATTGCATACACTGCAAACTTCTCCATCAGATCTGTTTTAATCAATACAGAGCCCACACAGTCTGGACCCAAACAGCTTCAATGGAAGGATTGTTTTCTGCTGAGGATATAACACAACTTGCCCAGCCATGTAACTGCCAGATGAACTTCGAATGTTTTGGGAAGGTAAGTTTTTTTTACAATTAGCCACAAAGAACCAGTGTCTGCCATCACAGATATTCATTCAGTTCAAACAAATTTAAGACCTGTGCAGTCCCATTAGAAGAATAGTAGAGAAGGACACTAGGATCTGATCCTTTAAACATGGACAACATACAGAGATCAGATTAAATAAATGCATGTTTTTCTAAATGCCTTACCCAAATAAAACACAATGGAGTTAAGCAGCTGGAGCAACCTGTCTGAAGAGTAAAGATGAAAAATTCTGGTCCTGGTACTGCTAAAGACACTGTGTAAGTTGAGATTTGCTCCATGAACATTTAGAATTCAGTTTCCCCAAAAGCTACATTAGCTGTGATGAGATATTCAGTACTGTCTTCACAAGGGACACATACACATTTGGATATCAGGGCCCCCAAAACTGTAACCTGACCTGACTCTTGTGATCATGTGACACTCAGTCAATTTCAGTGGAACTTTTGACTAGGATCTTCCCAAATAAATTCTAGAGCTGCAATGAATACAGATAAAATTAGCGAAAGCTTGCTAAGTGCTTAGAGTTTCTGGGATGACAAGTGCTATATAAATACAAACGATTACTGCTACATAATATCCATCCTGAGAGAACAGAGTGACATTCCTGGAGCTGTTCTGGGAGCTGAGGTGAATAGACTTTTCATAATTTACCATAAGATATTCATTTATCTTTGAAGAACGGCAACAAGAAAATGCAATGCTGAGGGGGGGAAAGGAAATAAAAGTACACTGTATTTTTCTGTGAACTGGAGAAAACTGTTAGAAACCAAACTAGTCCCAACCAAATCAGCCAGCAACTGGAAGTGGCAACTGAACAGCAGGATTTGATGAAGTAACCAGTGCTGCTAATATGGTAGTAGGCAGAAATAGCATTTATAAAAAGAATTTAGGATAGTTATACAAATGTTCTTTAGAACATGCTGCTCCTCACCTTCAGCTTCCAGTTCCAACCCTACAATTCTTCACCTCCCCAGGCACAGTCCCCCAGCCAAGACAGCAAGATGACCCTGTGCCTGAGGGGCAGAGACCCTATTTCTCAAGGTATCTGATTTGTGAGAGGAAACTGGTTTTGTCTAGCACTTAGTAGAATTAAACTTCACAAACCCTAATCTTGGCAGATCTCTGACCAGCTAACAAGTTGCTTTGCCATTTTTGTGAGAAGCAGTTTCCTGGCTGTAACTCAAAGCAGTGCTATCCTCCCAAAACACTTTTCCCCTCACTGCAAGCGCTGAAATCAGCTGTGCTACCCATCTACCTGGTAACAGAGCCCTTGTCTTTCTGTGTGAGTGTTTGGCAGGAGCAGGATTTATTTACTTACCTCAAAGATCTCCCAGAAGTCTGTAAGAGCCCTCCTCTGGAGACAGCAGGTGAAAGACTCATTTCTCACTCTTGAATGGTCTTTGTGATTAACCAGCTTAGGTGTTCAGCCAGAGAAAAGTGATTTTTCAGGCATTTCTAGCTGAAACAGAGCAAAGGAGATGCTGCCAGGGCCCCACGTGGGCAGCACTGCTGCCCCACCACCACTAACATTTTCCATTGCCCGTGGGCAGCTTCTCTGGAGTTTGATGTTCGCGCCCATGTCAAAGTCCTGCTCCAACTCCCCAAACACACACACAAAAATGCAGCTCCCAGCATCAACCCACTTGGAAATAAGCCTTGATCCTATACATAATGGCAGTGACCAGGCCTGTCTCTATAGGCTGTGGGCTGCATTTTGAGATGCCAGCAGAGCTGCCACCCTCTGGGACAAGGCACACAGCCGTGCTGCAGTGGCAGCGGAGCGGGGAGCCAAGTGTTGCCAGCTGCAGCAATGCTACAGCCACAGCCCCAGAGGACACTTGCTGCACATCAACTCTGCCTTCAGAAAATCCTGAAAAACCTCCTTCTGTCAAACAGCTTTCCCAGTGTAAAAAGGATGACATTCATCCTCTGGTATCCCAGTGGTATTAACCACAGGAAAAAAACACTCACTGAAGTAAATGAATGTCCAGAAAAGTAAACTGATCTCCCAAAGTACTGTCCAAGACACCCAAACACTGCTGTAGCCCAAGGCCAGGATTTTAAACCTTTAGAAAGTCCAGAGGGGTTATGAAGACCAGTTGTGGATGCTGAACTCATTATAAAATCTATTCATATGCTGCAGTAACAAGTTTCACAGATGCTGAAAGACACACTGCTTCAAATATTCTGGTTTGAGAGAGCAAGCAGCTGTGCTACCAGGTAGCAGAGTTTATTCTCACTGTGTGAAAAGTGTGCACAAAACTGCTCTGAAAAGCAGAGGGATTACTTTTCCCTCCTCCAGCACCCAACAGTGTCAGTGTAAGGCTAAATCCTGAGGCTTTTCACTGAACGTTAATTCTGTCAGAGTGCCTGACAATCGTAAGGGAATGCTGGCTCCCATGGTAATGGGCATAATAGAGTGATGGGATTCTTGCTTTAGGAAAAGGGGCAGGAAGTTGTCATTTCTCTCCAAGCTCCTTTTAAGACACCATTTTCCATCTGGGATCATTTTCATCAGCTTGTCTTTTCCCTCCGTTTTCCCATTAGAAAGAACCGGGAACAAACAAGAAATTTGTTTAATCGTCTTCTGTGAGATAGCTGAATTCTAATGCTGTTTGATTACAGCTAGTCACAAAAATGTCAAGTGCATTTCCATTTAGAGTGCTTGCTTAAACAGCCGTGCAAATGGGGACCACCCGAAAATCAGCATACATCACAAGAGATTTGAGCTCCCTTATGGTGTATACTTGTTTCAATCCACTCTCTTGCTCTTTAAAATTATGCATTTTCACAGCACATCATTTCCTTAAATGAGGATGATACATCATTGCTGCAGATTGACTCATGAGGCCCATTAATAAAGGCCAGGGTTTTCCAGCAGCTTTTCTCATTGGGAAGGTGTTATCTTACCATCTAAATTTATAATGAATATGATGCTCTTAGCCTATGCCCAGCCCACAGTTCCAGCTCCCCTTGTCAGTTTGGTTGGAGGTTTTTATTGCACAGGCACTGGTATTATGTTAGAGAATAAATAATGTATTGTTCCTTTCCCTAAGTAAGTAGCTATTCATTTCAAATGCACCAAAAATGCTTAAAGTGAAATGGTTACCCTTGTCATATGGGATTCACCTCTTATAAAACATCTCTGCCCAGAGCTGCCCAAAACATTACCCTATTATACAGTTTCTAGTATTATGCTGCTGCATGGTGCACTATCAGTACAAGACAAGAAATACTAATATCCAGAAAGCCTTTGATTTTATTTTCCCACATTCTTTTCCTTTCCAAAATAAGTAAGGCTGATCAGAAAATTGGATGGAAGACTACAATAATATATGTGAAAAAGACACCTAAAATCTCTTTTTGATCAAATGCTGACTAGATAAAAAAATGCTTTAGATTATAATTTTTTCCATTTAAAAAAAATCTTTTTATGTTTTATGATGTCATGTTTAAAAATCTAGGGATTGTAGCATTTTTTAGACAAACAAAATATTTTGGATGCAGCCTGGAAGAATATTGTGTTAGAGATCAATTATCTGATTGGGACTGAGAATTTCAGAAGTCTCTATAGGGATCAAAAAATCATACAGACATTCTCTGAGTACTGGACACCTGATTCCTTGATTGTTTAAATTGAAATATTAAATGTTAAGCATACTTACTTGAACTGTTCAGGCTCCCAAAACAAAGGATTTTGCAAAGGACACAAAATTATTAGCTTTCATCATCTCCTCCAACTATTAGTTTGTGGTTTTTTTCAGTTTGTGTCTATGTAATAATTTTCATAATAAATTATCCCTGCTTTTGAGCCTAGAAAAGCTTTCTACAAAAAGCTTCACTAAATTTTGGGAATGTAGAGTTGTATGACAATTGTATTTTACTCTCAGTCAGCTGAAAGCTGTTGTAGGAATGGTATTTCACATGATGGTACTTCCTCTTCTGGTCAAAATTAGGAAGTGCATGGATATTTTCCCCATCCTTTCAAGTTTAAATTTTGAATCCTCAAACAATTCAACAGGCTTGAGCTGTGTTCATGCAAACTGATTTTTGTTAGTACAGGAGGTATGTATCAAGTATTGGACCTACACAGCACCTCTTCCCATACAGAATAGGAAGCGAGGAATTCACTGGCCTAATATAAAACTGGAGAGATATTGGGAAACATCACTTCCCTATTCATTTGATTCAGTAGGGAGGGCTGCATCTCAAACCTAATCTGGACAGGCTTAGGCTGATGCATTTTTAGCAGTTTTAGCTGGTTTAAATACAGCTTCTCTATCACTGAGAGGCAATAAATAGGGACTGGGTAGAGTTGTTGTTTTAGCAGCACTATTTGTTGCTAGTTTTTTTCTTAAAGAAAATTCTAAAAGAACAAAGGAATAACAGCCAATTATACTAAAAGACTCCTTACAGAAGTAACAAAGCAATATACCCTCTTTTATGCATTGGATCCACTGAATTAATTAAAACAGATAATTCGGAGTCAGATTGCCAAGATATTTTGAAAAAGCCCAAAAGCTTAAGATTTACCTAGTTAATTGGACACATTCTAGGTCTAGATAAGATTCTCTAGCCTTACTCTCACAATTCCCTGTACTCTGCTAAAGTTTCAGATCTAGCCTTGTCTGATGAAGTTCAAATTAATAACAGTGTCTTGAAGACACGAGAGGTTTGGCCAACTTTGCAAAAGGCCAGTGTAATAACTGGAAGGTACTAGGTCAGTCAGACCTGTTATCCATGTTACTGTGTACACCTGCAGGCTACATTGGACCCAGGAGAGGAGTAACCACATAATTAGGTAGACTGACATTTTACTGCAGGTTGAAGTAATTAGGGGACTGGCAAAACAGGAGAATGACTCTCTAAAGCTTACACTGTTTCATATATTGCCCAGGGTTTAAAATTAATAGTGTAAAGGAGAGAACTTGATTCCCCTTTGATGCAGGCACGATTACCAGATACAGACAGGCCCAACACGTAACATTTCAATCCAGCTTTGAGATATTTTAAAGGTGTAACAGCCAGAGCTGGTGTCCTGGTTTGAACTTGCATACAAATGAGATTCAAAAATGTTCACAACCAACAAAAAAAGACTGAATATATAACATAGTGTACATAGGCATTATGGCAGCTTCCAGTGTATCACCTGAGCTGTAAAACATACCTGGTAACAGCCACATGTTGCTTCAAAAGTCAATCCACATGCTTTGTTCATGCAGAAAAAGGAAAACATGACCAAAAGCCAATTTTGTCTCTTATCATTATGCCTCCTAGCTTTTCTCCATAATGTTTTATAACCATGCATCAACCACAAGTGGTGAGCATATTTCCCATCTGCTGGGGCTAAATGTGCTGTGATCAGTACCAGCAAGAAGAGACAGAGAGACACTGAAACTGTGCCCAACTAGATTAAAATCTGGAAAGCTGTTTTATCCAAGGGATGTATTGATTGCGAGGATATCGGCAACATTTCATGCTGCAGTCCCACAGTCATGAGCTGAGCCATGACACATTGGCTCCAAACCTGAATCTTGTCTCTTTAATCAAATATCCAGTAGTAAAAAAAAAAAAAAGGAGATGCAATAAAATGGAGTAAAACAGACTCTAGAAAAGACAATTAATTGTTTGCTAGGTACTGCCATCCATAGGAATGGTGTGTGCTAAACAGCATTCCACATACCTTCACATAAAACCCCTCTTGTGGAATTCAGATAAAATGCAACTGCCCAAAAATACAGTATATTGTGACAAAGCCCTTCTCTTTGTTAGAAAGTACAGATAACATCCCTTCTCATGGTTAAATTACTGTCAAGAATTGATCAAACTCAGCATGGAAGGACAGATGTGGAGTTTTTGTTCTCTTAGAGGATTTCTTTGCTTCATTTTCCTTTAAACTCCTTCAGGATAAGCTACTATCCTGTTCTCATAACCAAACTGAGTCAGACAGTATCACAGACTCTTCAAATGGGCAGCTCATTTCCTGGAACTTTTTGTGCTTTTGGCTGTGGAAAGAGCCTGAAATCCCACCTTCATACGAAGGACACCTGCGTGGAAGGAGAAAGCAAGAGCAAGACCCCCTGTCAGGTGATTGGTTACCCTCGATTTTTAATGCAAAGAGCTGTAATAAGAGCCATCTGTCTTGCACAATGCCTCCCCACACTGAACACTTTTACCAGGGCCCCCAAACCACAACCAACTGAGACTTATCCTGAGGCAGTTTGTAGATGAAAAGAAAAGACTTGGATTAAAGAGGCATTTCCCAGGGATGCCTGCTGAATGGTTTTAGGAAGACAGCCAAGGCACTGAAGCCATTACTCACCAAAAACTCAACCCAGCTGAAAAATTTTTAAAAAAACCAAAGCTTACTGGCCAAGATATGTACATTCCTCTTCTACATCAGTCATCCCCTCATTACACTCACACCACCATAATCTCCTGTAACAGGAGGAGTCCCTCCGTGGCAGTGTGCATAAGGCAATCATGCTTTTGATGTACACATCTGTCATAGCAAAATTTCACCATTCCTGAGATTCCACACTTAAAAAAACAATAACTACAAAGAATAAGAACAGTGTCTTGCTTTCTTATAATATGTCTTTAAAGTATCCTTACATGAAGAGGTCATTCATAAATCTGGTCAGTGCTATGTGTTTTCTTCTAAAGAAAATACAGGGTCTTAAAATGGTTTAGATCAGATGCAGATAAGCAAAGTAGATTTTTCAATTCAGCTAAATGATCCAAATTTACTCAGGATCATTTAGGTAGTAGCTCAGGATTCCACCCATTAATTTTATAAAGTTCATTAAGTTCCTGTTAGATAATCAAAAGTATCACACAGATTTGATAGCAAACAAAAGAAAAGGAAGGTGCATTGTAGCAAGATTGGGGTCAGCCTCTTTTCCCAGGTAATTAACAACACAACAAACAGACATAATCTAAAGCTGCACCAGGAGGAAGTTCAAGTTGGACATCAGGAAGAATTTTTTTCACTGAAAGGGTAGTTAAGCACTGCTGCAGTTAAAGGCCCAGGGAGGTGGTGGAGTTACCATCTCTGGAAGTGTTTAAGGAAGAGCTGGACTTGGCACTTAGTGCCATGCTTTAGTTGGCACGGTAGTGTTCACTCAAATGTTGGACTTGATGACCTTTGAGGCCTTGTCCAACCTTGATGACTATATGTTTCTGTTTTTCTGTGATTAATACAGGACATGAGCAATGCCAGGTTACCCTTTGGTTGTAAATGAAGCAAGTTTACATACTCACATGGGACACGATGTTTAAATCACATGTTGTAGTGTGCTGCATCTCGCCATCCACAACAAGTGAGATAGGACTGAGGTGGTATTTCTAGGCAGCTCCTTGGCAGACATGTTTGTGGACCAGCCTTCTGTGGTCAGCAGCAGCTTGGATGAAACTTCAGAACCCTCCCCACACTACCACTGGAATGGTATTTGTGTACTCATACTGCAAGGATTGCCTGCCACTCATCTCTTTGTGCTTGGATGTGTGTACCAACCTCCTGAGCCACTTGTGAGCAAAGTGCACTTAGAGGCAGCACAGGCTGGAGCCTGGCAATGGCCCCACAAGTGAGAATGCAGCTGCACATTTTTTCCTGAAGTGGAAAACTTGTTTCCTGTTGTTTCCAGAGCAGTGAGTATGCCTCCAAAAGCAGTGAAGGAGCTACAGCTTTCTGCAGCTGGTGCTGTTGCTAGTTATCATCTGTAATAACAAAGATGTCAAGGTTTAGGCTCGTGCTGTGACAGCACAAATGACTGGTGGCAGGGAGTCATGAACAAAGAGAAGGGAAATGCCAAGAGAGGGCAAATTTCAGGGGGGTGGTGGTAATGGCTTTGATAAAGATAAGGAAGAGAATGATAAAGATGATGACTGTATGTGAGCCACTGCATCTTAAGAGGTCAGAAGACTGCCATGCTCATGTGCCTACAGATTCCTGGCAAGGAGGCAAACCTATGATTGGGGTTGGCTGGGGGTGGCTGGCCCATCCTCTGGTGCTAAGGAACAAGAAACCATGGTAGAGTAAAAAGATGGGATGCAGCGGGATGATTAGAGCAGAGGATCAGTGAAATGGTGGCCATCCATGGCAGTCTTTATGTAGGACAGTGTGTTTCTTATTCAGATCACACACTGTCAGTAAGAGCATTTATTCAGAGTAGCCAAGTGAAGCCATGCCAAGGGTGCCCTGCTGCCATTCCTGCAGGAGACACACTCAAAGCACAGGCATGAAGAGCAATCTGTGCAAGTCTGGCCAGGAGACCTCCCAGGCTGGTAAATGACAGAGGATTGCTATTTTTATCTGAGATACAGTTCAGTATTTCAGCCCCTAATGCTAAAGCTGAGACTCAGCAGTTGAGGGTATCTTGAGGCTGAATTTGGGGGAAAAAAGCAGCAAGGGAATGATAAATATCTCGATGTACTTTATGACATGAATTCAGTTCGAGACAAAAATTGATCGGTTGAAAATTTTTCAACATTTCAAAAGATGACACAATCATGTCCGTGTCCAATGTATGGTTTCCTCTTTGGCTGTTTGTCCAGAAGGGACCACTCAACCAAATCACAAATAATCTGAGCCCCCATAGAAGATTTCCTTATATGACTGCCCAGTAATTTTCTGCATTATGGGCATCTTCTTCAGCATTGGTTGTAATGTGGGATTTGCTCAATCTTGTGCTGTTTAACTACTCAGTTTCCAGGGCCAGTTCTGTTAAGATCCACTGCCTAACCCACATTTACTCTACAAAGTTGTAGACCTGTTGTTATTGCATTAAAATGCAGGTAAGATGTCAAGGCAAGTGTTGGTGGCCTACGAGTAACTAAAGAGAAAGCTACCATCGTGAAAAAATATAAAACCCTGAGGAAAAAGAGAACAATTCAGAAGACAGAAGCCCAACACATGGGTGGATCAGCCAGTACATTTCCCATGCTGTCATTTTATTAATCGGAGCTGTGGATCAGAATCTATTATGCTTACTTGCTGTGGGAATTCATATGGAACAAAAATGTCACCTTCACTCCATGTTTTACAACTCAGTTACCTGTTACATAGGGGAAAAGAATTCCCAGCCACTGCTATACTTTGGGAAGTTTGTAAATAGTAATACAGATCTATCCCTTTATGACACCTAAGTATCCCCAGGAACTGAAACAAAAGTGACACACAGAGACCTGGGGGAAAAATTGTAACTGATTGCAAATTCTTGCAATTGCCAGAGAAGAGCAGATCACTGACATTTGGCTTCAGGGTATTCTGTGATTTTCACAAAATATTATTGAACCACTTTTTATCAAATTCATGTGTCGGTGATACCATAAACTCAAGCAAATATAAATATAGCATGACCTTTTACTTCCAGGGCATAAATGAGAGTGATTAAGTTTTGACATTGTCTGCCTTTAAGTCACAGATAATTATATAATATATTTGTATGAAAACTAGTCCATAAATGTTTAAATATAACACTTTAACCAAGTTTCAGGAATGAAAAATTGGATAGACATGTAATGATATATAATGCGGGAGCATAAAAATTGAAGCCTTCCACTTACCTAGTAAAATTTTTCATTTTTATATTTATGTTCTCATATATAATTTTATGATACATATGATTCACTTTGGTACTAAGTTTTTTTTCTTTTAAAGTATACCTATATACAGAGGATATCAATATCCACAAGTATAGCAAATCTCGACTCGTAGATATAAAAGACACTGATTTTCTTCCACACTTCATACAAAAGCAAAGGGAGAAGTTTAGGTCACAAGATCTCAAACTCTTGCACCTCACAGAGGTCAAGATCACGAGGGCACAGTGGTCTTCATTCAGTAGTAGCCTTAGAGCTCCAGTTAGGCTGGAAAACTGGTCTACTAGCCCAGCTCTGACCTGTAGCCACTTGAGCATAAATTAATTATACTTCACAGAAGGCATTTGGGCAAGATTCATCTCAGCCAAATTTTGACACTTAGAGAGGCACATCTGAGGCATGATTTGTCTCATTCAAGGATAATCTGTCCTGTGACTACCTGACTGGAAGTGCCTGTTTCTGCCCATTGACCACAAAGGCAATTAACTAGAGGGAGGATGTTTGTTATTTAGACATATAAAGGTATTTGAGGCATAGTGCACCTTGAGCCTTCACCTAAAAACCAAGGACAGAGAATGCCTTGTTTATGCAGTCACTATCTCACCCTTTTCATAGACTGTGCCACTCACTGCAAGTGAGTGGTGCTACCTCTCAATCACACTGGCTCACCTGGTAATTTTCAGCTTATTATGAATTTTTTCTGGTAAATAGAACACCAATAATTTTCCCAATGAAAATGCTTTTATATCTGTCAATCATAGCATCACTCTATCTCCTGTTCAATCTTCCCTTCCATTTAAATTTTGATTTCATATTTACCTATGCAGATGAAGTTTCCTTACAAAACACATCTCAGCTTTGGGCTGATGTGTTCTGAAGTGTTGTTATCCCACAGACATTTGGAATCTGAGTTTCTTTTTCCTGCTGAAAGATATTGCTAATACTTACTATTTACAGGTGGGCTTCCAGCAGCAGAAGTGTATGAGCATAATGCAGTAGGGACAAAACCGCATTACAAGCAAATCAATCCGCTTCAAAATAGAAACAAAAAATCATTTGTGATGTCAAATAGTATTTCTAAGTTTAATTGTAAAATGGCAAGTAAATATTTTTACAGTTAATTAATCTAAGAGAAAAAAAGGAAGATTGATTTTAAAAAGTTGGATTTTGCAGGGAGATGTCCTATTACCCTCTGTAATTACATTAGTGTGAAACATGTGAAACGGTTACTCATATTTTCTACTCTGAGCTTAACGGCATTGTTTTGGGCATAACATACACTTTACTGAGGAAATCAAAGTGAAAAGAGATATCTTCTTCCTATTCTAATGAGAAATAGAAAATTCACTATGACAAATGTCTTCCTTGAAGAAGTTTAACAGCTAGGGATAAGACAGAAGCGTAGAGCACAGCACTCTAAAATAATACAAAGCTCCTTCTAAAACACTAGTGGTTCTAGCTGTTAAAATTTTTAATTTGAAATTTTTTAAAGTCCTTAAAAAAAAAAGACTTTGTTATTTCATCATTCATGAGAACCTCAGCACAAAAACTCATTATTTTGAGGAGCAGGAACTAATAAATTTCAGTAGACTTTGGATTAGGTAATAAAATAAGGAACACCAAAACAGTGGAAAAGGAAAGCTATTAATGATATTTTCAACTATGAAATACAGTTGCCAAAAACATTCTGGAAAGGCCTATTATCTGAGAACATTTGATATTATTAAAAGATTGAGCTTATTTAGGAAAAGTTTATAAAATGTGGTTAGGCTTTGATACCTGAACTAAGAGCAACTTCCTAACTTTTTCAGAGGTCATACAACCATACAAATTGTACTATATAAAAAATTTATGTTGAATGTACTACTGATTATGATGATTTTTGTCTTACCTCAAATGGATCTCAAAGCACTGTGTACAACACAAATAATTTGCTATCCCTATTTAGATGTTCACAACAAAAATCTGTCCAGATATTGCACCAAACCATTTCTCCAACTGGTATGACCAGCCTCTTCAAAACAGCTCAGACTTGGATCCAAGATTATCAGTTAATTTCTCTCTCTGCCTTATAACAAAGCAAACATTGCCCATAAGACCTTATGAGTGTGAAAATTTTGAATTTTATCTCTGATTTTGCAAAACAGACCAGCATAACATTGCTTAATACAAACATTACATTTTTTCTAATGTCCTACTAAAAATTTATTTTGGAAAGGGAAGTATTTTTGACAGATATTAAGGATGTGAATTTGGCTTCAAATTTGAGACATGATAACATTACTGAGTTAATCTTCCATTCCCATGAAAAAGAAGTAATCCTGCAATTCTAGAAATTGTGAAGTTCTTCAGAAAAAAACTTAAGAGGCAAATTACCTTCATACAGTTGTGTCCTGGTTTCAACTGGATAGAGTTAATTTTATTCCTAGTACCTGGTACAGTGTTGTGGTTTAGGTTTAGCATGAGCATAATGATGATGACAGAAATATTTTAGCTGTTGCTTTAGTAGTGTTTACTCTAAATCAAGGATTTTTCATTTTCTCTTGCTCTGGTAGTGAGGAGGTGCACAGGGAGCTGGGAGAGAGCACAGCAGGACAGTACATCCAAACTGTCCAAAGGGATATTCCATATCACAGGAAACCATGCTCAATATGTCAGCTGTGGGGAGCTGGCTGGGAGCTGCTGATCATTGCTCAGGGACAGGCTGGGCATCATTCAGAGTGTGGTAATTGCACTGTGCATCACTTATTTTTCTTGTGTTTTATTCATCTCTCTTTTACATTATCATTGCTTTATTTTAATTATTTTAATTTATTTTACATTATTATTGCTTTATTTTAAACTGTTCTTACCTCAACCCATGGGTTTTACCTTTCTCTAATTCTCCTCCCCAGAGAAGGGGAAGGGAGGCAGGAGGGAGGCTGAATGGTAGTGTGTGTCTGGTACTCAGTTGCCAGCTAGGGTTAAACCACAAGTTGTTTACATGCAGGCTATGCACACGTACCTGTATTTTTTCTTGAGATATGACAATTTCATGAAATGGGATTAGTATTTTTTTCTAATTAGACAGACACATCAATAACTCCAGGCAGGCACCATCGCATCTACAGATTTTCACTAGGTTTTTTTGCAATTCAGGGAAGTTTTTAAATAACAGCGGTGCCTAATTCAGCAAAATTTGTTTTAGACATTCACTGGCAAGGAAGTCTCTTAACCAAATGAGACTGTTTTGCCTGGGGAACAGGGATCTCATAATCTTGAATTCTTTGAAACTGAGTTTCCTTTTCTTTCAGACCATCATGGAAAGCAAAGTATAAAATGTTGAGCTGAGAGCATGATGTAACAATAGGAAAAATTATTGTGTGTAAAACATGGCAAAAACATTCTTGCAATTTTTGTTCAGCTACCTGTACATGGTAGGGTTGATGATATGCCTTATCAAAGAGAATTGTTCTTTCATACTTTTCAGAATACTTTTTTCTAAGCTCTGGTGTTCAAGAGGGCTCTCTGATGACAGCTCAGTTGAAGCCCTTTAAGCCCTCAGTCCCACAGTCATGTTAAGAATCCTTTCACATATTCACTCCCCCAAAAGATTATGCCTAGTTTCAGAAACTCCAAAGAAAAATATATTTTAAGTCCTTACAAGTTGCATAATGCTTTTTGAAATTTGTTGCTCCTTCTTTCCAACTTTCCCAGTCCTATCATTCAGCTCTTATTTCCAAGAAATGTGCCCACACTTTATTTCTAGTGATTGAGGTTTAAGTTCACTTAAGGTAGTCAACTTTTTGCTACAATTATTCCTGTAAAAAACAAATACTTTGGTAACATGTCATGTCCAGTTACACAAAAGTTACAAAACACTGGAAAAAAAATCTGACACATATCTATGTCTGAAATTCGTAATCTTTTCATGCTATGAATTTGAAGATCAAGAATACTGCCTGTTTTAATAAATTCATAAATTTACTTTAGGTCAGGAAACACAATTTTTTGAATTTAAAATATTTTGGCATTTAGATCAGAGATGCTTGCTAGAAGGAGCTGTATGTCTTTTTATGACTATTTTTATCTTCAGTGGCTTCAATGAACAATGACTGGGGAAAAGACACAGGAGAGGGAATAAAAGGAAACACATGGGAGAGTCTCTGCTGGGATGACACCAGTACAGACTTGCAGTAGGTAATTGAGTTTAGGCACACTTGCATGGTTTGCTTAGCTGAGCAGAACAAACAATCAGATAAGGTGGCTGCAGCATATTCACAAGCTTTCATTGGAACAAGAAAAAAACTGCTGGTTCCACTGAGTGTGCTGAACACTGACCCCAAGACATGGAACAAACAGAAAGTATGATTTATTACAGCATTTATATTACAGAGAATAGTATATCACGGAGCAGCAGTGGGAAAATGCTTTTTGATCATCTTGTAGTTCATCTTTTTTCTCTCTTCCATCATTGGAAAAGAAATAAAACAGTGTCATTGACCTACAAGTTTCAGGTTTCCAGTAGCACAACAGAAGCTGTAAGACATGCTCCTGTCTGCTCTTTCTGTTTGTGTGCATACCCAAATTGAGCAGGTTTTCACATACACTAGGCTAAAGCAGTAAAAAAAGAAAAGAGAGAGCCCAGTGCCTGGCAGGCAATTGGTCCAAAGAGATCGCATACACTTTTACTGGATATGCTGGATATGCTGATATAATAGCCCAGAAAGATAAATGATATATGCATAAAATCCTGTGATGTCTGTTTCTCAGAAAGTACATAAACACTTTTTTTTTTAACTGGCATGTGAATATCAGGTATCCAAAGGCAACTTAATATAATTTCTAAAAGCAGAAGAGGTGTAACACAGGGCTACAACTTGAGTTATTCCACCAAGTTTTGTGTCCTCTCTGATAAACAATTGCATTCAAGACGCATGTGTATATCTACACCATGGATTTTTTCACTCATGGGCCTTTCAAAGTTTTAGGATTTCTACACTTGCTGCAGAAGAGCTCAGCAGTTCTGGAAGCAATATTTTTGCTTTGACAGATCATAAATCTATTTCTTCTCAGTACTGATGACAAGATCCACCCATAGCCTTTAGTGCCAACATGAAACATTAGCCAATGAGAGATCCTGCATATTAGGCTAAAATATAACACCAAGACACTGTATCTGCAACAAAATTATTTCCTTATTAAAATCATCTGGTTTTAGAGTTTGTATGATAGATACCAAGCCCTTCTGAAATATCCGTGATACATGTGTCGTATTCAGTGTAACCACAGGCTAGCAGGTATTCCTAAAATCCTCCCCTGTTCCTGTCTTTTCAACTGTACCCAGCAATTGTACTTTCATCGTCACCTTTCAAACATTCCTTCCACAGTCAGAGTATTTTTGTGCAACAAAACTGATATTGTTTCTCATGACTAAAGAAATACAGAATCTAACTAATTCACATAATATGAATCATCCACTATGAATTTTCCTTTTATCTTCAAGTACTAGAGCATCCCAATATAAATCCCTCAGGAATGCAGGGGAACAGAGCTATCTTTAGCTAAAGTCTGCCCTTGACAAACAAAATTTTGTTCAGGCTTGAGTTATGCTCCAAAATCATCTACAAGTGACATTTATTTTAAGTGGTTTGTCTAAGATGGAAGGCCAGATAATGACTGTTAAACATATTCTGGAAAGTATTTCTGACCTTCACAAAAAGTTATTTATGGATGAATAGTTTTAAAAGTTGCTAATAGGAAATTAAGGCCTAAAGAAAATCCAAATGCACTCTCTCGTAAATATCAAGTTTTCCTTCAGTCTGCATGACATGGTGTAAAAAAGTAAGTATAAAAGTTTTATTTTATCCATCCTAGTCCTGCCTCCTGTTTCCTCACCTTGACACAAATGTTGTCATGCCATGCCATTAAAAAGACGCTGATTATAGAAGGAACCACAGGGTTTCTTAGAAAAACACTTACACATCATGTTTGTGAAAGAGTCAGACACTACATGCTCCCACATGCACATATTTACCTACATATATATATATATATACACACACACACATATAGACACATACATATATATTACCAGTAGATTTTGCAGACATAAAATAACTGCTGAGCTTCACAGGTCCAATTAAATCAATGCATGCACTCTGCACTACCATAGCTCAGGAAGCTTTCCAAAGAAAATGCCAATCCAGGTCAGATGTGACTGTTCAGTCTGTCCTGCCTGCATTACCTGCCAGACACAAGACTTTTGACAAACTCTACTGTCAAAATTACCTTCTTTTTCAGCCCATTTGACCTTAGCACTGACCACTATGAGCTGCTCTTTTTTGTCCAGTTTAGCAATTAATGTCTTTGCCATCACAGTCCCTGCACCCAACTCCATTTCAACATGCATTTCCCAATTCATGCTTCAACATTCATCCCAATTCCCACACACAATTCCTACCTTTTTTTTTCTTTTATCACTTAATAAATGTTTGATGAGCAACACAAGGACTTTCCAAAGCATTCATACACCTGACTTTACAGGAAAAGACAGTACAGAATCAAGTCTATATGTGGAATTAATGCTGAGCACGCTGAAATACCTAAAGCTGGTATTCTGAACATTTCCTTTGGAACCTCTGATTTTTTATGCATAAAAAAGTCACATATGCCATTAGGGAAAATCCAAAAAGCAGGGGGGTTTTGCCTCATAGAGTACTGGTTTTGCTTCTCTTTCGCCAGTAACTTTAATTCTGGTCAATAAAAGCATATTCTGGAAAATTCTCTCATTCTCTCACACACAGGCACATGAGTATCACCTTTCACTGTTCTGTTTATGGGGGACAGGTGCTGCTTATGTTATATCCAGCAATACCATCAAAGGTTTTGTGCCAGGTACCACACATGTGGATATCTGATACTCCTGTGGGAAGCAGTTGTACATTTCTCACTACCTGAGCTGACTTGAGAATCTCTGCAAAGCACTGCTAGGTGGGCAGGAATTCTTATTTGTCAAGGATAAGGACAGATCTGAACAGCTTTACTACAGGGAAGGCTTTTAGGAACTCACATGGCAGCTGGTGGCATTTCTAGCACATATCTAAGGCTGAGATTTCCTTTCTAGGAAAAAATGCTTCACTGCAGTTACTATCATTATGTTCTGACAAAAAGCTACAATAAATTTTCTTTTCAAGTTCTTATTTGGTGTGACATTGTTGACTACAGCTTAATTATATATGAAAATAAAGTAGTGGCCATCACCTTTCTATGATGATGTTGCTCTGAGTTAATGATGAAAAGGGACATGGAGAGGCTGTGGGACATGTCAGTGCTAATGAAGATTTATTCAGAAGTGACATTTGATCAAATCTTCTCGGTGAAGTCTTAGGTTTCATTAGTTAAAGATGTAAAGCAGTCTGTCTGATTAAAGGGAGAAAAAGCAGTGGGGAGCTCACATAAATTACTACAGCTCAATTAGGTGCAGACAGTTTAGTGAGTGTTTATTACAAGTAGAAAGGAAGATTTTCCAATTAGATTAAAAGGTTTTGAAAACAACTCTTACAGTGCACAGTGATTTAGACCCATTGCTGGAATACTACATTGTGAGAAGCTGCATTGATTAAAAGTAAGCTGGTAAGTTATCTGCATTGCTTCATTGTTTATCAATGGATCCCCTGCTGCCTAGGTACAATTTACCCCACAAGATCAATGTCTGGACTTGGCTAATTTCTCCTGGCTGAAGATTTATACGGATGTAAAGGGCATCTACATCATGTCTGAAAATACTGAGGAGATTTATTTGGGATGATCATCAAGGAAGTGAGCTTGTATCAATCACCAGAAGTGTACCCTGGCCATGCTGTGCCCTTCAGGCTGGCGTCTCTGCTGCAAAGCTGGATTTAAAGACAAGACATTTTAATCAGAAAGGAACTTCATTCCAGTGAGGTTCTCCAGACTCATTGTGAAAACTGAAAAGGCATTAAAACAAGAGTGGAAGTATACAGTGCTCAGACAGCGGTCAGCCAATGTTTCTGACAAATGATTGAAGGCAGTCGGTGTACAGTGCAAGGCTGTGATTCAGAAATCCCAACGTCCAGCAGTGCAGAATGTGACTTCCAGCAGTGCTGAGATAGCTGGAGGCCAGGTCTGCTTTGCCAAGGGATTTTTGGATATGAGCTGTGAAAGGTAGGGGGTCATTGTCCGTGCTCTGAATGACTCATTGATTCCCATGTGGAATGGCATGGGGAAGGCGGGGAGAAAAGGAGCAAAGGAAAAGAAAATTAATGATATTTAAATTCTTTATACTCCTACTGTGCCCTTCAGATCACGCGAAGGCCTGCAGCTGCTTCTAATCCCTGTCTCCCAGAATTGTCTATTGTGAAGAGTGGAGGCACTGAGACCCACAAATGAAGAAATAAATAAAATAATTCTACTTTTACAAGTTTAATTCAATAATGACAGTGTTCCACATAGAAAACTTTCCTCTACTTTGTTTGTAAATAGGACTCAAAAGAATCCAAAAGTTAAAATATCAAACTCTCATATCTTTCTTTCTTTCCCCTGCACACTTGCAAATGCAGCATTTCTCCTCTGTTAATACTGTCCTGCAAAGTTTAAATTTAAATCAATGCCATCGGAGATGCTGACACTGCCAGGAAAGCAGAACTGAGCCCCTCCTTTTGGCTTTAACAATAAGCCATTTGGGATTCAGGAAAACGCATAGGAGTGGTGGTGAGGAGGAAGGAACTATGGCATAGTGAGTTCCACAGAAAATGAAAATCTGGTATGCAGGGGCCATTTTCCTTCATTGCACTAACATGTCACATGTTCTCCAAATACACAGAAAAGTTCATTCTCCCCCTAAAAACTTCCTCATATTTACAGGTAGGACAGGCACACATTTTTTTAAACACAGAGGTGTGAGCACAGACTGTCACACAAATGGCCCACAACAAAATACTCCTTTTTAAAATAATGGTTCAATGAAGGAGGCTGCAACAGTGAGGTACTTACTCACCTAAATAATCCAAAGGTTTTGTGCTCACTGCATACTTCTAAATTACACATTTGAGCCCTAAGAATTCTAGTTCTTAACTCATAATGAGCAAAGTTCACATAGTCTGTATTAAAAGAGCTTTGTCCTGTCCAGTTAAGCCACAAAGCTTTTTTGGGGATTCTTCCCCACGTTTCAGCAGATGGCACTGCCCTCACCACAACTACACTTCACCAAAACAACCAGCAAATCAGCGAACATTTTTCACAAAAAAAGAGCACATTCAAATCTCTCCAAGCACCCCAGATATTACCACTTACTTTGCCATATTAAATAACTGCTCATGAATAAAACACTGTTATTCTTTATAAAGTAAATATTACTTTGCTGTTGGTTAGCAAAACTGAGCTTTTGGTTCATTTTCTTTATAATTGGAAGGGCTTGCCATTTAAGGAAACAATTAACATTTTTTACAAGAAACAAGATTGGGAATGACACCTTCAATTACACTAAATACATTTAATTATGATTTATTGGCACATAGCAACCTCTTGTAACATTGCAGGCCAACATGCATTTTCGCTTAATTAAACTCATTATAACAACACTTTACTACATACAGGGGAAAAACCCAAAACAAACAAACAAAAAAAGCCCATATTTCATAATTAACTGTTCAAAATTAAGGTCATAGGGTAATTATGCAGCAGATTTCCTAGTATTAAACTGCTGCTGTTACTTATGGGAAAAATATCTGGCAAATATGTAGATATCAGAAAAGGACTCGGGCTTTTGGTCTTAGCTATGGAATTGAAACACTCTTGAAATTTAGTCATCTCTTGGGACAAAGGCAACAGCATCCTGAACTGCTCTGATAGTTTATTGACTTTTCACTAGAACAATTTCCTGGGTCATCTTAACTTTTCCCTTCAAAAAAAAAAAAAAAAAGGAAAAAAGTCCCTTTTTATTAGAGGCTAAATACACATCAATGGTAGCAATTTCATTTGCCTCACAATTGGTGACAGTGCATTTTACGACTTTTTTTTTTAATTCAGTGGTAAAGAAGGTTAAATATAGTAGAGAAGGATTTGAATTATTAATCCTCAATATACCTAGGTCCTTCTAAAATTATATCTTAGCAATTTCAAAGTAAAATAAAATCTCTGAGCCCAATTTTTTTCTGAAATTTAGTGTGACACAGTATTTTTTGTTTTAAATTTTCCAGCCTTAGGGTTTGACGTAATTCACACAAAGAATTTAATAGGGATATGGTCAAAATCATGTGTGAAACTCATGTGCTCAGATCCTCTTCTTTCTAATAGGATTTACTTAGGCAGCTCCTGGGTGGAGATTAAAACTTCACCCTGCACACAAACCCTTTCCATTCTCCTGTTAATCACGAGGTCAGAGCTGAACTGCAGCCTGTCAGGGCTCCTAATGGATATGGTTTACACATCACATCGTGGCTGGGTGCTTGCTCAGCAGCAGCCTGTGCTATCTGGAGGCCAAAGATAAGTGCTCAGGGATTACCTTTAAAACAATCCACGCAGTTCTTTTGTCACTAAGAGCAGAAAGTTGGGAAAAATGGAGCTGTAATCCTTGCTTTTGTGGACTGACCAATTTTTAGAAATTGAAGATTCAGGAAAAAGCCCTTGAAAATCAGTATCAAAGCTCAGGCAAAGTGGTGTGGTTCTTACAAGGTCAGCAGTTCAGTTCAACTCCCTCCCCTCTCCCTCAAATAACCTTTTTGGCTATTTTAGTCCTGTTTGGACTATGAGAGTTTGTTTGCCTAAATGAAGAAAGAAGTCCATTACAAACCTTCAGTCCTTAATGTTGCCATCATGTAGAATCATGAAATCAAAGCATCATTAAGGTTGGAAAAGACCTCTAAGATGATATAGTTCAATGATTAATGCAGCACTGCCAAGTTCACCACTAAACCATCCATAAGAACCACATCTACACATCTTTTAAATACATCCAGTGATGGTGAATCCACCACTTCCCTGGACAGCCTGTTGCAACGCTTGGTCAGCCAAATTATTATTTTACCTTGCAATTTATTCCAAAGTATTAGCAAATATTAGATGCATTAGATTATTGTTTTTCATTTTAAAACTTTGGAAAAAAAAAGCAGCAAGAAAAAAAATAATGCTGTGTTAAGTCCAGATGAAGGAAATACAGAACAAAAATTTTTCTCTTCTTTTGGATTACCTGAAAAATCCTTGAAGCACATTCATTCTAGGAACCCAGCTGTGTTCTTGAAACACCAAAGAGGATGTGAGAAGACCATAAACAAAAAAACTCAATAAAAAACTCCAAACAAGAAAAGGCTGCCACAGAGGAATTAAAAGGATATCATCCAGCACATAGTATTTAGGACACCACCATAGAGTGAGAAACTCCTCAGGAACTTTTAATTATGTAACAACTTATACTTGCTTATAAACTTAACCAAAAAGAGCTACATCTGCTGAGACAACAACCATCACACCTGGGCTTCAACCCAGAACTCACAGATTTTAAGTTCAAAGCTCTGCCTGCAGCATGCTTTGTATACGCTCTCTTTCATATGTACAACTCTGGCTTGCACATATTTACCCTGCAGACTTAAAATTGCAGGGAGAAGGCACAGAGGGACCATGTACCAGTTCTACAAAGAAAATCTAACCTTGATTTACCATCTTGAAAGGCTGCAAGGTCTCCTGAATGCTCTGTGTTATTTCTTATGCAGGAAGAGCTCTCCAGGTTAAGGAGTGAACACCAGTCCACCCTAAATGTCACCTCTAAACTGGGAAGTGGGGAACAGGTTTGGGGAACACTGGGGTGCAAGTCTGTCATGGACCAGAGCTCACTGATTCTTACAGGTTTTATGGTTGCATCTGCCATGCAAGCATGAAAATGGCTGTTCACAGGCTGTTCTCTCCCCTGCCACCACTATATATACACCATCAGTACCGACATTGGGGTTTCTATAACTTCTGCCACAAAAGACAAATGTGCAGGCAAATGAGCAACTGCAAACATAATAGTTATTTTTTTACCTGATCTTTTGCAATGTGTGTATGAAAATTGCACAGGCTGTTCTCTCTCCTGCCACCACTGCACATACACCATCAGCACTGACATTGGAGTTTTATAACTTTAGCCACAAAAGACAAATGTGCAAGCAAATGAGCAATTGCAAATATTATATATAATTGTTATATATATACTTTTTTTTTTTTTACCTGATCTTTCGCAATGTGTGTCCTGAACTGCTCCATTCTCAATTTTCAAACCTAATCACAACAGCAAGAACAAAGATTGTCAATGACAGGACACACCAACAGCTTCTTTCTGAGTATTGTCAGTCAAGATGCATTTCAGGAAATAAAAAAGGCAGAAACCTCTCAGATATTTAAATTTTACAATGTTACTAATTCTGGATGGCAGTTAATTATTCTAATATTTTATATAATTATACCAGCTCTCATTAAAATAAAAGGGATGATTACACCAGCCCCTTAAGTCTTAGCATAGATTTTGTTGTCTTTTTGGGCAATCTAAAAACAGAGGCCTTCAGGTACATCGAGGGCAGATGAAGCCCACTGAGGGTCTGCACCAGTTGTGGGTTTTTACAATTTTGTAAATTTGGTCCATTTGCAGATTGGGGGTTAATCTTCCAATTACACCTTCAGGTACTAAAGTAATTTACCCCAAGTTTGCTCCTCCTCAACTCACTTTTATTTACATTTCTTGGGGCCTGAGACAGTGTCCTTGATTCCCAGCCTGTAGAAGAATTATTTTGTCAGTCTAAAATGAGAAAGCAGTAGCTAACACTCTATATGGAGTTAGAGTTATACACTAAAGAATTGCAGGACTACAAATATATGGAAAATATTAAAGCTAAAATCCTAAAGCATCAATTTTATGATAAAATATCTTCTCGTCCAGCTCACAACCAGAATCTATCATTTACATCTTTGGAAGTTATTGTACCAAGAAATTTGTGTGCTGCTTTTTGTTTTGTTGGGGTTTTTTGTGGTGCTTAATATAACAAGTCTTTACAATCAAGTCAGGCATGCCCAGAACTTCAAAGGAACATTCCAGATTAGCAAAGCAGGACAAACCCAAAATGAGTTATTCCAGACCAATGCCTGATTAGAATACTTTTCACCTGAGAGAAGTGCTGTCCTGGATGTTATTTAGTTACCTTATAAATACATTATAAATTACCTGCACTTATCTTCATAAAGATTTTTTTTCTGTTAACAGAAGATCAATGGTTTTCATCAGTGTTCTGATTTCAACAATGCTTCAAAACCTGTTTTGATGGCTGCAGAGCTTTTTTCCCCATTTGAGTGTGCTGTTTAAATAAAGGGACTTCACAAATAATTTTGTGCTATGATTGTTGAGAAGGATTTTTTAGTAGGAAGAGTCATAGTAGCTAAACACTGACCTTAGTAGGTTGCAATAAAAAGATGCTAACACTGACAACTGTGAATTTAAGACACTTTATTGCTGAAAAATGCAATGGTAAAATGCATAATTCTTTTTAATTGGTAGTTAGCTTTCAGTGTCTTACTAAAACCTGCAGCTTTCATCTATTCAGCACACACAGAAAATAGGTTTTACATCTGCTCTCAAAATCAGTAGTCAAAATTAACAAAAAATTTTATCCATTTTCCAAATCTCTTATTTATTTAAGGTTTCTTTTTTTTTTTAGGTCTATCCTATATCAAATATCAGAATGAAAAGTTATGGAACAACATTTAAGAACTTACCATCTGTCCTGTGGGTGCCCCATTTCAGAAGACTCATGGTTAGGTAGTTAGGCTTTTTCCATGGTTAGTTTGTTAAGCCTTTTTATTCTTCTTTTCAGCTGTTCATCCAAATGTCTCAAGCACTTCTAAGGAGTGGTACCAGTGACAATAAAAATGGAGAAAAGCTACTCAAGCTCCATTGCTTTAAGCTATATTGTGTAAGTCAACTCTTCAGCATATTCCATGAAAAATATTCTCCCTTACTTTTACGGCATGTGGGATATTGTTTTCAGTGTAAATAACTAGTATGATAAGAGTCAGAGATATAGGTATTATAGCTTTAGCAGTCTGAAAAGTCTCTTATTCCAGCAATCCCATTTTGAGACTTTTCCAATACTGGAAATGGATGAGATAAAAAAAATCCCAAAAGATAACGCCTGGATTTCCAAATTATTGTGGTTTATTTCATTTTTTAATTATTTAAATTCCAATATTTGAACTGCCAGTATCCTGAGGATTGCATAAACACAACCCATCTAAAGCCTGATGCGTTTTTTTTCTTGGTACAGTATCACAATGATCACAATGCCATATTTTAAGTTTAGTATTTGGAAAACACAAGGAAAACTCTGATGAAAGTAAAGTGCAGAGCAATAACATGCGATTATTTGGCATTCCACAATAGCACAGGCTGTGTCATTATCCACCAACAAAATGAGAAATTTTTT
This sequence comes from Melozone crissalis, assembly GCF_028551555.1. NCBI lineage: Eukaryota > Metazoa > Chordata > Aves > Passeriformes > Passerellidae > Melozone > Melozone crissalis. The sequence goes on along the minus strand of NW_026535784.1, from coordinate 44,731,444 downwards.
ACTTTTTGAGCACGTTACTCTCTTTATGAAACACTGTGAAAAAATGAGTATTGGTAAGTAATGACTCCACTATTCTCCCCTTTGTCCAGTTTTACTCAGTTTGCCCAGTTTAGAAGGATGATGCCTACACATCTCTTTGGAAAGATCCTTCCCTTCACCAGGACTGTATTTGCCACCAGGGATGAACGTGTTTTTAACAGCAAGGAAGTCTTTGCCTATGGCCAAGGAGTGGTAATTGCAGGTCACACCTTCCAACGACAGTGCTTTAGACCCCTGGTTCCCACAACAGCAGCAGCTCCTTCAGTTGACTGGGGGCTCTCCCTGGAGGTGTGGGGCAACCAAACTTACAGGAGATGCCATTGTTCAGCAGAGTAAAATCTGCTTATGAGTGTGGTTATCAACACCATTCCAACGAAAGGTGAGCAGCTGAATAAATTCCAGTACCACAGGCCAGACATGGAAACCCCGTACCTCATTCTGCTGCATTCATTCCCTGGAGCTCTGCAAGGCCAGGTTGGATGGAGCTCTGGGCAAACTGATCTAGTGAATTGCATCCCTGCCCATGGCTGGGAGGTTGAAACAAATGGTGGTTAAGGTCATTTCCAACACAGAAAGTTCTGTGATTCAGCTCTCCAAGATGTGAATCCCTCACAAGGGCTCTAGGGATGCTGGGGACCAGCCCCAGAAGAAAGGGACAAAGAAAGTATTTCCTCTGCTTAGATGCTCTGCAGATTTCAACATGGAAAGAAAAATACAAGTTTTCCCTTCTTGTTTCTATGTCTATGACAGACTTTTCAGCTCTGTTGGGTCAGTCTGGCTGTAAATTTAGCCCCCATATTGAAGAGAGAGAGCAAATGCTTCCACATTGTGCAGAATTATAAAGCTACACAATTTCTTGGTCACACAGAAAGGAATCAAAAGAAAAACCTAATGCTTGTAATTTTGTTTGTATTGTGAGAATAGAGGAGTATGGCACCCTACAAGGAAGACCAGATGTCTGCTAGGAATGAAAAAGTTTAGAACAGAGAAAAATTCTTGCAAGAAGAGTCTTTCTTTTTTAGGAAACTATAAGAAAAGCTATTTTGAGCAGCTGAGAAGATCACCAAGAAAGGAATTTATCCCCTGGAAGGAGTTTTCAGCTTGCCTCTGTCAGTAATATACTAATGCCGGATTGAATTCTGCATGAAAAAAGAAAATTATTCACTAAATATAATTAAAACTGAATTGGAGAAATTATTTCAAATCCCCTCTAGCTCATTAAAAAGAAAATTCTTTTACTGTCAGGTTGTATCCAAGAGATTTATCCAGCTACTCTAGGTAATTAGTGAACTGTATCAGGATCTTTATGTATTAGGTTTCATTGTGCATCTTTCTTTGCAATTACTAGCCATCCCAAAATTATCAGAATATATCTGGTGGACCACAAAACAGAGATGCTGACTTGAACATGTGTGTAGGCAAGAGTTTTGAGAAGACCTACTACTGCTGAAGCAATTTTGAGAATTCAGAGAAATTAATAACAAAATTTTTATTGTGGTTTAAAATGTTAAAGGGTAATTGGTTGTCCCAAATGAGTGTGCTTGAGATCACTCAAAAAATGACCAGCAAGGCTATGAGCAAAAATCAGATTTCATATTAAACTACAAAGCACAACAGATTCATTGGCAATATTCCCTCTACTTACAAGGGGCAACTAAGGCACAACAGGGAAAGCAAGAAACAACAACTCCAAACAAAATCCAGCCAATCAAACCAGAAATTAACAGAAACTACCTGGGAGCACGTGTGTGTCTGTGTGTAAAGACAGTATAAACAAGAGTGAAAAGGAACGTGGCCTGAAGCTTAACAACACTTAACAGTACTTTAACTTAACTTGTACCTCATTTATAGCTTAACCTTAACAATATAACAGAGAAATAACACTTAACAGGTTATAAATACCACTTAAACAGGTATAGCAAACCTGAGGGTTTGCTGGCTCTGAGAGGCATTTCCCTCAAAGGTCTCATGCCTGCTGTGGTCCAGGACAGCCCAAAGGGCCCCATCATGGATCACTGTTGATGGGGCTGCAAGAGAGTGGGCTTCAGTCATAGCAATATTTGATCCTGGCCATGGTTTGAGTGGGCACTTTATTTACAAGTGTGAGAATAGGAATGTTGTGCCATTCAGGCCAAAGAAATGTTTACCAAGGCTAGTCATGAGAAAAACAGAAGACTGTTAGAAGTTTCTAACCATCTGAGAACTGATTCAGTAAATCACTCTTTTTTGATAAGCTCAGAAAGAGCTGAGCCCAGGTGGTATGTTCGAGGATGAGGCCTAACAAGCATTTTCTCAGATCACACTGCAGCCTGGAAAGGAGTTAAGGGGGAATGCACCACCACATTTGTCCATTTGCATGTTTTCACAACCTTTATATTCAAAATCTTCACCTTTATATTCAGTTCATCAAAGGATGAGCTCTTGGTCATCCTTTCCATTTCACATCCCATTTACATCCTTCAACAAACCTCAAGTGCTCACTGTCTTTCCCTGTGATTCCTCAACATGCAGAGTGGCATGTTTGGTGCCAGGAAAATAAGTCGCACCAGTCTGAGGTTCAGCTGACAGGCCAATGATGCTGAATGCATCCCATAGCCACTGAAATTTTCAAACGTTAGATGAAAAATTACAGGAACAATTCAAATCTTCTCTTCCTTAAAATGCAATGTGGATTTTTACCAATAATAAAGACAGGATGGCATAATCATGCTACCTTTAAAAAAAGCAAAAAGTGTGTAAATTGGTAGAGAAATATTTCTAATCAATATGGGTGGAGAGGAGACATAACCAGTATCAATGAATCCAAACCTATTAGAGAAAGAAAAATAGAAAACTTTCCCACAGGATCCTAACAGAACAAAAGTCTAAAACAGTTCAAGAAATTTAGCAGTAGGCTGCATAACAGGTAGTTCCAAGAGAAACATTTGTTTGTGAAGCAAATATTAAAGTCAACATGGAAAAAGCCTGTCTTCCCTATTTTATTTATATATAACTTTTCAGTTCCTCCAACATGCATCTGCAGAAAGAAAATATCTATCTCAAACTAAACAGATGTTTTTACCCATCTATGCAAGAAGTATAATTTTCTTAGGTAAAAGCCAAGAATTCTAGTTTGAAAACAATTCTAAAATGTATTTAAATATCATCCATTCTGTGTGCAGATGTGAATATACAGAGGTGGGGAACTGTGAGTATATTACTTGTTTCTGCACCATACAGAATAAAGGCATTCACTGCCTAGTCAGACAACTGAAATCAGAGTGGCTATATTTCTATTTTTGGACAGCATGCTAGCAAATACAATCATTTATTTTGAAATTCTAGTTTCTAGCAATATAGTAGTACTCATCATCAGCATAGAGAGGATCATGACAGATTGCCTCATTTTTTTGTAAAAATACTCTTCCTCTGAGTGGCATCAGGATTCTGTATATTAACATTAAACATTCTCTTGAGGCTGGCATCATTGAGTAATGAGCTGTCAATATACAAATGTAAAAGTACCACACTCTAGATACAGTAGATGTATCAGGATGTAGCACACACAATAGAAAACTCTACAATGATCTTGATTTTATCATTCTTTGACAAACTGCTGTGCAGAAGGGAGCACCTATATCCATTGCTCACACATTTCCAATGCTTCTGTAAGGAGAAATGTTAAATATTGCTTACTGTTGTTGTTATTACTGTACTGTGCTGCTCTAGATTTTAAATAGCCAATTTTTTAAAATAGTGCTGGAAAATGCAGAAGCTTTTTATTTCTGAAATTCAGATACCATTTATTTATGTACCTAAATAAGTATTCAGGACCCTATCACATAGACCCTCTCTGAAGACCCTGAACCCTAGAGGTTATGCTTCAGGCATGAGTTAGTGGATATAGGAGTGAATGATAAGAATGATGGTTTTCTCAAAGGAAAAGTAAAAACAAAGAGGCAGATAAAACAGTACTTTACTACAAACACTGTAACCCACCTTCCAGAAAGATGCTGCCTCGTGGTGATTTTCTCCCTGAGAAGGGGATGCAAATTATAATCTGCCAGCAAAATTCTGGGGAATAGTGAAAAATGCTGTGTGATCCTTTCCTACACAACAGAGGAAAACCCACGGCTTTTACAGCATCCCTAAAGTCCCCACAGTCCTCCTATATTCAGATTTTCCTATGAAATTACCTCAGACCTGAGTACACCAATGTGCTGCCTTGCTGTCTCTGTAGAGTTTCTCAGCTTTTTTCCTACCATGGCTGTGTCTCTCTAAGTGCATTGCTGTAACAGAAAGTGGGAATATGTGATCCAGCTACAAACGGCTTCAGTAAATCACCCTAAAATTTTACAGTTGGGAAGGGAAAGAGGGAGAAGAAAAGGAGAGAGCTTCCACTAAAAATGCTTTAGGAGAATACTCAAAATGGTAAATGTTTCTGAAGGAAACATGAGAAAACTTGAAGAAACTGAGAAGAAGATTTGTGTAGTCATTTCAGGATTGTGCAGGAGCACAAAGGATCTGGATAATATGAAGTAGCAGAGTAGGTCCTAAGTATCTTCCTACCTCCTTAAGGAGTTTTCTTCCTAAGGGATTAAAGGCCATAAGCTCCAAACATGCATGTTTTCCTCTTATCTTGAAGTAGCCAAGACAATAACAGCCTGGCCCAGAGGTCACACACAACACTAAAACATTAAATACAGGGGTTTCTTTATTTGCTGTGAAGTGGAAATTCCTGCACTGTTAAGGAGAAACAATGAACCTTTACAGCACACTAGGAACAATGCCTGGTCTCTCTGACAATTGAGTGCTCGGCCCCATTAAAGGGGTTATCAATCAGGAAAGATGCCAGTTACAGAGTTTCTTGTGATACAAACACCTTTTCAATAGAAAGTTGACTAAGAGCAGCAACTCATTTTACATAGGTCACTGACCAAGCTTTAGATAGCAATGAATTTTAGTCACCACCAACCTGAGACAGACACAATCCAGTGACCTGGAGGCAAAAAGGCCTGGATTACATTGCCAGTCCTCTGACCCACCCTGTCCCTTGAATATCTAGTTCCATTCCTATATTTACATGCTATGCAATTTGGTATGCTACCTACATACATTTTGTTTAGCGTAACTTACTTAGCACCAGCAGTTCAGTTTGCCAAACCTTAGTCCGCAAGCTGGGGACGTTCACCTAGATCTGTTAAACTTTCACTGAGTGAAGTGAAACTTCCAGCCATGGAAGCTACACTCATCAACAGAAGCTGCAAGCTTAGAGTTAAGAAAAGAAAACATCCACCTAGAGAAAATGAAAGGATCCAATGAGGAAGAGGAAGAACCCAAGCCTTATACTACTACTGGTGTGAATTCCTGCTGGAGGGGTGAGGAATTCAGATTGCAAGGGTATAACTGTCCAGGGAATTCTTTGTTCAAGGTCCCAGCTTGCGCTGTGGCACTATTAGCAAAAAGGACTTCACAGAAGACTCTTTGGTTTATGGATTCAGCAGAAACCTACAGTCAAACCCTTGCCCTTGGTGGCTACCCTGCATAATTTCCAAAACATATAGAGCATCAACCACTGCAGACACACAGCATGAAATAGCATTCAGTGGGCAATCACCATGTATTTGGGTCAGGTTTACTTAGCTCTTGCCATTGATTATATTAAATGCAATAATTCTCTGAAGAAATTGAACCCCCTTGCACACTAAAGCATTATTAGAATTTTTTATTTCCTGCTATCTAGCAATTTGTCTGCAGGCAAAATGCTTACAAAAAAAAAAGGAATTTATAATAAAGAAAAATGTCCATGTTAAATAAAAAGGGGGAAACATCAGAAAAGAGAGAGCAATCTTAATTACATGTTTGAATCTCCAAAGAAATGAAAAACATCTCATGAATATGAGGAAAAGATTTAGTTAACAATTTGCTTCAGACTGCTGTTTTAAAAACATTATTTTTTTCTGGACAACTAAAAACAGAATTTTTTCCTGTTTTTTCAGCCACAAATACATAGCAGTGTCTGAAGGATTTTAATTTATTTGAAGATATTTTCCTTATTAATACTCCCTTAAAAGAGATTTCATTGCTGTAGCTGATACCATTTTGCCATTTTCAAGCTTAGTTTCTAGCAATCAGTTTTACAGATTTAATTTCTTCGTGTTGAAGAGTCTATCTGTAATCAAACTTCAAATTTTTTTACTAGGCCTCTTAAAATACACAATAGAAAACAGCTTTTTCTCTACCAGTTGCTGATAGCATAGTGCAGCTGATAGTACCAGTAAACACCTGTGACACTCTCTATTCTCATTCCCTCTAGCCAATCTAACTGGTGATCCTCACAGGATGCTGCTGGTCCTCCAGTGTTTTATACTGGTAGACTGAAGGTGCTTTTGATGAAAGAATTGGTGAAAACACCAAATCTCATCTTTAATTGGAGGTAACACAGCTGTAAACCCAGAAAAAAAGACAATATTCCAAAGAGTCTATCCCTGAATTATCAGTCAGCTAATATAAACATGTAATACATGGACACATACAAACTTAGCACATACTCACATCTTCTTGGATAAATAAATACAGGCATACAAAAATAGAGTTACTAAATACACACAGCCCTGTATGCAGATACTGACTCCATCATTCAAGATCTATTTGTACTATAAAGTACTGCACCTATGGACATTGAAAACATTGCTCACAATATAATTTACTTTAATATTTCTGAGCCAAGTGTAAATTCTCCCATTTTTCTAAGCACAGTACTGTAATCAATTACTTACCTAGCATCTTCATCAGCTGCTGATATTTCCTGAGTGCATACAATAAAAAGATTGCACACATTACATTAATATATAATTGACAATGGCTTTATACACAAAACTACTTAGGAGCTCAGTTTTTCAGAATTTACTCCTAAACGTACCTTTTATTTCCACAAGTGCTTAAAGAAACAATGTATAATGAATACTTCTGCCAACACACAATTGCATTAGGAGATCTCATTTTTGTGACATTAAATTAAAATCTCTATAAACACTTGAAAGGTCTAGTTCTGCTACTAAGGTGTTATTTATATTTTTCATCACAATGGCATCACAACTCATAATAATTATGAAGTAATTATCAGTGTACATAAGTATCTGAAAGGAGAGTGCCAAGAGGATAGAGTCAGGTGATACCAGGCAATAGGATGAGAGGCAACAGGAACAAACAGAAACACAAAATTCTGCCTGACCATGAGGAAGAACTTTACTGTGCGGATGACAGAGCACTGGAACAGGTTGACCAGAGAAATTTTGGAGTCTACTTCTCTAGGGACATCCAAAAGTTATCTTGATGCAATCCAGTGCAATGTGCTCTGGGATGACCCTGCTTGAGCAGGGAGGTTGGACCAGATGAGCCACTGTGGTCCCTTCCAGCCTGACCAATTTGATGACTCTGATTTCAGGGAAAGGCATCTAAAGAGTAAAAAGTTAAATAGGTTCAAGGTTCAATAAGTGTTCCAAATATGGAACACTGGGGATTACTGTCATGTTCTTTAAAAAAAAAAAAAAAAAAAAAAGGAGGATATTGAGTGAAAAAGGTTGTAGTGAGTTTGAGGGGGTACAGTGGGACATTCTGGAGACCATTAGGGCAGATTGGTGCTTAAACAACCGGTTCTACAGGCAGGTAGGAGGTGCACTAAAAGAGATAAATACATGACTGCAGGTAAATCAAATGGCACTACTACATTCTTTACATAAGATATTCAGAGGAGGCAGAAAATAAATCTTGAGTCTTTTTTTTGCTATTATATGCTTTAACTCTATATTTTATTTTTAAAACACTTTACACTACTTCAGCAGAAAAAGCCCTTTGAAAATTCTACAGAACATAGACAGGAATTTGAAACTGTGGCAGACACATCCTTACAGATCACTTACAATTTTGAAAGTTTTGGAGAAAGATAAAATGACTTGCAAATCTGGTCTGGAAACACCTGTGATTTCAACATGTTCACTGGAAGGACATTAAGCTTTGAACTCCTGCAACCTGCCTATCAGCTACATTTTACACCAAGTTTCATTCATAGTCATGTTGCTGAATTTGGGCTGTGTGACTGCATGTTGATCACTTCTCAGCTACAACTGCATCAAATATGAGATTATTTTGATGTTGATTTGCATCAGAATCATGTGCAAAGGGCACAGTTTGTGAATATAAGATCAAAAGGAATGGCAGTGCTTCTGTAGACAACCATGGTTTAGCAAACATTGCATTTTACTTTAAACTCCAGAGAAAAAAAATAGGCCAATGAAAATTCATGGAGGTATTCTCATTTTGAGTATTTTCTAGAAGTTTTAGTAAAAATAGAGGCTAAGTGCTTTTATGTGCAAAAGAAATTCCACTTTAATGAAATGGCATTTATCATGCATTTATATCTTGAAAAAGATCTTGCTTCTTTATATTACTATTTTTTATTATTTTCGATCATATTCAACCAGTATATAATTACTGTGTACAAACACTCACATACTTTTTATCTCCTGAGACTCAAATGTGTCACTTCAGACTCTGAAAGCTGCTCTTTACAAACTGTCCTTTACAGCTTCCTGCATGAAATCAGTTTGCAGTATAATTAAATTCAAAGACAACAAATTTTATTAATTCAGAGCCTGGCTGAGAAATATGGGACAGACTCTTAGTATGAAAAGTTTACATGAAAAAGCAATTATAATTTTTCTCTCTGATCAGTCTAATTTTGGTATTTGGTCATAAATATTGATCCTACATGGAAAGAACAGAAAATAGCAACATGCAACAGAAAATTACTGATAGAAGTTTATTCAAGTGTTTTAATATTAATCAGAGGCAGCAGTTTAATGCATTTTTTTAATATCTGAAGAGATTATACGCAGGAAAGCACTTCATCTAACCTGAGCTACTATACGTTCAAGATGTTAATTTTCCAGATGGACTGTCTGAACTGTAAATCTACAATAAGATCTTTCTTTTCTCCTCTAGGTTTTCTTTCCACATTCTTGTTAAAACGAGCTCAATGAAAAATCACAGCATGAAAATTTAGAAATATGTAACCAGTTACTTCTCTGAAATTAAGCCCTAAGGTTTGCAGTCTTTAAAGTGACCAAAAAAAGTGCAATGCTTTGATATTTGACATTTTAACCATGTAAAACATTTTACTCTGTGAAACTTTTAACAATGCAAGCAAAGGCTGCATTTAGTTAATATTTATTACTCCACTCCCTCTGCAGTTAAAACCAATCTGAATCTGACCTTCAGGGAAAGGTGAGTGTATTCCTCATCAGTCTTCATTTATATAAACAGAAAGTTAAATCTGAGCCAGTGTGTTTTGAACTCAACACAGTAGGCTTTGCCTAACTGCTTTTTCCTTCTGTTCAACAAATGAACAGCTATAAACATCTCTAAATTAGGTATTCTGTTTTATCTTGAAAATGGACACATCTGTTCAAGAAAATGTTTAGCTAAAGACAGAAATATCTTACCAATATTGACCACATATATTGCAGTTTTAATGCAAATATGTGGGATTTTTACTAATAGGAGGAAGTACTGCCACTTGGTTCTGCATTATCTGTTTCACTTTTCACTCAATGACCACATTCTGTTGCACTGCTGGAAGCCATGAATCTTTTCCAGGGTATGTAAATATGCTTCTCAGTTACAACTTTCTGAAACTAAATGTAAAAGAACTTGCCTCTTAAACACAAGATAGGAAGGATTGGAGGGATGCTCATAAAAATTCAAGATAGGAAGAGCCAAAACTCTGCAGATGCAATACATTCACAAAACAAGAGCCAGAAAAGAACCATATCTCTCCTTCATGGTACAAGCTTAGAAGATTCTCTTGAGAAGACTAGCAAGACTCCAGGCTTCAAAAGGAGAAGTTGAAAAGCATTAATTAAAAGAAACGGAAAATCCAGCCTCCTGAAATGAACATCTGGTCTGGATTTAGTAGTGAGAGGATTATGGTCCTGAAAGAGTGCAAACTGAAATTCATTTAAGTCTATCAAATTTCACATGAAGGTACCTTGAAAGCTGTTCCCCAACCTCATCCACAACTTGCCTTTCTTTGTCATATAAAAGAGAATGAATGCTTCATAACCACATCCATATCTCAACCCATTTCAGCCAGTCATCTCTTTTCACAGGAAGTGTAAAACTTGTCTTTTTCAATTCTTAGTGTCATCATTTGGGAGAACACAGATATCAGCTTTGTTTTTCTGCAAACATGCTGGAAGCTGATAATCTCACTCTGGCCATTTTGCTCAAGAACACTCTACAGATAAGGCATAAGCAAATGCATTTCCGATTCCAAAATAATTCTAAGTACAAAGCAGCTGTCCAAAAACACAACAAAAATCCAACCCTCAGAAGAAAAGGTAGAACAGCTACTTCTTTGGAAACAGTCACTTAGAACTAGTACATCCAGCAGGCCAAAACTCTGCTGCTTACTTTCAAAAAATACTGCACTTCTGAGATACCAAATATCCTTCCAGCACACACACAACAATTTTGGGGAGCCAGGAAATCCTACTTTCTAACCAAAGGTGCAGGTGTGTTTATAAACATGTGTGCTTATAAATTTTGTATAAACAGATTGTACTCTCTTCAGAACAAAAATCACATCCCAGCACCACTTCTGGAAAGACTATGCCTTATACTTTGAAAAATGGAGCTCTACAAGTAATGTGACATCTCTACAGATGGGGACAATATTTTTTAGGACCCTTCAAAGACCACAGCTTGTAATAAATACTCAGTTTTTAACTCCAGAACAGTCAGAGCCCAAGTCTTGCATGACATGCCACCTGAAATGACACAACTCTGAAGTCTCAGCATGTAATTTTCTCCAAGGCAAAAGTCCTCTGGGGGAGAAAAAAAGGTGCTCCTCTGGTCTGAAAAGATGGGAAAAAAAGCTACGTACATGAATGAAGAAGCATTGTAAAGTTCACTACTTCCTGGCTGAAGAGTTGCCTGGATATGCTTCTTGAAATGGTTTTCTATAACATATGTATGCAGAAAAGAAAAATCACATTAAGTATTTAATCCTCTAGAGAAATAATATGAGACTGGCATGTACAATATTAGACATGCTGACCCACAAAACCCACTCTGTTCCAATGGGAATACAGGATATTTCTCAACTTGTTTCATCTGGCATTCCAGCCATGACAGTTTCACAAAACATATTGAGAACCTTTACTTCATGTCTCCCTCTTCTAGAATAAGTTTAATGATATCCATGTTCCACATCTATAAAACTACAAATTGATATTTTTAAAATATTCAGGATTTCAAAACAATCATCATATCTAGTGTGGACACTAATTTATTCTCTTTTAGGACTTCAAAGTGACTACAGACTGGAAATATTATCTTCACAACTGACTTTACTCTGTTTGCAAGATAAGAAGGTAGAGAGAGAAGGTACAGTCTAAATTGTATCCTGGCAACAAGGGTGCAGTCAAATTTTCATTTCATAAGAGGGTTGAGCTGTTTTATAAACTGGAACTGGAAACGCCTTTTGAGTAACAAAGAAGCCAAAACCTTCAGTATTTATTACAACAGGAAGACAATTTCTTTTCACCAATAACAGCTTAACCCCAAACACAGCAGGGTCTCAGGAAAAGTTGAGCTAAGTTATCAGGAAGAGGACTGACAGCATAACCCCTGAGGAACCACAAGTAATCAATGCAAGAACAGTGACCCCCACTGCATGATTAATTTCCCAGCAGTGTTCCCAAATAAGTTAATGATTATTATAAGTTAATGTTACGGTGCAATTAAACCACACTGTCCACGTCTTGTGTTTCCTCTAGATACAAACAAGCTATTATTAAGTAGGGAAAGCAATTAAAGTTACAATACTTTTAAATGATGCAGTTATTTACTATGTATATTAAGGAAATTTTTTTTTTAAATTCTTAATTTTTGAAAATCTGGTGCTCTAAGGCAATAATCCAGCCTAGCAAACTGCCATAGCAAAAAAATAATTTGAATTGTACCAAACATTCCACTTTGAAAAATAAATATATTTAATTTCTAGAAATTTCAGCTCGAAATGCATCTCCTCATATTTAATCTCAAAATACTTACATTCATGAAAAAAATTGTGCTTAGAGACATCTCAGACTGGAAATACAGCACTTCAATGCAAATCGTTTAAAAAAATAGAAAGAGTTTAAATGGAAGTATTCTTTGGAACAGAGTTTGCCTTGCCATACAATTTGCAAATCATCAAACATTTTCATACAGCATTTGCTGACCATAACTGATGAGTAACACTGCAACAAAAAAGATAGGAAGGGAATCCTTAATAGTATTTTCTTCTAAGCTCATAAAATTTTAACATTTATTTTGCCCTCTAGAACAACAAGCAGTTTTAATAGTTAATTTCTGTACTTGTATTATCTTTTAGAAACTTTCCTAGTCTTTCCATCTGATAATAATGCAATAATTTGGTAATAAAAGGATTCTTTTACAGCTAAGCCTATTACATCCAAAGAAGGGGGAGGGGGGAGGAAGCCAAACATGAAACTCATTATTTTACCTGCCATAAAGCTTCACTGCAAACATTCCCTACAAATAAAGTCACTGAAAAAAGCATTTTTCACTTTCTTTGGAAAAACAAGATCTTTGCTGCCAACAGTGCTGTAACATCTGTGTTCAAACCCAGCTGCAGAACATTACTCCAATACATAAAAACTCTTAACACATCCAAAATCGACAAGGCTACAGTCTCAAAGCTATGGTATGACAAAATATTTATTCCCACAGGAATCATGACAGTGATGGATGCCCTCCTGTTCTGCTGTTAAATATTTCAAAATATCCTTGCTCTGAGCATTATATATATATTTTTAACATTAATATACTAGTAACATATGAGCCAAGCATTAGTTTTCCCATAGTTCAGGAAGGTAGAACTGCTCATGTATAAATCAAGTCCAGCCACAACTTTATCTTCTAAGACAGCAGTGAGCACAAGCAAGTTACTGTTGTTATCAGGCAGGCAAACTCTCATTGTCAGTCAGACACACAAATATGATCAAAAAAAAAATTACTTGAAAACAAGCAATTTAATTTATATGTAAGCTGGAGCAAGGCCAAATGCATAGCAGAATGAAAGAATGAAATATGTTTTGAGGTTGTTTTCTCTTGCTGCATTTTAAATTAGAGCTACTTCCATGGAAGAGCAGCTGATGTGTGCACAGCTCTGTAACTCAGTCTATTGGAACAGACCCAGTAAAGAAGAGTAATTGCCTCTTGTACACAAGAGTTTCTCTGTATGCCTGTATGGTCTTTCAGTGTTCTGAGACAAAGTAGCTGAAGCATTATAAAAAACCTTCTGTGATATTATAAGTGTTGAATAGGCAAAATGAATAGATGCAGAGTGCATAGAATAGTACAACTCACAAGGGTTATCATGTCATCCCTCTACAGCTCCTACTGAATAGATAGAACATGATGAATGGAGTACAACAGTCAGTTAGGGGCTGGGTGAGCTGGATGTACAATATGGATCTACAACCCATCAAAATTTGTTTTAAATATAAAGATAACATTTCTCTTTCACTCATTATTATCTTAATTTTCTGTTTGCATATCACAGTTTTTTAAAGTTAGTAAAAACACTGAAGTATCCTCACCTTTTGATGACAATGATGCAAACTTTTAAATCAGTATGGGCTACCAGAAGAACAGTAGAGAAATTACTAGCTTTGTTCATTTGATTTTAACAGTTAAATTCTGTGCATTTTCTAAAGACTGAAGTTTAGCAGTTGAACAAATCGCCTGCTGTAACTCCAGGCAGCAGAAAATAGCTGCCTCTGGGAAGAAGTTTATTAAATTTGCCTGTCCCCTCAAAGACCCACAGTGATCTCAGAATTAGGCAGCATGAATCCCCAGCATGAATCCCATCTCCAGAAGATCATGATTTGCCTTTCAGTCAGATGCTTCCTGCTGCTGGTGAAACTTAAGCTGCATTCCCTGAAAAGGTTCAGCTTGAGAATTATTGCACTGCCATGGCTGCAAGGTGAAATATATGGTAGGCTCAGAGGGCTCAGATGGAAAGAGAAGAAAAATTACCTCTCCATTTGGAATTATATATACATATATATATATATATATATATATATATATATATATATATATATATATATATATATATGAGACGTTTTGTACTTTTGCATGCTACATATCCCCAAATTTTAACTGAGCATCTCATAAACACCATAATAGACTTAATTCACCTGCAGAGCATTGAATGTGGTCCAGCAGTTTTTAACACTTTAGTGTTATCTACCAAAGGCATTACAAGACTTTTCTAGACATCAATTCATTAGTAAAGCAACTCTTTTTCTTAAAAAAGAGGAAAAACTGTGGTTTTCTCAGGAGAAATGTGAATGTCTAACAGCAAACTTTCATTCATTATAATTTTTGCAATTACATGCCATTAACAGCCTTCTGAGACACTGTCAATGCCTCCAATAAAACAGAAGAGCTGAGAGCTATTTTAAAATCTAGAACTGAATCAAGCCCCCACCTGGATTTTCTTCAAATGTAGGCACACAAGGATAAAGGGGTAACTTTTGAATAGAAACCAAGGTGTTCTTTCTAATGAGAGAAGAGACAGCTCTCCACTCCTGTACTGTATAATTATGTACATGCTATACACGACAGGGCCGGGCCCATTGTGCCACTTTTAGGAATATGCTAAGGTTAGTTGAGGAAGGGCAAACAGGGTACAAAGTTATTAATGCAGACATCACCCATCCCCTCCTTGAATGGGCAAGTACAACACTGGGATTGCTATCAATCAGCAGCTTAGAGTCAGTTCCCCTAACTCTGGAAGGAAATACTCAGAATACCAAGCAATATCCTCAGCAATAAGAATGCATGTGATTGAGTATCCAAAAGAGCAAACATACAGTCTTTATCCAATGCCAGAAAACTGCTGTTAAAATGAAAACTAAGACAGAAAGCTATTCCTGGAATAGCTCACAGTCACTCTTGCCAGGAGCTTTCAGTTACACATAAGGGGATCTAACATTTCTGATAGAAATTAACAAGATTTTTTTCAGGCTGTCCCAATCCAAAATATATTTTTATATGGTACATAATGTCTAATAAATTTTTCTTATACACGTACACACATTGTCCTAGAAAATTACCATCATGTGTTTAATACATAGCTTCCATTCAGTCTTCAGGTATTGTTCTGTAAAGAACAATGACAGACACACTTTGCTTGTATAGTGCCCCTTCTGAATCATCCTCCCAGACACTTCTTTGTTGCCATTCTGCAATTACACTTATTCATCTCTTCCACCAGATCTCAAATTTTTTATGCTCTTTCCCAGAACTGTTATGAACATCAGTTATTTACTGTTTTGGCCAAACCTTTTCCTGCTCGACTACACTTTTTAAATTCTATTTATAACCACTTACTTTTTTATTTAAAGCATAGATTGAGTAGTTCGAAAGATTGAGGCAAAATATCCGGCAGGGCAAAATGTAGTAGAGTGGCTTTTAACCTACTGATAACTGTGAGACTCTTCTTAAAACGTCTGTATTTTTTCTTATTACACTCTGCCATAATTGGTAGGGATAAGATACCATAAGTAACAGAAACTGAAGAGTATATAGATGCAGATTTTGTTTACATTTTCTATGATGTTTCCTCATATTTGCAGAAGAAAAGTTATAACACAAAAAGAATATATTTTAATATACAATTTAAATTTCTTGTTGATTTAGAAAACAAACTAATGAAGTCATGCTGTATTAAACATGTTAAGAATTTTTAAAATGTTAAGAAATTACAATGAACTTTCAAACATCTTTAAACGAGTGCTTCTCTTCAAATAAAAATCGAAACTCTAAAGTTATAATCAGAAAAACAATCATATCCTCTCTTCTTGATTTAAAAAAAAAATGGTTGCAACAGTTTCCGAGAAAAATTCTATAAACTTATTAGACAATAGAGATTTTATCATTGCCATTCTTCCTAAGATTGATGTACATTATAGAAAGTTTCAGGCATTCTTTATAGCTAAATACAATTTTTTACATATTTATATACTGATTGCTACAAGCTGTAGGTATTATGACTTGTTCTTGTACTCTTGACAATACAAATCATTTAGGAATATATAATCACATATAGGTTAGTACACAGATTAAATCCAGGTTAGTACACAACCTGGATTTCAGTGTACTGTATTACTTTAAGATGTCTTTAATTAGCAAGCACATGGAAAAAGCAGATAAACTAGTTTCATGTATAGAAATCCAAACCCATTGTAAGTACAGTGTAACTTTTGTCCTCTTTACATACATATATAAAGATCCAGTGAGAGAAAACAGCACTCCTGGAAGTTGGTAATCAGCTAAACTAGAAGCCTGAGCAGTAAAAAATACTTTCCTTAAAAAGAAGTTCAAAAAAATTTTAGTCTTAATGTTGTGAGGAACGTTTCATGGGAGTGCTGCATTTCCCCCAGAAGAAATCACAACTGGTATGCTCAGAGATTGGGCAAAACTTCTTCAAAGGCAAGAAGACACTGGATAATTTCCAAGAAGGAGCAGTTCATCATATTCCATACGCCAGCAGAAGAGCCTGCACACTCTGCACCAGAAATTATCTCTCAAATAATGTCTGTTGTGTGAAGCCGAATAGCCTGATCTGAGATTCAGCTGGGGACAAAGAGAACATTCAGCTACCAGCACCTTAGTGGCATTAGCACAATATCTTGTGAAGGCTGACCTAGAACAGAGTCTAGAGAGAGTTGAAGAATAAAGTAGGTGTTTATTAGAAGGCCTCAATGGATACAACTTGGGCAGCACAAAAGCCTAGCCAGGGCTACACCCAAGATGAACCCAAAATGGTCACAAAATGGACAACCAGTCATAGGGTCTCACACTTTTATAAGTTCTGGTCCATTTGCACATTGGAGTTAATTGTCCAGTTATAGCTTTAGGTTATGAAGTCCCATCCTTCTTGTTTTTCTCTCCTTAGTCCACTGTTGTTGATGCTCCTGGGCCTGAGATTTGGATCACTTGTCCTTGGTCCCCAGCTAGAGAAGGAATTGTTTTGTCTACCTACTCTGTGAAGAGAGCTTATTATCCCCTCACATGAAGTTCCAAACTACACACTAAAGCAGCACAGAACCTGAAAAATATAAAAGCTAAAACCTGAGGCATCAAGCATTACTTGCACCCATAGGATTACCCTAGGTCTGAGTAGGCAACCCAGTGTTCAGCCACTGTGCACAGCTCTTTAGGCTTTGGCAAATCGTGGCACCACTGTGCTTGTCTAGAAGCTAAAGGACCAGGGGAGTTACAGAACAGGACCCTGCATTTTTTAGCATTGTCTGGAGCGAGGGTGCCAAGAGGATGGAGCCAGGCTTTTCTCAGTGGTGCCAAGCAAATGAACAGGAGGTAACAGGCAAAAACTGGTGCACAGGAAGTTCCACCTAAACATGAGGAAGGACTTCTTTACTGTGCCTTGAACAGATTGCCCAGAGAGGATTTGGAGTCTCCCTCACTGGAGACAGCCAAGAGCCATGGGGGTGCAATCCCGTGTCAGGTGCTCTAGAACAACCCTGCTTGACCAGGGAGGTGGGAACACATGACCCACTCAATTCAAACTTACCCATTCCATGATTTTGTAAATAGAAGGGAAGGAAAATCTGAAGTAAACAAAATGGTTAATCTCTATATTAGGCACATCAGCTTACATGTGCAGCACTTCTTATCTTCCAAAAAATTTCAGAAAATTCAGAAATTACACACAGAAAATATAATTTTAAGAAGAAATAGCTGCATGTTATCATTCTAGATGTTCAAAGAATTCTTACAAGAAGGAAAGTATTTCAGGTGATGACTACAGCATTTTAACATATCGCAGTTATACTATTTTTTTATTATCTCAGATTGTACTTTAAAATACTGAAGTACTTTAAAGCACTTGTTCCCAATGTATTACATTTAGGGAACTGCAGTATTTCCATAATATTATGCTGCTTCTTTGAGTGACACATGTTTTACACAAGGATGGAATTTAAGCAAGTGGAATGATTTGTATATTACACGTAGTGTGGAGTTGGTGCCTTGCCTGCCTTTCGAAAAAGGAAGAATTAAAGTAGTAAACTACAACTCACTTCATTCATAATAAAAACTGCGTAGAAGAAAATATTATGTCCCAACTGATTACAAAAGCCTATTTAATGAAATGCATATTTTAGAAGACTCAGAGCTACTGTAATATTTGCACTATTATTTAAGAACCATTAAGTACAATTGTGACAGTAACGCCATTAAACATTTTATAGTCTGCTCAGTGCAGGTTTATTTTCCACATCAACTTTCACTCTTTTACAATATTGTTCTAATAATTCAACATCTAAGCAATGCCTCACTTCAACAGATAAAGGTTAGCAGGACATTTTTCTGGAAAGGGATAAAAAATAGATTTCTGGCAAAAAGCCTACCTCATCTACATGAATGGTCGTTTAAAATAATTTGCTGTCTCTAGGTCTCTCTAACCTTGCAAGGAAAATTTTAAGTGTTTCAGAGGCAAATTTACATAAATGCAATAAAAGTTTCAAACCTTGGATTTGTACTTCCCAAAGTACCTTTTTGCCATTAACATTTGTGTTTAATGGCAATAAGAAATGGGGCCTTTTTTCTAGCTATTTGTTGTAACAGCATCTCCTTACAGTTCTTTAGATGAAAATATTAATTAGCTAAATGAAGTCAGAATATGAAAGTGACCTAAAGGCAAGAAGAAAAAATCTTGATCAGGGTGTAGAAAACATCTTCCAGAGTGGCCCTGTTCAGGAGCTGATGCAGAATTCATAGCCAGCTGTACCATGAGGGTATGATGCTACTCCTTGGAGCTGATGTGGATGCAGTTTTGATCCCAGGTAAATGTATGGCTGTCATAGGTTCAGAACATCATTTGACAGCTAGAAGCATGCTGTTATGAATTTTTGATAAACAAATTGCCTTGGTAAACTCTGTAAATCATATCACATTTCCAAGTCTATAGCTGGTCATAAAGTTTAGATCTAGGTTTTTGACCTTTGATGCCTGCCTTTCTCAAACCTTTCTGATGGAAATGGCCTTCAACTACCATCAGGATCTAAATCTTCCCCAAATTTATGGTTGTTCAGTTATGCCAGTCAATCAAAGTACTTTCTATTTAAAATCAAAACCATTTTTAGGCTATATATTGTGTCCTGACATTCAGCCAGAAAAAGGGAAAAAAGACTAAGTACTGGTACATGGATGTCTACACTAGTTATGGTGGCAGGAAGTATTGAACAAAATATATTTCCCACTGTGAAAGAATGCATTTCAGTGCAAAGCTTAATGTTTTTCATTTGGCCTGTTATGATGACAAACATTAACAAGCATACCAAGGACAGAATGGAAAGAATAGGATAACTTTTTGTGAGGAAGGAATATGAAAATAAAAAATCTCAATTATTAAGCAAGGAAACTGTGATTTAGGGCAAGCGCAATTCATTAATAAGAGCAATTAGCACCTTTGGGATAGCTACCCAGCACTTCTCTATGTTAAAACTCTAGATGACAAAATATTCTTGATTCATATTACAAGCTTGATTCGTGTTACATGTTAAGTTCCTATACACTGATAATTCTGGCACCTAAACCACAAGATAATCCATATTAATTGACTGAAAATGACTAAAACTCCATATGTAATAAAAAAGAGAGTTATTCCTTTTAAGATACTTAGCATTACTCAATAATCCTCCCAAGAGTTCATTTCAGTCACTTTATCCTTGCAAATCCAAAAGATTATTTAAGGTTTCTTTCTGCCATTTTCAAACATGTCCATTGTGTGTTCCTGCTCTAACATGGCACTCAGTGCATTTTTTAAAATTAATCCTATAAAATAGCATTACCCCATGTAAGAAAGTTTTAAGACATGCAAAATAATTTAGAAAAAAAAACTATGAGTCTTCAAAAGCTGACAAAGAAATTTTGTAGATCTTAGACTGAAGGTTTCCCATGATGCTCATAAGAGAAACACAAATCATCTTTTTGGTTTTTTTCCTCTTTCTCAAAAAATTTAAGATTTAACTAAAGCTACCCTGAATTCAAAGACAAAATTTGTGATTTTTTAGAGAGATGCCACCCTTAACACTACTATATTGTACACTTAATAGAAAATAACCATAAAAATCCCAACTCTACAGGGTGGGTGTAGGAGATCTTAAACTTGAAACTATGAATTATAAATAATTTTAGTTTTGATGTTCAGTGGTTACCAGTAAAAGTAATATGACAGCAACTTTCTAAACATAGCATGGATAACTATTAAAGTAAGTTGTGCTTTAAAAGATAACATTTAATCAAGTTTACTTCTATTTTACTTTCTACAAACTTTTCATGCCTCAACCTACTTTAGAAGTATAGGTATGAACAAAACATATAACAAACCTGCTTTATGGTGAGTTCTGTCAAGAATGTTAAGAATAATAACAAATAAACTTTCTTGGCTTTAAAATGCAGTGTGTGTATCTTGCTGGTCATTATCAGCTTTTGCTGAGATGCAGATTCTTTCTGGCACCAAAAAACCACCGTGAATAATTGCCCAGGTAGGAAAGATGAAATGTCTAGACTTTTTTTTTAATAAATTTTTCCCCCATAAAATGCCCTGAAAACAGGTAAGGGAAACAGAACATCAGGATTGTAAACATAGAATGGACATTTCTAAGACAAAAAATTTAGACAAGTTTTTGCATACATAAGGACTTTTTTCCCTAAGCTATCTCAAAAGTTTCATCTTTTCTCCCAAGCACTAATCACTCTAATGGTGCCTACAAACCGTCCTACACCCTCAGACCACCACAACTACAAAAAAAGTATTTGAAGAGGAAAGAAATGAACACAGACTGAAAAATTTATTTTCAAACTTTCAGCAACTAGTTCTTTCCCCTTCTTTTAACTAATTAAAAATTCTTATTACAGGTTTTTCACTTGGCAGCTGGTACTTCAGTCAAGTACTAGAAAATACTCCTGGCTCCCCAGAGTGATTTTACAGCTGTCAACTGAAGAAAGAATATTTGCCCATTTTCTCAAAAATCCTAAACTTTTTACCTATTAGAAGTATTATAGAACCCTTTCATAATTTTCCTTTTCAATATTTCTTCTCCCCATACCCTTCTGCTGCCTAATCTTATTTCTATCTTTTTCTTGTTTCTTTGCCTCTTCATTTATAATAACCCGGTCTCTCATCATCTGCCATTTTCTGCTTTTTGTTTATTTTTTTGCTTCTAGTAATTCATCCTCCTATCTTCCAGCCCTCAGTTCTGCAGGGATATAAGATATATATGAATATATAGAGAAAAATTTTGGTTTCATTGAAATTGATAACACAGCTCTCCCTGATATCAGCAGAGACAGGATTTTAGTTGTATACTGATATTTGATATGACTCTTTCAAATAGTTTTCCCCCTTGTTTGTTTTTCTCGTGGATTTTTGATAAATAAGTTACTTCAGAAAAGTTAAACTACATCTCCTATTCACAATGGTAAAAATTATCTGATATCCAAACATAATATGACACGTCTCTGAATGCACTATCCTTTAGAAATTACATTCCTTAAAGTTTTAGAGCTGTAACTGCTTTTGTCCTTCTCTGAAAGGGACCTCCTCTCTCATGTG
This sequence comes from Melozone crissalis, assembly GCF_028551555.1. NCBI lineage: Eukaryota > Metazoa > Chordata > Aves > Passeriformes > Passerellidae > Melozone > Melozone crissalis. Next base: position 44,709,705 of record NW_026535784.1, on the reverse strand, counting down.
GTCTCTTCCTTCCCCTGCATCCAGTTAGGAAACAACAAACTCCAGCCCTAATTCCAGGCTGCTGAAGGGGATGCTGTACAGAGAGGTCATAACTCAAGAGCCATTAGAAAACTGTTTTCTCTAGACCTGTACCACCATCCCACAGCCCCAGGTATTTTTGTTGGGTTTTCGTTGCTTTTTTATGGCTAGCTATCCAATAGTTATCATTTTTGTTGCTAAATGCTTTTCTTTATGAGTTTGTAAATACATTTCACATTAGAGTCCAATCTCACTCATTAAAATTTAAGTCAAGACATACTTCCCTCATCATTTGAGCTACTCTATGTTCCTGCTATTGAAACAGTGCAGCCTTTGGAATTTTCTTTTGCAACGTTACCAACAGAACCCTTATAACTACTCTGTCATTTTGCCACCTTTCTTCTGGCAGTAATACCCCGGCACGGATGGCACGAAACACTCATCCTTACAGATTGCTGCTTTATTCAAACAGCTGCTCCTCCTGCACTAAATAGAAGGTGGATGAGAGAAAAAGACTTCGTGAAGCCATATTTCAGGATGTACGTTTTTATGGCTTTAGTGTTGCTTACAAATCAATTCCTGTGAGTTGGGCCACCATTAGCAGCTTTTAAGACTGCCTGGAGCTGCCATTCACTGCTGCTTTGACACGTTAATGCATTAATGGTAAGTGCAGGCTGACATAACTTCTCTGAAGTACTATTACAGTAATTACCAGGAGTCTCCGATGTGACATGCAAAGTTAAGAAAGGTGACAAAACTGTATGTAGATACTCATACACTCTTAAACCATTCATTCAACACTGACAGCTCATAATTAAGGAACTACAAAAACACTGAGGCAAGGACTGTCTGCTATGTACAGTGTCAGGGAAAACAAGCGTGAATGAAAAAGGCAATTATGTGAAAATGATGGCTGGTGCTATCAAACAATTCCATTTTAGTGAAAAGAGGTTAAGATAATCAGGGTAGAAAGTACTCAGTTGGCTCACTTCAGTTCTTCCATAGAGAAAAATGTTAAAATCTCATTAGTGCTTTGTAAAATGATGCAAATTTGCAAAGCCGTTTAGGAAGCAGCAGATGGTGGTAATGAAACCTGAGTCTGTGTTTAGAACCTTTGAAACTGGGAACAAAATGCATTTCTGGATTTCTTCAATTACCACAGATGTGGCCTAAAGTAATTTAGTGAGATCATGGAACATTATCTGGAAAAGAGGTCTTTACCATTACAAATCATGTTACTGTATTCTTTCTCAATCAGGTTTCTTTTTCCTAAGATAAGCATTACTCTGAAATACAAATTAAGAATGCTGAAAATTACCTCCTTCCATCTAAAAACCACTCTTTCATCTCCCACATGTATCGTTTCACAAACTGGTTCAGTAGATCAAGTACTTTAATATCAAAAGTTCTCAGCTGTCCTTCTGTCACTTGCAACTAGGGACCATCATTATTTGACAATTCATTGCCTCATGGTCTGTTGACTGAAATGCTCTATAGGAGTAATTCCTTGGAAACCTCTTTGTGATGTTGTGCGACAGGCAGGATTACTTTGAGCTAACACGAGCTCCTGGCTCAAGGCTGCACTGGTATCCTTGGGATCCTCAAGGCTTTACTGAACATTTAAACATCACACCTAAGATGATGAAATCACTGTTCTTAGAGAGACATAGCCTCATAAAATTTCTGTAGGTCTTTTGGTAGACGTGTGAAAATAAATGTACAACCACGCGAAGTGAATTCAAGAAAATTAAAACTTCTGAAGGCCATTCAATACATTTGACGCTACTCAAGAGGACTTGGGGTTTTGCTTGCATATAAGGAGGTGAAGAGTGGAATTACCTTTTCACAAGGTTTATTTTTTCTGTTGTTGAAACTCCTCCTTTTCTGCCAAAACAGATTAAATAGACTATAATTTCCTTCACATCCCAGTCTGCAAATGTCAGGACAAGAAATATCCTTCCCTAAACTCATATTTGATACTTGTATTATAACCACATTAGCATGTAAAGAGTTAACTCTTTTAGGAAAACAAATTTTCAAATCACCGTACCTAAAGCTAAATCAGTGTTTTGCAAGAACAAGAGCTGATTAAGGACATCAACATTTGGATGTTAATTGTCTACAACCATAAACTATTTCTATATTTAGCCAAAGATACATTTTAAATCATTACAGTTTATTTTATAATCTGAAATGAACAGCAAGAACATGGGTGATATTTTAACTGATTCATAAATATTTAAAAGTCTGCTGATTTTCAATCATCTTTCTGCAATCTGTTTTTCAGAAATACTCAATATAGTGACAGGCTATTTTCAGCAAAATAGCACAATTCTCAGTCTACTAGGAAAAAAAAACTTAAAATAACAGAAAATATTTAAGACTAGGAAGTTCCTTAGCATGATTTATTACCTAAAAAGTACTTATATATTTCAAAAGCAAGCTAAACCTGTGTTTCTGTTACTCATATTCAGAAATTCTAGTTTCCAGCTTGCCAGTTTGATATATGGTTCTTCACATGTCTCAAGTTTTTCACTGTTGTCATAAATACAAAGCTGATTTGACATCAATAATTATTTTTATTCTTCCCAGGCAAGAATATTTGAACTTAAATATATAATACTCAATAAATAATAAACTTCTTGAAAAAAAATCTCAGGGGGCCTTTTGGTGGGAAAAAAAAGTTTGCTCTGCTCTTTCTACAGCATACAAAAATTTTAGGTTTAAATGTAAACTAACTTCATAGACAAAAATTTGATTTTGGCTCTTCACTCACTGAACATACTTAACTTCTGTGCAATAACCAGCTTTTAATCCTGTCAGTAGGCCCATAAGCAAAGCTGCTTTCAAGAAATTTAATAACTGAAAATCATAAACATACACTTTTCACAGCCCTACTGTTTCCCAGAACTAAACCAGCAGAAGTAAAAGCCTGAAAATGTTCTTTCCAACATCGTTCTGTAATGACAAAGACTCATATAATACAGAGTTAGTAATTATATTTATGTACATCAATAGCTACTCAATAGTTGTTCCTAAAAAACCTCAAAGTTCCTTTGGAAACAAAGTGTATTTGCAGGACAAGTGAAAAACAAGTAACCAAAACAAGACAACACTTGGTTACCCCAAATTAACTTGCTTTCCCAAGAGTCACAATTGAAGGAGATCTTAAAGTTACTTTATTACGCCACTTTATTTAGAAATTGTAACAACTTCCTTCTGTATAAGAAAAGGATATAGAAGGAAAATTATGTATAGCTCTGTACAACACAGAGAAGAATTAACTACTTTCTTAACGTGGATCCCTTTAATATGAAGATTTAGTTTAAAACATAGTCAATTTGTGGGGGAAAGGTAGCTATGAAGTGTCACGCTAATGTTTTTTAGATCAGGAAGAAAACAAGGAAATCCATCAGAAATACAGATGTTATATCTAAGTTCACTTGAATAACTTCAAGTTAAACAATCCAAAATTAAACAGAAACCTTTGAATTATACAGCACTGCAATACATCAAAACGAACAGCATTGCTAGAAACTTCACACATTGTGTTCAATTAAACACAAAGTAATTCCAGCATGTCAGATGAGAATAAACAAATATAGAAACAGCTATTACAGATTTGCACATGCATTTTACGCTGTAGATTATGACCAAGGAGTGCAATGTTAGGGAACAGATAATCACAAATAATTTACTTCTGTAGTGAGCTTTTCCAACTATGTTTAAATGTAAGAAACAACATTGCATAGAGGTGGATGATGTTGAAACAGCTTTAGAAAATCTAATAAGAAAGTCTAAAAAGTGTTACTAGATGATTTACCTTGTTCCACATGAATAAAACACAGTTTAAACCTTACATATTTAAGAAAGATTCAGATGCATCACTTCTGGAGTTAGTACAAATTCTTTTGTAGAGTTTTCTCTCTTTCAACAATAGCAATTACTTTTTAACGCAATTTAGGAACGGTATTGTAATGTGCTTTTTTCTATAGCACATCATAAATCTTCATAGCAGCCAAGATGTGTGCTGGGCTCCAGACTAGTGAAGGCTAAGATTTATGAACTATAAAAACGTAAACATGTTTTTTAATTTTCAAATTATGAATTCTGACATCACAGAACATAAAACCTTTGACATAAAAATCCATCTATCAGGATCTAATCTAAAATTAGACATAAGACAGTAGAAGGAATGATTTGCTCCATTTCTAATAATCCCTTTTTTCACAAGAATAAATCTCAAATCAGTACAAACTACCAGGAAAAACCTAAAGCCACTAGTAAAGAATCCCCAGGAAAAAGTAAGAAAAGGATGTACTTCAGAGTTCCTTTGCATAAAATAAACACAAGAACCTTGAGTAATACTTTATCTGTCTGGAAATCTTCTTTGCAATGGCAAGACATTTATACAGTGCCTAATGTACTGCTTTCCTCTTTCATAAAGATTTCATAAGTCCAGAGAAAAATAAACAGAATGACTGAAGCAATGGCCTTGGAGAAACAAGCAAATGGAGCTTGTTTCATATGCAAAAACAATAATGAGAAAAGATCAGTCGCTGCAGTTCTAATAACAAACAACAGATGGTTCATAACAGAAACCTAAATAACACTGTGTGTTTCAGGTGAGCAATCCACACCAGGGACTGGAATGCTTTCTGCCACTCCCCTAGATTTTCATTTACTCTGGAAGTGCAATGCAAGCGCCCTGGCACCCTGGTCTTCCCCACAGTATTTTTTTGCTGCACATGGGGGTTGTTGTGATACAGAATGACTGGAATGGTCCAGAATAACTGGAATGGCCCCCAAGACTCCCCCCTTTCTCAGCCAACACAGATACAAAAACAGTTTCTGGCACCAGAAGCTAATAAAATAACAAAAATAACTTTGGAAATGGCTGCGCTGGATACAGTCTCAGGTTTTAGTTAACAAAATTCACATATCTGCAACTTTCCATACGATCATTGTACTGAAATACACCTCAGCAGGATTTGAGAATAGGGGAGTATTTGATTCAGGTTTCTGGCAAGAGCAAATAATTTTATCACTGTGGAAATCTATATACACAGATTTTCTACCACAATCCTCCCCTGCCTAAATTTTACCCCATACCTACAAGTAAGACAATGTTATCTCAGTCCTCATATTTGATTCATTGTTGATCCCATGCAAATTTAATGTTCAGAACAGTCGTTACAGCAACAGATAGTTTTTCATATTAGAAAATGAAGAAGAAGAGGTTTTCCACCAAACTTGAGGTGGATAATAGAGTTTTGCCTTATGCCTAAATGAAGTTGAACAAACTAATTAACTATATATTTAGAAAAAGCAACTCTATGTACATTTTTTTTTAAATACATCTTTCAGGTTTCACATTCATAAGCCTTGATTTAACTTGAAACAAATCTGAAAGTGGTCAGAGAAATAAAGGGCATCATTTGGACTAAGGGACAAGCGTGATGCACTATTTCCTTCAAATACATTGGGGTTTATATCATATTTAAAATAATAAATCATAGTATTATCTTTTTTTTATATTAAGCAATTGCAAGATTCATAATCTCAACACATACCTCCTCTGGCTGAAGTGCCACCACAGGAACCAAATATTTATGTCTGACTGTGGTATAACTGCAATTGAGGCAATCACTGAAAGAGCTCAGACTTGGCAATCTGCCTATATGTTTGTGACCATCCACTTCTACCTTTACCCATTCCTAAGTACAGGGTGGCCACAGCAATCTGGCCCCAATCTGAGAATCCTGAGTCTTAAGTAGAATTAGTGGCAGTTTTCGTGTGGTAGTAAAATATCCCAAGGCATCAGTAGTTTAGCTTCTGCACTAGCTCCAGGGCATTACTTTAAAGTAAATTAAATGGGTGATTTTAGACACTCAAAATTCATCTGATTTTGCAAAGCAGCTTGCACAGCTACATTGGATTTTACTGATCTGAGGTAACAACCTTTATCATTATAGCCCAATAGATGGAATAAATTGAAACAATGATTGCTAAACAAAGGCTCCAGAATACCCAGAGTATATTTCTCCATTTAAGTTCAGCTATTTGATAAAGTTTTCTTACTTTTATCTTTGCACATTCTTGATTATAAAAGCACTTTTTCCAGCTCTGTGTGTATTATCAGTTTATATAAAGGCTAGAGTTGCTTAAGAGTAGAAAATACATTCAAAATGAAGATAAATTCAAAGATGCATAAACAGGCATGGAGAAAACTGCAAAACAGCTTCCTAGCTGTAGGTTGTAGTTCACCTGTATGCTTAAGAAGCAACAAAAAAAACTGTGTTCCAATCAACCTCTTTACAGTTTCAAATATGAAATACCAGCATGTGACTCTGAATAAGTTACTGATATGTGATTACTATGCAAAACACAGAACAAGTATCTGTACATACAAACGAAATATCAAACATTGAAGTCACTTGCAAGAATCTGAGGACATAAACACACCTTTTTTTTTGGCATGCAACTATATATGTACAGTGACAGGCATTAACTGATGTGTGTCTACTGCCAATGGAAACCATGAAACTAACGAAAATTCAGCAGAGATGCAAATTACATCTTTGGGACCAAAACATCACCTTGTTTGTTCAGAAAAAACCCATGAACATTATTTCTCCAAGTCAGAAAAAAATGGTGTTTTGTAACTGAGCATGGAAAATATAAATTGATAATGCATTTGAAGTATGGGAAATTTTCAATATTTCATGTAATTGCATTCCAAGACATTCTGAAAACCAGATGAAAACAAACACATAAATGATCGTTCTGAACAAACTTTTTCTAGTTACTCTTTGTCAAGGAGAGAAATGTTTTATTTCTTTTGGAAGAAAGCTACCTCTAAGAGTTGTAAATGAAATAAAAGTTACCTGTCACCTTACATGCCAAATGTATCTGTTAATTGCCACATGGGGAGGTCCGTGAGTCTCCCAAGGCTGTGCCCTGGATGGGTACCCCATAGGCTCTGGGCATTCCCCACAACTCATGGTGAGAAGAAAGGAATGATGGGAGCAGCTCCGCAGTTTGAGTTATTCCATGTAAGGTTATGTTATGAACCCTGCTTTCTGATTGGCTAGTCTTGTGTTCTATATAAGGCATGATTTCTGTTTGTCTTTGTTCATTGGTTCCCTGCCTCTATATAAGTTTGATCTTGCCTCATTCCCTGGTTTTCTGGAGTAGCTCCCTACAGTGTATAGCTTATGTTTTTGTTGTGCATTTATTGTTAGCGTGCCTTTTATTTTCCTTTATTAAACTTTGATTTTTGAGCACACTCATCGTACCCATCCTTATTTTATTTACTGCCACGCTCCCAGCCAATCCGGTCCCAGGATTGGGCCCCTGCCATCAATGAGGGTTCATCCAGCACATGTAGCACAAGACGCAGTCAAGCTTTTCCAGAAGACCCAAAATATTTGATGTTTTCTTGGCCTCCTTGTAATGCTGAAGGTGCCTTTGATCACAGGTGTCATATGCTCATACACAAGAATACAACTCCTGCATAGCAGAGGATAATCCCTAAACTCTGCATGTCTATAACTGGGTCTCTTTCTGGAGGTCAGGATGGACAAGTGACAAGCCTGTGACAGCAGACAGGCTATGCTGAGCACTGGGCTCCACAGCATGAGCAGCTCAGCGCACATGGAGAAGGCACAGTACTTATAAAATTGCCACCCACAGACAGAAGAAGCTCAGAATGAGTTTAGGAATATTCCAAGTTGCGCAGTGACCCGGAGCAAAGATTCTGCAGGACTGCAATTATGATATTAGCTGCTTTCTTTTCAGACAGGCTGTCTTTAGACACCTCAATCCTTCAGCAGCTCCAAGAGCTGTATATGAGGTCTGCTATGATTATCCTGCCTGTGATTCAAAGAAAGAGATCAAGTTACTCAAGTCCTAATTATTTTTTAAAGGATTTTTTTGGGGGAATCTTTTCAAAGGTCATTAACACATTTTCTCAGTATTGGACATGCCAATTAGAGAGACTATTTCAATAGTTAATCAAGCAGTGTAAAATAATAATGAATAAAATTCACATACTTCCTCGTAGACTTTCATAACAGAGTTTAATTAAGCTTTTAGTGACTTGAAACGCTTCAGTTGATTCCTTTCATAAGAGTAAAGTTCATTCATTTTAAATTCTTATGTAAGTGTGCTTCTTAGAAATGTCACTTTAAAACATTACTTCTACTAGCAGTTGTGTACACTTGATTTGAAATCAGAACAGGTTTTGTTCCATAGCATTTCAAGGGGTCTAGGTAGCCTTATGGGGGTTTTCCTAACAAAATATTCATGGATGTGTAACATAAAAGTTGTAACTTAATTCCCTGAATAGATGCAAAACAAAATGTCTCTTCTGGTATTAAAGTGTTGCCAAACCTACGAGAATGGTCCCCCTGTATCTTCATGAAAGACTTGTGTTTGAACTTATTTTAAAAAACATACCTCTTTTGGAGAATCAAAAGATTCAGATAAAAACATGATGTTTCTTACTTCTACTTGGATAAAAATTTCTTTAGTATAATGGGAATTTCTGAGTAAACACTGCAAGAAGTGGTTCTTTATTAAAAAAGTACATTATATGATTAATGAGATTTCTAACTGTGGAATTAAGAAGCTCTAGGTGTAAGAAACTGTCTCTGAATTTAATGAAACTGAAGTTTCTTCAATTTTATATTCTACAAATTGTGTGAAAATTCCACATATTCATGTTACAGTAGTACTCTTATTAAAAGTGTGCTTTTAGTTCTGGGGAGCAAAAAACCCCAGCTTTTGACTCAAGAAGACAAGTATACACAGGAAAATATTTAGCCAACAGCTTTAGACTACAAATAAGCAATACTATATTCATAAAAGAAAATGCTCCCATTGACCTAAATGTTTTTTAAACTAAATCATATAGATAACTACTTTAATTTCCTCCCTGAAATATATTCCTTTCCCCTATAATACCCAAAATTTAGCTGAGAATTACCATTCCCCATTGCTGTGAAGCAGAGTACAGTACAAAACACCTTCAGAAATGTATAGGCCCTTTCTACAAGCACTTAGACAAATATATGGGCCAACATACAAAGAAAGTAACTTGCATATTCACTGCATTTCTCAGTTGCTGAAAATGTTGCCTAGCAAATTTCAGGAGCCACTATAAAATATCAAAATAGTCTGAAAAAGAATGTCTGTTACCAATTAGGAGGCATTAAAAGAAAAAGTTTCTGTCACATTATCAAGACTGTTTTGTTTTATATCTAACTCAACTGGCAGCCAAGCACAGATGAAGAGGACACACTTCTCTGCACATGGATGTGCACAATGGCACAGGGATGCTTACAACTTCTGGGAGATTCACATGTCACTCCCAGTTTGCCATTTACATGAAGCTAATTACCAATTCTGAAATTGGAGAAATCATTAGACATATGGTAAATTGAAGGCATGACAGCATTACTTTATAGAAGCTACAATTCTGCTAAAATCTATATGACTAGCTTTTAAGAAGAAAACCGTTATTTAAAGTCCTGAAAAAAACCCATTAATATTTATGACATCATAAATCTCCTTAGAAACCAGTGCCTACTTACAGAGGTAAAAGAATTATAGGTTGTTAGGAAGTCTAATTGTTTTGCCAAAATCCCATGGAATGCATATTGCAGTGCCTAAGTCATCAGCCTCATCTTCATCAGTGCATCATAAATGCCACTATGTAATTTATGGATTCCAATATGCCAAGTCACATTAAGTTTTGTATGTCAGAGCAATATTGTGGGAGGAACAGTGAAAGGACTGAAATACAGATACATACTCACTTCAAAGGTTCTGCTAATTTTTAAGAACTTTAAACTATGCCATTGCTCATGAAAGTGTAGTAATTTGGTAAATATCCTGTGAATAGAAAAAGTGCATTTTCTCTGCCAGATTAAATACCAGCCAAGTACAACCAAGGGGAGGCTATTATAAGACACCATCCACTTCACTGATTTGTGTTCTTCAGATAAAATTGTGACCGCTGTGTCAAGCTGCCCCATGAACATAATAATTCTACAAAGGATTCCTCTGAGCAACAAGCAGAAGTATCATAACACCTAAAGATACTATCTGATAAAGCCAAACAATCATGGTAATTAGACACTGAATCTACATCTGGAACTTGAAGGACAGTTTAAAAAAACACACAAAACTCTGACAGAGACAAACTTGAATTCAATTACTATGCTTCTTAAGTATTTGCTTGAAAAGCATACATATAAAACTTTCTCATCATTCTCCTGAAACTGATGATAAAAATTTTATAAACACAAAATACAGCAAAGGAAAACCCCACAAATCTACCCATATTATCTACTCTCATGAACTATTTTTTTATAATGAGCTGGCTACCATTACAAATGCTTCATGTAACAACTGGAAAAACCTCAAGAAAGTCAAAATACAAAAATGTCCAAGAGATTAAAAAATAAAAATTATGACTATTTGTTGTATTATACTAATTAACTAGAGGAAATAATGAAAACAATTAGAGGAAATTAATTAGATATATTCAAAAAAGTTATTCTACTCCATAAAACTAAGTGGTAGCAATTAGGAGCCGATATTTGCACAAATAACCATGACCCAGAAAACAATATCAGGCTTTGTCAGACTTGTTACCAGTCTGGCTAAATTTCATATGAAAAATCATCTATAGATAATAAGCAAGAACATGAGATGTTTTGTTTTCAGAATTTAATCCTACTCTACAGGAAAAATTTACTCTGCTGGAAGAAAGAGTACAAGTTAGTACAGCAGTAAAGTAAAAAAATAAAACTTAATAGCTTTTATCAAATGGATAGGTATTTTTGGTATCAGTGGAAATTGTGTCAAAAAACGCAATATACAGGAAGGAAAATGGAGGCTGCAATTGCCTTAATATAACACATCAGTGGTGCATCTAGTTCAGCATTTTGTCTTCAGAAACATGCATAAAAAATGCTTAATGAAGCAAACTCTACATGCATAAATCATCAGCTGCCTTCAGCAAATGCTTCATGAACTCAGAGATGGCTTTACATTAGTATTTAAAATAGGACAACCACAGACCATCTCAAATTATTCTTAAAGAAAAAAACCAGTGTGTTTAAATCTGCAATTATCTTTCCTGCAAATTTTATTTTTTGTTTTTGGTGCGGGTGGGCAGGGACAGAAGTCATTCCCTCTCACTTCTGGCTCACACTTATTGATGTAGAATAAATATTTTGTCAATCTATTTTTTAAGAACTTCTCTGTGATAATTTAGAAACATAATGAATTACAGATGTAGTGCTACTGCAAGTTTGCATGAATTGCTTGTTCTTGAAGATTACTGTGATTTCTTATTTTACATTTAACTAATTCTTGTTTGTTGTAGTTCCTTATGAACACATACATCCCTACTTTATAAAACAGAGGGAATAATTTATGAATTACCATGCAGTTAATGAATCACAATAAAATCACATTATAGGAAATTACTAAATCCTAAGATAGCAAAAGATCCAATTAAATTACTGCTTCCAGTAGCATAAGAGCCAGAGGAAAGAAAAACGGCTGGACAAAAGTGATTGAAAGTTCACTCTGAGTTTAAAACCAGTCTACCAGGTCAAAGGGACAAAGGAGCAGAACAAGATGATGATTCATTAGAATCTCATATCAAAATGATGACACTTAATCTCTGCAACATGTTGATAAAGGGCACACACCCTGTCCTTCCTCATCCTCACATCCCCAAGGGCCTGGCCCTGAAAGCTGCACTGAACCTTCCACAGTGGCCTCCTTCTAAACATGATTCAATGGGCATTCATAGACTTATTTCTGATTTAGAGATGTTCTTCACTTTGTGAATAATTGTTCATTTACACAATCATTTTAAATAGACACAATCATTTTGTCTACTCTGGCTTCAGTGAGCAAAGCATAAGCATAAGGAAGAAATTCTTTGAATGACAGAAGCCTAAACGTTATGCCATGCACTTAATGGTCATCCTTTTGCAGATACACTCCCTGACCACTTAACAGTATCTCCTCTATTATCATTGTCACTCATTTCATCCAGCATTATGTTATTGTGGCCATACAGCTGCACAATTAGTTCATAAAAGGAGGCCATGGCCTCTTCAGGTCTATTGTAAACTGTGTCTGGTGAATGATTTGCCCCAGCTGGGGGTACTGCCCTGCTGCATGGGAAAGCAGCATCCTTAACTCACAGACAGCTAAATTTTGATATGGCATTATTAGATGGAGTGAATGAGTTCTTTGTGAATATACCAGGATGTCAGAAAGGAAAATAGAATCCTTCCCTCAGTAGAAATTGCCTGTACAGTGCCTTCTCTAAACAAAGTAGGATTCATTCTCAAAAGAAAAATTAGCGTTCTACAGCAAGAAGTATCCAGCTGGTCTCATATGCCTACTGGGTAAAAATATATGAAAAAAATACAAGACAATAGTAAAAAAATGTATTCAATTTTCTCTTATTCAGACCTAACTTTAACTGCATACGTGTATGACAAAAGTCTGTCTTTGATGTTAGAGTGAAATGCCACTGTTCATATGCAACTAAAGAATTCTCCTAGAAAAGACTTTTGTAATACAGTGCTCCAGTCCAGCTCTAAAAAACTCCTTTATTTTATATCGCTTGTGCCTGTTTGTTTTTTTTTTTTTTTCTCCTCTCCTCTCTGGATATTTCACTTACAGAAAGATTAAAAAAAACACAAAACTTACTGTTTGTTACCCTGGTCGCAGTTACCAATTAGCAAGTAGTACTGGACTTCAAACACTTCTCAAGTGCAGCAAATTATGTGATCTGCCTTGTTCTAATAATTTATATTCCCATTAAATTACAGCAATCTTTAACTGCAGAGATCACACAAAGAGAACAACAAATTTTTTTGTAAATGAATGACTGCTTTGGTAACTGTAGGAATACTAAATTTCAAGTTCATCATTAAAGGAAACTATTACTGTGAACAGTTTCTGTGCATGTCCTCAGTGTGCTTAATATCTACTAAATCCACTCAGTTAAGAAATGAGTGAGGATGTTAAATTAAACATTTTACAAGTCCATTTCTTCCCCTTCTTTTTGCACCTTCAGATGCTGTAAGCATTAGAACTGGTAATGACTGCACCCAGTTTAAGCCACCAATGAATTGTGGTTCCCCTGTCATTTACTGTCAGAAGGACTGGTAAACAAAAAAATACTTTTTATTCCTTACTCAAAGTGGGCAAAAGGTGGACATGATCTGCATTTCAGACCACATGGCAAGTTTAGTGCCTATAGCTAGAGATCATTAATGTACAGGTCACAAAGCCTGTGTATGTTTTCCTTTAGGGTCTCTGGTCTCTCTTATTTTTCAAAACTACAAAACATGAAAGATCATCATTATGCTCAGGGAAAAACAATCACTGGCTAATGATAACAATTTGGTGGGGTCCAAGGAATAAACAAGTTAGGTGATGTTTCTATGACTGAGGAAATTTCCTTCACTGCATAGATAAGCAAAGCCAGTCATAATGAGGAATGGTGAAGTTACATGGCTTAGTGCCACAAGGACAAAAAAAATTTACTATATTGAATGGGATCTTGTTCATCCTAATGAGCTTCATCTAATTCCATTCTTCACAAACCTTCATTTATCTAACTTACAAAGAATATGTTAAACAAAAGCGCTTCACAATATTAGGGCAATTTACATCAAATGCACTGAAGAAAATTACCTAATACCATTTTCTAAACCATTTACTATTATGAACTAGAAACTAAATGAGAAAATTGCATTTTATGATTTGCAGGCTATTTAAAAAATCTCCGCACCTGAATTCACCCAATCTGCATTACTTTGATTCCCTAAGTGGTAAATGGCCTTAGTAAAGCAGAGAACCAGAAACAATACTCTGTGAATTAAATTGAAAAAATGTGTTAAGTGCCCCTGAACCTACATGAGCAAGACAATGCTTTTGGTTTCTCCTCACACTTTGGCACCTGATGGGGGGAACTCACCTCCCATCTTGGTTTGGTTTATTTCCAAAGCAAACAGGAGACAGGCGTGATGAAACAAGGTCGATTTTTTTCAAAAGCGGAACATATGTATGGATAAACATTTGGAGATATCATTAGCATTTTTGTTATTTGTCTGATTTTTTCATGATATGCCTCAAATATGGTTGAATCAACTCCTATCCACTTCAAAATACTTATAAGTATTTATATCAATAGATACTTTGCAGAAATTCAAGAAGATGTAGTAAAAAAAATGGTAAAACCTGCAAAAAACCAATTTTTTTTCTAGAAGGCAGTCTTTGGAGAGCTACCAAAAAAGCCTCTACTAACAGATCTTTTTATTTTGTAAAAAAGTAATTATTTAATTTTAAAAAATAATTTATTAATATAGAATTCACTGTGAACATGCTTACGTAATCCTTTGTTTTAAGATCAAGAAATGAGAGATTCAGAAGGCTTATGATTTACCTTTGATTACCTAATTTACAAGCTTTCTATCTTTATATTATTTTCTTTTTCTTAAGGCCAGGAAAGAGTTTCTGTTCAATAATCATGGAGGGGCAAAAGATATTTCCAGGAATGTAAGGATTACACAAATAGCAAAATTAACAGTTTTCGTGTATTAATTGCTTTAGAAAAAATTACATTTTTATGATCTGCATTAGCAATAATAAATTATTTTATTATTTTATCATCTTTCTCTCTTCCCTTGTCCGTTTTTCTGCTTTTGCAGCATAAAATTTGTGGGTTTTAACTTGTTAAATGTGAAAATGGACAAATTTTAATTTTCAAATAAATGCTGAATTCAGAATCTACACTATACAGCAACAGGAACTAAGGTCACATCAACATAAGCAACCGTGCTAATAACAATCTGTTACATTCATCACATTTTTTAACTTAGAAGATCCAGAAAGCAAATTTATTGAATTGTGTTGGTTTGTTTTTATCTGACAGTATTTGGTAAAATGGAGTGGAGCCAAATTGCTAATTAGTATCTCAGACTATGAACTTGAATTTTGTTACAGATAACTCTTATCACATTTACTTACACAGCAATGACTATTTTCCCTCTTCCCATGCCTCTAAAACGTCTTTGGAATGTCAGAAAAAAATTGAAAAACATTAAAGTATTTGTATCTTAGCTAAAGAAAACAGATATGCTAGGGATTTACAAAACTTTCTAGAAAGGTTGGTACCAAAAAGAACAAGGCAAAATTACCAAAGGGAATTCTATATATCAGGTCAGGAGAAAATAGAGGCCATTGAACTCCTTTTTCTTCCTAAACTAAGCCCTGCTTAGGAAAAAAACCCAGTTATTAAATCACACTATGTTGGGCAACAAAGATAACAAAGAAATACTGTGGACTTCACATTTTCCTGGATAGCAAGATTAACAGTTCCACAGTTAGATTTCCTCTCTGTTATATAGGATCTGGATCCCATATAACTCTTAAATCTCTCCAGAGATTTGGAAAACTTGTACAAAAACTGAAAATAAAGTTTCCTAAGTATGCAGTATAATAAATACATCCGTGATTACACATGGCAAGCATTCTTACAGTGTGATACATGAGAGAACATATGCCCAAAAGTCATGTGAGATTTTATGTGGGATTTACGTCAAAAAACAGTGGAGCTGCTGAAAGCATCTTAGTCATTCCCAGCTTCCTTAAGTAGCATCTTTGTAGAAGATGGAAAATGAGAGGAAAGAAAATAATAAGAAAAAGTGTGACTAACAAACTTTATGTTGCTATAGCAATTAGTGATATCAATAGAAATCCATTAAACATTTGCTATAAAATCTTTACACAACAAAAGTCAAATTATGTCATTGTTCCTCCCCTTCTTATACGTCTAACTACTGAAGGTGAAAATATAAAGTAGGCAATACAAGATGTTCCATCCAAGAAGTCTGATACAGCCAATAATAAATTTGAAATCAAATTAAAACTTGAAAACTCAAGATCTTAAAAAGACATTCAAAGGCTAAAATAAACTTAATACTAGATGTGCTTTACTATGTATGAATAACAGAACAAATTTTAGGATAGCACATTTAGTAAGGTAGCATCAGCACAGGAAGTGTGCAAAATTTTGAGGTACAAACATATTTACCAAAAAAATAGCAAGGAAAGCAACTTCGGGAAAATGAGTTTGACATTGCAACTTATTTTTACAAACTTGAGATAAAATTGGCATGGAATTTTGCTGTTCATCTGCAGGCATTTTTTCCAAACTATTTTACTTTTACTTTGGCCATTAATTTTTATAATGATTTTTTAAAAATCTCTTATAAAATATGTATTTAAGCACTTTCATTTACACTTTGAATATCTAGAAATTGCCACATTAATCACTCCAAGTTTTAAAAGGGAATTAACAAGATAGCTAAAGCACTAATTATGGCTATTTCCCTCTAATAAAAAATAATATTTCCCACATGTGCGATATACTCCTTCCAGGAGTAAAAGTCTCCTTCAACACTTTAAGGTGCCTAAGGGTCAAACTTTGCTGAGTTGTTAAAGCTGGAGTAGATTACATCATATAAAATATATATTAAAATGTCTGGCATCTACTGCATGCCCAAGTGTAAAACAGTATGGGCTGCAGCAAAGAGCCACAAATACAACTCCAAAAGATGATGGATGCCTCAAGGCTGCTGTGTCATAAATTCCTTCCCTATGGTGTTCTCAGAAGGTTGTCCTGGTTCAAAACTCCCCAAGTCTATCTACAGACTTCTCAGACCACATACTGGAGAACCTCAGGCACAGATATTTCCATTGAGCTGGGGAATGCCTCCAACAGCTTGTGGCCTGCACACTGTTAAATTTGCAACCTTCAGCTCTTGCAACAGAAAGACTTTTTATCAAAATACAGCACAAAATTGCATCACACAGAATCAGGACAAGAAATTTCTTTTCAAATCTCACTGATTCAAAAATTTATTAATATGTGTTAGAGGGAAGCATTTAGTCAAAAGTAACCAGGGAGAGATATATCTCACTTTTGCAAATACACTACCAACTGTTTTAATCACAGTCAGAAGTTTTGGGCTTCAAAATTCTAAGGACAAATTACTTGGATTTTTACCTTTTCTGGGAAGTATATTATTGCAAAAGCTCTCTTAGACAAGTACTGTCAAATATAAGACCAAATGCTCAAGTCTGAGTATTAGAAAGCATTGGAGACAGCTGCACTTTGTTATCTTTTCCATGATACCAATGGTATACAAAACCAATGCCAAACAAAATACCAAATACCAGTTGTACACCAACTATATAATGTCAAATTCATAACTAGTGTGTCTCTCATAATGTTACTGAAGTGGTTTAGCCTTCTTAAAATTTTTGAGGTGAGGACTACTTGGTGTCTAAACTGTATCAACATTAGTTGTTTCCCTTACTCCTAATTATCTTCAAGCATAGAATTTAAACCATCTTATTCTTCTATTATGTAAGTACAGCTAATCTAAACATATGGCCCAAGAAGTCGTTGGGGAAAGTCTAATATATCTTTTCCTGAAAGTAAAAGCTGAAGTTTTTCTCGGTGTTTCAAGCAAATTGTGCTAAATAAGCATCAGGTCATCCTGAAGTTCGAGCCATATTGTTATAATTTCATTTTTTAGCCAGTTCATTGTTGTGCTCCATCTCTATAAAAAAAATTCTTTGACTATCCATATTATCTATAACAATTTGAAACTCCTTTAATCTGCAGCATTAATATCAAGGCAAGCAGTTTAAACAAACATATGCTGAAATGCTTTCAATGTAATTCTGGCAGGAAAATTTTTAAGTGATTTGAACATCTCTACAAAGAAACATGCATGTAGAAATACCCAGCTAATGACCAAAAAAAAGGGTTTCTATTCTTCTGTACCTTTCCTCTTGAAATTTCCAGGAACTAAACAGCAGATCAAAAAACACCTCAATCTGGAATCTAGGAAAGAATGTGAAGGCCAGTGTGTTGAGCTAAGATGTATATGAGAACACAAATAACATCATTCTAAACCACAAATTCAACACCACAGTGATCCTCTGCAAATGGGAGTATCAAGTGCACAACATAGTTTCAGTTGCAATCAAAACCCCATCAAGCCTAAATTGAATCTGGCTAAAAATGAAAATCACACAAAACCAACCCAATTTTTAACTGAAGAAATTCCTCTGGCATGTAAGAAGTGGGCATCCATATCTTTTTCAACATATGAAACCCTATCTGAGTTTTTTAGTTCATAGCACATTCTCCAAGTGTATTATTGTTCATGAACATTCCTACAGCTGCCTAACTTATGACTGTGCCTCAGTAGGACAGATAAGTTCATAATTCTTATAAATCCTTTAATTTCTTATAGTTTCTGTAATGCTCCTAGTTATTAATTTATTTCTTGTCCCTTAAGTGCTAGTATAAAATAGCACAGATACAACATAAAACCCTGTTACATTGCACATGAGAGTTTTTAACATATAGTCATTGGCCTTTTTAATGAATTATGTGAATAATTTTCCATGTTACATTATGCTGAAGTAAATATCACAGCTGAAATTCCCTTTCAAAAACGTAAGTATCCGCAAGTTTAGTCTCCCTGAATGGCTCTCACTGCAGATCCAAATATCTGCATTTCCAAAGTGCCTGATGCCAGTACACTCCATGCTAATAGAACAACGTTCACCTGTGACTACAGCCGTAGCTCTTTAAAAAATTTCTTCCAGTAGTCAACGCAAAATAATTCCTCATTATCCAATTCATAAAGTATTTTCACAGCCTAAAACACCAGTTTCTCTGTGTTTGGTTTTTCATTGGAATACACACACACCAGATACTCAGATTTCAGGACAAATAAACCACAGTGCCTGCAGGAACGCAGCACTTTTTTAACCAGGTGTCACAAACCCATTCATGAAACAGTACTTTCTGTTTCAGTATAGCTTGGTACTAACTCACCTTCCCCATATTGATTCCTATTCTATTTCTAATACTGAGCATTCATTTACTTCTACATCAGAATGAAGAACTAATTCTGTGGGATATTAACCCAGGCAAAATGCCCAGACTTCCATTACGTATGCAGAAAACATAAACGTGATTTCCAGTTTTGTGGTACTTCAGCAAGAGCCCTGAATACTTCTCTACACTTTTCACCAAAGACTTAACATCAAAATGAAATGTTATTATGGGATAATATTATGACTTCATTGCTTTTATAGAACATAAATACAAAAACATTTATATACTGTGATAAATTCTAAGTGCATAAATGTATACTGGGTACATATATCAAGTGCCATATAATTTATATAAAACTACTTTAATTAGAACTTGTCAAATGCATGACTAAAACATATTTTCTAATTATGACCAGAACATTTTCAAGAATTTTACTTCTTTGTTTCTCAAATTCCCAATACAACAAAGTGCTACAAGGCAAAAATGGAGCCTAGCAGTGAAACAGCTATTGATTTCCTCAAAACTACTCGAATGTTTAAAGATAAGCATGTGCTTAAGTGTTTTGCCGGGTCACAGAACAACTGGCCAAAAGTGCCACCATTAATCATGTTATGAAAGCAATTACTGCAAGTTTAGCTTCATTAACTTGGAATTTGAGAAAAGTCAAGATTCTGTAGGAGACATTCAGTAGCCATCCCAAGGACATCCCACACTGTGCACTTCCTCCTCTTTGTATACGTCCCCCTAGTCTAGCAAGAAACACAGCTATTTTATATTTTTAATGTACATGCAGTAATTATCAGCAAGGACACAAAACTGCAGGTGAGACTTGAAGTGACAATACATTACCTCAGCAGTTAACTTGTTTTATGGACAGTACTGAAAGAGCTACATAATAAAAACAAAACACACTTCTGTATCACCCAGTGGCTAGTTTTATTTTCAATCTAATAAAACCATCAAAAATTGTGAAGACTATTCCTTAGTCCTCATAGCCTACATATGTAAAAATCATTATTTGTATATATGACAATTGATTAAAAAAATCAAGCTGTCTTGCTCTTAGTTAAATGATTTCACAATTTATTTCAGATCCTAAAAAATATTTTTAGTTAGTATACATTTCCAAAAGAGACAATTTTTAGGTTGTAAAATGATATCAACTCATTCAAGTCTGAATGGAATCTTTGTTTCTTCTAAAAATAACCCCAAAACTTTTGGATATACTTTTCAAAAAAACCCAAACACACACAAATGCCAAAAAAGAATAAGTAATCCCTATAGAGAAAAAATAGAGAAT
This sequence comes from Melozone crissalis, assembly GCF_028551555.1. NCBI lineage: Eukaryota > Metazoa > Chordata > Aves > Passeriformes > Passerellidae > Melozone > Melozone crissalis. The sequence goes on along the minus strand of NW_026535784.1, from coordinate 44,689,417 downwards.
AGAGTTTTGCAGAGTTGTGCAAAGGATTCACATGGAACAGAAACTTGTTCAACCAGTAACTGCAAAAATAACTGCAAAATTTCATTTATTTATGCCCACACTTCATTGCCTTGACAAATCATACCTTTTGACATTGAGTCGACTCATGGAAATTATGTTTTAGCACTGTTATAGAGAGGGGGAAAAAAGGTTATTAGGCAATCACTGTACTGTCTTCCTAAGAGAATAACTACGAACATTTTTTTTTACCTCATATATATTCATCAGCTGTAAAATACAATAATTTTTCAGCACTGACAATGGGACATTTGATCATAATCAATAACAATAATGGTCTCTCAAGGAACATTAGAGAGACATGAACTTTGCTGATGTTAACTCTCCTACCACATTCAATTAACACTGAGTGCCACACACCCAGCTCCCCAGTGCTAGGAGAAGGTCCAGAATGAGACGTACAAACGGAGACTTGACAATTGTGCAGTCGGTGCAATAAATGAGGAAAGCTGCACATTTTATTATGGCATTCAGCACAGGCCACTGGCAGGGGAAAAAAGCATTAAAAGTCATCTTATAGAAAGTTAAAGGCCACAAATTAGGCACACACCAGAGGACAACAGTATTTCCAGCAATTTAGTGCCTGAAGCATGCCTTTGCAGTGAAAGAGCTTTGATGATGAGAGAAGGAGCAGGAGATGCTGACAAGAAGTGGTAAGGTTGCTCACAAATATATTAGAGCATTTAAATAAAGAAGTTGATCAGAAAGTGGTAACTCTGGATTTCCTATCCCTGTCCCCAGAGTGTTTATGTTTCAGCAGTTGGGTTAAAAAAAAAAAAAAGGCAAAAAAGCAAATAAAAATTCTACAAGTAATTTTGAATCAGGAATTACAAAAGCAGGATTTCCTTCCACCAGGCTGCATTCTTATGTCCTGACCCCTTACAAATCTAATCTAAAATGGGATTAAAATAAAAATATTTAATTTCAAGATCCAAAAAATGCTGAAAATTTTAAAATATTTTATGAAAGAGGGAATTGAAGAAATGAATAAAAAATTAGAGTTAAGTTATTTACACTGAGATTGGAACTGGGAAGCTGGTTAGAACCATCTCCCTGTATTCAATTGACTTGATCTTTGTTCTTCCCTACATCCCCTAAAAACCCTCTCTCCTGCACGTGCTGCTTCTCTGTGGTTGATACCACAGACAAAATGCTGATGAATGTCACTTGATGAACAAGATTTTATAGTTATAATGTTTGGGGGGATTCTCAGGAAATCCCAGCAGGTCTCAGTCTCCCTCCCCAAAAACCTACTTACCTCAAACACATTCGGGAAAAGTTTATGACCTCCCTACTCTCTCCCACGCTTCTTTGGAGCTGCAATAGCTCCATGATGACCAGTAGTTACCTTCCCTGCTTGGCTGAGCTTCGCTGGGCAAGCCCCTCACCAACTGGCCAACTCCTCGACCTGAACACCTCCATTCACCTACACTTCATGTGAATTTATACTTGTGAAAAATGGAGTTGTAAAGAATTCTCGAAACCTGACAGAAGGCTCACACAGTCTTGTACATCTGTATGTAAACACTGAGATTGAGTGTGCTGACTTAGGAAGGTTATGGAATAGAGATGTCATTGCTGAGAGAGAGATTGAACTAGAAACAAATTTCAACAAGTTTCAAAATATGGCCTTGCAAAAAGATCAGATATTTAAGAGAATTAGAACTGTGAAAGATGCATTGCAGCAGAACTATGTGGGGTAAAAATATAGGTGATTGGTATTAGAAGTAATTGCAACATTGTGTGACAAAAGCTAACAGGCTGAAAAACATTTATAAGGTATTGTAACCAGGAAATAGGTTGGCTTCTGATGGAATGGCGTTGAGTTTTACATCTCTTATATTTCAATCTTCATCACGACTAATACTGGATTAAAATCTCTTAAAATGCCTCTCAGTTGCCCCATCTCTAAAAGCTAGGAAGACCAACAATACTTGCATACCTTAATAAACTAATTTTGTATCAATATCTAGAGAGATTTCTGTTGCTGTGCTATGATGGATGACTGGCTCAGCCGATCAAGATCAGACACAGCCGCAACATCAATCACTTCAAAAGGCAACAGGCATGGGTGGATTGACCTGCAAAATGTATTTTCAAGGGGTGCTTTAAAATGGGACATTATCAAACGGGGGAGCTCAAATGTGGACTTCCCCTGGCTTTCAGAGAGCAGTACAATCCCTCTGCCTCTCAGAGTAAGATGAAATGTGGACTAGCAGAATACTGAGCTTTTAATGGAGAGCCCAAATACTAGTGAAAATGGTTATTTGTGACATGATGACACAACCAAAGCTCAACTCTACAAAAGATAAAAACACACAGGAAGTTTCTGTGAAGATTTATATTCTGAAATCATAGATTAAAGTTCAGCAGGAAGATGAGAAACATAAGGGGGAAAAAAAGAGTTCTGTGATCACATGACTTACCATACAACCAAGGTCACCCATTCTGCAAGAAAAAAACATTAAAAATATCCTTGAAAATTTCATCTTATGTAGCCAAGAAAGATTAATATAAACTAAAATTCACTTCAGAAATATTCCTTTTTCTCAGTTAGTAGCAAACTGACTGTTCATATGCTGGGATTACAATGCTTAAAAGAATTAAAGAGCTTGAAGTACTTTGGAAGAGAAGTACAAGTGGTTTTTCTGAGTAGTCAGATATATGGGTTCTTTCCAGGAATACATGCTTATTCTGTTTTCTTGGCTAAACTCCAGCCTTCAATAGTGACAGTGTTGTCCTCCACAGTTTTAAATTCTTCTATAATGCCTAAGGTTCTACCATCGAGTGAGAAACATCTGCATTTGAGTGCCTGAAATGTGCTTCCTCTACCAAATGTATATTAGGTAGAGAAATTAATCAGGTTCTGTAAAACTTTCACACAGAGCAATTATTCAGTGCAGCATTTCTGAAAGGACCATAGATCTACCTCACACCTACTGCCCTTCAGTCCTTTCCCAAGTTACTTGGCCCTACAAAATATGTTCCTGTTGCAGAATAAATCCACAAGGACTGGAGCTGAGGGAAGAAACTGTGGTGACCTCAAGACATACAAGAAAAAAAAAAAGCCAACAAAACCCACCAAGAAAACAAATTCCAAAGTCTGAGAAGGAATATATAATTCTGGAGAATATGTCTGTTGTCAAGGAAAATACCGGAATATTTAATGCACATCTCTTGATGACACTTTTTTGAAGAAAGCAGACTTGGAGCTATACAAGGAGGCTGGTTTTATTTATGCTGTGCCACTGGCCTGCCAGATACCTGGGCATAGTCTCAGTCATACTGAAGTAAACTTGGAATAGCTCAGTATTTTAGGTGCATTTGTATCAGGTTAAAACCAGACCCTCTAATTTGATATTCAGTGTATTAAACAGCCCATTTTGTGTCTATAAGAACTCGCAGAGTGGTTGAGGTTTGTAGAGATTTCTGGAACTCAGCTGGTCCAACCCATCTACTCAAGCAGGGCCACCTGGACCCAGCTGCCCAGGACCATGTCTGGAAGGCTTTTGGATATCTCCAAAAATGAAGGCTCTGTTACCTCCCCAGGCAACTTGCACCAGTGCTCAGTGACACTCACAGAGAAAAAGCATTTTTTATCAATGTTCAGATGGACTCTCCTGCATTTCAGAGCGTGCTCACTGCCTCTATCCTGACACCAGACACAACAGAAAAGAGCTTGTCCTCTTTGCGCCCTTCCTGCAGGTCTTTGTACACATGGATGGGATCCCCCCAGGAGCCTTCTCTCCTCTGGGATATAAACAGTCCCAGCTCTCTCAGCCTTTCCTTATGTAAAGGGTCCTGCTGTCATGGTCATCTCTCTGACCCTTAGCTGGACTCTCTTTATCATGTTCATGTCTCTTGCATTAGGGGGATCAAGAGGTGGACACAGTACCACCTAAAACAACAAAGAGGTTTTCATGTTAAGGAAACCTGTAAATTACTGTAATGATTATTCAACACCATCAGACTTACACCTGTCAGAGCTCCTGTCTCCACCCTTTTTTCTTGCAGTGCTAGGAGAAAACATGCAATTTTATGGTCTCATATTTCAATGGGACACTTGGAATAAAGATCCTTTACTGATACTTGAGTGGATTTTTTTGCCTTACAGATCTCCAAAAACAATCTTTATAATGTTAGAAATGACAGCTCAAGCCATAATCAGAGCCAGATCAAGATTATTATCAATGGCAGGCAAATATTTTAAGGTGATTTCCCTGCCCTTGAAAAAGGGATATTTTGATTGGCCATTGCAAAAACCAGAGGATTTGCAAATTGCATTACTGAACTTCTCAGGTGTTTGTTCTATTCACTTTCCAGGTCACCAGCTGTTGCAAGCAAAACTGAGTTTCAGAGAAAAACCCATGTTAAGTGAAGTGCCTTTAAATGGTATAACAGTATTTACTGATGACTCTGGGAAAACACACAAATCAGTAATAACATGGCCTGACCAAACATCTAGAACATAGTAAAACATAGGAACAGCTGAAGGCTCACCTCAAATTGTCAGATTAGCAGCAATAGTTACTACAAGGAAATTGTGGCTGATGCTCTCAGTCATATGGTTTGCTTTTAGGTAGTGCTGTGAGGAGCAATTGGACTCAGCAATCCTTGTGGGTTCCTTCCAACTTGAGATATTCTGTGATTCTATGAAATCCAGTGGACTCGTTTATACATTCATCATTTTTAACCATTTTCTGATAAATTTTCATTGAATTAATTTGCTTCCAATGTTATTTTCATCATTATTATGTATTGGTTCATGTCAGATACTGTTAAATCAACATCTGACTGAAAACTCATCATTAAAACAATCGATAATATTTAAACTATTTACCTGCCAGTGAAATTTGGATAGCAATGTAGTTGAGCTCCTTCTGATTCTAGATTATAAGACTCTGCCTGGGGCTTCTTGATGCTGACAGAGCATAAATACTCATTCTGAAAGGAATCCGTTTGTTCAGTGTAACAGTTTGTTGCAGGTGATGCCATTCAAAGAATTAAAAGACAAAAAATAATGTCTGTTATATGACACAATATTGATAGATGAGTATGTGATTAGGATAGAAAAGGAAAAAAAGTATCAAGGAAGGAAAAAAAATCTATAAATGCTACTGAAAAAATACATTTATTGGTGCATAGGCATATTAATTTAAACACTAATTTTATCCAGTCATTTTATAAAAATGAATTCTGTATTTCTGGTGAATATGAATTTTACTCTAATTATTCTTATATTAACTATTGTTGGCAGGACCCCATAATCCATAAAATAATATCAAATATTTTCAGTGTATACAAAAACTCTTCCAGTAAAAGACATAGATGATACAGCTCCACTATTTGCACTACTTACTTTTATGTCAAATGCAAAACTCAACGTGCCTATTTGATTTATTAACCTTTTAGAACTACTATTAATGCTGAAATCATTTTGATTATTATTCCCATATGTTGATCAACAATATTGCACCTGAAGAAACTCAAGTCATTGTCATAAAACTTCCATTATGTCAGAAATTTATTAGCAGTGATTGACTGAAGAAAAGGTACCTCCATTTTTAGCAAACAACATCATTTACTTTTAAGTACCTTGAAAATATAACATCACCTTACAGTCCGATGTTACTTTCCTTCACCTGTCATGGGTGATTATAGGAAATAAACTCCAGCCAAGCAAAGCTAGTGGTTTTATATGCACTTATATGGATACTGTGTATTTCTTAACTCTTATCATCAGAGGATGGATTGCCAGACTCGGAAAGTGAGAAACATCTCCTGACTTCTAACATAACCTGCATTTCTTTCTCTCCCACCCCCATTCTCAGACTATTCTTAGTTCCATTCATTTTGGCAGAAAAATCAAGTCTTTTTAATGTAACTGGTCTGATTTTCAAGTCAACAAGTAATGGTATATGATAGTCTTTTCCAAAACTTCTTTTGATGTATGCTAGGGAAAAAAAAATCAAAAAAGTTAAATTTGGGCAAATTATACCTTGGATGCTTTGTGGCCTTTATCTGAAAGACTGAGAAAGACATATCAGTCTGTCACTGGGTAAACATGGATAAAATAACATTATCCTGCTCTCATACACTATCAGGACTGCTTATTACAGGTTTGGTTGGCTTTCTTTTATAAGCCACTATACCTTTATTGTCAATCTGACCACACAGTGAACTCTGAGACTGTTCTTCCTCAAGAGTCACAAAGCCTGTTTTTCACACATTGCTGAATGATGTCATTTAACCCTGGATCCATCCCTGTATACTCTCATTCTTCTTGAAATGGGGTACCAAACTCATACCCAGTATTAAGACTATTAAGGTTTGATCTCAAGCTTATTAATGCAGAGTGCATGAAGGGAATCAAATTTCCACATCAAATTTTAAATATAACATCTTAGTTAAAAAAAAAAAACCAACAAACTCACTTCCATTAGCCTTTTTAACCATAGATTTCTGTAAAAGCTACAAATGAACCTTAAGGAAGAGGTGTTTGTTTACTGGTTGGCTGGGTTTTGGGAAGGGATGGATGAGGTTCTCTAGTGATGGGCTATGATTGTTTTCCTCTGCAGTGAACTGTCTTTCTGAAAACAGCATCCCTTACTTTAATCCTTTGCTCCTGGATGCACAAATCAGCTGTGCTGAAATACGTAGTGCACCTTATAAAATGCAAATAATTTCATGAAATTTTAAAAGGACAAAGAAATGCCATTAATTTTATGCTTTCTATTAAATAATACTGAAGTATTAGGAAATAATGTGGAAACATAAAGACTAATTATTGTAAACTAATGCTAACTATTTTGAATAAAAATTGATTGATTCAGAGGACTTCATACAGAACTTGGTTCAGGTAGTGTAAATTTGAAGGGGAGAAAAATCTTACAGTTTTCAGATTTGTTAGAAAATCATCTTGGAATGAGTATGCGGTCTGCTTTTTAAAAAATATGGGGAGAAGAAAAAGTAAATACATAACCAGATATGCGTTTTTTGAGAAGATTTCAGATATTTCACAAAGAAAGTACCTGTTATTTCAAATCTATAAAGTAAGAATTCATTTTCTAATAAGAGAATAGAGTTGCATCCAGAACTCTTTCCCAGGCATACTCAAAAGACTACAGCCTTTGAGCTGGGGTAGGTGATCCTTGTAGGTCTCTTCCTTCTGAAATATTTCCTACTGAAATATTCCATACTCTTCTACCCTTCAAATAATTCAGTAAAGCTGCACTGTGCCCAGACCATAAAAGGTAAATATCCCTATTTGTATCCAAAGAGCATTTGAAACACCGCCTGATTTCAATTGCTGCTTCTTCAAAAACAAGAATAAAAATACCATACATTTCTGCCATTCAAGTTAAAATGACATCTAAGTCTGTAAAATTTAATTAAATTAACCATCCAAAAATGTGACAGTTTTTTGGGAGGCTTTCGGGTTTTTTTCTTACAGTTAGTTCCTATGGAGACACAACAATCAATTTTAAAATGTTTAATGAAACAACATTGTTTCTTTAACCAGGAATATTCAGATTTTAGTGAGCCCTGGCATAAAACTCACTTCAGAAAAAAAAAATTTGATGCATTTTGTAAGTAAGTCATCGATAAGTAACCATTGGTTAGGACTTACATTTTTTGAGGATAAAATTAAGTTGCTGTCCACCACATGCTGGCCTTTTTTAGCTTCCACAAATAATTTTAAAAGTGCAATAGAAATGTTGTAAAATTAAAAATGCATACCATCATTTTTCACAAAACCCTTTCCTATAATTTCAAATTTCTAAGGTGAGACTTTAACTTTCAGCTGTGTGGTAGTTATTCTGTGGAAAAAATTAGCCTAAAATCTCCACTGCAATTCCACATAATAAGAAGCAACATATTACTAACACAGTGTAAATCCTTTTAATAGGTCCATATGAAGAGAACAAAGGCTAAAAATGTCACTTACTTTAGGAGAGATGCCACTGCTAGATGTACAACATTGGACAAGCTGTCATAAAAAGATAAATGGGGCTCGGTTGTACCATTACCCTATGACATTTCTGACAGTGCAAGGCTGTGCACTGTGAGAAAAGCAGAATATGTATCTTGACTTTTTTCCTCCCAGGTAGTAATAGAACTAAGGAAAAAGATGCAATGCTCTAAGAAAAAAGACAAACCAATCTTTTTGCAGCTCTCAAAAACATAAGAGCTCAAATAAAGACCCATGCCTTCAGGATATATGCAAAATATTCCCTATAACATATAGAAAAGGAAATTATACTAAACAAATCAAGTAAGTCATATCAAAATGTAGAACACTATAACTAATCTTCCATAAATTTTGACACTTTGAGAACAACAAATTCCAAATTCTATACTTCCAATTTGATTTATTCTTCTCTGAAACTAGCTTTAAGTTACCCGAAAGACAAGAAGGAATGCAGCATTATTAAATGACAATCAGTATACATAAGGCAACACTCAATCATTATGCTAGGCTCTAGTGTTGGCACTATAAATTCCAGCAGTTCTTCCTTAAGAACACTTGGCTTTACTGAAAACACAAAAACCACTTCTACAAGTTTTTGACAATTATTTAACAGTTAATAAATGGAAAGAAACAGGGAGATACATAGTGAAAAAAAATTGGACAGTTCATAGCACATAGTAATACTGCATTTTATTCTCTCAAACTCCTTGAAGAGTTTATTCCCATGGAGTAATAAAATTGAAATAAAATAGAAGTAAAATAGCAAAAAATATGTATTATTACAAATGGCACCTTAGGAAAGGGAAATAAAAGGATTGTGTGGCTTAGTTACTCTAATCTGAGTTACAGGTGATGACAGGTAGTGAGCCAAATCACGTCAATTCAGCAAGCAGAAACGGCAGCCTTAGAAAGGAGAGCAGTAGTCACTCCAAATACTGAAAATCTTTGATGGAATAACTAGACTGTACAGAAATAAGAGGGTGTGAAAACTCATTATTTGATCTACCAGCCCTTTGAAAAAAACACTGATTCTCTGGTTACATTCCAACAGATTGACTGGGTGATGATCAGGAGGAGTAAAATGAAGAATAGTGTCAAATACTGCTGTGTGTCCAGCACAACTTCAGAATACAAGATTGGTATTCTGCATTTGGAGTTGAGTTGCTGCAGTAAAGCTGCATTTTCATGAGTCAGATGGATAGCACAGCTTTGTTGAAGGTCACAGCACCTCATATCCAGCTTCTGAGCCCCAGGAGTTCAGAAGGCCTGCAAGAAGCTTTATGGAACAGAGAACAGAGAAGAGGAAAGGGTCTCACATCACCCAAGTCAGTCCTTACTGCCAACAGGACCCACAAGAAGGGGTGTTTTGGCAACAGCCCCTGCCCTCCACCTTGTCAAAGCAGGCTGGGTACATCCAGAGCATGAGATGCTGCTCTGCAAAACACAACTGAAGTGCTTGTGTGCTTTGAGGTTTGGAGTACTGGACATGGACCTTTGACCTTAACCTTCCCACAAAGATACACCCTGGAGATGAATCTGGGACTGGGCTTCCTCTCTCACACATAGCAAACCCAGAGACATGGGATTTCTTTAGGCTCTTGTTCATGAGGCTTTCACTGCAGGAGACAAGTACCCTGAGAGGCACATGTAGTTGTGACAATCCAGAGATTTCCAGATCAAAACAGCAACTAGTGATAATTCACTAAAATGGCAAAGAAATATAGGTTTCATAAACATGGGCAATAAGAAATTACATTTTGAGACAAGAAATAGTTGAGAGACAAGTACAGCTGCAGGACTTTGCTTTACAAAGCACGAGCAATCTCCAGACACAGGTTTGCTGTGCAGAAACTCTGGGCTCAAGGAGTGAGCTGCACACTTGCACCAGCAGTGGAATGAGTGCATGGGCAGTCATTTGACAGCAACCACACAGTTCACTGAAGATGGTGGAAAGCACAGATGTGTGAAAATAAATTTACCTAAGACAGAACCCCATTCTAGGAAGCAATGGGGATTTTCACAGCAAACCTGCTTTCCCTAAGTGTATGAGCCTGCAACTACATTTTGTGTCTCAAAAATACAACTGTATAAAAAACATGAAGTGCTCTAAGTGCTTTACAGAAATCATTAATTCAATCTTGCACATTCAAATCTGCCATATCTCTTGTGGAATAAATCTGGAGCCTGTCTGGCATTGAAACCCATGTAATCAGACTGCTTTCATTTAATTTTAGTACTTCACACAGTTTTGAAACTGAAATATATTTCACACCAGAGGATTTAAAAATACATCTCATTTTTATTTTATCCTTAAAAACAGGAATCCAGTCTAGGTCCAAATAGATATGGGGAATTTATATGATTTTTTTCTATATCTCAACCAGAACATCTTCCAAAACACTATCAGATTACTCTGGGACTCACTGGCATTTTAAGGATAATGCAGGCCTTATTAAGTATCCTTAATTGTATACATCACCATCATATTCTTGGACAGGTAAGAAAACAAAAGCACTTTAGAAATAATGGGGAAAAAATTGGAAAAAAATGGAAAAAACATTATGAAGTTTAATCCAGTCTTTGAACAGGAATATCTTCCTTATCTCTGCATTGTATAGTGCAAAAAGAAATTGCCCAGGAAAAGGTACCAGAAGAGTGCCTAGGCCTTTTTTCTTGTTGACAAAATATTCAATGTCAGTCCCTTCTTGAGTAATCCAAAAGTCCATAGTGTTGGACTGATTACTTTAGGAATCACATTTTGTCTATACATTAATGTAGTAACTTAGTCTTATTTAAATTCTGAAAAAAAGACAGCTCCTTTTTCCAGATGAGCATCTGACAAGAAAAAAGATGAGCCTGATTTTTTCAAGACTAATCCTGACAAAGAGAAAACCACTGATATAGCCTTATCCACAAGGCTGCCTACCTGAGCCTATCTAGAAAATGTAACTGCCTTGAAAATTACTCAAAATTGGAAGTGAGTCTTTACTACAATACCATCCATTTCAAAACCCAGAATTAAAAATAGTACTTATATTTAAATTAATCCTTATTTTTTGCAGAGAGAATTTATCTGACATGATTAAAAATGTCCCGACATATTTTTGCAAAATACAACGTAGTTGACTTTTCTACAAGCAAGTATCAGATATTAACATGAATGAGTTTTTTTTGCATTCATAAATTAATCAGGTAGAATCTCTTTATATCCTCAATAAACTTCTCTAAAGACTGCATTTAATGTGCTTGTTTATTGCGTTATACAACATTTATTTTTGCTTTTGTCTCTATGAAAATGGGACTTCATTTTTTTCAAGAAATGTTCTTGGATTGACTGGCAACAGAACACTCTTACATCCCCTAAATCTGCAAAAAAGTAACAAACTGTCTGGAACAAAATCTACATTGGTCTTCTTACTTCAGGAACACAATTTAGAGCACTACTGTATTATCACACACAAAGTAATAAATTCTGGGGAAGACTTCAAGGGCAATCACTCGCAGAATCATTGCTCTTAGGAGAAACAAAACACATGGGTTATGTAGAGGGAGCAGGACAAACCTATGACTTAAAACGAGCTACACATTTCATGAAAACAGAAAGCAGGGCAACATAAATAAAAACTTTGCACTGGAAGCTTGAGATCTAGAAGAGTTCTTTTTTTTTGAGTCAGATTAGGATTTCAAATTATTTAGCTTCAAACAATGGCTTTCTGGTGGAAAATGGAGGGCATAGGAATCTGAAAGGCATTTTTGGGAAGAGAAGTAATTGTGGAAGAGAAATTTAACAGCACCTTCTTATGAACACATCTCTTCCGAGTATCCGTGAAATTAATCCAATGTTCCTTCTTTCAATGTTACAAATTACTGCTGTGGAAATTTAAATAGGATCATTTTAGAATGATAAAATGGTATCACAAAGCCAAAGATCTTCAGACAGGACTGAGTTGCAAAAGCTACAAAATACTTTCATGCAAATTATTTGCAATTTTAAAAAAGAGAAAGAGAAAAAATAAATAAAGGACACCAACAGACTAAAGTCAAAGAGTGTCTACATATCATGGATATTTTGAAAACACTTTTGCTCCCATGAGGTGAAACTAGAGCTAGCTGGAAACCCATTGTATTTTAAATCACTCCATACAGTTCCCTTTTTCTACAAACTGACAGAGGTAACCATGCTCTATCTGAATTTTATTATTCCATATTCACCCATACAAGCAGCAAATATGAAGGGAAAATACTACATCAGAGATATCACAGTGTTTTCCTCCTTACAGACTTGAGTTTCACCCAAGTGCCTTACATCTTCCTTCTAAGGAAAGAGTTTAAAGCATTCTTATCTTTTTCCACTTCATTATCCCTTTTACTACATGACCTTTTGTGTTTTGGGATGTAACTGATCATGGGAAAAGTCAGCAGATTAATATTGCAAACAAATGAAAGTCAGCTTTCAAAAGATTAAACACCCTTCAACAAGGCATCTTAAAATGAGGCACAAAAGCAAAGCGCATTTTCCTGAGTGCTTTGTACATAATGCTATGTTGTGTCAAAGAGGTAAAAATCTCTGAAGTCATTCAATCTGAAAGCAATTGGCTTTTTTCTTCTACATTCCCCTCTACAATTTAATAGGGGTGGAAAAATATTTTTCAAGGAACAAGTTACAAATATTGAATGCAGCTCTTCTTTATCCTTTTGTTTCATGGTTCATTTTCATCAAAATGTGAAAGCTGGCATGGTACTGAGAAGCTGCAGACTCCCTTTCTTTAAAAGAAATTATTAAGTTCACCAGATGATACAGCATTCCTTCCCTCATTGATTTTCTCCTCACTTGATTCAGGTCTACACAATGAAATAAATCTACTTCTTCCATCCTCAAAAATTAAAAATAATAAATTATGAAAGTGACTTGCTTTTATCTTCCATTACAAAGCAGCAGGAACTCAAACTGAAAGAAAATCATTTGTTTTCCACTTTGAGACTTGCTTTTTTATTTACAAACTAATAAAATAAGTTTTTGAATTATTGTAAGGGAAAAAAAATCTATTTCCTTATCCATTAACTTCCTTCTGACTCTAGAATTTTCAGCTATTTTCTAGTGACAAGTTAAGGAGACTACATTTTACCTATATATAAAAAATATTGTATCCTCCTTTGGCATTTTAGTCTAGGAAAAACACATTTGTTAAAAACTGTTCAGCAGTACAACAAACCATCCAGAATACCTGAAAGTATTTCAGGAAACATTCTAATTGAGAAAAATCAGTTGTTTAAATTATTCTCACCTGACCCCCGTGCACATTAAACCCGCGCTCAACTTATGCTGGAGTTAATCAAGAAAAGAGCCTTTGCTCTAACAAGGTCTAACTCCTTGTGAGGGTGCATACAGCTCTGAGACCCCAATAAAACCCATTGTCTGCACAAAACCCAGCAATGCTGTAGGAGGGGATGCAGCAATATTAGCGTGACACACCACCTTAACCCAGGCTACCTCCCAAAAGTGCCTACCCCATTATTGGTATCCTGGGAAGGAAAACTGCCACCAGCTCCAGCAACTCTCTACCATTTCATTGGAGAGTACAGATAGGGCTTCAATAAGTTGTGGGTATGTCTCATTTGTAAAGTACAGCTCTATCAATGTGACATCACAGCTAACTCAAAATGAGCTCTGTCAGGTACTGCTGACAGCACAGCTTAGCAGTTGTCCTTTACATTAAGCAGTCATAAGGCAATTCTCATTAACAATCCTGAGCCCAGGAAATTAATTGCAGGACTCCTCTTTTCTAGGTAAGTGCTGTGATCACAGAATCCTGTTCCTATTTTCGCAGTCTCTTTTCTGACACATTTATTGAACTTCTTCTCATCCTTAGCAGAACACCTAAGGACACTTGTGGTCATTACTAATTTGAAGATTGCTCAGAGAGAATCTGACCAGATCTTTCAATTCATCAGCAAAGACTCCAATTATTCAGCCATTAGGGAAAAGACAGGCAATGTGTTTACCCTCCTTTACCAAATCCTCTAGAATCTATTACTGGATTTAGATGGAAAGATGTTGTTTAAAGGTTAAGCCTCAGTAAAGAGCTTTATGTTCAGATGCACCAACCTGAGGAAAGACAAGTTTTCTATCCCTACCATGCCAACAACTTCATTTTATAAACATGAATGTAGAAAGGACCTCTGAGTAAGAACCCAGTCTGTGTCACACAGTTACCATAGCAGGTATTAGTATGAATTCAACAATGACAAAAACAACAAATTAGTATTTCCACTTTTAGAAGGCTTGATTTGCTATTTTTTAAAAAAATTAATCTGACTATGTCTTACAAGGGAAAAAATAACTGATGTAAATAATCTGAAGCACTATGTTACACTTTTCTTTACTTAGCAAATGCTCTAAAAACAAGGACACTCTATCTGCTATAAACCTGGTACTTCTATATATAAAGTGTTTAAATTCTGCTTGCTTGAGGACATGGGGCTGATGCAATATATTTTCTCTCTATGTACAGCCACACAAGGCCAAGGGCACATAAATCCAAGCACTTGAGACAGTCCTGTGGTATTTATTCCACCCTCTAAAGACAATAGCTGAACCTGAACCCTTCACAGAGGTCCTGAGTGATGCAGTTCTGCATCATCCCCATCTCTGGAGCATCACAAATGTTAAGTAAATTGATACCTTAGTGATACAGAAAGTGCCTAGTTTTGCTCAACAGAGATATATCTTAGGTTTTTTTTAACCTTTCTGGATCTTTGGTAGGAGCTCTTCATCCACTTCAAATTCTCTGTGACCCACACCCTACATACCAGAAAGAAATTTGGTTTCTCTAGGGCAAAGTGTTTTCACTAAAAACTTTTAACAGAAACACAGGCATTAAGAGAAAATTATTGTGCATTTTCCCAGGTGACTTGCACAGCGATTTATTTCAATTCCTAGTAATTCCATGCAAGAAGATCCTACAGTTGAAAGCAATCATAAAAGCCCCCACCAGCTATAAACAAGAAGCAAAGTTAGAAAGTAATTTACTTCACCAAATTGATTAAGTAAGTATCTGCAGATAGAAAGCCTGCATATCACCTAAGCTGTAGCTTTAACAGTCAAGAATCTCTTGTCCCAGTTAATAGGAACTTTCAAGTAAAAACAGATGGAGAAATTCAGACCACTTATCTAGCATAAAATATCATCTCAGCTTACTTTAGATTTTATTTTTTAAAACTTTTGCTGCAGTCTTTCATATTGGCATAGATCAAGACAATCTAAACAACAGCCGGGAGCATTTCCCTGTGAAAGTAAGACTTTGAGAAGTGTGCTTCAGTTTTGCAAACTTAATGATAATCCTTTCATAACGTACCTCCATTGGCCCTAGCTGTAACCTACTTCTTTGGATAAAAATACTTTTCATCTTTTGGGAGTACATCCTATCCAAAGTGAGATATGATCAGACACCTGCTGAAGCTCCATGAACAATTTTTAACTACAGATACAAGCTGATCCAACAGCTTCACAATATTGCTTCAGGATGAGCATAGCTAAGTTAAAGTGTTGCTTGTCAAGTCATCATGCCATTATCTAAATATCAGAACAGGACTACTTGTCTTCACAGAAAAGATTGGTTGCTGATGAGGAAACAAATAC
The DNA here is from genome assembly GCF_028551555.1 of Melozone crissalis. Lineage (NCBI taxonomy): Eukaryota > Metazoa > Chordata > Aves > Passeriformes > Passerellidae > Melozone > Melozone crissalis. Next base: position 44,673,749 of record NW_026535784.1, on the reverse strand, counting down.
ACCCAGATGAGATGCTTGTAAAATTCATATTTAAGTAGGTGAATAGACTGGACTATTTAATCTTCAGTTCCTTTAGGGAATTTAAAGCCATGACTTAATGGGTGAATTCAAAAACATCAGTAGGTTAATGACTAAAGCCCAAGAAGAATAAACAATGAAGAAGAGCTGATTAACTTTTCCTCCTTAAATTCTCATCTGAGTCATTTATTCACTCTATTAAATCTCTTTGGTAAGCCAGATATACAGCTTTGTCTTTCCATACTTAGAAGATGGAGGTTTCTGGAATCAGTCAAGGTCTGAGATGCAAATGGATGTTGACTATTGCAGAGCATTATGGTCAAAATCTTGTTTATAGGGAGAGAAAAAAAGCCAACAATTTAACATTAGTATAATAACCTAATTTGTCATCATTATTGAAATCTTGAGACTAATCCAAGAATCATTATGACTACATATGTAATTACTACCAGGAAAAGAGAAAAATGCTCTGATTCAAGAAAGTTTTAACAGTAATAAAGTTAAAATTATTACAAACAGAATTCTTAGTTGCTTTTCCTGATATTAAGTTCACATTTCCTAGGGGTTAAAAAGCAAATTCTGGTGTTGGCAATGGAGGATGCTACAGTTACCTGTAGCAGTTACAGTTATCAATGGCTTCTTCTGCCTAAAACTCACTCAAGGTAACGTCTATCCATTTGGTACATTTGTTTTCACACCTTGCTTTCCCTTCATTGGCCAGCAGCAATGCAGCACACTGAATTTACATAGGTGGTGGCTTTTATGTAGTTGAGATACATTTTATTTGCTCTCTTTGTTACCCCTAAGCTCAGTTTTGTCCAGTTCCAGGTCTTCGTTTCTTTAACTGACCATAAGGAATTCATTTCTGAGGGGACTGCAGTGCCTGCCTGTGCCCCATCTCTAATCATCCCACAGCAGTGTTCCCTACAGTGCACTCTGGACATTTCTAGAGTTTATCCTTCCCCAGGCATCTGCTACCATTCCAGGACTGTACTTGTCTACACTGCATCATTATGTTAGATAAGAGATATCTCATTTCACATAGAATGCTTCCTTGTTACGGACATCTATATGAAACTATTGCCATACTGTACAATTTTATTTTTTTACTAAACAAATTAGCCACAGACACCTGGTCAATTAGAGAAATAGCTGCCACAACTAAATGAAGTACAAAAAAGTACAAGGAGGTCAAGAAAAGTTCACAGGAAGCAAATCTGACATGTCTGAGTCCTGAAGCCCTCAAACTCAGTGCAGAATTTGCGGCCAGATGCAGCAGAGAAATCGCAGTAGAGTGTGGCAGGGCTGCACAGTGGCAAGAGAGATTTCTGGCATCTAAACTGGCAGAAGATTCTGATGATGACCACATTAGCCAAGGTATAATTGAGCTAGAGAGGTCCCTGTATATTATCTACATTTGTGACAAAAAAGCATTGAAATGACTGCTGCATAGTGATAAATACAAATTCTTGTAATGAAAAAGAAATTTGCTTAAATGAAGAACTCAGTAAAAGTTATTTTCTCATACAGGTAATGAACTATGAGGAAGGAAACAAGAAGTTCTAGAATTCAGTGAAAAAAGGATCCCAGAAAGTTAGTGAGAGAACATTTTTTTATTAAAGGTCCTTTGATGCAATATTTCTGTTTTAGAAGATGAACCCAATAGAACACAAACAGCAGCCTTCTTTCAAAGAAAACAACTCTAGCAGTGATAGAAGCAGACTAAAATAGAGATGAAGATGACTTGAACATGTTATTTCAAGTGAGAATCATTTTATAATGATTTCTGTTCTTTTAAAAGCTGAAATTACACTGAACGTTGAATGAAAAGAAAGTTGAATTCGCATTTCAGAATGTGAGACAAAGTGGTTCGCTTCTTCTTCAAATGCTATAGCAGGTACAAATACTCTGATTTCCATTATGCTAAAGTTAAAAAATTCTAAAAGAAGAGGCTATCAATCTGGAACCACCCTGGAAGTATTTAAAAGATGTGTAGAATTGGTGCTTAGGACATGGTTTAGTGGTGGACTTGGCAGTGTTAGGTTAATGATTAGATCTTCAAGGTCTTTTTCAACTTAACCTATTTTATGGTTCTATCTGATTCTTTGACTGACAAAAATAAGTTACTCTCACTTTTTAATAGGTGCATCACAATCAAGACTAGGCAAATTGTAGTCAACTTCGTCTTGTGCAGCCACAAACATGGATACTATTGCTCTCAGGAGTGAAAATCTTGCAAACCTTACTTTACATGCTTTAAAGAATAAACACATAAGTTAAGTCTCAGTAGCAGTTGCAAGTTTCTCTGGATTCAGTTTACTCTGATATTTAATATGGTGGCAACATTGGAACAAAAGCCTTTTCTTAGGTGAGTTTGCCTCACTGGAACAGTGACTGCCTCATTATTAGAGGAGAGGGATAAGGTCTTACAAGAAAATAATCTGCTATTTCCTCATAAAAATACCTAGGTAGGGTACAGCCTACTGAGTTATTCAACAGAATTATGAGTAGGCTGTTTCTCACCTTCTGTTTTCTCCTTTTCATGCATCACCTACTTGCATTTCTTAACATATTAATGCTTGAAGCTGAGACATTTGAGGCTGAAATCATACTTCTTTGGTTCAGTAGCTTCTAGTATATATAGCTGATGCATAAGTGAAATGCATTACATTAAAACATGTGTATTAAGAAATAGCTTTTGTAAATGAAATTTTGCTAGATGTTATTTGCATGAATTGTTCTTTGAAGACAGATCAAAGAGGTCATGAGAGGGAATAGCAGAGGCTTTTTTAGTTTTATGATAAATAAAAGTGCCACACATAAACATGTAGAGAATATTACCTACTCCATCAAATACAAAACAGTAGGAAGAGAGTCCTGATACAGAAATTGCAACCAAACCTGCTCATGTAGAGCTATTTCAGTAGGGCATCTGTGGGCATGAAAACTGACAACAGATGTAACAGCTAAACAGCTCTGCACATTCTTAAAATTTGAATTCTTTTAAGCATTAGGAGGTATCTGTAAAAATAACCCATTATTTTCTTGAATATCTAAGAGAAATTCCTTTGCCTTTTTTCTTTAATAAAATGAACTTAGCAAGAAAAAAACTGGTTGTTTTGGTAAAATTAAGCAAATTTTATTTAGCCATACTTGACCTCTGTGCACTTAAACATTCTTTGCCTCAGAGAGTGATTTCAAGTGAAATTTTTATGAGTAAATTTTATTTACTGAACTCATGAAAAGAGACATCCTTTTTTCCTGGAACACATAAAATTTTCAGGCTCAGTATTGGCAAGTACTGCAGCCAGTGCCTTACCAGGGCTTTCATCCTGATATATCAGATGTTACAAGTCACTAAGAGGTGGATTTACTCGATGTTTAAAATTATAATCAAAATCCTTTCCCCAAAGAAAGAAATATTACTAACTCAAAAAAAAACCCCAAAAAACACAAACCAAAAACCAATATAAATTATTGCTGGTCCTGTCTTTTAACTGACTTTAAGGGCTCAGAAAAACAGCTACTGTTGTAGGAAGAGTCAGAAACATTACTTTTGATGACTAGCAGCCCTTATCAGAAGTGCAATGTTATCTTTTACCTACTGACAATTACCTCTGCATATTGGTGCCCCATCCAGGAGGACAGGCAAGTATATTTTTTGGTAAATGTATGTAATTGAGCTACTTTTGTGGGTTTCAGTTCCCACATTAAAACTGATTGGAGTGAAAGGAGATGAAAGAACCAGAAAACATATATATTAAAGCAGATTATTCCAGTAAAGAATTCAAGGGGATGTTCTTTTTGTTGTTTGCTTTGCTTAAACTTGTAATCTGAAAAGTGATTACAGCCCCAAGCTGCTATACTTCAGTGAGCTTTCTGGCCATCCTTACTTCTTACCATGGAACTCAGCTCCTTGCCCTTCTTCATTTCCTCTCTTAAAGTATTGTGCAGCATTTATGAAAAATTTTAAAAGAAACATTATAAGATGCCATATGGTATTTGTTTTCTTCCTCACACACATGAGCTTCCAAAGAAAATATAATCAACAGTCAGGAAAACAAATTCTATTTTAAATTTTTAAAACACTAAGATTTTGGGATTTCCCACATGCCACACAAAAATACTTCAGTTATCCAAAGACTCTCAGTTTAGTTTTATCAAACCACACTCCAAACAAAAAATTAAAATCTATAGGTTATATTTCTGTATCTCTCAATGGCAAACAGCAATTTCCATTTCAATTGCCAAAGGAGAGATTTAGAGGTGATTGGGTCAGCATGTTAAAGTACTTTATTCAGTAGGGACCAGATTTCTGATTGAAGTAGGTAAAGAAATTATAAGGTCTAAAGGCCAGAAATAAACTAAACAAATCAGAGTGAAAATGAATTAACAGTGGTGATAATGAACAATGAGAACAGTTCATCTAAAGAAGTACTTGAACTGTTCATCATCACAGACTTCAAATTGAGAGGCTCATTTTCCTTGGCCAGAAGTTAAGAGCAGGTTGTGAGAATTATTGCAAAGCTCTGAGGCCTGGGCTGTGGAAGAGGTCAATGAGCATCATTATATTGGTTTCTCCTGAAAACAATCTCTCTACACTTTAATTGAAGCTAAAGAATATGCCTTCCAGGAACGTGCCTTGATGGCTGTGCTACTGAAACACATTAAGTGTCCCCATTCCTCAGAAAGTGTGAAAACTATAACTCTCCTTAAAGATCAGTGTGTGGGGAAGACGAGAGTTCAAAAGGAGCAAGCTCCAGATCCACATGGGAATTTTCAACTCCCACAGCATGTCCATATAACCACTTTCTTACAAAAACAGTAGTCATTACTTCCTAATACAAGAAAGCACAAGACCCCCAAAAGAAAAGAAACCACAATGTCAGAAGTGGCAGCCATTTTCCAAAGTCTACTGGAAAAAAAAAGGAATGCACTGGACATACCAATAAATTTTAAAATATGTACAAACCAAGAAAGCTTCTGGCACTGTGGGACCAATCAATTTGTGACTGTTCCAGTGCAGGCTGAACAACATTGCTAAAAATTTTGGAGAAAAATCTATTCTTGACAATAACAACCACATCCAATTAACTTGATTCTCACTTAAGAGACACGTCTGCTTAGACATTAAAATTTTTAAACATTTTCAAAACTCAAATTCTCCTAAATTGTTTGTAAATTATTTTGTTTCTGTGCATGACCTTTGTACAGAAGGTCATGCATAATTTTAAAATTGTTTTTGCTCTGATTACACAATAACAACAGGATGGCAATTTTTTTTCCATCGGCTAAAAGGTTTTAATGGATAAGATTTCAAGAAGCTGGAGAGAGGTATGATTTTAATATTAGATATTTTGAGCTATTTATGTTATTTCAAATTTCAGCAATGTATAAATAAATCTCACCTAATGCAGTAAGTGTGTATGAAAAAGTATTTACTAAAATCCTCTTTATGTAGCTGTCTCCTCTATCAACTGAATAGCTTTGGTAATGCATCAGCAACACCACCTTGAAAAGCAGCTGGGGGTTTTAATGACCAATATTGATTTTATTTGTAATCTATCACTCTGCAAACACACAAGCTCAATGTTCAAGAGCTTTTACAGTCCCAAAAGTGGGTCCTACATCAGCACACACAGTGCTTGAACTCGTTCTTGACACAGTGAGATTGCCACATGCTTGCAGACGCAGTTTTGACTGAAGTCAGAACCCCATTCAGGAGCATAAATAAATCACATGCTGTGCTGTTGCTTAGTGAAACACAGAGGAATAGAACAGAGTAGAACTATTTCAGTTGGAAAGGACCTGCAGTGGTCATCTAGTCCTACTGCCTGACCTCTTCAGGGATGATCATAAGTGAAAGCACATTATTATGGGTACAATCAAAATGCTATTTAAACATAGACAGAATTGTTGGGCATCAACCACCTCTCTAGGAAGCCTGTTGCCATGTTTGACCACCCTCTCCACAAAGAAACACTTTATAATGCCCAGTCTAAACCTCTGCTGGTGAAGTTTTGAGTCATTCCCATGCATCCTGCCACTGGGCACCAGGGAGAAGAGTCCAGCTCCTCCCTTTGCAGGTCCCCTCCTCAGGAAGCTTGGGAGAACAATGAGGTCACCCCTCAGACTCCTTCTCTTCAAACTAAGACAAACCCAGAGTGCTCAGCTGCTCCTCACAGGACACGCTTCCAGCTCACTTGCCCTCCTCCAGAGGCATTCAAGAACCTTCACATCCTTCTTAAACTGCCCCCAGCACTCACCAGCCCTGGATAATCACCAGTTCTGAGCAGATGCTGCTGCTGTGATCCCTCCAGCTCAGGATGCTGCTTGTCCTCTGGGCAGCCAGGGGCTGATGTCCCACACAGAGCTGGCTGCAGCTTCCCCATGGTGACACCTCTGAATGAAGAAGCCATTTCAGTATCTCCCCTGCATACTGAGATGATCTCATCTGACAGGTTTGTGGTTACAGGTATAAAAACATTACAGCTTTTAAACAGGGGCATGAGAATTGTCTTTACCAATGCCATCAGCATCAAGGACAAATATGTTTGGTCTTAGCCCATTCTAGACAGATTTTGATTAGCTGTTTACAATCCAAGCATCATCTAAATACTGCAAGCATGCCACAGATTTCTATCCATAATACTCTCAGCCAAATTCCGCACATTGGTAAGCAGCTTTGGTGGAAAGACCAATGAAAATGTTTGTCCTTTAAAGAAATTTAAAACATTAATTTGAGGCTGTAATAATCAAAAAACATTAAACATAACAGATATGTAGTATGATGAAGTCCCAGTGTCCTATTTATTAACAGATATGCATTAATTTGGAATTTGTTTTGCTAACTTTATCCTTATGTTAAGTACAAATTCATTTTTCCCTAATTCATTAATTACATAATTAATTTTGTGATTATCATTTTAGTTTACTTTCCACATCCAAAAAGATCTAAGATACATATTCATTTATAACATTCTTCTACCATAGTGTCAAGAAAATGGTATCTATTTAAATTGGTTTTAGTAATGATAGGTATCCGAATATTATTTTGAAATTTTAAATAAGTATAATAGTAAGGTTGTGACTTAGATGTGATATTAAAGTTTTCAAAAGCATTTGTCTGCTTGCTTCCCACTGAGTATAAAAAAATTAAAAAATAAAGTCAAGTCACTTTAGCTAGCATGTTTGACTGCTGAGAACAAAGGAGTCAGTCAGGATCTGAAATAAAATGTGATTATTACTTCTGAACAGTGATTATAACATCCAAAATCAGAATTATAACTGCAAAACTCACAAGTGTGCCATTGAGGTTGCAAAGTAGGCAAGTAACATGCATTTATGCTTCATAGCACAGTTTTACTGCTCATGAAGAATAGTATTCCATTGGGCTAAACACCGTGGCACTCAGCTCAGATTCAACAAGTAATTACACACAGTTTTAGTTTTCAGATGATGATATCAAACACATATTACATGTTTTCTAAGGGAAGTTCTTAGTAGCTAACATATTTGGGCTTTCCCCATTTATTTATTATTGACTAAATAGCTTAATTCTGTTCAATGCAAAAATAGAATAAAATAAAAAAAGGAGACCCTATAAATGTCTTCTGTGTGGCTCTTGAGTTCAAAGCAAATTTTCCAGCTGAGTTATGAAGTCCTGGAATGAATTTCCAATGAAAATGCTAACAGGTCTTTAGCTACAGTTGTGCTAGCGGGTGTTGCTAAAACAAATAGAAAACCCTGTGAGTGCCAGAAAGCAGCCCATCACTAGAGGCACTTTTCTAGAAGCTTTTTATTACATCTGGGTGATGATAATCTTCCCACCAGTGGGCATGCTGAGTTTTGGCACATATCAAGCTTGTCAGAATCATTTTACACATTCCAAGCAGCAGGCAGAGTAGACAATAACAAAAGAGAAAAGAAACTTTCTCAACATGGTGTGTGTCTTTGTTCTCAGGAGCTGCTACTGCCTTTTGATGGGGCAAACAAAGAACCATTTAACCACACCACTATGCCTATTAGAGCCATTGGCTCCAGTTCCAGAGGGGATACCAGGGGTTCTGGTCCACCCTCAGCTCTGGCAGAAGAGGGCAGAAGCAGGTCTTTGTGTGAAGGTGGAAAACAGCTTTAAGACACTTTTCTTTCCAACTGAATTCCTAGTAGGGTCTTGGTGCTTTCCAGACCCTAAACCAGTCAGCTGCAGCAACGTCCCTCTTAGCAAAAACCAGGTCCATCCTATCATTAGGATATAAATGCATATAAAATCAGTCTTGCAGAGAAAGACAGTGCAGGACACAGTTACTCTGAGTCACCCACACAGATCATCCTTTTCAGTAAAATTAGCAGTTGCCACTCTCAGTGTCAAAATAAGGAAAACTGTTAACCAGTTTTCCCAGTTTTACCCAGAGCAGCCAAAACATGACATTTTAAAACACTTAAACACTGTATCACAGCTGAAAGAGACAAGAAGATAACACAAGGCAGTCATGGGAACTGTGACCTGATCCAAGCAAAAGCCCAAAAAGGCTGCTCACAGTTAAATGTATGAGCCTCCAAAGAGGTATTGCAAGGACTGGATCAAACTAGAGGCAAAATCAAGAAAGACACTGGACTTTACTGGGCATGTTTCCCAGCAGAGTTGATGCACAGCTCTCTGCTACCTCACCTTTTTGGGTGCTGGTAAGGACACAACATCAGACTGCAAGCGATAATGAGACTGTTCTCTCCTCCACGGAACAGGAGGAGAGAAAGCCAGGGTGAAACTTGACTTGCAGAACTTCCATCACCTGTTCTTAAATTAAGTTTAGCATATTCACTCTGAAAATGACAGAGAAATGAACAATACAGGCCTCAAAGCACTACTGTCAATGTCATTCAATTTTTCAAAATGTAACTAATCAACAGGTATTTGGAACAAAATAACAGAGATACCAAAAAAGGCTGTGTGTCATGGGTGCTATATCCATGAAGAGTATCTTGCATCTAGAAATTATGCAGAGTTCTCCTTCATTTTGCAAAATGATCCCCAACACAGTGACCTCCTCATATTGAAATATACATTATTCATAATGGCTAATTGATGCAAAAGCCAATATGAAGTGAGAATCTGACTTCAAAATTTGGACATATGATTTCAAAAACTTACACTCCTAGGGTATGTAACAGCTTTCTATTCTAGGGTTTAACTAAAAAAAGTTGCAACAATTAGCAGAATTGGGTATTTACTCATTTCCTTATCATACAAAATTCAGTATGGATTATTTCTTTCAAATATGGCATCACATTACAGGGGTTTTTGCTGTTCTTTATTCACACACATTCCTTCCCACACTTTTCATTAACAGTGTCTGCCCAGACACTGAACTTTTTGAATGCCAATATACCTTCAGGCCTTTGGATTCAGTTTTTTCAGATGGCAGTACATGGAGGAACCTTAAATTCCACCATCCTGAGCCTGCCATGATAGTTTTTGAATGATTATCATGAAATGTATAACTTAAGGATTTGCATTAAGATAATATTTCCTCCTTTCAAAGCAGAATTTTTTTTTCTCAACTCCAAACATCCAAGCCCACTTTTGTTGGCACTTTTCTTCTACGTTTTCCTCTCACCTTTAAGAAATAATGGAGGGAAGAAAAGAGGGGGGGAAAAGAAAAAAAAAGCAGCGAGATTAAGTCTTCTAAAACTTCTCCCAACTGTAAATATTGCTTTTGTTTTATAGATGAAGACTTAGCTTGGAGCAAGTTTCTAATGCTAATTTATAAATCCTTGAAATACAGGGTTTAGAACAGAATGCTAATATAACTAACTATAGATATGCTTGCAGGCACTGCTATAATGAAAGAAATAATTACATCAATAAAATTATATTAGTTTGACATTAACAATTTGCCCAAGCAAACAATTCCAAATGACTAACAAGCACTATAAATATGACTGCTGTCATAAATCAAAGCTATCCATGACCTGAGTTCATGCAGCTCCTTGGAAAAAGATAAAAAGAAAGTATCATTAGCAATATTAGGAATTTCATTAAGTACACAATTATAAACTTCATCGAGCTCAGAAAATTTAATCAACTATCATGCTTGTAACAGTAAAAGCAAAAAGAAACCCAAAAAAAACTCAATAAAAATATTTCTAATTATAACACTATGTTATAAATATATTATATATGTAATAAATATATTCCATATAATAACAATCATAATATTTCTAACATTTCTTCTATTGCAATTATTTTTTGAACAGAGGAAATTATAGCAGCATTATTAGCTTTGTGGAAGCATTCCATCTACACATTACAACATCTGGTTTCTCACATCAACTAATACAATTTTTTATGCTAGCAATTTTCTGTTTGTTAAAGATATTTTTCTCTCCATATTTTTTAAGGAATAACAAAACATAGTTAAAAAACCTTGAGTAAATTCATTATATGAAATTTTTGTAAAATCAGAAATACAGATTCAAACAATGAGAGTTCACAGATTCTTCTGTCCACACCCATTAAAGACTACCTTCTACGTAGGATTTTCTTTTATTAGTCTGGTTTAAACCAGGAGCAAAACTCTTAGAACTAAATCCACACTACCTCATCTGTAAATTTGATAAAGCATGTTCCAGGATTAGAAATATAGAAAATTCTTTATATATTCAGAAACTCATTTGCTGAATATAAACTTGTGAACAAGTCTCAACATGGGTTAAATGGCCACCTTTCCCCAAAAAAGACATAGCTACTAATAAGCTAGTAAGCTAAGAGAGTATTTCTTTTTCAGCTTGACCTAGGAAAGCAAACACCATCACATTGAAAAAAAGTAGTAAATATAATAAATCTCAAATCAAAAGCTAAATACATTTCCATAAATACTTGTAGCTGCCAGTAACTCCTGCCAAGATAGGAGAATAATTTGTTGAATGAAGAGGACAATTTCTGTTGGAAATATGACAACATTCTGTGGACACTACCAAACAATTCAGCATATTTCTCTAGAAGTATTCCCACATGTGCTGTATTGATGAGATGATGAGCTGCTATAACGTAAAGCCTGAAAATATAATTGAATTCAAAAGTATTTCTGAAGGACTCAATATTTTTCAGGCAGTTATTAGAATGGAAGCACAATGAGTTTTTCATGATCTGGCCCTTTTGTTATGGATTGCTCTCGATTCCGGTGCACTTAATTTGTGTAATGCACAGTGATGATCTATGATATGCAGCACCATCTCAAGCAGAACTAGTGAACTCTTTCTTTTTTCATTTTGAGTAGTGCATCCAGAGGGAAACATATGAGCAAAATAAAGAGCTTCAGCATGCAAAGTATGTTGCTACAGTAAATTGATGTGTTAAATTATATTGACAATTCTCCTCACCCTGATAAATATCTTCCTGACCTGCACCACTATTACGTAACAGAGCATTGCCATGCACAGCCATTAACACAGCTGTTTAACCTGAATATTACCTTCTTCTCTTACAAGCACATCAAATTTTCTGCCAGTACAAGCATAGCAGAGCTTGAACCAGAAAGACCAATGTATTGAGGCAGTAGACAACTATATCCTCTTGAAAAGCTCAAAGGACAAGTTCAAGAAAGAGAAAAATTTCAAAACAGGTCTTATGTCAGGTAATCCTTTACAGCACTGTCATACTAATGGCTACAGAAAAGCAGGGGAGCAGTGACAATAGGTGCATCCATCTTGCTACAATGCTGGAAGAGCTCCACCTGTATCCCCCTGCACTTTGTCTCCCGCTGTCCCCTGACAAGTGCATCCCATGACAGTGTATCTGATAGTGGGGACATTACCAATCTGTCATCCCTTCTTCCTGAAAGGCACCTTGACTGCAAATAATGACTAAAGGAGAGCAACAAACTACCTCTGGCCTCCAGCCACATGCAGGTTTCTTTGTTATGATGCTAAATTCACAGACTACTACTGAATGGCTCTAAGGAAAAGATAAAGCATCTTAAAACTCATTTTGCCAGCTATGTAGGTGTGGGTATATATGTGTGTGTGTATATATATATATATATATATATATATATATATACACATATATATACATACCTATATATATATATGTAAATGTATATAAAATGCATTTGCACTTACACAATAGTTTTGTAAATATTTGCAAACTTAAACTCTCATGGTAATTCATAGCAGCAGGACAACTCATGTTGATAGTGACCCTCATAATTAATATGGCCAAAAATTACTGTGGCAAAAAGGAGGTTCCCACATTCTTTTAAATTTCATGGTATTTAAATTAATGGAACAAATAGTAATTTAAATTATGGAACTACTACACTTAAAAGCTATTCATACCTGATTTCTGCCAAAGACTGCAAGCAGACTTTCAGAATTGTATCATTTCACTTTGTCTGCCTCTAAAATGAAGGAGAATCATGAAAGCTTTCCATTCTCATGTGACATCCCAGTCCAAAAATACTGAAACAAAACAACCAGCTCTACCTTGGGCTGAAAACACTTATAAGAGTCACAATCAGCTGAAAAATCTGGGTCTTAATCCTTTTTTATTTGACAAGAAAGGAGGCAGTACCTCCATCTATACTTTTTTTTTTAAAAAAAAAGGCCACTGTTAAGTTTTCCTGTAATTTTGAGACATCTTTGAAGCAATTATTGCAATGTGAGTGATATGATAAATTTTTACAAGATTTGGAAAATTTACTCCTTCTATCTTTGTGGGTTTGTTGTTTTGTTTTTTTAACAATGTGTCTTTTGTTGTGCTTTTGCAATCCCATAAAATTTTACGGACAAGTTATTTATTACAGCGAAGTTTAGCTTGGGGATTTCTATTGGTATGAGCTTTACAAAGGGAGATGAGGGAGAATGTTCATTGTCATGATAGTGTATTTTCCCCATAATGATAATAATAATCTGTCCCATCTGTCTAAATCTAATCTAATAGTGTTTATGAGTGGTTGAAGGCATATTTTAATTAAGTCTTGTAGTCGCACTGGTATATATTTCAGTCCCTTCAGGGATCATTTACATTTCCAATTTTCAATATAGGGTACGTAACCACAATGTGATGTGGGAAGCAACCTGGGCTTGAAGCAGTTAATTTTGCATCAGGATGTGGATCTATAAGCCAATTAAAACAAACATTTCTGGAAGAACAGGGTTTCATTGTTCATGCCTCAGAAGATGTTTTAATCTGCCAAAGTCAAATAGCCAAGGTAAAATGTGAACAAGTAGTGCATCTTTATGCTGTTACCATTTTAACAGGGAAATTACTTCCTAGAGCTGTATTTTGTAAACTATGGGGTTTTAAGCAGATAATTTTCTTTTCTAAATCCATTGAAGCTCCTTACCTAAAACATACTGTCATCATGTTTCTCATACTTTTTGCAAACTTCAGCTGTAATCCTAACCGGATAGGCTGCATTCTAACAATACAGATCAAATCCACCAGATTAAACTACATGAAAGCAAGGCAGTTACTTTAAAAATAAGAGTTTTAGCTTTAGAAGAAAATTCCTAATCTTTAGACAGCCTAGGCCAATGCATAGATAAAAAGCACATTGAGGACACCCTCAAAACTGAGATGACATTTCTCTCATCCAACCTACTCACTCAAGCTTACAATGAATCTTTACATTTGCACTTGCATCAATGGTAGCAATTTAAAAACTGCTGAGTCTTTGGGTCACAAGTTACCTCCATAAGGACATATGTAGACGTTGTCCAACTTCCACATTTTAAAAAAGACAGTGATTACAGATGTAAAGAACTCAGGTTTAGGTCTTATACTTGTACACAGGGAAATCTCTATTGAAGTAACCTAAGTTTATTCACATGTAGGCACTCCCTACATTCCATGCAAAACCATAAATCTACTCTTCAGCCTTTCGTTTTTGTCAATCCTAATGTTTAGTTGGGTGTGTGCATGTTTAGGCATGCAAAAGTACAATAAATGTGTGCATATATTATTTCATTTTAATGATATTGGAGGTCCCACAGTCTATGGAGATAGGAGTAGCTTACAAGTTCTATATTAAAAATAATATTCTACTGAAATCAGGAACACAGAGTGCAACTATCTAATCTAACCTTACCTGTGCAATTATAAATTGGATGTCACTACACTGGTTCTGCATTCAGTAGAGACACTTGTGCCACTGCAAAGAATGCCTCATGCCAGCTGAAATAAACACATATATGGGACAGATTTGCCTCTTAGATACTTCTACATCTCTGATGACTTTCTATAAAGTCTTTGAAATCAAACAGGGGAGTCAAGTCTGATGGAACAGTCAAGGACTAGGTTTGATTGCCTTTGGAAGGAATGATGGATGTATGGAAATGGTAATACATCTCTTCTTTTGAAATCCATAGGAACTTTTTTATGGACCTCTGAAAGAGTCAGATATCTCCCTTCCACTCTTACTGTATTTCCTAATGTCCTTTCATATGCCTATTTACATATGCATGATATAATTAACATGCAAAGAACATGCAAAACATGGAAAATGTGTGCTATACATTCAGCCAAATAAAGTACTAAAGCACAGATTTAGCGACAGCTAAATGCTTTATTTCAAGCTCTTTTCATTTGCTTGTCTTGCTGTCCTCACTTTAATGCATAGGATATGCTGTCATAAAACAAAACGTCTGAGTAGTGTGCAAGTGCAAAAATTATTCTAAAATAAAAGGTTTTGCTTCTAGTCCCTCATTCTACCAGAGAAATAGCTGGATCTCTTACTTTCAGGCTTTCTTCTTTTGTTTTGGGTTTTTTAAGGCACTGAAAATAACCTCAGAATTGGAGACTGTAAATGCTGCTGCTTCAGCATTAGATATCCTGGGTCACCAAGGTTAAAACAGCTTAAAAATTCACAAAAAAAAAGAAGATAAAAGAGGGACAAAGTAACAAGTTGTCTAATTGTATCAGGTGCTGGTTTTACTACTAGAATATTTTGAGGATGCCAAATCATGGACATAGGAGAACCAATGGACACTTTAATCAAGATCTTTCAAAAGCTTTTAATGAGATCATTAGAAATATAATGAGATTTGAATCTTTTTATGAGACTACTAGGAAAACCAGTACACAGGGGTAAGTAAGTGTTAGCATTGATGGACTAGACTGGATATAACTCCCTAACACTGACAAAAAATGCTAAGAATTATTAACAGTCTTTATTAATTTTTGAGGGCCCTCAAAACATTCATACAAGGATTCTTATTAATGCTCATGTTTAGAACTCTGCAGTCACAAGACCAGACAAAATAAACCAGTGGATCATCGCAGCAGTTCTGACAACACAAAATATCAGAAAGTCAAAGGCTGTATTAAATAGTATTATAGCATCTGGTAATTTAATATGCAGCAGACTGATGATTTCCTCTTAGAACTGTGTATGCAAAGATTTACTACAACAAGAGAAAAAAACAACAGGATTCAATAATTAATGATTAAGACCGCATATTTATTATTCTACTGTATAACCACCCCACTACAAATCCAGGGGGAGCACCTATTTTCCAAAGCAATGCTTTTCATTTGGCTAGGGATGTATTCTAAACAACTAGTCACTAGAGGTTACTTTAAAAAAAAAGGACCTGAAGAATGGGATTTCCTAACAAGATAGTTTAAAACATAAATAGTTCAATGTGTTAAATTACTGGACAAAGTGACAAGGCTTTTATTGTTTTTTAATAACTCTACTGTTTTCTTAGGAGATGATGCAGAACCAGCTATAGTTATGAGACCAATTTAATTACAGAAAGCAACAAATGATGATTTGATTATAATACTGCTGTGGTTGATTTTGTTCCATTTATAAATTACAGTATCATTTCAGCAGAGTAATCCTCCAGGATTGTTGCAGGCAGTGCTTTTTCCACCAAAAAAGTATAGTGGGAAAACACAATAATTAAGTATTCCAAAACCAAAACAAAATAAACCAAACAAAACCCCTCAGCTGTACTCCGCAAACATCTCTCCAGAACCCTGATGACACTGTCTCTCTTCTGTATTGTAATATTCTGGATTAGAATCCAAGTAATTTTTAATAAAGGTTTCCTTATCACCTCACCAAAGGCAAGAGTTGCATGTCCCAATACAACGCACAGAAAAAGCACCAATTTGCAAAGCAGGCCTTCCCCTGCCTTTGCAGTAACAGATCTATGAACACCTTGCTATGATAGTCTCAACCCTGAAAATTACACACAATTGTCTGAAGCTAGTGCTGGAAGTGGTTAGTGCTCTAGAGACAGATGTCCAGAAAAATTTCCAAGCACAACTTGCCAATAGCACATGGTCTAAAACACTAGATGAAATTTATGACCACACTCCACAGAAGGAGAAATTTTGGACTGTTTTATTTCCAATTTTTCAGCACTACTGACACACAAAACCAGAAGAATTTCAGAGAAAGGCAGCAAGCCTGACCTGAGGTGTGCAACAGCCATCACTAAACATTCTAGGACTCTTCTCCATAAAGAGGGAAAAGGAAGGAAGGAAAGGAATAAGGGGAAAAATAATCAACTTGGGCCACTGCTACAGTAGAGTTATATAGAATCATGAGAGGCATGCAGAGGCTGGGTAAGGAAGCTTATTGCTTCTTCCAACAAAGGACCTGAGGAGCAGCAACTGGAGCTAAGGAATTTGAAAGCTATTAAAGGAGGGAATTGTTCACATAACATCATTATGCTGCAGAACCCCCTTCTGCCAGATTACTGTAGCTGAGAGAAGTTCACACAGGTTCCAAAGCAAGGAGCACAAGGTAGGAGAAAAAAACACATCAAAATATGTGTTGAATCTCCTTGAGATGTAAGTTATTAGAGAAATTGGGAGATTCATACAAATATTTCTCTTCACTTGTCCCAGTTTTGCATGCTTCCTTAGATTACCTGCTTTTAAGTACTGCTGGAGAAGGGATTCTGAGCTACAAAACCTTTGGCTTAACCCAGCAAAACTGTTCTTAGAGGGCATATGAAAGTGCAGGTATTAGCAAAAGTTCATTGTAATTTCAGTTTCATGAACAGCACAACACATGGACTCTCAGGTGGTTTGTATGATTTGCCAGTCATTGTTTTCCTCACTCTAAGCAACTACCTCATGCACTCTTATATAAAGTCTGGATACAGAGCAATATCATCAGTTGTATTGCTATAATCCTTACTGAAACTAATGTGAAGTGAAAATCAATGGTCCATAGCAGCATGATTACATAATTTCCATAAAAAGGCCAAAAAATAAACCACAGACCTTCACTGCAGCAGTACAAAATCTAAAATGCCATCAGTTCAAGAAGTTCATCTGTTGTGGAAACAAAAGTTGTCAAAATATACTTTCTGATAGCTGCAGATAACTTTGTAATGTCGTTATGCAGGATTTCAAACTCTAACTGAAGCCTTTCATCCAAGAGCTGCGCAAAAATGTATTTCAGATAAGTTTTCTGTCCTCTTCTGATCCAGCCTGAAGTAGAATTATAGCACACTACTGAGACATAAACCACATAGTTATGGCTCCAATGAGATGAACAATAATACACTAGAATGAGATTTAATATACCTCTATTTAATCAAATTTCATGCATTTGGAAGGAAAATGATTGCTCTCCAGAAGTATTCTTATGAGCTGGTACTAAAGGCTAGCTCAATGGAAAGCATCACTAGAAAAATTGAGTTCAGGCTTGTCAAGCAGATTCAATTGTATTATTTACAAATATCACGTAAAATCGTTAATAATGGAAAAAGAGTGCACACAACACAGTTTTGTTATTTTGTTTGGGGTGTTTCTGGTAGCTTTCTTTAAACACAGTTTGAAAAATCTAAACACCTATAAATATGTTTTCTTTCAGAAGTGATTCATGAACACAAATTTATTCATTAAGGACACTATACAAACACATTCATTTCTTCAAACAGGATAAAAAAATCTGTGTACATTATGAAATCAAGGGGAAATTCTAACTATGGTACTTCCATTAAGGCAAAATCTCAACCTCCTGTAAACTTACTAAATTATTCTTCCCTTAAAGGAGGGAAAACTCACACCAACTCCCACCCCCCCCCCCCAAATAAAAGGAAAGCACTCTTTGTTCTCAAAATACAAACACATTCAAAGTGATTAAATTACTGTTGCTGGTCAGCTCCCTAAATGTTATGAATGCTGCTGTAAATTTTAGGAGTCCTCTGATTAGTAGAAAGAGCACTAATGGTTTCTATGAGGCATAATTAGGATAAATATATTCTTCCCTCAGGTCAACAAAAATAATACCAAACTTCCAAGAGGAACTGCCCCTTGTTACTTCTTTTAAAAATAGATACTCCTACTTTATTGCTTACTTTACAAAACAGTATCACCTTCTTGTTACAAGGTCACCTTTAAAGTCTTCAAAAAAGAAAATCCTCCTATTCCAATAGTATTTAATAGGTTCCTCTGCCTCAGATTATTGACTTTTAAAATTACAAGGGGAAAGATTAAGAAATTATTGACCAAATTTCAAGAAGGAACTTTAATTCTGTTTTATTCTTTACATTCTTTTACATCTGTATTGCAATTACTACAGCTGTCACTTCAGTAATTGTCTATAGCATCTGAAACAAACGATGAAACAGAAAATGAAAAATGATTCCTTTTGGTTTACACCACAATACATCATCACATTTCCTCCAAGTCAGCGCTGCTGACCAATCAGTGCAGCAGAATCAAGCAGAACATCTTGATGAACTTCACTAGACTGGTAAATAACATGAACACACTAAGGCAGATCATTCAGTAACTTAGACATAAGAGCTGCTTCATTTAAATTACCATAAAAAGTTATGAAAGCTATTTCTAATGAAAGATAAAATGTTTACAAATTGTGATTAAAAATTGTTGAAATATGTGTGCATTCTGTGACCATTTATTTTTACATGGCAAGGGGAGCATCAATCAGATTAAAAACTAAAATCAGAAGCAAATCAGGTTTTTTTGCTATCTTCAAAGAAGTTTAAAACACAAAAGTCCAGTTAGAATAAAATATAGCTTTGCTGAAGTCAGCAGCACTACAGGATTAATTTAAGTTCAAAAGCCACTCATTACATTCTGTCCAGCACTCTTCAAAGGAAATGAAAATTTGTATTTTCCTGAATATGTTCTTTTCCATCAGCAGAAAACCTTTGAGTATCTGAAAAATAATATTTATCCATTGTGTAGTAGGAAAATGCTGGAACACACAAAATGCCTGTCCTGCCTGGAACCCAGCATGATCAAAGACATTAAATGGATCACCACATTCAGCACTGAAACATTCATTTACCCTATAATTCATCCCCTAGATGCTTCTTGCTGCACCAGATAAACAAATTTCTTTTCCTTAAATAAACAGAAACATTCTGCTTCTTAGCAGATCACACAAGTTTTCCCTCTTAAATTATCTGAGCAGTCCTCAGTTAAGGAGTTGCTACACTGACTGTCATGACTGCCAGGCTGTCTTAAATACCACCTGTGCAAAACCAGCAAGAACCTGAGACTGTGGATACACAGGACAATGCAAAGCCCTGCAGAGAGGAAGTACAAGCTGGGGAAGGAAAAGGGTACCAAGGTAAGTGTGAATTTCAAGACCAAGCACTTGTGAAGATATACAAAAAATATACATGTGAAGCCACACTAAAAAGCCTAAAATGTCCATTGGAATCACAAATCATCTGCTTATTATTTAACCCACAAGCAAAGGAGTAGTTATAGTGTGCCTGAACTGCAAAGAGTATGTCAGTGAGGTTACAAATATATCATAATTCCTCCTTGTCTGGCAGCTGAGCAATAGCCCTTTTCACAGGCCCTTTTTCTCTTCAGATCTATTTTATTGCAGGTACTCTGCTGCCTTGCAGCTTCTGAGAAATATTAATTATGTTTATGATAACACCTGGAAAAATTTTGAATCATACCAACCTTTTCTAATTCAAATACTATGTTGCTTTGCGTAATTGCAAACCACTTCATGCTACATTACCAAGCGACTGTTTCTATCTTTAATGTGGAATTGGTATTTTTTTCTTACACTGAGTAGTTAATGAAGGACAGAAGCTTCATGATTAATTTTATCATAAAAGTAGGAGATGACTACACAAGGATGACTAGATAGGAAATTGTCCCTTTATAATTGTCAATTTGTCAGTATCAGTCTGGAATTTCACTGTGAATTTTCCATTTTATTCTCAGATCTACATCCAAGCCCAGGCATGTAACACTTATCTTCTCAGTGATCTTTACCTAGCGTATTTGTAGAGCAACTTGCACAACAGAGCCTTGGTCAGGGCTCCCAGACACTGCTGAGATAAAAATCAAAGTGACTGTTTTTCCTAGAGAGTGCCAGGAAATGACTGCATGCAGAGTTCCGTTAAAAAATGAAGTCTATTAGAAAAGGATCAGAATCCCATTTTTTAGTGACTGCGTGTCAGGAGCACAGTTAATCTAAATAGAAAGAAAAATATAGACCATCATATGATCAATATCTCCTTAGGTCCATCCATAGAACATGAACACATTTTCTAGTGAACAAGTTTTGAATATCATTCATCCATGTTTTGGTACCTGACAAGTATTCTGCTCTTATAATTTATCTTGACCTTACTTTACAACCTAAAACAAGCCAACAAATCCATAGAACCCAAGAACAAACCACCTTTTCCAAAGCCTGCATGTAACTTTTAATACATTTAAACATTTTAATTGACTATTTTAGTCTGTAACTTTATTATTTTTAAGCCACTGCCACTGTTTGAATAATTTAAAAATACAGAATTTGACATGCTACTTGACGTAATCTTTTTTCTATTCCTATATTATACCTGTTCAAAAAACATTAAGCATTTTCTGTACTACACAGGTTTTTTATCATAAAATATATTCTAAATTATGTTGTGACTCACATGACACAGGTCCAAGACTTGCATAGCTTATCAAGCATAACTTCTGAGCTGAATTATGTCAAAAGTATCTTCCATTTATTTATGAAAATGCCACACTTTAATCACAGGTCAATGAAGAATAAAAACTTCTCATTAGAAATTAAATACCTATGAAAAATATGTCTGCATCACGATTGGTATGTAATGGAAAAAATCAGAAAAGTGGGTGATCCTTGTAATTATACAATTTCCAGTCCTATGGTAGCCGACTCTCCATGAAATGTCAACCGATGCTACGAGGCAAAAAAAAAGGAGAGAACATAAGGAATGGGTAATTTCAAATGAAAATCTGTGTTTCTCGTTTCACACTCTGAGCATTCTAATACAGTAGAAGAGGTCTGGAGAATTATTACTTTTGCAAATAATAGACTTAAAATACAGACTAGCTCAGAAGCATGAATTTTTCTTTGCAATGAGACCAGAATTTGTTTTCCACATATTCTTCATTTGTTCAACTACATTACTGGTAGCTACTTTTACAACATTTTATACAAATACTTTTAAAACTAGAATCTGCTTTGAATGAATTCTAAGGCATTAAAAAGTGTATTAGAGGACATACAGTCAAGTGCAATTTCATAGGGGAGTTTTGAAAAGTGGTGTTTCAGATATATTCTCATCTTCCTTTCCCCAAACTCTGATGCCGCAGCAAGAAATGTGAAAATGAATGTATAATGGAGATAATATATTCACATCTAAGAGGCAGGTGGTTTATTCTTCTAATATTTCTGACAGTGATGTATTGGATAAAAACAAGATTCAAAATAACAAAGACTTATCACTAACTAATCTAAATTTTAATAAAACATGAAGTAAAGTAGACTATTGCATAGGAACATATACAAAACATTCATGAACTGGCATGATCTAATTTTTCTTTATGATAAGAAAACTAGAATAATATTTTCAGGACTGTAAAAAAGTATTACAGGAAAAACTGTTGAATATTACTAGTAAAATGAATATCAAAACCACTCCAAAGTCTTTGCCAAAAAAAAAAAAAAAGTATCTTAACACGTTGCCTTACCAGGAAAACTAAGCACAAAAATACTTTTAAATGTTTCAACTGGAAGCCTTTTGTTTTTAGGATGTAGTTGGAGCTACAGTCATCCCTTCAACAAGGTAGGTAATTTGTTCAAAAAACACTACTGAACAATAATGATATGAACTGCTTCAGTTAAGTAAATATGAGGAATTTGGGCTGACCCTCTCTTCTCAGGGGTTGCCTTAGTCCCTACATATGACCTGCATCTTTTCCAGTGTGTCATTTGGGACATTCTTGCTGCACTCAGTGCTATAAATCCTTTCTTTAAAGATGTATATAGCAAAATTGTCTTCTACTCCAGTATTCTCTCCCTCTGGTTTTTGTCAAGTCTCCCCTTCTGAGAGGGCTCAATGTAGGGTCCAACACACCAGGAGAGAGGGTTCCTTCCTCTCCCACACCTGTGAGATTAGGAGATGCTCAGGGAAAAGATGAAGGCTGGGCATTTTTCATCTACCCATGAATATGGGTAGGTATGGTAAGCAGAAAATGAATGCAGGTTTTCTTTCCCCATGTGGGCAAGGACTCTACAACAATTATTTGCATGATTGTTGTGTCAAGGCTAATTTTTTTTAATATTTTCTACTGATGAGAAGCTGAAGGCTGTAAGTGAGCTGTTCTGTTTTACAAAGGATAATTCTGTAATTTGTGACTACGCCAGTAATCATCTTCATTTCAAGGTTAAAGCTTTTTATGCTCATCTAAGGGATCCTTCTGTAGCTTAGGAGATAATATTCTAGGTTAGGAAGATCTGAGGCATACAACAAGAACAAGATGCTGAAGAACCATTTTTCACTAGAGCCTTGACTTGTCAAACTTCTGAACACACTGCAAAGCACATCTTTCATAATTCTCTGCTTAGGCTGTGAAGGTAAATAGATACATATATTGTCTCTGGTTATTCCAATTATGTGGTAATTATAAATGCACAAGAGAGGCGTGCTTAAATTCTAGATGAATGCAGACAAAAATACTGGGGAAAGGTAGAAATAAAAATACATTTTTATGGCATAAGCTTCTAAACATCAGTAGGAAAGGCGTTTTATATCCTCTTTTCCAGAAACATGGTAGCAAGATCATATTTCCTCACAGTAAGCTTTTGCAAGTAGTGGAAGAAAGATTCCAGAAGATGAAAGAGGATATCCACTTAACCACAATAGTCTTTCTGTAACCCAGTTAAGTTCATTGACTAGTAGAACAGTCGGGTGCCACTAGAGTCTCTCTGTATGCAGACTATGAAAGGAGAGAAAAATAAAAACCAGACTCATAAATCTAAGAGGCTCCTGAATTCCTGGTGGAAAACACTTAAAATTAAATACTTCATTGTTTTAATTTTAGGGTCTGGAGCATGTAAAAGCATCTCATAGAGTTAGTTCTTTTCCAGTGTGTGGAAATGTAGCTGGATAAAATTAAATACATGCATCAATGAAAATAGTTTTATGGACCTAGTCTGACTGAAACTGTTACTATTTTGCATGTTTAATGTAAATTATTTTTATGTTCGCCAAGAACAAAGAGGGTAAAAGAAGAAAGAATATAGAGTCACATATAAAAGAAAAGTAATAAGTTGTTTCTATAGTAAAAAACAGAAACATTCTTACTATCATCTACTTAAAAATGCAAAAGATACAGGTTTACCAGTAACCAGAGCATTATATTTCTGAATACACTCCTAGCCCATTCACAGTCCAACTTCCAATCCCTTTCTTTTCACTCTTCTCTGGAATACCTAAACTGTTGTTGATACATGCATATATTTGCATTTATCTAGTCTCAAGTAGGAATTAAATCCAGTATTTCCCACTGAACCACTTGAAAACTACACCACTCTGTTTCTTTGAATACCAGATACAGAGTACAAACACCTACTCTTTTGATTCTTAATATTTAATCCTTTATACTTGGTTGGAACAATTAAAAATTTTGAACATTATAACCAAGACATCCAAGCAAAAATGGCAATAGGACAAAAAAAGGGAAAACAAGTTCTCTCTCCTGTAGCAAGCTCTTTCACAGACCTCTTATGGCTTTTGCTTAAAGTTTAAATGAAATAGAAAGTAATTCTTAATGCCAGATGCTTCCTTTAACTTTCAGAAGTTGTTTACATTGGGAAAAGATTCAAGTTATAGAAAACAAGACACATAGATAAAAGTTTATTAGTTTTATTTCTTACCTCCTTAATTTTTCAACTCAGCTGTGTATGAGCTTACAAGTCTGTGGACTCCTGTGAATGTCCCGAAGGAGTGACACAGATTTTAGCCTCCAAGCATTTGCATTTAAAGAGAACACCAAAAGTAGCATTAATAGCACTGAAATAATTTTTCTTATATTTCACCTAGACATCATACAATATTCTGATATCAAATGTTTTGAGAAACACCTTCAAAATGACCTAAACAATCATCTGACTAGCCATGTTGTATTAAAAACCTTACACTTTTTTTTTTAAAGATAGGTGATAATGGGAATTTTGTTGGTGGACTGAGAACTGGGAACATTTTCTGATTGGTGTCCAGGAAAGTCATGCCATATTTAAAGCGTTGATGACAACTGCAATATGTTGCAACTCTGATTCTTCACTTTTATTTTGATGATGCCTTTAAAGGAAATTCTATTTAAAAAAGTGAATGCAACAGCAACATCAGTTTCTACTTTTATCACCTTTCAGCTACTTTCATTCAGTTCAAAAATATCTGAGTCCCTGAGCTCTGACAGCATGATAGGCATTTTCTGCTTGCTCATCATTATCAAATAAAAACAGATCCTGCCATGTACCCTTTCTTCACAGCAGGCTACATTGCATTCTCAGCCTCACTGCTCAACTCACTGTATTCAGATTACATGGGGAATAGACCCTCCTTCTCAAAAAACTGCCTCAAAACAAGTAACAGGAATGAAATTTATTTTAAAATACATTTGTAACTAAAATTGTCAGCTGTCATTAATTATATACACTAAGAAAATCTGGTATGACAGCAGCATTTATAGAGTCATCAGGCAGGGGGAGAAAAAAAAACATGATTTGATAAATTCTAGGTAACCATTACTACTTACTGGCCTTTAACAAAACTGTTAATAGTGATTGATCAGACTTTGTTCAAAAAACTAGAATAACTCAAGAAAGCTACCTCTTTGTGGTAAGGTAATACATGAAATAAAGTTTGCATATTTATTGTGTTGGTTTATAAATCTTAATAAAAAAATCACCACCCTTACACAGCCCAACATTTCACTATGTTCCCAGATACATCATTTTAAGACTACAAGTTTTTGATGCGCTTGATCTTTAATTCTCAGTAAAAGAAGCAACAAAGATTTGAAGGAAAGGAACAGCAAGTGTAGGCTGCCTGGGTGCTTTTCAGACGTGTGCTTTTCAATATGCATCTCACGGTTCCTAATGAAGTTTCTGTCTTCCTTAAAAGATGAAGCAATTGTTCACTTTACCCTGAGTGACCTCTGCTGGCAAAATAACTCCCAGGCACACAGGTTAAAACCACTAAAAGCACCTTCATGGTTACACCATGAATGTACACACACATAGAGAACTCATTCATTCTCGGTGAGGACACTGAAAATTAAAATATTTGCATACTCAGGAAGTTATTGTCCAAGAAGCATTGAGTAGATTTGTTGAGTCACTCAGTTTATCTTTCTCTTAGAGTCTTTTAAAGGACTGTACAGCCAGAACTTCATTTAGAGGCAGCATTTTCAAGTAACAGCTACTGAACAAGTAGTGGCATAGAAAAATAAACCTGGAGTTTAATCCTACATGTAGGTCTGGGGTTATACCATGGTACAGAATAGTTTCTTTCATTCTTATTTTCTGGAAGATACATCTGAATCTGGAATGCAGCCTTGTATATTTTGAAAAGGATTTTTAGAATTTGTGAACTGATTTAATCAAGGCTTACTTGACCATTATTCTCAGTAAATAAAAGTCAATCATAGAGTTACCTCTGGTTCCACACATCCTTAATGGAATATAACTAAAATTTATTTCTTTTGATGCATATCAGAATGGTACCATGAAAAGTTTCTGTTTAACACAACTCTTTAATTTAAACAAAACTAGTCAAAACCATGAGATCACTACAATCCAGGAAAAAAAAAAAAAGACAACTCCAATGTATTCATTGAAAGCATGATGTTTCCCTTATAAAAATATCCACATACTACTAGATAAGAAATGGCAAGAATACACAGCATGGTGTTAATTAAGAACATGTACCCAGCTCTGGCATTTATCAGTAAGTATTTCTGAAACAGCATGAAAATCACCTTTATAGAAGCAACAGATGTATCATAGTTTTGGCAGTGTAAGTGGTATCTAAACTCTGAGGTCTTCACAAAAGTGAAGCACTGTAAGGAGTTTTGACCAAGAGAATTATTACAATTCATGGCTGCTGATCACTGCAATATTCTACCTTATTTAACAATGGCCATGAAAAAAAAAGGGAAATGTATTAGGTCTCTGCCTCAGCAAATAGTGAAATCTATTTATATGCAAATAAGCTATCCATTATTAGTTTGAGGAAAGACATAGGCATAAAGGAAAAAAATAAATTTTCACTAGAAACCCTTAATGAAATCTATTTCAAAGCATAACATTTTACAAGAGCCCTCATTCATGTAATATTTGTTCAAGCCTAGGAGGGAATTGGTGTGTTCTGACCTTAGATGAGAACTGATACCACGCTACTTCCATGCCAATTTATTATATAAAATGCATTTATTTCCTTGTGTAGAAACAAATTGATAATTGTAAATGTACTGCTTCCTTATAAATAAGTGTATTCTATTCCTACAAAGTAATTTTATGCTTATTTGACTACTTAAAATTTTCAATTATTTCCTAATATTTTTAAATAATGAACACCAGAAGATGGGAAAACATCAAGATTGTAAATTTTTATTCTAAGATTGTAAATTTTCAGAGAATAAGGCCTCCTTTTAGAAAACTTGATTTCATGGCTGAAAAATCCCAACTTTAATCTGGTGCCTGATTTTTATGTTAAAAAACAACAAGAACAAGAAAAAAAAAGCGAATAAAACAACAAAAAAGCAAACCCTTTCCTGCTATAAAGAAGATGCCAATAATCTAAAATCCGTTTCTCTGAAAGAAAAAATTTTGGATAACTCAAGTTAAGCATTCAGCAAATACAACCAAGAAAAGCAGGAAATAGTGTAATGCTCTTACACTTAGAGCCTTGAACAGCTGAAGGCAAGACCCGATGTCAAAACTCTAAATACCATCTCTTCTTACTCCTCTGAGTACATAGTTTTTTTTCTTACTAGAATCTGAGCTTGTATGAACTATACCTAAGTGAAGATAGGCATGGAAATTTTGACACTGCACTGTGATATCTTTGGAAAGACAAAACACCTTTTTCATTATTCCACGGTTTCAGCCAACCAGCCCAAAACCCATTCATCCTCTGAATACGCTATTTCAAATAAATCCTGTTTCTGTGGAATTCTGTTGAGTACCTTGTGAACCTCATTCAGCAAAAGCAGAGCACTCTCCCCTTTGCTTTCAGCCCCATCAGCTGAAGCCAGTGCAAACCACATCCACCAGCACTGGGGACCCAGCACCCACTGGAGGGGCTGGAACCGCACAGCTCGTGTGGGATGCTCATTAAGGGCCATCTGCTGGAATGTTCCTTAGTGATAATGATTGATAATGAGCAAGAGCTAACCATTAGCACAAATTGTATGGCTAATGAACGTCAGCCAAGCGAAGGGGTGCTCTGAAATTTGAAACTGGCCTGATTTATTCACCTTCCAAAGATGCCCACCAGAGCAACTTTGCACTCCTGGGCTTATATACAGATATTTGCTTGCAACAGTGCACTCAAATATGGAGAATGTTACCCAAAAAGTGAAATTATTGAAAACTACTACTCACACTGGAATTAGAAGATCTGAATGTCAATGTTATTTCTCATGAAACTATAAAAAACTGGGGTTTTTTTAAGAAAGCTACACAAAGACAGTTCAATTTCATCATGTTATTTAAGCATATATTTTTCTCTATTTCAATCCTTCATATCCTAAGCAAAATTTAATATTTAGCACATATTGTCACTGAGATTCTTCTAGATCTTCCTGAATTAGTAATTCCAGACATGACCTTATACCAAAGCAGAGATTAATTCTAGCAAAGGACAGATAACTCACTAGGTATTCTATTTAAAGAAGCACTGTAAGAAACACGGTTTCACTTTTAAGTCTAAAAATTCATAGCAGCACATTCAAAATGGGGCATTTGCCAATAGTGCTTTCACTCAAATTTTGAACTATCTCAACCTCTGGTTCCCGTACCAGCAGTACAAAAAGCATATAAAGAACAGAAGAACAAGAATATTTCCTTAATGGGTATAATAAATCAAAATTACACCAGTAAGAAGCAATTACAGCGTATTTAACTTCAAAGCACTCTTATCACTCAAGTCAATCTCTAAAATTATGTGTTAATTTTCATCCAAGTCATACTAAAAAAAAAGCCTAAAATTTTCCACCCAATGAGCCTCTTCTATGACCTTTTCATTGATCAAATTGTCTCATATTCCCTTAAAACCTTTTGGCCACAGTGACACTATTACAAAGGCCATAGCTATTTAACTTGCCGCTGTCGCAATCTGCCAACAATTGCATTCATAACATTACTAAAAGGATGCATTTTTCAAAGACTGTGGTCTCTTTATGCCTCGAACTAATGCATACCTGCCAATTCCTGAGAACCTACAAACTGCTCAATACCAATTACTTTTTCAACACTAATTTTAAGCTTTGAATATAAGGTGAAGAGGAGAGTAAAAACAAAGCCTTTCTGACTACTCCAGTACTTCTTGAAAGGAAAGATGACTCTTACTTAAAATTAACATCGATACATGTTGGGACTACTGCTTTATATCTTCGCATCTAATAAAAACTGACATTTTAAAACAATGCATATCAATATGCAAATATCAATAAAAATTAGATGATGCTCAGAAACATCTCCTTAACCTAATTCTAGAAGATTTCAAGTAGAAGAAGAAATATAAAATCCAACAAATTCATAATGAGCAAGCAATCCCAAGACTTGTGAAAACCGTTCAGTTTAGCCAACATCAGAATTATACAGTATCAACCAGACATCAATGGCAATCTCAACATCAAGACAGCTGGGTGAGGAGAAACATCACTAACAAAGCTATTACTGTTCCACAAATAGATGGACGTATCATTTAAACCTTCTGTTATCACCTTAACTAAATTACCATTATACAAGAACTCTGCCTCTGCAAATGAGGCTCTAAGAAGCATCTAAACAACACATTTTTGTGTTAGATTTTTTTGTTGACTAGATTTTTTTTTAAAAAAATCATTCCATCACCAGAACTGCCCATCATGACAATCTCCTCCAAAAAAAAAAAAAAAAAACCAGGAGTGGACATGTAATAGACAAAGTAATCATATCAGGGTCCTTTATATTAGGAAATTAACATTAGAAAATACACAGCCACTCATCTTCTATTTGTCTCTTGCCCAAAAGAAATCTATGCAGGTTTTAACACCCAAAGCACAGACCTTAAACCTGCAGATAGAGTACAAGGTACAGTAACTGAACCACTGAGACTGCATTAACAAAGCTGACATGCCTCTGACAGTTTCTACTATGAACTTGCTTCAAAAATGAAAGACCTACCTAATTATTTAACTTCACAATCAGAGTTAAATTACTTCTCCATAAATTCTAGGGGAAAATTGGGGGAAAAAAAGGAACCCTTCTCTTCTTCCCACCACATTGATATTAATGTTATCTAGACTAACATACCCACTAAAATGTCACTATGGGAACCCCTTTATGAAATTATTAGATCATCAAAACCATCCTTAAAGACATTCTCTCATAAACCAAAGAGCAAATTTTCTCCAAGGTACATCGAATTTCTCCTGAAAAGTTATGCTTTATAACCCATCTTTTCACCCCTCAAGGCAGCATGAATATCACCACCAGTATGTGCACCAGACTCCCAGACAATGATGGCATCAGGACCTACCAGGAGCGCTCATGAGTACAAGACAAAATGTTCACAGTTAAGTCCAGATACACAGATTTCTACTTAACCCACAATTATCCTTTAAGAATCACCTCCTACTAATCAACACATAATATACTGACAGAATCCCAAAATATACTGACATGACAAAGATATTTAAAACAGTTGGATCGCCAAACCTTCGCTAAGCCTGTGGGACATATTTCCAACATTTTCACCATAAGTCTGTATTTTATCACTGATTTGCTCCATCAACTAAGTATCATACTTCTCTCAGGGTGATATATGCCTATACCATTATAACTTTCACAGATATTGTGATGAACATCTAGAGTGTCAACTTCAAAATTGACATGTACAGAAAATCCAAAAACACAACTTATTCCATTGAACCAGTCACCATCCAATGTCAGTCTCAAACAAACTGCAACACACAGCTAGGTGGTCTTATATCACCATACTTTCTTCAAGAAGAACACATTTGATACCCACCTAAATAGCCCTTTATTCAAAAAAAAATTTGCACTAAGAAATATCTTTTCTAAAGTACCAACTGCAATTAATTAATTTTATTTACTACAAAACAGAAACCATGTAATACCAGTTGCAACATATTACCCTATCAAGACATTTAAACAATAAATCATTAATCATTTTGATCTATACTGGCAGAAAAATCATATCAGAAATCTGATGCCTCCTAGCATTCAAATGTTACCCAGATTAACTAAACTCATCATTAAATGCAAATTCCCCAAAGTCTGGAAAGCACCAAACAAAATTAATTGTGATTGAGCTAGAAATGTAGTTCTCCTATTATGCTTCCAAAATCTCATGATAAATACTTAGAAAATTGACATTTGACTCTTTCATTTCCTGAAAAGTAGTTGACTTAATCCTGTGCTAATCTCTAGCTAAGCAGACAAAAATCAAATTCCAGAAAAAAAATAATCCATAAAACTTAAAAAATATCCAATAATGCATAGGGGACATCTTTGCATATCAATTAACTTCCAAAAAGGAAGCTAGAAAGAAAAATTGACAGCTTTATTGTACACCAAACACCAAAGATTCATAGAGGAACTTTTGTTAGGACATAACTTCCACCCTCCTCCATTAACTTACAATCTGTCTTCTTTTTCTCTAGTAAACAACACCCATACCCCTTTTTTCTGTCTCTTCTTCTTGACAAAATTATTTTCATGACAGGAGACAGCTATCTTTCCTTTGGGATGATCTGATGTGCAGTCAATCACATCCAAAGCAATGGCCCACGCACTGTATTCTGCATTTAAATTTGGTGCTTCTCTCAGACCTGAGAATGACCGCTGGACACAGGTCCTTTCTCTTAAATTTGAATGTCAGAACCACAGAACAGTCAACAACTTAAAATACAGCATATTCCATTTCTTATCCAAGACTTGAATCCTCTGGGCAGGTGGGAAAAAAAAAAAAAGGACTATAAAGGAGGATAAGGAAGAAGTAAAACAGGACAGTTGAGAGAGACTGGAGAGGTTTGCTGGAAGCACTACTACAGCCATCTGTCCTTTCATGCCGATGAGAAACCACTGGAAGAGTCTGAACACCATAACAAGTGGAAAAGGACCACAACTACTTGTACAATTTGTGCTTGGAGATGGGGGAAGCAGAAACTTCACTCCAGCAAGCGTTGCTTCTGTCTAGGCAGTTACTCCTAAGCAATATGACCTGATCTAAACTAAGCTTTGTCTGCATTATTCTCAGTAGAGGTGAAGACTTGATACACCATTTTCTGAATGTAGTTCTCTCATTTGAATGTTAATTTTGCACATGTAAATGAGACTACTAGACCCAGTGAAAAAAAGGCATGCAAGTTATTTTTGTGAAATAAGTGAAAAAACAGTTTGTATGGCAAAGGGACAATCACCATCACCTATCATTTTAAAACTTCTTGAAAACATTTTCCATTCTATTATTGGACCAGGTTGATTAAGTTTGCAAAGTCTTCTGTTATATAAACTTCTTGATCACAATAATCTGAGTAACTTCCTGACATATTCTGCTTTTGTCAGATGTGGCATTTGAAGACTCTCAGACAATTTGAGAAAACATGAAATTAATTTTCTAAAACTGACCCCAGATTAGAAGCACTATTGTCAAAGACAAAAGTACTTTCCAGGTCTTCTTACTTGTTTGTTTCTACAAGGGTCGTTTTATTTTCAAGCTCTGTAATATTTTTCAAAGTGGAAAAAAAAATAGAACTAGAGCTATGTCTTTACCTTAGGGCAAAATATCTAGTCACACTTCTATGAATTTAATGGGACTGCTATATAAAAGTAGAAGAAAATTAAAAATTGTGAAAGACAACTCTAGTTGTCTTTAGATGGAAGAAAATTAACAGTTTAAATTTCACTTTGGTGTATAATGAGTGGATAATTGACACACTGGGGACCTTTACTATCTATAAAACACACTCCTTAATAGAAAATTAGATATCACACTTTTTTAAGTGGTCCCAAAATATTAGCAATCCTCATAAAAATTAAACAGCTAGAGGGAAAAAAGAAGATTCACAGTGTGTCCAGGAAAGTAAGAATTATATTTTATGTATACAAGCTGTATTGCAGAAAACCCGCATACCTCTGAAATTACAAAAAGTCCTTGAATATGTTTACTTGAGTTACCTGTAGCATAAGATAACCAGTGCAAAAATGAATGAAAATAATTACAGATTTCCTATGTGATTGTCACATAGAACTGGTATTGCGGAATAGATTCTTTTTAAATTATAGAATCACTTTACATAGAATTCAAGATCACCTGCAGCCACTACATCACACACAGCACTAACAAAGGTACTGATAGCAAGAGCTGCATGATTTTCATCATGTGCCTTGAATTCGTAGGCATAGTTGAAGATGGAGATAGAATCCTGACTATTTCCTTTCCTGAAAAGCAGTCTATCAGAGCTGGAATTTGACATGTGTAAAAGTAAACTTATTTCATAAAATACTGCTCAAAAATTTCAGCAAAACCTGTTTATTTTATCTGTTCACAGTATGTAAATACTCAGTCCTTCAGACCAAACATTATTCTCACAGAGCTTCCTTTTCATATCATAGCAATCCTGCCAGTTCTCCTGAAAAATCACAAATCATAAAATGCCTAGAGATTGCAATGGACCTTAAAGGTCACCTAATCCCGGTCCCCTCTGCCATGGGCAGGGACACCTCCCACTAGGACCAGGCTGCTCAGAGCTACATCGATCCTGAACACTTCCAGTGCTGGGGTATCCACAGCCGCCCTGGGTAACTTGTTCCAGTACCTCACCACCCTCACAATAAATAATTTCTTCCTGACATCTAACCTAAATTTCCCCCTTTCAATTTGTGCCCATTACTCCTTGTGCTGTCACTGCAGTTCCTGATGAAGGGACCCCTCTCCAGCTTCCCTGCAGATCCCCTTCAGCTATGGGAAGGGAGCAGGGGAGCAATGCTGGTGCCGAGCAACCACGTGGGAATCATTTGCTTCCCTTGTTCCAGTCAGCTGTTCTCATCTCAGCCCATGATTTTCACCCTCTGTACCTCCAGTTCTTTCCAGTCTGCCACAGCAGGAGGGGAAGGAGTAATCAGGAGGCAGCATGCTTTGGAGAGTCTCAGTGGAAGCACTAAACTGGGGAGTACCATTCCTAAATCACAAGATGGATGCAGCAATCCCCCTTTTCCTACATGACATAGCATATTAATTTCATTGACCTTCCTTGCCATTGTTTTGGTCAAAAGCAATCAATATTTCAAAAACTACTTGCTATTTCAGTACTTATTTTCTTTAAAAAGGGGTTTTCTTATGCAACAATTGACAATTTTCAAATTAAGATTCTACAAATACAGACAATGACTTTATACCCATTTAGGACCAACACAGATATTTTCTTCTGGGGTCTTTTCATTCCACATCTTCATCTAAATCAAAGGTCAGCTGAGTTGCTTTCACCTTTTAGGCAACACTGTTTAACAATATGTTTTAAGAAGGATATGTCTTGCATATTTCTGGCTGAAAACATTTACCTGTTCTGTTATCTTTAAGGAACATGGCTGACCCATTACAGCTATTTAAACACAGATGTCTAGCAGCACATAAGAGATAAGCCTACAGCTAAAGAGAAGGCACATTATTGCAAGAATAGTTGATGCAAACTAGTCCAAACCCACTCACAAGAATTAAAACAATAATTCTTCAGACAGGTAGAATTGTTTTGTCCATATGAAAAAAAATGTTGCTATGTTTATATAGGTAGTTAAACATTTATCATTCATAATAGCTAAATATTTATAATTCATAATACGAAATTTGAGACTATTTAAGGCACTGTGATAGAGCTTTTATTACAGCACAATTGTTTGTATGCATGGTGATTTAAGAACTGCACTTCAGAAAGGTAGTAAATGTTACTGCACTAAAGTATGAAACAATAATATTCTCTCTACTACCCACAAAGGCTAAATTCATTCCAGGAAATACTATGAGAAAAAAAAATTCCTGGAAGAAATAAATGTCTTCAACAGGGAGGATCCTCAATAATTTATCTTTAAACATATCAATTTATCATTTTAGCACTAATTTGATGTCTGTATTTTCAAGGTATGTCATTCATACTTAAGTAGAAGCCTTTTTAGGCATTTTCTTTATTTCTTCTTATTAAATACGTTTTTATTTGTCACAAAAGAGTTGAATGTTCTTTCTGCAACAGTCACTGTATTTTATTCCTTCTAATTTCTTTCACTTTCATAGAATAAGGATATTTTGGGGGGTTTTAGTTCATGAAACGCAGCAGATTTATGAAATAACAGTAATGCCTTACTACTCTCATGATGTTTTGTGTACATCTAATTTCCAAAAATGGGATGACAATCACTTCCAGTAACGCTTGAAAACAACAAACAAAATCAAATTAAAATGAATTTTAAGCTTTTAGAGTCAGGTAAACAAATTTTGTGTTGTCATTCTCAAACTAGAAGACTATACAAGCATGAGAATTATTTATATCCCAAATTCATGTAAAAGTTAAGATAGTTCAGTATCCAACAGGTGGCAAACTAAATTCCAGCCCATTATCCCTCTCCTAGCAAATCTTTGCTGAAAGCAATAGGCCTCAGGAATTTTTGATCAGGCTGACACACCAGGAACATGATCCCAATTATTACATCTAACAAAGTACTAAGGAATAGTTAGAGCAGTCTTTAAAGTAGAAAAAATAAAACCATATAGAAGGACACTAAATTATTCAGAAAGAGTTACCGTGAGAATAAGAAGCCAAAATACGTTTGTACCACTTTTGATCAACTATTACACTGCACATTTTTAAAAGTTTCAGTGCTCCAGCTTTACAGAAAATTAGCTGGTGAAGGAAAAGCAAAGCCCCTACAAAAGAAAGTTTTAAGCTGGTTTGATTTTCTGCTTCTGTATTGAGTTTTTGGGTAGATCAAGCACACTCATGCTCTCACTGGTTCTTATACAGGTGACTTTCTTCAGCCTATTTGGCACACATGGATTTCCTCTGTTATTAATAAAGCAAAGGAAAACACCAGAAGGCAACAAAATAGGTTCTTAGAGTTTTCCAAGACAGTAAACTTCTATCAATAAGAGACACCCAAACTATTTAGAGATTCAGAAAAGGTATCTTCTTTGGGCATGAAATACAATGTTTATTTGGTGCTTGCCATGACATGACTCTCACACAGAATAAATGTAATATTTTCTTATTTGTTATTCTCTGTTATTAAATCAGAGTGGTTTTCCCCCTCACTACCACCAATCTCAGTCTCAGGTTTGTATACTATAGAATTTTCATATACACACATCTGAAAAAATTACAAGGTAGCATCAGATTTTCATATTTCCTTCACTGCTGTTGACATTAAAGAATCCTTAGTGGTATAAAACATACATCCACTTACAGCAGAGTTCTTTCAGCAGCAAAATTAGAGATAGATCTTATCTGTTAAAAAAGTTAACAGTATGTTCTTGCTCATCGTTCTAAAAGTAAATGCTAGAATTTAAATTTGAGGTGTTTAGGACACTGTCATATTCATTCCATAATTCTGTCCTTGATAACAGTTTAGTTCTATTCAAAGCAAAAGTGTTTCTTATTAAAGGGAGATTCCTTAAAAAAAAAAAAAAAAAAAAAAGAACTTAAGAACTTCCAAAACTGCTTTTAAAATGAAAGCAGGATCAGTGTTCACATTTTCTTGACAATTACTGCTCTCTGACTATACTCACAAATCACTCTTTCCCAGCTTTCTGTTTTACCTGCCAACACTTCAGATCAGTGGAGTCTCACTATTAAATAAGTCCACAGAGCTTGGAATCTCTTCGAGGATTTTAAAGAGTGTAGGTATGTGCTCTATAACTGCCCATATTGAACAACCTGAGAATTCCATTGCAAGCCCCTAGATGTGTCTAGCGGACAAAGCTGAAGCAGGGGTGAAGAAGTTCTGCTGCATTCACGTTAGACATGGGAATTCTCCCTAGCCAGGTTCTGTCATTCTGGACTCTGGAATTCAACAGATGTTCATTGCAGCTTGGATTCAGGGGACAGGTTGGAGAAGAGTTGAGGGACTGAAAAATTAATATTATGCCAAATCCTAAAGGGCTTAATATAAGCAAGAGAGAGTTGAGCTATGACATGATCACATTCTATGAACTCTGCTGGCTTCCTTAGATGGGTTTGTGGATGTTACTGCACCATATCACACAAAGATATAAACCTGGAAAGGGGCAGGGACAGGACCAAAGAAACCCACAAAAGGTGAAAAAGCGCTAAAGTGAGACACATTTAGACTATAGATATAAGTGTGACAGTAAATATAAAGAAACCCTGAAATAAATTATTGAAATCAAGATAAATCACTTGAAATTTCTCATCAGTAGAGTTTTCCCTAAGAACAGGATCAACATTAACCCAAATAAAGGAATCGGAAACAGAAAAATAATTCCAGGAAATGCTGTTGTCTGCAACACTGTAACATGAAATCAATTGTGATGACAATAAAAAATTATGATAATGATTTTCTGAAGTTGGTAAAATCTTTCATCTATTGACTTACTGTATTTCATATGAATAAAGTAAGACTTTTACAGTGATAATAAATCTTTTGCAATACAAACATTTCCTGTTGGAAATTTATTTCAATCACAAAACACCCATCTAATTCTGTTAAACAAGGAAAATTTCCTGCTAGATTCTAAATGCTCTTTATCAATTATAAGTAATATATATGTATACAATTTGTTTTTCTGTAGAGTGAAATGACAAACAGTCTGATATCGATTATGTAAAGAAAATAAGCCTTAAAACATCGGGAAATACCTTTAAGGTTTTCTTTCAAGCTTATTTTTTTTTTTATTAAAGCTTGTCAGACTTCTAATGCCACATGAGAAACATCTTTCAGGTCTTAAATGATGTTAACATTTCTCTTTCTTCAGTAATTCCCAATATCCTTTCAATACAATATGGAAACTCATGTCCACAACTCCTATTTTTTCTCCTAATGTATTAAATAAGCCCAGTGTTATTTTTATACAAAGAAAATAAAAATAACTTACATGTATTCTTTGTTTCTTAGCTTTGATCTCACATTTACATTCATCTCAAATAGTGCCATCTTGCTTTTCTCAGACCACAGAGATCATGGAGCTTTGCTGCAGCAGCAATTAGGTTACAGGAGGAAAGGCTCCCCATTTAATGAACTCCTTATTTGATCTGTCAATGCAAATGGATTTTGATGTTATTTCTAACATTTGCTTGTAAATATATTCACCATTAGTCTAAGCAAGGACAGAGAACAGAATGGGAAAGCTGAATACCCACAGACAGTATCTTATCTACATGTAGCATTACAGAATTTTCAAGGCAAAGACTTTTATGCTAAATATGTTGATAAGCATAGGACACACAAATATGATATTTTCTTTGGCGCAGCATAACTGACACAAAGTCGAATAAGTAACAGAGAAATAAAATAAGAAAAGGCGAAAGAAATGCTTTTTGGCTGTTCATAAAACTGATGAGGAGCTAAAATTCAGATAGTGAGAAAGTTTATTCTGTGTGATAGAATGGTCAAAGAACAGTCCAGAAACCACTGACAGACTGTGGACTCACAAGGGCAGAACTAAACTGGATTTTGAAAGAGGGGTAATACCAGGAAAGGTCTAACTTCCAAGTCACATCAGTATAAACCCAGAGAATCTGTACATTTGGGAAAAAAAAGTTAAAAGTTGAGAAAATTTATAGGGTGAAACTACAATTTTTAAATTAATGTATATTTATAGATTCCAAAACAAGTGTAGTAGAGATATTAAAGTGTCATATGTGGAAACAGTTCCAGAATGAGTGAATAACAGGAACTGTCAAAAGAGACAGCAAGCTATCAGTTTTTTGGACTGTGATTTCCTGGTCAGGAGTTAATTATGGAAAACAACAAATGACCTACAACATCAATTTGTTTGTTTATTGTTCATTAATTTTCAATGTTGCATGGGAAACTTAGAGGCTTTGTATTATATGATAGAACAATAGATAATGCATAGAAATGCTGAAATATAAATTTTATGTTCATATGAAATTATCAAATAGTACTACATATAGTGAAGTTTTGACACAAATTATTCCAGACTTCCTAAATACTTATCCAAAGACAATTTAAAAAAAGGTTTTAAATTCTTCTTTTGTTCCAAACCTATCCCTCCCCAAGTTTTACACACAAAAAATAAACCTCTTTCTACAAATGAAAACACAATTTTCTACAGTTCAATCCTTGTTTTATTTCAGTCTAACATAATTGAAAATAACCTTTTGAAAGGAATCAGCAACTCCACTATAAAGACATGTTAGGCTGAGTATCTAAAAAGCAGAGACTTAGTACTTCAGGAACAAAATTCTTGCAGAATATAGTGTTATATATAATTACATATAGCAGATACATAACACATACCATGTTATATAATATATAATAACATACTCTGTTAAATAATATATATCATACCGTTTTCATGACTGAAATGTGTATTCTACTGTCTTAAAAACTTAACCAGTCACACTTGATATTCATGAGAAATTACACACAAATTGTGCATTGCCTTGCACATAAATTTAGTGCACATTTTCTCCTACTTAATTAGCCCGATTTGGTTAAAAAATCCATGCAAACATACTTCCAGAAAAAGTATGTCAACAACTTAGTTCTGCTAAAGGTACTTTATCTCCTGGTGATTGGAAGCTGCTCACTGATGTAGCTTCTTTTTCCAAATTAAATGGGGAATTATCTTTCTTAAATGCTTGCAGCTTTTTTTAATTTCTACACACTTCTGAAAGAAACTTTAATTACTTAGCTGATAGCGTATCTGTCATTAATCTTGTTAAAAAAACAATAAGAGCTCCTTAGGGGATGGAAATTGTTCTCTTTATTCTGTCATTTCATATAATCAGCTATGAGTACACCATTAAAGAAGCACAAATAACCTTTCTGATTCTTTTTTTTCTTATTGTTGTAAATAGCATCACTAACCAACAAAAAGGAAAATACATCGACGTCTTCCATGCATAACATTTGCAATTTCAGAGAATATATTTTCCTAATTCATTTTTCCTTTTGTTCTCTTGATAAAGAAAAAGGTTTCTGCAAATTATGCTATTGTAGATTTATAGTCATGCTTTTCAACAGCTCAGAGGCAGCTCTGAGTTTTTGCCTGATGTTAGATTAAAAGATTTTTTTCAAAGAAGAAATAGATGAGCATTAAAAAGTTACATCAATGTGTAATAAACTTTTCTCTAAGGAAAAACAAAATCCTGTTTCCACTGAAATAAAAAATGTGTAGAATTGTTTAAAGAGAATAATAATCACTTTTTGGTTTTGCTTAATTATATAGAATTAGTAAAAATAATTGACCACAGAATAAAGAAGGCTTTGCATTTAAATGCTAAATTCATGCAAGAATCAAAAAATAATGCTCCTGCACTATTGTAAAGCAGCATTGAATTGTCATAGGATTGGTATGAGGAGAGCTATTGAATATTGTAAACATTTGAATAATTACTTAGGATAAATAGTGATGTTTTATTGTGATGTAAAAGTTTGCTGTTTTCTCTAAATGCCATTACAAGAAATTCCTGTTACAAATATAGAATCTCGATGCATAGCAAAGGCTGATAAAATTAACCTTTGGATCCATGCAATACTAATTAGGAAAAAAACCTTAGAAGTTTCTCATACAGGCTAGGAATTTCAAAACAAGGGTTCTGATCTCATAATGAGCTTTAAGTTGTCTTATTCATAGCAGCTGGAATTTATCACTCCCTGGCTACTCCTGTGAATTGAAACTAGATCCAAAGGAATGACAGAATTTGTTAAGTGATAGTCTTGACCGTTAATATGACCAAGGTCTCTAGAAAAATTGAAACAGAAAAAAATGACTTACAGGCATGACTGAATGCAAAAGGAGACCAAGAAAACCTTCTGTGGTGTGCATGGAAGTAATCAATGCTGAGCTGCAATGATAAAGAAATTAGAAGCAACAGCCTGATCTGGAACTGAAGTTGCTGTGTGGTTTTTCCAGCCCTTCCATAGCCAGGACAGCCAGAAAGGCTGAAGCCACAGCAACACATTTTTTCTACAAGGTTTTATACAAATCACCATATATGATAAGATAAATCTTCCCCACAGAATCAGTCAGCACCTGAAAAATGAGATCAGTTCATTTCAGTGGGAACTTCTGAAGCCAAATTAAACATTGTTTTCCATACGAGGGGAAAAAAGTCAAGCCTGAAACTAGAATTTTCCAAGACATTCTCAAGGGCAGTTGCCTCCATGTCTATCTAAATATGTAGGGCAAGAGATACATGCAAGAACAGCAGACTGTGAGACTCAGACATTGCATACCTCATAAATCACTTATTTGGAAGTTGATATTCAGTATGATATAACCAGAGAATTTAGTTCTAAATTTTCTTATATTTATAGACAAATAGGGAAAAGGAAAAGAGGAAAGGAAGTAGATAAGGGAGGCTTAACTGGACCAAGACACCACTCAAACCACTGGCAAATGCCATAAAATTACACATGTATTCAATGGGTTTTAAAGGTTCAGTGCTCTCTCTAGATACCATTTTAGGGCCTGGGAGATGTTAGGCTTGTGTACCAAACAAAATTAATCTTTTAAAAAGAAACAGAGAAACTCTACTGAACCCCAGGTAATATTTGTTACTGTTTCATACACTTTTATCCACTGTAGGAAAAGGACAATCGATTATATAAGTTTGCCAGAAATTATTTGCAAGGTGAAAGACAATCTTCAGAGCAGCATTAAAATCCATATAGAATCAAAGATGAGGAAATCCTGTGATCATGCAGCCACTTCGACTCTACATTCAAAAAAACTAGGTAACATTTGGCTAAACCTGAAGAGAATTCAATGAACACATGAATTTTCAGGAAATTCTTTCACTGTGAGGAGTGAAGAGTTGTCTCACACTCAAGGACAGACCTAAAAATTTAAAAAGCATATGAGATAGTTTATTAATTCTGTGCTTTTCCAAGAATGAAATTCATTACTATTTCCATCAACCACTGCAATAAATATCACATGGAAAGGAAAAAAAGAAGTAAACATTACCTTAAGATACATATACACAAGAAACTTGAGTTTAAAGTGCAAGTTTCTCTAGGATCTGCCAAAGACAGGGCTTATTTCTGCCAAGAATAAAGGCTCTGAGATTCAAAAACTTTGTCTCTAATCTCTTCCTACTGGACTTTAGCAAAATGAGAGTCATTTTTCAAACTAAAAATATGCACATACACAGAGTCTTGGGTTTTTATTTTTTTTAAAAAATATATAATAGCAAAAGTACTCACAGCGTGGATATTTTGTCTTTTCTTTCAAAACATTGTTTACTGAGTTTTTTAAAAGCATTGTGAAAGGGTTTGGTTTTTTTTTTTTATTTTAATGCTGCACTTTTAGAAACAAAGATTAAAGTGCTTTACAGTTGGTTTGAGTAGCTTTTCAAACACTTCCCTGAGCTCTGCTCTGTACTTTCAGATAGGAAAGACTGATGATTCATTGTGATATTCCTTCCACTCTACACAGGAACAGATGTCTTCCAAACGCTGGGAAAATTCCTGCAGACATTTCAAGCCCTGTGCCTTCAACCAAGCAGTTAATACAATATTGCATCCTATGCTATTTAGAATATGAGATAGCTCTTGAATCAAAGCACTAAAATGAAATTCAGGCTAAAAGATCCTATTACTCTGAAGTATGTTACATAAGAGAATGAAATAGAAATCCACTACATCTAAGTGTCCTTAGATGGCCTACAACAGTATTTATATTTATTTTCCCTTCTCTTAGCAAAGACACAAAGCAAATGTGTTCATCTGGTCATCTCTAGGAATAGAGAGCTAGAGATTTGCACCTTCCCAAAACTTCCCATTTTTCCTGGGAAAGGTCAGTCAGCTTATCACAATTGAGTCTGCTACTTCTGAAGCAAGTGAAACTTCATGCACTGGAAAGGATTTTTGCAGAGGAAGAGCTATTCATTCATTTTACTTTAAATACAACTATTACTCAAAACTCAATTTTACTGAGAACTCCTCCTGAGTTCTCAGTAATCACAGTGGTGACAACATTTCTCCCCACTTGCAAAGAGCAAAGCACAGCACCGCTCGATTTTGCAATTTTCATTCTGACATACGTTCGCTTCAGTTTGTATTCAATAAAATCCTGCACTTGAAGTACGAGTACTTCTATGAAAAGAAGCAATGAGGTGGAAAACTGTCTTTTGAACTTTTTCTTTCACTGTTAAGAAAGTCATGGTATATTTCAAACAACCAGGAACTGTTACAATCTCTGAAAGCATGTACCCTGAAATGAATTTAATTTAATCCTTACAAAATAACTTGAGTGGAAAACACAGTTCAGAAAGAGATAGTACTGTGAGCTTCATTTACAAAGAAATAAAATTATTTACTTTACAGCTATAAGCTCTCCTCATACTCTATTGTGATGTTATGATTTTATGTAGTGCCATTTTCTGTCCTTGTAGTGAATACAATTTTTGACTTATCAAAAATTATTTAGATTAACTTGAGATGCATGTAAACCCTTGATAAATATTCTGCACGCTGTGAAATAAACCCAAGTTTTGAGTTTGTCCGGCTTCTTTAGAGAGGGAAATGTTCATCTTATCATGAACTAAACAGAGAAAGATTCCAGAATAATGGACAATAGCAACTAATACAGAGTTGTTGAATAACATATTACGCAATGAAAGATCAGCAATTACCTCCTCCCAGAAGTTTATTTCACTAGCAGTTTAGTTCCCATTAAAGATTACCTCAGACTTCATTACTCCATTCAAACTAACTCAAAAATCTGCCCCTTAGCTAAAAGATGCAAGGGAGAGCAACCCAGTGAATTTCACGTGCAGCTCTATGCAGCAGTATCACTGCTGAGACCCACTGAATACTCAGCTGCCTTTCCAGAATCTCCACCTATCCTTAAATTACATTGCGTTCAAAACTTTGCTCATCCCTTAAAAACTAAAGAGTTTACAAAAGAAGCTATATTATAAAATCCACCTTTGTGCTTCCTTCCTTAAAAAACAAACACACACGATTGTTAGTCACCAATGGAAGCCCCCAACAAGCAACTGGTTGGAGTCCCTTTCAGAATTGAAAAATGGAAAATGGAGAAGACAAAAGGAGGAAAGCTATTGCTGAAAACAATAAAACAGTCTTAGTTGTAAGCTTTAGGCATATTTCAAAAGTCACATATTTTGGCTGAAGTAATTCTCCACTTTAATAGCTTTAACAGATAATATTTTTTCAGGATTAGAAAGATAAGTAGTCCTAGAGTCTAGACAGGTGCA
The DNA here is from genome assembly GCF_028551555.1 of Melozone crissalis. Taxonomy (NCBI): domain Eukaryota; kingdom Metazoa; phylum Chordata; class Aves; order Passeriformes; family Passerellidae; genus Melozone; species Melozone crissalis. Next base: position 44,629,801 of record NW_026535784.1, on the reverse strand, counting down.
ATTCAGTGCACCCCTGTAAACAAACTCCACATTACACAGGAAACCCCTGGACATCATGCGACCAGTGGAAAACATTCTAAGCCTCATACTCTGGTAAAACCAACAACAACAAGCCACACCAATAAATCCACGACAGACAGACAAAGCCCCACAAACACACCACCACCAAATCTTGATGGTCCACACTAGATCAGCACCATAGACACTTCAACTAAATAAAGGCTGTGTGTCAAAAACACAGCATTTTGTCTCTTACAGGTGTATGGAAGAACAACGTGCAGATTTTTTATATGTATCCAATAAACAACCATGCTGGGGAACTGCCATTTTTTTCAAAAGATAATGTTAATGTTGAAATGAAGACAAGCAAGGACACAGGAGTGCCTCCTGACTTACTGCTGGTAGCTTCAGTCATCACTCATGCAATGACTTAGAAGCCAATAGATGGGGAAAAAAAAATGAATTAATGATAGATACTACAGCTGGGAAGAGACGTGGATTTGCTGGGTTTTTTCCATCTTTATTTTCTCTTTATCCTAGTCAATGGGATTGCACAGCCCAACAGGGCACAAATATGGGGCTAGTTCAAACCAACCTGAAAAGATGATCCTTTGTTACTCTGATGTGCAAACCTTTGAAGAAAATGTGTGATAATGTCAGGTAAATCCACCCTTACATTATTTCAGTGATCAAAATTTACCATAGATTCAGACTTTCTCCTGCACCTGAGTCAGAAAAAACACAAAGTAAAGATTAACAGAGTTCCAACAAGCCACCAGTACACCCACATATCAATGGAAATGGATTTCAACACAGGAGTGTTTGATAACCCATCTAACAAAGATTTGGAAACCTCCAGATCCCAGAAGCCTGGAGAAAAATGAAATGTTGACATTGAGGGCTTCTGTAAAAACATCAAATGCATGGCAGAGATCCCTATAGGGCAATCCTGCACTCACAAATAACATATGATGGAGAAATACAGGAATTTGTCTGCCACAAATGCAGACATAAGAGAATTATTTTCTCATATAAATTCAGTAATAAGGCCTCCTTAAGGGATTAAAAAAAATAAAGAATTTGCTTTTGAGTAACTGAACGCAGTATAGCTTTGAAAGTACATTCAGATATTGAATAACAGATGATTAAAACCAAGGACCTGGAAATACAATTATAAAAAGGATTATGCAGGGTCACAAGCTTCCAGCTTGAATGATAATTTGGAACAAATTTTGCCATGAATAGCTCCAATTGCACTACTTACAGGAATTATTGCATATGACAGGGCGTCACTAGAAGCATCAGGACAAAACATTTCCAATCTTAACATTTACAACACCCATATTTACCTAAATTTCCATTTGAAACACAGCTACTCATCTACTGCAGATGGTCTTTTCCTGAGTTTAAAAAGAGAAAGAATTAAAGAATTATCACCATTCATGCCTTGATTTTCCCATGAACTTTAGAACATAGAATTAAGCCTTTTCATAAGCTTGAATGTATCCTAAAGGAGATGCAAACGAATTTCAGGCACTGTCAAGATTGGAGCTAATGAGTCCAGTGAAAATCACCATCAATGTCACATAGTTCAGTCCCTGAGAGTGTAAGCAAAACAGCACATGGAATCAATGATTCTTTCAAAGTTACACAGAAAAATATTTAAAGCAGTACAGAGATAACACAAGTACATTAATAACTAGACGAAAATCTTACAAGGAATACTAATTCTTTACTTGGCAAAAAAAAACTGTTTCCACTATACATTAAAATAAAGCTAAATTAAATTTTAACTCAGCAGAAACAGAAAATCCTATTAAAAAATTATTTGCAACAATACACCAGAATTTCTCACAAGAGTATGGAAAACGACATTTTCATCATATGGAAACATAGATATCTGAGTAGAGGAGGATGGTTGAAAGTAATTTGAAGAAGGGCCCCTACTAATTTGAGGAAATTATAGGGTAGACTCAGAATGGAAAATCTTGCAAATAATCTGCTGTGGTGTATATCAGAAAGAAGAAGAAATAAATGTATGCATAAAAGGCAGGACATGGGAGTATTTTTCAGCTGAAAATATCTTAAAGCAATCCTGGGACATGTTTGAGGATGATCATACCATCATCCACTCCACTGGTTTTCAAGGAACTAAGCCAATAGTACAAAGGAGAAGGAAGTAGAAGACCTCCCTAGCCCAATTTTTGACCTGAATAATCAAAACCCAAGTCACCTGCAGCCAAAACAGAAGTACACCGGGACACTCAGGAAAGATTTCACTTCACTGCGAAACATTCATCAAGTTCCATCTTAGTTCAAACAGAACACATAACTAGGAAAACAAATAGATACCTCTAGTTATGAATACCAGGATGAACTGACAATGATCAGATCAGATTAACTTCTGATCCTGAGGACAGCAGCTGTTGGAATCCAAAATGCAAGAAACTCTCAGATCTTTGGGCCTGTAAGCCAAAGCTTAGAATTAAACACAGGATTTGATCTGAGACCTTGGAAAAGGCTTCCAAACTTAGGTGCTAGAAGCAAGAATGCGGACTTATAGCTTAAAGCAGAGACACGTTAAGCTAAGTAAAGGAAAGTTCAGAGTTTTAGAGTTTAAAATATAGAAAAAATAAAAGTACTTACAGAGATAAAGAAAGAGTTTAGAGTACAGTACTATAGGTTTGTATGTCATAACATGATTGGCTAAGAAAGCTGTAGCATAGGTCCATAAGAAGAAATATTTAAGGATTGGGTCAAAAACAAATATCCTTGTTGGCATTGTTTTATTGGTCAATAACTCCTCAAAAGGTCTTGTGAACCTTCTGAACCATGCTTTAATGATGTGAGCTGAACTCACCCTTGCTACCTATGTAGAAGATAAGAAAACAAACCTCATCATCAAAACCAACTCAAAAGTCCCATCTCAAATTCCTCCCAAAATTCCCCACAAGGGAATTATCACAACCAGCAATACAATGCTTTAAACAACAGATTAACTTCTCCTGAAATCCCCTAAAGACAAAACTTTGTGAAAACACATCAACACACAAAGTAGTTCTTGAATTTAAGCACTACTTTTCTGCCTTTAAGAAGTATATCCAACCATATCACTTATGACTGGTATTTTTTCCACATTCAGCCTTGTCACAAACCTCAGCATCAATGAATGCCTGTTCTCCTAGAAGCTCAACTTCCCCAAAGAGAGAAACTCCACCACAACCCAGAAAATAATCTCTGGTTTACATAAGTAGTTTGAAAGTTTCATATTCAGGTGGTTTTTTAAAAGAACTAAGAAAGAGAAAGAATACAGCTGGTCCAGCTAAGGAAGCTGTCATATGCACTTCACTACCTCTAGCTAAATTGGTTTATCTCATTGCCAAAAACTCTATAAAATAACAATAGAAGAATGAAAATAATCAAAAATATATATTTATAATCTCATTTCAAAGTGCTTCCAGTATCTTCCAACAATAAAGATACCAGATATTATCTATTAGAAATCAAATTCTAAATGTCAGTTAAGTATAATTTTATAAACTTGTATTCACTTAGAAAGAAATTTGAACCAATCAAAGCAGTTCACCATTTATGTAGGGTTCTCAGGGAATAAAAATAATGCTGTTTAGAAAATAAATGTTTTACTGGGGTTTTTCTCCTGATATTTTTTATGTCTCTTTGGGTTTTTCTCCTCAATTTTGGGGAAAAAGCAAGACCAGAGGATCACATTTTGTTATTAACTTGTCTGACTACAAGCTTCATTTATATAAAATGCATCAAAATAATTCTAGAAGCCTTCTTCTGAAGTAATAAAAAATACAGCAAGAACTCACAATCCAGAATATTCAGGGTTTATGTTGTCCTTTACCAGTGTAAACCTTCAAACAATATCCCATTCAGAAATTAATTTACCTTCCTGTGAATAAGCTGATTGCAAATTTTTTTGAGATCTGATCTCATATCTGTTCAAGAATTATGAGACCAGAAAAAATTATTAGATTTTTTTGTACCAATTTTATTGGGTGTTATTTCCTTGAGCTGATAATTTAACATTCCTTTTCATCAAAAGGAAGTAGAATTTATGAAAAATTGTATCTGAAACAATTTCAAATCTGCTGACCATCAATGCTGAAGATGTTACACAGAGCTAATTATCATAAGGAATATCTTAACATAGTAACGTTTCTTACAATTTTAAGGTTACTAAAGTAATTAAGCTTTCTAAGAACTTTGGCGGTTCAGAATAGACCAACCTTCAGCAATGCTTATTACAACATCTACACTAATCTTCTTTTCAATGCAAATTAGGAGGAATTAGGATAAAAATTTAATCTCTGCAGCACCAACAGATGCAAAGTGCCTTCTAACAATGGAAACCCTTGTTAAGTTGCAAAGGGGGAACATAACTAACCTTTTTCATTATAAAATAATGGTAATAAATAATTTACTAATAGATAGATTTTAATAATTATCCTAACCACTTTCCTTGTATATTCTGATTCCTTGATCTGTCCTCTCAATGCTTATACTTTTAGGTTGCATGGTCTATAAATTCAGGTGACACATTCAAAAACTCTGGCCCATTCAAAAATATTCATTCCTATCCAGGAGTTGGCCAAATATCTTCATTTGCAGAACAGACTTTTTCTGTTACACAACTGGAGTTGCCATTGTCCACTAACACAGAAACTCATTAAGGGTTGAATATTTTCAGAAATGACTGAACTTAGAAAGGTTTTGGGCGGCAGTTAGAACAGCAGCTCTGTATTTTAAAAAAAATGGGTAAGTAATGTTTGTAAAGTATGTGCTCCAAATTTAAAAATTGTTCTCAGTTCCCTTCTACAGCACTTCAAAATGGTTGCTGGTTTAAAATGGATGCTGGTTTAAATGCCCAATATTAACGAAAAAAATAGAAATTAAGCCAGTCCTTTTAATGAGACTGCTCTAATACAGGTGCCAGAAAATGCAGTGTTTGGAAATATTTGAATAAGTAGTTGTGAGATGTAAACTTGAGAAAACCCTTCAGCAATAATCACTGCATCATGATAAGATTTCTGTGGTCTTTTAACATGAACAAATACTGATTTGCATTACTACAAAACCCTGTGAGGACACTGATTGGCAAGCTGTTAATGATGCACATTTAGAATTTTCTCCTTTCATAAAGAATATGTTGAAATAGGAAAGCAAATTAAAAATAAGCACATGCAAATGTCCATTACTAATACATGAACCTGCATACCTATATTTCACAATTGCCTTGTAATATGTTGGAGAAAAACTAATTTTTTAAGCCACTGGAGCTGGATAATGTCTTTTCATATCTGTTTTGCCCCATTACTTTTAATTTGAGTAAAAAAAATAAATCACAGTCTTATGTTAAAATTGTATTACAAATAAAACAGTGCAATTAAAGGGCTGACCTTCTATGTACTAACTAATAGTTGTGAAATGTAGGAAAAGCATTAGATGGGGTCTCTAGCTGTAGCTCAGGGAAGGAGGTAACAGTAGGATCATTACCTGCAACTCCAATAGTACAGCTTAATTCTGAAATAACATCTGCTGAAAATACAGAAAATCTTACTTTTTCTCCCCTCGCTTTTTTTAGATGCTTTCCCTGGAACCACATAGATAACAACAAATATCAAAACAAAGGTCTGCTGTTTTTTCTACTACATAAACAACAAACAGAGCTACTTTTCCTGGCTGGCACAGCTCTAGGCTGGAGTCAGGAGGCACACCTGGAGAGCCAGGCCATGGATACTCAGTCTCTTTTGTGTCCACCTTCCCTCTCAGGACAACAGTAGGGGCCAGAAGTGGGAAAACATGAGCACTGTTTCCTGGAATAAAAAGGTTTTACGTCTAAAGATCTGGCCTAGCTTGCATTCACAGCATACCATACAAAATAGAGCTATTTTCATAGATGGATGATAATTCCGCTTTTAAAAGATTAAGTAATAGGGCTGTTCTTTAGAAATAGAGCAAGCACTCTGCAATTCAAGATGCATATTAAGAAATGAGATTGCTCTTTTCAATAGAGCCATGAGGAGAAAGGTAATGCACCTTTCATTTTTTCATTTTCACCTCTAACTTTTCAGGTGAGAAAATGGCTCAAGAATTTGAATAACACTGGTCACTTCCAATGTCTCCCCCTTTAATTGTTGTATATTTGTAACACATTCATAAAACATCAATAAGCAACAGTTGATCAACACTGGTTTTATTGTTCAGGTCTCCAGATATCTGCTTATACGGAATTAACCACGCGTTATGGTTTCATGATGTGCATGAAACATTTGGTAGGAAGTATCAGGCAGCATAGGCTCTTCAGCATTCATTTTGTTTGATTCAAATGGGACATCTACTGCAAGTCAGAATTTTTCAAGCTGCAGTGTTACTTAAAGTTTTTTAATGCAGCCAAGGTATCTGGAAAACTTTGAAGTTGATGGAAGAGTAACCAACCATCAAACTGCAAAAAACTTATTGATATCAGAGTAAACCCTAGGGACAACCTATAGAAGTATAAATATTTATGCTATTTAAATTATAACCACAATCACAATTCTTTTTATTTTGCCACAACTTTCAGGAAAAGAGTAACACTGGCCAGATATTTCAGTATGAAAGACTTTGTGCCAACTACAGCTACTGCTGAACAGCAGTTTAAATTGAGTTCTTAGCAGCTGAAAACTACAGGAGGCAACTCTTGAACTGGCTTCATCCCCATCCTGCCAGAAGGGAAATTAAAGTATTCTTGGGGAAAAAAATACTGAAAGAAAAATATCTGGGGAAAATGGGCATAGGGGAATACCAGAGCTGCAAATTTTAGAAGATTATTCCAAAAATAATCACAGTCCTTCAGATTCAGCAAAAAAACAACAGCACTATTTGTCTATTTTAGCAATTTGTGTTCCTAATTTGTATCATGAGCATCTAATATATATGTGTATATGAGCATCTAATATATATTTCTGCACTATCTCTGTGGGAATATCAGTAGAAATATTTTAATTTTTTCCTTAGATCAGTATAAACCAGGAAAACCCTTTCCATTTTCTACATTTTAAAAATGGAAATAAATCATGAAGTTGAAGTACAGCATTCAAATATTGATCCTTGCCATGTTCAAAAAACTAACACTGCTGCTGAATATGAGTTGGGCCATAAATACTGCAGCAACACTAATTGCAGGTAAATGTCAGTATTTTAATGCCAGGCACAGCAACTTAGAACAATTTCCTCTTGTTTAACCCTCATTATTAATGCATTAGCAAACATTTTTATATTCTTAAGAATGACTGCCCTGTTACTTTAGGAATATTTGAGAAGGTATTAAAATAAGATTTACTGGTAAGTGGTAACACTCTGAAGATTCCTACTGGAAAAACAAGTTCTACACATTCACACTATGCTGGTATTCCATGATCTGTCCCATTCTGAGGCTGTTTTTTAAAGTCTCTTTGGCAATTTTGAAAGCCATCCCATGGATAATTTTAAGTTGGTTGAATAAAATTAGTTGAGTCTCCCAAACCTGCTCTGTAATAGCTGTTATTTTGCTTCAGCTCAGTGAAATGTAGGATCTTCATTTCCTTTCCTGGACTCCTTCATTATCCCCCTTCTTTGCTCCTTTTAATTTAAAAAATAAATTGTTTCCACTGACACATTGAAAGCCTTAAGGAAAAACATTTACAACTTCAGTATCACACAAAAGCTGTTAGAGAAAAAATAATCTAATCTTTAGGCTTTATGGTGTCTTTTTAATACACCTAATGTTATGATCATTATTATCCAACCATATAAAGAAGCTAAACAGGAAAACCTCCCGAGTGCTGCTATCCTTCAGTTCCTATATTACAGACAAAAGTGCAGTTTTTAAATTTCCTTTCATATGAATTAATTTTGATAAGAATTACTTTTGAAAGGCATACTGAAGTATTGAAAGTGCTAACAGATTCAATGGAAAAATGCATCTCTCATAATTTTATATTACATTATACAATTTTTGTTCCTTATCTGCGTCTTAGCTGTTGACTACATTTGCAAATTATATTTTCACAAGCTATTACTACATTTATAACTGGAAAACAACCTTTATTTTCCAGATGGAATCCTCACAAATATCATAGTTGCTAACTGAAATTTTTAAGGAGGGGATAACTAGTATCCCCTCATCAGTGAGACGTATCATAAGCAATGGGGCAGCCTTCTTTCTTAGTGGTACTCAGAAAAACTCTCACCCATCTTCTAAAAACTCAAAGTACATCATATCCATTCCCATTATTGCATTACACACTCAAGTCTTGAAATTAGTCTTTCACTTGAGCTAGCCCAACATCCTTAATGCCATTAATTATATTTCACTGGGGAACACAGAGGGAATTCATTGCCAACAAATGTGCCAAGTTACCATCACTAAAGGCAGCAGATTTCCAAAGCACTGTGGCAGGGGCCACAGCAGCACCTGTACATACCAGGAGTATCTGTCAGTTTGTAATTTACTTTGCTTAGTAACATCTCCCTGCAGAAAATTATCAACAAAACCCAAAAATATCTACTTGACATGACTAGGATTGACATCTCGATCCCAGCACTGCTGCAGATCAATATCAGTCCTAAAGCTGTTCACTCATACTGAGACTGTATCCTATGACATTTTGGAGAATTCCAACCCAGCAAAAGCAGCTAGAGTTTTGCTTGCTGGTTGCTGCTCCTGCTGTCTTTGCCTCTGCAGCCAGCTTTGCCTCAGCTGCCCTGGATTAGTGGAAGCAGCAGCTTCCTTTCAATATATTGCTTTTGATATATCGCTCTCTTCCATTTCTTTGTCTTTCAAATATTGTCAGAGTAGACATTTTCCCAAAAAACAGCCGTGGCATTGGACATTTAGGGATGCTAAACTTGAGACCAGCCTAAAAGAAGAACAACAAGGCATACTTATCAAGTACGAGGTTACTGCCGAATATGTAAAATGAGGAGAAAAATAAAAAGACTCGCATATAAACAAGGAAAAGGAAGAGAAAAAACAATATAAGCACATAATAGCAACACTGAGGCAATTGATAGTGCCTTATGTAAAAGGGGCAAAAAAAGCAAGACCAAAATATTGTTGTGCTGAGAGTGTGTTAACTTTTTTCTGGTATAAAAAAAATTGGAATTGGTGATTTTTTTTTTAACAGACTTACATAGGATTAAGATCACCTTCACCAGATGTAAAATTTAAAACTTCCAGCAGTTAAATTCAGATTTTCCATCCCTGTTACTTTTGCAGAATGCTTCAAAAGAAAAATGCTACAGAGACACACACATAATGCATGCTGAAAATCTACACGCTATTGCTCAGCACACTCAATTTGATACCTAGAAAGAGAACACCTGTAGTAGCTATGCCAAATCACTGCCATGATAACGGCTCAAACTATTTCATAAAGAAGCAGAAAACCAAGAAACAATGACATATTTAATGCAAAATTAATACCGAATATTTGCACAATACAACCTTCAAATAAAAATTATCCCTATAACATATGACTGATTTGTTTAAAATATTTACCTGATTGTACATAAAATGTCTCTAAGTTGCATTTACCCTGTCAACATGTTTGATTTTATCTGTCTTTTTCACTTAAATAAATCTTGTATGTTTTAGATGATATCCTTGAACCTAATTTTAAAGTGATACTGTATTTTAATAGACACATGGAGGGCCACTGCTCTATAAAGAATGGGATAATATGGCAAAGCTTACTGAAAAAATGCATTATTTCATTACAAAAATTGTCCCTGTGATGTTTTTCCACTCACTTTATCAAAACCCTCATAATTTTGACTTTTTTTCCCCTTACAGAATTTTCCTCGCTTATAACCACAAACCCTTGTGCATTTCCTAACACCTCTCTGCCTAACTGGAGCCCTCCTATTTTTATTTCCTAAACATTTCTTCACTCTTCTCTACACTGATATCTTTCTTAGGTGATACTTAGAGTCATATTCTAAAGTCAGATTGACAGCATCTGCATGAATTACTAAAATCAGGGACTCCTACTCAGGCAGAGGATTTGGCAAGGTGGATAGAAAATATAAAGTACTTTATATCAAGAGTATACCCTTATAGCAATGAAGGTTAACTGTATATTCAGCACCAGGAAAAGGACTGTGCAGCTGTGAAGGCAGCTCTGCTTGGAAACAGGTGGGAATAGGAAGCCCCTTCCAACCTAAATTTTTCTCTAATAATATTTGTGGAAGGCCTTTACTCCTTCTTTACATTTTTACTACATACTTTGGAAAAACCTTAAAATTCTTCTCACAACTAATATGATGCAAAAGGAAGAAGGTGGCAGCTGAGATCTTTGGAGTGCTGTGGGAGAAACTCTGCTCCATTACATTTCTGACAGCACCCATGGTCAAGAATAACCCTTTCTCAGCACTACTTTTATACAAAGGGGACAGTCAGTCACATTTTTAGTCTTTCAAGCAGATTCTAAGTGAAAACAAAATTCAAGAATCTAGCAAAACACCTTCTAAAGCTCAAGACAACAGCTTTAAGAGCCTATATACCAGTTTACGATCTGAAAATTGTGATGATTTCTATAACACCATAGAGACAAAACACAATCCTTTTGCAGCCTAAAATGTGCTCAATGCATGTACTAGGTAAATAACACTGTCTTGCCATTTCCATAGTATTGGAAAACTTAACATTTTAAAGCAGATTATTTACATTGCAGCTATTTTAGAAGTTCTAATGCACTTTGAAGAGCTCAAGTAAGCACAGAATTACCTTCATAAATATTAGACAATAGACTACGATAGTAATCTTGTTATGAAACTCCAGCTTTAGCTTTGTCTTGTTGAAATGTTTCATTCTACAATACATTGCTGGGACTTTGCTCTAACAGCCAGAGACTCTTAGAATTCCTGATTACATTACTACACTCAAAAGCCTCATTATTTCAAAATGTTTTGTCATCATCTGATCACTTTTTAGATTACTTTGGGGACAATCTCATAAGCCTGTTCTTACAAGATTAGCATCACACTCCTTAACTATATTTTGTTTACTTAACTCTACCAACTCCTAAAATCTACAAATTTGGTAGAGGTAGAGATAAGCTTCCTCATCTGAAGGAAACAGGTAAAGTACTTAATCTGGTAAAGTATCTTCCCAAATATAAAGGTTTATTTTCCTTTTTATTCTTAATGTGCTACTTAACTTCATTAGTACATTGTTTAAGCAATGCGCAAACAAAGACCATACACTACAGCCATATCACCCCATGCTGTGTTCTAATTAGACTTAACCAAGTAAATAGAAAAGGACCGAGTCAATATTTGGATGAAGGATTTCCAATGAAGAAGAGCATCTGCAGTGACAGTTCTGTCATGCTTTATGTGCAAATCTGCCTTCTGAGCCACTGTCAACAATCTGACCTAGCGTTAACAGTGCAGAATATTTCTGTACTCTTTAGTTATTGGAAATTCTGTAGCCTTCTTAGTCAACAGATGGGAGACAGCATTGGGCTGAATTTAAAAGCTCTTCCTCTTCCACTGCAGTTTGCTGCAGCAGCAGACTTGCGTGTGTGGATCCCAATCCATTAAAATTCTGCTGGGGCCTGGGACTCAGCAGAGAAAGCAGTGTTTGTCCTCCATCCAAGCAGTGCAGCTGGTGAGCTGAGCCTGGGAACCAGGCCCTCCTTCAACTGTGCTGATAACTCCCTGTCTCCTTCTCATCCTTATCTTCTCACACCTTAAGGAGCCCAAAAGCTGCCTGACACACACCCCCAAGGCTCCTACAGCCCCACCCCTCTTTAGGTAATTTCAGAGTCACTCGCTGCCTTTCCTAGAGTCCACATCCAGCCCTGTCCTTGTCCCACTCACCCTACACCATCTGCTCCTTCCAACCAGCCACTAATACCTTCTCCATGCAGCCAAGCCTCTCTGGATCAGCCTAGAGCTCAAGGCAGGAAGGGCATGGTTTCCTGTAATATCCTCAGCTCAGGGGACTTCCAAAGTCATGTATCCGGGTTGAGTTTTACTGAGCAGACTCTCACAGTTATGACTAAAAAGCCACTGCTCCTGTTAAAAGTAGCAAGTCATGGAACCTGTCCACATGTCCACACTGAAAACCTATAACATTCCTTCAAGGTGCAATAAAAACTGTTCACTTATCTCTCTCTCTATTTCCAATCCCCTGCTGGGAAAAAATGCCAAAGTCACCTTTTTCTATGAAAAACTAAACCACTAAACAGAAAATATTTTCTGCTAATTTTTACAGCCTCAGAAAAAAAAGCTCCCTAACTTTTCTTACACAACTGCCCAAGCACAGGTAAAATAATAGACTAACCTTGATGCTTACTTAAGAATGCAGAAATATTTCAGAGACCTTTTTAATAGGAAAAGAAATTGCTCAAGTGCCACAAACAAGGACCTTCTTTTCACGACTTAGCACAATTATATCACTTCTTCTAACCCAGAACTGAACAAATTATTCATTGTTGCCTGGAGAACACTTGCAGTTCAAGGTTTCTTTAAAAAAGCATGCAAGATATTCCAGCACTCTGATCATACACTGTGCTCTGAGCCAAAGTGAAGAAACTAGAGATCGTCAGCAGATTCACCTCAAAATGTTGTGTTCTTGAAATATTTCCAAACTGCAGTGCAACAGGAAGTGTTGAGGGTTTTCAGTAGGTGTGATGCTACTGGAAACAGAAGCAGATCATCACTATATATCAAAAGCAAACGTTAAGAATACTTAAATACACCAAACTTAAACTGAAATATTTATGGAATTTGTGCTCTTGGAGAACAGGCCCATAACCTGAGATTCATTTTCATTGTGGTATTTTTATACCTAAATATAGAAATAAGTAATAATTCAAAAACAAATAAAACTTTTTGAACATAAACATAATTCTTACATATATGTTCCATTTGCATACGATTTTGACTAATTTTGCTTCTCTTCCATTTTCCCTAATTTATATTCTTCAATTTCATATTTTAATACTTCCTGAACAAATTATTTCAATATATTATGAAGACAAATTGTTCCATAAGCAACAGAACTAATGATACTCTGTTTCCTATAGCTTCATGTTTCATGGTTGACTTATTTGATGTCTAATAAGCACTCCAATGGAAGGTATTTCTGTGCCTAGGAATTCATGAAACCTCTCTGCTTTGTTGATTTCTTCCTACAGAAAAAAAAAAGGGAATTTGCACTGTATCCTGCACTACAGTGAGGAACTCTAAGATTTTTTCTATCTGGTTGCCAATATTCACAGTTGCAGTGTATTTTGAGAGTAACACCTTTTTAAGTTGAACAAAACATACGAAGGAAGTAGAGGGAGCGCGTCAACATGGAACACAAACTAAACCCAAGGCCTTAGGCCACATTAAAGGAAGAAAACACTTAATCAGAAAGGTGTTATTATTTCTAGAAATTTTAGTACAGCATTCTAGAGTAAGTACAAGTTACAGAGGTAAAACTTTTCTGTTAACACCCCCCAGTCTCTTTTTTTTAATTGACAGCAGTGATTTTTCCAGAATTTCATTTCATGTCAAAATTATCACGATCTGAATGATGAAATTATGCATTCTCTCTGGCTTCTTTTTGTATGATTCAGTCCCTTAATACATTTCCACTAAAACCTGCTTTGTAAAGAGTAAATTTTTTTTTTAAATATTGGAATATTCCTTATTTTTACATTGGCTTCTCTCTCTTAGCACAGACCCTACAGAAATATCAAATCAGCAGTCATAACAAGTGGGTTTGTATTACAGGGAACATAACAGTTGTTTTATACAGATAAATCCTAAGTATGTAAGGGATATTCCATACCACAGGATGTCAAGGTCAACCTAATAAGAGCAAGGAAGAAGAAAGAAGGGGGCCCATTCAGAGAAATGGCATTTTGTCTTCCCAAGTAACTGTCACACATGATGGAGCCCTGCTCTCCTGGGGATGGGTGAACACCTGCCTGCCCATGAAAAGTGGGGAATTAATGCCTGGCTTTGTTTGCTTGTGCATGCTGTTTTGCTTTATCTATCAAACTGTCTGTATTTCAACCCATGACTTTATCCACTTTTACCTCTTCCAATTTGTTCCCCATCCCACTGCAGGGGAGCAAGGGAGCAGCTGTGTGGTACTCTAGAAAATGCTTGGGGTTAAAACCACCCCAACTGATTGGAGGTTTTATTTCTTTCCAGTACTATAAATACAGAGTAGCAGGAAAAGGAAACTAATGTGATTTAAAATAAAACTATACTTCAGTACAAAAGGAGTTTTCCTTAGCAAAAGGCCAATTCTAATTAGTTCACTGAAAATACTAGTAAAAACTTTTGGATACGCACAACGTAATAACCAGAGAACTGAACTGTTTTAAAAACTTTTCAATGTTTCTGGGGTGACCACTATAGCAATCCAACCAGCAACAAGAAAAAATAATTAGTTTTCACAGAATACTGACTTTGATATCAAAGTTACTGCTTGTAGTCATTAAAAAAAAAGTGGACAAAACTACCTCAGTGTGATATATTCAATTAATTTTAAAGATAAATTCTGCTACTCAAATTAATTTATTCTAAGACTACCTCAAACATATTTTGCTTAAGATTCAATTTTTTTTTTCTCTGTAACAAAGGGAGACTTTGGTGTGGTGCAGTACTTCTTTTTGTCTGTTCCACTCTGTATCTGCCACATATTCTGTGCTGTACAAGACATGTACAGAACAAAAGATAAAATATTTCTCACAATAGATTAATAATGCAATGACTTCCAAATCGTTCATGTAAAATGATTTTCAAAGCTATAATGGAAAATTCACTAGACTTATTTGATATCACTTTTCATTATGAAATCTGCTAAGCACACACTCCCATTTTTCTAAACAATTACTGTAACAATCATAAAAAGTAGGATCTTCCCAGAGAAGCAGACAAACATAAAATGCTCATTATTCTGGAATAACTTAAACTTGGCCCAACTAGCATCAATAAGCTGTCAAAGGCGGCCTGTCATTAAAGTAAAAGAGCAGTTTCAAGTTCCTATTTTCTGATATCAAGAAAGGTGTGATCAAAAATAATACTCTAGACTAATATTTGGTTCTTACCATCTGTTTCCAGGCTCTGAGTCTTATCAACCAAATCCACATTTAAGTTTGTCAAAACAGTTTTCAAATATTAACAGGCAAGATGGGAGGCAAAGCAAGGAGGACCATTTTCAAGGGTGGCTCTACAGAGCTGCTGACTTCCATTTAAGGGAAGGTCTCAGGCAAGTGATAAATAATGATTAAATAATGGAGAAAAGCCAGAAGCTTTTTATGGGCAGCTCTCTGGTCTCATTTTATTTTAGGAGTGTGGTGAAGCAGACTCCAAACACTAAGAAATGAGGCAACTTGGTAAATTTCTCCCTTGAGGCAGAGTTCAAAGGAGTTAATTACAGGCAAAAAGAAATTCCTAGGAACAGAACAGGATTGTGCATATTGAACCATGGTGAAGGACAAGGCCATGACAGAAAATATATTTTGCAGTGACCTAGTAGACAATAAGGTCTGACAGATGAGACAAAGAGCCATAGACCTGATGAGTAAGTGCACGTCTTTTCCTCTTTTGTCTAATAAAGCAGCTAACCCAGGACCCAGAATGAGTTAGCATAGTGAGATCTGCACATAAACACTCGAAATAGACAGAGTTTATGCCTTGAAGTACACTGTTGAAATAAAGAAAGCAGGAAAACAAGCTTGATCATTCTGACATGCTTCTACCTGGTGTCAGGACAACCTTGTAACACTGGCAGGCAGCAACAGCTTCCTATTCTACATGCAGTGTCTATTACAAAAACACCAGATTTAAGTGCTGCTGCTGGAGAGATTTTAGGGGTGACACATTCATTCTTCAGAATAATCACCCAACATGAAGGAGCAACTCATGTGCTTCCTGGAACACACCTGTGTGCAGGGGCGTACACACACACACATCCCCCCATTTGTAAAGAGGAATCTTCAAAGAGTGTCTGGGCAAGTCACAGCAGAGCAGTGCCCTTTCACCTGGCACAGCCAGCACAGGCATGCTGTGAAAGATTGCCATTAGCATCATGCTTACTTTTCTAAGTCTGCCTTTTTAAAATCTCTAAAACTTCCATACAATTCAGAAATAAATATACTTTATCTTTTGATTTCATAGCAATTAGCTAAACAGTTAACTTCATTATTCTTTGTATTTATTTCACAAGATGAACTTGCCCCCCTTTGAGTTTGCACTGACCCTTACTCTACACAAAGGCATAACTCCATGTTTTGACAATAACAATTTTGAGCAACTAAAAAGGGGAAGAAACAAACACAATTAACAAGTTTAAGGAGGTTCTGCAGCTGTAGAGTCCAGATTAAAGCTTCAAGGAGGAAAAGCTGTCTATCCTTCTCCACCCTGCATGTCACAGTAGCTATAACATAGTTATCAACCTGATGTATTGTCACTTTCACAAAGGAAATTATGCATTTTCACTAGATCTACAGGAGCAAGTTAGAAATTTGCTCTGTGTGTACAATAATTCTCTGTCTATATATCTCCTTTCTGAGAGCAGATGTTCTCTGAAATTATATAATCCTTCTCTGACTAGATGACAGTTGTCTCACAGTACAGATATTTCAGCATCTGAGCACTTAATGACAGAGATCAATCAGAGAAATAATAAAATAATGGAAACCTAAAGGGCACACCAATTGCACTACTCCTCAAAAAAACCTGGGAGGCAAAGGAAATTCCCATCAATATTTCCACATGAAATGTGCAATGCTCACATCAGTAAATGGATCACTTGCCAAATTATCTCTGCACACCTGTGTGCTGCCAGGCTTCCTTTTTTAAGTAAGTCAGGATGTAGTGCTTGCACATCTATGGATACATCTATGATCTATTGATCACCAAAGGCTGAGATCTGGCTGGAGTGCCAGGCTCCAAGGGCTGTGATCAGCAGCCTGGAGGCTGACTCTGGAGCACAGTCACCAGTGGGGCTCCTCAGGATAAACACAGGGCCAGCAGCATTTAACATCCTTCATTAACAGCGCAGAGGATGAGGCAGAGTGCACCTTCAGCAAGTCTGCAGATAACACACAGTCAGGGGAGCAGGTGAGGAATTTGGAAGCCATGCTGCCACCCAGAAGAACCTGGACTGGCTGAGGAAAAGTTCTGACAGGAATCCATTGAAGTTCAACAACAAGAAATGCCAAGTCCTGCACATGGGGCCAGTGCAGACTGGGGCTGACTGGCACTTGTCATCAGAGGAGAGGCTGAGAGCCAGGGGTATTCAGCCTAGGGAACAAAGGACCCGGGAGGAACTTCTCATTGTGTATAAATATCTAATGTGGGGGAATAAAGAAATAATGCCCGACCCTTTTCAGTGATGTGAAGAGACAGAAAGGAGGCAACAGACCTATGTTAAAATTCAGGAAATTCCATTTAAATAGAAGAAATGGGGCAGGAAAGGGGGAGACGTGCTTGGTTTTTCAGGGGTGTTTTTGCTTGACTGTTTTGCTTTCCACTTTTGGTTGTTTTTTTTTCCTTAGTGTTAGGGTTGTCAAACAGAGGCCTCCCAGGGAGGTTGAGAAGTCTCCATTCTTGGACAAATTTAACACACAACTGTAGATGGCCCTGCACAACCTGATGCAGACCCAAAAGCTTGAACAGAAGAGGGTTGCACTAGTTGACCTCCTCCAGAGGTGCCTTCCTTCCTCAGTGCTTCTGGAAAAGAGCAGCTACATAAAGCATCCTTCCATGAGAACAGCAGCAATGATCACACTTCACATTGAACAGTTCCTTGAGCGTTATCCATGGTGGATAATCATCTCTGCTATACAGAAATCATCATAAAGATGTTCTTTACTCCACATTGCTCTCTGATCATAGTTGCTTCTAGCTTTACATTAGTGCTAGCAATCATGGAGATTCTAATAAATGGGATATAAAACAGTTAGAAACAAAAACATGACATCCACTGAATTTTTAGTTGATGCAGCCAACTACATAATATGCAATCTCTAGGAAAAAGGAAAAGACTTTTCAGCTTATACCCTCTCAGTATCACCCCAGACAAATTTACAAACTACTCTCTCAAAAGCAGGACAGAGTGCCATAACCAATTCAAAAATACTACTATAGAAAAGTTTAGAGTTAATGGAACAGAAGACATAAGGAGAAACTTCAGCTAAAAAGACAACTGCAGCAAAAAGAAATATTCTCCATTTCTGATAAAAAACATATATGGTAAGGGAAACCTCTAAAGAAACCAAAGAGTACTCAGAAGCAAAATATACAATAAAATATAAACCAAAAATGTCCATGTTTTCAACACCTAGATTTATATTGCTTAGCCTGCTCAAAACAGAACATAATGGGTTTGCCAGCTTCTACAAAGTCTATAGATACACATGTGTTTTAAGTTGCAAATACAACTTGTCTCTAGAGGTGGAAATGGCCATTTCCTAGATTTGAACTTTAGAGAAAAGGTGATTTACTGCCTGTTCTGACACACTTTCACCTGTTCTCTTAGCACATCTCATGTTAATGGCACTCCGATTCCCACGTACTGACTGCTCCACACTATTGCCCCACCACAAAGTACAATCTCTTGTCCTGCCAAGAACTGCAATTGTGCACCAGGCAGGGGAGGAAAGCAAACAGATTCCCAGTTGGATGTCATGAAATATAACCAAGGCCTTCATCCCAGAGCACAGATGCTCAGCAAAGAAACAAGCATAGAACCCTTGGTTTGGGAAATACTATTTCCCTGCAAATAAGCATCGGTTGCAGCAGGCTGGCAAAAAGAGGGAAATAATTATTTATATACTAAACATTCTGTAAATGGATAAATGAAATATATTCACTATTTCCTCTAGAATTCCATGTTAACCTATGTGTATGAGAATTTAAAATTTCTTAGTTCAGAATACACGAGCCAACAGCATAACTCAAAAAAAAGACAAATAATTGCTGTGGTCCAGCATGATATTTCACCATTTTTGTCTCAGACAAAATTGTGGGACAGTTTCTAATTTGGGCACTTTTTCTACCATTTACAAGTTCAATAAGAGGTTTAAAAAATAGTAATCAATACTGCATTTAAAAAAAAACTTAGAAGCAAATTACACATATTCCAAGTATTGCAAAACCAAGTTCACTTCTCATGGAGTGTAATTTTTATGTCTTGCATTTGGGCACAGCATCTGACAGAGCAGATTAAATTTGAAAGTTATCCTGGCAGTGTGCATTTTTAAGAATATAATCAGTCTTGCTTCTGGAAATTTCTGTACTTCCAGTTCATAACAGATCTAATCAAACCTTCTTTGCGAGTTTATCCTTAAATATTACCATCACATTGGAGTAGGATATGTAAGAGAAATAAGGACAGCTTTGGGCATTTCAAAACAAAGTTTTTCCTGTGGTTTTTATTTCCCAGAAGGTTTGTTTGCTTGCTTGCTTGTTGGTTGGGGGCGTTTTTTGAGTGTGTTTGCTCATTCTCAGAGACATTTGTTTTGGAAGCCTCTTTCCTAAATTTCACAAAGTTATACATAAGATGAAATACAGAGAAAGAGTGGACTACACAGTCTTGCATCCCTTTCAACCTTCACAACTTCTCCCCTCATTTGCTATATAAGTAATTCTTTATATAACCAGCTTGTTTCCAGGCAGATGAGATCTGAAGTCACAACCTCATCTGTGTTACATGAGAATGCCTGTGTTACATGAGAATGCCTGTTATACAAATAAAGCACAGAAATTGCCATTACTTTACTGGCACATTGGAAAGTCAATGGCTTTAAATCCTTTGTCATTTGCATCATTTGTGTTTCACTGAGTGAAACATCACAGATATGGGAAGAAATCATCATAAAAGGTGAAACTACAGGATGTGTCCATCAGAATGATGTTATGATGGATGTACAACAGCCTAATCATAAAGGCTGCTAGACCAGACCTGTGTTTAGTTTTTCAATTTTCCAAGGAACAAGACACTGAAAAACATAAATGTTCTGTTGGATAGCAACCACTTAATAAACTAATCTTAAGTTTCCTTTTCTTAACCTGTCACTTGAAAATTGTTTTTAAACCAATTAGAAATATTCTGCTGGGCCAGACTGAATGAAATAGTTTTTAAAATAGTAGTAGTGTGATTAAATCTTTATTCACCACCTTATTTGTGAAGCCATAAGTACTGACAAATCTTCATTTTGCTGACTTCCATTCAGAGTTAGAATCTCTATCATAGATGTAATATTTCATTTGCTTTAAAGGGAAAAAAGAAAACGAAAAATAGTACATAGCTTCTAACTTGTAGTTTTGGGTAAACATGATGTGTTTCGCCCCTACTAAAAGCAAGAATTTTCATATTTGAGCAAATCTGGTTTGTACCTGTGATTTATTTTTCCTGCTTAGGAATATTTTTCATAGCAGGTATGAGATTTTTTCAAGGCTAAAACAACAAAAAAAATACCAGAAGAAAAGCTTGGAAACTCTCATCTTGAAGTTCTATTTTTCCCATCATTATTGAAAATTTTATATTGTTTGGAGGAAGTATAATGAGGGAGAATATGAGAGCAGAAATCACCTGGACAACTCTGCTTTCTTAACAAACTTAGCTAACATTGAGACAAAATCAATCACTTGATTGAAAGACATTAACAGTCTCAACTGCAACCAACTTGCCATAATTTTTTCTTTACCAACTCTACCCAAATTACAAGAGAGATGAACTGAAAATTCTCTCTGATGAGAACTGTAACAAAAGGACTTGGTTAAACTGGGTATTCTCCCTAACCATCCAACAGTCTTATCTCATTGAGACATTCAAGCACACCTACAAAGCATCATGCAGAAACAGCCGCTATAAACATCATGGAACAGTTTGCTAATTTTTTTAAGTCTTTGAAATTCTATTTATGTGCTAATTACAGAGGTCCAACCAAAGGCGCATAACAGAAATAGCACACAGGACAGTCTTTTTTACTTCAATAAAAGTACTTCTGCCCTCTCAAACTAATGGCACATAATGCTTGGTATTAGAGGATGTACTAAGCTTCAGCAGAACTGATTTTTATCTCTTCAAGCAAGTATCAATGGTTTTGTCCCAAAAAAACCTCTCACGTTAAAGACACTTATCTATAACTGTGCCATCTGGATGTTCTGCTAATATAAAAGCTCCTGACTTCAAATCAAAAGAGCTAGAAGCACTTAGATCTTCTCTTCCTGTATGATGCTGCCAATGGAATTGTAGTTACTTTGAGTTAATACTACCTATGCCCTCTCTCCAAAGGCTGTGGAGGAAAACAATGGGCTGAAAAAATCCTGGGGAGCAAAAGAAAGGCAGCTGGTGCAAACTGGGGATCCATTCTTCAGCAGAATTTCAGACATTCATTCAGACTTCCTTCCCAGGGGAAAAAAAATTAAAGAAATTTTTAAAAGCATCTCCCAATGTCATGACAATAGAGAGAACAATTAGAGACCACATTTTCTACTAATTTCACCATCATGGTTTCCACCAAAACCATGCTCAGATCCAAATGCAGTACTCAGACAGGCTTTCCCATATTCCAAATGAGGCAACCAAGCAATTCCTTTTTTCCTGAGTTCATATACAGCAAGTTTGGAAGAATCAGTACCAGGGCAATGCTTCTAAGAAGGTGTTTTATCCTGCTTGATGTGCTCTGTTTTGTCTTTAAAAAGTTTTTACAAAACATCTGGAAACAAAGAGCCAGAGTTATACAAATCTCACTGTCCACCTCCTTTCCTGTTTACTCCATGTTCTGTGCTCAGGACATTGTTGGTTGCCAGAGAAGAATCTGATGATGTATTTTCCTGCAAGTCATAAAACAGAAATTATTCTGGTTAGGAGCTGATCTCAAGTTGCCTCTCTCAACACTGTTCTACAGTGTTCAAAATACAGTTTTTAGGGATCATTCCAGTACAAGAAGGAACAGGTGATTTAGTGCTTTGCATAAAAACTTTCTCCCTACCTACATAAATACCAGGTGATCTGCTGGCTGAGTGGACCTTTGGGATTAGAGGCATTTTAAAACAGAGTCTGTAAGGTGCAGCCCAAACAAGTTCTGGTACTTGTGCTGGTTGCTGCCCTTTTGTAGCTTTGGGGAGGCACTGCTGAGCTTCTGTTGGGCCTCTCAGCATCACAGACTTCTGCTTTTCAGAACTACACAGCCAGCCTCAGGTGCGTCACCCCCATCCCTCCTGAACCATGCAGAGGAGCTGCAGAGTTTCTCTCTGTTCTATTAATGGATGCACATTAAGCCTGGAAATCACAGCACCAGCTTTGGAGGCTGGGACACACAGGCTCCAAACCCCTCTCCAATGAACAGACTTGTTCATTTTCCATAAAAAAATCAAAGCAGTGTCTGGGGAAAAGAGCTAACAGTGTAAGTTTTTGAAATGGCTTCATGAATGTGACATCAAAACCAATATAAAGCAGCAATATTGACACCATGAATAAATAAATGGGGGATAAATAAGTGCAAGTGAAACCCGACCTCACGTAAAGCAGTTAATTTGCTTCGCTATAGTGGAACTGGGACAAGATGACATAAACTAAGACAATTTAATGCTCCTACATAGGAAAAAAGGTGCACCTTCAGAGATGAACATTTACAATTACTGTATATAGCCAAACAATGCTTTGTAAAATGAGGTTAAAGGTTGCTGACCTATATTTTAAGTCCTACCAGTTCAACTCAGAAACACACTGTCCTCAGAGTCTGCCATTTTTGCAACCCTCAAGGTCCTTAAATAAAGGTTGTACTCTAACACAGCACTTCCCATCTCCCCAGAGCTTGAAAAGCAAGATGACTAACAGGTTTTGACAATGGAAATGGAACGCTCCCCACTGAGGACTCTGTGCACTGACCATGCAGATGAAGTGATGAGCTCCTAAGTGACTACATTACAATAAAAAATGAAGCATCCTCAGTCCCTATGCCCTGCCTTTTGGTGCACTGGCTTTGAACCATCTGTAAGCACACCACATGCCAGCAAGACCAAGTCAAGAAAGCATCAAAGCACATACGTTAAATGGCTCTTTTATCTCAGTCCCATATGTTTCTACATTTTATTCTCATTTTTTGCTTCATACACAGCAGAGCTGAAAGTAGACAAATCCAATAGATGCCATCATCTTTACTCATCCCAACACCAAGCACCTCATATTTCATTATTTGTGTAACAGACTTCCCGTTCATGCCAAAGGTGGCCAATAGTTCCTAGTTACCTCCCATATTTTGATTTTGCAGACCATTTCCACTGGGCAATAGTCACAATAGGTTGATTGGAATATTTATGAAGTGCAGTAACTATTAAGGGACAGAAATTCTTCAGTGAAAGATTCTTTAGAAATATAATTATATTCCCATGTAGTTTTCAAATCAATTCCAAATATCTTAATGCATAAAGACTGTCATGTAATTGTAATTCAATTTGAATCAGAATATAATGCGATTTCACTAATGTCTATATAAGACATAAAAAGATGAGGTAGCTTACACAGGAGTGTACCATTCATTAATATTATTGAAGAACTGTCTTACTAAAAAGTTACTTCAGAATTTTACCGTCTTTTGAGGGATGAAACTAAATTGTCTTTTGCATTATTTATTGCATAATTTTTGAATGTCTCTATCACACTCATTGTAAATGTATAGCTTCATACATCAAAAAGAAATGGGAAATTAATGGGTACAGTATTTAGGACATATAAGTAAAAAGTACAAATATTGTCAATTCTATCAACCATTCAGACACCATCGAAGAACAGCTACTTAATTTCAAAATCTATAAAAGTAATATTTTTATATTTCAGAGGTGAAAGAAAACCTTATATCTCAGCAGCCCTATTCCTATATCAGTTATAGAACCACGACATCATTTAATAGAACTCTGAATGTCATTATACAGATTAAAGTACACATGGGTAGGCAGCTGATCTATGCACTTTTTAAAAATGTGAAAGTTTTCAGTACAGTTTGGGCTCTTTAATTTAATAAATAGCATATGATAGTGTTTGAAAACTCTTTATGGAAGTCATGAATCATCAAAATGAACATCCACCCTTATTCTTCTAGCAGTATTCTGTTAAAAATCCTCAAATATCATATCACAGAGATCCATTTACACTGTCATTAATGTACTCCACTGCTTTATAGGGTTTAAGGACGTTTCTGAAAGGAAAAAAAGATTTTCTTGAGCTTGACAAAATGTTATTTGCTATTATAGAAGAGATAATGCAGTTTTTTAAGGTCTGATTATTTGATGAATTACTATTCATCTTAAGCTCAGAGAAAACAGAATGAAGCTCTCTGCAGGTAAGGATTACCTTCAAGTAATAACTTTGTGGAGGGCTGATGTTGGCCAGCTGCCAGACACCCACCCAGTTGCTGTCACATCCCCCCTTCCTCAACAGGACAGAGGGAGAAATAAGACAGAGGAAAAAAAAAAAAGAAAAAAAAAAGAAAAATAAAGAAGAAACTCATAGGTTGAGATCAAGTGAGGAAGAAATCATTTGCAAATTACTGTCAAAGCAAATTCGACTTGTTATGTGGAAAATTTAATGTATTGCCTATCAAAATAGACTTTGATAGTGAGAAACAAAGACCAAATTACAATCACAATTATTTCCCTCTCTTTTTTCCCTAGGTTCAACTTCCCTCCTTCACTCCCACATGCTCCACGGTGTCCCCACCCCAAGCAGAGAAGGGCGATGGGACTGAGGGGCTGCAGTGAATCCTTGGCAAATGGCCTCTGAAATTGGGTTATAGAAACATCCACCTGAGAGTAAATCTGCACCTGCAACATTTCAAAGCTATTTATATGGTGAAATAAATATACTTTTATTAGAAAGAAATATAAAATATTCAGCAAGGCTGACGGTTTTGTTAAAAAACAAAATTCTTACTGCCTTCTAAAGTCAGCAGAAGTTGCACCACTCCCCTAATACAAAAGACCATTGATAATTACAATTACCAATAAAATTGGTTGCCAGTATCACCATCTTTGCTTTTTTGTTCTGTTCAGCTCATACTTGGCAACCATTAAATCACATCAGTTGTCCAGCACATAGTCACTGTTCACTGAAAACACAGCAATTCCATTTTAATGCTACCAAAATCCTTACTTGAACCACCAAATATATCTGATTTCAGCAACAGACATGTAAACTCTCATTGAGAAAATAAATAAATCCAATCAAGCAGAGGAAAAAGCCCCAACCAGACTATATTTGAAATAAAATCCTCTGCAAACTCTGAAAAAAAAGCAAAGACAGCTATAGTATGCTGCATTTTTCTTTTTAAAATCTTTGCTATCCCCCATCCTCTTTCTTATCCTCTACAATTCTTTGGGAGAGGGGAAAGGCTGGTTTATTTTCTTTGCAAGTTCAAATAATTTTCTTCACTAAGACCATGATTCAGTTCCATACAATATTTTACAGTTTACCATTTTTTGCCTAGTTCAGGACATTTTCACATTCATTTTAAAAGAGCTAATCAAGACAGTATTTCTCAAATATGTGACAACCAGCATATATGAACAGGGAATTTCAAAAGGAAGTATTAATCATTTTCTCTAGTGTCTGAGGGGCAAAGAAATTAAAGGCAATTTTTTCTACAAAAAAATCTTATATTTTGATTGGATATGAGGGGAAGACCATGTAGAATCAGTGGCCATTCAGGGATTGTTACTATTGCAAATGCATTTGCACATCCTGCATTAAAGCACCCACTTGCAGGAATTCATTTCACTGAATCCTCACTCGAAAAAAAGTATATATCTTTTACAAAGCAGCATCAGCCTCCCCAAAATCCATGTTTTATGAAACCAAACCAGAATTAATGAGCTGATTAAAATTTAAAATGTACAGTCTTTCACACAATCTTTCCCATAGTCCTTCATGCTTCCAAAAATTAATGATAACTACATCAAAGATGAGAGTCAGAGGGCTGTGCTGGGACAGCAGAGAGCAGAAAGGAATTGGAGACTGATACAAGTCAGAAAAGTAAGGTAAATATAGTTCATCCATGTTATTTTATGTACATATTTTGGTAAGGAAAACCTCTGGCTGGATCAATTTAACAGCTGAAGGTTCTGTAAAGACCCATTGGTTGTAAGAGACCACCATGAACCATCTGTTCCAGTTCAGTCCCAAACTCAGCTAAATTTACAGAGCAGTTAACATAGCACCTGCAGGACCTCAGACCATTCTGGAGATCTGGCTGAGAGTGCAGGACAGGATTTTTAAGAAATAAAACTTCCCAGCATTGAAATCCAGAGGACCAGGAAAGTTTTGAGACCAGTTGGAATATATGACCAAACTACTGCTGAGCAGGAATTATGCATTAAATTTAAAATACATAATACAAGAAACTGGACGTCCTGTGCTTAGGAAGTAAGCAGTACTGAATTTTTTTTTTAATTATCTATATTGTGTTGTGTGGAAGTCTGGAAGTTTATGTTACTTCCAGACATCTCTCCTGGTCAAGGTCTGCGGTGCAGAAGTTTCAGTTTAGTTTAAAATTTCCATTATTTGCTAGAGACAGAACATCTAATTTAAAAATATATTGTCTGTATATTTTATACATAGATAGTTTAAATATTCAACTAAATCACCTTCCTCTACAGTCAGTATTTTTATTCGTTTAACCAGCAACAGGAGTTCCCAAACTTGAAAGGACTGAGAATATGAGAGCACTATATAGACACTGTGCCTTGAGCCCAAGAAGAATTGAAGTCTCTCCCAGCAGCCTAACAATATACTGAGACTTCAAAACAAACCACAAACTCTACCTCTAAAATAGTTTCAAAAAGTGCAGCCACCATTCTTTGTGCTTTTTTCTATTATATTCTGCAAGCTCACTGGGAACCAAAAAGTGTAAAAATAATTAAGTTTTAGAAAGTCCCCAGCAGCTGACCCTATATTGAACTCTCTTGAAACTGCATAGCTCCTCAAGCACTGTAATAAACTCATTTAGGATTCTTGATCCTAAATGCAAAGACAAAAAAAAAAAAGTAAAAATATTTTTAAATGATTCATATTTTGTTAAGAATGTTTTCTAAGTCTAAAATATTGCTTTGCCTTATATCTATGGAAACCAATAGACAACAACATTAACACAGGCATCTATTTTTCTCCTGCTCATCGAGTAGAATTTCAGAAAAGTCCATTCAAATCAATAAATTTTCACAGTAGGCTGCAAATCAAATCATTACTTCCTGCTCAGAATGCCTCAGAGTAGCTCCACACTGACAGTCATAATGAACAGGGAATAAAGGCACAAAATTGCTGTTTAGCAATTCTCGGCTCCTAGGCTTGGTGACAAGGAACTGAAACACAGGGGCACCCTCCAGAGGAGGAGGAATTGTGTGCAATTGTGCCTCAGATGAGGAATGTAGAGCTGCTAATGTAGTTTATTAGATGCTATTTTAATCTCTCACACCATGAAACACAAGAAGATGGTGAAAGAATCCAATAGGAACTGCCACAACATCATGCTGATTTTCATTAAATTTGTTGAAAGGGGACTCAGCATGGAATTATTAAACTGCTTTCAAAAGCAAATGACTAAAATGGCTCATCTATTTATAGCCATTCTTCTCAATCACTTTTTTATGTGACACCTGCTAGCTCCTGTCATATTTAAGGTTCTGTCAGGCTTTCCTTAAAACCACAATTTTTTTAGCTTTATACATTGGTGATAAAATAAACTATTTTCCTTTAAAATTAGCAATAAAGCTACTTAGGAATGGTTTTTAAAACAAAAGATAAAGACAGTAAGCCTTGTCCTCTGATATCTAAAGATCTAAAACTATTATCACGAACTCACAAGTTTCAAAATTATCTTGGTTTTTAATGACTTAGAAACAAAATTGGTTTTTCAATAGCAACTTCATAGAACAGGAGTTTATATATAAACCAAATACATCCTTAATACATACATACACACATGTAAATAAGTATTTTTATATATATAAATCATAGAATGATGTGCTTCTTGAAAGTATTTATAAATAAAAATATTTCTTTTTCAGTGAACTTAATGGTAAAAAGGAAATCCAGGTATTGTTATTATTACAAATGTCTCTGTGTGCATGTACTTAAGTGATAGTGAAGGTGCCAGTATTGGGGCTCTAACTGGAAAAGGAAGTGCTGATGTAGCAATTTAATATATGCAAAAAAGTCTGACAAGTCAAAGCCTCACAACACCAAACACACTCCTATTGCTCTACTGTCAGATCATCTGCAGTGTGGAAATAGTTTTGAAAACACCAAAGGTTTTACAATCACCCAAAGTTTAAAGCCATATCACAATTTTCATCCTCTTGTGAGGACCTACAGTTGTCTTTTCCTTCAAAGCATTATTGACATAATTTAGAATTAGTTACTTTTATAGAGCCTTTAATCTACAAAGTCAGATAAATCATCATCAAATTTTAGTCCCTTTTCTCTGACCTGCACATTCAAAATATGGCCTTGGCTCATAAAAAAAATTGACTTATCAGGTGGCCCTACAGATCCATCTGAGCTTCTTCAGATCTTGAGATACATCACATTATAAAGAAAAAAACCCTTGCAAAGGGAAGAAAAAAAGATTCAGGAGAAATCCTGCTTTTATGAGAAGGGTGTTGAAGGTCCAAATCCCCAAGATCATTAAAAACCTGGCAGAGGATGGCAGAGGCTGGACATATCTAAAGAGCAGACAACTCAAATAATTTTCAAAGCATGAAAGCATCCAAAGAATGACTCCAGAAAAACAATTTATTTCTTAATTTCATAGTGGAAACATAGCTGAATACCCAGCATTGTTCATCTAATCTGCTGAAACGTGTTCCAGTAATTAAAAAAACACAACAAACTTGCATGCTGAATCTTTGATCAGATTTGAATTGTGACTAGGTAGGAACAGCCATGGTGACTTTCTAATCCTAAAAGTACTCAGGGACCTGAGCCCAGCCTATGAAAAGCTGTATCATTTCATTGGTAAATGCAGTATCTAGACAACACTTTTGGTCACTGATTATCATCCCACCTTTTTGCTCAATTCAACTTCTTAAAGCCATTTGAGCATTTTTAATGTATCTTGATTCATTTGAGACACTGTTGTCTGTTGATATTTAGATATCAAAATTGGATGGCATTTCTGAGGCTTCAAGTTACAAATTACCAAAATGAGTTTTAAAACAGTAATAGCAGATATAAAACCTTTGAAGCCTCTGCAAGCCCTTGCTGCAAAGCAGTTCATAAGGACGCATCCCCCAAATTCAAATAATAAAAAAATACATTTTACAGCAAGTTTTAGGCAACCTATTGTTTATAAGATTTTTGAAAATAATTCAAGATTAGGCCCACTTGTTGAATTCATCGCAGCATGTAGTAGCAAGGGAGGATTAATAAGTAACAGATTTCCTTCAAGATGCTTCCTTCAAGATGCACCTTGCAAACAACAAAAAAATTTAGATGAGGCTTATGAAGATATTAATTAGATTTGCATCTACAGAAGACAACAAATACATCAATTTACTCTCACTACAGACCTTGTTCATCTAAAGATAAATAAATAATAGGAATAAATTGATTAAATTCAAAAGCTGCGTGAAGCCACCTGGAATATATATTATACCTGAGTTTTTTAGATAAATTCTTTTGATTTAACAGGGTCACCCCACCCAGGGGCAGCACTTTGCACTTGGCTTTAGGGAACCTCAACACATTGACACAGACTCATTTCTGGAGCTTCAGCCCAGCCCTGAACTAAACACTCACCCAGGTGGTCCCATGTTCACACAGGGGCTGGGGAGGAATGCAGCAGGCTTGGAAGTGATACCAACAAGAGGCAGAAAGCATTCCAGAGGGATTTGGAGCTTTCATACTAATGAATATTTCACCAAGGATATGCTTTTTAAGAGTTTTCCATTTTTTTATCTTCAAACCTATTTAAACTCTAAAAGCAAAACTCTTGAAGTAATGCTCTTGTGGTTGAAGGAGACAATAAAAGATTTTTAGAAAGATGTAACATCACATCTCTTCCTAGAGCACATGCTACAATCCAGGGAAAAGATGGTCAAGAGAAAAAATGAAAGAAAAATAAGGAAAAGTTTTGTTAGGTCACACTGAAAACAAACTGAAAAATTCTACTTATTCAAAGTGAAGTAACTAAAGTAAATATTCGTTGATGCCATAAATTTGTTCTATAGAATAATATATAGAATTCTAGCTCCATGCTGATCTGATATTGAGTGGCAATAAATGTCAATACATAAAGGCTAGAAAGATCCAAGAGCTAGAATTTTGCTTCTTTGATCAAAATAATTTACCTGGATTCACCTGCATTTGCACTCATCCTTGGGCCAATTATAGCAAAGAGGTAACAACTTTTCTCAGACTGTCTTGCCTGCAAAGGCCGTATCCTACACTGCTTTTACCTTGGCAATATTATTTGTTAGTTTTCTGTATGGGATCATACATAAATATTCATATAGGTCATGCCTTACCTTGATAACTAGCAATTAAAGAGTTGGAGCTTTCCATTTATCATGTTCTCTGGAATTCTTTCTTTGTGCTAACAAAATGCACAAGTATTCCATGTGCTAATTCCAGAATAGGTGTTAACTGCAGAACTATATGACATTGTCTCAGTGACATCCCAAATATGAGACCATGCAGGTAGGAACTGGATGGACTTTCTGTGGATGATGGCAGCACAGACAAGAACCCAAAAAGCCACAAAATCTATTATTATTATTATTATCAGCTAACATTATCAAAGGATAAACATAAGTGAAAACACAGTAAAGATCATGTCTTGGTCAAATTACCTTATTTTGATGCAACTTTTGCCCTATATTTTGTATTAAACATACGCACTAGCTACAAATCCAGAAATATCTTCTCAGTCAGATTTCAAAAACACAATAATGAGCTTGTGTTGAGGGGAAATCTTTAAAGAACTGTGAGATGCCTACCTGAGCAGGAATGCAAATTCTTACTGCCACATACAGAGTTCAAAACTTTTCTCCACATTAAAAATATCTTTAACATTTTATGAATCGGTGCTATCATGAGCTTTGCATTTAAATGTGTGTAAATAGCAATTAATAGCAGGCAACTGCTGAGCTGAAATTGATTACTATGTCTTATTTCATGATAGTCTCAAATTTATCTGTACAACATAAGTTCTGTAAAGAATAAATTGACTTCCTAAACAGCAAGATGTGAGGAACTTAAACAGCTGGATGCAAGAGTCACATGCCAGAATCTCAATGTTATAATGTTAAAGCAGACTTTTTTTTCAGAAAGATTAGCATGTGTTTAAGTACAGAAATTGATCATTATTTTTTCACTTCCTCTTCATGTACTGATATTCAGATCAAAAGGTTCTTTATAAAAAGACAGAGAGCAAAATCAGATCTCAGGGCAAGTAGTGTCCAAAACCAAAAATATCATGCCTGAACATTTTAAAAACACTGAAAAGGGTAATATAATTGATTATTAATGTTTTCTCACAGTCCATTTGTAAAGAATAATCCAAATTTTCACAGCTACCATAGCCAGTAATGAACATTTATTCCTTATAGCCCTCAATGAGTCCATGCCGCCAGGACTTGGCTTCCCAGCTTGATATGGAAAAAAGATGGTTTAAAGCTAACAGTTGCCACACTCAGGATACTGATAGGAGCATAAATCATGGCGTGGGGTTTTTTAGTGTCCTTATTATTACAATAATGAAGATTGCTTTTTTAAATTTTCTCTTGTACCTGATTACAACCACCTAAATAAATTCTAATTTTATCCAAAAATCCATCCAAGTTTTTGTACATGCAAGAATAATTGGCCAGTAGAAAGCTGCTGTATCACACTATTTCTTAAGAATTTTTTGTCAGATAATACAGAAGGTGTGGAATTTCTGACTTCAGTGCAGTGATTCCATCAGTTGCTATCTTTCAATTAATCAGCATGACACAAAACATTTTATGCTACTAAAGTTATCCTTTGAACAGCAGGTATATATGAGAATCATAAAGCTGGCATTCATGGCTGGCCATCGAGACAGTAGGTTAATTTTCTGAGGGCTGCAACATAAAGACAGCAAGGGTCTTTGGGGACACTTGTGATGGAATGTGTCAGCCACAATAAAGTGCATTTATTGCTAAAATAATACAGAAAGTTAAAAAAAAAAAACCATGTTTCATTAAGGATTACCTGTTCAAGTAAAAAAATTAAAAGCCACATTCCAAATCTGACAAGTTAACTTCTACACCTCATAAGTAAAATTTGTAAGACAAAATTTCTCTTAAACAAACTGAAAAGTAACTTGGACATGAATTAATTTCATAGAAATACTCAAATCCAGAGCTTGTCTTTTTTAATCCTTAATGCATATAAAAACTGCATTTTTGCAGAGGATCATCACTGAAGAAGACCCTACTGTAAGAAGGCAGATGAAATAAGAAGCAACCTTCTATACTTTCTATCCTAAAGTAAGATATAAAAAAAATTAAGCCTCCAATAGCCCTAAGAACATCGTTTGTTCATGGAGCACTGGCTGCCTGGGAGAACAGACAATCTTTGCATTGCAGGGTTAACACATCCAATTTCCCAGACAAAAACTGAACACAGATTTTTTCAAAAGCCAACTTCAGAAAGTAATGGCAATATTGAAATACCATCATAGTAGCTACATAAAAAGCACTCCTTTCCAGAAATACAATTTACTACAAAATGACAAAAATAAATGTGAAGCATTTAGAGGCATACAGATCTCCATCACCATATGGTATCACAGCATTAGATGAGCATAAAATAATAGCTACCTATTGTAAAGTTAATGGAGTAATTTATCTCATCAAATGGATTTTAAAATCCCACATGAAATCATGCAAAAATCCTATAGCTAAACACCTTAGTAAGCAGAAAATCTCCATTTCACTTGGCTTTAGTATTGTTTCAGTTTTTATACACCATGTGTTTTCAATGCACTGCAGTCTCAAGAAATTACCAGTGTCATAAATGCTAGACAATGGAAATTTTTATTAACCCTACCTAACAAAATTATTAACTTCCAAGAGCCAGTTTAAAGGTTTCAATGGGACTGTTTCCCTTGAAGCAGGCAGGGATATAGTTCTTATACAAAATAAGAGGTAGAGTATATGATGGAGTTGAACCGCACACTCCTGTGATGGCAAAGCGCGCAGCTGTGAGCCCAGAACACTCCCTGAGGCACAGCACGCCAGCCCGCTGGAGTACGTGCTCTCAAGTGAAAAGTGATGGCTAAGAAGAGCAGAAGAAAGAAGATAAGTAACGTACATGCATAATTCAGCCTGAACTGCAGATATTTCTTTCCTGGAACATAGTCTTTTCAGAAACAGAGGGAAGGAAAAACTGAGGAAAATGCCTGAAAGGAGTGGCCTGTCTTTTGCATTTCAGTCCCTGCTCCATGTTTAGGTGGTAAACACACCACTTTTAGTACATCCTGTGATGTAGGTCAGTTTAATGCTGTATTTACCCTGTTCCAGCCTCTGGGTCATACTTCAATTAGGGCAGTTCTTTTCCATTCTAACTCTACCTGCAGCTGCTTCAACTGGAGGCATATGTATTAAAATTTTCTGTGTGAATTGACTTCTCCAAGCAAGTTTTCCTCATCTGTACACCCTAAACTCCTGCCCATCTCCAACTTTGTTTTCCTTTAAGTAGCTGGTATTTCATTCAACACCTCTAGTTTCTCTGCACTTGTGACCTTCAGAGGAAATCAGATGACTGCTTTTCCTTAGCAGGCTCTCTCTTCTCTGACTTCCCTGATTTACTACAACAAATCTACAAATCTCTCTGGACCAGAGAGAAAAAGCACTCCTCCTTTGCACATTCCAGAAACAAGTCCAAGACCAGTATGTCATGCCATATATAGGGTATGATACCTCAACTATTCTTTATGTTATATCCATTTCAGCTACCAACAGACTAGTTGCCTAAAAACAACTTTAGCCACTGTGCTGCCTTTTCTTTTAATAATCACGTTTGGAATGTCAATCCTTACTACTAAGTTGGTAGAAAGTATGCACACATTAAATGCTTTTAAAAATGAGCAAACATTTACATTGTGTATTGATTTGAAACATGCATTATAATTGCTGCTTTTCATACTGGTGCTTAAATAATTATAAATTTATTCAGTTAAATTAAATCAGTTAATAGGTTATGGGTGTTTTCTCATCTTAGGCCTAAGTGTTGTGTTGTGTGTTTTTCAATAAATAAATTGTTCTGTAAAAACAGGAAATAGACTGCAAATTCAATACACACTAAGAAAATGCTTAAACAAAAGCAAAAAATGGGAGATTCATTACTGTGAACTGTAAGAAACTTATTACTTTTCAGAGTATAACAGGCCACTTGAAGAAATGCAAACATCCATAACCTATTTGGAGACAGATGTCATAGAAAAGACTGAGCTGGTCTCTGTATTATGGATCTACAGTCGAAATTCACAATTTTGGACAGCAACCTGGAATTCCACACAGTAACTCACCAAGTCTTGGCTCTCCCATCCACTGGGGCACATGGTGTGCATTCGTTTAAGTACAGCTCAAAGTGGTTCTATTAGTGATTCAGTATGAGGGCTATAATTCTGACAATATATTTAAAATGTTCTAGCTTTTGAATAGAAGCCACTTAACTGCTTGGGCAAGATATGTTTACAGAGAGAACAGAGCTAGAAGCAATCCAGTTACTAAATCACTCAAAATGCTGTATATTTTCTGTTCTCTCTGGATGCAGTCCTTCAGCTTTTTACTCACATTCACAACTTGATAACGTAATAAAGTTCAAGTTACTAAATGTCTATTTCTAATACAGCTAGGATATTACTAATTTGAAAAAAAAAATTAGTAACAATGCTAAAAAGACTTAGTCTTTTCAGAATCGTACTTAATTCCATTTGGCACATTTCACACTCAATGGTTCAAGTCTTCCCATACAAGGACAAAAATACCAAACCAATGTTTGGTATTCTATTTCTCCATTAGTGACAAAGTCAAAATCCCAAATGACAAAAAAAAAAAAAAAAAATTGAACAATCCTTTAGATGCCACTTAATTGTGGAGAATGTCATCAGCACATTCCTACACTTGTCTTTCCCATTTGTGATTAAATATAAAACTGCTACTTAAACCACATAGCTTTTTGGGGGTTTTTTGATCCCTCATTTTCTTCCTGTTTTTCAGTAACTCAAGGCCAATTTTTTTTCCGGACTTTTTTGTGTCTTCTCCTCCAGTCTCAATTCATCACCATCACCCTGTCTTTGTTTTCTATGCTGTCCCTCTAAGACTGAGACTCATATCAAGCCTGTTTACACATCCAGAATATTTCCTCACCAGAGAAACTTCTCTCCTGCTGCTTTAAAACTCTAAGTCAGCCTTTGCTTCCCTTCTGATAATTTCTTTTGACTTGTTTTAGTCCCTCATTTATCTGCCACAGGATTTAGAGTGCCTGATTAAATCAAGAAGCATGCTAAAATCCAAATTCTGCAGATCTATGTTTTACATTTTCATGGACTTTAACTATGCTAGTAATTCAGAGAATACTCTCTAGAGCACTTAAGTTTCTACTGTTAACTAATTAAATAGAGCTTTGCTAGCTTCATAAAGTGATATCCAGAAAGTGATTTTTCCACTGCCTTAAAAAAGTGTTGACAGTACTTTCAAATACTAATTATATTTGTTGTTAAATCATTCACTTTCCCAACTAACCTTGTTGATGTTTCTAACTAAAGTAATTCTAAGATAAAGATACCAGAAATCTTACAAAAAAATTTCTCAAAAAGAGAAAACAAAGCTTCAAGACACTTCTGAGCAGAGGCGATCCCAACTTCAATTATCTGGATTTAGAGTTGTCTTTCTCTGGAAAAGACCTTAGTGTTAAAGGAAAGCTCTTTTAGGACTGATGCACACATTTGATTGGGACCAATCTAACCATATCCCTCACAGTTAGATCATTTGGATGTTCATTTCACAGTTCTCTGAAGGCAGATGTCCAGCACTGAGAGATGTGACTCCTGATTACAATGAGATAAAGTTTTCAGTGTTGATGAAAATATAAAGTTGTGTGTTAATAAATATTAATATCATGCAAAGTATTTATTTTTAGGGGACAATACGCCAAGGGGATTTTATCATTCAGTTTATAGGGCCTTGTAAAAATGAAGAGATATGAAAACAATTTTTAACCAGTTAGAACAGCTTGTAAATGATTTTAGTGTTTACTAATGTTACTATCTAAAACTTCACTATTAATTCTCTTGCATTTTTTCCATTTCCTCTAAGTTCTAGACTATCAGGACAGAGGATGGATTTGAGTTTGAATTTTTTTTGGTTGTTTTCAAATAAAAGGAATCATGGAGAATATTATAAAAGATGAGTGAGAAGCATGTTGCCTACCTCCCAGAAATATGAAGCATCAGCTACTTCTAAAATACAAAAATATGTAAATCTATGTAAATCAGCTACTAATAGATCCTCATACTGTGTTATGCATACTTGACAGACATTTAGACACATAAATAATAAAGTTTATTCCTGTCATTGGAACAAAAATAACTTCATAGAGGTACATCTTTAAACACTTCCTGAAGAATTTATTTTACTTCTTTTCTAATTCAAGCAAATCATGTTAACCAATCTCAGCGCCTTTCAGGTGCGTGGAAATGCAAAGAGCAGGTAAAGGGCAGAAACAGCAGTACACTGTCCTGGTGTGTTGGTGGCCATAAGAGACTATATTTAATTAAGTACTCTCTATAAGTCCTGCAGACTATGAACAGCTTAATGGCAGCCTACCAGCAGTTTGCAAGATTACAGCTTCAGAGGGGATTAAACCTGCCAACTTCTTTTTATAGTTCCTACTTTATAGAGACTTTCTTCTCTTCCATGGTAGATTTCAGTAACTGGATTAATTTTTAGTTTGCTGAAAGCATTGTGAAGAGAGCTGTCCCTTCTAAACAGCTCCAAAACGGACACAGAGGGAATAAGCACACATATTGCCATGTTATGGTGTATGTTATGCATTAGTCCCAAATCCATTCTCTCCCTAAAAGTTATCTCCAGTTCTAAGATAGACTGGAATTATCTAACTCATTCTTGTCAAATAGACGCAAGGATGCCCCTGACACAACCAGGGGTTGTAATTGTTCCACAAGGCAAAAATCATTCACAAAAAAAAAAGAAAAAACATTTTTTATTGATGAAAGTTAGAAATAGAGCAGATGAAAGTTAGAAATAGAGCATTGACAAGCATTCACATAGATATTGTGAAGTCCTGACCCCAGGAGGACTTCCTTGTTCTTTGCTTTACAACTAATCCTATTCATTTCAACATCCCATGTGTTCAATTGGTTCAGCATCCTGTTGCGGCCACAAAACTCACACCAAGTGCCCCTTTTACTGGAGAAATGAGGTGATTTTACAGGTACAAAAGCCCTTCCTAATGTGACCATCCTGGAAAAATATTACTTTAATCATCTGAAGAAGCAGTCAAGCTCCCAAAAGCATTTGTTCCCCTCTCCCATATCTCCTCACACATGTACCAACTTTATACCCACTGTTCTAACAAAAATAATTTTCCACTTCCAACATGGTCTCATGTGTAAGCCCAGAAGAATATAACTACCACAATGCAGATGCTATTTACTGAGCAAGGCCCTGAAACACAAATCCTAAAACTTGAACACTCAATCCCTGCAATTTACACTATTTAGCTGAAAATGAGAAATAACACAGAGGTGTCATCCTCAAAGCCTATCAACATATAGAATGTTAAATATTTTCATAATTATATAGGATTGTGAAATGTAGGAGAGCACCTGATTTTAGGAGTTTTTTTAACAAAACACAAGTATCATGGCTGAAGTAGATATGCTGAATTAAAAAGGAGATTTCAGGAATATTTTGATATAACACGAAACAATTTGCTTGTATTTAAAGCATGTTTGGTGGCATTTGGTCCATTGACATTTCAAAAGCACAACAATTATATTTTTATAATTTCTTCTTGTATATGCACACTAATAATGACAGAGTGAAATAGCATTCTGAAATATAATTGCTCATTCTTTTTGTATCTATGCGTCCAGAAAAACGTAAAAAAGAATAACATATCAACAAAAAGTGCTAACACATACTCATATTTTGACCTGTTAAACTAGCCTTTTGTGCTCCATATTTAATCAAATTAGATCTAAACATTAAAATAAAAACAATGGTGAATGAGCATGATTCTCTTAGGGTAGAAGTAGTACCAATTTTAATTTATATATCTTTTAAAAAATAGGGTATTCATCTTGGAGTATAGACAGAAGATAATTTGCTCTCAGCAACATAAACATGGCAATAGAATGTTAAAATGCTTAAAATTAATCATGTTTTTAAATGCTTCCCTTCAGTAAAGATGATTTATAAAGTAACAGGTTGCAATATATTATAAAACTCTATGACACCTGATGCAAGCAGGAAGGAATATATTTTAAAAGTATCATAATTTTGAAGTAGAATGGAGATTGTGACAAAGAAAAAAGAGTATGCAGCAAAAACATAAAAGCAAGAAATCTTCTAGAAGTCTAAGAATGTGCAATTTCAAAAACAGCAAGTTACATGTCTGATTCATCACCATACTTTTGTCATTTCTTCTCTAGCATTACACAGCTTCATAAGTTGTCCTTTAAACTTCACAGAAAAGCCTAGATTTCACACCACTGAGTAAAATATGTTTTACTTTAAGTGACAAGAAGTGTCAAAACTGA
Source organism: Melozone crissalis (assembly GCF_028551555.1). Lineage (NCBI taxonomy): Eukaryota > Metazoa > Chordata > Aves > Passeriformes > Passerellidae > Melozone > Melozone crissalis. Next base: position 44,590,985 of record NW_026535784.1, on the reverse strand, counting down.
TTGGTTCTGCCTTTAAACTCATCAATTTTACAAAACAGCAAAAATATACATTTGTTCACAAAAGTGTAGGCGTGTTTTATTGGGTCAGTCCCTAGATCTCCACTCATTGGTTAGTTCTCCTTTTTCATTAAGTACAAAAATTCTTAAAACCATGCTACTCATTTGGAAAAAAAAAAACCCTTCCAAATTCTCACATATTTTTGTCTTTTTACTTTCTTTTCAAAGACATATTTCTAAAGCTCTTTGATAATCAGCGGAATCAGGAGTACAAAAATCTTGCTTCTCAAAAAAAGGCAGACATTGAAGAGATGAGGATTCAAATGCTACTGTCCTGACATACACCAAATATACTTTTTTTTAAAGCTTTCATTTTCAATACTATAGGGATTCATCATTGGGATACCACCACAAAGGAACAATCAGACTGAGTGAATAATCACTGTTAAAGGTATTGGCAAAAAAATAGGGGTTTATATACATTCGTTTTAGAGAATCATTCAACCACTTGCCACTTGGTGTGAGAAACAAACTGGCCAGCTGAAATTATAATTCACAGTCATGTACTCACTTAAGCAAAAACATGTTCTGTGACCATTCTCTACAGCAGATCACACCTTTGCCACAGGCAATAACCACATCCACAACACCCAAAAGGCTTTAAATGTGTTACCAAGTAAACCCTCTTTTTATTTCAATATGTACAGATATAAACACAAAATCATGACTGAACTTTTACTTATTACAGTTTTTCAGTTTGTAGTTTGAGTCCCCTGTTTGAAAATTACTGCAAAGCCAAGGTTCAGTGGAAAGTTCTAAGGCTGTGTACACTCAAATCATATTGCCTGTAGCACAGAGAGAAAAAGTATGCAATTCTAATTGGAATTTTTTGCCCATGCAAAATTTGTATCAAAGACTACACAGAGCTCATAGGAATCTCTTTCACTTGGGAGAAAACTAGATCCAAACCTGTGACATGTGGTACTCCTTCAGAAGGACACCGCTTGTTTTGTTAGAATATAAATTGAAGAACATAAATTAACAATAGATCTCTGTATCTGAACAGCATATAAAAGGATGATTTTTCTAAATATCTCATGCTACATGATATTACAAAGTCCTGCCATTCCAAGTTGTATGTTGTGAGGTAATATATAGGGAAAAAATGGCACAGTGCAGGTAGAATAAATTCATCCAAAATTATTTCACATTTAACAACCAGCATCTGTCTTGCACACTGCCAAAGTACTGGCACATTGAGACATTCATGAAATGCTGCTGTTATCATCTCTACTTCTTGCGTTGACTGAGACTATGATTTCCTTCTCAGAGGTGTTTCTCCTCATGTTTCTTCTCATGAGGAAAGTACAATCAATTTTCATTAAGCGCCGTTTTAGAGAAATGTTGGTTGTTTAAATTATTTCTGGTATGAATCTTATACCAACTCAACATTTTCCTAAATTAGTACTGTATATTTAATAATAGGAAAGATTTATATTAGAATACAACACTGCAATGGGGTTTTTTTGTGACCTGTGACTGGTGATTGATTGCCTAATTCATAGTATATTCTTTTCAGCTTACACAGCTACAGGGATTTTACATCTGCAGAACTTCATGCAAATACAACATAAATTACATTAACCTTAATGACCATGGATTTCACTTTTTGGGAAAAAACCTGCTCTATGTGATCAAAACACAGCCTATTTTTTAAATTTAAAGAGGTTTAGACCAAGCAAAACAACGTTAAAGATATCATGGCTAAAGAAGATAGGAAATCAACTGTCAAATTGATGTGAGATAGTGAAGTAAAAAATGCTGTCCTTAAAATCCTGTATCTGGATTAAAGAGTTTAAAAAGGCCCATCAGAGCAAAACTAAATCACCATTGTATTATCAATTGCAAGAGTACATGGGAAAAATTTTTATATCTAGGAAAAGATAAACTGCAACAAAATGTTGGGAATTTGACTAGCAGCAGCAGTAGTTCTTAAGTTTTTTACTCAATCTAGTAAGAGCTGTTTATGCTACAATAGGTTTTTTACAAAGAATACAGAAAAAGTGCTGTTTACAAGTTAACCACAATAGTAAGCAATGATTATCTTTGTTCTGAGTAACTCTGCTACAAAAAGATAGTAGAATTAATTTTGATGATTAAAATCAGTCATTCCCATGTTTACCCTTTCATTAAACTTCTATCACTCCAATACAAGCTGTCCTATTGAATAATTTCTGATGAAAGAGAATGCTTATATTAACATCAGATTATTCTGGAGCCAAGAAGGAGTGGCAACATATCAGACAAACAAATTTAAAGTTATTTAAGCACACAATTACACTTGCTATCAGCTATAGACTTAGTGAGAGTTCAGAAACCACTTTTATTCTATGCTGTAGGACAAGTAAAATGTGCAGAACTGCAAATTTTGCTTGTGATTCACATATAACTATGAACAGAATTACAACCAGTGGTGGAAATACAAATCAGAGTGACATTAGTGCTTTAACTTGAATGATTTTTTTTTTTCCCCCTGACAAAAAGGGTCATTGAATATTTCAGAAGTATAAAAATACTGAACTACTCCAACCATGAATTAAAATATATTTATTTTGTCTAGCAGAAAAATCTATTTTACAGTTACTGCATCTTGAATATAAAAATATGGACTGCTGCATATGGATATTAGAGTCAAATTTAATAACATCCCTTATACTGGAAAGCCTTTTCATCCCTGTTTGACTGAAGAAACAGGAGCCCTAATAGATTAGCATACAGCTACATCCTAAGCAGGACAACATAGTGACCATTTTTGGCTTGCTTTACCTACAATATCCTGAGCTTCAGTCTATTTGTCAGTAACCATGTACAGGGAACACAAACCATGTGCAAGTCCCTCTGAGGATCTGCATGGAAGGAAGGCTCTTGGGCAGGAAACAGCACAGAATTGAGTTAAGGGAAAGAATGGTGCTCTTCAATTTAATTTTCTGGTTCAGCATTCTTTATGTACATAATTTTAAACTACACCAAGAAAATTACTGATTTTCATTAGCTGAACCTTTATTTTTGTTTAAAGGGAGAGAAGGAAACAAAGAAAAAGCTTTTAGATCAAGATTAACACAGGGAGGTTACTTAGCGATTACCACCATGGACGAAGCAGACTCATTTAAGAGAAAGTTAACTTCACTTTTGAGAAACAAGAAAATGTTAAATCACTTTTCCCTCCCTGCATTTCCCAGGCTGAACTTCACTCTATCATTCCAGACTCCTCTACGCATCCCAACGTGGCACAATGGGATGGGATTTGCAGTCAGTACACACTGGTTCTTTTGTCCTCCACTCCTTCCTTCTCACAGCTCTACTCCTCTCCAGCTGCCCCACAGGCTGCAGTCCTTCAGAGAACTCCCTCTAGCATGGGCTCTCCACACCTTACAGTTCCTGTCAAGGAAAAGCTGCTTCAGCATGGACTCTGCATGGGCTGCATTCCTTCTGGAATCCAGGCATGGATTGTTCACATGCTGCAAGGGAAAAATGTGCCCTGGTGCCTGGCGCACCTCTTCCTTCTCTGCTGTTTCTCATTCTTTTTTATTTCCTCCTCCTTTGTCCATCTGATTTTTTGTTTTTTGTATTTTCCTAAATAGATTTCCACAGAGGTAGCAGCCTGGCCGATGGGCCCAGCTCTGTGTGTGGTCAGTCCATTGCAGGCTGACAAGGAGGCTGTGTCAAGCAGGGGACAGTCCCTGACCCCTTCATGCAGAGGACACACCTGCAGCCTCCCCACCCTGCTGCCAAAACCTTGCCACAAATATCTGAGACCCAATTAACAGAAATACAGGGGCATAAAACCTCCCTCAGGAGTTCAGCCCCTGGATAAAAATCCGACAACCTGAGTAAGACAGATGCATACACTTAAAAATAATAGATGGGGGTAGATAATGGAGATTAAAAATCAGAATGCAATAGAGGATATCAGTTATATGAAAATGAGTTCACATCTGAGATGGGAGACTTCAATAATTCCTGTGATTTCTTGGTAAAACTAATTATTTCAATCAAAGCTTTTCCATTGTCACAGTTTAGAAAATTGCTGCCAGAGAACTTACTCCTGACTACTAGTCTTGGACTTAGCAAGGCTTGAAAAGCCATGCTGTGGTATAAGAAAAGAAAAGCACAATAACCCTACCAAAAAAAAAAAAAAAAAAAAAAAAAAAAAAAAAAAAAGAAATCAGTCATACCAAAAGAATAGCAACAAAAAACCCGCAAAAAAAATCCAAAACCACACAACAATGACAGCTTTTATCAACTTAATCAAAAACCTTTTTTCAGCTGTTGGTAGAAACTAGGAATGTAAATTTTCAGCCAAGCAATAATTCAAAAAATTCAAATTATATAAAAAATACAGTCACACATACCCAAATTTATTTATAGCTACAATACACTTTTTTCAAAGTTAAGCTGAAAGATACTGAAATGGAAACAACAAAGTCACCTTAGAATGTTAATGGATCATATCAGATATAAATTACAATTTTCAGGATAATAATTCACTTTATCAATAGAAACAAATTCAGTGTTCATAGGTTAAGGAGTATTACAGCAGGAAGTTGTGGAGTCAACTAGATAGTATTTCCTGAAATTCTTGTTACAGGGAATATGGAACAACAGTTTTGTAAAAACTAGATGAAAAATAAAGTGATCAAGGTAAAAATGGAATGATGACATCCAAAGCTATAAAAGCACATGCTGAGATTCAGGGGCAAACAAAAAAAAAAAAATCTGAGCAGCCATGGAGATTTTAAAAGGTTATTTTTACTTTTAAGACATGAAGTGTTTATTCTGGCAACTAAATCACCTATTTTTTACATCTGTAGTTTAACAGGAGGCAATGATTTAAAAAAAAAACATCACTCCAGATATAAATTATTACAAATGTCACAATATATTTTGAAAATTACTTTTCCCTCATGTGTAAACACTACCTACTGTAAAATCATGTTCCACTCTATGATGATGTAAATTCCCTTTTTTGTACATCAGTAGCATTTTGTTGCGCTATAACTTTTTAAAGTTTTCTATCCAAACTGATAATTCCCAAAATGACAGAACAGAATCAGAATTTGAATTTTTGCTGTAAGACCTTCCAGATGTCAGTTCTAGTATTAATGGATTTTGCAATATTCTGAGCCTTTAATATTTTTCTGTCCTAGGAAATGTAAAACAGCTCAAGACAATGTCATTGCCACATAAAGCTGAAGAATTGCTGAAAAGGGTAAAAATGCAAACATAGAGTAAAGCAAACTAGCTTAAGCTTACTTCAACAAGTCTGTTGGTGCTCTGCTGACTATAGAAGTGTTTTTGAAGGGCTAAAGTACAATTGAATTAATTGTCCTTAAGTATTAGGAAATATACTAAAACAAAATCCTGATCCACAAACCCCCTGTATGAACTGCTACAGATTCACACCACATCCATTCGTGCTGCCCAAAAAGACATTCACTGTGCGCAGGATGGAGGGACCCTGCACAGCACCTGGGAGCATAAAACTTACAGGTGGATGGAGCAGCCTTTATCACCATCTATCTTTTTGTTGTTTTTCATTTACTGCCTGATACAGCAAAGCACAGAGCCTGAAAGGGACAGCAGTTTTATATTTAAAAGTCCCAGCACTTGCTAGCTCCTGGATACTTCACTCCACGCAGCACACACAAAGTTTTTTGCAAGTCCTTATCCCCTTACATTTATTTTACACACTGAATAGGGAAACCTCAAGATCAAAGTGTCTTTATTCAATGCATTTTTGAAAACTGAAAACAGGGGATTGTCCCAGAGCTTTCTCTCATTCCATCTATATTTCTCTTTGAATGAGGCAGATTATCCCTGACTTTTTTTGAGGTACTATGTTAATATCTATAAACCAAATGCTTACAAATGCACTTTGGAAGTCTACGCTGTTGAATATTCAAGTGATTTGTTCTGTCTGTGGTTAAGACACACATTATTACCAAATAAAGACAAAGCAGTCTAGATTCCATTAAGTAATTAAATTCTTCCTCCTGAGTCAATAAGGATTGAATGAATATTTAGATTACCTGTATGAATTCCAAATTCTAAACATCTCAGCAGTTTCTCCCGACCTTAAAAAAATACAACTTAAACTGTCAAACTTTACACTCTGGAGAACTTCCCATGTTTTTGCCATATTAATGTAAGTGAAACCATTGCAACACTAAAATACTTTTAGAGCTAAAAAGTGTAATTTCTCTCAGCTATCTGCCCTACCCAAAACCAGCAAAAGCTATGTCTATGTTCTTTGGAAGGTCACTCCAGCAGCTGGTAAGTACTAAAAAGAGATAATGCTTAAATTGGTCCAAACCTCCCTGCCTCTCAAACCAGACTAAAAGTTTAGAAGTGACAAAAATTTGCCATGTTAGCATTACATAACCCAAATTTTCCTCAGCCTCTGATATTCCATTTTTTTTTAGATTCATTGACACAAATTACAAGATAGCTGTAGATATCAAAAGCTTCTTCTATTAAGATTACTCCATACAAAAAACCAACCTTTTCTTGAGAAATAACATCAATAATATTATATAAGTATTACCTTGTACCAATACTGTCTCCATTAAATTAATTTAATCTCCAGAAAGCTCAACTAACTTGCATATTCTAATTAATATCATGCTGAAAATAGTTAATGATGCTAAATTACAGCAATCTTTTTAAAAGGGTCAAATTTGTCGATCTGCATTTAAGCTATAAACATCAGGCATGAAAATGAATTGGTTTTGAAGTAAGACTAATTCTGAAAGGTCCCACTTAAGAAAATTATTTCCTTCCACAATTTTTCTAATGTTTAATCAAGTCACCCAGCAGAGGATCAGAACTGAATTGCAGTGTTGTACCTCTCTTCCTATTGCTCTGAGCAGAACTCCCCATTTTGCTCCCTGGAGTTTCAGAGAAGTTCCTGTCTCCCCACCAGGATCTATGTAGGCACACAAGAGAGTACAGTTTTAAAACTGTTAACATCAGCTTGCTTCCTCACATCTTGGAGATATTTTTATTCATGTGTAACCTGATGCCCACAATATAACAATCTCACACCGCACAGATCAGCACCAGTAATTGCCAAGTACCAATTCTCATAATGAGCTAGCATGCTCTAGAATTTATGAGTGCTAGTTCACATGCCTCGACTTCCAATAAATAGCTGTCTTAGAAGTCACTCCACTACCTGTTGAAATTCTAAAACATAACCCATTGGAAAAAAGATGAAGCAGCCATAATGAATGGCTGGCAAAGCAGCATTATTTAAAATCAGTGTGTGTCAAATACAGATAGATATACACAATATTTCTTACATTTCTTAAACACTGAAAGGTAACTCTGCATTGGTACAGCAATTATGAAGCCACTGAAATGTATTTATCACTCATCTATTCCCTAACTATGAATTGCCATTCTAAATATAAAAGAGTTCATGTTGTCAACACAGTAGTAAAACAGTGCCATTCTTTCCAGCAATATTAACACATTGTAACAGTCAGCTGGTTTAATCATGATAAAATTTCAAGAGACTATATCCCTTTGCACATATTCAAAATTTAACAGCAGAATGAAAATTATTCATGTAGTTTCTAACTATTATCAGGAAAGTTGGCTGTTAGAGGGGTAAAAAATGTATATTTGAATGATGGAAGATACAATCAGAGATGCACAAAGGATGGGCATAAGAATGAAAGATCTGATGGTAGTTATCAAAAAAAGAACAGAGGACAGAAGCACTGAAAATTAACATGACTAGGAGTCATTGAAAGATGGCACATTTTATGCTTGTAAAGGAGGTTTAAAAACCTCTACAACAAGCAGCAGAGGAATACTAGAAAGGAAATTAATCACCTGCATTTCAGAACACAGTAAAGAGGATGTGCCATATATAGTATGGAGCTCACACAGATCAAGGAAGATAAAAAGGAAATAAAGCAAAAGCACTTCACTCAATGAACACTATCTATTCTGTATACCCTAAGGCAAGATTCTCTGGAAAACAGTGTCATCATGTAATTAAAGATTGTATCAGCAGCTACACATACTCCACAGCTGTATGGAGGTTACCTGCATCATCTTAAATCAGAGCCTCTCCCATCGCTTTAATGGCTTCTGCAAACAGCGTAAATACATGCAAATATTCCAGATGGATGCTCAATGTCATCTTTACTGCTGGGTAATCAGAGATCATAAATACAAAGAACATGCTAACATAGGGCGCTATTTCTCCAAATCTGAAAGGATGAATAAATTTTAGCATTTGCCTTAAGTTACAGCAACAAGCTTCTGCCACATTTTCATTGAGCGTAACATACACATGAAATAAACTTCGTAGAAAACAGCTACTACAGCAAGACATGGCACTTCTCACAGGCAGCTATTAATGCTCCCTTGCATGCATCAAGAGGAATCAATCATCTCTTCTGCAAGTAGAAAGTGTATCTTTGTTTGGTGTCCCATTCAGCTGTTATACATTAAACTTCAAAGAACGTTTTTTCATTCGAGTCTATTACTTATGACAACCTCACTAATGGTATTTTTCACTAAATACATAGCATCTATTTTATTTTAAAGTCTATTCAACAAAAATGGTTTCTAGTTTCTAACCAAACAAGATGACAACATGATTTTTAATTTCTCAATATAAACAAAATAGTCAATTCTTATTCTTGCATGAAATTTAACAGTAGGACAATGTCACACCTTCCTAAAGGGAATGGTCTCTGTCACAACAGGCACCAAAAATACTTTTGCCTTTAAATTCTATTTTAAGTGCCTCAAAAGAAATCAGAAACTCACACACAGCAACACAGAATGAACATTTTTCTTACAGGAACAATTTTCCACAAAAGTTGCATAATGAAAATATTGTTTACAGAAGAATATTTTTTTAACACAGGAAAACACTGTACAAAACTAGTATCTAAACTACAAAGAGAGAAACAATATACTTATTAAATACAGCAAACATCTGCCCACCAGAAAACAACTTATTACAAAAAGCTAAAAAAACAAAATCACTGTGATTAGAATTAAAGTCCCTTTATAGCAGATATAATGAGGTGGAGGATAAGGTTTGTCCAGTAGAAAACACCATGGGTATTTCTTTTAATGAAGAAACACTTTCTTAAAGAGGAAAAGGGGCCTTTCTTCATCAGTAAAGGTAGTTCCTGTTTCATTTGGGAGAGCATCCCAGGTGACAAGCATGATCAGGCTTTCCAGCTCTAATCAGTTTGCCTTACATTTAAGAGTGCTTAAGTAAAACACGGTGACGTAAGTAATCTTGTCCAAAAGACACTGAAGTGGAATGTCAATCATAATGCTGCTAACACTGAAAATCCATATTTAACTGCTCCAAAATTTTGAAAGAAGGCAACCCATAGTAAATAACTGACAGAGAGTGTGGATTTTTTTCAAAGATGTCTTTAACCATGGTGTTAGAACAGGATTTAAGCTCATGCAGTGTAAACAGCATGAAGCAATAAGCAAACAAGGCTTTTACTTTCCTCTCCTGGCAACAGGATTATGAATGTATTTTATCTTCAGCCTTAGCTCATAGAATTCTTTCCAAAAAACAGAAAAAAATCATAATTTAGTCTGTACAGAAAATATTCCAGTTCTTGAAAAAGAAAATGAGATGCTGAAATCACACCTGGAGTTCAAATGAAAATACTGATTAACAGTTCAGCATCACTGTATGTTATACTCCATAATATTTGTTAAGAAATGGTCATGAATAATTCAAGTCTCTGTTTTAGCCCTTTCATGTTCTCAAAGCTGGTATCAGACAGAATAAATAATAACACAAATAACTCCACAAAATATAAGCTGGCTGGTCTAAAGAAAAGGCCTAATGGTGCTAGACTTATCACAAATACCTTGCCCTGTTCCTATGAAGAAAACACACGTGTCCTGTACTGGACGACTTTGTCTGTCCTCCAGGTATGCCCAGAGGGCAATGTAGGCTGTAATGACCCATCTGTTCACTACTGGCAAGTGGCAAACTTCTAATGAAGACAGATGTGGGTCACCCTGTACAAGAAGGCTGCAGGGTGCTAATGAATCCACCTAATGGTCACTACCTGCCTCTGCTGACTGATTGATGAGCAAAAGGGTTAAGCTTCAAAGTACAGACAAGTATTTCAGGTGATCATTAGTCTTACTGGGATATCTCTGTCACACTGCCTAATACACACACATACTTACTATAATGTTGTCTTCCCCATTCAGAAAAAAAAAAACTTATTATTTTACTTTAGACAATGTGAAGCAACCTGAAAAGCTCAGCAAAAGATCTCATAAAAGATTCACTGCTGTTATTACCCAGAGAAATAAAAATTTCCAATATTCATAGGAATTTATGAACATGACCTCTGACACTAACAGTAAAACCAAAAATCTTAAAGGAAATTGCTACTAGTTGCAAAACCCTACACCTATTCATCCTTTCTAAACACTACAATCCAACAGAATTATATGAAAAAACTTCTTAGAGTCAACTCTGCTCACACAGACCTCAAGTTAATGGATTCTTTTTTTTTTTTCTTTAAATAACAGTTACTACAGAAGCAAGTGAGGATTTGACTCATTCTGTCAATTTCTACATGAAGGTTATGGCTCCACAAAAGTCAGATACTTGTGACAAAATATTGCTGGAGATCCAACCATTCATCAATTCAAGCAGTGAGCAAATGTCAGGAAGAGTTACGATGGGGAAACTCCAGAGAGTGAAGTTCTCTAGAGATAAAGGGAAGGGGGGTGGGGGAAGAAAAAACCCCACCACCAAAACAAACAAAAAATGCACACCAGACCAAAATCAGCCTGTAGTGAAAAATGTTATGACTTTGAGCTAGTGTGGGGTGAAACCTGCAGAGCACATTGCCATCTGCCAGGATTCACTAGGATTTTGTTAATAACAGGCTGCAACAAAGCAAAGTCACAGCACTAACCGGAAGTCCAGAGAAGGAATAAAATGATTCCTGAAGATAAAACCAGAAGTATTTTTATGTAAGAGCTTTTGGGAAAAAGTGGCTGTCTTGCTTTCAGAATCAATTAATTTCTATTCAAAACACCACACAAAAGTCTACTCATTTAATTTTGTACATAACTCTTCTAACAGTACATAGGAATGACAAATTTACCAAGGGCTGCAAATCGCTCAGAAAGATGGAATGACTGGGAAAGATTTCTTACCAGCTATACCAGGTAACTGTATATTAAAATACAATCCCAAGTAACAGTAAACCAAATAATACATTGCATCAATAGCTGCTCTTATCAAAAGGCAGAAGACATCCTTGCTAGAAAATAACATTTTATTTCTTGCCATGCTCATCTGCTGAACACTCTTTAATAGACCCAGTAATCCCATTAGACACCCACACTCTTAACTGTAAATTGAACACCAACATTCCAGCACTTTTATTTTACATGGCTCAATACATTCTTAAGAAGAGGGGAGACTCTGGCATTTTAGAAAAAAAAATATTTCAGAAGTAAAGAGTATTGTTACATCCTTATCCTAAGCTAAAAATAAAAGTTATGGCTTGATAAGAGTCATGTAATGTTTATCTAGGTCACAACCTAGTAGAAATTTTAAAGTTTCAATAAACAAAAGCTAGCACTGAAAAACCTTTAACTCCCAGAATAAAAGCAAAAAACAGCCATTTCAAATTTTTTAACAGAATTGGACCTAGTTGTAAATCTGATCTATGTGTTGAGCTTGTTTGTACATCCATATAAAACTAATGAGTTGGTGACACTCAAAAACTTACCTTGCATATAAGCAATGATTTCTAGTAAATATAAGGAAATTTATGCCTACTCTGTGAGGGTATAAATTACAGTTTTGCCTAATATATGCCAAGAGTGACTCCAGTGTAAGTTACCTTTTCAAACAGATTTAAATTCACAGGTGATTTACTGTTGTTCCCAGAAGATAAATGATTAAGCAGCCTCAGAATTTTGCCTGAGGCAACAGAAACTCTTCAAGATCCAGTAACTCCAATATACATGAACCTGAGAATTCTGCTTTGCAAGAAGCTACTAATGTTACACACAAGATAAAACTAACTCTATATGATGAATTCATTTATGATGAGTTATTTCACTGGTTTATCCTATGAAAGAAAACTAAAAGTAGTCAGATAAAAGGGAAAAAAACCCCATCAAAACAAAAGAAACCTCTGGGAGCAAGGGGCATCAAACATAGGTGCAGTATCACAAAAACAGCAATTATGTATTCATGGTCTTACTCACAATTTCACAGGCTGATAAAAGCTACCACAGTGTAGAAAAATACCCTTTAACATTTAAAAAGAAACCCAAGTGTTAATATCACCATAATAGCATGTGTGCAGAATATTCTGAAGAGAACTGCTACTTTTGTAGCTTAGTTCACATGCCATATGAAAACCTGTCATTTATTAATAAGAAAAACTTGCAATTCCAGTAAAATCTGGCTGTTAGCTACACATTAACCTGTGGTCTACTTTTCTCCATTATATCCACTTTGTCAATTGTAATTATACATTTAAAAGAAAGTGTACAATAGCTTTAAAAAGGTACAGTCGACACAGAGAAGACATTCCTACATGCTTGGAACACAGGAATGAAACTGCAACTAAACTGACAAATTTTTTATTATATACCACCCACCTTTTCTCAAAGATTGAAAAAACCTATTCTAAAACCTTTCAGAAATTTGAGTAAAAAAAATCCAGCCAAAATCTGCACTGAGAAAGGAAGTTGATTAAATTTACAAGTCTTCAATGAGAACTCTTTCAAAAGGTGCATGAATCTGTGCTAGGCCAAAGCTTTTCTCTTCCAATCCTGATTATAGATGAATTTAGAAATCACATTATTATTTTCTGCCTCTTTTCAGAGAACTTTTATAAAGGTGAAGATGACTAGTAGTAAGATTACTACTAAGAAGTTCCCCTTTATTCTTCATAGTAATGAATGCAGCTTATCCATTTTTTCTGTCTGGGAGCCTTCTCTAAGTGTGTCATTGCTCTCATAATCTTCCTCTAAACTGGCCCTGATTGGCCTCCACATTTTATACTTTAAATATGCTAGAGGTGACACCACTACAGGTAAAGTTTGCTTTTATAGCACAGCTCCCAAGAATTATTCCACATTCATGGCAGGCCAAACTTCTCCATACACATCCCAACACAGCATCTGGCCACTTTCCCTTTTTCACAACACCACAATTTTTACACACAGTTGTTTGTGCTTAAACACTATTTTGTAAAAACAAACTTTGCTTTTACACACACTGTGGTTCCTTGGCATTTTTCAAGGTATTTGAAGCAAAGCTACCCATAAGGTCATCTGTATTAAGGAAGAAATGAGAAACTGGCAGCATTTCTCAGAGCTGCACACATTTGTCTTTTTACTGTTTCAGTTTCACTACCAACTGAAATCTGCGTCTCCAATCCTTTCTCTGAAATTATTCAAGAAAATATTATTTTGCCTTTGCTCAGCAAAAGTTGTTTCAAGATGTGTCTTTAAAAGCCTAATTTCCTTAAGATAAATTATCATACTGATACTATTATAAATGAAAAAGAACCCAGTTCTATGAACTTTTCACCACAAATTGGTATGGCATCATTTTTTTTTTTAAGTATCCAGGTGAATGTTTCACTTTTTTTTAGTCCAACTCCCCTATTTTCTTTTCTACTTCTTAGTAGGGGAACAGCCTATACATGTTTTTTAATTTATAAGCCATTTCATTAATTCCAAGGTGATAGTACTTCATATTAAGCACATATTTAACAACACAAAAAATTGGCTATAAATACTTTAGGACCAACAAGCTATTTACAGACTGATTTACAATAACAACTTTCTCATTGCATAATGATTAGTTTCTTGTAATGCAATGTAATTATACCTCAGAAAATGCCAACATTAGTTATCTCTTGAAGTTTGATTTAGATTCTCTATTTATATATGTATAAATATTTATATATATAACCATTTATTTTGCCAAACTACATGGAAATTCATTGGCATGGCCAGGTTGGGTACATCTGCTCTCTCAAGCCTCTACATAGTTTTAGCATATATATTTTTAAAATTGCAAAATACACTAATGCACATGCATAAGCCATTCTTTAAAAACTCAATTTTTTTACTTCCTAAAAAAGTTTCTTTTTTTCTATTGTAGATGCGTTAGACAAAGTATCTCTTGCCTGCTCTTTTTAAATAGATCTGCTTTTCAGGATGTAGTTGTGAGCACAGAGAGCTAGACAAAGTAAGAAAATGAATGGATAGAAGTCACTGTAAGGTGTTCTTTACTTTGTGTTTGCCTGACTTTATTATCCTTTCACTTTAAATATAAGCAAAATGAAATTTCAAGTCTGTCCATAGTTTGAGAGATTTTTTTCCAGCACTTTCAGCAGGACTGTTGTACCTCCCCAATTGTACCTCTATATTTTTTATCTGCTTTATCTAAAAGATACAGTTTCTTATAGAATTTTATCTTTTTTTTTTTTGCTTCAGAAACTTTCAAGAGTAGGGGAACAGGGGGAGACAAGCAGTTCACCATGAAACAAAGTTATCCACTATTATCCAAAGACATCCACAAAGTTACAGCTGGCAGAAATCACATTCTAAAACCAGGGAAATCCTGTAAACTGCACTTCCTCCTTTTGGTTTTTAGTCATTAAGATACTTTTAGAAATCTATACACCAAAAAAATAAGAGGAAATTTTATATTGAGCATATGAAAAAAAAAATGCAGCACCTAAAATTCATTATACAGACATTACAGCAAAACTAAACACTGCAACCTCTGGAAATCTTAATTTAAGCCCAGTTTAAAGAAAAAACAGCAAATCCAAATATTTTTAGACATCAAAACCTCAAGAAGGTAATTTGGGAAATCCTTGTCTTTTCCAGATGGGACACTATGACAGATAGACAGTTAAAGCTGCACATTTAAACATTTGTGAACCCAAATTAGAATGAACTGATGATTAAAACACTGCAATTTGCAGCCTGATCTTCAGAGGAAAAAATTAATAGGATTTCAGGTTCAGGAGTCCATTCATCCTTTCTTGATAATTTTTAGCCTATTAGTCAGTGTCTTAACCAATTTTGACTAAGAACTTGCGGACTTGTTGACACTAAATTAAAGTTTTGAGAAAAGAAAAACTGAAAAGATATTGCTCTGATTAAAGGGCTGCACTGTAAGCTCAAGTCTTAGCATAAATCTGTGGATCTGCAGCAAAGTGCTGTGAATGCCTTTAGAATACAAAAAGTCTACATTAGCATGCAGCCTTTCCTGGGCACCAGCAAATCCAATCCCAAAGCTCAGGGTTAAGTTTGGTTCCAAGAATGAGGTTTCCAGTTCCTACCTTCAATCAACTCAACCTGCAGAGCACCAGGTTGAGTTCATCTAAGTGTTCCCATGACTATTTCCTACACACTCATTTGAACTGTGGGTCTCATTCCAGCTGAGGACAAAAAGCTGGTTTTTACCTGGGCAGTTGTGCTTTCCAGATCATGAAAAACTGAGATCTCTTTGAGCTAATTACATCACCCTGTTCATCAGCTTCAATTACTGGGATGTACTGTTGGCTTTAATTCTCACTTAACATGTCTTTTGGTAATACTTTTTTAATAATAAATTTATATGCCTTAGCACATAACAGAAACCTGGAAAGAATATGGTAATCATTCCTTTTCTGTCATTTGAAAACATGAGGCAACATTTACTCATCAATTCTTTATTGAACTTTAAAGCAAGATAGGGGAAAAAACCACATTCTCTTCCTCTACTAACATACAGCAAAAGACACCTGGATTTTTATAAATTCCTGTCTGCAAAGACCAGTTTTCCCCTCCCTCCCATATCTATCTACTTTCCTGCTTTGCTTCTTTTTTAGTAAGAGGAGTTCTAGGCTATCTCATCTCTCTGTGTATTCCGTTACATCATTCCTTGTTTTCCTCTTATGCCACAGGCAGAGGTACATACCCAAGAAAGATTTAACTACTTTACCAGGAGTTAAAGAATGCAGCGTGAAAGAGTCAAGAAGGTAAAATCTTACACTTAAATCCCTTACAGCCCTTCACATGGCACACATCTCTTCCCACATGCCAAGGGAAGAGCCGCCTTCCACTAGTGCAGTTCTCTCCATTCACATCACTGTTCAGCCCTTCAGTCTCCTCTTTTTAGTAAGACAGGGCAGTAAAATCCTCATTAATTATCACCTGAGAATATTCCAAATAAGAAACCACAGTGTATATTTGAAAGACATCCCTGCCATTTCAAGACATCACAGACAGCTTTTGCAAGTTTATGCCATATTAATACAAGTACTTTCAGGATTCTCTGTATAGCAATATAATAATCCTAGTTATATTGATGCCTTGTGAAGGCTGACCTAGAACAGAGGATGGACAGAGTTGAAGAATAAAGTAGATGTTTATTAGAAGGCCTCAATGGATACTCCTTGGGCAGCACAAGAGCCCAGCCAGGGCTACACCCAAGGTGAACCCAAAATGGTCACAAAAGGGATGACTGATCACAAGGTCTCACACTTTTATAAGTTCTGGTCCATTTGCATTTTGGAGTTAATTGTCCAATTACAGCTTTAGGTTATGAAGTCCCAACCTTCTTGTTTTTCTCTCTTCAGTCCACTGTTGTTTATGCTCTTGGGCCTGAAATTTGGATCATTTGTCCTTGGTCCCCAGCTAGAGAAGGAATTGTTTTGTCTACCTGCTCTGGGAAGAGAGCTTACCATCCCCTAATATGAAGCTCAGAACTACACACTAAAGTAGCACAGAATCTGAAAAATATAAAAGCTAAAACCTGAGGCACCAACACTAGCCTTCAGTTGCAAGGTTTGCGTGCCTGAAACAGTGATCTTTCCCGAGTTTTGCATCCACATACACAGGTTTTCAAAACTCACAAGTCCCATAGATAAAGTTAATTGAATGTTAAGAAAATTTTATCCATGAGAAAAGTCATTATCAGGCTTTTCTCAAAACTCTCAACATTTCTGTCCTTTACATCAATATTACCTGTTATTGTTTAATGAAACCCTGTTAGTTACTTCTAGTGCTCAGCTTCCAAAAACAATGCTTGGTTTTCTATCACCTCTCACTGTAAGCTGGTAGTATCTGTCCAGTTTACATTACAACTCTTTACAGTCACACCAGGTGAAAGTAAAAAAAACTAAATGTACAATGACAAGAAGTTCTAACCCCAAAACACATTTTGCTGACAACATGGAAAATTCAGTCAAAAGAGATAATACAGGTGGATGTAGTGAAGTATTGGCGTTTAGTTTTTCTAACTGCAACCTCTAAAACCATAAATATATAAAGAAAATTTCATAACTAAGTAGTATTTTTACATAAGAAAAAGTACAGAGAAGCTAAAGCAGTAGCTCAAGTCTTCTCCCTGCATGCATGCCTAAAGGCTCCAAAATTCTGCCAAGCAAGGTAAACCCTCCGAAATATTTCATTTGTAGAGTTAAAAACAAAGCAAAACAACAGCACAGGCCATTTATTTTGAATACATTTTTCATGTACATTTAGCAAACCTTGATGGATTCTGATAGGAGTCACGAGTCATTTGATTACAGCTTTGACATATTCCAGAGGAGTGTGAAAACACAGAATCGCACACTGGGTAGGGTTGGAAGCGACCACAGTGGGTGGGTGACATTGGGTCACCTGGTCCAACCTCCCTACTCAATCAGGGTCACCCCAGACCACATTGCACAGGATTGCATCCAGGCTGTTCTTGGACATCCTGGAAACTTCACAACCACTCTGGACAAACTGTTCCAGCCTCACCATTTTTAAATATGAAAAGCTTATGCTCTTCAATTATTTCACAGGATTTATACCAAAGCAGGAAAGAAGAGAGGAAAAAAGCTTATGGATTTTCATTCTTAACCAGTTGGAGGTTTTTTCATTTTCAATATAAATTGCAGGGTTTTTTTCATCCTCTTATAAAAGCCTTACACCTGAAATCTGGGTATAAATTAGTTTTCAAATAGCAAAAAAAAGCTGAAGTGCCATTGCCTCCTTTTCTTCCTGTAATTCTATTACAGTGGGATGAAGAGGTCATATTTTTTCTTGCCTCATTTTTTCTTGCTGTTGACTTTTTCATAATGCAGTGTAGCTTCCCTTTAGAAAGTTAAAGGAAAGATTTATGGGTCTTCATTTTTAAATGCTTATCTAAATACATTTAGTGGGAGCCTATTCTATTACAAACAGCTGCTCTGCAATAACTAATGAAAGCCAAGATTACTCACTGAAGGGAGGGGCCCCACAATATTGTTGTACAAATATGCAGTAAACCCAAAGAAGCAACACAAGCCTTGTTCCAAAAATGGCAAAATCATGTAGTTATTATCACAGGATGATTCTAGCAACCACTCAATGGAGAAAAATAAAGCTTAAAGAAAAGAAACCATGCAATTTTTCAGCTGTTACTCTAATTCATGTCAAACAAAGCTTTGAGTTATGATTCTCTAACTCTAAATATGAGATTTAGCTCTGTAATTAGCTAAAACAGGTCTAGCTACATCACATTTTTAAAATTCTCTTGGTAGAAGCAATTCTCTAGAGAGCACTTCTATCACCAATTTTAGGGGGGGAAATCTTCAAAGGAAATCACTTTAAATACTCAAGTAATTTTTATGACCACTTCAAATGACATTCCAATAAATCTGGCCAAGACACTGGAAAGGATTTAAAACATGACAGATGCTTGCACAGCAAATTAAGACCAACCAGCCTACAGATAATGCAAAATGAAGCTTATTTTTAAAATTTATCTTTCCAACTTCTAATGAATTTAGAGTTGCAGCCTGAAAACTTATGCCAAATCAGCTGCTTGGTGATTAAATATACAGATATAATGAATCCTTTTTTAATTTTATTTAAAAATTCCACAGACCCAGTCCTCTGAAATGTTTGCTCAGGCAAACATCAATGTTTAATTAACATCAGATTTTTAAAAAGCCAAAGTACCATTTATAATAAACACAGGGGCATTGCTTACCTGCAAACACAAGCAACTCCAGGCAGCATATTGATAATTGCACTGCTTAAAC
Organism: Melozone crissalis; assembly: GCF_028551555.1. Lineage (NCBI taxonomy): Eukaryota > Metazoa > Chordata > Aves > Passeriformes > Passerellidae > Melozone > Melozone crissalis. The sequence goes on along the minus strand of NW_026535784.1, from coordinate 44,571,858 downwards.
CAACCAGCAGAGTCACTGAATGAGATTCTACAGTCTTGTTTGCCCCAACTTTTTGCACTAACTTCCTTTTTTACTTTTAGTTTGGGAGTAGGATGAACAATCTGAAACTTTTTCTGTTGTTGCTGCTTTTAAAAGGAATTTGAGCTGGTCGTTTCTACTTGCAGGACACAGAGGAGGAAGCAATGGTCATACACACATTTTCTAGTTTCTTAATGACCACTCATACAGCAGTAGAAATATCTATAGTCTGGAAATATCTAAGTCTATATCTTAACAAGCATCTCCACAGGAAGTTACAGACATAAATGAGATGCCTTCCTCTTAACACAAGGCTATGAGCTCAATAAGGAAAAATCTTTTGTTACATTCTATTTAACAATGACCCATTTGGCAGTCAAGAGAAGGGCCTAAATTAAGGATTAGTTAAATAAGGATTATTTTTAGATTTGCCTTCCCCACTTCTCTCATGATCTTAAATCCCACCATCACTTTGACCTTCACATCCCTTAAGAATTTGTCATTTTCCACCAGTAACAAGCCCAGCAGAGCATCCCTCCCAGCTCTGACTCACTCAGGGATCTGTTTGACTCTGTCCCACAGGGCTGAATGGAGAGCTGAGCTGATCGATATTCAGGAACACTCTTCTCAAAGCACATTCCAACATGCAAAAAGGCTATCAAGTGTGGCAGAAGACCAACCTAGATGAGTCCAAAGCTCAACTGAGTTACTGTAAGATCATATTTTTTGAGCTGTCAAGTATAAAGTAAATTGGCTTTCAGTAAAGGAAACCTTTAAAAATGTGTTCACTGCTCTGAAACCACAGCAAAATTATTAACTGTAAGGATTAGATTTCCAGTGAAATAAGGAGAAAAGTCTGCAGATATGAAAAGCAGGTCTTCATGAAGTATAAGAGCTCAGGAGCGGCAAATGAGCCTGACTGCTGCAAACCTAAAGGCTAAAAAGCAGAAGACAATCAACATATATCAGTACAACACAAATAAAACCAAAAAAATAACAAATTGATTCTAAAGAATAAATACCTACCTCTTGAATAAAAATATTTTTAAAAAAATAAATACTCTGGCTTATTGTTATTTATTAAGTTACATTATACTGCCCAGACCTGGCCCATCTTGAAGTTTAAACTCACAAATTTTTCCAGTTAAGTGGGTGAAATACATCCCTTGTATTTAAGAGCAGAATAAGTAACAGAGAGAAATAGGAAGGAAACACTTAATTTGTCAAAGAATTTTGCAGTTTCTCAGACATGTTTGGGCTATCTTGGCCATTTCTCAGCCATCTGCAAAGCACAGCTGAAATATATAATAGCTGCCAGCCAAAATTATTGTATAAATATCACTTGAATGCTTGCAGTGGATCTTATTTATAGAGCTGTTTGTTAGGGCATTTCTTTGCTAGTTATACCATAATTACAACATAAACCAGACTGTAGTTTAATTTTATTCCCTTCTGAAGGTCCTTCAAGCAGGTTTTCCCCAATTTTCTCACTCACATCTCTACCCTTAATCCATCCTCACTCTCCCTATTCTCTGCAAACAAATAGCAACTGTTAAGCTAATAATTCTCTAATACTAACAAATACATTTCACTAGCAGCATCGTGATGCATAATGCTGAAGTCACAGAGAACAGTAACTTCACTTACCAGCTAAGAGGGCTTTGAGGATTTACAGCGACAGTGGCTGTCCAGCAGGGAAAACAACTTGTGATTCCAGACAGCACACTTGACTTTAGAAAAAAAACTTTTTAAAAAACATTTTCTTCTTTAATCAAGTTAGAGTTCTCATCTTAACTATTATTCAGAGCTGCTTCTTAAAACATACACAACACATCAAGGACAGCACAGATATCTCTCCCAGAGATACAGTGGTGATTGTCATGGAAAAGTCAGTACTGATTAACAATTTAGCTTCAGACTAGATGGATCAGAATACATAAAGATGGCAAGAGCAACAAAATTCAGGGTATCACTGTCCACATCAAGCAGTCAGACCTCAGCACTGCAAATCTGCTCAATGAATGGACCCTCATTAGTCCAATTACACTTTCTACACACATCCACACTGCGGCATTTCCAGCTGTCAACCCCACATCCAGCTGTGGTGCACTCAACAGATGTTATGGAAGTTGGAGCAGCAGAAACAGTTCCTTGTGTGAGGTATATTAAAAAAACCACACAAATTTTAATGTTCATGTACCATCATTTTGTTCTGGTGTGCTTGTGTCATGTTTTCCCCTCCCCAAGTGGGACCCTAAATTTCTGGTTTCCACATGAATAAATTCAATATTAGTCATGGGTTGGAAATAGCTGAATAAGATGCACTAAGCTGGATAGAGCACATCTGCCTTGAACTCATCTCCAAGATCTGTGCAAATATTTCCCTTCCCTTCATTAAAAGCTTTCCAGCTCCATGTTCAACTCTACAGACTCATTTGGAATTCAGTGGGCTGTAGATAGTGTCTTTAAACACCAGAAAACAGCTAGTTCAGTAAATTCAATATGTATCTAAAATTTCACTCACTAATTCTAAATACATCAAAACTATTCACAGCAAGTTCTACATGATTTCTAAAGAAATATGATACATTGACTACAGAGAGAACATTCTCAGTTGCATGCTGGGAATGGCTGGCTATCAAAGAATATAATGTTTCTGGTATTCTTCAGGTGGGTAACCAAAAACACTTTGCTACCAGTAACAGAATTTGCACTCAGGATCAGCATGTACATTTCTATAATAGAATAATTTTAGCATTGAAGTCAGCTCCACTTCAGAAAAGTAGCTCAGTCCTATTTTTCCTTCATTATGCATAACTGACTGCAGGATCCTGAAAATAACAGCTAGCTCCTTCCTCAGTTTAGATTCTTTTTTATTGATACATAGCATCTCTATTTCCAGTGTATGCATTCTCACAACACAAAAAAAAAAAACCCACAGGCTTACATATTGCTTTCTTAACATGTTACCTTTTGCTAGTAAGAAAGAAGGAAGTGAAAAATAAAACCAAAAATCATTTCCTTGCTTATACAATTCCTGCTCCTTCACCACTTAAAGAAATTTAAGATGATCATTATTACAAAGGAAGCATGAGAGCTAAACTGAATTTTCAGAGTAAAAGGGTGACAGCACCATCATGTGGTTCTGTAAGGCACTATTTATTACTGGTTTAATGCATGGAAGAACAAAAAATATTGTTGTTCAGCTACGTAAAAAGGTTCTTTTTTGAAGTAGCTCTAATTGTGACAGATTAGATCCTGTAGAAATATAATTTATTTTGAAGTCTATAGTGAGGATACGTGTATTGAATTTTTTATATGGTTAATTCTGTGGAATTACTTACATTTGATTACAATACTAATAAAGGAAGAGTACAATATTATTATAAATGGAACAGAACCTTTCTCATGGCAGGAAAAGTCTTGTAACTACTTCTAACCACACTGGTGGGGGTCTCTCAGGGTTGGAGGGCCCTGATCTCCAGCACCTCTTCTATGAGCAGGGATGATGTTGGGCAGAGCAGCCTCACATCAGTTTGACCTAATTGCTCTGGCAGCTAAACAAATGAAATTAAACCAACCTGACTCCCACCCAGAAGGGCATCAGCTCTGAAAAAAGAGAATTAATTTGCATCTCTAAAGGAATGAGATTAAATTACTAACAAACTGTAAAAACACACAGCCCTGCTATGGGGATTAAAATGTACAGTTTGCCATTTTAGTATGAGATTTGTTTATAGACCAACTGCATCTGAACTTTCTGCTTCTCTCTTCTGGAGGGGCAGCACTTGAAAAGTAAATGAACTTTACATAGAACAAAAGTAGTAGATTTAGAAATATATCTCAAATATATTAAACATTTCTAATACCACAGTATTTGCGTCCATAATAATGAAAAGTATTTCCATAAGGTATAAAGCCTTCTATGCTTTGCAAATCTAAATTTAAAAAGATCAGAAAAAAAAAGCAGTCATTCTCTCATTTTATGCATATGCTGCTTTTTTGTATATGTACCCTATTACAGAGCAGTAAGCCTTACATGACTGAAAAAAGAATTGGAAATTTTGAGCAATTTCAAACATCACAGCTGACTGCACTGAAGAATAAGAATTTTTCTTATTAAAAACTGAAATGCTGAATATCAGAAGCCATGTCTGCCTTTTTAAATACTAGTCACACTTTGTATTCTTCAGGAAATTTATTTGAAGCCCTTGCTAATTCAAATGAGCATGTTTCCAAATATAAATACTTTGAAAGAAAACCTTGCCATATAAATATAACATCCAGTCCGGTGACAGACACTTCTAGCCATGTTCTAACAACCACAGAAGAATGCTCAGCCCATTCTCACTCCCCATTTACTCTACTTACTTATAATTGAATGTATTTTAAAAGGCATTTTTAACAGAAAGATATAACCATAATTTATATACTTAAGTTTATGTGTAGAGTTGAGCGACTTAAACTGAAATCTGTGCTTGCTACTCCCTAGGAAGCCATACAAATACATACATACACATGTACAATCCATTATTTAACATTTAAACATTCAAAAGATCCTAGCCACCTCACAATCTCTAGATTGAACAGTCCTCTATGATATTTTATTAGGCATGATGCAGAAACCGAGAGCAGTTCCAGAGTTCAGAAAGAAATAGGTTGCAGAAATTAAATAATGTGATTTCTCAATTACAGTTTGGCACACAATGATGACTCCATTAAAGTAAAATATTATGGGGTAGTAAGTCAGTTTTTGAAAGTAAAACAAAAAGTTTATTCTTAAAAGATCTTGCTTGAAATAAGATGGAAGTTTGATCACTTTTTAAATGACACACATTAAATCATATTTTTGCATACAAAAAAATGTTCTTAACAAGTAAGACATCCAATTTAAATGCACCAAATCAGAACACAAAATTTATGATAGAGTATTTTTAAAAGTAATGACTTTTTTTCTGAAGTCATCCAAGTTCTTTTCCCCCCTCCTTGAAGATAGATATGATGCAATATGAAAACATGAGGAACTAATGATAGCTCCCTGCAAATAATGGTCATGAATTGGTAGTGATTATGTATGCATCTGGGTTAAGACAACATGCAGCCTCAGCTTCCAGAAGGACAAACATGCCAAAACCCAGGAAAGTGTTAAGTTCAGTGATACTTTTAGTGATAAAACAATTAATGCACTCATTTGTGCAAAATTCTGTTCGATCTAAAATGTTCAAGCTAGTCCAATGTAAATCCCTTCTAAAGGCACACACATCGTTTAATTGTAACTATGATGCTCTAAGTATTTCTAAATTATATAAATGTAATTTTACTAGAGACTCATAAGCAGTCACCTTCATTTTAAATTGCCAAGAAGAATTCACAAAGAATATCTTACTGTGTTCCATGACAGAGTGAAATACTAGGGGTGATACTGCATTGATATAGTACTACTGATGTTACTACCAGTACTGGGATATCTCCGTGAAATAAATTTGACCATGTTAAAGTGTAACTTCTGAAACCATGAAATTCAGTATCCAAATATCTGTAAATTTATTTCTATAAATGAGTTATGGCCAACAGAAGTGTGACAGAGATAAACTGCATTTCTAGTCATTGAAGCTACTCTGTTTTAAAGCACACTTGTGCAAATCAAAAACAATTGAAGTGTTGTTTTAAAATCTTCAGTAAAAACAAAATCAATTGACAATTACTTAACTTACTAACCTGTAAATTATTCAGGTAAAGTATCCTATCTGTAATGGAATTAAAAATCTTTCTAAAAATACTGACAAATACTGAAGAATATATTGATGCACTTTTAATAACCGTAAATCATCCAGCTCTTTTTGCCAAGAAGTGTTGACAATACCAACTTCAAGGTCATTGTCAACTTGGTAAGTCATTAGCAAATAAAATATGGTTTAATTGGAGCAAACTCAGCAAGGAGCTGCATTATTTTAAGTGAACCCTGCAATATAACTTGAAGAAGAATTACTAATCGCCACTTGCGTTGACAATGAAATGGATGAAGAAGGTGCTTTGTAACTTTTTTCTCTGACTTTCCTGTAATTAAATATGGAAATAGAGTCTGTGAAGAATGAAAAGTCCCTGAGTGCATTAATTCAGGCACTAATGGACTGCCCTCCAGTGTTCCAGCACACAGGTAGTTCCCAGCATGTTGCCAGCATTTACCGATGTATCAGTGTCAGACTCCAGCAGCACCTTTTAGCTTCAATACCCAACCTTGGAAAGTAGATTTAGGCTGATTTGAAACATGTTTTTTTAAAAGGGTGTATTTTTCACAGTCTCAAATACTACCTGGAACTTGAGGTTTATTGGTGAAACAGCTGGAGTAAGATCCCATTGCCTGAAGATATGTGCAGCTGTATTACCGATATACAGTGATTGTGCAGCCTTTACAGCCACGTCAACAACCTCTAGCATCACAATTGTCACTGGTTGGGGTTTTAATACTTCTTTTAATAAAACCCCAGGCAAAACAACCTAATTTGCATGTTGTTCATCCTTCCCAGCACAATATATCACAAACTCCCTAACACAATCAAGCCATCAAGGGTTATAACACTCAAACTAAGGCAGTTCCTTTCAGCACAGACCTTTTAATGCTGCTGCTTCGCTCACACATTCTATTTTCTCCACATTATGCCACAGAATTATTCACACTCTGCAGCTCTCCTTCCAAACCATCCTTTATGGGCAAGCAGCCCTAAATCTGCAGAACTCCCTGATCCCAGCCTGATACATCAGTCCTTCCATCTTTTCCAAGCAGCTGCCAATCTTATCAAAGCACAGGAATATTCCCCTAACAGCAAGTGAAAACAAACAGCTGTTTTGTTTGGGGTTTTTTTAAGCTAATCCTGTGATATTTACAGAGTGCATATGTTGTAATGCAAATATTTTACCTATTTAAAAATAGGATTTTAGTTTGGTTTTTTTATGTATGGTTTTTATAAGGCTTTACAGATATTTCTCTGTACCAGAGTGCCTAGCTCAGTAACAAAATGCAAAATTTTTGCTCTTCCTTAGCATTGCATGTGGGCACCAATCCATGAAGGCACTTCTGTATGTCTGAATCTTAAAATATGTAAGCAGTCCTAGGGCAGTCAAAAGCACCAGCTAACTATGTATTTAACTATTAACATCTAAGTGCTTTGCTGGACTTAGGCCTACATTTGTTTGGCAGTAAAATCGTGCTTTGGGTATTCGTGACTTATCAAAAAATATGCATTCATAGTAAGAAAAAAAGCAGCAACTTGGGGACACTTAGGTTTGAAGGCACAAAGAAGGAGCTATGGCCTAAAAGCAATGGTTATGTAAAAGAAAAGTAAGGATGCAACCCAACATCACGTGCTGTCACTTCTCCAGGGAGAAGAGAAGCCCAAAACAGCTGTTGAAAGTGCTATAAAAACACTTAACATAGTTTATGATCCACTTAAAAGCTTATTTATTGCTTCTGCTTTTCATGTTGTTTCTTGTAGTCCTGTTATATTTTAACTGTGAAAATTCCTTAAATTATTAAAGTTTACTTGCTCCTTTTAAACAAATTTATAGCAAACAAAAATAGAAAATAGGGCATTTTGCTTACAAGAAAGCACTGTCAAAACCCCCAGAAAACAGAACTGATTGCAGGCTATTTTAAAGCTCTCTCCTTAGGGTCATAACACTTTTCTTCTCTGTGTCTTGATACACTTGATGGCTATTATTGCTCATAAGCAGTTTCACAAAAAGTATTACGTGAGCCCATTGATTCTGTAATAATTTTTAAGAAAAACATGCACCTGCAGCATGTTTTCTGCTGATAAACATAACTTTGCAAACAAGTCCTTGAAAATAATGAAAAACTGTCTAATTCTAAGAAACAGGAAGATGACAAGACTCAGGCATGGTTAGCTCTACCCACAGTAGAATCAGAAATATATGAAGAAAAATAAAGTATCTTATTAAAAGCAGCAGATACAGGACAAAAAAGGTTGAATGGACTCCAATGAATCATTTAAATGTTTTCCCTTCTACACTTAGTTATGCCTCTTTAAAGTAAAATTGTTAACTAGACCAGCATTTCTACCTGAAATCTGACTAAAACAGGGCAATGAATCTGAAATACCAAAAAAATTATAAAATACTGAAACAGAAAAAAAGCAGAACTGAACAAGAAACACAGTCAAATCAAAACTGTGCTGTAAAATTTCTATAACTTATTCATGAGAAAGGGCAATGACTGCCAAGATAATCTACAGTAAGGACTTCATTTAGAAAAGTAGTGACCCACTTAAACACTTTGGTCTGGTTATGAGTCAGTTCCATAAGTACAAACTAATAAGAGTCTTGAAAGATTGACCACCTTTTCCCATGAAGGTGTTCATTATTCCCCTAGAGAGACAGAAACAGAACTCCTCTTTGTCCTCAAAAGGCTTATTTAAAAAAAAAGACAAATTTTAGATAAATTAAAATCCAAATCCTTAAAAAACATTTTTTTTAATCCTTTCATGCAGAATAACTACCCCAGAAGTAGCCAAACTTCTTTAAATACCACCATTTTATAAAATAAATTAACTGAAAGCTGTCATGGTGAAAGAGCAAGACTGAGATACCTCATAGTCTCTAGGACCATAGATCCAACACAAGTTTCCTGCTCTTACAGTTTTTGTTAAGCTCCACTGTCCCAGTGTCAGGCAGTGTTTCTTCTATAACAATAATAATACTTACGAAGTAATTCTGTATTCATACAGAACTCTCCACCAAAGAGTTCTGAAATTATTGTGCACTCACATACACCAGAATACAGAAGATAATACTCCAGTTCTTAGATTTTTAACAGTAATGGAATGGTCAACATTGATGTTTTAATTCTCATGCCAAGCTGCCTTTCAACATCAGTTAAATCTAGATTCAAAAAAGTTTTTTGAAATAAATTATGCAAAAGAAACACAATTTTGCAATAAAAAAGCAATTCAGTTGCATATTCTATGAGTTTACATTTCACATCTCCCTTTGCATTTCATATCTCCTTTCCTAAGAGTTGAGGCATACAGGTAGCTAAAACACCACCTGAAAGCATCCTAATCTAGAAATGGAATGCTTACTGCAGATTAAAATTCTCACATTCCCATCCATTTTCAGTATTCCATTGTTTTAACCCATCTGTGTCCACTCCCAACCACCTGTGTCCCCCAGCCTCCTCTCTAACAGAGTGACAAATTACTCAGAAAAGGCCTTCACACTGTGCAAGCTCTGCTCAGCAATAATGAGAATTTCTCTGATTATACTATTCCTTTTTCTTGATTAGTATTGAGAAAACACAATGCCTTGTATGTGGGCAACAGCATCCACAAAAATCACAATTCCTAACAAAAATGTGGAATAGAGTTCTGACTTTGGTCTCCACATGGCTCTGCTGCCCCCTAATGCATTTCTTGGAAGAATAATTACAGGGGGAAACAGTTAGTAAACAGAAGGATTTAATTATTATATTTCTATAGATATATAAAATTATGTATTATTTTATATATGCTCTATAATGTACTGTATGCAATCATTGCTACTCAAGCATCCCCTAAGCATTTATGACAACCTACAGCTGACGTGGTTACTTCAGAATCATCTGTAATAAGGAACAGTGAACAGCAGCTTTTAAGGGCCTTCAAAGGGACCTTTAATCTGTAATTTGATGAGACAAAAACACTAAAGAACATGGTTTATTACAGTGCTGTAAAAATCTGTCTTACAACAGAACTCAAGGGTTATAAGAGTTATATACCCAGAGCTTAGAGAATTATAATCTGTCATGTCTCAGAATGGTTTTAAAGTACAACTCCTATTCTGTGAGAGTTCTCTTAATATGAGAATATCTTTTTTTTCTCCAGTGTAGATTTGACAGCAGATTTACAGCATACCAGCTCTAGAAGTGATTTAACAATCTAAAAATTTTAAAACTTTGAAAATTAGCTTTTGCCACAGATTGATATAGACCTGCCAACCACTCTACTAGCAGGAGTCACACAATCAAACCCCAATATCTTTTGAAAAAAGACATTAATATATCACTACCCTGACCTACAAGGATACACTTGAATTAACGATGAAAATGTCAAGAATTAGAAGGTGATAAAGGTTTTACAGGAAAGAAATCATTGATAGGCTTCTCATTGTGGTATTGACAACTCTACAAACAGATTTCTTTGCAAGATGCTTTACATTTGGAACTTGTACTTTTGCTATAAACGTTTCCAAGCATTAGTGTAATGTCTGACACTTGAGAATAATAAGAATTACTATAATATATTAGCATCCTGAAAACAACAGAACTATCAAAGCCCATTACTTTATAAGTCATTACTTTCTTGAATTATTTAAACATTTTTTCATAATTTGATTATTTTAGGAATGTCTGATTCAACAAGTCTCACATATTGAAATCTTACATAAAATGCTGGAACTTCAAGAGTTTTCTGCAACAGTCCTCCTGTAGCTTAGAAAGCAGCATCAAAAGTCAATGTACTGCATGACCTTATTACGGACATGAAACAAAATCTTTCATATACATATTTTTTATCTGTTACTCCCTTTCTTATTAAGGGATTAAAGGGAGAAAAAATCCTCATTAATTAAGGAGCTTTTTTTTCTTTTTCCATTGTAATTTAAGGCTGAGGAGAATTCAGCAAAAAAAGACAAAATATCTTCATTGCTCGTCATGTGTTTATCATAAGTTATGACTGATTCTATCATTCTAGCACAAAATTTAATGCAAACAGCTTTATCACCTTTTCCCTTTTGGGAATGTGGATAGCAGTCAGCTTGTCTTAAATGATTGTACAGTAAGAAAATACATGAAATACACAACTATAACATGGATTTTTCATTGCCACTTAGCTCCATGCTTTAGACAGTCTAATTCTTTCTGTAGTTGCATTGTTTTATGCATTTTACAGCTGTGAGCACTGCTATTACTTCAGAGTCATGCTATGCTCTTGTTCTGTAATGTTTACCCTACATATTAAAGTTCCAAAAGCTGAATTTACAATTTCCTCTTGTCAGAAGAACATAATTATACATCTAAAATGGGTTCCACTTCAAGTTATATGCATCACTCTTCTTTGAGAGTAATAAGATGTACTGCCTGAGGCAAAGAGCATCCCTGCTCATCTCCCAAGAAACACTGCTCCCATACATTTATCTTTGCTAGCAGCTAGGGGGAAAAAAGGAGTCAAAAAACCTCCACACAATGCTTAGAAGTACTCAAGAAAGCATGAGGAAGATCAGACTTCTGCAACATCCCCAGAGATTCTTAAAAGATGTGTAGATGTGGCACTTGAACGTGATTTAGTGGTGGACTTGGCAGTGTGGGGTTAGGGGTTGGACTCCATAACCTTAAAGGTCTTTTCCAACATAAATTATTCTGGTTTTCCAGGAATAGAACAGCAATTGCAGCACTTTGTGGTGCAAGGATGAAGCAGGGAAAAGAACTTAAAATGCATCTCTTTCCACAGATTGCACAAGAGTCACATCCTGCTCTGATTTTTTTCACCTGATCCCCACTTGACACTTCCCAGCCAAAATACTCATAAGTCTATGTGGCACCAGGCTGGGACCTTTAGCCTTGAGACCTCCCAAAATGGCCTTGGGCAGGTCAGGCTCCAAGGCTGGAGAGAGGAAAACATCATGCAGCAGCCAGAATTTCTGCTTTAGCCACTCTCTCTGTTCACATAACTGTGCAGCCTTTTGTTTTGAACCTTTCACTGGATTTCTCAACAACCCTTGCTTTTTGCATTGAGAAGAAAAAATAAATCACAGTGACTTCTGTTCTACAGAACCCAACACTACACACACTTCCATCTTGGTTCTAACTTTTTCAAGATGAGTAAACCTAACCTATTTAATGAATCCTTAAAAGAAGTCCTTTCAGATCTGTGATCATCCTTGACATCCTTCTTTGTACATATTTAAATTTTAAAATACACATTCAGGATACCAGGTAACAATCCATCTGCAAGCAAATTATGGCATTTATACAAAGCCATAAAGGTTTATAGTTTGTTTTCCTTTCCTTTATAATGCTTTTTAATAGTCTACTTACTTTTTTTTTTTACTGCTACTGTGCTTTGACCTAGCATTTGTTTAGAACAGCATTAAAATTTTAAGTTTTTGAGCAAAATTCATTTCAGTGTCACTGGTTTTAATGCAGAAAATTAAGTTTGGATTCCAAGTGCATTTATCTGCACTAAATCTCACACACCATTTTATCACTCCATCATGCATTATCATGAAGTCTTTCTACTGCTCTTTGCAACTACATTTCATTTTTGATACTTTGAATAAAACAGTGCAGAGAAGAGACTTTACAACCTTGGTCATCCCCTTTATCCAAATCACTTAAGGAAATATTAAATATCAGTGAACCTAGAACAAATTCCTTGAGACTCCCTTACACAGTAAAGTCAGGAAGTTTATCTCATATTGTTTTCTATTTTGTTGACAATTACTAAACCTTGATACATAGAACTTTAATTTCTTTAAACTCATTTAATGACATCAAAGTCTCTCAAAATGTTTATAGAATAGATGAATTAAATCAAAATTACTTCTTGTTTCTGTCAGAAAAATCTTCCAAAATGTGTCATGCACATTTTCATCTCATCTGTTACTAACCAAGTTGTAATAATTTGCATACCATATTTACTCAGTAGTTTCATAAGTGAGTTTCACTAAAACTATTAAGTTATATGTTCTTTTATTGTTAATATTATTTTTTAAGAGATGTGCAAAATAAAGTGGTAAAAACCTGTGTACCTTGGAAAGGCCTCTCAGCATCACTTGAATTCACTTCTCTTTCAGAGACAAGGATTTAACAAACACACAACTTTTTCTTTACAAATTGTTCCCTTGTTACTTCATTGGGCTACAAGGACATTTTTAGCTACAGCAAAATCTAACTTCAGATAAGTAGCAAAAAATCATTTAGGAAATACAACAGCTATCAAAAACAAATGCAAAACTGATTTTTAAACATCAGATAACATTCACCTTCAGGGGCTGCATTATAAGAATCTTACTACAGAAAAATAAAAGGAGAAACTAAGGGAAACCAGATACATGAGATATATAATAATTGTAAGAAATGGTTCCTTCCTACATCCTCTCCATTGCTGGCCAACTTATTTGAAAGAAGAGGATATTCTAATCAAATCTCTTATAAGAGTGCTGATGACTGTTGCCATCCTAAGTACAAGGTTCAAACTTTAAGTCTCCAGCTTCCTGAAGTTTACCCCTGAAGTTGCAAGGGAACTTTAAGAGGTCAAAACTAGAATCCCTATGATCACATATGGTACCATAAGTAGAAAGTGTTAGATCAACAAAAGTACTGAGAATAATTTTAAGATTGAACTCATTTCCCTTTGAGTAAAGCAATGCCTAACTGAAAATTTATTTTCAGCTGAGATTTTGTTGTGCTCATGTTACTGCCTGGGGTAACACTGAGAACTGCTGCAGTAGTGTCAAGTTGTCACTTGATTTCTAAACAGCAGTCAAAATGAAAGAGAGCAAGAAAAGACTATATCTTTATTATAATTATCACTATTCAACAAGGCTCAAAAGAGGCTAAACTATCACCTGGAACGATTATTGATCATGGTTAAATGTTTTTGTTATTACATGCATTGTTTCCATCTTTGTTTCCTAACAAGTCTGAAGTGACAAACGCTGACCACGTGGCATTTTCTGCTCCCACACCACAGAGGCTGAGCTACACAGACACTTCCAGGCCTGCCCAGCACTGAGTCCCAGGCTGCTGACAGCTGCCTCAGTGCCTGCTCTCAAAATGCAGTGCTCTACTCAGACATGCCCTGCTTGCACCCCAGGAACAGCTGGGTGAGCTGGTTCTTTGCACAAAGTCTGCCATTAAAGAGTACAGATTATTTCCTAAGGACACCTGAAACCACATCCAGGGAGATCTTCTCAAGCCACAGGGAAATAAGGGAAGATAAACAAAGGAACACATTTTCTCCCTTGACACTCAAACTCAGAGGGATTTCGTTCTCCATAGAATTACTTTTCCTTACCATCAGACTGGAGGGTTTTTGGGGGAAAAAAAAAAAAAAGGCAACATACAAATGTTAAAAATATTCACTGCCCTTCATCGGTGCTTAGAGGTTGAATTTCTTGCCAAAGTTTTCAACAACGGATTTGTAGAGAAGGCTGAAGAAGCAGCGCGCAACCTCAGGAGAAGTAGTACTACAGAGGTGGCTATAGATGGCGCATTCCCCCAGTTTTTCTCAGGCTAGGTGGGTAAACTGAATTCTGCCCACTCCACCATTGCAAACATGATGCAGCAGAAACCTTTGCCCTTTCCAGTGCCTCCAGGAATTTAAAAAAAAAAAAAAAAAAAATTTAAAAAGGGATTTATAAATAGTATCTTCAGGCTACTGCAATGCCAAGAATAAACAAATGCATACTGCACCCACATGGAGAAATCACACTATCAACATCAGTTCCAGAATTACAGACAGTAAGTAATCAGAATTACAGACAGTAATCACTCTAGAAAGCTGCTGCAAGTGGAATTCAATAATGAAACTCTTCCTAACTTCTATTCTTCCCGTTAAGGTGAAATATTCATGATTTTTATTCGGATTACACATGTGAAGCTTTCACATTACATGGAGCTCTCACATGACAAATGTCTCAAACATGGATCAGAGCTCACCCAGTGTGGGCCCCTGATCCAGGACAGCCAATAACTGCATTCAGGGCATGGAAATCCCTGCTCCTCTAATCACTTCTGGAGAAGGCTTTGTGCAAACAGGAATTTGCAGGCTTCTGCTCCTCTCTTTTTCTGCTGTCACCCTTTTTTGAGTTGAGCAGACATCTATCTGAGGCTGGAAAGAAACTGCTGCGATATAAAAATCTCATGAGGACAGTAAGCCAGTAAAAATAGAAGACTTTTTTTGTCTCTGGTGAAAATTTTACACAATTCACACAGACATCCCCATAGAAAACCAGTTTCATGGCATGAAAGTAGCAGATATGTTCGCCAATATATCAGATTAAAATATTAAATTAAAAAAAAAAAAAACTTGTACTTTGTCTGGTTTGCATGAGAAGTCCCAGGCTTCAAATTCAGTATCAGAGACAGAGCCATTAGACATGAAGGAAAGTTTCCTAGTTGGGTGTGTTTTATGAAACTAGCAGAAATAAAACCAGGTAAATAAATACACTTATTAATAACAACAATTTAAAAAATAAAGCACTAAATACATTTTTTAAAGGGTGCCCAAGCAGTGTGAAAAGGTGCTTTAGTAATGCTGCATTACTATTTCTGATGCACCTAAGGTCATGTAGACTTTGAATTTAATCTACTCTGAATTGCACTACACAAAGATGCTGATTAAAGAATGTAGCAGTGGGAGATGAGTGCATTTAAAGTTGAAAAAAAACCAGGGAGTAGGGAAGACAGGAAAAATGGCTTATTACAAAAAGAACAGTGATCAGGGAAGCTGAAGATCATCAAATCACTCTGAGAATAAATTATAAATGTTTTAAGACACTGTAGATGAAATAGTCCAGATTTCTAATCCTGGGCCAGATGTTTTTTTATTGTTAGGAATATTCCCAAGAGATTATTCTCCTTACCCTAGCATTTCTTGCTACTTCCTGCTGCAAATTCAGCATCTGTTTTCACTTTTTCAAGCTTGTCATGTGAAAATATCTAGCCACAGCTTTCCACCAGAATTCTTCCTGCAGCTCAGACCTCACTCTACTCACATTATCTTCTTCCAACCTGGTGTGAGATTTTTTGATTCATTTTCTCTTCCTATTGCAGCTGAAAGCAATGTTATCTATTGAGTTATTGAATGGATAAATTCAATAAATGCATGAGTAGCGTTTGTCTGGAGAAAAGGAGATGCTGGTCTGGTATAAAGATATACTTGTTCCAATTGTTTTCCCTAGTTCCCATACAGTCTTCTAATTTTTTCATGCAGCTTTTCTATTTATCATTATTTTTATATATATATATCTCAGTTGCATCCAAAACATCAAACTCAGGATTAAATTCTCCATTCAGTTAAGTACAGTTCACACACATGAAAAATACAAAGACTTCTGCAGATGGAGAAATGTCAATGCCACCACCAGAACAATTTTTAAAATAAGCAAGTCGCTTTGATGAGCACAGCCCCAGATTTGCAGTTCATACTGCCACAGTAGGTCAATGACAATTGCAGAACACCTAAGACATGCTGTGGAGGGTGTGAAAGGCCCCATGTTGTGTTACTTGCTGGAGCTGAGTATTAAATTCCTAGAGTGGGGGAAGAAGCTAAAGAAGTGGGGTTTGAGTTTTCATTGTTTGCTTGATTCAAAGGTTGTTTTCCCAACCAATGATTCTGTGAAAGAAAAAAATGTTATAAACAGAAAACATTATATCATTTTACAGCTGTGGTTCAGGAGATGTTCTCAGCTTTCACACAATGCAATATAAACATGTTACATAATGTAATTCTCTCCAAAGGGGTGATTATTACTTATAAAATGCTTTGGAGGTTGCCTTTGACTGCTCAGTATTTTCCAATAACACATGTAATGTGTGCATCTATGTATCACTGAACCATGCATGTCAAAAAGAAATGCAGGGGGTTACCATTATCACATGAGCATTGCCAGAAATAAAAATCTATTACTGTATACCATGGAGTGTCCCATAAGGCGTACTGAAAATTGATTCATATTAGGAAGCAAAAAATATATGCTTATTGGTATTGAAGACTGTCACAAGCTCACCCTTCTCAGCTGAAGCTGCTCAAACAGTATCATCTACACAGCTGGTTGAATTTAGTACATTCTAGTGCTTTCATTAGGAACCAGACACTGACAATACAGATTTGTCACCAGAGTAATCTCATCTCACATGTAAACTTTCCTTTGTTAATAAATTGGTGGCAATTTTTTTCACCTGATAGCTGAGAAACTTCTCTTTGTAGTTAAGTTCCATAGTCTTACAAAACAGATAAAAGATACTTAGATGTTGGGGTTTAATAACCACTGTATCCAGGATGCTGGAATTTTTCTTTATTATGTTAGATGCATAGTAATTCCAAAAGAAAAATAAAACTATTCTGGAAAACACAGGTACTAATGAGTTTCATTAGGTTGAGTAAGACCCACTAAAGTATAGCATGGAGGCTACACAAATAGGATGTTGAAGACTTTAGGAAGGTTGAATAGTACAGGGAGGAGGGGGAACTCAGTCTTGTCACATTCATAATACCAAAAAGTGAAAAACAAGCATGATGAAACCAGTGCACAATTTCAGACTCCTAACTATGAAGGAGACCAGGCACCAGCAGTGACAAAGAGCAGGTCATGGGATCCAAAGTCACTCCTGATTCTGCTGCAGTCACAAGTCTCAGTAGAAGCCAGCTGCCCCTTGACAGTTGCTCAGCAGCTGCTGGGAACTGAGAGCACAGTGTTCCTACTCCAGTTGCCAGTGAACAGCTGCCTGGCTTGGAAAAAAAGCAGCATCACCCACTGTCAGCAAGACAAACCAGCAGACTCAGCAGTTCTGGCCTTATTTTGCAGTGGCCAAAGCCATGTGGCTGCAGTAAGCCTCACAACAGCCCTGAACTAACTAGCCCTCCTACAGTCTCAGTGTCAGCCTTAGCTCAGGACCATAGAGGCACTGTCACATCACTTCTGGCTGGCTTTAAGAGCAAGCTGTGCTTGCCCATGGCTGCCTGTAACATACCTTGTGGATATACATGGTGCATGTTGCCCCAGAACCCCCTTTATCACCTTCCATCAAGAAATCAGTCAAGTAACTAGAGAATTTTGTTCATTAAACCTTCTGCTAAATGGGCATCCACAAAATCCTGGACTAAATAAGGTAAATAACTAACTAAATCTGTCTCCTGCTAAATCCTGAAGTTACCAAATTCAGCCTTTAATAAATCCAAAGTAGGCCTTCTCCCAGTAACTTCCTACCACTGGAGAAACAGGAACCCAAGAGCAAGACAAGAGACAGAAGGAAAATGACTCAAGCTCCCAGCTCCTCAGTGTTCTGGGCACACAGAGCCATTGCTTCAGCGCCACCCAAGATCCCACCCACACTGAGAAGCAGCATGGATTGCTGAGCCTGAGCTTGGATGTCTGAGTTGCTGTTACACTCCCCAGCTGCAGGTTTGCCAGGCTGCAGCTTCCCTCAGCCTGTGCCTTCCACTCACACATTATGTGATCACTCACTCCACCTCTATAAATTGCCTCCAGTGCAAAATACCTGTGCTCAACACTCACATCACCCACACCCTAAAGCTGCAGGACACTGAAGATCCCCCGCTTTCAAAGGAAAAATTGGATTTTATCTCAGAACTGAAGCAATCTGAATTCAATCTTTTTCACCAAGCCAAAAGAGACCCTTGCACACGCCTGCACAAATGCAAAAGAGACCAAGACTTTCCCCTATTAAAATACCATCAAACTCTACTTTACAGCACCACCAGAATTCATGCTTGACTCTGCATGTGTCCTTGACAATTAGAGTGATATTTGTTCTCAATCCTACACTTATTATTCTATTTTAGGAGCTAAAAGGCTTCTCCCTTCTTGCTTGTCTCATCAGTGGCTTTATGCAGCCTGTGGCCTGTTTCCATGGTAACCACAAAGCCAGGTGGAATGCACAGATGCCATGTGGAAGTGCACTTGCAGCAGCAGGCAGCAAGGGGTCAAGGTGAAAGGACTACATGGATATATATTTCTCAAAGCCTTTAGAAGTTAGACCAACATGTCAGGGGTGAAGGGAAAAGGGTCCAAAGCTAAGCAAAAAGTGATTACAAGGTAAAAAAGAAGAAAAAAAAATCAAAAACTAAGACCACAGAAGTGAAAAACTAATTGGAGTATAAGGTAGAGAGCTGTGACCCATCTCCAGGAGCAACATTTGCATCAGCAAAACCCAATCTTTGTTCTTTGTTCTGCAAAGACATGAACATAACTGAAATAGGACTCACACAATTGGGGTTTTGTTAGGTTCTTCCCCTCTACTTAGTGTTGGACACATTTTTATTTTCAAAAAAGCACCAGTTATTTTACAGAGAGGCTTTTACTGAAATCCCACTGCTAATCCCCTTTGGGATATTTGATAGTATGCCAGCTGTATTGTGAGCTCAGAGGCAAGCAATGTAGGCATTTTACACAGCAAGCACTATAGGCTCTACAGCTGCATTCCATAACTCCCCCCTAGTATCCAAACAGCACTTTAGGAGACTCCTTTTGCTGTGCATGAGCCCCCCTCCACCTCATCTGTAAATGAGCTTCTCACTCCCATTTGTGAATGCACAGCACCATTTGGTAATTGAGCCCTTAAGTACAGGCAAAAGTTACATTAGAAATTACTTTTCTGGAAAGGTAACAGAAAAGAAACAGCAAGTCAGCACAACTTGCCTGGTCACTGTGGACCAGGCTTGTGAGGCTCAAAAATCTTTCAGTGTGCTCCAGCCAGCAGCCACATGCACATCTAATGGCAAAAGAGTCTGTTAGAGCTGGCAGCAAAGGAGAAACAGCATTAGGGTGAATCCAGTGGAATGGCAAAAGGCTGGCTTTGTCCTTCTGAGCTCCTAGGTTTTGCCCTGCCTGCAATTACTTACTTCCATCTTTTTACTTCCTCTGGAAAATAAAGTGTAAATCCTCCTTTTGTCTTTCCATTTAAGTCAGATCTCCCCCAAGCAAATCTGAGTTCAATATTAATAAATATGGAAATAAAAGTAATGTACTGTAGACCTAACAGAACATTTGCCAAATAACATATGCTGTTATTCCACCAATGTATGTACAAAAAATATGTCGAAAGGAGGACACACCATATTAACCCCTCTAAAAATGTAAATTCTTCAGGGAATAAAAGACTGTAGCTGAAGTCTATATATGCTGCTAAAATACCTACTTTGTAAACAAAGATAAAGACACAGCAGTGGCACAGAATTTAAGATCCAGCCTACACACCTGAAGGTTACTGTCAAGATGGGAAATCAGTATTTCTTTTGTTTTAAACACACTTCTATAGACAGTTCAAGTATAAAATCTGAGTAGTGACTGATAAGTCCAATCTGCACTTTACAGAAGTAAAGATCATTTCCAAAAAGCTAAGCAACATTGTGCCCTTCTACTGTTATAATTGGAAAAAGATACTATGTAAGTATTTCCTCCAAAATGAGATCAAACTTTTGCAAATATTTTCTGAATTATTGATGTTTTTACAAAATACTGATGTTTTGCTAGGTGGCTGACTTCATATGACAAAAGCTTTTCTAGATACTTCCAATTTTGATCTCAAGTCCTACCTTCAGCAGTTGGATTTGTTTCAGTTGTTTAGTTACTAGCAAAATATATGGAATTCTCTTCAGAAACATATCCAACTTAGTTCCACTTTATTATATATATTCTTAAAACCCCAAACTTATAAAACCTTTTCAAATTCAAGCATAAAATAGAGCAATTCTAAACATGGGAAGTAGATGAGCATCCCAGTGATTAAATATGCATTGATGTTTAGTTATTCTCTATTCTCATTCCCTTTTTCTGCTTTCTGGTTGCCTTCTGTGCCTAACTTACCATGGACAAGCCCAGCTGCAGCTAGCCTGTCCTGGAGCCTGTTTTCTTCTTCTCAAACTAAGTTTCTATCCCTCTCACATAAGCATTCATGACAGAGGATCCCAGGCTAAGACTTTTGAGGTTTTAGCCATCTTATTCAATAATGTGGACTGTCTCTTCCATTTAGCTTTTAGGGAGGATGTCCATGCACTTGAATTCATGTTAAATGAAGTCCACAATTGCTTCCTAGTGCCTTCTCCCACATAATGCAGTTTTCTCCCCTGCTTTGCAATCCTAGCTCACAACTAACTCAGTTAGCAAAGTACATTCTGCTTAGATTCACTGGGTCTCTTGCAAGGCCTCTGGAAATGGAAAGGTTGGTGTATTAACCATGCATGTTGTGCCACAGTTCATCAAATGTTACTGTGTGCCCTGAAACCACAGAAGCTGACAGGCACCCTGTCAGCAGTGTAAAATGATATCAACCCAGAACTTGCATGGGCAGTTTTAGCTGCTGAATTATCTCAAGGACCCAAAGGCTATTTTGGCCTTGACATTACACAATGAATCAGGGAGTCCTCACACTCTGCAATACCTTCCTGCTTCCTCCTCCACACAGGTCGTTCCTTCTCCAAATCACCAGAACAGACCAAGCTTCCAGCACTTTCTGCTGCAAGCTACCATCTCATCAGAGAACAGAAAGCAGCCTTCAGCCTGCTCCCAAATGGAAACTGAACTCTAGAGAAGGTGCTTTGCTGGGTTGGCATGCATTCAGCAGAACAATTATGGAATGAAAGCTCATACATCTGGCCCTTTCCACACTTATTTCTTACCATGTGCTTAAGTGGCCCATTTCTTGGGGCTCTAGCCTGTATCAAAGGCTTCACACATCAGGTGCAGTACAAAAGCCTACAGTCACCTTAGATCCACCTCTGTAACCAAGCTAATCAAGTCTTTTTAAAAACCTGATTAATAGGAAAGTCATATTCATGCACCTCAGCTGCCTGGTGAGAAACCAGAGGAAATCTGGGCAAGGTTTCAATCTTTGGCTCTTGGCCAATCCTGCCAGGTTCTTCAGTCTGTGTTTCAACACCCAACACCTGAATTAGCCAGGGCTTTTATTATTTGCAAAGTTACACCATTTCTTTGCTACTCTCAGAAGCTGAGAACAGACTGTGCAAGAGATTATGCTCTGCCACACTGTTGACAGTTGAGCGTGTCATCAATAGAAACAGTAGTTAACAGATTCACATCCTTTTATTTCTCTGCTGACTTGAGGAAAGAGCTAGGATGGCTGATATTTCAATCCTTTTTTATATCTACTTAGAATTAAATATTTGTATATCAGAATATCAAGTGCAGTGAAAAACACCTGAGGTAGTGTTACAATATTTTTGACTCCTTATGGCAGAATTTCCAACTGTTTTATAAGATACTCTTCTAGCCCAGATATTAGTCTGAAAGTCAGTGTTCTCTTTCTCAAGCAAGACCATATCACATCAGTATTCATACAGACAAAACACTCTTTAGTATTCTCACTAGCATTTGCTGTGTCTTATGCTGGGGCTTTTCATCTTTAGCCTTAAATTCCAATGAACAAGAAATTGGCCTGCTACCAATTTACTCCAGAATGCCTCATGGGGTTTTGGCTAGGTAAGGAGCAAATACCATTTCATATCTTTAACAGTTCAAATGAAATTTCTTTTTTCTAGTTCTCAACTGTCTCTTGGCCAACAATGATGGATGTGTAGTTCTAAGGCACGTATTACAGACTTGTTTGAGCTTTGGATAATGAGGTTTCTTTTCCTGCGGGTAAACTCTGCAGCATCCTCAGAGGTGGGTCACTTCAGCTGTCTAACAAAACTCCTCTTTTCATCCATTACAGTAAAATAATCATCATAAAGGAGTTCTCTCTTTAAAGCTAAAGTCATTTAAACTGAGGCAATCCAATTTCTTGGCTCTACCTTCTGCACATAGGATATTTTCCCAGCCTGCTCTTATTTTACACCCTTGCTTACCTAAGCCCTTTGGATGTTCAGCACATCTTAAGCAGAAGGCAGTCCAAAACCTTTTTCTTTGTTTGCAAGCTAATTATTTTGTTCCTGCACTACTTACAGCATCTTATCTCAGCATTTTCCAAGCTGACAAGCAGCTTCCATGTCTCCTTCATTTCCTGGAAAACTTTCTGGGACTCGACAGCCAGGTCACTGAGCACCTCATCAATCTGTCTTGCTCTTACAGACAGAACTCTTTGATTTGGCTTTCACATTCACTCAGACACTTTAAACTACAGGGTCAACAGAGTTTTTATCTCCCCTGACAAAGCATTGGAAATATCCCAGAAGAGACTGGGAAAGAAGATTTGAATTCCTTTTCCAAAATCTCTAGTTTCCTGGCTCATTTCATTAATGCCTTTTAGCATTTTTATTTTGGGTGGGTTTTTTTTTGGGGGGGTGCCTTTAAGAGCTTTCAGCATCTCTAACAGTTCTGTTTGGGCTTACTGGAAAAACCACCTCAGTAACTTTCTTCCTGGAAACTCTTACTTTGACAGCAGCACACCAAAACTTAGCGTTCATCTAATAGAGAAAATTATAGGGTCTCTTAGGTAACATTTTCATTGTTTCATATGTAATGGCCCTTACAAGTTACTGAAGAACAGGGACAGGGTTAGCAAGACCCACTACTGTTCAAATGGACAAGTCCATCTGCCTGTCCAAATACCTGCCTTCTGTCACTACCACAGCATCCGAGCAGCAGGCAGGCTGTGGAGGGCATCAGCATGCAGAGCCAGCAGCCCAAAGTTTCTGGGACACATCCACACCCTCTTGAGCTGCCAATTCCCTCTCTGCTGGTAGCTGGAGAATGTAGAAGTCATTCCATAAGCTCTGCATCCTGCCTGGGCTGCCTCCTGTCTGGCACAGTGCAGAGACTGCTCATCTGCAGGGCAGCATTCCTGTTTGGTGTCAGATAAATCTTAAAGCAAACAATAACAAAACCTCACACACCACAACCACACAACATCAAACTAAGCATGCACAGACAGAAAGAAAAACTGCACTAGTCTAAGAACTAGCTCTTGTCTGGATCAGCGCCACAAGGTACCAGACACTGGAAGGAACCCATTGAATCCTAATTGCTCATCATTACTATAATGCTACAAACTCCAAATCACTCAAAAACTGAGTACCTCACCCTCCTGATGTTGACAAATTAAGAGATGTGTTGGCCAATCTATTGATTGATAAAAATCTATTTGCAACACTGCAGGTTATACTCCACTTTAAATACAGAGACCCCACTCTCCTGTAAAGCAAACTTAAATCTGCCTTTCCTGAACATGGATGATCATTGTTATGTAGAGATCCTAAATAAGATCTAACCACAAAGAGACAACTTACAGCTTGAATTTTCATGCTGGAAACAGATCAAGACATCAGTGAGATGCTAAAGAGGAGGTATTATTAAGGATCTGTATATTTGACAACCTAAGAGGAGATAAAGCCCTGGATTAATGCACATGTCCCTCTTAACTGAAGTCTCTTAAGCCCCATGTTATCCATTGCAAAAGAAAAAAGCAGGTCCTTGATTAGAGGCTAGACTGAAAGAAGTGCAAAACACAGCCCATATTTATTCCCTTGTTTCACTAAAGTAGGAAGACTGAAAAGACTGAAACAGTTGGTTTTGACACTTCCTGCATGTTTAACCCTTTGCTGCCCATGGATCAGGCTAATGCAAGTAGGCTCAGGAAGAACACCAAGTAACATTTGGCAATAATTTTTTTGTTGATGTTTATTTATACTTACGTTTTGTTTCTGGCTTGTCCACACAGATTTTCATGCTGCTTAACTAAGGACCAGATGCAGCAAAAGAGATACAAAAACACACATACAGAAGGATTCTATCTATGCCAGGGCAACATCCAGTTCTAATGACTGTAATCAAAATTAATGTTGGCAGAAAATTAACACTGAACTAGTAAATACTAAACTGTACTTGGTACTGACACAACTGAACTGTAACACAACCTTACAACCATTGCTCCTACCAAAATAGTCAATTTCAGCAATTACTGTCCAAGTATTATGAAAATTGCCTCCATTATCATCAGTACCAGAGTGCTTGATATCTTTTAGATCCCTTTCCTTATCAGTCCAAGATGCAGCAGTTGAAGCATTTCCTCAGTGCTGTGTGAGAGCTGTAATTAGGCTCAGCCCATGCCTAAAACCTCATGCCCAGTCCATTTAATTTCCCTGACAGCCTGTCATGAGGCACAAGCCTGTTTCTCTCACCAAGCTCATTAGTATCTATTCCCACTACTCCAGGTAGATCTCAGACTTCCAGGGTCTTTTACTTAAAAAGCTATTTTATTGACAACTGTATACAAAGAAAAGGATTATTATGAATAAAAGATTAGAGGAAATCAGTGGCTATCCACCATTCAATAAAAGTATCAACAGCTGTGCCAGCAAAACTTTGTAGTGCAAATCTGACCTAAATGACTACTTGAACTAAGTTTGAGAAAGAAAAATGGGTTTACATCCTAACATGCAACTGATATAGTTAAACAACACCTATTTTACTGACACATTGATGTCTGCATAAAGGTGATAGCTACTGCTAGTTTATATGTTTAAAGCATCTCTTCCTTATAAAACACACTGATGAAATCCTGAGTGCAGAAGCAATTTTATATTTAAAGGGAAAAAAATAATATCTTTATTTACTAAACTCATAGCACACCACAATATTTGGATCTGCTCTTTAAAGTTTTGGATAAGATAGAACTTAAATGAAGTAATTAGAAAGACAAGGATAAACACCCTTTCCCACAGCTACAGAACACTTAACATTTTCCAAGGATTAGTCATGCTTTGATAGTTATTCTGTCTCTGCCCAGAAAAATAACAGATTTTCTTCCACTAGATATACTTGCATCCCAATATATGTCCTTAGTAACACTAAGACTTTAGTGGGGTTTCCTAAACAAAAAAATTCTCTGTATGTCTTAAAAGTACGGCATTTAAGTGTTTGTTAGGCAGTATAAAATACACAGCTATGTCTCTGAATTGCAAAAAATCATCTCAAGGTGGAAGGGTAAATTCAGATTCTGGAAGAGGTACTAATTCATATAGGAAGAAGAATGACTCATCTTTTGTGAAAAATTATCTCAATGTATTCAGCCAACACCAGCCTCATATCTGTCAGGCTTAGACAATTTCTGGGAATCTAAAGAGCCTGACATTCCTGTCAGCTCCAACAACGTGTACCCTTAATCAAGATACGCACACGTACATTGAAGAGACCTCATTCCTGTCAACTGATCTGAGGGTTTCCCTGCCAAGAGCAGCTATCCCAGAACTCACAAGGGTGTGAATGCAGGCTGTCCACACCAAGAGTTTGCATTGAACTGGTATCCTGTGGTAGCTCTTTTATCCTTTTTCCTCCTTAACAAAGGACAAATATGAAAGCTATCAGTAGTTTTCTGGTTTTTATCAACTTTAAGTCATATTTGATGTCTTATTTATGTCCGACCCTGGATTTAATAGGGTGCTATATGTGGTACATTGGGGAAAAACACAGCACATGCATAAAAAGGAAAAAATAATATATTTAGATTAAGACTTAATAGATTCAGAACACCAAAAGAAGTGAGAACAGAAATACATCTAATTGAAACATTACCTATGGTGTTAAAGACGCTTGCAGCGGTACAGAAATCTCTTATTAAAATGAAAGACTGAAGTTTTACTGGGGATTATATGCAAAACCTTTGCGCTGTTTCTGAATATATAGAATAGCTCACAGGCTGTATGTATTTTCAAGGAGGCCATCCTTAGAACAGCTTGAGGACTAGCTTCCTGTATATCTTTTGCAACCATTTATTTTAGATTCTTTCAAATACAAATCGTGTACAGAAAAAAAACCAGCAAAACTACAATAATTCTTGTGCTTTCTGGAGTATTTATTTTTCAATAAACTCCAAGAAGTGGAACATGAAAGATGGTAATTTGATAACTCAAATCTATAGGTCTGGATTTTTTCCTCCAAAGAAAATTAAAAGGAGACAGGGCATTGCATACATCCCTCCCAGTCTGGATACTTCTACCTGTGGTGCACGTTCACCCTAAAATAGAGACAGACAGCATAAAATGCCTGGAACGCAGTCGGTGTGCTCTTTTCCCTTCCTAATTATTTTCTTGCACTGTGATGAGACACAAGTGACAGTCTCAGTTTCAGTCTGTGATTTCACTTTAGAAAGCCCAAGCATGACAAGTTAATTCTGCTATAGAGAACATCTGCTGAATGCTGTGCAAAGCCCTCAAAGATAACACATCTTTGATGTGTGCCTTAGCAGGGCAGCAGGCAGCACCCACACCTCGCTGCCAGAACACAGCCAAGACCACAAGAGCCCTGCAACTGACCAAATACATATACAGACATTACTTTGGTAAGTTTTACAAGGCAAAAATTAGAATAATAAACATGAGCCATCCTTCTTAATTTAGCTCCCCACTACACAGTGAAATAGCATAAGCTCCCTACTATTTCAGGAGTTAAGAATAAGTTTTTCCTCAGATTTGTTCATCACCATTTTGCTCATTTAACATGCCTTACAGAAATTTAAGCCTACATTATGAAAGATTATCACAGCTCCTGCCCAACTGAACAAAACTACTATAGTTCAGCAACGGCACTGAAGGGTAGGAAGTAAGATTAACTATTATTTTCAACACCAAAACACAACTCCAAAGGCATAGTAGTCACAAAAAACCAAGATAGCAGGCGTACCACCATGCACGTAGCCACTTGTGTCATTATAATGTTCCTCTCACTTAGCAATTACAAGTTTCAGTCTGCAGTGACTCCATTTAAAGAACTGCTATAAGATCCAACAGCAAATCTATGCATTCAGCCTTCCCTGAGTACATTGGCTAAACCACTTAGGATCATACAGACCAGCAATACCTGAAGATTATTTTTTAAAAAGTCTTATATATATAACCAAGCTTATTTCTGGGACATGGTTTAAGTTCAGAGTGGAGAAAGAGTGGGAAGAAAAAGAAAAGCTGGAGCTAATGATTCTGAACAGCATGGCAGCCAAGTAAATTGCCATCTTTTCCTCAATCTCAAGATAACATCCTCCCACCTACAAGGCAGAGACAAGTTCCTCTTAAATAGGACTCAAAGGACATGTGCAACCTCTGGCTGCAGGGCTTGGCAAATGTGAACAGAGTAAAATGTCACAGGCAAGGATCTTGCAGTGGGGCAAGACAAAAGAGAAGGTAGAGGAAGCTATAAGTGTTGATAAAGCTGTTAGAAAAAACAGTCTGTATTTCAGTAGAAAATGTCAAGTTTAATTTATACACTTCTAGTTTTCTCCTAAGATTCTAAAAAAAAAAAAAAATCAACAAGATGCCATGAATGCTAACAAAAGGCATAAATAATAATATTAATAAAGCCTCTTCTTTAAGTCTTAATAAAGCCTCATCTTTTTAAAGACCATTCATAGAGGTTTTAAACACTACAGGTTAGATTATTGCATTCAGGCTTCTCAAAGAATAAAAAGGGATTTTTTTTCCTTCTTGTCCAAAAGCACCATATAAATATAGCCTCAGTGTAAATAAAAGACAACCTCTTCAGAAATACAATATAAGCCAGCATGAAAAAAAGCTTAAAAAGCAAACTCCATTTTCTTCTTAGGCACATAATATCTTTTCAGATGATCTCCTTTGATTTGATTGGAATTGTATCTTCTGCACTAAAATAAGAACACTGGAAAGCATGGTTAATTATCTTTTGATTTTTCTGTATTTTTATGGTGATGTCTCGTAAATCCAAAAATCATGGCTGAAAACATGGAAAAGATTAAAGATTCCATTCTCCTTCCAGACAAGACAAACCTGAGTCAGCAAAAATGCATGGAAAGTTACAGTAGGTTATAAGGACTCCACAAAGGGGTTATTTGAGCTCATTTTCTATACAGAAAACAATCCTTTTTCACATCACTGGCCAATTAAAGGAGTTCAAACAAACCTCTCATATCCTGGGGCAATGTAGATTTGCAAGTAAAAAAAATAGTACTCAATCTTAGAAATCCAAAGTAGGAGATCAAAGGAAAACACATAACAATACCATAATGCAAATGAGGTTTTGCCTGGAAAATAAAAAGCTCTGCTAAAAAGTCCACGACAGCAGAATTCCTAGAGCTCAGAGTTCTATAAAGCCAGTTAGCAGGGTTTGACTCATCTTTTTGAGAACAAAAGCTTGACCCTGTGGAAAAGAGCTGGGCTTGGAAAGGCAGTTTCAGCTCCCCAAAGTCTGAAGGTTTGGAAATGCTTAACTTCCAATAAAACATTATTTTTATTTATTATTTTTTGTTCATATCGAAGTGATTGTGTCCTATCTGTGCTGCACAACAAGAATAAAAAAAATCCATTAAAATACGCAACCTCAGGAACAGTAGAATTTTACAGTCAGAATAAAGACCTAAGGGTCCAAAAGCCTACAATGAGCCACAGTATCTTATTCCCTTATTTTAGACTCTGACAACCATCTTAATAAATGATGCTTCTAATTTAGTAGAATAAGATACCAGGGGAAAGCAGATGAAATATTCCATTGAAACTGAGAGGCAGAAGTTACAGTTATTGAAGGCTCCAGTTTTTTACGGTTTTTCCCTCCTGTAAAATTACCCAAGGACTTTTTACTTGCAAGCCTTCCAATTTCTCAGGGTAATAAGCTATCACTACGCTATTCACTGGTCATTGTTTGCTCTCACTTCCAGATCTGCCTCCATTAAGGCTCAGGTCTCACTATTAGTCCTAGAGGAGACACAGAGGTCACCTGGAGGCAGACAAGTACAAAGAAGAGAAGAGGCTTCCCTGCACAACACACAGCCCTACAGTCCCTGCAGAGGAGGTGAACTAGCAAAACCGCAATGTATACAAGACAGTACAAGGGGCCAGGTGGGCAGGAGAAAAAAGGGAACAAAAATAGGAGGTTGTCTCTCTAACAATGAGGCAGGCACAGCTCTCCAACTATGTAATTTTAAGTGTTTTACAGCAGAGACTTCAGTGTTTTCAGACCTACATTGCCATTAATTTGCAGGTGAGACTTGACCATTTTATTTATTCATACTTCACTTGAATGTACTTGTGAATTACACATCCAAGTCCACTCTTTTCACAATATTACCATAACACACAGGTGTACCCACAGGCCCAGCTCCAGCTAATCCCTGAACTATTCCTGGCACATCAGCAAGCAGCAGTGACTATAATGAACAACACCAAAGACACGATAGCCTTATCTTTCTGGCAGGAGCTCTGAAAGCCCCAGAAACTCATCATCACTAATGCAAACCCAAGAAAGGAGGGAAATATGCTTTCACTAAGCGGCAGTCTCACTGGGGCCTCCACTTATGATAACATTCACAGGAGCTTAGAAAACTTCCTCTAATGAAAGTCAGTAAAGACTCATACAGGAAAAATGCATCCAAGTAAACATAGAAGCAAATAACCATTTTAACTACAAAAAGGTTCATGACTATTTTCCCTGCTCATTTTTCATTTATTATCTAGGTTTGTTGAAAAATAAGTTCTTTTAAGGGTTGTTAATTAAGAGCCCTTAAAGCTAATTTAAAATTTAAACCTTGGGTAGTTACCAGCTTTATACACAAAGAAAAAGGACATAAGCTCAAACATAACATCAAAAAAATCCAAAATCCAGTGATACAAAGCAGATATACAAATACAAAACATTACTTGAAACTCCTTCTTTCACTTAGTCATTATTGCAGTTCTTGCCATCAAGAAGTGCAGGAAGTACAGCTGTAGTCAGCCCTGCAGCAAGAAGTTTAAGACTTCAAACCTAATTTTTTCAAAGGCCTCTCAGTCTGTTGTTGACAACAGTATTTTTGTTTCAACTCCAGAGGTCCTTATAACTAAAAATACTAAGATATAGGTACATAGAGGGTTGTCTCTGAATGCAGACTAGGATCAAATAAGAGGGTTTTTTTAATACCATATCAACAGGCAAACCACAGTACCATTTGAGGTGATTGGGAGCTCCTGGCCATAACACAGAGCTAAGAAAGGTAATAGTGAATAGCATTGGGAAACTGCCATTTAAATTAAAATTTTCATTGTACGGCTAAAATATAACACACCTCTTATAAAACTTTTGGTTTTAAGTCTCCTTCTTCATAAGCTCTCCCTCCCATCCCCTCCCCTGCAGCACCAGTGCCCCCGCCTCGTTGCTGATGGGCTCTGTCCTCTCCCAGGTGGCAGCTCGTGTGCTGCTGCAGCTCTCCTCAGCATGCCAAAAACCACTGAGAGTGCACCGAGTCAGCACTGCTGACTCCTACCTCCCCCTTCTCCCCCGAGGGAAACCCCTCCCAACCACAATCTCCACTGCCTGAAAATGAAGATACGTGGTAATTACCTTTGCTGCAACTTCCACCCCCACCCGCAGTGTTCAGGATAATGTTTTCAGGCATGACAAGTACCTGCATGGTCTTGCAGTGTGTCACAATGCCTGACAGGCTAAATTAACACCGAGGGTGGGAAAAACATGCTATCAGAGATACATAGCACTAAAATAGGCCAGCTTCAAATCAGCTTCAAGCTTCAAAATTAGAAAGCCTGATGAGTAAAACCAGTACATTAATACCTGTTATTAGGAAGAGGATATATCTAGCAGTTTTCAGAAATAAAGCTGTGACTGTTGAAGACAAATGTACCTGTACAATACATAGCCTACATCTACACTGTTAAAGGGTGATGCTCAGCATTGCCTAGGAGTGGTCCCAAGCACACCCACACAGTTCCTGGAAAACAAGGTCCAAGTTTCTTCACATGGAGTCAGAACACAAATCTGTTACTGTCTCACATCCGTCCCACAACACTCTCCTCAGTAACGACAAGAGCAATGAAACTTTATATTCTTGCACCTTCTTATATTATGCCAATTTTAAAGCTTCCACATGAGTAACCCACACTTTGGCCTACAACACTGATGAAAAAAATATTTAAATGATTTGACTAAATTGTAATTTATTTATTTTCTATTTTGTTTGGGTAGCTTGTTCAAGAGACAAGGCAGCAATGAATGGAAATATTGAAGAGTCTCTGCATTTCTAATTGCACTGGCATTCACTTCTGCCTATAATCTGATCCTCTCTTAATGCTGCTATAGCCTGGATGTCTTCTAATTAGTAGCTTTCCCTACATATCAGAACACTACTGCTGACCACAAATCCTTTTCCATCTTGCTTTGTGTCAGATTCTTTTAGTCTCTCTATTGCATTCTTTTCTCCTGATGCACCAGATCAGCTTTCTCGGACAAATTGGAGTATAATAGATAATCTTTTTTATTGATCTCAGGTCGAAGTTTACACTACAATTGTAAACTCTTCATGGCATGTCTTACTCTCTAGTCCCTTCATACTCCAACTGCTGCATCAGCTGTCAAGCCACTGTCATATACTCTGAATCATCATCCATCAAGCCCAACCATCCTCACAGACCTTTCAAATATCATCTTAAAGATTCTAGACTAAGCAACACCTCTTTCACACTCATCAGCAATCCTGTTGCCCTCTATTATTCTTCAGCTTGTTGTATTGAAATTTTAATCTTTCCCAATACAAAAGTCTTATATACAACCCAAGGAACTTAGAGGCAACTGAACCTGTTCCCATAGGGATGATTTTTAACAATAAAAAAAGTTTTGTATTTCTACTCCCACTAGGGAAAGTAAGAATATTTTTTGACACTGGAATATTCTTATGTTTAGTTTTTAACATGGACCAAACCTTAGAAAAGCAAACAAGAAGTGATAAACCTGGCTCAGCAAAGTTGGTTTAGCACACTCGAAAAATTTGAGAGGTCCTATTACTACATATGTATATGTAGATTAATGCCCTATTTGAGGAAAAGCAAAGGACATTAAGGAAGGAGAAACTGATACCAACACTTGGAGATATAAAATCCTCTGTGGATGCAAAGCCCAAGAAATCCACAGAATTAAGCATCTAGATTTACTTTTCAAGCAGTAACAAAGTGAAGGGCTTCAATATCTTGAGCAGCTCTTCTGGGCATTTGAGTGTCTCAGAACTGCCCTTCTGAAATTCTCAGCCTCAGTGAGCAGGCAAGCTTGCTAAGCACTTGCTAAAATATTCAGAGGAGATAATGGCCTCACTGCTGGTGCTTAGGTGCAGATTTTCCCTAATTCTAGTTTTGAAAGACACTGTCTTTCTTCAGAAATGCTACGGCTTATTCTTAACACTATAATGGTTGGGGGTTATCGGTAATATCATCGTTGGTACATAGATTTCAACATTAAAAAGCAAATTCAAAATTTGTAATCTGAGGCACTTGCCCCACCGTTCATGGAGACCAGCCTCTTCGTTGCCTAAAGCAGCACTTTACAGCTATAGCTCCATCATGTTCATTTTACACACACACAGAGACATCCCTGCCTTTGCTGATACACATTAATCACTTTCGCAGCATAAGGTGCTTTCCCACCCCAACTTTTTCAGCTGTATAGTCTAAGAAATTTTAAAAAAATAAAAAACACTTGAGAGCATGCAGCTCAGACCAGAACTCAACATCTACCTGAAAATTCAGTCTTCTCAGATTTGCCCAACTGCACGATTTTAGCTAGAGATAGGCCAGATGTCATTGCAGGCTATGTTTTTTGCAGTACCTCAAATACATTATGAATTTTGAGAACTTTCCCAGGAAAAATAGCAACTCAAAAAGTTACATTGATCACCAGGTTGTATCCAGTTGCCTGGTGGTAAAGGGGGCTCTACCTCCAAGACCCAGAACAAACAAGATGTAACTAATTATTTACATTCTGGAACTCAGTCAGAGAAATATGATTTGCAGCAGCTTAAGGCATAGAAAAGAAAAAAAAAAAGCCCACAAAACCCAGAAAGGACAAGGCATGCAGCTGCAGCAAAATGCTGTCTTCAACAGGAATGTGAAGACTGTAACTTCTTTGGGAAAATGACTAATTCTGTAGCATAGAAAAATGTAAGCCTAAGGATTTCCGCTGTGGTACTTCAAGTTATTATTTCAGGCTCCCACAAATGCAAAAAACCCTTTTTTTTTCCCCTTCATATGCCATTCATACTTTTAAGATATCCCAGAAATAACTATATATGAACACATATTTGTGTGCATGTAGATAGACCTTAAATTAAATATTTGTGAAGATAGGTAGATAG
Organism: Melozone crissalis; assembly: GCF_028551555.1. Classification (NCBI taxonomy): domain Eukaryota; kingdom Metazoa; phylum Chordata; class Aves; order Passeriformes; family Passerellidae; genus Melozone; species Melozone crissalis. The sequence goes on along the minus strand of NW_026535784.1, from coordinate 44,538,020 downwards.
ATGCATATATTGAAAGTTAGTTTTATGAAATTCAATGACATTTATGGCCAGTTTCGCAGTTAAGGAACCACTGAATGTACAGGGTTCTTCACACATAAACATACTAGATAATTTTTGCTACCTTAAGATCCAGCCTGAACTCCTATACTAAGGAACCAACAGCAAAATAAACTACAGAGTTTCTATTTTATCTGCCTCAACAGAGGACAGGCTTTAAAAGGACACAGTCCAGGCAGAAGAAGATTGGTAGTGCTAATCTGGAGAAAGGAAAATCCAGATTAACACTACCAATAATGTTGTGGGCAATAACAAGGCAAGCCACTGCCTCAGAGTTGCAAATTCCTCTGAAGAGACTCATCTGACAAATACACTACTCATTTCATAACTTCAATCAGAATTAAATCAGTCATCACGTGTGGCAAAATTATTTCCTGACAGGGACAAAGCAAATAGAATCAAAATAAAGAAAGAGCACAAAGGAAGCCCAAGCTCACTGAATTGCAGTGCTGGAAAATGGCAGAAAGATTTAAATATAAAAGGCTATAAAAAAAAAACTCTGTAATGTCTTATTTAAATTCTGAAAGCTTTGTGATATTATTAAAGCACTGCAGTATTTTGTCTGGCACTGAGGGATAGTGGGATTTTTCTTGGACTTTGAGGGGTTTGGTATTTTTTGTTCTAGCAAAATATAGGCAGTTAAAAACAGATCACTCGCTACCCATCAGTTGTTGAATGGGTGTGCTCATGACCACACAATCACAGACCAAGGTAACATGCCTATACCACCTAGGAAGTATGAAGGTGATATTTCAAAACAGGTTTTTGTAACTCTACTTTAACATGGGATTTTCTTTGTACTGCAAACTTATGGTTTAGGCATCACTAAAGGTTGAACAGTGGCATTACCTAACAACAGCTTTGCCATTATAATTATTGCTCAGGTAGAATTCAAATTATTTCCTCTGGTATTATCATGTCTAAAGCAGCTTTCACAAATTAGAAGTTACTTACAGAACTTACTTTTAATTACCTTAAATTAGAGAAATTAATGGAAGCAGAGAAACAAATAGGGCATAATTACCCTAACAGAGGAGTATTATTTGTGCTGTACTAAATAATATTTAAGTATAAAATGCTTCATACTACTAAAATAAAACTCAGCATAGCAAACTCTGCTGCAGATGTATTCCCTTCACTAGGTTAAGCCTAAAAACATTTATCTGCAAATGCAGAAGTACTAAAGGTATACAATTAAAAATAAAGAGCACTGTATAATTGCTTTGTACATCTAACAACCCCCAAAGAAGCCTTAACACAAGAACATGATTGTGTATTAGTACTTACTCATAAAGAGCGCTGTGAATCAATAAAAGGGATTTTTGAAATGCATCTCACACACCTCTGCTTTAATAAGGAAAAACATTAAAATTAGAAGATGATAGCCCATATCGGGAAGAATTCACTTACAGAAAATTTGGAGATTTCTGCAGACAAACCTGATTTTTGGTGAATATTTTAACCCCTCTCATTTTATGGTATTTAACTCTGTTGAGGGATGTTGAGCTCTCACCAACCTTGAGGGGGAATATAAACTCTCCAGAACTCTCCTTCTTCCTTTTCAGCTTTTTGTCTCACAGCTGTCGTGAATAACTTCCTTAAGCACAGTGCCAGCAGAGGCCAATGGGCCAACAATTTAATCTGGATATTTCATAATCAGTCTGACTTGATTCACCTGAACCCTACTGAGATTTAGTCAGATCCAGCTATCTGCCATCACTGAGAAACAGCAATCACCTACCCAAGACACCTGCACACCTCGATGCTAGTTAGGTGAGATTTACAGAGAGAAGTCCAGCTGGCAAACCACCTCCATAGTGAAGGGAAAGGCAAATATTGGCAAGGCCCCTTCCAATCTCACCTGGAAGCAAAGTCCTTCCCAAGCCCAGATCTTGTGACTAGGTCGCTCAAAGAGACTTCAAACAGACACAATAATCTTAGAACAGTTTTCCCCTCCAGTTGCTCTCCTAGCTCTTCTTAAGGTTTGTAGAAAAGGCCATAACAAATATAAAGCTCTAACAAGATAACAAAATACAATACACTGTCCACTTTAATTTGAGAGCAAGGAAGAAGAAAGTCCTTTTTGACTATGCAGGAAATTTTTTTCAGCTCTAAAGCGTGAGTCAAGCCTACACCTACTGTAACTTTGCAAGTTATGAATGGCATTATACCATTTTTACTGTCCCTAATACACATGGAAACAAAGTAATTGAAAAAAAGCCCCAAATTTTTAGGCCAGAAAAGTTTACTGCAGTCTTACAGTATAACACACAGTACATACAACTCATACAGATTTTTTTTTCTTCAAACAGATTTAAGCATTGTTTTTTTCAAAAGTTTGGCATTAAAAAACCAATTCATTTCTCAAATTTCATTTTCCAAGGCCAGCCACTGTCGCATTTAAATTGCACTTAGAGATAGAAAACGTACCTGTCACAGCATCTGGTACAGGTGAGACAGCCACAATACACAAAGTATCACCATACAATTCCAGAAAGCTTCAACCCATAGACAGCAACATCATGCCACTTCAGAAGGCTGTAAGCATCTGCCCTTCTTGTTCTTCAGCCCAACCTTTTATACCCTCCTGTTGATGCCATGCACCTGTGTGCCCTCTGTTCCCTTTGGTGATGGGTCAGTGCCCCTGGGCACTCCATGGCTCATTGCTGTCAGTGCTGCTCACCTGCTGCTCACAGCTGCACCCATGGGGATGAGGCTGGACACAGACCCACCACAATCACCACAGACTGTGTGTACCTACAGGTACCTTTTTCAAATTTCAACTTACCAGAAAGTCTTTATCGTGAACACTTACACAGTAGATATGGGAACATGAATGAGTTATCATAGAAAAAAGTTAAGGTGTTCACTTCTCAATCAATAACTGATCTTATCCCATGGACCATGTGAGGCAGTTTACCTTCAGGGAGAAGGTTGCCAGCCAGTTGCCAGTACTTTGGGAGTACTCTTCCTTCCCTCTGCACACTTTTATTGTCTCCCTATTCACATACCACAGGAAGCTCTCATGAAGTATTTTGGCCTATTTTCCATATGCAAGCTTACAGATAGCCCTGCACCATTTTGACCTCTAGTTTTACAAAAACTGAGATTTCTCAGGATGACAGGATTCAAAAGGTTGCCTGTGTCTCTAACAGAAGTAAAGTGCTACCCACACTTTTGCTTTCTTTGCCCTTCATTACTGAACAAGCTGTGACAGCCCATTCCCATCAGATGATGGGACTTCCACTAAATTACAGTAGCATATCATATTTCCTTATGTATTTGAGTATCCCAGCATGCTCCTGTTGCTCACGTAGCCTTCTGGCATCCATACAGAGGCAGTTTAACATATATTCCTTACATGCACCCTTGTGCCAAGTTAAATGATATAACTTATGCAAGAAGATTTTCAAGGAGATGTGCTGAGAATTTGAAATTGATGCAAGATCTGAGAAAGAGCATTCATGAAGTGGTAAGCACTGGAAGGTCACTTGTTCAAAGAAAATTTTCCATTTCCTTGCAGGACATCAGACATAGTCAATGTTTGGGAGTGCAGAGAAAGCACTTATTAATAATTTCCTAAATAACTTCCTAATTTCTGTAGTCTACAACTCAATTTTCACAGCTGTGTTAGAAGTACAGAAAGAAAAGCAGTGATAAGCTGTTCTAAAGGATATTTTTATGAACCAATTTGTCAGTCTTTCCCCCGCTGCTGAAATTAAACTTCTGAAATCCACAGAATACAATTGTACCGTTTCCTTCTCAATTTCTACTGCAAACCTCACCAGTAACACAATACATTGTCTCTAGTTGCCTGTTTTTCTCAAAAACCTGGGTTTTAATTAATTTTCTTTTCATGAATACATCAGGAGCATCCTAATTTCATTGATTTTTATGATATGTTCTCACAGGTATCACTGGACCACACTTTGCAGGTGCTGATCACCTTTAAAAAAAATCAGCAAACTGATTTTGTGTCTTATCTTCTATACATATGTTATCTAAGCCTAAGGGCCCAAAACTCTTCTATATAGTCTTTTGGTGATGGACATTCCTCTCATGAGGATTCCTCTCCCTTTTGAACTATTCCATGTGTAACCATACATGCAGGATTCTTGCATTCAACTGTAAGAATGGCAGGACTTGGAGGGTTTTTTTTAACAACACTCCTTTTTTCCTGTTGTAATCTTGTACCTAATTAAGGGATTGACAAAAATCGAGTCATCAGCTTGTTTGGAGCTTTCTCTTTCTGTTCTAGAATTAATAAGCATTCAGTCAAAAGAACAAAAGATCTCCCTAGTTTTGCATGATTCTTTTCGAGCCACTGAAACTAATTATAATCAAAGACATTTTATAGTCTCGTTCTGGCAGTTTTTGAAAGCAGAATTCTTTATAAGTCACTGCCCTCAAAATCCTTTCCTGAAGCAGGCAATAGTCCTACCTTTCTGGGTCTTGCAAAGGTATACGTGTGCATTTCAGGTAGGACATGTAAGTAAACTAGAGAAACCTGAGCATTTTGGTGTTTCTCCAATTTAGCCTACATGGGATTTATCTCACATGAAATAATATGTGGAATATGTCTTCCATGACCCCTCAAAGACAGATCATTAAGCAGAGAATTTCACTGCCTTTTTCCCCAGACAAGTAGAGGAGACATTTGGGACACAGTTATAAAGCCAAAGCAAAATTTATTGCTGAGTGAAAGAAATAAGGAGGTAAAAACATAGGACAAAGATGAATTTCAAACAGGGTTTGAAAATAGAGGAAAGCAGAGAAAAAATAATACAGCTTTTCACCACTTAGACTCATTTAAGAAACCTGTGGTTTTTTGAAGTACTGAATTAGATAAACCCTGCAGTTAAAAACCCAACATGTTCTGGTTTGAATTTCCTGCAGTCTCAGTGCAAAGAAAACAGTAACAAAACTGGTTGTGTTGTCCAGCTTTAGAAACCATACTAATTTTCAGTATCAGTTGATCGTAAATTTACATATCTTCAGCATCAAGTTCTGCATACTGGGACAGTGGTTAACCCTGCTGAAGTCAATTACAAAATTCTGCTATGTCCTAAGGAAAGAGGTGGTGAATCATAGGGCTGCAGCAAAGTAAATGGATAAACCCCAACATGTTCAGTCTGGACTCTGCAGAAAGACTGATGAATTATTCTTTGCTTGTCACATCACACTGCCCTTTTACAGGCATGAAAGCTCCTGGGACGTGTTCCAGAGAGGAAATCCCTGGCAGCTGCTGACTGCTGGTGAGAGGGACTACTGGTGTCACTTGTGAAGCCACTGTGGGGCATGATTCAACTAAAACTTTTTGTTTGCATCACTCATCAGAATTGTCCCTAGCCTATCCATTTCTACACGGCAACAAACCCCTATTTTCATGCTCTGTGGTCCTACTCTATTTAACCATACTTAAGGATTTACTCAGGTAAGACCTGAATAATGAATACATGACCATGAAAAGATTTGGAAAATGCCACAAAAGCGACTCAATTCAACATCTCCTTTCCCCTCAAATGTTTTCCATGAAAATGCAATGAGAACTGTAACAGCAAACAGTTCTTTATTGTTCCTTATTTTACAAATACTGAACTCGAGGGCAGAAAGGAATAGGGACCAACGAACAGAGACATTCGTTTTCTTGTTAAAAATGCCTTCCACACAGATCTACCTCGTGCCCTTCAGTTTTGGGTGTAAAGCCTGGCATGTTGGTTCAGCAAAACGTGCAGCACTAGGACATCACCTACAGCTTCCTCTATTGATCCTTTTCCTCATAAAAACCACCTCAAAAAAAATCCCCTTATACATCCAGCGTAATCTCCTCCTTCTTGGAAAACGCTCCTCCTTTGAGTCCGTATCATTAAATATGAACTTTAAAACGGCGGCGAGCGCCGTGTTTAAACCACCCCACGTTCCTCGCGGACCGAGGAGCTGCGCACAGCGACGGCTGTGCGGGGATGTGGTGCACCCCGCCGCGCCCGCTCTCCCTCCATCCCCGGCAGCCGCCCCCGGGACCCAGCGGCGGCCCCACCCCAGCCCCTGTAACAAAGGAGGCCCGAGGGGCGGCAGCCGCCGCTGGGAGCGGTCCCGCCCCGCCGCCGCCTCCTCCCCAGCCGGGGGCGCTGCCGCGGGCCCCGCGCCGCCTCCTCTCTCCCTGCACGGCTCCCGCCCTTCCCCGGCGGCAGCGGCGGCTCGGTGCGGCCAGGCTGTCGGGCGGGGTGTCTCCCGGCCGTGCCCGGATGTGCTGCCCTGACTCATAGCCCGCCGCACGCAGGCTCCGCGCCGCGCCTCGCTCCGCGCACACGCCTCCCGCGCCTCCCTCCGCGCCGGCGGAGAGGCGGCGGCTGCAGGAGCAGCAGCAGCAGCAGCAGGAGGCGGAGGAGGCCGCGGCGGCACCATGGGTAAGTCGCCCCAGCTCCGCGCTGTGGAGCCCCTGCCGCCGCCCCTCTGCCCCCGGAGGCCGCCGCCCTCTCGTCTCCGGCGGGCGGGAAGAGGCGGCCGGTGCAACTTTGCTATCGGCCGCGTCCCTCGCAGCGCCGGGGAGGAGGCTCGGGGCTCTGCCGAGCCCCCTCGGTTCCCCCGGCGCTGCCGCGGCCGTTGCCCGGCCCCTGCGGCGCAAAGTTTCCGCGGCTGCCGATGCGCTGCCGCCGCCCGCCGGCTGCGCCCAGCCCGGGCAGCTCCGCACGGCACTCGCGGAGCCGGGGCTGCGTTCGGGGTTAGGGGAAAGAGCAACTCCCCGGGTGCCAAGGGGGGCTCAGAGCAAGGAGTTATGTAAGGCACCCCCAGGACGCTTTCCCAGTTACTGTTTGCGTAATGGAGATAAGTTGGGGTAGTACGCTTAGATTGTTTTATAATCTCTGCTCATTGTTTGAGGAAGACAAGGGTCCTCCTATTTCTCCGTCTTTTAGAGCGTGAATCGTGTCTAGAAATGCAGCCATGTTACCTCTCCCTTTTTTGTCTTAAGATTATAAATTAAGTAGTTTCACGCTGATTGACACTTGTATGGAGTGCCCAACAAATGCTACACGAGACCGGGAAGCACGGTATTTGGGTTTTCGTAACAGAGCTGCTGGTGAATTTCTCTTGCCTTCTCCACCTCATTCTCTTGCACAAAGCTACATCTCTCCAGGTATGAAACAGCTACCATAAAACAGATTTTCCAGAAATCTGGCTGTAATGTAGATCCTAGGGATGGGTAGGAGGTCCCCACGTTGAGCTGCCAGAGACCCAGCCAGTCTGCCAGACGTGATGGTGGGATCAGGATGCAGGTCCATAGGGCGAGGAACTATGGTTCACAACCAGGCTAAGGAGGTGGCAGCTCCTGAACTCGGCTCGGGGATTTGACATCAGCACTTCCTGTGGCCTTAGATATATCAGTAGTTTCTTTGCAGATCACATTCATCTTTCACTTTTAACTAGAAGTTTCTGTGGAAGGAAGCTGTTGCTCTGCCTCGATTTTTCTGGTTGTGAAATGAGGTTAAATACTTATTTAACTCCTGTAAAGCAGAAGAAAACCTTTGGAGAATCACTCAAACTAGAAGCTGCCAGGGTCAGATGTGAGGAATAACTGTCAGATTTCATCAGAGATAGGTTAAACTCGAACAATGTAGTGAAGATCTCTTTTTCATGAGGGTTGAAAAGGCAAAATACCAAAATTTAGTTTGCCTATGCTTCTGGTCTCCATTCACAAAGACTACTAGTCTCCTCATTCTGGTCAAAGTCTAGCTATTTTGGCTTTCAAAAATAGTGACTTCAGGGTACCAGCTAAAACCTGCTCAGAAAAGCTGGTGCAGGATGAGCACATCACTCCTTTTTGGAGGAAACTACACTTCAGTTTCAGGCACGTTTGTAAACAGCTTGAGAATCTGCTACTAAATCTTGCTGCTAAAGTAAGAGTAGTTATAATTATTTTCAGGAAGACTGAAATAACTTGGCTGTTATTTCAGCACTTGTCCATAACTGCCCAGAGAGATTGCTTGTGAAAACACTGAGGAAGGGTTTTTTGGGGCTTTTTCTATTCTTCACATATCAGGGTCTGATTCTGCTGTCTCTAAAATCAAAGCAAACTGTAAGTAGCCTCTGCAGCAGCTCTTGTGAGCAGCAAAGATTGAAATCAGTTTCACCTTGGCTGACAACTGTAGTGACTTTAAATGTCTAAGATCTATGTTTACACAGCCAAAGCAGTAGATTCCCTCCTTCAGGTTATAACTTTCTTTTTGGTAACACATAGCATAAAAGCTGAAAATCCTTAGAATTAAATCAAGGAGGAATTTGCGCTTCCAATGGCTTTTATACCTTCCAGAAATCATGCTCAACAAACAAGTGCTTGTGGCAAAGAGTGCAGTGATATCTTAGATTTAAACATACAGTCTTTTCAGTATGTATGCAGGCTGACATAGTATTAACTGGTTTCTATACTAAGATATAACATGGAAGCCCAAGCAAATTTCAAGTCAAATCAAAAGATTTCTGTAGTTAAAAATACTTGTTATGCATACATGGATCTGCCTTTTCTTTACTCTTTAAGTCTTCTGCTATACTGTTTCCATGTGTGCGTTCCTCTGAAGACATTACCATGGCAGTTGTTTCCTCCGGGAGGTTGCTCTTTCCTCTCAGTAACATGGGCTCTTTCCAGAATTGTAACTTCTGTTGCTTGCATTTATAGTTTGTAAAGCTGTATCTGAGTAGAGTTTGAACACTATTCAACTTCTGACTTTGAGAGGTAGGTGGCCTTAAGTAGACCTGGCAGTGGAGAACTTATAATACTTTAAGTGACATGTGCACCACCACTACTTTATTTCTGTTGTTACTAAAACACAAGGCTTTTACTTTTCAGTTACTTATGTAACTGCAGTTCACCATGAACGGTCCCTTTCCTCAGTCAGTTCTTGGTTTTAACCTCAAAAAACACAACTGGTAAACTCATACAATCACACTGTATCCCAGAAAATCTTTCCAATTTAGAGCAGTGACCTATGGTGGTTATTGTAAGCAGGCTGCAATTATTCCTCAGATGTAAATTAATGAAATAAAAATTAGGAGCTCTGTTACAATTTAACCACTCAGCAGTGATCCATTGAGCCCGGAAGATGGAAAAACACCACATATGAGAGTTTGTATGCAGAATACAAGTACAGGATACAGTTGTTTTCATGTCACTTATCACTTTGTTTGAAGTGTCAGTTACAGTCTGTAATAGTGAAAGCTCATAAAAACATTCTTCCATTTTGAGAGCCCTGGTCTTGTTAGCAGGAAATGGAAGGCAGCCTCTGCTCAGACATAGGTGTTCACTTGGGCTACAAACTGCATATTCAGCCTGCTAGGCTCAGTGACAAAACATGTAAGATCCCCAGTCTATAATGTAGATGGATTTGTTTTAGTACTGTCCACTTAGTTATCAGAACAAAGATTTATATTACTGCTCTCCTCCCAGATATACTCAATTTTCCCTCCCCCTTTCCCTGAAGAATTAGCACGTGCAGCCAGCCTCGTCATTGTGGAACACTACATTGAAACTGAGTCACCGAGCAGGGTGTAACAAACCATTGCCTATCTTCAAGGTGATGGTTCATGAAATAGAGGAGGCAGGAGGATGTAAAGCTTGAGGTGTGGCTGTGTCCAGTATTGCTTTTGGGAAGATAGAGTAGACCAACCTGATTTTGATCAAAAAAATGTAATCAGTAGCTTCAGATGAGACAAATAAAAATTAATGGGAAAAAGTCTTCCACCTTGGGCTCTTTTGCTAGTTTTCTTTTATGAAATGTGAATCTGACAAGATTTATGTCAATTGCACAAAAAGATAATTTGTACTTCTTTTAAAGTTTTTGCTAAAACAATGAGACTTCTAATACCACCACCAGCATATTACTTCTAGCCAGCCAGAATACACCAGTTTAAGCAAGTTTAAAGGGTTGTTAGAATTCTTGAAAAAAATGAGGCTGCTTTTGGTAAAAGTCTTCTCTTTAAAACATAAACAGAGAAGAAGCTGCTTTTAGACTGCATCTCTTGCTTCAGTAAGAGCACACCTTGAAGTGTGCTTTTAAAGCAGCCAGAAAGGTTAGGTTACTTCTGACTGACCTTCCTCAATGAATAACTCTTCCTGTGATCAGGCCAATATTTGTGTTCTTCTGTTACTGTGTGAGACTGAAACCAACCAATTTTGTCTTTAGCTTTAGGTTAAAGGCTTCATTCACAAGTATGTTTCCTGAGAACAGAAGATTCAGAATTAGTTTCAGAAGCCTGTGAGGAACGCCTGGCTTTCTGTAGCATCAAACTGAAAGAGGAAAGGGCAGAAGAACAGCTGAAACCTGAAGGAAACAAAAGCCGTAATAATGGAAATGAGAAAGCTACAAAGACAAGAATAGAAGAGAACAGAAATCCCTTAAGGGAAATGCATGAAGGGAGAGAAATACTAGAACTAAAGATGGATGAATAGAGCAACAGAGGACAGAAATAGGAGGAAGAAAGAAGGAAGTCTACTCTCTGTCCTTCCCCACAATATAAAGACAATAGCTAGGATAATGTAAAAAAAATCAGATAACTATTACTTTCTTGGCTTTTTTTTTTTAATGGTACCAATTGTATGCTGCTGACAGTGCTTGAGAAGAGCCATTATAGTTTTCCATCATTCTCAAGTAAAGCTGAATTATTTCTGGAAGTTCTCAGAATTTACTTATATATAAATAGGTAAAACAAAAAGAAGAGACCAGCATAAACAAGTATTTGTTCAAAAGAGAGTGAAAATAATGTCATTACTGTTTGACAGGAGAGAAGACTATGGAGATTGTTCTGTGGCATCTGTCAAGGAGGTTGGTTATTATTCCTTCTTAACTCTGTCACAGGATGAAGTTCATGTTTTAGGATAACAAAGGGACATTAGATGGTGACCTAGTTACTTATGTAAGAGAAAACCCACTTTTCACTGCTGACTGGTCCACCTGGGTCTGTTCACATGCTGTGCTGGGTAAAATGAGCATTCCTGCTGCCTTGATACTGTCGAAGGCATTAAGTTTTAGATGCTAACTTGTTTCCAGATTAAAATAGATTAGGAACTACATCTAAGCTTCTGGAAATTAGGTTCTTGAAATGTTAATATGTGTTCTCCAGCTAATGGAGAAGTTTTTCTAATGGCAGTGTGATTTTAATTAGACAAGGAGCTTTTCCTACTAAAGGATTTTAAAAGTAGCAGCTTTCACTGCAAGGACAATCTCCCAGGGCCACTTCTTGTTAAATATGGTATAGAAATTTTTTTCTATTTACAGATTTTATTATAATGGCAACCAAATGAAATTTGTTTTGGTAGAGTAAAATGGTAGTTAAAAGCTATGTATTTCTGAATAACTAAAGGTTCCTTTTAGTGCAGAAACATAGCTGATGTGTATTAGAATTTATGTGTGCTCCAGATATGCCTAATTGAATTTGTAAACCCTCTGGAACAAGTGGCTGTGGTTCAAGGAGCCTCAAAGCTGTGCACAGAGCCTGGCGACGTTTGTTCAGCCTGAGAACGGCACAGCTCTGGCTTAGGGAGCTTTGAAGTTGTGCAGACACCCTGGTGATCTCATATGGTTCTTAAGCTATAGTTCAAGTAGATTACAAAATTGGCAGATGCCCAGAAGAATTTGTCAAATCTATAAACCAGATAACTGCTGTTCATTTTATCTCCAGGTAGAGGACAGAATTTAATGCATGAAGCTTTGGGACTTGCAAATAATTACAGCATGCCTTAACTGTACAAGTGTAAGTGTGCACAGGCAAGGCATGTGTCTTAGAAATATCTCTGACCTGAAGCATTTTCAGATACAGCTCCACAAATTATGATAAGAAATGTCAGGGAAAAAATTTGTGTATGTCTGAAGTAGTTGAAGTTAAGAGTATGCATAAACTGACAGCATGGATGAATGTATGAAGTTGTGTTAAACTTTGCAGTTTAAAATAAATTAAATGCTTTCATGATTTCCATTTCTAGGTCAGACAAATGTATTATAAAAATTGCACTTACACATTTAAAAATCAGGGGAAATAAAAATTTTTTTAAATCACACTCTTGCAAAGAAAATATTTTTAGTGGTCTACTTCAACAGTAGGTCCCATTTCCTTCACATTTAACAGCTCGTACAAACTTACTGCCTCCTAGTTGTACATTATAGGAACATCTGAGGCATTTATCAGTTCTGAGCTTTTATCAAAATACTGAGCTATTCACTGTGTTAGCAATAACCCAGCGAGGTTCATGGAAGTTAATCAGTGTTTGAATTCATCAGTCAGTTCCATCCACTGATACTTACCAGTCAGACACAATGGTTTTGAACACATATACAAAATTTATGTATAATTTAAAATTTTTGTTGACCCTTCCTATCAGTTGACTTCAGTTTGACAAGTCTTTTCAGTATCTGATTAAATCCAGTTAATCAAGTACTTAAATTCACATGGTTAATAGCAGCCTTTCAGTTTTCCTGTGTATGCTCTGCAAATGTATTTGGGAGTAAGACTGGACAGAGAGATGGAGCCTGAGAAGACTGGGATTGAAGGAGGAAAGCAGCTAAGCATTATAGGATGGATGATGTGATGAGGATTGAACAAAACCCTTTAGAAATTTGTCAGGGCTGCCATTGAGCCTGTGGGAAACAGACCTGTGCTTGGGAGACCTGGGGAGGTGACAGCTCAGCATCTCGTGGTAGTCTTGAGTCCTTATTTCCACTGTCAGCTGCCTGTACATTTATGGTCTTCATGATGTACTAGCATGGAGCATCAAGGCACAAAACCTGGAGGTGAAAATCCTGTCCTTATTGCCTTCTTTATCTTTCAGTAATTGCCTTTACCTCTAGAATACATCTGTGCAGAAAGAACACCATGTACAACGGGGTACTCACCTTCCTCTCATCCTGTCTTCTGTACATTAGAGGATTACACTTAGAAGAGAGCTCTCATACTCAGCGCTTGACAAACTCTGCTTTACCCCTTTTGCCCTTAATTATACCCAGGCTGGGAACTAAAATTGTATGATATGGATTAATTCTGTGAATGGGAACTGAAAATGCTGCCAGCCTAGATCTTTTACATAAATATCAAAATCAGACAAACCTGAACATCTTCAAGTCTTGGTAATCTCTAGGGTGAGTGAAATGTTTGGCTGGGGAGCTCTGCCTATTGCTGAGGGTGCCTTGCTCTCCAGCAGCTGGGATTTCCTCTTGGGAGCATATTTAGAAATGCTTCCTGTCTTTGATGTTAGATATGACAGTCCCAGTGACTTTAATTAGACTATTTTAACTTTCCTAGCATTAAATGCAACCTTACAAGCACATGCCACTATTTACAGGACCAGTAACTTACCTTTTCCTTGCTTTAGCCTTGCTAAGTTCATTCCCATATCCCTTTCCTGTGGAGAAATTCCATCATGTTCACTGTCAATAGCACCCAGTACCCTGCAGGCAAAGCTTGAGTTCAGTACTGCCAAATAGCTGCTTTTGCTATATGAAGGCTTTGGAATGATTCCTTAAATCAAAATGCTCTTTTATCTTGACAGCAGGAACAAAGCATGTGAAGAGAAAAGGGTTTTAAAACCAAAGCAGGATTGTACACATCTTTCTTATCTAAATCTTCCCTGTCCACAGAATGTTTAACTTACCCCTCCTGGGCCTTTGGAGGAACCGACTGAAGTCGGTCTTCTGAGCCTGCTCTATTGGTGATAGCATCTTCTGTATCTGACCACTTCCTTCTGCAGTCCTTCATGTGTGCTCTGGGCATCACTGGATCGCTGGCCATGGTAGAACTCTGTTGTTTAAATACCTGAGACACCCTGCCTGAACTGCCTGAGCAAGTGAAGAGGAAATGCAGTGTGTGACCCTCAAGAGGAGTGGCAGCAGCAGTGTAACAGTTACGAGGCACTTTCGTACTTACTGCTCTCTCTTTTTTTCCTTCTCCCTCAAGTGACTGGGAGCCACAATTTTTCCTCCTTCCTCTTCCTTGCTTGTGTTGAATGATTTTAGGATCAGGGTGTTGTTCTGTGGGAGGAAAAAAAGGACAACCAGAACAGAGAAGCAGTCTGTGAACACGTTTGTTGTAAAAATGTCTGGTACAAGCAAATGAATTTAGAAATCCACTAATACACTATAAAAATACAAATTTGCTCTCATCCTGCAAAGCTTGTCAGGCTTTCTTACCCGTTTCTCTGCAAAGCTCAGGGAGAACATATAGACATGCTGGCTCCTGCCATATGGAATTACAGGAAAAGCAGGGAAGCATTGGTGATTGAGAGAAAGGAGGAAATTGTATGTAAGGAGATGCTGGCAGGAATCAAGCAGGTTTTGGGGGCAAGAGAGTTGGCTTTTTTTTAAAGCTTTTGCAATGAAAATCCCATCACCCATTTACAGCAAGATAGTGCCTCAGCCAAATCAAAGATAGTAATCAATTTATGTGCAGTAGTGCCCGAAATACAGTGTACACTTTCCAGGCAGAGCCCACCTATCTCCATCTGATGTTACAATGTATTTATTCAGTTCTTTTCTAGTTTGCCTAATACTCTTTTGGTTCTCTTTGTACTCTCTTTTCACAGCTTTCCTATTCCTTCAGACTTCTTTATTTCATTGCCCAATTTTCAATATTGTCTGCTCCCAGTTAGCTATTCTTTTCTATCTTCCCTTCCATCTCACATTCTCTCCTCATCAGGTTCTTTCTTTATTAGTTAAACCCATGACAGCTTCTTTTACCATATACCCTTTTCACCATCTTTGTTAGGAAAAGAATTGAAAAACTGGTGCTCAGCTTTGTAATTTCAAGACTTTTGAAGTGGTTTGGGTTTGGTTTTTGTTTGTTTTTTTTTTTTAATGTTCTTTTCTTTGGTTAAATATCAAGTTATTTACAACTGGCTTAAAATCATGCTTCAGTTCTGCCTAACGTACAATAGGTACATTATATAAAAGAAAGCCCACACTGAGCACCACTGAAGTCATTGGGCTCCTGCTTTTTTCACTTGTCTGTGCTACAGCTTCAACTGTCCAGTTTTGGTGAAAGTATGTGAAGTGGCAGGGTCATTCCACCCTTTCATGGCATAGTAATATTGGCTCCCCAGCTGATGCAGCTGGGAGAGGAATGCAGACATTGGACTGATTCTGACCATCAGAAGCACTTTTTTCTAGGAACTTTCTGTTCCTAGAAATGCTGCTATACTAATGCATAGCCTCTTAAGGAACTTGCTAAATGAAGAAAGAGCTGTATTTGATGATAGAGAAAACTATTTGGTAAACTTGATTTTTCTTTCAAATTGGTGGAATTATGTAGTTTATATAATTTGTTATATCAAAGAAGAATCAATTTAATGTGGAGATCATCATGTTAGAACATCCTTCTGTAAAAGGAACAGTAAGCACAGTACCCTAAGCTATTAATTTACATACAGTGACCTTTGTTCTATCTTGTAGCAGCATAGAGAAAATTCTGCACTTCCAGAATGAAATTCACTTTGTAGCCATTAGGTGATGGCTTCTGATGTTTTCTGATATTCCCAGAAAATGTTAGGAATTTCTCCTTGCAAGATGTTATGCTTCTAATCACACATACATTAGTCTGGACTCATACTTCTCCAAAGGCAAGAATGGTGGAAACAAACAAAAAGCAATTCAGTCGAATTTTTGGAATGCAGCTTCATCCCAGACATCATCTGAAGTGTCTGCTTACCTTTATGAAGGTCATAACTTCTCCCTGTACAAGGTATCACAGTTCTTTTTTCTGCTGTTGAGAACAAGGTAGAATTTGAGACTTCTCCCACAGTCTCTGGAAGAAACTGGCAGAGTTCTCTTGTGAACATAAAATTTGAGTTCAGTGCATGCACCCAGCTCAAAACAGATGGCTGGAGAGAGAAATGCCCTAGATAATCCAGCACTTCAGTTAAGCAAGGGGTGGCTTGTTTTATGTTTTCTTTTTTTTTTCTTTAAATTTATATTAAACAGGCTTTAAAAAGCAACAGCTGTGCACTACTGGATTGGTTTTAGCCTACTTTTAGCTCTTCCACTTCTGAACAGTTTTTTGTACCTCAGCGATCACAATAGTGAGTTATCTCTTGGAAGTGAGCATACCTAGCAACTACTTAAACTACTTTATTTCTAAAATCAGAAGTTGTTATCAACAAAACAGCATCTTTGGCTGTACATAAAGAACTTCTGGATTTTTGAAAGCTGGTCAATAGGCACATTTAAAAAATGACTTCGTTTTGGCAGGTTTTTTGAAACAAGGCTTTTCTGCTTGACCCTTTCTAATTTTTAAAAAATATGTAGATGAGCCTATTGTTTTTTTCCCATCACCAGAAGTTTATTTTTTACAATCTGAAAAGAGCTGAGGAGCCTGCTTCCAGAGTAAGATTAGACTGTCTTTGGGCAGACATGTAAATCTGAGACCAAGGAGTACATGTCAAAATTGAAAACTCAGAAATTCTTGCAAGCCCCTGATTTTTAAATTTCTTTTAGCTCTCTGACTTCTGGCAAAAGCAGCTTTATAATAAAAAGGCCTCTTCTGAGCTGGGTCACAATTTGGAATGAAAATATTTATGTTTTAACAATATTTGTTTTAACACTCACTTGTCAGCATCTCCAAGAACAACCAGAGTGGGGCTTTGATGTCCATTGTGGTGTTGTGTTTATGTAACAGATTCTGTACCACTCAGGCTTTGATCATGTAGCACGTGTTGGTGTTGGATTTTGGTTAAGTTCTAACATTCCAAGGCTCTGTTCAAGTTTAGAAGCCCAGTTTTGCTTGTTTAGGTGAGCATACTATTCTGCTCTGTGTCTGAGGAACTAATTTGTTCCCAGAATTCAGCATATCATCTGAATCTTTTCATTCTAGATGCTTCTGCTGCTTCATCTAATGTAATCTAAGGGTAATACAAAACCATCAGGCAAAAAAACCTGTGGTTGCTTTGACATGAAAGATCTGCATGCTCAATACAGGCATTGAGGCATTCATTTAATGAAAGTAAAACTTACATTCAGTGCTGAGACATGACTTCTTTGAATTGAGTACAGAAAACTCTATCAAATGACAGGTTTCCATGTGTGTTGTGGGCTCAAGTGACGCTGTATTGCAGTGCCTTACATGACCTGGTTGCAGAGCATTTAGAAAAGGTAATCTGTTGAAACCAGCTTTGCTGCTGAAACCTCAGTGTAGTCAGATTATAGCCTCAGTTCCCCATTGCCCTGTATTATGTATAAAGACTGCAGATTTGATTTAAGACGGTATTTGGGCCCAAATTGTAGCTTTTGTATTCTGCTTGAGCATATATGACCATAGGATAATGGGTAATTAAGTGATGCATAATAAAACTATGCCCATAGTGCCTTTATATTTGAGATGACTTGTCAAAGTTTCATGTTTAAATACTCATCATGGTTTAGTAGAATTATTGACTTTATGATCTACAGACAGAGGGTTTTGGGGTTTTTTTGCAGTGACTCACATCTGTGAAAGCCAGAAAAAGTTGCAGCTGTTTAGTACCCTGGAGAATTTGTGGCACAGGGGAATTAGTTGTATTCTCAAATGACAAGCCAGTTCAGTGTATCATGTTGTCAGATAAAGATGAGAAAATCTGACTTCTCATGTATTAGAGAGAAAATGTAGACATGCCAGCAAAGAGTGACAAACAGTTGCTGAAAGGATAAGAGAACTCAGCTCTGTCTTAAAAAAAATTCCTCTGAAGAGGTATCTATAAGCATTAATTCATCTAAATAACCTTTTACTTGCAAGAGTGTTTAATTGTGCAAAAAATGAAGCAGGTAAATAAAACCAAGCTTAAATTTAGCCCACTCAAATCTGTTTCTATAAAAAAGGGGAAACAACAAGACCAAGAGAGTGGATTGTAAAAAGTTGTCTTCCTTTCTACTCCCATTCTCATGCAGGATTTAAAGTTAACATATTGCATAAGGTTGTGATTGACCCAGATGGGGAAATAGAAATTAAGTGAAAACTAGATTTTTTACCTTGAACTCTGAAATGTGAAAGTAAACAAGTAACCTAAAAAGGCAGGTCATGCAAAAGAAATATTGATTTGATACATGTGAAAACATTTGTTCCTAAAATGTGGTTTTCTAATGGGACATTCCATCATGAACAGAGATTTCAAGGTGCAACATGTGCCACAATGACAGCTAGAGGTTAACTCAGCATTTTCAAAGGCTTATGTTCAGACCAAAACTCCTTATTCACTTCAAAATATAAAGTTTCTAGATATTATTTCATTATATATGCATCGCCTCCTAACAGTTAATAAGCTCTGAGGTTCCAACTGCTTGCTTTAATAGAAAAATTGAGAGTTAATATACTTTTGCAGCTCTACTAGCAAACAGTTCAAAAAACAGTCTCTGTGGTACTTGTGTTCCATTTGTGTCATGTATACTGTCATCTCACAAATTCCGTGGGAATATTTTAAAACCTAAATTCACATTTTTAATGCCTTCTTTTTCTCTTCAAAGATATAAATAATTAATACTCTTTCCTCAATATTGAAATGTTGTAACAGAAATCAAGCCTCATTCAAACTCCTTTTATTTTGCCTTTATAACTGGAGACCCCAGTAAAAGGGAGTCTGTCTTCCCTGTTCTTCACAGTTATGCTCACACCATGGAATAATATGAAGGACTTACCAAGTCAAGCTAATTTTATATCCCAGTCACCATGTTGTTTTTTCCTAGTAGTAAGACTTAGCTTGCATGGTATTTCACAATCACAGTCTATCTTCATATATATGAGAGTTCAAGAAGTACCAAAACTGCATACACTGTTGAGTAAATATCATAACAAATGAATTATAATAAAAATATTCTAAAATTAACATATTGTTTGCAAGTGAAATGAAATAATTTTAGGTGTAAAAGGAGTAATTTTTACTTGTGTTTGAGATCTTTTCTTCATGAGCCCCAAACTGCTACCTGTTTTGTAAAGCAAAAGAGTACTTAACCTGTTTGGAAAGAAAAGGAAAACATTTATTAAATGAAAGTTAGATAGCAGGACTAGTCAGATGATGATTTTCCAATCAGTGCTCTGCTAATTTTTAGAAGGACTAAGCAGTTACATTTGTGACACAACAAGACTTAGGCATACCTGCATGTCCTACCTGGAGACTCTGCAGTAGGAACAGTGAAAGTGTTTCGAGATGAAATTTGAAACAGGTTCATGGAATCATAGACCAAATACCTAACCACAACTTGGGAGAATTTTGAGGTGGTTGAACCAGGTCACCTATGATTTTGTGCAGCTACTGCTTGAAACCTCTGTAGTTTCTGTAACATCCCTTCAGGTTGTTCCAGGCTTCCCCCTTAGCCTCCTCTTTGCCAGACTACAGAGGCCCACAAGCTGTTACACATCATGAGTTGTGAGAACATGACCATTTTGATAGTTCTGCCCAGTTTTGCAGTGTCCTTTATCTGGGACATACAGACCCAGACATAGAATTGTGGGAGACACAAATCCCTGCAGGCATCAAGCAGAGCCTCAATGTGCTGGTCATGCTCCAGATGTAACATGTAACAGTTTGCTTTGTTTACTTGGGAACATGCTGCTGCCTCATGTTTTACTTGGCATCCCTGTAACCCCTGGGTCTTTACAGCATTGTGTTCCCAGCCTGCCCTGGTGCTTGGTGCTACAGCTGCAGAACTTGACACTTACCTGTGTTGAACTTCAGGAGACTTCTCTTGATCCAGTCCCCAGGTTTTTGGACAGTGCCTCTGGACTCCTCTTTGGTGTGCCAGTTGTTTCTCCAAATTCAGTGTTGTTTGCAAAGATTACAAATGTGTATCTGCCTTTAGGCTATAGGGGTTTCAAGCACAAACTGCATACTCAAAATCTGCTGTTCAGCCAGTTGAATAGGGCTGGCAGATTTATGTTTGACTTCTTGATAGTATGCAAAGCAATGACGAGCCCTTCATAAGTGTGACTCCAGGAAAATTAAAGTTTATTTATTATTTATAAAATACAAACCCTATTTATTTATTAAGAATAGTTAAAGTCTGTATACTTGAAAAATTGCCTAGGAGTGTTTGTCAGTTACTACAAGTAACTGTGCCTTGTACTGACCGCAGTTACAATTAAGCACAAGTTAATGCAAGTGGATAGAGGATGGCAAACTTTTGTCTGTACACACCCACCAGGCTTAATTCTGCAAAATCACATGGGGATGAACATGGAATATAAAGACGTAGCCTAAATAGGATTTCAGCTCTTTCTGTGCTACATTACTTATTTAGCTGATGAGAAATGCATTCAGATTGACTTGCAGCAGCAGTTAATGGGAAACTGATGGATCCAGCTCTCCCAGCCATTCTCACATTCTCATGAAAGTCCTACTGAGCTCCCACCCTGTCTACATGTTGTTGATGTAATCTTTTTGGATTTTAGTACAGCTTTCAGTGCTTTTCTTTGATTCTATGACATGACCATGTTCTTTTCCAGATAAGCAGGGGAGAGTGCATACCTTGAGCCTTCTTTGACATGAAATATGATGTTCTAGAACATGTACTTACAAGCTCTCTTGAGTCCAGCACTTCAGTCATATCCACACTCTGTCTGTCGAGGCCATATCTGTATTAATTAGAGAGATAAAAGCCTCTACACAAATTAGGTTCATTTATTCCAACACATTGTGCTTTTACTTGTGTAATATTACTAATGTACTTTTTTAGCTTTGGTAATAAATTTTTGGCAACCTGAAGGAAAAGGAAGCTTTTCCAAGATAGCTAGATCTATCCTTGCAAAGTTACTTGGTAGCATCCTCCAGTTTTTATCCTTCTAGAGCAACTATGATGTTGACTGTAGGACAATCAAAAGTTCTGCTCAACTAGATCAGAGGATAGTTCCTTTTGACAGAAGCATTTAATACTTCTCTAGTGGGACATAACTGGACTATTTTTCGAGAAGACAAACTTCAGTCTAAAAGGGTGATGCTGACCAGATGTGTTTCTTGGGATATTTTAGATTTTTCAGCACTACTAGTTTTTAGTTCCCTCTCTCTGGGCTTTCCTGTACCCTTTTCTATGCAGGAGTCTGGCCCTGGTTACATGTGACAGTGCTGATGTGGAGTGGGGGAGTGCTTAGTCAGAGAAGGTCTGATGCCTAGAAGGAGCTAAGCGTGTCCTTGTGTTGAATTTAGACAGATTTGAAATTATCAGCAGTAACCAAACTACTGTTTGTTGTGCCCAGCTGCTTGGCTCAAAGGGACCTGAGGAAGGAGAAAGACTTTATATCTTGTTCTTATAGCTGAATGATCAACTTTCCTGATAAATGCTGCTTTAAGGATCAATTGCTTACTGTATTAATTAATAACATTTAGTAACATTCCATATTATGCTTTTATGTGTTAATATAATGGAAAGTAAGAATATTTCACCTGCTGATATTCTTTTAAATTTTTATTCTTATATGCAGCTTCTGGGAGTAAATAGGATATGGCCAGCAACAAAGCTGCTTTGCTCTGTGCCTGCTGATACAGAAACATCCTTTTCGTTTATTCATTTCATTAAAATATCAGCATAGCTGCAGTAGTTAAAATTGACAACAGCTTTGGGTTTAAGCATATTCTACACATTTACTCCATGAAATGTCTCTAAGCTTTACCCTGTAAAGTGTGACACCTTCTGAACTATTGTTTTCTCTACTTCCCCTTTCTTCCTCTTTCAAAGGAATTATAATAGCAACCAAAAAGATGCAGGAGAAAGAAAACCACAAAACTTACTAGGAGAGAGATTCTTTTCTCAACTGTGGTCCCTTTGTGGCTGGCATCTGTGGGAGTTATAGACGCTGAACAAGAGGAATTTCCTTGGTGTAAACACTCTAAACAGAGAGTATATAAAGAACTGTGCTGTTCCTTAATGTTGGTGCAAGATGCAAGTGGAGGATGGCCTAGGGCACATTGGTGATGTTTTTCAGACTACTGACCTACCATTGCAAAGATTTTTAGTGCCTCTTGACTTGACTGGTCCATAAATAAGTGCACTCAGTTATGCCAAAGGCTGCCACATCCTTGTGACATGCTGGAGCTAGTCAGGAATTGCCTCAAAAATCATGCTGCGTTTTGACTTCTGTTGTTTGTGTCTTCCTTCTGAAGTATCCCTGCTTCTTTCCTTCCTATTGGCAAAAGGACTGGCAGCTGATCAGTAGCTCAGTCCTCCTAAGAGTTTGTATAAAATAAATGCCATGAATATCCTGGAATACTGTAGTGGCAGTTTCTCCATAGATGCCTGGTTAGGGGCAGACTGCATTTCACATATGCTCTGAATTTTAGGTGCTGGTTTCCAATGTGGCATTTAGAAACCTGAGCCAAGAGTTCTGGCTGTGTAAATAAAAAGTGCTTGGAGAGTCCAGAAGAGGATGAACTTCCAAACTCAGCAGGAAATCACCCTTAATTAATATGCATGCCATTTTCTGATCAGCATGATTTCTGCCTTAAGCCCAGGGCTTGAAATTATTTCTTAGAGCTGGATGCCTGCATGTTTTCTAAGGAAGTTTGAAACCTTTTTTCTTTTCAAATGTGAATGGAGGAAGAGGCACAAGTGGGTTACCAACTTTGCCTTCTTTGGGACAGGCACATCTTTATGCAAGGAAGAGCTCCAAAAGTCAAAGCTTTTTTTCTGCCTGAAATTAAAGCTGTACCCTCAAACTGACCAGGATATAAGACCCAATAGTGATGTGTGTTCCTACTGTGTTAAATAAGGCATATTTTTTAAAGGTGAAGGGTTTTAGTTGCAGCACTTTTTTGCGTGACTACTAATTTTTTATGCAATGGCAATGACTGTTTAATATACAATTATAGAATTGGTTGGGTTGGAAGGGACATCAAAGGTCATCTAGTCCCAAGCCCTCTGCAATGAGCAGGGACACTTTTCACTAGAACAGGCTGCTCAAGCCCCATCCAATATAAAATATGTCTCAACATAAGAAATGAAAGGTATTTCTGTCCTCACATGAAAAATACAAAAATTTGAGTATGTTTTGGAGAAATTTTTATTAAATCCCTTCAGGTAGAGGATAGCATTTGGTTTATTTTCATGTTCACACTAATGTGCAAAAGGTACTTTCAAATTGTTGCCATGTGCTTTGTGTTGGATTCTTTCTCCTAAGAATTCCTCTGTTGCCTGTGTTTACAGGACACGTTGGAAGCAGGGCCTAGAAGAGCCATACCCTCAGAGATACCAGTAAGAGTAATATATGAATTTGGTTAATAAGCTGCCTGAGAGAACTAAGAGAGTTCTGGATCTGGGTATAAGCCAAATGCATTGGTACTTAAAAGGAAAAGTAATATTTCTCCAGAATCTGGTGTCTGATAAAAGAGTCGATGGGAGGTAGGCTTCCTCCAGTCATCTCTGCATATAAACTTGATGCTTTTTTCTTCCCCTGTGATTTAAGGATCAGTCAAGATCTTCATGGTCAGCAAAGGAATAAACGTTTCTAAGAGTACAGTGGGCATTCTTCATTTGGGGACATAGCATGTGCAACTGTATCAAGTTGTCACAGATCCTTGCATCCCTTGTGAAATGTATCCCAAGGACTTGTTTGTACTTCCCATCTGCCCTTCATCTTTGAGACCTGCAGACTGTGTGCAGAACCTGACCCCTTTCAGTTTCTGTCAATATGACTCTTTACCTAGTCTAAGAGCTGGTTATTAAGCAGAGAAAGCAAAGCACTCCTCCACTTTGCACACAGTCAGACCCTGCTTGTGGGGGAAGCAAATGACTTGCAATTTAATCTAGTGAATGGCATTTTGCAGAAATTTTTCATCTTTAAAAGTTACATTTCTTTTTGAAAAGAAGTCTTGTTTGCCTTTTTTTATTAGGCCTCCTGTAAATATGTATCTCTAGGGAGCTTTTCACTTGTTTTTGGGATGTTGCCCAAACACAGTTGATTGAATGGGGGATTAATAGCTTAATTAAGAGTCCTGAGATTTAAGACATAGGAAGTAGCCCTCTCTTTCTGAGATTTTTTCCCCCTGGTTTGTGCTGTCAGATTTTCTCTCTCCAAAACCATATTTTCAGTGCATACCTATTGCATCATCTCACTCATTCAAATACTCATCACAGTTTTTTGAAGCAATACTTGAGAACCGTAACAATTGGATTGTGATTTATCCAGCTGTGCCCATGTACTGTAATGTGCTGCATCAGAACATCAGTATCATGTTTACTGCATTGTCACTCTTGTATGAATTTTACTAAATAAAGCTCTTGAAGGCTGGGCAGAGGTTAATGATCACTTGTAACTACAGCAGCCATGCAGAATACTAGTGGGTTTTGTGAAAATTTTTGTGTCAAACAGGGTTATATTGAGTAGTTTGTGCACCATTTTAATTTTGCCATCAGATTCCATAGTTTTGTGTCAGTCTTACATGAAGACTCAATTGAATACTTTTCCTTTAGAGAGGATCTGAGCTGATCCCATCACTGCAGTGTTTTTATTGATGCTCTACATCCTATGCATTCCTAGGTGTAAATAAATAACTGCATTAATAGGCAGCTATTTATCACTAGAGGGATTAACCACAGATGCCTGCTAATCTTAATAAGACCAGGTTTAAAGCTATGCATGATAGATATAAAAGCAAGCTAAAAACTCTAGAGGTACACTTTGTCCCTAAAAGCTTATAGACAAATGATGCTGACAATGTAGCCTTCAATTTGTGATATGTGGGCACCTCAGTCTGCCTGCAAAGTGCATATGGTTGATTTCAGGCCATTTTAGTAATTTTTACTAAACTGCTGAATTGGACGATTAGTGCCATTTCACCAGCCAAGAAGCAGGGATTTCCAAAACTGACTTAATTTCCTCTTTATTCTTCACTGACATTAGAGAATACTAAAAGCCGTTTTCTCCAAGGCATGAGAAGTCTGTCACATATCTATTGGCCCTTCTGTGGTCAAAGGGAATTTCTTAGTTACAGGTCTTAACAGTTGAGTGTTTAGGTAGAAAGGTGCATTTTTATTTGCTAGTCTTTCTCTCGGATTTTCTCCTTGGGACAAAAATGCTTTGGTGAAAGTACATTAGGTAGGATAATACAGGCAAACAAGTACTTACAACCATAAGAGTGTTTGATTGTAAGACATTTGTAAATAAAAGGGTTTAGAGGCGCTTATTAGATTTGTAACTAATCTGTTTCTAAGAAACTTTCACCAAAAACCTAACAATAACAACACAAATGACAAGCCACTTTAGTTAGGAATTTACTTGTACACACTCATCAAATTCTAACAATGTATTTTCAGGGTTAAAAGCTTTCATGCATGGTTTGTAATTATCATGCAGCTTGTAATTAAAAGTAAGGACTTTTGGGGTGATTTTGGGGAAAAATAAAACCAAATTAAACACAAATTTTGAAGTCCTCTGAGTACACCATAAATCACCATTAAGACTTTGCATCGAAGGAATATGTACCCTTTGGAACATCATTGTGAAGTCCCCCAGTCTGACAAGATGCAGAGGCTGCAATTCAGCCTTCTGCTGGAATAGAAGGAAAACTGGGGGAAAACTGTGTGTTTCCATAAAAAGATAGCTGCGGGGATGAGTGTAGTAGATCAGCTGGTTTAGGATATGTATCTTGGCAAGAAGGAAAATGGAACTTGCATGAGTGTTGTTGCATAACAAAATGCCTTATGTCTTTTTAATTAGGAACTGCTAAGCTAACTTAATTGCTACCTTTTAAAATTTGTTTTATTTAATATTTATATTTCTATGTTAAATGTAAAAGAATATAATACAAAATGACCTTTATAATTGTATCAGGGTAAATGCTTACTTACTTTCCTTGTTGAGATTTCATTGAACTGTTGTGTGAGCCCCCAGGCTTTTCAATATCTGGTATCTGTTCTGTGTCAGATGTCAGAGAGGTTTCTCACAGAACTGACATGCAAAGGGGACTCTTTCAGCACCAGACACCGGTAGCAGCTGCCACAGAGAAACTCAGGTTGATAGATGGACCAGGAGAAAATGGGTTGCTAGAGTGTTCTGATCAACCTTGAATTTAAAATAAGCTGCTTGAAGACCCAACAAACAAGACAGTTTCTTTGCCTGGAAAAGGACAGGGAAATTCAAGTTATTAACTTATAAAAATGTAAGATCTCAGACCAAGAATACAAAAGCAGATTCCATAAATTATTTATTTCAATTACAACTTCATTTAAGGTGTCAAGATACCTTTAAAAACATAGCACAAAACAAAAATATAGCACACAGAATATGTGTAGAAAGACCATTATATTCTGTTATTGGATCTATAATGGTCTTTCCTTAAATCTTCACAGCTTTTCCTAGGTTAGTCTATTTTCCACTGCTCAGATACATTTTATGTTCTGTAGTGGATTGCTCTGTTTCTAATCTATAGCTTTGAATATTGGAGTAGCTAGTTTAATTAAATCCAAAGTAAAAAATTTAAAGAGAACATCAAAGCCAAGATCTTTCTACTCAGATCCTTTCCAAAACTTCATTTGGTTGAATTGCCTACAATTTAATTAAAACAACAGTTAAAATACTTTATGTTTTTACAGGTTTATTCCCTTTATTATCTCAGTGTATGTCAGGACCTTAGAATGTATGCAGAAGTGTAAGACTACTCAGTTATCCATCTATAAATAGTGACAGAATCAGACCCTTGCCTGCATAGTGAGTGCTTATCCTACAGAAATTTAAGATACAAATTGATTTTCTTAACTAACAGATTTTATACTTGATTCAGTTAAAAGAAGTTGAGGGATATGAATGAGGAGAAAGCGTTACTAAACCACTTCAAGTGAAATTCAGCATTCTTGTCTGACTGGATTTCTTGAATCCCAGACAGCTGATCCTCCAGCTGAGAGCCTGGTGGACCATTCAGTGTTGTTTCACCTGTCCTTTTTGGCTCAGTATCATGCAGAAGTGGATGACCAACATTACCCCTGCAAGACTTGTAACATATTGAATCCTCCTGATAATTTGGTCATTATAATGATTGTAGAAGGCAATAGACCAGACCAAGCAAATTCACTGTTAAGTGTTAGTGATTTACACAGCCTCATCACATGGACTAACAGCTTCACACGAAAAATGAAGTCATTGATGGCATCAGCTAATTCAGTCTCCTGTGCCAAGCTGGGTAACTTTGAAGCTGGATCAGGTCACTCAGAAATTATATTTTTTTAAATGGGGGGCTGGGGCTTTTTTGGCAAACCAATTTTGATTTTCCAATACAAATTTGAATATAAATTACAGTGTGAAAATTATTTTTCTGTATTAAATACACATCTGTTATCACACTGTCAAGAGACTAAATCTAGAACTGATTTTGGCACTAAAAGATATACAGAAAATATACACTGAGAATAGTCTCCATCTGCTACTGAAGTCTCTCTCGTTGCCCAGAGTGGTTCTTGGGTTTCTTTCCCTTTGAAGATTTTTGTCAGTGAACATTTCTTTAACTTGCTGTCTACTGAGACTTCAGCTCCCTTTCCCCTACTCCTATTCTGTTGTTTTTGAGCAGGTTGAGCAGATTCTTACTATGTTTGCAATTTCAGAAAAGCCAGGCACCAAGTTTTCACTTTCGCTTTGTATTTGCCTAATAAGGAACTTGGAGCAGCAGTAGACTGAACAATCCTAAATGTTAGGAAAAAACGTATAACCCAAGCAACACCCCAAAGCAAAACCTCAGCAGTTTACTTTCAAGGTTAGTTTCAAGATTGCATACAAGCAAACTTGTTAGAACCTAGCCATCTGTATAGTATTAGGTGCATATTTGACAAAAAAAAAAAAAAGGTAAATAAAAAAGCTGTCAAATGACTCTTGAACATTCAAACAGCTTAAAAGCTCTTTGTGTGGTAATGTTGGCATACTTCCTAAGTGACCAGATGGAATTTTATTAACAGCCAACAGGACAAGGGCTGAGATTTTGTTTCTTAACTTACTATTTTTGAAATGCTTGTAGAGGATGTGTCAGAAAACTTGATGTACTTTCATACTACGCAAAATTACACATATACCTTCCCTTAATGCAAAGATGAAGGCTGCTTCAGAGGTTGTCATTTCTGTAAGGTAGATAAGATAGTTAGGAGATGTATGGTAATTCAGGTATCACTATTTTTTGAATTTCAGAAAGGTGAATTTCAGAAAGGTGTTTTTATATACACAATTAGTGGTCATATTAAAAGCAGAGCTTAGAAACAGGCTTTTTAATGAACAAACTTAAATAATGTATTTTATAAAAAAGATTGAAAAATATTTCAATATTAAAGAGACTTAATTTATGATATCAGTAACCACTGGTAATAGTGATGTCAAATTTCCATTTAAGGATTCTGGTAAAAATTAAGACCATGCAAATTTATGTGACTCCTCCTTTTCTGGCATCATCATGGATTTATTTATTGTCAGTAAGAAATACCTGAAAACGGAGAATCTCTATTGCCTCCAGTAAATGACAGGATGATGATTAGCCCAGGAAGCAGCTGAGGGACCTGAGGTTGTTCAGTCCGGAGAAAAGAATGGTAAAACAAGTCCCTGAAAGATGTTTGGAGCAAGGTGGGTGTTGGCCTCTTCTCCCAGGTAACTGGGACAAGAGGAAATGACCTCAAATTGTGCTGAGGAGGCTCAGGTCGGATATTAGGAAAAATTTCTTCACTGAAAGGAAAAAGGTCCCCAGAGAAATAGTAAAGTCACCATCCCTGGACGTGTTAAAAAAATGGGTGGATGTGGCACTTCTCAATATGTTTTAGTTTGCATGGTGGTGTTTAGTCAAAGGGTAGAGCCAATGATCTTGGAGGTCTTTTCCAGCCTTAAAGAGCCCATGATTCTATGACCTTCAAACCAGGCAGCCTAAAAGAAAATAAACAAAATCTCTAACACTCTGTGGACTCGTGGTTCACCCTATTCCTTTCAGGTGCTTCCTTCCCATATTTAAGGTTTTCAGGGGAGTCATGATAGCTAGAAAACAGCTGCCTAGTCAGAGATTAGTATTTCATAGCATCTGACAGAAGAACACTGATGTGACATACAATTAGAGCTAGCAGTACCAATTTTGAAACTAGGTATCTTACCCAGACAAAATTCTCACTGTTGCTGGTGAAAGATGTGCCTGAGGGCTTTATACAGAATCAAATCCTGTATTTGTTCAGTAACTCAAACTAGTATAAGGATAGTTATGACAGATATTGCACCGTGTACTTGCACAGTTGGTATGGACTTACTTGCAGAGGGTAGGCCAAAGACCAGAACTGGAGCTTGTTGAAGTCAAAGAGAATTTTTCTTAGTTCTGGAACTTTGTATTCTCAGCTTTGTATGACCTGGTTTTTATTTATTTGGTTGGTTGATTGGTTTGTTTTTAGGCTCAGTAAGAAAAAGTAATTTAACTTGTTTATCTAAAAAGCTAACAATAGAGTAAGCTGGTTAAATTGATTAGGATTTGAAGTCTAAATTGTTGTCCTGCATTATAACATCTACAGAAGTCCATTCAGACTAACTTGTAGCATTCTATATGTGTTATTTTGTTGGTTAATAAGCCATATTTTGTATAGAACTTGGAAAAAGTACAGAGGATTGGCAACCTCGTTAAATTACACCACAAAGAAACCAGTGTTCTAATATAGTAAGGGAAATAATTTAACAAAAAATTAAAAAGCTCTTTAGGAAAGTGTTTTCCTCTTATTTGTTTGTGTAATGTCTAGGCTGGCATTTGTAATCAGCTAACTTGAGTCACATTAGGACCAAGACTTTTAGAGCAGGTATAGTCAGAAAAAGTTGGACACAGTAGTGTAGGCAAAGATCATCTAAAAAAAAGATAAAGCTGAAAAAGCTTGATACATTTAGTTTTAAATGTGCTGTTTCTAGACTGTACTGTCTCAGTAGTTTAATTTTCTTCTGTTTTCTAGCACCTGTTCTTGCTGTCGTGACTTGACAAAGTGACTCTTGCTTGCTAGATTAAAAGTGCTTCAGGCAGAAATCATCTGGAGGAGCAGAAAAGGAAAAGAAAGAAAACAAAAGAACAGAATAAACCACCTAAAATAAATAAAAAAAGAGGCAGTACAGTGATGCAAACCCTGCTAGCTCCTTGTGTGTGTGCATAGACACATGCAGACATGCAGGTTGTCTCTTCTATACTGCTCCATATGATTATATGGAGCAGTATATTCCCTACAGCATTGTAGGGAATGATAGATTTGATTAGCATTAAGGTTACTCCCTTTTTTCCAAGATCCTGTTTCTGTCATTTACTGATTCTTCAGGAAGAGCTATATTCTGTTCCAACTGTCTGCTTTAGGCTGTCCATTTTAATTTGCTTGATGAGTTCTTGCATGAGCAAGAAGCAGGTTTGGACTACTGTCTGAAGTAACATTAGTAATTTAAGGTACTATTTTGGTCCTGTTGTTTTTCCCCCACTAATTTTTTTTTCATTCTGTGCATAGGGTGGGCAGTAATCTGCAATAATCTGGTGGAGGAGACGTTCCCTTGCCTTTTATGTTGCAGTACTTTGAAGCCATGTCATAAACTAAGGAGAGGTGGGCATTAGGGAGAAGCATTTACAGTTGAATGTTCCCACAAAGAGCGGGATCCCCTTCTGCCCCATGTGATACCTGACACTCTCTTGATACCTGTTCAGGATGTGTTGTGCTCTGCTTTATAGAAGTGCTGGGTGTCATCTGTACCTGCATCTGAAGACTCCTGCAGAATCCAGAGTGTGCAGGAATTCTGGAACCTGAAAATCTCATGTTGAAAACCCCATTTCCCACATAAATACTTTTAACCCTAAATTTGCAGTTCTCCCGTTCACTTACACAGTGCATTGCTTCCCTCATACTTCATAAATACCTTCTGAAAGCTGGCACATTCATATCTTTGAAGCATGATGACATAATGTAATGATAGTAACTTTATAATTGCCAGTGAAAAAGGAAACAATCCTTCATCTTTTAGTAGTACCTGGTAAATAAAAGGAGAACCGCTTGCCAAGAAGGAGGATATGAAAAGACATTCAGCTGTTCTTTGACAGAACATTTGTCCTGAAACAGGGAGGTGTCCCTTGGATAAAGCAGTATTCTTCATGTGTACATCTTGGCATGCGCTGTATTGTATGGTAAATATTTTACATGGTGAAATATATGTGGGTTGATTTAATTCTGGAACTTTGTGTGTTTAAAACCATTTTGATAATATGACTCAGTAAAGATGAGGTACATGGAGAAAAAAAGCTATATGAAAATAAAATATGCAAATACAAATGCAATCTTGTCAATTAAATTGTAATTCTTTACAAATTGGTTGTCATCTTGATAGTTTTTTCAACTACTGCTAGTAATAGAGTATCAGAAAGGATCTTTCCATAAACTGAGAACAAAATTATTTGGAATAGTTACTTTTTCTATCGTTAGCTGATTTTTAAATAAAATTTATCCACTACAGACTCCCTTTATCAAGCAGTTTTCTATTAAGTGAGAAAAATCTATTTCATTCTTCTTCTAGGACTGGTTTTAAGCAAAATATTTTAAGGCTTTATGTAAAGCAGTAGAGTTAAGTTGATTTCACTGAATTTTGTTCTGTTTCTTTAGATCTTAAAATAATTCCAGATCTGCAGTCTTTAATTATGAAATATAAAGATACCGAAATCTGTACCATGTTTTCCTAGGAAAGAGGAAAAAAAATTTCCAAGGTTCTGCAAAATCTTCTGAAATGTCATTCTTATAGCCTTTGCAAGTCATGATTTAAGTAATAGAGGATCATTAATGTGCAGGAACCAATTACATATTACCACTTGGCATAGTGTAAATGTTTTTTATATAAGAATCTGTGGTTTATCTGTGGCTACAGTAAAAACAATACATGAAATTATTTTCAAAGTTTTCAAAGTTACCAAATGTCCTACAAGGGGCGGGGGTGGGGGGGGAAAGCAAACAGAAAATTTGCATTGGCAGCAGATTCCAAGTGTACTGACTGCTGGTTGATGCCATTTGCTTTAGGTTTCTATCCTAATTTTGAATACAGATTGACTAAGTAGCTGTTAGTGTGTATAGGCTGACCTGATAATTACAAAAACTAATTAGGTAGCTTAGTGCTCAGGTAGCAGTGAGTCATGGCGTGTCAGTACTTTCAGGTAATAAAAATGAAGCCCCATGTCAGAAGAACAGATGCAGAAGCAAGAGGATAAATGAAAGAGTAACAAGTCTCTAAGACCAGATGGCATATATCTAAGATTCAGAAGGTGTTTAAGAATGAAGCAGCTGAACTGCTGTCAAAAATAGACACTCTCATTAAAATTAGTTACTATGCTAGAAAAGTAGAGCAAATGTACCCAAGTAAAAAACAGGTTGCAGAAGGAGCCCTGCAGTTAATGATCCATCATTATATCCCTGGAACTAGAAATTTTCTTGGGAAAAAAGCATTAACCGGCCTCAATGAACATGGTAAGACAGAAACTAACAGGGCTTCTGTTTAAAACAAAAAAAAATTCTTTCCTGATTAAGATGTTGGGCTTGTATGTCTGTACAGGCCTTCTGGCATTACTAATAAAAATCTAATTCTTCACTGCTGCCCTCTGACAGAATATAGATACCTCCTGATTAGAAGCCAGATTTAAAAATTTTGTGGATGGGCTAGGAGCAGAGAGTTGTCTCTAATGATGGGTTTGGGCGGTTTGGCAGAAAATATTGTACACTTGAGAGTGCTTGAGGGCAGTTGCTACAAAGACAGAAGAGGATAGAGTATTTTTTGGCAATGGGCTGAATGTGAGAAAAAGATTCTTCTGTCCTCAATAAACTCTGTATTTGAAGTATTTTGCCTGTCGATGTGAACATTTGTATGGGACTAGGTATCCTCTGAAAAATTACGACAAGGATGTGGCTCAGTTTATATAGGTTCAAAAAGGACCCATGCTGTACATTTCTGCCAGCTTATTCAATGTCCTGGGGGCTAAAAGGTTCTCATGATTTTGCACCAGTCTTCCATTTTCTTTGGGAAAGTGGCATCTGGGATCATTAAAGACCAAAATTGTGCTACAGATCTCACCAGCTGCTGGGATTTCTGCTGCCAGAAGTCATTCAGGCCAAATATATAAATCTCACCCAAACAGATTATGTATCTGATCTTTGTGTCAGGTTCTCAAATAATATCACATCAGAATACACTTTTCATCAAAACCTGTGGTGAGCCTGGGTTGGATTTCCCCTATGGTTTAGTTTGGACTGAAAGTCTGGTACTAAAGTTCAAGTCTGTACATAAAATGAAGTAATTTCTGCAGTTTAGCCCATGTGCATGTATGTACTTACATTTTTAAGAGATTTATGCCGTTATAACAAAAGGAGACCCAGAAAATGGCACCATTCCTTCTGCTCAATTTTGATGTCTCATTGTTTCCTGAGAGGCAGTGGAACAGACTCAAAAGACTCTGATGTTAATACAGCCACCATCCCTGTAATAGCAGAACTGCTGGAACTTGTTTTTTTGTCTGATTAGCATGTTTCAGTATGTCCCATTTCAATATCTATTAAATTTTGAATTCCTTATCTGTTAAGTTGCATGTACAATGCAATAGTCTCTTTAATAACAACACATTCACATCTATGAAGTGTCAATGAGAAGATACAGTCAATATTAATGATATGTTCAAAATCCTTATTTTGTAGAGAAAATA
The DNA here is from genome assembly GCF_028551555.1 of Melozone crissalis. Lineage (NCBI taxonomy): Eukaryota > Metazoa > Chordata > Aves > Passeriformes > Passerellidae > Melozone > Melozone crissalis. The sequence continues at coordinate 44,504,347 of NW_026535784.1, read as the reverse complement.
TCTATACTGGATAAAATGTTATAAGATATATGAAAAACAAATGATCCAGACAAAAGCTGATCATCTAAGTACTCAGCTAAGGCATTCTACATACTTTATTAACATCAGTCTTGGAATAGGGTTTTTCCTGTGATTTGGGTGAAGACGCCATGGACTCAGAGCAAAATTGGCAAGTTGGTTCTTACCCTCAGAAGCTGCATTACTAGAAAGACTATTGGGAACCTTTTCAAACTTTTTGCAGTCTAACCAGCACTCCTGAGGCCCTGACCCTAAACAAAGTTGATGAACTATCAAATGTTTACTAGATGAAGGAACAGTTCTTTTGTATAAAACAAGTCAGTGACTGCAAACAGGAGTGAGTCACAGAAAAGCTCTTAGAAAAAAGAGTACAGTGAAGTGAAATGGAATATTAAAACATTCACTAATGTTACTTTCTGACTAATTTTCCCTGTAGAAATGCCTGCACAAGAGATAGGAAAAGGTTGCAAGAGATAGTAGTAATAGTGTGCTACCAAAAAGCAGTGTGGGTAATCAAAGAATTTAAACTGCCTCATTTTTTATGAGTGTTTGTGCAGGAGTAGTTATTGGGGAAAACAAAATGTAACCGTAGATGGAATGGGCCAGACAGGTCTGACAGCTCTTGGCAGACTCCACTTGCTAACTTATCAGTTTGTAACATTAGGATACACAGGATTAAGGTGTGTGGGATTCAGAGCTATCTTGTCCAGATAAGATAACTTATTTTCTGAAAGCAATACAGTAAGCCAGATATGAGAGACTCCCTGTGCTTAGGATCATCAACAAAATAGTTGATACTTGTATTAAATGTCAGACTTCATGCCACACATATTCACAACATGATACCACATTGTTGATCAGATGTGCCACAGGGAACATTACTAGCCAATTCTTACCTCAGCCATTCTAACCTTGCACCCTTAGATCTTCCTAATGTGAGCTTCACACAACTTGCATGTTGACACAATGTACCAAGTCACGTTTCTCTGATACTCAGCCAAAATGATTCCTTATATTGCTTTCATTTGATGGGGTTTTATTGCTGACAGTCTGATCAGCCTATGCGGCAGCAAGGTTAATGGAAACAGCTTCTATAGAAAGAGAGGAGGACACAAAAGTAAGCAGGAGATGATCCAAAGAAAACAACAGGGATTTTGTACTGGAAAAGAAGCATTTGCAGCTTCTTCCCTAAACAATGGGTTTGGGGCAACAGTGAAACAGCAGGGGTGGGAAGCCTTGTGTGAATATATAGTGAGAGCCCTCTGGAACGCTACAGCACTTCTCTCTGAATATCCCTGTCAGTGTAATTTCAGACTATAAGGGTTTGTTCTCTTCAGAACAACAAAAGAAAAAAAATATAAGATAACAAAACCTCTGAATCTATTGAAGATTCTTGGGTTTCAAAAGTAACTCTCTTTGAAGGTATCAATTCAGTTTAGAAAGGAGATGGACTAGGACAGAAAGAACCAAAGTAAATAAATAAGTTCTTTCTTGAAGGATGGTTTCTTCCCTCTGTGCTCTTGGCTTTGTGGCATTGGGTCAAGAGATCTGTTGTCTCTACAGTACTCCTATTATATTTTCTTCTTTTGTACAGAGTGATTAACTGTCAAGCTGCAAGAAGTTAAGAGTTGTAGGCTTATTAGAAAATTGAGGATTATTGTAATTTTTTTAGAAGCAAACTTTATGCATATGGTTTCTAAATTAATCTCTCCTATTATATTATTTTAAAAATACAACATCCAAGTATACCTAGTGGAAAGGTAATTTGGCACGCAGTGCAACATTGCTTCATAAGATATTTTAAAAGCAGTATGGTCACAAGTGCCCATTGATACTTGAAGTTTGTCTAAAATTGCTGTTAAATGTCCATGTATATTAGTGGGATGTGCACATGCTTGGTACCATGAAAAATTGATTTCCTTGTCCTAGGGAATGAAATATTTGGGTAGTCACAATTGAACAATTTTGCCCAAAATACATAATTTTGCATATCATCTGTAATTGTGTAGTATTAAAATAGTGGACTTTCCCCAGAAAAACTTTACATGGCACTGAGCAGAAGGGAGTGGTAGGAAAATAGACTGGGCAGACTTCTAACTCTATTGCAGGTTCTGATGTGGAATGGAGTGAAAGAAATAGCAAGTATTTTATATAAAACACTCATCTCTGCACAGAAAAAATTAAATAATAAGTGGGATCTTGTGATATATTGAGTGCAAGTGAAGTAGAAGAGGCTGTAAGAGAGAAATAAAATCTGGGTGTGGTCTCTGACAATAGTCTGCAAAATCTGGTGTGACAGTGAATTTCTTACCTTTGCATTTTCTTCTTCCCTAGATTATAGGAACCCTTGCTTTTCATATATATAGTAGATCGAGTCTTCTTATTGTAAATGTTGCTATAGCTTCAAAGTTAAGTGTGTGAATATCCAAGGAGATGAGATGCCTGTAAGGAAGGAAGAGAATTATGTTATGTGCTATGTTAGCAGAAAACTGAAGAGAAGAATATGAGAAGGAGGCAGGTGAAGAAGGTATGACAGGAGGTGGAGTGCACAATGTAAAATTGTAGTGCTGGGGCTGGTCATTGATAAGTTTTGGCTTTTGACAAATTCTAGTTGTATATCCTGAATAATGAATTTAAGCAATGAGACTTTGCAGTGCATGTTCAACTTTACTGTTGGCTAAAGGTGATTCAAGAAAAGTGCTGTGGTAAGCCTGCTAGAGAGTAATGTATGTAAAAGGGGAAATTAAACTTAGGGGTTTTTTTCCCAGTTAGCTTGTTCCAGAAGGTGGGAGCTCAGCATAGTGAGGAGGTGGTAGGGAGGAAGGTTTTTAAGATCTTGAGGAGCCACAACCAAGTGTGGTTGCATTAAGGAGTACTGACACTCCTGGCTATAGTGTTGCTAAGAACGTGTTCATTATGAATAGACAAAATAACTGCCTGATCATACAAACATATAAGCAATTTCATATATAAAGACTGAGCACTTTAGAAAGTTAAGAATCTCACCTTTATCTCTATGGAATATTGAACAACAAAAGCATATGCAAATAAAAATTGGAATTGGAAAAAAGCCACAGCTTTGGCTGAGAATCAAAGCAGCTCCATCAGTGAGATTCCACCCTTTTCATGGGATGCCTGCTGTGTCTTCACTCTTTTCCTTTGCACCACCCCATACATAGGCAAGTGAAGAGGAGGCAGAGCACAGCAGGTGCCAGCTCACCTGTCAAGGAGGCTTCCTACGTTGGTGGGAAGCTCTAAGCAGCACTGGCTGCTAGTCAGGCTCAGAAAATACCAGTGATGCACTGAAAAGAAACTGCACCTGTGGCTGGGTTGGGCTTGGGTCAAGGCTCTTGATCAGCCACTGGGACAAAGAGACAGTGAGACACTATTCAACATTATTTGTTTTGAGTAACGCTTTCTGCTTGCTGTCAGAGTTGGCATGGAAACTGAATCAGCAATCAGCACTCATTTTGAAAAGAATAGTCCATTCAGAGTGAGGTTAGTCATCAGTGGGCTTACCAGAGGCTCAGGCTGCAGCTGCAGTCTTAAACCTTGCTCATGAAAGGATAGAATCGTCAAAATGGTAACAGTCATACAACCCAATCTTTACTGGGCAAATAGGTGTCTTTTGAGAATGATGTAATCTCATTTGCATTTGGGCGGTGGTGGGTTTTTTTAAAGAGGGAAGAGTTAATTATCTGAAATCCACAATAGAACTTTCTTATTTTGAAAAGATGCCATCTGTTTTTATGGATCAGTTGAGTTTAAAGAGTTAACACAATTCCTATAAACAATGATGCCTGTAACATTGTGGTGGAAAGTGGCATACTTCTTAAACGGCTCTAAGCTTAGCACTAGGCATCTGTGAATAGTCAAGATGGAAGCCTACACAGCATGCAGAAATTGGCATTTTCAATTACTTTGCCTCTATTGATGAAGAAGATCAAGATATGCTTATTTCTGTTCTATTTCATTCCCACACACAAGAGGAGAAGCAAAGAAACAGCTGCTGGTTTTCTGTACCAGCGAGGCTGAGAAAATACTGATAGATAAATTGCTGTTCAGTGGTATTTCATAAAGTCATGTCACCTGCTGTGACATCCTGTTCTCAGATGCAAAGTGATAAATGTATATATAAATCTGAAAAGTTTCATTTCATCTATAACCTTTGCCTCCTGGCTTTTTGTATCCTCAGAATACAGACCATGCATGTCTTCTTCATTGATACAGGAACTGTTTACAGTAACTATTTACATTCAAGACTATAGTGCTGTTACCAAATTGATGAGGACCCTGATTTCTTTTTCCTTTGTGTTTATCAAGCAGATAATTTAAGTGAAGCCCTGAAAAAGCTGAAGATAACATCCACTGACAGCACAGCAGATAGCTTGGAGGGATGCTTGGACTGTCTGCTTCAAGCTCTGGCACAAAACAGTAAGTTGTATGGGCCTTTCAAATTTTAAATCATATGAGATCAGTGAATTAAAATGTGGCAGAAAGACTGGCTAAAGCAGTAGGCTGCTAGATTGGCTCTATGGAGTTTTGGGGGTTTTTAACCCATATGTCTGTAATGTTCTGGTAGCAACGAAGACAGTGACAGGTAAATACCTGAATATTTGGAACAGCTGTAGTCCATTCCTTTCTCCACAGTTAAGCAGAGCACTTACTTTTTTAATTGATCATTCAAGAAAAAAAAAAAGAACAGAGTTGGAGAAATAAGCCTCACAAGATGGGGAAAAGGATAAGGGAGCTGCTTGCTAATTCTGGTTGAAAGAGCATAGTTACCTATTTGTAATGTATTTCTCTTCACACTTCTGATCACAGATTTCTTAATTCCAGGAGTTTCAATTAGCAGAACTAGCCTGGATATCCAAAGACAGTCCAAGTTTGATATGTAGTATGTAACAAAAATAACATCAGAATGGAACAAGATGTCATTTTCACCAAAAAATTTAGAATGCTTGTCCCCACTCCCAGCAGACAGAAAGGGAAGGTAATGAAGATGACAGTCTATAAGACGTTTCTGAATTTAACTTTCTTAGTGCTTCAGATTGTGGCAGAAGAAAAATATGTGTACAATTTCAGGTTCAAAAACTTTTCAGGATAGGTACAAGACACAATTAAAACGTTTTATTTAAAAAAAAGAGTTAGTCCTCTGGAAATATCAATACACTCAAAAGTACAAACTATTGATAAGTCTTGGTTTTTTTCACATGATGCTATTTTACAAATCAAAGCCTCTTGGATTAGTTGGTGTAAAATACTTTATGAGGATTTTCACAACTGAATAGAAGCACCATCCAGATCAAGTCAAAAATGGATTATAACAGCGTCTGCATGTAATACTAGTCCATTTTTAATTCTCACTATTTTAGAAGGAGATTATCAGCCAGAAAGTAATAAAATCTTTAAGGTTTAGATCAATCATTTTTGGAAGGTTCTGGATTTTTTTATAAGGTATATCCAATACTTTAATCCAACCTGCAACTGGATTTACTTCCACTACTTTTAAACCTAATACTTAATAAGTACTAAAGAGAAGATCATATGAAAAGTGACAACTTACTCGTGTAAATAACAGAGTTTGCTATTTTGTCTATTAAGGTCACATAGCTGTGTCAGAGAACAAGTCTGGCAGATGCAAAATAATTTTACTCATGTACATTTACTCTTCTGTCTCAGTCAAGGGTTTTGCTCTTCTTTCCAAAATCTTTTCTCTTCTAGATTTGCAGCTGCCAGATCAGATAAACAGGTTATTAGGATTTAGACCTCTCTCTTCGGGGTAGTTCTAGAAAATTTATTCTCTCCATAATTTCCCATGCTCTTGTGTGTAAGTCAGTGACATGAATACAGCCCTGCTGAGCTGCCCTATGATACACATCTCCATGTATTTGCATTTGCCCAAGATTGAGGGCAACTGAAATAATGCACTGAAAATTAGATGGGTCAGATAGGAGAGGTTTTTCAAGCAGCTTGCTGGTAATTTAGGAACTAGTTTATCAATTCTGTTTCAAGGGAACTGGACGCTTCCATACCTAAGTTTTTCCACGTCTCACTGGACAATGGGCTTTAGTTATCAAGGTTGTCTGATGATTTGGGGAACAGATTTCTGGCTTGAGATAATTTTATGAGAACAGCAGTACATTCAGAAGACTTCAGAGATTGAGGTAAATTGCATATAATAGATTGATTCAACAAATAGATACAGAATCAGCTTTCTAAATGCTTTCTCACAGCTCTCATCCATCCAGTTAACATCTTAATATGGATTTGGCTGATTGATTTTTAATGATGGTCTATATTATCATATATACAATACCTAGTTATGAGAGACACACTGTACCTCTGTGTCTGTGTATAAATTATTACTCAATAATAATGAGAAATCAAATTGTTTATATAAAAGTCCGTTAATTATTATGCAGAAGTCATTTAAATAATATTTTGCAAAGTTATTCTGCTCTTGTTTAGTATATTTCCATGTATATGATTAAATTAATGAAGTATGCGTTTATAGTTCAGTAAATCATCATATTAATGTGAGATAAACAAGCCATTCAAGGAATAGGAGTTTTTTAAAGATATTTTTATAGAACTGTGATTTTGTTGGGAGTTCATGGTAGTGTTGTTAATCACAGAAGTTAAAGTTTTATTCACGGCTTTAAAACTTAGAGATAAAAATATTATTTTATCTTGTATAAAATTTAGTACATTACTAATATGCTAATGCAACCCAGTCCCATCTACTGCCAGCCAAAATCAGTAGTTAAACCCAATGATACTACAACAAACTGAGATTTTCAGTAAAGGATAACTTCAGTTTTGTATAGTGCACATACACATGAATGTTTTAGTGACCTTTACACTATCTATTGATATCTGCATGCATAGGTTTGTGGCTGCTGCAATTCCCTAGTCTGTAAGAGTGCAGTGAAAATTATAGTTCCATTTATTTTGCACACAATCTTTATGTTTTCATTATGCTAAAACATTACCTTCTTCTCATATTTTCTACTGTCTACTATCTATCATTACCTACTTCTAAAATTCTCTACTTTCAATAGAAAGAGAAAAAAAGTTATGATGAATTTAGTAACTTTTCATTTCTTTCTATGTAATCTGCTGTGTTTTCTTTTGTTTTTCACTCTCATTTCCAAAACTGATCTGTTGATAATCCTAGGCAGGTGTAATGCCCTGGAACATGATACCTCCTGCCTGACTTTAGGAGCTATTCTGCCATTTGTCACAGCAGTCAAATTAAGGTGCATGCACACACACATATGCTATACTACAGAAGGGTGAGTCAGATACTCAGCTGAATGTGATAACTGCTGGTAAATATTTGGCAAGCCAAAGTCAAATTGTTTTAACGACAGTTTGTCTAGGAGAAACTTGCATAGCTCTTCACATCTGAGACCTGGGTCTGAAAATCCTGCACAGATGGTTTCCTCAGGAGACATTGTTTTGAAATATATATATTCCTATTTATGCAGATATTTTAGTTCTTGTCTGTCACCAGCACTTCTTTCTGAGGCCAGTCATATATGGTCTAGCTTGTGGCACTAGAGAAAACTGAGGGGGTTTTTTGAAGATGAAAGAATGAAAGAGGCAACAATGACAGAAGAATGAGACATAAATATGCATTAGAAATGCTTTAGAATAATCACATACCTCATTTTGTGTGGAGTTCTTTCAGCATTCCCAGTGAAGTTAACTAGCATTTCTGGGGACTTTGAAGCCATAAAGTTTCAGTAACGTAAGTCAAGATTCACAGGTAAGGTAAGCATTGCTTTCACTTCTGTGGATCTACCTCATTTGCATAAACTGAGATTCTGTCCACCTTGCTTCTGAAAGAAAAACACAAATATTTGATCTCTGTCCCCCTGCAAGCACTCGCCATCTGCTAAACTTCCCATAGTTCAGATTTTTAAGGAAAGCCTGAGGTACATGATCCATAAGCATTATTAGCAGCAAAAAACCAGAGCCAGCCATGCACTAAATGAATTACTGGCTTATATTCAATCAAGAGGTGAAAGTCATGTATTACATGTGTTTTCTTTTAACAACTATCCATTAAAACAAGTTACTCCATTGTCTGCTCCATATAATCTGTATTAGTTCTATACAGACGTGGATTGATATGTTATTGTCTAGAAAGAATTTTGCTGATCTAGAAGCAGACTATTTACAGTGACATGGAGTGTAGAATGGTCATAACAACCATAAAAGGCACAAACCTCCTCAAAAGTATGAGTAAGACATGCACTGAAGAAAATCAATTTGAAAGATCATATACTTACATTCTGGAATGAAGTAAGTAAAGTATGATTGCTTTATTCTGTATCTTGCACCCAAGGAAAATATGGGTATGTACTACTATTGGATATTGGGAACAACTGGTTAATTGTCTTATATAAGGAATTACAGGAGAAAACAATACTGGCCATTATATTCAGCCAGCATATACAAATTTATACTTGTTAAGAGCCATTTCATTAATTCTCTGCCTATCAAAAAAGTGCATTTATCCTAAGATCTCTAAATAAATGTCCACAAGAAAGGACTGCCTGAGAGAAGGAAAGCAAAAAGGAAATAGAGGTTTTCTTTTAAACTGCAGGCTCTCTGGGACATAATTATTGCAGTAACAACAAAAAAAAGTTACTGCTAGTCCAGACATGCTGTGTTTCAGATACAAGAAGTTACAGCAGACATAAATAACCCAGTTTGGATAAATGAGAAATCTGAAAAATCTGCTGAGAATGTTATTTTTGGCTCTGCTGTACTCAGCATAAGAGGCTGAAAATGCCCACTAATCCCAGCTTTCAGCACCTGGCTCTGATGTAGCTGAAGTGGAAAGGCTGGCACATGAATTTGAAACATTTTTTTACATACACTTTTTAGAAGATTAAGAATATGAGTTTGCATGTTTGTGTGAAAAAATGGTTAAAGCACAATCACAGCAATAAAGATAAGCTTACATGAGAGGGCAAGGCCTGAGTTTTGAAAAGGATTTAGAAAGATTGGAAATATTTGAAATAATGCACTTTACCTTAAAGATGTGGCTGACTAAGATGCCTTATTTTCTACTTGTTGAGCTTTGCTGATGCCTGGTAACTCAAGGAACCATCACATGACAAATGAAAATTTTTAATTCATGCTTGAAACTGGAAATCTCAGCATTATTCAAAGGCTACTTCTAATGGCTTAGAAGCTATTTTTCTTCCCATAATGCACATAGTTTCATAATAGTATTTTGCTTTGCCCCAGAATGTATATGCTGGAGCCATGCTTTGATTGGAATATACTGCCTGTGTTGTATCAGGGAAAATAACATTGTTACAAATTACCTGAGCAATTTCTAATAAGCTTTTGCCATCACTTCCTGCTGTTCCAGCCTGTAGGGACCATGGGCTTATCCCTCCTACCTAAAGCTTCTTGTTCAGGTTTTCTCTTGGGAGTCACCAGTGGGTTTTCTGAAATGGGTTTGTTCCTATTTGATGGCATCCCAGAGGAGGATGTGTTGGCATCTGGAGTGCTTAAGAAAATCTTGAATATCTGGAGACACAGCAGATTTCCCACATTTCTTTGGCAGTGGTGAAACTTCTCACTGAATGTCCTAAAACTTTGGTAGGCACCTGCTATAACAGGCATCTAGTTTTCTTTCTTTAATTATTCTGGTGGATTTCCAGTTCTCACAACCCCATATGTTTACACAGACGTTATATTTCAGTTGGAAATTAATTTTATTCTGTTCCTCATAGCTGTGGCTTCCATATGTTGTTGAATTTAGTTAATACTTAGGCTTCCTATATTTGATGTTTGTTTTTCTGATCTTCAGTGACCACAGAAAATGGAACAGTTCCTCTACTGGAGCAGAAAAATCACGAAGAATGAGAATTTTGTAATTCTGTAATTCAGAGCTCAACTAAAAAACCCCTGAAATTTTAAAATTTATTATTCTTGCTATTAATTTGTTGATATTATTATTTATTAGTATGTATTAATATTAATAAATATTAATTAATCTTGTGTATTATATATTATGAATAATATGTGTTGTTATTATTAATTAATAACCTTTGATTTGTAAAAGAAAAAAATCAAGATGTACCTATTTTTTATCTATTTACCTCTTTTTTTTTGGACATTCTTGATAGTTCTGTGTACACACTCTTTTATTTATTCATTGCAGAGTCAGGTAGACAGCTGTCTGCTTAACTTGAATACTAAGAGCCATCTGATTCCAGTGAAGCCTTGTACCTCTTTAGTACACAGAGGATTAAGAAAGTAATTTCACCTCGTGTTTCCGCAGCCCTCCACATTAGCATGAAAATATCTATCTTCCTGCCCCAAACATAGAAAAAATTAAGTTGTAGAACCTTTTGTCATAGCAGAGTTATTCTAAGGCACAAACAACCAAAATCACTTTCATTTTTTCCTATTGGCTAAACATCTTAAGCTTTCTCTGTTCCCTTTTGTGGAACAGAGCATGGAGAAAAAGCTCCACATTTCAGAGCATGCTCAAGCAAGCATATTCTTAAACATCAGCACACTAATCTTTCTCTGTTTTAGAGAAATTGTATGAACAGAATAAGAGTAAAATGATGTGACTGTTGTTTCATACAGATTGTGGCTAACAAACAATGCTTTCCTGATTGTGAATGCTTGCACACTATTAAAGCTTAAAACAATAACTGTCTATAGGCCCTATTCTGACCACAGTTGTTTTGTATAAATAAAAAAAGAGCTTTGAGCATCCCTGCAGATTCAGCACACTTTACATGTAAGCTGTGACAAGGCAGTGCATAAGCACATCAAGAGAGCTTAGCACAACCAAGGGGGTAGGCAGTGGTACTAATTGGATTAGTGGCCTTAAAACAACTGATAACTAGTAGAATTAAGTTCACTGACAAATAGCATTTCCCTGCTTTCTTATTCCTCTTTGATCTTTAGCATCTCCCTTTCTTCTTAGCATTAGTCTCCCTTCCAGGAGGATTTTTGATCCTCCTCGGGTGTGCCTCCAGTGATCCCTGGTATATTTCTCCCAGCTGTGATCTTGGAAGGAGAAGGAGGCCACCTGGTGCCTTAAGTTTTAGCTTCCATATTTTTCAGATTTTGTGCTGCCTTGGTTTGTAACTCTGAACTCCACGTTAAGTGTTGGTAAGTAGACAGAAAAATCCTTTTCCAACATGAGAATCAAGGACAACCATTGGAAGTCTCAAGCCCAAAAAGCATAAACAACAATGAATTGAAGAGAGTGAGCAAGGAGGATGGGACTTCATGACCGGAAGCTATAATTGGACAATTAACCCCAATATGCAAATGGACCAGAACTTATAAAAGTGTGGGACCTTGTGATCGGTCGTCCATTTTGCTTGACCATTTTGGGTCTATCTTGGGTGTAGCCCTGGCCAGGCTCTTGTACTACCCAAGGTATATCCTTTAAGGCCTTTTAATAAACACCTACTTTATTCTTTAACTCTGTCCAGCCTCTGTTTTAGGTCAGCCTGTCTAGGCATCACACCCATGGATGTGTACTCAGATCCAGCAGGCACAGATCTGCATGTTAGTCCTGACATGTAAATGTCTCAGCTTGAACATTCAAACAAGCAACAGACATTTATGGTGTTATCCATGAAGAGGAAAGATGCAGATGAAAGCTACAACATGCTCCTCCAATAGGACAAAAACTAAACAGTATCATTGCTAACTGTCTCCTGAAATTTATAGTTCTCTGCTGAGATTACAGTGTTCTTTAGGTAGATGGTATCCTTAGCCTATGACAAAGCTTTTATGACTTTATTATTATTCCTGCTTTGTCTTGGAAACTACAAAAATATTAAGAGCAGCACTAAGGCATCATAGTACCTTGTAGGATTTGGTTTTTTACATATTGAAGACATGAACTAGTGTCTGTTTAGCTACTACTAAACCTTGATTCAGCATCTTTGGAATTCAGTGGAGTGGCCATAATGCATTTAACATCTATTCAAACCAAGAGAGGGAGAGGGAGTAGAAATGAAAAAGGAAGAAATGAAACTAAATGGATGAGTAAGAGGGAATACAGTGGAACCTAAGAATTTTATTTTAGTGGAAGAAGAGAAATGGCAGAAGGTGGAAACACATATAAAGATAAAATTTTTGAGGGAAAGAAAAACAAAAAACAAAACAAAACCAAGCTAAATGCATGTACCTGAGTGGCTGGTAGGAAGCAGTCAAACCAAAACCCCACATCTCAGACTCGGAAGAATTTCTAGTCTGCTAGATACACAGATAATCTCTTCTAATAGAGGCAGGGGTTCAAATTTAATTGGGCCAGCTCAGCCCATCAAGCCATTAATCTTACCTGCAAAGATTTCTACTCAAATGCCCTACTAAAAGTTGGGGATCCTGATGAATATTTTTAAGAGGAAGTTTTGACTTAAATACTGTGTTATAAAGTGTTCCTTCTTTTTGCAGAAGAATGTTTGTTGCATTTTATCTCATGGACTGTTTCTGTGTCATGATATTGTACACACATAATTGTACAGTCCAGAGATGTTTTCTCATTAAGAGTTGTATATAATATATTTTTACAGTATAACTATACTAAATCAAGGTGACTGCTTTTTATTGGACTGTCTCCCAGTAAACTGGCTTACCCTAATGATAATGAATGGTAATCACTGCTGCTTAGTAGGATTATATTTTACATAAATTCCCCTTAATAGTGATGTATTTAGTTAGTGCCAGACAGTTAAATGTTTATCCAAGTGTTAAATTCCAAGTGCTATTCATTGAATACAGAATGTGCCAAATAAAGATTAACTATTATATTTTTTTCTTTGCAGAAGGCATCAGTGAATAGCAGTTCCAGATAATAGAATTGACACATCTTTTTTTTTCTTTAGATTGCCTCTGTATTGGATTTCCAAAAGGCAGGCCTTTTCTTTTGCTTCTGTATTGCATTTCAAAAATGCAAAGGAAAACGCCTACCTTTTACCAAAAAAATTATATTTAGAGATCATGTAATTCACAATTTCAGGTCTGCAGTTTCATTCTTAGCTTAGCTCCAGCCCCTTATAACTTAAAAATGTGATCTTTTTAAGATTAGGTTTTCTTTAAACTCCTCTGATAGCACAGCTCACTAAAAATACCAGCAGATTAAAAAATTTCTGTAGACATACTCTTTCAATAAGCAAAGAGTGGAATTTCACAGCAGGCATTTTAGCTCGCTTAAGAGCACTCTGTAGAGTTTGCTTAAAAGGAACATGAAACATTTCCTGCATATAAAATGATTAGCTTTCAAATTTGATTTGATGTTAATAAACTAAATCAAATTTGGAGAAAGGATTTTCTTACATAGGACCAGAATTTGTTATACATTTTGAAGAACTAAAGCATGAGAATACCCTTTACCCTGAGACCTCTAGTAAGTTCAGTCAGTACAAGCAAGAGAGGAGGCAGGGGAAAACGTCCATGGAAGCCGAATACAAAACAAGAATATGTGAGTGTATGACATTTGTACTAAGATGCCAGACAACAAACTTGGCAGCTGAGGCACTGACATCAAACTCTTTCAGCAACCTTGCTACTGAAGTGGTTACATCCTGGAGAGGGTGAGTCAGAAAGGGGGAACAGCTCGGATAAATCTACCAGCTACATGCCAGGGCTGGATACTGGATGCAGTTCAGGAACTCAGGGGTGCCAAGCTGCCTAACTTGAATATTCTGCCTTGTGCTGTGACCTATTCATGGAAGTATATGTGCATTTCTCTTCATTGAAGGCAAAGATGTCACATACTTTTTACTTCATTGGTACCTGCAGTAGGCTATCCAATTGGTAGAATCTCATCCTGAAATTCACTTTTGTCCTTTGGATGTAGCTTTTGGAGAATTTAATCATCGGGACTCCTGCAGTTAGTTGATTGATAAATCTGTCTTTCCATCTGTCCTTCCTTCCTTGTTAGAGCTGAGATTTTAATTACAAACATCTGTGTACTGTCTCTTTCTTCATTAAAAATAGGAAGTGAAGTTGCCCTGTAGCTGCTGACAGAGACAAAACAGAGCAAACGCCATGATGGAAACATTTGCACAGCTAAGGGAGAATCCTCCCTCCTTGCCTAATAGGTGTCTAATTTCAAGGATAAGTGAACAGGCAGATTTCGGGGATTTCCCCATGTGAGGAGGAGCATGCCAAAAAGAAATCAAATGTCTTCAGTTATTTTTATACATAAATTATTATTATTATTATTATTATTGTTGTTGTTGTTGTTGTTGTTGATGATGATGTTGTTGTTGTTGTTGTTATTGTTATTATTGTACTTCTTTTTCCCTATTTAAGTAACTCTTGATAATTGGAACAGACTCTTTGGTTAAGGTTTGTTAAGCAAAACCTCCTTATCAGTGGTGCATTCTTTGTTTCATGAGAGCATATAATTTGTTCTTTTGAGCTTCTTTACAACTCACTTTTTGTGCTTTTGTAGCCAGACCAAAATCTTCATTTAGTGGTATGAAAAATACAGTGGGAGGCTGTGGAGAGGGGGGCAATGTTTCTTGAGGGAGGTTGTATATGGAGAGAGCATCAATGCTTATGCTTGGTCACATGAACCTTCTTACTGTGGTGGTTAGGAGCATGTGCCAGATCAAAAGATATCCCTTGTTCCCTTCATTTTCTTCCCTTCTGCCTTCTGAAAGAGCAGATGTAAGGTTCCTTTCATGATATATGTGGTTCATATTATTTATTCATGTGTTCATCTTTCTCTTTCTGATGAGAGTACATGTAGGAGGAACATTATCAAGCCAAGGTAAATTTTTGCAGTAGTTCCAGTAGGTTTATAAAACATCTTTGCAGCTAGAAAGACATGCATTTTTCAAAAGACTACATGGCAAACACAGATTGCTTAAAGAGGACCCTCACAAAGCTGTTTATTCATAATTCTGTGGTGTGAAGCTCCACAACATGGGAATTATTGCAGTGCTACCCACCACGACTGTAGGGTTACTAATAACAGTGTAACTTCGACTCATTGTTCATAGGGGATAAGGAATGGTGAGCCTACAGCTTTCTTCTGCTAGCAAGGCACTGCTGAGAGACATGCCTTGCCTTTCCCTTCCCCCTTTCTGCCTTTTATTTCAGTTGAAGGTGTACAAAATAATACAGAGAGGAGAGAAGAGTGAATAGAGAGAAGTGAAATTTCAGAGGAAAGAGAGCTGAGAGGGAAAAGAGTGTAGAATTTTAATTTGAAACATATTAGATTTTTTCCCTATGATTTCTGCTACTTAATTAGCCAGTCTGATAGCCATGGTGCTCAGCTCTCCAGCTCTGATCTGTGGCATTAAAGATTTTCCTGCCCACACCCTTAACTATTCTGACTTCAGGCACTGCAAAAACCACAAAAAGCAAGCATGTTGACATTTTATTCACTCAGCTGTGACATCAAGAAGATTTTGACACCATGTGATCTGACATACCCTTTGTCTTGATATCAATGATACAAGGAGGCATCTAAAGCGGCAGGCTTAACCTTAGAGGGCTTTCCTCTCCAATTATGCTGTGTTAGACTGTGTGCAAAAAGGCTGCTTTTAATGCAGCATTATTACAGTCCTACAGTTTCTTTGCTTTAAGAGGGGACAGCTCTAGGTGTGGGCTGGTGTAAGCAGACTGAAAATCAGTCTTTAAAAAAAGCATTTGAAATCACAGATACATCACAGATAGCAAAAGGATTATGAGGTGTGGCACCCTAATGTCAGGCTATCTACATAGCTAGGTTTTTTCCAGACATAAATTTAATGGATTTTAAAGGGGATGCAGTTCTGCTAAAAAGGAATGTTGGCTGTGATTTCCTTTTTGGCCAGTATAGAAACACAAGAGGAGAATATGTGGTAGAGATTTGCCTAGGTCTTTCTTGCTCCTGTAGAATTTTTACATGCTCCAACTACAATTGAAATAGCAATTTAAAAGATGACAGCTGAAATAAGTTTTCAAAATAGTTTACCCTCTAATAATTTACTAGGAAGCCCAGAATGAAACTAGCATGCAGAAGATTGATATCCTTAATAAATAATACCTCTTTAGTGCATATACACAGAGAGACAGGAAGCCAGGCAGGCTTTCTCCAGCCTCTGAAGAGAACAAATAAAGGCAAGAGTTGAGGGTTGCCTATGCTAAAGTCTCTAGCAGTTTCTAATTCTCAGCAAAACCTACCTTATTTCTCCTAGAGCCAGGCAGTGGTAGGGGTACCAGCCCTGTGGCAGCACTGATGTGTGGTTTCCCAGTCTCAGGTTCTGCAGAATCAAAAACAAATGATGGTTTTTACAATCATGTAAAATCAGTGAAAATACTGCTACATAAACGTGACAATCTATTGGCCACTCGAAAGAATAACACCACACACACTTCCCTTGATTTTTGTTCCTGTGTCCCTGTATCTTTTATATATTTATACAGGACAGGTGTTACGTGAAGCTGAGCACAAAGGAGAGTCTCTCACAGGACTGTTCACATATGCTTTGTAAGTGAAGCAATTGTCCCATTTGGGCACTATAAGAAGTGCTTATACACCTACAGCTGTGCTGAAATCATCTTCAAGACCTCCAGCTTGGTATTCTCTTCTACAGACATGCATTTTAACACTTAGTACCCGAACTGAGTGTACAGTTGACTCTGCAGACAGGCAAAGAATGGTTGAAGATCTTTGTTTAGACTTCACAGGGCATCCCTGTGCATTATTTGCCTGTCAAGTCTTCCTCCTTTAAAAGAATATAAAAAATACTGAGCAAAGTTGCTATATTTAACAATGCAATTTTAGGTTTATAAATAAGGCATCTTGTTCCAATTAAAATACCCTTCCTTGTTTAAGCATTTCAAAACTCAGAAAGATTGGTTGATTGTAACAAAAATATATCTGCTAATAACATGTGACTTGCAAAATTAATTTGTATATTATAGCACATCCTTTTTTTCCCAACTACTTTATTAGAACTTTAATATGATGAACACAAAATCCCTGGAAAAAATGGATTTTTTTTTTTTGCAGATACTAAACAGAGTTATGTACACTAGGATGAAAGAGTAATTTTCCTGGCACATTCTCTTCAGATGCCTTATATGGAGGATCTACTATAAACTACTTGCAAAGATTTAGTGTCATACTGTCATCTCTCTATTTTGAAACTGAATTAATTTGTATATTACACCAAGTGTAAATTGCATGTGTTCTGCAGAGGAAGAGCAGTGCTTACTTAGACTTGGAGTAGACAAGCTGAAACCCTGTGGCATTTTTTACACCTAAGGCTTTTCCTGGCAAAAATGCCTCAGAGAGCACTGTGGGCTGATAGTAGTAATTCTTCTGCCTGATGCCAGAGTAATGTGCTTTTCCTCAAAATAATGATGCTTGAGCACCCACCCAGGGTAGAGTAGAGGTGGGGTGTTCTGCACTCACTGCTGGTCTAATTAATCCATCTTCCCTCTTTTATGACTAGCAAAAGTTTGACATTGATACCCAACTGACTAACAAGAAACCTTAGGATTTTGGTTTGAAGGGATGAGTGAGTATATGTAGGTGTGCCTCTTCTACTGCTTCAGAGTAGGAATAAGTCACTGGTCAGTTTTCATCTGTATAATCCCAGGTAACTGATTTCCCAGTTTCTGAGAGGTCTGTCAGGGCTGTGCTTTTATGGTGGTCACTTGCTTTTCTTAATAAAATAAATCAGGGTGTATCTGCTGCACACAACTTGCCTGGAGAAGCATTTAATTTTATTTCCCACTTCTTGCAGGATATATTTAGTTCTACTCATGTAATTTATGCTTTGCACAGTAATGAGTCCATCAAACTACAGACCAAGAAAATAGGACTGGATACTGTATATCTCAGAAGCGTGACAGGAGAAAATGCATTAATGTCTCCTGCCTACTAATACACATTCACATATAGCCATATTTTGCATTTTGAATTCTGTACTTCAAGTTTTGAACTTAAGGGAGAGAGAAGCTCTTCCTTAACAGACATCTAAGATGTCTGGACTAGTCTTTAGTCCTGATATGATTTTTTCTAAATTTAGACTTTCATTTTGCATGCCTATATCCACAGGAAAATATTGCTACTAAGTATATGCTACATGTCAGAGTTTATAAAAGCTTTCAAATAAGCCATAAGCTCCTTTACATTTTATCTTCTGAGAGGTTTTTTTCAGGGTATTTCAAAAATTGCAGTTAACTGATTGCAAGCAGGTTAATAATAATTAGCACTTACATTACGCATGAGATGCTGAGATTACTCTTTACTGATGCCTAATCTGTTTGTATCAGATGTCATCACTGACATACTGCAGCTGAGTGGTCCTAGCCGAACACCAACATCCCAAATTAGAATTATATACAGAAATGGGAGGCATAACTGCAGTCCAGACTACAAGTTCTCTGTTTTCAGTCTGTTTTCTGTCATGTAGACATAACCAGCTCTCAACACTGAAGCATGTACATACTCTGTGCAAGCCACAAAACCCATGGGAGTCACCTCTGCCAGGCTTGTGCTGGCTTCTGTTCAGGGGCAGCTTGAGTGGATCTCTCCCAGTCTCAGAGGCAGCAGAGTGGTCCTGGGGCTGCCACAAATCAAATTCAATTGCAGTCCTGAGAGTGGGGAAAGGAAAGAAGAAGAGAAGAGGGAGGGTGGTATGTTATTATCAATTTACAGGTAAAGCACAGCCAAAGAGTGGTTGCAAACAGCATTTAGATGGATTTGTTTTGCTTTGCAAAAGTCATCAACTGGAGCATCTGTAAACCCTGAAGAATGCAAATAACTTCCCTTATAAATAGCTTAAGAAGTCATGCTGCTTTCTAAAATGATAGCTGCCATCTAGTTGTACTATCACACTAATAGGCCATGTGTGACACTCAAATAGGCCATTTTTAAAAGCGTTAGCAAAATATGTCATAACATCTAGTAGCTTGTCTTTAACTGCAGTTGAATAAAGTTGTTTTTCAGTTTGTTACAGAGCATTGCTGTTGGCCAGCAATATTAGGTGGGCCCCTGTTAGGGAGCAGCTGCACAATTCCTCTCACTACATGCAGAAAGGGGAAAGCTTTTGTCACAGATCTTTGATACCCACTGCAGGAAATCAATGTTTTTCCCTTTCCCTTCTACTGAGTCTATACTGGAGCCACTCAGTAACAGAGTAACATAGAAGATATTTTAATGAGTGTAAGAGGAGTCTAAAACCAGGATCATCTTAGCTCTCCCTCTTCTCCAGTTTCTGATTCCTACATTGCATTAAGCTGTACCATAAACTGTGAGAACTTTCCCCATAATTCCTTGAACATTTCCAATAATTCATCTCTTCAAAGAGTCATTCCTTGACTTTTACATAATACCTTTACCTGCTGCATGTCATTTTATGACCATTACTCTTACAGTCTCTCCAGTATTTTCCCCATGTAAGCATGAGTATGTATCTGTATATACTACATAGCAGTCACCTTATAAAGGTCAATTGATTAGAAATGGCAAAGTATTAAGTTCTATGAGTACATCAGATAAAATAAGTATGGTAACTGAACTAACAGTTGGCTTCTTATATGGGAAATAATGGCTATCATAATAACTTTTGAGAAGACTTCCCTTCTGCTTTTCTTTCTGTTCTTCCCCAAAGCAATTTGATGTACAAGTCATTTTTGTGTGATGTGTTTTTCAGATATGGAGACAAGTGAAAAAATCCAGAAAAGTGGAGTTCTTCAGGTGTTCGCGAGTCTGTTGACGCCACAATCTTCCTGCACAGCAAAAGTAGCTAACATCATAGCAGAAGTAGCCAGAAATGGTGAGGTTTTCTACAAGAACTTTTCTGCTGGAACATCTTCAGTTTTTCACCTCACTTGTCAGTATGTTTTACTTCATTTATGTTTTCATTTTATAGATTAGACACCTTTCATGTCCCTCCCTTTCACTCCTTTTGTTTTGTCTAATTTTTTTCTGTACTTTTTAATACAATCAGAACAGCAGTTGGCTGCTGGAATTTCTCTTTCATTCTGTTTAGTTTTTGAGACAGTAATGTAATTTATTGGATAGAAATAGCTGACCACTGATGAAATGCATTTCTATATGCAAAGCATGTAGAAAAAGAGACATGCACAATGTGTACAGCCAGTTGTGCATAGGGTTGTAGCAGCAGCATCTATACAGGTGGTTAAGGGATAGTAGATAATTTCTTTGGTCTGAGATTTGTCCTAAGATTATAACCCTTATGAGTCTTTGATACCACATTGAAACCAATTAGTCCTGCCTAAAGAGCATTGTATGTGTTAGAGTCTTAAGTCCCAAATAAGAATCAGCTCCATTTTGGTATGTATTATATACATACACTATATAATACAACATCAGAGGTAATCAAAAAACTATTTAAATTTTTCTATAGACAGGATTGTCTTAAAGCTCACTCAATACCTGTGTATCTTGAGCCCAGAAGAATGGCCTCATACCTGCAAGCAGACACTATGGGCAGACCCTGTGATGAGGGTAGAGGACATTTGTGGCTGATTTTTCTCACTCCTGGACTTGCTGCTGTCATAGCTGAAGAGGCACAGATTCCATTTTGGACTTTCTTTCACCACAGGCTAGAGAGAGAAAAGAAGAATGTTACTTAACTGCTGTCCTGGAAGCCTCATCCCTCTCCCTTTGCAAACTCTCATGTTGATGCCCCTTCAGGGAAAGGGCTACATTTTTGTTGACTACTTTCACATTCCATTTCCACCTTTTCTGAGGAATCACAAACTACAGCTTCTTACTGATACCCCATGGTGACCTCCACCCAATTTACTGGTTTTAAGACAGAGTTATATATGGTTATTCAGAAACAACACAAATGAGAAAAGAAAAGAGATATGTTTAGTTTTTAAATGTTAAAATTATTTAGATAAAGAGGCAATAAAATATGTATACATAGAAATTTAAATTTAGAAATGTTTCAGAATGATAGAGATTTAGGCAAATATATCATGGGTTTTTTCTGTACTTAGTGAATTCATAATAAGTCTTTTTAGAACAACACTGTCAACCATATGTCCTCACAGTTGGTCCTTTTAGCTCCTACCCAAGAAAGGAAAAGTTAAGAACAAAATCAATGCTCACAATAGCTAAACCGATTACTATGTATTGTTTCTGCAAAGATTCCCTTACAGCGCATTTTAGCCAGTATCTGAAGTCACACATGAAATGTCTGAATAGTTTCTAATGTGTCCTTTTCCCTGACAGCTTTTAAACTGATGAATTATGTACACTCTCAGAAAAGCTGGCATTTTACCTGGTTCATCATACAAAATAGCTTTTGTTTTTTCCTTAGAGTCATTAGCAGGTGTAACTGGGACCTCAGCCCAGATTAAAGTGAAGGTATTCCAAAATTATTTAAGCTCCCAGTGCTTTCAAAACTGAGATCATCTGGGTATTTCTCATTGGTTTCTAACTCCGTTGAAACAGTTGCTTAAGCAGGATAGGAGGGAGTACCTCATTTGAATTCTGTTGTTTTCTTTGTTTTATTGCATAAAACAAAGAGTTTCATGCTTATATTGTACCTGTTTTCAACAAACTTTAGGGCACTTTGAGAAATTTGTCTTCAATAGATAGTAGGCATTAAACCCATTTCCTGAGTGTTCATGTCATGCAGTACTGCCAGAACTTGGAGCAGAGACTGTGATTTTGGGTGTTACAGATACAACAGCATCTTTTCCTTCCCCACTTCTTGTTTTCCTCTTACATTCCCCTCATCTGATCATATGCATACCCATCTGATCACATCAAATCTCTCTACTTGCCTTGGCAGCTTTGTCGTGCTTCATCTTTTCACCCCTCCATGCTCTTGCTGTTTCACCTCCTCTGCTCACATGACTCTTCCTCCTCCCAGCTTGAGCTCATATTTGTTTCTTCTATTTTAAACACCCAAACATACAAAACTCCCTTTAGTCACTCATGTCTCTCCAGCTACAGCTATTTGCCTTTCAATTGTGAGCATCATGAAGGCTCAGGTGAACTTGTTACATGGAGTTTCTCTCTCCACCGTAGACCTTTTAAACCTTCTTCCAAGGTTTTTAGTCTTGTCTGCTTTGCCAGATGCAGGAATGAGAGAACATCATCTTCACAGTCTGTAATACTATGACACAATTACATTTCAGTTTCAAAATCCTGTCCTTCTTTTGGTTTATGTTACTCTGTTCTCAGTGATTCTTCTCTTAACTCCTTGAGCGATTCTTTGCTGTTTTCTTCCGAGGATCTGCTTCACTTCTCTCCCAGTTTAGTGGAAAGCTTTTAAAGACTCTGTTCTCAATTACTTTCTCATTCTTCTATTACTTCTGTGTAGTATCAGCTGCAAAAGTAGGTGCAGTTACCACATCTGTTTCACAGATCTATTTTGATACATATGGCACCATTTCTTTTACTTCTTGCTCTTACATGACCTCGATAAATACAAATTTGCTCAGCGATTGACCAATGATTTTGTTGCTGTAAAAGCTTCCACTCTCCAAATGGAGGGAGGGTGGAGGAGGGGTTTCTTACTCCTTTTCAGCATGTGAGGAAGAACCTAAACAAACAGCAGAACAGACTGAGACCTCTCAGTATTTTACAAGAGAACAAGTTTTATTTCCTGATACAGACTAGGAAAACAAAATTCACCTGACTTTGATGATGTAGAGACTATGGTAAGTTAGTGAGTATAAAGGAAAGTGATGCAGGGATAGCTGAGGAACAGGGAAGTATTTACAGGCAATTGAGAGGAAAAGGCTAAGGGGACAGAGCAGACAGAGGAAGAAACTAAATACATCTAATAAATAAACATTGCAATGAAGTTGAAAGTGGGTGATAAATATACTGAATGTCACAAGGACATGGCAAGACCAGTTTTAAAGACCAAATGTATCTGATATTTGTTTTGTTCATTACAATGGATAGTATCACCATCTATCACACTATAGCATCTAGCCACAGTTCTAAAATGTTACAGTACCTTGGGAAGGTGGGTTAATTGTGCTCACATCTATCTTTTCTTGGACCTGTGCAAGTGTACAGATATTGTTGATTCTTCTTAACTGTGTGTTGATGTATCAGAGCCATATCATCACATGATCATTGCTTACCTCTGACAATTCTTTAGCTAAAATAACACTGAAAGATTAAATACAAAAGAGACTAGATTTTGTAGCTACCAAAACATCAAAGAACATTGTAATAGGTGCAACAGAGTATTTGAGAAGATGTATTTGTACTTCAAGCATTGTATGAAATCTTTGAGTTATTGGCCTGAAGAATTCTGTTGATCCAGAATCAGAAAAATTTTCTCATCTGTTTTTAGGGGGATTGTACACCCTGGTTCATTCTGTCTCATAAATGATTAAGTAACACAAAGGTTAACTGATTCTGGAAGATCCAATACTGTTTAGGATCAGGAAGAGACATATCTTGCCCCTCTACTCAGCCCTGGTGAGGCTGCATCCTAATTAGTGTCCTGTTTAGGCCTCCTCTGTGCAAGAGAGTCGTGGAGCTCCTGGAGCAGGTCAAGCAGAGGCTACAAGGAGAGAGGAAACTGGAGCATCTGTTACAAGGAAAGGCTGAGGGAGCTGGGTCTGTTCAGCCTTGAGAAGAGATGACAGAGAGGGGACCTTACCAATGTATGAGGGAGAACTTCTTTATTGTATGAGTGACCAAGCACTGCAACAGATTGCCCAGAGGGGTTGTGGAGTCTCTTTCACTGCAGATATCCAAGAACCATCTGGATGCAATCCTATGCCCTGTGGTCTGGAATGACCCTGCTTAGTAAACTGTGAAATAACACTGGTGTTATCAGGTGGTTCCTTCTATAAACCACCTTTTGAAAATGTGCAGCACAGTCCCTGCCTGGCTGTATCTCCTGCAGAACAGCCCTTTATGTCTCTGATACCAGGATAGTTCTCTATGACTTGCACAGATGTAAAATAATTCTTTGCTTCTCTGTGGTAAAGCAGGAAGGAAGGGCAGAGAGCTTCCCAGTGGATGGGTCCTCTACCCTTCCTCCCATGGTGGGTATCAGTTAGATTGTGGAAAGCTACAGGCTTTGGGGCACACATAAACTCTTGTATTTCTCATTCTCTTTTCTGTTCTTTTCTTCACCTTCGAAATAAAAGCCTGTTACTGAGCTTTTTTTTTTAATCTCTTGAAGCAAAAGCTTTTCTGGAATTCTAATTAAGGCAATAGAGAGTAAAAAATGCTGCTCTAGAATACTAGTTTTAAGTCATCTTTTGTGTTATTTAGAAATTCTAGTTTATGTTGAATTTGTTGTGAATTCACTGTTCTTTGCAGCACTTCTTTGTGATGCTAAAAATATGCTTAGTCTGATCTATGTTAAATTAGTTTCCATGGAAGTCAATTAATGCCCTTAATTCCTTCTAAATTAGCAAATAATGGAAAGAATTAAGCCCAAATCCTGACTTGGGCTTATTCTCTAGAAACTTACATGAGAATTTACACTGTTTGTCTGTGCACATGTTTAAGGCACACAAAAGGCTCAGTTGCCAGGCCAGTGTTGCTGGAATTGATGGGATTGGGAATAGCTGGCCTGGCATTAAGAGGCTTTGCTTTATTTGCAGAATTCATGCGGAACCCCTGTGTGGATGCTGGGCTGATCCCTCCCTTGGTGCAGCTGTTAAACTGCAAAGACCAGGAAGTTTTGCTCCAAACAGGACGTGCCCTGGGCAATATATGCTACGATAGCCGTGAGTGTTGAAATCTGCTCTATTTTGTACTTGCTCTTGTTGAAGGGAGGGGAGTGTTTTGGTGTTCTGTGTATTGTGTGCTGCGGGGTTTCCTCTTTTCTTGGTTTTTATTTACCCCACGATTCTTCTGATTGGATGAGAAAATTGAACATCACACTTGCATAATGCTTTTGTGACAGAAAGATTAAAACATGTTTTCAATATTGTAATACAATTGGATATAAAATAGAAAGGTTTTCTGCTCCTGGTTTTGTTTTGTTGGGTTTTTTTTTTCAAACATAATTTACTGGGTTTTTAAGGAGCAGATGCTACATATGCAGAGGCACTGAACAGTTAATTTTTCCTCAGACAGAATGTGTTGGAATGGAACAGAGTCAGAATGGAATACTCATATTCTAACCAGTCTCAAATCTGTGCAGAGCTGCATATGTGGCTGAAATGATGCCTGAGTTATGTTGCTGATTCTCAAAATTCTTACATGGCCAATCAGTTGCTCCAGGATTACATATTTGTATTTTTGGTAGTCAAGGGTTGGGGGGGACATTGGTTAGGCTTTTTAGCTTTTTATGGGCACAATAAATTTTTATAATGAGAAGAAATTGAGATTTGTAATGCAAGTGTGACTGCATGTGCTGATTATATGCATGGATGTGTCATCTGCAAAACCAAACCAGCGGTTGCAGCGTTTTGAAAATGCAACCTCATTATTCCTTAATTCAAAATTTTGAAAAAAACCTGTGCACAATAAATATGGTGCAGAAGCAGACACACCAGGAATATGTTGCACATGAAGGAATTATGGATGTCTGCAGATGGGAAGTGAGATGAAATTGTAAAATCATTTTTTTATCCTGAGAGTTAGTGACTTATTTTATATGGTGAGAATTTTTCTGCATACTATGTTTACTAAAAGTTCTGCTGTATGAGTACTGACTGTAACCTTTCTCTTTGCTATGTTTTTCATCTGAGTTTGAAAATTTACATTTTATGTTATTTTAAATTACCTTGCCTTTGAACTCAGGGAAGTTAATCATATATTGGCATTTCCAGTTACAGACAACTACTGCTTGAGGATGTTAATGTATAATTCTTTCATTTAGGCTTTTCTTTAAGGTGACCAATCAACTGAACAGCTGCTTCCCAATGAAAATTTCACAAAGAAGCTGTTAAGCTTCCTATAACATAATTTATTTACTATATTCTGTTTCAGGATTATGCATGAGATCAAGGTCACTCTCAGGTGCACTGGCTTATTTGATATAAGTAAAATCTATGTAACTGTTCATGGTTGTTATTGTTCATCCCACATTTTTTCATGAAATACAATAATGGCACATAGAAATGGTTTTGTAGTGTGAGGTTTTGTGGACTGCTACTGGCTTTTACATTGCAGAATTTATCCTGTACAGAAAACTGTATTACTCACTTTGTGTTGTCCTTCTGTGGAGCAAAGCTAGCACTGATAAAATCTACAGTAGGCAGTGATGTGTTCTGTGTGCCATGTGTTGTCGTGTTCCTGTGGGAGGACAGTCACTACCTTCCCTGTGTATGTGAATAAAATTAATGAGTAAAGTGTAATAAAATGTGACAAGAATCAAGGTTAGCATATTGGATTTGAGTGGAAGAGACTATTTACAGTGCTTAGTTATCACATCCATCCTATCTGACATCTGCTGTTAACTTAACGTGTAATTATTAAATATTTATGCATTCTATCCTAAATTCTTCTTTAGGATAAATACTTTCACTATGCTTATTACTAGAAAATATAATATATTTCAGTTTCTTACTATTGGTTTTCCCTAACAAGGAGTTATAAAGTTATAAAGTATAACAAAGACAAGATGTGGAAGCTGGTAGTTCTTAATAAAAATGCAACATATTGATAGTATTTTTTTTTCCCCAATTAAGACAAAAGCATCTGTTACCCTTCTGGTAATTGTGATTTGTATAAGAACTTCAAATACATCAGTAACTAGATTTTTCCAATTACAATAACTTTTTTTTTTCAGTGCTACTGGCCATGTTACTATAACATGTAGCAATGAGGAATGTCTCTATATCCTAAATCAATGTTAGGCTGAGCCTATGCAATAAAGTCCATATTGGATGGCTCATAGCAGTATTTCTTTATATTGAAAGCCCAGTTGTCCTGTATTTCATGCCAGCAAGCATGGATCACTTTGTTTAGTGACAGCTTGTGCCAGAGTTAATCAGGTCTCTGTTTCTGAGAGAAGTTGGTGTGGTGCAGGATGAAAGTTGTGGGACAAACAGTTGCTTCTGCAGGGAAATCCCCTTAAAACTGGCCTTGAAGAGGAGAAGGATTGCCTGAATTGTTTGTCCAAAGGAAAATGGCAGCGGTTCCTCAGTGTTTACAGATCCCAGAGTTGCTGCATGAAGGCAAGACTATTTCCTAAGTTCAGGAGTGGCTACTCCTAGAACACAGCTACCATGGAAAGGTAATTCATGACCAAGTCCCAGTGCTGAAAGAGATTTAGTACCTTCCATGACTTAAAGGTGAATTACACCTGGACAAAGACCTCACTGAAAAGATTAATTTCCTCACAGAAAACATGATATGAAAACCTGTTGACTTACTGATAGATTTTCTTGTCTATTATGTTTGGGGTAGACCTGTTTTTGTCTGGGTGCTCATATGTGTTAGCCCTCCAAGCCCTACTTAATTACCTATTTGAACATGGGAGAAAATACAGAGAATTAAATGCATTACATAAACAGTTAAAGAGGAAAAAATAGGTCAAACTTTTACCAAGCAGCCTTGAGAGCATCCTTTTTAAAGTATTTGTTTTGAAGAAATCTGTGTTATGTGAATCTCTGAACATCAAGAATACAAGCAAATATAATTGCAAAGCAGGGTAGAAGGAAGCTTTGTTAGTACTGATGAGGTTGTGGTCTCCCAGCCTTCCTCTTGTATGCAGAGATACAAGAAACAGTTGAGGCAGATAAAAATATTTTAAGTCAGAAGTAATGAATTGCAGACTGTCAGAAGCAACTGTATGCAGATTGTTCAGTCCAACCCTACAGTTTAAGAACAGATACATTACTGCATGCTCCTGTACAGCCTGTAATTGTTCTACACACTTTATCTAGTAAATGCCACATAAACCTCAGACCTCAAATTTTCATCAAAGCAGAAAGTGCAAAGTAAAAAAATGGAGACGTGATCTCTCCTCCCTCCTGCTTTCTCTCCCATTGTATCTACAGCCTGTACCAAGTACAGTTGCTTGTCCTTCCAAATTCCCAGACAACAGAATCCTTGGCCTCATTCATGGGCAGAATTTTATCAGACCTATATTATTAGGTGCAAAGCTCCTCACCCATTCTTTCCTTTTAACCACCAGTTATGTGGTTTTGCTTATAATCAAAGCTCAATTCTTAGGAATTGTCCAGTCAGAGCATAACAGCTATCCTAGCTGCCTCACCACTCTTTATTCATGAGTCAAACTACAGGTACTTTTCTAGTGTCTGTCTGTCCATCCCCTCCTGTCATTCCTCCCTGTGCTGTTTCTTTAGGATGTTTGCCCTTTAAGGGATATTTCAGAGGTACAGATGTCATAAATAAGGGATACCTCCCAAACTCTTCTAAGTTCTCCCTGCACCTTGGCTCCACATGCAATGTAAAGATCTCATCTCCATTTTTTGAAAAGGTTATGTTCAATATGGTTCTTGCTGCAAAAAGATATGTGTTAAGTCAGTGCAGAATGGCTAATTCTGCTGTAGATAAAGCCTAAGAATTTTTTGCTACCATCAGCTCTGGCCATTGGGGTATTAAGTTAAAGCAAAGCATTATCCAAATTGCGCCTCATGATCATGTAATGAACACCCTGGTGATTAGTACACCCTTCAGCTCTCTCTGGTGGTTTTTTTCACAGTAGCCTGGGAAGAGTCTGGTGACTGGTCTCATGTGGCTGATCAAGTGCATGGGGGACAGGGAAACTGAGACTACAGTTTTCAAATTAGGCCTACTTTGTGGCAAGACCAACAAGACAATGTGGGAGAAAGAAAAAACCTGTCTGTAGCCAGGTCTCTCTCCTACTCTGACACCCCCTACACCAGAGCAGTTTGTCTAGTTGAAAGATCAGGCCAATCAAATAAGTTTTATCAAGAATTTTAGTGGACGATGATACTATATTAAATTAGTAGTACTTTCTTAGCAAATAATAGCTTCACAATATTTTTTATCATGAAGTTTGCAATGCACATGCTATCCTAATCTCAGTGATCTTTGCACAGGTAACTTGTTAAATATTTCAGTTCTGAAGTGATTGATAAACTATTTTTCTTTGTTTTTATATAGCACTGTGCACATGATAGAGGCTGCCATACTTATGCTATAAAAGTGATAATCTAAGAGGAAGTGAAAGGCTGGGATATTTAGAGCCTGATTCAGAAGCCATACAAACTAGAGGGAGGCATTCTGATTGACTTCAGTTGAGATTAGATTAAGCTCTTACCCATTAGAAAATATTTCCTTCTTGCTGTTTAGAGCATTCACATGTTCTGAAAGCTAGCAAAGGAAATTAAGCTCTCCATATATCTTGTAGTGGAAATGAAAAATTTCCCATTCTGTCCTTCCATAATATACATATTAATGGTAGTGTTTAGAGACCTTGTGTAATCCAGAAATTACTTCTTTTTATACCACAGCCTTGTTTCTTCATGAAACCACCAGCTTGGGTACATGTTCTTAGCAACCGTACTTGGTATGTAAGCATCTTATACAGCTGGAAAGAAGCTAAAAATGCCAGCTCATTCTATATCTCCTCTGACAGCTGCTTATCTACCTTTCTCAGCAGGAGATTTATTGGGTCCCTTTTCTCATTTCCAAGCCGTGTATTTCTTTGTTATCTATGTGGTCTTACTTGTATTGATGGCAAGCCTCCTAGCTGAATTTCAGCTATGTGGCCTTTCACATAAAACCAGATCCCTCTTCATCTCAGCCTCAACTCCAGAACATGAGCATTTTATCACATCTTGTTAAAAAGATCTTATACATGCTATAAATTCCATAACCTCAGCTGCCTATTTTATAAGAATCTACAGATCTCTTGCAGGCATCTGGTACAAAAGACTAAGTACAAAAATAAGAAACAGTTCAATTGTACAGTTGTGTTCTCTCAGGAGATGCGATTAATTTCAGATCTACAGGAGAAAATCAGACACTTTAAAATAAAACATACTGGAAAGAAGTCAAATTCAGTTTTCTTCAAAAAATGGCATAACCTTTTTCATCACCATATGGAAAACCAGCAGAATCCTAGAACACAACTGATGTAGATAATGGTACACTACTGGCTAATCACTTTTATGAAGGTCACCCTGATTCATGCAGCTAGGCAGCATCTTAGCACGATTTTTCACTTATCATTGTACTAGATCCTACCAAATGCATATGCCACCTACTAAGATGTTTCCTAAGAAATACCAAGATATCAAGACTAGAATCCTTAGATTGTTGCTTGAAAACTGAGTGTTTTGCTTGCAGAGAATTCAAAAATTCAAGGTTTTGACTGTAAAGTAATAGTGCTTTACCTTTAGCATTACCACAGCATTTTTACTTCAGAGGTCCTTAATTGTGCAGGTTTTTCTCCAAGGCTCTGCACACAAGTATTGCATCAGCTGGAAACTAGAGCATACGTATGCCAACATATACTTCCTCAGTAATATAGAGTTCTTACTAGCAATTAATCATGAATGTTCTTAGGAAGCAGTTAAACAATATTATTCTAACTTCTTATTTTACAGCTGGCCTAAATGGAATCAGAATGATGAGGAAATCTTTCTAGATCATCAGAAAAAAGAAATTTGAGAGGTGATGCAAAACCTATGAGTTCTCAGGCTTGGCTCTTCCTAGGCTTCATGATTTGGGACAAGTAGCACTGACCCCACATCCAGGACTTGCCTTAGCTGTTTGTAGATCCCAGATCCACTTATTACTTTTTCAATTCTTGGAATAATGGTCCTTCTTTTTTTAGCAGGGAAAGAAAAGTACCCTGGTAGAATCCACAAATACGCTTTGTGGTTGATTCTTTTGCTTTTGTTTTACTTTTTCCTTCTTGGGCTTTTCCCAACCTATTCCAAATCCCCATGGGTTTCACACTTTCTGGGACAGCTCCTCTGGCTGCTTTGGTGGAGACCCACAGCTCAATTGGGCTCCTTTCAGTAGCAGTCAGCAGCACACCCCTGTTCTGCACCATGACTATGACCATGCCATGCTCACCTCACACTCCTCCTCTTGGAGAGTTTGAAGCTGAGAGACAACATTGCACTGCAGGCCTGGGAGTAGGAATTCTAAATTAATTGTGGTGTGTGAGTCTATTCTGTCAATAGCAAGAGACTCTATAAATGCTTTTTTTCCAGTGTAGAAAAACTGCCTGCTGTTTTACTGTGTAATTGGGTTCCATGATTTATTTTGTGCTGTATGAAATACTAAGTTGGCTTCAGCTCTGACTTACTCTCATAAACCTAGAGTAATTTGTTTGACTGCAATGGAATTACTAAGGAGTTTCATAGAGTTATAAAATCAACTGAAGAATCTGCTGCAAGCATATTGTATATGAAAAGGAAGGCAAAGCTACATTCAGCTTTGAGGACCTTTACCTGACTTTAGTATATCTACATAGAACATTCTCTTCTTCTCTAAGTTGGCTTCCTTAATTTCAAACAGAATTTAGTAGCAGTAATTACTACATTTTAATTACACACTGAAGTATCCTTGGAATCCAGAGCAAATTACTTGCCAATACTGAGTGTAGTAGTGTTGTATGTCTTGTTGCTGATAAAAACATTTCTGCTGCTGTATTAGAATATCAGATCCACTAGTACCATTTGACTGGAAGTAAAGTATTGAAGTCTTGAGCAGTAAATTCATCACTGTTCTTTTGTCTGAAATAAGAAACAAAATATTTTTCTTGCATTAATATGACATAAGAGGAATATGACTAATAAGCAGATGTTAATGAAATTGAATTCTGGTCTTGAATCCAGCTTGTATTTGAATGCTATCTCAGCACAGCATTAGGGAGATTTCAGTACCTGCACACTTACCTTTCCCTTCAAATGTTCTGCCAAGCTCCTCACTCTGTAAACAAAAGAAATCATGAAAGAGATTAGGGCTAGATGGCACTGATATCCTGTGGTCCACATATTGAACATATTATGAAGAGTCTACCAAAAATATCTCTAGATTTCTGTTTGGATACATTTAAAAATTGTATTTGTTTGTTAGTATAAACTAATTGCATAAGAGGGCCAATACACTGCTGCATCAGTTGTCATCAGCCAAAAAAATTGCTGGCAACAGTTTTATCCAAAAAGATCAATTCTGCCTATTTTCAGTCCTCGAAGGGGCTGTATTAAAAGACAATGTTCTCCTAGATTACTGTTTACATATTTATTATTTTAGCAATTATTCTAAAAGAATAACTTATCAAACTGTACCTTCAATGCTTACCCTTAGGGCTAAGGATAGCTGCCAGCATTTCAAGATGAACTGACTGCAGGACAGTTCTATTATCTGAAGCAAACATAACTAATTCAAGATTGTTTTTTTCTTTATAAAGCAAAACTTTTAAGATTACATTAATAGATTTTAACCAGTAATCAAATAAAACAAAACTGTATTTCTGGTAATCAGCAGTATAATTCCTAAAGGAATTAATAAAGGAAAGGGAAGTTGCAGTACAAGACAGAGCAATCCCAAAAATTATCTTTCAAACTATTAAAACATGAATCTCAAAATACAATATTGCTGTGTAATGTCCCTCTTAGACTTTGCACAGAAGATATGGAAAAAGCAGCAAACAATGGTAGTGTGGTATAATCACATGAAGCTTTCTTTCCTTGAAAAATAAAATTAATTAAATGCTACTGTGTGTTGTGTAACAGGGTTGTGGTCTGTAGTCATGCAGTCAGAAACCTGACAGGGGCAGTGACCAAAAAGCATACACAAACCAGACTGAGGATAAAAAGTAGAGTCAGGTGTTAAAACTGAATGACAGAATTGTGTGGAAAGTTTTAATCTTACAGTGTTCAGGCAGGGAAAGAAAACGTAAAGTCCCAGTTTATCTGAGTGGCAGTATTTTTCTAGTGTCTACATAGATAATGTCATTTACACTAGCTCAGGGTTCGCCATTGCTTTTTGAATATTTCCTTTCTTTTTTTCCACATGTGACCAGGATTCTTTTACTTAGGAGTTCTATTCCTGCAGTTTTTTTCTTACACGTTTGTAATATCTGTCACATCATAATTTCCTTGCAGCAGCCAGTTTGTTATCAGACCATTATGGTTTCAGGTGAAAGAATAAGCAGCAGGAGCAAATGAGTGCCTCACCACAAAGGTCTTGCAGAGAGGACCTAATTAAAAAACAGGGGAAAATAAAAATAAAACACGTAGAAAGAACAGTCCCTCCCACCCCTCAACTTGGGCTAATGTAGATTAGTTTTTCTTTTTTTAATTAAGAAAAGCAAGAAAGAGTTATCTGTAAAGCACTGTCCAATCTAAGCAATATTTTGGTCAAAAAGTGCAGGATTGTAGCTAAAAGCAATAACGATGAAGTAATTAAAGTAAAATGGCAGTATGTCACTTAAATGATTTGATCATTGCAAGTAAAAAGAATTTTTAAATAAATACTGTATTTTTCCCATGTCACCCACATTTGCTGTCTTGGCAATTTGGTTTATACAAATCAGGGACCTTGATCATGCTGATGATGTTTTCCTCCCTGACTTGCACCATTTATACCAATGTAACTTTTAAACCAATAAACTTGTGCAGAACATGACCTGGAGAAAGGATAATTCAGGTATCCAGTTGCAAGACAAAACTAGAACATTTCAAAGTATAAATCTGATACTTAAAGCCCAAAAGCTTATTTTTAAAAAATGGCATCAAATTATTTTCTAGCTGATCATCTGAGAAATGGGTGCATTTTTTAAGCCTAAATATTTTCTGATATCTCTTTCTATTACGGCACAACCTTTTTTCCTGACTTAGATTTTTTTCTTGTTAACATTTTGTGACTTAATGATTTGTTTTAGGGCTTGGTGAATTAGGGGAAAAAACTCGAGGGAAAGTGATGCAAATGGCTTGGGAAAAGTAAATTGAAACCACTCTGAATGCTGCATTGTAAAGATTTAACAATCCCGTACATTAAAAAAGTTTTGTTGTTGAGTTTCGGCATGGTTGAGCAACAGAAAGATTTGACAAGACTATTCATAGAGGGAATGTCAACAGTTACAGTAATTTGAGAATCCACTTAAAACCCTTTTTTGCATAAAACTCCTTTGAGCAACTCAGGATAGAAAAAGGGACTGTACTAATTCTTAGAGACAGTTGTGTTGAATTGGGCTAGAGAATATTGTGAAGTAATAACTCATCCAGTAATAAATCTTACTGTACATTTTACAGGGAAAAGAATCTGTCTGGTTTCTTAGGTTCTCATTCTGGCATCTTTAGACTGCATTACATGTACTTAAAAAAAAGCTATACAGCAGCTTTGCCCTTTGTGAGCTGCAGAGAAGCATTTTTAAGCAGAAATGTGAATGCTGTCATTAAACTGTTCAATCACTGTTCTCTTAGGAATAGAAAATGTTTATTTAAAAAGGTCACAGGGAAAAAATTCAACACAGCTTCTGGGAGGCTTGGAAGCACGTTAAGTGTGGGAGTTCATAGAGCTGCTGAACTGCAAGGTAATAGCTGGATTGAGAACAAGACTCAGCAACATGCTGTGGGCTTGTTTTGACTGTAAATGATCTGGAGTTTGATGAGTATTCTTGTGTGCAAAATCTGTTCCTTAGCGACAAGACTAGTGAGAAGCGAGTTGGTGAAATGCACACGAAGCATTCTGAGTCAGGACTACACTTTCTGCTTGGGGATGCTGCAGTGTCACAGCAGTGCTGGCACTGGGTAGGCAGGACCTTCAGGGTTTTCCTCCGACATCTGGCACAGGATTCTTTGTGGCCTTGCACTAATGAGCTGAGTTAATCCTCTTGAGCAAAGAAGGCAGCACCAGGAGATCCTAATTATAGCACTCACCCAGGTCTGTTCTTCACTCAGCTGCCTGGGGCAGAGAAGCAGCCATGCAGGATGAGCTCCAGCATGGGAAAGAGGGAGAGCAACACACTCAGTTATGGCATCTCCTTTACAAGTCTGCCAGCATATGCAGTCCTGTCAAAGGCTGGCTCCTTTAGCCTGCCACCTTCTGAGGTTCATTTGTACCTAATTTTTTGAGTGTACCATAAGGCCAGACATTTCTTGGAGTGAGATTTGTTTCTGAATCTTCCTGCTTCACTTTTGTTGTCTGTACAGCAGAAGCTGGTGATCTGTTTACTTAACAAAAACATTGTGTGGATAAGAGTTTTGTCATGTATTTGAAGTGAGAGACTGTGCAGCAGTTTTTAACAAACCAGAGATATTTGAATTTAAAGGATACATGACTTAAATTTTTCATAAAATATTATCACACAGTAATTTTCAGTAGAGTTCTGCCAAATTCTGTCCAGGTAAGGAACTTCGCTTGTAACTAATTTTTTTTGTGTTTTAATACTTGTTTCCAAACACTCACCAAACTCTACCTTTCTATTATACTTTGCTTACATATTTTACATGTAGTTCGTCAACATCAAGACACTGAGTTGAGCTTGACATGTGATTCTTACCTGAATTTATCATCTTTGTTTGTTGATTTAAGTTGCATTATAGTAATTTGAAGACCACATTCAGTCCATCTGATCCAGAATCAGTGATTCAGTTTCATTTTGCATACCTGTTTTGATTCACAGAACAGATGAGTTAAATACAAAATCATGTATTTACATAAATTTTCTAGTAAAAAATACCAGAAGAGGATAAATAAAGCAGAATGCTTGAATATTCTAATCCAAATTACTTTTTATTCTCTGCTGATTTAGTACATGTAAGCACTGAGTCTAAACACCTGACTATATTGTTTCACTGCATTTTGATGTAGGACTTCCTTTTGTTTCAACATTACAGCTATGTTTGTTATGGCATCAAGGATCTGAGAAATTTCTTTTCTGTTTGTCCTTTTTTTAATAGTTGCTACTTGACACAGAGTCCTACCTTGAATTTAACTGTTTAATAGATTATAATTTCTCCTTTTTCAAAATGAAATAGACATGCCAGTAGCAAAACACAGTTTTTTGACATCCTGATCCTGTCCAAGGTGGAAACAGTCATGACAGTGAATTTGTTCTGCAAAATTCTTTCTACTTTGCCAATAATTTAAGATCTGCCAAGAATTACCCTTCCTTCAGCTCCATTCAGCAAATTTTCTGAAGTCCCTACATGCCATACTTAGAATCCTGTTC
The DNA here is from genome assembly GCF_028551555.1 of Melozone crissalis. Classification (NCBI taxonomy): domain Eukaryota; kingdom Metazoa; phylum Chordata; class Aves; order Passeriformes; family Passerellidae; genus Melozone; species Melozone crissalis. The sequence continues at coordinate 44,468,270 of NW_026535784.1, read as the reverse complement.
TTTATATATAGTATAAGGTGTATATAAAGTTCATGAATGGTATTAACAAGAACTGGAAGATTTAGAAGTTTCTTTTTGCAGAGCAGTGGAACACTTTACAGTGGAAGATCATATTATAAATGTGCACAGCCTTGGGTTTCATGCTGAATATGTTGCAGAATGATGAAAACTTGGTGCTTGACCTGCACATATGATGGGGAGACAGAGGAGGGACGGTAGAGTGCAAATAACAAGGAGAAGAGGAGATTTGCTTTGGGGCCATGAAGAAATTGAGGAGAGGACATTATTTTTTCTTATACTGCAAAACTTTAGAGAGTCCCTCCTCCTTCCCCCCCCCAAGGTTTTGTTTTCATCTAGATTTTCCAGCTGATTCCAGTGATAGCTCACATGGAATACTCTCCTTTTGGAAGCCCTGGAATTTAGTTTATTGACTGTTGTCTATTGCTTATTGCTTACTGCTGGGGAAGGAAGCAGTATTGATGGTTACTGTAATAGAAGGCCTATTTTTCCTTTATTCCTACACTGTTGTGTCAAATCTGATTTGTTGTATAGGAAGAGTTCCATACAAAGATTATGATGTGTTATTTACAACCCTTCAGAACATTGTAGTCTTTCATAGATGCAGAGTAAATTTTTCCTTTAGCCATACAAAAAGTATCTGATAGTGGTATTAAATTTCAGCTACAGAAGTGCAGAGAACATGCTGTGTGGCAGACTGAGTGCATGAACAATTGCCACTGGGAACTAGCACCTCTGTCTGCTTTGTCCATTTTATTCCTCTTTTTGTTTTTAAGTAATGCAAGCAATTTATTTTCTGTATTTCAATTTCTTGATCTATGTAACAGCAAGAGTAATTTACCTGTATATGGACTAAGCTGTGTCAAGTGCTCAGAACCTCCCTCTGGCAAAACTCAGTGCATCTTCAGACTATTATTTATCAGCTCCAGCAGCTCTGCCTCAAACACTGAACTCCTCTACAAAGGTATTAGTGCCAGGTGCTTAATCCATTTTGTTGTAGGTGTTTTAACTTTACTGGCTCTGTTGCACTAAAAATTGGCCCTCAGGCATCTCTCTAGATGAATTTGACAACACTGGTAGAATGACTTCACTCTGTTTAAAAGCTTCATTTTGTATGATTACTGTTACGTTCGGGATTCGACGGTGGGGATTGGTTTCATTTTTTTTTTAATGTAACTCTTTGTTTTACAGATGAGGGCAGGAACGCAGTTGACCATGCAGGTGGTGCACATATTGTAGTAGACCATTTAAGGTCACTGTGCAGTAAAACAGATCCAGCCAGTGAGAAGCTCTTGACTGTCTTTTGTGGCATGCTGATGAACTATAGCAATGAGAATGGTAAACAACACCGAAAGTTTGCTTTATGTCTACCAGGAGAACAACCCCAACAAAAAAAGATAAAAAGCTAAAATCATCTGTAGGTTTACATTGTGGATGCTTAACACTAAGTTATTCTAAAGAGATCAGGGACCTAATTCACATATACAATTTTCTGTTTCAGTAAAATTGTGTTCCCAAAAATACTAGATATATCCCTGACACAATTCCATATAACATAAATTGTGTGAAGTTTTAAGATCAGCATCTGGAATTTACTTCTTTGTCTAAAAGCAACGCATAAAGATGCTTCACACAGATTTACGGAAGCTAATTAGAAGGCTTCTAGATTAAGTCCTCTCTCAAATAGTATCAACATCATAAGACTAATTTGTTGTAGATGTTCAGTGTTGTTAATTATTTAAGGGTGTATATGCCAAACAGTTCTCCTTGCGAAATGTATGTAAAACCATATGTTACACTGTTCTAAAGTAAATGGGAAATAATTTATTGGTATGTTCAACACTGTTCCGTGTCTACAAATTATGTTTATGTTCATTATCCCATTAAGTGGAGATGTTTAAGGACTGGGACAAAAACAGGAGAGTATATTAAATGAGAAACCCTTGACCAATGAGAGTAACACAGTAGCATTCTACATTGGTTGTACAAACTAGTACCTAGCTTGTTTCTGCACACTAGTGTTTTAATGTGCCAAAATATATTTAAAGCATTCACACATTTTCTACTTTTCAAAATGAAAATAGAATACATTAGGAAGGCTACAGAGAGGCTGTTCTCCTGACTTGCAATGGCACAGATTACAAATACAGTTAATAATTATATTGTTTTACATTTCCTGAATTGCAGTGTTTCATCTTAGGAAGAAATATCTTCTTTATTATTTACTCACCATTTCCTGAAAGAAAGCACTTGCTGTAACTCATTTTCCAATCCTATGTCCCCAAAACTTTTCTACTTTTCAGGATGGTCCATAGGCTTTATTGTATACATTTTTAATCTGCTTTATCATCTCTTCTAGCATAGTTTCCATATGTGTCTTCTGTGCCATCTCTCTGGAGATCTCAGCTCTTTGTGTTACTCATCCAGCTCCAAATATAACTGTTGTATGTGTCTCATCTCCTTCACTTGTTCTTACATTGGGTTTTTTCCTCCTCTTTTCTTTGTATTATGTAAGGGTTCTTGTTTACAGTACTTCTTCCATCTTCTCTAAATAGTAACTTTCTAGTTCCTTCATTTCATATAGTTTCCAGGAATTGTTTTGCTTGACCACTTTGCATGAGTATCACATTTATTATATTTCATCGTGTTAACTCAGTACTTTTCTTTGTTACAATATTTGGAGCAAATATATATTCTCACCTCTAAGCTACCAGAATGTTCTGTATTAATTAAGGCTAATGAGCATACAGTAGACTAGGTAGCTCAAGACAGATGAATCTAGAAGCAATGTGTAGAGATACTGTTATCAGTTTTGCTTCAGTGACCAAGCTCCCCGCAGATCTTCTCTAGGAAAACTAATTATGAGATAAATCTCCCAAACAAGCAGCTTCTGAACAGCTTAACTGTTAGGAACATTGAATAAATGACTCATTCCATCTAGTAAGAGAGCTTATTCTGATGCAATCAATAAAGCAGTTGTGCAGTTCAGTGACAGCCAGGAGGATTCACCAGCTGCTCTCCTCTCTGCTAAAGGACATCTTTCATCTCACACTATTCACAGGAGCCACTGAAGCAGTGTCAGAAGTGAGAAATGCAGGAGTATTCCAAGCTCTTCGATCCGGGTGCTCACCAGCCCCATGTTCTACCATCAGGGAGCAGCGCTGGCAGTTTACCAAACCTCCACCTTACCCCACGCACTTGGTTGTCTCCATGAGGAAGGGTCCCTTTTGTAGGAATCCAGCTTATGTTTGGCCCAGCATTCATGGGTAGACTGCGTAAGATTTGTGTCCTCTAGATTTGTGTCCTTCAGCGCCTTCATAAAATCTGACATTCTGATGTTAAATCATACAACAGCTGAGCCTTTCTTATTTTCACAAATTGTGAATTTGCTCGCTGACTGGGGCAACCATTAAATTAAACCCCAAATAATATGACAAATCAATATTTTAAAAAAAAAGAAAAAGTGATTTAGAGGACTAAAGTTTAAGAAGAAAATTTAGTGACCATACCTGTAGCATGTGAATGCAGAATCAGGTAGTTGACCTCTCTTACCAGTTTTAAGAGTCACGAGTACAATTGGACCATAATTGTGAGCTGGTCTAAAAATACCACCTGTGGGCCACTGTGAATTTTCAGGAGAGCAGTCAGTGTCAACTAGGAGCGTGAGTCAACCACACACTTCCATGCATTGCAGCAGCAGGTGAATAATATTCTGACTAAATGCAGTTCTTTGCTAACCTGTTAAACATCAAAATGGAGATTGCCCTGACAGTTAATTGTAGTCACAACTTAGTGAATACCATTTTTGGGATTTACTTGCAAATGTCTGATCCCAGCTACTTACAAAGAAGATAAAACAGTGCACTGGTTTTGCTGAAGGATGAGCAGTAAGGGATTGCAGCCTAGAGTCACAGATTTCTTTGTCCGTAGTTATGGAAACCAATTGGACAAAAATAAAAGAATATATATTAGGGAAGGAGGAAGTGTTTCAATCTTTGAAATAGCACTTCTACATTCTCTTTTCATGTTTCTATAATCTTTTCCAGCTTGGCATGCTGTTAAAAAGTTATAGGTGGGGACTTGGAAGATTTCTTTAACTGCTCTTAATGACTTGCACTCTTTTAATTTGTACTAGCTATCCAGATAAGGACCATTACAGCACAGTTGGTTCTTAGTTGCATCTAATTATCTGTGAGCACCCTAATATTTTCTAATCATCAGCATTTTATGAGCAAAAGACTATATAAATTGTCTTAGTTGATTCCAAGCATTTTGCCATTCCCAGTCAGCTAATTGCCCTCTTTTTCCAATAGCTACTACTTCATTATTAGTAACTATCAACTGCTTTATTTTTTTAAACATGAGAGACTCAGTCTGGAGTACTTTAAGGGATTTATCACACATGAGTTTTACAAAAAAGGCAACTAAGGAGCAGCTACAAGTAAGACTTCCTTTTCCTAAACAGAGCAAATTAATGGAGCATTCTTCTATCTCATCCTGATTCTGGACACTCAGCTTGCAATTGTAACTCCAGTTATAACAGTGTTGTCTAAGCTTTAAAAATAGGAATCCTTTTACAAGGTTCTTGCGTCATCTGCTTGTGTTCAGGAATGATTTTTGCTTGCTGTCTCTCAATTCTTTCTTTGCTTCCTTGGTATCTTATCATTTCAACAGTAACTACAATTGTTAAGACAACAAACTCAAACTTTGGCATTTCTTGCAGTTCTTTTAAGCTTAAAAGAAAGTGCTGATATTTAATTGCACTGCTAGAAATTAGAGGGGTTTTTTTCTGATGGGAAACATCCCTTTGCCTTCAGCCCAGGTTATCTCAACCCTCTTGTCATAATTTTATTTTACTACCCAAATTCAATCAGACACAAATAGCTCATCCCTGCTTTCAGTTATTAGCTTCTGTGTAGCCAGTAATCTGCTTGAGAGCAAGAAGCAAAGCAGGCTTGGATAAAGAGGGGAAAACTAATAACTAATCTAATAAAACTAACAATCATATGCAAACACTCATGTAAAAGAGTTACAAATATGAATGGTTATTCTGCAGATCCCATAATCCTGTGAGGCAAGACTTTTTGCAAGTAAATGGGATCAGTCCATAAGGTAACAAATTGTCTCTCGAGATCTCTAAAACAAACCAGGAAGGCTTTTTAAAGAAATGCAGAAATTATGGAAGAACTAGGCCAATTGGCTTATTAGATAGTCAAATTGGAATTAACAGGAGTTAACTGGATACTGTATGCATGTATGAAAGTATACATACATTTACATATGTGAGCATATATATGTAGATAAAAATAATTACCTTTATAGCTTGCTGCCTCATTTCATTTCATAGCAAACTTCAGTCTGTCAAGATTGTCTTTCCTTCATCACCTTCATAAAATGTGACATCCTGATGTTAAATCATACAACTGCTGAGCCTTTCTTATTCTCACAAAACTCTTAGCAACTGGAATGAATGTTGGTGTCTGATGTGCACTGTTGACCATCTGCAGAAGCTATGTAAATATACAAGAAATGAAAGGGAGATTTATGGAACCATTATTATGGTCTGACAGCAATATTTCAGTAATGCTTCCTCCTAAGACTTACCTTTGCTAATTTTCATGCTTGTCATTTTGTTTCATTTACATCACAGCTAGAGATGCCTAGCATGCTCAAGACCTAAATATACTGAATTACAAAGTAACCTAAAGTACAGTGAGATAATCTTACCACAGTGAGATAATCAATAGAATCACTTTTATGTTCTGTCATGATTTAACATAGCTGTGGGGATTAAAGCAGGTTTCTCTAGGGTATGAAATTATGCCATCAATTTGTACAAAACTAGTTTTCCTTCAGTATTATAATCACAGTTATTGATGGGACACAAATGATGAGATGTTTTCTGAAACTCTTTTCAAAATCATGAATTAGCCTAAATCAGCAGTTTTAACTAAAATGTCCCCGATAAAGTTCTCAATTTGGGATATTCTCCTCAGATCTTACTCTTTGGAGTTTCCATGTGTGTCACCGAAGGACATGGAGCCATTGAAATTCAAGTTTTAGGTAGGTAATCTTTGTGCTGGCGCATGTATTGATTGCCTTTTATCTACCTGTATATGCATCTGTACAGCTTCACTGTCAGTGCTTTTCACCCCAAAAGAACACACAGACAGTGCAACACATGATAGCAGTGTAAATTGTGGTTTTAAGTCATAAATTCAGGAGAGGAATTCAGTTTTTCATGCTTCCTGCTCCCTGTGCATAAAGTTCTGCTTAGGAAGTGGACAGAAGTGCTGTTTCATCCTGAAACACAACATTGCCTGGCATCATGGCTCACTTTAGTCCTGTATCAGGCAACTGATTGTAGGATGGATGCATGTTTCCCCAAAATGGTCTCCTGCTCTAGTGAGGCATTTACAATTTCTGCAGTGAAAGGCCAAGATACACAGTTAGTCCAAGTTACCTAGTCTGAGGTTTTCCTAGGGCAGAGAGAGAACTGCTGGCAGTTCCTCCAGCTGAGACTGAACCACTTGGATATTTTTAATTTATCTGAAATAAAAAGAGCTGTGGGTCTCCATACCAGTGAGATGCCTGATACTTTTCTCTTAAAATGCTTAATAGACTTTGCTAGAGAAAGAGCCTCCTGTTGGTGATAATGACAGATGTAAATGTCAGGTCCAGAATTTGTATGGCAAGCCCAGGCTTAAGTATAAACATTGCAAATAGCTGCTGGCAGCCTTTTATTTTCAAAGGCCTTGCTTCCTTTGTGACTCACAGGGTTGCCCTGTCTTTGTCAAAGGAGAAAATTTTAAGTTTTAAATTAACACTTACTGCTGTTAAGGCAATGTTTACCTTATTGTCAATTCTTGTAATGCCATTCTTATCACTGTAGATATTCCCTGTACTCAGGTGCCATCCTTCTATTCTGGGAAAATCAGACTGGTATGGAGTCTGATATAATACCTGACATTTGACCCAATACAATTATTCTTTTTTAGAATATGGTTTTTTTTCATTTTTTAGTTTGGAAATTCTAGAGGTCCTTTAGTCAGTGCACTCCGTGCTCTCTTGAACAATGATATATCTTTCTATCTGACTCTTAAGATTCCTATTTCTTTTCAAAGATTATGTGGTTTTCCTCCATGCTTTTTATATATTTTATATTAAGAAAGAGACAGCAGAACTAAAAACCTGCTCAAAATGGAGAGTTTATGCTTCTGATGTTGGAATGAAGTCCACAGACATTGTCTCTTTATCCATTACAGTTGGATAAAGAGATTTTTAGAGTAACTAAAGGTATAGTCTAGTAACAAAACAATTTCTTTCCAAATAATTTTCTATGGCACTTATGGTTTGTGTCTTTGTTCTCCCACTCTCCATGATGATCAGTTTTCCTCCAGAATTTTTAAGTGTTTACAGGGGACAATCACAAACCAAGGACAAAAACAGATTATTTACCAGTAACTTGAGTTCTCCTACACAACAATTTTCTCTGTAGAACCATTCCATCTCCCTCTCTCCCCAGGTTTCCTATTGAAAGACAGATTTTTCCAGTCAGTTTGGAATGAAGTAGGAGGGTGTAGTAGTGACTCACACATCTGCCAGAGGTAAAATGGCATTCAATGCATGCGCTAGTACAATTTGTACTTACCTGAAATTTGACAACTTCAACAGCTCTTTGGTGTCTGACATGGCGTTCTCATAAATTTCACTAAAGACCATGAATCTGTGGAAGAGGTAATCCCTCCCCCCAAAAAAGGAAATTCAGTTACTGGTAAGTAATACAGTTTTTTTAAAGATGTCAAGCCATAAGGATTCCTGCTCATCCCCAATAACCCATAATAACCATGCCATTTACTTACTTGGTACATCAAATTCATAATTATTATCTAAGTATTTTATACTGAATACAAATAAGCTAAACATTCTGGAAGCTTTCATAATTTTTATTATATGAAAATTTCAAGGAGTTTTTTGAGAACATGAGATGATTCTAAATTTGCTAAACTTCAGATGTCATATGGTTTTATCTCCCTGTAAAAATCTGCTTTTTTATGGCTCTGATGCAACAGATATAAGAATTCCAACTGATTTCAGTTGCCTAGAATTGATTCCTTAACAAGAAAACCACACTAAAAAAAACCCCAACAACCAAACAAATGAAAAAAAAAAACAACAAAAAACCACCCCACCCCAGAACTCACCAGTAGGGCTTGACCAAAAGCTAAATTAAGTAATACAGTTCTCTTGACATCACTGGGCTTTGGATCCTTGTCTTTTGAGTCTGTAACATTTAAACATAGTTGAAGTGCTTTAGAAACAAAGGAAAAAAATATGCTTAGGAAAATTACTAAACAACATCTGGTATGTTTATGTCTGCTTCATTCTATTCAACTGTGAAACAATGTTTTTCTTCTTTGCTTTGTTATAGGTAAAATGTGTAAGAGGAAATACTGTTACAAATAATCTTTTAAACCAATCATGTTTCTGCCTAACCATCAGAGCATCTTTCTATTTGCAGACACCTAGGAGCAATACTTTTCTTACTTGTAAATACTATAAACTTCCATCCTGTGCAAGAAATTATCAGAATGGCTTCTAAGGACTTTTCTTAAACCTTCCATTTTTTGTCTTTATTAAACTTTCTTTTTTCTCAAGCTCTTCATAATCTACATTGTGACTTCCTGTGTTTATGAAACTTTTCATGTTTATTTCAGTGCCAGTTTATATTCATTCTAATTTTAATTTTCCAGTTTTGATCTTTAATTTTAAAAAGAGTATATAGAAAAAGCTCTCAGATAAATCACTATTTCATTGACCTTGCTCCAGTCAATTTCAGTCAGCTAGTCTCAGTGAGCCCAGAATCAAACCTGACATTTATTAGGAACCTGATAACCACAAAATTGTCAGTAGCTGCATAATTCACTATACGCTATGAACAGATCAGGAAGGAGTATTTCTGGAAGTACGCTCCATTGCCAGGGACAAGAATTATGAGTCCATATCTCAAATCTGAACCAAATCCTAGTCTGAAGAGTAGAGGAGACAGAAATTTTAATCCTACTTAGCCTAGAAGTTGCTTTGTTTGAAAAATGCTTTTTTGGTTAAAAGAACAGTACTATGAAGAGAAATGCTAATTCACTGTTGTACTCTCTTTTTATGTAGATACCTTGCAGTCACAGCTTATCAATATGGGTGTTATTCCTACGTTAGTGAAATTGTTGGGCATTCATTGCCAAAATGCAGCTCTGACAGAAATGTGCCTTGTTGCATTTGGCAATTTAGCAGAACTCGGTAAGTCCACCATACTAATCTCAAATTTACATCCAGTTTTCATAATGTTAAGTCTTAGTTAAAGACTAACAAAAGTTCATTCAAGTCCTTTTGGTACATTCAACAATAACAGGCAAGTAATTTTTGCTTATTTTCTCTAGAATATATAGTTGTCTCTTTTTTTTCCCCTTTCAGTAACTGAAATTTATTTGGGTACTTAATTCAACCTTATGTTTTATGTTACTGTGCTTCAGTTCAACTAAGCACATTTTAAATCATCTAAACAGTATTTCCATAGCACTGGTACTAAATGTGAATTATTTATTAATAATATAAATATTGTATCCCAGTGTAGCTCCACAAAGTTTTATCGAGATTAAATTTGGCTCATGAAAATCTCTGAATGAAATTGAGGCAGGCACAGTCATTAATCTGCATATACAGTATTATTTTAGGTACAGAATTTTAATATACTCTAGTCTAAATACCTCCATGTATAAATCATGAATAGATGTTAATTTTAGTTAGAACTCCATTTAAATTGAAGTTTGTGGCCCTGCTTTGATCTGATGTCTTTTCAAGCAGATCAGTTTTCATTGGAATTCAACCATGTGTAAATCAATGGGTTGTTAAGGCCTGTGTTTTATTAACATTTGTGGTTTATGTTGTTCTTTTGCTAACATATTTGGAGAAATTCTAGTTTTATGCGTTGGGGTTTTTTTACACTGGAGTAAATAATACATAGCACTTACAATATCATCTAAGAACATTCAGCAGTTCAAAATATGAAAAATGTGTATCTCTGAGTTTGTAGTACTTGGTGGCCTGAGTTCAGAGATTTCAAGGCCAGAGAAAGTATCATGTTACCTAGTTTAGTTTGAGCATACACATAATAAGTTTATTTACAGGAGACAATTCTTCTTAACAAATCACAACTGAAAAAGCCATCAAGGTAGCACTAAAGAAATTAATGAATCAGAGGTCTGCAGGTTGGGCACTGTGTACTGTGTCTGCACAGCAGAAATTATAAGAGTCATACACTGCAAGTTCTAGTGTTTAAATGCAACCAAAACCATAATGATATTATATATGATAAATGGGAGACTCACTGAGAATTTCCTTCCCCTCTTTGGAAAGATCCAGCTCTCTCTTGTTGAGTAATGAGAACCATGGGAAAAACTTTACAGCAGCTGCTTCACTTCCAGTTCGTACACATTGAAAAGGTGCTCATTCTTTAAGACTGGCACAAAATTAATTTACTTTGTAATACTTTATTCTCCCTTAAGTAGTAGTCAATCACATTGTAACTGTATTATTTTATTTTTGCCTTGTAACTTCAGGGAATTTTTTTGGTGAGGTTATCATTTTTCATCACTTACAAGACAACAGCATTGCAAGAATCCCTTGAAAAGCATTATATTACTCTAATTCTGTGTCAAAGCAGGACACAAACCAGTGATGGATCTGCTAAAATACTGGAAAGATCAAAAATCCACAAAGAATATACTATGCAACCAGGCACAGTGAGAGAAAATGATGAGATGTGCACAAAAGTGTCCAGGACTGCATTCATGCTTTTCCCAAGTCCTTGGGGTCAGTTCTACAGTAAAGTAATCCCTAAGCATCTGTCAGAGCAATAGAAAAGGTGCTGGAAGGTTTCTGGCTACAGATGGCCCTCAGGAGGTGGCAACTGGAGAATGCAGAACACCAGCCCTACCACCTGCATCCCTTGTAATACTGCCAGTGAGGAGGAATATGATACAGGCAATGGAATAAGAGATGCTTTTGTTGAATGTACATTTGAAGACCTGCTGGCTAATCTGATAGGAACCTGGCCCCTCTGTAAAACTGCTTTATGCTGTATCTGTGCAGTATGAGATGGCCCAGCAACAGCCCCACACAGATTTCAAAAGAAATGTCACCATCATGAGACCATGTAAATATTTAAGCATTTGGTGCAAATCTTCATCTCTCCGATAGAAAATGCAGTATATAACCTGCTCTTCTTTCTGTTAAGACAAGAGAAATCAAAGACTTCTTTTTGTACTATTATTGTTTCTATAGCTAACTTATATTTTGGTGAGCAAAGCCAGACCAAACAGCCTTGAATCATATATTTATATATTTTTAACAGCCTTAACCATAACTATTTCAGGTCAGCACATTTAAAGTGTTAGACATTTATCTTTTCATTTTGTGACAAGCATGAGTCTATTGCTCTTGTCTGTGAAGAGCAATTAGTCATCTTGCTGAATAAACCTGGTAACAAAGAGAAAAAGTAGTTCTACCTTCTTGTGTGATTTGTTTACTTTATTCTGATTTTCTCCTTTTGCTTCACAGAGTCAAGTAAGGAGCAGTTTGCCTACACAAACATTGCTGAAGAGCTTGTGAAACTGTTCAAGAAGCAAATAGAGCATGATAAAAAAGAGATGATTTTTGAAGTTTTGGCCCCCCTGGCAGAAAATGGTGAGAATTTTTTTTTCTTACTCCATCTTTTACTCATTCTCTTATGTGTATTTTTTATTTCAGTACATCGGTGTGTTTTTCAGGCACTAAATGCAGAGTAATGGGTTGTCTCCTTCCAAAGCCACCACAGCTGATCCTTGTGATTGTAGTGTCATGAAAAGTGAATGGCCTTAATTGTTGAGCCAGCACATTGTGGATGCTAATTCCATCACTGATTCACTCTGTATACAATTACGTTACATTTTATTGCTCTTTGCCCACAGTGGGAATATCAAAAGCTGCTTTTTAGAGAGCTTCACAACATTTGTCTGCAAACATTGGCTCAAGTGTTCATAGACCATTGGAGCACCAGGACATCATTTCCTGGAATCGCAGAGCCTCTGGCAGTTCCATTTCCTATAACATTATTTTTGCTAGGGGCATGTCAATTGCAGAGCTAAGGACTGGACACGCTGCCCTTACTGTTCATTGAGAGATCATATGAATTTAATTTGGGTGTTTGGTGGTGTACCTTACATAGCCCCAGGCAGCCCCTGGGAGTTTGACTCACTGCTCAGGACAGAGCAGGAATTGATGTGCACCCCTGATCACCCCTCCAGGATGTTCCTCCAGAGCAACAAGGGATCAGACAAAGGTTTCTTGTACAATGTATCATCTGCCCTTGATGGAAATAAAGAAATGAGTTAACAAGTGGAGATGGACTGATGTGGGAAGCAGTTCTGTGAAGGGAAGACATCACAGTATTTGATGGCTCTCTAACTTCATTTTAACCACTTCAGCATTAAAACTTTTTTTAATTGAATAGATTGTTAGATAGAACTGCAAACTCAGGTTTATGTTTCATCCATTCTGTTGTGCATGCACATTCTGTGTGTGTCTGTTTTACAAAGTATAAGTCAGGATAAACTTTCACTTCAATTTAAAAAGGTATTTTGACTTTAAAGTGGCATGGAAAATCAATTCCTTTTTTCAGCTCTAAAAATGCACATCTTTTCCAAAATATATAATTTACTATATAATAACTTAAAATCTACTCTAAGGTAGTTCCATCCTCAGAATGACACAAAATAGGGTTTAACTTTTTGTGTGTTTGATATATGTCAGTTCAAATGCTTAATTTTTCCTAGAGTATGTTTTTAGTTGCAATAAGATTTGAGAAATTCACTGCTGCTGACCCTGACTCAGATGCTCAGATGTTGAAAGGTAGTCAGAAAAACATTTCCACTGTGGATTCAAGGCATATATAAATGAGTTCACTTTGCTGGTACTGTTTAGGTGCTTTTCATTGTAGATAATTAGCAATAGGTCAGAAAGGAAAAACATCTCAATTAAGTATTTGCAGAGTCTGGATTTTGGTGGTTGGGGTGTTTTAAGGGGTTTTTTTTCTAATTTACTTGTTGATTAAGCATGCTGGTGTAGCAATTTCCATTTCAAATCACAGAACATCTGCAACCCTGTATTCTATAGCTAAGGGTATTCTCTATTTTTTAAAGCACCTCAGTGCAAAAGAGCCTATTTTAAAAAAAATCCCAACTGGAGATTTTGTATTTCCTTACAAAGTTCATGAGAAGGTCAGCCACTCTTAAAGGAACAATGAATTTCACTGAGGCAAAAAGCCTAGTGACACCAGGAAACTGAGAGGCAGACACATCCTTCACCAGAGGTAGAACACATTTCCTCTCCCAAGTGTGGTTCGTAAACTGTATGAAAAAAATATTTCCAAAGCCCTGGCCTAAAAATATTTTAACTTGGGTTAACATCTTTTTGAAAAAATACCATTTCATGTAGAAAATGGAGAGAAATCCACTTCTTTTGCACACTTCTGCAGAGCTTTGTGACTATTTTTCAAAATCAGCCTGCAAAAACTACCAGAATCACTTCCATGTATGAAGAGACCTCATACAGCATAAGACAGCCTGCCATTCCCTCTTAACAGAAAGGGAGTTTAGGCATGTAAAGAAGATTCCAAGGGAAATATCTGTTAAATATTTTGTTATTTTAGAAAAAGGAGAAAAAAATATTGTTCCCAGATTTTATGTCACTTGAAAAAAAAATATTACCTTCTCAAGCCTTGTTTTGAATAACAGCGAAGAAATTAGTTTGCCTCATCAGTTTCCAGAACCAACTTCTCTGCCAACCCAACCTTTTGGATTTGACCTTTCTGCACTCCTCCTGCAGCCCTTTCAACAAATGGCAGATATACTGTCTGTCTTTGGAAAGCATGAACACAGCACAGTCCTTATGAGTCTGCTGTGCCATGACTGAGGTGCCAGAAGTTTGCTGTAGAGAAATATCCTCATTTTTAGAAGTGAAGAGCTCCATACACCTTCAGTTTATGACTGTGCTCTAAAGGAAGTCCAGAGCCAGAGAGAGCCTGTTAGATGAATAATAACAGAAGTTGGCCATAAGAATTTCAAATAAAGAACTTGTGGTTTTATGTTTTACACAAGTTGTCAGTGAAAACACTGACATCACTGTTTCTTACAGTCTGTCCTGCATATGTGTGTAGGATAGATGCATTTAAAATCCTGATTCTGACTCCTATTATCCATGCTATTTTCCAGATGTCATTAAACTGCAGCTGGTTGAAGCAGGTTTGGTGGAGTGCTTACTTGAGATTGTCCAGAAGACTGTGGACAGTGACAAAGAGGATGATATTGCAGAGCTTAAAACAGCTTCTGATCTTATGGTTCTATTATTGCTTGGAGGTAAGGATGGGCTGTCACTATGTTCTGCAAAGTAACAGCAGATACCTGTAGCACTGTTTGGCAGCTGAATTTCACTATTTATTAATTTTTTAAATAACCTAGATGACCTGCTGCACACCAGGCAAACATTTAACAGATCAGATTTTGTCCCTCATTGCAGGATTGGATTAATTGTAGTGGAACCAGGAGAGCTTCACAAATATAAAGAAGTTTCTCTAACAAAACTTTGGCTTGCTGACTCTCTGTGCTTTTTACCCCAGATGAATCCATGCAAAAGTTATTTGAAGGAGGAAAAGGCAGTGTGTTCCAAAGAGTACTTTCATGGATTCCTTCCAATAGTCATCAGCTACAGCTTGCAGGAGCACTGGCTATTGCAAATTTTGCCAGAAATGGTAAGAACATGCCATAACTTAAGTAAATTTATGTGTGGCCCTCTATCATGCTTTGTCTGTAGAGCTGGAAACAAGAACTGTGTTGCAGTAAAGCTGCTGTTGAGTTACACAGCAATATCACTAGTTTTAAACTTTACAATCCTCAAAAGCCTTAAACCTACTTTAAAAATATTATTTTGCATGTGTAGAGGGGTAAAGGGGATTTCTGCCTTCTTCTGATTTCTTCTATCACTCTTGTAAATTTGTCATGAGCACTGCAATTCTCACATATGATGGTCAAATTCTCAACAATGAAAACTAAAAAGGAGCAAGGAAACAGCCCTTCTATTCATAAGAAGCTGTTGTAAAAATCTTAGTAATAATCTTCGCTTCACAAATGACTTGTTACATCTCGCACAGACGGAAACTGCATCCATATGGTGGATAATGGCATAGTTCAAAAGCTGATGGATCTGCTAGACAGACATGTGGAGGATGGAAATGTAACTGTGCAGCATGCTGCACTGAGTGCTCTCAGGAACCTGGCTATTCCTGGTAAGCCTCTCTTTGCATTGCTAACCACCCAAAGGTTAAATTCTGTTCTCCCACTCTACCCCCTAGGGAATGTGGGTGGGAGCACTGACTGACTATCCCAGAGGCAGGTCAGACTGCTGCTTTTCATTCTGGCCCATCACTGCTTTTCTGTCTGTTGCACAGCAGTTCAGAAAAGCAGTTCTGAATACATCACAGGCATAGTGACTGTCCCTTGCCACTTTGATCTCACAGTATCGCCCACCAAAGAAAGGGCAGCCTTGTAATTGGTGAGGAGCTGATGAGGCCTTGAATATGATTTCTCAACCTTTTTTGTCCAGAGCACTGCATATTTATTTTTCTTTCTGCTTTTTTTTTGCTTCATTTGCAATCTGTCTCACAGCTGAGGGTCCCCACCAGAGAACAGTGCTCACTTTGTTAAACACTGCATCTTACTTAAGACACTGAAAGTTGCCAAATTAGAGCTGGAGGTAGACCGACAGAATAGCCAGCCTATTGCAATTAGTTGCTGTTTGTTGGCAGTAAGCTGAATGCTAATTTTGTCTTTTTTAGTAACTTAATTTGTGTGAGTTTTGATTACCCAAGCATAAAGGTAGAGCACGCACACAAAACAACAAAGCAAATCTTTAACACTTGTGTACGGTTTCTTGTGCCAAGCCAAAAACAAGTCTTTCATTCACATAACCTTATTTTACTATTTTTGGTTTTGATAAATCCTAACTTTTAGAAACGATCATGCATACATAACTAAACCCACTGAGGTTTAGCAGTATTCCATTTGCTTACCTTTCTCAGGTGAGTCATTCTTTTCACTTCCATCAGTCAGCTTCCCTGTAGCCTGTGCTGAAGGGTGTCTGCCAGAGACCTACATCACCATCCCTGTACATTGTTAGAAAGAAACGAGCAAGTAATAACTGACCTCAGTGATGAGCTCTGTGTCAAAACACTGTTTCCAATACCTAAGAAGTATTTTTTCCAAGCACACTACAGGGCAAGATTTGCACCTTAAATGCATTTCAGAGAGCTCTGTGAAAGTGGAGAACATGGACTAGTGGAAAGGATGAAAGAGAGGTTGGAGAGGGGAAGAAGGCAACAAAAGACTACAGACTCCAGGCATGTCAGGCTAGAGTGTTATTTGTATGGAGTATTGGAACTGGGTAAGGGGTTATTCTGCTAATTGGATGCTTTGCTTTGCTAATTAGTTCCTTTGCCTGTGAGAAATTGAAGAGTGTGGTTGGGACTCAAAGATTCCTCCTATTTGGGAGTGCAAGTATTAGCCTGGGCTCCTGCCTGATGCATTATGTGGAAGATACCTTTCCTACACCAAAGGGAGGAGTCTACCCCTTTGGTGGTGGTCAAGATGTGCATGCTATGAAAAAGCACTTATTTTCACAGGAACCGTGACATTTTTCCACAACACACTATCACCAGTGCACACTGTTCCTGAAGTCTGTGCTCACAACCTCTTTTTCAAACCACGTCTGAAAATTTGCTTCCAGTCCAGCTCTGAAATTAACTGCATTTCCAGAAATGTTTTGAGATCAATCCCTGTTCTTTATTCATGCAGTTGTAAATAAGGCTAAGATGCTATCGGCTGGCGTTGCAGAAGCTGTATTGAAATTTCTCAGATCGGAGATGCCCCCCGTTCAGTTCAAGCTGCTGGGAACATTAAGAATGTTAATAGATGCACAAGGTAAAAATAAACTGTTCTCTATGTTAAGTGATTCTCTTTGGTTCAGTCTGTGATACGCTGCCAAGATTCTTAAAAGAGAGAAGCAGAGCTTTTCTAAATTTCATTCCTGAAGTCATGGAATCAATTTAATACACATGCAAAAGGAGAGGAACATGGGTTGATTTTTTTTTTTCAGAACTCCTAAACTGACTACCAGGGACCCTCCAAATAGGTGTCAAATGCTTATTTATTTTTGAACTTCTTTACACTGTCACATTACAAGTGTGTATTGAGGTGTGAGTGTTTTGAGCTACCACTCCTGTTTTGCTGTTCACTTACTGTATTCCCTGGCTGTACCTCGGTCCTTGGAACAGGATAATACTCTGTTAATTGATAGACTGCAATTCCAAAAAGAAAAAGCACCTTTTAGTTACCAACTTGTTCCAGGATGAGGATTTATAAAATCAGAAATCTGCTAAAAACCAGAAATAGTTCATGAGGTAAATTAGCTGTGTATTTATTTTTGACTCAGTCCTACAGATTTTTTCAAAAGATCCATTCTAGTTCTAGCAAAGCATTGGGTGCGGAATAGACTTTTTTTGAAGAAACTTAGGTGACTTACAGTCTATCAAACCTGATCTAACTGACCACAGTGCTCCCTTCTGGCAGCAGTCCCTCCTGGTTTTTAATTCTTGAGCTGGCTCACAACTCAGCTGGGGGTGTGATATCACCTGTATTTTCCCTACTCTTCATCAGTGCACAAGCTTCATTAACAGGGCTGATAAGTTGTTTCAAAAACTGGATTATTAATGTTTTTCTGGATTTTTTAAAAATTTCTTTTCATTTTGACTGGCTTTACTTGCTTCAATGCAACCTAGACTTTTCCCACTGGTAGTGCAGGCTAGTGAAGTTCTTCTAACTCCTTCAAGTTAGTAACTTTCAGCTTGTTTTTCTAGCACTTGCTTAAAAAATGTGACAACCTTTTTGTTGTGTTGTTGGCTCCGGCATCATGTAGCAGAAGCAGCTGAACAGCTGGGCAAAAACGTAAAACTGGTGGAACGCTTGGTGGAGTGGTGTGAAGCCAAGGATCACGCAGGTGTGATGGGAGAGTCCAACAGACTCCTTTCTGCGCTTATACGACACAGCAAATCAAAAGTAAGTTAGTGGACTTGTCAGAACCAAGAGTTACCTGTGCACTTCCTGTTGGTAACCAACCCTCCACCTTGCAATCCTTCTAGCAAGCCAGCTCGGGTATTCATGTGTTACATCTCCTCTGCCCAAGGCTTGACTCATTTTTGTTTTAAATGTATCCTGCAGTTCAGCATGCCGTATTCTCTGTGTTTTTATGACGCTATATATGAAGAATCAGTGAACTCAGTTGTTAGGAACTTGCTATATATTTATATAAAACTGAGATCCAGAAATAGTCTGTCTCCCTACTCTTCATACAGCACATTTCAAACTTTTAAGATTCTGATGGATCATAAGAAATTATCATTTATTCCAAATTCTAACAAAAGCTTGCTTGTGTATGGCAAAAGATACAACATTAGGAAAAATTCATCTGACCCTCCCTTCACCTTCATATCAATCAAATATATTTACCTAAGCAGTCCAAGTCCATAATTCTTGTTCAGCTGAGTATTAGACAAAGCAGCCTTATAAAGGACAAACACATCTCTGGAGACAGGCTATTTTAGGCTCAGACTTCCTTCAGCATGTTCACTGATAAGGACACAGACTGCATTACTGAACTTAAATAGCAAGTGTGATTTGGAGAGCTCAGACTGTAACAGTGACCTCTTCATTCATCCATGGCCTTTATGAAGTGAAAATTATAGTAGAGGCCTGATGTGTACTGAGTGTCTCCAAGAACAAATCAACAGGCCTCACAGGGATTTAAATCTTTGCTGATTGCTAATATCACTGTCTCTGCCTAATACCCCTTCTCCATTTTATGTTCAGCCTCTAAAACTGATCAAGGTTCATTTTTCTGGTTCTCACTTCTTCTGCATCCCTCCCCAACATGTATGCATAGATGGCAAAAGCCACCACAGATGTGAGACTAATATTCTCTATAGGACAGCAGAATTTAATTCTAAATATGGAGACAGTACTGATTACATCAAATAGATATTAAGGCAGAAATTAACAGCTTTATCACAGGTGAATTAATTTTTGTTGGGTGCATGTATTCACAGAGGAAATTTGACATGAAGAGGATAACAGAGCTCAGAGGGTGAGGTTTTTTAGGTTTTTGCTGCCCTCTAGGTTTGAATATGAGTACAGCTGTACGGCTCTTACCAACATCAGGTTTGAATTTGGCTTTTAATTTTAAATGCTTTGGGGTAATATTTACCCCAAGGTAAGGGGTAAATATTAGAAAAAGGTAACAGTCAGTTTTAGTCATTCTACAAAACTGGAGTAGGTACCTGTGATTTCAACCACACTAGCACAAAACCTGATGGTTGTCATCTATTCAGTACTGCCTTTTAAAGGGTGAGGTTCATCTACAATATAAAAAATTCTGATGTCAAAGATGCTGATTGGTTCCTAAGCTTTATATACCCAAAATTCCACACCAATTTAAATAGAACTTAGCAGTTCCCAGATTATCTCAGTCTGAAAACTACTTTGGAGTGTTGGTTTTTGGTTTTTTTTTTGGTTTTTTTTTTGTTGAGATTGGGATTTAAGGTATTTAAATGGTGTTTTGTGTTTAGGTTTAGATGCTTATTTTTTAAATTTATGTTATAGTCTCACAGTAGTGAGACTATACATCTCACTATTTTGGCTGTGGCTAGTGTAAGAAAGGGGGACGTGGTTTAAATGGAAATTTAAGATATACATGAAAAATTTAAATTGTATTCTTGTTTCAAGAAAATTATGCTACTTCAAACCTTTGTGCACTCACAGGACAAATAAAAAATAATAAACAACCAATCCACATTTCCTTGAACAGTTTCCTTTCAGCATGCCAAGTTACCTGATTTTCAGGCAAACAATTTGCAACTATTTTTGGGATATAAGATGGTGAAAACATGAGGTGCACAACCACTTGTGAAATTACCACTAATACCTGTAGAGTATTAGTCTACTATAATCTTTATCTCTTGTCACATAAATTGGATCAACTTTTGGACTTGAAAACAGAATCCCAGCTGGGTATTTTTATCTATTTTAGACACATTTAATGCAGTTAAATAACATTTTAAGTTCCTAGATACTGGGCAGCAGTACTACAGCAGTACAGCAGTACAGTTCACTTTAACAGCTGGCTTTAGAACAGAAACCAATACATTGGTGTCCCATACGTACCTTTTCCTTACCTCCTTTGTATTTGAAGAAAAATTCCATAATAAGATACCACTGCTTGTTTTCCTGTCTTATGTCTAAACAGCTTTTCAAGTACACCATTTCTGTTACATAGTAAGGGGTCATATTTGTGATCTCACCTCTCTGAACATTTTGAAGAAACTCTGAAAATTCGTGGAGAGAAATGAACCATTTAATAACTTTATTATAACTATGTTTGTGTGTTTCCTTATCTCAACCATATAGTTTGTTGGATACTTTGAACCCCTAATCATTTGATGATTGATGGCACCGCATGAGAACTTGAGTTACACCGTATGACCTGGAGAAGAGTTCATTATGTGTGTCTTAGTTATAGGATTACCTGCCTTGGTTTAACACATTGTATCTTACAATTGCAGAGCAGTAACAGGTGGCCTGCATATTTGTACATTGATGTATAAAGTGATTGTATGTGCACAAAGCCAACAAGTACCCTTACCCAAAGATAACACAGCATCCCTGACAGTTCCCTTATTTAATACAGTTTGTATGCAATGCAGAATTTTGTCATCTTTGCATTATTTATTTTAGGATGTAATTAGGACCATTGTACAGAGCGGTGGCATCAAGCATTTAGTAACCATGGCGACCAGCGAACACGTAATAATGCAAAACGAAGCTCTCGTTGCGTTGGCATTGATAGCGGCTCTAGAGTTAGGTGAGTATCCCAGGAGTTCACTTCACCATTTCCTTTCCAGTCTGTGCCCAAGAGAAGCCATGGAGGGAGAATGCAGTGTAGAATAGCCTCCTCCTTCCACCTGCCTTTCAGTTTTTCCATTGTGCTTCATGCAAACACAGGCAAGCCATCATATTATGCAGGAAACTGGAGAGTGCTGGTTATACAGTATCTGCTCCATCATTCTGGTAGGTGGTGGAGTGATCTAGAAAGGCCCTCCAGCTTAACTTTCAGATTTGGGGTAAAACTGAGAAAGCAAACATATCCCAGACTAGAGACTATATGACCTGACCACATTCCTACACTGGAATGTTAATTTGCTTTTGACAGAGCTTTTTAAAGTGAAGAGTCCACTTACCTAATAATTAAAAACTAGAGAATACACAGGGGTGGTTAATGCCTCCAACGTGTCTCCATTGAATTACTCAAGATTAAGTGCAAGAATTGCCATATGCAGGTAGACATGATTACATGTCTTGACCTGCATTTGTAGTACCCCAGCTTTTGGAACAGGAAAGGAAATGCTCAACAGAAGTTTTGTTTATCCCGTTTACTTATTAACTAAAGAACTAAACAAACAACATTACATATTTTTGTTCTTGATTTCATCTCTTGCCATTGTGTACTACAGGAATGCTCTGTTCAACTTTTGAATCACTGCCAATACATCAAGGAATTGTTTTAAATAAAAGGAAAGATGTTCCTATTCACATGAATCATCTCTTTGTCTTGTCTTCAGGCATTTAAAGGTTGAGCCAAATTCAATACACGTATCTTAGAAAGCTACAGAGGCAGTAACTCAAATGGAGATCTTGAAAAGTTTTCCACAGGCTTTATAATGGACCCTGAGCTCCCTCTACCATAGAATTGAGAACTACACAATCTTTATTTACTCAGACAGAATTTCCAAAAGCAAATTGAGGCAATGGAAGTGTTGAAAGCTGAAATATTCCAGGTGTTGGCCTAAATGGCTAGGAAGCCTATGGCTTTTCCATCAGCTTACTGAACATTTAGACTGGATTTCATCATTAAACTCTGTGACTCTCCTTTCAAGCAGTTAGAGAACTTTACATTTTTATAGCAAGAGCTGTGATGCTTGTCATCATACTATCAAATTTGTGCTTGAGTTTTACACCAATGAGTTACATACCACAGCCTTTCACTCTGGTGAGAGATCGTGTTTCAATAAAGGGATAACACATGGAAGCATCAAAGCAAATGGCACTTCCAGACTTACAAATTTTCACTTGTATTTCAGTCACTGCTGAAAAGGATCTTGAAAATGCTCAGCTTGTTCAGATTCTACACAGACTGCTCTCAGACGACAGGAGTGCTCCAGAAATAAAATATAACTCCATGGTGCTGATCTGTGCTCTTATAGGATCTGGTGAGTATTCAGGAGAGGCTGCTTCCCAAGATTTATGTACGCAATACAGTTCTTTCCTACAGCTGAACACAGATCATGTGCAAACACACTGTGAGTGGTTCTCTGTTCATAATGGATATAAACACACATAGTTCAGTTTACTATGACTCTGTAGTGTCTATAGTGTCAAGGATGAAGCTATTAACTCAGTTTTGGATATTAACTGCAAAAACTTGACCCTGGCTTCTGCAGGATGCAACTAGCTCAAACTTTTACAGGAAAAAAATGAAAGCATTTAAAACTGTACAAATATCAAGTTGTGATTGTAAATACGCAGATCACAAGAATTTCATTTTCATTTCTAGCTGCAAGTTCCCTATAATTGATCTGTGATGGTGCTTTAGGAAGGATCCTTACATTTATGTCACTAGGAAAACTCCTTCCCTCAAGCCCTCGCATGCTCAGCCCACCAGGCACAACATGCACTAACACACATCAATGCTGGACACTGTAAACTCTCATCTCTCTGAGCTCACCCTCTGCTACAGGTCAGGCTGTTTACAGGCTCTTCAAGCAGACTGTGGTTTGATATTGCAACTTCCCATCTGTGTGTGGGCAAACAAACAAAAACCACAAAACAAAAAAGAGCAAGGTGTCATGGGGAAATTTCGTTCAAGGTTTCAAGAAGTTGCTACATTTCTTTCATTCACTTCTTTAAGAAAGATTGTATCTGTGGAGAGAAAACAAATTTCTTTCCATAAAGATCGAGGCATTTACAGTCAACTAAGATGACAACTGGAATAACTACAGAAAGGTGGAAAGTCAGAGCCTGTCTGCACAACTTGGCAAGTGTGAAACATATGAAGGTTCTCTAGAGGTTAGTTTACAGCAATTCAATTAATAGATTAAAAGTTACCACAGTTAAATGTGTGCTGTCTCTGTAAACAAACATGCTTTTTTATTTAAACAGATTTCACCAGGCCTACTGCAAGTGTAATTTTGGAGACCTGTACATCCATGCAAGTGAATATTCTATTCCTGCCACTTTATAGGAACAAATACTTGGTTTTAGAGAGTATACACAGCTCAGTGGTCAGTACGCAAAGATTGTGCTCAAAATTTGCTAACAAGCCTCAGCTCTCAGTAGGCACTCACTTTAATGCTAAGACATGTAAACTTAGTTGTTACTCACAACCTTCTTGAGCCACTTCATGCTTGGGACTATCCATGCATTTTAGAGCAGAAGCCTTCTGCCAGAGGTTCACAGTCAGCCTCACTGTCTTGACCTTTATTTCCACTGCTTCCAACTAAAATAATTATCTCCAGAAAATCTGCCTGACAGTTGCATTTTCCCTTCCTGAATCTTGTTACCTGCAAGACTGACAGAGTTATTTAAAGTCAAATACCTGTCTCCAGAGTACAGAGCAGTCTTATCTTAGGGGGGTATTTTAGGGTTATCTGAGTGGCAGAGCTCAGTCTGCTACTGCACTGTAAGCTTTGTCTAGGCAGAAGGCTCCTTACCCTGCTCCCAGAGAACAGACAGCAGCATGTCACTGCATTATGCAGCTGAGAAGTTAGGGCCCAGTATTTGACTGACCCAGTGTTCTGCCCTGATTCCTGATGAACAAAGCTGTGTAAAAGCAGTGAGGACACAAGAATAACAACTGAGCAACCTTGGTATTAACTTCGAAGATGGGGAGGTGGGGGGTTTTACTATTTTAACCAAGGAGAGGAGAATCAAGGAGCTGATTGCTCTTTACAAGGGAAAATACTAACATGTACCTCTTACAGCTCTGTTGCCTCTAAACTGTTTTCATTACCATCTCCACATCATGAGCCACATTTCCTTATTCTACTGCGAACAGACCTGTGTAGTTATTTTTAAGCTAAGTGACCACAGTATCGTTCAATAAAGACTAGAAGCAGCTCCACTGGTTTATTGGTTTTGTTTAATTCTCCAGTGACTGCTGTTGTTACTATGTTACTTTGTTATGGGGTGTCTGGCATCACATTTGACCTGATGGTGCCAACATCTGTGTGTTCACAGAATAGGTCAAGTAGGAAGGGACCACAGTAGTCCAACCTCCCTTCTCAAGCAGAGCCATCCTAGAGCACATGGCACAGGATTGCATCCAGAAAGTTCCAGTGAGGGAGACTCCAGAACCTCTCTGGGCAATCTGTTCTGGTGTTCAATCACCTGCATAGTGAAGCAGTTCTTGCTCATGTTCAGGTGAAACTTCCTGTGCATCAGTTTCTGCCCATTGCCTCTTGTCCTATTGCTTGGCATCACTAAGCAGAACCTGGTTCTGTCCTCTTCACACCCTCCCTTTAGATACTCATAGACACTGATGAGTTTCCTCCTCTGTCATCTCTTCTCAAGGCTGAACAGACTCAGCTGCCTCAGCCTTTCCTTCTGAGAGATGCTCCAGTCCCTTGATCATCTTTGTCGCCCTCCACTGGACCCACTCCAGGAGCTCCATGTCTCGTACTCAGGAGCTCAGAGCGGGACACAGCACTGCAGGTGGTGCTTATCAGTACTGACAGAGGGTCCCCTTGACCTGCTGTCCGTGTTCTTCCCAATGCACCCCAGAATACCAATGGCCTTAATGGCTACAAGGATACACTGCTGGCTCATGGACAGCTGTTCATCTACCAGGACACCGAGGTCCTTCTCCACAGAGATGCTTTCCCCAGAGCAGCCCCCAGCCTGTGCTGGTTCCTGGGGTTATTGTTCCCCAGGTGAAGAACTCTGCATTTGCCTTTGTTGAACTTCAGATGATGTTAAGCAGTTAACAGATACTATTTTTATATGATTCTTTCCATCTGGAAGTTCCTTTTGCAACTGAGTGAATGGATAGGGGAAGAAATATGAGGACAATGGAAAATGGATCATCCAAAGCAGAGCATTCTTAGCTAGCAGAGTCTTCTGTAGGCAAGAGTCTCCACGAAACTGGATGTTACCAGCCATGGTAAAGCACAGTGCTTTAAATACCTTCTTAAACATGTTGATATCTCAGCAGAAAGCAGGAAGTGCATACATAGCATGAACCCCCCAACAGTTTCACTGACATCAGTCTGGACATACACGTTCCCAGGTCCACAGCAGCATGACAGTGCCAGCTCTTACAAGGCAGGGGCTAAACTGCATGAGAACTAAAAATATGTGAACGAGAAAGTAGGTAGGGGTGGGAACAAATGCCACAGCTTGCTTTAAAAAAAAAAAAAAAAAAAACAAACAAAAATAGCACTGCATAAAGCATAGCTATCTGAAACAGATGGTAGGGTTTTCTCATGGGAAATTCAGAGATTAGGCCTCCAGCAACATGTAGAAAGCAAAATAATATGTATTTGTTGCTGAGTGGGATTTCACTAGAGAGGCATGTAACATAACCAACCATTTTAGATCAAAACTGTGAGATGTTCAGAGTACAGGGCTTTGAGAAAACTTGTCAAATTTCTTACAATTTCTGCTCAATTTTATGAGTTGCTGCCAACCTCTCTTAAATAATACAACAAGTAAGTAGCATGCAATCCAGGATCAGAATCATCAGACAGTGTCTCCTAGTTTTGAGTAGAATATAAACACTGCATCCATATGCACAGCACTGGGCAATGCTCTGCGTGTTGTCGTTTGCATTAGCTTCAGAGCTGAGCTGTAAAGGGACAGCAAACAGTGACCAGGTGGTGACACATCCATTAAGGACCCATCTCACACCCCCACACAACCAGTAAGAGTTGACACACACAAATGATGTAGTGAGCCTGTCGCAGCCAGCTCACTTCGTCAGGCTAGTTTAAAGAATAAACCAAAAAATGTTTATGTTTTCACTAAAAAATACTTCCTAAGCATCTGTTTTGAAAGGCAATCCAGCTGGATATTCTTAACTGCTATGCAGCAGCTTGATCATTCATCATGCCCTGAAATCCATGGAGTCTGTGTGTGCTGGACGCCCTGAAAAGTTGTCTCTCCATCAACAAAAGCAATTCAAAAAAGTAAACAATAGCCAGATTATGTGTAACTCACAGCTGCGTGCTTGTGTGTACAGGATTTAGTAGAAAAGTTTCTCACAGTTTTCTTCTGCCTATCTCATACAAAGCACTGTTTCTTTTAATATTTCCTTTTCCAGAACCTCTCCAAAAGGAAGTGCAGAGCATGGCGTTTCTAGAAGTCGTATCAAAACTCCGCAGCCATGAGAACAAAACTGTTGCCCAGCAGGCCTCACTAACAGAGCAGAGACTTGCTGTAGAAAGCTGAGGAAGGTCTTGTTTCCAGTGCATCCCATCACAGATTTCACCTTTGTCCTCCGTCCTGCTGCCGCTCCTGCTATGTTTTCCACTGTATCACTTGTGCATGCGTGTAACGTTCCCACACAAATTGATGAACTGCTGTAGGTACCTGTCCAAAAGGGTTTCTACAAATTCATAGGTGGTGTTAACATGAACCTGTCTCCACCCGTAACTGTTCTACTTGTATTCTTGTTGCTTGGGCCACATAGTAGAATGTGCATGTTGTAGTCCTATGATGATGTAGAAGTGGTACTACACAACTGACTCTTTCCTCATGCCCCCTAACTGCATAAAAATGTACTACTAAATTAGGGACAACACGAGATGCAGCAGCTCCAGACTAGTGTGCTGACTATAGGATTAAGAAGTAAATCTAGCTCAATTTTTGGTGCTTTGGAGATTCAGGTTTGAATGCAATGTACTGCTGCTCATTCACTGGTCTTGCCTATTAATGTCGAACTCGTGGTACCTAGAGGTAACAAATAAAAATTTCAGTGCTCTCACTTTACCCTGTGGTTTGTCCTTTTTTCTAATCCCACACAGAAGCCACGACTGCACCACCGTGCACTGGTGAGTTCTTTTTGTTCCTGGCTCTGGCCCGACGCGATCACTGCCTTTCAGCTGAGCAGATACAAAGGAAGCTATTCCAACCACTTTCACTGTGTGTGCTCACACAGAGGCACTGTGTGGCATAACAATCATGCATTTTAGTAGCAATGCATGATACAATCCTTATCTTATACAGCCATGTGCGTACGAGTGTTCCTGGGCTTGCTTGGGATTGCTTCTTTGTTTACTGGGGGGTTTTTATAGATAGATTTTTAAAATAATATCTTGCAGCAGCTGTTCAACAGAAGCACATCAAGTGAGAAATGGAAGATGCAAGAGACTTCCTTTCTCTCCTTTCCTAGGTAAGGGAGATGGAAAACTGCCAGTCTGAGCATCTTATCTCACAGCTGCTCTTTTGTAGGTCTATAACATGCCAGCGAGCAAACCAGCAGACAGCACTTGGGCAAAACAAGGAGCCAGTTGGGATAGCGGTTTCCAACAAGCCAGCAGATGTTATTTTGGATACGATTGCCTAGCATGATCAAGCTCACCATGCATGAAGGTCACAAGATCTATAACATTTTAAAGTGAGTTCAGCACTCCCAGTGCTGAAGTGCCAGCCTCAGAAGTTTCAAGTTCCTTTTCTTACAAGCAGAGGCAGCAAACCCAAAGTCCAAGCACCTATGATATCCCATGCCAGGTAATTGCAAACCACTGCTTTTGGCCTTCACAAATTCACTCCCCAGCTCCATGAAACCACTGCTTATCCCTCAGATACTGTGATGGGAAGATGCCAGCCATGAGGGTAAAGGGATTTTTTATGTAAGCTGGGTGTGAAAAAAAACTTGCTTTCAATAGCCAACTTAAGGTCTCAGATTGTACCAAAACACAGAAGATGCTACAGGAGTTTTCACATTGCAGAGATTCCACATCCATTTAATCCAGGGCCAGAAACATTCAGAAAAATCCACCAATACCAAACTGCACAACAGCAAAAAACCAAAACAACAAAACACATTCAAAAAGCAAATGCTAGTACTAGTGCAATAAAGCCACTGACAGAGTGCAGAATTGTCAACACAAACCAGGAGCTTGTGACAGCAGGCTCCAAATAACACAGAACCTCTGCACTGCTGCTGAACATAACCAGAATGTTTACAATCACAGCTCACAGGCCCTCACAAGCCCAAGTTCTCTCAGGCAGAGAAACTCCACTGACTTAAACAGAATCCAAAATAATATTTGCAAGGCCAGTTATCAACAACCTGCCTGAGGCCAGTTAACAACAACCTGGTTCCTGAAAGAGACTGCTCCTTCTGACGTTGGTATAAACTGCAAGTGCTCACAAACTGGTTGTGATGTTGACAGAATTCCCATTTGGTTGTCTAACTGGAGCTGTGGTTAAGCATTAACTCTATTCTCATCACCAGATGTTTATCAGGAAAACCACTGTCACAGCAAGCATAAACACAGGCCAATGGTGATACCCTACTTTCAGACAGTTTCCTTGGATGGAATATCAAATGACTTAGATTCCTAGATAAAATCTGTGCTGAGCCTAGGAAGGAAAGTCCACATAAGGGCAAATATGGGTGTATGTCACAGTAGGAGGAGGTAACTGAAGAGACTCTAGCCACACAAATGCTGTGCTGTCCTAACACGTGCTGCAGTCTGCAGGTCACTTCTATGTAGTTGGTAAATCATTTATCCTCCAAGCACCTTTAAATAACAAGTGAGATCTAAGGACGTCACTATCACATGCATTTCACTACTAACTGGACTGAAGTCAAGTGAAGTGAAAACGCTGACAGTAATTCCAATTGGATGTTCACTACCTAGATTGCATCTAAGCAAACCTTGACATCTGCTGCTCAGACTGTTTCTATGACAGCAATGCCAGACGCGGGGCCTTGTCTTTGTCTTAGTGTCACCACAGCCAAGCCAGAACAATCAGAACAATCCCTATGGCCATACCACAGGGCAGGCAGCACCTCCCTTGAGAATCACGCTCTTTGGCATCTGTACAAACTTTTGCCCAGCATCTCACTGTTGGGAAAGTGAACACATCCACGTGTTTTTACATTTCAGTGTCCTTATTACAAGAAGCTTCACTCAGGGCAAGGCAGAAACCCCAACAATACCAGCCTTGCATCCAGAGCACCCATTGGAAAAGGTAATTTGTTTTAAAATGGTAAACAGCCTCAACTTCAGGAATCAGTGTACAAGTCTGTTAAGAGTTTGACAGATGGCAGGTAGCCACTCCTAGTCTCCCTCTCCATCATGAAAATGCTTAGCCAAGTTTGTCACATCTATCAGGCAATGCCCTTGGCTCTTCTTTTTTGTTAACTTTTGGTAATTCCTGTGTTTGTGTGTCAATCTGTCCCTAATTTAGATCCTTATTTTCCAAAGCATTTCCATACATCAGATAAATGTCATATGCCTGAAATATGCAAAAGGCATTAGACTTCAATCTGGACATGCTTTTAAACTGATCACAGTGTCATTTGTGTACAAAACCTAGAGGTTTTGAAATTCTATAAAAAAAGTCTGCTTCCTCCTCTATCCAAAGTAGCACAAGACATCATTACCCATTTTTACCTGCACAATAATGTAAGCCAGTTCTCACTACTTCTGTTTAAGGACACGCTGCACTTATTTAATCTTTTGAGAAGGAAGGTAGGAATTTCATTTGTCTAAGTCTTGCAAAGCATCAACTCCTGAACACACCAGTGTGACCAGAATAATTCTGGGGAGAGCACAGCCATTGCAGCCTGAGGAACATCAGCAACCTGTTGGAAAGAAGCAGAGCATGTTCATTAGGCAGAGACTTCAACAACAGCTGACAGGAAATAAGGGATCTCTTCATGTGGGGGCATGTTCTTCACGTCTTAGCTTATTATTCATCTAAGGGCAGCCACTGGAGGCATGAGCATGTTCTGTGATTTAATCAGAACACAGTATTCTACAATACATATGAGAGATAGGGATTTATTTCCCCTGTTAGTCTGGAGGAAAGAAGGTAGGGAGCTTTTCCTGGAGGAACTTTCCATCAATATATCTTTCCATTGTTTATATTTAGTGCTTCATCAAGAGTGCATACACATTCACAACATCATATTTCACACAATTTTATTTATAAAATTGTAATTATCTAACAAATTGCATATAAAATGATTTACTTCAAGTAAATACAGAATACTGCACGACTATTAAAACTATTGTATTGTCCATCATAAGTGTATTAAAACATTCCTAAAAAATGCCTCTATTAAAAAACAAAAAACCCAAGAACACAAGTAGCATGACCAAGACCATTTTCAATAGCTTAAAATGAATTACCAGGAAGTTGCATTAACCTCCTAAGTAGACTCCAGTTACATCCATTGAGAACAGCATGTGATACAATACCACAGTCTAATGCTAAAGATGACAAGTAATACATTATGCACCTGATCTATGCTTTTCTCCTAGACTGAAGGGAACCAGTCTGAAATCAGAAAACTAAAGCTCAAGTCAAACTCTACTGGGCATGCAGTTCTGTTATAGCAATACTTTCAATCGGTAAATGTAGTTGGCTTTTACAATCAATTTTACAACTGATAAAAAAGGAACACAAGAGAATACATTCGTATAAAAAGGAATGATACACAAAGGGTAAATATTGACACCTTGCTGTACACCTTCAGATGAACGAGAAAGATTCAGCTGGAACTAATGTGGAATATATTTATCAGAAATGGATCTGAGTCATAAACTCACATTCCAATCTTCCCAGAGCTCAAGGTCCATCTCTACTATGTACACAGTGTGAACATGAATGCACATACAGATGGAGCTTTTTATTAACACACTTATATTGCCAAAACACAAAAGACAGCTAGCAGTGCTGCCTTGTGCACACTAGTAGTACTTCTTCGTATACTGCATGTTAAGGGAGACAGATTTTTTTTTTTTTTTTCAAGGGGCAAAATTTGGTCGCTAATGGATCAAGGTAGTATTATTTCATTTGTTTTAGACAGTTTCATCACTTGTTACAGGTATCTGGAAAAGATTCAGGGAAAAAAGAAAAATGGGAGGAACTGGAATATTCCGCAGTGCTTGACACCTTTTGAGGTCTAATCTTCTTCCACCAAAAAAAAACTAATAAAAAACTAAGTAAGCCAGACTACAACCCCCAAAAAAAAACTTTTCTAAATTTTATCATCTCTTTTAAAGCAACAAAAACTTTTGTTGTTTAATATTATTTAAATTTTATTGTTTGATAAAGAGAATTTTTTCCACTTTTCTCCAAAAAAATATTTTCTCCGGGACCAATTAAAAAAGCCAATTAAATCTGCTTTTCTAAAAAAAACCCTTTAAAAGTTCTCCCCCAAATTTACCCTAAACCAAAACAAATACATAGGTATTTGCAGAACTGCTATTTCAATGCACTCAAAAGACATTCACAGCAAGAAGGGAAACAGAGTCGAAAATTCAGACAATAATTTCTCTCGTAACCAACCATATTACCCAAGACCAATTTTAACAAGGGCATCTCTAAAGTAGTAAAAACACAGATTGACATCCAGGACAGTTCTTATAGCACCATGTTTAGTCCTGCCACAAATGATGGCAACCTCCCATAACTGGTAGGAGGTGCTGCCACCAACTCTCCACTTTACAGTCAAATGCTGTTCTAACGCCAAGCAGCAAAGGGAAAAGGCAAGGGAGACCCTGCCACTAACCAGGCCCGAAGGGCTGGCCAGGGCTTCACCTTCCTCAGGGGCAGCCACCCACTCACAGGGCAGACACCGAACACGGGCAGCTGAGGTGCTCCTGCTGCTCCATCGGCACGAGGGACAGCCAAGACAACCACTTGGGACTCTCCGGGTGGACACCTTTCCTCTCCATAATAAACATTTTCAGGGTGAAAAGCAGTCATGTGCAAGAAGCATTTAATCTGCATGCTACTATTTACATTCCAAACACTATTTACACACCAGAACTACAGTGAGCATCTCTCTCAAAGGGGAGAGAAGAAGGCTTTCGGGACAGAGTACACTTGAGCAAGCACCCCCACAGCTTCAAACTCTAAGGGGCACAATCAAAATTTTGGATTTTAAGCAAAGAGATCCTACTGCTACCAAAATAGACACAAAAAGATGACTCACACATTTGTCCATTAGGCTATTAATCAAAAAAAAACCCCAAACCCAAACAACAGAAAGGCCTGTGAATAGAGAGGGTATTTAGAAAGCAGAGGATCAAGGACTGTGAAGCCCTCTGGCAGGGCTCAATGGGATATATGGAAATAGCTTTAAAGCCAGCGCTGCTGCTGAGCTACCAGAATCCTTGCTAGCAATGCCACTACTCCACAGGAATCACCCAGCAAACAGAGCTGTTTCCCACTCCGTAAGCTTGACAATAAATTTCTGAAAAACTACTGCATGTTAAAGATAATTAGGCTGATCTCTGAACTCACATGTACCCCACCACCACACCAGGCAGGAAACTGCCATGGAGTCTGAGTGCCTACCACATCTTATTGCTTTAGACACTGAGCCCACGTAGCCAGCAGTTGTGCTTTAGTTGCAATTCACGTGACCTTTTCAAAGTTTCCTGGAAAAAAGTTTGCTTGTATTTGGCAGGCTCTGACAATAATACATTGATTTCCAAGGCCTCCCACAAGGTTTCACAACTGGACACCTAAGCTGCTGAGTAGCTGTTGTGGGACATTTCGAGGATATCTTACCTGATCTGTAGACAAAAAAATGTGGGATTTAAATGTGTAACAGACAGCTAAACAATCAGTGCACATCCATCAAACTGCAAAAATGAGTAAATAAGTATCTCTTGGGAACAAGGGAGCAAGAAGGATTAACAACCACAGCAATAAAGACGAGCTCTAGAAAAGGAAGTTATCTAGTGGTTTTTGTAAGAACAGTCAGTCATTCTGGGATTCAGCAGAAGTGTTGCACATTTGTGTGTAGACGTGCAAGTTGTGAGAACAAGAATTGCTCAGCTTGGAGCATTTACCCTCCTATCAGTCTGACACTGCCAACTGCACAGCCAGCAGACTGGAACTCGGAGAACAGCGTGACAAGACAGAAGGCCAATACAGTACAACTGCAGAGATTCAAGTAGAAGAATGAAGCTATCTTCAGAAACTCAGAGCAGCAACAGTAGTATTCAAGATCAGTGGCAACAAGGAATGCTTCTGTAATTAGGCTTTTTGTTTTCCCTCCAAACCAAAGCCCAGGATCACAATCAAGACTCTTTGGTGGAGGGGTTATTTCCTCAACCCCACTTCCCTGATTCCTCCCTGCACCATTTTGTCTCAGTGCAGCAACACTGGTGCTGATGATCTGTCTGTCCTGCCACTATCAGGCAAAATGGTATGTCCCTCTGGGGGAAAACAACCAGTAACTCCCCAAATCGAGGAGTGGCTAAGAAAAACATAACACTGTGCTGAGGTGGAACCAACTTTATTAAGGACAATGAAATATAATTGCTTTGAAAGGCTTTAAAAAATACTCTGAGTCATGGCTGGCCTTTAACAGCAGATACCAAGGGATATGGAGGCTGCCTGATTCAGAGCCAGTCAGTGGGAGTTAACCAGAAGAGGATGAGGTAATGCTCAAAGATGGGAGGACAACAGGTCTGCTGAGGCATCTGTGAAGCAGCAGCGTGCCCTTCACCAGCCTTCATCGGGGAGAAAAACCACGGCCAACTAAAGCACAGAAAGGCAAAATGTGCAAGGGTACGTATATTCATTTGTTTAAGTGTCACAGGACCAAAAAGGGCCTTAACAAGTCACCAGATCAGCCTTCTATCTATCCCCCAAAACAGGGAAGCTTTGAAAGCAATGTGTTCCTCTCTCCTACTCCATATACCTTCTGGTTTAGGAAACTCAACTCAAAGATGTTACATCCTTACAAGGAGGTGCTACACACCCTTTGCCACTGTCTGACCAAAGCGGGACCACAGCTTTCAGGACTGGTATGGAGATACTGAGAAGGGTCATAAAACACACTAAATTTATACAAAGTGCAATAAACTACCCAAGCCATGTCAGGTCTTTAAGTTCACTATTATTAGTGAAGAAGAACAAATCAAAAACACTAAGCTGGATGGAGCCTGATTAAAGTTTTCTCCACTATTTGTGCTTTTTGCCACATTCTGCTTTCTTGTGTCCAATTCAAAAGGGTCTGCCTTAGCAGATCCTAATAAATGCTTCTATTTTAAGATTTTTATTCTGTTGCTTCACAGAAAGAAGAAGAAAGCTCTTTGTTGCCTTTAGAGCAAGAAGAGGAGACATCTCCATAGTATGAATTTGTTCACTGGAGGTAAGCGTTTACTCTGACAAAAACTGTTCTCTCCAACTTCCAAGAGAATGGGAAATGATCTTCCCATAATCACATGCATTTATCAATAAATAAGTTTGGATTAGACTGTATTAAAACATATGCACATATTTAAAGCACTGGAGTGTCACAGATTCTTATTCCACAGCTCATGCAAGTAAAAAGAATTAAAGAAAAGAAAAAGATGAAAAGAAAGACCAAAGCCCTAACTAGGAACAGACCAAAGAAACAAGCTTCGCATGAGTATGTCAAAGCATTAACATCAGTGAGATCCCTAAATACATTAGGTTACACTAAATTTCAGAGAAACAAAAGATTTTGCCATATCAGATACATAAGTTTTGAATTATTTTAAGTTAATATATAATCCATTATTTGAATATTATTCTTCACTTGGACCCAACATCCACATTGCTTTCATACATTTATACAGTTATATCCCATCCTTGCCTTAAGAGACTGACATCCAAAGGTATGGCAGCAACCCTTGTTCGTCAAATAGAAAACTCCTTTCCCTTCATACAAGAGTGGAGAAGGAAGAAAGATCTTGACAAAATTAAGCAAATTCTGCCTTCTGCTGATTCCAACCTCAAGGTACTAGAGGGAGATGGTTGGAAGCTTGCATAAAAATAATTTCCCTTGTTTTAAAAACAAATTTTTTTTACTGTACAATAGATGCATAGAAAGTTGCTTCCTGCTTCATGGGTTTAGGCCTGTAGCTATGTTTAGCTGTGAAAACAAGAAGATTGTTCCTTTACAGAGTGGTGAGGAGATAGAACATCTCAGGAATATTTGGCAGCTATCAAAGAGCTCATGACATGAAGAATAAACAGCATATCCACAGACTACAACAATGCAACTCTGTCTCACTGAATACACCAATTTAAAAAAGTGTCCACTTGTTACTCAAAAATCAAGAATACAGTAGAGATTCACGGCTCAACAGCTTTCAAAGTGGTGGTTGAAAAGAAAAAAAAAATTGTCAGTGAGCAGCAGATTTTCAATAGCCCACTCTTCTCTCCCCCATCCCGAAAAAAACACAAGTTCACTGCAATATCAGGAACTTAAACTTGAGACTACTTGGGAGAGAAGGCTTCCCTGTCACCCATGTCCATACAGCTTGGTGTCGGAGTGACACACTGGAGGTTTCAGAGGGTTTCGGTTGTCCAGTGTCTTGTTGTGGTTACTTCAGCAGTTTTACCAGCTGGCTCTGACAGCCTCAATGTCACTAACCAAATTCTGGGCTAAGCATATCCCAAATATCTGGAAGAGATAACAGTTTATTCATTTGGAGCATTAGACAACTTTTCACATAGGCAAACTCCTTAGGTTATACAGAACTTAGATAAGAAAGAAACAACACAGGTAGAAATTAAATTAATAGTAAGTGTTGGAAGAAGAAAGAATATTGCAGAACTCCTGTAACCCCAGTATTTTTATGGTGGTACCGGTTTCTAGTTAATTAACAGTTCTAATCTTGTTTCAAAGCAAAGGCTCTCCGCTGCTCACCCAAGCACCACTGGAAACAGTAGGTCTGTACAGGCTTGAAAGTCTCTACATAAGGTTTATCTAACAGAATGTTAGTTTCAACCTGCTGAGAGTTGAAAAGAAAAAAATTGCATCCCTGTAGATAAAAACTAAATATTCCTTAACACAAAGAAAGCCTCATACATTTAATTCCCACTGCTAAAACCCACAAACCGGCAACTGGCACTGCATTTCCCATTCTCCTACACAGCTTCCCCCCTCATATATTCACTTTATCTGTTATTCCTCTGTGCAACTCATTCTAGGGAACATGATGTTTACCTGCAGTAATGCTATCCCAATGAATATACCAGCAACTATGGTAAGGTTGTCCTGCAACCATTTCTCAAACTGAGGGACACAGCCTTTAGTGTAGATAACAATCTGCTGATCAACTTCCTGCCAAGGAGAAGAGGGAAGAAAACAGAGATAATTACATTCAACTACACCATCAGCAGAACAATCTCCTCTTGCAATAGGGATTCAGATCCTTAACATACCACATTAAGAAGAGAAAAAAAAAAAAAGCTTACTGGTTTTTGCCTGGCATCGTAGCCACACTGAGTATTAATAACATCTTCCTAGAGGAGAGAAGAGAAGAGAGGCAATCAGTAAAATGTCTCCCAAACACCTTCTCCCAACTTCCTGGAGTTGGTGCTGTATGTAATAAGACAATCACCCAAACTCTGATGAGCATATTGCTTTAATTAAAAAAACCTCCTCCTTCACTCTGCACTATTAATTATTTGCGGCAAACAAGAGCATACATCAAAAAGAAATTTATCTCTCAAGTCAGCAAGCTGGGAAAACCAGCCCTCACCTGGATGAACTCCGTGTTCTAGGTACAAGCATTTAGTAAAGTAAAAGGACTATGGAACATCTATGGAAAGTGAAAGAACCTTCTGCTGAAAAGGTTTTGTCTGTACTAAAAAATATGCCAAGACTACTGCTGTCATTTTCAGGGTTCAGTATGTGCAGAATGAAGAGGTGACAAGGGGCAGTTCTGTTGCAGAAGCTGCAAGTTCTTTCTGAGAATGTCTCTAGAAATATGTACGGTTCCTTACCAAAAACCTGAAAGAAAAAATAACAGATGGAGTAATGTGTTCTTACTGCTTGTTCTTTCTTATAGGAGCTTGATACCAATGGGAAAGGAGGGGTTCTTCCTACTCCCTTTCCTTTAGTACTCCCAAAGCTCAGGTAAATAAAATAGGCTCTGGCAGATTTTCCCTAGTGAACAAATGCTTCCCATTGGCAGCTGAAGCTGTATTTTTACTTTGTGTACAGTTATTTCATGGTAATAAAACAAAGCATGAAACTTTTGGCATCAGCCACAATGGCAGGAAAATATTAAGTTACTGACTTATCATATAATGACAGTGAGTAGAAGGAGGAGTACTCAAGAAAGTGAGAAAATCAGCCAATCTGAGCTAGGTGTACCAAACACCACAATTTAATCAAATTGTGGGAAGTGGGAAAGACAAGCACTGTCTTTGGATGGATTTTAAAAAGCAGCCACATGGAAAAAAGTATCTCCTATCAGCATGGAAAGCTCCTCTGTTTCCTCACTTTGTAGGACGTTCAACAGGTTGCATTCTGTCAGCTGCCAAAACTGGATTCCCTTAATGGATCTTCAAAATTCAAGCAACTTTTATCTCCTAACAAGATGAAAGCTTCATCTTGTTTCAGGACCTAAGTGAAAGTTTCAGGACCTAAGTTCCACAGACTACAAGGATGTAAAAGCACCTAAGATTCTGAAAGAAGGATTTTAAGTTTTCTACCTTGTACTAAATGCCTAGTTGCTTCATGACTAATGTCTTCTGCCTTTAACCTTGGAATTTGTTAACCAAAAGAAGGTACGAAAAATGCAATGGAAATAAGTTTTCTAGACTTGCCTATACAAGATTTTAGAACACTTTAACCTCCTTAACTACATCAAAATGAACTATGGTAGTCAAAATTTGTTTCAAGAAACTTATTTTAGCCTGCCTTAAACTTACCACTTCCTTACCCAAGCTAAACTAAAAACAATAAGGCGTCCACATAACTGTTTGCGTCAGTCCAACACTGAAACCTAATTCTAAAAGGGACAAATTTGCTTTTCCACAGAATAAACATATGTTTATCACTGCAATAGAACCAATCACAGCTTGGTTACAATTATTTTACTTGTATGCATGACTTCTAATGTTTTGAGTTTTTAAAGGCCATTAAGGTTGTTTCCTTACAGTGAATGAGATTTATCTTTAAATTTCTGGTTGCTGCATCACACCCTAACAAACTGCATAGCCATTTAAACAACTGAGAGAAAGAGAGAACTTTAGGATGGATTATGTATTTATAGGATTACCTTGTACTGCTGTCACTGGTTTGGTTTTATAACAACTATATTTTTAAAACTGGGTTGTGATGACCTCTGTGTGGGTGGGTAGGCAGATAGGCAAACAGCAGAGGGAATCCTAAGCATAAGGAAATGTTTGAGCCTAACCGACATTTTGCTTTAATATCCTGTTAAAACATTTTCAGCTATGTTTCTGAGAAAAATTCAAACTACTGTGAAGTCACATTCACTGCAGAGGAACCAGAACCAGCTTGTGCAAGTGGCAGTGCCTTATCAGGAGAGGGGGAGAGCAGCAGCAACTGGAGGCCAGGAGCAGCAACTGCATTGCATTATTAGCAAGGCAGGAAGCACCTGAGGTGCCTTTTGGCAACTTGCCTAACTCCAGTCTGTGCTAGACTAATATATTCAAGGAACTGTAAGTCATTCCAGGTGAAGACAAAGCCACAGCTGAATTGCTAGATAATAGAAGCACTCAAAGCTAGCTTCTTTCAAGCTATATAAAGTCAAATATATACAGTGCTAGGCACGTAACAGTTTCCATGCACACACCCATCCCTGTTAGTGAACTGATTCCCTACACTTCACCCTTCTTTATCATATCCCTATTAGCAATGCATGGCTCCAACATTTTCCACTTGATGATGCAGAACTATAAATATTTTTAACGGCATAAAAATTTACCTAAAAGCTGCTCCCACAAACAATTTCTGACCTTTCAAGTCTGATTTCAGGTGACTGTAGGACAGGCAGTAATTTTAAAGTTAAAAAAAGAGTATGTAAAGATACCCATAGCCAACTGAAGATTTCAATGCAAACATGCCAATTCCTCAGGGCACAGACTGTCATTCATTACCATACCTGGCACAAAGTGGGTCAAACTGGCTAGAGCCTCGAGACACCACATTAAATAATGAATAATACCTCCTTTAAAGTGTCTGATCTCAAGGGTTACTGTTCTGATGAATTTCAATTGAAAGCTCACATCCTTCAACTCATTAAGCACTTCTCCTTTTTATACCTGCTAAAATTAATATATATGTTCAGCCAAGCCCATAGTTCTCTCCTCCTAAAAATGAAGAGCTAAGTTATGAGTTTTGCTGATTGAAGAAAAGTTAGTGATTAGGCTGAGCTGCAAGAACAATAAAAAAAAAAATTACAGGTTGGAAAGAAGTTAATAATCAGGCTCAATTTTCAGAAACAAGAAGGAAAATCTTGAAGTGTTATTTATGACTGGAACAGCACACCCATCCTACCCCCTAGAGCATCACTTACAGCAGGGTCTTTAGTACAGCAAGAGAATGGCACACCACAGCGCTCTCGGCTCGCGTTGGAATCTGTACAATTGAAGTAAATGTTAAGGTTCCAGTCATCAGCTCCAAAAGCCCCACAGCACTGCCACTAGAACAAAAAAAGAAGAGCTTCTTAAATTTCAGAATGAAAATCTCAGCATTAGCAACATGCATGGCTGCTGCCAGTTTCCCCTGTAGCTTTCAAAACAAAATCTGAGACTCCCACTGCTTTCATTGAAACTGCCTTTTTTTTTGTTTGGTTGGGGATTTTTGTCATTTTTTTAAAATATCACTCCAAATGGGTAAATTGTTCCAAAGTTATCATGTGACTAAAGTTACATTCACACCCTGCTATGCTGGTGTCTGGAGAGAAACCCATGGGTGAGCTGATAAGCCTACACAACGCCACAGAGTTGCACAGGCCTACAAGCTCAGGCCGAAGGGATAGCAGAGCCAAGAGTACAATATTCTGCCCAGTCTAATGAGCCCAGGATTTCCAAAAAAACAAGTTCAAGGGCTACACTGGTACTCCTTTTGCTGGTTTGGGGGAACTTTGCCTGGCTGTACATCAGTGTGAACACACTGTTCCCTGATCATCACACATTGCACAATGAACACCTTTAGTGAATCCTTAAGAGAGTAAATCTGCCAAAGGCAGGCATAGTCTGGCAAAACGTGTTGAACACACAAGGAACTGATGTGTTTTGCTGAACATACAAAGGATGGACTGGAGACCGGGGAAACACTGATGGCTTACAGCAAATAAGGAGCTAGACCAATGAACCAATCTATGTCAATTAAAAGGAAAAAAAACAAAACCAAACACAATTACATTTTTAAAAGCATTGGAATAGCCATTCTCTCCTTCTAGATGTAGCAGTTCTCTTTGCAATACCTGACATGTTGTCTTTATGCACCATCTCTATTGGGTGAAGAAGTAACTCGCTCTCACAACTCGTGCTGCCCCTGGCTTACTTGCTGAATGCTAATGCAGTTAGGAGAGAAAGCCTTGGGAAGTCATTGCAAATTTGGACTGTAGCCTTTGGCTGCATACAAGTGGACTACTACTTTCAGTTTGTGCTGACCTCTGACCTTCTTGCAAAAGATTCAAAACAGTGCAAGGATCCACATCCTCTTACCATTTTTCCCCCTGGCACAGAGAAACAAATCAAGCACTGAAACTATTTTAATTGTAGAGTGAACAAAAAATAGTAAACATCAATTCAACCAACACTCAGCCATGTTAGCCACACAGTGCCAGATTCAAAGAGGACTTCCTCAACACCTGCCAGAACTGAGTACTGGAGAGGGAAGGTACTGGCAGACCTTGTGTGCTAAAGTCAGCGCAAGAATTCTTTACACACACTGACAAATTACAGAGCTTAACCTGCACAAACAGGTACACCACTGGTTTCCCCCTTTTCTCCCAAGTGCAGATGTGGTATCACTTAGAGGTGTCCTACAAGAACTCTACAGGTGGTCCACTTCATTAGGCTAATTCCATTAAGTCTAATTCAGAAGAAATAAAATTGTAGTTTCATTTGGACCAACTAAATACCTCTACCATTCTGCAGTGTTGCTAAAAACTACACCAACATTCATCTTAGGATCAAATGGAGCTTAGAAAATGAGTAAATTCTTAAACAGATGTGATTGCTTCCATAATAAAATATTTTAACTTTGGCACACTAAATCTTCAAGAAAAATCACTCCAACTCCCCATCTTGTTTTATGCAGTCATACATCAATAAAGCCACTTTACATAGATGCTGTGTGTTTGCAGTTCTGTAAAAACAAATATAAATACATTCAAAGGCATTATATGCTGGAATATTTCTGTTGCTCCTTGAAGAAACAGAACAGATGGAAAGTAAAGAATAAGAGCAGGTATTTCTTAAAAGTAAGCTTTACAAAAAAAATAACAGTCCAACTTACATATTCCTGTGTGAAGTCTATGAGGTTTTGTAAATCAATGTCATCTCGGTAGGCTCTGATGTTGTTGTTTATAAAGAAATACAGCTGGTCCTTTATCCAGTCTTTGAAAACAAATGCTAGAACACCAGCAGTGAGCTCCAAGAAGAAAATAATTCCAAGAAATACAGAGAACTATGAAGAAAATAAGAAAGGCTAAAATTATTTTCCTTTATGACCAGAACTTTCTCAAAGCCCTCAATTATATCTAGTGATAAGGCTTTATCTGTTTCAGTGCAAGTTCAAGCCATTTTGGCACATAGGAAATTTTAAATTAAAAACACACCATTTTTATTGGAGCTGCAGAACAGAAACTTTAATTCTATTGTAAAAAATAACAAAAATGCTAACAAATGGCCAAACCTTGGACATTTCACTGAGATTTTCAAAGAGATCCAAGAGAATTCACTGTAAATTTCAAGACATAGCTAGTCACCACCACATGTAGGGCCCTTGAAAACTGGTCTTAAATTTCAACATAGGCATTTACATTTTAGAAGGCATAAACAACTAATATAAAATGTGCCAGTAAAATGCTTTCTACATGACTTTTGCTTTAGATCCTTTCACTGGCAAAGCTTCACCCAAGCAGACAAAGCAGAAATTGGTAACAGCAGAAATTAATTAATGACTAAGTCGGAGCAGAATGTCTATGAAATTACTCACATCCACATTAAAACTAAATGAGGCTGCTATGATTAATGCAAATGCAATGGATGCCAAAGGCATTACTAATGATCTGCCACTTTCCCTAAGCATTTCCACTGAGTCTACACTGTTTTAAACCACACAGGGGTCCTGGTATACTGGAAGTCCATCCCCTTTGCAACTGTGCCTTTGAGTTTCACTTTAATATGCTCTCTCTGTGTGTTCAGATACATTTTTAATTTCTCCTGCAGCTGCTGTATGGGAAGCTATTTCTGGTACAGCAGATGGGTTCAGTTTAGGCAAG
This sequence comes from Melozone crissalis, assembly GCF_028551555.1. NCBI lineage: Eukaryota > Metazoa > Chordata > Aves > Passeriformes > Passerellidae > Melozone > Melozone crissalis. The sequence continues at coordinate 44,425,558 of NW_026535784.1, read as the reverse complement.
CTAAGAGAAGCAAAGAAGAAGGAAAAAACAGTGTTACAAGCTGCTTTATAAATGCCTCGAGAACTGTGACTCTCAATAGCCTCCTCCCCTTATACAACATGTCTGTGAGAGCCAAATGTGCCACTTGGAGGCAGTTATTTCACTGAAAGCTTTTTCATGTATATATTAACAGTTAATGGCTATGAAGACACAACTGTGTCCACAGGCAGTGCCCACCTCTGGAAAGGGGAGGGGTGGAGGAAAAAAATCTTTACTATGAATTTTCAATTTACCTAGAAGTGAACATGATACTGTTACCCTCATTTTCAAAAGTCACAGGAGGAAATCTTTCAAAATACAGAACCCAGCGACTTAGTTGAAGAAGTTCTGCATACTGAGGTTCATTTGCATGCCAGCAGCTCCTTCCCTAACCAACAATCCAGCCCAGAATTCAAGAAAACTTCCATTTTCTTTCTGCATCCTGGACACATTCTCCTCCCCTTCTCCTTCTCAGGCCCCAGCACTGAAAGCAATGAAACCTCTTCCAGTTAGCTGAAGAGCAGGGATGAGGGTATCAGCCAGACTGAGGATATTGTAACAGTCCTATCTCCTCTGTACCATGAGGGGCCCTTGCACAGCACAGGTCACATGGATCACATTCACTGCTGCATCTACATCCCTCATATTTCACAGGCAGCTTATTATGGACTCCAAGTTCAACACACAGATTCTCACAAGAAATTTCTCTTTTTTTGTGACAGGGAAACATCCATATGAAAATCAGTACTTCCATGTTATGATTTTTACCATCAACAGTTTTGAGCTTTAAAAAAACACAGCCAGTAAGCACCAGAGACTCAAGAGCTGTAACATGTTAAAAGCTAAGTGCTTTCCTGGTATTCTGACACTGGATAACACCTTCCTCTCCAAAATACATTTTAAAAGCTTAACACAGTTAAACAGAACAGACAACATGGCATGCTACATAAATGAGGAATGTCAATGTAAGTTGCAAAAGCTACTCACAAATTTGAGAAGAAAAGTGTTTTCTCGTAAAGCTCCAATGCATCCTGCGAATCCCAAAATGAACATAACTCCTCCTACCACTAGGAAGAGCCAAACAGGATCAAAGCCTCCCAGGTCAGTGATGGAGGAGATGTTGGACAGCACTCCCTGAGAAAGAGACAATGCCAAGGGATAAAAAGTACGTTCAGCTTTCTGTTGTACAAATTCTGACTGCATTTTTCTTCTTAAAAAGGAAAAAGACTACAGCAAAATAAATGTTCTGCAGTACAGCAAGAAAATACAATTAAGAAAATCTTTGTAACCCAAAAGAGATTAAAAAGTGCAATTATGTGGAATATTTCTGAATCAATATGTGAGTGAGTAACAAAATGTTCTTGAAGAATTCTCTGTGAGAAACCCACAGGGCATTTTCTGCTTATATAGCTATAAGTAGTCTGCCAGAAACTCAGAACAGATATTTGAACAAAACTCACTCTTATTACCCATGCTGAGACACATTTTATGTATCATATATATCATCTCTGTAAACACACAGTAACATGTTATATAGAAAAAATGTTAAAAGTAATAAAACCACCTTGAATTTAGCATTTATTCTCAGTATTTACAGCAATTGTCAGAAATTACAAATGAGCTCCTAGGTGACACTATCTTGCAACAAAAGTTTTTCAACAAATTTTGACATAATACATAATCTGGCCAATTCAACTTCAGGCATCTAAAGTGCCAAAACCTCATTCTAGAAATAAAGTATGGCTACTGACTAATTAGCTAGCAGGAAGAATTTGAAAATATCAAAGTCTCTTAGTTGGATGAAAGACAATTTAAGAACTTGTCTTGAGACGTGGTTTACATTAACTTAGAATAGATCTATCATATGTTAGACCACATATGCTGTGTTTTAGATATGACAGACAGCACTGTCTGCTTGTAATGCCATTTCTGCCTTGAAAGCAAAGCTTGGGTTGCGACACCAATTATCCTGAGGAACTACTTAAATTTTCTGAAGACATTTTAGGCAGAGTTTTGCTGATGTTGAACAGATGGGTCATATCAAGAAACAAGTAAAGTTTACCCTATTCAAGTGAGTTTGCACAGGAACAATTACAGTTTCCTAAGGCTTTTCAGCAGAAAAAAAAATGCTGAAGTTTCACTACTTGTTCATTCCCCTCCCCAGTGCTGTAGGTCAATGAAAAGCACACTGCTGTGGTTCCTCACAGAATCCTGAACTCAGGCTGAGTGCTTTGGACTACTGCTTCCTCTAAGTCCTTGAGAAGCAGCAACAGAGATCTCTACATCTTCAGCTCCTTATTTGCCAAACTCCACAGTTCATCCTTTTTCTAATTCCTGCGCATACCCCTTTGTTTCTTTGAAATAGTCCCAACACAGCAAGAGGATGCTACCATAACCTCATTTCCAGAAGTTTAAAGTAACATTGATAATGATGACTGTTCACAGCTGTGGCTTTAGATCTGTGATTTTATATATATACACACACACATACACATACATACTCGAAAGATATCAATTGTCATGTAACCAATATCTCTAACACATTACTCCATGTAGTCTGCAATCACTTTCATAGACTTCCCCAAGCAAAACCTGAGCAAGCAGTAAATATAGACAGTGCTCGAAGCTTTTAATTCTGCAGAAAAGGACAGAGTAAATAAAATATACATGTGAATTTCACCAATGCACACATCAAGGAGCCTTAGAAAAGGCCAAATCCCAAAGAAAAATCTGACTACAACCCAATTCTAAAATACCAACAATAATCCAACAGCATTTGCTAAGTATATTCTTTTCCCTCCTACTAGAGAAGGCTATTGCCAGAGATGGGAAAAAAAAAAAAAATCACATTCATCACTTTCCTCCTACATCATATAGTACTAGCCTTACTGACATTCATTAAAAAAGCAAAAAAGAGATGTAAGGAACAAGGTAACACAACTCAGAGCCAGCACTGCTATCAAAGAGGAGCAGCTGGCCCGTCCCTTTTTCTGGTACCATCTCAGTGAAGAGATGACACATACCAAGATGAAATGAACACTTACCTACCATTAACACTTACATCAACTTGTGCAAAAGTTTTTCCACTATTTTTGTTTCATTACATTTGTTAGAGAAAAGAAATCCAAGCCACCTTTCTGGCTAAGAATAACAAGCAATATAAACAGGATAATCCAACAACACACCTTTGGAAAAATTGAGGCCTTGTCCCTACACAAGTCAAGAAGCATGAGCTCTGCCTCAAGGGGAAAAACAAATACTAAAATTATTTCTTCGCAAAGTTTTCAATTCCTTTCCTCTGTGCTTACATAGTTACCATAAGATGAGAATAAATTCTGCCCTAAAGGAAGCACTACTACTCTTTTCTTTTAACATTAGTCGATTTTTAAATTAATGGACTGTAGTGTAGTAGAGTGAAAAAAACTAGTCACTGGAGAAAGGATATTGCCTTTGTTATTACTTGTATTTACTTTTTCTAAAAGCTGAAAAAGATGAAGATTTAAATCTCTCTTCATAAAACACTGTGTCTTTCCTTAAAAACAAAGTAAACCAAATCAAATAAATCAACAAAAAAAAATCAAAGCAAATTACTATGCTAAATTAACTTCTTTCCATATGAAAGTAGTCAAATTCAAACAAAAAGAAATACAAGTAAAATTCAGCTTGCAATTGTGGACAACACTGTTTGAGAAGATGGTCATAATACAAAAGTGGTAGTGAGAAACACATTACTTTGCATTTTGTTACAGTCACATGAAATTCAATAGCAATAAAATTTATTGAGCCAGTTTTATGCTGTTTTTCCACTTCTGCCCTACTTCCCTTTACTTGATTTTCTAGAACTGCCAGGCTCTTAGCCCCCTATAATGCCACATGTTGGCTGGCCACTCCTCAGGGTAGCTGGGATCCAACACAAACTGCTTAGATCAACACAGGCTTTATCTGCCATTGTTTGCTGTCCTTGGAAAGCACCTTTATGTGCATCTGTTGCTAGTCCACATATGGCAATCATAAGCCTAATTTGGATAAATCCCAAATAACACATCCAGACAATGCAAAGCACATACTGCTTAATTTGCATTCTACTCCAAATGCTCTCTGCACATGAACCTCAAGTTAGCAGTATTCTGTAGAGAAATCTAGAGACAATCTTCAGATAGGTTTTGTCAATAAAACAATAGCTAGCAGTGGGAATGAGAAACACAGACAATGCCCTGTGATTACAGTTCAAGATACACAGAAGTAGTCTGATAGAAGATTACTGCTTCCTGCTTAGAATACAATTTTACAGTCTTGTACTCTGGACTCTTGCAAATAAGCTCTCTCAAGATGCAGCAGTGCAATACCATGAAGAAAAGCACATTTTGCTTCAAGCAGCAGGGCAACAACTGGGAATAATATCTCACTTTATATTGTTAAGAAGATCTAAATGTACAGTCCTTTAAGCACACACTCTTCCTATCCACTACAAGTTTCTATAATACCTACTACACCTCCTACCACAATATATATTTTTTTTTTTGCTGCAACAGCTACTCCTGGGAAAAGTTTGACACAGATGTACAAACATCTGGTAGTGACCAGTTCTGTCTTCAACCTATCTTTAGCAGAAGGAAACATTTCCAGAGTGGCTCGAGCAGAGGATCAGTAACTTCATATTCTAACACTGCACCCTCCACCACATGAATCCTCAGGCTACGCAGTCAGTCATGGAATACATGGTGAATGTCCCCTTCTCTCATGCATCAATGCAAGACCTAAACAAACCACCTGTAAATATTTTCAAGTAAGGCATTCTACAAATTTTTCCTCAGCAACATTGCTGCAGTTGCCCACTACAACCATGACTGTTAAATTGTTGCGTGTACTCTGATACTTTAACATCTAAAAGGATGAGCAATTTTTTCCTCTAGATGCATTCCCCTTTTGAAGTATGGTTATTTTTTAAATATACACACATCACTCAGTAGTTTAGGCCTGTGTATAATCTGTATCGGCAGAAAATGCTTTGTCTGTACAAAGCTACATACTCAAGTCATTTACTTCTCACTGTGGTATCAACCCAGGGCTCTGCTGCAGTCCCACAAGGAGAGCCAGCAGGACACGTTCCCTGGCTGATCTCCAGTTCATCTGTTTGCTCTGTTCCTCCACCCTCCATAGCCTGTTGTTCATTACAGTCCATGAGTGGCTATTTAATATTTTAATCCAATGCAAACCAAAATTTATTTGGTGTACTGAAACAACAAAAGCATCATCCATAAGTGAACTAAAATAAGCAACAGTAAAGTTGTGGAAAAGTTCCTTTATTTGTGAAATGTACTTCAGTCATTAGGATACAATGATGCATGCATGGAACAGGAAAGACTGACCCCACATTTCCACCCCACTCCAAATTCAGGAGAAGTCAAATGAAATGGTTAGGACCTGGCTCTTTTCTTCACTACAAGGGTGCATTCCACCCACAGGGAAATGTGACAACCAAGCCAGGCAGAACAAACTCCTGCAAAACTGGAGTCCTCCTCCTGGTATGTGAGCACAGGTAGAAAAAAAAGCCTGAGAGATGCCTGACATGTTCTCAGGTCATGTTTTCCTCATGATCAGAGCCCTCCACACTACAAGCAGCATCCCATATATAGCTCAAGGGAGAACAAGGCAAAGGGAAAATGCTGGTCTTGAACACAGGAGCTTGCGAATGCCCCTCCTGGTGTTACAGCTGCACAATAGTTTGCCTTTATCCCATCAGTAAAGAATAAGGAAGCAATAGTTCCATACAAAAGCAATAAGAGTGCACACCCCACCCCTTCTCCTTCTTGTACTCTAAGATCATCAGAACAGCTTGTACCACTTTTCAGAGACAGACCCTTGACTTCAGCTCCTGCCTTTGGTGCACACATGCATTAATATTTCAGGTCACACCCAGCAGTCCTTTTGAAGTGATCACACACAAGCTGTGCTTCAGCTCACACCTGGAACAATCTCAGAGCACACAGGCTGGATTACTTATAAATGAGGATGTGGATCTGGAACACAACTCATGCTCCAAAACACTAGCAAGAATTCAGTCCAAAAGATCACACTAGAACTAGGTAGAAAAGAACTCAAACCTTTAAAAACCTGCAGTGTGCAAGCTGGATCTTCAGCCCCACTTCCTCTCCTGCTGGTCCCCACTGCCTGCATTTAGCAGGAACAGCCCTCACAGGCTGAGCCCAAAGCCAGACACACATCTTGGCTGCAGCAGTGCTGTCACACCTACACAATCTGATGTGCTCCTGGGTTCCTAAGGGAGTCACAAGTGCACTAACAAACCAGTGACATTTCCAGGACAGCTACTGCTGTAACAGGCACAGTCACAAACTGCAGGACAAGGGAGAATGGCTCCAACTGAAAGCACCCCAGGCAGCAGCAATTTTGAAAAGCTGACCCAATAATGAAAATTCAAGGCATAATGAGTTAGAGCCAACTCAGGAGAATCATCAGCCTAAGAAACAAAGAGGTGATATAATGAGTGTATATGGAATTTGGCCCACAGGATGCATGTAAAAGAAGGAAACTCAACACTACAGGAGGATGGAACAAATCCACTATTTCTTATTTTCCATTTCCTCCAAGATGGGAAAAAAAACCTTCTCTGCTGCAATATCTCATTACTGGGAGGACAAAACAAAAACAAACAAACAACAAACAAAAAAAAAAGCGTCCCACATCATAAATCCAAGAAATGCAGGAGAAATGCAGAAAAAGATACATCAATACAAGATCTTCTGAAACATCAATTTTTGCAAACAGAGGTTTTGCCTTTCCACAGGCTGTCTGCAGGACTTAGTATCACTGGCAAACAGTAACATCTGGGAGGTGATAGTAAATAAAAGTATTTTCAAATGCATGATTTTAAAACAGAAAAATGTCTCTGCTTTGTTAGTCATAAACTCCATGCAGTTCCTCCATGCTGCGCATCTGAATGAACATAAGGAACAGAACAATACTCATTGAAACATGCCAAATTAATTCTACTGCAGAATTTTGTCTCTGCAAGCAAGAAACTAGGTGGGGGATGTTTACAAATCTCATTTCTTTGATTTTTGTTGGTTTTGCATTTCCCACAGCAAACAGTAATAGCAGCAGAACTTTATTTTTCAAGTATCTAAGGGAAGAGAAGAACTAGTCTAACTTTCTTGTGCTGACACAGCAGAGTTCAAAAGGTGCATAACTGGCATAAATACATACAAGATACAGATTTTTAGACTTTTCAGGATTAATGACTATAAAGTGTTGGAACACTAGTAAATCATTCAAGAGCCTGCCTGCTTAGATTATACATCTTTATGTACTGAAATTTAAATGAAGTGTAACAGTGGATCTCCTCCTTTCTTCTCCAGTTCTATAAAACCCACACACAGCCCTGTCTCAGAGGCAAGATAAAGGCTTTGGGTATTCTTCAGCCTGTAAGAAACACAGGATATGTGCAGTTTCACATATGGAAGAACTGTGTGATTTTGGAAGAACAACAATTATGGAGTGACTAGTGCAGCATTCCTTCCTGCTGTCAGCCACTGACTGGGACAATAAGAGAAGTGAGAATTTTTTTCTTGGAAACAACTTTAGTTTTCACTTCAGGGCAAGGAGAGACAGGTTTGATCTAACAAATTGTGATTGTTTCCACGTACAAGAGTTTAGCTTGTTCAAGAACACCAAAGCAGACCTAAATCACCTTAGACAAGTAAAAGTCTACCTTAAAACTTCAGACCCACATTTAGAGCTCCTGCTCACTAAGAACACTATGCTGGCACCCAGAGATACCAACACCAAACTGCACACAACTTGACTTTTGAGCTGAAGCAACTTATTGTTATGCTGATTTAACTGAAAAACCTGAGAAGCCAAACTCATGTACATTGTCAGCTTCTTCCACTTCTCCCTCTTCATTTCAGTCAGCTTCATACACAAATGACATTTAATCAACAAAATTTGAAAGATTTCTTCCCTACTTTAGTTTGTCTTACTTTTGCTATCTCCTACGTAAGAGTTTACTCCAAAACCACAGTGCTTTCCTTGTCTCCATGGACAATGTTATAATGTCTCAGAAGACATAACAGCAATTCATCACTTAGGCTCACTACCCTTGAACACAAATCTCCAGCAGGTAGCCAGGAAGCTTATTTTTCCTAAGCACCTACTGGTATCACACCACAAACAGCCTTAAGACCACAATATCTAATACATACAACCAAGGAGGGAAACCAACATTTTGTACAAGCTTGGTTTATTGTTAAAGAGTCACCAGAAGACATGACTTGAAGTGGTTAAGAAAAACAATTAAATATAAACATTTTTCCCCCGCTGCTGAGCAGAAGTGCTGTAAATTGCTGAGGTTTCACACAGACTCTTTGTATTGTATGCTAACAACGTTCATGTCACTGTGCAGGGAGGAGGGGGGAAATGGGCTGCCATGGATGAACGATTTAACGGTACAAGCCCAAGCCTGGCATGCCTGAAAACACTGCTGAGACTGTGACCTATACAGGGCCACCATGTATAGATAGCTTTATTCATCCCCAGAGCTTATTGCCCCCACCCCACCCCCAGCTCTCTTTCAGGTTCATGGCTCAGAATGCTAATTGCCCAGCTTTTGTCTAGGGCTGGCTCACTGGCTGTCAAGCCAATTCTATTGCCTACTTGACAAATGAGCTCTTTTGCCTCCCTGCAAAGGCCTTAAGGAAGGCCACAAGACTGGATATTGTGCTTTTCTTCTTCACAAGAAAGTTTAAAGGGAAGAATTCAAGCCAACTTAGCAAAAAAAGAGAAACTAGGCACCCAGCCCACAAATCTGTCCCAAATTTTTTTTAACCAGCAGCCAATAGGATTCCTGTGAAGTCTGGATTATTTTTTTACACCCTGCAGTTTTAATGTGACCTGGAACACTATCTTTTTACCTTTAAAAGATTCTGTGAAGCAACGAAAGTATATACAAGTTGATGGCCAGGCTATAAAACCACACAGCTGAATATAAAGCCACACAATTTAAAACAGAAGTTAATCAAAATCCTCCCCACTACCAAATGAAGTTTACAGTAGGAGTCCTGAAGACCTACTCTTGCAAAAACCCCTTACAAATTTACACATTACACAGTGTCAAGTGTCAAGTTCAAGTTTGATAAAGTCAAGTTCAGAGGGAAAGCAGCAAGTCTTCAGAGTGGCTGAAGTCATCGGGCCACCTAGCTATGACTGCATAGAACCATGTCCTGATTGCTTTGGAAAAATCTCCAGAGACTTCTCTGGGCAAGCTGTGCCAGTACTCGGTCATCCTCACATTATAAAAAAATGGTGCTCCCTGATGTTCAGGGGAAACATCACTTGTGTTTCATTTTGTGCCCATTGCCTTTGTCACTGGGCACCATTGAAAACAGGCAGGCTCCATTCTATTTGTGTTCCTCCTTCAGGTACTTCCATACATTAAGATCCCCCCAGCCTACTCTTCCCTGGACTAAACAGTCTTAGCTCTCTCAGCCTTTCCCTGTAGGAGAGAAGCTCCCGTACCTTCATCATCTATTCAGCCCTTTGCTGAATTCTCCAGTATGTAGGCATCCCTCTTGGACTGGGGAGCCCAGAACTGGCTTAGGTGTGGCCTCACCAGTGCTGAATAGAGGGGAAGAATTCTCTTTCCCAACTTGTTGGCAACACTCCTAGTACAGCCCAGGATACATTCGCCTTCTTTGTCACCAGGACACAGAGCTGGCTCATGTTTGACTTAGTGTACACCAGGTCCTTCTGTGACAAGCTGCTTTGTTGTCGCCGGGTGTACCATTACAACAGCCCATAATGCCTAGGGGATATCCACCCTAGCCCCAGGCAAGCAGCCCAGCTAGAGAAGTGCTTTTCAGTTATGTTACACATCTCTCAAGCCCCAGGCTTCACCTCCTTGGCTTTCATCTTCAGCTCCTCATCAGCAGTAAGAAACCTCTGTCTGGGATCTAACTGATCTTCCCCCCACTAAATAACACAGGGCCTATGAATACCTGGAACTTGATCCTGCTGACAGCAGCTTTTGGCCACTGCCTGTCCTCTAAAGACCTGAGTGAAAGAAAAGACTCAAATTGTTTGAAACAAGTCAATTTTTTCATAATTCTTCTACCAAACTCAAATTTGTCTGTGCTCAAGAGCTCTGCAGTTCAGCTATACCTATACAGCATTTTGATTGTTACAACTATGAACTGAAACAATCCATACAAAGCACTTCAGATTAAAACACTTAAAGAAGGTAGGGAAACATGATCATTTTTCAAGGAAAAACCCATGCTTTAAACCAATAAACAGTATTTTATGTTACTCGTTAATTTAGCAAGAAACCTAAAAAATCTACTACATATGGAGCCTGAGTTAATGCATATTAAACTGTAATGGTTTTATTTGCTTGTCTTAAAACAACATGGCATTTTCTCTCACTTTCAGAATATGACTAAAAATGGTTTAAGATTACTTGATCATTGATTGAGATATCCAAATCTCACATAAAAACAAGAGCTTTGGCTTCTGGCTATTAGCAATTATGAATTGATGCATTTTCCCTAGGAAAGGGTACATACTTTCCCACACAGAAAATATGTAAACCCTAACAAACCAGAACACCTTGTAGCTGCTAAGACTGGCATACTTTAGACTTCAAACACTATAGCTGTTTTTCCTTTACCTGCTCATTCACTCTAAAGAGGAATCATTTGTGTTACCTACTGTAATGATACAAAAATGTTCAAATCTCCTCTGTAAAGCCACGCTCTGGAACTTAGACATAGGTACAAGCTCTGAGAGTGTGTTCAGAGTATTAAACAGAACATGTTTTTACATCATTGCTGACTAAAAAAGTCACAGTACCTCTTTCTAAGCCTATCTGAGCTATCCAACATCAGTATCATATGGCATACATATAAATATACATATATGTGTGTATGTATGTATATGTGTATGTAAATATACATACACATGTATATAGGTGTACATAGTGTGCAGTAATTAATATCCCATTACTGTTTGTGATGATCTCCTTCCGAGGCACACACACAGAGCAATTAGAATATAAGTTAACAACTCAAAATTTGTCCTGAATTTTTTAGATGCAGAACTCTGGAGCTTCCAAATCTGTTATTTGCTCTGCTGCAAGCACCAGTTTTTATAACTTAGGTGAAGATCAATTTATAACTTACTCAATGTTTTCCATTAAAAGAAGAAAAACTTATTATGCAACTGAATAACACAGCATTGTTAGCAGCCAGGTTTTATTATTTTTAATATTTTAAACAAAGGAGAAAAGGAAATAGGGACTTTAATTTCAGCTGTTGTTTTTTAGCAAGCCAAACTCTATATCCAGTAACCAAGACATACTGACTAGTTTTGTAAATTATGCCTTGACATTTTATCTTCTTTCCTATTTCCGCAGTAAGCAAACTAAAACTTAGGCTCTGGTTCAGAAATGTTTTCTCTTTCGCTGCCCCCTCACTCCACACACACACACACACTTCCCATTTCAAAGCTGATTTTAGAGTCCTGCAACAAAGGGTGTTCTAGTGGCCAGTTTCATTTGCACAAGAAAAAACAACAGTTATTCTGCCTCAGGTTTGCATTGCTTTTCGGGGCTCATCTTGATTTTCCTTTTTTTGGGTTTGCTTTTTTAAGAGGAACAGCAATTAACTGCTATGTTAATGCAAAGCCTAGCTGGGTATTTTTCAGGAAGCTGCCTTGTAAGACATGCAGGCTCTCCCTCCCTTGGTGGAACACACTGCCCATAGTGCCCCAGCAGGGTGCTCTGGTGTCTGAGCTGCAGCCAGTGTGCAAGGATTGAAATCATTAGTTTATAGGCAAGGGTCAGCCACCATTTCTTGCCAAGGTATTCTTGGGAAAGACTGCAACCATGTTCCTCTAAGTGACCCAAGCTAAGGTTTTTATTTGACAGAGAGGCTTGATTTTGTTCCCATAGAAACTGTGTGTGAACACAAAATATGCAGCATATTACTGTTTCAATATTTCACCAGAAAAAGAGAGATAAAGAGGAAAAACAAACTTTGGTGCTTTATTCAACTTACCTTTTCATTCCATGCCCACAATCCAATCCCAAGAAATGCTATGCCAAGGAACTAAAGGAAAACGAAACAAAAAAACAGAAATTAGAAATCAGCAGTGGTTTTTGTCTGTTGTTTTTTTTTTAAAGATACATATTGACTCATCCACTCTGTTGGATAATAATTTTATCAGGACTGAGAGGCGCTCAGTGAGAGTTTTACAATACATATCTGTTTTATTTTACAATTCAACTACTTTCAGTTGAAGAATTTAAAACTTGCAGAACTCGGGGATGTCCCACACAGGAACAGTAGGTGCAGTAGGTGCCACTTTAGCAGTACTGATCACACAAGGTTCTTTTTGAGTTTGTTGGACTCAAAGCAAACTCCACAGTCAAACAACACTTTTGTTTGCTATTTCACTATTGCATCACCACTGCCTACACAAAGCAATTGCCCTCTCAGCACTCTCCCAGTTAGAAAGTGTTTTAAAAAAATTCTAAATACACATTTATTATCAGTTTTAGCAATGCTATCCATATAAAATAACCCATCATTTCTGAGGGGAAAAAAAGAAAAATAATACTGGTTAGAAAGACTAAAAATTTTTAAAAGCACTGCAGCTGATATTTGATAACTTTTCTGATAGTAACTGTTTCATAAGTGACGATCCATTTCCTTTCTCCCCCATCCCCAGGGATTCAACAGCACCAAACTCAAGAGATGGTCTTTCCCCATCATGAAAAAGGGAACAACCATCTTTGATTTTGTTACATCCATGTTCTCCAGTCCACTGAATAATTTAAAATGCATCATTTCCCTCCAAATCTACAGGGATTCCATACAAAAGCTACACTAATGATCAGTGGAACAAGCAAAACAGGCAGAATTAGAACTCCATCTCCCAACATCATTAGTGCATATTTGGCACAATACAGTATCAATCATGTAACATGTTTAAAAAACATTTAGTAGATGTATGAGCACATCTCTAAATGTCCATCTGCCCAACTTGCATATCTGATTTTCTAAGTGCCAACTAAAAAGAAAACTATTTTCACTATAGTTTCAGGGCATGCAATAGAATGTTGCTCAAACATTCTAAAACTGATTTTCTTTGTCATTTCTCTACACTGCAGTGGACAGACTTATTCTGGCACATAAAGACCCTTTCTCTTAAGATCTGTGTAAACAATGAAGAATCCTAGTGATTTCTCTTTTGCAAACAGAACAAAAGTGCTTTTCTGTTGAAAAGTGGGAGGAGGCAGGAATATAAACTTTAAAACCTTTTTCAGAAGTGATTTCAACAGTTTCAAACAAAGACTCCTTCCTTACAAGCACTTTTTTTGAGGGGGCAATTTTAGCTTTGTATTACAAAGATATCTGTAACTCATTATCAAGCAAACACACTCACTACAATGCCCTGAATTGTAGCCCCTGCATTTCAGTAACTTTCTCCTCCAAGTGTGCTGTGCCAGCTACCCAAAGGACCACGCATACTGGGAACAAAACTTTTCCTTTTCAACCTGAAGAGTCATGACTGCAAATTTGAGCAATACTAGAAGTCACCATTCTTCAAAGGAAACTGTTGCAGGCTTGGTTGCATTTTAACAAAAGATAAATGGAATTTTTTCTTAGATAGAAAGCAGGACTGCTGGTCAAGAAAGTCTTATTTCAACAGCCTTCATTATTTATAAATACAAGATGTGGATTTGAGAAAGTCAGTACAGCCTCTTCTAATACAACACATAAAAGCTAAAAAAAGTCATCTTACCTGCATCAAAACTGCCCTTTTTATGGGTATAACGCTTGCCAAAAGATTGTGCGTAATCTTCCTGACTGCAGTGATTATTTGAAACTTGAGATAAAGCTGTTCAAGTTTCCAAATGTCTCTCAGACAAATGCAGCTTTTTTTGCAGTAACAGGCTCCTTTCCTCCTTTCTTATACAGCCAAAGGCATCACAGCTGAAGGAACAGGGCGGGCAGCAGGGGGGAGTTACATATTGTAAAAATCCTGAAGTTACATTTGGAAGTGGCAAATTGTAAAGAGGCAACAAACATTATGTTTTGTGAACAGGTTGGTATTGTTTTGAACAGAACAAGCATGGAAAAACTAGAATGGAAGTATTTGATCAGTGAATGTAACGTTACATCCATACATATCAGCTGCAGGTCTGGCCCAGCTTCACTGGATTAAATTTATATAAATTTAATCCAGTCACATGTCCTGATCCTTCAGCAGAACTTGAGACCTAAGAGTAAGATTACCTCATGGGTTGCAAAAGGTGACTTAGAGTAAACTACACAGGTCTCAAGCCAGGCTGAGCTCACCCCAGTTACAGACTGGGCGATCAGACTGTACTGTGCTGAACTGAAACACCTAAAAAACAACACTGTCTAGTTTCTGTCAAGAGAACAGTTCTGTTCTCAGTTCTCTGAGTTTCCAAAAGGATAAGAAATTACATGCGGCTCTGTCCTCTCCACATCCTAACCCAGAAATGCTTTTTTGAGCAGATGAAGAACAAAAAGCAAGATCCATTAGGAGACAAAAGATTCAGAATGGAATCATGAATTCTATCACAGGATGCTGTGGAAATCAAAAGCATAATGGCATGCAGAAAAAAAATAGGTAATTAACAGATGGCCCATAGTATTGAAATGTGATTCTGATGCAGCTTCTGGCTCAGAAAGTTTTTACACTGACACTCATTGGGAGATTGAAATCAGGAAAAGACTGCTGCATGCATGTTTTGTTGGTTAAATGCCTCTTGCCCTGGAGAAACTTTACTTGGCCTACTTGAGACAAAACACAGAGGGAGGCAGACCACTCACCTAAGCCCCTACAGTCACACCCTAGGAAGGGCCCACCTTGGCACAAACACAGCCTGCTGTGGGGATAAAACCCACAGGAATGCTCTCTGTAATCCCACTGGCAGAAAACAGATGCTCATGAGAAGACTTACACCTCTCACCAGGATTAACTTTGGATTTTCTTGACCATTACAAAAGAAACTCCTGCATAGGCTAAAATTATTTGGAAGAAATTCCAATGAGCAATAAAAAGGTGGAAGTTTACCTCATTATCAACAATTCATTTTACAGAGAAAAAGCCTCAATTCTCCACAGACATCTAATAAGACCATCTGGTCTAACTATAAATGGTCACTGCCGCAGAGCATGCAAAGTCTTGATTTCCTTTATTTCTTTCCTTTTTTATATAATAATTTTCAGGAGAATATTAAAACATTTCTCTGGAGCATTAGCCTTACAAAAATCCAGTTGCATAGCAGTATTTTCCCAGCCATAAGTTTTCTATTCACAAATGAAACCCAAATGTTCTTATATTTCTTTTCTATAAAGATTAAATGTATTTAAAAGTAGAAGGTGTAGCAGTAGTTGCATTGTTAGTGTGCTTGTGAAATGGACATGCTGTTTTCTGAACTGAATTGACCAGCATTTCAAGCCATACATATTTTATTCTCAGTCTTGCCTGCATGGAGGAAAAATATTCTTTTTTTGGTAAGGATGCATCATCACACAGCACAGCACTGCATTTAAAGGCTATTGGGGCAAACAAAAAGGCCAGAAAACCTTTGAGAGGCACTTCATCATAGACTGACCAGCCATTACTAAACATAGGGAATTTTTCACCTCAGCTGACATTCTTAAATAACTTGGCACCAGTTTTCAACTAAAAGGATGACAGCAGCAGCCAAGCAGTAAGAGGTAATGTGCCACATGCATAAACCAGTGCACATTCAAGTGTGGTTACATTAAACACTTGTGAGAGGTGGAAGCCTTGTGCAGGCACCTCATTTCACCTTCCTTGTCACAACACAAACACACCAGCCAAAGCCTGCCAAAGCTGTCAGAGTTCAGAACCAGAGCTTGCAGGCTACAGCTTTTCTGGTTTATTGGGGTGGGGGGGTTTGGGAGGGTGTTGAAGTCCTGTATTTTGGCAGTGTGAAAAACTCCCACTTGCCCTTCTTTGAGGAGCCACAAGAATTTTGTGCATGGTGTTAGTTAGCAGGCAGACTAGCAGGATTCCTATGGCACTACAGCGTTCCTGTATGCTGTAGGTTATTCACTGAGCAAGGCCTCCTGCTGTGATTCAAGCAGCACAGCACAGAGCAGAAGGTGCAGTGTTTTACCAACAGCACAGTGGTGATCAGGACAACATGAGGTATAGCAGCTCACATCCTGAAATACAGTCAGGGAAACACACGGCTCCTGAGCTTTGTGTGCTGACAAGTTCCAACTGAACTCCAAAACCCCAAATGGACAATTTTTCCCAAAGAACTTCCTCTGCAGCAGTCTGTGCTCAGACTCAATCAAAACTCTTTTAGCTGCAATACTCACTGCTTCTCTGAAGTATTTTACGCCAAATAAGTCCTTTTGCTTTTTAAGCCAGGGCAAAAAATGAGCTTAATGTATGTGTCAGTTTTTGTCTGTGTCAAAAAAGGATTTAGTTGTTGGTTTTGTCCCTTGTTTGCTTTTAAGTAGCTCTGACAGAGAAAGAGCACCAAAGTAGAAATCAAAGTTACACATAGTTTTCTTCTCTCCTTCGTGCCACTGATGTGTACTCTGCTTAAAATATGTCACTTAGCATTCTCTCAAGCAGAACAGATAGGACATCCTCTCAACTCTACAGCTTTCACCTGGACCAGTATCACATGGAAGGGAGGTACCATAAGTCTGCTCTTGTTTCTGTTTCCATATGCCCCAGTGTTTCAATGACTTTTCCATTCTCAACATAAATTGTTAACGCATTTCATTTTCACGCGGCTAAAAAAGCGTGCTGATGAAAGGAGAGGCAAACTGCCCAAAGCACACTTATACATTTACACATCTATGCTGATGCTCTCTTCTAAAGCCCATTTCTTCTTTGCCTTGAGATTAACAGCAAGAAAACTCCATGTACTACAGTCAGTGAGTGAAGGTGCTGATGAAGATGCTGCGTAGGTGACTAATTACCATTTTAGTTCACAGCAACATTCAGACACAGAATACAGGATGTCAAACCCATTTCCATTTTATGTGCAGTCTCTAAAAAACATTATACTGTATTTCACAGATAACTGTCTTGGTAAAATCTTTTCCTTCCTGACACAAAACCCACACATGTGGAATTAAAAAAAAAAATAAAAGATTTCCCAGTTTCCACACATTTTTCTCAGCTAAATGAGAGGCTTGATTGATTTTTACAGAATTATCCAAAGGAGTAAAACAGATCTGAGAACACAGTGAGAAAAGTTGTCTGCTCCATCTTGCAAGGATCCTTTGCATGATGTTTTCTAATGAAAAATTAAGCACACATGACCCCAATTTTCAGAGCAAAACACTACGGCTGTTAATGTATGTTTTGTTTTCACCAGTATGGGATTTTCCATTTCATGTGACTAGAAAGCAAGATATATACACTCCCCCACTGCAGAGTCAACTGCCATCAGTTTCTTACTGTCTTTTCCAGTTCCTGAATTGTAAAAGCAAGACATCTGCTGTCTGTTACTGTTGCTCTACGTATTTATTTTATTGCTTTCTGGTGGTGCAATTGTATGCACTGCCAATCAGCTTGGAGCAAGAGTCCCTTAAGACTAAAGTCCCTCTCCTCTTGTCCACAGAACTTGATATTCTGGAAAACACAAAAAGGAGAATGAATTATGCCCCATTTCCCTTGCTCCAAATTTTGAACAACTCCTCTCAAGCCTAGACAAAATAAATTTAACTCTTTTCAAATGCACACTGAGACACTTCAAACTCAGGTCCTGATACCTAAAGAAAATACTTAATTTGGAGCAGATTTATTTTAAAGAATAAAAGATTTTAACATACCAGTCACTTTGTAAAATTCCTCAATAAAAGCTTTTGGGAATTTAACATTTCTGTTTCTAGCTCATTTCCTAAAACTAGTACCTTTTTTTCCCCCCATACAAAAATCAAAGACCATTAAGGTAAATACCCCATCACTACCACACAGAAACATTCATAAAGCCTAGAGTTGAAGTAAAAGGACATCTCCATTCACAGTCACATTGGTACACTCATCTCACATAGATTCCATCCTTTCTCTTCTTTTTACTCTCTACTGGAATTTGTTTCACCACACTCTCTCTTTGGGCTCTCCTTGAGCCCACAAGACTCTGCAGAAAGACTGAGAAATCCTGCTGTACACACCTTTCCAAAGATCTCTTCCCTGCCTTTGCTTTTCAACTACAGTAAGTGCTACATGTACTTCTGCTTTTCCTATCCAGCCTTGTTCCCATCAACACCATCCCATCTCTAGCTCGGTCCTTGCCACTCCAACATCCATGACTGAAGTAGTTTTCTATTTGCAAAACCTTCCAAAAATTATGTAAGTAGTGTTGTAGTAGCATATATAAACAGTAAGGGCTTAAAATACAAACACATGCAGGAGAAAAGTGTAAAATAAAATTAGATCATTGGGGAAAAAACCTTAAACCTGAATTTCACATCCTCTATCATTACACTCATCATTTATCTTAGGCATGTTGTCAATGCAAAGTCTTCTCATTCTGGCATACAAGTTAGGTATAAGAAGAGGTATAAGGGCAAAGAAAGCATTTTTTACTTCAAGCCAGGCTGAAGGGAAAAGGTCTGGAAGCAGAACTGCAAATGGGTCATTTTCCAGGTCTGTTTTGCTGCCCAGGGTTAGCAGCATCCAGTCCCTGAGGGCAGCTAGGCCTCTTCTGTCTGTCTTCCTCCTTCTGCTGTGCCAATTTTATTCATCCCAAACCCCTGGACCTGAGCTTCAGACTATTGAGGTGCATCTCCACCATGAGTCTTCACATTCTTTTCCTGAAGCCACTGTTCCACTAAAATTTTGAAAAGTAACACCACACCCATAAAAATCCAGAGAATACACTCCGTCTCATTAAGAAACTGATACACAAGTGCTCACTTATTCCAGTTGCAAGCAGTAAAGTTGTAACATCTATTCAGGCATTTGATACAGCAAACAGAAGCAATCTGAGCTAGTCTTTTTCCCTAGTAACAAACGGGCAATTACATTGCCCGCACAATTGATTGAACAGCTGAGAACATCGAGAGTGCAGAGTCAGGAAACACAAACAGGTTGGCTTGTCAACGCAGCAGGATACTCTGAATGCTCAGCATTTCCTTTTGGGAAGGCAGTCTCAGCCCCTAGCAGTGCTTGTAGGCTGCAGAGAGGGAGTCCCAAAATCCTCTGTCCCAGCTACACAAGCTGCCACATCCCAGGTGGTTTCACAGGAGATTCTTTCTCAGAGATTTCATAGGAAAATTCAAATGTCAGAGATTCATTCTCATGTGTTGGCTTTGCAGAGAAGCCAACACATGGAGGATTAGGGAGGAATGAGAAGACTGAAGCAGTCTGGACAGAGAGGCAAGTGAACACCACCAGCTTTACAGAAAAACTCTCATCAAACAATTTAACTTTGCTCTCTTTCTACTTAAAAAAAAAGAAAAAAACAACCAGCACAGAAAAGAGTGAGCATCAAGCAAATGGTGAACACATCCTCAAAATGCAAATACACACACAACTTTTCCTAGGAACTTTCTCAACAGCTTTATTGCCTCTTCCCTCCACCAAACGCTCATTCCTGGTTCTCTTTCTAGAGTCTCCCACAATAAAATGTTCAAAACCATTTGAAAGCTACTGGTACCACATATATGAAGAAATCATAGCTTGAAAAGGTAGGAAGTGAGTCAGTGCCAATTAATAACATGCCAAAAGCCAAGTTCAGGTGTCCAAAATCCTGGCCCTGATATGATGTGCTTGTATAGCTTATCACACTTCTCATCTGAGTCAGAGTTACAAATTCTCTAACGGCAAATGCCCAAAGGTCTGGCATATGTTAATGCATGAAATAAATCAACTTACGCCGAGTGTGGGGTGATGCAGGGAGAAGCAGACACCAGAAGGGCTGTGGTGGGTTTATCAAGAGTTGACAGCCCACCAACACTTCACTTTACAAAGGTGCCCCAAGATGTACACAGGCCAGCAGTACTTTGTCAACATAAACAAAAGGAGAACCTCAAAAGCCAAACCTGTGCACAACTTCATTTTTCAGAGAGATGTAGGGGGAAAAAAAAAAAAGCCAAATGCTAAATAGGCAGGTATCTACATTATTTTCTAATACCCACGCACGAATGCTATCAGCAATCCGGACACACAAATTACAAGACATATGTGGCATAAATACTGACCAAAATTTTTCATTGCTTTGCACTCATTGCAAATCATTGCAAGAGAGGGAAATGTCTTGAACAGAGTAGTATTTTTAGCCAATATCACCATTTCCTGAGTGTTACACTAACTGCCCAGAAGTAAAAAATTCAGATTATGTATTAGAAATGGTTCTACAAACCTCTGAGTGCAGCTTCCAGAGACAATCAATGTCTGCTGACCAGAACTTTGAGAAACTCTTTTCCAGAAGTTAATTCAGCTCTGCATTTTGTCTTGCAGTACTGCTTTTTACTAATTCTAGAGGTTACTATACACAGATTAAATAAGTCTATTCACCAAATTAAGCTATATTTTTAATTATGTTGACACTAATCCATGCTTTAGTATCTGTATTTATACTATATCTTTCCAATTTCCAATAAAAGTAAAATATGCAGGGATTGGCATCAATTTGTCCTTTCTGCAATAGCACACTTCACAAGGGCAAAGTAAACAAAACTGTGATTTGAATTTCTTTTCAAACACAAGTGACATGGAACAAATCGGAGGCAACAAATGGTCACAGTGCCATTTACCTGAGGGGTTTGTTCCCAGGCAAACGTTCCACACTTTGGCAGTAGAAAAAAGAAAAAAAAAAAACAAAAAAAGGCAGCTATAAACCAGCTGCTTGTATAAATGAAACAGATTGCTGACCCTTTGTCTGGTTTGCAGACAACACCAAAAGCATCTCTATTGTTTGTCATTCTCAAATGAGGTGCTGGGGGCTTGACTGAACAAGCAGACAAAATCCTCTTCACTTCTGTTAAGATGCCCCTTCAGATCACAACTGTTTAACAGCCTGGGGGGCCTTGCTGCTGACACCTTGGCTGGACTCGTGCTGAAGATACAAATACAATGCTATCACTGCAATTTAATTTGAGGGTTAAAAATGCATTGGAAAAAGAGAACTACACTGGAAGATTTCCAGTTCCCTATGACAGAGCCTACTCTTCTCATATAATTTCAGCTTAGCCAACAGTATGAGCAATATCACCTACATCATATAAAATGCTCATCTGCTTGCAAGTCCAAACTTTTATTCCCAATTTTATTGCCACTTTGAACTACCTTATTTCTATAAACTATAGTTCCTGATGAATCCACCAGCTTACCTACTGTTTGCACAAACACTAACAGTTGACTGCTCCACCGACACCTAGCAGTAAAACAAGCACTAGAAAACGTCTTTAAGGGATCTGGAAATGTAATTGCAGTACATGCAGATGGCTCCCTCAGAGAAAAGCTATAAAAAGCAAGTGACTAAGACCCTTGTGCTGCAAAGCTGTGCTCTTGCAGTCAGTCTTTGCATACCACTTTTTCAAAACAACATCCCAACAAAAAAATCCCCAACAACTGCGCACAGAAGACTGGGTTTGGTTTGACTTTATGCACTCACCCATCACTCCAACTTAATCCAGCAACTGCTACTCCTCGTAGGAAAAGTTTTTCTTTCTGCTCAGCCCCAGAAGTGTTTCAAGGCACCAAGTACATGAGCAACTCAAAACAGTTATTTAACTATAAAAATATGAATACTAGGTAAGTTTCCGTGCCCAGCTGGACATTGTTATAAAAGTGAATAAAAGAAAGCATTTATTTTTTACTATTGAGTGCCAGCAGTAAACTCATTTTAAAACTTCAGCTGTTTCCCATGGAACAGTCACCCTGCACAGGCTCTCTGAAGGGACATCTGCAAACCACACTCTCAACTCCAGCCTTCCAGGCAAAACCCAGTACACTTGGCTTGATCAGTTGGAAAGTAACAAGACTTTCTAGAGCACTGCCTTTAAGAATCCCACAGAATCCTGTTGGAATAGCAATGTGTTGGGGCAAGCAGACCTCTGTCAGACTGAGGGGCTCAGAAAGCCTCCTGACCACTCCTGATACAAGATTTCTCAGCACCAATAAAACAGGCAAGGATAGAAAGAGATCAAGAAATGTGTATTTTAACAAGCCTGGGATAGAAACCAGGGCAAAAGCACCAGCCAGGACATTTCCTCAACTTTACTTAAAAGGCTTCATGTTCTAAAGAAGTACAACTCCACCCTACAGATAATCCTATGTATTAGCTAACAGATAATTCTAATGATGCATTTATACAGCAAAGAAGGTGTATCTCAGCTGAGAACGGGGAAAATTAATTCCTGCTAAGAACACCAATGTCAAGAGGGTACCCTGGCAGAGGAAGGGTAAAAACTTGAGCATAAAGGAGAACATGCACTGCATCAAACTGCCAAACCAATCTTGACAACTCTCTGCCTACACTGCAACTTTAATCCATACTAGAAAAGAAACATTTTGCAACACAAAAGTGCAGGCACAACACTACATTAAAAAAACCAACTTATTTCCCTTTTCTGAAAAATAATGCTTAAGTTTCACCCAAAGTTAATAGCTTCAGAATTTCACTTTTCAGCCACTAACTGACAAACACAAGCAACAGGAAAGGATCCAACTTGAAAGGCATGTTTTCCCAGAGAAGCGTTTGGAAAGGAAACCACTCTTAAGAAAGCTTCTCCTGGTTGTCAGCCTTGCTTTTGTTTAAGAGCAAGTATATTTGGAAGCTGATTCTAAATTTGAGAAGTAAATGCAAACAGAACAAAAAGTTCAACTGAGCATGAAAAAGCAGTATCAAACACATTTTTCCTGTTTTTCAGTAATTCCATTTACTGATCCTCTTTGAAGCAACTGAAACTATTTGTATATTGACAAAAACGCCCAGAAAAGTCCAGAATGCTCTGCCTGCCCTCTCTTCCATTTCAAAACACTTCAGCCTGGAAAATTTCCCCATTAACCTAGTGCTGTTGTTCATCCACTACAAGGACATGAGAAACCTTTCAAAGCATAAATTGTTTTCCTTTAACTGTTTTTCCTTTAACTGTAATTTAGATATTTCTTTATTTGAGCTGAAACATCAGGAAACACAAAGACACCTTTAAATCTGGCCCTTCCCTACTGCACAAACACTGCAATTAACCCTGCACTGGGCTACCCAGAGACAGGGTAAGAGAAGAGGTCTTCAACAACACACAGCTGTAACCACGACTGCGGAGCTATCAGCAAGAATCCCTTCCAGCTACTCATGTCCCTTCCCTCACATGGTGAACAAAGGTGACCACAAACAAATTGGAACAGCAGGAGGGCTGAACATATGGGACATACAGATGGAATGAAATCTAACAATCTAAACACAGTGTCATATACTTAAAGGCTAAGAAAATAACTGCTATAAGCTGAAAATTTATTCACTGGAAACACAACAGTCTTGAAATTGCATGCATCAGTCTGTGAGCTAGCAAGTTGATGGAATACAGAAAGAGAAACTACTTGACATTTAATACAACATTCTCAGAAAGAATGTAGCTGCTTTCTAAACGTTTCCCTCACTTCCACCATCTCTGCAAAAGCATAAAACGGCCAACACCACCAGTACAGCTGTAGCATAAATGTTTGTGGGCTCTTCTTTCAAGTGTCCCATTGCCACTGGCAGTGTCCAGCTGTAGGAGTTAAAGCACATGGGTTACAACTCCCATAGGAGTCCCCACCAACACTCACCAATTAAACTGGGTTCTCAGGATTTTTGTAAATGGACCTATAACACTTTGCATGTGGCTGGGCATGTCAGCATAAAACTGCACCTTCATGAACTACACTTCAACCTAAACAAAGCTAAGACAAGGCAGCCCAGAGAGTGTAGACTTAAATGCAAACACACAAACAGAAGCATACACGATTACAGCCCCTAACTCCTTAGACTGACAAGGTTTTTTTATTAAGGAACATGTTTTCAACATCTCCATCTGTGACTGCTGAACTCTTGGTCTCCCAAGTAAGTCACCAGGCTTCTGTCACACAAACAGCAAGTGAGAGGGTTTTCTAGGATCAGGCCTGTAATTGCTTTGCTCCCAAGTCACTCTCATTCATTGAGCCACTCAAGATTTAGCCCCTTCCCCTGAAAGCACAACACTGTTTCCAGCGTGGGGTGGGGTCCCTCAGTCCGTCCCATTTAGATGTGTCCGCATAAAATCAGCACCTAATTCCATGACATTTGGTGCCGCTGACCCCCATTCACACGGCAGGCATGAAAGGAGCCCAGTGTAGTGGAACTGCGTTCCCGGCACGGCCGCGCTCCTCTGGCTGCCCTCACACGACCTGTGCTTGGTTTCTGTCACTGCCAAATGGGCAGAGCACACACAAGTGCAGGGTGGCGTGTCACATCCTCTCTCTCACGCACCAAATCGAGCAATTAGACTCTACAGCAGGCACCCTCAGGGCATTGAAAAGAGCGAGCAAGGGGAACAGAGTGCGTGAAGACAGAGACACCACGGATTGCTTTTTGTCTTTCCTCCACTTAATCCGGTAATTAGCACTACCAGCTCTTGCCTCCGGCAGAGCAGAAGGAAAAACCCTGTATGAGCTGAAACGATACGTCCCAAATTAAGCAATGGGGTTGCCGCCCTGCCTGCCATTACAGTCAATATATATGATTTTTATGTAGCAATGCAGGACAACAAATCCATCCATCGCTTTCTACGCTGTCAGTCTGGTCTATCACCAACTTGGTGGAGCTCCTACTCCTGCCTCTCCTACACAATTCCTACAAGATACGGATGTTTGAGGCTGTGCTACAGGAACTTACCAGCCCCAATTTGTAACATGTACAAGCCCCTGCACTCTCAACCAACATAATCACATTTCTGCACAAAGAGCTTCTAATCAGCCACGAGAGCGTGTGGAGGCTGGAGCTGCGAAAGAAGCAGCAGAAGGAGAAAGCCCACACTCCACAGCGTTCCAGTGACTAAGAGAGATTAGATTTGGCTGCTGGCTGAGCTGTCTGTCCCCATAAGACACTGCATCTATTATCTATCTAAAGGCATGAAACACAACTAATTTTTTTTATTTACTGTTTGAAAAAATTACACTGTTTTAGTTCTCCAGGCAAAATATGCACAACAATCAGAATATACAAACATACCAAATTGTGGCACAATTCCCTCTATTTCCCTTTTGACTTTAACAGTAGCCAAGAACTACTAGAAGCTTTTGAAAATTCTTTCCATAATAATTGCTAATGTCCACAGTGCCTGACTTAAGAGAAACAATTTATTACAGTTACCTTGTTAAAACTGAGAAGTGGACCAAAAAAGCATAATGGGAAACCGGTAAACTCTACTTAATTCTGTTGACGTTAACTCACATCACAGAATTAGAAGGCTAAAAATAGTACCACTCTCTTTGAAGCCACCTGCTCCATCTCCTCTTAAAATGTATTTTTATTTTAGAAAGAAAAAATTAAATGAGCGTCCACCTGTTTTACCAGATTTTCTGTTCCTAAAATTGCATGCAGTGTTACTAATGAAATTGATTTACCTCTTCATTTGAGAATAGCTACCTGTATTTTTCTTTCCTCCCACAGTTGCTTTTTTTAAATGGTTATCCCCCTTGAAAAGTTAGGGCATCTTATAGATCACAGATTCCCTGGAGAAGAAAAATAAAGAGGTTTCACAAATATAGATTCTGTTCTTTTCATCAATTCAAGGATTCCCTCAATTCTCAGTTCCCAGTAAATATAAAACAACTTAATCCAGTTTGAGTCCCGATATTCATACATGCTTATAAAATACATCAATTTCTTTCTCCACAGATCTCACTAATCAATGTAACACAAACAGATCCTTCCTGTTTCTGCCACAAAATCAGCAACAAATGGGAGCAAAACCAAAGACTCTAAGCTGCCTGATACTGTGTCCTATGCACAAGAGACTTATTTGGCTACTTCCCATATATTTCTATGCAGCCTTCCCATAAGACAGGAGAGAAACGCCTAGAGGTTTGCACCAAAGTAAGGAGACAGCCACTCTGTGGGTCAGTCTCCACTGACAGAAGCAGTGCAATTAAGAGCTCAGCTTAAGCCTGACTTATACTTTCTACTTAATTCACTCTTCCAAATCCCGTCACCGAGGGCTTTCTGAGGCATGCAGCCACCCCAGGCCTGCAGGTGCACACAGGGAAGGCAGTAAGGCAGCTGCTAAAATCACCCCAAACACACCTATGTGTATACTGGCCCCATGCAAGCATTTAGAGCTATGGACAAAAGATCTCTGCCACCATGCACGGTCTTCCAGGGCAGTGAGAGATACTAGTAAATGCATAATCAGAACTTTGATACATTCTTTAATAATAAAATTTTTCATATTGATCAGAATATTTTTTCTGGCTTTAAAAGACACAATATGATCAGACACTAACAAAAATACTACCTGGATCTCAGACTCTTCTACCCTTTCCATTTTTTTCCTTTCTTTTCTTCAGAGTGTGTAGCTCTGAGCTCTTCCTAATAATTGTTCTGCAGTTAATCTTACAAACTGAGATTTTTATTCCTGTGTTCAATGATGCTGAAAATTGCCCATGTGAAGAAATCCTCTTGGAATTACACCAAAACTCCTGCTATCCTCAGCACATACAATGCACAGTATGCTGAGCTGCATGGTAAGCATCAAGGTAAGTCTTCATTTGCAAAAAACCTCACTTCATAATGAAAATTAACGTACCACTCTGCCACAGTTTACAAAACAAAACTGAAAATTTAATAAAGAAACCCTGAAAAATACAGTATCTGTCTGTAAAAGCTGAGGAGGTGAGCTGTGCTCAATGATCTGCCCAGAGTCCTGCGCGACATCTGCGAGTCCCAAAGCAGCATCTCAGCTGTGCTTCATTTTCAGAGATGTGCACTTCAGTAGTCTGAGTAAGTAATCACTGCAGCACAGTCCACTTCAGTATTTAGACTTTTTTTTAAAATGTATCCTCACATGAAAACTTTCACTTGAGATTTTTTTAACCGGAATGTGCACCTTAGAAATTTCTTTGAGTCACTGTAAAAAGATAACAATCCAGTAACACTGACATCTTATCAAAAGTGATATAATCTAACCAGTAGTCCTTCATCTGTCCCTGCTAGGCTTTCATAAAAAGACACTGAGAAACACCTTCTAACTAAAATGCATCATTTTTATCAGTCAAATTGCAGGCAGACATCTATTTTTAATACTTTTGCATAAGGCCATTGCTACTGATTTTGCATAGGAAAAAAACTCCCTATGGAAGTAAAATTTCTTTCACCCTGAGAGTTGTCATCACCTGTATTCTTCTACTGCAAAAGATCTGCCAAAAAAATGTTTACACAGAAACAACCTCATGTCCCCATCACCTTTCCATCTACCCAAGAGCAAGAGCTTTGCTAGAAGCATGTGTATGAACAGCACAAGACATCTGATCTACTTTTCAGTGAGTCCTCTTTGAACAAGCCATGTGTCCTGCAGCACAGATAAATGCATTTCCATTGACCTTTCCTGCCAATTGTTCAATTCCATCCCACAAAAGCAAAGCTGCAACTTGGACAATAAGAAGGGTCAAGAAGTATTTATTCAGCTAGGAAGGGGAATTTTCCACTCAGTTATTACTGAGTGAATATTATATATTCTTACATCAAATTACAAAAAATAGACACACTTCAGTGAAATTGTACAGTATGTTTTTTAAAAATCAAAAAGTGATTGGGAGCAATAGATTGAGATTGATACCATTGCATCAGAGATAAAGAAAAAAGAAACCAGCCCCGAGTTAGGGCAATGACCTCTTTTACTATATTTTAGGAGTCATAGAAAAGCACCTAGCGAGTGCAGTACTCCTCCTCAGAAATCCAACACCTAATATTTAATATATATTTTATTCTATACCATAGTTTTTATTCTATCACTGAAATTGGTAACTCTGACAAGCCTTTTTACAAACTTTCAATTAAGATTCTGATAAAACTTATATGAAAGACAAAACCACTAAGACAGAGAGTATAGCATCTAATTGATATGTTTGGCTGAATAAAGAACTAAAAGCAAGCCCCTTTTTTGTAGTCACATGTTCAATTTAACATTTAGAATGTTTTATGCAATATCCAATAGCTTTATCTATTTGTTTAAATTTGTAATGCTTTTCATTATTAAAATTTGATCTACCAAATTCAACTACCTGGGCATTAGGACAAGTAACTGTAAATGTATTTCCCTCCAAACTAAGAGCAATACAGGCAGTGGAACTGCAGCAAGTCTAAACAATATGAGAAGAATGAACTTTCAGTTATTATCAATTTCTTGTGTACATCCTCAGTAAGAGAATTTATTTAGCACAAAGGAGCATGGTCAGTTCTGTTGTGTTTATTCACTTTACATGATCAATTACAGGCATCCAGGACTAAGGCTGCAGCTTGTTTTTGAGAACTGTTTTTCTCAAACACTATTTTCAATTTGCACTGTGGTATGAAACACAGAAAAGGGCAACTGTATAAGGACAAGAGATTGCAGTGGAAATTGCAGAGGAGCTAAAGTAACTGTGGCCATCTGTACTTGCATTCTGCACCAAAGCCACTGCACTTCACACAGAACCCAGGAGCTCCTTCCAGCTCTTGTGTGCTTATATCACAGCCTACCTTGGGCCCAGAGCACAGGGCAGGGGTGACCACAGCTGTTTTCAGAGAAGGGCTCTGAAACGTCTCTGGTTTAGCTCCCACACCTTTAATTGGGAGAGGGCTGACAAGCAAAATTCATTTGGTCTTGGTGTATAGAAGAAGATTCTCTGTTTTCTGTTGAAGACCTGAGAGCTACAAATTGAGAGCTAATCAGCTTTACACGTGCAAAGACACATGGAGTGAAATGGGAGCTTCTGTACAGTGCTTATATTGTACATGAAAAAAAGCATGAGAGTTTACTACCACAAACAAATGCCTAAAACTACACCCATGCTGCTTAAATCCTCATTATGCCAAAGGAACTTGAAATAACTTTGGAAGACAAAATCACCAAAAAGAGGATTACAACACAACCTATGCAAAGTGTTGCATGCTTAGCAAAACTGAACATCAGCAGCAGTGCAACGTTACAGTTGCTGATAAAAAGCCTTGGGCCTGAACTACAAGGCACTACTCTTTAATTTTCACTAATCTTACAATTAAAATGACTTCAAAAACATATATAGACCATTCTTCTTTTTCAGCAGTAGTAACTAGAATGGGGACCTTTTATGAGCAATTCCTAAGGTCATGAACTTGTATTTACATACCAGACTGTTTGCCCTGTAGTGTCAATAATCTGCTGATTAAAGGTCTCCCAAGTCCCACAGACATGACAGACCATGACAGCTTAATGACCTGCTCATTATAATCTGGTATAAGATACTTCTAGAAATTAACATTTTCTCATTCCAAACTAGTCTTGGAAGACATTTAGAATGAAGTTTAGAAACCAGAGTGAGAGGCCTGAAGCTATAAATCAGACATTGAACTGAAAGAAGAGACGACAGCACCACCACCAGAGTTAATGAGCAGCTTGACCTGCAGCACACACGTTACAAGTTGATTATCAGGAGTGCCTGGGAAGTGGCTGCCCACAGAGAGCAGGGGCTGACCCAGCCATGAGACAGCAGCCACAGCACCCGAGTTCTCACCATGGTTTTGCCACTGACCTGCAGCAAGACCCTACACAGGTCACGTCCCTTCCATGCCTCAGTTTTCCCTATCATCTTTTGTCTTGTCCAAACAGATTAAATTCTTCAGGACAAGGCCTGTCTCAAAGCTGGCCATTGAGCACAATGCTATCCCTGTTGGAGAAGCAGAAAACCCCAGTAGTTTCTCAGGCTCAGGGAGGGTAAAGTGTTGATGAAACATTGGTTTCTCATTGTTCAATTAAATGAGACTGAATCTGGGGGATTGTGACAGATTATTGCTGGTTCACTTCCACTTTAACATACTGAACACACAAAGAACACAGTATGTGAAAAAGCATTTAGCAAAGGTTTCATTTTAGCAACACTGCCAATACTCACTGGTTTTGGCCATGCACTATTACAATGGGTTACAAATCCACTATTTGATACATTTAAAGTCTAAAGAAAGGGAAGGGAGGGAAAAGGGAGATAAATGTAGTTTAAAGGAATGGCTCCATGGACAGTGGATAAAAATATCTAGGAAAACCCCAGAGGAGACAAAACAGAAATGCAGAGACCCATTTTTTCTAGTGGCCTGTCCTGAATGCCAGCAGAAAAGAAATGTAAGAGCAGCTTTATCAATCATTCAGAAAGTTCTGACAAACCTTCATCAGCACCAGGATATTAAAGGCTGTTTTGGTACCTTTTAGTCACAGCAGGCAGCTATATTTTAAAAGATGCAATTACCTTGTGTGACAAAGCCAAACACTTTTTTTTTTTCCATTTAAAGTCTGAGAGTCAAAGAAGGAAAAAAAGAAAAATAAAGCAAAGAACATAAAAAGCAGGATAGAGGTGGTTCATGCAACTTGTGCTGTCTACTTCATTTTCTCCTTGCCTATCCTAATTAAAGTGCATTTGGGATCAACATAATTAAGTCTAATAATGCCACAGAGGATATGAAGAGAGCAAGGACACTAAGCTTGTTTGCTACAAGCTGCATGTCCTTGCCCTTGCCAGAATAATATGTAGTGCTGACCAGATTGAAACCTGTCCTTTGTGATATTTTTTGCCACTCCAAGAAATCACAAATACAATTCAGGAAACACCAAGCTGGTAGTGGCCAAAATCACAGATGGACCCCAGGCAAGTCAATGAAAAGATACTAACAAAAACATGAAAAGAGACAAAAAGGAAACCAAAAGTGTGGTAACATTTCTCTCTGTGGCAGTACTAGCTACCTGCTATTTTGTCTGTTCCAAAATTCCTCATCTGTTCTGCGTATCCACCCAGTTCTCAGAAGAGGAGAAATTCCCCTGTGAAATGAAGCAGATTTCTTCCATTTCATTTGCACTGCAGATTGCATTCATTGCATTAGATTATTTTAAAAACAAACAGAAACCCTAAGAAACAGGAACAGAAATTTATTCCAACATGCCTGTAGGCAACAACCAGCTTTAATCAGCTCCTCCAGAGAAACAAAAGAAACCAAACCACATAATAGCTGTCCCATGTGCTGAAACATAAGTTTACTGTTCAGTGACAAAATGTTCATTCTTTAATGTTCCCTGACCATGTTATTAGCAATGAAGACTGCAAACGAGATCTATCTAGTTTTCCATATGAATTACCAACTTTAAGTGACTACTATTAATTTAACTTAACTTCAACTTAATACTAGCTGTGTAGTCCCAATGGTGTTTAAAGGATATTTTCAAATTAGATTGTTGAAGGCTGAGTTGCTTCTGCTTTTTTTTTGTTGTTGTTGTTTTTGTTTATTTTTTGGTTTTGCTTATTTTTTGCTGGGGTAGGTTTTTTTGTTTGATTGAGTAAGAAAAAATGTAAATTACGCTTACAAATAGAAGGATTTCTAGGAGATTCATGTTTTCATCCAAAATGTTGACTCTGTTCATTCAAAGACTTGTATTTCTTCCCACAGACTGTCAGCAATGACAGGACAAACTAAACTGTACATCAAAACTGGCAGAGCAGTCAAAGTGAGTGAGCGGCGCTCTGTTGGCGGCTGAGGTTAAACCACAACAGCGTATCAGAGACATGAAATAACACGGAATTAACAGCTTGGAAGCTTCACAAGGTAGCATCTCCTTAAATCATAGAACCAGTTCAAGTGTTTTACCACACTCTTGCACAAGTTCTTCCTTACAAAAGTTCTTTTGTGTTCTTCCTCACATCTAATTCAAACCGACCCCCCTCAGTTTGAAAATGTTACCCTTTGTTCTATCACAACAGGACCTCCTAAAATGTTTGTTCCTCTGGGCCCTCCTTAGGTACTGGAGGGCGCTGGAAGTTCTCCCCAGAGTCTGCCCCTTCCCCAGGCGGAGCAGTCCCAGTTCTCAGACTGCACAGCAGCTCCATTCCTCCACATCCATGGCCTCCTCTGGACTCACTCCAACAGCTCTGTGTCCTTCCTGTGCTGAGGAACCCAGACCTGGATACAGTACTCCAGGCAGAGTCTCATGAGAGCATCCTTTAAAATATTTTTAGGAATCAGTGGGAAAAGGATTTTAAGCTGCTGTTGCTGCTTTACAGTTGGCAGAATGAAAACACAGGCTCCTGATGACCAGCTTTGTCATGTTTGCCCTGTACCAAACAAACTTCTGCCAAGCCTGGCTCCACTTGGAAAAGCAACCAAGGAACCATTAACTAAAATATTTACTAATCTCCAAAATTAATAATGACTCTGAAGCAAATCAAATAATGAATGGAAATTTCTTTTCCTCCATTCAAAGGACAAACAACTACAAAAACAAAAAAATAGGCAGGCAATTGTCTCTGTATTCTTTAGAAAATAAAACCTGACAAATGGTGTCCCTGCCCATGGCAGGGCTGTGGAACTAGATGATCTTTAAGGTCCCTTCCAACACAAACCATTCTGTGTTGGGAAGACTATTATTATTTCATGCCACAAGACTGCACTTCCCCCGTGCACTTGAAGTGCTCTTAATGACACCCACTGCATTTAGATCAAAAATGTTTCCCAGGGGACACTGACACTGCAGCTATGCATTGTGCTGTTGAATTTATTTTGATTAATGTCAACGTACAAAGTAAAAACCCTATTTTAATAGCAATATCCACCCACAAGTTCTCTGGTGCCTGTTCTGGGCCCCATTACCTTCAACAAGACTAACTAGTCTTGAGCATTTTGAAGGAATTTGAATTAAAAGGTTCTTATTATCAAGTTTGGGTAAATAGTCCTAGTAAGTCTACAAGGAGAGACAGTGAGAATGGGAAGAATAGGCTGAGTAAGCAAATCATTACCAATATCTCCCCACCAAAATGGAAAGACATGACAAGTAATTTCCAGGTACCTGTCCTCTATCATTCAATATTTTTCTTACCAACAGGATAAAAGAAAACAGCACATTTAATAGGTCTTCCTCTAGCAGTCAGAATGAGACCTCATGTTTATTTTCTATTTAACCAAGTCCAGAGATCTAGGCAGAATGAAACATCCATTCAGCAGAGGCAACACACAAGGAGCTACTCGAAAGCTGACACAACCAAGTGCAGAAGTGCAGTGCAGAGAGCAGCATGGGGCAGCTTCTCACAAAGAAGGATCTAATACAGGATTATTCCAATGGCTGATGCTTGTTAAGACTCTCAGTGCAAGTAAATTCTGCCCAGACTTCAAGATCCCAGCTATATATATACACATATAGCATGTAGACTTCTCAGCATGATCTCCCACTTCCCATCCTTTTCCTCTCTCCAACAGCAACACCAAAGCACTGCTGTAATTCCCACAATAACTACGTGCTTCTCTGGCAAATCCAGTCACACATTACTTCCTTATTTAGTAGGCATCATTAAAAAAATTAAATATTAATAATAGTAAGTGTTCTAAAGAGCTAAGGTAAATTCTAAGTTGAGTCAACAAGAAAAAGCCATTACACAAAAACCTCTACTCCATATAGGAGCTCAAAATTGAAGCCATCTATCCTGCAAAATACAGACAGTAATCCTTATGTTCTATTTAGTCCCTGTAAAGCTTAGCTGGATATTACATCTAGTTTTAGGCACTTAGCTTTTACAAAGACATAGATTGCTTATAGCACCTCAGAAAGCAAAGAAGTAACTGCTTAAAAAACCCCAACAGGCTTAGAATCTTTATTTACTATACAAAGGACAGCAAGCTGGTGATAGACTCTAACCACTGCATAGGGAAAAAGGAATAACCTGCACTCTCTGTTCACAACAGAGAAGTATTAGCAATAGGCTAATATCCAATCATGGATGAGTCAGATGAGATATCAAGTAAAGCTCTAATAGGACAGTACAAGACATCAGCTTCTCTGCAAAGTCCCTGCTCTACTGCCTTCTGGAGCCAAAGCATTGAATACTTGAGCCTTCCCTGTATGATCCATTATTAAGCTGTCTCCCAATTCAACAACACACTTATCTTTTCAAAGAACTTTCTTTTGCTACTGGGATACTGGTAGAGGCCCTTCTTACCAATTTGTAATGTCCCAAGACAGTCCCCTGAACTGCAAGCAGGCACCCCTAGTGCCCAAGGATGTCTGCACACACCCCCTGCCTGTCTTTGCCCATGTTTCTTCTACGCTCTTTTTTTTACATTTGAATTCATTAAAACTCCTTGCTTAGCTCAACATCCCTTCTTCTGACATTCTTGGCAGTCTGCACATTGGGATGTTCTCAACCTCTCAATAAACTTTCCTTAAAGACCTCAATCAAAACAAACTATTAGCAGTTTTCTGTTGTCAAGTATCATTAGGAGAAGCTGATTTGGCTTCAAATCTATTTTTTCATCTGAGATTCAAGAAACAGCTTACAAGGTTGTGTTAACATTTCCAGAAAGTCAAATACTGAAAAACAAGAAAAACTTCTAAAAGTAAGATGTAACTAAAGCTAGTACAGACTGACCTACAAGCTCTCATTGTAATTATACTGCCATGTCCCACACCTCCAATGAATGCATTCTT
Source organism: Melozone crissalis (assembly GCF_028551555.1). Lineage (NCBI taxonomy): Eukaryota > Metazoa > Chordata > Aves > Passeriformes > Passerellidae > Melozone > Melozone crissalis. The sequence continues at coordinate 44,390,837 of NW_026535784.1, read as the reverse complement.
TGCTTTTGAGCTGAAAGCTTTTACTTCTAGGACAAGAACATGTTGAATGTACTGAAAGGTTTTGTGAGTGAAACAAAAATTGCAAACTGAGGAGACTAATGTAGACTCCAGATCTGGCAGTACACACTAAGGATAATAACCCTCTACGCCTCAACACTCAGTGTTATTGTTTGCAGTGGTATATTACAGGTCACTATAAAAAGCTCCATACATGCTGCAAATGATCACTTGGAGCAATGTGACAATCCTACCTTTCTTTATCCCTAGGTTGGAAAGGGAGCTAATTCACTCCTCCAAACTAGCATCTCACTGAGCATGTGAGTGCCTCTGTCCCCCAGCTGTGACAGACAATACACCCACTTTGGAATCATGGGCAGGAAAGGCCTAAAATAGTTAAATGGAGTTTCATGGTGCATAAATCACATACAAACTAACTGCTGCTTAGATGCTTTTTCTCATGAACCTTGTACCTTCCAGACAATACCACGGTCTAGAAGAGATAAAATATTAGTGTAGTTTGCCTTACAGCAGCACAGATTTTTTGTTTTTTTTAAGATCTGACTTCTACTGTTAAAAAGAGGCAAAGAAGCTGCACCAATTGGAGAAATCTGAGAGAATATTCTATGGCAAGATGCTGGCAACTGTCAAATTCATCATCATAATATGAACATCAAATTCTAACTCTCTTTAGCCATTCCCCCTAAGAGAATAAACTCAATATAGTCATTTTTAAGGATCACATAAGAAACACCAGTATTAGCAAATTAGAAATTTATTTGCAGCATTTCACTGCTTTATCCCCTAACCCCCTTCTTTTGCATGCAGTCCCCATTTCCATCAGCATGCTGGTTTTGCTGGGATGGAGTTAATTGTCTTCACAGTAGTTAGTATGGACTATATTTTGGATTTGTGCTGGAAACAGTGTTGATAACACAGCAATGTTTTCATTCCCACTGAGCAGCACTTGCACAGTCAAGGCCTTTTCTACTTCCCATCCTGCCCCACCAGCATGGGATGTGCACATGGAGTTGGGGGAGGAAAGAGCTGGGACAGCTGACCCTGACTTGCCCAAGGGATACACCACACCAAATGATATGTTCAGTATAATGCAAATACATAATGTGAAAGAATATTTTTAAAGTTTTAAAGCAAAAGCCATGTTAGACCTGGAAAATAAGACATTTAACTGTCCTGCAAGGGTCCTAACAACATCCAGACCAAGAAATCACTGGATTTCTCAGATGGATAATCATGAAAGTTAACACCACAGAGTAATCAAGATTCTAGCTGCTTGGAAGTTTGTCTAAGACAAATACAAGACAATGTCTGCTAAAGACATGGTCCTGTTTAATTTCTTGATTTGTCTGAGCCATGGGCTGAACCCAATCTGAATATCTTCTGAAGACAGAGAGATGAATTAACCACATTACCAGCCAAACAAACAAGTGCATATTGAAACAAGAAACTTAGGAGAATGCTTCCCCCTAAAAATAAATAAAAGCAAAAAATTAAGACACTTTCCAGCTTATATTTTAACAAATTTGTATTTATTTACAGATTCTCAGGAAGTTGGTTGACCTTAGAAAGGGAGATTTTCCTTAATTTATTATTATTGGAACTAAGTCAATTTGGTAACATACAAAGGTTAGCAAAGAGCCTCAACCCCCCCACCCCAAAACTCCCAAATATCTCCCCCATCTGTGCTTTCACAGATGAATGCCCAGTTTTCAGGATGATCCTTGCCTGGATACAGCCCCAGCAAGCAGAAGCCTTTGCTCAGCTTCCAGGTCACTGCTGGAGGGTATTTGTTTAGGGCTGACAGTACTGTACAACAGCCTGACAGTAAGCAGCACTGTGCACAGGGCACATAAGGCACGCTCATTTCCACAGTAAGGACCTGGCTGACACAAGCAGCCTCTACTGCTGTGCAGTCCTGCACTGCTCTTCCTATGAGGAACTTCCAGTAACTTGCTCGAGTAGAACTGTCAAGGGCCAGACTTGCATCTCCCACTGAGAATAAAGTGTGATGTCCCAAAGAAAATCCCTGCTAGCACTTCTCCAGCTGAGAAACTGTCGTGGCATTCACTGAAGTACTTGTGCTGCTGTATTTCCTATAATTACTTCTTCAAACCCTCATCTGTTTTGATTGCTAAAGCTCCATGGCTAGCAAGGAAGCTAGCAAGGCTTCCTTTGGGGAAAGCAGGGACATAGCTTCACACAAGGAGGCCTTTAAATAAGAAGCACATTTCACAGACAAGCTGGCCAGTGCTCAATCTATGCTTCTACTTTTGGCTGGCATTATTTAAAATGTTGTGTTAGCAGAATTCTGTCCCTCCTAAGTTTAACATCTCCCTAGCCTTGGCCTGCCTACTTAGCATGACCTGTATCTGAATCCCTGCCCTGCACACTACCTTTGCCAGAAAAAGAAGAAATCAGCACAAACATGATACAGGCAATGAGCTAGAAAAGAGCTTTTCTCTGTCCCTTCCCCCAGGATGATGCCAGTCAAGGAGTGACCTGTGGCTTACAAGGAGTTGGCAAATCACCCTTGGGATACAGAAAGCAGATGGGTTGTGAGCTACTGGATACTGAAAGGCTTAGACTTAGAGAGGTAAGAAAGGACTTTGTTTGTTAAAGCCATTCCTTAAAATCCTCATCAAAAGGCAAGTGTCCTTTGCTAGCAGGCAGTTCATCTTGATGTCAGATCAATCAGGGCCACCGGTGCTCCAAAGGCTGTTGTGCTGATGCCTCAGAAGTAGCTGCCCAGCTCACACCCATTTCTAACAACTTTTTTCCAGCAATCTCCACAACTTCCCAGTCCACTCAAGAGTCATGCAACAAACATCCAAGACAACAGCTGAAGAAATGGGTATAAAATCTTCGATGAAAGCCAGCAGTTCCCAGAAAACAGATCCTAATTCTGTACTCCATTCCTCCAGGGCTGACTACAGGGGAACACACAGTAACCAATTTCTTATGGGAACTTTAATCTCTTTGGACAGAGACTGGGAGGAGTAAAACACAGGGAGTCCATGAAGGCAAAGAAAAAAGCCCAAAAGAGACAGATGTAAGAGAGAGGTGACATTTTCAGATTTATTTCACTTGATTGGACAGAAGCGCACATCAGTCAGGCCTTTTGTCAAAAACAAGGGAAGACTAGAAATGACAAGTGAACTAAAGAACAAATTCACCCAAGAGTTTGAGAGGGGCTAAACTAGATCCCTGTACTATTTATGTAACAGAAAAATACTGAAATGACTGGCTATTTATGAGTAATTATCACAGCTATTATAAAAAGATTTGTTAAGGGAATTTTGGCTGTTATATAATTATTCTATGGGACACCATCTGTCTTTAAGTCTTCATAAAATTAAACATATGTTGTTTTCACCAACTGCTGTAGTAGACTCACATTCTGATCCTGCTTACGTGCTGCAACATCTGACATCTATTCATATCACTGGGATATGTCAGAGCCAAACATCACGTGGTGCTCTGCAGCTCCTTGGGAAAGCCAGGCCTCCTCCTCCCACGCTTAACTGATAACCTGAGCGTAACTCAAGGGTTGCACTAACTCATCATACATAGCTTAGCCTCTTGCTTTGCTGCACCTTTCCTTTGGCAACAGAGCTAGGACATGAATATTATGGGATATTTCAGTTATTCTTAGCCTTTTTTATTTTTTCCTCCTCTTCCAGGTTCAGGAAGGGGACAACTCAGAACTTTAATTGCTCAAAGAGTTCCTGTCAATAAAACAGGGTCCTCTGCAGCAGGTTCATGCCCCATCTCTTCTGATAAGGTTTTTGGATAGGATCGAAGGTATATATTCATTCCTTCCTTCCAATAAATATTGCAGATGTGGGCCAAAGGGCTTTAGAATTATTACAAAGGAAGGAGATGGGGATACACATTTAGCCCCTTACTTTCCCTATGATCTTGACAAGAGGTCAGCAAAAGTTTGAAGAGTGGTGGTACAAGAATTGTCACATAGCAATGCCATCTTTCAGTCCACTGTAAGCCATGGTACAGGAACAAGACTTTGCAAAAGTCAATACTTTCCTCCTCCCTCTCAAAAACTAGTTCCAAGTAGTCACAAATTATGCTGGCTACTCACAAATAAGCCTTGCTATTTTTAGATGATCAGTATAACAAAAAATACCAAAAACCTCAAACAAATAAAACCCAACAAACTCAAAATAAGATGAAACAAAATTAGCTGCTGAATCAAGAAACTCCATGGAAGAGCCAGCTGAGCTCTCCAGAAGCAAGATTACATACAATGTAAAACATGAAACAGAATCCTTTAGCCACACCAGTAAAGGCTCTCAACTCAAGAGCCCTCAGAAACAACTAGGCATCAAAACCTCAAGCAAACAGTGCTGCTGAAAACAAGTGAAAGTTTAAAGCAAAACCCATTCTACCAAATAAAGCCAGTCCTTTGCATCAAATCTATGCTTCCATTTCATTTTTTCCCTTAAGTACAGAAGGGTTAATACCATTTGTCATAGCCAATAGGACAGTTACAACACAATTAGCTGAAGTGGGCTGCCTCTCTTTCCAAGTGCTCACAGACGGAGCAATAACCTCAGGAACTGGACAATCAAAGTAATCTGATTTCATTTTTTAAAAAATTGTAGAATGACTGGCAATTACAAAAAAACTGTCACATACAAAATATCCTAATTAAAAATTGAACAAACTGTTGATTTGGCACTATACTTGAACCATTTACATGTTAGAACTGATAACAAGTCCTGAAAATTTAAGCCTCTCAGAGAAAATTTGCTACAAAGCTTTAAACAAAAGATGTGCAATGCACCAAAATTATCTAAATGAGAAAAAACAACAGTCAAAGACTGGAGCTTTTAGATAAGATTTACAAAAGGTATTCTGTATAGATCCACACGTGCTAGCCACCACTGGGGAGAATTACTGTCACAAGTCACCAGCTTCAGGTCTGAGAGCTACCCAGCACTTCATGCAGCCACACAGGTGGTGCTGACAAGCTTGTGGGGTCCATCCCCACATAGGCCATCCGCTTAAGAGCAGGGCTCCATGATTCTTGAGGGTCCCTTCCAACTCACTAATTCTGTGATGAGTATTTTTAAAAGTAGCACTCCACCCGGCTGAGAATGAAGGACAGCGTGTGGCAGCAGCCATTGGGCCATTTTTGGCCAGCAGAAACCAAAGGAAACGAGCAGGGCATAGCCCAAGGCCAGAGCAGGAGCTGCCAGGACCCTGAGCCTGTCACAGGTGGGTGAGCAAGGCCCCCTTCAAGCCACCTGTGGTGCTTTCCATCCAAGCCTGACCACCCAACACACCACAGACTCTGTGACTGGGGCACAACAGGGCCCACCCCACACTTCCTGCTCACCCCAGCCAGTCCTGCAGTGCCAGATACAGAGCTGGGTAGCAAACAGACCCACAGAGAGGCTCTTGTGCCCTTCCCTGACTCCAGGCTGTGCAGGCTGGCAAGTCCCCGGTATCAGCCCAGTTTAATCAGCCCGGCTGCAGCACTGGGACACTTGGCCCCCAGAGACCTTTTATTCCTAGCATTAGGCAGCATGGACTGGACCAACTGACCAACTTCCTATCAGAAAATCTACTCTGTTAAAAGATGTTTCTGGCAAAACTCCAATTCTTTCTGTCCCTCCAGATCCAAATAAGCTTGTAAGTGTTTGGCTTCACCACACAAATAGCAAGAAAAGTGAAAGGCAAAAGTTGTGGAAGAAGTTTTTTAAATCCTCCTCGGCCTCCTGCATTCTCTGGTTAGAGCTCTTTAAAATACCTAACGGCAAATTAACCAGGCAGGGCTTCATCATCCAACTGATTATACATAAGTGTTTATGATTCCATCAGCAGTATTGAAGTTGGGGGCTGGGCAGTGGGAATAACTGCACATCCACCACTGCTCCACAGTGTTATATCTTAAGAACTTTGATATTTCAAATATTTCAGAGTTCTGTAACCTAAGGGCTAAAATAATTCCACCTACCATGATCTGCTCAGTTTCAAGGCAAAAAACCTCCACACACAAAAATCCAGAGCCAAGATCATCTGCACACTGGCACACCTTTTTTCAAACACCTTTGCTAAGCTTCCCCATGCTCATCCCTTCCTGGAAATGAGTAATTTCTGAAGTATTTTAAATTAACCTCCCCTTGGGCAAGCCCTATTTCCCTGCCTGCTGCCTCTCCCCAGCCAATGCTGGCACAATACAGCAAAGCAGCTGCAAGCCTGAGGACTGCCAGCTCGGGGCAGCTCCACTCAAGGCCATAAGGAAATGGATGCTGCAGGACTTCTGAATTCAAAGCTCCATCTCAGGGCTGATACAGACACTCCAGCTTGATCAATAAGCACAGGACTAGGGCACAGCAATATTTCTAGTATACGAACAAAATCAGCTCAAGTAATTGAATACCAGGGAACAATACTTACATTCAACAACAAACCCATTGTTAAAAAGATTATTTATCACTAGCTACTATAGATGTATTTTGATGAGCTTTTGTTTGTTGATCTTTAAATTGCTTTGTTTCCCTACAGGTTATATAAAGAAGGTAGAAAATAACTACTTTGAAACACAAGCCAAGAAAAAATTATAGTGTTAAATCTCAGCTCTTGTGAAAGGTTTTAAAAGCATTCACCTAAATTTACTATTTTACTGTCATGTAAAATAGGCTTTCAATAGCATCAATGCCAATACATCTCACACAATAAAGCAAACTCAGAAGTAGAGCTGCTGGGAGAAAATGTTAAGATAAAGTCTCACTCCAGCTGATGAGAAAAACCCATTCACTGTAAAACCTTTTCATATGCAGGTAACTCTTCTGCTCTTGAATATTAAAAACAAGTTCCATCACATCACTCTTCCCAGCAGGGTTGCATCTTTCCCTGAGCTCTGCTGAAAGCCTGAGCAGCTAGGAGTGCCTAGTGAGGGCAACAGGAGTACACCTAACTATATCTGAAGAGAAACTCAAACTCATGGATCAGCTAATAGCAAAAGAACTCTGCAACAAAAAGTTTCCCATCTGTTGCTTCAGGAGCATAGAGTTGCATTCCATTTAACTTCCTTGCAGGAGCAGCATATCCCCAGGAAAAGGGCAGGAATGCAGAGTTCTCAGCTAATCAAGGAAGCACTAGAGGAGAATGAGTGAGCACAGATGAACACCAACCAGTCCAGGTTCGAAGTGCAGGAACACAAAGATCACCTGTCCCCAGCAGAAGGCTGGGGTGCCACCAAAAGCCACTAAAAGTGAAAGGGCAGCACAGCAGCCACACAACCTCTCCCTTGTCAATGTTCATGCACTTAGTTCATCATCATGGCTACATGTCAGTAAAGTCATCTACCCTGCAGCAAATTCAAAGCACCAATTCCTTCTTCCCTGCAATTCTGCTGAGGAGAATCTGATCTAAAAGTAAGAGAACCTTCCTGTCCTATCCCATGCAGTATGCATACAATGGCCACTGGGCAAGCAAAAGAAAAATCACACTCTAGTAAAATCCTAAAAAAGATACCCCAAAAATTTTGGTCTAAATGACTCAAATCACACTCGCTATTCTGCAGGTTAATCACTCAACTCTATTTCTAAGGTACAAGGTAAAAATGCCAGTTGCATTTCAAAAAAGGTCTCACCAGATTGCAAAACAATGCTGAAATGCAGAGGTTTACATGGCATAAGAACTGATGATATGCTGGAATGAAGCAAGGAATAAAACAAATCTCACTATATAACTACTAATATACAGCAATTTACTCGAGAATAAACAATTATTATTTAGTCCTGCACTGAGCAACTTGCACTAAATTGAGAGGGGAAAAAAAAAAGTGAGGACAAGCCTGAAATACAGGTAGCTAAAAAGCAACCAAGGCATAGCAGATTTAATACTCCCATTAAAAACAATCTTCAATAAACTTGTGATAACTGCTTGATGTTTGACATCTGCACACAAAAGCAATCTTTTTAAGTTCCTCCTATTTCAAATTCACTGCTCCACTGCATTTAGCCTGCAATCAGAAAACCAACAATATCACAGAGAATCTCCACTACAACCTCTTACAGTTGATCCTGATTTCCTTTCCAGGAATATGTGGGCACACACTGATGTGCTTTCTGCCAGGGTTTGGTCTGTGCCTATGCAAGCAGCCTTTTATCAGCAACAGCTCTTAAGCCTCACATCTTCTCTCCAATGCTCATTCCTCCTCCACCCAGGCACAGAGGTTGCTTCCTCCACAAGACACTCATTTCTTTAGCTGTTCTCTAAACTGGAACCATGAATTATGTCCCTTTCAAAGGAAACAAAATAAGACATAACAATACATTTACAACCTATATTATCTTGCCATTTGAGCAGAGAGAGCTGTCAAACCAACAGTGACACCAGCACAATTATCAGTGTCACCTGCCAGCAGATGGAGAATCTGCCACCAAGACAGTCACTTCATATAGCACAGAGCTACAACTCACTGAATTTTTCTGAAAGGTTGCTCCTCAAAACAAACCAAGCATGATTAACGGAGACAGGATTCTCTGTTTTGCTCTGCAAGAAGTTACTGAATGTAACTGGAAGCATCACAAAAAAGCAGTATTATTACTATACAAAGATTTGGAACTTGAGAGTCCTAATGATCAAGTACTTTGAATTAAAACAGCAGATGTGTCATTTGCACCTCACTACTCTCTTGCTGATCTGTTCTGCAGCCACTAGAACATACTTGACAATGAACTGGATGGGAAACTTAAGCATTAATTTTGCACACACAGCACTCAGCAGAACTAAAGTTTTCATCAACACATGAGTCACCAGTGCTGAAGAAAACAAAACAGGACTCTGCTCTCGTGTGCTGGTTCTATCTTCTGCTTCTACTATCACGACTGTGTCCTCCAACACCGCAGAAGGAACCCCAGTAAGAAAAATGATCTTTCCAACAGAGCACCTGGTTTCCAAAACCTTAGGCAAAAGCTAATGTTAGCAGTGGTGAGTAATCTCAGCAGATTTAAGAAACTCTGTGTGATTATGTTCCAATATCCTTTCCTACTTTTCTAAGTGTCCAGTTGGCTCCTTCATGGTCCTTGAGGTTGCAGGGTACAAACAGAGCTCAAGGAAGGAGCCCACAGAAGTCCATTTTGGCTCTCCTTATCAAGCAACACTTGGTAACAAACAGAAGGGAAATCATCCTGCAATACAACCAACAAGGCAGAATGATATTTGGACTGACTGCTTCCTTATGGACACATCTACCCCAGATTTTCAAATTTGAATTTCTTTACTAAAAGGAAAATAAAGGAAATTTCCTATGGTCATATCATTAAATAAAATGAAAAGCATAGTGAAACTAAATTAACTAACTTTCTACTAAGAGTGAAGCACCCTAATGCTGCATCAGTGTTGCTTTGAATTTATACTGCACTGTGGAACAGTGGGATGATGCTAACATACAAGGACAACTCTACAAGTTTTTGGCCTTTATTGTGAGAAGAGATTTGAATAACAATAATCAGATGCTCTAGTTATGTAATGAACTCTTAAAACATTTCCACATGTATTTTCTACACTTGAGATCTTGCCTAAGTGGCACATTTAATTGTTCCACAGCAGAGTGTGCCTTTACTTTGCATTTGTGTACACTCAAATACTGCTTTACACAAGTACCTCAAATACACCACAGTTCAGAGGTTGTATACTTGCATGAAAGTGCTCCAAGAGCAGCAATAAATGTGCATGACATGTATTACCCAGAAAAACTACACTAAGTGAAACAAGAGAAGTATTAAAGATCCAACAGATGGGAACACTTACTGCAGAGATAGAAGTTCCAGTCCTATTTGCAATTGCCACTTTGCTCACCAGAACCTCCTTCCACCTTCTCTCAAAAAGTGACCAGAGGTAAGCACTGGGTTTGGGGAGGGGAGGGCATCCAGCATTTTCAAAGAAAACAGCTTGTAACAGACTTCACTAATGTGCTCATGGGACAGGGACTCCTATGGTTAAATTAACCCGGTATGTTGCAAAATTTGTCACGGTCACTGCTCACAGGCTTTAATCCCAGCTGAAATTACAAGATCTTCCCTCCTAGAAGCTTGGCCTCTCCATTTTGTGCAGTTTTAGTTGCTGCATCCATGACTGTTAATAACTGAATAGTCAGGCACAGAGTTCTCCCTAAGACTCTCCCACCATAACTGGGGGAACAGAGCAAGCTAACCAGCAACCTCTCATGAAATCATTTATTCATTCACATGCTGAGTATTTATTACACAAAGGGACAGTTCAGTTCCTACTTCCAGAGGTCTACAATGCCTAGATCTGTTTTTTTGTCTCCCTCTCTCTAGACATTAGAGGTGAAAATTTACTTTAGATGCCTCAACTGTGTGAGAACTAGGGTTCTTTTACGTTTTGTGTTGAAATCTGAAATTGTTTGCCTATTACTGAGTCCATCTATTCAGAAAGTCCTATTTGACACATACAAAGTCAGATAAGAAAAGCAGCAGTTCCACTGGCACACAGCTCTTGCAGGAGGTCCAGAACACAACATGTATAGCTGCTTTCACAAGAATTTGAATCATGTACTTGGAGAGATTAATAAACAATACTTGTGTCTTCAGATTTGGGTTTACTTTGATCAAATTTACTGGGAACTAGTGAAGAGGCGCAGTGCCATAATGTACTCTCAAGTCAGAAAAACTGGCACTTGTAGAGTTCAAAGACTTGAACTTTCATTAAAAAGTAACAAAAAAAAACCTGAAAAAACCTAGTAAAATCTTTTATTACTAACAGTCAGTTATCTTTTTGACCAAGCACAAATGGGAACAGACACTCATGAAGCAGTTGATGTTGGTATTGAAAATCCAGAGCAATGTCAGTCACCCACCTTCTTTCCACTAGGCAAAACCACTGGATAAGCTACAGGAGGACCACCTATGGAGATGACCACCTGATCCATTTGCAGAATTAACCACACAATCTGAACCTCCCCCTAACCCCAACAAGAGCTTTCTTGTAAGAAAAATAATTTCTTTCCCTCTTCACAAAACATGCTCCATTGTAGGGATTGACCACAAAATATAGGGTAGATGTGGCACTTAGGACATGGTATCACTCTGCTTCAAACTCCTTTCATCCCGAGTTCTTGCATCAAAGTCTTACTTTAAAAACTTCAATTTTTAAATTACAAAACAAACAAAACCATCACACTTAAGCAGGGGCCTTCACTGCAGTTTATTATTAAAGGATATTTAGCTTTTTGATAGCTCTAACCCTTAGAGAATGCAAGTATGCATTATCTCCCTACTACTGGCAAATATGGACAAAATTACCTGTTGAATCTCAAACCCTCGAGCACTTGCAAACAAGCCCCCCTCTCCAGCACATCCCCTTATTTTGCTCCCTTTCCTGGACAGCTCATGATCATACACTGCTATGGTACCTGTCCTTCCCTCAGCAAGGGGCTGAATAAAGGCAGCCCAAAATAAAGCCCTGGTGAGGAATTGCAGAGCTACATGGATTTCTCTCATCCTGCCACTATTCCCTTCTCCACATGCTGTGGACTAAGAGAAAAGAAAACTATCAGAGTAACAAGCCCTTGCAGCACACAACTCAGGCAGCAGTGCTGTGTGCATTGAGACTGGCACCACATGCTACACACTCAGCTCAAGCAATGTGGAAGCAGCAGAGGAAGTCTCAGATTCCCAGAGATGCAGCTGTCAGTCACCTGCACCACTGAGCGCTGCTCCTTACCTGAGTTCTTGGAGTCAGCATAGAAAGACCAAAGGGGAACTGTGCAGCACTTCCAAAGCTAAGAACTCAGCTGTACTTGTCACACACCACCAAAAACTCACAGATGCCTCCTTATTCTTTCTCCTCCAATGTGCCCAGTATTCTCAAAACTCAACAACACTCTCCTAACCACTTGTTAGTTCATCAAACAATTCAAGCAGTGAGCCAGTTTTTGTTCACCACTTAGTAATATTCAATGTTACCAATCCTAACACCACTCCACCATCACAGCTCCAAATTCAACATTGCAACAACTATACCTATTTTTTTAATGCTGCAACAATGAACATTGGGCTAAAATAAAAAAGTCAGCAGCAGAACAAACTTGAGACAATTTTTACATTTAAAAGGTTTCCCACCCCTCTCTTTACCTACTCCATTAACAAAATAATACTTCCTGAAGTCTATGCCAAATTCTGCATTACTGTTTCCATTCCAGATAATTCAAAATAAAACACTTTTAGAAATATGCACCTACAGCAAGGATGACAAGAACAACCATTTATTAGTTACTCATTCAGTTTCTTTTGGTGTGCCTTCATTCAGTTTTTTTTGGTATGTCTTCAATGGGAACATATACAGCACTTTTACTAGATAAGCCATTACAACAGAGATACTCCTACTGAGAAAAACACAAATATATTGAAGAGTTGCACAGCAGTCTGAAACACATCCTTGTGCTATTTTGGTTGATAAAGATGTATTTGAAAACTCCAGCTCTTTCCTCTTTAAAGCCTTCCACCTACAAGAGAACAATGCTCAGACAGTCAGCAGTTTCCATACAATAGCTGTTCTCTGGTATACCAGGGCATTTGTTTCCTAGGAAACAAGCAAAAAAAACCCAACTCCACTAACAAAAAGTACCCAGTATGTTAAATATGCAAATAAAGTAGGTCAGTCACACCAGTCATATTTCACTCAATGGAGCAAAGAATCCACAACTCATTCCATTCTGGAGTACAGGATTAGTTTTTCAGTAACTGCTCCAAACTAAATGATCACTTTTTCCACAGGGACTGCTGAAGTACAGTGCCTTTTAGGAACAAAGGCAAGATTAGCAAGAAAGGACTTTACCTATAGCATGAACATACATGTTGTTTTAATGCCAAAATAAATATTCTTCACGCAAGCGTATTGTAACTAGCCAGCTCTCTGCACAGCCTGCTCAATTCTGACCAAAGCACTGACAACAGCAAGCCACACCAAACCAAAGCCTACTGTTTCAGTCCTAAACCTTACCAAATCCTGGGCAAGTTTGCACTGTGTTTGTCTACAGCCTATAAGAGAGACCCACCCAGAGTAATTGGCTTCTTAACACAGAAACCAGACCGAGCCTCACTGCTGTAGGAAGTAGAGGAAACAGAACAGAACAAACTACCCTTTTGAACAATACTTTTCAATGTCCTCAAGGTAAACAATCTATCAGCAGTTGTTTCCCAAGCTGGCATGAAAAAATGGAAGGTCCGGGGAAGATTAAGCAGGTCAGTGTCAAAAAAGAAAACAACCCAACAGCTGCATGCCTCATTCTTTTTTACTAATGTGTTCTTCACTGTTACACTTAAAATGACTTTCAATAATGTATGGGTCAGAACAAGAAGCACAGTTATTTATATTATTACAGTACCCACAGGAGTACATAGGCCAGGAAAGTCAACCCCAACATGGTGTCAAAAAACTCTAAGTCTCATGATCAGCCTGTCTGAAAGCATTGCAAACACCCAGTGCAATACTGACAAATGAACAAAGTATCTTATGTTGTGAAAGGGCCATGCAAGCACAAAAGCAGTCAGCTGAATCACACCAGTGCCAAGGCATTGAATTCCACACAGTAGCTCCACCCTCCCTCTCTGACACTGACCTTCTTCAGCTCCTGTTAGACAGGGAGCTGTAATTAAAGGGCACTGGTTATAACTGAGGGTGGAAAGAACAAAGCCTGAAAAAAGGAAATCACCGCTGATGCTACTTATATTGCTTCTACAATCTTTGCAAATCACAGTGCAATAGCAGACAATTACAGTCTACCAAGTACTTCAGCTACTGCTCCCATTTGCTTATTTTCCTGCCTGCAGAAGAGAGCAGCACTAACATCAAAAGTGCCCTCATGAACTCTTCATGTCCGTTTTTCAGTTATGGGATTAAATAAGAAGCGGATGTAGATCTGTTTCTCAGTTCTCTTCCTCCCCTATAGAGGATAACACAAACACAAAGATGTGCCACAAGTTCAGAAAAAAATGTTATTTATTTAATCAGCCAGGAAAGGACAGGAGCAGCTTTACACAAAGATCGATCTTCTGAGCCCACAAGCAAGTCAAGTGACAGTGATTCACAAAAATGTATTCAAGGATGACACCAATTCTCCCAAAAAATGCTCCAATTCTCACCAATGCTCACAAAAAAGTGAGCACCATCAGTTGATAGCAACAGTAAAATTCCTGCAATAAACTTCACATCCTTAGCAAACTTCCTGGGTAATCTCATCACACCCTGGACTCTTTGTACCAAAATATTCTTGAACTGATCAGAATTAAGCAGACAAAGAACAAATCAACACACAGAATACTTCTCATTCTCCCCCTGTAAAAAGCTCGCTGTCTAAGATAAAAAGGAGGAAAAACAAAAAAAAAAAAAAGCAATGAAGAGTCAACCTGCAATTAGAGTCAATCTCTCTCCCCAGGAGAGCAGCTAACAGAGCCCAGTTTGCTCAATGCAAGCCCTGGCTGGCAAGTTCAGACCCACTACTGCTGGTACCAGCTGGGGTGGAGTTACAGGGCAGTTACTGACAGCTACAGGAGTGCCCTGCCACTGCGTGGGTGCCGCACAGCCACTCGCTGTCCCTGTCCCACGCACCCTGCTCTGTGTGACATGGAAATACAGCATGCCAGCACTTCAGCTGCACCTGCTACCAGCATGGAACTCACTGAAGAGAAAGGACACACATTTTTCATCACCTGTGCATTTTGCTTTCATTTAACAGTTCACTCACACAATGCTGTCCCCTTGCCCCACCACCACGGCAGCTTTCACTTGCCTAATCAGCATGATAAAAGGAACAGAATGACAAAGTCCTGATACTTCCCTCCCTCCAAACCCATGAAGTCAACTGCAGAAATCAAGACATTTTATATGTAACACAACTATGGATAAAAAGGTTCTAAGTTTAGGCATGTTTTGTTTTTAAGCTTTCACAGCACGGAGTATTATTAAGTATGACAAAACAGTATTCATGCTGTAACAATCATTGTTGCAGAGCCTTGCATTTAAAGCCAAAACATATCTATATTAAAAACAAACAATTGAGTCATTGCATAAATCATGGAGAATCACCACATCCATAATCCAGAGAGCAGTGGATAAAATGAGCACAGGATCTGAACAAACTTGCATTGAGGACTAGCCGACAATTATACAAAAGGAAATAAAAAAGAGCAGGTTTTCATTTCTTACATGATTTTCAGGGACTGAAAATTAATCACTTACTAAAATGCTTTTCCTTAGGGCTGCCTTCCAATCCTGACAATGCCCTGAAGACAAATACAACATGACAGAAGCTACAACACAAGAGGATGCAACTTTAACATGGCATTCCAAGGAACGACCCTCATACTCAAGCACACTGAGCCAAAAAATATCTGCTATGTCAGACAAGCACAGGGCAAACACAAAACAGCCCAAAACAGCTCCCTCACAAAAAAACTGAAAAACCTAGAGTTGGGTCAGGAATTCCACACAGCCAGTTTTGTGGCATAGCTTCCATGCCATCACTAAGTAGCCCCCTCTCCACCCTCTGGGGTTGAGACCCCCAGTATGAGCATTGTAAGACACCAGGCTCCAGAACAACAAAAGCCCACTTGAGAAAACACTCGTGCTCACTGCTGTGCCCTCAGTCACACACACACACAATGGCAGCACAATGGTTCTGCTGTTCCTAACACTCCCACTGACTTCATGGGGAGATGAGAACAGGAATTAGCCCTGGATCTTCAGCAGCCATGAAAAGCACACTAACAGTCCATCTCTCCCAGGCAGTATGAAAAGCAGAAAGACTTGAGCTCTTGGTGAAACCCACATCGCCGATTCTTTTCTCTGTGAACTGCTCCAGTGACACAAGTACATAAAACATTTAGAGTTACTGGATTGCTGCTTCTATTCAGCTCAGCGGCAAAAGACTGTGACTGAGACAAATGCAGAGGAAATTCTTGAGAAAAAGAAGAAAGTCAAGTGAAGATGATGTAGGAAGGTCTGATCTGCCATTGCACTGCCAGCCAAGAGTGGCCACAGGAGACCTTTGTATTTTAATTTATGCTCTCTCAGCCAGGCTGAGGAGCAGCAGCTGCTGCAGTCGGAGCAGAGAAGGCGCGGCTGTCAGCAGAGCAGACGGGAGGGCAGTCCTTATGCCTGCTACCCTGTGGAGAGAAGAAAGAGCAGGCAAAGAAAGGCTTCCCCAGCAGGGACCCCTCACTGCAAAAACAGATTCTGGCTGGCAAGGGCAAAGGCTGTCATCTTACACGAGATTCGGCAGTACTGGCATGGAGCAGAAGTGAAAAAACAGAACAAGGAAAAGGAGTTAAAATATATACATATACACACATGCAAGCATACCTGTGTGTATATATATAAAAGTAAATGTGCTAACATACACTGCCCACACTCGATTTTATTAATGCTAGAAAAATCCACTTTTCTAGCAATTAGACTTCTGGAAGTAGAGCTAGCCTACAGCATTAAAGTCAATTTGCAAGATGAGTTTATTTCTCATTCAGTAGAATCTACCACATGCAAGATCAAGGCACCATGCAGAACACAACTGTACAGTGAGCAACAAGGATGGGGCAGAGAGAGAACAACTCTTTGTTGCTGCCAAGAAAAAAGGAATTAATCCAAGTACTTCACAAAACCCCAAAACCACCCAGCCCCTCCAAAAAAACACACAAAACCACACACCTAAAAACTTAAGAAAACCAAAACAACCAACCAAAGTAGAACATGTTTAAATGTTAAGCCTTGAAGTGTTTTGTTCCATTGTCCAACTTTTCACTGAAGTATTTCCAAAACAGATCCCCATGCAGCAAATAAAACAGATCTCACGATGAACAACTGCCAAATTGTTTTCTCAGGGCTTTTCCTTTTTTTTTTTTTTTTTTAGCTTTCCTACAGCAACTAAACTAAGTTCTTTTCTTGGAAATCCAGTTCCCAAGGAGATCACATCATGGACCTGAGCTCTGGGAATAAGAATTTACAAAGGCATTCAGAAGTACTCGTTTATTATTTTTAAGTAAAACAAAAAGTCTTAGAACTCTGGAAGCTATTTTTTTTCCTTATTCTCAAGCCTAGTAAACTAACTGAAATCTGAAGGCAGTCTCTGTATGGTCACCTAGCTTTAAAGGATCTGATCTTGCCATCAGGTTTATGTTGGCTCTCCCTCCATCAGCCAGTCAATACTAGCTGTCATCCACAACACAGTCCTCCCTCCTTCCCAAGACTACTATGCAAATAAATAAGAAAAGATATTTCATTTATCAGATACCCAATGCTGTCGTATACAGTAAGATGACTCTTATAAACTTGCCTTGATTAACAAATTTTCTTGGGCTACAACACAACCTTCCAGATGTCCTACTTAGCACCAATGACTCCACTCTCCTACCTGGCCATTGTTTTACCTTTTGCAACCTGTGCTCAGGTTCTACTCTCAGCACAACACTGATCTGCAGCCTAGGCAGTACAGCCCATAACCCACACATTTGCTTAGGAGCTTTCTGGGGGCCCAGACAAGAAAGGAACTTTTCCCTCCAAAATAACAGGTAAGTGCTCCATTTGACCTTTTATATTACAATTACTGGAATCTTCCAAAATAGTAATCACAGGAAGGCATCATCTGTCTGCCTGAGAAACCCTTCAGATTCACCTGCCCATGACAGAATTCTCATTTTTTGTACACGATTTTGTTACTTAATATGAATGCGCTGTAATCAATGGCAAAATTAAATAAGGATTCTGGGAGTTTAGGCTTGCATGCATTTTCCCTTTGTGAAACGCAGGAAAGAGAGGATGAAAAAGGACAGAACTGCAAGGAATTGCAATCCTACATAAAAAACTGCCAACATGGCCTGGGCTGAAAATGGTTATTTCATTGTAACTGGAGGAGCTGTGTGGAGATCCAACTAGGTCACCATCTGGAAACTTAAAGCTCCTCTTCCCAGCAGCAAGCTTTTTCATCTGTGACATCCAGCTGTAGTTGCCTTGGACTGGTACACTCACTTGACTTTACACGCCTCCTACATTTGTAATTCAACCACCCGAACCACTGAAAAGGAAGGTGCCCAAACTTTGTTTCTTAGTGGTATTATGTGGAAAAGCCAGGGGCATGGTACAGCAGGGAGCAGATAAAAGGTGTTTTAAGCTACATTCTTCAGATGCAGAATTTTCATTGTGGTTTCCCAGAAGCTAAGCAGATGAACATGAAAGTTAATTGACTCCAGGCTGCAGAATGCTTTATTAGATGCCTGTTGGAACTCCACCTCTCCCAAAGTAAGCCAATACTAATGGAAAAAAAGTACTAGATGTCACTCACTTCAAAAAATTGGATATTCAACGATCAACCAGATAAATTCACAAAGAAAAAAATCATATAGTGATAGCAAATACAAAGATACTAATTCTGGATCTGAAAGGCTGGGGATTCAGAGCATATTCCCTAAGATTTATCACTATGTACTTGCCTTGTTTCTGACACTTCTCACCAGCTGTCTACCACTGGCCACTTTCTGAGGATATTTACCTGCAACAGACCTATTGCCCGGTCCAGCATGATCACAGGTATGGCCTGTTAGCTACATATCTAAAAAGGTCCTCCTTGGCAGTGACACCTTATTTTATTATTTTCTATATGAGGAAATGCTTCAACCAAGCACAATACTGGATGTCAGAGAGAAAAAACTAGAACACCTCACAGCACATCAATCACAAAAGCTTCAAAACTTTCTGTCTAGTCCTGTGTAAGTTTTCATTCTTGAGTCCTATCCAAATCCAAGAACATTCCCTTTTATTTTAAATGCAAAATACCCATATTAAGGAAACTGATTAATAGTGAATGTGTCTGGATTTAAAACAATGCTTTAATGCTATATATTTTCATTAAAGTAACAACTTCTTGAAAATTTCGGAGCTACATTTAATTAGCTCACAAAATTACTTCCAATACTAACCTTTGAAACTTAGAAGGATTTACTCCTTTTGCTTCCAGTTACTTTACTGATGATTATAATTTGTTAGGAACATTGCACAAACAACAAACACATAAACCTCACCCTAATCTCAGTGTGAACACTGAGAGTGCCTTTTGAAATTTTGTAACATTTTACAGACCATGAAGTACAAACTGCTGGCATTATCTCAGGTTAAGCCAGAAAGAAAATTTTCACTAGACAGATTCATCCCAAAAGTTCAAGAAAAAAACCTCACCTTTATCACCCTTCAAAGCAAAGTGCAGCAGAAACACCATTCCCGACAAACTCTTACTGGGTCACACCAGGCCAGTATTAATGGTTTCATTTCCATAACTTCAGCAGTAACTGTAGCTCTGCAGATTTCAACATTCCTTTCATACCTTAGGCCTTCCTAACCCAGCCTGGGGTTGATCAAAGGTATCAGACTTTGAATACAATATGGAAATGACAATGTGTCCAGAGACTTGAGTTAATTAATATGAAATATTCCCAAGGGACATTGCTCAGTGTACAGTAGGCAGTTTTTTTCAGGTTGGGTCTGACCATAGAAATTACTAATTATGCCAAATACTAATTGCAGGATTGGTGTTTGACATGGGCACCACTCACAAAAAAACCCTACATGGCTTCAAGTCAAGGCAGGTAAAGCAGTCTGGTGTTTCAGTAGCAGAATGGTTGTCCCAGTTACCTCCTCCCAGAGGGAAGTTGCTCTCTTCCCATATCACTCTTCACCAGCCTCCTGGTCAGTCCCTGAAGCCAAACCTTACACAGGCTTTAAGCTGCCTTAGCTGGCAAGGACACCATCTTCAAATGCCCTCTGGGACAAAACCACCCAAACTCCAAGCTACCTTTGAATTGTATGGCACCCAGGCAGAAATAAAAGATTATTCAAAAATGTCCTTTTATCACATCTTTCACACCATACAAACACAGCCAAACAGATTTTAAAACAAACAAACAAACCTGTTCTAGGTAAATTGTTAATACACACAAAGGTAACAGAAATCCAGATTACAGGATCTTTAAAGGAACTTTTTTTTTCCACTTCTTTATCATTAACACTTTGACTTGTTTAATAAGAACTGTAGATGCACTGATATATTGTTTCTTCACACACCACAGGGAAAAATAACAGCAAGATTCTTTCCCCTAGGGACCTCCATTACACTGAATCTGGTCAAAAAGCAAGGCTCAGCACTCTCCTCCAAAACCTTGGAGAAATTTTTGGCTCTGGAGGTTAATGTTTCACATAAAGGTATGTGACAATGTAGCAGACTAAGGATTCAGTGCAATAGCTCAAAGTTCTTCATCTCATTTGGTGGTATGATGAATCTAAAATTAGGGACTGTTTATCTTGACCTTTTTTATTTCCCCTAAACCATCAGCAAGAATCAGTTTCACATTTCTTTAAAGCCTTCCACAAGGGCAAAAAGAAAGGTGGCTCTTGTTTACTTGAAACAGTACTGAAACCATTGGTACTAGCACAAACTGTAACTACCCACTCATACTGCTTTACCACAAAGTGCTGAAACAATCCAATAGCAGGAAATAAATGCAATGCTCATCAAGTTCTGCACTTAGACCGTTTTTACGTTTTCTCTATCAATCACCAAAGCATAAACAAAACTAGACCTGGATGTTCAATCCCCATTCAGCTGTAAATTGATTTTCAGGCATGATTTATATACACACCTTTAATGCTTTGTTTACAGAAATTCTTCTGTCCAACACACTAGCTTACTTGATAAGACAGCATTAGCAGGAATAGAACATATTTCATACAGAAGCCATTCTCTTTAGCCTAAGCTGTTGTTAAAGTTCAGATGCCACTAATAAAATGTGGGGATTTCTTATGTGGCTGCTGGTAGAGCACATCAGTAGTGGTGCTTTAGAGCTGGGCATTAGCAGTTCCCTGGGACACAGATGTACTATTAAGGTGCTCTTATTGTGTACATGCCTGGCAAAAGCAGGACTTGACACTCAATGAAGTGCTAGGAATCACTGCTTTAAAAAAATGACAGTAGTGACCAACTTGCTGCCCAGACTGGTAGCAAGGCCTGCAGAAAGCACTGTTTTCTGCACGTATTTCAGCACATGTAAAGCTATTTCATACAAGCACACCACCACTCTGCAATTAGAGAGAACACAGGCACAACTGCGTGCTGAGCATGAACTCTGTCCTTCATCAGCTGAGTTCTCTCACTGCTCCAAGGATTAGAGTCTCACAGAGCTCCTGTTGCTGCAGGTGAGTTATCAGGTCATGGATGGCCAGGAAAACCCTTACTCTGAAACACAAATGAGCAGGAATACTCCCTCCGTACGCTTGGCTGTTCTCTGCCAGAGTTTTTGGTTAGATCACTCTGTCACCCTTTTTGCCAGGTCTTAACTACTTAGGCAACTGAAGTAATTGCTCCAGCTCCTTTGAATGACTTTTCAGTGTTTTGTTTGGGGAACCTCTTTGGGCTTTCTCACACATCCTCCCTTTTTTTGTTTGCTTTTTTAAAAAAAAAAACCTACATTGTTTGAAAAGCAATTATGCAGCTGCCAACAAGTGATTCCCACTGAAGTCAACAGGATCTGCTCTTATGCAGAGTCGTAGTAAGTGCCCAGTCATTTACAGCGCTGAAAGCTTTGTGCTCTACACTCTAATGCATGAAGGGCTAAGCAGGGGCTCATGCAAAATTAATAACACATCAGGAAGTGGACGAGGGAGAGGGAAGGCACTGAATAATTGATCCACAGTTTGTTTTCTGTGAATTCTCAAACAACTTTATGGATGTTTGTTTTGGTTTGCTTTTGTGTTTGCTTTTTTCCAAGGTAGAAAGTTTTTGAACTAAAGTTCTACTAACAAAACCAAGTGAAACAATGCCAAGTGTGGCCCTTTGATAACAATAACTGCAGAAAAGTATCTTCCCAGGAAGAAAAAAAAAAACAAAGGCAGGTCTTTTTTCAGACAAAAAATTACTATCCTTTAACTTTTATAAGCTTACATTCTTAAACACCTTCTGCTTTATGAACAAATATAGGTATTCCATTCCTCCTTGCTCTGGGAAAAATTACAGGTTTCTCTTCTCACCATCATTTAATACATAAGTCCAATCACATCCCACAATGCAAAGTCCATCCTTCCATCTTATAAGGTCCTTCAAACTCCTCAAGGCAGGAGTCTAATACTGCTCACTTGAACAATTTTGACAACACAGCTGCACCAAAAGTATTCTACCCTGCTCCATAAATATCATCTGCAGTCACTTTAAGGATACATTACAGTTGCAGATAGGAACAAGGCAGCCTTTTAGCACAAATGAAGATCTGATCCTAGTACACTACAAAGATTTAAATAGCAATACTCACTGGAGTTCTGATACATCACCAAAGATACAAAAAAGGAGTCCCACCAACTCTCAGCATAAAGTGCCTAGGACTTTATAGTATGTTTCTAACTCATACAGCAGTTACAATGACCAGCCTATTTAAACTTCAGTCCGGTACTTCAGCCTCAAAACATCATTGAGACCCTGTGCTTCACCAGCACCAGGCCTTCCATGTGGTGCAAACAGGAGACACGGCACATCCCTCAAATCCCTATGATCATGCCAGTCTCTAAAAGAGCCTCATCCATTCTACCTTGCTTGATTCTACATGACTCAGTCCTGCAGCAATTTTTTATGAATTGTTACGATATGTGAAATTCTTCACATCAGAGGCAGAGCTGTGTGCACAGCTCTGATATTCACCAGACTCAGAGTTTGACACAGTAACTAAAGGAGGATTATCTCCCACAGGCATTGTTTGGGAGGTCCTGCACCAACATGAGGCTTGCTGTTTCACAAGGAGATGCTTGCACGTTACCCTGGAAGGGGCGCACGTGTTTGTGGAACAAAGGTCAAACAGGAACAAGAACCTTATAAAATGGCACAAAAACCAACCAGTGTTGGGTTTTACTTCTTCCCCCTTTCCTGCAGTCATGTGACTGGACTCCAGTGAAAGAGTCCACAACTACCTCCCCTCTCTCGCAGCATGACAGTGACAGAGGCTCCTGTGAGTTTCCTACTCTAGGTGTAGGAACAGACAGAGATACTCAGAGAGCCACAGAAAGGGCTTCCTCAGAGAATGGAACAGAGAGAACAGCCTCTGCAAGCTGGAGTAGAGCACAAAGTGAAAGGAGGGCAAAACCAACAAAAATAGGATATTTACAAGCGGCATTGTAAATTCTCTAGGCAGTAGTGAGCTGCTATTGACATGAAAACCACAAGTAAGTGGAGAACTTCATCACTGTCATTTACAAGGCATGACATCCAAAACAATATATGAAATACCACATGATAGAGAGCTCACTAGAAATCCTACACACAACCCTATTTTTGGGATGGGAAAGTTGAATAAAAGCTACTGCACCTCACAGCTGTCCTTTTCCCTCTGTGAGAGGTCAGCCCCACTGCAGGACACCTGATAGGATCATGAATCTATGGGGCAGAGAAGAGTATTCAAAGCAACTAAAATGGCCAAATGGGAGTCACAACTCCTTCACCTGCCACAGTGGCACAAACCCTTGGGTGTCAGTCGCATCAGGATTTGAACTGATTTTCTTTAACATGCAAAGTTATTAGCTGCATCTGCTCGGGAGCTGCTTCCTCTCCCACATGTATGAGAGTGGTTTAGGAAAAATGTAGGAAAGCAGAAGCCAACAAGGATATAAATCATGTAAAATTGTAATTGCCTCACGTTCCCGAGTCAAACTCACACTTATCTGCATAAAAAAAATTTCTGCAGAATAAAACATTGATTCAAATATCACCACAAACCTTCAGACTACCCAGGCAGTGGTTCTGCCTATCTTCAAAACAAAGAATACAAAAAGAAAGCAATGTTTTCAAACCACACCCAGCCCCACAGAGCTGAAGTGGGAACACTCCTTGTGACCACGCCAGAGCTCCCAGCAGGAGCAGAGCAGTAGAACACAGTCAGAGGAAGCAAAAGTCCTCCTCTGCATGCAACAGCAGTTAGATGGATTTCCAGCCTCCCCAAGTCCTGCTTTTAGGTACATAAATTAATAAACTTCTGCTCTAGCAAATCAGAATTCTTTTTTTAAGTACTGTGTTATTTTGTGTATGTATTTATTATGTATTTATATGAGTGTGTGTGTATATATGCATGCATAGTGTTATATATATATATATATATATGTAAAATAAATGCACTAAATGCATACAAACCTTTTGTATGTAACAAGCCACCAGAAAGGAACACTACTTGGGAATGGATAATCATGACAAACTATCTCAGAGAGGTCATTTCCCATCTAGCAGGCCACTCCAACAAAGGTTTAGCACTATTAGAGGGAGTGGCACAGTGTTTGGAATAACATTTATGGGGAGGAAAAGAAATCAGAGAGGTAAATGATGCAACTGTTCACTTAAGTTCAAATGAAGTTCACATTACAATAACATTGGAAGACAATCACTGCTTTTTGTTTTTCTAACATCACTGAGCAAGCAGGAGTAAACAGATAACCACTACAACTCTCCCAAAACCAGTGAAGATCAAAGAGCACCAGAGGGGCAGCATCTACATGACAGTGCTCAGTGGAGTGAGTAACTCTTGCCCCAGCACCATGTCTAACGTCTCTGTGCACTCCAGACTCCAAACCACTTTACTTGGAGGTGAAACAGGCCATGCTTGTACAATCACTTTGCGTTGATCCATGCAGGGAAAGGAGAAGCCGGTCCTACCATCCTCCCACACTTCATTCTTGGAGCCAAACAGCAAATCAATAGAAATGGACCCAGAAGGGAAAGTTCTCAGCCAGATCTGGTAACTGACTGCTGCCAGTCCGCTGAAGCTGCAGTGACACATTCGGCTCTGAGCCCTGTGCCAGCCTCAGCTGCCTGCCACCTCCTGCTCTCATTTTGATACCACAATTTGCAAGCCCCCACATGGAAACAACCCTGAAAGGTTCCTACAACCCAAGTGGGAAGTGGCCCTGCAACAGAAACACATCCTCCTAGGCATTCAGAGATAAAAAAAGAAATTGAGCTAGGCAGCAGTTCACATGCCCCCTTAATGGCCACAGAATGAAAAAGAAACAAGAGAATGCTTGTGATATCAAGCAATATTCATTAAAAACTGGACATTCATTGTTTTTAATTGCAATAATTGCAATTTTATACTTGTATTTTTTTATAGTCTTCACAAGCCAGATGGATGAATTTTCATCAAGAAATTAATTGGCTAATTTCTTGGAAAATAGGAATTTTAATTTTACAAGTCTTACCTCTTCTTTTTTAATTATT
The DNA here is from genome assembly GCF_028551555.1 of Melozone crissalis. Lineage (NCBI taxonomy): Eukaryota > Metazoa > Chordata > Aves > Passeriformes > Passerellidae > Melozone > Melozone crissalis. Next base: position 44,365,543 of record NW_026535784.1, on the reverse strand, counting down.
TTAATTATAGATTTAATTAACGTTGGACTGACTGAATTCACACATATTCCTTTAGACATATACCCAAGTGAACTGGCATTCAGGAAGACAATTTCTACAAAATGCTGTATTTTACATGTAACAGGGAATCTGTCTGGTTTTATATTTAAATGTAAAAAATTAAAATGAAAAAATCTGAAACTCTTGCTCTGTGCACAGTACAACACTTCTCTGAGCTGAGAGGTGCCCGGGGTTACTTGGCAACCCTTCTCGTTACCTGGGAGGACCCACTGCTTTGAGATGTCACCATTTCCAAATTCTGTGCCCCAGTGTGAAGCACTCCAATCACATGGCACTGCAGAGACATCTTCCACAAGGTGACACAGTTAATTGAAGCCCAGCACTAAGCAACAAAACCCTTGCCAGTATATGGGAACTCTTTTCCTCAGTGTGCCTGCTCCTATATAAAACCCATTTACAGCACATGGTGGGAACTCCCTTCAAGCTTTTTAAATCACAAGGTTTTTAAATCACAGCACACTGGAAAACAGAATGTAGCAGAAGAGATGCAGTTCAGTGAGAGGGAAGCACACAGACCCAGCCTCACAAGGGTAAGTACATGCCCTACACGGGTAAGCAAAGCAAAGGTATCCAACAGGGACAACCTGTGGTGCAGGCCTGGACAAAATGACAGGCACTAGGTGGATCTGCTTGGGGTGACATCCCACACACAGTGCTGCTGCACCCTTGCTTGGGGCACCAGAGCTCAACTGAGAGAACCTGCCTCTTGACACAGAGAAAATCCTGACACAAACTAATGCTCCATGTCATGTAAGATTAGCCCCTAAATCAACAAAAATTAGGCTGGACTCTCATCAAGTGTAATCCACAAACACCAGGAAACACCCCACAGGCCGAGTTCCTGCCAGCATCCTTGCAGTACCACTTATTTCATACTCAGTGCCCTCTAAGAACTGTCTATCAGAGTAAGGGCAGCAGACATACTCACGTTATAACTCATCAATATCATGTTCATCAAGTGAGCAAAACAGAAGCCTATATGAACCAAAAATATTGTACATATCTAAAGATACCTAGTCTTCTTTTAATGCTTTTTTTTAAATTCAATACCACAAAGAAGAACTAAACACTTAGAAATAATGTTACTTGCTTATTGAGGAGGAGAAAGAGAAGCCATTTAAGCAAAAGTTCCTATAATTCTTTGGTTGTTTTTCCCTGTAAGAAGTTTTGCTGTTGGGAAAACCAGGAGGCAACAGGTACAGAATAGGTACATAAAGTGTTTTCATAATATTTCCTTGCTTTGCTGCAAAAGGAAAAAAGTTCTTCTGTCACTGCACATCAGGAACGTTGCTTGAAATGGTTTTCAATATGACTTGATGTAAGAGAGTCTTCACTAGGAGCAGAGGGATTTTCAAGGCCTTGAAGAGGCATATTGATTTTGCCCAGTTCTGTGGAAAATTGACAGTTCATTCATAAGATCCTGTGTGTGTGATGAAATACTTATTCTAAATGCTGTCCAGAGGAAAGTGACTGGAAAGCTAAAACATTAGCTGAAGGATCTGATGTAGAGACTGATGTGTATTAAGATAAATACTGCTACAGCCTCATTTAGTTTATAAAGCCGTAGAAGTGGGATCTGACTGTTTTTAGCATCTCTGCAAGTCAGGCCATCTGGAGGTTATATGAGATCACAGTGAGTCAGAGTTTGATACCAAATCAAGCACCCCTGACTGCAAGGCTCAGTGTGCCAGTGACATTTTTAAATGCCAGCACACGGAGAAGGCTGAACTGCTCCAGATCTCTGTGTATGTTACAGAAGCAGCCACACCGAGCCCTGTGCCAACAGTGACATCCACCCACACCACCCCTTACACCTGCACAGAATACTGCTGAAATCAGGGAAAATCTGTATTCACAGAGAACCACATGTGAGAGACTGGAAGGACTGCAGCCTCAAAGTATTTTGGGTGTGTGTGTAGGAGAACAGGTAGGTCAGGCTTTGCTCTGCACACACAGGTGCCCTCTGGCCTGTACCCCAGGCACACAGTGGTCACCATGCCTGCCACACCACAGGCAGGGCTCCACACCCAGCCCTGGCGCCCAGCCCGGCCCCACAGGGGACAGATGACCTCAAGTCCCACCTGGGAGAAGGGCCCAGGAAAGCCAAAGGGTACTAAACTGAAGCATGAGGCAAGCACAGGTCTTGACCCTGTCTCCTCTTGGAATTTCTCTCAGCTGAACACAGCTGGAACTAGGAAAGGTAACCATACCTGTTCTTTTCTATATCTTTTCTTTCTCTCTTCCTTTTCCTTCTTCCAACTCTCTCTTCTCAGAGTTCTGAGCAACCTAAAATCAGATGGGCTTGGGGTTGCTAAGTTGAACGGGCTAAGTCAATGCTTTGTGAAGTGTCTAATGTTGAGTGAATGCTGCTCTAAAATTTTGCCAAAGCTCTCTGATTTCTCTGAAGTTGCCAATGAAGATTTTTGTTGTTCTGACCTCTTGACAACATCTTGTCAGTATTTCTCCTGTGCATCTAACTCAAAGTATGTGAAAAACTGTAAATCCTTTCAGGAGTCTCACCCAGCAAGTGTTCCTTGGAGCCCTGCATCACAAGATAGGATATTTTGAGGCAGGAGCAGCAGCATAATCAAAAAAAAAAAAAAATAGGTTGTTTCCCAAATTCATGTGACAGTACAACAAAACAGAAACTGATCATTTTTTACTGATTTAAGGCCTAATGCATTGCTGGATTTTGCACCTTAAAACTGTCATGAAGTACAATTCAGTACATTCATTAAAAAATGGATAAGTTTTTTTTGTTTTAGTTCTTTACTGCATTGTAACAATATTTTCTAATTTTTAATCAGAAACAGACAAATTGTACATGAGTACAAAGTCCCTATAAAATTCAAGCAACTGGAAAAGCCAGATATGAAAAAGTTTAGAACAGTACCATATTGGAAGATACTTTTATGGCTAATGCTGACAGTGACTTCTGGGTCATCTCTAACAGAGCTGGGTTGCTTCATGAGCTGTTCAGCTCCTTGCTCTCCTGTCTACATCAATAAAACAATTACAGTCCTGCTGACAGGCTACCAGCCATGCAGTTGAGAAGCATGCTGCATATTTTGGGCAAAACAAGGCTCCCCTACAGAACTATAGTTAAAGACCAGAATTTCCTAACTGGTAGAATTAGGTCAAGTGATTTTTTTGGGTCAAAATATTTTCTCTCACCTCCAGTTTTAACTGAAAGCAAAACATTATATTCTAGATGCCCATAGCAAATCTTCACAGGTTACTGCTTTTGGTTAATGGAATATGAACTGTTGAGGTATTCAGCCTGAGCACTTAACAACACATCAGCTTCTTGCTCCAAATTTATAACTTGTAGCAGCCCTGGTGCCAAAACCAGGTTGTATTTCTTTTTCATCATAGACTTCAAAATGTCTATTTCTGGAATGGGACTCAAAAGAAAAGGAAATGATATTTCACTAACTGTAAGCTCAAGTTTCTCATTGTCTACAAATCACTAACTTGCATCTTAGAGAGTCTGAGGAATAAAGAACAAATTAAACTTCACTAAGAAGTACATCAGGATTATTGTAGTCTATAGAATTAGGTTTAAGAAAGCATTCTTAAGTAACAGATTACATACATACTTTCAAACTCCTGCCCACTGCAGAAGATAGAAAAGTTCCTTACATTTTTCTTCTTACTACTTTCCACAAAAAACAACAGCCAAAAAAAAACAAACCCCCAAACAAAAAAACTCCTGAACTCTACCAACCCCCTCCAAAAAACATTCTCTCCCAACATTTTCAATCTGAAAATTATCCTACATCAACTGCACATTATATGTTACTTTTTTGTTTGTTTACAAGAACATGCCTTCTGGGTTCCCATCTGGAAAAAGAAAGCCTTTCTTCCCTAGAACAGCTCATGCCTTCCCTACACACCTATTTCATCTTACACTGCAGCTGAATATGTACATACCTAATACACACACCAAAAAGTTCGCAGTGCAAAGGCAGCCTCATCAGAATCCAGGTAGCACATCACCTTCAAATTCAGTGTTGCAGAACATTAATTTGTTGCCTTTATTATGGAAATATCATCCACATGCAACAAGGGCAATGGGATTAGGACCAGTGCTAGCTTCTTTTCACACACACAAATATCCATAAGATGTTTCACTGGCACAAGTATTCTGTGGGTGTGCTCTGGGTGCCATTCACATGGATCAGCTCTTCTCTGACTGACACATTGAAAATTCAAAATTGACTCTTCATACTTTGAGATAGATGTGCCACCAGAAAAAATGTACTGTGACAATTGAATCAAGGTGAAAGACCGGCAAATGTATTTACCAAATTCATCTTTTACACAGAAGGAAAGTATATAAGCGGCACGTAATAGTTCCAATAATATGCGCTTGAAGCTCATTGACACCAAACAGGAGAAGCCACACAATCACAATGGGTTTTCTCTAGTTCTAGTTATGCTTCTTCAATCTTTTAGAAACTAAAAACATCAAATAACTTAAAACAGTAGCACATTTATAAACACCCAATTCTGGTAAAACAAATATTTAAGAGAAAGGCATAGTTTCTCCCAAGTTGCTCAGCTATTTCTTTTTATATTACCAATGATACAGCCTACCACAAAGTTATGAGGGAACACAAGGCAAGGAAAATTTTTATTCTACAAATGACCTCTACAGATCTGAAGCAAGTCCCCCAAAGACAGCAGTTACTACATTTTCATATGCATTTGAAAGACTGAGGCTGCATCTGCTGAAAGAGACACTGAGGAATTCAAGAACGCCAACCTCACAATAATGCATCTATTTCATCAATATATACACCCCCGCCTTTCACTGTTACAAACCAGTGGAGTATTTGCCCAAAACAAGAATTTTTCTGTTTCTGGCAAGACCACTGGTGGAATGCTTAGCTATGCTTCATCTGTGCTATGAAGAAATGTAAAATAAAAAAGTCATTTGATCGTAAAAGGGGGAGGGGAGGGAAATGAACACAATGCTTCCACTTCCACTGCAAGGACATCCTCCCAATGCAAATTTTTAAAGATCAAATGCTACAGAATGCATTTCAAAATTGCATGGAACAAGCTTCACATTGATTTGTTTGGAGTTTTTTTTAAACACTGTGGCAAGGGAAAAATTATAAAATCAAAACTTCCTTGTGCATATCTGAAAACCAGCTGACATCAGAGAATTATCCTCTCTCCCTTTGAAAAACAAACTACCAACAATGTACAGAATTTAATAAGCAATCTATCGGTTGTCCTTTAAAGGTCAGTGCACTTGTCCAATATTTTTCCTGTAACACACTTACATAACCTTATTTTCTTTCTGCTACCTTTCTGTGATTCAGAAGACTATCTAGATTCCCATATGGTTGCCATCAAATACAGCAGATGCCAAGCAAATTAAAACACAAGTTATGATTCGTAATATGCTGATGCATCATAATTGCAGCATAGCTCAAACTTGAGTGAATCACCAGCTAAAGTAAAAGTTTCTGAGGTGTCAGTGCTTTTTATACATCTTTCAATTAGAGCAGGGTCAGTGGAATCAAGTGTGGATTGAAAGTTAACAATAGTATACATCCCATGGTTTCCATCAAGTATAACAAAGCAGAGAGAACAACTAAAAACATCTCTTGGAACTAAAAGTCGGCCTAAAACTGTCTGCCCAAAGTAAGGGGGAAAGAGAGGGAACTACTTCTTGCCTTTTGTGAAGCAGGGTGGCCTACTTTGACCCTTTGCACCGTACCTTTGTTATCATTCTGCGTGGAAGCCGAAGGGGGAAGGAGGCATTGTTTGTTTGCCGGCTTTGAGGACAGGAAAGGTTTCTGTCACCTCATACTACAGCTTTATGCTCTACCGAGGCAAGAGCAGAAAGGCTCCTGAGGAAGCAGCTGCCAGCCGGGAAAGGTGGCACATGGAGCACGTGGTGCTTTAGCAGGGCAGTGGAGCCAGAGCACATGTGTGTGTGTGTGTGTGTGTGCATCTGTGTGTGCGTGTGTGTGTGCGCACGTGCGTGTGTGTGTATATGTGTGCGTGTGTGTGTGTGAGCGTGTGTATATGTGTGCGTGTGTGTATATGTGTGCGTGTGTGTGTGAGCGTGCGTATATGTGTGCGTGTGCGTGCGTGTGTGTATGTGTGTGCGCGTGTGTGTGAGTGTGTGTGTATGTGTGCATGTGTGTGTGCGTGTGTGTATGTGTGTGCGTGCATGCGCGTGTGTGCATGTGTATATGTGTGCGTGTGTACGTGCGTGTGTGTGTGTGTGTTCTACCGGCAGCACGGCAAAGGAAACACGGCACCGCCTTCCAGCTTCAGATGTGGGTGCATCTGTGCCTGGCAGCTCTTTGTCCCTAAATATTACTGCGGTGACAGCCCAGTGAGCTTTCCTTTTCCTCACCAGCACAGCAGTCTCATAAAATAAGTTCCTCTGAACAAACATTGCCAGAGTATTTACCAACTTTAACACTGAATTGCCACAAGAAATGAAGCCTATAAATATATCTAGAACATTAATTATGCATAGATTCAGCAGATAATATTGTCTTCTACGACAGTATGAAACACATATTTAGGCAAGACTATGTCACCTGGGCTGGTGCAAGCCTGAGAACTACCTCCTGTCACCTTTAGTCACAACTACACACACGGCATTGGAGTGCAATTTTTCCATATTTATTATCCTCATAATTCTGATGTGGTTTTTAAAGCATTAAATACCTGGCCAACACAAAAGAAAAGAGACAAAAGGGTCTGGCCATTTATTTTGCCCCTGTGGTATTTAAAGCCTCAGATCTTTGTAATAACTTCAGTTTAAGTAGCAAGTACAATCATTCCCCGCATAATTTCAGCAGATCTATAATATTCTGCTATTCAAAGCACTGACAATTTTCTTGTCAAAATCATTACTCTTCCAACTCACTTCTCTTTATTTTTAGTCCATTGTTTTTATGATGCAGAACATAGGTATTTTCTTTGTTTACATTAACATTTTTAAAGGTTGTGTTAAAACCACTATATAATAACACTCAAATAGAAGGCCTAACAAGGTGTGCTCCCTGTTTGCAAGACCCTGGAAAGTGTCAGGGGTTAGGATGATGATCTCTTCACCATTTCAGTCTATTTACAATGGCTACGTTAGTGGCTATTTTTGATTATCACTTTCTGTAAACAGCCAACTGAATTTGCAGTTTTCATTTACAGCTTTTCTGGCCCAGTTATTGAGGAGTTTGCTATTACTTCAGTAAAAATAATATTAACATATATTCAACAAGAGTATCTGCCTATGCTTTCACTCCAAATCACGAGAGATGTTGTAATAAATGCAGGCTTTCTCATAAAGAGATTACAATATTCTAAAGAAATGACTAAACTCTCAAAGTGCTTGGTCTTCATGAATTTCAAGAAGTTTTGCCAGGAACACAAATGAGACAATTAGCGTTTTGCAGAAGAGGAAATCTGCAAGCAAGGGCGTCACATCAAGCAACTGGCAGAGTGGGTGATACACAATTCTATTTTTTCAGGCTCTCAGATCAGCATTCCAGCAGTAGAAAGCCTTTGGCCCATTCAGTACACAACACAGGCACACTTGCCATCATGCAGAAGCTACACTGCATCGGCCTCAGGAACACAGGAGTAAGGAAATCACTGGTTACAGAAAGCCTCAAACATAACCACTTCCCCACTTCCACCATCCAAACATCCACCTTCAGAGAACACAATGAAGGAAATTACAGGATTTACAGCTTCTGAGACACTGACAGTGTCTGAAAGAGCAAGTTAACATGCTTCTATATATTCCACCATAATCTCCCTCTCTCAATCCAAGGACACAGCACCCAAGTGTTCCTCACATTACTTGCTCCCTGCTGAAAAACATCCGTGCTCACAGCAACATATGCCCAGCAAAACCAAAACAAAGAAACAGACAAGGGCAAAGAACCATGGCAAACTCAACCACCGAAACCTGAGCCAAGAGTACAACCACATCAGCTCTGTAGGGTAAAAATACCACAAAGCTCGCTACCGTTCATCTGCCGGGGTCGGTCCGGGGCCAAGTAAACGCTGCCATAAAGCCACAGCCAGCTTCACTCTGGCTGCAAACCCTCTTGTTTAAGAGAAGTAATACAGCATTAAAAGTGGACTTCATCAAAACTCCCATCCTTTCAAAACATCTTCTTCAGATATGTTTATTTCCCAGGAACACAGACCGGAGGTCAGCTATGGATACCTGCTATCCATGTAACCACTGCCCTCTGCTCTCCCCAAAGGGACAAACAGAAGCCCAGCACTGCCCAAAAGGTTCCTCTCCTCTGTTCCTCCCTACCTTCATCCATAACCTTCAAAGTGGGGTCGGGGCTTTTTTCCCCAATTCTCCTCTCTAGTCCAAACAAGCCACTATACCAAATATGGATTCAACCTGCTTCCAAAGGCCCTCAACAACACATCCAAAAGCATATCTAGGTTTGATCCAGAACTGGACTGGATGATCCTGATGGGTCCTTCCAACTCAGTATGTTCTGTGAATCTGTCAGGCTGGGTTTGTGCATGTTTCTCATTGCTCTGTGGAATACCTCATATAAAAAGGGGAATTGTACATGCAAGAGCCTTCACCTGACTTTAACATTCTGTGCAGTGAGAAGACCTCACCACTCACACGTGTGTGAGAATGCTCACCTCAGCCCACCTTCCCCCCTAGTTATTAAATTTGGCATGAACATAAAAACAGCCGCTTCTCTTTCAAATCCAACACACTGAGAAGATGCTAGAAGTACTGATACAGGCAGGTTACATTTCACTGTACAGTTCTGCCTACTCCACAGCCGGTGGGCAATGGTGCAACAAGATACTGTGCAGGCAGATCAAGCAGCGCAGCCAGGAATCCCAACAAATGCCCAAACAGGCCTCCTAGGGGCTTGCACTTTAGGTATGGGTGGAAATATCCTTTTCCCTCTCCTCCATCCTATTATTGCTGCTACTACTATGTGGTAACGACTAATCATAATAAACCTGTGCCATACACAACTTCATCATTGTGAAATCATTAAACAGCACTGTGCAGAAAACCTGAGCTGTGATTCTTTCTATTATTTGCATCGAACAGGGATGGCAGCGTGAAAGCATGCAGATCAATTCGTTCTCCAGGCCTGGGTGCCTGGTTGCTCCCTTCCTCTCCCACCACAAAGCAGGGGTGGGGGAAGGAAGGGGGGAACACGAAGAAAGGAAAAGACAGCGAGGTGGGAAGAAGGCACGAAATCCGCTCCGTACTAACAACAAAAGCAATTAGGAGGGCCGGAAGGGAAGAGAACCGGCACCCTGGGGAGGTGGAGGAATGCAGCACCACAACTTGCCCGGGAAGGGCTGACCGGGGCGGTCGGGTCGGAGGCGGCGGCAGCCCTGGCCCCGCAGCCGTGCCCCATCTAAAACGCCCCCGCGGCCTCAGCCCGGGCTGTCACTCGTCCCTGCCGCTCCTGGCCGTGCCCAGCCCGCGGCGGCGGCGGCAACCGGGGAGGAGGAGGAGGAAGGAGAGCAAGACACGAAACCGGCCCCACTTACCCAGAAAATGACATTGAAGCCGAAGATGAAATATTTGATGCAACAACTGACTTCAGGCCCCTTGTAGTGCTTTCCGGACATCCTCTGCGCTCATGAAGACGCTTTGCTCGCAGCCAGGGTGAGAACCAGAGGGGGAGGGGGAGAATTAAAAAGGAAAAAAAAAAAAAAAAAAAAAACAACAACAAACAAAAAGGAGAAAGACTAGGAGGAGGGGTCTGGGAAGACTAGGAGGAGGGTGGGGGCAAGACTATGAGGAGGGGTCCGTGGCCGGCGCGGCGAGCAGAGCTCAGGGCCGGCTCCGCGCCGCGGGGAGATGCGGCAGGAGCGGCGCGGCGGCGGGTCGGCTCCGACTTGCCGGGCGCCGGGGATGGCCGGCGAGCAGCTCCCACCTCCTCCTCCTCCTCCTCTTCTCCCGCATGGAGGAAGCCCCGGCTGCTCGCGGCGGGAGGCAGGAGAGAGCGACAAGGAGCGGGGCGGCCGCCGGCAAAGGCGCCGCCGGGGCAGGATCGGCCCGGGCAGAGGCCGGAGCCGCGCGCCCCCTCAGCGCCAAGGGGCCGCCGCGAGCCCCGCCCCGCCCCGCGGCGTGATTGGCAGCGCTAACCGCCAATCGGGCCGCGCGAGGGCCGCCGGCGCTGGGGGCGGGGCGGGAGCGGCCCTGAGGCTCCGCCCGGGCCGGGCGTGCCAGGCTGAGGGGCTCCGGCCCCCCGTCCCTTCGGCCTCCCGTTCCTCCAGCCTCCCTTCTCTCCGTCCGTCCCCCCCGTCCGGCGGCCGGCCGTGACACAGGCCGGGGGATGCCGAGGCAGCGAGAACTGGCCCTGCCTGGCACAGAGAACAGCGCTCCACAGCGGGAGAGCTGCCAGGAGGGCAGCGCCGGTTCGAGGCTGGCTGCGGTAATGAGGAGGAGCGAGACCGTAATGGATAGCACCGTGCAGGTTGTTCTCAATGGGTGCCGTCAGATCGCCTCCCACATGATCTCGTATGCGCCACACGCGCAGGAACGCATGAAGAACCATTTTACAATGATTGCTGGGGTTTCTATTTTAACATCCCCTGAGTTTATATTGAACCTGACAGCCACAAAGTTATGGGGCTTAGTTTTATTCATATGCTTTGGGATTCAGAGTGCACATAGTCTGGCATTAACAGCATGATTAATAGGTTTTCTGTGCTGAAGGATGTCGTCATTTCAATGGATCAAGTCTTCAAAGTTTCCTAGTCCATCTCTTAATGGAGAGGCTGGAGAGGAGGAGGCTCAGGGGTGACCTTATCACTCTCTACAGCTCCCAGAAAGCAGGTTGTGCCAGGTGTGACAGGATGAGAGGAAATGGCCTCAAGCTGTGCCAGGGAAGGTTTAGGCTGGACATCAGAAGGAATTCCTTCACAGAAAGGGTTGTTAAACATTGGAATGGGCTGCCCAGGGAGGTGGCGGATTCACCACCCACGGAGGTGTTGAGTAAAACAGTACAAACAAGTGTGGCACTTAGTGCCACGGTCTGGTTGACAAGGTTGGGATTAGTGAAAGTTGGTCTCAGTCTTGGAGGTCTTTTCCAACCTAATTGATTCTGTGTTTGCGTTATTCTGCAAGTATTACTTTTGATTTAATAGATGGAAGATTTCTTTATAATAAAATACATTTCCCATCTCTACAGGATTACAAGGTAACACACTTCAGAAAACATGATACTGATAGAACCAAAGACAGTCTAAATTCAAGATCACATCATATCAGTTATGGGGCCTTGTGAATCTTTTTTGAGAGCAAAGAGAAATATTTGTCTATTGCATGGTATTGCATTAATGTCTATTGCTTTTGTCTATCATCTGGTAGATGATGAGAAGAAAAAGCATCTGCTGAAATGGATCCATGAAAATAAGTGATGTTTTTGGTAAATGAGAAATTAACACATCTATACACTTCAACCACGACTGTATAGTTTATCACATGAGTGTTATCCCTGTGTCTATTTTTAATACTGTCTTTGCAAGCCCATCCATGGGAAGAGGGTGGAAAAGGGTGAATAATTAGTAATGTACGTGTTCTGTACCAGTGGATAAAGGCACATCACCACTTACAGTAAGGTATGGTAATAATGTATTATATTAAGGTGCTGTTTTTACAAGTGGCATCAAATATTGGTGCCAACTGTACAAACATTTATAATATCACTGTCATAACATGCTCCTAGCATCATGTGTTTGCATTTTAATTCTTCACAGGCAGGAGCAAAATATTGCAGAGTAACATTTATTCTGATAAATTCAGTAACAATATCAGATGTTTTACCTATCAATCCATTAATTCTCGGTAACTCAAAAAGAAATGCAACCTACATCATTTATAGCATCATATTTACATGAGTTCACTTGCTTTCTCAATTGAGCATAGTATTATTAGCCAAGTGTCCTTTTAGAGCCAAAAGCATTTCATGTTGTCCCATCATCTGATCAGCTTAAGGATGTCTGGTTGTAAGGGTTAGATTGCTCACTTGAAGAGGGCATTGAACACAGAACCCTGCTCTTTTTAATTCACTTTGTGTGTAATAAGCAAGCAGATAGCAAAGGCAGCAGAACAGCTTTGGTGTAGGTAATTGATCTTTCAGAATGCCCGCTGGAGCAGAGCCTTCTACACCTGCAGCAGCCTCTCTGCAAACACATTTTGCCTCCTGTCCTAAACAAACAGGGATTTAAAAAAGTCTCCATCCTTCAGCTTTGTGCCATCTCTTGTGGATTGCTTCTTACATGCTTTGGGCACCTAGGCCTGGAAGCTGGGCAGGATGGCTGTGCCAGCACTTTAAATTCACTGTTAGTTACCAGTCAACACTGAATTCTGCTGTGATGTTTTGGCACAAAAGCCCGAGGCAATACTAAGCAGGAACAATATTACCTTTTCTTGCAGAAGGGCCAGACAGTTATTCAAATTCCATCAGTTCATAATTCATCTGCCAAGGCACAGGAGTACTAATGGGTGGTATTTCAATGACAAAGCTGGTTCTAGCAGCACAGTGCTTCATAACACCAGCAATGCTTTGATTTGCTGCTGACATTGAGATAAAGTCCCATCTGAATGACTAAATCTATTTCCCATCTCTAAGATGCAGATATAAATGGACTTCTTCTGACTAAAGACTGGCCAACTCTAATATTAAGAAGTGTGTCAAGTTTGAGAAGTTCATATCTTAAAAGAGGTATGGTTGCAGACTCTGAAATTCTTACTTCCCACCAAGTAAAGAGTCCTTAACCCAATCCCTGAAATCAATCATTCCTTAGATCCAGTACTTCTGTCTTTGTGTCAGCTCCTGTTTTTTTGATCTATGAATTCTTTTACATTTTTCAGGGAAAAAGAAATGCAAGCAGGAGTGACTTGAGAAGAAAAACACCAGAGCAGCACAGTGAAGGCTGTAGTTCCATGAGTTATCCCATTGCCAATGTCACCTCATGCTACGTGCGCTGAGATAAAGAGCTGTGGTCTAAGAAAAGTTCAGAGCCTGTGTCCATAAATCTATTTACTTCCTAGACACTCCATTTTCATGGGAATTCATAGGATAGCAGTCTTTTTCCATAGGGAAACCATAGAGCTTTCTGACAGACAAGATTCATAGAGTCAGAGGTGTTATCTAAATAACATACTAGCTCATCATGCCATTTGTGTTCATTTTATAGTTTTGTAATCTTTGTTTAAAACACTTTGTTTTCTGCTTAGCAAAAGTGCAAGCACTGATGAAGGGACGTTGTTTAGGTTTAGAAGGAATTCTGAGATAAGAATTTCATAGAACTAGACTCAAGTAGTGATACAAGTTGTACTGGCCTTGGTGGAAGTACATGCTCTGCCCTAGATGTGAAGATCATTTCAGCTTCCCTCAAGACTAATAAGTGCAAGTACTGACTAATTACTGTTATGGGTAACACTGGTGAGTATTGAGCTGCTTTTTCATCTGAAACTTAGCTCTCAATACTGGATAATAATATCATCTCACAGGACCAGCCCAACATCATTATAATGTGATAACAGCAATGTTGTTAGGATGACTCACAAAGCATGAAGCGTGTCTATACATCTACAGGGTTAGAGGCCAGAAACTGCAGCTAAGGCTTACCAAATAACAGCCAGTAACCAGCTGCACCGTGTCTGATTTTATTTTCTCAAGACAGTGTGCATCTGAGCCTTTATTTCTTTTTGTGTCAGGCACCTCGAGCTGCTGCATCTGCTCCCTGTGGGAGGAAGGGGTGGTGGCACACTTCCTGCCCACGGCTGTGCTGTGCGGGCAGGGACAGAGGAGGCCCGGGGCTGCGGCTGCACCGCGGCGCTGCTTGGGGCAAACATCCTGGCACACAGCTCGGTCTCTGTAGAGGTGCTGTGCCTCAGCAAGCCCCTCTTCTGGAGTTTACACAGCTTTCTTATCAGGGATTAAGCCCTGACAAGTCTATACAACAGTGAAGCAGGAATAGTAGAACATACCTGGTCCATAGCTCACTGGCAGTGGCTGCAGGTGTGGTTCCAAGCACTCATACCATCAAACTGGCTCAAAGGGCATTCATTATAAGGGAGTTATTACAACCATTTTATGGGCACGACAGTGACAGGGTTTAATGAGATAAAACACATGCATTATTCTACAAAAAGAGACATGGATTTGCAGTCCTAAATTAGGGATAACTGCAATCAGTGTGGGTAGTCACCTCCCCTTCCATTACTGGTGCTATGGACTATGGTCCTTAAAATGGGTATAAACTCAGACTCCAGTAAGTGCCAAATTTATCTTTTTCACTTGGTACTGCTAAAAGTACTGGACAAACTCTGCAAATTTGGAAGCCTCTCACTTCTCAAGCATGGGCTATTGCTTGTGTATACCTGAAGGATCAGGTATAATTCTTGATGATGCTCTGCCCAAAAGGACAACTGGTGTTTATCCAGTAACAGAACACCATATGCTCTTCTTGAGGTCCATTAGGTTTTTCAAGGCCCTCTGACTTGCTTTCAGTCATTCTTTGTCATGTAATACAAGACACACTCAACTCAGAGGTTTAACTTACAGTGTTTGCTCTGTAATACCACTCAGGAGAGTGACTATTTCCTCTGAGTGTGTTTTTAGTGGTGATAAGATTTTCTGCAAATCCACTATTTTAAGTAATCTTTGAGAATGTTTCCCTTCAAGGGTTTCCTTTGCTTAGGCCTAAACCACCTGAGCTTCTCCCATCCTCCCTGTGAAGATTTTTGTTTCTCCTGGGGGCCTGGATCAGAGTTTACTGCAAGAACAATCCCTCAGGAATCAATCTGGCACCTCTTTCCAGGAACATCTGCAAACCTGTCAGAAGGTCAGGGAGTGCAAGCAGGTGGTGGGATGAGAGCATTCACGACTGCAAATCTGGCTCTTGTAGGCTTCAAGTTGCTGCCAGAGGGGTAGGAAGGGAGGCTAGAAGAGCAATTAATCTCAAAGCCCAGCTTCTAGAAGAGTTTGCCACCATGGCCTAGCCAATAATTGAACTAAAAGGCATGGAATACCTGTTTGGTCAGCTTGGTCAGGAGTTCAGCCCCCAGACCTCTGTGCAGGCAGGAGCTTAAATTGTCTTGCTGAGAACAGAGTGGAAAAAGCCAACTGTGCAAAAAAAAAATCTCATTTCAAATCCAAGTGACATTTTTTTTCATTGCTTTTTGATTCAAATGGCTGAAGAGATGCTGTGATCTGAAGGGACTCTGTCCCTGCCTTCGCAGCAGAGAGCTGATCCAAAACCCTCTGGGGAGAGCAATGAGGTGCACAAGGGGGTCAGCACCTGCTGGAGGAGGGCCCAGCAGTGCAGCCTGGCTACAGGGAGCCACCTCCCACCCTCTGTCGGGAGCAGGCTTGCTCATCTGAGCTATGGAAAGAGCAGTGACAAAAATAATGTCATCTCTGCTGTGGCATTGGTGTCTCCTGTCTGTCAGACTGCACAACAGGGCCTCTAACAGTTTATTAGGACTGTGCTGATAATCCCAAAGGAAGGTTGGTGATACGTTTAAGCTGATTTCTTCACAATTTTGCTTCTGGTTCTTCAAACCCACCATCTCTATTCACATCCAGTGACAGCTCCCACATAGCTGGATCAAAAATACCAGTTTCCTTTACCTTTGGTATTGACACTTCTGATTTCTCAGGTGTTATGCAGAGCTGCCACAGCAAACACAGCACTTGTATCAGCACTGGTGAACAGGTATTTTACAGCAGTATTCTGTATAGCTTGTATCAGGGGACCTGCTTAGGAACAAGGTAAATAAAATAAGTTTGTTTAAACATTCCCAAAAGGCATAAAATAGCACTACTAGAGTGATTACAAACCATGGCTTTTTGCTTCCCAGTGTCATAGGAGGAATACACAATACCTGTAATTATGCTACATCTGACATTCTGGGCTCAGTAACAACATTCTGCTTGTGACAGGATCAAGTAGGACTTTGTTTCTCGACTACTTCCAAATGTGAGGTTACTCTTCATAAATAATCTGCACGTTACGCTTCAGGCACCTGTAAAAAGGAAGCACTTCAAAAAATTTACAATTTACTTGTCTGCAAGTCCACTAAATGGAAATTTCCAAGCCCTTCTTACTCTTTTCTGTTGCATTAACAGAGCCATAAGAACAGATAAGAACAGAACAGCTACTAATATTCTTGTTGGGTTGAACAATTACTTTTGAGGTCTGTTTATTCAGGGGCTCATCTCTGCTGAATGCTTCATTACCTGTGTTTCTCTGTGAGTCTTGATGGGTGGAGTTCATCTGAATTTCCTGCTCTTCCACCACACTTGTTAAACCATCAGCTTCTTCTTTTTTTTTTTTTTTTTTTTGAAGTCATAGGGCTTTAAGAAAATTGAACTGTGAGAGAGACTGCTACTTAGAAAAGAAAACCCACCCCAGAGCTATTTCTAGATTCATCTTCACCTTACTGTTTCATGTCTCATCATCTTTAGGCACATCTTTGGGCTCCTACAAAGGTGTTACAGTGCCCTAAGACTTCCAAGTTTGATATTTTAGATTATATTACCTTGGAAGCAGGGACAATAACTCACTCTCTGTTCCTCCAAGTGGCAAGTGTAAACTGCCACTGCTGTGACAGCAAAACAGCTAAAATAATTTTAATTTTAAAGCCTACCTTTCTCTTGTTTTGAACTCAGGATACAAATACATCTATAGACACATGATGTGAACCAGTAAATACAAGTAACAGAACTGAAAATGTGAAGAGACTGATAAGGGAAAATAAAGTGGTATCTTCCAAAAACAGATTCTTTGCCTAGTCCCCTTGTCTGCTTTCAGGCAGGAGAAATCTTCCTTTTGAAGTGAGTCTTCTTGCTCTGTATAATATGTCAGTCTGCA
The DNA here is from genome assembly GCF_028551555.1 of Melozone crissalis. Taxonomy (NCBI): domain Eukaryota; kingdom Metazoa; phylum Chordata; class Aves; order Passeriformes; family Passerellidae; genus Melozone; species Melozone crissalis. The sequence continues at coordinate 44,348,602 of NW_026535784.1, read as the reverse complement.
ATCATCAGCAAAGTTGACATTTTTCATCCAGAGGTATTAATTTTTTGAAGATGTTGACTGTGGGCAAAATAATTTTTCTTAAAGGAAAGACATTGCTGCCCCAAGTCACAGTGACATGTATGTCAGTGTTTAAAAGTTTTGCAGATTTTATATCACCAAATTCACCAGATCAAGGCACGTGGCAGTGACTATTCAGGACACTATGATGCTGTATTCCAGTCTGAGTGATGAACTGTTAAATGTGTCCCATTTAGGCATACACCTACGAAATAAGAGTCAGTGAAAATTGTATCATACATGGAATGGAAAAAAACCCAAGAACAGGATCAGGAAGTGTTTCCTCTTTGTCTTGCAAAAAAGCTACCACGGCTTTTTCAGTAAGTTTCAAAAGTTTGAAATATTCATCATGAAGGTAAATCTGCTAAAAGCAGCAGCTGTTTCAAAATGTTAAGCTATAAGTGGGTGGGCAGAGAGCTTACAACGAGTCCACTGTTGAGGGCTAAGCTTGGTCACTGAGCTGGGAACAAAACAGAGAGCTGCACAAAAAGGAGGTCCAGCCATCTAGTGGTAAATGACCCTGCTGTGTAGCCTGCTGCTGGCTGCCTTCCAGGGCATGCTGCATCTCAGGGCCAGTGTGCTCCAGACTGGGACAAAGGGACATTGCCCAGATTTTGATTGGTTCAGGACTGGGCAGCAGTGAGACATTTAGGGAGCAAGCCAAGGTGCATAGACCCTGCAGCAAAACTGGGAGAAAGGGTGGCAGGAGCAGTGACAGTGTCAAACACAAGGGCAGCTTTGGCTGGGCGGACAAGGAAGAGCCTGCACTCAGTCAGTTCTGCACTGTAAAGAACATCTGTTTACAGGTGCCTCCTTACAGGGCTTGTTCTCTTTCAGAATACATCTTTGTCCTAACAAACTTATACTTGCTACCCTGCCTGCATCTGTACAGCAGGAGTCAGAGAAAACTTTGGGATTTCCATAATCCCATAGCAGAGAACACATGTCCAGTGGATATGCACAACCGAATGATGCAATGCACTCGTGTCCCACTTCACACATGGAAAAGAAAGATTTAAGCCAAATTGTTCACATCTGAAACAAGAATGATGCAAGCAAACAACTACACGAAGAAAACTCTATGCTGAGTCCAAGCTGGAATGAAACATTTACCCATTAATTTATTGAGAGTGAATGTTTTATATCTTCTGTGTGGTTACAAAGTAATAGAAAAAACATAACCTTGGCAAAGCCAGAAGAGACATCAAAACAGTAAACCATTAAACACTTCAAGGAAAGTTTAAAAACCAAACAATTTGTATGCCTGAATACGTCTCAGAATTGAGCAATATGCCAAAGCTCCCATTGCAGAAGTGATCTCAATGCTTAGAAGACCAAGTCTCCTTGAAAACAGTCAGATACAAGTCCTACAGGGCTTAGTTTGCAACTTGCTTGGGCACTCAAAGTAGATATCCAGTGGGCTGGTGTAAGCAGTCTGGATATGAAATGATCATTGGTGAACTCATTTGACTGCTACTCAACACTTTTGAAATATCAAATTTTGTCCAAAGCACAGCCCTTTATTGGTTTACAGACACAAGATGCTGCATTGCAGCTTGTAGTCAGCTTCCAAACACTGGCCAAAGTGCAGTCATGGTTATACCAGGCATGGCCAGGTGAATATGAATAACTCTGTGAAACTCCAAATAGTTAACTTTGTGCTCTGAGAATTTTTATAACTGAAACCAAAGCTTGGTTCCAAGTAGTTACCGCAACATGAACTGATTGTAGCAGAAACATTTGTTCTTTATCAGAAAACACAGTACTGGAAGGACCACAGAAGATAATGCTTCCCTTGAGGCAGGGGATAGCCAAAGTCAGCTGACAGCCACTAGTGTAGAAAAGAAATACAGCTGTGTCCTCCCAGAGTGGTATCAGCTACTATATCTCAAACCCTCACTTCTCTTTGTGAAAGGTTTCTGTTACTCACAGTGATAGCTAAAAAAAGCAGGGAGGAAACATCTGGTTACTACTTTGAAGTGGTTCTTGCCATTGATTTCCCAATGTAACTCTAGAAAACAGAGATGCAAATTCATCAGGCACGTTTTGACAAAGTTCTGTTCTAGGGAGTATTTGGCCATGGAAAGGATGAATCTCCCAATGAGCAACTGTGCTCAGTTTTCATTTGACCTTTTCCAAACATGCTCTCTTACCTGCCTAACAGGAGAAATTACCTGCCTGGTGCCTGAAACATTGTGTTCCCCAGTGGGATGCCTCACAGCATCTGGCTTTACCACTTCCATTTCACTAATAGATCACACCTGATATTTGCATTGAATCCTACACCACAACACCTTCAGAGCTGTCTGAAAACACAGACTTTAGAAAGAAAATCAAGATAAAAATTGTACTTCTCACTTCTCTCTTTTACCCACCAGGAAGCTGAAGGAACAGATAATGTGTAATGGACTTTCTTAAAGCATCTCAGTAAATCAGTGGCCAAGTTTGCTGTCTGTACCTGCAGTCAGAAGTAAATAGGCTAAGGCAGAACACTGGACATGAGCATCCTGCTCCAAAATCTGATAGTCTGCTTTTACTTTCTTTTTCTGGTGAAAAAGACCTCATCTTTGGGATGGAGTAGTACCCAAATCTGCATTCCTTTGCCATATGTTTTGGAGATGCATTGAAACAGGGTTATTTTTTAAAGACTTGAAAGTGGAATTTAAAAGCTGCTGACTTAAGGAAAAGGGGTCAAGAAGGAGAGCAACAGAAAAGGGATCAATGTTTTTGGGCAGAAAACATGGAAACAGCATCTCCTTCAATTTGTAAAACACCCACTGGTGTCAGGTTGGGGTGGTTTGGCAATGAGTACACAATTTGGAGATTTGGGGCTCTCTGCACTCGGGGCATTGCTGCTGTCTCACTTTCCACTGCTCTGCAGGTTGCCTGCTGCGCTCTGCAAACACTCTCCTCTCCTGTGGTTATTTTTGAAGCAGCTCCTTAAAACAGATGTCCTCATATGTGTCTCTTCCCTGCTACACAAATAACACTTTGCTTCATGCTCCTGTCATCCTTTTGAACTTAATTTAAAAAAAGGGAAAAAAAAAAGGAGTTAAGAAGAATATCCTTTCCCATTGGTGATTTCTGTTGTAACTTTCATGGCACTGTCACTCTGAGGCATGTGAGTTGCTTTTGTGCCCTTCATAGAGCAATCTACAAAGGTTTATTCTTTCTGGCCTTTTTCATTGCCTTTCTAAAGATTCTTCCCTCTTTAGGCCCTTTCCAACTCTCCCTCTTCTCTTTCTCTGACTTCTGGATGCACTGCAAACACCACAGGTCTCACAAACACTTCCTCTTGGGTAACACTACTGAAGAATCCACATGTACCAGTTACACTTTGTCCTCCTTGCACAGTCGTCCTGCAGCTACCAGTACCATTGCCTGGCACCCAGGCACACCTGCTTTGGGCACCTCAAACTTCTCCCTTGGAAGGACTCATTCTCCTTAAATATTTTATCCTTGATTGTCTTGGTATTTTTCCTAAGGAAGCAAGTGGAATGTGTGCAGCTTGAGATGCAATGATTAAAGGAGGTGCTAAATTGTAGAAAAGCATATGAAGTAAAATACCCTTGACAGAACATTTGGCCTAAATGTTATTTTCTGGCACCTTTTGTGCACACAGGCACTGACTGCCAGCCTTGCTCACTAAGTAGGCAGGAAGTATCCCTGGGGGTTTAAAGGGAACTGATCAATAAGGTCCTTTCCATGAGTGGAGGAAGCCAGCACAAGCCAGCAGAGGAATTATGTAAGTCTATGAACTTTGAGCTCACATGTGAAATCCCAGCTCTGAGAAAATCAGTAAGAGTTTGGGGATTTTGGCTGAGGGTGGAGAGGTTTTACCACACAGCTTATTGGGCAATGTTTCTACCAAAGTGCAAAACTAAACTAATTTGCAGAGCCAGAGGCTTCAAACAAGAGAATAATATTGTCCCCTGTATCCAAGGTCCTATGTACAATCAGCAGTGACACTCCTGGAAGCTAAACCAGGGAATTATAGTTTAGAAAATGCAACTTCTCAGAGGCAGCCCTGGTGGTACAATGGCATTCCTGAATAGCTGTTGTGACACTGTTGTTAACAAGGCCTCTGGAATGCCAAACAAGGTTTCAACAATTGTCAATCCCACCCAGCTTCGTTTGCTTCTTCCTAGGGGACTGCAAAATTATCAGGCTGTCCATTTCTACTCCTCCTCTTTGCCCGATGTCTGAGAGCAAGGTCCTTCAACCTCCAGTGCCTGCAGAAGCCTTGTTACTGGTGGCCCAGGGATTATAAAGAGGCCATTGTGTAGGGACAGAGTTTAAACTGGACTCATAAGGTTCAGAACTTGTTTTTTCAGTTTGTGAGTTTTTCTTTTTTTCCAACCATAGCCTTTCTCTCAACAGCCATGCTCCCCCTAATGCTAGAGAAGGAAAACAGCCTTCTCCAATTCAGCGCTGTCTAGGAGGAGATGGAAAGATGCTTGACACACAGACAGGCCTTGCACACCCTGTGGAGGTTTTTTAGCCTTAAGCCACATCTCCCAGCATGACTTGGCCAGCAGAAGAAACCGAAAATGGGAAGTGTTGCCTGCTAGGCACAGCTCTGTGCTATGCTGTGAACTCTTACACCTTTGCTGCTTCAGCACAGAAAATGGGTCACAGTTGTGATTTCAGGAGGAGGTCATTGGCCCAATTGCTCAACAGTGAGAAAGGGAAAACTTTAGCTGCTGTCCTGCCAAGAAAAAAATCATGACCCAGCATGATGTGAGCCTGAAGATGGACACTGAAGTTGCATATGCTGTGTGGTTCCAGCTGAGTGGGCATGTTATCCACACCCAAACACTAAATCAAAACAAAGCAACTTAATTAGAGAAGATAAAGTAAAATCAAACATCCCCAGCCCCACAAAGCAGCCATGCTGGGGAACATGGAGGCTCCAGCCTCCTTATGCCAGCACATGAAGCCCATTGGCAGGGATACAAACATGGCTACACAGAGCTGGGAGGACACACTCATAGAGAGTCAGGTCACCCAACAAGAACATGGGCACTTAATGATGGGAAATGGGGAACAGCTTTAAACTAAAGGAAGAGAGATTTAAATTAGATAGCAGGAAGAAGTTCTTCACTGAGGGTTGCTGAGGCACTGGAACAGGCTGCCCAGGGCAGCTGTGGATGCCCCGTTCAAGGCCAGGCTGGATGGGACCACCCTGAAGTGGTGGGTGACATCCCTGCCCATGGACCTAGGAACACTCAGGGCAGCTGCAGTGTTTAATGTGGAGATGTGCAGCATCTCCACATTAAACACTGAAGCTGTCAGCATGACAGGGAGAGAGCAAAGACAGAGAAGGCAGCAAAGGCCTCTAGGTGTCCTTCCCCACTGCAAGGGGCAGGGGTTTAAAATCCCCCATATTCTGTTTCAGGTAGAACTCTAACATTTCACTGTCAGCACAAAATAGGGGAGGGGAGGATGTTCTCTTTAGGGGGCAGCTTGAGGGTGGTGGACAGTAGGATAAGACACCTGCTGTTGCTGGCTCTCCACCAGCCCTAGGACATGCATTCCCATCACCACCAGGATAACACCTATCCCTCCCCCCCAAACAATGCAGAATTCACCTCTCTTTCCATACAGCCACCCAGGCAGGTGGGAAGATAGGCCAGGAAAACCCATCCAGGGTGGAAGTGGCACCATGCATCTGGCAATAGAAAGAGCTTGCTGCAGGTCACATCTCTCTTCACAGTGCCACAAAAGCCTGAGCCACTTCCTCCAGACACCTTCTGTCCCCTACTGTCACCAGATGAGAGAAAAAATACTAGTTTTGTTTTAGTTAATTTTAAACCAGTGAAAGCTGATTACTGCTTAGTAAGCCTAATCCATGCCTGCTCTCTAAACACGAAGGGAAAAATATATATGTTTTCCTTTAAATAGCAAAGAAGAATAGACTAAGACAAGAATCTCTTCAGAAACTACAAATCAGAGGACTTGGTGAGAGCTGTCCAATTTAATTCTCTTCCTTTCTAACTACCATTGCAGCCAGGAGTTGAAATTCTGCTGGACTAAAGCTTCCAGCAGAGTGTGGTCAGCTCTGTGCTATCAACATCCTCATCCTGCAGGCTCACTCACACTTTGAAAAAAATATTCCTCTATGTCAAAAACAGTAAATTTCAAAAGCAGCAAATTTCACAGGCAGCAGCCAATGAAAAATCATGGAAACTTAGGTGCCTGTGACAGCTGGAACAAAGGTTTAGCAATACATGTCATGCTGTCTGCATCAAACCACGGGCAACAGATGTACTTTGACACCAAATCCTCTTTCTTCACATTTAGGTGAATTAACTGAGTAAGTGCTTCCTCCCACATACCTATTTTCCATCACCCTTAATGCAGGGCATTCTGCCACCCAGAGTGTAAAACGCAGTCACCTTTTCCTTCAGGTCACAGAGCAACTGCAGCCACGCTTGGAGCTCAGCAGCCTCCCAGCTGCCACCACCTGAGTCTCACAGCAGCTGAGGCTGATTGAAAGGCAGCAGACAGCAAAGTCACATCGAGCAAAGCTGATCCATTTCTGCTACAAAATTTACACGTGGAAAGGCAAGGGCAGGCAATAACACTCCACAGATCTCTAAAAGAATTTGGTGCAAGGTGCAGACTGCACCAAAATGAAAGCAATGCAGGAAGGCTGCTGGGTTCCCATGTGCCCTGGGGCCAGGGGAAGGTAGCAGCTTCATCTGCAACCCTCTGGCCACACAGTCAGAGAAAAAAAGAGCAAGATCTGCACTCTCATTCCCCTTCTCTCTTTCTGCAGATGCAAATACTCAGATTTTCAGACTGCTTTTATGCCTTCCCATGCTTCGTCACAGCAAATATTTGCAGGAGACAGTACTTCTTTTTGAGCCATCTCCTCCTTAAACCTGGATTCTCCCTCCACCCTCTTCTGCTCTGTAGTCTTTGCTTTTCTATTTGTATGGTTCACAGTAAGAATAAAGGTGTTTCTCTCTCCACCCTCCCCGCAGGGGTGAAACCTGACAGGTTTGACCTAAAGCCATCACTTTTCTATTGCTGTCATTGTAACAAACCCACTCTTATTTCTCAGGGTTTTCATCACAGATGCATACCAGATAAATTTACCTGTGCAGGGGTGAATGGCACTTGAGTCCCTTAGAATTGAATCTACAGTACAATTTATAACTAGCAAAATGGCACCTGCATGTCCTCATCGGTCTATAATCCCTAGCTGAAAAGCCTATATTAATCCTGCAAGGCTTAAAATCAATTTCAGATACAGACTGAACAGAGTTAACCAGCAGTTTCATGGATCCAGCTGTCTCATTCTAGGGGCAGATACCTTATCTAATACAGGCAAGATCTTTATGAGTAACCCTTTGATAAGCATCACCCAGACTGGGCTGGAAGGGGTTTGTAATTGTTTGGTTTGTTGCAAAGAGACATGGAGAGTTTCTTGTGGGCCTGTGAGGCAAAGCAGGGAGTTTGATGAGAACAAAACAATGAGCATCTGGGGCTTGATGACACACACTGACAGCAGAAAAGCAGCAGCTGCAGGTGGGTGCCATCATCATTAACAAGAGGTTATAAATGTTCATAAGCTTCAAAGTGCTTTTCTTCGTGAGCATGCTGGAGCAGGACTGCTCTGCTCCCCTGCAGATACCAGCATCTTCCTATCATCTCCAGTGCAGTTGCTTAATCCTTATCAGCAGAGCCCACAAACTGTTTACAGGGGAGCAGGCTGGTCAGGTTATCTGGCAGCCTTAAAGCTGACAAATACCACACATTCTGCTCTAGGAAGGGCTGGCCCTTACTTGGAACAGTAAAACAAGCATAGTGGTAAATAAATCTCAAGTCAGATCCAATGAATATATCCAAAGGGAAGCCTCCCAGTGTCAGGCACATAGGTGAGCTCGAAACCTGAACTTTGACAAAATAATAACTGACAGCAGCTGCAAACCAGAGCTGGCAGAGCTGGAGGAGTCACATGCACTTTAAAGTGGGTTTTGTCTTTCTTTGGTTGTGAGAAAAGGAGTGATCTTCATGTACATCATCCAAGGCAAGAAAACTAGTGCAAGGTAGGTGGGGGAGCAAGCCAGCCTTATTTTTAACAACCAACAAAATGAAACAACTGATTGGCATCATGCAGTGCTGAGACCAGTGTGACTCATACTGAAAGGACAAATTGTCCATGACAGGATGTGAACCATCACATACAAATAGCATCACCTTCTTCCCCAGCCAAATGCATGTCCATAAAGCCAGAGAACAGGAAGCACATCCTTGCCCCTGGCATAAACCCACCTGATGACAAAGAACATCTATCATAATGCAACTTTTTCATGCAGCCATTTTCTATGGCAGATATATGTTTGCCAAAGGACATCCTGTGGCAGATACCACAAATGACTGACTGGGGGAGAAAACACTTTTGTCTTATGATTCCACAAGATAAAAGTCCCTTTTCTATTGGTTTTCTATGTGCATGACTGAGTTTTAACATGACTGGTTAGAAAAAGAAAGAAAGTTCATCCATTCACAGTTAACTCACTGTAAATAGGATTTCACAAATATTCCCACTGTCCCTTGGCAGCAGTGGCAGCCTCCACTGCAAGAGGAATCACATCTAAGGAAAATTATAAAGTCACACTTTGAGCACCATCCTTGAAGTCAGTGAAAATTTCTTTACACCCCTAGTGACATCTGACAGCAAAGGAAGTGTTCTGATCGCTTCAAGAAGATGTTCTGCACTGAGCCAAAAAGCCAAAGCCCTAATTACAGTACCAGAAACCTGAGCATCAGCAGCCACGTTCTTTCCCTGACTGTCAGCTCAGAGGCTGGCACAGCAGGTTCAGCCAGAAGCAAACTGAGCACCAGCAGTGCCTGCAGGATTTCCTTGGTTTTACCTCAGTGCTCAGAGATGCCCTATTCCCCTTTGAACCTTGATTAAAGCTGCCCAGGCTGAGCTGTCAGCGTGACTCAGCAGCAGCAGCAGCTCCGTACCCAGCGCTCACACTGAGCTGCTCTCACTCCTGTGCAGAGGTCACAGCTGCACCACTGATCTCCTCAGAAACCTTCTGTGAGATAAAGGCACCAAACACGGCCCATGCATCGCACCAAGGTCCATAACAAAAACAGTTACCTCAATTACATCTGAGGACTGAAAAAAATGCAAACTTCTGGTAGCTATAAATCTTACAATCTCCTCCCCCTCCATATTTTTTTCAAAGGAAAGTAAGTTATAGCTGGAATTCTCTATTCTTTGAGCTTATCTTCAATCAGTTCTTGAAAGATTTGTATCCTCTTACTCTTGGACTGTAGAAAATATATCTTCAAGAAGTTATTATGTGGACTGGCTGATATTTTTGTAAGCTTAATAAATAAGATTTTCCTTATTAGCAAATTACAGTAGAGATACATGAAAGTTAATTTTATGGAAGTTTATTAAACTTCCTTTACTTCTAAAACTTGTGTACAAATAACACCCTATTAGTTTTAAGAGTATTTTTATCTTCAACTAAATTTGTCTAGAAAGGAGTTAAGTTTTTCAGGAGGCAACATGATGTATCAAATCTGATAAGACATTTCTTTGGCAGAGAAAAATCAACAGCTCTACACAGAACAGTTGTAGCAACTACATCAAGGTCAGGCTTTTACTCCTTTGCAGACACAGACTCTCTCAGCATGGAAACTCTGAAATTCAGAAATTTAGAAACCTGAAATGTAGGCTGCAGTAACCTAGGTCAAATTCCCTAAAAAGTAAAGTTAGTACCTAGGAGAGTGAGGGTTTTATACATATTAGTATTTATCAGTAACAGTAGTTCCTTCCTTTTTGCAAGCTTCATCATGAATTAAGTATTCTAGAATAACCAAAGGAAGGGAAAAAAAAAACACACAAAACCTTCCTCTCGAGGAGACCCCAGTATTGCTCTTGTTAATTCATAATTCCACATTTCCAGGTCAGCCATTCTGTCACCAGGATAGACAGGATCTTAAAATTGGGACATAAAGAACAAGCAGAATAGAAAATAAAGAAAAAAATAATCGAGATCCTCTCAAAACATCTCTCCCTTCAGCCGTTCTTCAAACAGCACCAAGTAGGATCTGCCTGACAGCATTTATTCCCTTGAAGGTCAGCTTTGAAAGAGCGAGCTACTGTAGCTACCTCAAAAGACTGTGAAGCTTTTTTTTTTCAGCGGAGGAGGGAGCCTGAGCTCTGGAAGAAGGGAGCAGAAGAGACAGGCTGTGCTCCCAGGGGATGCTCCCGTGGAAATACAGCTCTGCCCAGCGCTGGGTCCTGCTCTGCAGAGCCCAGGGAGGGGAACACAGGAAGCTCCCTCGGCCCGCCAAGGATGGGTTTCCATGATGAGTCACCTCCCTCTCTGTGCCTCTCCTGCTTGACAGTGTTGAGCCAGCCAGCAGTGACTTTCCGTGGCAAGATGCCTGAGCGAGGAGATCAGGCTGCCTTTGTAGTGGCTGTTTCATTTATTAGGTCACAGGGTCCTGAAGTCATCGTGGGCTGTTTGAAAACAGCAACACGCGAGGCCAGAGAAGGTTCCTTTGCGAACAGGCTCCATGCGCACTTGGTTACTTTCAGCTGAAAGGGGATTTCCAGCACCAGCAAAGTGAAAATCACACAGTACCTACATACAGGTCTGCCAAGTGACAACTGGATTTAGTGATTTAACTGTTATCAGGGTGCTTGCATTTGAAACAATCCTGATCAGTCCTCTTGATCAGCTGAGGCAGACTTGGAGAGGGCCACACAGTACTACTTTGGAAAAGTTGTGCTAATTCTCTTGCTTTTTTTTTTATGTGCAATCAGATTTTCTGCTTCTGTAATTCCATTCTTTTTATGGCATTTATGAGTCAATTTCAAGACTTTTATTTGCATCTTGGTTTGCATGTCCCTAGGTGGAAGATATTAAGTTGTTAACCAGGCTTCCAGTAGTCAGCAACAGAAACCCACAAAAAATATGCAAACTAAACTGCAAACAGGACTGGCAGAGACCACAGTTTGGGGCAAAAAAAAGGTATCTCCACCCTCTTTTGTTCAGTAATAGTTCTGACATGTCTGCCACCAGGCTGAATTGAAAGGGGAGGCTCAGTCGGAATTGTTCTGTGGAAAGCTACAATGACACAAATGGAAGTGCCCGCTCACAATGCATCGCTGTGCTGCAAATTCAACTGCTGTGTCAACTTCAAAAATCAGAATTATAAATTCATTCAGAAAGGGACTCACCAAATTAATGGAGACAGATCAATCAGGACCTATTAAACACAGCAACCTTAGGTGCACAGGTTTTTTTTTCCAAAAGTGGACAAGGTATCCCAAAGGAAAAATCACAATATGGATCTTTCATTCCTCAAGCTGTTTCCTAATCATCTGTCACTGGCCACTGTAGGAAACAGGACACAAAGTTCAGTCAATATTTTAACCAAGTGAGTAGGACACCTTTGCTGTCAGCCTCAAGTTTAAAATAAGCATGGTTGGGAATACAGTATGTGTCAAAGGAAGGCAAACAGCAGAGCTCCCGGCTCCCAAGTGAGCCAGAAAAGTAGTTTTCTGTATGGAATGCTCCAAGTAATAAAGTATCTCTAAGTAATGAAGTATCATTCAGTAATGAAACTCCTGCATTTGGGGGAATTTTGAGTTTTTAAACTGCCTCCAGAGAATAAACAAGTCCTGGATTTTACCACATGGAGACAAGTAAAGCATTATCCCCTTTTACTGACATTTGAGTCTACAGAACACAAGTTCCTATCAGCCCAGTTCAACGCTATAGTTACATATTATTAACTCTTCCTATTTGTACCACAACTCATAATAATAGATAAGAATTAACACATATGTTACATTTTTATCCTCCTACACTGAAGGAAGAATAACAGTCACATCAAACTGCACTCTGAAAACAATTACCAGCATTTTCAAAAACATCCACCATGGTTTATGAGTTACCTTTCTAATCCAGGCAGCTACAGAGACCTGCCCTAACTATGGCATTTCCAGCTTTGGACTGTGGCAAGGCACAAGAACAAATTCTGCAACAGTTATTTTCCTCTTGAACATCTCATGCCACTAGATAAAAGAAATAAGCTCTCTCAAGGGCTGCCTGCAAAGGCCAGCCCATGCCACAAGGCCCTGCAGCAGAAGCCCACTGGTTTTTCCACACGTGTTAAGTTCTTCTTGCTGGGGCAGACAGGAACAGCTTTACAGGAAAGCACAGTGAAGGTGTTTTCAGGTGATCCTAAACATGGCAAACACAATCCCAGCTGCTGGGGAATGGCAAGGCACTGCTGCTTTGGTGTCTCTTTACTGGAGCTCCATTTGGGATAGGCTGCCTACTGCTGTATTGCCAAATGTCTCCTTCCACGTGTGTTCACCACTTGAAGCTTTTTATAGAACCATCTCATTGCTGCCTGAGGTCAGATGGCAGCTGGAGCCCTGCACCTGGAACATGTGCAAGTATTTGAGTCAGCACCCAATCATTTCAGCCAGGAAGGAAGTGGGAACAGGCCCAGCTGTCAAACCTTTCCAGAGCCTATCTGGACACAAAACACACACCTGGTGAAGCTCCCAAACACTCTGTGTGTGTGATCTGCAGCCTGCTGCAGGGAAATGTGTGGCCACATGCCCTCATCAGAACAGCCTTGCACAAAACAGAGAAAAGAGGATGCCAAAAAGCCAGGAATGGCACTGGAGTCAGGGAGTTTGCGGCCTGGGTGGACTGGAGCTGTTCTTACCTGTGCCTCTGGAAACCATCTCCCTAAGGGAGCACATCATCTTGCTGGATCTTCCTAATATTGGCCTGTTCTGTGTCATTAAGGAGTTCCTTTTTCCAGGGCAAAATTCCTAAACCACATATTGCTTTCCCTGACTCTTCCTACAGACTCTGCAGCAAAATCTAGACCACGATAGATTGTCCCCGTGTTGCTTAATAACAAAACAGAAAAGAAACTTTGCTGAAAGGGAAAAAAACCCAAACCAACAAACAAAGTTTTTAAAGTTGTCAATGACTGTTTTCTCCATGGGTAACAAGGTGGCAAGAATGGGACACACCAAATGCCACAGGGCTGAAGCTACTGGAAAACAAGAACTCAGTCCTCAGTATTCACTGAAATTTGTAAAAAAACCCCAAACTACTAGGTCCCACTAGATGACCAAAACAAAAGATTTAAGTAGCAGCTTACCCATCTTGTTTCCCTTTCTACAAGGCCTCAAACTCAATTGAATTATTTTTCTGTAAAATATCACAGAGATAGAAGAGAAGTCCCCCACACAGACATGGGGACCAGGATGGACTTTGGCACACTATCAGGAAGTGACAGAAACTTTTCTCTGTCTTTCTTCCTTTCATGCCACCCCAGAGCCTTCTGATAATGCCTGAGCTGAACAGCAAACTCCATCCAGGGAGCAAAAGTCTTTCTTTTCTTGTCTGGTTGATGTTTACATGGGGACTTTGCTGCACAGAGCTGCAAGCCTTTCTTCCCCTTTCTGTCTTCTGCAGTTAAAAGGCTTTTACAGTCAATTGTCCCAAGGGAACAATTCTAGACTACAAACTGGAAAATATGAACTGCCCTGTCCAACAGAACCATTTCAGAAACTCTGATTTCTGCCTGCTGTAGTAAGGGAGCAGCATGGGGTGAACTGGGAAGACCAAAACTGCTGCATTAAGAAAAGCAACCCACAGAACTGATACATGCACAGCAGTCACCTCACAGAGCAGCTGCAAAGGTGGAATTAGAACACTCAGGACAAAAGCTACAGATTTGAACAGCACTGTGGGTTGACCACTTCAGATCCAGGAGAAGCTGTTTCAGTGCCCCAGGAGTTCAGTCGCTTTTGAGTAATTATGTCACTGTCCTCTGGCACATTCCTGTGAGGATGCTCCTCTACCTGCTGCTGGCCACCCCCTCTCCACTGATAAACTGATAAAATGCCTTTTACTATCTGCTGTCTCCATTTTAGGGTTATGGCTCAGCCTTGGGAAAAAACTCCTCAAACCCACTCAATAAATGCATGAGGCAGCCAGGAATCTCTTCTCTCCTACTCCAAACAAACCAACCCAGCTGCAGCCAGCATGCAGGTGCATTAACCAGCATGGTGCTCCAGAACTGCTGGAAAATGTTAGCACTCCAGTAACACTTATATATATATAAGAATAGTTAATAGTATAATAACAGTTACCACTGAGCAGAGCTCAGCAGTGCTGGGGAAATCTTCAGAAACTGTTATAAAATGGCAAAAATAAAACCTCTGAAAATTGACACAACACATGGAAGAAACCAGGATTTTAAGACAGAAGTATTCTCAAATGTAGTTAAGACCTGTACAAACCTCCTTACAAAGGCTGGACCCAGCACTGCAAGACACAGCACTTGGCAACAGGACAGCCAGCAAATGATCTCACTGCAAACACCTCACACTGCCAAGGCATTTTATTCCCTTGCAGACACATGCCAATTCTGCTGCAAATTCCTTTAGGGGATAGGAAAGCAGACCTAAGGCATAGTTCAGGCTTATCTCTATTAAAACAAAGGCATAGCTACACTCCAGCATTTTCAAGAAGCTGATTCTCTGCTGTTCAAACCTAGAAAAGCTCCAAAATTAAAGGCAAAGAGCAAGATCAAGTTGCCTCAAGGTAATTTAATTAGAGATGACCCCAAACCATAGTACTTCCAGTACAATTAAGTTGTAGCCTCAAGAGCACCAGAGAGGAAAGGTTGGTTGGGTTGTATTCAATCCAGAATTAATCCCATTCTGGCAGAACACCTAGAGTTTCACATGAATACCCATCTAGAAATCCCACAAGGGGCAGGGTTAGTTCAACAACAGCAAGTGCACAGGACCAGGAGTGCAGCTGGAGGAGATCATGTCACAGAGCAGAAGTGAAAACCTCATGTCTCAGTCCCAGGGCTTACTGGGGATAACTGAGAGCTCCCACAGCACAAGCTCAGAGAAGAAAAGCAGCTCCCAGCTGTTGAGGGCTGCCTCAGTGTCCCCTCAGCAGTGCCACTGCTCCTGCTGTGCAGGACAGCTGTGCACAGCTGTGCAGAGACAGCTGGACAGCACCGCCTCCACCGAGAAACAAGGGTCAAGGAAAAGCATCAAATCCTCTACAAAACCTAATTCTTCCCTTTGTTTCATTTTCACATTTCACACAAATGTGAAAGAATCATCTATTGCTTAAGAAGTCATCCATATCCAAACAACAGCTTTTTGCAGCACATTGCTCAGTTACTGCTGTTACAACCCCCACAAAACACTGGCAAAGCATCAGTTCAATGAAGACAAAAGGAAACATTCATGTGGCCTTGTCACCCTCACAAACTTTAAATAACACTGAGGGTTAGGGGCTACTCAGTGCTTGAATCTAGTTGCCAATTTTTTTCTCCCCAAATGACCTTTGAAAAACCCTCATGGCCTGAGGCAGAAAAATATAAAAAATAATCAAACCTCAGTTCTGCCCTTGATGCCCACCTCCCCCTGACCCCCCAGCTGGTGGATACAGGGAAGACACCTCTACCAATGAATATTTAAGGGACCTTTCTAAGTTTTTTTCTTTACTCAAACAATCTGGGATGCATCTGTCCCCCTATGTCAGCCTGCAAATTTCTCCCTCGCTTTTAGGAAATGTACTGAAAGATGGAATTTCCAGGTCCAGGGAAACTTTGAAGCAGCATCTCCACCTCTGGACTTGGGCAGTCACCATTTCCTCACTGTGCAGCAGCACTCCCACTTCAAACACACAATATGAACATGTACAACCAAGTCAAACATCTACTCTTGTACCAGAAAACCCCTCTGGCACTCGAGTGCAAGGCTGTGCAGTGGTAACACCTACAGAGTTTTTTTCTGGTGCTGAAGCCCCCGGTGGACAGCCCAGGCAGACCAAAGCCCTCCTGCGACTTCCCGGTGCTGTCCCCAGCTGTTTGATGTCACTGCAGTGGCACCACAGGAGCTCCCACTGAGGGTTCAGCTGCACTTTCCTGATGGTTGATCCACCACACCATGTTTACACTATCCCTTCCTACTGGAGAAGCTCTGGTAAACAAGGGAAGAGCAGTGATTTTGCAATCAGTGTTACAGTGTTGCAATCACCGCTGTTAACACCAGCTCCGTTTAGCACAAGGCTGGTGAGTGGGTGAGCCGCAGGAGCCCCAGCACCCGAGCTGCCAACAGGCTTCAAAGTAGTTCCGCACTCAGGTATGTTTGAGCTGTATTTCTCTACATCCCATAGAGAGTCAAGAAGCTGAGACATTAGTTCCTCAGAAACTTTATTTTCATTCAAACTACAGAAATAAAGTGGTACCTTCCAATTTCCCATTATATTTTCTGCGTATTTGTACGGCTCAGGGTGAGATGCACTAGGATAAACTACCCTGTACATATGGAGGAAGATAAGGCTCAAAAACTAGCTTTACTTCAAAGAATGCCAAACCTGACCTACGAGGCTGGCTCCAACTCTTTGATAACAATCATAGGCACAACATAGGAAAAAAGATTGATCTAAACTACCTATTGTAAGCAAAATCCAATAATTCATTACAGAAAGTCAAAGAAACCTTTTAGAAATAACAAAACAGTTTTCTACTTTGAAAAAATAGATGAGTAATTTTTGCTTTATATACGATATATTCACACACACTTTCAAGTATCATTTTCACTATTATCATACTTACATGGCTAGAGATAAAAAAATGAAATCCCATAAGCAGATTATTATGCCGAAGTCATCACACACGGTCTTTATCTGGGTTTAGCAACACCTGGAATTCTCCATGGTATCACAGTGACTAAAAAAGCAGTGACTAGACTCAATGTAATTTTTCCCTTTATTAAACATGTTTTAGTAAGGCTTGAAAAGCATCAGGATTTAGAAAAATGGAGACAAGAAAAGCATAGGCAGTCATAAACCCCACAAATTCACAGCTAAGCTTGTCACACGCTCAGTACTAGCAGGGAATAAAAAAAAAATAAATCCGAATTGTTTGGTTAGCAGGCAAACTGATAACAACAGGCAGACTTCAGTTGGGATGTTTTTACATTTAAGGCATCACACAAAATAACAAGTTAATGCTGGGAAGCATAACAACCATCATGTGCACAGCCATAATTCACATTTAGCTCTGGACATCAGAACCTGCTTTATTTAAAAACAGAAAGGCTAGGAGGGAATCCCATAGTCTTTTGGGAAAGTGCCAGACAGCCACCAGGCAAGAGGAAGAGTGACCGTGGTTCTTATCACAGGGGAAGGAATTTAAGTGCTTATTAAAGGCTTTGCTGCAGTGCCAGAGCCAGACACCTGAAAACAAATTCTGGCAGAATACAAAACTTCTAAGAGCTAAACGACAGAAAATCTATTCAAGCAGCTGCAGTGAATGGGTGTCCCACAAAGACACCAAAAATGGCCAAGCCATTTGTTCAAGCCTTTGGGATTGAACAGCTCCTGGAGCTCTGCAGCGATGATGGAGAGGGGCAGCAGGTGCCTTCCACAGGGCTGGTTCCACACTGCTTGCTAATGCACTCTGCACTTCCACCCTCCAAAGAATTTAGATGGATAGGTATGAAATGCCTCAAAATGAAATAGTTATACCTACTTTCTTCCTGGTCATGTAATTTACATTTGTCTGTTTCTTGCCCAATGGGAAAAGGCACAAAGTCTGCAGTAAAAAAAAAGTTATTTTATGACCTAAGTAAAAACTATTAGCAAAAAAAATTGCAGAAATCACTGACTGTTTTCAAGAGGGCAAAGTCATCTAAAAGTTAAGTGCCAGGCAGCCTGAAAGTTTTATGGTTTTAACTATCAAGCTTAACTGTCTGGTAGAGTACAGGATTTCTTAAAAACTAGTTTTAAAACCATCAGGCCAAGACTGAAAAATTAAGCTTCTTGGAAACATGGGAGGTCACATATCACATGGAAGATCCATGACACTTCCAGAGACCAAAATGCAAAATTTTAGGGTTTTTTTTTTTTTGCATTTAGTATGAGTCCCAGAATGGAGTCCAGAGTACTTTCTTCAAGCAATTTAGTAAGAAAGGATTCCATTAGGTAGGATGGAAACTGTGAGCTCACTCCAAGCTTGGCTAAAAGCCACTACTCCAAGTTTCCAGAATTTGGGCAACACTGAAGTGAAGTTTCCTGAGCTAGAGACAACTCGATAGACAAGACAGTGACAGTGCAGCAGGACAAACAGAAGTGACAATGAAAAGCATTGCACAGTCCAAGACTTAATGTTATACCCAGAAGCTGACAATTCACACATATTCCTCATCTGTTGCCCCATCTTCACAGGCTGTATTTTGGCACATTCTTACAGCTCTTCTAGCACAGCAATTTCTGCTGTCTTTCCTTGCTCTGGTTTTGTACCACATAACCCCAACTTCCAAAAAGATGCTTTACAACATTACTCTGTAGTCTTCCCAGGCTTACTAAGACAACACACTGACAACAGCCTCCCCTTTAGCTGGGAGTTTAATGACACTGAATATTCTGCAGCAATAGGAGATACTTCAACATTTACTGCTTTGTCCTCTCCTGAGCCTGTGGCTGTTACAGTAATAGGCAGAATGGAGAGCTCTCCACTTTCTCCCTCAGCACACAAATACAAACTACACCATTATAATCAGAAGAACATTAGTATGCAGCACAAAGTGATTTGCAAGCTGGAGAAAACAAGTTTTGTGGTTATTTGCTTCCTCTAAAAATGAATTAAAGGCATAGGCTGTATGTTTGATAAAGCAACCATGCCAGCTAATTTCCTCTCAAGTCTTCTAAAAATACAGCAGTTGTTATGTGAGCAGCAGAGAGCCTCACATCAACCTGCCTGCAGTTTTCATACTACAGTGCAAGTTAGCTGGCTGCTTCAATAGGTTCAGCCTCAAAAACCTGAGGCCATACCAAAAAAACCCCTATCAATCACTTTTCTAGATGAACAAAATGCTGCTACCCTAAGTAATACTCTGGTCAGTCTTGGAGTGCAATGAACAAATCCAATACTACGTAGTTCTCACAACAGCACTCAGGTTAATGTCAATGCTCTTTACAAAAGGGCAGCACTACCACCATTTACAGTGACACTCCTTTGCAGGAGCCTGGCTGCCATGCTCCCAAATTACACACACGCAGTCAGCACTCAGGAGGCTGATTCATCTTCACGTTCCCATGCACACAAGCATTACTGATGATTAGCTGAAGCTGGCAAACAGGCATGGACTGCTATATTCTACTATCAACGGACCTATTAAACAAACCTGACTTGCTCTCACACCTGCTGAATCAGGACAAGCAACCAGTTACAGGAGAATCCACAGAAACCAGCACACAAGCAGCCTAGGCAGCTCTCTGCACATTCACAGATCTCCTGGCTGATGCCCAATACTGAAGGAATAGCATCTTTAGATAGAGATGTCTACTCAAAGTGTTTCTATTAAACAGTCGTAATAATGATCCAGACATTTTTGGCACAGTCTGATATGCTCCTTATGACACATTTCTGAACAAATGTGCAAGAAAAGTGTTCAAGTCTATTTCAGCATGCAGACACTCGAGTGCCTTCATCAGGCAGATGCAACTGAAGCTTCACTGCCAGTGACTAAACTCGCTTTAATCAGTTATCACAAAGATCAAAACCCCAATAAGCACCTGCCTTGACACTTAGAGGAAGAAAGGCTCCACAGCCCTGGCAAGATCTTTAAGTACATCACACACTTAAAAAAAAAAAAAGGCAAGAAATCAGTAATAAAGCACTGATTTTGCTGCATGCTTTAAGAGGTGGAAAGAACAAGCTTCTCATTTTTTGCTCAAAATAAGTGAACTTCACCCTCAAATTCTCCTCCATCCCGTGAACTTCCAAGTAAACTAACAGCTCTCTGGAGTAACTTTCAAACAATGAAACAAAGCCTCAACTACTCAGACATACGTAATAGCAATCATCTAGATACTCATACTTTTATTTGTAGCCATGTCTCTGGGATGCTCTACTTGTTCTTTATGCATTATATCCTTAGAGCAAATCACTCACTGAAGCACTTTTACTGTAGCTCCTATCTGAAACTCAGTGAACAGCTTTCTGTTCTTAAAATTCTTGGTTGGGCATAAAACAGAAGTCAAAAGAGAAACAACACAAACCATGATCAATTAGACCAACCACTAAGAACAGTAGCCACATTGATATAATTCCACTTTGATTTAGGGTGCTATCTAATAGGTTTTATTAAAAGTTTCAACAGGCTATAGCTCCAGACTTTATCTTTCTTGGAAGACACTACAATAGAAGCCACAGTAGAGACTGCCTTGTCACAAGAGGTACAAATACTTGCTGTAGAGATGGAGAAATAAAAGGACAAATCTAGTTGTCTAAAAGACAATTCACTGTACACATTTTATTTACAGTTTTGTACACTGTCTTAGTTTGAATGGGACCGCTTTTCTACTTGAGCCATTTTAACCAAAGCAAAATAACCTAAGTAATACAAAGTGTTAAAATACAGCATAAGATACAAAAACAGACATACTATTTCTAGTAAGGAATGTAAATTATGGTGTTACATTAAAAAAAAAACCACATTTATGTTCAGGAAATCACACAAAAAGATCACTGATTTGACTGAAATGCATAAATCTGTAGCAAAGCTCTGATGTTACAAAAAAACCAAAAAATTACCAAAGAATGCACAAAATTCATGTTTATTCCACCTTTGTCATACTCCCAGATTCTTCACCAAATGTTACATGAGCAAAAACAACTGAAATCAAAATATCACTAATGTTATCAAATAGGGAAAACAAATAAATTAATCTAGCAGCCATCAGCAGAGGTTACAGCAAAGATGATGCTGTATAAAAAATTGCTAGAAAACTGTATGCACCATACTCTTTTCCAAACCAGCAAAATCTTACTGCATACAATGCAAATGTAAAACAGAGTAATTTCCTGCAGGTACAGAAATGCAACTTCTTTTCTGAATACTGTGGATAAACAAATTACTTTTTTGCAATAGTAATGTTTCTACCAAGCTATTACAGAGTGGGCCAGAAACACACGTACGGATTTGGGGGGTGAAGTGTACTAAAATTCCAATTGGTAACGGTTACTTCGGCCAAAATAGAAAAATTGAACATAGAAGTAGAAGACAAAGGCGAATGAGACTTCTCACAAATCTTAGCAACATTTAGATGGAAATCAAATTTAAATGTAGTCCACTCTGCTTTTGAAGAGGCTTTGGTTCAGCTCCCAATCTCGATTGCTTGACGCAGTCTCCTATGAAAGAATACTCAGAAGGTGTCGCCTTAAACAACAAACCTATTTTTAGTGGTGGAGCCGCTCTTAGTAGCTGTGTCTGCATGGGACTGATAACCAATCACTATCTTTGGAGGAAGTCCTAATCTTTCCTTGTATACTCTCCTGGAGAGGAAAAGAAATAAAAACAGTTTAAGCAAAGTCCTTAAGAAGGAATTAGTATCAGGACACCTGCTTTTAAGATCTGTGGACACCATTAAAAAAAAAAAAAAAAGAGTGGCCCATTTAGAAACAATTTCTCAGATATGAATAAAGGATTTGAAGTATGATTTTTCTGGTGTATTGCATCTAAATCCAAGTAAATGTTTTTAAAATGAGTTACCACATAATAGGACAAGCTCTTCAAATAAATAAATTAATCGTAACAGGCCTAAATAAATGCAAAATGGAGGGATTCTATACTGCATTCATGTGAGTATCATTAAACCAAAAAGCTGTATTTCCACATACAGAAACAGAACAGCTATGAAGAACTCATGGTTCACAATTTCACATGTACTGAGATGATAAAGCCATGATGAACAGCAATTCCCTGGAACAGTCAGCTCTAATCACCCCACACACCGTGGCTGCAGAGTGTTGCTGTCTTTCCTTTAACTACTGACAGAAAGCAGACATCCCCAGACCTGGTCATGGGCACCTTAGCCAACAGAAGCTTTAAGAAAAACCACCTTGGATCTTATGTCTTCAGAGAAAGAAGCAGCAGTACCTGCCTTAGACACAAACACACCCACACACAGAGTGATCCTTAGCACAGAGTGAGATGAAAGTCACTAATGGCCACTCCTGTCTGGAGTTAAGGCAACATGGGAGCAAGCAGGCAACATAACTTACCTTGGTACTTGTGTCAGTTTGCAAAAATCTTAACTTTTTCACAGTTCTCTAAAGGAGTCAACTCCTTATAGTTAAGGGTTTATAACATTCTAAATTGCTGTCTGATGCCTACTAGGTTTACTGCAGTATTGTGGTAGCAGAAGATGAATACCTTAGTTTTGCTTGTTTGTTATTAAACACTTATCACTGAAGCCTGGAAACATGACTGTATAATTAAATTGTTAGTAGGAGGCAGACACAGATTCTTAAAGGCCCAAAAAAAAATGCATGTATCAAAAGAATCATCAGGTAGTGAAAAAAGTAAACTGCTATGCCTGACAGTTCAAGTTTGGCTTAAGACAGATGCACTAAGCCAAGAAAATAAGTATTTTCATTGGTTTGCATAAGGTAAATGGCCTACCATGACAAATTTAACAGCAAGTTATTCTGAAGCATCAGTACTACAGAAGCCAATAAATACTCGTGTAATTAGTAATTGTAACCACATAATTGTGTAAATAGTAACTGTGTAGTCAGGAATACTTGCTACACACTAGAGCACAACATGCATTTTCCATAGCACAGACTCACTGTGAGATAACTACTGCTGCTTAACTTAAAGACCACAGCATGCAAGTCAAATAACCCACAAATCATCAGCACTACTTTATCTGTACTAAAACAGAGGCAAAACATAGGATGTGCTGTAGTTTCACAGCACTTCACTGTACAGTTCCCCCCCAAATTTGTGTACATCCTTCTGTGCTTAAGACTTGAAGCACCTTTCATATCTTATTTGTAAGCATCACTTTCCTGGAAAAAAATTGTATCAATGCTCTACTCTTACTGACTACCCACCTTTACAAACTGGCAGGCTGGAACAGATTGCACATTACCTACAGTTGTTAATTACAATGCCTTGTTGTGAAGTGAGAATTTTTGCCAAGATTTGTGTATGGGCATCTGTTAGTAACTACTCTGAACTGCAGCACTACCGCCACAGTAGTTTAGAAACGAAGAACTGAATACAATTTGGCACAGTTACTTAGGCTTGGGATACAGCTCTGCACAGGCTCCAGTTGCCTGAAATGCCTCCTCCCTCAAGCTAAGTAGCTTCACATGCATGGTTCCACTCCACAGAGCCGAGGCAGCGAGCGTGTTACTTACCCTATATGCGTAACAGCATCCCTGTTTTCACATTCAGTTGTCCATATTGCTATTTTATCACCCTTAGTTCTAACATTAACAACAGCACCGCACACATCATCGCTGTAGTCATCGAATGACTCCCCAATAAGGCACAGCAGCTGTGAAAGAGAAAGCAGTTCAGAGTCAGAATCCTGTTCTGTAGGCAAGCACTCAGTGTACACAAGGACTGAGGAACACATTTTACTGCCTACAGCCACTTGCCACACAACAATCATTTTCTATTTATTTCAGTGTCTTCTTCCAAGTATTTCAAGTTCCAAATATTACAAGTGAACACACTTTAGCAGGGCATCTTCTTCTAGTCTGAGTTTTCCATTCCTCCTCCTCTGCCACCTGCTGCAAGTTCTGATACAGCTGATCATTTCCACAGTGCTGCCTTCCACCCCATCCTCCCAATCCAAAACAGGAGAAGAATTAAGCACTCTATTCTTCTTTCTACAGGACACTTAAAACAGGTGGACCGATCTGAACTTTCAGGTATCTCCATTCATTATCTAGGAAGAATCTGTTAAGGATTATTTGCACAACATCAGGTACATAAGGTTTCATTTCCATGCTGAAGTCTATCAATTTAGAGGTAAATCTGACTGCAGCCAGACAGTAAATGCCACCCAATGAAATGTTACTTCTGATCAACACAGGAAGCTTCAGCATTTCCATAAACTGTAAAGTGGGCATCAGTGATCCTGAACAGGGTTTAATACAATGCGCCAATGCAGGTGCACAAGTAACACAAGATTCTTCCCCCCAGGTTTCTAGCAGTGAAGCTTGGAATTGGCCAGGGACATCAGACCTAGCAAGGTCACAGCTCCATGTAACATGCTAACTGTGAAAGTGGTATTTAAAATGTTCAGCTTGCAACTTGTAGAACAAGCAATCCTGATACTCAAAACTAATGGTTTCTTGTGCTTGAGACAGATTCACCTGGCTATGCTGAATTAAAAAAAAAATAAAATCTTTCTGCACACTGAATCTGCAAATGGGCACTCTTTTCCTTCACTTGCACAGTACATTAAGTACACTGCAGTTATGTCAGCTTTGTGGTATCACTTATAACATTTGGAAATTCAACATGTTTGCAACTTCTCAAACAAAGCAGGTCTTCCAGTACCCATCAGACCCACAAGGGCTGGCTTACTCAAGGAAATGCAAAAAGGACAAAGTCTGCTAATTAATAAATCAGGTATAACTAAACATGCTTTAAATGTTACACCCAACTGCAGGCTGCACACACTCACTGAGTAATTCAAGCTATAAATAGTTGAGATCAAACAACACACGAACATGCAAAATATCAACCAACTGTCTTAGTTCACATGCAAGCAAAGATGACTGCCATGCTCAATAAACACTCCTCAGGTACATTTTTCATGAGTGTTGCACAACAGGGAAAAAAGTCTTCTGAAATGAAGTTCAGTTCACAGTTAAGATTATTATATTATAATAAAAATTTGTTCCAAAGGGAAGCTATAAAGACTTTGATTTCTATTGCAGAAAATTGGTTGTATATAATTACTGGAATTAGAAGTGACAGGGTTGTTTCAGGGCACTTACCACAGTCACCTGGGTATTTAGGCTCTGTGCCATTGCTCACTGCTAAGCAAAAAGCAGAGCCCTCTGGCCTTCAGTTTGCACAGTCTATCTACATGTTTCCAAGCCATATGTCATGGCTATCAGCAGTCAGGACTCACACATGCATTAGGCCAAGTACATGCAGCAGGATGCTCATTTGCTCACATGCAGTCACACCGCCCAGTACTGTAATGCTCAATGCTTCAAATCACAACTACAGTGACTACAAAGATCCTGAAATTCTGACATTTTGGACACCTCTGCTTTGATTCTGAAGGCCTTTTCTCCCTTTCAAAGGGGTGCAACGCTCCTTGCCTCTCACAACAACAAGGCCAAAAGATGAGAGATTTGCCAAGACTGCTGTGCATTGTCTTGTCTGCAATCCATGTCCCTAAATCCTAGATCACACTAGACTGTCATAGGCTATTCTGAGTGAGTTCCTAGACAATACATTTTTCTGTAATACATTTACTGCAATCCACACTAGAATTTACCATTCAATTCTATTCCAAAGAGATAAGAGCAATGGAAAAAAGAAGTATTTTATGGTGTGTATATACAGGATGAATGTGCTATTATTGCCTACCCCAGCATTAAGATAAATACACAAAGAAAAAAGCAAATCTGAAAGTCCCTTGTTCAACAAAGCCAAAACCTAAAAACTATTAACTTTTTTTAGGAGTATTTGTAAAACAAATTGTTTTGTCAATTGAACCAGCAAGTTGCACTCAAGGCAATGTATTTTCACAGTAGTTCTACAGTAATATTCTGTACATTACATGGGAAAAGCTTAATCTGTCCCACAGAACTCTCCCTGTTACAAGGAAGCATTAAGACAGAATACACCCACATAAAGATCACTGTTGAAAAAACACGATTCAAATACAGCCTGTCAATAAAACCCTACAGGACACTCTGCTGCCAAGCAGTGAGAGTAGCACAGCACCCAAATATCCAATCAGTTAAATGTATTTTCACACAAACACAAGGCTCCTCAGCTCCACTGGTGCTTACTGTCTCTAGCCAGAAGCGATCAAGGTCACTTCGTCTCTGCTGCTTGTTTAGTGTAATTAGCCATCGGCCTCCTCGCTTGTTCTTCTCATCTTCCCACATGGGCTCAATCCCATCCTGCAAAGAAAGGCCACAATTAAAGCAGACTCCATCTCGTTTTCCTAAAGAGCCACCAAAAGGCCAGTGATAACTGGAACAGTTAGAAAAGAAAGAAGCATACAGTTTAAGACACATACCAGAATATCCTGAAATACTGTCTCACACCATTATCAAACTTCCAAAACAACAAGTGCACACTAGTGAATTTTTGGTTCCACAGAAGCATCACAGTCCAGGCAAAAGTCTTAGCTACATATTACATTTTAAAAAAATCCTGAGGCAACAAGCAAAGACAACCACCTGCTTTGCCCTGCATTAAACCAGAACATAGCTGCTAATTTTATCTGGAGTCCTTATTTTACGTCTTGCACTCAGTGTAAGACCAGCCAAGTGCTTCTTCACTCATGCATACAGATTATTTCACTGAAACAGACACCTTTGGCAGTCTCTCTCAATGACTTCCTTCACATGCAAGATGAAAATAAGAGAATTTTCATTGTTGGAGAGAGAAAGGAAAAAAAACAAAACAAGATACCCTTTCAAAGCAAGATCTGATTCACATTTTGCCCGGGGCCCTCCACTGAATTAAACGATTCTGTACGTGCTGATACAGCAAAGAAGGAGCTACTACTCCTGTATCAACCAGCTATGCTGCACTTCAGAAGGTCATTAAAAAAGTAAGTAATTGTCTGAACAGAGGAATTCTGTAAGAACTGCCCACTAAGAACTGCACAACAAAACTTACAGCTGAAAACTAAGTGTTCAACATGCAGGATGGAGTGGTGTCATCTCACTTTAAATATAACACCCTCACTGGCAGCTGCAGAGCTTAAACTACTTCATCACCTTTAAGAGGACCTCTTAAGAGGTCACAACTGAAGGACAGCAGTAAGAGATTGCCTGGAAGCCTGAAGCAGTTGCCAATTCTATACCTGTTCCATGAAGTTACATAATTATTACTGCTTAATGACAAGCAAACAGAGCAGATACACACACTTAATTAAAACACAAATTAAGAATTGATGCAAAAAATACAAGCAATATCCATAGATACCCTAATCTCTGAAGGGCCTATAGCTTCTTAAAATTCTAGTAAGCTTTCTCAGTCACCTAAAATACCATTACCTTCCCAAACCCAAGCAGCAGCACCTCTTCACAAAAACAGTGCACACAGTCTGCTGAGGAGCCCCAGCCTGCAGCTACATTTTATGAGCAAAGGAGAAACCAGGCACCAGCACTTCAGGGAGTACTGAGGTGCTGGAATCCAGAAAGGAAGCTGCATGACAGAAGCACTACCAAGAGTCAGGATTTAACTTAGATCCCCAGTTGAGATCTCTGCCCTAGCTGAGGCATGATTTCATGTACACTTTCCCCATTCACTAGTATGGATACTTTCACAGAATGTTCTTATTGTCCATGTTGGGTGCACTTTTCTATTTCATGCTTAAGTAATACAGCATTTACCTGGTAGTATAGAAATTATTAGGAGTACTGTGGATCTGGCTAGCAGTACCCAGAATGAATATGGGGCAACATTGCTGCCTCCCACAGACATTTTAACTCATTTCACATCAAGTGACAGAGCTGGAAAACCTTTTATATTAGAAAAAATTACACTTAATTGTTTGCACAAACATCTCAAACGTAAAATGAAGACTAATACAGTCACAGATTAAAATCTACTGTCTAATATGTGTTAAGCAAGTGTTTGCAATTTCAGAAGTGACAACCTGATTTTCAGACAATGGGATTTCCTCAAAAAAATTAACACCTTTATGACATTCCCAACCATGTTCCTAAATATCTTAAGGGAAATAACTGGAGAGTGTTTTGCTTAGTCAGGAAACCATCCATCAACACCCTTAACTCAAGAAAAAATGTTAGCAAGCCTACCTTAAAGAGCGAGTAGTCACAGCCAGGCATTAAATTACTAGAGAGCTGGATATGGTTGTATAAACTATTGGAGAGGAAAAAAAGCAGGATTAGAAACAAAGCATTGTTTTAAGGTACAAAATTCTTAAACGAATTTAAGACATGACTAAACAAAGCCCAAAAATTAAGGAGCAATAAAGTTATTTCAGAAGCAACCCTATTTCTTTAGTGTTTTTAACAATATAAAAGTATCAGTACTAAGATGTTCTAGGCTTAAAGCAGCAAAATGGAATATGAACCTCACAACTGCTTTTAAACTAATTTCCAATGCTTCTTTTAAACCTAGTTCTAAGGTTTAGAACTGAAGTCCAAAGTTATTAGGAACATAACTCACTGAGCTTTCATGGCAAGAGGTTCTGTGTCCATGAGTATTTAATATATTCATGGAATAAGGAGAATTGAGAGTTTTTTTAGGAGAAATGCTCAGCCTTGCTATTTGATACAGTACTCTAGGTATGAATGCTATAGGCCTGATAATTCAAATTGCAGACTCAAAAGGCAAGAACAGATGATAGACAATAAAATGTATATTCAGAATTAAATTTACAACCGTGCAATTCAGAAAAACATTCAAAGGAGTACATAGTATCTCCTCCTCAAACAAGGAAAAAAATGCCTTTTTTCATCCCTAACAGGTCAGGCTTCAGAAAGAGGCCTGTACATTTTACAGCAACCTGTAGCCTAAGACCAACTAATATTGAGACATAGTTCAGCATCAAAAAGAAAACTGATTACTATGTTGTTCTAACAATGAGCTACCACACAAAGGGAGGGATTTGTAACACCAGTTACAAATTCAACAGTTTGCCTCTTTCAAGACTACCTTGACACTGAAATTTTCTCCCCAGAGCAACACACCTATTTCCCACTACAGCCACAAAGGAGGTGTAACTTAACTGCTGGTGGCTGATTTTACACCTCCACTGCAGACGTCTAGATTACTTTTTAATCACCAAGACTATCTTGGTTATAGAAGTTCAAAAATTTATCCTTAACCAACTTGAGTAGTGAACTTCAAACAACTCAGCTGCCCATCACATACCCCACTGCTGTCAGCTGAGTGAATCACAGTTTGCAGTCATCCCCACAGTAGGAATGGGAAAGCTGGTTACAAGCCCAGAATCCCATTCCCTGTCAGGACTGCACCAACAAAGTTACTGAAAAGGCTGAAGCATTTTTCCTGCCTTTGCTAATGGGTCACTGATGGGTCCTATTACTACATTCTGATTCCATCTCCCTCCATGGGGATCACATCCAAACAAAGTATGCAAAAATGAGAACCCTATCACTCAATGTAGCATGAAACACTAAGATCAAATACATAATGCTTTTTTGTTCACTCTCAGTGTTGCAGCACTTGCATTTTCTCCATGTTTTAGCATTATGGCAGGCAAAAATCTTTATTGAAGCAAGTGATTAGAAAGCACAGGCCCACCTCCAGGGGTTTTTTATTGCTGTTGGAGCCTAACCATTTTCACAGACCTTCAACTTAGAATGAAGGTCATTTCTTCTGTAACCTCCAACAAATTTTTTTCAGGAATGCCATTAATCTGCATGAGTCTCAACTACCACACTCCAGATTCAGGCACTCTTGAACATGCAACATGAGCCATTTAATCAAGGAGGAAAACGTAGGGCCATGGAAGTGGCAATCAGTTGGCCACCAGAATTTACAGGTTCATGTTACTATGAGATAGCTGCTGCACAAATTAAATGTTCCACATGTCTGTTATACACACATGAATATAAGCAGTGTTGCAGTGCTTCAGCAAGACAATGCACATTTAAAGGATGAAGAACTCCATTTGCATTTTCTTCAACAGACTTCATCTTCAATACTGCAAGTATTTCAGATTACACTACAGAATTTGCAGTTAATGGAGTACTTATGGGTTTTTTGACTTGGACATAAGCTGCCAACAAATCCCAAAATGATTGTGCAGATTGAAAAATCTTTACTTACGCCCAAAAATCCTCAACAGTATCAAACTTTGAGATAAGACGAAGATTTGCTTGCCAAGTTTTGCTCTTGTCATTTTTAAAAAACCAGAGTGCCCATCTAAAGGAGAACAAAATAAAAACATACAGAAATAAAAGTATATTAAAAATGTAATTATTTCTATTGTTGTATTCAAACTATTGCAAACTATTCAAACTAATTGCAAACCTTAATATATTATGAGCATGGAAGTCAGTTTTCATCAATAAGCTACATGATCAATTCTTTACAGACTAACAGTGTTTGTGCTTTCATTACAAGAATTATGTCAGACTTCATTAATCCATTAGGTAAATATTTTAAATAGCTTTGGAATTCTTTTAAGACTCTAAACTTCAGATGTTTCTCCTTGCTGTCACTGCTAAACTGCAATCCCCTACCACAAACAATTGATAATGGTCAAAAAAAACACCGATTCAAACTGGGCTCCCTGGCCAGTAATTTCCTTGTAAAGCTTACATAAGCAAATTAAATCACTCTAAAGCTATGTATGACATGAAAGCTTCCCAAGTATTCACATACTAGGAAAGCATAAATTTTAAAATACAAGCTGCATTTTAAGCTTGCGAATGGCAACCACCTCAAATGCCCACCAATCGATTGTTTCAAGGTTTAAAAGTAGCATATATAAAGATGAAATTGAATGAAAAAAATAACCTGAGTACAAATATCAAGACAAAATTGAACCTTTCACACAACAATGCTCTTTCTGAATCTAAAAAGCATCATTGCAGCAATTTAAAATGCTGGAAAAGGATACCTAATGAGGCATTTAATCAAACAGTTGGGTTTTTTTCCACTCTGATCATTTCAGTAGTGTTGAAATAACTCAGGTTAGCACTAGGCTATATTTATCTTCTCTCAGCAGAGAGCTTTAAATCACTAGGCGTCAAATCTGTTGTTTTGAGACCCTTCCTGACATTTCAAACCTCGTAAAAGTTTACTCCATTCCAGTAATAGCCTCACTAACACTTGTAAGGAACTGTTAGCATCAATTTAGTCAAGGTGTTCAGCAGAAAGAGAAGGAAGGAAGGAAGGAAGATGGAAGCCAAAAGACTACAAGGAAAGTGGGATACATGCAGCATAGCACTACAGGGAAGCACTGCTTTCCACACTTGCCCCAAACTTAAACTGAGACTAAGGTATCACTTGGTAAAAGGTATCTGCCAACAATAAGTACTGAGCATTCCACAGTAACTCATCAGCTCACTTGGGAGAAAATTACTTCCAAGATGGTTTTTTGAAGCTCTAAGAGGGCTTGAATTTCACTAACTTTGAAATATAATATTAACTGCAAGTTTTTACCACCAACACCTTAATTTACCCAAGTACAAGGCAGAATGCAAGGTTTCCCAGTTCTAGTGGGCAGCAGCTACATCTCAGCGTCAGCCTCTTAAAATACACCAGACAAAATCAACAAAAGCTCTGCCTGCCTCCAACTAAAAGCAAAGTCATGCTCTTTCAAAGTACCTGGCTGCATTTTGAAAACTCGCAAATGCTTTCAGCCTCTGTAACTGCACTACCTGAAGAAGACACTGAATATTAACATCTGGATCAGATTCTCCTTACTCTGCAACCCCACTGCAAAAATCTTCAAAAAAACCCCGAGAATTCCCAAAATACTGCTAGAGAATATAAGGTCAACAAGAGCCGCAAAGCCCCAGGCATTTTTCTATCCCTGGCAAAAACTACAGTCAGTTTCTGTACCATTACCTGTTTTGTAGTGGATGTTTAATATACTGCTCAGGGTTGGCAACCTCCTGACTAGGTGCTGGTTCGGTTTTCTCCTCTTCTGCAGGTTGGGGGTTGGGAGTGGTTTCCTGTTTGAAGAGAGGAGTTATTAATACATTCCTTCTTTACTTTTATTGAAGTAATTTAGTTTTCTAAAGTTACTTTAGAAAGGGTGAAGCTAAGACTTCCTATAATTTATCTTGATTGGAGGCCCACATCACATAATGGAAGCACAATTTGTATCCCTTTATTCTTCAACATCTGAACAGGTCCTACAATAAGCACTAAGTTCAGAAATTTGCATTCTGCTGTTCAGTGATTTGCTTCCTATGTAATTTGTTTCCAAAATGGTTTACTATACATACTTGTCTAATTTTGAAATAGTTTTGAGTGCTATTTTAGAAATACACAATCTATGTTATCTAGAATATGCACATCTAGAATAAATTCAGAGAATAATAACTTCAGAACGAAAATTATTTTTATCAGCTTCTGACATAGCATCATTTGAAACAAGTGTACAGGCTCTGTTATTTTAAAAAATCTATTAATACAAGTAGAAGATAAAACTAAAATTCTCAGATCTAAAATCAGCTACTGCAAACAGCTAGAAGCCAAGCTAGTGCAGTTATCTTTGTATTTGCAACATCATCATGAACCAAACAGCAGAATTTGATTGAACACACATCAGTTCTCAAATTTCCAACTGAAATAAATGTACTTACTGGTTTAGTATGTATTAGATTGACTTCAAGAGTTATTTTTCAACTTTCTAGAGACAGCTCTAGAAATATTAAATATACTTTAACAAAGTAGTAAATTATATTCTCTTTGCATGCAAATCCCCTCAGGCTTGTCAATCAGTTTGAGAAGTCATTGTGTCAGATTTGAAATTCTAATGCCTTCCCATCAAACCAGGGAATACAAAACTTTATTGTGATGCCAAGTGTCCCTGCCAGTTACCGCCATCCCTCCCTAACCTGCAATCCATGCTGGAATATTACAGAAACACAAAGGAGGACTGCTGATCCTTCCCAAGAGCTAACACAAAAATGCTTGTACAGCTGACCCCATGAAAGAAAAAGCACTTCAGTAATATAAACAAAGGCTAAGTACAGCAGAGCCAAAGATTCCAGACATTTCCAAGTGTGGAAATATAAGAGTAGTATTTTAAAATTAATTTAAATTTTCTGGTTTTAACAGAAAAAAATAACATAGGAGTGAATTAAGTAATGTTAAGCAATTTAATGGAACAGTTTGCTCCAGACTTCCACGTACATTTATCACGCCAAAGCTGTTGAAAAGTGGATTTGAAGTGATAACACTGTTCTATCTTCACAGACCCAGATGGTAAACTCTCCTGGATAACACCTAAAGATATGTCTCAACAGGGATTTTCTTTTCATTATCAATATATTTAACATTGTTAAGCATGATATTACGCTTTACATCACAGAAGTTACTCCTTTATGGTTGACAATAATTAAGTATGCCTAGTTTAACAGCCCACCTAGAAAAACACCTCCTGACATTTCAGGACACCTACATGCACCTGCACTCACAGTGAAGAGACTGACTTGATGAGATCTAACAGGAGCACTTGGCCAGTGCTCTGATTTACACAGTACAATAGCACAATTCCCTTCCTCTAAATAAACCTAAATGCTTTCTGAGGCTCTCCCAAAGGGACCATCACTAACAAACCCACAGAAGCACAGTGTTGAAAAATTTGTCACATCTCCTCCAGTGTAATACTATAAAAAGCTAAGCAGACCTTCAAAAAACCACAGAATTTGAAGAACTTACTATCTGGAACAGAATTTCTAGTGTAACCCCCACTTACTTTTGGTATCCTTCATCTTTAATCACACAAAACCATCCCACTGAACAATTCAAGACAGACAGTGCACGGAAGCTGTGTAATTCACCAAGGAAGCACTTCAATACTTCCTCCTTCACACTATCTGTACTACAAAGAAACAAGTATAGACAACCAAAATTTAAGTGTGGTTCCTTCAGGGGCTCCTAACTAGAAAATTCAGAAAAGTTACACGTGCAAATACAGTAAGAAAAATTCTGCTGATGTGCTGGAATAGCACTAGGTTTTGTGATAAAGCTTGCTTGCAGTCACCATACTCTGCAGCTGTGACATCTAATATTCACAACTGATTTACAAATGCTATTACACTAGGAATTTTAACATTAAACAGACTCACTCTTGCTGAATGCAGATGCAGAGTATCTTCCAAAAACAATTTCAGTTGGGAATCTCGTGTTTGCTCAGCAACTAG
The DNA here is from genome assembly GCF_028551555.1 of Melozone crissalis. Lineage (NCBI taxonomy): Eukaryota > Metazoa > Chordata > Aves > Passeriformes > Passerellidae > Melozone > Melozone crissalis. Next base: position 44,314,603 of record NW_026535784.1, on the reverse strand, counting down.
CTTTCAACATACAAAGACCTAATCCCAAAGTCTCCCTGGTCACTCTTCCAGAATTATCACAACTACATAAAATGGAAGAATCAATACAAAGCCACTGAGCACATGCAGGGCTAAACTGTTTCATAACTTCTAACAAAAGACTACATTAAAAAGGATTAAGGTAGCACAGTCAGACAAAAAGAAAAATACAATGAGCCTCAACACCTGCCTGGTACACTGATAATCATCATTCTTCACACAACTACATGAAATTCTGGTTTTGGACAAACAGAAGACATCTGACTCAGCACACACGTTCTACTTAAACCACCACAATATCAAGTCTCTTCAGATATTCTGAAAGCTACATGGCATTCATGAAGCTCAGACTAACCATTATTCAAGCTCCTGTCCAAAACAGGACAATGACAGCTCAGCTCCAAGGCCCACCTAACAGTGACCCCGACCCAGGACTGTGCCATTCCCCTTCCCCTCAAAATCTATGCCACCAGAAGAGACTTTTTTTTCCAACACCAGGTTGCCCCACTCAAGGATAGCTACAGGCCTACATACAGAACTTATTATTAGAGAACCTTATTTCTGCCTGGCCTCAGAGAGAAGCCTAAACCAGCTTATTGGCACTTCCTTCTGTTTCCCACAACCATCAAGGAAAACAGAAAAATAAGCATTTTAACTTTGGGCCGGTTAATCACGATCAGCTCCTCTTTCCTTTCATCTAACGTTTAGCTCACTGCTCCGAGTACCAAAATGAAATGCTTGTAATACCAAAGCACTTCCTGTTATTAGTCAAATAGAAGCTATCTAAGTTTGTTAATTGGTATTTAAAGTCCATTTAACGTCCTGATATCCAAGAAATTCTACAAGAAATTGCATACAATTCTATTCTATAAATATCACATGAATTAATGTCCACATTTTTAGCAACCCACAGCTTGGAACCTTGCAATTGCAACACTACTAACCAAAGTCAGACTGAGTCCACCTGCAGTTTCTGGACTACTTTATTTAAAATCCTTCATAATACTTGACCATTGCTCATAACTAATGTATTCTTTAGCCTAAAATTGACTCTATACACTAAGTAACCATTGGGTTTGCTGCTTTTAAAAGTAATAAAATAGGGTAGTACTACCAGATAAACTGGAAAGCATGGCCAATCCCACTTCTCATCCACAAGACAGCACATAATTAAGTGACATTTATTCACCACCCACACGGTTTTTGATGTAGGAATCAGCCTGCAGAAGCCCATGAAACATCTGCCTACTCAGCATTTAATGACTCTGTGTATCTGCAATTACCTGGATTCGGACATTGCAAATTTAATTGGTGTTATTTACTCTTTCTCCACAGCACATAATGACCAACATATCAAAGAAAGGTGTGCACGTCACTGGGACAGGAAACAAAGCATTTGCAATAAAAACTGCTTCATCAGGTTTGTTTATTAAGGAGAACAAGCAGCTTGACTAGGTTTTACTGAGGGCTTTCAGATGCTGCCCAGACCACATTAATGTCATTAGTTGTCTACAGAAGTTGTCCAGCAAGTCCAGTTGGAGTGCAACAATTACTGCCCAAAAGGACATAACCTGGCACTATTACATGCTCTTGGTGAAGGCTAAGAGAATTCATTACTGGAAGAGGCTTTCCAAGTCTGTTGCATTAAACCAAAGTAAGTGACATTATGGAGCTTTCACCTTCTTCTTTAGAGCTTCTAAAAGAAGAAAACTGCATGCCTAAGTTACCCAATGTCTTGGGAAAACAGTTTCTACTATCTGCTGCTGCTACGTGTCTTGTGGGTAACTGCTATGACACCACAGTTAGGTTAAATTCCAAAGCACAAAATTCAAGAGCCATTTATTTCAAAACATTCTGGACCAAAAAAAAAAGTTAAAGCACACCCACAAGCATTTATTACCTCCTGTAAGAAAACAAACCAAGTGATGATTTGACACACAACTCTGGAATGACTGTACAGTGGTAAAAATCATATGTAGTACATGTAATAGCAACTGGAAAAGAGGTACTAAGAGCCACCTGTTACCAATTTAGAAGTGTGAAGTAGATTTCCAGACACCAGGACAAAGAAAGGATTTCTACTTGTGACACAGCAAGGCATAATAGACAGCAACTATCCTAACTGCATTCACCATTACTTAGAACACCATAGATTTTTAGATAGGGAATCACTATCAAAACACAAGCATGAAATCAGATTTTAACTGAGTGACATCCCCTCACTTTACAACAGAAGTGAACATGTGTACAGGAGAACAGGAATAAAAGACTAAGTAAAAAAGTCACACACTTCCTCCATGGTCAAAGGTTTCCTAGGAAATACCACCTCAGACTTAAAACATACAGAGTCTCTTTATAGCCATGTTAACCTCTGCAAAATGGGTTACATACTCATGAAAATGCCCATCAGATTTTTGCCATTTAACTCACAAACTTCTAACCAGCATTAACAAACCGTTTACAAGCAATATCAAACTACCTCAGTATCTTTGAGGGTTTTGCAGCTGCCTAAGCAAGTTGCCCTTGTGCTAACACCTCTTACCCCATCCTGCACTCTGCTGCTGCCTTTGCTACTGGAACACAAAATCTACCCATGGGATGAGTTTGAGTTTCCACATAGGACATTCTGTCACTTCTAAAGCACTCTGACAAGAAAACTTCCCAAAAGTGCTGGGGAGAACAGTTCAGATGATTCAAAGAACAAAAAGCCTCTAGTCTCCCCAAACACGTCTACACAAAAGACCTCCATGTTTCACAAGTATACCAAACCTCTGGTTCAATAGAGAATTTTGTATCCGCTGAAAATTAACAATACGTTCAACCTTCAGAAAATAATTTAATGTAGAATGCATGAATGGTCAAAAGAGGCCTTCAAAGAAAAAGTACTGGATTTACTACTGGTATGCCCAGTGATTGCAAAGGATGTCATACATACAGGTTATCTGATGAACAGCTCAGAGCACAAGAGAAACAGACCTCTACTAAAAAAACCACTTTTAAACAGTTAAAATTTCTGCCTTACATCCACTACACAGAATCAAGGACAGCTGGCAGGTGAAGGCCACTAACAGCAGTCGTGTCACAGCACACTCACATCTGCACATCACACACTCACTCCTTCCTTTCACCAATGTCCTACACAGGAACAGGCTTTAAACTTCAATAAACAAGGACTACTGCAAGACAACAAACAGCTTCCAAACTCAAATTTAACCTTGACTACAGAATACTTCAAAAGTGAAAGACAATGTAGCTGAGGAACAAGTCACATTAATTGACATTTAAAGTCTGCATTTCTCTTTCACAATGCAGGCACTCTACCAGCATCCCTTATTTAATGCTCCCCTCTGTCTCCTCAAAATTCAAACTAATCTTTAGAAAGCTGCCAAAATGGACACGTTTTCCATCAAAACCTTTCCCATGTACCTCCACACCTGCATGTAGCACCAGTAATGAAACACAGCTTGATTTCATACGCTATTTTTATGCATTTCTTTGAAATAAGTTTGGTCTTTTATATGCTATGTGAAATGTAATTATTTGAAATTGCTTTCAGAAAAATGTTTATCTCAAAAAATTTACAAGATGTACAACATACTCCTCTTAGAGGAAGTTCCATACTCACTCAGATATGTTACTTAAAATTCAAAAGCTTATGATAAATATCCTCAATTATAAAATAGCATGAAAGGTACATCTATCCTGTACCATTTCAGAAAAATGCAATGAGCAAGCAACTGTGTTCACTGCAGTTCAATGCTATACTGACTTCAAGAAGAGCAAATCACTGACTTCTACAGCAGAAATACCCAGCAACAAGAGCAAGTCTGAAAATGAATTACACTTACATGCCACCTGTCTGCAAATAATGCAAAATAAATACCTTTCAGCCTACATTTAGGAGCTATTATGAACTTTCCAGAATTTTAAGATCCTATACCTCTATGCTTGTAACCCATTGAGATAACAGCTTCTTTTAAATAAAGTTTTGATTCTCACCTATGTAGGATTACCTTCTCAAATAAGCACTTTTCAAATTACATATAACTGAAATGTCACTTGTTGTAGGCTAAAAAAACAGAGTTAAATTTACAAGAATTGCATTTACGACAATAGCTGCCATTAAGCAGAAGTACAAAAGAACCATGATGCCATTTCCAATTTACACAATGAGAGATGAGATTTATATGCACCTAGAAGTTACAGGCTTTGTGCAGATATATTTTAAAGTCACCTTTGGTAAATTACTGTTTACTAAAGCATCACTGCTGGTTTTGTTGTGGACTTTTGCATGGTTTTGCCTGATCACATTTAATCCCCAAAGGCTGTATGAGCACTCTAACAACTGACACTTCTGCATGTTCTCAAAAATCAATCTGAATATTTTAAAAAGAAAAACCTAGACATCACAAGAAAAACTGAGAATTTTAACTTGTCAGTGTTGCAAAGGTTTATGCTCTCCTTACAGTGGTGAAGTAAACCACAGTGAAATTGGTCTGTATTTAAATGGAACAATCTTGCTTTTTTGACAGCTATTATGGGACTCTGTACAGAACTCTCAACTCAAGTTTCTGGATTTGTTAACAGTCTGAAACATTTTTCAAGCCTCTGAAGGCTTTCAATGTATGCTACTTTTGAAACCATCACAGCACTAGAAACATCACTGACCTTAGTAGAAGCCTGTATTAAAAAAAAACTAAGAACAACCCATACTCAGTTGTATTTTCATTTCCCAAGACACACTCCCCCACCAGGAAAGCATTACAGAAGCCAAGTCTACAAACCCAGGTCCAGATTTTGCAGGTGAGCAACACAAAGGCCTCCCTATGAGGAAGAGGTAATCCCTAAGCACACATGCAATTAAATTGTTCAGCTGCAAAGCACGCAGTGTTTCTGCAACACCTCTGACCTCAGTCACTATGCAAGTCTAACTCTGGGCTTAGGCAGGAGAAGGAAGTCACCTACAAGGACAATAAACAAAGACTTTGTTATTTACTTCAATTTGAAAATGAGCAAGCACAGGTGATAGCTGACTCCTGGATGTGAACACACTGCAGCTACAGCAGAACATTCAACAATTGAGTTAATTACTTAAACTGTTGTGAGTGCTGCCCCATCTTCTACTTTTAAGGGTTCAGCACAACTGCTCATGCTGAACTGGATCTAGGCAATCAATCTTGCTGGGACACAGCATGACAAAAGCAATTGTTTACTTTCTGCTACATTAGGTCAGATCTACCTCAATGGGCAGATGGAGTTAATGGAGAAAATGATGCAAAGACAGTTTTTGTGTCAGCAGCACAGCAAAGAAAGCAACAAGGCACAGGCCTTCAGAGTAATTTCAATTTCTAAAGGCTGTATTGCAAATTATTTATTGCAATTTCTACTAAACTCCACAGTCACCACAAAGCAGTGCACTGAGAGGAAGCCTTCATCCTCAGATATGTGAGCAACAACTCAAAGAGTGGCTTTTGGATGTGAAAACAAGTGTTTAGTACTGGCTGAAGAACATGGGAAAGGTGCTGCTGGCAGTCTGTCTTGCACTTCTAATGAATTACACTCTCCCTGTACAGAACTGCTGCCATGCAATTTATAAAAGCTGACCCACGGCAATCTCTTCCTTGTAGTTAAAAATATGGGGCTCAGTCCACAGAAAAAAACCATTAAGAGAAAAATCAGTGCCCCTAACACAAAAGGGCAAAATTAGTCTTTATAAAACCACTGATTTTCAAACTTTGCTCACTTTGTCTAAATGTTACAAAGCCTCCCCAAACAGCACACTGGCTGTTTAGCCACAGCTGGTATGCACAGCAGCAAGACACCAGCCCTCTTTAACTGTGTTTTCTTGTAACCCTAACAGAGTCTTCTGCTGTCCTCTCCTCATGATACACAATCATGTGGGATTAGAATAACAACTGTACTTGGATCACTTCCAGCTGCTCCAGCTCATTATGGAAGTGCGGGCTGGGGCTACGTTTGTAAGACCGAGCATAATACCATGAACATAACTTATCACCTGGAAAAAAAAAAAAAGAAGTACTGAATTATCATGAAAAGTCTGAAAAGAAAAAAACCAAACACCCCTGGAATAAAAGATGACACAACCTGGCAAAGACGATTTCGTTTGCCGAGTCTCACCAGCGGGGCTGCTGTCGCGGCTGCCCCAGCAGGGCATCTGTGCCTTACCGAGCCCGCGCTCGCTCAGCGCGGTGCCTGTCCCGGGGCCTCCGGGGCACAGCGCGCCGGGAGCGCGGCCCTTCCCCGCAGCCGGAGGAGCCGCCCCTGGCCGCCCGGCTCGCCGCGGCGGCGGGAACCAACATGGCCACCCCCACCGCGCCACATGCGCCGGGCGGGCCGGGCGGCCGCCGGGGCCGCGGGCGGGGCGCCACACAATGGGCGCCGCCGGACCGCGGGCCCCGCTCCCGCCGGGCCCCACCGCAGCCGCAGCCGCGGCCGCCGCACGGGGGTGGCGGTGCCGGCACGGCCACAGCGCCCGCCGCCCCCTCCCCCGCCCCGGCCCCTGCGAGCGTGCGCTCCTCGCCGGCCTCCCCGGCCAGCCACCCCTGCCTGCCCGCCCACCCGGGGCCCCGCCGCGCCTTCGCCCATCGCGGCCGGCGGAGCGGCGTCTCGACGAGGAGGAAGAGGATCAGGATGCGGTGGGAGGCCGGTAAGGAAAAGGCGGGCGGGAGACGGGACCACGGCACTCACCGGCTCCACCGCCGCCATCTTAGAGCGCTCGGATCGCGGACGCACCGCGGGGCGGGGCGGGGGCGGGTAAAGGCCCCGGGCCGCACGTGATTGGCCGCCCGGTGGTCACGAGCGCCCGGCGGCCGTTTGGGGCGCGCTGCCAGCCGGGAGATGTAGTCGTCAGGCGCGGGGGCCGCCGGGAGCCCCTCCTACTGTCGCCCGGGCAGGAAGGGGCGGGCGGGGGCGGGAGCGCCCTCTGGCGGCCGCTGCGGGAGCGGCACCGCCCGCCCCGAGCGTACGAAGCGGCTGCAAGCGCCGGAGCCGCCTGAGCCTCGAACGCAGCGCTCTGTGGCCTCCTGTACCCCGAACGCAGCGCTCTGGGGCCTCCTGTACCCCGAAGGCAGCGCTCTGTGACCCCCTGCCCCCAGAACACAGCGCTCTGGGGCCTCCAGTCCCCCAAGGACAGCGATGTGTAGTCCCTTGTTCCTTGAACACACCGCTCTGTGGCCCCCTGTCCCCACAGCACAGCGCTCTCGGGCCTCCTGCGCCCCAAACACAGCGGTGTGTAGCCCCCTGTCCCCGCAACAGAATCAGAATCATTTAAGTTGAAAAAGAGCTTTAAGAACATTGAGCCCAACTGTTATCCCAGCACTTCCAAGCCCACCTCCAAACCATGTCCATGGTCACATCCACGCATTTTTCTGAACACTGTCAGGGATGGTGATTCCCGCACTGCCCTGGGCAGCCTGTTAAACCCAGCCATGGGATTCATTTCAGTGCTGTGATTTAATTAGTACTTATCAAAGGCAAAGGGTTCAATAAAGAAAAACACAACAAAAACATAATTGAGTTCTTAACCTTTTGTAATGCTGCTTGATGAAACAAATACCATAACAGTTTTGAAAGTTAAAGAATTGGGGCATATCTTTATCCTAGGGACAAAACAGAAATTGCAATAGAAAATACTTCTTCCTAAACCATACAATTTTAAATCACATTATGATGGCAAAACAAAAACATAATATCTAAAATTTGTGCATTCAAAAAGTACATTAAGCTTTTTTAAAATTTTTTTTCCTTTTTTTTTTTTGTCCAGTGGTATACAGTTCATTTTACCAATTTTGTAAAATTTGATTTCTGGTAATTCTTTATAGATGGTTTGATGCAAAACAGTAATTCATAAATCTTCCTATTTATTTGCCTAATATGCCACCATATGGATTTTATATTTCACTTTACTTGTTTGGCAGCCAAGCACATTCTTTGACTGTCTGTTTTAATCCTGCCTTCAAGTCTCTTAACATAAACAAAGATAATCCATCCAGAATCTTCTTCCTCCCTGATAATTTTTTCTTCATCTTCTTCTGTGTTTAACTTTGTATTTTTATTCTCAAAGAGCAAAGTGTACAGACCTACATTTTACAGCCCTGAACATCATTTTACTGAGAAGAACTATAAATGAGTGTTAACCACCAAATTGTATTGAATGTCATAGAGCATTTGGCTACTTCATTTCTCTCATTCAAGGCAGGGAGAACAGCATGAAGGTCTCTATAAGACAGCTATGCTTATTAACAGTGTTTAATTAGCTAGGTGAATATAGCACAGCTGAGCTCAGAACATGGCCTACCTCATTGGCACACAAATGGGAAGCAAGCATTGTTGTGGTTTGGGATATGTTTTCCTTTGATTTGTTGAGTTTTGGAGGCAAAAACCTCTAAAGATGACATCAGAAGTTATCCAACAACTTACAGTAGCAATGAGGGGATTATGAGCTACTGTCATCTTTTCAAGTGGCTAGCACACATCATAGACAAGATGCTCAGAAGTGATGTGGCTGCCTTGCAAATGATATAATCTTCAAACTAAGAGGAAATTTAAGATAGAAAGCAGAGGTATCACAGATACAGCGAGGAACCCCCGCCTTTTGAAGTTATAGTAGAGAAAAAAAGGGGCTGAAGTAAAGAAATGCTGAGTATCTCATCTTCAGCAATCCTTCAGGGATTTATCAGTTTCCAGTGTGAATTTAGGTAGTTGCTGGGAACATCTTCATTGTGCAAAGTGTGGCATCCAGGTCAGAGGTGTGTAGGTATGAGCTCTAATTGATCTGCACACCTGTATCTCACTGATTTTTAGAATCATTGTGTTTTATGTCATTGAAAACCTGATCATCTTAGTTTGATTTTGAAACTTGAAAATAAAAAGCATTTTTAATGTCACACAGTATTATTCATGGTATCTAAAGTGGAAATAAAACATTGATTGTATTTTACTACTATTAAATCTATTTTTATGGCCCTCTGAAGATACAAACGGAGTAAAATTTCTTTGGATATCAGTAACATTCCTGTTGAATTCACTGGGCCAGAACTTCACTCCATGACTTTTACTCTGTTTCCATAGCAAAGAATAAAATTTTTCTCATCTCCAGACATATTCATGGATTCTTTCAAATATTTCCAGCAGCAGAGTTTCTCCCTTTAAAGCTTGCAACTTACTGGTTAAATAGGAATGCTTTTTATAAAAACACCTTTTTTTTTTTTTTTTACAAAGATACAGCTTGTTTCCCTTTGATCTTGTCCCAAGATGAAACAACCAATTTCATATGTATACATTGGAAAATGCTAAAATTCTTGGATACCAGAAGAGTGTTCTTGAATGCAGAGAGAACCATTCTTACATCATAGTGCAAATTCGATTCCCTATATAAATACAGACTCTGCAAGAGTGAACAATCAAATAAAACAAAACAAAAGGATGCAGGATCTTCCTTTTCACCACAATTAAATCTTGCTTGGGATTGGCTTTGAGTGAGGCTGCTCCAGCCTGGATTGTGGCTAGAGTGGGCCTTTCAGTAGTTCAGTTTACATCTGCACCAATGGAGAGGGAAAGAGTGGTGGGGGGCTTAAAATACATTGCAACCTCTTGACTAAGGGAATTGGACAGAACTTGAAATCCCACATGATTTTCCCTTAAAGAAGGAAAATGGAAACAGGTATTTATTTAATGCAATTCTGTTCATTTACAAAGGATGTTTACAATTATTTTTTCCTCTATGCCCTTAGGAAGACTATTTTGCTTTGAGCACAGGTTTGTCTTTTCCTCTAGGTAATGTTTCCTATAGGGCTGATTTCCATTCACTTTTTAGGATCGTGCTTTTGTGGCCATCTTTGAGGTGTTTGTGATGGGTTTGCCATTTCTCTTTTTTGCATGCACATACACACACACAAAACCTACATAACTGTTGCATTTGGTATGAGAAACTCACTAAGTGCCTGTACCATCTGGCTGAGCCACAACAGTGCACATTTGCATGTGGTCTGGCTCCTGGGTGGCATTTTTGCATTGTTTCAGCCCTCCCTAGACAAAGAGGCATTTAATTGTGTCTTCAATGAGCCTGAACAGGAGACAGCTACCAAGAGCTTCACTGGGAAAGGGGGACTGCCCAGCCCCCAGTGCTGCAATGTAGAGAAGCAAAGCGAGGAGGGGGGGCCAAGCTGAGGTGCTCTCTTAATTAAGTAATGTCAAATTCAGTGGCCATTTTGTCCCTGAGCTGCAGCTGTCTCAGCTGCCAGCTGCTCTTGCTTTTCCACGGCTGCTCTGTGACCCATGAGACATCACTGACCTCCCCTTGTGCCCTCTTTGCTGCCCTCACATTCTCCCAGCCCTGCATCACTTTGGAGAAGTTGGGAGGACAGCAGTGGACACAAATCAAGCATCATGAATGGGCTATAAATTCGTGACTCATGTGCAGGTCTCTGTGTGTGTTGGTCTGTAACACAGGGGGACAGGCAGCCAGAAAGGGATGTGAAAAGCCTGACAGAGAAAAAAGACCTCTGCTCAGGTAAGGTCATAGCAAAGGTCAGTGAACTTCCCCAGTGAGAATGAGTGTGCCACCAGATAATGGGAAATGACATGGATGGACTTCCAGGATGCAGGAGCCAGTTCACTTTGTAAATCAGAACATCAAGGCCAAATTGGAAAACAAAAGCATTGAAATACCACAGAAACCACATAATTTTTAATATGGGGATAATGATGTAGGGCTGTTTAAAAACCATTTCAGCAGCAAATCCTAGGCCAAATCTTTCAGGGTTTGTTATTCTAGGCTGATCTGCCATTGCGGTCTGTGTTCTTTCCAAAAACTGCAGAGAACAAGTACACAAGTTTGCAAATTCCTCAATTTGGGGGCTTGCTGTTCTTTAAATTACACATACATTTAAATTGTTTAATTAATACATGCATCCTTGGCTTCTCTAAGGAAGCAGGGAAACAGCATGCCTTTAATTTGCACTTCAGAAATACAGCAAATAAATGAAACCAAATAACAGAAGGAACTCCATCTACTAGTTAGAGCAGGAGTCCTCTTTTTTCCTTACATGCCTTCTTGTTGATCACTACAAAATGAGCACAAGCATATACTGACATTGTTCCAGTAAGAATGAAAGACAAAAATAGGAATAAGTTGTGAATTTATATTCAGATATGAATTTGAATGTGAATTAGATGATCATAAAATTTAGTAAAGTATCCTAAATTATTAATAACAATTGTACTGAAATCTCATCAAGAAGCAGATGAAGACATTTGAGCAGGAGACAGACACCAAAACTAGATCAGCCAGTATCCTTCAGGATTTTTATACCATGTCAGTGACAACAGGTACTTGCAAACCCTGCTTAACCAGGCAAACAATGTCTGTAACTCCTTAGGGTTCCTTAAATGGAGCAAAGAGGCAACTAAAATGTATGAAGGTACCTGTCCTGCTTTGCTTGCTTGCTTGGTTTGTTGGTTACTTGGAAAAGCAGCACTGATTTTTCACAGTACAGCACCTGCTAGCACATGGGTCATTAAGGAGTGATCTGCCCATTCAGTAACATTTTCCTTTAAGAAAAGGTTAAAATAAGCAACGATGTGTCCTTTAAAGATATTCCATGGTGTTGGTTGGCAGTTGGTTGCCTATCTTCAGAATTTGGACATAAAAACTGTCACAGCGTGAGCTGCATGAATCAGAGCACAGCTATTTTCACTTGTTTAAGAAAATAATTATTGTAATCTTTGTGTTTTGCAGGCACCCTAGAAACATTCCTAATTTGCTCTGACAGTGAATTCATGCTTTCTACAAATGGTAGGCTATGATACAAGTATTACCAGTACTGGAGAAATGAAGGTGAGAACTGTCAGAAACACAGGTGTCCACCTGCAACTACACTTCAGTAATAGCATGACATCAAATTCCTTTGGTTAATTTGCCATGCTAAGTGAAACAGCTTTTCACACAGCAAACCTGGGTCATGCACTGTATCTGCTGCCCTTGTCCCATAGCTGACTGGGCTACTTAGCCACTTTTTACCAATAAATGCCATCATAATGCATCAAGTAGATTTATATGGATATACTTATTCTGAAAAAATAGGATCTATGCTTTTCTGTTCTGGGAAAGCAGAAATTTTCACCAAACCTCTAGCTTAGGAGATAAGCCTAAGCCTAGGAAATAAAGATTTTTTAAATTGATGTTATTCTTTATTAAGGATGGGGACAAAAGACCATGGGAAATAAGACAGTTGCAGAAAATACTGAGATTATAGTTTGGATTTTGAATCACACTTTTTGGGGAGCCATCTGGATGCTGGGAAAACAGGAGAATATTTTGTGTACTAAGATCAGAATAAGGACTGGTGCAGTTTCATTGAAGTTAATGACACTGAAGTAGAAAGACAGAATCTCATCCTGCAAAGTTTAACTGAAATCATAGTCTGAAATTGCCAGCAGTGGGAAGACAGATGAAATTTAAACAAGGAGTGGGATCCCAGTACTAAGGGCTGGATCTTGCAGATACATGCTCTGAAGGGTTTGCAGCTCTTCTCCCACTCAATAGGCATCTCCCTGTGCTCTTTTTGAAAGCAACTTCTTATTGACATGAACCAGTAAAAAGCATCTCGCTTTTTTTAAGCAAGATGGTATTAAGTTAGAGATGTTTTAGTACATAGGATAGTGATTGTTCCTCTGTGATACTGTTGAGGCTGCATCTCAAATCCTGTGTCCAGTTCTGAGCCCCTCACTACAAGAAGGACATTCAGGTGCTGGTGCATGTCCAGAGGAGGACAATGGAGCAGAGGAAGGAGCACAACTCTGGTGAGAGGGAGCTGGGGGTGCTTAGCCTGGGGAAAAGGAGGCTCAGGGCAGATCTTATTTTTCTTTACAACTGCCTGAAAGGAGGCTGTAAGCCACCTGGGGGTTGGTCTCTTCCCCCAGGTAACAAGTGACAGGACAAGAGGAAATGGCCTCAGGTTGTGCCAGGGGAGGCTTAGACTGGATATTAGGAAAACTTTTCTTCATAGAAAGAGTTGTAAAGCATTAGAACAGGCTGTTCAGGGAGATGGTAAAGTCACCATCCCTGGAAGTGTTTAAAAAACATGGATATGGCACTTGAGGACGTGGTTTGGTGGTGACCATGGTGGTGGAGCATTGTTGACAGTTGGACTTGATGATCTTAAAGGTCTTTTCCATCTATGATTCTACAATGACACTAAGTTTGACAACACCCAGAGAACATAAGCAGTCATCTTACAGGCGCAGGTAGTATCTTTTTTCACTCTCTAACCCATGCAAATGGAAGAAATATAATATGTGCATTAATCACATTTATTTTTATGACAGATCATTGGTTTCTAGTCTTTCTCTTTCCAGGAAGACAATCAGCATCCTTCATGTGACAATGTCACCTTGACTCTGCAGCCTGTTTTTCTAATTTTAGTTACTGCCTTACTGAATATTGAATTTGTGATGGTTTTACCTGGGCTAAAAATAGAGCAAAAGAATTGTTATAAACCACACAGACAGACCTACATACCACAGCCCACACTCCATAATAAAGAAGATATGCTTGAGAAATTTCTTGTACAGCCTCGCAGATGAAAACTACGGGAAGTTCTTCGCTGAATCAATTATGGTTGGAGGGGACCTCTGGGGATCATCCAGGCAGGGTCACCCAGAGCAGGAGTGTGTCCGTGTGAGTCTGGAGTGGCTCCAGAGAGGGAGAGTCCATGATCTCCCTGTTACCCTCATTGTAAAGAAGGTCTTCCTCATGTTGAGGTGAAACTTCTTGTGCTTTAGTTTACGGGCGTTAACTCCTCATCCCCACCGAAAAGAGTCTGAAACCATCCTCTTGACACCCGCCTTTGAGGCATTTATGCGATCCCCTCTCAGCCCTCTGTTCTCTGGGCTAAACAGGCCAAACACCCTCCTTGCTGTGAGGGCGGCGAGGCGCTGCCACACGTCGCCCAGGGAAGCTGCGGATGGCCCATCGCTGGGAGCGTTCAAGGCCGGCTTCCATGGGGCGTTGAGTCCCGGAGCCTCCTCCGTCCCTCCCTCTCCCCTCCGTCCGTCCCGCTCTCCCCGCCCGCCCCAGCCGGCGGCAGCTCCGGGCGGCGGCTCCTCCCCCGTGGCCGCCCGGCAGCATGGCGGCGGCGGTGGAGACCCGCAGAGTGTGCGAGACCGCCGGCTGCAGCAGCGAGGCCAAACTGCAGTGCCCCACCTGCCTCAAGCTGGGCATCCAGGGCTCCTACTTCTGCTCGCAGGTGAGCTCCCCCGCGGCCCAGCCCCTCGCTCGGCGCTCCGGGCGTGCGGCGGGCGCACGATCCAGCTCCCCGCGCCGGCTCCCGGCCGCCCGGGCCCGGCCCGGCGTGCCCAGCTCTGCCTCTCTGCCCGCCCGCCCCCCGCCAGCCTGGGCCAGCAGCGCCCGGCCGGGGACCCCGCGGGAAGTTCCCCCTCGGTTCCTCGGCTGTTGGAGCCGGGGGAGCCGGGCTGGCGGCCCCGGCGGGGAGGGAGCCCCGTTCCTCCTCGTGGCCGCGGGCGGTGCGGGACCTCGGCAGCACCGAAGCGCAGCCGGAGGGCTCGTGAGAGGGTGCACGGATGTTCTCTGCCTGAAGGGGTGGGTGGTCCGTGTGCCCCCCTTAAAAATAAAGGCTTAGTGGGACAAAGTGAGGACGTGCTCATCAAATTCCAGCGGCTGCGTTTCCCTGCCGGCGTCAGCTCTGGAGTTGCTCGGCTTTGATAGACACCGGGAGACTTGTTGCTCTGAAAACAGATTTTCTTTAAGTTATGAGTTTTTGTGAAAACTATCTGCTACCCTTCCGTTTTTGTGTTATTCCCTTTTCATTCCTAACTTCTTTTTTCCCCACTGTGTCCTTTGGTGTTCTGCTCTGAGGGTGCCAAACAGGAAGGTTCAGGTTAGGCCACATGTCATACAGCAGTCAGCTCCCACGTAGAAATGTGAAAATTGGACGTGTTCTGTGGGCCACAGTGGTAACAGAGTGTGGTCCTTCTATAGAAAGAGCTGTCTGATGACTGTTTGAGTGTCGTTTTTGTTTGTGGGGTTCCTTTTGGTTTTGTTTGGGGTTTTAATTAACTTTCAAATGTGCACTGAAATACATAGCCTAATCCTTTGAACTTTTTGTATGTGTAATTCTGTCAAAATCAGTAAGGACTTACGTGTTCAGTTCAGAGATTAACACTGGCTTTCCTTGTCACAATTATAACACAATAAAGTCACTGAACTTTTGTGGATAAACATAAGAAAATAATTCAGTCACATCTGCTAGATTAATTTATTAATTGGGAAGAATTTTTTTCCGAGTCAGGGTGTAAGCTGATAGTTATGGTTTGCATAGGACTAGGGGAAAATTTCCCACGTGCTTGTGACACACCCACTGCACAGCTTCTGGTACTTTCCCCTGAGGTCTCTGCCCTGTGCTGGGAGTTGCTGCCAAATTAGAGTGACTGCAGCTCAGAATTGTTCTGACAATTCTGCGTCTCTAGTTCCCACGTGGTGCTTGTGGTTAACTTCTAGGGATTTGCTCTGTTTTGACATGTCTGATATAAAACTCATCATAAATGCATCATCAGTGTATACAAATATTGGTTGGTGATGACAAAACCATTTGTTAAGAGAACAAACAGGCCAGCGTGAAGAGTTCCAGTTACATCTTCACTCCCCTCCTTCCCACCTCTAACTCAGCTAATTCCATGCTGAGATTCTGGTTTTCTATATACTGAGTTTAATTATTTGGAAATATCTGCTGCTGTTGTTAGGAAAAAGGAGAATTACTGGAAATACTTTTTGGCTTGCTAAAATAGGCTGCTGGATGACTGACAACATGCTTGCAAAGCTGTCCTGCCTAGAAAATGAAGTACTGAACTGGGAATCCCAGTCATCTCATTTCTGAGTGACTTGGGGCGTGTTGTGCCTTGCTGTGCCCATCAGCAATGTGGGTAAGCACACTGAAGGTGCACTGGAGGTTTTGGGGCAAGGTGTTACAGAGAAGGACATTAGTGACAGCCTGTTTTAAAGATGTGCAAGAAATGTCATGCACAGAGAGGAGAGTGCCCATGTTCATCCTGTGGCAAGGACCCTCGGCCCCCCTGAGTGCCCTGTGTTGGCCCAGCATGGATGGAGCTGTCCCGAGGCTCCAGCTGTCCTTGTCTGGTGTGTGCCATGGAGGAGACTCGCTGCCATCCTGCCCTAGTGTCTGGCAGGCACAGTCAGGAGGGTGAGGGAGGTGCTGCTGACAACCTGGCTGCCTCTTCAAATAAGCACATGGCAGGTGAACTTCCAGCTTATTTTCTCTGAACTTCCAGCAAGTTTCAGCTGACAGCAGTGGACTGGTTAGCATCGGTGAAACTTTTCTGGAGTTCTCTCTTTGGTGGTTTTCTTTCCATTCTGGTCTTACATGCATAAATAACTCTTAGGTAAGCTAGTGAGCGGACCTAGGATGTTATTCCACCTCACAGCACAGCCTGTGTTGTAGCTGGCTTGGTGCTGCTCCCTCCCTCTGAGGATGCAGGCTTCTACCCATTGCCTTAGGCTGTCCCTGATTCCTTGGTGAGCCACTTCTGAGGCCTTCAGAGTTTTCTTTTAAATGGAGGAAAAGGAGTTGCATTAATTGTTTGGGGTTTTTTTGCTGGTTTAGCACTGCAGGGTCATGAAACACTTCAGGAGTGTGCTGCTGAAGAGCAGGCTTGCCCACTGTGGCCCAGTTCAGCCCAACCATAAAGTCAGCCTGTCCTTATGGAATGCACCGGTGGGAGCCAGGTGTGTGGGCGCTTCCTTTGGGCTGAGGGTGGATTGGGAGCCACAAGCTATCTGCATCTCCTTGGCAGGTAAAAGCATCTGTATGGGCACAGACACCTGGTAGTTAATCTGCTTGGAAGCCTACAATGACTTTTTCTTACAGCCAAAACTCCAATCAGAGCTAAAACCAAATTTGTAGGAATTTATTTTCCCTAGTGCTAAGATTAAACAACAGAAAATTGTGAACTGCTGTAGGATGGTAACCATGTAAAGCCATGTGTTTGGATTATAAAACACTAACATGTCATTTGCTAAGAAAGAATTGATAGAGGACTGAAAGGTATAGGAGGTATAGTAAGTATAGGGCTGAGGATCCCAGTATAGTGTGGAGATTGATTAAAAATTATTTTTCATGACTGCACATAGAGAATTGAAGTGAACTTTCCAAGTAGATTGTGTCAAGACAATGATTTCCCTGGTGAATTTATCATTTGTGTTTCTCCTTTCCTGGAGAAAGGGTGTTATTCTGGTCACTTATTTTTTTCTCTTTCTCTGCATCAGAACATATGCCTCAACAACATGCTCTGAAAATGCTTCGGCTGGAGAAATTTGACATTCTCTGGGGTTTCTTTGAGCCAACACTGTTTTCTCTCTGGCTTTTGGGCACCTTGGAAGCTGGGTACAGCTGCTAAATAATAGTTGTGCTTATGGATCATGGATGGAAAGGGGGCCATGTTGCCTAGCAGGGAGGTTTTGAACTGGTCATGGAGACAAGTTGAAAATGGCTTTTAGCAGCAGAGAAGCTCTTGAGATGGTATGTTGAACCCTGGCTTGTTTTTTTCCCTTTCACTTCAAGCTGTAACAAGAGGAACTGTTCTGTTGGGGGATTCTGTCTGCTGTTAACCCTTAGTAATATTTTAGGCTAGTAGATCAAGTACTGTCACTACCAGCTGCCTTTTTTCACTGTCTGGTTTTCTTTTTATTTAGAGACTTACTGCAGTGTTGTGTGTGTTTATCATCTTATGGCGAGATACAGTAATTCATTTATCTTCTGAATGTGGAAATCACACAGATGTCCAGCCTCACATCTCAGGTGTAGTTTCTCTTGCTAAGATGAATTTGTTATTGTGAAATCTGCCTTACAGATACAGTCACTTGCATGTACATTGTGTGTGGTATACATAAAGGGTTTGTGTTTAAAGTAGACAATTTGCATTTCTTTTTTGTCTTCTACAAGTGGCTGAAGGATAAAGAAAGGGAGAGTAGTGACTGTTTTTGAGAACTCCAGTTACCATTTTTATATGAGCCTTCTAATTGTGAATGGATCACTTATGAGTGATTTTGTGTTGCTTTTGTGAAAAACTTTATCTTTCATACTACTTACGTAAGTGTCTTGGGCAAAACAGAATAGGTTTACTGTGGTGTGGACTAGATGCTACTACAGGGCCATTTCTGCAGCCAAATTCACAAATACCTACTTGTATTTGTGACACATTGGGGAAACATTCTCTTCCTCTGAAGTCAGTGGCCTTTGCCATTTTTGTTTCTCTGAGAGCTGGTGGCCATGGGTTGTATCCTAGTAGTAGTCATAACTTACTCAAGGAGAAGTGCTGCCCCTTCCTGTTTTGTGTGCCCTTGTGCTGTCAGCCCCAGGTGTATGAAGTGGTCTGGTTATGGAGTCAGAAGTGAGGACTGGGGTTACCTGGTGACTCTGCCATGTGTGTTTTGGGTGTTTGAAGGGGTAGCATTTCTCTGAACTGTACAGTCAGGGTCAGTGTCTCTCTTGCACTGGTGGATGCCTCCCAATATCTCGTGATACCTCTTGATATCTGAGGTGGGATATGATTTTCTTCAGCAAAGAAATGCTGTTTTGCTCTCTCAGTGAGTTTATCTACAATTTACTGCTTTCTGGAAGGCACATTTTCACTGACACTCAGCCCTGGGCCCTTGACAGCTTTGGATGCTCAAGGTGACAGTAACTTGTGAAAAACTGTGGACCTGAAGAGAGGATTGTTGTCCCATCTGCTGCTTTGCTGTTCCCTTTCACTGTCAATGTGCTGGGGATGGGGGAGCAGGGAGCAATAGACCTGGATGAAACTATCTTTTGTCCTCTCTCACATCAGACCATAGGACATCAGTGCAGTGTTTCATCCTTGGTTCAGTGTTCTTTGTGCCTGAAATAGGCTGGAATCAGCTGCTTGGGTTCATCTGCAGCACACAGGAGTTTCCTCAGGCATAAATGGCACTCAGCTGATACCATCTTCTAGAAAATCAGATCTCCTTCATCAGGAAACTGACATTCTCAATTGCCTATAAATCACCATGAATACCTGTGTCTGAGGTAAGCACCTGATTGTTGGTGAGATATGAAAGCTGAGTCCTCGTGACTTTCTGAAAGTAAAACTTCAGACTCTTGTAGGGAGACCTGCTGAGCTAGAGTTCCATGTACTGACAGGATAGTCCAGTTGGAATTCCTCTGGTCCCTTGTTTCTTCACTACACTCAAAAATCAGTTGGATATTTCTGTAAATCTGAAGAGCTGCAAAATGCAGTCCCTTCCACAAAGGGTCATGAAGGACCCAGGAGTCCCAGGGTAAGATGGGGTCTTAGATGAAGGAGAAAGTCAATCAACCCTGCTGACACCAAGGCTCTGCATGTAGGTGCTTCTCTTGGAGTTGAAAACACATATTCTGAAAACACATATCCAACTCTTCTGAAAAACTGACTATTCATGTGTCCTGCTTAGACTACTTTGGGAATTTTGTACTGAGTTTTTCAGGCTGGAGGCTGTCTCTGTGGGCTTGTACTGCCCTTAGAAGTATTTCACTATGCTGAAAAGTATCAACTGTTTCATTTAACATAAAATGTATTAACACCTCAACATACTTGTACTTATGGGTAAAATATGAATTAATCTGTATTGTATTTAATATGTATATATAATTGATAGCCTGGTATTAAACTAAATGCTGTACTTCAGAGGTTTTTTTTTGTCTTCTGTTTTGCATACCTTTAAGGTATTTGGTTAAAAATGAGTTCTCATCATGCAAAATGACTTGGTCTCAGGTTAAGCCCCAGACAGTTTTACATTCTAAAGGACATTTGTAAATTCTGTTAAAAAGATTGGTCAGAGTATTTTTAGCTACAGTGTGCTGCTTGGCACTTGCAGTTTGTCCATTGCAGTTCAGGATATAACGACATGCAAAGAGACAGTCTGTCCTCACAGTCTTGATTCTTTTTTTAAATTTTCTGTAAAGTAGAAAATTTTTGAAATTCATTGCAGTGGCTCTAAATGATGACCATAGAGGATGGAGGGGGTGATTCTGTGGAAGTTGGACACAAGTTGGAGTGCTGACAGGGGGATTGCCAGAGCTAACTTGAAATGAGCCTTTCCCATGCAGAGGCAGTGCAGAAACACCGTCTGTCAGCATGTCTTGGGTTCTGTGCTGTGGTGGACTTGGCTATCATAGAGTGGCCTGGCTTGGAAGGGACCATAAAGACCATCTAGTTCCAATCCTCTGCCATGGGCAGGGCCACCTTCCACTAGACCAGGTTGTTCAGAGCTCTGTCCATCCTGGCTGTGAGCACATCCAGGAATGGGGCATCCATGTGTCTGGGTAGCTTATTTAAATCTAGTTTGTTATATCTGTGCTGTACACAAGTTTGTAGTGTAGTAATATCCTAATCTTGATTGAGCATCCTTTATTCCTCTGGAATTTGCAGTTGGCTGTACTTTTCCACCTCTTAATCAGATTGTATGCATACATGAACTGAATCGATAAGAAGCTTTCTGTTATTATTGTAAAAATGACAATAAGCATAGAAGAATTTTTTCCCCTAATTACTTCAATAACTATTTTAGCGGGTTTTGTTATTTCAATGATTGATTAAAAAAAAAAAAACAACCTCGAGGTATTTGGTAGTGATCAGTGTGTTCATAGTGAAAATGCACCATGCTATAAAACAAATACTGCCATGTCACATGATTCTCTTGATATTGAGTGACTCCTTAAGGTAAAAATCATTTTCAGAAATAGCACATCTTCCACAAGGGGATCCAGCAGGAATCTTTTCAAATGGTAATGCTGGTTGTGCCTTTGGTTACCTTTTGATATATTCTGATCAACACTGGGTTGAACTTGTCTCTAAACACAAAGCCAGTGGGATTGGCTTAAGAATGTCCCGAAGCCAGAAATGTTGTTGAAGGTTTCAGTATGTTGGCTGCCTTTGTCTAGAAGACACATTTATATTTTTCTTTCTGATAGAATAGTTGTACCCAGGATTGCCCTAAACAAGTCAAGGATTACCCCTCTGCTTTTTTTTTTGGTCATACATTTGACCTCTCTTCTTGTACAGTCCTCTTCAGTGTTTCCATGTCTGTCTTGATTGAGGTGTAAAAGTCATATGCAATAAAAAAGAAAAATGCTTTAGGTGCAAAGGGCGGGGCTATTAATATCAGGCATGATATTGGATTATGTAGTGCTTGAAATGGGAAGCACTAGGAAGTCTTCCAAGGAACTTGAGGCCAAATTCATATTGTTCCTGTGTACTTTCCCACTGAAGTGAATGTTTTAAAATATAGCCATGCAGTGTTACATGTTCCTTTTTTCACTCTATCTGAAAAAAAAAATCTGTAGTTTCTTCATTTTAATATTAAAAGTCACCCTGGATATTTTTTCCCTTGGATTTTGTTTATTTAGTCATTGAAAATTTTCTATCCTGACCTGGATAGGAGCACAGAAGAGTTGTTAAGAGACAGGAAGGGCGATAGCCAGATTGAAGTAGATGTGTCAGGAGAAGGCTCAGTGAAAAGCATGATTTTCTCCAGAAAATACTCCAAAAAGTGGCCCAGATGGAGAGGAAGAGTAGGTTTCTTCCACAGCTTGTTGGGAAGCCTGCAGTATAGAGGGTGAGGGTGTTTGCAATGTGCGGTGGTACTTTGGGGGTGCTTTGTTGCCAGAGCTATGGTTCTCCACCCTGTGAGATGACAGCTGCCATATTTTTGTGTGGAACTGCCAAGGCAGAGCTCTGCAGTCATGTGCAGTGTGGTGCTTGTGCAGTGGGTTGTTGGATATAAATAATTTGCATGTACCCGGTCAGTGCAGTGCTCGCAGGGAGCGTATGACTGATCCTACACAAAATAGATGGGCTGTAGGTGGATGTGCAGCATGTCCTGTGAGTGCCTTCCAGCAGTGTCAGACCAAGGCAGAGAGACTGATGGGTTGTGCAGTGCACTTGTAACAGCCCCTGCTCACCAAAATGTTCTGGATGAACCGTGCGTGCCTGTTGCAGTTGATGGCTGTGCCGGTGTCTGGTTGTAGTGAACATGATTGCACCTTTGGAGCTGTGCCCCAGGAGTTCTGGCAGAGCTACTGCTCCTCTGGAGATAGAGGGCAAGTAAAATTTCAGAAACATGTTTGGGACAACTTAGGCATGTGACAGCCTTATGCAGAATCATCTTAGGTTGTCCACAGCTGCAGGAAATGAAAAGCCAAAATGGAGTTCCCCAAGTTATACTACTGTCCCTGGTGCTGTGTTTGCCTGGTTTTTTCTGGTTGGGGGCCAGCACAGTGGAAAGGCTGTTGGTATAGGACAAAGCCAGGGCATTGGAGAACATCCCCCAAAATTTAATGGGAAAGCAGAGAATGAACTACAATCAGTAATTGCCACAGCTGATGTATTCCTTCCCTTCTTCCTTCCTTCCTTCCTTCCTTCCTTCCTTCCTTCCTTCCTTCCTTCCTTCCTTCCTTCCTTCCTTCCTTCCTTCCTTCCCTCCCTCCCTCCCTCCCTCCCTCCCCCCCCCCCCAAATACTCCTTTATATTCAAAATAGTGGGTTCTAGGTTTGCAGACTTGGTAGCTGCTCTAAGTCCTTAGCTGCTTAGTCCTTCTTCAGAACAAAGACCTCGTGTTTGAAAAGGGATTAAAACCATACTGGTTCTTCCAGTGTCCTTGAAATAGCGTTTTTAGGTATTTTTTTTATTATTTTTTGTTTCCCTAAGGCAGGCCTCAGTTCAAACCTGTTCCTTTCCTCCCAGCTGTCCAGCAGAGAACAGTGCAGTGCAAAGGTCTGTGTTGCAGTGGGTTATGTAAGTGTGACAGTAAACTTGGGCTGCTGTTGGAAGTGGCGTTCTCTCCGGTCATTGGAAGCGTTGCTGTCAGAGCTCCTGGCAGTGCAGTCCCTGCTGGCGTGTGGGGCAGCACAGCACAACGAGCTCTGGTCCTGAGGGGACAGCACATACACAGCAGGGTCTCGTTGAACGTAGGTGTGCTTGTGCACCACTGTTCTGTGTGTTTGTGGGTGCACTTTGGTACCTGCTGGTTGCAAGACTGATGAGGGAGGAGGGAGAGGGTGGCTCAACACCAGCAGACTGCTCAGAGAGTTCCAGAGCAGCCCTGAAGCAAGGGTAGAATGTTACAAGCTGGGCTCAGTTCGCAGATGTGTTGTCTTGGACTGGTTGAGGGTTGTATACTTTAGGTTGAATCAGTTGTTGGCTCTGGGTGGTAGTTTTACAGTGATGATTCAGCATTAATATTGTTTCTCCTTAAAAAGAAAACCAGTTTGCTTCCTGCCTCTTTCTTCAGAATTTCAGCTGTAATTGTCAATGATTGGAATTAGCAGTTTCTTAATGGATGTTTTGAGTGCACATAGGCATTGATTTAGAATTTTTGCTACAAACCCAAGTAATTTGCTAATTAGTACCTTAAAGGATCACCTTTAATGCTGCCTTCTGCAGTTTTTCTGCTTGAATCTCTTTTCTTTCATGTCCTTTCTTCATCTTAGTCTTTCTTTATTCTCCAGCTGCTAGTCATTTCCATCTGCCCCTTTGCTGATTCTTTGTTCCTTGCATTAACTGCTCTATTTGTGCTTGGGAAGAAGAGAAAAGGCCAGACTCCTCCACAGTCACTCTTTTCTTGATTTCCATTTCAACTTTCTCAATATTTTTTTTTCAATTTCCTATTTTCACTCAGTAGCCCTCATTTCCGCCCTTTATTCTACTTCATTAGTTCCCCTGTGGTTGTGCTAATTGGCCTCTGTTGCTTTCCTGTGCTGGAGCAGGAGGCAGAAGGGATGCAGTTAGCAGGAGGAGGTGGATTTTTCTTGGAGTCAGGGGAGGACCTTGCTGCTCACTGCAGCGCTGTAAGGTCAGGTACAGAGAAAAACTCTATTTCAGCCAACCTGCAGCCACCATGGTGTTTAAATAATGATAAATACACAGTCTATAGGATTATGTCAGTGTATTTCACTGCCATGGGTGTTGTCTATTTGGCTGTGCTTTTTCTGCCTATTCTGATTAATGAACTTTTGAATGTGATATTTTTTATTGCTAAGACTAGCAGTTACCAGTAGCATTTGCTGCATATTGCTGCAAGGGTTAATAAAAACAGTCTTCCAGTTTTCTTTAAAATCCATTTGCTTCTCCATTTTGTCAGCTTGGCATGTCTGTCCATGTAAATACTGCTTAAAACAGATACATTTTTGTTTGCAATTCTAGGAATGCTTTAAGGGAAGCTGGGCCACTCACAAGTTACTGCACAAGAAAGCAAGTAAGTACATTACTTTTTAAAATGCATTTTTCATATTTCTTTGAATTGGGTTTGTGATGTGCAGTGAGCTGTAGGTAGCCTTGCTTCAGCTGGGGATTGGACCAAATGACCTCCAGATGTCCCTTCCAACCTCAACTGCTCTGTGCTTCTCACCTTGGAATGGTATTGGGTTTTTTCCCAAGATACCTGGCACTGGGTGATGCATATCTGAAATTTTGTCCAGTTCTCAACAATCTAAAGCACTGTGTAAAATTTCAGAGGCAGAGGTTCACAGAAGTGTTTGTTTCTGTTCACTTTTCTATTTGCATGAATTACTGCTTGAGCTACATTGCCAGGTATATGAACACAGAAGGAGTGGTGCTGAAATAAAGGACAAGGAGAATAATAAATCACTACTGTAGGGCAGTGTTCCTTCATAGCATTTTGATGTCTAATGCAGTCAAAGGCAGTGCAGTGGGAAAGGTTCTTGCAAAGTCTTTGTGATTAGACACTTGCTGGAGCACAAGTGAGTCAGAGTGCAGCTGTTCTGTACATTTTTGGGAAAAAAGGGAGCATGCTTGTGTGCATGGTGCAGCCACTGATAGAGGATGTATCATAGCTAGGATTTTGCTGAGTTCAGTTCAAAGTAGTAAGAGTATCTGTGTGCCCTAGTGACAGCTGGTAGCTCTGTCACAGAAATACCAGGAGACTGGTAGATTCTACCTTATCTGAGTAGTGAAAATAACCCCTAAGTTTAAAACCAGAGAGAGGGCAGACCTCAGTTCTGCCCCCTTGCCTCCTCCCTGCCACCACCCTGCCTATCTTCATTAAGCCCTGATGAAAAGGGAGGTAGGATTAAAAAGTGATATGGCAGAAACTCACATCCTCAAATAATTTACCTCCTTTCCTAAAACCCAATAAAGCTTCTTTTTTCATGATAAATGTTGAATGGTAAGTAGAGTAGTACAGATAATTACAAATGTTTTCCTTCTTTCTGCCTTCCTAGTGTAGGGATCCAGTAGTTGACACTTGCATTCTGCATCCTATTAATTTGGGTGATTATGAACAGCTTTGGACTTTCAAATTGTTATTTCTCAGTTTCATCTGAACTGAATGTCATCTGAGCAGATGGCTTAGATGTCAACCACAGAGGCTCTGAGGAATTGACATTAGGTTTGCAATGGCAGACCTTTTGCTACCTCTTCATCCTTCTGAGATACAAAAAGAGAAAACAAACAAGTTATCCAGTTATGAGTTAAAGATTAATGTTACCAAGCTCTTCCTTAACCCTTGCCTTCTGTTTCTGAATTCTCCTTTTGGTATTGCTCAGGATCTGCTTGTTTCAATCCTTTATTTAAACACCTTCAATTTGCCTTCATAGGAATATGTTGTTTGTGAATGAAGTCAGTCATTGGGCCACATCAGACGTGAATTTCACAAGGTTTGGAGAGCTGGGAAGCTCCAGCAGTTGGGGACCATCCCCTAAGGTGTGAGCACCGTTTGTCCTGAACTGCAGAAGTGGCAGGACCTGCACTCTCTCCAGCAGCTCTGGAGGGGTAGCAGCCTCCATGTGTTAAGCCTGACAGTAGGATGGCCTCCCTTCCACCTTTGGATGGTCTCCTTCCCACCTCAGGTCATTTTGGTCACTGGGTGCTAAGGGAGATCACAAGGAAGGAATGTTCCCCTGCAGTGCAAGGGTGTTAATTGAAGGGATACTGAGTGCCTCTGTAGAAACAGGCTTTTTTCCCAGGAATGAAACAAGCACTGTGCTATAAAACCGCAAATGAAGAACAACTTAATTACTGCACTTTCTTTGTGCATTCAGTCCTGACATTACCCAGTTTGCTGTTGAATAGGGTGGGAAGAATCTGAATTTGGAATGGACAACACAAAATGATAACTGCTACTTACACTTGCATATATCAGTATCTGAAATTCCAGAGAGACTCAGGTCTAGACTTAGGCACTTCTAAGTCACTTTCTAGACCCACAGTTCTCATTCTTAGTAGGACAGGTTTTGCTGCTGCAACTTTTTTCCCCCTTTTTCTTATCTTTTCAGAAGATGAAAAAGCTAAACGTGAAGTTTCCTCCTGGAGCCTGGAAGGTGATGTCAACACAAATCCCTGGTCTGGTTATCGTTACACTGGGAAACTCAGGCCACACTACCCACTGGTAAGCAACAGGTGCCACTACTGCAGCCCTGCTGTGTTCTGAGCAGCTCATGGACCACTCCTGACCTGATGACCTCCCGCATTTTTGCTGAGAGAGGAGAGCTTCTCAATCTGAGCCCCATGGCAAGGACATGATGGCTGTCCTTATCATGGTTCATTTTATTTTAACTTGTTCTATCTCCTGGTATATTTATAATTAAGGGAGTGCCTGTGAGCATCAGTAACAGGCTTAAGGTCATACCCTTTGGATGTACACTGTGACATTTATTCTGCAAAAAAGCTACTGCTAGTTCAGCTGATATCTCCCAGCTGTTTGTTGTCCTCACCCGTTATAGAGCAGTCTGTTTCTAAAAAGTTCAGGTGAATTCATTCAGAATTTAAATAAATGGTTTTTTATAATATTATATAAGTGGTTTAAAATAACATGGTGAGTGAGCTGGTGAACAGCTGAAAGAACAGAGGTTACAGTGATCTCCTGCACTGGAATGGTGAAGAACAGCAGAGTTCAGTAAGATCTTTGGTTGTGAAAGCAGATTGGGTTTAGAAGATGATGACATATAACTCTGTATATATATATGTATTACACACACACAGGGACATACAGATGTAACTGTGTTTTTAACTTGGTACAAATTTGTACATGGAGAAAGCTGAAGCTTTTTTTTGCAGCAATAATGACATTTTCTTTAAATTTGTCTTTTCTAATTGGCCTGTGCTAGAAAAGCTGCCCCAGTGGCATTCTCTCTCTAAGTCTTCTCCATGTTACAGGCTCATTAGAGAACAGATTAGCTGAACCTGAGCCCATGTGTGTTTGTTAGTGTTGTTGGAGAAAAAGGTGTTTGGGACATTTCACTGGCTAAGTAATTTAGTTGTGTTATCTCTGAACTTTGGCTTTTTTGTCTTGTGACTGCTGTAACACTGATGCAAGTGAAATTAGAGATTTTGACTAAGATGATGATTAGAAGTAAGTATTCTCTTGCTAAAGAGAAGAGGGATGTATTTGAAACTAGTGCACTTGCAGTCTGGAAAGCAGCAGAAAAAAATGCTACAATAAGGCATAATACATTATAAAACCAGTAAGATTCACTTGACAATAAAAATTTGATTTTTACAAAGCTGTACAGTTAGCTACTAAAAGTTGTATAATATAGCAATAGGGGGTAACAGCAGAATGTCTGGGATTGAAACTTGGAATTTTTTGAGTGTTTACATACTTTGCAACTTTTTCTCAATGGATTTTGCCATATTTCACATGAAATATTTCATATTGTATTTAATTTTGCTGTGTGACTCTGGTTTTGTAACTATAATAAGTGTTGCTGCAACCTAACCAGCTTTGCCTGTGATTTATTTAGACACCCACAAGACCTGTGCCAAGTTATATTCAGAGACCGGATTATGCTGATCACCCACTAGGTAACCTGAAACAAATCACAATTCTGAGTGTTACGTTTGCTCTCTGTTTTCCTTTCCATTGAAAAAGCCTTTAATGCATGAAGGAGATACTGGAGAAGGGAACCTCTTGTCTGTCCTCACCGTACTACTTCTCCACAGTAACTTACTCATTTTAAACAAATCATGGTTGCAAATATTTTTTGGATACAATACAAAGTTTGTAATGGGTTGTCTTTCAAAGGTGTGCAGGAAATGGAGAGTTAGTTAATTTGGTTTTGGGGTTTTTTTAATCTCAAACATACAAGTCCTAGTTCTGTTGCTAATTTGATAACAAGCAGCAATCAGTTGACTGTCACAGATAAATTCTACTAAACCATTCTCTGTGGCATCAGTGTATCTGTTGAAAGTGTATTATTTTATAATAAAACCAAGGAAACCGTGCAGTATGCAACCCCCCCAAAAGAAAACTGGGATATGAGTTCCAGCTGGTTTTGGACAGAGAGGGAATGCACATTCAAAATTACTTACTTACTGGATTGTTTTGGTATTTTCCTCTTTTTATACCAGTATTGGGGCTTTGCATTTCCCCAAAAGGCTGCTATGAAATCTGTTAGCACTATTTTTTAGTCTTAAGATATTCCATAGTTATTTCTTAAAGAGTGTGAATATTAAAACAACACAAAATACTGGATTTTCTGGGGTTGTTCATCTATAAAGCTGAGATTGCACAGGATTTGGTAGGAAGGATTTACATGTTTTTGTCCGCTGATTATTGCAGTAGTATAACCAGGTATATTCCCATGCTCATGTAACCCGTTATGACTGTGTTAGAATGTAATTTTCACTAATTATTTTCCAACAGCAGCTGAAAAATGCCTTTCTATGACTAACACAACTTCCTTGTCAACCTGATATTTAAGGTTGTGTTTTGACTAACTGGACATGATGGTTTTATGCAGTAAGTGAATGGGTTTCCTGAGCACATGGGGCATTATGGTATTGTGGAAGGCTTATGAATTCCAATTAATCTGAATAATATAATCATTCTGTGGCTTGGTGGGTTTCTTTCTTTAGGCTGTGGTGAGAAAGTCTGTACTTCTATTGCCCTTGGTAAGCTAAGGAAGTTCCTGGATTGGATATGTGTAGCAATCATCACTCTATGTAACATGGATTTTTTTCTTTCTTTTTTAATCTTCTCCCTTTTTTCTTTTCAGGAATGTCTGAATCAGAACAAGCTTTAAAAGGAACCTCTCAAATAAAAATACTGTCATCTGAGGATATAGAAGGGATGCGAGTAGTGTGTAGGGTAAGGGGGTTTTGATTTTTCTGGCAAGGTGCCTTTACAGTCTTTAAAAATCTGTAATCATTTTACCCCTTTTTCACAGCACATTTGAGAGTACAAATGTTCTAACCACTTTAGAGTGCTGAAAAATAGTTTGGGAAGCTTGATATCTTCTGGCTTTTTTCCTTCTTGTGACCCCAGTTCCCAGTAAAGTATTTTGCAAGCAGAAGGATGACTTTTATCTGTTTTGTGCATTTGTTATTACTAGTAAGGCAATCTGTGCCTGACACGTTGTGTTTGTTAAGAATATGTTTTATAGTGCATAAATGAGAACTTTTTCCTCTCTTGGAGTTGGTACTAAGTAAAAACTAAAGAGCAGAACAAAGGCCCATCCTTAAAAATTTTTGAAAAAGAACTGTTCAATTGTAATCACTTCCTTGTGCATAAAGTCAAACTTTGAAATGCATTAGGTAGTTTGATTTAAGATTATGGCATTCAAGGAAAATGTGGTCCAAACCTTAACTGGGATATTGTCAGCTCTCACAGAGGTGGCTGAGTACATGAGCTGGAGGGATCTCAAAGTCTTTCTAGAACCCAACTTCACACAGCTTTCCTGGTTATTTCAGTGTAGCTGTCAAAAATGGGTTACAAATCTTGTAGAGAGTAGTCCTGGCCTGTTTAAAATGAACTTAAATTGAGCCAATAGATCAATTTAAAATCTATTTTAAATTTTTTATTTGTTTCATTTGCAGCTTGCTAGAGAAGTATTGGATGTTGCTGCCATGATGGTGAAACCAGGAGTAACTACTGAAGAAATTGATCATGCTGTCCATTTAGTAAGATAAGTTTATTATTCTTCTGGTGTTTATAAGTGTTTTCTTCTATCGCTTTATTTTAAATGATTATTGTGTGGTTTTCTTTGTTGCATGAATTCCATTTCTTTATTTCAAACTGTTTCCCACTTTGAAGCTGGTGGGTAGTGCAGATGGCAGAAATGAGCTACAGTGCAATGGTAGGTTCAAAGTGATTTAGGAACTCCTGGGCCTCTCTCTGTATCAGTTGCTTCCATATTTCTGGCTTCAGATATCTTCTAAGTTTCTTCGCTTGCTTTCTCAGTTAACATCATGTTTTCTTTCTTCTAAACCCTTTTTGCTCCACAGATACCATTATATAAACAACAACATTTGTAGGCCATGGACTTCTTGTACTCTGTGGTTGGCTAAGACATACAGAGGAGAAAGTTAAATTATTTATGATTGAGAATCAGAACTGAGGTGCCTCAGAGAGAACTGAAACAAGATGTTTGATGCAGTCTGACAAAATAAAGCCACAGTCCAGTGACGTGTTTAAAAAACATGTTCAAGAATGCTTCCTGCCTTAACTTTCTATAGATATTTGAACTTTGCTTTGCTGTCTTCTCTGTGAATCATTTAATCTGTGCATTGTGAGAAAGGAAACAGTTTTGGTATAGTTAAGTTTGTTAGAGAGCTTCCTTTTTGTCTGCATCTGCAGGTGTTGAGCTAAGATGACTTTCATTAGGCTGGAGACTTCTGTTGAACTGCATTAAACAGTTCAAAACTTAAACACAAACTACTGCATTGAACATCAAACTGCTTGCTTAGGCACATTGTCTAATATGAACAACTCGTGGTTAACACGGAGTTACCTCTCCTCAACAGTTTATGGAAACTTTGGCAGGTTGTTGATAGTGACTGATATCCCTAATTGGTATTTTTCAGTTTTAAAAACAGTATTTTTTTTAAAAATTAAAAAAAAAGGTAACACAACTTTTTTTTTCTCAGTACTTTGCTCACAAAGTATGTGTATATATGTATGTGTAAATATATATGAAATGTGTCAGTTTTGCAAAAATACAGTAAGGTTATTACAGTGAAAGGGAAACAGCTTAAGGTTTTAAAGCTGGGGGGAAATAGTGCTAAATATTATTTTGTTTAGCTTGTGTGTCTTGCAGAAATCTCAGACTGAGTGCTTAAAAGCAGTAATTGAAAATGACTTTTTAAGACTGAGTCAGTATTGCCATGCATTGTTTCAAACCTGAATATCTCAGCATTTGCAGTCAAAGATGAAAATGAGTAGAAACAAAATGAAAGTAGCTTTAATTTCTTCCTGGTAAGAGATGCAAGGTATAACAAAAACATTGCCCGGAAATGCTTGAAGAATCTTATTTTCTTGAGTCACTGCTTTTCAGCCTGTCATTCTTACTGCAAAGCTGTTGCACATATGTTTTTTACAGTGTTTTTTCTTTGTACAAAACTTACTGGTGTAAATTGTATTTTCTCTATTTAGGCTTGTATTGCAAGGAATTGTTATCCTTCCCCTTTGAATTATTATAATTTCCCCAAGTCGTGTTGTACGTCAGTGAATGAAGTGATCTGTCATGGAATTCCTGACAGGAGGCCATTGCAGGAGGGGGATATTGTTAATGGTAAGTGCTGTGAAAATGAACCTTCAGCATTTTTATCTTGTGTGCACTTAAACCATGCAATAAGGTGATGTTTCAGAAGCAGGCAACATCATTAGAATAGCTTCTTAAGAGAGGCTTTTGTTCTCATTTGCCAGTTAGGTTCTTCTCATTTACCTCTACTCTTTACATACTTCAATTAATGAATTTTTTAAATAAAATAATTTCAGAACTTCAGTCCACTTGAAGAGCTTTAGTTCTTCTACCCTGATCTGTGCATTAGTATAGTGCCTGAGTATTCCACTTGTAGGCTAGATTCCACTTGTTCCAGGCTGTGTACATATAGGGAATAGAATGTATATTGAATTATTCAACTGGATTAGTTCTGTGTGAATTCTTGATTAGATGGCTCTAGATTGTTACAATTTTGCTATGCTCATTGACGATTATGATGACTGTAGAGGGTCCTAATGTGCAGGCATTGTATAGGTGCATGTTATCTTTTTTTGAGCATCTCACAGCCTAACAATACCAGCTGATTTTTGTTCTTGGTACTCAAGGTGCTTAGGCCTTCTTGGGTGGTGAGAAATACTTTTATAAGTTATTTGACCATGTCTTGTTTTAACCTTAATTTCTTCTTGATTTGGCAGTAAAAATTAATGACACTTTTTTTGTACAAACATTTTCACTTTTGTTTATTGCATTGGTTTGCTTTTCTCTTACCTGTAAATAAATACGCAGAGTGCTCAGGTTTGACCTACCTCTAGAAGCAGGTTGTAATCTTTTTAGATTATCAGATATTTAATACTTGTTGGCTTGTAATAATAGCTATTAAGTCTACATCTCAGTGCTATGGGTACCAGTCTTTTCAGAACAAGTCTCATGATTGCTGCCCCTGTCTAGGTAAGGTATAGTCTGGTTGAAAGCTCTGAGCTTGTAGGTACATGTAACAATGCATGCCAAAGTTCCTTTGTCTTACTTTAATTTCAAAAATGATGCCTTTGCACAGCTCTTTATTATTGCCAGCTATTCTGGCATTGTTGGAGTCCAGCCTAAGAAGCCCAGCTCATAGAATCATGGTTTGGGTTGGAAGGGACCTTAAAGATCATTTGGCTTCAACCCTTGTGCTGTTGTCAGGGACACTTCCAGTATAAACCAGGTTGCTCAAAGCCCCATCCAGCCTGGCCTTGAACATTTCCAGGGATGGGGCACCCACAATTTCTCTGGGCAGCCTGTTCCAGTGCCTCACTACTCTCACTGTAAAGAATTTTCCTTTAGTATCTGATCTAAACCTACTCTCAGTTTGAATTAATTCCTCCTTGTCCTCTCCGTACATGGTCTTGTAAAAGTTACTCTCCATCTTTCTCCTTGGCTCCGTTCAGGTGCTGAAAAGCCACAATTAAGTCACCGCAAAGCCTTTTCTTTTCCAGGCTGAACAATCTGAATTCTCTCAGGTTTTTCTAATTTAAGAGGTACTCCAGCCTTCTAGTCAACATGGTTGGCTTCATCTACACAGTGTCTTACCTCTGCTGTTTGCATACCAAGGCTGTACCTCAGCCCTAGAGAGCACCTTCTGTAAGTGGCTCTAGTCACACCTTTGTCCACATTCCTGCATTTGATCGAGCTTGGAGCCTTCTGCTTTGTTGTCATGAGGAAGAACTGAGCTTCTTTTCTGTAAAGTAGAGGCTCAAAAGCCTCTTGAAAAGGAGGACCAGAACAGTTTACAAGGAGGGATAAAAAAGGTATCTTGGAGGGAATGTACCCAATGAACAACTGAAAGGAAGCGTCCATCTTTTTCTTGATTTAAAACTTTTTAGCCCGGAAGCCATGCCAAAGTCCAAAACAAGTTTTTTGAACCACAGGAACATGTGATCCAGAAGGTGATGTCTAGTTGTTGCAAGTGATGTCTAGTTGTTGAGACCAAAGTGTGTTTTCCCACATCTTCCTATCAAGATGGTATTGATCTCTCTCAGCAGCTCATGTATGATTTTCCTAAAGTATTATTGAACACTACAGCTCCCTTCATGACTGTTTACCTGGGAGATGATTTGGGTGTGGGTTTCTTCATGAATAGCAGAGCATTGGCCCTTCTAGTGGGTTTGGTGATCTAGCAGCTA
Organism: Melozone crissalis; assembly: GCF_028551555.1. Classification (NCBI taxonomy): domain Eukaryota; kingdom Metazoa; phylum Chordata; class Aves; order Passeriformes; family Passerellidae; genus Melozone; species Melozone crissalis. Next base: position 44,280,915 of record NW_026535784.1, on the reverse strand, counting down.
TTAGACCTACCAGCTGACCAACAAAGACTTAGAAACAGAAGTTCCCATTCTGCCATAGCAAGACAACTTGATATGCAAAACAAGGACTACATACCTTTTAAAATTTAATTTCCCCCTATAAGTGCTGGAATTAATTCTGAGAAAGTACAATAGCCAGGTAAATCCCCATAGATCAAGGAGCTTCTCTTTCCCATTTTTATATTTAAAAAACCAATGCTAGCTCGCTGTGTTTGTGTTGCATTGTTGGAGGATTTTTTTCCTCCTCTTCCCCCTTTTATTTCATTAAATCAAACTGTTCACCAGTGCAACACTAACTTACAAATTATTATATAGACTCTACAGGATAAGCATGAAGGACCTGCTTCTGCTGGAAGAGTTTTCTTAGGGAGTTCTTGTGAAGTAACACTTCACAGTTGGAGTGCCCCGTTTGTTCGGGTTTGTTGTTTGAGCAGTGGGAGGCAGGGGTGAGAAGCAGGCGCTAACTTGCCGCGTGTGCTGTGCTGGCAGTGGATATCACCGTCTATCGCAACGGCTACCACGGGGATCTCAACGAGACCTTCTATGTCGGAGAGGTGGATGAGGGTGCCAGGAGGCTTGTCCAGACCACCTACGAGTGCCTCATGCAAGCCATCGATGCAGGTGAGCCCTGCCTGCGGCAGGAACCTTTTGCTTCTCAGAAATGCTTGCTCATGTTGCCTCTGCTCTGCTCAGGGCGACTCCTGGTGAGCACACAGAAGCACTGGTGTGTGGTCACCAGCTGATGATGGGTGCTGTGTAATGCAGTCATGCTTCTATGAGTGCTGGCTGCAACTTCTTTTGAAATGTGGGCTGATGAGGAAAATGTATTTGATGCTGAGCTGATCTGCTGATGATACTGACGTGGAAACAGCCTTTTTTTGACCATTGATGAGTAAGAATCCTTAATCTGAGTAACTTAGAGAATGCAACAAGCAAATTATGTTTTGGAAAACCCTACTTTTATAATTTGTATGGTGTTGCACAGTTAACTGATAAGGTAAAACATTGTGTGAGCACCTAAACATATCTCCTTAGCCCTGCCAAACCTGATGGTTACTTCATAAAGCTAGTTATGAGCTCTTGATTTTGTGTGGCAGTGTGCCAGAGAAGACAGATCCTTATCTTCCAGTACCTACAGAACTTTAATTATCTTGCTTAGATAACAGTCAGGGCAGCTGCATCAAGATATACAATGAGATAAACATGCAGCTACCTTTCTGACTTCAGAAAACAAAAGAAGAATTTCTCAAGTCCCTGGAGGTACTTGTACCATCTGTATCTTTTGTACCCTGCAGCTTCTTAAAATCCCCATTATAATTTAATCACTTCTTGGCCTCTAAAGATTGAAGTTTAAGGTAGTATATATATTAAGGCTTTAAACTTGCATTTAATGAAAAGTAAATGTAAATAAAAGACATTAAAATGAGCACAATTTGGGTTAATAATTTGGAGATGGCTAGTCCAGCTGAAAAGACAAAAATCCATAGGATTGATGTCTTGTGTATCCGTTGTGTGATCAAGAAATTACTGCCAGGTTGAGCTGTGAAGAATAAATTACCTGTTTTTGTGGGATTACTGTTCTGAAATGACCACTTTGTTTTTTAGAGCTAAACCAGAACAGTGTGTATCTTTGATCCTGTACTTTTTTATAGCAATTGTTACATGTGTTGTCTCTTATCCTTTGTATCTTGGCTTTGATGTGGAAACTATGACAGAAATTCCCCTGTGTTTGTTACAATGAGATTAAAATTCTCACTGTAAGTCTTTTTTACCAATTTTTTAGATGCTGTAATGTGTTTTAAAGGGTTTTAGACATTGCATTTGAGTAGGAATTGTGGCAGAAGGTGTCTCACCTGTTAAAAGGGGGTCACCTCTCCCCTCTTTAAATCATCCCAACATCTTGGTGTTGGACCAGCAGAGCTCTAGCTGTATGAGAGAGAAGCAGAGGGCTCCTTGCTCCATTGAAATGAGTTGCACGTGCTGTCAACCCCATACTTCACAGCTATTTAGCACAAACACCACAGATGAATCTCTTCCCCACCGTATCCTTTTTGAATTTTTGGAGAAGTGTTTATATTCCAGTAATACAAATTTCTTGTTATTTTCTGTAAATTCAGCTTAAGGGTTTCAGTTGTAGTTGCTTGCATTAGCAGAGAATTGTACTAAATAGTTGCTGCACATAAAGCTTAAGTTTTATGTGAACTCTGCTTAAGATGGCTCCACACAGCCACACATCTGGCTCCTGAAGAAGCAGCATATATTTAGGGAGTTGGGAAAGCTTGATATTTTGTTTTAAGGGGCTCAAGGTTGTTTTTGGGATGAATCTTCATTAGCTGAATGATGTAACATTGTTGCTTTTATGGTGTTACTACTACCTTGTCCAAGTGCTCAAAGTGAATTTCTCACATCATTTTCGCGTGTTTCAAATTCTCTAACTTGTAAGGCTTCCTAAAGGGATTGTCAAAAAAGTTAAACCTGAATATGAACATTCTTATTTGCTGTAGCGTTGTCATTGAGAATCTTGTCTAAGAGTAGAGATACCTATTTTCCCTTTATTTATTTTTCTAAATATCTGTCCTTTGTGTGCATTTTCCACATAGTAGAGGGATAAGTGTATATTAAAATATGGTTCCTGCATTCATTGCAAAAAGCACTGCAGCTCAGGGTGTGAGAGCTCACCAAGTACTTTGAAAGTCCTTTAATTTCAAACTTTGATATCCTTTTAATGTGACCAGTTACATCCATGAAAGGAAGAAAATAGTATCCTTGTGAAAAAGGTGTTTTCTTCTGTTTCTCTTGGTTTTTTTAATATGAGACAGTTTCTTCCCTCTCTCAAGTGATTGCACTCACATACACACTCAGTGGATTAAGTGATCATAGGGAGTTGCACACTGGAACAGATGGGCACACAAGCCATAAGTGCTACAGAGATGGTGTTTGATGGTTAGTTGTGTTGAAGGAAAGCTCTCTCAATTCCCTTCTGTGTCTCTTTAATTTTGCAGTGAAGCCTGGTGTTCGGTACAGAGAACTGGGGAACATAATTCAGAAACACGCTCAAGCAAATGGATTTTCAGTGGTTCGGAGCTACTGCGGGCATGGAATCCATAAACTTTTCCATACGGCTCCTAACGTGCCCCATTATGCCAGTGAGTATTCATTCCCTTTGAGCTGTCCTGTAGGCACGTGATTTGCAGTGAATGCACCCAATTTACTTGAGCCATCAGGTTGGCATTTTGGCACTTGAGAAATAATTTTTGTTTTTTAACTCTGAACCATAGCATGCTTTATGAACCTGTGCCTGCATTATCTGCCTGCACCAATGGTTAGTCTTAGCTCTCATCAGTACTTGGTAAGTGCTCAAAGTTTTTGCCTGAATTCCCAGCTGAATTCCCTTAGACATTCTTGTCTGGCATGAACTGCCAAATACTTCTCTCCTTAGAAGTTCTATGCCAAACCTTACTGCCGTTTACAGATGCAAATAAAAAGCTCTTTGAATGGAATAGATGGATGTTGTGCCTGAATGTGGATCCTGTTTCTTTCACTTTTCTTCATTTGAATGTTGTCATTTGGTTTTTCTGGAAACTTCATCCTCGTGTGTGGCAGAGGAGGAATGAACATTCCCCCAGTAGTGGTAGTTTTTGGAAATGTCCATGGCACCATGACAATTTTTCCAGCAAGACTAAGAAACAACATCCACAGAGGCAAAGGAATAAGGTTAAGTGCCAGTGGACAACTAAGGGCAGAGTAAAAATCATGAGGCAGTGATCAGCAGGTCACACTCACTTCAGCTGTAAAGCTGCCCTGATCATAGGACACTTATTTCCTCAGACCTGACAGGTGCCTCCATCTTCCCATCTCCTAATGAGCTTTAACATGTGTTATGGTTATAGAATATAGTCTAGCAGTTCCTGACTTTCATGTCATCATTTCCCCAAGTTACTTTTCTGACAACAGAGAAAATCTGTTAATTGCAGGTAAAAGGCTATCAATTCCTGGTATGTACTTCTTGTTGTGTAAAATAAAGAAAATACGGATTCTTTGGAGGTAGAGAGCTTTTTATACCAATTAAAATCCAGTCCAATACAAAGGAAATGTCTGTCTTTCCTGGCTATTTGGAACTTTGAACTTTTTTTTTTCATTGGGCAAATATGTAGAAGTGGAAATATCTGAGGGACTTAAAGCCTCTTGGAGAAAAAAGAATGCTGCTGCTTATTTCTAGCTTACTGTGAAAGGAGTTTGAAGAGCAAAAAGATAATTTTCTAAGAAAAATGTTCTGTTGCTGTTGTGGCAGCTTGATGTCTGAGATTTTTAAAGCCTCTAGGTGATTTAGGCAGTGTAATAAATTAACACAATTAAGGTTAGATAGGGGGATGTAAAATGAATGCAAATTGTCTACAGCAGCAAAGTAGCTTGGAGCTAGTGGTTCCTGTGCAGTTCTGGAGTTTGTTCCAGCTCTCAGACTCAGTTACTTTGGAGCTGTGCTGTCCTTCAGGTGAAACAGGACAGAGGAAATGGGCTGAAGCCTTTCTCCAGTCAAACTGCACTCCTGGAGTCATGCTGTCCATCAGTTCATGTGCTTCCACATAAGCATTTTCAGTGCATTTAACATCAAAATGTTCCTGTGATATTGTCCTGGATGCCTCAAAATGCTCTGCTATTTTATGTTAGCTAATGAATAACAGCATTATCCCTCTGACACTGCTGTGACCCCATTATCCAGGTAATGAGGAGGCAGTGTGTCTTTCATTAATGGAGTCATGGGATAACTTAACCACTGTCACATTTTGACAATTTATTGGAGCTAATGGGTCAGTGCAAACAAGTAAGGAGATTCCAAGCCTTCTCTAAATATCTTGAGTGCTTCTTACTTCTGTTTTTTAATTATGATTTTCCATTATAGAAATGTGCAGAAATTCCTGTATTATATTTTTTCAGTGTTTTATAGAGCTAGAGTTTAAATTCCACTTGGAATTGGAGAGAAAGACAGCAATTAATTTTAAGCATCTTGAGTAAGTATTACAGTGTTGGTGGATGGGGAGAAGGAAAGAGCTAAAGGAAATTTTTATGTATATGTAAAAATGGAGAAGTGAACAGGTCATCTCAGAAGGGTTTTTTGGACTTTACTGTGTTTCTGTTGTATTCTGTCAGGACAAGGATTTGTTCATTTACTAGCATGGTATTCTTCTTTCTAACTTGAGTGTTTATTTTATTGCAGAAAACAAGGCAGTTGGAGTGATGAAGCCAGGCCATGTATTTACAATTGAACCAATGATCTGTGAAGGTGAGCAGTTTTAGCAGTAGAGTAAAATGGTTACTCTCGTTTGCTCCTAAGTAGTGATTGAACAGGGTGCTGGTTCTATCCTGTAGAGCTGATAGATTTTTCATTTCTCTTTGGGGGAGTGATGGCTGTTATTTAAAAGCTGGCAGGAAGTGATGCTCTGTGTTTCAGGTGGCTGGCAGGACGAGACCTGGCCCGACGGTTGGACGGCGGTGACGAGGGACGGGAAGCGCTCGGCGCAGTTTGAGCACACGCTGCTGGTCACAGACACGGGCTGCGAGATCCTGACCCGCCGCCTGGACAGCACTCGCCCCCACTTCATGACCCAGTGATAGCCCACACTGAGCAGGTGCATCAGAACCAGAAATATAGATCTATTTTTTGCCCCTGTACTATGCATTTTTTTAAGAGTACAGACTAGAAAGATGTCACCATTTACTTTGTTCTCGGTGATTGTAGATAAGAGGAATATCTCGAAGAACCTGACCCAATGTCTGCAAAAGCAGAGAAGAATTTAAAGAATTTCCTGCTTTCCTCCTACCTACAACACTCACGCTGTACTTTCCTTTTTTCTTCAATTATCTCTTTAGCACCTTTCTTCCAATTAGACCCACAATTGCTTCTGTTGCTGCCATGATATTAGCTAGAAAAGCGTGGGTAAGCTTTCCCACTGGGACTTGATATTTTGGGATCCAGGTTTTTTTCACCATTTCAGTGTGCCCTGTCACTCTTGGTTTGTGAGAGGCACCTGAGATTTTAAGCATTTCTTATTCCAAAGACTTGCTCTTACTTCTGCAGATACTATTTTGGGCCTTGTTTGTTTATCAGTTGAGAAGGGGGCAGAAGGGAGAAAGATACGCACGTACAAGAATGGGCTACCTTTAATTCTGCCCCCATCTCTCTGCTGGTGGTGATTGCCACTGTGGGTGGCACACTGTGTTAATGGCAGGACTTGTTTCTCTTGCTGGAGATTTGATAGGATGGGAAGTTAACAAAGTCTGTCTTATATGCAGCTGCCTGGAATAAGCTGCTTTTTCGCAAAGCAGTACTTGCAGGCAGCCTCCTGCACCAAAAGTTTGGTGAAGCTGATGTGTCAGACTTGCCTAGGTAAAGGAATGCAACAAGAACCAAAAAGATCCCATGATTCATGGGATCCCTACGTCTGTTAACTGTGGGACATCTTTAAAAAGTACATCCACAGTAGCTGTGGGGGATTGGATTTGCAAGACTTACAGTGAAGTATCTCAAAACAAGTCTGAGTGTGTGAAAATGAAACATGTTCAACACTGTATTCATTTTCTTTTGGTAATTTTTAAACGGGTCATTTTCTTCCCCCTTGGTTGAGTGAGTTTGAGGCTTTTGGGAAGTCTTAGGGGGGCAGCTATGAAAACTGATCTTTTTTTTCCTCAGACAGTGTATAGAGTGGGCAACATTGGTATAAATACCCCTTTATATTTTGTTAGTGGGTCATGGTGAGCTGAAAATGGTTGTGTTAAGGAGTGTGGATTGATCAAGCCTCTCTTTTCTCTACCCTTTCTTTTTCCATGCCCATTTCCCTTCCATCATCTTTAGTGTCTCTGCTGAGGGAATAAATTTTTTCTTCTGAATTGTAATGAAAAATTTTTCAGACCCCATTGTAGACTTCATCTTACACCACTCTAACACAAGAAACTTAAGCCAACACAAACATTAAAAATCATACAATCATGGGCATAAAATACACCTCTTAGAAAATGTCTGGTGAATTTGTTGCCACAGATCCAAGAACATGAAGTGCTGCATACCCTTGGCTCCCTTTGGCACTGCAGAATTTAGGTGGGGGAAAGGGGTTAGTGCTTCACAGAACTGGACTCATCTACTTCCAAATTTGCCAGAAAACATCTTCTCTGCCCTGAGTGCCTCAGACCTCTGTTGCTGTATCACTGCAATGTTTTCATTACTTTATTCTTGTTTTAATTATGCAGTAAAGCGACCTGAAACGATGCACAGAGAGTGCGTGTGCGTGCGTGTGTGTGTAGAGATTTTTAACAAATCAGACTGTAGTACCTGAGTGGGATCACCTGTGCTGAATGAGCTGTGTTGAGGAGATGCCTGTCCTGGAGGTTTGCCCACCATATCCTTCACTTGAATGGTTACAATGGTCTTGCCTTTTCTATGTGTGCGTGTATGATGCAGGGGGTGGGGGGCTTCATTTTTGGTCAATAAAATAAAAGTTGCAGCTGCTTTTAACAGAAATAAGTTTTTTTTTTGGTCTTGTAATCCAAACCCAGACATAGAATTTTCAATTACATCCAGGTTTGCTTGCAGTGGCAGAAGCCCCACTGGTAGATGCATGTACCCACCAGAACTCATCCTTAAACCCACACATGTGCCACTTGGATACCTCTTTGTTGTTGCACTGATACAACCAAATTTAGCACATTTTTAATGCAAGTAGTCTATGACACTATGCATTTCTGCCTATAAATTGAAATCACAGCATGGTAACTGCCTGTAGTGAGTTCATACTAGTGTATTTTTAAATGAGTGGGAAGCTTAGTTAGCATCTACACCTGATCTTGCAACATAAGAGGGCACATCAGCCTTGAGAGCAAAATTTATTAAATAAAAATATTAAGAAAAACTATTTTTTCACCTATCTAGCTATGTCTTTGCTTGAACACGACATACTAGATTTGTGCTGACTGGATTGTGGAAATCAACTATTTTTATTCTTACAGAAGTTGCTATCCACTTAAATAAAAGATCCTAACTTAAATCTCCTTTTAATGACATTTTTAGCAATTGTATACTTTTACCAAAAACACAATCCTGCAACTAGTTCTGAATCAATCTCTTAATGTGTTTTCCCTTTACAGCAGTAACGGGAAGATACATTAAAATGACTTATTTTACTATAAGTCAGTGTGAAAATTCTTCATGCTGTTTCTGCAACTTGACTTGAATATTTAAGGAGAGAAGGTTTGGTAGATGGTGTTGAGTAAGAGTAACAGCAGGAGTGGCCAGCTTCCATGTTTCACATGACAGCCCGAGAGTACATGCACATTGCCTTCACAGTGGATGTGCAGTTCAATACAGTACCTTGGTCACCAAAAATGGGGTAGAAGCTCTTGGCTTTGAGTCCCTTGGTTTGCTGAACAACTTCAAAAAAACCCTATTTCAAACATGCCCCATTCAGTCAAAAGCTTTGCAGGATGAAGTAATGGCTGGGATAGCAACTCCTCATGCTGGGAAGAAGCTGGAAGTCTTTGGCCCAAGTGCTGTGGTATCACTACATCTCTTTGTTGTTGGTATTACAGCCTGGCTTCCCACAAACACTCTGAGATGCAGATTCTCTGAAGTAATAATGTAATGCAGACAAGATTGTGTGGTCTTCATCTAGCCTGTGCAGCACAGAGGACCAGCTGTTCCAGTGTTAGTATGTTAAATCTGTTAGATCCAGCTGGTCTGCCAGGTTAGCTAACATAGTATTGATACCATCTTCTAATTATGGACTACTCTCACTGAACAGCTTAACAGCAAATTTTCTACTGGATTTTCTGATGTTCAGCCAGCCCTCCTAGAGATACAAGGTATTGAGAGTCACCTCATTGCTGGGCTAAAAGGCTCAGTTTCTTGTTACCAATTCAGTTTTTATTTCCTCCTGATGCTCAAAATTGAATTCTAATGACATTCACAGTTGTTCTTTACTGTCTAAAATTAAGTAGAAATGCAGTACCTCAACTATTTTCAGAATGCTGGAAGGGATATTTTTTAATGAGAGATGGAAAAGATGTAATTGTCCCAGTTGCATAGCAGTGGCTTGGAGTAATTGGTGGTGGTGAGAGAGAATTTCTTATAATAAGATTACTATTTGCATTCTGTGTTGTGTGCTAGAAGTTGTTTTGACCAGGGTTCTTTAAAACATGAAACTTCTCCCTTAATCAGTGTCCTTGATTCACTGAGAAACACTGAGTTTCTATGTATCTTTTTTTTTTTAACTGGCTGGGCTGCCTGTGCTTTGCAGTTTATTTTCTGCTATTTCTGTGTTTTTCTGGATGTGAGGCACTGGTTCCAGGTTTCAATACAAAAAGAACCTTATCCAGTCAGGTCACTTCTCCTAGAGTTAAGAAAACCTGCAACTCCAAAACTGAGACTTAACCCCTCCCTCTCCAACAAAAAAATCCCAGAAAACCCCAAAGCCATCATCATGCAATGCTCTTTCCTGTTCCCCTGCAGCCCTCAAGAGCAGACTTGCTCTAATTGTAGTATTTCCTGCTTCAATGGCATGATCAGGTTTCTGACTAGAGGTGACAATCCTATGCTGTGTGTTTTTGCAGTGTTGGCTGCAAAGTTTGCTTTATTTGCCAGTAAGTTAAGGAAATGGGACAGCTGTCCTACTGCAGCCTTGGAGGACACCACTAGAGCAAGTGACCAGAGCAGTCTGTGCCATGATTTTTACAAGAGGCTGCCAAAGAGACCAGTGAGAAATAAGGCAGAACATGGACCACCCCAGTGAACATGGGTAGCCCTGGACACCAAAGTCTCTGCTCTACATTTGCCTTCAAGGTGATCTGGATGCTACAATCCACTGTAGTCCTAGAATCGCCTCAGAAACTTGGCAAGTTCTGACCCCTCTCTCAGCACAGCTGCAGCAAATGCAGGCTGCTTCTCACCCCTGTGCCTTGTGCAGTGAATCCCACATCGTTTGCTGCAGACTCTGCAGAACACTCCCTCTGTCACATACACACTGAAATCACTAGAGGAAAACAAGAAAGACACAGTCACTCTTAATGCTAAATAATTCCAACACTGGGTTTAGAAATAAGCTTTTATTAAGTCGATTTGAGTTAGCCACTATTGAATTTGAGGAATGAGTATAGAAACAGAAGTTCCATAATCAGGACTAATTCCATAATGCTATTCAGTGATTAACAGTTTAGTACCCAGAATGCTCACCCTAAAATACATGTCTTTCTAGTCCCAGTGAGTTTTCAGTTGCTTGATTCTATCTTCTATCAAAATTCCATTATAACAAGGCAGTCAGCATGGTGCTGGCCACTTAGAAGATCCGTATTTGGCTCTAAAATTTCAGGACAGTTCGAATGCTTAAAATAAAAAAAAGAAAAAAAAATTACCAAGAAGTCAATTTTCTCCCCATCTCTCCCCTCCCTTTCATTGCTGAGACATATTTTAACTTCTGTCTTTTGTCATGAATGAAGTCATGCTTATGCCTATGATATTTATTAAAAATCCAGTATAATGCTTGTTCTCTTCAGTTTTTCTTTCTCTCCTCCAGTAAAATAAACTCCAAATGAACTCTTTTTCTTACTAGGTGTTACCTTTCAGTAGTAGCCAAGGAGCAGTAATATTTACAGGCATTCTCCCTTTTGTCTGTTTGGAAAAGGTTAGGTAGCTTTCATTATTAGTTTCCTTGGACATGCTCATGTATGAATAAAACACTGAAATGCTACTGAAGTTTGTAACTGGGACAGGGATCAACTGCTGGATGAAATTTGCATAAATACAGTGTTTCCAATTGTAACAAATACAGTCGACTGATTTATCCAAAATAGAATCCATATGAGCTAAAGCAGATAGAGCTAATACCTTCTCCAAAGTTACATACAATAGATAGATATGTAGATTGAGATCAAATACAAAGACCATGCTGGTTTCTGGAGACAGTGGTCAAAACTATTTGTCTATCTGCAGAGAATCCTAAATATTATTGAATAATCTTCAGTCTCTTTAAATTCCTTATTATAAGGGAGAATGTTTAGCAATGGTGAAAGCCTGAGACTGACCTGTCCCCTTTACCAGCTTTTTATCTCTATTTCTCTTTTACACTGTTGCTTGCTTTTACTGTGTGCCTGTGTTTTGGCACATGCCTGGAAAGTCAGAGAAGTGTGTTTTTATCAGAATCAATGCATGTGGTATATGTTACCCTTTAGCTTCCCTGTTTAAAATATGACAGTGGGCAGGGAGCCTGTACTTTGACAGTGTCTGATCAAGAAGTGTCTTGTATACCTTTCAATATTGTGAACATTACCTTTTTCCTGAATGCATCAGCTCAAAAGCCTCATTGATTTTGTCAAAAGGCAGCGTGTGAGTCACAAATTCATCAACCTTGATCTTTTTGGACATGTATTCAGTCACCAGTTTTGGTACACTGTCTACACTCTTCCAGCCTGAAAGAAGGAAAACATGCCTTGTTTTTTCCCTTTTCCACCCATCTCAGAAAACACAGCCCTAACAAAACTTGTATCATCAATATGAAAAGGAGCAGAGATGAGTGACATGTCTGTCCCTCCTACAGAGGTCTGGCAAAAGCACACATTATCCAAACACAAGTATTGGTGAAAAATCTTTTACTAGGTGTTCCAGCATTCAGCATTGACAGCAGCCCTCACCTACGAAAGTATACACATGGCATTTCTATCAGACCCCTTACATTCTTTATAACCCAACCCAGTAAGTTTTTTACTGCTTGGACAAAGAGCAGTGTAATAATTCAAAGTCTGAAATTGAACTTCCATCAACTTCAACAACTACTGAATTCTCAAAAAAAAGAACTCAATGTGGTTTTGAGTTGACAGCAGAAAATGTGTATCAAGCACTTGTTTTGTCATGTTGGCCTCACAATTTACTTAGTGGTTAAGCAACACAAATATGTAAGTTCCCATCTCTCCAAAGACCAGGTCCTTTCACTGGATGGAACTGAACCAAACCTTCACTTGGTGGTAAAGCAGTTTCCCTATCCCATTCCTTTAGTACTGAGTAGGATATAGATATATTCTCTCTTCAAAATATGTTAGATATGATACCAATGTGTTAATCTGTACCCTTTCTATAGGAATAACAGATTTTAAGAGTCTTTATCTTAAAAGCCAACGTAGCATTTATGAATAGCCTGTCAATAGTACATTTCTTGCACAAGCAAAGCCAAGGGGGTGTGTTCTTCCCAGCTTTAGCCCACAGTAAATTATTTTTATCCCCACAGCAAGAGAGAATTACCTCCAAATGCAGTCCCTTTCCATGTCCGCCCAGTTACAAGCTGGAATGGCCGTGTGGAGATCTCCTGGCCAGCAGCAGCCACTCCAACTATCACACTGAGTCCCCAGCCTTTGTGGCAGGCTTCCAGGGCAGCCCTCTTCATGGACAGACAGGACAAAGCAGGGTGTTTATTGCTGAGGTTTACACTGCCTGGACTGGTAGCACTTCCTTTCCCCCAGTTAATGAATCACCACATCAGCATTTAAGGAACAGTAAATACACTGAAAATTACATTATATTTTTCATTCAGGGTTCAGATTCCCTTACACTTTTAAAGATTCACTTTGCCCTTTTTATATCCTATCTAGCTTTCAGAGAAGTCACTCTGAACTCCCACTGAGAGTCGGGATAAACTGTAATCACAGACCATATTACCAACAGTAAGGAATGCTACTGTAATTCCTGAAAATCCAGCCTTACAATTAGTAGTACTTCTGCATTGCATTTCCAAAGGTGAAATTAATTACTTGAGAAATCAGGGAAATGCTTAGTGATCCCTGAGATTTTACTGTTCATTGCACAATAGATTTTATAAGAGTTTTGTTAATTTCAACTGTCAGCACAGAGAAACTCAGGACCTCAAAACAAGTCTGATTAAGGAAAAAACATTTGTAAGTGCCATTTTCAACCCAAGAAGTAGCAGCTGCTTCCATTACATAATTAGGATTGAGTGTGGATTGTCCCTATGAGTCATAGCAGGTATCATTATTATTAAGAAAAAAAAAAAGATTAGTGAATCTGGCATGTTTTATCTTAAGAAAGCAGCTGATCTTGCTGTTCAGCTGAACTGGTCCCTCCCTGCACACGCTCCTGTTTGCCAAGCACTCACCATGACCCCAACATTTCCGATGCACTCAAATGAGTAATCAACACCACCATCGGTCATCTCAACCAGAATCTCCTGGATGGGCTTCTTGGAGTCATGGGGGCTGATGCACTCAGTAGCTCCAAACTCTTTGGCTTTGGCATACTTATCCTTGTTAATGTCGATGCCAATGATCCGCGATGCTCCTGCTACTTTACAGCCCATAATAACCGCCAGCCCAACGCCTCCCAAACCAAACACGGCACATGTAGAGCCAGGCTCCACCTAGGAGTAACAAAGGAATCATGAGCAACAGAAAAAAAATTCATCCTTCCAGGGGAAGAGGAAATGCAGGTTAAGGAGGCTGTAATAAAGGAAAAATGGAAGCAAATATACATGGCTCTGAGATTTTATAGACAAGGGAAGCTATATAGAAATTTAATTCTAAAAGCTCTTTAGGCACTAAGCCCCTTCTTTTGCCTGAAGACTCATGCCCACACACCTACCACCTTCATCTCACCCTGAGCTTCAGGCTATCAGAATGACTTGCAGCAAGATGAACATGAACCAGAAAAGTAATTCATATATAGCTGTTGTCAAAAGGGGTGCAGAATACTCCACCTGAATTTCCTCCAAAGGGCAATGGGGTCTTTCTAACTTGATCTGGCCTCTTATGGGGAAGTTAGAAATTCTTAGCTAAACATCATCAGTTGAAGAGGAAGAAGGAGCAGAGATTTGGTACATCCCCTTTTCAGTCCTAGTGTAGTTGCTAAGCTGTGTGTGCCACAAGGCCAGCCATTACCTTAGCAGTGTTGACAGCAGCCCCATAGCCCGTGGAGATGCCACAGCCCAGCAGGCACACTTTATCCAGAGGTGCTGCAGCATCTATCTTGGCTACGGAGATATCAGCCACCACGGTGTACTCAGAGAACGTGCTGGTCCCCATGAAGTGGAAAATCTGCTTTCCCCTGCAGGTGAATCTGCTGGTACCATCAGGCATGACTCCTTTCCCTTGAGTGACTCTTGAGGCAAAGACAGGAAAGTGCAGAGTTTTAAGCAGCAAGTACTCTCACCAGATGGAATCCACCAAGCAGCACAGACAGGCAGCTGCATACTTGCACCTTTACATTTGGACCACTTTAGTAAACCTAGAAGTTCACAGAAGTGAGATGCTAAACTCCTAAAACTTTATGCAGTTAATTCCTCCAGGAAAAACCTGAAAGAAACAGTTTACTCATATGCTGACCTTATTAGTTACCAATGCTACCTGTGCCACAGCACCACACCACTGTCTTGGCCTCCTTCAGTGCCCTCCCCTGAACAGCACCTGTCAGTTATGTCACTGGGGCTTATTTTGAGTTTGGGAGATTTTTTTTTCAGAACAGGAGCTGCAAATTTATCTGGGAAGCAGGTGTTAAGGAAAAAAAAAGAGCTGCCTGTATGATTTTGTACCACTTGAGAGCTTTGGTGTTCACTCCCCAGAGCTACATTCCCTGAAGTGGCTCCCTTAAGTATGGAGTCAGAGCATTTATGTTTCCAACCTGTGGATACAAGGGAGTAGTCTGCACCTTCACATACATGAAAAGAGAGAAACAGTTTTATTTAAGGTAAGAATATAAATTTCAAGGAAGACTGCAAAGAATTTCCTAAGTGGCTCCTGAAACACCTGCTTTCCAAGTCATTAAATGATGCATCAACAGATTTATTCTTCAAAGAAAACTCCTGTCAATTGCTTTTGCTAACTACAGCAGGTATACACTGAACAAATACCATAGCATTTGTCAAAGTCATACAGACCTTATCTTCTGGCACAGGTTTGTTTTAGGATTCTTACAGAACTTGCACTCTCCACACTGAGGGATGTATAGAGGGATAACAGTGTCCCCTAAGGAAAAAATATTCTGGGTCTAGTTACTGAGTCAAGCAAGGCACTGTGAAAAAAAATGGAAGTTACTTGATTCTGCATGTTTTTCTGTGAGTTTCAGTTCACTTAAAACCTTTGTGTACTAAAAGCTGTTTATGGTATACAGAGGTATTATAGAGTGCTCGATAAACAACTTTAATCCTGGCTGAGCAGACAACCCATCTGAAATTCATCATTCCAGAACAAGTAGCAACATTATTGTGAAACAAAACAACCCCAAATCAACAGTGAACAACAAGACTAAACACTTTAGGCCTTTTAATTACACCAACAGATAAAAACTACAATTTGAAAAAGTAATAAAACCCCAACCCTCTTGCACTTATACACTGATCTGATTTCCAGTAAAAAAATGCTCTTCTGGGCTCTTTCAAGCTTTAAATCAAGAGCTCATTGAATAGATTAGTGTTTTGTCTCACAGACCACAGAAATCTACACAGACATACACCCCAGAATAAAATACTGTATTAACTCCTGCAATATGGCATTTCAGTGGCCCAATTTGACAGTGAGTCTTCAAATAAAGTAACACTTTCAAGGAAGGCAGAAAACTTGTAAGGTATTTCCTTACCCTTCTTTACTTTTGTTACTCCTTCCCCAACACTCTCTACAATTCCTGCTCCTTCATGTCCCAGGATCACAGGGAAACATCCTTCAGGATCAGCACCACTCAGAGTATAGGCATCAGTGTGACAGACAGCAGTGGCAACTATCTGTGAAGAAATAAATAATCTGAGACACCCTGAAGAACAGAATAGAAGCACAGATCTAAACAATTCCCTTTAGTCAGAAATTAAGAACAATTGCCAGGTCAAAGTTCTGGCAGCATTTAGGATATAGGCAACATACTTTCAATTCCTGGCAAGGAAGTTTTTCTTATTTCAGGAAAGCAAAGTCACGACAGTACATTTTTATAATTTCCATCAACCCAAATGTGACACTGAATGGGTGTTTTCTATAGCTAGAAATCAGTGCTCCAAGTAATCTCAAAGTAGTTTAACATCTCAGATTTGAAATAAGTTAAGACTCAGAGGTAAAATTTCCAGAGAGACCATGCAGAACTCTCAGTACTGCATAAATCCTGCTTAAGTCTTCAGCACCATGCATAAATCCTTTCCACAGGAATAATTTTCACATTAATGTATACTTTTTGACAGACACAGGCTCCTGGAAAGTCCTGATGAAATCAGAAACTTGGGTATAGGGAATCCAAGAGACCAATCCCAGCTCAGCAGCCAATAACTTATGGCCTGACTGAAGTAAAATCCAGCTTGTTACACAGCTGCCACAAATGACAAATTGCTGTCCTTGAAACAAGATAAAGGTGCTCCCAGCCTCAGACATTTTGAAAGAACTTGGTCTGTAACAACTGGAACTGATTCTCAAGATTAGCCATTATCCTCAGACCAGACTGTGAAGTGAGATTAGTAGAAATTAAAAGTGTTTTCCATAAACAGAGGATCTAAATACTGTCATTTTCTTCTCTGTAAAGCCAGATGAGATACTAATGAACTGATGATATCTATTCAAGATTTCTTCTGTTGGCAAACAAACTATTCATCTTTAATACTCAGTCTCCTAAAATAGAAAACATATAGGTAAGAACTGATGTAATTACCTTGATACGAACTTCATGAGCTTTTGGTGGAGCAACCTCCACCTCCTCAATAGAGAGAGGTTTACCTGCCTCCCAGGCAACAGCAGCTTTGCATTTAATAACCTAAAAGATAAGAACAAGAAAAAGTAAGAGGACATCTGTTGTATGGTTAATTTAAAATAATTCTTGTTCAGCCAAGTGAGAAAATAAAAGCAGCACTAGTGGCTTTTGGAAAGAATCCCAGATCTGAAATTCATAATTTCAACACAAAGGTTTAATTGCCCCACATTTGCTTTCAGCAAGCTAAACAATAATGAGTAAGCCAAGATCTGAAATTTGGATGTCATTCTCTTACTGTGTAAAAATATAATAAGCCTGGGAGTGCTTGGGAGACACGCTGCAGTGAAGGGAGCAACATGAATGGAAAGGCTGCATGAAAAAATGGTGGTTTAACATCCAAGACTGCCATTCATTTCAGGTATGTTCATTAAACACAGTGCTTGAAGCTGGAAAGTTCAGAAAGGGAACTGTGGAGAACCACATCAAGACTGAATTTCCTGTTCCTGGTCAGGATGGTTTCCAAGTAGGATTCCAGCAAGGAGATGCAGCTGACATGCAGAGGGACCAGAGGGACTTTGCTGTAAGGCTCTAACACCTCTGCTGTGGCCATAGGGATCACTGTTAGCAAGTCTTCACTCACTGCTCTCAGTGCCACAACAAATCCTGCTCTGCAAGCTTTTCAATCCCAACGGTGAGAGCCTGGATAAGAGAGCAGGATCTCTGGATCTGGAAATCCTATTGACAGCTACATACACACCAGTGTCTGAGAAAATCAGTAGGCATTACAGCCAAACACTCTGGAGCAGCTTCAGGATAAGCATCTGGATTACCCTTAGAGGTTGGTTTCATGAAGATGACAAGGTCTAAGCCATTGCTATTAGAAATATAAACCAAGAGAAGAACATGACATTTTGTGTGTTCAAAACAGCTGTGCTGTACCCATGGAATGCTTGAAAGAGAGGATTAATGTAAATTCCCAAGACCAGCAATGCATTTACTCAGCCTTTTTGAAATTTCACTTGCTGGAAGAAATTACAGTGCCAAGAGCACCTTTTGAGCTTGCCAGCTCTCATGCATCACCTGTGATCAGCAGAAAATAATGGCTAGTCTATGCCATTCTTACAACAGTATTTCTGTTGTACAATAAACAGTACTAGGCTTTGCCAGAGCCAGTTAAAATACTCACTGCACCTGTGACAGCAGAACTTAGATACCTATCTTGGCTTAAATTTGGTAAAATAAATACTACAGACCCAAAAAAGCTTTGTAACAGAAAACAGGTGCCTATTCCAATAGCCAGCAGGGGTGTAAATTAGACAGAAACACCCCTAACTAGAGCTATGAAATCTTCTTGTCCTGCTTTTTAATACCAGGGTAAATATTACAAAAATGCACGGAATGCGCCATAGTAACTAACTGTGGAATCACAGTGTGAGCCACCAGTCATAATCTCTAAATCTACCAAAGATTTTGCCAGAAAAAAAAAATCTAAATTCAAAGCACAAAGTGCAAGGGGAGCCATCATTCAGTAAATCATTTACTGGTTTTCAATCCATCCCCTCATCCTCCCCTCATTAAGTCATCACTTGTTCTTGCATGGGAGACTGCGCACTCCTAAAATTTGATTTCCACAAGCTTAGTTAAACACAAATTAACGACAGAGAGGAGAAAAAAAGTCTTCTTACAGGATAAATTCCGATCGTCTAAAACTAACAGTATGCATCTGGAAGCACATTTTGAAATAGTAATTTCTCATTCAGTCCATACAGCCACAAAGGCCCCTGGACTATTTAGAGTGGGTATCAGGAAAGCCCCATCTTTTTCTGCCCTCTTATTATTCATAACTTTCCACGGTTGCTTTGCTGAAAATCTTGAAGCCAACAACTGGAAATAAAAAACTGGAAATAAAAACCCAAACACCAACTTCCAGCAGTTCTTCATTTCCTCTATTACCATGCTAGCACTAGAGCCCAGCTATTGGGTTGCTTGTGGCCGCGCACACCATCAGCTACCTCAGTCGGGATGAAACGGAGCTCTGGCAGGGACAGAAGCCGCTCCAAACCCCAGTGCCCGCCTGGAGCAGCTTCAGCGTCCGGCCAGGCGCGGCCCCGACGCGGCTCGGGCCCCGGGCGCTGACCGCCTGCACAGAGCTCAGAAAATCCTGGCACAAGGTCTGCGCTATCGCGCTGTTCCTACAGCCGTGCAGCAGAAGTGCCAGCAATGGTTTTGTGAGCAGGCAGGTCTTGTTTTACCCCTTCTTTCCAGCCGGTTCGGTCGCACCTGCCCGAAACCCACAGGAAACACGCAAAGCTCAAGGTCTTCTGCTCATTCCTCCACGCCGCGACCCAAGAGCGGCCGGAGCGCAGCCCTCAGACCCCCAGGACGCGCAGGGGGCTGGAGTACAACACACGGCGGGGAGCGAACGCGTGTTTTCCTTCCTATCCTGCAAACACTCACAGCGAGAGCCTCCCACGCCAGAGCAGCGGCACCGACTCCGCCGCACGCCTCACACGCGTGGGGCACGAGCGCGGAGGAACGCAAACAACGCCAGAGCCCCGGCCAGCGCTGGGGCCAGAGCGGCCACGGCGAGCCCGGCCCACGGCCCCGGCAGCGACGGCAGGGCAGGGCAGGGAGGGCTCGCTCGCCTCGTCCTGCCCGGTACGGGACCCTCCGCCCGCTCCCGGACGACCTTCCCGCCGCGGAACGCAGACGCTCACCCCGCTCGCCATCGTGCACAGCTACGGCTGCCAGCGGAAGGGGAAGGGGAGCCCGCCTCCTTCTCCGCTGCGTCTCTCTCCGCCTCCCTCTCAGGGGCGGGCGAAGGAAGTGGCTCCTTCCTCTCTTTTTCGCCTCCCACCCTTGCAGGGCACGGGCGTGCTGGATCTGTCACCACCCCCCCCTGTGGGTTTTTCTTCCCGCAGACCGCGGTGCGGGCCAAGGTCTCTGTGTTTCCCGAGGGTGCCCGCAGTGTAGCCTTGCCGTGTGGCCGGGTTTGTGGCTGCTGGCGGCTGCGCCAGTGTCTTCCATCGCGGCTCCTTTAGTCCGGCCGGCAGATGGACGTTACTGTGCCCGTGAGGGAGCAGCCCGCTGTCCCGGCCTATGGGCCTGTTCTCCCAGCTTGCCCAGATTCCTTCCCAGCTAACGGGACGCCACGGCCGCCTCTGCGCCGCTCCCTGAGGGCCGCAGCAGTGCCTGGGTGTGCCTGCCTTCCCCGGGCGGGGGAATGCCGCCCTGGCTCCCGTTCTGCGGTGCTTGGTACCGCCCGCGTCCCACCTGGGCACAGGGGGAAGCCGAACATGGCTGCAGAACCATGTCTTTTGTGCCTGAATCTGTTCTTGGCTGGACAAACTGCAGTGGTGCAGGCTTTCCTGGGTGGCAATGTGGAGACATTACTTCAGACTGGGTGAAGGCAGTGCGCTGCCAGGGTAGGTGAAGGGATCCGCAGTAAGATGGAGATTTTGACTGGGCTTCTTGACGTTCCATCCAGCAGGCTTTGAAGCAAAGGAGCTATTGCTGCAAGATGGGATCATCCACTGGCTCATGCTGTTGTTTCATTTTCCGAAAAACAGTTTTTCTCCAGGCAGGGTAGGAAGGGCTTCTTGTGAGGTGTGCAGACATGATTGTGTAAGATGAGGGGAACAGTTCTGCCCTGAGCTGTTGGGATTTTCCACAAGAGGTGATGGTGCTCGAGGAATGGCAGGGTGTAACTAAAGTCCCCTTCAGTAGGAAAGGGAATTTTTAATTTCCAATGACATGCTAACAAAAGCTTAGCAAATATCACAGACAACAGCACCAGCATTTGGAAAATTAGTAACAGGACATAAGCAGCTATGGCATTTAGTAAATAACATGAAGGTAACATTTAATAACAAAACTAAAATGAGAAACCTGTAGGCTCATGAATCTGTAGGCTCATGAAAGCTGACATGGAATTGGAGGGTAATATGACCATATGAAGGTAATATATAGGTTACACACCTTGTTGTTGCAATCAACACAGGCCTTGTCAATTTCCTTGGGTAAATTCAGCTCTGCCAACCTCTCCCGCTAATTTCATGCTCTTGGCCACCCCTGATTTGTCAGTGCTTCCAAAAAACCTCCAAGCATTTTATGTTTAGCTAAACTGCACAGATGCTCTGCTTTTTTTAGTATCTGAAAATTGTAGGCACTGATTCTGGTGGACAATTGGACAGATACATAAATCAGACCTCTTTAGCACTCACTGTCCAGTTTCAGAGATGAAAGAAGTTGTTTATTTTTTCATCTTTCCTTCCCTTGCAGTTTTGTGATGCTGCCCCCAGTGTTGCTGTGTGCTTTTGGAAGCCCCTGGACACTGTAAGTGGTTTTGCAACTTTCTTTCTGTTCTCAGCACCATGCAAGCAAATCAAGTTACCACTCCATGATCTTGACTAAACTATCCATGCTTTGTCACATGTTTCAGGTTTATGTAGGTAAGTTCTGTAGGAGAGGACTTCCACTGCTGCTCTGGATTTTACATTTATTTGGTTTTGGTGTTGTTCTATCAGGTGTTACATGTTAATCAGGAGCATCAGCTTGGATGTGGAAAAGAGGAGGGCTTGGAAGCGCTCTGAGCCTGTGGGAGGGAGACCTGGTAATCATGTTCTTGTTTGGTGGATGTGGTCTGTCACGTGGGAAGAAAAGCCCAAAACAACTACGGATCTGTATTACATTTTCTCCTACCCTAGAGGCATTCGTTTTTCTGTACCTTAGTTTAAGTTTGAAGCAGAAGGAGATGTGGGGGAAGAAATCACTTGCAAGCTTGGGAGGCAGTGTATGGCTGAAGGAAGATGCAAGTGATCTGCCAGGGCGCCCATCCTGGGCCAGTGTGAGTGCCAGTGGCAGAAGCTGGCTGTGTGCCTCCCTCAGAAGGAGGAGCTGCTGCCTTGGCACTGGAGCTGCTGGTGACCAGATTGGCAAGGCACAGGGAGGCTGGAGCAGACTGACAAGTCTACCCAGAAGCAAAACTGAAATGCATTAATACAAATGTTGCCTGGTTTGTTTTCCCCAAGCAGATATGGTCCTAGATTGACCCACAGGTAATTTCCCTTCTATTAATACTGTTAATTTTCCAAATCAAACCAGTAGTTTTGATGGAAATATTTCATTAGAGCAACCCTTTTAGAGCTGGGGTAACCTGTGCACTAGTTCCAGCAGTGGATGATTGAGTGTAGCTCTATTTTTGTGGGGCATTGCTTTCAAAGCCATCTTTTTGAATTCTGATTTAAGTTTCCTACGTTTTTCTGTGAAGTACTGGAGGATAATACTTGTGCTCAAAAATGCTCAAAGCTGGTTGGTATTTCTTTGGGTAATTCTTAGGTAATTGCAATATTTTGTAAAGATAAATATAAATATAAATCTAATATTATCTGGTAATTCAAGAAGTGGTTGGTTCCAAAGGAAAAACTTTAGGAATAATTTCACTAATTGATCCTAGTATAATTCTAAAGTATACTAGAGTAAAATACCTTTTCAAAACAAATCTGATGTACTCAGAATAAGTGTGAAAGTGACCATGACAGTTTTGCAGTAGAGACTCATGAAGTTGGGATGCTGAAAGATGTTTAATATTTTAGATATGGAAATAAGTAATTTGGGGAGTTGGTGATTAAATACTCTCAGGTATCTGCATTCGCTGAAAACCAAATAAAGCACAAAAAGCTGATCTAGATCTAATAAGTGCTGATTTTAATATGTTAATATTAAAATAATTATGCAAGGGAAATTTGAAAGTTGAAAGTGTGAAAGTGTTGTGCTGTCACCTCCTTCTTTGCACTTGGCATAATTTTCTTCTGGTTTGTATAAATGTCTTTGCTTTCAAATGTAATTATTTGGCCAGCTGTGAAACAAGTGATATTTTAGGAATCAAGCAGAATTTGAGGGGCTCTCTAATTATCTGCTAAAATTTGAAGTCCTGCCCAGTTAGTGATTGTTGCCCAAGGGGCAGGAGGGTCTCCGAGATCCAGGGCAGCATGCCCGGAGAGCAGGGACAGGTGACCACCAGGTGGCCCTGCTGTAGCGGAGAGCTCCTCAGTACTCAGAAGGGCTTACACAATTTTTCATGTAACAGCAGTTCAAAAGAATTGGTAAAGTGCAAGTTACAATTTACTGTAGGCAGAATTTTTAATAGTGACCAAAATTTTTTTTCATCTAGGTCTAGATTTTTTCCAAAAAGGAAAAATTATTATCTTTTTTCTCAGTACTGCACAGGTCTATGTGTTTATATCTGTTAGACAGATACTTGGCAAATTGATTACATTTTGAGACTTACCACCTGTATAAAATTAAGACTGTGCAGATGCGTGTGCAGTATAGGGAAACATTGTTTATTGGAAGTTCTTGGAGTTTTCTCAATAGGGAAGTGCTAGAACTCAGTTAATTAACATTTATTGAATTATATTGATGTTGACTCATTACTGCCACTCTTATTGTCTTATGTTTAAAAAGTAGTTAGGAGAATTATAGCTAACTTTATCTCATGGCGGAGAAATATGTGCAGAAGGTACTAAAAATTGGTGGACAGGATGGGATTTGTTTACCTTTGATAACTCATTTGTGTGTTCATCATATTCTGTGTAATTGCTGATTGTGCTAAGGGGTTTCCAGAAGTTCAAAGGGCTGTGGGATGTGATAAATGTTGCATAAAAGAGGTCAAAAGGCACAGTACTGTTGTGGGTCAAATGTTCAGCACTGAAAGAAGAATTGATTTAGCAGAATGACTATTTGAAGTGACAAACCTGTCCTCTGGGGAAGATTTTTCAGAGTTGTACTGTAATATACCATGGGACTTGGTGTGGAAAATATATTAAAAGTACAATAACATTTGCCAAAAATGACACAGCATCCATGGATGCTCTATGAGTGTTACATCATTATAAGAAAGTTATCTACTGCTTTCTATAATATGCTTCAGAGCAGCAGCAGCAGGGGTGGTTTCCCTGCTGGGCCTTGCTGGAAGCTGCACCATTCACCCAGCTGGGACAGGGGCAGAGAGGAGAGGGCCCAGTTCTCTGAGGGAGATGAAGGTGGGGGCAGCAGCAGAGGAGGGGCAAAGGCTGTTGCTCACTGCTGACAACAAGGGTGTGGTAGAACAGATGTGATGTGAGGGGGAGCTCCCCCTGTCCCCTGGAAACACTTCTGATTGAGTGCACTGCATGGGACAAGTTTTACAGAAAACCTTTATTAGTAAAATCATTTTCCTGAGAGAGACATCCTTTTATGTCCTGTCTGGGCACAGCAGGACCAGCAGTGACAGCAGCACAGGTGAGTTCCTCATTCTCTTCTCCTGGTGCCCCACAAGGGGAGGTGCTGGGTGAGAAGGGCCCGGGCCAGGAGAGCACCTGCTGCGCTGGTCCCTCCGCTCGGCTTCCATGGCCGCGTCCCTCAGAAGAGCAGGACGGTGCGGATACTGAAACGTGGAAGGGAAGGGAGGCTTGGCTGCAGCTCAGGAGCAGGCAGTGTGGCAGGCAGGGCTGCCTGGGGACCAGCCACCTTCTCTGCCATCCAGCCTCTTCCTGACTGAGCTGCATGAGGCATGCAGCAGTGGGGCAGCCTTCAAATCCCTGCTGAGGGGAGCCCCTCACGGGATAAGGCCACAGGATCTGTGCTGAGCTGAACCATGAGCAGGAGGGTTCCCTGTGCTGAACATGGGCTCTTCCCTTGGGGCTGTGGCACAACTTGCCAGCACTCAGCTGGGAGGCCCTGCTTCCTCAAAAGGCTCAGGTGCTCTTTGGGAAGCCAGTGTTGCATGTTCTGCCTGTTGGAATTTTAGGGGGGGTGCTGAGGTTTGCTGAACCTCCTGCTGGTCAGGGTCTCACCTTTTTCCTGCACGTAGCAACTCAAATCCCTCGTTCACTTTAGCAAATGGCAGCGTGTGCGTGATCAGCAAGTCCGAATTGAATTTCTTCTCCAAGTAGCCAGAAACTAATTTGGGGATACATTCTCTCATCTTCCAGCCTAGAAACAGGAGAGAGCAGCTGCATGAATATTGGGAGAAAGGCTGTTTTGGTAAGGTAGTGTTACTGTGAGGGTCAGGACTGAGTGACCAGTGCTGGTGCCACACCCTTGTGAGATGTTTTCTGCTCTTTGGGATGAGTGGATTACTGTGAGACAGAAGTGGAGGATTATTTGCACGTCTAATGCTAATGTTCAATACAGACAATGCAGTGCTCCTCTTTATTGTCTTTTACCTGAAAAGCCTGTTTTACTATGATTTGTCAACTGCCAAGAGAGGAAAAGCTGAAATATTTAGAGTGCATTCTTAAGTTCACTACCTCCGAGCACAGTCCCCTTCCATGTACGCCCAGTCAGCAGAAGTGTGGGATCGATGGAAATCTCTGAACCAGAATCCAGTTCTCCAATCATCACACAGACACCAGTGCTCATATTGCAGGAAGCCAGGGAAGCAATCTGATGGGACAGGCAGGAGAATGAGAGAAAGCCATGATGAATTGGTCATGAGAGTCCTCTTTTTGTGCAATCTCTTGCTCCTCCCTGGTAGTCTGAAAACACATATCCCCCCTCGTGGAGCAGACCTGGGGAGCTTGTGGGCTCTTTTAAGATTTCCTCTCAGAAAGATATGCCCAGCAGTGCAGGCAGCCTGTGAGGAACTTCCCATGGGGGTGATTTTTGCCCTGAGAGGAGCCTGTGATGATCTGGGAGGGAGGACAGGTGCTCAAGTGCCACCTACCATGGTGTCCTTGTGCCCGATGGCCTCAAAGGAGTAGTCCACGCCCTGCCCGGTCATCTCAGTGAGCACCTCCTGGATGGGCTTCTGGAAGTCTCGAGGGTTGATGCAGTCGGTGGCTCCCAGCTCCTTGGCCTTGGCAAACTTGTCCTTGTTGATGTCCACGGCAATGATGCGGGAAGCTCCAGCTGCCTTGCAGCCCATGACAACAGAGAGGCCAATTCCTCCAAGTCCAAAAACAGCACAGGTGGAGCCTGGTTTTACCTGCACAGATGGGAGCCTATGAGTCTCCAGCGGGAAGAGGAGGAGGAAGAAAAGAAGGTTTCTTTTGTGCGGGATTGATGAGGTTGTGAGGGTGGCTGTGGTGAATACCAACCTTGGCTGTGTTGATGGCAGCCCCATAGCCTGTGGAAAACCCACAGCCAAACAAGCAGACTTTGTCCAGAGGTGCTGCAGCATCTATCTTGGCAACAGTGTATTCTGGGACCACGGTGTATTCTGCAAAGGTGCTGACCCACAGGAAATGATGGACCTGCTTCCCTTTGCAAGAGAAGCGGCTGGTCTTGTCCGGCAGCAGGTTTTGTGGTTCAGAGATACTGTGGAGGAGATGCAAGTATTTGTATTTGTATTTGTATTTGATTGAGTGAAGCGCTGATGGGGGTTTCAGATTTTTCATAAAGTCAATTCCCTGTAGGTGTAGGGGAAGGCAAAGTAAACTTACTGGGACTTCTGGCAGAAGTTGGATTCAGGGTTCCGGCAGAAGCTGCATTCCCCACACTGAGGGATGCAAAGTGGGATTACTTTGTCACCTGAAAGATAACAATATTCCATGTTATGTGGGTCTAAGGATGCTGCCTGTGTGAGAGCTGATTCCTGGGCATGTGTTTGTATGTGTTTGTATGTGTGTGTCAGTTACCTGGTTTCATAGAGGTCACTCCTTCTCCAACACTTTCCACAATTCCAGCTCCTTCATGGCCAGGGATCACTGGGAATTCTGCATTGGGAAAGCAGCCTTGCAGAAGGTGATCATCTGTGCGACAGATGCCTGTGGCCACAAGCTATTTGGAGAGGAACAAGCAGATGTCCTGGCCTCTGTCTAACTCAGTTTGTGGAAGCAATTTTCCCAGGGGTGTTTTGATGCCCCTCAGTCAGTGCTGGCACTCTGTGGCAGCATACAGAGCCCAGGCTTCCCTTTCCCCTGCTCACTCTGAATGCTCCATGTGGCTTTCCTCTGCACTGAGCTGGAGGTGGAAGAGGAGGGGAGGCCACAGTGTGGGTACCAGAGCCCTGTCCAGGAGAGCAAGGGCTGGAGACAGGATGTGACAACTTAGACAAGAATTAGTCCAAAATTCCAAGTTCCTATGTGACAGCTTAGACAAGAATTAGTCCAAAAAGGACTCCCTGGCAGATAGTGCATTTGAGCCAAGGCAGCTCTGGGCAATGAAAGCCTCTTGGAGGACGCAGATCCCTGAGTTTTACTGAAGTTATAACCACAAGAGGAGCAATTCCCAAAAGGAACAAAGAAAAAGTTATTGAGATGTATTTTTACCTTGATCCGGACTTCCCCTGCCTTTGGGGGTGCAACTTCCACCTCCTCAACAGAGAGTTTGCCCGGGGCCCAGACAACAGCAGCCCTGCACCTGATGGCCTGGAAACAAGCGAGAGGAATACATTGCATGGGAACGTTTGCCTTTAAAAGCACACAGCTGGGGGAAGCCATCCTGCAGTCACCTAAACCCGAGGTGCTCAAGCCTGGTGATGCTCAGCTGCACCTGAAACCAAGTGCTGTTCAATAAAGACTGGCCTAGTTTAGGGTCTGAGGAAACCCCATTTGTGGTTTGTGATCCAAAGAGTATCAGGTGTAGCCTTGGAAAGCTACTGGGTTCTGATGGCTTTGGTGGATTTTTCATAATATCCCCATGTGTTACTGGCCAGACTGTGCTGTCATGAGCCCTGCAGACCCTACCTGGTGGAAGTGCCAATGGAGAGCTTTGATGTCAGCTTTGTGACACACTGGGCTGAAGGTGAGAGAGGGGTTATGGAATTGTCCCCATCTGATGGGCACCTGGATAATTTCTTTCCTTTACCTAGGTTTGATTTGCGTGTGACATGGCACAAACCCTTCCCCAATTCAACTCAAAGCAGTTTGGCATCAGCAAGATGGGGCTTGCAGCCTGAAAAGGGTATTGCCGTGGACAAGGCTGAGTGCAGGAGGTGAGCGGCTGAAGAGGGCACCACAGGAGAGCTGCCTTTGCTGCCAGAGCAGGAGCACAGGATGGGATTGAGCAGGAGGGTGTTTTTACGGGCAGCACAATTGCAGATTTTGTCTCCTGAGCAGCCGGGCAGGACAGAGTGGGAATGCGCTACCAAATGCAGAGTCTGGTGACATTCTCAGAGTTTTGGGAGAGGAGGGGGAGTAAGGTCAGAGGAAAGGGGGCCCGCGGAGTGCTGTGCAGGGTGAGCCTTCTGCAGCGGATTTGGCCAAGAGCAGGGCACGTGGGAAAGGAGGGTGGGAAATGCCTTGTCCTTACTTTTCCCGCAGTGGCCATGAGGTCTTAGCGGAGCCGTGTGTGTCGCTGTGGCAGGCTGGAGGGAAGCTGCTGCCCGGGCGTGCTGCAGGGTCCGCCAGGCGGTGAGCGGGAGCAGTCCCGGCGCGGCACCGTCTCTGGAGAGCGCTGGTTAATGTGTGTCGGGGGCTGGATGCTGGGCGGCGCAGGGAGTGCTGAGGGGAGGAGCTGGACAGCGGCAGGGAGATGGATGGGGGCAGAAGTCCTCCAGGGACTTGAGTTTTATCAGTGACTCTGCCCTTGGGTCATTGCCTGCCCTCCCTGCCTGAAAGGCTCAGAGAGCTCAGAAAGGTTGGTTTATTTCTTCCAGTTGCTTCTGGCAGGTGTGGAGGGAGGAGATCTGCATCTCTGCTGGGGCTTCCTCGGAGTCTCCTTTTTGCCAGTTTGGAGCATTTGACCTGGTGTCCATTCCCACCACAATATTTGCGAAAGGATTAAAAATTTTTAAAAACTAAAATAAAACAAATCCAAAGGCAGTGAAAATGTGGTGGATAAAGACACATGTCCCTCTGGGTTGAAGCTTTACTGTCTGTGATATTGGAGTTATTTTCAGAGCTATTTTCACCAGAGCAGTAAGGGGAACGTCTGTCAAGAAAGGAATTTTTTTCCCCAAGGACCCATTTGCTTGACTGCAGTGTAGCCAGGTTTGTAGGGTGGTTCACTCCACCCAGGCTTTTCAGGTTCTTCCAGAGCTGTTTTCTGCTGAGGCATTTGAAAAGGTGATGTGTTGCAGGGATTATATGAGCAAGAGCTTGTTGGAGGACCAGGCTGAGATGAGCAGCCCGAGTGTGATGTAACCCCCACCGTTCGAGAGGAATCTTCCTTCTGTGTGAAGACACTTTTGCAAACCTAAGGAATGGGATAATTTCCTAGAAGACTGCCACTAATGACATATACCCCCTTCTTGGACCACTAGCCTTTTAGAATGCTATAATGAGGAGAAGTCAGCTCTTTGGCTATTGAGAAAGTTTATATATGTGTATGTATATATATATTTTATTTAATGAAAGGACATTTGTTGACATTTGGATTAGCAAAAAGGACTGGACATGATCAGAAAAAAGTGTAGCATTCCTGGATGAGGAGGGCATTGTTCTGTAGACTCAAGCTTGGTACATTCAGCTCTACAGCTGATTCACACGTCCTTCACAAAATCACAGAATGGCCTTGCTTAGATGGGAACTTAAAGATCATGTTGTACCACCTGCCTGCCATGGGCAGGAACACCTCTCACCAGAGGAAATTACTCATAGCCACATCTGAGTGGCCTCAGATGCTGCCAAGAATGGAGCATCAACAGCTTCTCCTCAGCCTGTTCCAGTACCTCAGCACTGTCACAGTAAAGAATTTCTTCCTAATATCTGGTCTAAACTTACCCTCCGTCATGCCTGTTATCCTAGCAGGGCACCCACCAGATGCCATAGAAGAAGAATACAGTTCTTCTCCAAGATTTTCATGTACTTTCCTGTGCCTTGCAATCCTCACTTCAGCTCCAAAGTGGCCTGATTTAAGTGCTCAGC
This sequence comes from Melozone crissalis, assembly GCF_028551555.1. Taxonomy (NCBI): domain Eukaryota; kingdom Metazoa; phylum Chordata; class Aves; order Passeriformes; family Passerellidae; genus Melozone; species Melozone crissalis. The sequence goes on along the minus strand of NW_026535784.1, from coordinate 44,251,407 downwards.
CAAAACCAAAAATTCTCTGTAGGCTGTTCAGACAGACCCACTGCACAGAACTCCTGGGACACAGAGTAGTTGACTTTGATTCCCATTCTGTCTTCTGCATTGCACAAGGGCTGGAAAGCACTTCCAGAGGATGAATGCTCTATGGCAGATATCCCATAGGGTTGGCAGTGTTTGAAGTTGAAACCAACAAATTTCAAAAGTCCTGTAACAAATAAGGAATTCATTCACCTGCTTCCTAGATAGCATTCCATACAGATGGCTTGTGATTTCATCTCACACCTAAGGACGTAAATGTGCTACTTAGCTGGCACTTCATGGCTCTGAAGACGTGTCTAGAGTCTGCTGTTGAGTGGATAACCTACACAATGGTTGTAAAAAGATCTTTCAAATATGTACTGTTATTTTTCCTTAAAACAGCTATGTGACACTGTAGTCCCCCAGACCTGCAAACCCACCACTGATGTGTAATGAGAATTTCTGTCTGCCCTGCTTGCAGTTGTTAAGGGCCATGGGGAGCTGGCACCTCTGCAAAACATTTGGAATGCATGTAATTATTGTAGGGAGTTGATATTGAGATCTTGTTGCTGTGCAGATTTTTGTATCTGTTTCAGACAGGAGGTTGTTGTTGTTTTTGTCTTATCCAGGTAATAGAGGGAAAATAAGATCAAACTTGTATGTCAGCAGGCATGGCTTTAATGATTAACTTTTTAATGGCCATTCCTGTGTATCTTTGTTCTACAATATGTGCTATCCTGACTTGCTGTATGTAGTCATGTATTTTATAAGCTTTTAGAGCTGATCTATGAGGTCAGATGCCATTACACGCAGGCACAGACCTCATGGTGTTTGTCTTCATCTTGGTAGTCAGTTTTCTGTCCCCCACTTTATGTTCTGGTTGTTTGCTGCCTGTATCAAGAGGTGGAAAGACGGTAGAATATTTGACAGAAATCTCTGTGGAACAGATGCTGAAATGCACTTCTGAGGGCTAAGTACAAATCTTATCTTTCCTGGTGCCAGCATCAGGTTTCTGTAATTTTTAATCACAAGTCAGAGTCTGATATGAGTTCCTTTATTAATGACCCAGCATTACATTTCTGTCCACAGTGTAAGTGGGCACCTGATCAGAGACAATTTTTGCATTCTACTGTGAAGGTCAAACTAGACCATATCCTACAGGATTTGTTAGCAGTATTAATAATTCCCTATTCTAAAAGATGCCCTGGTGTTTTAATTTCCATAAGAACAGAAATATTGTGTACCTCTTACAAGATGATAGCGGTTTGAGGCAAATGAGGTAAGGAAAGTGGCAGTTATATTCACCCTGATATATTGTACCTAGCAGAGATATAGAAAACAATTCTGACAAAGATCTATTAAAATGAGCGATTGATTGTGTTCACCCTAGTGGAGGAGAATGGCTGAGGGAAAAAATGTTAAAATAGAGACCAGGACTCTTGGAGCAATTGCTGATACTGCGTCCATGCTATCATAGAATGATGGAATATCTCAACTTGGGGAGGACCCATTAGACCATAGCCTTGCCTTTCTGTTTTCTTTTTTTTTGCTCAGAAAAAATTCCTTTGTTGGACTAGCTGTGATCATAGTACATCCTCCAGAATTTCACTCTGCAATTACGTTACCGAGGAGGAATTTTACTTTATGAATTCTGATAGCCTAGGTATAGCACCTCTAGCACCCACATTTGTGTGTGATGGGACACAAATGCACATGTAATGTCTCTTCCCCATTACAGTCTGTACATTTCTCTGAGGTTTTTTCAAGATGAAAACTAGAGCAGGAGAAAAGCCTCCGTTCTAAGACCAGGATCTAGAGAGGACAAATAAGAATGAAGGAAGGAAAACTGAGGAGGGAATAGTACAGAGCACCGTGATGGGTCTATAGTAGATGCCCATGGTGACATCCACATTATTTGTTTGCCCCTTGATTCTCACCCAGAGGCTCTCAACTGTGCCATTACATCTCCATACATTCCAACCCTTCTATTCCATGCAGTGCCACCTGCCTGCCTCTTCTGCCCTGCCTTTCCCTCCTGAAGAGCCTGTAACCATCCAACCATTCCAGGCCACTCCAGTCACAGGACTTGTCCCACCAGTTTCATTTATGCCAGCGATATCAAGTCTCTGGCACCTGGCGAAAGTTTCCAGGTCACTGTTGCTTGTTCCTCAAGCTGCATTCATTGGTATAGAAACATTTTCATGAGTGGTGCTTTGCAACCAACGCTTGTGAAGCAGATTGAGGGGTTCCCTTACTGCTCCTTTCCTCACATTTTGGCACACAATGCCACTGTTCATCACTGGCCAGCCTGGTATTCTCCCATTCCCCTTCCCAGACTAGTTTAAAGCTCTGTCAAAGAGCCCTGCTAGTTCCTGTGCTAGAACTCCTTTTCCCCTCTGAGAATGGCTCATCCTGTCAGGTGTGTGTAGACGAGGTGGTGAATAGATCACCCCACAGTCAAAAACCAGTATTTTTTTTTGGCTTGCACCAGCATTGGAGCCATGCATGAACCCCATGGATCTGCCTATTCCTACCAGTATAATTCCTCGTTATTGACGGGTCAAGGAAATCACTACCAGTGTTCCTGATCCATCAACCCAATGTCCCAAGGCGCTGGAGTCTCTGTTGATTGAGAGCACTGTGTCAAATAAGTTCGTTTAAAAACCTTTATTAGTAAAAGCGTTTTCCTGGGAGAGACATCCTTTTATGTCCTGTCTGGGCACAGCAGGACCAGCAGTGACAGCAGCACAGGTGAGTTCCTCATTCTCTTCTCCTGGTGCCCCACAAGGGGAGGTGCTGGGTGAGAAGGGCCCGGGCCAGGAGAGCACCTGCTGCGCTGGTCCCTCCGCTCGGCTTCCATGGCCGCGTCCCTCAGAAGAGCAGGACGGTGCGGATACTGAAACGTGGAAGGGAAGGGAGGCTTGGCTGCAGCTCAGGAGCAGGCAGTGTGGCAGGCAGGGCTGCCTGGGGACCAGCCACCTTCTCTGCCATCCAGCCTCTTCCTGACTGAGCTGCATGAGGCATGCAGCAGTGGGGCAGCCTTCAAATCCCTGCTGAGGGGAGCCCCTCATGGGATAAGGCCACAGGATCTGTGCTGAGCTGAACCATGAGCAGGAGGGTTCCCTGTGCTGAACATGGGCTCTTCCCTTGGGGCTGTGGCACAACTTGCCAGCACTCAGCTGGGAGGCCCTGCTTCCTCAAAAGGCTCAGGTGCTCTTTGGGAAGCCAGTGTTGCATGTTCTGCCTGTTGGAATTTTAGGGGGGGTGCTGAGGTTTGCTGAACCTCCTGCTGGTCAGGGTCTCACCTTTTTCCTGCACGTAGCAACTCAAATCCCTCGTTCACTTTAGCAAATGGCAGCGTGTGCGTGATCAGCAAGTCCGAATTGAATTTCTTCTCCAAATAGCCGGAAACTAATTTGGGGATACATTCTCTCGTCTTCCAGCCTAGAAACAGGAGAGAGCAGCTGCCTGAATAATGGGAGCAAGGCTGTTTTGGTAAGGTAGTGTTACTGTGAGGGTCAGGACTGAGTGACCAGTGCTGGTGCCACACCCTTGTGAGATGTTTTCTGCTGTTTAGGATGAGTGGGTTACTGTGAGAGACAGGTGGGGGATTATTTGCACGTCTAATGCTAATGTTCAATACAGACAATGCAGTGCTCCTCTTTAGTGTCTTTTACCTGAAAAGCCTGTTTTACTATGATTTGTCAACTGCCAAGAGAGGAAAAGCTGAAGTATTAAGATCGTATTCTTAAGTCTTATACCTCCAAACATCGTCCCCTTCCATGTACGCCCAGTCAGCAGAAGTGTGGGATCGATGGAAATCTCTGAATCCAGTACCCCGACCATCACACAGACACCAGTGCTCATATTGCAGGAAGCCAGGGAAGCAATCTGATGGGACAGGCAGGAGAATGAGAGAAAGCCATGATGAGTTGGTCATGAGAGTCCTCTTTTTGTGCAATCTCTTGCTCCTCCCTGGTAGTCTGAAAACACATATCCCCCCTCGTGGAGCAGACCTGGGGAGCTTGTGGGCTCTTTTAAGATTTCCTCTCAGAAAGATATGCCCAGCAGTGCAGGCAGCCTGTGAGGAACTTCCCATGGGGGTGATTTTTGCCCTGAGAGGAGCCTGTGATGATCTGGGAGGGAGGACAGGTGCTCAAGTGCCACCTACCATGGTGTCCTTGTGCCCGATGGCCTCAAAGGAGTAGTCCACGCCCTGCCCGGTCATCTCAGTGAGCACCTCCTGGATGGGCTTCTGGAAGTCTCGAGGGTTGATGCAGTCGGTGGCTCCCAGCTCCTTGGCCTTGGCAAACTTGTCCTTGTTGATGTCCACGGCAATGATGCGGGAAGCTCCAGCTGCCTTGCAGCCCATGACAACAGAGAGGCCAACTCCTCCAAGCCCAAAAACAGCACAGGTGGAGCCTGGTTTTACCTGCACAGATGGGAGCCTATGAGTCTCCAGCGGGAAGAGGAGGAGGAAGAAGGGGAGGGGGAGGAGGAGGAGGAGAAGGTTTCTTTTGTACAGGATTGATGAGGTTGTGAGGGTGGCCCTGGTGTTCTAAACATTCCAACCTTGGCTGTGTTGATGGCAGCCCCATAGCCTGTGGAAAACCCACAGCCAAACAAGCAGACTTTGTCCAGAGGTGCTGCAGCATCTATCTTGGCCACGGCGTACTCTGGCACCACAGTGAATTCTGCAAAGGTGCTGACCCACACAAAATGATGGACTTGCTTCCCTTTGCAAGAGAAGCGGCTGGTCTTGTCCGGCAGCAGGTTTTGTGGTTCAGAAAAACTGTGGAGGAGATGCAAGTATTTGTATTTGTATTTGATTGAGTGAAGCGCTGATGGAGGTGTCAGATTTGTCATAAAGTCAATTCCCTGTAGGTGTAGGGGAAGGCAAAGTAAACTTACTGGGACTTCTGGCAGAAGTTGGATTCAGGATTCCGGCAGAAGCTGCATTCCCCACACTGAGGGAGGCAAAGGGGAATCACTTTGTCTCCTGCAACAAGATGGATCTCTGTTAGGTGCCTTTAGCTCCACAGTCCCTGAGGGCATTGCCTGTTGAATCACCTCTCCTGAACTTTATGATGGTAGAAACCTACAGTGAACTCTCTGCTTTCCCTGTCAGGATGAATGCTTCAGGCCTCATTTGTCTACATGGAGAACAGATTGGAAAATTGGGCATGGGAGTCCAGTGCATTGCTTCTGCACTTAGTTTTTTAACCAGTGACTCAGGAGAAGGGAGTAGTTTCTGAGCTCTTGGCAGAGCTTTGAGGCCTGAATCCTGGGCATGCATTTGAGAGTGTGTTGGTTACCTGGTTTCACAGAGGTCACTCCTTCTCCAATGCTTTCCACAATCCCAGCTCCTTCATGGCCAGGAATAACTGGGAATTCCACATTAGGCAAGGAACCTTTCAAAACGTGATCATCTGAGTGACAGATGCCTGTGGCCACCATCTGTTCAGAGAGGAAAGAGTAAATGGTGATTTCTAGAAATAGTCCAGCCACTATTTATTTGAGTTTATGGAAGGATGTTCCACAGAACTTCTCTGGGCAGTTAAGGTGATGGGTGGACACTGATCACTGGATTATATCCAAGCTACAGCCACAAGAAGAGCAGCTCCCTCAAGGGAGAAAAAATTATTGAAATGTATGTTTACCTTGATCCGGACTTCCCCCGCCTTTGGGGGTGCAACTTCCACCTCCTCAACAGAGAGTTTGCCCGGGGCCCAGGCAACAGCAGCCCTGCACCTGATAACCTGGAAACAAGCGAGAGGAATTCATTGCTGGGAAAGGTTCACCTTTGACAAGAGCCCAGGACAGTTGTCCTACAAGCACCAAAGCCAAGGCTGCACAACACGTGTCTGTGCCCACTGCAGCACACACTTCTAGATCTACACAACTGTCCTGTGCTGTTTTCTGAGGGTTGCTGGTTGGGTGGGATTTGGTGGGAGAGCAGAAACATTGGAGTGCTCCGCTGTATGCAAAGCCAAACAGTGTTCAGTAAACACTGGCTTTGTGTGAAGTGTGAAATCAAATGAAGTGACTGGTTCATCTGGTGTACGGGCAGATATGACAGCAACATGAGTGCTTCTGCAGGTTAAGGTAAGCAAGACAGAACTTTTCCTTTCAGTGAGCTAAGGGTATCTAAAAAGAGGTTACAAAACAGTCCCAGCACGACTGACAACTGGATAATTTCTCTCCTTGCCAAAAGGATGATTTATGTGTGACATGGCACAAACCCTTCCCCAATTCAACTCAAAGCAGTTTGGCATCAGCAAGATGGGGCTTGCAGCCTGAAAAGGGTATTGCCGTGGACAAGGCTGAGTGCAGGAGGTGAGCGGCTGAAGAGGGCACCACAGGAGAGCTGCCTTTGCTGCCAGAGCAGGAGCACAGGATGGGATTGAGCAGGAGGGTGTTTTTACGGGCAGCACAATTGCAGATTTTGTCTCCTGAGCAGCCGGGCAGGACAGAGTGGGAATGCGCTACCAAATGCAGAGTCTGGTGACATTCTCAGAGTTTTGGGAGAGGAGGGGGAGTAAGGTCAGAGGAAAGGGGGCCCGCGGAGTGCTGTGCAGGGTGAGCCTTCTGCAGCGGATTTGGCCAAGAGCAGGGCACGTGGGAAAGGAGGGTGGGAAATGCCTTGTCCTTACTTTTCCCGCAGTGGCCATGAGGTCTTAGCGGAGCCGTGTGTGTCGCTGTGGCAGGCTGGAGGGAAGCTGCTGCCCGGGCGTGCTGCAGGGTCCGCCAGGCGGTGAGCGGGAGCAGTCCCGGCGCGGCACCGTCTCTGGAGAGCGCTGGTTAATGTGTGTCGGGGGCTGGATGCTGGGCGGCGCAGGGAGTGCTGAGGGGAGGAGCTGGACAGCGGCAGGGAGATGGATGGGGGCAGAAGTCCTCCAGGGACTTGAGTTTTATCAGTGACTCTGCCCTTGGGTCATTGCCTGCCCTCCCTGCCTGAAAGGCTCAGAGAGCTCAGAAAGGTTGGTTTATTTCTTCCAGTTGCTTCTGGCAGGTGTGGAGGGAGGAGATCTGCATCTCTGCTGGGGCTTCCTCGGAGTCTCCTTTTTGCCAGTTTGGAGCATTTGACCTGGTGTCCATTCCCACCACAATATTTGCGAAAGGATTAAAAATTTTTAAAAACTAAAATAAAACAAATCCAAAGGCAGTGAAAATGTGGTGGATAAAGACACATGTCCCTCTGGGTTGAAGCTTTACTGTCTGTGATATTGGAGTTATTTTCAGAGCTATTTTCACCAGAGCAGTAAGGGGAACGTCTGTCAAGAAAGGAATTTTTTCCCCAAGGACCCATTTGCTTGACTGCAGTGTAGCCAGGTTTGTAGGGTGGTTCACTCCACCCAGGCTTTTCAGGTTCTTCCAGAGCTGTTTTCTGCTGAGGCATTTGAAAAGGTGATGTGTAGGAGAGACAGGATGAGCAAGAGCTTGTTGGAGGACTGGGTAAGATGAGCACTGTGTGTGTTTGGGAACTGTTTCTGTGTTTGGGAAGAGGCCCCACGTTTACGTGTTCAGTGGAGTGCCCGCAGAGGTTTGTGTTGGTGCTTGCTATTGAATGTCCCAGCCCTTTCTCATGGGCTGAGGGGGAGGTTCGTAGCAGCTGCAATACTCAGAGTTGGCTGGCCAAGCCCCCAGCTCTCAAGTACCCTGAACATATCTCCAGCTCCAGGGATGCCACCCAGCTGCTCTATCCTGCCCCAGCAGCTGTCTGAGCTCTTGCACAGAGCATGGCAGCCCTGTGGTGGGACAGTGGTCCCAGCCACATGGCTGTGCTGCTTGGCATTCAGTTCTCCAGCCCTGCTGGTCAACTTGACCTCTAGGCGAAGGCATGCTCCTGTCTTGGAGATGAGCAGCTGGCTCTAGCACAGACATGCACTTGTGGGTCACTTTTATCTGTATTTTAGGTAAACAGGGATGTTTAACAGTTTTTCCCAAGAATTGTCTACTTTTCATACATTTGTTTGCACACCTATGGTAGCCTCAATCAGAGTATGAACGATGATGATATATAATTTCCCAGGAATAAGGAGTTTTAGAATGAAGTTTTAAAGATTTTCAGTATTCAGCCCGGTCAACCTGTTGCATTTAAAAATAAATAAATCTATCATGACTTCTAGTATGCTTTGTGTATCTTGTTAGAGAAAAAAAAAAATTCTTGTCCAGAGAAATTTTTTTCACTTGTCCAAACATATGATAACCCCTGAACAAAACATGGGCTTCTTGTCTCCCAGGTATATGTGTAGCACAGGTGTTCTTATTACTGGGATCTGTGGTCTCCATCTGATAACCTGGAAGCATTGGAGGGAATTTTGTTGTGTGGAAATGATCATTTGGCTTTGATACACTGTCAGGGAGAGTGATCTTAAAAGCATGTGAAAATAGAGCTGCACACTGGAGCATGTGCCATTTCCTGGGGCAGTGTCTGGGTGGATGGAATGTGGTGGGAGAGCAGAAATATGGGAGTGCTCAGCTGTAAGCAAAGCCAAGTGATGTTCAGTTAAACTCTTCCATAGTTCAAGGTCTGAGGAAACACCCTTTGTGCTTTGTCTGGTAGTTAGATTGCTTCTTGGGAAATTACTGGATTTTTCATGTATTTGGTGGATTTTTCCTGGTATCATGTGCTAGTGGACAGCTGGTGCTCTGATGAGGCATGCGGTCTCTACTCGTTGCCAGGAAAGCTCCTAAAGAGAGGCTTACACAGGGCTGTGCAAGAGCTGTCCAGAGCTGTCCTGGGCCCCCCCAGGAGTACCTCGGAGCCAGAGAGTCATCAGGAAGGGCTGGCAGAAACCTTCTGTCCAAGATATACAATCGCACAAACAAATTCATCTTCAGCTGAGTGTTGATGAGGGTCTGCAGGGCAAAATACTCTAGGAAAGTATGAACTTTTTGTTGTTTCTCAGTCAGAATGCACTTCATTCCTCCATCAAAGGAAATGCAATTGCAGGAAAAAAAAATTAGAGACTACAAGAAAATGGACCAGGATTACATCAGTTGCAGTGCAAAGGACCAAACCAGGCCAAAACTAACCTCACAGATGTTGCAAAAGCAGGGGAAAAATCAAGGAGGAGGACACAACTTGGAGCAGAAGGTATGAAGGGCATGGCATGGAGACTTAAAAAAAAATCTTTCCCAAAGTCAAAACCATCAAAAGGCAGGCCATATGCCATCAAGTGCAGGCACATGCACCAAAGCCTGCCAAAATTGATCCCCATTGAAATCACAATATTTGGTTTCCCTTCCTGAATGGAAATGAATTTTTGTTTCCCTTCCCGAAAGGAAATTATTTCGTTTCCCTTCCCAAATGAAAATTATTTCCTTTCCCTTCCTGAATGGATATTATTTGGTGATTATTAGTTGGTGAGCCCGACGTGATTCTGACATGATCCTGTGGTGGTTTGGGAAAAAGGACTTAAATATTAAGCAATGTGATCCCAAGGTGATTCAGGAAGATTACTGCAGACCTAAGAGAAATTAGAAGGTGGAGTCAGGCAGACCAAGAGTCTGAGAGCCTAAAAATCCAGATGAGCTATAGCCAGGCAGACCAGGGAGCCTAGAAGTCAGGACAAGGTATGAGATACCACCCCCAAGAAGAAGAGTGCTGGATATGAGGAGTGGACACTGTGCATTTTGCTTATTTGGTACATTGGAGCAAGCCCCGTGCCCCCTGACAAGGTATGTCTGCAGTCCAGAGGGGACCCAGGATGTGCAGAGTTCCCCCGGAATGGCAGTGTGTGCAGCAGGACACAATGGGAAATAACATATGGTTTGCTAAGTTGCTACTACATGAGCACTGGAACAAAAGCAACATGGAGCTCTGAGAGGCAGAGTCAGAGCTGCACAGACAATATGTAAGAGAAGCCCTCTAAAACTGTATAGTGGCCATCTCCACAGTAACCCGATGTGACTGGGGATTGGGCTGCAGGGAGAAGTGCAGCCAGAGATGGAGCCCAGCATAGCACTGAGAGCAGAAGGGAATGCTGCCTGGTCCGGACCTGACAGATTTCCACACCTGGAGTACAGGTGAGGCACTGGGGACACAATGGGAAATAACATATCAAGTGAAGAATTGATTGTTTCATCTACATGGAAAACAGAGCAGGGCAACAGAGGCTTACAGTCACCAACTAATACAACAAAAAACTGTAAAAGGAAGAAGAGAATTATTAAAACAGCACTGTGAGCTGGGGACAGAGTAGCTCTGTCATTCAGCATGGTGTATTTGTTTGCTGATAAAACATGTGCATTTTGTTTGTGAATTGCAGCTATTAATCTTTGATTAGGCATAAGTGTGGGATCTCAGTCTCTCAGAACTGGGGCGCAGGGTGAACCAGACCCCCCCTGGGGGGCTCGGGAGTCCTGGAATGCTGCCAGAGATGTCTGGTGGCTGGACTTTGATCCCACATGGGAGATGACATCAGTATGAGGACGGGAGGATTTCACTGAGGTGAATGGTGAAGGGACAAGTTAATTGGAGTGTGAGATACAGGGTTTAAGATCCCTGTACAGGGGGGTCTAGAGAGGCAAGATGGAGGGATTGGGGCGTGCCCTTCTCCTTCTTCTTCTTCCTCTAGGCCTCCATCTTCTGTGGTGATGTTGGCACTCCGGGATTGGACCTTACTAGGGGAACACTGGTTAATAAGGGTAGAGGGTATTGGAGAAAAATGATAAATATTGTATACGTAACTCCGGGTATAAAGATAGGTGACCGCCCCAGGGGCTTTCAGTGTGTGCCCATGGCTGACTGCTGAGCAGAACTCTGTCAGGCCAAGAGAAAATCTTTTAGATAAGCAATTAATAAACACCAAGACCAAGAACAAGTCTGAAGCTTCCTCTCGTCCTTTCGAACCCGGGGGCCCAAGGCCATCTTTGGGCTTTTCCCCAGACCATCTAAACAGCCGAGAAATCCCACAATTGGCGTCCGCTGTGCGGGCTATCTCCCACCAAACCTTTCGGGGGGGGGAAAGCCCTGAAGAGCTGAAGAGCCAAGAGAACAGCACTGATAACTCCTGAGGAGGGAAGCCTGAAGAAAGAAAGAAGAAAAAGAAAAAACCGGCCGGGAGAAGCTGCAAAAATCAGCAGTCACTGAGAAATCCCATCTCTCAGCTTCTGCTGAAGACAGCTCGTAGCAGAGCGGCCTGGACTGGGACCAGAAAGGCGCCTCTGATCCATCCCTCGTGATCTGCTGGACGGAGAACAAGGGCCTCCAGACCACGCTGACGACGGATTCGGTAAGAAGGCCAAAATAAAATTATGGGGGCAACACTCTCCCAAGAACAACGGGAAATCTTATCCACCTTACAAAGTGTAGCAGAATTATATACAGAAGGGATCCCAAAGAAAGAATTAAAACAGCTGTTATTATGGGCAAGGCTCAATTACCCACTTGCAGAAACATATCTTTTGTTCGAAGTCGGGTTTTGGCAAGAAATTAATAGGCATTTATATATTTTAGCAACAAAAAAAGATGAGACAGCGTTAAAGCTACTCTCGCCGGCAAGAATCATGTTACAAGGTATTTCAGTCCAGTCTAAAAGGCTGGAAAAGCAGCGAGAAGCTGCGGTACCCTCAGAGGAGGGGGCGGAGCGGCAGAGCTCCGGAAAAAAAATTGCTCTGGCTTTGAAAGGCCAGGGGGAAAGGGCTCTCGAAAAAAGAGAGCGGGAAAAAATATTAAAACCCCCGATCAAAAAATGCAACAAACCCCAAGGGCGTCCTGAAACTCCAGAGAGTGTGGAGGAGTCAGGAGCAGAAGGGGGGGAGCAGGAAGATAAAGGATCGGGGGGGGGGCCTGTTCGCGGTGAAAGCGGCGACGCGGCGGCGGCGGCAAACGCGAGCAGCGCGGGTGAGGATGAGGAAACGCGCGCGGAGGGCGAAACTCGCAAAAACCGGGGTGTAGACTCACACGCGAACGCGGAAGGCGGGCTGAGGGAAAATTTGCAGCCTCAGAGGGCCGCCGCGGTGGGACGCAGGAGGCGCGCGGGTGTGACGTCAGAGCCGGTGCGACGGTCAGCTCGAATCGCGGGTAGAGCCGGGGTGCCGGCGGGAGAGGCGAACACAACGTCAGAGGAGGAGGGGTCGGATTCCGGGACAGACCGAGGGGCGGGAACCTCGGAGGTGAAACAGGGGGGAGACGATGATGACGTCACCTTGGGGGACACCGGAAGTAGCTCAGAGAGCACGCACGCGCAGAGAGTAAGACGCGGGCGGGCCCGAGCCCGGTCCCCTGTGACGTCGCGGGTGAGGAGGGGCCGTGCTAGGGATTCTACGTCCCAGGGCTCCACTCCGTCTCCAGATCTGGCGCCTTTGGTCCCGAGCCTCGGAGTTTCAGTTCCTTCCCTTCATGGGAGACGCCGAGCCGGAAGAGGAAGTGGGGTAGTCGAGATTGCACCGTCATCCGAGCCAGGGAGGCCGGTGACAGCGCCACCTAGTGGCAGGAGGGCAGAAGTGCACGACATGCCGGGTCGGCTCGGCGGAGCCACAGCGCCATCTCGTGGCGAGACTGCAACAATGCAGCAATTTTTTCCAACAATATATAAAAAGAAAAGCACCTCGAAGAAAACAATGTTAACACGACAAAGGGATTATCCATCCACTTCGGGATTTCATGAAGATGATGAAAGCTCAGATGAAGAACAGCTACAAGGGGAAGATGTCATAAGGATCACAGCATCGGAAGGTGTCCCAGCATGGATGCTATCAGCAGCAGAAGCAGCGAAAAGCTTCTTGCATTCATTCGATGCAGTAAAGAAGAAATATCAACAGGATCCTCGAGTTTCCTTTTCGGATTTAGGAGCAAGGCCTGAAAAATTCTCCGACGATCTGTCAATGGTACGTGGCGCGAGCTTTGGCACCAGCACGAAAGAAATTTCCGAAGGCGAAGATCATTCATTACATGGATGATTTGCTCATCGCAGCATCAACACGACAGGAGCTGCAAGAAGCTCGTGACTGTGTGATCGCAGAGGTGCAAAAGGCAGGTCTGGAAATCAGCATTTCAAAGATTCAAGAGGTTGCACCTTGGAAATATCTAGGGTGGAAAATCTCAGAGAAAACAATAAAGCCTCAAAAGGTGGAGATCAGCACAAAGGTCAACAATTTGCATGATTTGCAACAGCTTTTGGGAGAAATCAACTGGATGAGACCAGTTTTGGGAATCACAAATAGTGACATTCCAGCACTGCTTGATCTCTTGAGAGGAGACACAGACATTCGTTCTCCCAGGACACTCACACCAGAAGCAAGAAAAGAGTTGGAGAAAATCTCGGATGCGATACAGAAAAGGCAGGCACATCGATTTGTTCCATCGTTGCCTTTTCAGTTGGCAGTGCTGGGGAAGAAAACGCAGTTCCATGGTTTGATCTTCCAATGGGATGAATCACAAAAGGACTCTTTGATAATCATAGAGTGGATTTTCCTACCGCACAGGCCCGCGAAAACGATTCTCACAGATCTGGAGATGGCAGCACAAATCATCATAAAGGCGAGAACAAGGCTGCTGACAATGGCAGGAAGAGAATTCTCAGTCAACAGGTTACCTCTGAAACGAGACTACTTCGATTGGGCAATGCAACAATCGAAAGACCTGTTAATCGCATTGTTAGCGTTCCCAGGAGCTTGCACAATCCACTTTCCCCAACACAGAATACTGCAATCGCAAATATGCTATAGAGCAAAACCACAGATAAGTGAAGAACCTTTGGACGGGATCACCGTGTTCACGGATGGCTCGGGGAAGACACACAAGTCAGTGATCACGTGGAGAGACTCAACGACAGGGGATTGGGAATCAGACGTGAGGATGGTTCAGGGCTCTCCACAAATTGTGGAGTTGGCAGCCGTTGTCCGAGCATTTCAGTTGTTCAAACAGCCTCTCAATCTGGTGACAGATTCCGCATATGTTGCGGGTGTGGTCAAGAGATTGGAGGGTTCGCTCTTGAAAGAAGTCAGTAATGAGGTTTTATACTCATACCTGACAAGCTTGAAAACACTGCTAGAGAGCAGGGAAAGGGAGTATTTTATCACACACATTAGAGCGCACACAACACTTCCAGGGTTTTTAGCGGAAGGGAATGCTCGGGCGGACAGGTTGACAATGCCCATTTTGCAAACGCTGCCGGACATTTTTGAGCAGGCAAGGTTAAGTCATGCGTTCTTTCATCAGAATGCGCAAGCACTGATGGAGTCCTTTTGTCTCACAAAGAGTCAGGCGAGGGAGATCATTAGTGCTTGTCCAGACTGTCAGCTTGTGCAGCCACCTTCTTCTACCGGGGCCATCAATCCGCGGGGGCTGCAAAGTCTTCAGTTGTGGCAAGCTGATGTCACAAAATACCCATCTTTTGGGAAGCTCAAAAATGTTCACGTTTCTGTAGATACATTCTCAGGTGCAGTCTTTGCTTCAGCACATGCTGGGGAAACAGCAGACCATGCTTGCCGACACTTTCTGCAGGCATTTGCAGCATTAGGTGTGCCTCAGGAGATAAAAACAGATAATGGTCCAACATACACAGGCAGGGTGCTTGACAGATTCCTGAAAAGATGGGGTGTCAGACACACGTTTGGTATTCCGCATTCACCCACAGGTCAGGCAATCATTGAGAGAACACATCACACCCTAAAATCCCTTCTGGACAGACAGAGAAGGGGTGAGCCAGAGGCAACACCTCACATGAAATTAAATAAGGCATTGTATGTGCTGAATTTCCTAAATAGCTCATCCTCGGAACCTGATCCACCGATCGTGAGACATTTTCTAAACAACACACAGGCAAAGCTAAGGGAAAATCCTTTAGTTTTGATCAGGAACCCAGAGACCGGACAAATAGAGGGTCCTTTCAGACTAATCACTTGGGGAAAGGGTTTCGCTTGTATCTCCACAGATCGAGGTCTGAAGTGGGTGTCGGCACAGCACGTGAAGCCATTCCGAACGCGAGAACACGAGAATGCTGATCCAAGAAACAAAGAGACGAGTACTCAGACAGAAGTCGAGACTCAGACTGCGAAAAACGACCCAGAAGAGAAATGAAAAGAAACTAAGGACTTTGGGGAGTTTTCACATAAAAGCAAAAAAAGGTCTTTTAGTGCAAACAGAAGGGGGAGATGTGGGATCTCAGTCTCTCAGAACTGGGGCACAGGGTGAACCAGACCCCCCCTGGGGGGCTCGGGAGTCCTGGAATGCTGCCAGAGATGTCTGGTGGCTGGACTTTGATCCCACATGGGAGATGACATCAGTATGAGGACGGGAGGATTTCACTGAGGTGAATGGTGAAGGGACAAGTTAATTGGAGTGTGAGATACAGGGTTTAAGATCCCTGTACAGGGGGGTCTAGAGAGGCAAGATGGAGGGATTGGGGCGTGCCCTTCTCCTTCTTCTTCTTCCTCTAGGCCTCCATCTTCTGTGGTGATGTTGGCACTCCAGGATTGGACCTTACTAGGGGAACACTGGTTAATAAGGGTAGAGGGTATTGGAGAAAAATGATAAATATTGTATACGTAACTCCGGGTATAAAGATAGGTGACCGCCCCAGGGGCTTTCAGTGTGTGCCCATGGCTGACTGCTGAGCAGAACTCTGTCAGGCCAAGAGAAAATCTTTTAGATAAGCAATTAATAAACACCAAGACCAAGAACAAGTCTGAAGCTTCCTCTCGTCCTTTCGAACCCGGGGGCCCAAGGCCATCTTTGGGCTTTTCCCCAGACCATCTGAACAGCCCAGAAATCCCACACATAAGTGTAAAAGTTTTTATTCCATTAGCATAAGTACACTCAACAGATACTGGATCAATGTTGTTCAAGTTCTGTAGCTATTGATAAAATTATGTAACTGTTGATTTGTTACTATCCTAATATATAGCCTTTAGCTTATTCTTGTGAGTTACCATATGAAGTTGAACAGCTATTGATATTGTCCATATTCTAGAAGTTTAAGTATAAGAGTTTCTGATAGTATGTAATGTAAGTTCGAGTAATGAATCAAGGTCAGTGCACAGACCCATTCCAGAGTTCAATAGAAATTACACAAAAAATGATTGTACTGGGTTTACTGTCTTTTGCAAAGGGCACTGCAAAAGATAGTAAACACAACATTAGTTTATGAAAAGCCTTAGGTTAATATTATAGACTGTGAAAAGCAAAACTAAATCAGAACTTAGAAACGTATGTTCTTGCTGTGACATGCTGCCTGAACATTTGTATACTGTTAGTCCTAAGTGAGACATGCAAATATGTTATAATATCAATTTACTCGAACATATCTTTCTAGAGATGCTGCAACTTTGTAATTAAAAGAGAAGGGGGAATTGTGGAGGGGTAGAATGTAAGAAAATAAAGATAGTGCAGAAGGTAGTGTCACACCTGAGGAGTTGCAGCTGTACTAATCACCAAAGATTAGAAACAATCCTGCCCTTAACAGGCCACAGCTGTGTCCAATAATGATGACTGCTATAGAAGAGTGGGCTAGCTGGGTGAGGAGAGAATTGGAGTTTTTTGGTTATGCTGTGAGGAGAAATGGAGTTTGTTGGATGTACTGTGAAGAAGAAGGAGTCAATGCAGTGCGGAGATGCCCATGAGAAATGACCCAGAGGTTATGGGAACTTTCACAATTAGATGACAACAACCTTAGACTTTGGGGAAGATTTTTTTTCTTCTTTTTTTGAAGTATCCAAACTATGTCACTCCTATCTTCCCCACCAAGTTTTGCAATCCTGTCTTCCTGCTTGATTTTTTCTGTTGCTTTTGCAAGATCTGTGAGCTTAGTTTTGGCCTCATTTTGTCCTTTCCAATGTAGCTCATTTCCTCACAGACCATTTTTTAAAGGGACTAAACCTCCTGAATTTCAGAGTTTTTTGGGTTTTTTCAAATTCATTTCCTTTGATGGTATCTCCATTCCAGCGTGTTTGTAAGTCCTCCTTTTCTGTTTTGGCGTTGAGCGGGGGTCAATTTTGGCAAGCTTTGCTGCATGAGCCTGCACTTGATGGCATCTGGCCTGCCTTTTGATGGCTTTGACTTTGGGAAAGATTTTTTTTTTAAATTATTTTTAAGTACCCATGACATGTCCCTCCTATCTTCCCCTCCAAGTTGTGTCTTCCTCCTTGACCTTTTCCCCTGCTTTTGACACAACTGTGAGCTTAGTTTTAGCATGTTTTGGTTTTTTGCAATGCAGCTCATTTCCTCACAGCCTATTTTTTGAAGAAAATAAAGCTCCCGATTTTCTGGTCTTTTTCTATTTCCTTTCATTTGATCCTATCTCCTTTCCAGAGTGTTTGTAGGCCTTTCTTTTAAGGTGCGCAAGATTCCTTTTTCCTTGGTCAATGGAGACCAATAGAGGAATCCTTGGTGCATGTCCCTGCCCTTGATGGCATGCCATGCCTTTTGATGGCTTTGACTTAGGGAAAGATTTTTTCCTTTTTTATTTTTATCTTAAGTATCCATGCCATGTCCCTAATATCTTGCCCCCCAAGTTTTGTCTTCCTCCTTGACTTTTTCCCCAGCTTTTGCTACATCTGTGAGCTTGGTTTTGGCATGTTTTGGTCCTTTGCAATGCAGCTCATTTCCTCACTTTTTTTTTTGGACTTAGGTTAAAGATTTTTTTTTTTTTCCCAAGTATCCATGCTATAGCCCTGATATCTTCACCTCCAAGTTTTGTCTTCATCCTTGACTTATTCCCCTGCTTTTGCAACATCTGTGAGCTTGGTTTTGGCATGTTTTGGTCCTTTGCAATGCAGCTCATTTCCTAGCTTTTTTTTTTGGACTTATGTTAAAGTTTTTTTGGTTTTTTTTTTTTTTTCTAATAGTCCAGCCATATCCCTAATATCTTGCCTTCGAAGTTTTGTCTTCCTCCTTGACTTATTCCCCTGCTTTTGCAACATCTGTGAGCTTAGTTTTGGCATGGTTTGATCCTTTGCCATGCAGCTCATTTCCTCAGAGCCTATGTTTTTGACTTGGGTTAATGATTTTTGTTTTTTTTTTGATTATCCCATCTTTTCCCTCATATCTTGCCCTTGAAGTTTTATCTTCCTCCTTGACTTTTCCCCCCGCTTTTGCAACATGTGTGAGGTTAGTTTTGGTATCTTTTGGTTCTTTCCACTGCTCCTGATATAATCCCAGTCCATTTTCTTGTAGTCACAATATTTCCCAAAGTGTGATTTTTCTCCTCCTATTGCAATTCTTTTGATGGTATCTCCATTCCAGCGTGTTTCTAAGTCCTCCTTTTCTGTTTTGTCCTTCAACGGGGATCAATTTTGCCAAGCTTTGCTGCATGTGCCTGCACTTGATGGCATCTGGCCTGCCTTTTGATGGCTTTAAGTTTGGGAAATTTTTTTTTTTAAGTATCCATACCATGTCTTTCATATCTTCCCCTTCTAGTTTTGTCTTCGTCCTTGACTTTTCCCCCTTCTTTTTCAACATCTGTGAGCTTAATTTTGACCTGGTTTAATCATAGATTAAATTGAAAGTAATCAAAATTCATAGCACGTCATGAAGTCCAGGGATATGTACTAAAGCTTGCCCCATTGATCCCCATTGAAATTGCAAGATTTCATTTTCCTTCTGAAATGAACATTTTATTTTCATTATTTCCTTATCTTTATTTTCCACTTTCAAATATACTATTTTTTTACTTTTGACGGGAACTTGCTTTGTCATGCTAAATTTATTTCACTTCATGTTCTGAAAACTTTCCTGTTGTCAACAAGGGTATATTCTATTTATTAGAAGTGCCCTTCTAAGTCCCACTTTAGAAATTTTATTTCCTACATAACCACTACTGAACTGAATGTGTGGATTATTTGTACAAAGATTTTGGATTTAAATTTGTTGCAGTTAAAATACATATAACTTGTCGTAGAACTCTTTTCCTAAGTGCATCTCACACTTGACCTTGTTCACTGCTCAAGGCTAAAATAGAGAAATACTGATATTTTTTCAGTTCCATTAAGAGTGATTCTGAAAAGCAACCTTTTATGAAGTTTAAATATCTGCATCATCATTCATTGGAACACTCATTGAGTCAATATAAGCACTTTGCATTATTTGAAACGTCTGCATTTCATCCTTTTTAAAAAGGAAATTTTTTTCTTATAAAGAGTACACTGTATTTCAAAGCCATTATATATTCAAAAAAAAAAAATCACACTAATGCGATTTACATTGAGAAGAAAGCCCCAAACCCTAAATGAGTCACGCAGAATATTTTTAAAGCCTTTTAGAATAAGTTTTTAAACTAATGTTTCACTTAAAGGGCTGATAAAACTTAACTATAACATGAACCATCCTGTTGTTACCAAAGTTTGTTTCCATTGTGAAGGCAATGACCTAGTTCCTTCAACTAGCAACAGTAACAACTCCACACATTATTCTAGACAAAGTAATATGAATCGCTTGCTCAGTTAGGTGAAAAAAATGGTCTGATTTTACCAAATAGAGATTGCAAATCCAGTGGTACCTAGGTATAATGGTGACCCACTGGGTAGAAGTAATTCCATAAAAATTGTTTATTTGGGGAAGACAAGGATGGACGTGAGGGGGGATCAAGGGATCAAGATGAATCAACAAGAAACAAGAGCAGCAAAATATAGAGAAGTCAGGGAATAAAGGAGACCTGACACATGTAGCCAAGCTACTGGTCATTAGGTTTTTCTGGCTCATCTTGTTCATGTGGGTGAATGCTGTGTGTGTCTGCAGTGGCTGGCTGTCCCTGTGGCTGGGGCTGGGTACCTGTGTGCCCACTGGGAGCCAGCCTGGCTAGAGACTGCCTGCAAACACAGAGAAGCTGCCACCTTGCATCTAGCAAGGTTCACTGGATTCAGCCACCATCAAAACAAGCCATATTATTTTAATTCTGAACTGGCTAACATTAACTTCTTTAATTTTGTGGGATCAATTCACACTTCTTCTACCTCTTAATATGAGGAAAAATCAAATTAGATGATCATATGATCCATTGGTTCTTCTATATCTTCCATGTTATTTTTCTGCCTCATTAGTTTACCAGAGAAATATTTAGCAATTATTTGGTTATTTAAACACACTAGGATCGCTATAAGATCATTTAAAAAGGGAAATAAAAAAGTGAATTTTCAAGACATTTAAAACAAATGGATGTAAGCCCTATCCTATGCTGTATCTATTAGGCTTGAACAACCAGGACAGAACAAGGTTTGAATTGATTCTAATCTGTAACACAGAGCTATCAATTCCATCTGCCAATAATAAATGATGGCAAATCATTCTGCTCAAATAACACACCAATATACTCGAATATGTCAATACATTTTGAAGCAAGCAGTTTCCTTTTGGAACCTCTACAAGAAATTTCACAGTTAATTCCATTTTGTCTATCAGTACAGCCCCATACTTTCTGAAACAAATATATGCCTATCAACTTTAAAACAATGTTCATGGGAATATATGAGAATATAATGAATTGTGAGAGTTTTTAGATTGAATTTTGAGTGTGCTGTGCTATAGGCCAGCTTCTATTGATTACTCTTTTTAATTTACTCAGACAGCACTTTTTATCACAACAGGATGAGAATGCCCAACAGCCAAGAGAGCATAAAAAGAAACATTCCAAGCATTCTGCATCAAACTTAGCAAGTCTACTTTTATTATTTATTGGGTTTGTCTGGTTGGTTGGTTTAGTTTTTTAAACTTTTTTCATTTTTTTGCTAGGTCAATTTAAATTGGTAGCTCTACCAGTACTGATGGGAAGACAAGTTTTTACAAAGTGCTCACAGAAGGATATTTTAAAAACACTAATATTTACCCTCAAAAAAAAAAAACCCAACCAAAAAACCTTTACAGATGAGAAAGTGAAATAGTCACACATTTTCCAGTAAAATCATATCCTAATTTGGTACAATCCAAGTCCTGAATTAAGGTACCTGAAAAAAGCATATACATAAATAAAAATAAAAGATACCTTTAAAGTCATAGCCATCTCATGCAGGCAAAATTCTACTTAAAAAAAACTTAGAAAGTTTGGAGATGAAGGCTAAAGATGAGGCAAGATGGATTTCACATAAAAAAAAACTCATTAAAACCCTCAGTCTATAGATAATTTTTCAAGTGATGAGACACACATTATTATCTTAAAATGTGCACAGCATCTTTTGATGTACATGTGAAAACTCATCTAGAAGTGATTGAATCAATAAAGTTTGGCAAAGTTTTTCAAGAAATACAAATATATAATTGTACATTATATAAAAACACAGAGTTCACTATACAATATAGCAAGGATGTTTAAGGAAGAAGCAAATGGGAGACACATAATCCAAATTTTGTTGAAGGGAAAAGTGCACATAAGTTTTTCCAACTAATTAAACATTGTTAAAACTCATCAATCAAGCAGAGGCAGTGTATCATTTTAGAAGTTTAAAATTCTAGGTCTTATTTAGAAATGTATTCAGATCTGGATTCACATTCTTTACTCACAGCAAGACTTTTACTGAATTAGAAGGAAGATTAATTTTTGACCTAGTCTGCAATCATGGCACTTGAATAACTTCTCACTGAACTGTATGTCTGGTTCACCTGTACTCAGTTGTAGAACCTGAGTCCTTGCAAGTTCTTCAAGACAGAAGATATATCTAATTCACTGGCTTTATTTTGGAAGGAAAAAACATACATTTGCCTAAGAGGAATTTAAAAATGTCACAGAAACTTCACATTGATAAAAGACAAAGAATAGATGACATTGGATGTTCAATATGACAAGTTTTTTCTGTAATAGCCGCTGCTCATTTAGGAGTGCTATATAATTTGAAATTAATGCATCAGACTTGGGTATAATACAGTCCTTTTTTAACCTGTCTCCCTTGACACAGATCTAAGCAGGTATATATTTAAAGGCTTCTTATTTTTTAATAAAGTTGAACAGACCAAATATGATGTGCTAGGGTGCTACTTCAGGATTTGCAATAATAAAATGTCAAAGAACAAGCTGCAAGCTGTATTTTTTTCTTGAGATACTCAAAGAAATAATTTTATGCTGGCATATACTGTAATTAGAAATAGCTCTGTGCATCATGATTAAACTAATAGCTATGGAAACCAAAGCAGACTAGAATAAGTGTAAAAGGAGAATAGTGAAGAAGCCAATCATAAAATTCCTTTAATCAGTTTATTTTTAATATTTCTTGAAATGCAAATTGGAATACTTAGGGTGAATACTACTTTCTTACTCTTTTTTTAACCTTTGTATGTTTGGAGAGAACAGTATTCTTTCCAAACTACTTCCTATGTATTAGATTTTTTCACTCCAGAACTTCTCTACCCACACAAGCTTAGGTGTTGAAAGCACACCATTTTTAAAGAACTTTTCTGTACTAAATAATTCTATCAATTTATCCTTTATTGAAATGAGAACTCCATGTTTTCAACAGCTAAAAATCTGCATGGTGCCCTACCCCCTTAGCTATTCTGACAGCCATCCGCTGAACATGTTCCAGTTTAGCAGCCTCCTGATGGGTGTGGGGGAAGGATGGATGCATCTCTGAGCCATACTCACCTGATGCAATCTTGAGTACAGAATGAGGGGGGAAAATCACTTCCCTTGCTATGCAGGCTGCACATACTGTGGCCACCAAGCAGGCAGACAGCCTTTGTGCCACAGCGCAGACTCACGTTTAAATTCTCACTCAGCCTCGCGTCTGTTCTGAAAGAGCTGATTCCTGGCAAGTCACTCACCAGCCAATGCTGTTGGCATGGGGATATGCCAGCCCAGGTATAACTCAGCAGCCTGTTCTTAGCAAATTCCACCAGGTACCTTATAGTCAGATTAGCTGAGGTCCCTTAGAATGCTATCCCTGTGTATAGCCCAGTGTACAGGCTGACTCGCTCTGCCACCCATTTTGCTGTCATTCACAAACAAAAGGGCACTTTTCCTGCCATCATCCAGGTCAATGATGAAATTGTTATGTAATGTTTGCACCAGTATCAGGCTCTAAAGTGCAGCCACTCCTTAGACACCATGCTGTACACCTCTGTCCTTTGAGACATACAGTGGAGCTGCCTTCTCACCTGTGTTCTGGCCACTAGTCCCTAATAGTTTAAGAAACCATGTCAAAATACTTGGCTTAGTCAAGGTAAACAAGATTGTTTACCTCTTGTACCCTTGTCTAGAGACAGGTGCCTCATTACAGAATGCAATCAGGTTAGTCAGACATGGTTTGTCCTCAGTAAAGCTATGATGGCTTTACGAATCACATTATTTACCTTGCTGTGCCTAATAATGGCTTCCAGAAAGATTTCTTTCATAATCTTCCCAGGAACTGAGATGAGACTGTGCTGTGTACAGCTCTTTGAATGTCTTTCCTTTCCCTTTTGAAAGTGGGCATATTAATTAGCTTTCTCCAGTTACTGAAGGCCTCTCATAATCACCACAATCTTTAAAGAAAGACAAGAAATAGCAATATTGGACGCACATCCTGCAGTCTCAGTCTGCTAATATGAACACTTACCTCAGTTTTCCTCTCACATAGTTAGCATTCCTTCCCCCCAGACTTTCCCAGGAGTCACAGAGGTCTGGGAGGCTAGTGACCTGAGGCCCAAAGATATCACTTTAAGGTTTTCAAAATGGAAAAAGAGCAGGTGTATTAGCTATATTACATATGAGCAAACTGTACCTGCCTTCAGACAGGGACAGTTTATGACACTCAATATTTGGTCATTATTGTGTCAATATTTGGTACATTATTGGGCCATTAATGTAAGAGAACTGTTCAACAAGTACACTTTTTTCAGAAGATGACTGTGGAAGGGGATCTGTTCCAAGCCATTCTCTGGGCTATGGCAAAGGATGAATAAACATTTCAGATATCATGCTTAATATCTGTACTTTCAGACAGACTTATTAAACAGTTTCCTACTATGTA
Source organism: Melozone crissalis (assembly GCF_028551555.1). Taxonomy (NCBI): domain Eukaryota; kingdom Metazoa; phylum Chordata; class Aves; order Passeriformes; family Passerellidae; genus Melozone; species Melozone crissalis. The sequence continues at coordinate 44,227,512 of NW_026535784.1, read as the reverse complement.
AGACCTGGCATTGACCTGGTCAGAAAGTACTTAATTGTTGATCAGTATCATGCTTTGAAATGGAAAAATACTATAGATCAAAGTAAAACCTTTTCTCCCCATTGCCCAAATAATAAAAAAGCAGATAAATCTTACACTTCTAACTCTCTTTTCAAGAAAACACTTGGTCTAATAAGTTCAGTTTCATCATTCTCATTTAAGTGTTTTCCTGGCCTACTCCTCCTGCTGCCTCTCAACACCAGTGCAAATATTCATAAAACAAAATATGAAGAGAAACACTTTGAAGGACTTAGACCATTTTTCCCCTGCTACTTCTGCCTGGAGTTTTTGCTTCAAAATGTGCTTCCAACTATTTTATTTCCTCTACTGCCTAGGCTCCAACATTTTCTAAAGGAAGAAAATCTAGTAGAACCAGCAACAGAATCTCATCAACACTCATCAGACTAGTATCACTTGGGTGATAAAAACTGTCATTATAATCATCTTTAAATTCAACATCTGAGTCCTTCATGGTGCCTATATTCACCAATTTTTGCTGCATTTGAAGTCACAGCTTCCTCAGTAGATACCTTCATCAGAGAGGTAATAATTTCTTCAGAACCTTGGGAAAAAAACAGTTACCAACATAAACTGGATTTAGTTTTGCAACTGTATTTTCACAGCTGGAAGAAAAGAAAATGCAAAAGTCCATGCCTACAAAAATATCCTGACTAGCCATGTCCCATGACCTATACAAGTTTTACACTGAAAGATGAGAAAAATCTCAAATTACTATCTTTACTATGTTATTGAAATAATTATAGTTTTAAAAATCAGCTGGAAAAATTTTCCTCTCAGAATACTGGGATTCTGTCAAAGAATCTGAGTGATTCTGGGGGAGAAGAGCAAATGAAAAAGGCTTCAGTAAAATGAATTAGTATTCAGGATAAAGAAATAATGTCTACCTAGGATACCTATGATATTTTATTGGTTTTGTTAATAAAAGCCAGGAGTTCTCAATGCATAAGTTATCAGCAAAGTATTTGCAGTATTATCAATATTTTTCCTATTCCAGTATCAGTCCCTTCATTCATTTATGCTACTATAATCCTTTTTTCCCCATGCTAATAATTTCAGTGGTTGCACTAGCTTTCTCATACAGTATCAAAGCACATCTGACAATACTCTATAATCAGTTTCATTACTAGCAACAGGATTCTCACAGAACACAAAATTACTCAGGATGAGTAATACAAAGATGAGATTACAAAGAGGGTTTGGGGTTTTTTTCACAGTAGAGAGCATGCTTCTTTTCAAAGATCACCAAAATATTGCACATTTCACAAGCAACAATAAGCCTTCTTCAACATGCTCCCTTTACCCTCCTTTCTGCCCGTATATTTTATTTTCTTTGGCAGAAAACTGATTACTGCAACTTTGTTGGGCCACTGCCTACCCAGCTCTGAAGCAAGCACTGGGCTGATTCCTGGAGCAATCACCTTCCAGGACTGTGTGTTTTGCCAGTTGTACTGGGGTTATGCGGTGAGGTTTTGTAACAGGGGATGGGGACTACAGGGAGACTTCCCTGAGAAGCTGATAGAAGTTTCGGCTTTGTCCACTGGAAGCACAGTTTTTCATTCGAACTGTATTCCTCTGTGAACCGAAACAGCTCTAATCAATCATTAAAAAAAAAAAAAAAAAAAAAAAAAAAAAAAAGCTGTGTTTATGATGGGGCAGTGACTTGAATCAAGATCGACCATTCTGACTTCAAGAAATTCCTTGAATTTCTCCTTGAGATTAGGAACGGAGTTGTGTTCTGTGCCCGACTGCATCAAACCTTAAATTATCCTCCAGCTCTCCACCTGCAGGAGGCTGCGGGAAAAACAGTCTCCCTCCACTCCTCAAGGAAAAAGGATTTCCATTCTCTTTAAGAACAAATGACGTAATCCCTGCTTTTCCCTCTTTTTTGGGGGGTGTGGAGCCCTGTTTTGTTCTGTTTTTGCATGGAACAGAGATAATTACCACGCGGTTTGAGAGCAGCCCCCCGGTGCCAGCCGAGCCCCGCTGTGATGGCGTTCGCAGGGGTCTTAGGATGAGGGAAGAGACGAGAATGTTGACTCCATGTTTCAGAAGGCTTGATTTATTATTTTAGGATATATTTTATACTGAAACTATACTAAAGGAATAGAAGAAAGGATTTCAGCAGAGAGCTAGCTAAGAATAGAAAAGGAATGATAACAAAGGCTTGTGACTGACCGAGTCAGCCCGGACAGCTGGACTGTGATTGGCCATTAATTAGAAACAACCACATGAGACCAATCACAGATCCACCTGTTGCATTCCACAGCAGCAGATAATCATTGTTTACATTTTGTTCCTGAGGCCTCTCAGCTTCTCAGGAGAAAAATTCCTAAGGAAAGGATTTTTCATAAAACACGTCTGACACCCCGCACCCCCGGCGCCGCGGGGGGACGGAGCGGCGCCCCCTGCCGGCCGCGCTCTGCACCCGCGCCTCCAGCGCGACATCGCCGCTGCAGCGGCACCGGCACCGCGGGCAAGCGCTCCCCCGGGTTTGCGCCCTGCTCTTGCCTGGGGTTCTCTTTTTTTATTTTTCCTTTTCTTTCCTCTCTTTTCCTTCTTGGTATGTCTTTTTAATAGCTGGCAATCAATGTCTGCATGCTTTTTTTTTTCTGCATAAAAAAGAGATTGGATTGTTTTTGACATAGTTGTCAATTATTTTTTCCTGGGAAGACTCCTGTAATAAATTAAGATATTCATTACAGCAGATGCTCCAGTAAGCTTCTTTGGATGAACAAATGAGATCAACCTGAAAAAAACACTGTTTGGCTGAATATGAGCATCACTAGTAAAACCACCAAACTCTTTTCTTCCCCTGAGGTATGAAGTAGCCAGGAAAATTTATTTCAATACTGAGTGTTGTGAACGAGTCACATGCATGAGATTTAAGCCATCCATCCACGGTAATGTTGCTGGTCTACTGGAGAAGACAAATCATGAGCTGAGCTGCTGCAGACCCCCAAGACTGTTGACATCATCCCATGCTATACAGATCAAATTCAGTACCTGACGTATTTGAAAATATGAAATTATTTTAATAAGTTTGTTTACATTGCAAACAAATTAGCAAACATTGTTAAAATTCACTTCACCTCAAAATCACAGAATCAAATATTCTGTGAAAATACTTACACCATACTGTTTGACATTAATCCAACAGATAAAATAGAATCTGGAATGATTCTACTGATTTCTGCAGCTCACTGATAGAAAACATCCCAACCTACTCAAGCAGTAAACAGAAAACAGTTATGATTTAACCCTTATCTCAAAATATCTTTTTGAAGTTACTTAGCAAAAATAAACAACTCTGTACTTAAAATAAGTTATGTACAATTACAACAGCTCTCATGCAACCTGTAGTATAATCTGTAAAAAACAAAAAGTTTCTCATTTGTTGTCATTATATTGCAAAGGTTCCATATTGCCAGAGTTTTGTACCTCCTTGATGTTTCCCATAGGCATCTCCTCTAAGCACTGACTTCCTTCTTCTCACAGCAGCCAACTGACTCCAGCTGCCCTCAGCCACCCAATCCACTCTTTTATAACACTCTTCTTATTGGCTACAGCTGCAGCCTGTTCCTAACCTCTAATAATTAGCTCAGCTGCAACTCCTTAAGGGGCAAGATCACTTTCTATACTACCTTTATTTTCTTATATTGTATCCCCCTACACTCATTTGACTGTGAGCCTGGTTCCAGACGTGTAAATAAAGATTAGTGATAAAGTCTCTGGCTGCCACCATGCCCAGAGGGGATCTGCTGAACTAGACTCAATTTTGTCACAGAAACTTGCACAGCTGTAACTCAGACACAAAAAAAAGTAAATTACCATGGTACTTCAGAAAAAGAGGATACTACAGTCACTACAGTGAAAAGCATGTATATAAGAATTTGTACGAAATATGACAGATAAATGGCATTTTAGGAGAAAGCATATCAGAGATTTGTATTTTACCTTGTGAAAATCCATCAAGTAGGGCTACAAAAGGAAAAACAACTATAAAGTTCAACAAAGTTCTCTGCAAGAGAGCAACTATCTGCTTTCATGCAAAAAAAAACCCAAACAAACAAAAAGACCAAACTTTCAGGGAAAAAAAAAAACCACCACCAAAAACCATAACTCTGAAGCAGTTATGAGTGTCCAAATTTGTGACTCAAGAAAGAGATCATATAAAGCAACTGAGAATTGACTAATACTTCTCCCTCCTGCATGAATTTAAAATGGAAGTTTTCACAATTCCATTGATGCAGTTTAACAGTCAGAAGAGCAAAGCAGGGCTGGGAGGAGTTGAATTAGTCAGACAGTCAGTGTTCTTAACAAAGTTTATTGATTGGTTATTTTGTGGCCTGAATGTAGGTGGTAAAAAGGGTGAATTGTAATACAGGGATAGCAAATTTTATTTTTTTTTCAAACCAAGAGCAACCAAAATACATTATTCCACTTTTCAGAACAACCATTCTAATGCAAAGTTGATCACATTAATGGTGCACTTTGTAACAGCCCTCAGAGACAAAGCAAATTAGCACTTTGGCCTCCTTTGAATATCATCTTATCTGAGGCCTGGGGAGTAAGCAGAAGTTGCTAGTAATTAACTGTGGCCTTTAACAATAAAATCATATTAATCCTCCAATGCTAGATTTTGTAATAAAGGCATAGCTCCATGGTGGCAGAAGCACAAGAAGATACCAAAACTAGCGGAACACGTCTTTAGCCATGAATGAGAAGCTTCTTGTTTTGTTTTATGTAATAATCACAGAGCATGAAATTTTGATAACTTGGCATGTTTTGAACTTACTTTTTACTTCACTCATTTTTAAGTGCAAATGGCTGATGGTGTCTAAAAACAACATTCAATGAAGGGCAGCTTTGCAGGAATAGATGGGATCCTTAGAGTGGAAATCTAAAGAAACAATAGAAAGATACCATCATTCTACACTAATGAAATTTTTATTCAACACTCAGATCTTCCATTTGATGGGGAAGCAGACAAACATATCCCTGAAAGAAGAACCTCAAACAACAGAGTACTCCTCTACTGCTTTAGAGCTGATGAATGCACACCCATTTCTCCTAGACTTTGTAAAAAATAAAAAACAATGTTAGGAACCCTTAGCAGAGTGCCTCATCAGGAAGGGCCAGCCCAACCACTGCTCTTTCAGTTCTTCCAGGAATGGCTTATTTGTGTGCAATGAATAAGCAGATAGATGCTGGATACCATTGGAGTACATCACAGTGAACAAATACTGCCCACAGGCTGGGGTGGTACAGCAGCACACAGGCCCAATCCCTCTTAGCAGGTGTTCAAATTACACCTTCTTAAAAGCTTAACACTTTGTCTGGATTCCAGATATCAACCTCACTGCTAGCAGAAGTCACCAGTACAAAAAGAAATTGCTGTAATAGGCTTCAAAGGACAAACAGCTTCCATGCTCCTCTTTATTTCAACAGAGATGATTAGTTAAGGTGCTTTAGGATTCTGCACGGCAGACAAGCTGGCAGAGGTGCCCATTTAACAAGCTCTGGAGTCTTTAGCGGGTATGTGAGGGCAGCCCCCGGGGCAGAGCCCTGATTTGCTAGTTTCTGCAGCGGGGCATCTGTGGAGCAGGGGCTCCCTCTAAGGGGCCTGAGGAGGAGACTGTCATCAGCTGTCCACCGTGAATTCTCTCATTCACCCGCAGGTCACAGCCGTCCTGCAGCATCCTTATGGCGATCCTTGCAATGTTTTTAGAGTCATCAAGTCCGCTGTGAGGTCTCCCATCATAACTCATGCCCAGATTTTCAAGCATGATTGTCAGCTTGGTCTGATTCCTAGGAACCTGATGGAGAAAGTGAGTAACATTCAAGGATTAGGTTGGGTACCAAGTCTTTTTAATCTAACAGGGGGCAGTAGAAACACATGCAGATTTTAAGCCTACTTAAGTCACAAATTACTTTCATGTTGCCTCTGTCAGATCACTTACCATTTAACTTAAAGCACCTTGGTGAGACAGAGACTCTCATTTTAACAGAGGAGAAACAGTCAACAGGAGTTTGTCTAGACCCGGGTCCTGGGTCAAGAGCCTCTGACCAGCACCAGCTCAAGATACACTTGTGCTGGCAAGGGTGGAAGCTGTGACCTAGACAAGTTTAACCATCTTTATGAAAAACAAAAAACAGTGACCTTGCAGAGGGAATCTGAGTTTGGTTTTCCTTTTAAATTCTAAGTGATTACAGATGCACGGAGCTCCTGATTCTCACTGACATCAGGCTCCTGAATGCCTTCAGCCTTCACAGGATCTGATCAGCAACACCTACAGCAACCCTGTAATATTTGTCCAGCACAAAGTAAAGCTCTTCCCTAATTAAATGTCAATCTCTCTTTTATCTAGAGGTTACATTTGGGATGAAAAAACCCTTCAAATGAAGACCATTACCTACACTGAAATCCCTTTAAAAAAATACTTTGGTGTAGGCTGATTGGGAATTTGCTAGAATCTTCAATAACTCATTTTATGGTAGTCTGACAGAAAGCAGCAATAAGGCCCAGCACTGAACTCAGTATTACTTTTCTCTTGACAATTTGATTCCACTGTAGATACATCCTAATCTTTCTCTGCCTCCATTACACTGTCAAAAGTCAAGATTCTATGAGAAATTAGTTTTGTAGTGTATTGCATGAGAACAGGAAAAAATAATCAAAAAATCAAGACAGTCTTTTCAGCTGAACTACTTGATCTAAGAGGACCGGTATAACATTTTTAGACAATCTTTCAAGGAGCACAACCCGATTCTTAAAAGCAAGATTAAAATCAAAATGCAGTAATTACATGATCTTCAGTTAGTGAAGTGAGATCTGCACATGAAACACATTTGAAAATCAGGCACCAGGCAAGTAGTTCAAGTACTGTAATTTTATACTACACAAGTAGAGATGACAAGCCCAACAGGCCACTCTAGACTTTTAAACCAAAACTTAAGAGAAACAGCAATTTGCACAAACCTTGTAGAAGTTCCCATATGATTTGCGAATATTGATCCACTTTTTGGCAAAAGAAGGGTATTTGATACGGCTTATACGGCACTGGATGTTCAAAAATTTACTCATGTCCCAAGATCTTAGAAAGTCAAAAGAGGAAAACATTAGTCATATATAACCCTGTGTTCTACATATTGCACTGGTCTAGAACTAAAAGTTGTCTTGTCTCTGGTGATCTGTAGAATGAAAACAGTTTAGGAAAAGCTCATTTGCTGTAATCCTGGTAAAGAATTTTTTTATATGAATCTGTTAATCACGGGGAAAAAAATAATGACAGGAGCAAGATTTTTACCAGGATGGTTTCAGGTCCACAACGGTTAGGACAAAAACCAGCACACCAACTACACATCAACACTGAAAACTGCCAATAAATCAGATGCTTACACAGCCCTCGGGGAAGCAAGCAATACCTTAAATCTTCCTGATTATTTGGGTATGCATTTATGTCTCTGCTTCAGGTAGGTTATTGAAACTAGACTGCACCAAGTTTTATGAGAAACCAGATCTCTATGAAAATAAGAAGAGATTATAATCCTATTTATTTAGCGGCTTGTCCTCCTGAAGGGAACCACCCCAACAAGTTTATAAGCTGCAAGCTAAAGTAAAGCTTTTTTCCCCCATCTCTTCTAGTTGTCCATGCAGTCTCACCTGTACAACAGATATTTTAATGCACCTGTTTTCCTTAAGGAATTTCACTGAGGGGATTCCTCTGGAGAGGAATTCCAGAGACCCAGTAATATAACCAGTCTTGCATCAGCTTTACTTTAGCATTTCCTTTTTTTAATTCACTGTTGCTTCCAAAGATAGCAATGTAATTATAGGTTAAAAATTAAAAATTGCAGAGTGTTATTTTCAGGTATTATGTGCTAGATATAAATGGAGAACTACAGCAGCAACAAAGTATAAAGTCTCCAGCATCACTCTGTTGCATACAGACCACTAGGAAAGAAACGGTGCCATCTGATGGATTTAAGCTTCATTCTGAATAGTTCAGTTCAGCGTTACCAATTTTAACAAAAGCTTCAATTAAAATAAAACCAGCAAAATGGCAGTGTCCTGATCCATCTTTAGCAATGCTCTCACAAATATTAAAGGTGGTTTTGCAGTTTTAGATTGTGCTGAAGGCTGCATAAGGACATACCCATCAGTCAACATGGAATAGCTGTACTTTGTTCCCAGTTCTCGTTGTCTCATCCACTCTACGACATTCTGCAGAACTTGAGGAAAAATATCAGCTTTATCAACAATGTCCTAAGGGAACAAAAAAAAAAAAACAAAAACAAAACCAACAAAGTAAGGAACATTTTTTCAGAAAAAAATCCCTCAGCATTAGGTGTATCAGCTGTATTGGTATATGGGCAATTAAAAACTTGGCTTCATCAAAATCTTTACAAAACCATATTACACGTTAACAAATGACTGGACAGGTTTTTCTAAACTGAAAAAATAGCACCACAAAAGCTCTGCTAAAGAGTCAGCCTCCTAATAGCTTCTGTAAAGGTAACAAGGTTAGTCTGTAGTTGAACCTGGATTAAAACCTTTGAGGTTGTTTCCCAGGCTTCTTCTTAAGTCACTTATCACAAACCATTGCCATCCTAAGACTCTAAACTCTTCAGAGCAAAAATATTAGGAGAGGAACTGATACAATTCAAAAGGTCCTTTGCCCTACTAAAGATTAAATTTCTCCACATTAATTAAAAAGAGAATATCCTTCCCAACAAAATGACCAACTTAGTGAAATCAGCTCTGTGATAATTGGGAGAGGGGAAAAACAAGGATTAAGAGAGCAGGCCTTACAGAAAAATAACCATGAAAGACTACCATTTAAGGTTTCCAGTCTGAACACATCAACAACATATCCCCCTTTTTTTTTCCTATTTCTTCCTGAAGAAACAAAAGTGCAAATTACCTGGGTTATTCCTGTCAGACTGATGCAGAAGTCTGAAAGCTTGGGATTAATCTCTGGCTTCACATATTGCTGAAAGGTGTCCTCCTGTAACAGGAGAATCAATGGCTGAGCTGCAGCACACTCTGCAGCCTGAAAGGCAATTCTCTGGCTCGCCTGCAGCCCAAAGGCAACAGCAGCTGCTTGTCCTGCTGCAGGCAAAAAGGAATGTGCACCTCCTGAGCCAGCAGGAGCCTCCTGACTGGCCACCATCAGATTCCTAACAGCACAGGTGGCTTTCCAACCAGAACATGGCCTTCCTCTCAGCCAGCAGCCACCAGAGAGTGGGAATGTGGATTTAAGAGGGAAAAAGGACTTTCTTCTGCAAAAAAGCAGAGGATTTGGGGAGAGTGAAAGTAATTAAAACTAAGTGAGAGGCATGAGGTTTTTTAGGTGGTATCTCTAAAGGTTCACCTGCAATTCAAGGAAAGCAACCAGCTGCACACCTCAGAAGCTGCAGGCAAGTGCCTCTGGATGCCAGCCAAGAGAGACAAACAAAATCTCACTCTGGGAAACTGAGCAACACAAGAGTGAAGACTGAAGGCAAGTTTCATGGAAAAAAGAAAGCCCCAAATCCCTGCTGTTATACAAAACCTTTTGGACAAACAAGAAAAAAAAAAACACTCTAAGAGCCATAAAAACAATCCTGGTAATCTGCACACTCCTTTTCCTGCTGTTAATAATTCTTTATTGTAGCATCACAATGATTACTGAAAATCCACTTTCCATTAAGAGTTCTTCATAAATGAATCATTAGTCAGAGGTGTGTGCAAATCCTTTGTTTCACTGGGTGACTATTTCAGTCAAGCAGCAGGTAGTTAGTCCTAAAAGAAAGCTGTACTGCAACAGAGCACTTGAGGCTACCAAATGCCTGTGAAGTATGTTTAAAATCAGGTTACACAGCTGTCAGTCTGTTGGGTACAATGTGGAGACAGCTGGGCCTGGCAAGGAGTGGAGTTCACTCAACCTCACTTTCCAGGCCTCTGCATTAGTGTCTTCTAGACTGCTCACACAGGACCACAGAATTGATCATTTTTGATTATGATGAATGCCTTGAGTCCTAGAAATAGATTTGTGGGCCTTAAAGCAGGAGAAAGAAAGGGCAGGAGGGAACATACATGGACAACTGAGAAATTCATATCAATAGAGGGAGTCAACAGCAGGAGAATGATCTACTTGGATGACCATCTGGAAAATGCTTTCAGAAGAGAAAGTTTTGTTTGTACCTAAGAGGCACAGAGGATAAAGCCTTATGAAAAAAAAAAAAGTATGTTATTTTTAATGAAGTTCAACATCTCCCTAGAAACTAATCTAGACTTTCTGATGCAAACAAGTTACTTCAAAAAACATCAGACCAACACAAACATTAGATCACTTACTATTTCCAGGGTACGTGTGTTTACCAAGACAACAGGAAATTCAATTATTTCATGAACAAATTCAGGCGGATTTCCTTCTTCACAAGTTGCTTCAAAGTCAACAACACAGATGTAGTCATAGCAGCTGTCTCCACTAATGTGTTCCTTCTGCATCAGCTTCTGTTTCTTATAATAGTTTTTCAATCTCTTTTTCAGTACATCTTTCACTCCTCTAAAGAAATAGGGAAAGTGACAAAGATCACACTCTTGTTTAATTATTTCCTTGCTGTAAAACTGAAGCTATATTTAACATCTGAAAGCTCAACACTTCTTAACCTCATTTTGAACAGCAGCACATGTGAAGTCTGAACTCCACTTTATCATAGAGAAGTGTTAGCCCCGTTATCTTCACCACGTTAAACCCACTTCTGGGATAACCCAGAGGCTGTGGTACCCCTCACAGTAAACACCAGAGACAGACTGGGAAGCATGGCACAGACACACTCTGCAGTCACCTCTGCTTCAGCAAGACTCGGTATCCGAAGCCTTTCCAAAGCTCAAGACTTCGCAGATTACTCCTGGTTGACCTCTGGCCCTGGAAGAAGCACTGCTTCACCTGTATTCATTCCCCTCTACTGAAGTGATTCGTGCCTGAGGCCTTTCTGCATCAGGGGCATTGTGTGGCAACACAGAATCCATCTTGAACGTCCACATCTTAGAGTTTTCTAAATTTAAATTTTAAATCCAGCTTGAATAACTCAATTAAAGTATTTGAGATTTCAGTTGTCAGAAAAACCTTCTGGTCAAGATCCTGCTTTTCAAGAGGTATGTGGCTATAAATAAATTCACATGGCAAGATTTTCTCCTCATGAGGCACTAAATTAATTTAACCAATCAACTCCCCAGCACTACTTCCTCATTCCTGCTGCCTACAGAAACAACACACCATTTTTCTCAGCTGACCTTCTACACAATATCTCAATATCTTGCCTGGCCACAGAATTATTAATCTTGAAGGTCATTTCCAGTACAGCAGGAACTACACTATACTCCCTTGCCTCTGCCCCAGTGAACACAAATCCAGCTTATAATACATTCATTTTTTCACATTTTTCTAGTACACATATTCAGAGTAGCAAACTCTCCCTCTAAAGGTCCTGAGCCCCTCACCAGGGTTTGTAGCAAGTATCAGATCTGTACTGGTACACTAAATAAAAATATGGATGTTCTGAAGCAAGTTGCTGTATGCTGAAGGTCTGCAGCACCACCTGAGAACCACAGCAGTTCTTCTTTCCCCCTTGACCAAAAAGTGATGAGAAGTACCTTTCAGTTATGTATTCTTGCATTTCTTTGGGTTGCCAGTTGAGATAGCACACATTAAGCAGTAAGCATTAATCCTACAACAAAAAAGCTGCAACAAGATCGCACATAAAACAACTGGTGTCTGGCGCTGAGTCTGCTTTTCACTTTGTGCCGAGTTTTTAAGCTTTAAAAAAATCATCCCTCATGACTCTACTGCTCTCAAAGATAAATCAACATGTTTACAAATCACCTGGTTTCAAGCTTGAACTCTGCGAGTTTACTCCTGAGCTCTTCTCTGGTCATTCTGTTGATACAACCATTGGTTATAGCAATTTCTTTGTAAATCGGATCGCTGAAGTCGTTTGAACTGGCAGCTGAGGTTTTGCCATTAGTTTCTTGATCACTGATCCTACAATGCTGTCTACCCTAGAAAAGAGAGAAATCAGGAAGTCATTTAAGAACTCCAAAACAAGATGTTTGAGCATTTCACAGCTCGTTTTGGCACCAGATCGCAGTAAAGCGTCACACCGTTACACTTATGATCAAACTGAGTGAACTAGTTTATAGATAGGCAAGAGAATCAATACTGAAGCCTGCTCTGAAACAATGTTTTCCTAAACAGCAACAAACAGAATGAAGAGCTACTAATGCTCATGTCTTGAGCCAGGTCGAACAGCAGCGCTTGGAGCCACAACCTGAGTACGCATCCTAATCTCAACCGAAAGAGTTCTCTGGTGCAAACGGGCAAAGCCTTCAGGAGCAGCGAGATTTCTCTCGACGACTGAATTAACCGGAATCCACACGCGGGCCGGCGCCCAATGCGCGCAAGATAAACAAAGCAGTAAACGAGAGGGAAAACTATGGGCGCTTCCCGGCTCCCGCCCGCTGCTCGCGGCTTTCGCGGGGCCCGCACACGGCGCGGCCGCGGCGGCGCCCCCCGGGAGGGCGAGCCCCGGGGCGGGGCAGGGCCGGGCGGGCCGAGGCCCGAGGCGGCCGGGCGGGCGGGCGGGCAGCCGGGCCCCCCGGGCGAGCGGACGCGGGGCCGCGGCCTCGGGCCGGCTCGGCTCGGCTCGGCCCGGCCACACCGCCCCCGCCGCCCCGCGCACTCACCGGCGGGCGGGCTGCAGGAGCAGCCGCCGCCTCGTCCCAGGCGGCCTGCGGGCTGTTCTCTTTCTGCTCCTCCATGGCGGCGGCGGCGGGAACCGCGGCGGGGACGGCGGCCCGTCGGAGGCGGGAGAGCGCGGAGCCCGCCCCTGGGCGGAGCAGCGGCCCCGTGAGAGCCGAGCAGCTGCGGCCGCGGCTCCCGGCGTTCCCGTGTGGCACCAAACGCTGCGGTGGGCCGGTGCCACGCGTGCCCGGCCGCCTCAGCCTCAGCCCCGCTAGCCCTCGGCTCTGCCCCTCTGCAGCAGCACCGCCGCCTCCTGCGCCCGCCTCAGCCCGCCAGGGCTGCCGCCCTGCAGTGCCCCCGGGGTTTGGGGTCACGGCAGCTCGCTGGAAGCGCTCTCCGTGTTACGGGAAACACACACTGGGCAGACACCTCATTTATGCCTCCGTCCTCCTTCGCGTGGCATTTTCATAATCTCCTGTGATTTTGCAGAGAGCACCCGAAACACGGATCTAGGACACCCATGGTGTGTTGGGTGCCAGGTCACAGGCACGAGAAGGATGCAGTTCACCCCCAGCCCCTTCCTGCCAGGGAATTTGCCGCGCCGTGCCGTGCTGTTCCCCATATCCCTTAATCCACAGTCAACAAGCAGGGTGAGGTGGGCGACACAAGACGCGTAAAGCTCTCTGTATCTTGGCCAGGAGGTGGAGGCAAAGCGCTGAAGTCTCTCTGTCCATCACAGGTCAATTTATTTTCTGCTAGTGCTTCCAACAGTCCCAAAACGCCGCCCAGTATCCCTCACTGATGGAGGCTCATGTGTATTGGCACCCAACTAAAGCAACCACGCCAATACCTCCACATCCGCCAGCCACTAAACAGCGCAGAATCTTCTCTCTGTGCCAGCCCTGCTGTGGCTGGCACCCCAGCACCCAGCCTCAGCCTCCCAGCTCACTCTGGCACACCAGCATCTCCTTGCAGATGATGACAGCCCCTCCCCAAGACTTGCTGTGCAGCATTTGTCATCCTCGGGTGGGTGTGCCACAGAGGTGTGTCTCCTCCACATTGAGTTCTGACAGAAGTGAGATCACACACGTCCTTGGGGCTATATGTGCACGTCCTGATTTTTGGGATAGTTCGCTTTCCTGGAGACTGCTGCAGCGCTGTGTTTTTTGGAGTTAGTATGAGAATATTGTGGATAATACACTGATTATTTAGTTGTTACCCAGTAGTGCTCATTCTAAGTCAAAGCCCTTCAGTTTTTCGTGCTCTGCCAGTGAGAAGGTGCACAACCTGGGGAGGAGCATGGCCAGGACAGCTGACCCAAACTGATCAAAGGGATACTCCACACCATGGAACATTTTGCCCAGTATATAAATGGAGGGGAGGAGGAGGAGTTGACTGGGAGCTGCTGATGCTCATCCCCCATCACTGGGGGAGGGGCTAGGCATCAGTCAGTGAGTGGTGAGCAACTGTACTGTGCATCACTCACTTTCTTGGGTTTTAGACCTCTCTCTTTCATTGCAATTACTATCATTAGTATTATTATATTTACTTTGCTTCCATTCTTAAACTGCTTTTAACCCATAGGTTTTACTTTTTTCCTATTTTCCTTCCCACCAGGAGGTGGTGGTGAGTGAGCAGCTGTGATGATGCTTAATTGCCAGAGGGGGTTAATCGGCAGCAGTGGGAAGGGATTTGCTCCCGTTTTTAATTCATGCTCCTGGTGCTGCCACAAAGGCTCCCGTTGCCAAGCAGAGGACCACCTGCTTATTACTCTGCCTCCAAAACCTGCTCTGAACGTGAGCAGGAAACCAAGCTTTACACAAATGCAAACAACATGGTACCAATGAGAACCACTGAGTGGGCCTTACAAAACCATAAAATACCTTAAAAGTGTGTAAAAAATCTGTTCCCCAGAAATCACCTGCCTTGCTGAAGTGGGCAGTGATTCACAGATACTAAATAAGCGGCTCCATGCACAGATCACTCAATGGCAAATCTCTTCATGACTTTGCTACAGCACAGATCTACAGCTAGGTGCAGACCCTTCCATAGCGAGAGGCCAAGGAGGCACTGCAAGAGGAAAAACAAATCACACAGCCAGGACTCTCGTGGAGATTGAGATCACTTTTATTTTCAGTCATTTTGGCGAGGACGTGTGGGCAAGTGTGGGTGTGGTGCGTGTGTGTCTGGGCATGCATGTGTGTGTGCGCAGAGTCCTGCCCAGTGGTGTAGACTATATGAATACCTGCAGTTACAGTCCATGAACTGAGCCATGAAGCGTGTGATGAGTGCTACACTGAGGCCCACTCGCTTGCCTCTTCTTGTGCTTACTGCAGTGCAGCATCTCCACCTCCCGGCACAGCTGTTCCAAGGATGCCAGCCCAAGATCCCATCCAAAGGGCACGAGAGGAACTGAGCTCCGGGATCTGGCTCTGCAGGAGTGAGCCAGTGCATTTACATCTCACTTAGTGAGTTCCTAAGTAATATTTGCAGTTCCCTTTGACACAACTGTATCTGACTCCTCACCGTGAGGAGCCTCAACTGCTTGGACAAACTTTAGCTGCCTCAGAGGTACAATGGGAAAGAGAACAGGGACCCCACGTAAGTTCCAGTGCTACAGCACAGCCAAGCACATCTTGAGTTCCTGGGAAAGCAGCACCCAAATACACTACTGAGTTTTTACAGCCACCACGAAGCTGTGGCATGGGGGAATGCTGCAAGGGAGATGACCCATGCTTCTGCAGCCCCCAGTCTCTCTTCCATCTGATCTGAGAGACCTTAAGGCAGGGTAAATCCCACGCTAGCCTCCATTTCAGTTTAACTTTCTAAAGCTGAATCCCCCAAGCTCAAAGCACAGACAATGCAGAAAGAACAGCACTGCCATGAAAGGAGACTAGTCAAAGGGATCCTGGCCTTGTGGCAGACTGGAAACAATCTTACTTCTCTGACCTTTTTGCTCAGAGCAAAGTTAAAACAGAGGTGTCCCATCACCCAGGACCCTCTGCAACTGCCAGAAGTCTCCAAGTACTCCTGTAACCCCTAAAATGACCTAAATGTGCAGCATCACCCTTTGGGCTCACTCTCTCTCACCTCTACCTAGTTGTATGCTGCTTAGGGACATGGAATTCCTCACATTACACAGACCCAGAAGGCAAAGCTGGTATCCTGGGAGTTTGGCTTGGACGGATGCAGTCTTGAATCCCAGGTTTTGCTTCAGAGCGTAACACAAGGTACTCCAGGGCATACTGCAGCTGCTGAAAGTCCTGGAGTGCAAAGCAGCTCACTAGCTCTGCTTCCAAATCTGTCTGAACCAGTTTTAGCAGGAAATCAAAAACCGGTCAAGCAAGGGGTCTGCAAACCAATAAGCAAAACCAGTACAATCGTCTTGGGTGAAGGAGGCATCTAGGAGATTGCCAGGAGATTCTCCTCCTGTTCCAAAGGAGTTAAATTCATTGTCAGCTCCACAGGGCTGATGTCCCAGTCCTTTCTGACCTCTTTATAATACATCTTCAGTAAAGGCTGCAGAGTGCTCCACAGAGGCCTTAGTCATTTCTAACAGTTTGGTAACTCTCTGAGCAAGGACAAGAACTAGAACGTAATACATACTCTGAACTCAGGTATCTGCTGTTAGGGCACTGCATTTAAACCCTCTTTTCTTGTGGATTGATTGACTGATTGATGAAAAATGACAGATCCTTCAAAAATACAGGGCTCTCATCCCTGGGGCTGAGGGATATTAAGTGAGGTCTGAGGCAGGAGCTCAGCAAAGGGACGCTGTATGAGGGTCCCAGTGTGCATCCTTAAAAACAGCGACAGCAAAATCAAAAGTACTATGAGCCGCTTGGTTTGGTTCTCCTGCATGGATCTCCCACCTGGCAAATCTCTGCAAAGGCGAGATGTTTCTGAACTGCATAGAAAATTAAATGGCTTTTGCATATTAAAAAAATTTGGATGAAAACACAGTAACACCAGTTACTAAACAGTGGGTGGATGAGCAATCACCGTTTTGTATTAAACAGACCCAACTAGATTGATCTGCATACTGCCACACTCCTGGCATTACGGCTTCAGAGCACAGCAGCAGCCTGCGTGCCTGCAGAGGCCAGGGAATGCTCCCACAGAGGTGGCACACCCGGCCAGGAGGGCTGCAGTCCCAAGGAGCAGGCTGTAAGTCCTCTTGCAGTCTGCTCTGTCCTCTCATTCCTTCAATGCTCACACATCCCAGACCAGATGGGCACACTGGGAAACAGGCCTCCGGCTGGAAAGGGATTCCAGTTTGTGGTTTCTTTACAATGTGGTTTCCACGCAACTTCACAGCAACAAATCGCTAGTTTCTTCCTATGGAGAATGGAAAGAGAGGTGAGTAGCAGCAAAACAGGAGGAGAAGGCTGCCCAGCACGGGAGGTGACAGTAGGCAATGCTCTAACACAAGTTCTGCCTGTACCAGGCATGGTTCATGGGCAGCAAGACTCAGGACAAAGGAGTTTCCTAGCATTATTCCTGAGCACCATTCAAAGATCTCACCTCCTTTTCACCTTCTCCAGCCACCACAGACAGTTTTGAGTCTCCAGTTTATCCACAGCAACACAGAAGCACAATCAATTAATGATTCTCACTGACATAAGGTTCATTGCCAGAGGTAGCAGGTCAACACATGAAATCTGAGCCCAAGTTACCCTCCCAAGCTGGAATGAAACCCTGAAGAGACAGGAAGCTGACCGAGCTGCCAGCTTTTATTTGGCAGCTTTCCCCCCTGAAGTAAGGTACATGGCTTGATTGCTCATACCTGGCCTCTGGATCTTCTGCTGGAGTGGATGCTGCCCTGCTTTGCCAGCATTAAGTTCTTGCCAATGGGAAGATTTACAGCCTCACACAAGGCTGGCATTTGAAGGATCAGAAACCAGGGGAATATCATCTGTGCAACTGCAGCAGGTCCCAACAGGACACACCACTCTCTTGCAATGGTTGCAGGCCTGGCCAGCTCACATCCTGGTGGGCACTGCCTGCTGACCTGTACCACCCACCCCAGGTCTGCCATCACAGCCCAAAGAGTTAAGAGCTGTACATTAACACAAGTATTTTAAGTCCATAATCTCTCAGACCTCCCCCAGCGTCTGATGAAGGGATCCTGGCTCTGGAAATGCCTGCCTCCTATTGATTTACATTAAATTAATATTTGCATGCAGCAGGACTCACACAGCACAGTTACCAGGGCTCAGCTGCAGGGCATAAACTATCAGCAACATCTTAGAAGTCCTCGAAGCCACACACCTGGGGGAGAAACCTGAACTTTGGTACCAGTGCTCAGCCTGCCCTTTCCCACATCTGGAGAGGGAAGATGGCTGCTCATGAAGCATGGCTGCCAGGGGGATCAGGATCAGTTTGTACTACACAGCCACACACTGCTTCTACCAGATCTCTGCACAAAGATGCCTGGGTGGCTTTCCTAGGAGGACGAGCAAGATCTAGATTTTTAGTGCTCCAGTGGACACAATGCACAGAGAGTACCAAAATGGCAGTGCAGCAGTACCAGCTATGGCAGACCAGCAGCTGTTCAGGGATAATGGTTACACTAGGGATAAGAAATAGCATGTGCCAGAGGCACACTGACTGCCCTGCTTTTGTCTCTGCATGATCACAGCACTTCCTCACCACTTCATGGCACAACATATGTGAACGCACAGGGCAGGAAACATTTTCCAGCCTGCTTCCCTGCCAGCCTGCACTCAAGATTGCTGCATGGGACACAGCCAACCATTTTGTAGTGGAGCAATTTTAAAGGCTTCGCAGTACCAACCCATTCCCCAGCAAAGCTTTGGCCAACTGCCACAAAACTCACTTGTCCAGGAACAAATCCAGGGAATCCCGCTACAGCTCATTTCAAGAGACTTTCCTCCAAGCAGGTCTGAATTAAACGGTATACCAAGAACATTTTTACATTCATCATGAGATCCAAATGGGTTTTCAACACGCATTCAATGGGTCCACAGAAACCTATCCCCAGTGTTTTCCCTCCGGCCAGCGGCCCTGCCATCTGCAGCAATCATTTTCCTTCATGCCTTGTCATCCCCAACCTCCAGATGACTTCATCCACTCCAGCCATGAGGCCCCCACCTGGGAGCTGCCCCTGCCCCACAGCATTTCTTTTAGGGTCCAAAGTCCTAAGTCCCATTGATCCCTGTCAGCATCAACTCCACAACTGGAAAGATGGGAGCACTGCAGAGCATCAGCCATGTTCTGCCCGGTGGAAAACCTTTGGCACCAGCACTGACAGTTTATCTGGAAGAGAAAAGGATAAAGAAAAAGTAATATAGCAAGGTTCATAGTGCTTGTGATGAATAACACAAGACACATGATTTTCTCTAGGCTTCTAAATAGGGAGTGTGAAGTGAAGAAAAAGTAACACAGGCCTTTTTGAGAACACAAGTTTCCTGCCAGCAGAGTGACTGTAAAACTGGGACACAGTTAACAAACTAGAGGAAGGCAGGCTAGAGGACAACGAGGATTGGAGGCATAGCCTGACAGCACAGTACAATAAAAATGGCACCTGCAGGTAAGAAACGTGCTGTGCCAAGTACACACACACAGGAGAACCAAATGAACAGGCAGTAATGGCCTCTGGCTCAGTATCAGAGCAGCTCTGTTTTCTGCCTCACATAGGTACTTCAACTTCACCTTCACACACAGCTCAACAACCACCTATCACTGGAGCTATTCTCTACCAGGAGTGGTATTTTGGAATGGGAGGGTACTGGACAGAGAGAACAGCATCTAAAGCTACTGTCAAGACACTGAAGTGAAAGTAACAGGCATTCACATACAGCACAGCAGCAGACACCAGCAAGACACTCAGCTGCTCCTCTAAGCTCCCTACCAAATTCCTTTGTGCCACTCCAATTAGACAGACCCTGGCTGAATTTCTGTTTTTCTGGAAAACTCATGCATCAAAAAGCCAAGGCACTGACTGCTTTTGTGAGTGTTGTTCCACTTTTTTTCCCATCACAATACAGCTCTGTTTTCCAAGTACATTCCCACTCTGTGAAGTGCATATAGACTATAGATACACAAGAGGGTAGGGCTCCTATCTAGGAGGACCTTACCAAGTTGGAGGACTGAATCAACAACAGTGCTGTAAAATTCAACAAGGACAAGTGTATAACTCTACTCCTACAACAGGACAACCCCAGGCACCACCACAGCCTGGAGTCCTGCTGGCTTGGGATCTGGTGGAAAACATTGAACACAAGCCAGTAATGCATCTTATGGCAATGAAAACCAAGCCAATAAAATAAAAAGAGAGAATTAGATGGAACAAAAGGAAAGAAGTTCTGTCCCAGAATAAAATCTGGGGGGGGGGGGGGTGGTAGCACCTCCATCCTTGTCATCCAAGGATGACACCCTCACCTCTACAAGGTCCCAAGGAACCTGACCTGCCTGTGAGAGTGGTCCTGCTTGAGAAGGGAGTGCACAGAAATCTCCTGAGCTCCCATCCTACCAAAACCCACCTATGACTGCACTATCTCCTGATCTTGCATCTGCCACAAAACAGCTCAGAGAACACCTCAGCCCATTTCACTGTACTTCTTATCCTGTGAGTGGGCTGTCTATAGCCACAAATAATTAGAACAGTCCCCAGGCTGTGGGGCTGCTCCCTTGCAAAAGAAGTGCTTAGTGAGGGCATGTGTTACATAGGCTTTCTGGTGCCTACTGACAGGGGAATAGGTCTGCTTTCTGGTCTCACTTGGAACAAGGGCTGATCACAGTAGGAGTGGGGGGGTAAACCAAGGCAACATTAACTCGCTCGCTGCCGTTCTTGGGACAGATGATCTCCGTCAGTCCCTCTGGTCTCGGCTGACTCAGCAGTTCTCCTGTGAATAAAGGAAAACAGTGAAAACTTTTAAGCATCAACAAGGCAATTTTTGCTTTTAGTATGCCCTTTCTCACCCCCTCACCAGGTAAGCACCCATGAGTGATGCAGGCAAGCACTGCAAGAGGGCTTCCTGGTCCTGCACTGCAAGCAGGTCCCATACATGTAGCCATGGTGAGTGTCCTGAGTAGGGCTTACAGACATGCTGTTCCCCACACACATACCTGCCACCTTTCCAGTCTCTGCTTTGAATCATTGCACACAGCCTCAAGACCTCCTTAGGCATTCACAGCATCTAGATGGAAGATTCCCTAATGCCTCTCTCCCTGGGTGCATTTGCCACAACTGCCATGGGACTGCTGCTGCATCCTATCAGGACTCTTGGCTATGCTGTACTCTGCTGAGCATGCAAATCCCAGCTCCCAGCTGTCAGCTCTTCCATGTTGGAAGCAATACCAGCTCTTTATTGAGTCACTAGCAGTGGGGGGCTCTCACAACGCCTGCTATCCCTCTGTGAAATGAGTTGCCTCAGCTCCACTGTTCAAGTGCCAACTTGGCAGCTCCTCACTGCTGGCACCCTTGCAGAATGTAGCTCAGGGCAAGACACAGGTCAGCACAGTGAGAGGGGAAAGCCAGTTGCTGAGATGTGCCCAGCCCTGGGGAACACTCCCCAACAGCTTGCTCAGAGCAAATCAAGTTTCCTCCTGGCTCCATTCCACACATGACTGGCCCCAGCAAGGCAGATCCCCCAGCCATCAACATGTCATCTCCTCAAAGCAGTCCATCTTCAGCTTAGACACCCAACAGCACCAGAAACACCTCTTGATACCTCTCTGGGAGATAGGGTCTGCTCTCAAAGGCAATATGGGATGCCCAGCAAAGGCTCAATTCTGAGTTGACCTGCATGGGTGCCGAACAGACCTACCCAAAGCAGAGGCACCAGGTCACAGCTGGCTTGATCAGTGACTTTCTTTACAGAGGCAGGCCAGCTGTGAGTGGGCTGCAGCCACAGGTCCACACAAAACTCTCTGGACCCATCAATCAAGCAGCCACTGCAAGCTGTCCCTGCTTCCACTAAAACACTCAAGACAGATGGTCCTTGGACTCCTCTATTTTTAAATGCACTTGCAATAAATTCCTGTACTGTTAAAGAACATCAGAAAGTATCTCCTTCTGTCTAGTGGCTATTGCTGGGCACCCCAGGAAAAACAGAAAAGAAATCACACTTCAAAGTACTGCTCAGTCTGTGCAGCAATAGCACAACAGGCTGCCCCATCACAGGACATGAAACCCTATAAATGCTGCTTCCCTCTCCTCCTTCCCTCTTCTGCTTCTCTTCTCACTTTCAGAAAACTGCACGTAATTTCATATAGAGAAAACAGAGGGGAGGGCTTGGCAAGGAATATGCACAGTTCCCCTTGAGAGATACTTGTAGGGCCAGCAATTCTAGTTTGCTCCCATAGTCTGCAGTCTGAATTCACATTTGGTTTGAGTATCTCCCCTCACCTCACACCTACACTTAAACCTGAACTGGCAGAACAGCTTTTAAGTGAGGAAGATGCTGTCTTCTAAACCAGAAGAAATGTGATGGCATTTGCAATTCAAAGTTAAGTCTGCAAGGCAGCGTCTTCAATTACATGAGGTGTCATATTTTGAAAGCAGCATTGTACCCCATCAAGCATTACACCACAGGGCTCCAGCTCCCAGCAATTCCCAGGTTTCCAACCCCAGGCTGACTTCCAACCTGCAGTACTGATAACTGTACTGAAAGCCCATTTCTGAAAAATGAGTCACAAAATCAGTGCACCATTATGCACTTTAAAGACAGGGCTAATATCCACTAAATCTTAAATCAGAGGAGTGCAATAAGACTGGTCTGTCTGCTTGAGCCTTCATGCCTATTTCCATCTTCCCACTTCAGAAATACTTAGATGGTGATTTCTCACACAGAGGAGATTGCTGTAGGGTAAAACAGACGTCTGATTTGCAGGCAAAACCCTTGCCACGGCTCTTCAGTCACCCTCCTTGTTTTCATGGCTTCACCTTCCTCCCTAGGCTGTCTCTAGGATAAAGCTCACCTTACCCTGTACCCAGCCCCAACCAAATCTCTTCCAGCCCCACTCCCATTTCCTGCTGACACACATGCTGCTCCCCAGAAGAAAGACTTTTCTTACAATTTCACCGTAAGACATATCATGCACCAAGTGGACAGAAGGTCATCTATGTGTCCTTACTAGTCCTTCCCCCTTTCAGCTAAAAGATGCCCTGCTATTTTATTATACTGTTCCCATCCCCTTCTCATTGCAAACCGATCATCTTTGCTGCACAAATTCATCACAATACTAAACTAGGTATAACTATCTAAATCACACCTCATATCATTTACTGAATAAAAGCCAGTGCAAATGCCATTGCAATATGCACTGTGATGTATGCTATAACAAACCAGCATTGAGACACCCTGCTTGGATACAACTCTCCAGCCCAGAATCTCTTGGAGGTTTCAGAAACCTCACACTTCTATTCAGAAATTATTCAAACTGTAGGAGATTATTATTAGATAATCTCCTACAAGTCCTCAGGGCCACAGCAGGATGGGAAAGAGGAGATCCAAAGAGATATTGGACTGATTGATACAAACGGATACAAAAGGAAAAGCTAAGTGCCTGGAATGGGGAGGTGTTTGCCTGGTGTAATTGCAGAGCTTAAATGCAGTTTAAATGTAGCACCTTGTGTCTGCAGTACTTGTTCTGCCCCTATGTACGGGCTGTATTTTGCACATTCCTCTGTGAGCCTGTCACAAATTTTACTGGAAGCCTCAGCTCTGCCTGCCCCCTCTGAAAGGTTGCCTGCAATAGCACACACAACCACAAAGCTTATCATAGTCTCAACATGGACTTAGTTTTAATGTTAACACTGAAGCCAATAAGGTTTTAACCAAAACTCCAACTACTTTGTCTTAAGGTTAAAGACTACGACAGTCAAGTGTGTGAAGAACAACTTTTTTCAGTAGACAAATCTGCTTGACTAAGATTATTCATCTGATTTAAGAGCACAAGCCCTATTTTTAAAGGCACTTTAATGCTGAGTACTTGATGATCAAGGCCTGACGTTTAGATGCATCTAAATCCCAGATCAGTTTATAGTAGAGAGCCTGGTTAAAAGCACCTGCAAATAGAGAGCAAATGCTTAAGAAGATTCTCCTTTGCTGCCTCTCATTTGCAATGGCACAAATGGTGCAGAAAAGTTCTATCTGTTCCATGGCCACCCTCCTGGTGTTTTGGCACAGAAATTGGTCTCCACAACTTGGTAAAATGTGCTGCTCAGCAAGTTAAGATTGAGGCACAAACCAAGACCCTGTGATGAAGCTACCATGGTCAGTTTGGCTGCTGCCATAAGTTAGCTTGTAAACTCTCCCAGGCAGATGGGCTGAGCGAGTCATGATGCCCACATCGAAAAGAAATGTGCTACACATGGGCAGTACAAAGGAATGACAGGAACCAGCCTTCACCCTTTCCTAGAGCTCTACCAGAAAGGCCTGTTTCCTTTTGGCATTAGCCAGCTCACCTGAAGCAGTTACTTCTATGTCAGCAAGATGTTCTTCACTGCCACTGTTCTATCCCAGAACACACACAGGCACAGGCTCACTCAAAGCTCATGCCAGTGATCAGAGCCATGCATGCTGCAAAGCACACTTCACTGGCCTTTAGAAAATACCCGTGAAATGCCAGATACCCGTGACAAATCACAGAGCTATGAGAGAGGCTGACAGCAAGAAAAGCGAGTACTTGTAGCAGTGTTTGGTTACTCCATGCTGGCAGCCAGACAGTGTCAGCTGTAAGCCTACTTGGCTGCCTAACAGAGAGGAAGGTTTGCATGCAGGAAGAAAATCCCACCTAGAGCACTTGCCTTCACGCAGTTCCCACTTGCAGGGCTGTGCCAAGTGGCTCAAGGTTCCCCATTCATGTATGAAGAATCTGCTGCAAGGGCATAGGGATGAGATACTCTAATCCAGCCTGTCATGCCATCTTCTCTCCCTCAGAGCTCCCAGGACAGCACATTTGCACGGTATCAGCCTATGTTTACCATTTTCATGCTGTCAGGATCTGGGCCCCATTGGGACAAACATTCAGAAGTGGATGAGCAGGACCTGGCCCCAGCTCTGTGGTGTTGCTTCTCTCTCCAGTCTGCCAGAGACTTTGAGGATATATTGCTCACGCTTTACAACAAGGGAATGACAGCCAAAACCAAGCTGCTCCTACATCTTGCCCTGCTTCAGCACTGACCCACTTACTCCATCATATATCCTAGAGCTGCTCTGAGCAAGGACCCACTGGTTTTTGCAGCCTCAGTACTCATATGTTCTCTAACCCTAAATCCCTCTCATTCTTCCTCCTTGCTGAAGGCCTTCCAACACAAACCACTGCAAGTGGGGATAGACTTCACATCTCAGCCTCAAGTGTTTCTCCCTCAAGCCTCCTTTACTAATCTTTGTTTGTGACATCTCTCAGCATAGTACTCAGCAGTCATGCCTTCAGGAGAATAGAGAATAGAACACTTCAATGCTGCCTGCATCCCCAAAGCACGTGCCTCATGCTTGGTTTCCAACAGCAGTCAGAAAACAGGGCTCACATGAGAGCCCTGGCTCTCAGAACACCCCTCTGTGTTGCATGCAGTCCCGTCCCCTTTCATCCATACAACTGCAAAGAAATTGGGGCTGGAGAAGCTACAGCTTCTGTGCCTGGCTGTTTGTTGTTTTAAGGTTCAGTAGCTGGAGCACGCACACAATCACATCAAAGCTGTCACAGAGGCAGGGTGAGATGAATACCCATGTGCACAGATTTCCCCTTCTGCTTTAAGCGCAGGAAACACCCTCACACACTGGGACTTTACAGCCAGCTCTACAAGAAATCTTCCAGCAGTCTTGGCAGAAGGAAAGGGAAGGAGATTGTGTCTCACAACAA
The DNA here is from genome assembly GCF_028551555.1 of Melozone crissalis. NCBI lineage: Eukaryota > Metazoa > Chordata > Aves > Passeriformes > Passerellidae > Melozone > Melozone crissalis. Next base: position 44,201,893 of record NW_026535784.1, on the reverse strand, counting down.
GCCTCCATCTACTCCACACCATTTAAATCTTCTCTGCTTAGATGAAACTAATTACTTGCTTCATATAAATGTTGCTGTGCATGACACACAAGCTTATTCTCAAGCACTGTGCACAGAAAATACTGCTCTGTACTGGTATGAATTTTTAATATGCTCCTTGCAGCACTGCCTGCATGTCACGCACAAAAATATTCCCCAGAAAGAGAGAACACTGCACTTGATTTATTTCTGGAGTCCTGAGTGACCTGATCTACCCGGCCTGCTTGAGGCAGAGGGCTGGATAGAGACCTCCAAGTTAGGATTTAATTTTTTTCTCACTCAAGGTCATTCTCCTGGCCACAAATCAAACCAAAAAAAAAAAAAAAAAGGGAGCAGTGCAGAGTGAAATGCACATCATGAACAAAAGTTTCATAAGCCTAATGTTGCAGTCCCCAGTCTGAGGAGCTTAGAACTAGTAGACAAAATCAACAACAAAACTCCCAGCCTGTCAAAGAGCCCTACTGGGAGAGACTGCTGTGCAAAAAAGGCAACAGAGAAGAAAAACTCTGTTGGTAAGTAATCATCATAACAGCAGGCTGGTGAACAGAACCACCATCAGGTAGAGTACATGCCTAGGAACAAATGAGCCTGGGATTTGATATGGTTTAAAAAGAAAAGGAAGGCTTGAAAACAAAAAGAAAGTTTGCTCTGGAGATGTGGAGTGGGAAAGGCAGCCAGATGCAAGGCTGGCAAAGGACTAGCCTACAGAGGTGAGTCTCCAAGCCCAGAAACTGATAGCACAGAGAAAAGGGTGCAGAGAGCAAAGGGCATAGCTTTCCAAAACATGCAACAGGAACCAATTTCTCCTTTGAAGGGTTCAAGACCAAAAATAGCAACAGCTTCCTTGAGCACAGAGCAGTCTCCTGTGCCTGCCCAGCTCCAATCTAGAGCATTACAAGTGTTGGAGGGGTAGGCTCAGCCTTGGCTGATCCAAGCACTGGACAACTTTCCAGCTTCTGCATTCACAGCATCAGCTGTCTCTCGAGACAGCACCTCACCTCTAGGCCTCACAGCTCTGACTGTGGGCATATGCATGGCTCACCTTGCCATCCCCCAGATGGCTGCACAGGAAATTGTTTTCTCAAGGATCTTAAGTTATGTGAGGTGAAGGAAACACAAAACAAGCTTTGGAAACAGACAGCAATGCTTCTCAGCTTGGAGCTGACAGGTCAACTTCAGAACCCAGAGCTGCATTTCTCCAGGCCAGGAACCCTGGAGGTGCTGCAGAAGCTGGGCTCTGCTCAGCTCAAGCCTCGGCAGCTTTTTCCCCAGCAGCTGAGATCAGCCTGCACTTTACCTCCTACCTAAGGAGCTGCCAGGCTAATTACCCTGGCAGGAGGCCCAGGGCTGTGCCAAAGGCCAAGGTGCTCTGCAAGGGCTGTCCAGGAGACACAGGCAGACAGATGCTGTACCTGGCAATCACCAACTCTATTTTCTGCCACTCAGGGAATGGGAGAGTCACACAAACACCAGCTATGGTCTGAAAGGCTTAAGGGGGTTAAATACCCTCCATCTTCCCTAGGTCATTATAGGGTTAGCCAGCTCTTAACACATCACTGTCACAGCAGAAGAGGACATTGACACACCTGAGCATTTGCAAAAGCTCTGGGGAAGCCCTTGGCACTGGACTGAGCATGCCTCTGGGTGGAGAACTTGAGTGGAAAGTGTTCTGGATGTTCCACTCAACAGCTACAGGGGATTAATTATTCAAATTCAAAATACCAAATTACAACTCACACACTAGTTTTCCCCTCATGAGTTATTTGAGATCATCCCTTACCAGCGTGGCCGTACAAGGCTTCCAAGTACAAAAGTTGGAAAACACTATGTTTTCCCAAAACATTAGTTAATTAGGTTTTTCTCAGGCACATAAAAATTAACTATAGTTATAAATGGAATTCAATTAAATGAAAATTAAAAACCCCTTATAATCCCCAAACCACACAATTTAGTACTTCCCATCTGCAGACTCACAAGCACAAATGCAGAGAGCAGTAAATGATCAAAACAGCTCCATCAAAATAACTCCAGGAGCAGTCATAAAGTTTGAGCCTCGTGTCTCCTGCTGGCAGTACAAAATAAGCAATTCTGAAAAATAAAAGATGGTTGCCATCTAACCTGCTCCTAAGCCAGTGTGGGTAAGTGACTGACCACCAATGTGGCTGCACAATGAATGCAACTTCTCTCTCTTCCTCCTGCAGTCCATGAGAAACTGAGTGCAGACAGCATGAATGCCAGGTGACACTGACATCTCAGCAAACTGCCATGAGGAGGGAGGGCTGTGACTTTTGACACTACTGCTCCTTCCAAAGAGATGAGAAAAGGGGATGAACAAGATGCCCTTTCTCCACTCTGTTCCATCAAACTCTATATATTTCAAATAGTATTTCAGCATGAGTAGTCTCCCTCATCCAGCTTCATCTATCTTTACCTATAGGCACTCCATCTCTCTTCTCCCTGTGCAGTAGGGAAGGTGGGAACAAGCCATCTCTTCCCACTAGTGACCAGAGTAGAACAATGGAGAAAGGATGTGACCAAAGGGGACAAGCAAACAGCACAGCATAAAGTCTTAGAAAAATGAGAGGGGGCACTGGGGAAAGATGGAGAAAATAAAACATCCTTCAAATTGCTGAATGTTTTGCTGTCCTTCTAATATCTGAAAAGCTTTTTGAATTGGCAGGCTGCAACACAGCACTTTCTGACAACTGCAATACAAAGCCATGAAAAATTGATTAGCTTCATTAACATTTTAGGACCTTATTAGCTGGAACGAAATTGACTGTCAAGGCATTTTAAGGGAGAGTCATGGTGAAATGAGCTCAGTGCGAATTATCCTGATCCCAGAATAGAAACAGGCCTGTCACTGAGTAACCAAGCCCAGAATCTACCTTTTGGTTATTTTTAATTCCACTCCTTCAGCCATATCTGCCATAAGCACTTTTTCAGTTTGCCAAGGCAAGGTACCAGCTGGAGAGAAAGCTGCAGCCAGCCCCAACCTGTCTGTTCTCACCCATAACAGCGAGGGACACCTGCACACAGAGCATCCACCTGAACACCAGACACCACTGGCTGCAGACAGTCCAGACAGCAACAATTCCCACCAGTCTCAGCCATCTTTCCAAACAGTAATTTCAAAGCTATTACTCCTCCATCACAAAGGAGATGCTGACCCTTTTTTCATCTAGATGATCGGCACGCTGCAGGTCCAACTAAATGGAAAAATAAAAGCAGTTTAAAGGAGTTCTCAAAGCCATTACTATTGATAAACAGTTAACAAGCAGGGTCCACTAAAGTCTGCAGGGAGTACCAGGACTTGTCACCATCCTGCTACCTCTCTTTCTGTGTTTAGGTAACACAACACATGAATGGGTTGAGAGAAGCCAGCCCCCAGAGCAGGCCATACAAGACTCAGTCCCACTGACTTCCAGCCTTAAGCAACTGATGAGACACAGCCAAGACTCCGCCTGTCCTTTTACTAAATTCAGAGAATTAGTCAAGTCTGCCAGACATATTTCCTCACAATAGTCTAGCTACCAATATTGCACTCAGAACTGGCTGATGGTTTTCTGCCTGCTCCAACACAAAAACTAGAAAGCCTTAATGCAGGTACTACATGGTGCACTTGAGGAAAACAAAAGGAAGCACCTGATGCAGACTGCTGCAACACAAGGGTTCACAAGCAGACCAGACCATTAACTGGAAAAGTGTCCTTAAGCATTACGAAGCAGACAAATCTGTGTGCTGATGTCATCTGCTGATGACAGACTAAAGCTGGGAGAGCACTTGAGACAAGTCTTTTCCCCTCTTGGCTTGCTCCTTCCTCACAAGATGTCCATGCATGCCATGGCTGAAGGTTGGATTCTGGCTAGGAAGCCCCTCTTCTAGAAGTTGGCAGGTGTCCAGCTGGTAAGAGAAAAACTTGGAGTTTTCCCTTGTAGCAACCTTTAACACTCTACCACAGCATCCCTTCTTTTCTTCTCTCTCTTTTTTTTTTTTTTTTTTTTTTTTTACCATTTACTTATCTTTTGGCAGCCAAGAAAAAGGAGAACAAACCAAAACACATATGCAAGACTTGTATCTACGTGCTCTGCCCAACAGTTTTCTCTGAGATTAAGTAAACTCCTTTCTGGATAAAAGTAACTTGACTCCATGAGAATTGCTGCTGCCTTAGGGCCATTCCAAGGTTTCAGTGTGTTTTGCAAATTGAACTGGAAGGAACTGTATTTTCAGACTAGTGGTGGTAAGTATTCTCTCCCAGATCACTTAAGGTGAGATGTATGCACAATATTCCTCTGTAAAGCTATTTCAGTCACCCTAAAACACTCACTGCTCATCAGGACAACCACAGAGCCCACTTAAACACAGGAACATTTATTTTTTACCCTTCAACATCGACTGGTCTAAGGAGAAAAGTCTTTACACCAAAGGTCTTGCTCATATTCAAATGTCAAATCAAGTGTTTTACCCACTTATTGAACCAACTTGAGGTCATCCCTGTTCCAATCTATCAACACGACTTTGTATTGAAGTCTCTATACTGGGGAATTTGGTCTATGCACGTACATCACAGAATTTATTCTAGACTCATGCTTAATTGGAACAAAGTGCCTCTTTGGCATTTTTCCTTCAAAGCTATCCACTTTCTACATAATAACAACTAACCCCACACTACATGCTGTCCACAGGTATGGTTTTAGCTGACCACGAAGCTGCAGGATCAGAGAGGTTTCCCTAATTACAAGGACATCAGATATAACTTCCTTCTTTGCATATATTTGTTTAATTTACATTATAGTTTGTTGAGTACATCCTTAGTCAAGTGTTTCTTCCTTATGAAACAAAGTGTGGTGCAGATTTGCATCAAGATATATGGCTAAAATCAGAGGGAGCAGAGCACAGAGACCAGCCAATTCTCCTTTTGGAGGAGGAGAACTGCATAAGGCCACTCTAAAAGCATTGCTGGCACACATGGAAGTGCCCAAGAAGCACTCCACAGAGCTCAGAGCCTGAGTCTCCCTATGCCAACAGAGGTGGAAACCTGATTTTTGTTTTCAATCTGCTCTATTTGTTTGGCTTAAAGTATCTTTTGTTATTACCAAAACTGCAGTCTTCAAAGTTTGAGTGACCTGCTGGCTTTCTCCTGCTCAATGATAGAATAAAGCTCTGTCTGTCCTTTTACTATTAACAGCTTTTACTTGCTCCCTTTTCCAGACGGGATGAGAACTAACCTTTTAACTTTTCTTTTTGTGTTGGTTTGTGATTCCTCAACATTTCCAATAATTTAACCACTCTTTTCTGACCCCTCTCATTCCCTAATAGCCAAACAGATGACAGACAACTAATTGCCGTAAATCAATGCAACAGCTAGCTTTTTCTTACAAATACCTTTTTCCCAATGAAAAGTGCTTGTTTATGAACTTAATATTATTATCTCTGCTGAGGCCAATGCTTATTGCTTTTTATTCTATGTTAGAATGCCTCCCAGTGAGAAGTCATGCGAATACAGAAACAATAGCTTTGCTACTTAACTCTTAGAGAGTTCACTGCCTGCTAAATGCCATCTGGTCTGGGTTCTCAGTGCCCAAAAATCACCTGCAGCATTCATCTTTGCTGTTTAAAAATCACTTCTATAGTAGTCACATTTGTTACTGTAACAGGAAAGAGCTCTGGGGCCCAGAAAGAACTCATGAGCCTCACAGGGAAGCAGCAGTGCTGCCAGAACATTTAACTCCTCCACCATTTCTTCTACTCCTCTGCAACTTTCTCTCATAGAGAATTCTGTCCTAGAGCTGAGCTCTCTCCTGGTCCCCTATTTGTACTGTAAACCAGCATTACTTCTAGGTTTCCACCAGGTGGACAACTCTGGGGTACTTACTCACCAGTGTTATTGTAACACAACCCTGACCCCTCCTCCTCCTTCAGATGTTTTATCAGCTCACCCAAACTGCAAGCTTACCGGCTCTCCTCTGGATGGGATCTGTCTTGGGGACACACCACCTTCAAACTTCCCAGTCATCAACTTACACTGATCAAAGAGGAGACTCAGGGATATCTAAAGCATACACTGGAGGTACGCTCCCCAAGAGTGAGGACTACTAGGATTGAAAAAACCAGGAAGCAGCAGAACGCTTGCTCTCAAACTCCAAGTGCCAGAGTTCAAGTCCTCAGTCAGGCTTGCTCTGGGGGGAAGTGAAGCAGGCATAGCAGCTCAAGAGGTGGCTACTGCCAGAAAAGTGGGAAGAGGATACACTTCAGAGCTACATAAGAGTTCACACACTGTTTTAGTCAGTGCACTTTTCACAATACAATGGCAGAGCAACAGCCAAAGAAATAAGGTCAATCACACGCACTGTATGCCATTGCCATTACAAGAGAAGGAAATGCTGCCCTTTGTCCAGGACCACAGTTGTTCTGAGATGCAGGAGGCCCTAGAGGACTACCAACCAGTGTTTTGGACACAGAGGGTTAAAAGAGGGAGTAGAAGTCAGACTGGACTAGATTGAGCCTTTCCTTCTCTCCACCACCAGAAGTCGGCTCTGTCAGTGAAAAATTCTGAGAAAGCACAGACATATGAGCTGCATCTATCTGGGCACGTAGGGATTTTGCATGCTTGGTGCTACTGGAAACGTGTCCCACAGTTCTGGACTTCACCAGCAACCACCACAGAGCCAGACAGAGGCACCAGCCTCCCTCCTCCCTCAGTCTCCTGCATTTTGTTCTTAAACACTCAAGCCAGGAAAACAGTCCTCCAAGCAAGGCAAAGCTTTATTAAAAATGAGTTCTGATTAAAAAGGGGTTTTAAATCCTTTTGTAATAATGACCGGATTATCCGCATCACGCTGCATTACGCAACTGAGAATAACGCAGCACAGAGCAAGGGGTGAAGTGCTGTCTCCAGCAGAGCCATAACTTTGTAGGCAGCTCTCAGTTCCAGTGCTCACCTGCAAGATTCAGATGAGATCAGGGGCACTTTGTGCATGTCAGAGGAGCAGAATCATGCACAAACCTTGTATGATGCAGCAGCTGCAGAGCAGAGGTTGTTTTGCCACACAGATTTCAACCAAAGGTGCTATTTCAGAGAAATACTGATGCTAAATGCTTCAGGAAGCACAGCTAAGGGTAATAAACTCTGACCTGAAGCCTGGGCATGGGTCTGCCATAAAATGTGACAACTGGTGATCCCCCAGTGGTGATAAACCAGAGGCTGGTCAAGAACTGCCTTCAAGGTGCCCAGCCTCACTACAAGGACCCTGCTGCCAGCATCCAGCCTGGGCCCAGGGGCAGCAGCAGCCACGCAGTAAGTGAACAGCCACACTGCTCAGCTTCCCTTAGCCAAAGACACCTGGCCACACTTGCACAGCTGCCAGCTTTTAATGTGAAGCACTGCAAAGTGCTGGGCCAGAAGTCCACATTCAGAGCCAACCTACCACACTTTCCAAAACAGCCCACAAAGCATCTCCTCTCATCACACCCTATTCAGCCCAATGGTTGGTTGGAGGGTTTCTTTATTTATTTTCACTTTTCTTCTCTTTTTTTGAAGATCCTGTCTGACTCACTAAACTGAACATGATCTTGCTCGGCAAGATCGGCAACACTTTCTTAACATTGTGTTAAACTTCACTGTAGGCATTCAAAAATGTGCATGTGTGTAAGTACATAACATGCTAAACTCTTTTGTCAGAGAAGTAAGATGTGATTTATTTCAAAGAAGGATAAAGAACAAGTTAAAATTAACAGGCAGCTTCAAAAGTTTTGTGGTAGCTTTCCATTACAAAAGACACAGAAAAAGGTATTTTTTTTTTTCTGATCCCAACGGAAGGTTCCCAAGCTTTTCTTTCATCCAAGGAAGTCTTTAGTTTGGCTGAGCCTTTGAGGTACAAACACAGTGCTTAGGAAAAGACGCACACAAGACTCAACTCTTGATTGTTTATTTCAGCGCCTCACCCTAGGAAGGCTCCAAGCTGACCACAGCAGCCACTTGCCAAGCTGAATTATTTTCCTATGCAAGCATCAGCTAAGATCTTCCCAAAATCCAGTAATGATCACCTCAGAGCCTGTAGGGCTCCCTCTGGGCACACACATGCTCCTTTGAGAAACTACAAACTTCCTGCTTGCTCAAGCTGCCATGAAAATGTCACCAGTGCTGGATCACAGCACAACCCTTCACGTGACAGCGTGAGCGAGACTCCCTGCCCAAAACTACTGACAGTACCTGTTCAGGTATGCAGATCTGGCTGGACCTTTTAGTGAGGACAAAGCACACTGGATTTTCACTCCCTACACAGCCCTCTGGCACCACCATGAACCTGAACAAAAGCACTTGGAGATGACCAAAGTTCCAGAGTGAGGCTCACACTGCCTCCATTTTCACATGCTGAACATTCCTACATAATTGTCCACCAGAAGCTTAAAATGATGATAAAGTAAGAAATAAATTCGTGCTCAGCAGATTTCTGGGATATTGAGGTCAGCAAAAAAAGGCATCTCTTCCCAACATCCCAGCTGTCTTCTTTCACTCCATCTCAATATGAAAGCAGGCGTGGGATGTTCAGAAACAAGTCAGAAGGCTGTTGAAGCAGAGCAGTTAGCTATAATAAAATATGAGCTTGAATCTCCACAGAGAAAGTTTTAACAAAAGAGATGGCTTTAAAAACACCAAACAACCCAAACAAATAAAAATGCCAAACCAAAGTGAGTAAAAGTTGGCAATATGCATGGGAATATGCCAAAAGTTGGCAGCTTGAATTAGATATTCCTGACACCAAGAGCTAAAGGTGCTCAGCAGGGCATGATTCCACCAGTACATTTTCCAGGCAGGGATGGCTCAGTCCTAACAGTGTACAGTGAAAGATCCATGTATTAAAGAGACCTGTGAAACCAGAGGCATGACTAGCTCCCATGTAAAGTCCCACTGGTCTTCTACTTTGCTGCCAGTCAAACATCTTTCCTATACTGCCCTCCTTGAATTTGGAAGATGAGTAAAGTACTGGGGTGAGGGGGTGTGTATGTGTGTGTGTGTTAAAATCCATCACTACTGCCACTCACTACATCTACAAGATGTTGAAGAAGTTTAGAGCCATCAAAGCTCCGAGCCCCAGAGACCCTGTACTGAGCAGTCAGAGCTCAAGAGAGCTGAGCAGGGCTGGAAGGGGGCCCCAACACAGCACTGGCACATGCTCAGCATGAGCAGGCTGCCCTCAGAGCCCTGAGGCTGCAGCATGGCTGCCTCACTTCACAGAAACAAATTTCTTCTTTCACACTGTAGCCATCACTTAGTGCCCAAAAAACAGATTTAAGCTGCTCCGTAGTAAAAATAACAGCGACCAAGAAACATAATGTCAGATCACAGGAAGGGGAAGCACTTTTCTGTTAGATTTTCTAAATTTAGCCACTTTGATATACCAGAGTCATATGGATATGAGACTTTTCCAAATCTAGCGCATGCATCACTGTCTGAAATAAGAGCAGGAAAATCTCTTGGACAAAGAAAGAGGCTGCTCACAAGGAAGATTTAGAGAAATGCACAGGGAGCTGAAAACTCATTTGATTATGCAACGAGTGTAAGTAGGCCTGGTGCTTGCTGCTGACTCCCTGGTTTGGAAACCTGCCACCAAGCATCCTCTGCTTCAGTACATTCAACCCCATCCAGCAGTTCTGCCTATAAAATTGTGGTGGGTTAACCCTGGCTGGATGCCACATGCCCACCAAAGTCACTCTCATCACTCCCTTCCTCAATGGGACGGGAGACAAAATACAATGAAAGGCTCATTGAGGTAAGAGCAGGGAGAGATCACTCACCGGTTGCTGTCATGGGCAAAATAGATTTGACTTTGAAAAATACTTTAATTTTTTTACCAATCAAATCAGAGAAGGACAATGAGAAATAAACCCAAATCTTAAAACACCTCTGCCCTACCCAGTACTTCTTCCTGGCCTCAACTTCACTCCTGACTTTTTCCTCCTAATTTTGTCTACCTCCTCCCTCCACAGTGGCACAGAGGGTCAGGAATGGGGTCTGCAGTCAGTTCATCACAGATTGACTCTGCTGCTCCTTCCTCCTAAAGGAAGGATTCCTCACACTTTTCCTCTGCTCCAGGGTGGGGCCCCCTCCCACACACTGCAGTTCTTCATGGACTAGGGTCCCCCATGGGGTCATAAGTCCTGCCAGCAAACCTACTCTAGTGTGGGCTCCTCTCTCCATGGGTCCACAGGTCCTGTCTCAAGTGTGCTCCAGCACAGGCTTCTCACAGGATCACAGCCTCCTTCAGACATCTACCTGCTCCAGCTGCAACTGCTGCTGCAAGGGCTTTTGGTTTTTCTCCCCTTCTTATCTGTCACCCCAAAGGCACTACCACCACTGCTGATGGGCTTGGCCCTGGCCAGTGGTGAGTCTGTCTTGGAGCCATCTGGCACCAGCGGTCAGAGAGATGGGAAGCGTCCAGCAGCTTCTCACAGGAGCAAACTCTGTAGGGCCCCACTCCTGCTACCAAAACCTTGCCATGGAAACCCACTGCAAGAATACAGCCACACACAGCAAGGGTGTAAGAAGCACCATACAGACCAGGAGAGGAAACAAAATCCTCCATCTCTTCTCTTCACTGCAGTAGCACAGACATATAAAAAGGATAAGTCTGTCCATCTTCCCCTGCCTGGAATATCCTGGAAATGTGGAGAGGTCCACCTGCTTGTTTCTCTCTGAACACATAGCATGCTGGATTCCTGAAGATGCAGTCCAGATGAGGCTTCCCCAAGAAAATCAATCCATCCAAAGGACTACCCAGGGAATACTCTGAGCCAGAACTGATTATTCCAGCTCTCACTGCTTGTTTCTAGTTGGGCTGCTCAGCAATACAGAGGTGCAAAACAGAGTGACCCAAGAAGTTCAACAGTGGGACAGAGGCTGGTTGGCTCAAAGCCCACATTAAGGCAGTGGAGGCCAAGCCAGCAGCTGTTCTCTCAACCTACAGCACACTTTATAAAAACGTTTTAGACCCAGAAAAAGCTCTCTATCATTAGTGAGAGTTTGTCACTACACAGCTGTTACTGAGTCAGACACCAGTTTGTCTGGATTTGCAATTTCCCATGCCCTGTGGCTACTCCCGGGTGCGTCTGCAATTTGCAAGATGCATTCTCTCAAAGGTGTGCAGAGCAGCCTGGCTGCCACCCTACTGTCACTTTGCTCCAGCTCCTGTGTGTCCCATCATGACTAAATCCCTGCTAAGGAAGGTCATTGCTCCTGTGAGCCACTCAGCTTCACAGATGAAGAATTCCAAAAGTAAGGGGACAACTAAGTTATGTAGTTGCCTCTAGTCCCATGTAGACAAGGTCCCAGCTGTTCAGCTCTTTTTGGGGAAAAAAAAAATTCTGCATAAACAACTTGAACCATTCCCCATCACACATCACAATAAATACAGCTGCATACTATTATACACTGAGGGTGTAATCCTGTAAAATGCAAAGATCAGCAGTTTGACAGACAATCATGCTGTTTTCCCCATAATGTAGTAAAAGAGAATATGTGTACAGACTGGTGAGTTAGACACGATATAAATATAGAGAGAGGGTGGAATGATAAAAATTCAAGTGTCAGGAACATCAATAAGAGATGACTGCTTCTCAGAATGGATCTTTATCATCAGCCTTTACCCCATCTTTTAGTACTTCATTCTTTATTGATCTCAATTTATCTGAGAATTTTCATGAGAGATGAAAATGCAACTATTTGGACATGGGCAACAGGAATATTTAGAGTACAAGATTGAAGTCAGGCAGCCTCAGAGAGAGGTGCCTGCCTCTCCATCCTCCACACTGTACAGCCTGTGCATTTCAGCTCTGCACACGGCTAAGTTCTTCCTTTCTAACACTATCTGTTCAGAGAAAAACCGCTTGCCATCCTTACCTGACTGCTGCTTTTAGCAAAGAGGCCACAGGGAGTGGAGAGAGGTACTAAATAGCCAGTGACAGAGTTCCACAACAGCAGCTAGAAATGCAGCAGGGAGCTGCTGCACCATGCAGACTCATGGTCTGTATTGAAGGACAATTTTGCAGTTCTGCTGTGTCCATCATAAGTTTTCAGAAACAGCATGATAAAGATGCCTTTTTCTTCTGCTTCAAGAAGCTCTCCCTCTGTATGTTGCCCATGCAGCAAGTGGGAGGGTCTTCCTAAATGTGAGAACACTTAGGGATAGCCTAGGGACAAATCAGCCCTTCTAGCAGTCCTCTGCTGCCAACCATGCACTGATCCAGAAGAACCAAATGCATCGCACACGTCTCTCAAAGTCAAGCAAGGCCAAATCACTGTACACCTTCAATATTTTTCCATTGCATTTCATGGGGTAGAAACTGCTAGATGCATTTGCTAGAAGCAAATTAGGTCAAGCACCTCTGTCTCAAATCAAACCCTGCAGATTTTGATGCTGTGGAAACCACAGCAAATTAATTTTTCAGGAAGTTCATAAACAACCCTACCCTGCTGTAAGGCAGAATCTGTTCCTTATCAGATACCATTGCTCACTAGGTATTGCTGTAGAGAAAAACACCTGAAAAAATGTAAAGAACATGATCCAAGGGGAATTCAGCACACAGACTGGAAAGTTACTATGTACACATCATTCAAGAAACCAGTCTTGAGTGAAGTGTGCCATAATCTTGTATTCTGTTAGGACAAAAGCCTACAATATTAATTTTATCACCAGTCATTTGTGGACAAGAGGCACATAAATCCTTGTCCTACCACTGTTGTACCTTTGTTTTGTTCCTGGCACACTGTAACAGGAAGAGACTGAAAACTCTACAGAAAGTGATGGGTACCATGAATGGAGGAGGAAGGAGCTTTCCCAAAACAGTGTAGGTTCCCTCAGATAACACAAATAAAAATGCTTCTCTAAACTCTTGGCAAACATCATCCTAAAACTGGATAAAGAGATATCCTGGTAGTGCTTTCATAAAGAGTCTTGCAGAAATGCACTTGGAAAAGCCTGCGAAATAATCCTGCCAGTAAAAGCCCAGCAGAAGTCTCCCATCATTTTATCAGCACAATTCAATGTATCCTAGATCAACAACACTACAGCTGCTTCCTGGAGTGCTCAAGCACCAAATCTGAGTCAGCACTTGGCAATACAAGGCAGGTCTGAACAGGATTTGAGGCTGAACTTTATTTTGTGCTGAAGGTTACTTGCCCTGAGAGTTCAGTGTAGTGTGATCTTCACAAAGTGCTCAGTTTAATGGCCTTCCCAACTGAGGCACCTTGCTCGTCTCAAAGCTGTTGTTTGGCTCAGGCAGAGCTTGCCATGCTCAACTGCCAATTCAAAATTAATGCTACCTTGTGAAGTGGTTAAGTCCTAGGCCATTTTCACACTCCTCCCCCAGGAATCCACAGCTAAAACCAGTAAGGAGTGCACTTGGTACACCTTTGGGTAAAGCTCAGAGCTCTTGAAAATGACCACTAGGAAAACAAAAAAACAAAGCTGAAATTAAGGTCTTGCCTTAAGCCACAACCAACTCCAGCAGGCAAGCACTCCAGCAGTCACAGCTCAGTCTGAGCACAGCCTCCATCCACTGGCCACAGACAAGTCACCCCTAACCACAGAACCTGGTGAGTCTGAAATCACAGTACCACTGACCATGTTGGCAACCCAACCAGCGTTACCACCAAGCTTTAGCCAGCAAAATACTACAAGTGCAATATGTCTTCAGCCTCCAGCAGCCTCCTGAGGAAGAACCATAAGCCCTCCAAGGTGGGGATGTTCAGTTTGAACATCCTAAATTAAATTTCTAACAAAGCCACCAGCCATTTTATTTTCACAAGTCTTGCATCCCCCCATCTCAGTTCTTACATCTGGTTCCCTAGAAAAAAATTGCCAGAGGACAAAACTCTCCCACCTGGTCTAGCTGGAACAAAGGCCACATTCACACAGGTGACCTTGATATCCAAAACTGTAAACTTCATCCATGCAACAGCTTCCAAAAACACCACAGCCTCCTCATCCTCTGTATAAGACAGCTCCTTCATGCTGTGGTCACCCGAATCCCATCAGCTCTCCTGATGTAGGCAAGACCACCATATAACACACCATGGAGGCAGGCTGAGATTCCTGTAACCCAAGTGCATTACTTTCTTAGACACAGGTAAGTTCTTAGCTAGTCAAAAGCACTGACACATTTTGTTTGCAGCACAGGAATTTGGTGGTTATAATTCACACTGTACTCTAGGCAGTCCCTTCCCACTCCTTGTCCCTACAAGGAGCTCCCTGAAATAGGTATCCCACAAGCTCCAAAGCACCTGAGAAGAGCTGATCTTATTTGGCACCAGCCTGCTTACTCTGACAGCTGTCCACACGTGGGTGACAAGCACAGGTATCACCAATAAGGAGAGGGAGGTAAAAGGCCACAACTGATGATCTTGTACTCAACCCCCAGAACACAATTTGCTTTACATATCTACAGAGGTTATTCCTCTATTCACAATGGGGGCGAGGTAGAAAAAAAATTGTACACTGATGACTTCCAAGAACTAAAACCCCATATAGGACTTTTCACTATATAAATTTTCCCCCTTCTTCCCTAGAAAATTGTTTTCAAGCGTCAAACAAGTAGCCTGCACTATTACTAGCAAATTACTAATCGGAGAGCATGCTAGGCTATCACAGTTCCTTGCTTAATACTGCAAAAGCAATGGACACCACAGCATACAGGAGAATTACCTACCACGTGCACTTTTATGTTGTTTTTAAACTGACACTCTTTTTTACATCTCTGTCCCAATGTCAAGGAACATGTTCACATCCCCAAATGCCAACAATTCAGCACTGTTGGTGATTCCCCACCATCCTCTCCTGAGATGCACAAGGATCTCTCCTGTAATACACCTGCATGTGGATCATTCACGTGCCAAACCTCAACTAAACTTACATGGGAAAACTTTTCCACTTCAGTGCTTGTAGAAGCAGGTATCACATCACCAGATGTGTGAGCACACAAGACAATGCAAAACATGTTTCATGACACCTGTGTCCACAGCATACTGAAGCAGCACACAAATCAGTAATCAACTCATGTAATCAACTGACTCCAGAGAGGGGAAAACCTCCAACAAGAGCTTATCTCACCCTCACAGTCAGTAGCTTTTAAATAGATCTCACGCAATGAAACAAAGAATCATTTGGTACCCAGCAGCTCTTTTAGAGGTCATTTCCTGCAGAGACAAATTTCAGCAACCGTAATAAAAAACACAAACCAAAAACACAAACTAAAAAAAAAAAAGTAATGCACTGAAGGCCAAGAACTCTGCTTTGCTTCACTAACCAAACCAAAAAGAGCCACTCAACCAAATCTAGCATCTCCCTGGCTCAGTGGTGGCAGATCAAAGTCCAGAGGCTCAATGCCCAGAGATGACCCCCATGGGGAACAGGCCAGGGCAAGACAAGTTGTTAAGGGACAAACCAGAAGAGCTTCCCTGTACCAGAGCTGACATAACAGGAAAGCTTTCTTTTATCAGAAATGCATAGGAACTTCTTGAGTAAGGAAGAGGATTCCTTCAACAAAGAAAGAGGATTTCTTCAAGCAGCATTCTAATTTCAAGTAATTTTAGCAAGTTCTATATTAAGAGCTTAAAAATAAGAGCCCCCAAACACACACAATATGAGTAACCAGACACTGCAGGACAGCTGTAAGAAGGCAATTTAAAAACCTCAGCCTTTCTTGTGGCATCCACATTCCCTCCTGTTCCTGCACCATCCCAAGCCAGACTGTCAGGCACAAGCTCAGGTCTGCACTGACTACTTCAGTTCTCTCCAAAGACTGATTCCACATCCATATCCCACCAGGGACAGTCCCATGGCAGCCACCCACTCTGCACACCACATTTGTCCTCTGGCAATTTCTCAGCTTCCTTCAAGACCACAGAAATATTTGTTGTCCCTTTCAACATGTTGTTTAAATTAGAGGATGCTGTAGTCACCAAACAAGAGGACTTCAAATACTGACCTTGCAACACATAGGTTAATATGAGGGAAATCTCTAAAAATCAGTGATGACACAAAGGCTGCCACTGTGTTCCTACACTGTTACCTGCAGCAGGTCACAGCAGTCAAGGCTGTCACTTCAGCAGCACAGAAATCAGCTCTAGTCAGTAAACTTAATTATCCATGCTAGAGCCACAGAATGACAGTAGCTTCCTCAAGTCCAGCAATCAATTCTGTGCTCTTCCCTTGAACCACAGGGCCCTGTTCAGCTTCATCCTGCCACCCAGATCATCCACATCCAAAGACCACATGGTGCTGAAGTCCTGTCCCTCTGTCTCCAATTAGTGCTCTGCTGAGTACTCTGCTGAAGCCACAGCCTGCAGGATATGTGACAACAGCCCCAAAACAGCCATAGCATCTACTTTGAAAGTAAAAAAAAAAAAGACTCCACCTGCAAATGGGGAAAATAGAAGGCTGCCTAATGTTAGCATCAGGCTCTCTAACAAGCAGGTGTTGCTCTATTGCAATTGTCTATGAAAAGAACCCCAGCTACTTA
Organism: Melozone crissalis; assembly: GCF_028551555.1. Classification (NCBI taxonomy): domain Eukaryota; kingdom Metazoa; phylum Chordata; class Aves; order Passeriformes; family Passerellidae; genus Melozone; species Melozone crissalis. The sequence goes on along the minus strand of NW_026535784.1, from coordinate 44,185,336 downwards.
AATGACTACAAAGTGGAATTAGATACCTGACATGAGCCTTTCACCGAGCAGCAGCTCAGATTTTGAGGCAACTTCGGAGCCCTTCTGACAAAACCAGTCTCACCTGCTCTCGCCTCACCCTGCATGGGGTGACTCGACAGTGTGACACACCACAGGTTCCTCCACCTCTCTGTCTCCTGACTCCATCCCAGCCACCAAGGGACGTCATGATACCTTTTGACTCCAACTCAGGGCTGGTGAGCATGTTCACTTTGAATCATGCGCATATGGTGGCCTAGTTAGCCCCGCTCTAGCCATGACTGAGAGACTCACAGGGGAACTACACTATGATACCTCCATCTGTACCCCTTAAGGTGACTGGCACTATAGTCCCTGCTTCTGCTCACCCTCAGTGTGGGAGACAGGCAGAGTAGAGGCGTGTGATCTCCTCCCTGCTCTGATACCTCAAGAAGGGGATAGCAAGGCAGGTGGCAGATGTGCACTTTCCCTCCACAAAAGACCTCTTGCTAATCCTCCAGAGCCTTTCAAAGCTCCCCAATAGCTCTGAAGCATCCTTCTGGACAGGGGCTGCTAGGCTCACACAGTATTTTGGCCCATGGCTTTATATTTGTTGTCATGTTTTTACTCTGTGAAAACCCACATCACCTTATCTTACTTGCCCATCTTCTGCAATGGACACAGACCCCGGCTTTCTTATGTCTACACTCATACAGCCCCTTCACAAGGCAGGAATAAAGGAAAACCAGCAGTCAAACATAACCCCTCCCAGCCCAAACACCAGAAGAATCATGCACGGGACATCAGGACACCTTGTACAAAAGGCAGTCTGGAAGAGCCCGTGGTGCCCCAGACCCAGCCTAGCACAGGGCAAGGGGAAACAGCAGCAGGGCAGTCAGCAGGTGCATATGAATGCAAGCTTGGAAAATCCAGTCACATTTGTCCAAACAAAGCACACATGTCTACTATCAGACAGATGGCAAACCACCTCCACCCCCCCATCCCAAGTCATTTAATAGCTTACAAGACATGAATAACCTAAAAGCTCTTCAGTCCAGGGGCTAAAAGAACATCACATACAAATGAGAGCATTCCACAATGTCTTGGAGAAGTGAACCATTCCTGTTGGTTACTCAAAGAGAGATATGACTTTCTTAGCCTGGTAGGGACACTTTCATTTATATATCATGCAAATGTAAAAGAAGAAAACCAATTTAACACATTGAGTTGTTATCAGCCAAGTGGATGACTGCAGCCTCAAAGCATACTAAAATTCCAACTCAGATGCCAATTAAGTTACTATTTTGTCCAGCTACAAAACTGTTTCAAACACAAAAACTTCCTTAAAAGGACCCCAACAAGGCATTTTTATTTCACTTTCATTCACTCTTTGCAATAAACCCTCAGAAAGCTGAATCCAGAACCTTAATTTTTATTTACCATTTCTATACACAGTAGCCCTATTCCTGGAGATTTGTATTATCAATGGAAGCTATAGTGTGCAGGATAGAGAGGAAAGGAAAGGAGAGGAAAAGCAAAGATTAATCTTCAACTTGTGAACTCCCTTTTTGAATAGGACTCTAATAAAAATTTTTTGGATGACCAAAGAATGCACCATAAGTTTCATGAATGACGACACAGATTGCACAACCACACAGAGAGCCAGACTGCACTTCCATTTTTGAGCACAAATTTGGCAGTGTCTACACAGAAATATTTCCCTTATTAAGGTCAACTGGCTGCAAAGCACTTCTTCGGTGCAGTCCTAAAAAGCTCACAGACCTATTTAAGTATTAGGAACATTGTAATTGTCAGTGATTTCCACTAAAAGAGCTTGGAAAGAAACACAGACATCTCCCTCACTACATATTTTTGTAACATTAGACTCCTCTCTTTCCTACACCTTGTCAAAAATGACACCAACCATGATTCACTTGCATGACAGCAAGCTTGGCAGCATGGCTTAGACATGCACACCTCCTGATCAACAAAATCGGGAGGGAAAAAAAGTCTTGAGTTCACGATTGCCATTTAGGGGCTCCTAAACAGTCTTTTATTCATAGAGCAGATACACAGCAAGGAATATTTTAAATTAAATGCAGACATACAGGCCTCCCAAGTCAAATCACAGTTCACATTTTTCATATAGTCCAGATCAAACCTGGGCTAGATTCAAGCATCATCCATGACAACAAGCAGGCTTCTCAATAAACTGATTTGATCACTCTTCAGCATTTCCACAGATCAGCCTTGCCTTTTAAACATGTCTGTCTGCTGTTCTCCCAGCTAGAGTCACAGGGTATCCATGTTTAAAAGTCATTCCCTGCCCCCAAAGCAGGGACACACCTGGGATGCTATCCTATGCCCCTGATTGCAAGGCCTGAATTCCCTGCTGGAGCGCCTCAAAAATGCTGCAACCCCCTTTCCACAGGCAGCATCACCCAGGTGTCATTTGGAGACCTGGCACACAAGCCCCAGCTCCCCCCATGCTCAGCACACTGCTTACCTGGGCCTTCCCTTCCCAGCACACCTGGCCTGGCTCCCAGGCGAGATAAATCCTTTCCCACCTCTAAGGAAACATACATGGCACAGCCAAGTCCAAAGGAAAAGGCCCTTCAATGCCCCTCTCATGCTTCTGAACCTGCTCTGACCATCACTGGGGTCAGCAACAGCCTGCAGACAGTCTGGCTCCTCTTCAAATTTCCCTTCTAAAGCATCATCTACTCACAGGGAGAAAAGTGACAGCCACAAAGCATTCACCAGTTAAAAAAAAAATGAAAGAGATGCGTGACTAGAGACTGGAATTCACAAGCTAAACCTTCAATAGGTGCCCATCACACTGCACGCTCACGTGTCTGCTGTCGTGACTAATTTTGGCAGTTTTTTGGGGAGGGTTGTTGAGGTTTTTTCAGGGGTTCTGTAGCAGGTGTGGTTTTTTCAGTTTCCAGAGTGTTTTGTTTGGAAAGCAGATCACATTGCCCTATGCACCATGTCAGCAGCAAGATATCACTCAGCAGGTCTCACAGCATGGGCTCACCCCCCAGTCCAATGGCTCTTACATAAGTGAGCATTTGGAGGGAGATACAGCTGATGGAGCCAGGACTCAGGCTGAGGAGCAAACTGCACCTTCTTATTCTAAATGTCCAGAGAAAAAAAAAAAAAAAAACCAACAAAAAACAAGAAACCAAACCCCAAAACGACCCCCAAAAACCCACACCTTATAAATCACATTTGCTTATGAACAAATTCAGCACCACTGCTTGCTCTAAGTCAAATCATGCTACAGTTCCCTGCACAATTTCAGGCTACTTCTTAATAATGTGCCAACACACCTCTAACATTGTTGTTACAATGCAGATTTCTGGACCATTGCTCACAGTCCAGACTGCATTTTGATTTCATGCAGATTTACACATCAAAGCACCTTTCCCATGGCACCCTGCAAGCCGCAGAGCAAACCCAAGCAGAGCAGGGAGGACACTAGTTAGTACCTGCACACACAAAGTAAAACAGATGCTGCTGGAAAACATGACTGATAAAAATCACAACTTTAGAGGTGACAGCTTTAAAAAGCACCACAACCTGTCATGTTCCAGAGGAGAGAGGTTATGCTTTTTTCATTTGAGGAAGGGAGAGAGAGGAAGGAAAATAAAACGTGCTTGAGAACAGCTCCAAAAGGCAGTTTGGGAATCACTTCTAGGTGAGACACTTAAACAAAGAAGATGGAGTATCCTTCTCTCTTCAGTGAGGAATGCTTCCTACTAGAGACAGGGCTCAAAGAAAGCTCAGAGAAAGCTCTTTTTACACAGGGCTATGGAGACCAACACACCCATTGTCTACCAGGGGGAGCTTTCCTGCATTCAGACAGACTGCAGCATAGGCCAGGTTTTGGGGGTGAAGGGTTGAAGGGGGAGACGGGAGATACCTGCAATGTTTTAGGCATCTCTATTCATGTTTACAAATAGCTCCAAGGAAGTGGGAGCTGCAGGGTAAAAGGAACTAGGGGAAAAAAACCCCAACAGCACAATCCCATTCAAAGAAATCAAAACAAGGAGAATAGTTCAGAGACTTCTCAACAATGGCACTGCCAACCCTCAGGGCCAAAACCCAAAAAGCAGAGAGAAAAGGCACAGACAAAGGGGGATGTAACACCCCCCTCCTCTCAGAATAAGGTTATTTTAAGCCTGTCTCCTTGGAGCTACCCTAATATTTTCTCTCATGACTCAAACCACCAGGGAAAGGAGTTAGAGCAGAGAAGAAAAGAAAAAAGAAAAAAAAAAAAATAGAGCTATGGCTGACCTCACAAGACACCTCTCTAGTAGGGGCAAAGCTCCAAAAGAGATGAAAGGCAAGCTGGACTGTGCCTTACCTGGGAAAGTATGTGGGTTGGGTGACCCTCTTTTAAGGCACTTTGAACAGAGGACATGCACAGTGTAGTACAGGCCCGGCCATTCCTGGAGCAGGACATTCAGTTCTTCCACTAAAGGCGTAATAGCTTGCCAAGCTGTCCAGATATTTGGTAGGGACGCGTGACTAGCGATAGACAGAGTGTCTGGCTGCAGAGCTCCCCTGGCAGGCCGGTAGCTCACCACCACAGGCACCTTTCCCCGGTAGGCATAAATCTGGTATTTGCCATCTGACCGCTGAACCACGTGGCTGTTAATCTGGACACTGTAGCGTGCAAACAAGCCGGGTGGGAAAATGAATGGAAAGCTATATTCAATCTGCAGCTGCTCAACCACGAAGGACTGTCCGCTCAGATTGGTGCCGTGGATCCATGCCTCCGCATGGGGCACCTCGTTTTTCACGTAGCAGGGAAACTTGTACCAAGCAGCCGCCCCGTTTAAGGGCTTACATTTGGGTTTGTTGACACAGTAACACAGCCCCATCTTCTCCAGCAGCTCCAGAATGAGCTGCAGATCCTCCCGACTCTGGATGTGGGGCTTAAGAAGGAGACGGATAACGTGGGCAGGAAGGAGGCCATGCAGCAAGAAGCCCTCCACGTAATGATGGAGCTGAGTGGTCCTCAGTTCGTCAATCTGAGTGTCGCTGAGCAGTTTCTGGAGCAGCACGGTGGCATCCCGCTGGCAAAAGACGTTGAGGATGTCTATGAGCCGCGGCAGGTTGTGGAACACGTACTCCCGCAAGGTGAGGTGCTCCTCAAAGTAGAGCAGCTTTCCGCTCTCGTGCAGGTAGGACAGGGCGCTCTGCAGCCGATCCTCCGTCAGGCCCGCCTGCAAGCCCAGCCGGGCAGAGTCCCACCAGCTAAGCCACAGCTGCTGAGCCTGAGGCTGGAAGTGCAGCTCCTCCAGAACTTGCCAGGACTTGGGCAACACCCGGTGCAGGTTTGGGAAAATATCCCGGTGCTCGGCCACTGAGAGGAGCTTGTCCCGCAGGCGACGCACCTGGCAACGGTCCTGGCAGCTGAAAGGCAGCACTGGAGACAGGATCTGTGGGCGGTGGTTGAGAAGATACTGAAACTGGGCTTTCTTCCGCCTCAAGTTCTTGTCTGAGACCCCGTAAAAGGCAGCATGCGGGCTGGAGCAGCGCAGGTCAAAGTCCTGTCCCAGAGCCTCATCCACCTGCTGGACTAAGCTCTGGAGTCCTTCAGCATCCCTCTTCTCCTGCTGAGCGATCTGGTGATGGATGTCCAGGCATTTCTCTTCCAACTCCCGCTCCGCACAGAGGTCGGCATGGGTTCCCACCATGCACACTACGGCATGGGGCACCTTGGAGCTGAGCCAGTGTAAGAAATAGCCCACAGAGCGGTAGAAGTGCTGAGGGACGTAGGCACTCAAATTCACCACCAGCACATACAAGGCTCCAGGGGAGAGGAAGAAAGACTGGATCACATCATAGCTCGGGTCCCCCGCCAGCTCATACACAATGAATGTCAGGCCCCTCTCTGCATCTGCTGTCCAGTCCATCACCTCGATGCCCTTACTGCCTCCTGATAGTCCTAGTCCCAGTGGTACTCGGGGCACATTGGGTGGCAGTGATGGTGCAGGGGATGTTTTGTCTCTTTTTGCTCGGTGAGAGGGCACACGAGAAGGGATGTCCTGCCGCTCAACAGGGAGACGTTCCACCTGTTGCATGACAGGTACCCGAGTTGAGGAATTGTCTTGAGGCTCTGGAAAGGGGCAACACCCAACTGCCACCCTCCCAACATCCTGCTGTTGCCCAGGAAACCCTCTGTGCTGGGTGTTCCCAGCCTCCAGGCTTCCCATGTCCTCTCTCTTCTCATTTTCCTCCATGAGGCATCGTCTCAGCAGGGTCTTTCCTGCATCCTTTAGGCCCATGAGGACTAGTTTGAGGCGGGGTTTGAGGGCAGGCTGGGAGTGGGCCAGTTCCTGCTGGTAAGCTGCGATGTAGGGGATGCCTTTCATGCACACCTCATAGGGGGGCTGGATGAGGGGGTTGTCTTTGATCTTCCACAGGGTGACACGGGAAAGCTGCCCGAAGCCCTCAGGCAGGATGGCGATCTGGTTGCCTTGCAGGACCAGCTCCTCTAAGCTGTGGAGCAGGACGATGGAGTCAGGCAGGTAGCGGATGCGGTTGTTGTCCAGCCAGAGAGTGCGGAGCTGGTGGAGCTGACAGAGGTGAGGGGGCAGCACGGTGAGCTGGTTGCGGCTCAGGTAGAGCTCCTCCAGACTGGGCAGTGCCAAGATGGCAGAGGGAAATTCCTCCAGCAGGTTGGATGAAAGGTTCAGCATCTTGAGCCGCTGTAGTCTGCCGAAGCCAGCGGGCAGCGCCTGCAGCCGGTTGCCGTCCAGCATGAGGCTCTCGAGGGCACTCAGCTGGCAGAGACCCTCGGGAAGGGACGCCAGCCCAGTGCCGCTGAGCCAGAGGATCTTGAGGCGGCGGAGAGCAGCGATGCCCTCGGGCAGGGCCCCGAGGTGGCGGTTGCCGGAACAGTCGAGCTCCTCCAGGGCGGCCAGCTCCAGCAGCGGGGCAGGGAAGGAGGGCAGCAGGTTGTGGTCGACGTCGAGGGTGCGGAGGTGCCGCAGGCGGCCCAGGCCCTCGGGCAGGCGGCGCAGGCGGTTGAAGCTGAGGTCGAGCTCCTCGAGGCAGCCCAGCTCGGCGAGGCGGGGGGGCAGCCCCGGGCCCTCGGCGCCCAGTTCGTTGTGGCTGAGGCTGAGCTTGCGCAGGCCCCGCAGCCCCGCCAGCGCCCCGCCGTCCCCCAGGCCCCGCAGCCGGTTGTGGCTGAGGTCGAGCTCGGCCAGGCGGTCCAGGTGGCGCAGGGCGGCGGCGGGCAGGCGGGCCAGCCGGTTGCGCCGCAAGCTGAGCACCCGCAGCCCGCTCAGGGCGGCACCCACCTCCTCGGGCAGCTCCTCCAGCCCCCGCCCGCACAGGTTCAGCGCCTCCAGTTCCCCCAGCGCAGCCGCCGCCAGGGACGGGAGGCGAGGAGCGGCGGCACCGGGGGGCGGCGGCGGCCCCCCCGGCGGCCCCGCGTCCGGCTCGGGCTCGGGCTCGGGCTCGCCGGGGCCGCCCTGCAGCTTCCGTGCGCGCAGGGCGGCGTCGCGCCACAGCCGCACCGCCTTCGGGGGCTCCGTCTGAGCCATGGCCGGGGGAGCGGGCCCCCGCCCCGCCCGACCCTACCTGCCGCCGCCGCCGCCGCTGCTCGCCATGGGCGCGGCCGCGCTGCGCGTCGCCGCCGTCGCGACGGGCTCGGGGCTCCCCGCGGCTCCGCGCCGGCACTGCCGCCGCGCCGCGCCGCCCCGCTCCGCTCACGTACCGCCGCCGCCGCTGCCACCGCCCCGCCGGGGGCGGGACACGGTCACGGCCCGGCCCCGACAGCGCCGCGCCGCCTCCGCGCCGGGGAGAGCCGGCCTTGCCTCTGGGGGACACCCCGCCCCTGCCAGCCGGGCACCGGCCCCTTCTCCCCGAGAAGGAACGGTCCGGAAGAGACTCCCGGCCTGTGGCTCCTACCCCCGGCAACGCCCGAGAGAGCGGCCTTCGGGTGCCCCGGTGGGGTGAGCCCGCCTGGCCCCGGAGGCGGTGGGGCAGCGGCGGTGGCGGTGCTGGTGGCGGTGCCGCCGGGACCCCGGTGTGTGACAGCCGCCGCCCCGGGTCTCGCCCAGCGCCTGGGCTCGCTGAGAGCTTTGGGAGCCGCCCGACTCACCACGGAGCTACGGCAAAAGGTGTTGTGTTGCCCCGTGTCATTTTTTCTCGAGGCAAGGGCTGATTTTTCATCCAGCCCTGCAAGAAATCGAGGTTAACCTTTCTTCCCATTCAGTAAATGTTCTTCCGTGTTGAGAGAGTGCGAAAGCCTGCAGCCCTCTGGTTAATCGGAGCAACTCTGCCACCTTCCTGCCGTGCTTTGTTTCCTGTGCTGCATCCATCTGGCCAGACCCTAAACACTGCCTTCTCCAGGTTCCTCAGTCAAGCTTTGCCCCAGGGGGTCGCAGAAATAGGCGTGGAAATTTCCGCCTCTGCTATCGAGGGGGAGGAGAGCCCCTTTACAGCGGAGCCGCGAATCAGGGTGACTCGGGCTGTGGGCGCTCAGTTTTCCCGAGATGTGTGACCTTACCCTTACAAATGTCAGCGATGCACCGTGGCCAGAGGTTCACAGATTGTAAAACGTCATTGTCTTTGTTCAGCACTGGGCACTCCAGCGTGCCTTGGGGGCTTTGGTGCTTCCTTTCACCGTGGAAGCAACCCTTCGCCTTGTTGTTACAGCTAACATTAAAGCATGCTATAAGCTATTACTTCAGACCCACGAAAAGAAAAAAAAAGGATTTGAAATTAAAAGTAGTACACAGGGCAACCAGATTTATTGTCTTCCTTATTGTGGAAAGCCATCACAAGAACGACACCTTTCCTTTTGGGTGGCCTTGTGCATCTGACTGTGCTTGGAGAGGAGGAGAGAGCTGAACCAGCTTTGTGTGGAGCTATAGTCACTGCACTAAATTATAAAATTCACAAATTACTAAAACTACAAGATTGCAAAGGCTCAGATTTAGTTTCTGTATTTCCTATCATTAGCAGACAAGCAGAGATAAAAGACTTTTTCAGGCCCTCTGAGTCCTAGGAAACCTTCACCAGGTTGCTGCTAAGTGAGAATGACATCACTGTGTAGGGAAGATCTTCCTGTGTTGGCTGGTAAAGCCAGACAAAGGACACAAAGAACAGGGAGGAAAGTCCATGCTGAGAGAAAGTGTGGCTGTGTGAAGGTAAAACTCATTTCCAAGTAGAATTCAGGAGCTGCCCAAAGCCAGCAGAGGCAGTCCTGAGCTCATGTTTTGGCTCTAGGGCCACTGTTGGGAGAACAGTATTCAGGGATACACATGATCCATGAGACTGCTGAGAGGTCCTAAACCTGGGGATAAACTTCTTCCAGATCCTGGCCCTGGGAAACAGAAATACTTCATGGCCTCTTGCTAAATTGTGCCCATCTAGAAGTAGTTTCCAAGCTTATACTCATTTATTACAGAGCATCCCTACAGTGGGTCAATACATCTTTTATTTGGGCTAACCTAGTTTTTGTGTCTTTCCTTTTCTGAAGGTCACGTAAGAAGTTGCCCTTCTCTGTGCTCCAAAAGGAGCACTCTCCTTCCTCATTTCTAAAGTGGCACATTCAATTCCTACTGGGGAAAGAGTCATTCCCTTCTCCCACCCTCTTGCCCAATAACTCTTGTAGAAATAAAACCAGGTTGATGGTTTCATTTCCTGCCCTCTACATGCAAAACCACCCAACCTGTTGCTATCAAAATTACAATTTTAAATCAAGATGGTGTTTCTAGAAACAAAAAATCTCTGCAGGGAAAATTTACCCTGGCTTCAAATTTGCAGCAAATTTTCTTCTTTCCAATGCCTTGTGCAGGTAAAGACAGCAAAAGCAGCATCATTATTGAGGGGCACCCACCCCATGATTCCTCTGGGCACTGCAGATCCTCTCTGAGGCCAGGACAGGCTTCCAGTTGCTACATGACCCGCAGCAAGTGAACTCAAAAGGCTGCCACTGCATGATCCTCTTGCTTCCCATGGGAAAACTGGAGGAGCTCCTCCACTGGGGATGCTCCAAGCAGCTGCTTGGCTCAGCCAGCTGAAAAACACCAGGGAGAGCAGTGCTTATCTCCATCTGCCTGCTATTAGAGGTCATAGCCTGTATTAAACGTATCTTCCGGCAGCATGCAAGGACAGACAGGGTAAGTTTTTTTCACTAAGCAGGGAAAGCTTTGACTGTCAACCTTCCTATCGAAATATGCAAAGCAGCAGGAGCTGAATTCCTCCCCACTGAGAAGGAGAAGTCTTGTAGCACTATTCAAACTTTGATAAGCTCCTGTAGGTGATGAATGAAGCTAAGGCAGAAGAAACGTGATGAACAGCATGCTGACACAAAGACATCCCCAGGGCTGCTTGAAGGTTGTCCAAAGAGGAAAGCTCTGCTGCTTTCCTATGAGCCTTACACTTTATCCCATTATGCCTGCATGAGTGTGCAAATCCATGATGGTGCCAGCCAGGGATGGTTTCTCTTGGCTTTTTCAACACATTCACCACAGTCAAAGCTGCCAATAGGGAATGAGATAGGTAGTTTCTGGGGAAAAGATTTTGTTTCGCATAAAATGTGGCTTTTGGTACAGACCTAGATGATTCCTTATCTTCCCATCTTCTTAGGCAGAGAAGATATATTTTTCCAAACATGACTTCCTCATTTCCTCTCAATTTACTCATCAGCTTACTAGGGGTCCATTAAACATGAGCATCAGCATGCTGGATGCTGGTTTTGGAGCCATTTCCTAATTTTTAGAGGTTAAAAATATTCAGAAACCACACCAAACCTCTTTCTTGCTGCTCAGGATCAGCTGGGACTTACAGCCAGGTGGCTGTAAGATTGCCAGGAAATCCATAAAGCATTTTATTAAAAAAAAAAAAAAAATCCTATTTCAGTGGGTTCCATTATATGTCAGAATTGCATTTGCAGTTATTAATTTTAAATAGTAGTCCTGCAAAATCCTATGGATGGAATTTAATTATTCAGATGAAATCTGAAGTGCTTCCACTTTACTGAGCTCTGCACCTGCATCATTAATAAGATTTCTATGTAAAGCACCTTCTTCCTGGGTCAGGGAAAAGGCACTGAGTAATCAACAGTATTTTAAGCCCTTGCAGGACAAGAGGTGCAAATGGAACCAGCTGCTTGTGACAGGACAGGAACTTAAATCAGTTCAACAGAAGCACCAAGCCGCTGTGGCAGGCAGATGCAGGGTGTGCTGTGGGCCAGTGCAGAGCTCACAGGCTCTGGCAGGAGCAGTGAGAAAGGCTGGCAGGCCCCTGGGAGCCTGCACGCCCTCTGCACAACCAGACACACAGCCCAGGGTCCTGCTTTGGCACCAGTTCAGGAAGCCTTGTTTCCATGGGCTCAGTGGCTGGCTGGCTGCTGGGGTTGACTGACTGCTTTCAAAGATCCTCCACATGTTCCTCTTCAACCTTAAATAGAAGCCCTGTGAAGATGGAATTTTGGCCAGAACTGCATGCTCCACACTATTTTGCCAACCATTTCTGCGGGAGTGCGATGAATCTACCCCAAGGCTTAACAAGCCACATACAAATGGTGATGACAGCACTTGAAAAGACCCTGGACATGCTCTGAGCAGGAGAAAGGGAGGGGCTGGGATGAACAGCACTGCTGTTTTTCTCAACCCTCTGTAGGGGAGCAGTGGGGCTGTACTTGTGGGGCAGGAAGACTAAGGAGAAATTTGGGAAAGCAATAGGATAGGGACCCCCACCCAAATGTGAGAGTCTGAAGAGGAGGTGCCTCCCCAGAACTGCCCCATGTAAGCCACGACCCAGCCCCACTTCCCCATAGGTAGGTCTCATACTGTTTGTATGGCAATTTGTATGTCAGTTGCTTTGCTTGTTTCTTCCTAGGTACAGGAAGGATGATTCCTTTCATAGAATCACAGGAAGTTTTGTGCTGGAAGGAACCTTTAAAGATTATCAAGTCCAACCCCCTCGCCTTGGGCAGGGACATCTTCAACTAGATCAGGTTGCTCAAAGCCCCATCTCACCTGGCCTTGAACACTTCTGGAGGTGGGGAATCCATAACTCCTCTGGGCAACCTGTTCCAGTGCCTCACCACCCTCATGGTAAAGAATTTCTTCCTAACATCTACATAAATATCTCCTCTTTTAGTTTAAAACTGTTCCACCTTGTTCTGTCACTACCTGCCTGCATAAAAGTCCTTCTCCCCTTTTTCTTATAAACCCACTTTAAGGACTGGAAGGATACAATGAGGTCTCCATAGAGGCTTCTCATCTCAGGCTGAACAATCCAGCTCTCTCAGTCTGTCTTAAGAGCAGAGGTGCTTCAGCCCTCTGCTCATCTTTGTAGCCCTTGTCTGGACCGCTTCAACAGGTCTAGAGGACACCAGAGCTGGATATGGTACTCCAGGTGGGGTCTCACAGGAGAGCATTAAAGGGGAAGAATGTCCCTTGACCTGCTGGCCATGCTTCATTTCAGGCAGCCCAGTACACAACTGGCTTTCTGGGCTGTGAGTGCACATTGCTGGCTCATGTCCTGTTTTTCATCCACCAATGGACTTCTTTTGAAGGCTGATGCAGAATATAGCATTCCCTACTCAATCCTACAACCAACAATTAAATTTTAAGGTCACCACAGATCCCCAATTGAAAAAATACTACTTGTATTTTTAAAATTCTTTTAGGAAGTAGATAAATGTTTGCATACCAATACATTTCATAAAAATGATGTCTTGGTTTATGTGAAATAGAGAGAGAGCAAAGGAATTTGAGGTTTTCTGCCACTGATGCCATAAGAGCAATTGGAGGGTGACATATAAACTGTGGGAAGGCAGTGGTGAGCTGAACAAGTGCATACTGATGCTCTGGCCTCTTAAATATCTTACAAAGCTTGGTTCTGACAAAGGGGGATGTTGCAATTAGCTTGCAAAATTCCTTTTGGAATTTTGAAATGAAAGGCAGCTGTGAAGCAGCAGCTGTACAGATTAAGTGCCAGGGAGGTCTTGCTGAGCTCTCTCAGTGTCTGGTCAAGGCCCATGCCTCCTAAGTCATGGCACAAACAAGAACTGAGCACATTCAAATGGATCTTCTTTTACTTCTCCACTAGTCATGGGGACTGATTTAATGCCTCCCTTCTCATTACCAGCAGGAAGGTACTTTGTAGCACTAGGCCAGATCCCAATTTCTTCTGAGTAACTATTTTCTGTGCTCCCATCACTAGACCTGTCAGGGCTTCTTCAGCACATCACATGGTGCTATGCAAACACTTCCTAAAGCCCTTTTGCTACCAAACAGCTAAGGCAGATCTATTTGCTAGGATGAGGCTGGCTGACCTTGGCCATATTCACTCATTTTAACAGGAATTCCTCATCACTCCTCCCATTCTCTGACCTGTGGCTGCTGCCCCACCAGGTATACTAAGAATTTTCCAGAAATTGTTGCTGTTGTTATTATTCCTGTCGATGGAATCTCCCCTTTCTCACAGATTAAAGGTAAGTGATCTCTCAGTAATAGCTATTGGAGCTTTCTGACTTAAACTGTAATTGGTGTTTATATCCTCCCTACATATAAAAAAGCCAGGAGAAATGTGATCTCAGCTTTCTTCTGTTTTCCAAATCCAAACCGAAAACCTTATTTAAATGCTTCTGCTTATGTTGTTCAGATCTGCTCATTCTTGCAGAGGACATGTTTTGGTCCCTGATTTCCCTAGATTTCTCTTCCTTATCTTTTAGCACTGGTTACCCTGGGTAACCTTCTGCCTGGCTGCCCCAGCTTCCTGTTCCACCTCTCCACACTCTGTTGTTTCAGAGCAGATGGAGTGTTCCCCACTTGGCCTCTCTCCACCATTGGCTCCATGTGGCTTTTTAGTGGCTGCCTTGCTCTGGCCAATGGGCTCTGCGCCACTGCTGCTTTCCTCCCTGGAATGAGTGAAGAAGTGGCCTTTCAGCTTAGCTAATCAACTTTTAAAGAACTGCCAGGCTCCACTTAGATTTCTCCATCAGCTTTCTCTCCTGGTCTCAGTTCATCATTTCCTGGCTTTAGGAAAGGAGCTGTACTGGAAAGAAGCAGTGTTCAAAGCCAGGTTGGATAAAACCTTGAACGGCCTGGTCTAGAGGGAGGTGTTCCCTGCCTGTGGGGATATCCCCCGGCAGGGGATATCGGGACTAGATGATCTTTAAGGTCCATTTCAAGCCCATAGCTTGTACGATTCTGTGATTTTTATGAAGCCACGCTGCCGGCTGGATCGCCTGCAGGGAAGGAAGGTGAGCGCCAGGCCAAGCGCTGGCCACCCCTGGGGGCCGGGTAACCCACCCACCTCCGGCGTGACCAGGAAAGGAATGTGATTTGTTTGTCACTGATGCCACAAAAGCACCTGGATGGTGAAACAAACTGTGGAAAGCGGAACAAATTCGTACCGATGCCTCTTAAGTACCTCGCAAAGCTTGGATCTGACAGTGGGGCGTTGCAATCAGCTTGCAAAGTCCTTCCGGAGCTCGGACACGAACGGCGGCTGTGAAGAAGCAGCTGCCCACATTCTGGTGTCGCCGCCGGACCGTGCCGCGCAGGCGGAAGAAGGCTGCCTCGCCCCTACAGGGGGCTCTGCAGGGGAACACCGCCCTTCGCCCTCCCCCCACCTCCGGGGTCACCCCTGAGGAGCTGCCGTCCCGCCCGTCTCCCGACACCGGCAGCCGCGCAGGGGACGCGGTTCCCGGGCGGCACCACCCCCACCCGGGGCTCCGCCCGCTCCGCCCGGGCTCGGCCCCGCCCTCAGCTCCGCCCGCTCCGCCCGGGCTCGGCCCCGCCCGGGCCCCGCCAGCCCCGCCCGCCCCGCCCCGGCCCCGCCCCGCCCCGCCCGCGGCGGCCGGCAGGGGGCAGGCGCGCCCCACTCGGGGCGGTGCCGGGGCCGCTGCGGCCGCGCCCCTCGGGCCCCGGGCGGGCGTCACGTCCGTGCGCGGCTCTCGGGGTTGGCGGGCAGGCGGAAGCGCGGGCGGGGCGGCGCCGTTGCCGCAGTGACGGGGTCGGGAGGGGCGGAGCGGCGCGAAGATGGCGGCGGTGCCGCCGCGTCGCTCCCAGCACCACCATCACCACCACCACCCGCCGCCCGGCCCGGCCTCCCCGCCGCCCACCGCCGCCTCGCCGCCGCGCAGCCCCAGCCTGGCACCGGCCGCGCAGCGCCACAGCCTGGCCGGCCCCGAGGGAGAAGCGCCCCCCGACGCGGACCGGCCCCCGGCCGCGGAGTGCGCGGAGGGTTCGGGCGCCGCCGCGCCGGCCCCGCCGCCGGGCTCGGGCAGCAGCTCCAGCGGCTCTTCCTCGTCGTCGTCGTCCTCGTCCGCGTCGTCGTCGGCGGCGTCGAGCCCGGCGGCGGAGAGTCCAGAAGCGGCGGGCCCGGGCGCGGCGAGCGGGGCGTTCCGCGAGCTGCTGGAGGCCTGCAGGAATGGGGACGTGACGCGCGTGAAGCGCCTGGTGGACACGGGCAACGTGAACGCCAAGGACATGGCGGGGCGCAAGTCCACGCCGCTCCACTTCGCCGCCGGTGGGTACCGGGGCCTCCCGTGCCCGGCCGGGCAGTGACAGCGAGCGGGACAGGCAGGGTTCCCCCCGGAATAGCTTCGGGCAGGGGCCTCCAGCGCCGCGGTGATTCGGGAGTGGGCAAGCCTAAGTTGGAAGAGTGTGAGCACGCTCTCTTCCCCGGCGGCGTTTCGCTACAGGCTGTTGGGAGAAGGCTTTTAAATCCCTTTCTCTGGGTGAGACGAGTGGGAGAGGAGATCCTGAGAGTGTAAAGAGACTGTAAGATCTAAAAGTACGGACAGTAATCTCTGTGTTTGATATCCATGGGCTGCTGCAAACTTGTGCAGTGGACTTAGGAAGCAAGAAACTGGAGCTCAGGACAGAGTTGACTTGAAGTAAGGGCTTCACCTGTGTTGTAACAGCTCAGGGACTCCTGTGTGATGCACATGCACTTCATGGGCATCAGTTTTGATGCCTTGTTCTTTGTAACTTCTTTCATTTCGGTATGGTTGCTGGTTCGTGTCTGCATCTCTTGTGGTTTGAGTAGGCTGGGGAAAGGGATCAAATGGAACAGCTGAACTGTATAAGTTACAAATGAGTCCAGGATAGGATACACCTCTTTGTGCAGACATGTCATTGTGATCAGAACTAGTGTTATAAAAGAAATTTAGCAGTAGGGTCCAACAGTGTAGAATAACTGGAAGTAAATATTACATTTTGGCAAATAGAGTTGTAATAGATTACTGCAGTTCATAAAAAGAATATTTCTTATGGGATGTATTCTTCACTGGGGGCACAAGGCACACAAAATTAATGATAAAAGTAAAATGAAGGAAGTCTTTTAAATCATTACTCCTAACTCAGGGCTTGTACAATTGCTAGGTGTGTGGTCAGTCTGAGAGTTCTCTGGGGTGTGCCACAGTGTTACAGAACTGGACCTTACATAGTGGAGATCTGGTTTGAGCTTTGTTGTGCGCTGGTACACATAAATTAAGATAATTAACAAGTCTGTATCAAGTGATCAGTGTTTAACTGCTGGCATGTGGCTCTAAATCACTGTTGAAATCAGTAGCAAAATGAACACTTTATGGTGCAGTGTTGCCTGGCACTCTGAACAGTGCTGTACATTTATCAGTTAGATAACACACTCAGAGATTGTATGGGTTTGTTTTCATTTTCACAGTGTAAGAGACGTTTGACAATGCCCCTAAGGGAACTTTTGGTCCTGAGCTGTTTCCTTTTCATTATTCTCTGCTCCCTGAGCTCTACTGCTGAAACGGGGCTTAAGCAAGTGGAGTTTAAAACACAGCAACCTTCTGGAGTATGGAGGTGGACTTAATTTTGATGAACCCTGAACATAATGCTGGTACCAACTGCATGTGTGCTTATGAAGTTCTTAATGTTTTGGAAGGCTTGAGTCTGCTCTGCTAATTTTGGATTCAGACTTAAAGTTAGATCTTGGTGCTTCCTCTAAAATTCTGAGATCTCAGGTTGTAACTTCAGTGCCTGTACAAATTGCAGTGGGTAATATCTGCCTGAAGCTGCAGTGGGTAATATCTGCTCTGATTAGAGAAGAAATGGACAAAACTTACTGGAGGGGGTAAGGTTTGAAAGTTGGTAATATTATTAAGATGTTACTGTAATAGCAGTGGAAGGTGGTTTGTTATAGCATGAGGAAAATAGCAGATGAAGTTCTTGTATCTAACAAATCCCATATCCATTTTTCTAGATTTAAAGACTTTCCTTAGATACCATACCTGCTTTATCTCAAATTGCTGCTTGTCTGGTGCCAGTGGATTAGACATGTAAGAGCATTAGGCAGATTTCTTATTGCATACATCTTGAGAGCCTGCATTTTGGAAAGGCCTGTAAGCAAGCATGTTGTTCGAATGCAGCTGATCTTAAGCAGGGTATACCTGCCAGTGAGGCAGTGTGTTGATTTGATCTCCTTTGTGGGCCAAAGGTAAAATAAAACCTGTTTGCTTATGAGCATAACAGTCTGCTGTGTATAGGAAGCTGTTTTTTGGATAATAGCCCGTGTTTGTGATCCATACCTAGATGTGAATTGTATGGCCTTCAGTAGGGGAATGGGTGGATGAGAGTGCAGGATGTTGTGTTTTAAACTGCTTTTTTCAAACTTCTTGAAGCTAAACTCTTAGAGGAATAGAACTTCGCTTCTGATGTTGTGATTTGTGAAAGAGAAATTCTTCTTCTAATTTCTTCTTAATTTCCCGTTTTTGGGACTGAATTTTGTTGTTTTTTTTTTCCTTTCCCCTCCCACTGGCTACTTGACTTCTCAGCTGTTTTTTCAGATGTCTATCTTGGCAGCAATGCCAGGCAGTTAAGTTCTTTTACTGTAATAGGGAAGAATAACTTCCCCAGTTATAGTTCCTTGTAAAAAGTACTAAGTTTGGGTTTCCTTAAGCTTTGTAAGGTTTCTGATTTGAAAATCACCTTTACGTCCTTTCTTGTGGCAGGACTATAAAAAGAGGGACTTCTGAGAGCATTCAGAATCCTTAGCATAGGTGTAAGCTGGAGGTAAGACAAGGGATGAAATCTGTTACCAGTTATTAAAAAAGCTGGGGGATGGGTCTGAATCTGTTTCTAGGAGTCGGAGTCACCTGTCCATTATTCACTTCCAGATAAATCGTACATGGCCACGTCAAATTGGAGCAACAGTTTTATCCACATTTTCTCTGTATGGGATACCTGAAGTGCCAATTGAACTGAAAAAAGGGGAGGCGCTTCTTCAGCTCTGTGTTGAAGTGTCAAGTAGTGTGCTGAATAAATCTGACCTGCTTTGGTTAGCTGTTAATAAAGGAGAAATTACTGAGGTGATATTACAGTTATAGAGGCCTCTCTTGCAAGCGGGAAGAGTTTGAGTGTCAGAACCCAGGACATCCCTCTGGCTGTCCTGAGCAGCCAAGACTCCTGCCAGGGGGCTCAGAGATCCTGGCACAGAGCCCAAGATGCCTGTGGTTTTGATTATGACCTGTGGAGCAAGTTACCAACCTTAGATGAAGATCTGCAAGCCACGACAGTTTAAGTAGAATGATAGTGAATTTATCATGGGGTGAAAAAGTAGACTTTGGGGTTTTTAGCATGAGGATTCTGGGGGCAAGATGGAGGGAACTGGGTGTGTCCAGCCTTTCTCCTTCTTCTTCTTGGCTTCCATCTTCTGCCGTGATGTTGGCACTTTTAGATTGGTTTAGAGTAGAAGCTCACTGTCTAACATAGGTGATAGGTATTGGAAAGTAATTGTAAACATTGTATACATCATTTTTAGTATAAAGACATAACACTGCCCCGGGGGCAGGCAAGAGTGCCTTGGACTGTCTTGCTGAGCAGACCTCAGCTGGACAGGAGAAAATATTTTACAGATAAGATACAATAAACAACCTTGAGACCGAGAATTGAAGAGCACTGACTCCTTCTTTGAGCGCCGAACTGGGAAAAGAGACTTTCTAACTTTTCTTGGGGTCCCTCTGACCAGCGGCAGGCCCTGGGAGTTGAGCAAAGTATAATTTTCCTTTCATCCTCCTTGCTGGGACAGAGGAAAAGTCAGTATTGTCTCAGCTGCTGTATGGATTGCAGGATATTTGTGTCTCTGGTACTAGCGCAGGCTTTGGATATTGTACAGCAGCACCCAAGCCCCAGGTTTTAAAGACTTGAAAGTGACTGAGTGACTTTAAAACATGTAAAAAAAAAAAAAAAAGAAATTAAGTGGAGGTATTAATGTATGCATAGCTTTTACATTCAGTTTTTTTTCAATAAAAACTAGCTTGCTAAAAAAATCTAAAAGGCATGTGTGCTAAGCATGGACAAAGGTATGTTTGGCTTAACTTTTTATCCATACTGGTAGCCAAAAGCAGATACCTAGGGAAGAGTTATACACTTACCCTCTTCATATGATACTTCTCTGAGTACTCTGCTTGGAGTTTGTAGCTTAGCAATTTTCTGAACAAAACTCAGTTTTTAAATGTTATTAGAGGGCCATCTTGTGTGGAAGGATAGAATATAAGAAAATAGTGCAGAAGGTAATCTCACACCTGAGGAGCTGCAGCTGTACTAATCACCAAAGATTAGGAACAGGCCTGCCCTTAATAGGCCAGAGCTGTGTCCAATAGGAAGACGAGTGCTACAAAAGAGTTGGTGTTTGCTGGTTGCTTTCTGAGGAAGGAGTTAGTGCTGTGAGGAGCTGCCTGTGAGAAATCACCGAGAAGGCATGGAACTTTTGCAATAAGCTGACAACAATCCTGTGCTGAGGAGTTCATTAAGTAATTGAGCTGTTAACTTGTTCTAGAAGTAACTTGTTTTCTCTTGTGCTTTCCACCCTCTTCACTGGAATATTCTGTGTTCTGCTTAGCAATTTTCTTCTTCAAACTGGGTTGAATAAGACAAACTTTTTCACTTACTTGTCTTTAGAGTGCATTCCTTTGATCTAAACATGTTACTTCTTTTCCTTAGAGAAAGATCTTAACTGTCATTGTTTATTTCACCAAAACAGGGACATCTTTACTGTACTATATGCCCCTCAGTAGCTGAAAATACTTGTAAGGATAGTGTTTACTGTTCTTGTAAACTGGCCCAACAATTCTGCATTTGATGGTGTTGTTGACACATAGTTGATAAAATACCTCTTTTGCCAGCATAATGAAATGATTTGGTTTTTCTGTGTGCATGTGAGAGGTAGATTTTTTTTTTTCCTGTTGGGAATGCTATTGACTTTTTTTAATAGTTGGGAGATTTTAGTCTGTGATGAGGTGTCACGTTTTAGGTACAGTTTGTATGGGATATGGTGTGCCTTTACTTCTCAGCCTAAGGTATATCCTGTGCATCATTTTGTGGTTTGTGAGTTGAAGTGCCTGTGTTGGTCCATCGTTTTTGAAGCAGGCTGACAGTGATGCATTCATGACTCTGTGTGTGTCGTCCTCCATGCAGAGTGCTCACGTACCAAAGCTGATTTTCTGTGACTTTTCTACCATTAATACACCTGGATGGGGAGGACTCCTATGAGCATTTGTCTGAAATCTGAGCTTTTTTCTAGAGCTAGCTTGGGAACAGACTTGCTTTTTCCCTTCTGAAACAACGCTGAGCCCTATAAAAGGAAACATTTGTATTTCCTGCTGGTACCTTGTTTCATATGTTTTTAGACCTAGTCCTTGCTGGTAAATCATTAATAATAGCACCTCTGTCAGAAGTGACTAGATGGATGGACCTGGTAGAAATAAGCTGAGTCCTACTCAATTCCTTCATATAGCCACAGTCATAAGCTTGACCAGTTCCACACCCATTTTAGGGGAAGTTAAACTTTTTTTTCTTCAGGAAGTTAGCTCCTTGCATTCTTGTGCAACACATTCTTTTAGGGTTACAGATGTTGTCTTTCTAGTGTTTTATCCAGGGATATAGAGAGTACTAGTAATAATTGCTGAACTGTGCCTTAATGCCCACTTCTGTACCAAGAAGAGGTAGAAGCTACCAGGAGGGGCTTTTGAAAGTTATGGAACTGGGATCACAGAGTGGAATGTTCTTGGTCTCACTGAAGTTCAGGCTTGGAGAAACCTGATTTAAGGTGACTTGCTAAAGCATCAGTGATAGAGCTTGTTTTCTTTCTGCTCATGTGTGTAGTAATGGCAAAAAACTGTTGGGGGAAAGCAGTTTTTTTTCTAAGCATGCCTTTGATATCACTAGTAGTAGCTGTTGGAGGTCTAATCACTTTGTGAAGGCTAGCATAAATAGCTATGCTCTAGAAAATTTCTGGAGTATACAGCTTTAATCCTGAAGGCAAAGGGATCTCACTTGGGTTGGGAAGTAGCCAGTGGTCAGAGTTTGAGAGGTGATCAAGTTGATTTGTCAGCTAGCAAGCTGTTAATCATAAAAATACAAGCTGCTTTGACATATATGAGTAAGATAAGCGACTGCAGAGGCAGAGCTGACCTAAGTAGTGACTGAGTGTTCCTTGAGGGAGAGCCAGGACATGGCAGGAGGTAGTTGGTAACTTCTGACACACTTCCACTCTGTGCAGAGACACCTGAAACAAGCACTCCACCTGTGCTGCAACGTAGAGCAAATGAGATTACGTTGCTCTGGAAAGCTTTGCTTGAGACATCACTCTGACACTAGTCTGACTCAGCTTGTTGCAGGTGTGCCGTGTGTCCTTGTCGTAGGAGAGATGTCTGACCTCACATGGGTGTTTGTAAAGCCAAGACACTGTTCAATTCTGCCTTGTGCCACTTAAAAGGGGGTTAGTAATTTTCAGCTGGATTCATATGGATACAATGAAGAATGCAAATTGTGTAGTCAATTAAGAAACATCTGGCAGTCTTACAGCCTCAGAGCCTGCAAAATGCACGCTTTTTCATGTTAAAAAAAAAAGATGAATTGATAAATTACTGGCCTTGACTTTGAAATTTTTTCTTTTATGTTTTTGGCAGCATTTTGGTACATGAACTCTGTTAGTGTTACAAGTGTACTTTTTAGTAGAAAGTTTGCTTTCTTTGTGACTAGTAACTTGTTCTCTTGAATTATCTTCTGATACTTTGTGCAATATGTCTCCTTCCCATTTAAAAATTTTTGGAAGGAATTTACAAGAGGATATAAATGCAAAATGTTAGACCTTCAGTAATACTGTGCTATGTGCACTTTTTCCCAGCCTGAAGGCTTTTCAGTTTACTTAGTTAAATCACTTAGTTTAATTGTTTTCTGCCTAGTGAAGTGGGAGAAGTGCTTGGGAATGTCTTAGGGAAAAGGTCTGATCCTGGTGTGCTGTAGTAAGGCAGTGGCACACAATGACTTAACTTGGACTTCTTTCCCCCTTTGCTTATAGCATAAGACATTTTTGAAAAGATCATGTCTCCAAGAGTGCTCCTCTACCTCAAGGGCTTCTATTCCCATATAAACTGTGTTTAGTGCTCTAACAAGTGGGATTGCATTTAATAAGCACATCTTTACAGCTTTGCTTAAGGTCCTGGTGATACCTACAGATGTGCTTAACCTGTGATTATACACTTCTGTAAAATTTATCTCCTCTTGGAGTCTTGTTCTTAAATCAAGGAGGTGAAAGGAGGAGGAAAAACACCTAAGGAGAATCATAAGTCTTCTGGGTCATAAGTCAAACTGTGCACATAGCAGCTTTGCAGAGATTGGAATTGGCATTTGGAGGAGTTCTTGCTATGTTGAGATAAAGTGTCATTAACTGGGTGATGGGTGAAACAGTTCAGCTGCACTTAAACTGATCAAACTGACTAGTTGATGTATTTACTCACCAGGGAAAGCATTCTTCCAGCTCTTCAGGCAAGTCAGTTAGTTTTTTACTAAACTTTCTGAAAATTTGGCAAAGAATTGGGTGTCTTAACTATTACCATGTGAAGGCTTTTGACTAACTGAAGGAAGGTTTAAAGTGGAAACCCTAGTGGGCATATGTAACAGAGGGTATAACTGATGCTTCTCTTGCTTTCCTTGCATCCCTCTCATCATTCAGCATGCTCAGCCTTTGTAGAATGTCTTAATGAGATGGAGTGGCAGGCTCTGGTACAACACAGTTCCGTTCTGTCGTGACTGTAAGTGAATTGTCCAGCTGTTGTTTGAGCAGGTGAACAGAGTCTGACTTTATGGTGAAATTAAGCAAGAAGTAGATGAGGAACATGAATAATGTACAGTGAACCAAGAGTGAACGGTTTTAGGTACTAGATCCCGTTGTTTTGCCAGACAAATGAACAGAAGTATGTTGTGTTGCAGGTTTTGGAAGGAAGGATGTTGTAGAGCACTTGCTGCAGACAGGAGCCAATGTCCATGCCCGGGATGACGGAGGACTGATACCCCTGCACAACGCCTGCTCCTTTGGCCACGCAGAGGTGGTCAGCCTGCTGCTGTGTCAGGGGGCTGACCCAAACGCCAGGGACAACTGGAACTACACTCCTTTGCATGAGGCTGCTATCAAGGGCAAGATAGATGTGTGTATTGGTAAGTGTCTGTCGCTTGTTAGGTTGAAATTTTACCTGATTATGTTTTGTGAAGCTGTAATTGTTTCTGTGCTGAACTTGGGATGAGAGGTCGTTTTAAAAGTGAACTACTTTTAATCCAGCAAGTAGGTATACTGATAGTAATTTAACTTTTTCTTGTCTGTAAAGTTTGCAGAACTTACATCAGAAAATTTATCCTGGAGAGATTGGATGAAGTCTCCTTGTTTGTTAAATTACACTATTTAAAATCTGGAATATGTAGGTTTGAATTTCTTGGTTGCTGTCAGGAAAACTAGCTTTACTAGATAAAGTCTTTAGGGTTTTTTTGGCTGCTCTACATGTTGTAGTAGTGGTTTGGAAGATGGTAAACCTTTAATTCCATGCAGTATGGAGAAAGAAGTCAGTCCTTTGGAGCTTTCCAGTACATTTTACAGGACACCATTGTTCAGGGGTGATCTATCTTCAGTATGTGTTTTTTAGCCTGGAGCCAAAGCAATTTCAAATAAAATTGAACACTTCAACTGTTTAAAATTTGTTGAGAACATACAAAGAGCTTTTCAGTCAGGATGTCTTTAACCTCTGTGGTTTTTTCCTGTACTAGTAGTACTTTGTTTCTAAATGGGAACTTCTATTTTTATTTTTTTTACACTCAGAGCAGTTTCTTGAGCTTACACTCTTTTAACTTCTACTAACCTGAATAAAATTATCTGCTCACCATTTCTTTTTAATCAAACATGTAAAGAAAAGCCTGACTTTTAGGTACTTTAGTTAAGATTACGAACTATATGTTCTATGTGTTATCCAGATCACAAGACACAATTATCACACTTTCAGATAATGTTTTTTTTTTCTTAAAGTTTTATTACATAGAATTCCTTCATAGAAAGCTACAAAATTTACAGAATGAAATATTGTGTTAGCTTTTTTGCAATATTTAAGTCATTACTTAACAATAAACACCAGAAATTGAGTGAAGGAAAACTGAAGGAAACACCAGAATATAATTTTCAGTCTGTTTCTTGTTTTTACAAGCAATATGATTTCATCTCTGTATGCAAGGTAAAACGTGGAGAATATTCTATAGAAATCAAATATAGTTGATTATGCAGCAGTATGTGGGAAGAGATCCATTGATATAGGTTCCAGTAACAGTCTACTATGACAATGTTGAATAGAAAAGTAAGTTTAATTCCAGTCAGTAACTGGAGTCTAGTATGGGATTTAAAGGAAGTAATTACTTTGGTCTGTTTTCTGCTGGAGTCAGCCTGATTTTGGGAACTGCTGACTGAAAATCCAAATTAAATGGAAGAAAGTTTGACAGTAAGAGGCTGAATAGAAAATTGATCTTTTGCTTTGGAAAAGATTTGTCTTTTTCAGTTTTTGAAACCTTGTATTAGAGCAGGAAAGGGTGCAGCAGCACACTTTTGTCTTTATAGCTTGGTTGCGACAGAGGTTTTAAGATTTGGCAGGGCAAGGCAGCATGGGTAGTGTTGCTTTGGGTGGTTTGTCTAAAGACTGATACTCTGGAGGAGTTGGGGCAGGTCAGCTGAAGAGGCAGATTGTGTGATACGTCTGTTTTGATGTGTAGTGTGGGTAGAAATTGAAGATATTTAATTTCTGTTGGTACTGATCAGAAAAAACTGATGGTACCTTTAAAGTTCACTCTTAATTCAGCAAGATGTTTTGGACTTGGTGAAAGGAAGTGCAGGATTAAATTTATGGCTTGTGTTACACAGACCTTCATTCTGTATTCTCTGCACAGGGTAGATCTGTGATTCTAAATGTTGATGCTAGACTTAGGGCATGATCCATGTATATGTAAATGTTCAACATATAGTACTTGCTGATCAAATCCCAAGGCCCTTCTGCCGTCTGGAACAGTTTTAGAGTTCCTTGGAAGCAGTGAGCAGGCTTATAGCACTACACACAGTTCTTCTCCAATCTGCCTGCAAGTAGCTGTGGAGGAATTTTGGGGCATTTTTGTATAATTTATTTTAAACAAACAAGCATGATGCTGTTCTGCTTGGTTTAGTTACAGTTGTCCATGTCTGTTGTACTTGAGTCAGATATTTCATTTGTCAGGGTGAGAGTTCCTACTAAAGGCAGTGGCACCAGTCACCAGATTATTATGTACTGTAGTATGACACTACTTTGGGATTTACTTGATTCTATAAAACTGGTAGGACATGAGTCTAGACAAAGAGGTGTATTCTGTCATGTTTATAGTCATTTTGCAATTTATATCTAGTGGGCAAGTGCGTTTTGTTGTCTTCAGCAAAATTCCTGTTTATTTCTAGAGGTTTTAAATAAAACTTATATTTTAAGGTCTTCAGCTTTAATTTTAAGTCTTTTGAAGGAGTATGTTTTACACCAGGATAATGCAGCAATGTTTTTAGGGCATGAATTCTGACTAGGAATATTTTAATAGCTTTTTGGAATACATTTGGAAGTAATATAGCTTTTTGGAATACATCTTGGAGTACTGATGTTTACACCTTAAGTGTATGCTGTTGCAACTGATATGATGGAAGAAACTGGTCTGTTAAAAAAAAATTAAAATTCAAAGAACACATCCTGGGAGCACTTCTTGTTAAACAAGCAGGGCGTGCTTTTTAAAAAGCATTGTTTGAAGAACAGGAAATCCTGACATAACCTGGAATTTTTTGCGGAATTTGAATATCTGTTTGAAAATTGATAGACTGTGTAGAAATTAGTCATCTAACCTCATTTTTGGCTACCTACTCTGGGCATCTTCTGAATGATGAAATGAGTGAGAATTTTCCACTTTACCTTCTCTCCTTTGCTTCTTTTTTGCCACCCTAGCCTGCATATTTCCTGTGTTACATCTAACATAGAACACTTTTTTTGGTCACTTTACACGTCAAAAAGGGAAAAAGTGATAACTGAACAGAGCGTGGAGATGCAGCACATTCATGAATAATGATTTTTCAGAGAAAAATCTCGGACATTGAAGCCTAGCAGAAAGACCATCAAAAGACACGTAGTGACTCCAGCAGTAGCATACTCTTGTGTCTAGCACAAGTGTTGGACTGGAGTATCTGTATTTGTGCTAAAGTTACTGTAGGTGCTCAGCTTTTGTGCTGAGATTAGAGTAATAGGTACAAACCCTGCCACTGGAGGAAGCTTGTGTAGAAATAAGTATACATGAACTGGTGAAAACTCACCGGACTGTGCACCCAGGAAACTGTAGGACAGCAGACAGCTCATGTGAGTTCTTTTTCTTCTGTTTTACTGATTGCACATTGCAGTTGTAGGGCAATGTAGGGAGGGGTGCTGAGTGTGGCAGGAGTATTGGCTCTCCTGGGTGGCAGTCACTTTTTTGTTCTGCTTCTGGAGGGGAAAGTCTTGGTAAGCAGTACTCAGCTGGTTTGCTGACCATCTCCTGCCATGTATTCAGTCACTGCAGATCTGTTTAGTTGCCAAGTAATTACACTTGAAACACTGTTTGCTTTGTGTGATCAGTGTTTGGAACAAATTTCTTGAAGCATTGGAACCAATCGTTAGCATCCTCCAATATTTATGACTCCTAGGATTGGTTTATTGTCAGGAAGATGCATTTTCAGTGTCTGTGAACTGCTTCTACAGCTAATGAAAAGTGGTTTTGTATCTCAATGTTGTATTTTGTCCTGGAATAGTGGATGACTGGTGAACTCTGCAATGTGCATTTGGAGGAATGCTGTGACGTCAGGGTAGTGACTGTTCTGCATGTTGGGCTGTGGAGGAAGAATGATCTGTTTCTTCAGTCTGACTGCAGCATAGACTTTCTCGTGAAGATCCACATATCTCATTTTTTTTTCCAGAAATGAAGCTCATGATCTCAGACTGTAAAATCCTTAAATGTATCCTTCTTTCCCATGGCAATCAGTAATTTAGGAACTTGATAAAGAGCCTGCATTTGAACTGTGTGGCATAGCAATTCGTGTACAAAATTCCTGAAAGCTCTAATTCACTTCTTAAATACTGTAGTACTTTTGGATTTGAAGGTGTTCTGTGGCAAGAGAATTTTTCAGTTTAAAAGTCTTGCTGAAAGAAAACAACCCTTCCTTTTTTTGGAAAGGAGATTATTCTTGATGACTTTTATTGCAAGCTGTTCAGGAATTTAGTGAGAATTAGTGAGCAGTCATATTTGTTTGCAGTTGCTATGTCCTTTGTGATTTTATAGATATGTCTTTTTTTTTCTTTTTTTAAATGTCTCTTTTCCAAGCTGAAAAGCATAGTCTTCTGTTAAGTCATTCTGCTGAATATTCTGTTTTTTCTGCCTCCTGCCTTCCTTCACCCTCAGCCATTTTTTAGGGGTGAGCAGTTGGTATGGGGGATATGGACACCAAAAATGGGTGAAGTAGATTTATAGGGTAACCTAATTTCCTTTCTGTTTTTTTGCATGGGAATAGTTCAAGGTAGTTCCTGTGTGCTAACAGCTCCTTTAAAACTATTTGTGTAGCACAGTTGGTTTTTTCTTGTTAAAAAAAAACTAGACTAAAAATAACCTTACAGAAGCTGTGCTTATGCAGTTTGTCTGGGTTTGCTTTGCCCTCCAGTGCATTTGTTACTGCAGGAGCTGTTCTTGCAGAGATTTTTTTTTTCCATGTGGATCTCCAATTAAGTGTTGATATCTATAGGACTGCTAGGCTAAATATTATCTCAGGTGTCATACACCTGCTTAGTTTTTAAGGGCGTCCTTCAAAATATGCAAACACAGGCATATCTGTGGTGATGCCATGATTTATGGCTCTGAACATGCAGAGTACTGTAGTAATTTTAGTGAAATAAAAAAATCTATCTACTGAAAAGCTCCCTTCATCACTGTACAAAGCTGTAAAAGTTTTTAAAAATCACTTTTAGTCCATGCAGTGTTAAAATGATCCACCTAGAATTACTTAATGTGACTTGAGAGTAGTGTTTTTACTGGCTTCCTCAGGCTAGTTATAAAATCTACTGCAAAGATCCTGTGGCATGATGAATTTACCATTCCAGTGCTATGAAGTGACCTCTAATGGTACTGTCAAGGTGCATTTGTCTCTTTTTGACCAGAGAATTTATGTGTGAGTTGGTTTTTTTTCCTCTACCCTTTCTGCACTTGAAAGATACAACAAGCAAGCAAGCTAAAACTTTTTTAAGCTAACAGCTTTTCTGATGTATAGGTTGTGCCCTTAATATAGAGATCACTGTTATTTAAATGCCTCTTTGTAAGCATGTCAAAACATTCCTCATCCTGCTGTGCTTCCTCACAACTGAGGAAGGAGAAGAGTTTATTAGTTATTACCTTCTGCTAGTATACATGTTTTGGCTGAAAGATGTGGAGGGAGTATTATGTGACTCCTTTCTGCAGGGCAGATAAACCTTCTGTTAGGATTAAAAAAAAAATCTATGAAAGGTATTCTATGGGTAGAAGCAGCACACAGTAAACCTCAAATGAATTGCAGAAGTGGTAAAATCATTGAACTACTAAAAATCATTGAACTACAAAAATCTTTGAACTACTCATTTGTTTGGTCACCTTGCAAAGAAGACATGTACAGCAAATAGTGAAACTATTGCAGTTTATGGTAATTTTGTCCTAAGAGATTTTAGAATACTTAGAGTGCTTCCAAGCACAGGAACTGTAATACCGTGCTTAAAGCAGTGTCTAATTTTACTACCTAAAACAGTAATTAAAAAAATCATAAGAGGTGCTGTCAAGGAGCAAAATTGTATAGTAGCCAGTTCTTTTTGGAGGTGGGGTGACAGGGAGAAGATTTGGTATCTTAACTGAAAATTAATTAAACTGACTTAGATTTATCCGCTGGATAGACAGAAGCCTGTAAGAAGACTAGTAGCTCCTTAATAGGAATTAGAGGGGATGTTGGTAATTGAAGTCCACTGGGATCTGGTTATGCATGCTGTTTGTGGGAGAGATGAACTGAATTCCTGAAGACTCTCCTGGAGAGCTGGTGTTCTAAAAGGAAGCTTAGATTCAAAGAGGCTTCCTGGATATCTGATGTTCAGAGGCTTGTAAAATAATTGGAAAATACTCTCAAGTAAGTACTTTAAAATGTAAAACGTTCTCACTGTTGCTGTTTATACCAGAAGATTCTTAATATTGTTACTATTCCTGCTTTGACTTTTGAACTACTGGAGTACTACTGTTACTGACTGTTCGTAGTGTGTTGTGGGGAGACAGTGACTTGTGTTTGAACTTTAAGTTGTAGAAGAGTGTAAAGAACTTTAGACTGTTGTTGTGTACCAGAATTGTGAGTTTTGCTCCATTAGGAGGACGTGAATTAATCCCTACAGTGTGGAGCTTTCCTATGTGTTAGCTGCAGTTAATGTTGATGTGAGAGGAAAGATACTTTGTATTTGATAAGCTCAACCACAAGCAGTCCTTGTTAACAGCATCTATCTCTTATATGTCCCAGTATGCAAAATAAAAATCCTAGCTATTCTTAATAGTATTTATTATTCAGATACTGATCAAAGCCAGATCAGTTGTCGTGGAAGTACGCTTGTCAGACTATAAGGGTTAGGAATTATTTTGGTCTGTTTCTGCTGTGAAAGTTACAGCATTTGTTTGGAACCCTGCTTCTTTGAGTAGCAAAGTGATTTTAAATTGCTTCTCATACTGTGGACCTTTCTCAAAGGAACCTTGCATGATAGCAGACACAGGATGGAAATTTCATGTTTTAGCTTGCGTGGAAGAATACTTTTGTTGTTTCAATTAAGTACTTGTTTCTGGTTTGAAATAGTTTCATGTCCTCTAACTGCTTGTTTAAGCTATGTGAGCTTCTAAATGTCAATATTCATCACAGAAATGAAAGCCTCGAGGGCTGAGTCTCACATTTTTCTATCTACAGTGTAGTTCAGTATCTGTAGTTCAGACTTGCCCTATTGAAAGAGACCCGAGAATAAGGCTGCCTTCTCTATCAGCTGTTGGGGGTGGAGGAACCAGGACTGAAATAATACATTGGTAATTGGGAGGGCATTGTAATACTGTTGTCATAGTAACAATGGACTGGAGCGTGAGACAACAGGGCTTTTGTCAAAAGTGACAACAGAGAATGGTTTGGGGCATTCTGCCGTGGCATGTACAACTGCAGTGCTCCCTGGTGGACTTGGGCAGAAAGACACGAGGGAAATGGATCAGTTCCTGGATGAGGAGGACACCTCTTCAGTGTGTGGCATCTGAGTGCAGGCGGGTCTGTTATGGAGTGTCGTCTCCAGGAGTTACTGTGCGCTGGTACCTGTGCATGTGTGGCTGTGACAGACACTTCTGGAAGAAATCTCTGAGCAGTGTCAGTCACACATATGTACCCAACAAAGAAAGGTCTGGGAGTGCAAGGAACCTTAAAATAAGTGGGTCATTGATGCAAGGTGGAAGTGCCAAACCACAACACTTTTTTTACGAGGACCAAACATTGAGCTGGATTAATCCTCAGGTTAAATTCTCTTCAGGAACAAAATCAACAGTAAACTTTATAGCAGAGAGGATGATGCTTTGTACAATTCAATTCAGATGCCTTCTCTGGGATTTAATGCAATGCATAATTTGAAATCTGTCTTTCTTTCTGTTAGGTTTAAATTGTATGGACAGTTAATATGTTAGGACCTATCTAGGTTTTAGACTTTTTCCCAGTCTTGTTTCTTCTTCAAAATTCTGGTGTCAAGAAAACAACTTTTTTCCTTGTTTGCTTGCTTGGCACAGGAGGATCTCTGGAGGACAAAGAAAAGAGTAATTTATTTTATGATGTTTCTTTACAAGCACTCATCAAATCAGAATAAGATTTCTTGCAGTAAAGGAGGTGGTAGGATAATATGCAAACACTACTGGAAAACTTGCTGTAGGGTCTTTCTGGGAAGTTAAGGTCTTCAAAAATACTGATGTTAGCAAATTGAGAGGGAGGGGAAGTTGTTGCATATCATTCAGAACAGAGTAATGGAACAGATGGTCTCTTGCAGACACTGAAACTGCTTTCAAATGTCCAGTATGGTTTAGAATGGCTTTCTAAATATCTTGCAGAAATAATTAATGTTATGGGACAATGCTTCTGATTACTGTAGCAATATCTGCTTTTAGCATCTCAGCGGAACCATGTGGTCCTTAATGGAGTTCATATGTGGTTTAAAAACAATCTGTGGATATATGTGTAGATGTTAAGGGCACAAATGAGTGGAGCACATTCCAGCAGAGGTCTCAGATGCTTTCTTAGACTAATGGAAAACATTGATTAAAGTATTACTACAGGATGTAAAAGTCTTTCTTTTAAAAATGTGTAGGCAAATAAATCTTTGTCATATAGTGAATAAAGGAAGGTATCTCTTTTTAATGATTCGGTTTTTCTATAAAGCAAGTATGCAAAATAAACTGTGGTTGCGTGAAGCCTACTGGAAACACTGAGCTCTTGCCTCTTGTTCTGGGTGATCTTCACTTCAGCTGTTAGTACTTGTGATTGATAAGCACAGACTCCTGTAATTCATTGTTTCGCTGTGTTTATACAAATGCACCATGCAGCAGCAAGGCTGAGGTGTCTGATGTGAATCCTGCTGTTCATGCTGCTGTGTGTAGTCTTCCTGTTTTGCTGATGTCTTGTCCAAGCAAGCAATACTGAGTGGTTCCTTGGTTAGGCACAGTGCTCTTGACCAAACTATAGTATTGGATACTGAATGTATATGATGAGGGATGCAAGAAGAACATTTTGTTTTTATATTCTTGTTTGGGGTGATACAAGGCTGGCACAGGACATGTGTGACCCAGGAAAAGAACTCACTCAGACTGATGTAGCATGCATTGCTCCCTAGCGTGAGACCCGTAGCATTGACGACATCTCACCTGACAGACTGAGATGTTTACATTGTAGGATATTTGCTTGTCAAGGACCTACTGTTAAATATGCTGAGACTTGCACTGCTCGGTATCAATAGGCCACGCTGGTGAGCAGTTATAGGGCTGCAGGAAAAAAAGTGGATATAGCACTAGACTTTAAAAATTGACAGCAATCTTACTGTTTTACTTAATAATGTGATCTAAGACAGTTGCTGGGGAAAGTTTACTATTCTGATACATGTAGTCAGCTCTTAGTAGAGCTCTAGGTCGGCTTAGTATATTCTTAGCTACCTCGTTTTACTTCTTTACTTTACAGAATTTTTGAGAACACTTGTGTCATCTGGCTAACCCGTAGCTTTAACCACATTTTCATGGACTGAACAACTTGTTATTCCTAAGATTTCATATGTTACTTGTATCTCTTAAACATTTGGTAGCTATGTTGTGGACTAATGATGAGTTTACAAAATTGACATAAGGTTCAAGTTTATGCAAAATGTGCAAAAATTTTTTACATTTTGGGGCTTCTTTAAGCCAAAGAGTTTCAGGTCTTAGTTACATCAAAATATCACTGTGTGTATGCCATAGGATGTGTGTCTAAGACACCATTTGTGTAGTGTTGGACTTGTGTACTGTTGAAAGCTGGTAGGCACTGAAACTCACCTCTGGAAAAGGAGGAATGTGCTGGTGGAATGTGCTTGTGGAATGTCACAGTTATTCTGGGTTTGGTTTGGTGGTTGTTTTTTTTCCCCATCCTGTGCTCACCCCACTGAATGGTGGCATGAGAGCTGCTGCTAGGGTTTAACTACTTTCAATGAATGTTTTTTCAGATGCTTTTCTGTTTTGGAAAAGTGGTAGACCCAGGACAGGTTCTCATAAACTTTTAAGATCCTTTTGTTCATGTTGGTTCTTGTGTGTTAGATTTTGGTTCACTGGAAAATAGTTCCTTCTCACAGCCACACAGCTAATTTCACATGCAATCTGTAACTTGACTTCCACCAAGACATTTTTCCCTCCTCAAACTTCATCAGGAAGAAATGGTAAGCTTATGCAGGAGATTGGAGTTCATCTTTGGTTTCTCTTAACTCTCTTCAATTCCTTTTCCTCGTAGGATGTTCTTTGTTGACCTAATTTGCCTCAGTGACTGCTTTTGCTTTTCAAGGACTCTGAAAGCAGGGCTCTTAATCTGTCAAGTAGGATGTCAGGATTATAACTGACATTTATTTGAATAAAACTTGAAGTAGAAAGGTGAATTTGTTCAGAGAGAAGTTAAACTGGGACCAAACAATGAAGAATTGTCCTTAAAGCAACTTTCAGTTTGGGATATAGGTGAAAACATAAATTGCTCAGACAGTAGGGCAGCAGTTCAGATTTCTAGCTGTTCAGTATTGTATATTAAACCAACTGCTTGAAGCTTAAGTAGTTGCAGAATTGCTGCTTGCATGAAAAGGGGTTGTGATATCATTGTCTCATAGTGAGTCCTCAATCCATAATATCTACAAATGAGCTAAATGGGTTTTGTTAGGTTTTTTTGGACCTCTTTTGATGAAAAGGTCTTCTATCCATTTTGCACACTTAACAGTGTACGTGTTCCAGATGACTACTCAAACACACTGAGATGTGATTCTTGAGCCCCTTTGTGAAATGGCCACGAATCAAAACGTGGGAGCTTCCTTCTGAATACCAGGAAATACTTTTTGCCATCAGTACAAGTTACCTCTGGTTGACCAGAGAAGTTGTGGAATCTCCTTCCTTGGAGATACTGAAAAGCCATTTGGACAGAGTCCTGGGCAGCTGAGTCTAGGTGGCTCAGCTGCAGTAGGGAGAATAAGCTACAGAGGTCCCTTTGACCACAACTGTTCCATGATTCACTGTGATTCAGTGTTAAAGGAGTGCATGTGCATGGCTGCAGATAAATGGGATTAAATAAATGCTTACTATCTTTCATTGGTTGTTAGCTCAATGAAAGGTTTTCCACTTTTTTCTTTTTTCTTTCTTTTTGTTTTCTAGCCAGAGCTTCTAGGGTGCTTACATTTTGCAGGCTCATTGTGGAACTCCCAAAATTTCCTTTACACTACACAGCTTTTTGTGCAGATAGTGTTCTTGAAGGTGATGTTTTGGAATGGCAGCACTGTCTCTTACATGAAGTAAAAAAACCACAAACAAAAGAACTGCAATTGCACTTAGGTTTTGAGGTGGCTTTCCAGAAGACTGCATTCTATGTAACCTGCATATACTTTTGTTCTCACTCTTAGCTGGAATGGAAAATTTTAGCTTGAAAACTGCTACATCAGAAAAATGTAACAGGGATATTTAGTTCACTTAGTCCAGGCAAGATCAAGGCTTTGAACTGCTGTTCATGTAGGCTGAGCAATCTACTCTGGCTCTTTCTCTGAGGGCAGAAGGATATTATGAGCCTCTGCTGTGCTGCCTACGGGCTCTGGAACCTTCTGCATGTTCTTTCTTTCTATGCATATTTAATCACAGGTAGGCAGAACTGGCAAACCAGGGAGCAATTTTGTTGTGCTTCCTACATACAGAGAACTAATCATAGTTAAAATCACAGAATGAGTAAGGTTGGTAAGGACCATTGGAGGTGATCCAGTCCAACCTCCCTACTCAAGCAGGATTCCCTAGAGCATGTTAGTCAGGATTGTGTAACTCAGGATGCACCTACTTATGTGGTAAGACTTGAAGGCAATCATAGAGGGAGGAGGGAGCCTTTAAAAAAAGTATCTTCTTCCCTTGCTGGAAGAGCTCTTGTTGTGGTAGTGATACTTGTGGTTTTGGTTGTCTGGTTCAGATCCCTTCTCCCTACCTTGCTTTGATTAGATAAATCTGATCTCTGGAACATCTAGTGCCAGCTTAAGCCTAGAATGCATTGAAGTCTTGCAGTACATTGAGAAGTGAGGTTTATGGTATGGAGATATAGACAGGAAGTCAGGTTGTCTTACTAAGAGGTTGAAACTTCATTGAGCAAAGTCTGAAAGTGCTTCTGGAGCAAACAGTGACTGAGACAGAATAGTCTTCCTGAAAAATTAGGAGTTAAGATCCTTTTCAAAGTGATGCTGTGTAATTTTTTTGTTTTGTCTAGACCTTTTTTCTCTTCAAAACAAGCAAGCAAAAATGTGGTACTGAGGGACCTTGTTCATGATGCTTCTTTGTTTTCTTACTGCTGCCTTGAAGCCTTTTTCTGTGAATTGCTCAAATAAGCTGAAGGAACTTGATCTCTGATCTCTAAGTGTTGTTCCCACTTAATCTTTTACTGGGCCTCTGCTCAATTTGGTATTGCATCTTGTTACTGTAGGAACTAGTGCAGTTTCCACAGCATATGGAGTCATGAGAAGCTGCCTTTCAAAGATCAGATCTGTGTCAATAAAGGGAGACACTTGATATGGCTGTCCTCTGACCCTGCTGGACTAAATGGGCATTTTAGCTGTAAAGCAAGAAATGCCTCTGCTAGGAGAGCCATATTCTGAGCTGTCTGTGTGAATTGTCTCCTCCCACATACTGAATGCCCCCAGCAGTTGCTGCATTGTGTATCTAATGACAAGGCAACAGAAACATGCAAGCTGGTGCTGTATTTATCCAGATCACATCACATTTGGTCCAAGTAGCATTTTTAAATAGAGCTAGCTTTCTTTTAATTGAAAATGACAATTTAACACCATCTATCTGTATAAGTTTTAAAACTGTGGATCTCCAGGAACTGGCCTGCAGGACTACAATCATAGAATGGTTTGGGTTATAAGGGACCTTTAAAGATCATGTAGGCCATATCCCCTGCCATGGGCAGGGATAGTGTTCACCAGATCAGGTTGCTCAAAGCCCTGGGCAGCTTGACCTTGAACACTTCCAGGAAAGGGTGTCCACAACTTCTCTGGATGTTCCAGCTTTGCAAGAGGTTCAGGTGGATGACATCTGCTTTTCCTCTGTCAACTGATGGAATCATTTCATTGTGGGAGGCTACCAAATGAGTCAGGCATGATCTGCCTTTTCTGTCTCTAAGCAGCTCGCTGTCTTCCACATGTTTTGGTGTGTCTTCCAGGAGAATCTTCCATGGTTTTACTGGATGTGGACTGAGACTGCTTAATTAGTAGTTCCCAGGGTCTTCCTTTTTACCTTTTTTAAAAATGAGCCTGATGTTTTTCCAGTCTGGGGATTTACCTTACTGCTAAGACTTCTCAGATATGATTGAGAATTGCTTGGCCGTTTTCAACATCAGCCTATCCCTTCAGAAGCCTGGGATGCATCTCAGTGGGTCCTATGGACTGATGTATGTTCAAGTATCTCAAGAGGTCTTCAACCTGAGCTTCACTTAGAGTGGAGGAAACTGCAGTCTACAGTCCCAGCCTTGAAGTTCAGGGAACTGAGAAATGTGGGAAGAGAGATTCATATTGAAAGCTGAAGTGAAAATCTGTTGAATAGTTCAGCCTTCTCCATATTGGTTTTTGCTAGTTCTCATATCTTATTTGTCAAGGGGGGAGTATGTTTACTTAAATCTTCCTTTTTCTAGCCAGTGTTTCTGTAGAATTGTGCATTTCCTTCTTACACTTTAGTTTGATCAGGAGGTCCTTGGTTAGTCATGGTTATCTCCCGCTTCCCTTACCTGTTTTCTTACATGTGGTAATTTGAGAGCTCCTGGGCTCTATGTCCTTAAAGGGCTGCCAGTTCTGTTCGGCTCCTTTGTCCCTGAGGGCAGCTCCTGGGGGATCCCAACCATGAATTCATTCAGCAACTGAAAGTGTGCTCTGAAAACTTGGAGTCCTTAGTCCATTCTTCACTGGGTCTGCAAGGGTCTCCTGGACTGCTTGCAGTTTACTGTGCTGCTTTTCCAGCAGATGTCAGGGTGATTGGAGTCCCCCAGCAGGATCAGAGCCGGCAAACATGACACCTCTTGTAGCTGAAGGAAGAACTCATTATCAGCAAACTTCCCTTGATGAGGTAGACTGTAATAAACACCAGCCATGGTTTGTTGGCTGAGCCCCTAATTTTTACCCATAAGCTATCAACTTTTTCATTGCTGTTTTTCCAAGGCAGCTCTCTAGAGTCAATGTGGTTTTATTATTATTGTTGTTGTTGTTGTTGTTTTTTTTCTTGGAGGGCAGCCACCTGCTTGCTTTTTCTTCTTGCCTGTGACTTAGGAAAATTTTCCAGTTGTCTATTGCAGCATTCCAGTTGTGTGGTCCTTTGCATGATGGTTCAGTGATAGTGGTTAGATTGTAGCTTTCCAGCTCCTCCTGTTTGCTGCCTGTGCTGTGTGCATTGGTATGGAGACGCTTCAGCTGTGTCTCTGACCTTACCACCTTCTTAGAGGACCATGCCATAATTCCTTTGAGGCATTTCACAGGTGTTTCCCTCCTAGTTCCTAATATATTAGCAGTCCCTGACTTTTCTCTGTTGCTCAGAACTTTATCACTTTTTCTCAGCTACTTGTCTGCTGCTCCTTCCTGTCCTGCTGTCAGAACTCTCGTTTCTGTCTAGGCTATTGGGGAACACCACCCAATGCCCTTTAAATTTTTTTGTTTCAACATAGTGGAGCCTAACATTGCTTTTGTAGGCTTCTGCTTCATACTACTGTAGTCGGTGTATTTGTCTCTTCCTCTGTCTGGCCCCAACAAAGAACAAAACCAACATGCTGGTTCATTGGGGACAAACCCATGTCTGGGATAATGGGAAACTGGAATGCCCTGAACAAGGGAAGTAGAGAAGGCAAAATGATGGGAAGCACTAGGCAGCTCACACTGACCCAGCAGGACTTTGGCTGGTAACATTAGATATACTCTAAACTAGAAACACAAAATTACTCCTTTCAACTCCTATCACCAGCCTGTGTCCCTGTGCTGTCCTTGTTTGTGCCAACCAGAGCATGTCATGTTGTTGCATGAGGATTGGGCAAGTGATTGCTTCTCTAATCTGCCTTGTTGCCTGACCGAATGTTTGCAGCTGCAGCCCCCCAAAGCAGGGTGGGCAGCACAGGGCTAGGTGTGGCAATTCTGCCAGTGTGGTCTAGGTGAAACAGGTTGCCCAGACAGGTTGTGAAAGTCTCCTTCTCTAGAGATGTTCAAAAGCCCTCTGGACACTCCTCTCCCTGATCTGCCACCAGGTTATCATGTCTTCTTGCCAATGAATCTACCTGCAGTGTTCCCAGATATGTCTGGTTATTGCCTCTATCCTGTCCTGACTCTGAACTACGTGCTTTAGTGTGCTTAGCCTTTCTGCTTCTTAACCCTCTCTTCATTCAACTTCGATGGCATTCACTGCAGAGGGGCAGTCCAGAGCACAAGACCTGTCTCTCCTTTTTTTCCAACTCCTCTTGACTGAGCTGGCAGTGATGTTTGAGGCTGTGGATGTCATCAGGTCCAGCAGCGATACTTAAATCCTAAGAGCTCTGTAGTGATATTGTCTCTCCTGGTTTTTCCTTGCAGTTCCAATGGCTCATGGGTACTACAGCTTGTTTCTCCATGACACAGACAAGACTGGGTTTGCTCACAGAGGTGGAACTTAATCTGTGATACCGTGGGGGTTGATGTTATTACCCATATCTTACGTATTCAGTTTTATAAAGCTAAGACTAGGGTGCTACAACTTTTGTTATATATATAGCAAAAAGGCTTATGTATCTGGTAGCTTGCCAAAATTGAATTATTGGCTCTAAATCACAGAAGTATAATATCTAGGCAAGAAACTGGTGTTCTTGTAACATGAGAAAAGCTTCAAAACTTTAGTGGTTTGATTGACGTGCACTGGTAGTTTGATTTACATGTACTGGTGGTTAGGGGAGAAGATGCATTTAGCATTGGCTGAGAGAAGTTTATACTTTGGATTCCAGTGTGTTGCCTAGATGTTTTCACAATGTGGAGGTAAATAAGCACGTTATATTTCTTGTTAGCTTGGAAACATCCTACACAAGGCCTAGACTGAGAGGTGTGTGTGTTCCTGGGACCTAAAGTTAGTGAGAGACTGACCAGCTCTAGAGGTGCCGCTTAGAGAAATGGAAGATAATGCTGTGTTGTAAATAAAAAAGAAGCTTTTTCTTAGACTGTATCCTCTGTACCTTGATTCTTCAGGACTAAGTAGATAAAGCTCAAGTAACGTAATTTGAAAAAAACCTTTGGAGATCGTCTCCAGAAGTTGAATTTGAAAAGAAGAAAAAATATATAGTAAAGCTGGGGTAGCTGGAAGGGATGCCATGCACAAGACAGTGGGATAGTGATAAAAAAACTGATGGGGAGAGAGTAGGCAATGGTACAGTGGTGAGCAACTCTTGAAATATAATTAAAAGCAGTCAGTAGCTTGCAGTACAGATACTTCTGGGAGGTCTTCCTGTTTTTCTTGCATTTTTCAGTCAACAGTCAAAAATTTGGACCTGCGCTTTTTTTTTTGTATTTGCATGCATCTGATTTGAAACCAAATGTGAACTTTTCCATCAACATTCCTGTAGGGATAGTCAGGAAGCTGTAGATTTTGGGCCTAGAGAAGTCCTATCTGAACTATACTGATCTTTGTGCTAATATGAACAAACAAATGTATTTTTTTCCCTATTCTATTTCCATTGTATTTATGTCTTTCAATCAAAAGTGTTTTCATTTGGTGCACTTTCAACTGTGGGAGTAAGAAGCAGGAAGGACTAAGTACTTGGGTGATGGTTTCTGTGTAGACAAACTCCTTCCCCCCACCCCAGTAAAAACACAGTTGTTGATAGCTACTGGGGAAGTTTTTGCCATACCTTGTTGGTGAAAATGTGAAGGTTGAAAGGAACAAAAGTAAAAATGTTTGCTCTTGGCAGCTGAATGAGGTTGTGTTGGTTAACTTCACGTTCAATATACCTATGCCAGGAGGCTGTGGGCCAAGTGTCTTATTTTAGGAGTCATCCTGCTGTAGTGAGTTGACAGTAATGTGAAATAATTAGTGGTTGTAGTATATGCTCTATGCAATACAGCAGCTTTAAAAAAATATAGTAGTACTTATGGTCTTTCTTGTCTCTAGTACTGATCTGATATAATAGCAGTGTAATTAAATAAGGTATTTCAGATAGTGTGTGAAAATCAGAACCTGAAGTATTTTAGCAGTTGCAGGGAGGGTAAAAAATATAACTCCAGACCAGTCTATGTTTGTACTATAGATAATGTTACAGTACTATAGATAATGTTACAGGTTTTTGACATCTATAAGCAATATGAAGATTCAGTAAGAAAAAGACTTTCTTTATACTGTTTGTACAATATGGTCTGTAGAAAAGGCAGGGCTAGTCTGTTAATGGTATTGCTAGATTATTATATAAGGGCACTGCCTCCAATACAGACAAATGATACACCCCAATGTCCTCATTATCCAGAGGAAATAAACCAGCATATCCAAGTATGCTAATTAACAAAGTTTTAGGAGTTAATTTTTGTGCACACAACATCCTTTCAATTCCTTAAACCAGCATATCCAAGTATGCTAATTAACAAAGTTTCAGGAGTTAATTTTTGTGCACAACATCCTTACAATACAAGGAACAATTTTGTTCTTTCCAGAACTGGAAAAGAAGTTTCTTCATAGAAACTTATTTCCACATCCCCTTTTCGGGCTACTCAGAAACCATCCTCTAAAACCAGTGTGCAGTGTTTGAAATCCAAAATAGCTGCAATTATCTAGAACAATTATCTTTCTCTGTTGTGTTTCTTTATAGAGGGAAAGTTTTTTCCTCACAGAGGAGATCTATCTTGCAATTTTTACACATCGCTGGCGCATTGAAAAGGAAATCTAGAGAGACACACTGTGTCTAGATGTCAAATGCCCTGTTGTTAGAAGAGACTTTGTCTTGGGCTAAAATGTTGAAGGTTTTGAAGATGCAGGAGAACATTCAATTAGAAGCCACCTGGGGTTCACCAGGTATTGAAATACAGTTGTGTTATACTGATAGCCTAAACATCAAATGCTGGATTTCTCTTCTTAATTCCTGTTGATGACAACTTTGCTCACTGGGATACCTTTTTGTGAAATTTAAAAGATATAGAGATGTTAGAATAAAATAGTCAATATAGGAAATACAATAATAGGATGGCCTTTGTGACTCATTTGCTTCCTTTGTTCATATGCATTCTAATGCAGTCTTTGTTTTTATAATTGGTTTCTTTTTCCAAGATGCCATTGCCTTAATTTCATGGTGTAGATGTGTTTCTAGGACTGAGTAAGGGCAGCATCTCTAGGACCATACCTGTGGCTGTTGGAGAAGCTGGAAGATGAGTGGGATGAATGATTGCAGAGACAAGTAG
The DNA here is from genome assembly GCF_028551555.1 of Melozone crissalis. Lineage (NCBI taxonomy): Eukaryota > Metazoa > Chordata > Aves > Passeriformes > Passerellidae > Melozone > Melozone crissalis. The sequence goes on along the minus strand of NW_026535784.1, from coordinate 44,143,806 downwards.
GATGAGTCTCATGGATACAGCAATTGAGTTCTGATAAGTTATTTTTCTGAACCTTATTTGGCCTCTTTAAATGTGTGTTCCACAGGCAGTCAATAATTCCAGGTTTTGCAGACAACCAGCTTAAGCCTTGTTAGGAAATTTTCTATGTATTTGCCTGGGTTTTAAAAGGCCTAAAAACTGGACACAGAAGTTTTATGTTGTAAGCTGTGGCCAAATCCCTCATGGTTCATTAGTATGACTGAACAGGTTAGATATAGTGCATAATCCTTTGTCATTTTACCAGGAGAGGAGCTGGAAGCAGTACTGTGTGTGTCGTCATCTATGTGTGCCAGCAGAAGTAGTAGGGAACCACTCTTCATTGGTTTGCGTAGGATGGAAGAATCAGGAGACTTGAGAATGTGCTTCTGTTTTAGCACCGAGCTGAGGCAGTTGCAGATGCCTTTGAGAGTTCTACATCTGTTATTTGGCATTTTTTAAAGTCACCTTTCTTGCCCTAACCTGCCTCATCTTGGCATCACATGCTAGTCCAAACCTCCCAATGGGTCAGATACCACTCATTTCTCTGTCTTGTTCTTTCTTCATGGACTTTTTTTCTGGGCTATTATCTTTTCCCCTGCCACATCTTGTTTTTCAGTTTTTTTCCAAGCTCTTTGTCTGAGGCTTTTTGCCATGTGAATCCTTTGTTGCCTTCTGGTCCGGTCAGAACTGTGTTCAGTATTTTGTACTGCCTGTTTTCTGTTGGTAGACAATTAGTTGCTGGTAATGTCTTTCAGGCTACTATTCCTGCACTGGTGCCTCTTGGGACAAATGGCTTCCCTCTTCCCAGGTACATGGAGTCACTAACAGCATCCAAGGGAAGAGAGATGGGACACACAGAATCTATTTCTCCATACTCAGTTCCTGTACTGCCTGTTGTGTTTAAAAAGAATCTGCAAAAGGTCTCGTTTGCCTGTTCCTACTGGAATGTGCTTGAGTGGCTGGAGAGGCTGGCTCAGTCTCAAACCTGTCCGTGAGTAAGATCTCTCAGTGGGTGGTAGCACGTATGGCACAGATGGTGTCTTCAGAAATGTAGGTGCTAGATCCTAACAAGATTCAGCGAGCACGTGCTTGTTGTTCTTCTCCCCCCACGCCCATTTTGGTGTTTTTGTCTTGACACAGGGGAAGAAAACCCCACCACCAAACAAAAAAACTGAGGTTTTTTCATAGGCTTCCTACTTGAGTCTTCTTTCAAAAATATCAGGCAATTGTGCCTTCTCATCAAAGTGTAAGTCAATTTACTTCACTGAAGCACCAGACTTCTGCAAAAATTCAGCTTGGGGGCAAGCATGTAGCATTGCACCCTGTAAGTTAAAATACATGAAGTTTGGCAGTGTTTAAAGAATTTGAAGTCAGAAATGTATAAGAAAAGAGGTTTGAATAAAAACAATAGTACCAGTTAAATTTTTAATTTAGAAAAAAAGGTTTTCTGAAAAGTGTTTCTTGGTTAAAGTTTTTTTTAAATATATATGTATGTGTGTGTGTATATATATATGCAGTATTAGTAATTAGTTTTGTTATGAATTAGATTGTGTTTTTTCTGGAGAATTCTGTGTGTGAAGTATTTTTATATCCTTAGTTACAAAAACTGTTTGCAACTCTCTTTGTCTTGACTTCTTCAGTCCAGCTGTATCACAACAAATGTTGTTAACCATAAATGTCAGCTGTTTTTTATTACTCATCTCCGTGACCTGAGTTTCTGTATACTGTCCTGTTATTCACCTGTACAAAATAAGTGTGTTGCTCTGAATTTGTAATATGTTGTGCTTATTTTGCATGACATTTGGGGCCTTTCTGTCAGGCCTCTAATGTTGCCGTGGGCTTTGTTTTCCAGTTCTGTACAAAATGTCTTCATCGTGATCTGTATTGCATTAGGTTGTTTCTGACAACATAATGGGTTCACAGGTGAAATACTGGGATTTTTTAATGAACTTTTCTAGTTGGTAGTTTACTGTATCAATGCCTTCCTAGCCTTATGGTTGTGTATTGTATTCTAGGTGGTTTTATGTACTTGAACTTTCATGTATTGATAGGCTTAGTAGGGAAAAAAATACCAGTGAGTATAAACAGCCTCTGAGCATCCAGTCTGCAGGGTAGATTACAAATCTTACTCTATTTGTTCCACTTCTTGAAGGTGAGCTGATATGCCATGGTTAACATTTCCTATGCAAGTGATGAGCCACTGAAAGGCTGAGTGTTGCTGACTTACAGAGGCGGGGTAACTTGGAATATTCAGCTGGAAAAGGAGCAGGAGTGGTAACAAGCAGCAATAGTGGTAGTAAAGGCAGGAGCAGGTTCCACAGCAGAGTTCCCAGTGTGAGTCAGTGAATGCACAGCATACCAGCTAGCTGGCAGGAGGAACCCAAACCCGACTCTTGCAAGAGAGTCAGGGTTCATGTTTATCATGCAAAGTCATGTGGTCTTACCATATCTTAACTTGCCAACTTAGCCTTAGCCTAGGGAAGATCCTTTGCTGCAGCGCTTAACAAAAAAAAAAAAAAAAAAAGGAGAGAGAGGGAGAAAAAAACAGAAAGAAAAATAAAGAAAATTGTGCAATGTTTGTTTATGCCTTCATCATGCCGAGGAGACACTTGACAGTAAATAACCTGTGTATACCTGAGGTAAGATACTGTTTCTGCTTTCCCTGCACAGTGCTGCTGCAGCACGGAGCTGATCCAAACATTCGGAACACCGATGGGAAATCTGCACTGGATCTGGCAGACCCTTCAGCTAAAGCTGTACTCACGGGTAAGATGCATACATCTCTCAGCACTGTAACCTGAGTTTATTTTGTGTGTATAAGTTCAGCATCAGAAAAGCCTTCTGCCTTTCCAGATTTTCTGTTGTGTAAGAGCATTTAAAAAACTGTCTTTTACCAGGTTTATGTTGATGTAATTGTTATTAATCTGCTGTGCTGCTCTAGGTTTGCTTATTCTACTTATGCTAATGCTGTAATTTTCTGTTACCATATCATCTGTTATTTACTCTATTTCTCCGGATTTTTTCTTTTAAATTGATACCCAATAGACAGATTGAACAGGATGCCTTAGCCCCTGAAAAAAAATAGGAAAAAAATCAGCTCAGTTGTTTTAAGACCTTCACTGTTAGGCAAGCAAGGACGTTTGTGTAACTATAAAAGTACCTGTGATCTGAAAGACAACCTGCTACTGATTGCGGAGATCAATACTTATGTTAGATTTTGCTGCAGATTCACATGCTGTGCTTTCCTTCCTCTTCCTTGTTAGTCATTTTGGGTTGAACCCTTTCTCATCTACCAGCTTTTTCCTTCTTTAGGGGCTGTTAGCTGCAAAACAATGTCTCATGAAAATATCCTACAGATATAACTTTGTTTTTACAGAGCTTTGATTTTTTAATAAATTAACTGTTGCGGCATACCAGTGAGCATGAAAAGTATAATATAGTTGCCTGTCAAATTGGTATCAAGAAATACATGGCCCTCTGTGCTGATTTTGTCATCTAGGAAATAAAACAAAGTAATATTGGATTTTAAAATATATACAATTAGATTTATAGAAAGGAATTCAGCAGTTGAGGTTCATTTGAAGGAATAGCTGTTTTTCTTTTGCCTTTATTTTCCCTATTCTCTCTCTCTTTTTATTGACAGCCTAATTTATGGGTTATGTGCTATAAAACACCCATATTCTTTCTTCAGATTATGTTCAGAGCACACCAGCTCCCTTCACTTTGTCAAGAACATTTCCTCATCGTCTTTCTTCAGTGTGCTGAGTGCTATACATAATTATCTACAGCGCTGCAGTGATTTGAGAGTGCCTTTGGAACAGTGCACTTTAAATACATATGATTTACTTTAATTACTCTGTGTCAAATTTAAACATGTTCCTACAGTGTTAACACTAATGTTAGCTGTGCTAAGCAGGTTAATCTGACTTTTGGCTGTTAATGGGTACAGTTGTGCAGATGCTGAAGATAGAGGGGGCAACAGGGAGTCAGTGTACCTCAGAAGTGTTAAAGGATATATGCTATTTACTTGTAGGCAACTTGACACACCTACAGTGTGGGGGTTACAAGCCCCAAGCTGCTCTTCAGGCTATGCATCTTCAGAGGATAGTAGAAGATTAGGAAAGTGTGTGACCTCATGTCTGCTCCACTGATTTCTCTGGGCACTGGATCACCTTGTGCTTTAGGCAGAGGGGAGAGGGCCATGTGTCATAGCAGACGAGTGGAGATGAATTTGAAGCAGCCCTCTGAGAACATGCTGTGAAATGAAGCCAACCCCTGTCTCTGGGCTCACCCCTAGTGCCTCACACACAACATCCATGACTGAAGCGGTCTGCAGCTAATGAATGTTACCAGGTTGTGCATGGAGGCACACGTGGTGCTATAAACGTGTTTAGTTGTTCATAAGAAAGCATCATTTTTGTATGTGTTTGTTCTTCCCAGCAAGAAAATCAGCTTTTGTTTTATCAGCTTTGTCCTCAAGGTGGCTCTTGGCTACGCAGGGCTCTGTGCTGTGTACCTGAGTTCCAGGCTGTGCAGACAGGGCTGTAGCTGCCGTGAGATGCACAAAAACTGAAAAACCTAACACTGGAGATGTCATTTCAATGGAGGCTAGCTATTAAGAGCTGTATTTTTCTGGGTGTTGCCCTGTTTTATACTATCTCTGTTAGGCTGCTATTTCTCATGCATTTTCCATACGTTGTTACTTTCAGGTCTTGCTTCATCCCTCTGGAAGAAGGAGGCTTAAGGGATTTCTTAGGATCTATCTGACTGGGGATAATCTTTAGCTACAGCAATGCTTTGCAATTAGGTGCATCAGAACTTAAAGGTATTACTGGATTAAGGATGAGGAGGATATATTAACTTGATTTTCAATATTTAGTATTGAATGATGGGGTTGTAGGAATGCTCATATTTAGAGTTTTTGAGAATGGAGCACAGTCCATAATTTGTTACTGTATTTGCATCTTTCAGCAGCATGTATGTCAAGGCTGCTCTCATTGTTATTTTTGATTACTTTTTCTATCTGTGTTTATCATAGAATGTCCTGGGTTGGAAGGGACCTTAAAGACCATCTAGTTCCAACCCCCCTTCTGTGGACAAGAGGCACCTTTAATTAAGTCAGGTTGCCCAGAGCTCCATCCAATCTGGCCTTAAACACTTCCAGGGATGGGGCATCCACAACTTCTCTGGGCAGCTTGTTCCAGTTTCACAGTAAAGAATTTCTTCTTAACATCCAACTTAAACCTACCATCTTTCAGTTTGAATCTATTTCCCCTTGTCCTATGCCTACTCTCTCTTGTAAGAAGTCTCTCACCATCTTTCTTGTAGGGAGCCTACATCTTTCTTGTAGGCTCCCTTCAGATACTAGAGGTGCGTAATTAAGTCACCCCAAAACCTTCTTTTCTCCAGGGTGAACTGTTGCAGTTCTTTCAGCCTTTCCTCATGGGAATCATGATAGATTATATGACCATAATAGACTTTTCCACATTGCTGCTGTATTGATTGTTGAAGAACATGGGCTCTTCTTAAAGCTTTTTTAACCAAGTATTTGCATAGGTTTATGCATCTGTTTTGCTTTGTGAATGAACTGTGATTACAGTGTCCCTTTGACCTCCAACACAGCAAAAGTAAACAGAAAACTGATTGGTAATTTATTAAACCTTTTCAATTTGACAGAGAATTCTGTATGTGTTTTAAAAGGGAAATTCCTGCTGCATAAAAAGCATTTCTGCTGTTCTGGCAGCAAATGCTCAATCCACAATGACTTGTTCTTTTCTGTCTTCCAGACTAGAATAATGTATACTCTCCTTTTCACCTAGATAGCAGAAAGGACATGTAATGCAGTAGTTTCTGGCACGACTTCCAGCCATTTTCCTGCAACACCCTCTAAAATATGTGTCTTATAAGGATACATAATGCAGATGAAAGTCTAATATTTTGATGGAAATGAACTTTGGAAACTTCTTTGTCAAATAAAGGGAATGATATAGAAATTAAAGACCCAGTACCATCTTCTTCTTCAAAAGAAGTTACATAATTGAGGAATCTGCTTTTTCTACCTAGAAAGTAGCCTCTTTTCCTCCTTTTGCAAGATAGGCAGCATTTGTGTGAACCAAGCACTTCATGTTTGAGAGGGTGAATATTTTGTTTCTTCTTAGTTAGCATCCTATACTGTTCCTGAATCATGTTGTCAGGGAAAGGATTGTAATCCTCTTTTTCTCTAGGCTGAAGTGGTACTACAGGCTCCAAAAACATATAATGTCTAAGAACTTTTAAATACACCAGATTAATATCCTAGTTTATTTTTTTTTAGTTTAATTGTCTTTGGGATGTGTGGTTTCTGAGATGGGAACTCATTTTTGTTGCCATACATAGCAGTGTGGCACTCCCATCCAAAACAGGGCCTTTGGGAGCTTTTGCACTGCTAGTCATATTAGTCCTCATTTTTTTCTTACCCTGATTATTGCCTCTTTAAAGATTAGCATCTTTTTATATCTTCCCTGTACAGTATATGACAAGCCAACACTATTGTTAATTATGTGAATGATATTTTTGTTTGTTTTTTTTTTTTTTTCACACAGTGATGCTTTCTTGCCACTTATCCCTCATATTATCTGCTATTCAGAAATGCTTTCTTTATGTGAATAGTTGTTCTTTGTACTTGAGCAGTTTCCAAAGGAGCTGTTAGCAAGAGCTGAAGGCATTTTTGTTGGATAATATATTTTTATCTGCTTCCTGCCAGTGTTTTGTGGGGTTGGTTTTTGTTGGTTTCAAGGATTACTCCTTTGAAAAAGTCTGAAAACTGCTGCATCTCTAGATTACAGGAAGATTTCTTAGGCATGAAATAATGTCTTATTTGTTAATGGAATCAATTTTCAAAGTTAAACAAGACTCTGATCTGCCTGCTTACTATGGAAATAATGTCTTTTACAAGCAAAGTGCTTTAGGTCCTATTGAGCATTTCTCACTTGAGTTTTTTGGAGGGGAAGGACAGCTTGATGGGTGAAAGTATAGCTGGACTAAGGTTACTAGAGGTGTTAATGAGGATTCATGTTTTCATCTATTTGTCATGTCAACTTTTGAATTTAAGCAGGAAGCATAGTTCATGTATAGAAATATATTTGCAGAATTCTTTTTGAAGTGAACTGCCATTTATGCATAATTTGCCTGCAAGGAAGAGAAAAATCTGATATTCCATTACAATAAGCTTACTGAAGTTCAGAGAATGGAAAATGGATTTTAGGTACAACTTACCCATTTTAAAAACACCAGTAAGAAGAAATTTTAGTTTGTTAATTTTCTTTTTCCTGTGGCACCTTTACAGCTTGACTGTCTGAAATCCTGAACTATTTCCTTTTGGGTTGGTGTTGCTTCCTTCTAGGTGCTCTTAGGAAATTGAAGGCCTTCTGGAGGGGCAGTAGCACTTCATTTTGGGAGATGCTAACCTCCTCCAGCTTCCCTTTAATTGATCTAATTCTTACATAGTGTGTACTGAATCAGATCATTTGGACAAGCTTCTGTCTTTACAAAACTGTATAATAAACATCAGTACAAAAGAAAAAGTGATTTCATGGTAAGGAGGGCAGGTGCTGCTGGAATGGTTTGGGCCACCCAGTTGTCCAGGCCATTGTCCTCTCTGGCAGTAACACTGGATCTGCTGCCTTACAGAAAAAAGCAAGAAATCCCTCAGCTGAGGAATATTGTGGACCTGCAGAAAGCATTCCCCTTATTTCATATAAGCTGTCGATACACATCTTGAAGCAAGAGGTCTGAAGAGCCTTTTACAGAACTTGTTTGAGCTTTGAGTGTATGTTTTTGTGATTGTTACTTGTTCAGCATTCAGGCAGGTTTACTCTTCCTTTTCACCAAGACCTAAGAGGAGGAAGTAAACCATATGCTCTAGTTCACTGCTATGAATGCCATTTTACATTTGGAGTCCATGGTGGTCTGTTACATTTACTTCCTGGAGCATTATGAGCAATAGCAGTTTTCCTTTGGGAATGCTGGGGCCATTGCTCTTCCAGTCTTTGGAAAGATATGGGAAAAAGGTACTTGTGGCACAGACCTGGATCATAAAGTTTACCATTTCGGTGGCCCTTATCTAGAAACTCTAGTTCTATAGATTTTAAATCTCGTTTTATGTTTTTTAGAGAATATTATAATGATAACTATCTTGATGTATTTATAAAATGTATAGTTTTAAAAATCTCATTTAGTGTATGGTCTAGTTCCCCCTTTCCTCTTTGAGGAAAGTGCACAGGTTGCTTAGCAAGCCAGGAGTTAAATGCCATCTTCTTTCAGTTCTGGCATGGTAACATTTCAGTTCTAAAACTGAAAACAAACTTCCCTTTTTTTCTCATTGAGAGGAATGTGGAAGAAACAGTCCTCTCTTTGTTCTAGACATTGTGCCATACTTGGTGTGCACTTCTGCTGTATTTCTTCTTTGAGGAGAGCAGTTCTTGATCTTTAGAATGTGGACATAGGAAGTTTCACCTCAGGGGAAAGGAAGTTGGGCTGTGGAGGTACTGCTGGAATCGCTGATTCTCCTCCTGCTTTCCAGCACTGCATTATTATTATTATAATGTATCTTGATTTGAGCACTGTGGTCTGGTACAGCATCCCATTGACTTCTGCAGGGATGATTTAATAGCTTTCATAGCATTTTGTTATTCCAGGTTTTATTCAGGCTAAGTTTGTTTTTTATTACCTCTCTGATTGCAGAAGAGCTAAATGGTTTATGGGAGCCTCTAAAGCAATTCTGAGTTCTGAAGTTTGTGGTTTATATTCCAATATAATTCTAGGTGATTTATATTATGCATGCAGTGTTTATTGCTTTGTCAGTTCTCAATTTTGTTGCTCATTCCCTCGGTTTCTTTTAGGTCCTTCTAGCTTCTGCTGTTTTTTCTCTGGTAATTAAATAATTTAAATATTTCCTTCAATGTGGTAGGTTATTTAACACAAGTTGCAGGGTATTTTATCCTAAAGGAAACAAGTTGTTCCAGCTTTTAAGTGTCTGAAGTATTTTGGTTCTGACTCCATAAAGGTGTAATTTCTTTAATCTCTTATTGAGGGACTTGTGCAAGGATTTGTGTGAGCTGATGTGCATGTTCTGCTGCCTAAAGTCTGTTTCCATGCCTCAATGTGCTTAGATTTCTTCCTATTGTAACTTCAGCTCTGGGTGCTTGTTTCATAGGGCTTAATTTTAGGATAATGAGAGCTTCTCTCTTTCTTTTCTCCTGCTCCATATTTTAGAGTTAAGTGCTATTATCCTTATCTTTTGTTTAAGCTTAGATGTGTATCTTGAAGTGGCTTCTTTGGAATGTGGGTGTCAACCTAGATCAGGCACTTTTCATTCTTTGTAACCTCAATTTAGGTAGGGAGTTAAAAGTCTGTAGTATGTTGTGTAGGTAGTCATGTAACAAGAGGCACAGTGGGATTTAGGATTGGTGCTTTTATGAAAAGCGTGGTTTTGATTTACACAATCCCTCTGGCAAGGATTTTCACTCTTTTTTTTCTTTTTACTGTTATAAGAGTTCAGTAGTATTTACTCTTCAAATGGAATCCAACTCTAAAGTAGCCAAAGGAGCAAATTATCTTTTCAGAGTTTTCACAGAACACCTAAATCAAGTGTTCTGGTTTTCTGTTTCTCACTTCTGCTGTATATAGAGTTGTGGATGCTTTGAAAGCTTTCAGAAACCTAATGTACAGAAATTTATTTAGCCTATACGTCACACAAAATTTTACAACATCAAACTGAAAAAAGCATTTCTTCCCAGAGTTTGTTGTTATTCATATGGACAGAATAATGAGTAAGATCTCTGTAGCTTGTAGGTAAAGAGTACAAAATATATTTTTCATGGTGCACTAGGAAAAGTAATAGAAATGTGTAAGAAGCTGTTCTGTTTCCATAGTGCATCAGAGCACTCTTCTTTTTGTTGCTCTGCCTTGAGCACTGACCTATCTTATACTTTATTGGTTTTTTTTTTCTTCTCTAAGTGTTGATTAGGTAATTTAGTTTGTTGCTAATTTTAAGCTTTGTTTGTTTGGTTTGGTTTTTTTTCATATTCTATGTTGTACATTTCTGATTTTCATAGCAATTACTGCCAGTCTTAAGACCAAATACAGTTTTGATCTCTACTACGTTTTTTCATTGTCCATGGCCTTTTCATACTGTATACTGCATGTGATAATAAGCCAGGTGGAGTGGTAAGAATTAAGTGGATGCAGAATATTATGTCATATAGCTTCTTATTTATTGAGTTCTGTTTGTAAGGAGGATAGTTAGGCTGCAGTTTTAACTATTTAAATGTCGTTTATATTTGATTCTAATATGAAATTTAGCCTGTAAGCAAGCATAGAACTCTTAGGAAGGAATTTTTAGCTAGCAAGGCAATTCTTGCATACAAAAGCTCCCATTGCTTTTATATCTCATACTGTAGCTTCTAGAACAGTCTTTGATACTTGTTTTCTTTAAGTATTGAAAGTGATGAGCCAGTCACAGCTGAAATCTGTGGGGTCTGTGAATTCATGCACAAAACATTTAAGTTGACGTTTTTCCAGGTTTTAACAGATGAATGTAAAAGAATGTTAATGTTGCATAAGGAAAATATATGGACTAAGAAATGGGAGAGGAAGACCATCTTAATTTGCCTTCTTATGCATGTGTTAGGACGCAGCCTGCTTCTAAGACTGCGTACTGTTCCCCACTGCCTCATTCAGCTGGATGGATGGCTGTGCTCTGGGGAGGAATCGAGACTGCACAGTGTGGCTCTGCTGGGCACTCTTTCTGTACAGAGCTGCTGCACCAAATTTGTTGTGGTGAGAGTGGGCATGTTCTTGCTGCCTGAGGGGTGCTCCTGCTGTCACGAGCAATGGGCACAGGATGCAATTGAACTTCTCTGCAGCACAGGACACTGTGTGGGGTCAGAAACTGTGGGTCTCCTTTAACTTCACTACACACATGCTTGATGTAATTTAAGTTCAAGTGTAGGACTTTGCCAAGGAGTTAATACTCTTGAAATTTAAAGGGACTTGAAAATTCTCTCATAGATCAGACAATTTGTACTGAAGACAGGAACAGTGCTCTGTGAGTTTGTTTGAAGCTCTTTGCAACTTTCCATTCCCCAGGTTTTGTATTATCTTGTGCTGGGCTTGAAGCACACCATGTGTATTTGTCTTGGCTATCCCATTTCACCTCAGGATGCTCTCTCATAAACTGATTGCTGATGTGTGCTGGACTCTGCTAAGTTGCTCCTTCCAGCAGTTTCTATGTGGTTTCCCATTTGTAAATAAAGCAGGTGTCCTGCAGATAAGATTTATTTTGTTGTGCTGTCCTTATTCATGATAGTGAATACAGAGAGTCAGGGATCCTGTGAAAGTGGTAAGGTCATAGGGGAATGCACATACAGACAGGTTGAGTTTAGCATGCATGGAAAGTCAACCAGATATTGGAGGGGAATGTGTTTTAATATAAATAGATGCCTGTAGCTTCACCTTTTTTAGACCTTCCCCCACATTCTCCTTTATTCCTGTCCCTTATTTGTGTAGGTATCTACTTGCTTTTCCCTGGATCTGTGTAATCCTAGCTGTAGTCTTCAGCAGTTTAGACATATGGGCTTGGATTTATCAGGTTGGCCATACTAAGCATTTCTTCTAAGTTTGAAATGTGGCAGAACTCTTGGGTCAATCAAGTCTCTCTTCTAAAATATCTAGATGTTAAAATTTCTTCTCAAAGAGAGTAGAAGAGTTTAATATTGTATTCAAATACATAAAACATTATGTATGAGCTTTGTTTTTCAGATGTGAATTTATAATTTAAAAAAAACTAAATTGAGATAAGCAAGAATTTCAGCCTGAAGGATTCAAAATTGGCAGCATTAGGATTGGGAACTAGTGTTTAAATCACAGTTGTTAAATAACCTTTAGTTTCCTAGCAGCTATCACAAATACTACCAGCTCTGTGTACCATTGATTTATTGTAAAGAGTAATTTCTTGAGTGAAGCTTGTTTTGCTTTCTTGTGGTGCTGTGCTTAGACCACCTACCTTGAAGTCTTTCAAAATTAATTGGCATAGAGAAGTTTTATAATTGTAGAAATATGTAATGGAAATGGAATTGACCTGACTTATTTGATGAGATGATCTGATTCAGCAGGCTCAGATGCAGTTTATATTTCATATGGCCATGGGTTAGATATTTCTTTGATATACAAAACTTTCCAGAGATGAAGGAGGTAGGAAAAGCTTATTTTTAGCATCATGTTACTTATACTATCACACAGGCCAAGCACCACAGGTCTGATGTGCATCTTTTGTGCCACAGCACAAGCCTGGTGTCCAAACACTTGAGGCCATCCACACAACTTGTTCTGTTGGAGAGGCAGTACATGGAGGAGAGAAGGGAAGGGGGGAGGAAAGTAATCCAAAGCAAATGGCTGTGACCTCTTCCTTATTGGACAGGTTGCAGAGAATAGTTGGAACCTATAACAGACTCTGTTTTCTTTCTAGAAATATTCCAGAAACCCCTCTACAGCTGACTATGGCATCATGTGGAATGTTCATGTGGAATCTTGATACATGTGTCTCCACATAAAGAGTGTCCCACTTATAAGAATAAAACAGAACTGCATTGCTTCTGTTGTATTTTATATATGCTTTTAACTCTGGAGAGAGTTTATGTTGTTTTATACTGGGGCTGTAGTGTGTGGGAGTGTTGTAATTCTCATGTGCACACACATGTGTGTGTGTTTATATTATCAACAGAAATGAGGCACTTCTGGGGTTAGGCAATGGCAGTATTGTTTTTATGTAGTTGGAGTCAAAAGTGTTGTTTTTCATTGGTGCGTGAAGAAGCCTCTAGAAATATGCTTCTCTCTGAACAGGTATTTTAGTGGTACAAGTTTATGAATAAACTAAGAAGTTTCTGTAAATTAAGGAGCCATTTCACTGACTGATTCATTCAAGCTGTCACAGATAATATGAGTATTGACTACTAAGTCTGAAGTCACAGGGTTTGGAGTCTGGGAGACTTCAGCTTGTTTTATCTTTCCCTTTTGCAGTGGTGAAAGAGAAAGCAGTCCTGATGACCGAGTATTTTTTTTTAAATTAAATTATTTAATTGTTGTTAAAAATCATCCCCAGCTTACCTGCACTTTGGAATAGAATGTAGTTTAAAAATGCTAAAACCTAAACAAACCAAACTATATTTATATCCTCCTAGGAGGCTGCAATAAGAAAGGAAAAAAAAACCTACTTCTATACTGTTTGTCTAATTTCCTAATTTATCATTGGAAGGCAAACAGATGCTGTGGTGGATAGTGCTGATGCATTAACTTGAACTTTGTAGAATACAATGTATTTTATATTATACACGTAGCACTAAAAAGAAATCTTAAAAAAAATTGTTTAAGTAGCTGGGTGTTTCAGTTTCATTTGTAGGATGCCAATATGTGGATCTGTAACTGAAGAACATGGGAAATTTAGTCTAAAATGAAGAAAATTGGATTGAACTATTTTTGAAAACTTTGAGTACTTTTGTTTGCTGAAAATGTCAAGCTCAACAGAAGATTTATTAGCTTCATTTCATGCTTTCTAACTATTCATTGTGATCATTAAATAACAATCAAGGCTCTTTCTGTGTGCTGAGAGATCACTTGTTATACTTCAATTTTCGCTGGGAAGAATAAGTATTAGCATTTAAATAGAAATCACTAATTTCTTCTTGTAGATCCTTAGGTCTCAATCCTGCCAGATGCTGAGCCACTCTAGCTGTGGTCCAAGAAAGATCTAGGGTTAAGCTGGGGTTTATTCAGAACATAGTGAAGCAGGGCCACAATGTTCACCATGTCAGGAAGGGAGATGGAGACCATTCCAATGAAGCTCTCAGTGGGTGCTGTTCTCCTCTGGGGTACAATGGGTAACAATGAAGGCTGTGGCTGTAGCCCACATCTCGTGAGGAGACAAAGCCTTGTTCCAGATTTTATGAAATGTAGCAAGTTACTTTTGAAAGTGTTAGGTTTGTTTTTGTTTGTTTGTTTGGGTTTTTTGTTTGTTTGTTTTTTGGAGGTTTTTTGTGGGTTTTTTTTTTTTGTTTGGTTTGCTTTTTCTACATGCAATTATTTAGAAGTATGATATGTGGGTATAAAGGAATAATGCAAGTCAGAGCAGTATTTCCCATCAAAGTAATGAGCATGCAGACCCATTATTTTTCATTTTCTATTTTTATTGTCTTCATGAACAAAGAAACACGGTGGGTTTTTTCTTTAAAAATTGAAGTTAAATTTCTGAGCTGTGGAGAGTGTGGTTGAGATTTTAACTAACTTTGAGCATTATCCATGATTGTTGTTTATGAAAGTGTTGTGTTAAGGTATGAAAAGGCATAACTTGCCCTTCAAACCGTATGTATTGATGTGAGTCAGCTTCTTTTGTGTGTGTGTCCAACATCTCAGCTGCCAGATGTTTGGCTTGGTGCTCCCTCTGGAAATGGGGCCTCGCATATCAAATCCTGGCATGAACATAAGATCTCATTCCCCTTAAGCTTTGTCCCACAGCCTCCTGCAGTCACTGCAGTGCAGTCTTCCACTTTGGGCATGTGGTTCTTCGTGGTAGCATTGGCAAGAACCTCTGATAATTCAAGGGCATAGCACAAGCCTTGAAAATCTCCCTATGTTTATTTCTCCTCACTCCAAGCAGCACAAGGGGGACAAGGAACAATGGTCTTTTTTCTCACTTTGTCTTTGGTCTCTTTTTAGAAGAGATTAGAAATGAACATTGCTGCTTTTTCTTTTCAAAGTTCATGAGTTCTTTTTTTATTTATTATTTTCTTATCTCATGGTCGTTGTTATGTCTAGGTGGTGGATGTCTACTTGATGAGGCTAATTGCTGTCCTTTTTTTGTTGTTGTTTGGTTGGTTTTGGATTTTTTTCCTGTTTCTGTTTTCTGGGGGGGGTTTTCTGGTGTTTGTTTGTTTGTTTGTTTATTTTTTTGTGGAGTTTGTTTGGTTGGGTTTTTGTTTCTGTTTTTTACTGCTTTCCCAAGGGTAGGGAAGGATTTTACTAGGTAGGGGGGCTGTTGTCAGTCTCTTGTGGATGTATGATGAAGATTGTTACTGAGATATAGGAGTTTTCTCTAAAATTAGGCTGAATTTGTCATTTGTATGTGGCTGCTTATCAGACTCGCATGAAGGTTCAAAGTTTATAATACAGCAAAAATTAACTTACTATCTAGCTTTATGCTGAACCTCTGTGTAATATTTTTTAGGTGATTTTAAAAAACTTGACCTCACTGGGAAGTAAGATGTAATCTGTGTCATTGAAAATGCAACAGCTATTGTCTTCCTTTATCTTTACATCTTCCATACATGGAAGACAAACTTGGGCAAAAAAAGACTGTTTTTCATGTCTCACAAGCCCATTTGTTTTCAGTGTGCTTTAGAGACCTTTCAAAATTACAATTTTTGTGATTTGCACCCAATTTAGTTGCATTTAATCATATGCTTCCTAACTTCCCTCTGTAGTGCAATGCAACTGTTCTTATGCTTTAAAGAACTCTGTGATTAAGTGCTTTACTTGCTTGGTAGCCTTGAACACTTTCTAATTTTAACATCATAGTTAATCTATTGTCAGTCTTGCACGAAGACACAAAATTTTGAATTGGTACCACATTATTAATCGAAATCTTTCATGCATCTGGCAAGCTGTATTGTAAGTTAAGTAAAACCCTTTTGTTTTGGTAATGCATTGATAAATCACACTGTCATGTTGCAACACTTACAGAACTAGAATTGTAAAACAGTAGACCATAGAGTATGTGTGCTGTGCTATTGATTATCTCTAAATAGTTAGTATGTATCTGAAACCTGTTTTCCACAATGCTTTTTCCTGTCCCACAAAGACAGCTACACTTTTGTTCAGAATAGAACAGTAATTTTCAATGCTGATTTAGAGAAATGGTCCTGAGACTTGTTGCAGGTGTTATAGATCCCATTTACAGGCATTGGAGGTATTTTTACTTTTCTTTGCAACAGCTTACAGGCCCAAAACTTGGACAAAAGAGGTTTTATCCTGAGTTGCAATTCTTGTAGTTTAATAATTTCCTTTTTATAACAAAAATGGGCTGTGTCTGATATTTCATTAGTCTGAAGTGTTTTAAGATTAGGCTTCCCACTTTATGGATAATAAGCTTATTTCTCTGCTGCTTTGTCTCGGACTCCACAGATCCTGCTGCTTTGGGTGATAAGTGTTTCCATAATGCTAAGCTAACTCATTAGACCATAGGTGGCTCATGTATTTTTCATTGTTGCATGTATTAGTCCTTTAAACAGCTTGGGAAATGAATTTTGGCAACAGAAATTGTGGGATTAGGTCAGCTAAGTTTGATCTTTGAGAGCTGATCACAAGAAGCAAGTGGCAGAGTTAGAGCCTAGATTAGAAGTGAGAAAGGCAAGTTATCTCAGTGAACTATTTTGTAAAATAAAAAATGAAATCAGCCCCCTCAGACTTATCCAGTAGATAAAAAGGAGTATAAAATACTTCCCCCTTTCTGTTTGAGAACACGGAAGAGAACCTCTGAGTTAAATCTTTCCTCTTCAGATTTCCCATGCTTCTGTGCACGTATACTTGTTGGCTGAAGAGCACTATGTCAGTGAGCAAGCTGGTTTTAGCTGTCTCCTTTTAGCACTTCTTGGGGAAATTGTTTGCACATCCCCAAGCTTATTCCTTTGGAAATGGCAATTTATATAGCTGTATCTGTGAGAGTTAGGACAACTTGGGTGTTGGGAGAGGTACCCTAGGCAGAATATGGGGCCACTTGTGTTAAGTCTGGACAAAGTGTTTAGAAGTAGAAATGAAATAGCATGGTTATTTAATTGACACATAATTCTAATGGGCCATCTCTGCAAACCAGCTGCATCTTCCCTTACTAAAGCCTCAGATCAATTATCTTTTATGCAGTTATTCCAAGGAAGTTTCTACAAAGCTTTGCTTGTCAGTAACTTCCTTGTCAGCAAAAAGTTGTAGCTATTGTAATTAAGCTTGCAAGCACTGATCATACCAACAAAGTCCAGACCTTGGAAGGAAGAAGCTGACAGCAAAGTTCATGTCACCGTGTCTCTCCCCTTGCACCTTCCTCAGTTTCCTAAAGTACCTTTATGGTTTTCACAGCTTTCACTTGGTTAGAAATTGCAAGAGGGCCCTGAGGGTATTCCCTTCATCCCTTCTTTTTATTCTCTTTACTTTTCTATTTGATACACCTTGTTTCTAGAGAATGTCGATGGACTGCAGTATGAATGGATATCTGCTCTGGCACTGTGGGGGGAATCTTCTCTGGCACCTGCAACACCTCCTCCCTCTTCTTTTTCTCTGACCCTTGTGTCTGCAGGACAGTTCCTTTCACACGTTCTCACTCCTCTTTCACAGCTGCTGTGCAGTGTTTTTAACCCCTTCCTAAATACATCAGCACGGAGGCACCGCCAGTGCCACTGCTGGGCTCAGCTTTGGCCAGCTGGGTCTGTCAGAGCCGGCTCTGAGCGGCTGCGTCCAGCACAGGACAAGGCCATGTCCCTTCTCAGAGGGGCCACCCCACCCAGCAGCACCTCCTGCTGCTCAACCCTGGGCACCTGCACACCGTGCACGCTGGAAGCTGCACAGACAAAGTCTCCTCCTGCCCACCCACATTGAGACTCCAGCTTGCTAAAAGCACTGCTAACTTCAGCTCCCCAAATGAGCCTCTCTTGTAATGATTGACATCTGCTGTGGGCCATGTATACATTGCTATCGGGCTAATTTGAAGTACAGCCATCTGGAGTTTAACCTCAGTTATTTAACACTGCCCATTCCAGAAAGGCCTTGGGTCCGTGGTGTGAATGTATCAGTCTTTCTGCTTCTGTCCACAATGCAATTCTTCTGCAATGTATTTGTCATTAAAAAGAAACCCAAGCCCAACATACTGATGCAAAGAAAGGTTCTCAACTCTTCTTTTTTACAGTAAACCAGCCTAAATTTGCAAATGGCTGTCTTCATATTAAAACTTAGAATAATTGGAGATTGTGCAAAAATGGGTAGACCTCCACTGACCCCTACCTGCATGATTTACCTTTTGACATTTTACATGTAGTCTTTTGGTAACATTTTTGCAGCATGAATTTTAGATTTTCTATTTTACATTCTTAACCATCTTGGAAAATACTTTGTCTCTACAGAAGTAAGACATGAAATATTATTAAATTTCTGATTTGAGCTTTCAAAAGAATGAATATGGAATGCTAGTAATGGTACTATTTACTCAAGCTTTATCTCTCCTTGGAAGAAACATATATTACTCTAAAAAATTTAAATAGATCCTTTCTGCAATAATTCATGAGATTTTCTTGAGAGTTTTAGCTGTAATTAAAGACCCAGTCTATGTCATTGTAAGTAGCATGATCTTTCAGCTCCTCAAAAATGACATTAATGTAGAATGTAATAGTAATTTGTCAGTGTGCATGAAGAGGAGCTATAATTTTACATTTAGCATTCAGCACATACACATTTTGACTACCGTGAATTTTAGTCATTTCTATTGCATTATGCTTTACAGTCTGGTAATAATTTAAGAATATGTCTAGATTTCATTTGGCATTGCTGCAGTGATGGTTGTTAGTACTTAGATAAGCAAAAACATCTATAATGTTAAAAGCAGAATTTTATGCTAATGAGGATAGCACTTTCTATTCTAAAGAAAGCATTTCATCCTCCATATAGAGCAAATATAAATAAAGCTGAGGATATTAAGTATTGCATTTAGTGGGTAAGGAAAATGTCATGCTATGTGACTGCTTACCAGAAGTTTTATTTCCTCCACATTTTCCGGAGGTTTCACAGCTAGTACTTCAGCTAATAGGTGTTGGATTTTGGTATCACAGCCAGAATAATCATTTAGGAGTTCACAAATGTGCTTCTAAAATGTCCCTCATCTCCCTTTGTCCAAGAGCTGTCACTAGGAAGCACATAGTCCTCTGTCTGTTGTGATGTTTCTACATCCGTTCTGTTTTTCAGGATTAGTATGTAGAGAGCTGTTCATCATGGGTGCATACTGTGATGGAGAAAGCACAGAGAGATCCACCTCTGTCATTTTCTGGTGCAAGGAGACCAGTGTATTTTGACAGATCCCAGAAGGTGGGATCTGCTAAAGTGCATATACCAGTGTGCCAAAAGAAATCCTAACCTGGGAAGCAAACTCACCTGAATACCTCAGATATCATTAAGAGTGCTGAAAGGGAAGGTTTTTTCTGAGGCCCAACTACCAGTGGTGCTGCCCCTTGTGTTTTTCCTTTGTGCCAGAGTATCTTGTGGTTTTTTTCTACAGTGAGGTACTTTACCAGGAGGTTACTCCTTTGCCCTGTGTTAATGGTGTTCTATAAATCATGTATTAGGTCTGGTAAATTTGCTTCAAAGATATTAAGAAGTGTTAAGTCTGGAAGATTTCTACAGGGGAGGTTTTTTTGCCTCTCTTTGGTGTAGGTAATTTCGTCTTGCTGCAGACCATCTGCACAAACCAGTAAATTTGAATATTCACTACAAGACAGTTGTAGTCAGTTTTTAAATCAGACTTAGGTGAGCTAACTCTTACCCAGGGTGGTCTTCTTAGAGCATCATGGGCATGTCAAAGACATGATTTGGCATGACACTGCTGCATTGTATTCATGCCAGCATGCTGCATGACCTACAGAGGTGCATTTTTGAAAGGCTGCTGAAAAATGTCTTCTCAGTTTGGGCCTGCCTGTCTTGTTGCTGCAATGTTCTTCTTGTTTCTGATTGTTTATTCCATAAATGCTTGTCCTAGTTTCCCATATCTGAAAGGAAAAGCGAGGAAGTGTTGTCAGGCTGTGCAGTTTAAATTGAAATTTGCTATAGGTCTGTTCAGAAAAGTCTGCTTAAATTGAAGCGCTGAAATTATTTAGTTCAACAATTCTGCTTGATCTCATTTCTTCCTTCTTAGTTGTCGCTTGCCCTTGGGTTTAACAGAGATATTAAATTGCCTGGGAGCCAGAAATACCTGAGATTCATTTATTGCTGCTTCATTTAAGCCTACTGTTAAAGTTAATGGATTTATGTCGTTTTTGTACTGTAGAGTTTGAATATCTAAGATCTAAAATCTGGTCTGGTGTCACAGAATTGCAGAAGCTCTGGGGCTGGGAGGGACCCTTGAAGATAATCTAGTCCAACCCACCTGCTCAAAGCAGAGTTGACTGGAGCAGATGGCTCAGGACCATGTCTGGTCAGGTTTTGAAAAGCTCCAAGGATGGAGACTCTGGAAGTCCTCTTGCCAACTGATCGAGTGTTTGATCATTCTTGCAGTTGATAAAAAGTAAAAAAGGTTTAATGGCAACACAATAACTAGTTGTTTTCTCAGTGTCTGAAATCAAATATTTCTGTTGAATTGTTTTAATATATCCATGGTTGTGCAGAAACTTCAAACATGGCAGGTGGATTCAGAGGTGCTGGATTCAGAGGTGTGCCTCTAGCTGCTCCAATGGAAATCCACTTCAGTTTGAGTGACTGTAAGTTTCTGAAAATTTTCATTTGCAAAACCTCCAAAGAACTTATTTTCAGGTTATAGCTGAAAGGTGAATGCTTATTGCTGCTGGAAGTATTTGTTCCTGTTGACTTCCTGAAGGTACCAGCTATGCTCCAGAATATGCTAGCAGTATCAAAATGGTGGGAAATTGAGGAAACAATGCAAATACACACCAGCAAGCTTGACCCTGAGTTGTTAAAGACCTGTTCACATTATGAGGTCATTCCATGTAATTAGGGTGTACAGAGTTAAGTAGTTGTGAGTGAACTGCTTTGACCATTTAGCAAGGTGACAAAGCAGTTAACAAGGATGATTTTTTACAAAAATTGCTGTTGTCAGAGGCATACTCATTTCAAATTAAGGAAGCAAGTAACATGAAGCAATTAGTATGCTGTAGTATGTGTTGTGTAAACTCATACTGGGTTTTAGTTGCATTTACTTTGCCTTTCTTTCCTGATAACAGCTAGGATCTTCACTCTTGAAAAAACAAAATAAGCTGTGTAAATTATATTCCTGCGATTTCCTGATTACTCCAATTAAAACCACCAAATGTTGCAAATGGTCAGTTGCAGTTGGTCAGTCACAGCAGTTAGTAACACTTCTCCAAGACTGCTGCTTCTTGTTAGACCTCTGCTCTGGAAAACAGAGGTGTAATCTGCTGGTGGGTAACTACACAATTAAAAGTTTGTCTGCAGCTTTGCTTGAATTGAACCAAACTCAAACTTAGTGAAGCGCATATAGGAATGGGGGGAGGTAGGACAATTGCAGAAATATCTTAAGGCTGAGAGTCAGATGTGAACATTCTCAGAAATGTCAGAATTGAAGTTGCACAGGTAACCTGGGTCCAGGTCTTGGTATTTTTTTCTGTCCTTGCCAGTAATTGGGGCTCCTTATATGCTGATAGCTCCAGATCTTAGTTAAGGTAGAAGGACTTGTGTCTGGAGTATAAATCAATTGGTGAATTTTAAGTTGCAGGATTTTCACTTTGATTTAAGACATAGCTGAAGTAAGAGCTACAGTGGGAAGCATCACCTCTGTTTTTAAGTAGCTAGACTTTATAAATAAGGTATCGACAAGGGCTATTACAATGTCAAGGCTCCTGGTTTTGTCCCAGGCATTTTGTTTACAAACGCTGGTTTCAGCATTTGGAAGCATTGGATTCTTCCCAGTCCTTTCTCCAGGAAGCTTTTTGGACTGTATTAGGATGGGGAGGGAAGGGCAGCTGAATATTGCTAGACTTCTCACACTGAAATGCTGAGTGGAAGAGTACTATGGGAGAGTGTGGATAAAGGTTAATTTTCTTAGTACTGGGAGACCACTTTGGAACTGTCCTTAGCATACTCTGCTGTTGGCCTTCTGGAGTGTGTCAGAAGAGCTGGCTTTAAGCAGGCAATACCATCCCTCTCTATATAGTGCTGAAGTCTACTTTTAGCCTCCTCTCCTAATAAAATGCTTATTTCTCTACTTCCAGTTTCTATTACAGGGTGAGATTATATAAAATACTGAGAAGTTCTGTCTTTTGTTG
Source organism: Melozone crissalis (assembly GCF_028551555.1). Lineage (NCBI taxonomy): Eukaryota > Metazoa > Chordata > Aves > Passeriformes > Passerellidae > Melozone > Melozone crissalis. Next base: position 44,121,712 of record NW_026535784.1, on the reverse strand, counting down.
CTGCTTTGCATGAAAATTTAAAATGCTAGCTCTGTCATTGTGAAGACATGTTCATTTTTCTCATATAATTATGCCTGGAAACAATTTTCTTTACTTTTTCCCTGATCATATTCCTTCACCATTTATCTTCTTGCTGTTTTCTCCTCTAATTGCTTTTTTTTCAAGTTAGGTTTTAAAATACTGATTTTGGGTGTTGCTGAGCATAACAACAGTCAGGTTCAGTTCCCTGCTTTGGAAATAAAAAACCTTATAGACCTTTGCTATCTCTCCTGTCATCAGCTTATTAAATATAAGGCTTATATAAGGCTTTTTGGGTTTTGTTTGGGGTTTTTTTCTGGGTAGGGTAACTCTGATCTGGTTCAGTCCTGTGGACTTGGCACACACTAGCAGTTACTAAGTAAGGGTCTACAGTCCATTCTTTTGAAAATTTCCAGAAGTATCTATGTGGTGTCCTCCAGGACTGCTACAGCATATGCACAAAACTGCTGTAAGTCAGGATTATGATTACTTTGAAAATTTCTACATCTCCAGATGTAGAATTAAATGCTTATGTAGATACGCCATCGTTCATAAGTATCAGAGACACCCTTGTCAGTCTGCCTTGTTGCAGCCCTCTGGTTAAACTATTCTAGGTCATTGAACTAACCCAGACTTTTACACTAACTGTATGGATTGGCATTGCCTTTGGCAGAAATAAGGGGAGATGTTTCTGTGTATGGCCAAAGATACTTTCTCCTTAGAGGATTAGGTTTTTTCACTCACTTTGCTTTTCATTCTGTTAATGCCGGATTTATTGTCCCTAATTCATTTGATCCTGCCATGCTATGTTTAATGCTATTGTTTGTTATTGAAGCAGTCAAAGCTTTTGTAACAAATTGAAGAATGGCATCAGTATGAATTTGTTGGCCTTTGTGTATTGCATAAGTACAGCTGTATGCTGCAGCTTGCAGTGTTGCTGTTGCTCTCATTCCTTCAGTCTTTGCAGGTGTTTGCTAAGCAAATGGAGTATGGAGGTGTGATGAATCTTGCTGTTGTTTTGAGGGGTGAAGACTGAGGAATGTCACCAGGTCCTGAATATATTCACCTTACCATCTTGTTTACATGTGTCATAGCTGTCAGGTGAATATGTTTTAAAAGCCCTGCTTCTCAGTACAGTCTTGGGAGAGAAAGACTGCCTGGAGCAGAGCCTTACTACTGGTGAAGGTGGTTTGAAGAACTGTGTCTGTAACAAGGCAGTGTGTCAGTGGTCAGTGCTTTATGACTTCAGTCCAACGTGTCTTAAATGTCTGGAATGGATTTGGATGCAAAATCCCTATTTTTACTGGTTTTTTCTGTTTGTACATGTGCTCATTGTATCCAGTGAGGTGTGCTACGCACCAAGGAAATATTTATACACCTTTTGTCACTGTTGGGTAAGAAAGCAGACTCCAAGAAGGCTGGTTTGCACAGCAGCAGCTTTAGTGCAAAAACCTCTCTCTTTTATAGACTGTTCCAATACATTTCGCCTGATTGGGTAATTAACAGGAACACTTCCTCACAAACAATTCTTGAGAAGAACAGGAAAGCAGAGAGTAGGAAAACACCACCTGCAGGTTGTTTATAATAACAAGCTATTGTTTCTCTACAACTCCCCAAAAGTCTCACAAGTCCACCATGAGAACTTACCTGGTTTTCTCGCTCTCTGACCAGGCTGTCACATCCACGTCTCTTGGTACTAAAGTAGTTCCTGTCTGTAACTCTTCTGTCTGTTGTCTGAGACCAGCTCTGTCTTTTTCTTGTTTTGCTTCTTTTCCCTGTCGTCATCTTTACAACAGCTTCTTTCTATGTTTCTAAGTTCCTATATACTCTGAGAAAGTCATGTCTGAAACAAGTCCTTATTTTTGCCCTTGTTTTCCTCCTCCTCTAGTGGTCTCCAGAGGGTTGAAGTATACCTCCCCTTGCTTAGCAATCAGAGGTTGGAGAGATTTGAAATAAAACTGCCTGAATGAATTGAGTCCGAATCATGTAGAAGTTGAAAGAAGTGCATTTGCTAGCTTGTCAGAAGAGAAGACGATTTGCTACTTGATGCAAATACAGGAAGAATCCAAATTTTCATAATTCAGTACTCAGAGTTGCTTATTGTTCCCATAGACTACTGAGTGCTTTAGACAGACTGATAACTCTATTGCTGTTATTGTGCTCCTCCACCACCATACAATGCATGTGTAAAACATTTGAGGAAGGAAGGCTGCCTGTGATAATGGCACCAGACAGAGCAATTGATTATGTGCTTGAGCTGAAGAATAAGGCACTTCTTTTTTTGTGGTGAAGAAACATGATAGCTTGTCTCTGTAGCTGCAGTTCAACAAAGTGCATTAGACATGAGAATATCAAGGTCACTAGGACTGCTCACATGCATGCCTGAAGTTAAGCATACTTTAGAGTGTTCTAACTATATTATTTTGGGGAGCCAAGGGAAGCTGAAAAACTGACTGGTCTTGATGGTTTCCTTTTTGGCAGAAGAGCAAAGTGTTATGTTCCAGAGAGAACGTCATAATTTTTCAGGGGTTGGGAAAATGCAGGCATGGAATTTTACTCTGCAAAGAGTACAAGCAGTGATTTGAGGTTTTTTGGAGAATGCAGGGAAGAGGACTGGTTATATAAATGTCTCTGTATAAAAGGACTATTTCAAATAATTTACAAACACAAAAAAGTTCTCAAAGATATCTCCAGGAGAGTGTTATTCACAGATAATATTCTTTTTTGTCAAGTATCTATTCTTTGAATAGAAGCTTCATTCTGTGCAGTACTGCACTGCACGCTGCATTGAGATAAAAGGACTGATGCTATAATGTTTCAAGCATTTATTTTCAAATGTCTTTAGAACAAATTTTACATAGCTGCCTGTTTGTAGTGTACAAACTTTGGAATGGCATGTTTCCTTTCTCTAGACTTGTATTTTCCTTTGGTCACCTAAAAAGTAAGTACTTTACTCATTTGAAGGCATTCCCTTTTGTTTTGAAATTAAACCTTGTGTATTTTCTGCTGTTTCAGTAGCATTTTCAGTTCATAACTTAATTTGATTATTTATTGGCCATAGAACATCATGGTCCGTATCCTTCTGTGCTCTGCAAATTTGTTTTTGCTTGCCTTTTAGGAATGCAATGTTGTACTTGTCTATTTGATGTTTATTTTGTATAATGGCAAAAACATTTTGGCATAAATTCAGAATTCAGTTTGTTCTTTCAGTCTGGGCAGGCAAACAGCTCTGTCCTACACAAGTAGCAAACTCATGGCAGCTTTCATCTGACTGCCACCTTCAACAAAGTCATTACCTCTTGCTATGTGTGTGTCTGGCATGGCCAACCCCGGTGGTACAAGTGACTGACAAGGCTGCCAGCTGTTCTCGGGAATAAACCTAACAGACTTGCTAGAGGAGCTTGTCTCTATCTGAAAATTAAAAGTCCTATAATGCATATCAGTACCTTTGAATACCTCTCAGATCCTCACATCTACCACTGTCAGCCCTAAAGTAGCAGCTTCTCATGAGGAAGGACTGATTCTGTAAAGAATGCCTTCATTTTCTGTATGCAGTCTACCTTTACTTTCAGGAGGGTAATATGGGAGGGAACATAAGTAACAAAAGCCAAACATGTCATGTCATCAAATCCAGGGAAATTGGGCTATTAATTTCTAAAAAGCTTTTGAATAGATTCATGCAGGGAGCTGGACTCTATAAAATATGCACCTTGCCTTTACAAGCTCTGTTTCTACAAACAGTGGAAAAGGAGGGCAGAGCCTTGAGAATCTTCCTTCTGAGAATCTATTTTTTTTTATTAATAAAATCCAGCCTTTATTATTAATATTTTGGTAAGTAATTTTGGATGATCATATTACTTCTGCTACTTGATTATATTAATAACTATTCTGATAGACTGTATTTAGAGGATTAAGCGCCATGACTTCTGTAACTAAAATACTCTTCTGCAATGACTGACTTGCCCAAAGTCATAAGGCAGGTTGGTGTGTGTTCAGCTCGTGCCTGATTTCCTGCTGTGGGCTTCCCTGGAGTGGTAGGCTCTCAGTGCTCTGCTCAGGAGTGAGGCAGGGTGGAGGCTGCACTGGCATCTTGGCTTCCATCCACTGTTGAACTGGGCAGTCAAGAGCTCACTTCAATGCTCAGTCTGAGTTAACCTTCTTCAGGACAGACTTCCTGCTGTGGCCAGGCTTATTGCAGGAATGAGTGCAGGGAGTCTGCATTTCAGCTACCTTTGCCTGCAAGGTAAATCTCACACATTAAAGGCAATTTTGTGCCGAAGTTGAATAGATAATCTGATGCTGACTGCTGCCAGTTTGCAGAACCATCCAAAAATCTGGATGTCTATTGTGCCGTTGTAAACAAACTTAGGTTTTTGTTCTCGTTAAGCAAGTTTTTGTTAAAGTATGTGCAAGGCAGATCTGTGTGAGAGACATTATTTTCTCAATAATATTAATCTGTGGCTCTGCTGGTTAGTCTCTTGTCATCTATTGCCCTGGAAGTGAAGGATTTATTCTATCTGGCAGAGCAGACAAAAATCATCTTTCCTTAGAAAGGAGGTGTGCAGATTTTATTTTCTTTCTAGCAGTCATAGCCAAAAATCTTTTGTGAGCACCCTTTCCAGTAGAGAAAGACAATTTCTTTCTTATCTGCACAAGAAAAAAAATTTTTTATAAAATTAGAGGGATGGAAAGAGCAAAAACCCAAACCAGCATTGTATGTAAGTATAAGATTAAATATATTTGTCTAAGAATGGAGGGAATAACATTTCTGTGTTTGCATTGCTGATCTTCCCACAAATCTAAAAGGTAAGTATTTTAAGTGATGCCTTTTCAAATGGTGCATTATCCTCAGGGAGCTAGATGAGAACTCTCATCAGTGTTCTAGAAATTGTTGGTCTAATTATCCAGTAAACCTTCCTTTCATGGATCTCTCTTCTCTTGAAGTCATGTTGAGCTATGCAGGGAAGCCTGTTCCTGCCCACTGGCAGGGCAAATGTAGCTTCATCTCCAGAGTCTGCCTACTTTTGTCTGCCTGCACTAATGCAAGGCAGTAGGTGTTTTTCTCCTTAACAGCTAGCAGATCAGAAGAAAAATAATTTATGACTTGCGTGCATTGTGGCTTCTTACTGTATGTGGCTGTAATTTCTAAATAGGGTATTCTGTCTTTGCTAAGGCTGGGAGCAGCATCTTGGAGAAGGTAAGAAAAAGGGAAATGAAAAAAGGAATTTGTTGAGACCCTTCTTAACTGCTGGCTAGGAGTCTCCCTGCCCAAAATCTGCAAGTATTGTACTTCCAAGCGTGGTTTGAGTTACTGAAGGACACCACTGAGGGAAATTTTCTATTTCTATTTTACAGATAGTGAAGCACTATCTGTATGCTCAAGAGTTATGTGGGCTTCTCTGTCCAAGCACAGCCTTCTATTTGGACCAAAATGGTAACTGTAAGATCTGTCTGACAAAAACCAGAGGCAGACTGACATCTTAGACTGTTGGACTCCTAGAGAGCCCACTGCCAAGGGTCAGGGCTGCTGGTGTGACTGTTGAATGGAAAAAGAGAATCCAGAAAATTTTTGTACTCCCTCTCTTTGACCTTGCCTGTTCCTTTCCTTGTGTCCTTTATCTAAATCCAAAACCATTTTGATTGCAGTGAAGGATGTTATGGCTAGAACTGTTTTAATGGCACAGTGTGATCCAGCAAGCGCTGTCCTTTTTCTGGGCATTTGTTCTTCCTCCCTGCAGTTTTCATTGTGCTGCTCTCTGAAGACAGACCCAAATCTCTTATAACCTGTCTTTGCTCTGCTAAAGGATGCTCAGAGGATGGCAAAAAGGAGAGTCAGCATCAGGAGGCAAGTTCTGTCAGTAATAATCTCACCATTTCCTGCGTCAGTAACTGGGCTTTTATAGAAAGGGACAAGCAGGAATCCTAAACTGGTGTTGGGGAAGGTACAGTATGATTTCTCCTTGATGGTATGTACTCTCTGGGAGGAGTGGTAATACTGAGTTAGCTCCTGCTGAGCTAACACACCTAGGGCACAGTAGAGAGAGCCTGTGCTAACTCTTGCATGGTCTTTCCTTTTAGGTTAAATGGAGATTTAAAATACTACTTTTTTGAAAGATAACAATGAACTGTATCTCAGAATAACTTTGAAATAAAGCCATTGGAAAAATAGACTGGTTTAGGAACTGCTGGTAATCACGTTACCTAATAAGATGATCACTTAAACATATTTTCTTTAGTGTTTTTAAGATCGTTAGTGGTTGTGATGAATGAGGAATGTAGAAAAACTTTCTGGCCAATTATATTTTGTATTATTTGGGGTAAGCAGAGTCTTTAAATCTAGTGAGATTTCTGAAAGTGAGTGAGAAAGCAGTATTTTTTTCCTGCTTCATGCAGAACACAATAAAACTGTCTTTTACTGCAGATTTACACAGAAACCTGCAGAGTTGTTATGCTGAGAATACATGCAGTTTATGTATTTCCTTTCTGTCCAGCAACAGAGGGAGCACCTGTTTTGGAAGATGCTTTATTTATGGATATACCTGTGACAGAGTTCTTGCACTTAGTGTTTCAGTAGCAGTGAAGTGTGCATGGTGTATCGACAGTTTCCATTTGGGCAGGACTGATGACTGGTGTCCATGGTCACAGTGTACAGGGTATGTCTTGAACAGGCAGCCCTGTGCTGCATCTGATCAAATTGGCTGGGTGTGAATGAAAGTTGAAGGAATATCCTTGTAATGACCGCAGTCTGGTAAGCCAAAGCTCTTTAATTAACAAGTTCATATCTCTTTCTTTCTCTCAGACTTTTTTCCTGTGTTGCTATTTTGTTTCCAGTCTTCATAATGAACTATATTGTCATTTAGGGCAATAAATTATTATTTTGAAGAAATCATATGTGTAAACGTGTTATCTCTGAGGAGCAGCTAAGGAATTTGGGTTTGGATGGTTTGAAGAAAAGGGGGCTGAGGGTTGCCCTCACTGCTTTCTCAAGTTTCCTGAGGGGGGGAGGTGCACAGGAAGGTTCTGAGCTCTTCTCCCTGAGATCCAGTGACAGGAAGCATAGGAATGGTTCAAACGTGTGCCAGGGGAGGTTTTTAGACTGCATGTTAGCATTTTTTCACTGAGAGGGTGGTCATACACTGGAACAGGCTACAAGATATGGTCAATGCCCTGGGCCTGTTGCTGCGTAAGAGGCATTTGGACAATGCCCTTAACCACAAACTTTAGCTTCTGGTCAGCCCTGAAGTGGTCAGGCAGTTGAGCTACAAGATCACTGTAGGTCCCTTTAAACTGAAATAGTTTGTTCTATTATGTATTTAACCAGTAAAGTATTTAAAACAATGAGGTTGATATAAGGGACTGAAAATGTTTACAGAACTTGAGTTGTATGTAGTATTTAATTATTCTTTCATTGCTAGTAAATAAGGTAACCCTTCTCAGACTCCCAGGACATTGGCAGTAGGTACTGTCATTGCTGTACTTCTGTCTGGTGTGTTATTCCAATAGGAGTAGCAGAAAGTGCCTGAGTGTAAATAGAAAATTCACTTTTTCCCCAGCTGGTGTTTTAATAGTTCTTTTTTAGTGAGGATAGCAGTTGGCAGATTCAGATTTCAATCATTTTCTGTAAACTGCAGCTTTTTTTCATCTTAGAATATGTTCTTAGTCACATTAGGGCACAGAGCTGCTCTTTGCCTGAGTGAATATGCAGAGACCCTACCATGGCTCAGGTCAGCTTGAGTTGAGTTACTGTCACTGAACACTGCTACTGCAGATGTCTTCAGAAAAGGTGTTAAAAGATGACTTTTAAAAATGAGACAAAACAAATGGAACTGTTGTATTTAAGTCAATAATATCTTTATCATAAAATCTCATGGGGAGGATAAGGGAAGGGAAGAATGTTCCAAGTTAAGCAGCTGCTTTTTACTCTAGGCTACCAGTACTAATCTTTCATATCAAGCCACATATCCTGTTTCCAGTCAGGGCACCATCTCCTTTCTTCCCTTGATTTGTACCAAACTTTCCTTAGCTTTCCAACTGTCTTTTGACTCTTAGATAGCAAATAAAAATCCAGGAGGGAAAATTTGCCCACAGCAGGAAGGCAAATGGGTTGATTTTGGGGAGCTATTTTGTTACCATCTTTTTGTTGGGCAGATATGCATGTTTTCCAAAATGTTTAAAGTGAACTGTTGACAGATCAGTTTTGTGGTTTTTGCCGTGACAAAATGGTTCATTATAACAAAATCTATTGTCTCTGTTCTGTTATTCTTTTATTAAGGACTTCCTTGCTGTACTTTGCTTAAGTGTTTCATAAGTATGTGTTGGCTCTTTTGTTGCTGTGTGTTTGACAGGTTTGCCCCATTTCCTCCAGTTATAAAGGAGTTCCTCCTTTCTGCTCACTGCTCTGGGGCCCAGCAGGCAAAGGAAATGTTTTGTATTTTTGTCTAGGAGCTAGAGGAGTGATTTAACTGAATTTGAGTTCCTTCCAGGATGTGTGCTGCAGGGCAAGCGTGGCAACACGCGTGCATTTTTTATGAGGTGGCAGCCTATGTTTCCTCAGGTTTGTAGAGTAAGTTCAGATACACAGGGCAGCTTCAGACACACAGAGGAAGGATTGTACTGTTCAGTAAAAAGAAATACTTGGGCACATGTGTACATTTTATGTCTCCTGTTCATTTTCTTGCAAACATTAAAAACCCCCACTTCTTTAAATCTGTACAATTTGTTACTACAAATTCTGTCATGTTTGCTGTAGCTAAGAGAATATAGATTTTTTTGCTTAAAATAAATGCTTCAGTTTTAAATCCAGCTATGGATTTTCAGACACACTGTCCCCAGCTTGTTAGCATGTTTTATCTACAATGGGAAAATTGGAGAAACTGCAAAATTTAGTCTTCCTGTATTTACTCTAGAGTTCTTTTCAGAGAAAGATTAAATGATGAAGCATAATTTTGGAGCTTGCCTTTATACAGTATGGCTTTCCTGGGGGTTACATTTTATATTTTTCTTGCTAGTTTTCTTCCATGCTTTATGTAAGTTATGTAAGGTATTTCTCATCTCTCTTTAGAGAATATTCTGGGGAATTGAATGATTTACTTGTTTGTAGATATTGTTTGGAAAGAGAGGGTAGGGAGCTGGCTTTTGAAAAAAATGCAGTAATACAAGAGCAGCTTGGCTATCTATCCACCCCTCCTGTACTCAAGTATTTGACAAAGAGAGTTTCTTAGTCCTTTGTCTTCCTCCAGAAAGTTTGCCTTGAAATCCTGGGGAGAAAATGCATATGTGGGCATGTTGCAGAAATGATAAAGTAATTGTGGCTGAAAAATTGAGCAGTTTATTAGTTATTAATACTGAGCATGGCCAAAGTAGTGGCAATTACAGTGGATGATTGTTTTTGCTGATAGCAGGAATTAATATAAGAAATGAAGGGGAGAGCCATGGGAATGTTGCTTTTTCTGTAGGCATGAAAGGGTGGGTAATGGGGAAGACTCTGGAAAAAACCCGTCAGATTTCTATATGTAATTTCACAAAAGATGTCACGAGTATTGAACTTTGGTGAAAAGATGAGCCTCAACCCCTTCAATTTTTCCATCACACCGGTGTGTTTTGAATTGCTGAAGGTTTGGGTTTTCTTCCCAGTCACTTGACATGATATTCTGCAGTCTTTTTAAGTTTTTCAATCTCAGTCTGAAAACATGACAGACAAGAGCGGTGGTGTCTTCAAGATAAGTACAGCATTCTAAAATAGTACAGTTGTAGTGAAAATACTAATTTTTTCACACTAAGAATAAAAAATGGATGTGTGCGTGGTGTTTATATGAGTAGCATGCACTGAAACTACTTGTACAGGTCCACTAAACAGGTTCTAGAATGTTTGTTAGGTTTAATATTTCAGAAAAAACTATATGCTAAACTTGTAGCATGTGGTAACATTGTTGAAAGTAAAATTATTTATATGGATTACCACATAATGGGTAGTTGTAGGGGTTTTTTGGGTTTGGCTTCATCTTTGGTTTTGTCTAATTATTTAAGAGTTAACGCTTGAAATCCTCTGACAAAGGGACTGTTTTCATCATTCTGCTACTATATAGGAAATCTGGTAGCATTATGTTAACAAATAGACCAGCACCACTGAAAGAAGGTGTTCTGAGAAACAGAATTGTTATGTGTCAACTGTGAACTTACTGGCGCTATAACTGCACATGCACTGAAGACCCATTTTGATACACCACCTAATCCTTCTTAGTGACCAAAACCCTAATGTGCAGTGTGTGTAATCTATGCCTTGATATGGAGGTGGCATTTGGTAACTGCAGTATCCTGTATATGCTTATGTAATAGATGTGCTTTGAACTGATGGCTTAATATATAAGAATCTCTTCTATGAGATAAGACCCTGGCAGAGGTTTTGCCAGTCTGCACTACATAAAACTGCAGATTTTTTTGACGTAGTGCTTTCTGCCAGGCCTTAGAAGAGGCTTTTTTCTCCGGAGCTGTAAATCAGGAATGCTCTGCATTTGAGCTCTGTCCACATAACTGAAAGATGTTCCAGGTAAGATGCTGCTAACTCAGTGGTTTGGTGGAGTTGTGGCCAAACCCAAATGATGTTTGCTTATTTCTTTAACTTCCACACCCCCTTTTAAAGCATATCCCTGAAAGACTTCACTATTAGCTGAGTCATTTTCAGTTTTCAAATTTCAGTTACAAATGTCTGCTTTGAGTCCAAATGCACAGTGCCTGACTCATCTCATAGAAGAGGCAGAGTTAAGGTGCCAAACCTTTCCTCCTTGGTAACATTCCTCCTTGCTGGAACTTGTTCTTGAAGGCATTATCTTCTGAGTTGCTTTTCTGTCACTTGCATATACTAGTGTAGCTTTGGTGTTTTTCATCCATGACAAGAGCTTAAAATTAGGGTCTTGCTGTGTTCCTGGTTGAGGCTATTTAGACAGCTTATAAAATCAGCCCATTTACTTGTGAGAGACTGCTGAGCAGAGAAGTGCAAGAGGCATAAAGAAATTAACCCTAAACAAGTGGGAAGTAAAGTATAATAGAATTATTAATAAAACCCGAAATTGTTATTTTTTGCTCCTCTTTATTCTCATGTTTTTCTCAGAGTACTAAGTTATAGATGCCTTTTCCCAAACAATATTATTTCAACATACCTCCTTTTTTTTTTTTGTTGACTTTTTTTTGGGGCAGGTATTCCCTCAGTCTGGTGCTATTTGGATGGTTAAAAACTTTCTTACTCTGATTTAACTCCATATTTTAGTGTCACCTGCTGGTTCACATATAATAAAAATTAAATGGGGAAGAAGGAACTGATTAGTGTTTAATAGTATTTTTGGACCCTTCAAAAGCAGCCATATTGAAAATAAAATTTAAATTTCCTAAAAAAATTGCTAAAAAATTTTCAAATTAAAAAAAACCCCAAGCCTGAAATCTCATCCTCTCCCAATAACCGTAGCAGTCTCTCAGAAGCACAAAAGGTCTTGTGCTCTGATTATAACTTGAATATTTGTTTTAAATACTTAAATATTACTCAGAGGACCTTGGAGGATTAAAAAGGATGGTATAAGTGATGTGTATCATTGATCACTCATAGATGTGTGCAGTCCTGGAGTGTCAGGGAAAAGGTGTATTTTAATTTACTTCTGTGGAGTTTTATTTCTTTGCTGAACTCTACGTTGCTTTCTTTGTAGCAATGGCAGCCCAAATGTGGGGTTTCCAATGCCCTCCCTCTTGTTGCAGCACCATCCTTGTTCAAGGTCTTCATTCTCAGGGACCTGTTTGGGTCCCTGGCCATGGACTGAGCTGGATGAAGTAACAAACCTGACAGAAAAACAAGTTCTCAGCCCTCCCAGATGCATCAGGACTCTGTTTTCCCAACAACCCCATGCATTCCTGTGCTATCAGACTATATGGTTGGAAAGGCACCAGAAGCACTTCTAAATGAGGAAAATGGGAGGTTTTAATACCTGCTGTCTCTACTGCTCTGGTGGAGAGCCCATGTCCTCTGTGTTGCTGGGTAATTGTGAATACTTGTTTGAAAAAAAAAAAAGAAAATAATCTGCTGGACTGCTGACAAAGATCTTGTCAATCTTCTCATAGGATGTATATTTTGAAGAATGGAAGCTCAGGTTTTCATGGCAAGCAACCAATAACAAGAGTTAGGGTCTGCACATGGTCAGAGGTCAAATGTAGAGCTGCCATGTTTTTTAACAGAGCAAGATTTCTCCCCTGACTTCAGTGCTGCTAGACCTGAGCTGCCAAGAGAGAACAGGAGGTCCTGAGGAGGTTGCCTGAGATTACCATGAAACTTAAGGTGTTGAGCTCAGTGGGACCACTGAGCACAGGTTGCCCAGAGAACTGGTGGAGTCTCCATCCTTGGAGAGATGTAAAAGCCACCTGGACACAGTTCTGAGCAGGGTGCTCTTAGGTAACCCTGCTTGAGTAGAAGGGTTGGATGAGAGACCTCCAGAGGGCAAACAATCTCAGACATTCTGTGATACTCATGAATTTTCCCTGCCCAGCCTGTGGCCATGGTTGCATGTTCATAAGACTCATGTTCCTTTGTCACAGGTCAGAAGCAGGGGATCATTGGCTGGCATAAAAATTTTCACTGTGTTTAAGTATTCTGGGGATTTAAATTTATAATTGTGATTCCACATAATGTCCAACTTCATATGGAAAAACCTCTTTAATTTTTCAGTTTGGTTTAGAATATGTTAATCCATTTTGTTTCCATTATATGTTGCCATTGGATAGTAATGGCTTGGTTTAATTTGTGGCATTATTTTTTAGGAAATTGTCTTCACCGTGGAAAGCTGACGTGATATTATGGTGAAGCAAAACCTGCTTTGTCCAGGTTGACATTTTAAGTCTGGCTGCTTTCTGTATTGGCTGATGTGTATGGAGGGATAGGAAAGGAATTAATTTTGAGATTCATTGAAAAAGCACTGTTGATTTACGCCACACATTCAGATAGGTTTTTCAGTATTCCGTTGAAATTTCAAGACTTTCAGGAGAGACTGAAATAGGGTTATTTGTCTGTAAAGATAGATTCATTATGTTATTTTTTCCCAGCTTCCCGCTACTGATCTGCTCAACCGCCAGGTGCAAGCAGCCACTGATGTCTGATAGTTAATAAGCATTTGCTAATTTGCTAATCAGCTACTGCAGAATGCAGCTAGGGCCAGACACAGCAGTGACAGCATAGCAGCAGCTGATCAGGAGTCTTGGAGGTAACTGGTTTTCTCCTGGGAGGGGAGCAGAAAGAGGGCTGGTTAGCTGCCTGATGGTAGCTGTGATCTGAGACGCTGATTATCTGTGGTTAGCTGTGGTGACTTTGTCATTCAGCATAAATGGAGCAGCAGTGGTGTGATCTGGAGCTGGGATCAAGTAGAGAACTTCATTTAAAGAATGCTGAGCAAGCTGTAGACAATGAAATTGATCAGATGCAGTGAATGCCACTGCAATCCCCATGGTTTCTGCTTCTCTACTAGCTTTTGTCTGATGAGATAGGAACAGGGATGCTGCTTTGCTGTGGTGCTCTCTGCTCCCCATTTCACACCTTGTCTTTGCCTTAAGAAATTCCCAGGCCAGCTGTCTCTGGGCTGCCTGGCATGTAGATGCCCTTTTACAAAACTATAAATTCTAACCTGCCTAGAGGAGCTCTTTAAGAGATGTTATTAGCTTAGTTAAAGTGGATTTGACATTCTTTGAACAGAAGTGTTATGTGAGGTTGATGGTCTGTATTCCTGTACTTCTGCTTAGAACTTGAAATTCATCTCTGCCCATGCACGCATGGTTTGTTTTCAAACGCTTGCAAATGAATATTTGATGAGGTAGCTGTGGCCAGTAGCTGCAGGATGGCCTTTGATGAGCTGCGTGGCCAAGCGGCGTTGGCTGTGTTGGCAGAGCCCTCTGCTGGGAGCACAGCCTGTGCCAGCAGCAGTCGCTCCTGCGGCCAGCGCCACCCGCTTCTCCCAAATGCCAGCAGCCAGACCCCTCTCGGCTCTGTGCTGTCCCACCAGCTGCCTGCTCCAGTGCCCAAGGGGCTCCTCTTCATCCCACAGAGCCTCTGGAGTTCACTTGACCTTTTTTAATTATTTTTTTTTTCTAGCAAACCTGGTGGTGGGCTGTAAATGCTTATATGATTTTAGGTTTTGATTTGCAAAATACAGTGGCGCTTTGAGAGTAATAAAGTTAGCCAATTACAAAATAATGTTTTCCTAATCCTAATCAGTGTGGGAGAACCATGATGAATTTCAAAAATTGCATGTATGGATTCCTGTCTGAAAATACCTTTTTTAAAAAAAGTACTGCTTAGTAAAACTAACTGATCTAATTGGGCATACATGGGGACATTGCTAAATCAAGAGCCGCAGCTTTCCTTTTTCATTGGACAGTAAGGCTTCTGCTATTCAAAGTATTAGAGGAAACAGCTTTTGTGTGATAGAATAGTAACTTACTGAGCATGAAGGAAGAATGTTATTACTCTTCTCTAACCTATTATGTTCAAAAGCCTGGTTAGGACTCTAGATGCATTGCCAAACCAAACTGTGCAAAGAGGTATTTTAATCTGGTTATGTCTCTAAAGTGTTGATATAATGCAGGCCAATAACTCTACTGCAGGAAATCCAGCTGTTTGAGATTGTTGCACAAACAATGCAGTAGTAATAAAGGGTCTTTTTTTCTTCTTCACATGCTGGCCAGAGCTTTTCACTTACCATTGATTTGAAACACTCACAACTGTGCCCAGTATTTTATCTTCATTAAAATAAAAAAAAGAGGAACATGTACCATGGCTTAGAAAAGGCTGTTGCCTGTGGTGGACAGGCCCCCCTTCTGATGAAGCTGAAGAGTGGAAGAAGTCAAAGGCAGTCATGTTTCTGTGTCATTTGATTTGTTTCATGATGAAGCTTTCCTTAACATAGACATAAATTCTTTCAAAAGCTAGGTTTACCTTCCTGGCCTATATTTGAAATAACCAGTTTCACCTTTGCTTTGAACTTGCTTGCTCCATTGCTGGGGTTCAGCAACACAGAACAGCTCTGTTAGGGGACCCATCATGTGAGTGGCATGATGGAACTCCTTGCTGCAGTTTGTTGTGAATTCCCAAAGCTGAATATTATTCAGAAAGAAATTAAACACACCTGTGAAAGGAAAAATCACCAGTATGATGAGCTGTAGATATTGCTTTTGAAAATTCCCCATCTGCATCCAAGGGAATGGGCAGGAAGCGCATGGCTGCGTGTACTCACACTCCTCCTACTTAGCATTGTGTGAAGGCAGGATGAAATAAAGGGGACTCCTTAAGGAAAAGTCTGGTTTTGTTGTGGTTTCTGTAACCCTCGGCTGTTGGCTGGAGAAGCCATGGTGGGGGGAGGACCAAGCTCTTCATGGTGGATGGGGAGTCCAACCCTCCTCCTGCATCTTACAGCTGTTCTTTAAGGGATGTTTTCAGCTGAACCTTCCATCTTACCTGCCATCCGATCTGGCATTTTCCATGGCCCAATGCCTTTCCTTACCTGTAATGAGAGTTTCACTGGAGGCTTATTACAATTACGCATAGGAGACAGCACACAGGGGTTTTTTTCCTCTTTCGTGACAGCTTCTTCTTCCTGTTTTTCTTACAGCATTTTGGTTAGAGGCTTTAATTCTCTGGCAGATGGTATACAGTATGTTTTTCAAACCCTCTACCTTTTGGGTCTAGGATACACTCTGTTCTCTGACTGCATAAAGCTGCTAAATAGCTATTTTTTCTAATTTCTGACTTGAAATTCCATTCCATTTCTATTGCACAATGTCATAATGATTCAGCTTTGTAGAATTCTGCCTTACTTCTGTAGGTTATCTTGTCCCGTGCTCTTTTTAAAATACTAACATGCAGTTTTAATCCTGTGCTGCAGCAACCCTTGTGAGTTGTCTGTTTTAACTCAGGACTTCAAATATAAATGTTGCTTTAACATTACACGTAGTTATCTCTAATCTGAGAGTCTCGTAGCAAAATCTGTTGCAGAGTTCATCCTCTTTTGTCTGTGCTTTTTATTTCAAACGTGTATTTTGTTGAAAAGTGGCTGATGATATAATACCTGGATTTTTTTGATAATCCGTGCTTTTCTAAAGAACTTAGTGAAGTGTAATATTACCATTCAAATAGGCAGGTGAGAGCCTCGGAGATCAGTAATTTGTACCTTTTCAAAAGCCGCACTGCCTTGCTTTGTCTTGGAATTTATTATGCTTCCCAAGTATAATGTGACATACTGAATAGGGCAGGGGGTGGGGACATTGTCTTCAGCTGACACGCTGCTATCAGCGGGACTGTGTTTCTGGACACAAGATTTCGCAGTCATTGGTTGTCCGAAGAAAGCCTTTCCATCTGAGGATTGGACAAGAAGATGCGTCAATTTGCTGCCCGTCTCCAAGGTACTGGTGATGCTGCCTCCACAAGCTGGCTAACGTCACAGCTCCATCACCCAGCGGGGTGTGGGCTTTTTTCTCCTCTTCTCTGTTTTAATTCTGTATTTGCTTCCTACTGCATTTCTTAATCTGTCTTCTGCCAAATGCTAACAGCATGATATTTTGCAATCATTTAGGTGAATACAAGAAGGACGAACTCCTGGAAGCTGCTAGGTGAGTGCTGCTTAGAATATAAAACATATTTTGGGGGTGGAAGCAGGCGAGGAAAAGGGGTTTTTAAAATAGTACTGTTTTGTCATTGCCTTTCCATGAAATGCTGCAAGCAAACCACTTAATTAGCATAAATCTCTTCAGACTTTAGTCTGGTACAAATGTAAAAGCCTGTTTATGTAATTGAAATCCCCCACTATGGTGGTTATAAGGTTAATATTGAGTTTTTGCTTTAAGCTGCTTAAATCCTCTTTATTGTTTTGTGACTGTTCTTTTTAGGGGCAATTTAAATATTGGGATCTTTTTTTTCTTTGGGTTTTTACTGCTACCGTAGGATGTATTTTGAAAATAGGTTTTATCCGAACAGAGCATAAGGAAGCCTATACAAAAGGTGTAAAGTTCAATTGTATATTGCAAAGGTGCTTTTCATCCTTCCTCCTGACTGCACAAGACCATTTTATATAGCCTGTTAACCCTTCTAAAAAAATTTTCTGGGTATTGGTTTATAGCTGTTTCAAATGTTGTGGGCCGTATGCTATGAAAATATGTTAAATTCAGAACATTTATTTTGACAAATGATTTCAGAGGATCTGTAAAATTAGAAAAAGGAAATACAAGGTTAAGGAGAGAAATTGAGGTGCTTTTGTATGATCTTTTGCAACACATTTAACTGCAAATACAGTATTTTTTTTTGTGTTTACCCTTGGTTTTGAAATATTCAAAAGATTCTTTAGCCATCCAACATTCTTCCTGCCACAGTACAAATTTTAAATATACTATACTTTGCAAAATACTTGCTAAGGAGATAGATATCAAAGAGCTCTGCCCTTTTCCCACCCTTTCCATAATATTCTCCTCATTTACAGGAGTGGTAATGAAGAAAAGCTGATGGCTTTATTGACTCCTTTAAATGTGAACTGCCATGCAAGTGATGGGCGTAAGGTAAGTTAATACCTGCTTTATATTTCAATTATTTAAGAAAGGCCAATTTAAGCATACTGGTAAGCATAGATGTATAAACCAGGAGGGTGTATGTGGGGGGGGAACCTGTGATGCCTTTTCACCATAAAATTAAACATTGGTATACTTGACACTGGCAGCTGTGACAGATTAAGTCGGCAGACGTGGGTTTTGTCTGTGTCATTCAAGTATCAAACACTGGTCTACATGTAAACAAAACTTTAAGACCTTTTGTAAGAAAAACAAAATGTACTGTTGCAGATGGAGAAAATGACTAAAGGAGGAAAGTTATTATTTGTATTTGAACATTGTCTGGGTGAGGTGCTTGGTATTCAGCTTAGCTCCTAATACACTGCCACATAGACTGGCACTGTATTGCTATGTTTAACACCTTCTGCATTTTTTTAAATTTGACATTATTGTTTTGACTTTTTCTGGCAGGGATATTTGAATGAGTTAAATTAAGAATTAGGCTGAAACTGGAGGAGGGAAGAACATACGGAGTGAGAAGCAGATCCTATCATTTTTGATGGTTTAAATTTTGAGATGATAGTCTGTCTAGACTGTTGATTTACAAATGTTGGGGGTTTTTTGTTTGTTTGATTTTTTTGGGGTTTTTTTTTTGTATTTTTTAACTGTACCAGAATGTTTTTAATATGTATCTGTTAAAGTGTTTCACCTGTAACAGTACATCTCATTTTTGGAGAGAAAAGCATGGGAGTGTTTTCTTTTCTATTTTTTTTTTTAAATTTTTGATGTGGTGTGTTAGAGCATAGTATGAACCTCTGCCCATCCTGGACCTGTTGTGGAACAGCCCAGTTCTACTGAAATCAGTAAAGATAGGTTAATTTACACTTTTGGTTAAAAGGTATGTTGTTACTGAATATAAAAAAAAAAATACAGCTCCATTGTACAAAAATTCCTGGTTTTTATACACCTTTTTAAATGTTTCTCAGTTGTAATGGCTATCATACATGCTATGTGATGGAAAACCCAGCCACTTTTTTGCTTATTTACATTTATCACTGATTGAAAGTTGATGCATCTTCCAGGTTTTGAAAGCAATTGATTTTATGAACTGAGGACAGGCAATTGAGCAAGGGTTTTATTTAATTTAGCAGTGTTGAAAATGATGAAATACTCTCCACATTTTAAGATTAAAAATATTGCCCATATTTCTTGAATTTCCTTTTCTTATTTTAAGACTTTGCTGTTCAAGTAAAAATGTATTTAGGTATTAATAGTGTCCTCTGTTATAATTAAATGGGGTGGTGTAGAGCAGTGCATTACTGAATAATTCAGCCCCCATCGCTATTGATCTAAGGCCAAATGCAGAGTTATGACTTCTGTCAGCAGGGCAAAGAATGAGCCCTTGCAGATGTTTTCTTGAACATTTATCACTTCAAAGTAAAAATTAAAAAAAAAAAAGACGAACATCTAAAATTCATATTGAGATAGCAGAAATTGAGATAGCAGCCTCTGAATTCGTTAGGAAATTTGTGCCCAAAGCTTGGAAAGCATATTGCAGTTAAAGTTCCTGTGTGTGGAGACTTTGAAAATATGTTTGGTTGGTTGGTTTTTGGTAAGTGCACTGGTTTTTGAAACACCTTTTAAGATGCCTTGCCATTGATATTAATTAGCTTTTTAAAAATTATATCTACCAGATCTATTTTTTCTACCACCACATATGTACAGGAAGGTTGGAAAAACCTTTCTCTAAACATATGGAAGGTTTACTAATGCTTTGTAGTAAGCATGCTATATAACTGTTAAGTATTTAATTTGTAAAGCAAAGTGCTCAGGTCCTGTTCTAGTGCAAGATCACTTGGGGTTTGATCATTTTAAGCTGTGCTGCAAATTAACTGAGCTTGTCAGTGGAAGTCTCCACTGGTGTAGCTGCCTGTAGTTGATCTGTGGTGATTTACACTGACTGAGGATTTGTCCATTTTGGAAGTTGCTTTTTGCATTTCTTGATGCCTTTAGTAATTGTTTTGCAGATCTTTTGAGCATTCAAGCCTCAAGCTTAGGACAGTATAAGGCCACAGTTTGAATGCAGCTCTCAGGCCAGGAATGCAGACTCTGCGGATTGGCCCGAGATTCTCAGCATCATGCTTGTTCTGCAGTACAGCTGTACCCACAAACTCTTCCCTCAGTCTGCTTACCTCTTTCTTCAGGCTGTGCATTCCTTGATTTTCTGAGATGACCAGCTCTAGTCTAGTGATAAGGGAACACTTGCTGTGTGGGTGAAGAAATTGGGTTCCGGTACTGAATGGGTAATTATTTTTTCTGGATTAGTTGATGCTGATATTTTTTCATCATACTTTGGGGTGCAAGTGTATGCAGTTTAGTTTTTTCCCCCTGGAGGATTTCTCTCATGCATACTGACATCTGGGGTTCTGGATTTCTCAGACACCACGTGTGCTATGAAGTTGTGTTTTATAGAATGGGTAAAAGGAGTGGAAAACTCTGACAGTATCTTGCTGGTTTGAAACCAGCTAAGGTTGGAAATAAAAAAGATTTATTGCATTCTGGGTGCTGCTTGCAGCCTTTTTGAAAAGTATTGACAGCCAGAGTCTGATTCCTACTAGACAGGATTCCATGATTCTAAAACAGTTACATCTGGTGCTGATAACCATTGCTCCATCTGTTTATTTAGGATAGAGGTCAAGACAAATAGGAATGAAAACTGAACTTCCTTCTTGCCCTCCAAAGTCACAGTTTGGGTAGGTTATAGTCATTGTAGAAATGTTAACATTACTGAAGCTTTTGAGCTGCTCTCTGAAGAGGGAATATATTGTGTGACTTCTCTTGCCATTATCTTCTGGAGGGAAAAATGAATTAGTGTGCAAAACAAAGAGAAATTTTAAACATCACCTGAAGTCTTCCTGCATACCAAGTATCATGGTGGTTTTTGGGAGTTTTGATGACCAAAGAAAATCAGCAATAATCATCTCAGGAACTGCAATTTCATTAAGCTAGGTAATGATTGATTTTTGTGCAAGTACTGGCTTATGTGCATATTCAGTGTCTGTCAGGGCACAAATAATGAGCTGTATAGTGCAGAGCTATATGGTGCTATGTAAGCAAATTAGTATTACACAAGGGTAAATTTTACAAAACTTGTTTTTTAAAAACTGTCTTATTTGTTTACTTTTTAAAAAGCAATGCTGGAGCTGAAATATAATAGTGATTTTCATGGCAATTAGTCCTGCTTTGATGTTGGTGTTTTTTAACAGGAGACTGGAAATTTGCAGTTGTTAGGATGTGGTGTTGTAAGGCAACATTTACATGTTGCATCATTTCTGTTCACATTGTCTCACCAAGCATCAGAACAGAACTTAGACACAGTGCACATCACCTGCCTATTGCTGTGGGTCTGAAATTTCCCTGCATCCCAGCCTGTGCGTTCTGCTGGTCTCCTTGGTCTTCACATTATCTGTAGAAGTAATGACTTCTAGAAGACAAGCCCATGGTGTTGATGTTAGCAGATGGTAATGAATTTCACACTGTTAAGAAGCCAAGGCATTTATTTATGTGTCTATATACGTAAAGGTGTGTCAGTTTTAGAGCCCCTGTTATTTTCCCTCAAATATTTTCCTCTGGGGTTGTCTTTTTCAAGGCTTAGTTATGAGTTAATTTCCAAAAAATTATTTTTGACCATTTTAAATCACCAGGTTCCTCTGCTGGAAATTAACGCTGTATTACTTCATCATGGAAGCTGGATTTCTGACTTGTTACAACAGCCTCTGCTTACCTAAATCAGCGGCAAGAGACAGGTTTAAAATTGCACATACAGTGTTTGCAGGTTGAGTAGAAGCACTTAGTCCACTTATTTCCTTCAGGAAGCTGATGTGAACACTTGAAAGCTGTTTAAGGAAGAAATTGATGATGCCTCCATTTTAAAAATGCAGAAGTATCTGACCTGATAAGAAAGGATTGGTTTCAGCAATTCAGATAAGAACTCTTTTCTACAAGACACTTCCCCTGTGACTAATCATAGCTTTCCAAAGTGATCTGCATCCAGCTGACATGGTAGCTATTAGCAATAGGAGGTTGGATTTTTGGCTGTACATGATATCCTGCTCCTACACTACATTATACACTCTCAGATCATGCTGGCACTAAAATACTCAGGTGTTGGTTGAATAAAACCTTTTCTTATGCAAGGGAATCCTAGGGAACTCCTCTATTTAGGAGTTACCCAAAAACCAATTCATTGGGTGGTCTTCTCAAGGTGCACCCCTTGAAGCAGAGCAAATATCTAATATTTTGAGCTCTTAGGACCATAGAAAAGTCCTTAACTGAAAAATAAAATGCTTGCTTTGTACTTTGAAGTAAAGTTTCTGTTGCAGCTGTGTTTTGTATTTACATTTTGTATCAACCATATGAAAAACAGAGAATACAATGGCATAACCCATGACAGTGTGATCTCAGGTATTAGTTCAACTTGAAGCAGGAATTGCTACCAAAAGGCAGCACAGAATGCAGTTCCTCCACAGCTACATTGTTTTCTGTCCTGCACCTTCCCTCCCCACTTCCTTCTTTGGAAACTAGAAATGTCATTTTTGCAACAGCTGAATCAGGGATCCTGCAAACAACACACCTCAGTTTTTCCTTGCATGGGAGCATCCAGTACTGTAGATAATGTAGTGATCCCATGGGAAAAAAATAGGCAATTAATTAAAATGCCATTTCTATCATGCATGTGGTCACACCTCACTTATTTGCACTGTTGTCTTCTGACTTGTAGTGTCCTTTTGTTTATTCCCAGTTTTCAGTCCTTAAGAGCTCCCAGTACCAGTCTTTGGTATTTTACTTCTGCATTGCCTTTGTGGTTACACCTTTCCAAACTTGCTGTAGAGGACCCTGGATCCAGAATACCAGTACAGGCATTTTCATTAAACTTTGTGAGTCACAGGAGACATACTTGCCTCTTGGGTTTGACAGAGGCTGTTGCTTCAGCCTGTTCTTTCCTGCCATAGGGATATTGGTTTTTCTCATGCATGGCCTCATTCCGGTTCATTGGCACAGGGTTCAGATGTAAGAATTCCAAGTCTGAGAAGGTCTGCAATGCAGTGCTGAGTAGCAGCATCCTTGGCCTGAGGTAACCACTGCAAAAGATCTTGAGAACAAAGTGCCCCTCAGCTTTTGCTGTGGGACATCCCTGATGCCAAGTAGCATTGGTAGTAAGTAGTGTTTGGATGAAATTGCAGATTCTTTCTCTTGATTCCTCTGCGTCTTTCTCTCTAGTGAGAGATCAGCCTGTAAACAAAGGGCTGGTAAAGAGAAATTAAATTCTAACAAGATCAGGTGAGTTATGTCTCCTCTTACCAGGGAGTCTCCAATTTGCTGCTGGTAAGTGAATTTGCCAACCCCTGTTCCACAACTCTGGTTGTTTGCAGCCATTTTCAAGAAAAATCCTGCAATTGGAAAGAGAATTGGTATAGCTTCCAATTTCTGAGTCTGTATGGAACAATCGATCCACATTTTCACAAGCTTTCCCTTTACAGTTATTAAGCCTACAGACTTGGGTAGAGGTTTAAATTCCCTTGTAATATGCTTGGCTCTGGGAGCTGGGGGTTGAAGAACAATGCCACGTACTGCAAGATGTGAACACATTGCGTGCTGGTGAAACTGTAAACCTTCAAAATTGTGTGCATTTTTCTTGTCCTGTGAAATAAAAATCAAAATTAATACCACATAAATCCATAGGTCCCTTTGTTCTGTAATCTGTGTCATAGAGATTATGTTCAGATGGGTGTGGAACATATTTTGGAAGAAACTATTTCACATACAATAAAAAAAAAGTTGTTTGAGTATTGGGAAAATCTACTTTTCTACAGACAAAAGCTGTTTATTTGAGCAAAAGACTTGTGAACAGATAGGCAGTGTAAGGCCTTGTCATGCCCAAGGGTATTTCTGAATGTCTCTGTGGACTTTACATGTTTGTAGTTTTTTGTCACATGTTATATCACACCTAGTTTCACAATTTGCATTTTGTCTTTCTCAAAGTTTTATCAACTCTTCTGCTGGTATACATTGTTTCTTTGTGTGGCTTGTAAATACAGTCCCTACTCTTAAGGCTTCTCTACAACAAAAAAAATAACTAGTGCAAAGAAGAGCAATCATCCAGAATAACAGTTAACTGTGTATTATTCTTGGTTCAGAATTCTTCTTCATTAAGCTAATAAAATGGAAGGCTTAAAAACTATTTATTGAAATGTCATTTTGTTTCAGAAAAAAAGAAAGCTCTACAAATCCAAAACAGTTATTTCAGAGTAACTGGAGAGACAAGCCCTTGCTAAATCTGCTCACTTTCTGCTTACTAGCATAAATGTCAGTCTGGTTTTGATGAAATGCTTTAGACTCAGTCTTGTGGGTGGGGAACGTGCAGATTTTGGTTTCTACATTTGTGATCCTGCAGGGATTTGCCAGAAGTTTGCTGATGTGCGATTATAGCACTGTGGAACTGCAGTTATCAAAATAAGCAGTAGCCACACAGGCTGTTAGCTGATGTTGGCTTGTGTAACGCTGGCTGTGGCTGATGGCTTCTGGACACTGCAGCCTTTATTGGCACTGATCTTGTGTGTGTTTCATGAAATACATGTGTAGCAAGGTTATATCTAGGGCTGTGAGCTGGTAGGTTGATAAAGAGAATCACAGAATGTCTTGGCTTAGATAGCACCTTAAAGATCATCTAGTTCCAGCCTCCTTGCTATGGGCAGGGATGCCTTCCATCAGACCAGGTCAAATATTTTAAGTCAAATCCTGTGTGCAAAACTGAAGGTATTTTCTGGATTTAGTTAATGATGTACTGTAAAAAAAAAAAAAAAAAAAAAAGGTGATATTTCCAACATTACAAGAAGATTACAAAGCAAGTGTTAAGTGTCATAAGGTTTGTGTTGTGCCTTGGGCAGAAGTGCCCAATGCTTATATGTACAAAGAACATTCAAAAATGGTCACTATTGTGTTTTGTCTTTGAAACACTATTTTATTTGCTATAAAAAGATAGTTCCCAGGATTCATGCATGTTAGAAAAAGTGACAAGTTATGCACTTTGTTATGCTGTGATCCTGTCTTACTTCATCTGCCAAGCATGATCAAAGTGGGTAACACAAGCATGCCTCTGCAGACTTTGTATGGTATAGATGACTTGGCTTGATTTCTGTCCCTGGTGTCACTTAAAACCTTTTATATCCAAGGATGATACCTTTTGAATAAAATGTAAAACTGATCTACTTGATTTAGGTTTCTGAGATCCTAAATATTTTCCCTAATTCATTTCAGTGAGTATCCCTTCATGTATTATTTGAAGTGTATTCTATCATGTCCACAAATAGAAATTGTGCACCAAAGGACCAGAAAGAAATTGTTTACACTGTCATCATTCTCTTTGTATTGTTCTCTAAAATACAGGAAATCTCATTTATTAGATCTTAATTAATGTGCTTTTCAGGAGGCCTCAAATGTGTTAAAGGCATGGGGGATTTTTATACCTGAACTGTTTTCCCCTTGATGATTAGCTTCACACAGGAGATGACTTCCTGCATTAGGCTGTTATCCATCTCTTGTCAGGAGAAAACAAGTCAAACTGGCAGATTTGGGCAGAGCTGCCATGTAATATTTTATGCACATTAACTAAAAGCTGTGTTCTGATTTGGCTCTTAACAGCTCACAGAGCATCCAGAGGCCGAGTACCGATAATATTTCTTCTACCGTGATCTCAGGGGTGGAGCTCTTTCCAGAGCTTGCTGAGATTGTTTTGAATTGAAATGCAGCAGCTCAGTCCAGGGACTGAGTGCATTTAACTTCTGTATATGGTTGCCTATAGTGAATACTGTAGGTGATATTTCCATGCTTGGTGTCACTTTCCTCTCAAAATCCCTGCATGGGAGCATAAGAAGTACTGAGAAGCAAACTGATCTGCTTTTTTGTTGCTTTTTGCTTTGGAGTGTGGTATTAGTGTACTTTGTGGCCTCCCTCTGTTGTAACATCTATCACTTCATTTTACACTATTTCACATCTCTCTGTGCTATTGTGCAACCACCTGCGGACCTAACATCATCTTCCTAATAAACCACTGGTGAGGATTTAGTTAAAAAAACCCATTGGGTACCTAATGTAACTTGTATATGTTGGCTTACCCTTATGCACGTGCTTGTTGTGCTTCAGAAAAACCGAGTTTTTGACTCTTCCCGAGCAGGTTGTGTTTATGCAGGTGTTCACTAATTCTAGCTGTTATTATATTGTATTTTTGCTTGTACAAACATCAAGATTACGGGCCTCTGTGTAGTTCCCCAAAATGTGCACTAATGATTGGTTTGTGACTTCTGTGTCTTCACATACCAAAATAATCTTAGGTGAACGTCATGTATAGCTAGTAATTCACCTGTTTTATTCTCCTGTGCTCTAGAGTAGATCCAGATTGGTCCTGGCAATTTGTTGATGTTCATTTTGGTTATGGGGATGGCAACCTCTTCTATGCTTAATTCAGAGCGATCCTTTGCCAAGCTTCTCCATGCTCCCAAATATGTACATGCCCACTCACCAGGATTTTGGAATAAGACTTACTGTTTTTTCTAAGATGTATAGTAAACAAAAAAATCCTTCAGTTCTTCACAGT
This sequence comes from Melozone crissalis, assembly GCF_028551555.1. Taxonomy (NCBI): domain Eukaryota; kingdom Metazoa; phylum Chordata; class Aves; order Passeriformes; family Passerellidae; genus Melozone; species Melozone crissalis. The sequence goes on along the minus strand of NW_026535784.1, from coordinate 44,095,485 downwards.
GCCTTCTTGCCTGTAAGATCTCCATTTCTTGCCCTAGCATCTCCTTGCCCCACTGAACTGGCTGGTGCATTTTGTGCTCCTAGTTGGTTGCAAGAAGTTATGTCTGGTTTGAGTCCATTTCACCAGTTACTACTTAAACTGTTTTTGCCTGTCTACTTGGATTTTTTACCTCTGAACTACTGGAGTTTGTGGTCCTTGTGTTTTTCTCCAGCTTGTAAATTCAGCTTTTTGAATGTCCTGTTAATTCTAGCTTGCTGTTGGTCATACTGGCTTCTTTCACTATATCAAGCCTTTCCAGTAGAAGGTATCCATTAGCAAAGTGTCTCTAGTATTGCCTTCACTAGTAGTTTTTGTGCTGTCTGTAAGGACGTAATTTTATTACTTACTAATTCCAGCTTATTTTTAAAAACTTGCCATTTTTTTCATAGCTCCACTTTATGAAGGCTGGTGCCTCATGTTGGTTTATTTTAGCAAACATTTCCCCTGAAGATGACTTGTATCTGAGTGTGTTATAGCTGCTGTTAAAGACAACTTCTACTGAAAAGTTTTGCTCCAGATGTCATTTGGTACCATCCCAGCAGTTGCATTTACCCATGTGGTGTTCCAAGCCACTTTCTCTGTAGGAGAGTCACTGATATCATCCAAACATTTCACCTCTTAGGTCACCCAAAGCCCTTGTGTTTTCTGCCCTTGCTGTCTCTCTGATTTCTCTCAGCACATCAGTTATCACTTGCTCATACAACCCCATCACTGACTTCAGAGGTTGTATGGATAATTTATAGTGATCAGTTTAGTTCTAAATGAAAAGAATTGCAAATACTTATGTGCAAGGAGAGATGTATTTACATGACCATTTTAAAAAGTATTGTTTAAGTTGACTGAGCAGGCAGCAGATGAAGGATAAAAGGGAAGGAAAATGCCAAAATGCATTGTAATTGATGATGGATGTGTCATTGATGAGCAAGAATATTGAGGTGATTTGATTAGTCTTTTCTAAGTAATATTATATGCGACTACTTAAAGCAACTTATTTCTTACAAGTGAAATACTTTAAAATATTCATATTCTAGTAACCATCTTTTCAATTGGAATTACAGGAAAAATTCTCTTCCTTTTTCCCTGTATTTTGCAAGGCTGCTCTTCAAAAGGATTGGTAAAGGCTGTTTGATTGGATTATAAAGTAATTTAATTCTAAAATTTGCAAATTATCACTGTAATGCAAAAAGAGCATTTTGTGTATTTAATTTTAATAATTATTTTTTGTTTCTTGTTTTAATTAAATTCCAGAATATAAGGTATGTTTATTTCATACGCAGCACTGGAGCTGAAATGCAGTCAACATGCAAGTGTTGCTTATAACAGTTTATTCTGACCCAAGTTTCAATAAAATGAGTGAAGTGCTGATTTGACAGAGAGAATGATCAAATTAATTTATTCCTTCTTAATAATGTGATAATATTATGAACTGAAGCCCAGAAAGTTTCTAGTTGGAAGGGGAAGGTGGGGAAGCAAAGTAAATACATCAAGGAGAAGTAGTAAAAATAAGATAGGTAAAAAGAAAAGGGAAATAAAAGATTATTAGTTGACTGTAGTAGGAAGAACATTTATGTTTGTACAGACTGGGGAACGAGAGGCTGGAGCAGCGCTGCAGGAAGGGAGCTGGGGGTGCTGGTCCAGGGCATTGAATGTGGGGCGCTGAGCCCTGGCAGCCAGGAGGGCCAGCCCTGTCCTGGGGGGCAGCAGGCACAGCCAGGCAAGGGAGGGGATTGTCCTGCTCTGCTCTGAGCTGGGGCAGCTCTGGGTGCCACAACATCAGACAGACCCTGAGCTGTTGGGGAGTGTCCAGAGGAGGGCAACAAGGATGGCAAAGGCCTTGAGGGGAAGCTGTGTGAGGAGTGGCTGAGGTCACTGGGGCTGTTCAGCCTGGAGCAGAGGAGACTGAGGGGAGACCTCACTGCAGTCACAACTTCCTGGGGAGGGGAAGAGAGGGCAGGCACTGATCTCTTCTCTATGGTGACAGGGACAGGACCTGAGGGAATGGCCTGAAGTTGTGTCAGGGCAAATTTAGGTTTGATATTAGGAAAAGGTTCTTCACCCAGAGGGTGGTTGGGCACTGGAACAGTTCCCCAGGGAAGTGGTCACAGCTCCAAGCCTGACAGAGTTCAGAGGTGTTTGGGCAACACTCTCAGGCACATGATGTGACTCTTGGGGTGTCCTGTGCAAGACCCAGAGTTGGACTTAATGATCCTTGATGGGTTCCTTCTAACTCAGGCTATTCTGTGACTGTACAGAAGATTTTGATAGCAAGTGGAAAAAGAAGAGACTGCAACAGCAAAAAGCCCTGGCAGTTTTGGTTCTCTGCTGATTCAGTGTGCATCTTCTTCAGATTGCCAGAAATGGCTATGCCGGACACCAATACTGTGAGGAGTTTCTGTGTAGTGTTCTACCATATCTTTCAAGTCAGCATAGATCTCCTTTCAGTGTTAAATAACATCAGCTGCATTCCTTTAGGAGAAGAGAGTGGATCTTTACTGTAATTTTTTCCTTATGTAGCTCAGCAAGCCACTATTCCCTCAGCTGTCAGTATCTATCACCAAAGAAACAGCGTATACTCCTCTGCTTCTCTGATGATCCATCTCAAAGTTCCTCTCCCTGTGTCCTTGAGTGCTGCCAGAGATGTACTCTGTGCTTCTGAATCTGAGAAAACTACAAATGCTACTTCGTGGTGAAAGCCCCAGAATTTCTTTTTCGTACTGCAGTTCCATCCCTAGCTACACCCTCATCGTAGGCATGTAGAAATGGAAGAGATTCTTGTAAAGATCAGTCTTCTGAGAATACTATAGTTTTGTGAGAAGTGTTACTCAATTTTTCTGACACATCCTCTGTGGAACTGTTTTGCCAAATGGTGTCTGAGATACGTGCCTATACAGAGGATTTTCGGGGAAGGGAGGAGGTGTTGCATTTTAATTCTCTTTTAGGAAGAGGTCAAAGATTACTAGTGCCCTATTTATGGGATCTGCTATTTGTGAAATCCTTCAGAGATCAATGGTGTTCCTATTTAAAGTGTCTCTCCCAGTTCTCTACCTTCTTCCCCTTAGTCTATGTTTCTAGGTTTGTTTCTGAAAGTAATGACAACCCCCTGAGCGCTACAGCCTGAGGACAGAGTGGCTGGATAGTGGCCAGGCAGAAAGGGGCTGGGGGTGCTGGTTGAGAGGAGAGCAGCTGAATGTGGGCCAGCAGCATACCCAAGTGGCCAAGGCCAGTGGCATTGTGGCCTGTGTCAGGAATAGTGTAGCCAGCAGGACAAGGGTGGTCATTCTTCCCCTGCACTCATCACTGGTGAGGCCACGCCTCGAGTGCTGTGTCCAGTTCTGGGCCCCTCAGTTTAAAAAGAATGTTGAGGTGCTGGAGCAGGTCCAGAGAAGGGCAACAAGGCTGCTGAATTGTTTGGAGCACAAGTCTTGTGATGAGGAGCTGAGGGAGCTGGAGTTGTTTAGCCAGGAGAAAAGGAGGCTCAGGAGAGCCCGTATCACTGTACAGCTGCCTGAAAGGAGGCTGTAGCCAGGTGGGGGTCAGTCTTTTCTTCTGGGCAACCAGCAACAGGACAAATGGACAAAGCCTTAAGCTGCACCAGGGGAGGTTTAGATTGAACATTAAGAAGAATTTATTCACAGAAGGAGTGATTGGTCAGTGGAATGGGCTGCCCAGAGAAATGGTCACCATCCCTGGAGCTGTTTAAGAAGAAACCGGATGTGCTGCTCAATGCCATGCCCTAGTTGACAAGGTGGTGGTCGGTCATAGGTTGGATTCAATCTCAAAGGTCTTTTCCAACCTAGTTGATTCCATGATTTCCTGTTCTACCTTATTTTAACCTTGAGATGGAGACACTCCAGTTATTTGTCTACCCCTGTGCAAGATCATGCTTATCATCCTGTTGGTCCTTCCCCACGCTAGGCACGTAGGTGATGGAAAAAGCTTGTCTCTCATAAATCTCCTGCCCCCTTATTTGTCAACACTTAGCCCAAGTTGCAGTACAACATGGTCACTGTGTTAATGTGTGGGACTGATGCCAACCCTTGTCATGTGGCCTTAGAGGTTCAGACATACAGTCAGAAAACTGGGTTGTCTCTCAAAGGTCAGATCTGCTAGAGAAGCATTCAATAGTCCATAGTTTGGACAGTACAGCCCCTGAGAAGGAACAGATTTGAATACTCACTGGATATGAGCAGCTGGTCTGTCACCCAAGCAGACCTCTTCCAAATGAGGCCTTACTCTGTTGGTGTGTTTGCAGTATTTTTGGCCTTCACTTTCTGTGCTTTTTAACTCTTCCTTGAGTTTATGGACATTCTTGCCCATTGATGCTCTGCCCTAGCACTGCTGTGTCTGTGCAATCAAACTGGTTTTGTCTTTGCAGGTTTACAGCTCAAAACAGTTGGTTCCTCACTACCACCACCACCACCTCCCACCTGCCAAGAGATCATCTGATATACCACACCTCTAAATTAAGATACTGTTTGCCTTGCAGATTCTGAATTGGTTAACTGTTCAGTTCATTTCCCCTGTCATTAGCTGTTAGAAAGCAGCATGTGAAATTTGTGACATGATGTTTTGTGGAATTTTGCTGTGCTAAGCCTGTCCAGTTCAGTAGTCTAATTAATTACTACTGTTTGTATTCTGAAGATGAAGCAGTTAAATTACCACTGGAAACAGTGGAGTGAGAAATGTTTTCCTTAGGTATTTTTTAGTTCTTGTCTTCAGGAATTTTGTTTGTTTGTAGGGGTGTTAGTTTGTTTCTTGTTTATTATGGATTTTTTACATAAGAAAAGTGGTTTAAGCTCTTCACCTGTGTGCTTATCTCCAGAGCTGCAGCTAGCTCATCTACAGTCAGCAGTCTGACATGACTTGTTTTCCTGAAGCAGCATCTATAAGTTTGTCCCTAAAGCATAATTGTCAGCCACGAATTTAAATAACTCAGTGCTCCTATAAAATGTCCAAGGAAGCTGCATGATTAGGGTGACAAGTCATGTGGCTGGTGAACAGAAGCATGGACCCTTTCCTGCTCATTAAAAGCTTAATTATTCAGTCAAGGATAGGGAACTTCATTACTTTTGTACCAAATGTGTAAGAGCATTATAGCATGAATATAAAATAATTATTTTGAGTTACTTGAAATATGTGTTTATAGAAGGAAATATTTTGTACCCAAGTCCCATCTTGGCACAATACAAATAAATGTTAATGAGCTATTTCCCAAGAAAGCTTCCAAATTCATTTAACATGAAGGTGTAAGATGGGTGCACTGTTTAAAATTAGAATGCAAGTTGGTATCTGAGCAGCAAAGGAAAAGCCTCATCTTTTCCACAGTGAAAAAGTTTAGGAATGTGTCTGTAAGATTTTAGTGTTGTTGCAACTTGTTTTCTTACCCCATTTATCAGAATGATAAAGTGGTGACAGGAGGTACTCTGCTTGCATCCGGAATGTCTTCCTGATGTACTCTCATGATTGATGTGGTTCATTTTAGAGATGTCTGCAAGAGAGCAGCATCAAACACAGGCTACTGTGATTGGAAAGAAAGATTCTGTCATAAATTCTAACACAGTAAAGAGGAAGTTGTTTGCTTTGCCAGGAGTCAGGACATCTTTCAAAACAGTTTTATGCAAAACTATGAAACAAAGGTCCCTTCTGCGATTAGAAATCCCTGTGCTCTTCCCTTAATTCAAAAGAGGTGAAATGCTTCTCTTAAGGGAGTTTGTATGACAAGCTACAAGAGTTTTAAGATATTTTTATTGCTGTTTTCTAAGGGCAGTATGATCTGAATACAACAAATGTTTTTTTAAACTACATTTGTTAAATGTGAGTTTGCTGCATACCTGCAATTTCCAAATCTACTAAACCTGAAGATTACTACAGACATGATTTAGAAAGTCACAAATATTTAAATCTACATTAAGTGTTTTAACATCCCTCCCTCTTTTTTTTTTTTTTTTTTTTTTTTTTTTTTTTTTTTTTTTTGGTGTGTCCTTGGTCAGCAGGGTGTTGTAGAACAGTTAACAATAAGCATACAAGTATCCTTAGCTATTTTTTTGCCACGCTTTATTTGTTTTCCCATCTGTGTAAAAGCCACCCTTACTGGTTCATATCCCTGTGGGGACCTTCTGAACATGAGAGTAGCCATATGTCAAGGCCAGAGCTGGCCATCAAAATCAGTGTTGCCTCTTTATTATGAGAATGCCCTTCCTGTATACAATTATATGAATTTATGGTAATTCTAAATCACTGTATATTGATGTAAATAAGATGTGTGATGAGATCTTATTTATGTAATAAGATTGTTCATTTTAATAGCCTTCAAGATGGCAAGTTGAGAATGAGAGAAACATATAGATTAGGATTTTTATCAGATAGCATTGTATAAAGATTTTGACAGTAGAAAACAAGAACAGGAGATATTAGTTTTTAAAACAGTTCCTGCAGTTGTTATTAATCATGCAGATAATGCATAATATAAGATGATTACATAAGATCCCTTGGTTTAAAGTTGCCCTTAAAATGTGTAATTTGACTCTGAAATGAAACTTTCTTCTGAGGCAGTGGCAGCATTACCATCTGAAGGCTGCTGAAGACTCTTTAGCAAGATAAGGGAAATGGATGGTGCTTGGAGCTGGAACTCCCACATTGCCTGTGGACAGCTTGTTGAAACAAATTTTCAGATTTTAGCAGAAGCGGCTCAGAGCCTGCAGCACTGGAGATCCCTCACAGCCCCTTTTGTTTGATGCAGGTGAACAGGGGATGGCAGGTCCAAGGCGGCTGACCTTGAACAGGGGTCATCAAATCAGCTCTTGGTAACAGAGCAGTGCAAAAATACCTAAGGCTCACTGAGAACAGTATCAAATCTAAAAAATGCATTTCTTGTATTCCCAGGCAACACATTATCAAAAAAACTGCAGGCAAAACCACCTCCCTTACTATAAATAGTAGGTATATAGGTTGACAGCGATTGCCATCTTGTGTACAGTGATGTTCCTTAAAGTGCTCTCAGTACCTGCTTTGACTCAGTTACAGCTGCCATAAAATTTTCAAATAATATGAGCATCTTGCATGATGGTCTACTTTACTTAATAAAAATGGAGTCATACTCTTTTTAATTATACTAGCAAGTACGCCATTGTGATTGGCCTGGTAATGGTGAATGTGAGTCTTGGAAGGTAAGTGCCCTCTAAGGATTTTGTTAGTAAGTCTTGCCAAGTTTTGCAAGGTATGGGAGGAGGGATTAATTGATAAATCTGTTTTCTTAATATTAATTTGATATACCTTTCAGGTGCAGTAGACATTGCTGTCAGTGATATTTAGTTTTTACTTCCCTGATGCTATATAAATAGCATGTTAATTTTAAGAATCACTCTCTGCTGCCATAGTTAGCTTTTTTTTTTTGAAGGCTCATAATGTCATCTAATGAGTAGTTCATGTAGCACAATATTATCTTTTAGTTACCTAGGTTCTATAATTAGCATACAAAGTTGTAACTCCACATTAGTATTTTTACCTATTAAATCTATAGTATGGATGAATCCTCTTTCTTATGAGAAAGGAAAAGTTTTTAAGAATCATGGAGAGAGCATCTTCCTGCTTTCTCCATCCTGAAGCATATGTAAGCATGGCATTTATAGGGGCCATTTAGCCAAAATAATGAGCAACTGGTTTGTGAATAAAGGGGGAGCAGCACTTCAGCTCCTGCCTCCTGCACCTGTGTGTGTTCACTTGTCCTTGACCATCACTTAAGTGGTCTCTCTGGCCCTCTGCCTGCCTGCCTCTCCAGCGCTGGGTGTTTGCAGGTGCAGAGTTGAAGCATGCTGCCTGCTGGAGGTCTCAGCCCCCTCCCCAGGATGGGCACAGGGAGCATCAGTCGATGCTGCTTGGAGAGGCAGCCACAGCACGGCACACAGCTTTGCTGAGCTGCTCTGGGCCGCAAGGCAGGCACACCAAATGTCAGGTGCCTGTCTGCAGATAAATAATTCTGTGTGCTGGGCAAGACAAGATGCTCTGTATTTGAGGCATGGGTCTGGGGAGTCTGCAGGCCCTTGCTCAAGAGAAGGAGGTAGCTCACCTTACTGAAAGACAGGGATATAAGTTGTCTAAAGATTTGGGTTAATGCGGATTTGCTTCATTTATGCCATTTGTTGTGCAGCTATAAGCTTGAAAAGTTTTGTGTTTCTTCTCTAATGAAGTTATTTGGCAAATGCAGATCTATTAACCCTAGAAATACAAAGTGTACAGTCCCAGCATGAGTCATAATAGTTTTTCTTTTCATTTTAAGGAGTGAGCAAGACTCGGGGGTTATGTGTCTTTGTTGAGAACATCTCTGTTAATAATGTTTCCTTTTAGTAAAGCATCGTTTTGGAAGTCTGCCATTATTGTTTTAGAAGTGGCACACAGACAATAAAAGATGAAGTTTAATTGTTGTGAGGTTAAAGGATCCTGCACTGTTCCAAACATTTAATGCTTGGCTCCAATTTTTCTGGAGTCTAGACCTTTGAATGGACAGACTTCTCTGTAGTCCATTTCAAATAAATTCTAGGTTTTCTGAGTTACTAATTCAGTTGATAAAACTAGATTTAGTAACCAACCCAAGGCAGCTGTCAGAATAAACAGTGCTGAATTATTCTGCTAGTGTCAATAGCAGCATCATCCTTATCCACATTTTCATTAGTATTTATGATATGCAGAAGACAATTATTTTCTAATAGGGGCAGATATAAAAAGAATATATGGCCTTCTAGATCAGTCTAAATTGTTAATTCAGTAGCAGAAGCCTTAATAGTAATAGATCCTGATAATGTGTGTGGTCAAACAACTGAATGTTTGTTGTTACTGGTATTTTGTATCTTGGAAACACTGGGGGGATCTTCATGTTAGAATGTTAGAGGTCCTTCAGTAGAGATAAGTCTAAAGATGGGTCTTATGGAAACTTGTATGACTACTTCCCTAAATTTACTGAATTTTCCAGTTGTTTTTCTATGAGATATATACCCTGTGTTGTCATTTCTGATAGTACAGCCTGTGTCCTCAGTATAATACACAGGACACTTGGTTGTTGTCAAAGTTGTTACTCTTTCTGAAGCCAAGTAGCAAAGTGTTGAGACTTTAGTAAAATATAATACACACTGCTCCCAAGTTATGGACATTAAATATGTGTTCCTGGAAATCCATACTGTTTATGGATGTATAGTACTTGCTTCTGTTTATCACAGATGAGACCATTTGTCTTGATTTTTATTTTAACCTCTTGATAATAGTGAAATGTGATATCTCCCCTTGTAATACTGTATAATGATGTTTTAATGCTGACAGTAAATTTATACTTGGCATAATACAGTGAGATATGTATGTTTTCCCATGTTTCAAGCTGCTTTATGTGTGGGGTTTTACTGTGAGAAAATTGTATCATTTGGTTGCATGCCACAAAATAAATTGCAACAAAGATTCCTTTAAAATCCTCTGCTTCTCAGCCTTGGGATGGAGGAAACATCATCCATTTCTGTAGGAAAGCAGTCCCCTCGGGCTGAGACAGCATAGAAAAATTGTTTTATAATAAAAAAGCTTTTAAAAATAAACTTCAAGGGAGATTACTGTTGTCAGCTCAACTCAAAAGCTTTCAGTTAAAATTCATATGAGCTAGCTATGGAGAAAGGTGTTATTACTCTGTTTTTATGCAGCAAGGTGCATTACTGATGAAGACCTGTATTTTGCAGTAAACTGCAATCTGCATACAATTTTCTCTTTGTCTTACCACAGCACAGAAGAAATATGGATACTTTTTTGGTGCAGAGATGATGATGATGATGTTAATGATTTTTACAATTAGCTTTAAATTAAGAGGCTGTTATTGCCTTGGGGGTGCCTGTATTCTTACCCACTTTCAGGCTTTTTTTTGTTTTTGGTTCGACAGCAGGAGGGGCCTCCTGCATGTGCTGTGTATTTGTTAATTCAGCTAATCACAGAAGGGTACTTTAACTTATCTTGGTGCAATGTGTAAGAGTAACTGAGAGTATTTCAATGGCAGGAAGTACAGGACTTCAGATTGATGTGACTCCCATTCTTCATCTTCTTTTGTTTTGCAGTCCACTCCTTTACACTTAGCAGCTGGCTACAACAGAGTTCGGATAGTCCAGCTTCTGCTTCAGCATGGTGCAGATGTACATGCAAAGGACAAAGGGTATGTAAAATTAATTGATTTATTACCTGTTTGCAGCACTGGTTTTGTATTAGTCAAGATATAGAATTGGTTTTTTGGTTCATGTTGCAGCACAATCTCAAATAGTTGTCTGAGAATGTGATGTTTGCTACCAAAAATCTGAGTGTGCTTCAGATTAGTTGTGATTGCACTTTTTTAAAGGCTTCTTTTACACCTTTAAATTTTTTTTCCAAACTTTGCTCTTTACTTCCATTTAGAGACTACCCTTTAAAATTACAGACTAACAGCGTTATTTTTGGATAGGCGATGGGAAGAAGATACAAGAGCTTAGTGAAAGATGTGCTTTGAAAAACTTATCTATGGCCTCATTATCTTGTTTCACATATATGGATGTAATTCCAAGTAACATCAGTAATGCTCATGTGCTCACAACTAGTGGTCCTCATAGATCTGTCTTCATTGAAGCTGACAGCAAAAATCAACATATAGTAGAGGCTAAACTATTCTATTTTTGCATTAAGGGTGGTAGTTATGTAAGATATCAGCAAAGTGCACAGCAGTCAGAAATCTAAAATGATACTTGCTGTGTGTTGTTCTCAGCCATACATTTCTCATCTCTAAGGTGATGATTTTCATGATGGTTGGATTGGAGGGCTTAGTCCTAACATGGTAGAAATTGGGCCCCTAGTTAAAGGCATACATTTTGTATTCAGAATCCATAGAAGTAAGATATGTGTGTGTGCTGTCTCCAGCAGCAAACCTGAGGCACTTCCTGTATTTTCATTTTCTGCTAGTGTTCGAAGTGATTTTAAGTTTTCTTAGCTTCTTTCCCTTTTTTCCTTTCTCTCCAAAACAGTCCTAAGTGTACTTAAAACACTTATAGTTTAACTAATTGTAGCTCTTTTGTCTGTCCATTTACCCCAATGGCTTTGATAAACAGTATTGTTGTTAAATGCAAAATGACATATTATGCAAGTCAAAAAAACAAAAATACACCCAAAAAACCCCACAAAAACCACAGAAAACCAGAACACACCACAACCCCCCCATCCCCCCAAAAAACAGAAAAGACAATAAAACACCTTCCCCCTGCCCCTCAAAAAAACCCACAAGAAATAAACCACAAAAGTCCTACAGTAAAGCTCCATATAATACCTATTTAGGTAGATCCAGCATTATTTAAGCAGGTGGAAGGTCTTTTGTACCTTTCCAAAATTTCAGCATCAGTTGTTAGAAAATTCCAGTGTAGATGCTGTATGATGAGTTTTGAACAATTTGCTTGGAATGTATGAGAGGTAGTTAAGTTGAACTTGAACTTGGGGCTGGAGCAGGAAGGGAAGGAAAGCAAACAAAGAAAGGAAAACCTTTCAATACTTACTCTGTACTGAACTTTAAAACAACCCAAACATATTTAGAAACTTCTAACATCCTAGTAAGCTTCCACTTTTTTTTAGTGGCACCACACATTTAAAATCAGTGTGGTGTTTTGTTTCACCTTGCTGTTTCTTCTTTATACATAATTTATAAGAAAATTGGCTATAAATAACTGTCACTTTTTATTTAAGGAGCTAAATTAGGCTGCATTGATTTTATAGAACTGTTAGGTTCTCTTCAATGGAGTCAAGTCAGAGAAAGTGCTTAGGAATTGTTCTGTATTTTCAAAATGGTCACCACTTCTAGTTTATCCCAAAGAGTAGCCCAGCCAGGGAAGCAGCTCTTTCTCCACTGGTCTTTCCTTTCCCTTACTGCTGTTGTGCTGGAAGAGGGAGTGGGATGCTGCAGAAGTGGGCAGATGCATTGCTGCAGGACTGTCTTTGCTGACAGGCCTTGAAGTCCTCAGTCCTCTGAGACGACCACTTTGGAAGTGGGCAGGTTTTTTGAGTGCTCCGTGAAATGGATAGTCTCTCTGTCTCACACATGCACTCATAAGTTGTAATTAAGAAAAATAATGATGAAAAAAACAGTCTGAAAAATTTTCCCCAAACAAATTTTCCTCTCCTGTGACAAATGTGTTGCTGCTTCTGAGAGCATCCACCTTAAAATTAAGTTTATTTAATTGCTGTCTACTACTTGCTGTCCTAATTATCTCTGGGTTGGTTTTGCAGTCCTGGGACTTACCCCCTGTATTTTTCATAGGTATTATGGGGTTAATTATGGTTTTCATATATTATGTGTACTGATCTGTTGAGCCATAACTAGCCTGTCATGCTTGGCTTGAATTAAACTCATTTTGTCCTCTGCAGTAATTGCCCATCTCACATCTCCTTTTCAATGCATGACTTTTATTACATCTTGTGCTTGTGACTAAATCCCTGTTATTTACTTTGCTAGTGTCATTTTTAAGTATGGCCTGCAGTAATATAGCACTACAAAAATTACAGGGACTCTCTTAGAAGTATCTTGAGCAGTTAAATAGGTTGTACTGTAAAAAATGGAGGAAAATCAGGTCATTCCACAGTCTAGAGCAGCAATTTGAGTCTGCTTTCTATGGATATTTGTACGTCTTCATAAAATACCCAGGAGTTACGTTAGTGTTATCTGGGGAGTTTTGCCTTTCACATAGCATTTAAAATAGGAGTTCCTATTTAGGCAGAAGCAGAACACTGTTGAGGAAATTGAATGTGGAATGGGACTTTTCCCCCTCCTTAGTAGCTTCAAGAAAGATCACATCAAAGCCAGTTAATGCTAGTCTTAATGGTAGATTAAACATCTGTGGCCTGTTAAGGCAAAAAAAAAAACCCACAGCAAAAAAACCCTCCAAAAACCAAGCAACAAACTCCAAGTTTTAATGCCACTCTTAAGTAATGTGTTGTTTGGGAAGTCAGATTTTATCATTAGTTTGTAAATCCTAATTTTTAAATGCTTAACTACTTGAATATTTTAACTATTATTTGATCTTTTAATTTCAGTAGGGAGAAAACTGTTCCTCCCTTAAAAATGTCACTTTAAAGAAAATTGTCATTTGCCTTCTTCTTCCATGCAGTGGTCTTGTGCCTCTTCATAATGCCTGTTCCTATGGACACTATGAGGTTACAGAGCTGCTGCTTAAGGTAAGCAGAGGGATGGGAAGTAATTACTGTTGATTTAGATGTGTTAGATGAGATATGAACTGTTTATATCAGAGTTGAAAAGTAAGATTTTTTTTTTCCTACTAGTAACAGGTTTCAAACATCGTATTTTCATTTCAGAAGCCTGCAACTGTAGGTCTTTGAAACAGTATATGTGTTTTTTTCTTTATCTAATTTCTTTGGACTGATAGTAGAGTTGAATCTTTCTGTTCAAAAATTAGCTCACATAAAAATTCCAATTATTTTTCACAGATTCAACGGTATTTTTGTGTACGCTAGTATTTTTAATTAAATTTTGTCTGTGTGTGTTCATACATGAGTGATTTGAAACAATTTTTATAATAAAATGTAAATCTGTAAGCTTTTTAGTTGTTGGAGCTGATTTCTTCCTAAAGCAAGGCTGTTTTTGCTGCGCTAGCACGGTGCCTGTGTGAATGCCATGGACCTGTGGCAGTTCACCCCGTTGCACGAGGCCGCTTCCAAGAACCGCGTGGAGGTCTGCTCGCTGCTGCTGAGCCACGGCGCCGATCCCACCCTGGTCAACTGCCATGGCAAGAGCGCCGTGGACATGGCTCCGACGCCCGAGCTCAGGGAGAGGCTGACCTGTAAGTGCTCCCAGAGTGACAACACTTGGTGGTGGGTGCAGAGGGATGCTTTCCTTCCAGGACACCTTCCTCGAGCTTCAGAAGTGGGTGCAAGGCGGCAGAGTAGCTGCAGCTGTGCCGTGTGCTTTGCAGTGCACAGGTGTCTCTGATACATCGTTTGTTGTATTGCCTGGTTTTCTGAAATTTAGGATTATTAAGGCACTGCTGAATCAGTGAGTTTGGGTTTTTTTTTAATGTTTAAAGTTCAGTTCAGTCACGCAGGACCCTCTATATTGAGGGTCTGTATTGCACTTAGAAACTTACAGAAGGTAGGTACCTTTGGTGTGCAACTGTAGAGATGGAAATTCCATCACCTTCTTTTGTAACAATCATTACGCTGTTTACAAACCAATATTTCATCTTTAATTTTAATTTGTATGCCTTTGCTTGTGCTCTTCGGAGGATTTGTTTCCTGACTCTTAGAAAATGTAAAAGATAATTAAATGAGACAGATATGGAAACAGAGCATTATGAAGTTACAGAAAACTTCTTGAGGATTAGAATCTCAATTATAAATAAGTTTTTGGTTTTGTCTCTCACCTTTCCACTATAGCAGAAGCCCCTAGAGATTAATAATGTGATCCTGCACTACTCACAATCACAGCTAGTCAGGTTTTAGTCTAGTCACTATTATTTGCAGGGGACAATGGTGAGATCATGTGCAACAGAAAACTTTGGTCTAGAAGAAAAGAGGAGGGCATTAGTATCTGGGCTATAGCTTCTGACCCTGAGGAGGATTAATTTAGCATTTATTTAAATTAACAAACAAAATAAAATCAGTTTAAACTTTGGTTTATTTCTGTTTAGAATTCCTCAAGAGCAATGAAGGAAGATACATGTCCATTAATATCCACTGAAATTTGTAAACATATGTGAGCATTAGGTCAAACTTGACAGTATCTTGATGGGAGAGCTTGTATTTGCATCTCAAAAAACCATGTTTTTATTTTCTTGAGTTGTTTTGTCATATACTTTGGGAATAAAGTTACATTACATTTGTTATTTCAAAATTTATTTGCACTTGTGCTTTGAGTAGTGCTTTGCTTACAAAGAAATTTAAACCAGACATTAAAACAAAGTGGGAGAAGAAAGCCCTTTATTAAAAAACTTAAGATCTCCAGGTTGCTTATGAAACAAAAATATTTATATTTTTACTGAAAATGAGGTATTTTTTTCTAGTTCGCAGAGTCAGATGTAATTTTTGCTAACCTGCCTTTTGTCTGAACATTTTTGAGAGAAACACTTCTTTTCAATTTCAAAGTTATTTAAAACTCAAATGAACTAGTTGCTGAACTAAACAAGATTTGGAAATAGCAAAATTAGTGATCTGTACTTGCAAAGATACACCTGCTGTCAAAACTTGTTTCATCTTGGGAGCAGACTGGCTTTAAATGCTCAGCTAGTTAGCTTTCTTTAAGACCAAGAGTTTAGTATTTTATATATGTATTATTGTTGGTTTTGTTGTTATTGTTGTTTTTATAATTTTATAGAAGTTATATATATACACTTAAGCTTTACAGTGAATTCTTTGTCATGTAAATACAATACAGTTTTTGAAAAACAACTGTAATTCTTTATTTTCCTAAGAATAGCTCATGGCATTGTGCTTATTTGAACAGAGACATGGGTAATGTAGAGGTCACATATGCATTTAATGTCAGGTGGGTGGAGGATAAAAGGGAGAAAAGCTATAAGGATTTAACTCAAGGCATAGCTTCCCCTATCCTTTAGCATACCCCTTTGGTTTCAGCAAAGCTTCTTTCATGTTCTGTGTCCCAGGTCAGCTGGCACCAAAGACATGCAGAAGCACTCCTTTTTCCTCTTAACTGAGTATAGCTGTCTTTCTGCAATAACATTTATAAATGTGACATTTTGCTGAATATTAAATGTGTGTTTTTCCTCTAACAGATGAATTCAAAGGACACTCTCTACTGCAAGCAGCCAGAGAGGCAGACCTAGCCAAAGTGAAAAAGACACTTGCTTTGGAGATCATTAATTTTAAGCAGCCACAGTCGCATGAGACTGCACTGGTGAGATTATACAGTCAATCCATTTGCTTCATGATAAATGTGCTGGTAGCCTGGAGTCAAGGAGTTTTATTTCTACACTATGAAAATACATTCATCATCTGAGATAGGGAATTTGGCATTGAACACTTTCTATGCTTAAATAAAATCACCACTATAGAAAAAACATAATATAATTTATTTTAAGACTTTTTTCCTCTCTTCTGGTAGATTACAGAAGCTCTCCAGCCACTCTTCACTTTTTCATTTTTCACTTCTCTTGCATTTTTTCCTATAAACCTCTTTTTTGTTGGACTGTTGTTGTGGTTTTTTATGGGGTTAAATTTTATTTCTGCAGCCCAGTGGTTTCCTTCATGTTTTATGTGAGTGAACTTGGATTACAAATTTTCTTCATGGGATACCTAAAATTGTGGTGAAAACAGGTGTATATCACAGGGTCTTATAAATTTGGAATAGTACTGACAATACCACATTAGCTGTAGAAACAGGGTTCTTTTGAGACTTTCCTGGCATTATCCTGCTCTTATTTGATTGTTTAAAGAAGCAATGGAAGCAAAGAACACAGCCAGTATCCCAGATGTAGTGTAAACTTTGAAGCTGAGACTGATGGTATTGTTAAAACCACTATAGTTATGATACTTTATTCCAATGGAACATTTTCTTCCCAGTGGCAGGTCTCAGCTGCAGGCATGCAACTGCATATTTAGTGTTGGAAACATTGTGATTGTAATCAGAACATTGTGTGTTGGGTACCAAGCATCCATATGCTCTGTTTCCTCTGTCAAGGACTCAGCATCCTTGCCTGAAGTTAGAATCAAGAGAGGAGGAGAGGTTTATAGGCTGAATATGAAGGCAGTATGAATTTTGGGATGATGTTATCCTTTTCTTTCTGAGTGTATCAGCTGCTGCTATGTGGCATCTCTTTAGCTGTGTAATGATCACTTCATAGTCCTCTCATGTTCTTTGCTCTTTTCTGCCTGCTGATTCTGCAGAGACAGCTGGACCAAATGGAATATTTTAGGTCTATTGATGTATTTGGTTCAGTGTTCATTAAGTGCTTGACTGCGATTTTTCAGTTTTTGGCTGCTATACATGAGCTGTCCAAATGAAAGGACTTAGCTTCCAGGATCAGATGAGGTTATGTGTAATCTAACTGAGCTATTTCTGCCCTAAGCATGATAATGTTTTCCATGGGCCAGTGGCCTCTCTGCTGAATTAGCCAAAAGGCCACAGCAAGCACCTGATGTAGGTTTTAGTGTTGCTTTGAGATTTGGCAATATTTCAGTATTTGTGTGTTTTAGTACTTACCATATAGGCAGGAAATAGAGACAGAATATCTGCAAAGCCTTAAAAATGCTGCCTCACTTCACAGCAAAAGTTGATCTTAATGTTTATTTACAAACCTTGCCTTTGCAAAATTTGGATGTGCCCTGCTGATTAACAACAGTGTGGAAGCTTGAGTGAAAGTTACTTCATAATGAAGGCTGAAACTGGAAAAAAGATGATGATTGGTACTAGTGCTACCTATTAGCATTTGGTTTGGGGTCTCTCTAATTGTAAACATTATCATTTTGCTGTTGGAAAGTTAGAGAACTCTTCCAGGAGACTTTCTGCCTTTTATGGGTTACTGGTTTAAAATGTGGGTAAAGATATAAACAGAAAAATCCAAAAGTTTCTCCTGTTTCTCATAGTCTGCTATCTTGAGATGTCCAAACTTGAAATAAGCATTTCTGGACTTGATTTTAAAGCTGGATATTTAATCTCATCTGGAACGATGCTGGTAATTCCAGGCTTCAGGCATACAATGATAGGGCCACTGTTGAGAGGCCAACAGATGCCAGCCACATTTAGGACAATAGTTACACCTAGCAAAGGGCTGTGTGGTCCCACAAGGGCAGGCACAGGCATTGAGAAACCGTGTGTTGAAGGCTGTATCTTTCTCATAGCATGGGAAGAAAGATACTCTAAGAGAAATGTATTGCCTGTTTGCTTATTACATAGTCTGTAGTTGGGTGCATGACACAAACAGCCATTAACAAGGTCAGTACACATTGGAACAGAGGAAGAACCAAAGCAACATTCAAGTCCTGTCAATTTGACAACTGCAGCAGAATCCTTACAGACCCCTTTGGAGACTCTCTGTAAAAAGTTAGGCTGTTTCAAACTCTTTGTCTTTTCCTCCTTTGTTCATTATGTGTCAGTTTTGTCCTGATAGCTGGTTAATGTAGTTGGTACCATACTGCTTTATTCATAAGTGAAAAATAACTTTAAAATTAAAATTGTTTTTCTGACTAGAATAATTTAGCATTGATCACTAACCTGTGTTTTGTTCAGTATGATGAATTCTGTTTGTAAATTTTGTAGTCTGTTTTAGCAGAATAATTAAGGGATGAAGTAATATATCTTTAAAGTTCTTTATTGTCTGTGTATTTGAAAGATGCTTTGTGTTTACTTTTTTTGCAGCACTGTGCTGTTGCTGCCGTGCATCCGAAGAGGAAACAAGTTACAGAACTATTGCTCAGGAAAGGAGCAAATGTCAACGAGAAAAACAAAGAGTAGGTTTCTGAAATGTTTGAGTTTTCCAAAGGCCTCTGTCATACTAGAAATGTAAAAAACTAATACATCACATTTTTCCTCCCCCCCTAGTTTCATGACGCCTTTACATGTTGCAGCTGAAAAAGCTCATAATGATGTCATGGAAGTTCTACATAAACATGGAGCAAAGGTAAATATACTTGCATGTATTTTATTTAAGACAAAGGGCAAGAAGAAGGGTTGTGTTGATTACATACCGCATAAAATTTTTTGACAGTTGCTGCTTTTTTATTCTGTATGCCTTGTGCTTCTTGTGTTAACCTTGAAGTGTGCTTTATCTGAATAAGTACAGGATCCTCAGGAATCCCATTTGAAAAGTACATTTCTCCAAGTAACCAAATAAAGGTTTTTAGTATTTTAAAATACTCATTTTTAATGAATCTTGATATAATTTCTAATAAATACGATTATCTAGGTGCCTCACATTGCTTTATCTTGTTGGCTTGAAAATATCCCATGGCTGAGGGTACTGACACTGAGTTTAGTATCCTAATGCTGAGTATTCCTTAGCTCTTGCTTGCTTTTATTCTCAGGGTCAGATTGTTTTGCTGTGCCCTTTAGCTGTTGATAGGTGCTGACCTAAGTAATTTGTGAGCTTGTGACCACATTGTTCAGCAAGTTATTAAAGACAGAGAAAGGTATAACTTAACTTTATTTAGAACGTGGTTTAACCATCTTTCAGAAGTGTTTTGGAATGATCTTTCTTCAAGTTCTTGCAGCAAACTTAATATTCATTGTAATGATATACATCTCTACTTAATTTTTTCAGAAACTCTTCTTGATGGATACTTACTTTGCATTGGCTAAAATATAAAAGATCTCTCTGTTTTTGCTCTGAATGGGACTTAGATTACTCTTTTTAAGTCTTCCTCTCTGTTCAGCGAGCTAGAAGTGAAGAACTCATTGTTACCAATGTTTACCTGTTGTATTATGTTATTGCCTGTAATGATGATCAAGTGTCACTCTTGCTGTGATGGGAGGTATGAGCAATGTAGTTGTATACACAGTCAAGTGTTTTTATTTTGAAACTATGAATTTTAATTTATAAGCCTGTACGAGAGCTCACTGCCAGATTTTTTATTCACTTCCATAGTACTTTAATAGATCATAAAATAGCTTAACAGCAATACCACAGTGGAGTTGATCGTGTTTGAGAGTCCTAATACACTGGTGACTATTAAGTTTTGCCTAAGGGGGAAAGCAAGACCAAAGTTCTTGATTATAATCATTAAAACTGTTGGTTATTATTTTCCCAAATTCACTCTTAGTAGCATATCTATGCACTGAAAGTAAAAAAAAATCATTTTGCCATAGGAATAGATATCTCATGACTTTTATGGATCTGCTTTTGCACAGTAATTCAGTACTGATGGTATTTGGGTAGGCACTGAACGGGACATGCTGGAGTTTTAGATGTACTGATACCAAAGTACCACCTGCTTTGAAATCCGAGGAGCTTCTGTGTGCTGCCACTGTACTCTCCTTATTTAAATTAGTGCTTCCTTGAAAATCTGTCTCAGTTGTAGTCAGGATTAGGAGTAAGCTCGAAGATGGCATCCTTACTAGAGTGGACCCATTTTGTTTTCTCAGTAGCACATTCTGATGATAGCTTGTCATTCTTTTATCTCCTGAAGCTGAGGTTCCTAAATTGTGATCCATGAGTCCCGTGTGGACTGATTAATGGTGCTGAGTGGTGCACAGTTATCTACAGAATGATGCTGAGTGGTGTGTTCTGTCTTTTATTCCATTAACAGCATGCAACTAGAGGTAGATAGTGGTCATTAAACCTCCTTCTTCATTCATATCCCATATCCTGTGTTATTCTGAGCATAGGCCATTCACATTTATGGTCTAGCAAAGCACTTAAGTGCATGCAGGAGACTAATCAAAGTTAATATTAAGTGCATATTTCCGTAGTGCAGTGGATCAGTGTCCAAAGTTTCTTAGCTGTAAAACAGTAAATAACGCACCCAAAATTTTCAATGAGAGGTAAATCATTAAGGCTTTATGAGGCACTTGAAGTTCCCAGATGGGATATGCTCAAGAATATTAGTTACTTAACTAGGCATATTTAATCACTCTAAAATGTTTGTCTTGCTTGTGTATTATTATTTGACCTCTTGCTGATGCTTTGAGGTCAGAGCACTGTTGTATGCATTTGGTTCATCAGATACTCTTGACACTGGGATTTCTTTTGTTTCTGACTGTTGTGACATGGCAGCTTTTGTTCCTGAAGCATGATGCAGGTTTTGATGTTTTTCTTCTCTTGTGTGTTTGGAAGTAGTTCCTTCATGTTTTCTCTTTTTGTGTCTTGAATTTTAGGTACTTCATAAGATGTAATCAGATATATTAAGCTCTTTGATCATGTCTGGTTGTATTTTTTACAAGAGAGGGTTCTCATGAGCTGGTGAATCTAGTCTCCCTGGCATAGCAGCCTCCCAGTGAAGATCCATTTGTTCTTTGAACTGCACCCTCCTGAATTTTAAATACCTCTCTTCTTATTTGATGCTTCCTTCAGTGAGGTATTTGCATTGAACAAGCTGATTCTTCTTAGCCTTTGTTTTGGTAGGCTAAAAGCCTCAAACACCTAATCTTCCCTCATAAGGGAATGTTGCCTTTCCTGTTCATCCTTATAAGCCCTTCTCTTTGCTAACACCAGAGGAAATCTTGGAGTTCAGGCAGCAAGAATAGAATTCATTCCACCACTACTTTCCATGATGGCACTTTTGTACCTCTTTTGTAAGTGCCTGACTCATGCATACTGGGATCATATTTGCCTTTTTAATAGGCATGAGACAGTAGTACTCAGATCCTTCCTGTAATCTTACAGTGCACAGAGAATCTTGGTTTTGCTAATATTTTATATTTGTTCCCTTCAGCACAATTCTCCTGTGCCACAGTCATTAATGTAAATAGTAAAGCAAAATTATCCCACAATCAGCCACCATGCAGCCTTCGCCTTTTCAAAATATTCAGTTTTTCCATTAAACTCTATTTTTTCAATATAAAATAAAATAAAAATTTCCACTGTGATCTTTTACAAAATGCTTACTGAAGTGCGTATGTTGATATCTACCGTACAGTGCTTTTTCACTTTGCAGCCATTTCTTCTGTCAAAAGAGAGGTACTGTTAAAGCCAGCTTCAATCCCCCTTCTGGAAACCACTACTGATTACTGAGAGAGTAACAATTTGAAAAAGATGTGTAATTCAAAGAAAGAAGAACTTTGTTCTTCTGAAATACTGTGACAAAAGGCAGACAACTGATCCACAAAATTACCAGCAATAAGAGCTCTAGGAGACAAAGTCATATAAAGGTCTTTAGATAGAAAATAATTTGGGATTGTTTTAGCATTTTATAGGAAATTCTTCTGTTTTCATGAGGAGCAGCTGTGTCAGACAGCAAAAGTGAGGTCACACACAGTGGAGTATGTATGTGTAGCCTTTTTTTGTTCTATGGAAGGGGCAAAAGCATGATAAAGGCTGCTTTAGGGAATTTGGGATGGACCGGGGATGGTTTGTGGTCTTGGAGCTGGATTTAATTATCCATAATGTTATCACTGTGTAAATTTGCTGTTTGAAGTATGTTAGATGATAATAAACAGTGAAGGACTGCTTGAATAACGTACTTGATTGAGACTTATTTTACAGAAGGAGCATCTGAGAACATCGATCTCTTCACTCTGGTGACCAGTGACAGAACCTGAGGGAACAGCATGAAGTTGTGTCAGGGGATGTTTAGGTTGGATATCAGGAAAATGTTCTTGACCCAGAGGGTGTTTGGGCACTGGAGCAGGCTCCCCAGAGAAGTGGTCACAGCACCAAGGCTGACAGAATTCAATAAGTGTTTGGACAATGCTGTCAGGAACATGGTGTGACTCTTCGGGTGTCCTGTGCAGACAGGACCCATCGATGATCCTGATGGTTCCCTTCCAACTCAGGATATTCTGGGATTTGTATTGGCAAGAATTTGCCTACTGGCAAGCAATTAACCCCGAATTGCCTATTTTGGTGTGTCTTGGTGGCCCTTACTGACAGGACAGACTAGGTTCCTAATGTGAACTGTGAAGTAATCCTTGTGCACATTAGTTGCACATCAACGTACATTCCATGGAAGATGTTTTCATTAGCTTGGTACTTGAGTTTGCAGAAGTTGACTGTCAATTTAAAGAACAGGTGAGAAACCTTGGGATATCTTAGAATTTTCTTCAAGAATGTTGGTCATAAATATTTGTGGTTTTAAATGCCAGTTTTTACTTGATGCCTGCCCTATTTGTGTGAGACAGCATTTCACACTGCTGCTTTTTTGATGTGGAATATTCTCAAAGTACCATATGAAAAATAAAAGCAGAGCATCTTCAAAGAATCCTCAAACATAAACAATTCTTATTAGACCCTTAATCAAATCTTCAAATGCCATGATTTTATCTTTGAAGATTATCAAAATCTTTAATTTAAAAAATAATTTGAAAGTGGTGAACTAGTGAAAAGTGCATTTCATCCTGTTGTTTGATTTCTAGATAGTTGAATATTTCGTATGATTAAGTTGTTGTCCAAATTTATAGACACATGGGAAATTAATGTGTTCATAAAAACACTCAGCTTTCTAGCAGTGCAGAAGTAAAGGATTAGAATATTTTCTGTACTGGAAGGGTTGTTGGAAAAAAAGACCTGCAAGCATGCAAGTTCACTGGTATCCCTGGCAAGTGCAGAGATGATGATGAATGCTCCTTAATTGTGATATGCCTCTCTTCTGCAGGACAAAATGAGCCTTTTTAAGGTCGTGCCAGAGAGATAGTGTCCCTGTTTGTGATGGTAGCAGAAGTTAATTTATTCTGCTCTGCTGGGAAGATCTTGCTTTATGCATCTTTACATAATGCAGTTATTTCTGTGCATTGGAGTAGCATGTTGCCAGCCTTTCATGATCATGGATTTGCAAATGTTCACCATCTATCTAGACCCACACAACAAACTGAAATGTTTTTGAATAACCTTGTTGTGTAACACATTTACTTCCAACATTTCAGGGAGAGGTATGATTTTCTCAGGCAACAGTAAGAATTGAAAAATTAAATTGCCTTTCAGAAATGTAGCAGATTCTAGACTACGATGGTTAACAACATAAAGACCTGTGTGGTCTTTTGTGATTGAATGGTTGAATTTTTCCACTGCTTAGACATCCAAACATCCTGACCTTAATCTTAAGCTTTTATGAAGAAGAGGTAATTGTGGAACATCTGACTGGATCCTATGGGAGTTTTCAGAGTGAAACTGACTATTTTTTCCTGCTTTTTTTCTACTGATTGAGCTTGAAATTGTCATCAGTGCTGCTTCACTCCTATGTTTATTGTTGGACAATGTCCTGGTTTAGAGCAAATTTTGGAGGAGACCTCTGCGCTTCTTCTCTCTTCCCCTTCTGCCCTTGGAACCAGTCTTAAAGGTGCAAAACTTATTTCTGGGCTAAACAAACAAATGGGGATGCAAACATCATAAAGTCACCCCAGGACAGACAACAAGACACAAGACATACTGCAAGCTTGTCTTCAGAATTAATGCAGGAGGAGAGCAGTTAGAGCACTTGCATTGCAGGGAAGGATACTGTGGTGTGGAACTGCTGGCAGAGCACAAGTTTCACATGGGGTTGTTAGAATGTACATCTTTTACAAAGATTTTACAGAGAAAATCACAGTTCTTGGAAGCTGTTGCTTTTTGTGCTGCTGTGTGTAGTGTCAAGGAGCAGGAAGGATATTTAGGGCATTTGATCTTGATAGAAAACTGATATGATTATGAAGTATTGCAAAATCTGAGATCTGAGCTGTTGAGCTGCCGCAAGTGCCTGGCAGCCAAGGGAGTATTGCCGTGACTGTGTACACTGCTCCAAGAGAGCGGCAGTGAGGGAAGGGCAAATCTCAGTAGTGTCTGATGATATGTGACCACTTCCATTTCTATTCTGTGTCTGTTCAGGATGGGGAAGGGGAAATCAGGGGAAGGAGAGGAAAGAACAGAAGGAAGTCTGCATTCGGTAATACTGAATAGGACTGTATCTTTCTCTGAAACCACTTATTTAAAAACTCTTTTCAATTGATAACTGTGTTCTGCTTTTACATTGCTTTTTGAGCGGTGGAATGACTGCTTCCATGCTAAAAGGTGAAGAAATTGGATCCAGAGCCAGTGCACTGTGGAGTAAAGCTGTCAAACCTTTCATTTTAACTCCTTGCAGAAAACCTGTCTGTAAGATAATTCAGAGATACAGCCTTCTAATTCAGACTGCTTATAAAGGCGACCAAATTTATATTTATCTTTTTTTTAATAAGTGCAGCTGGAACAATCTGGCTACTCAGGGCACAGTTAAAGCAGTATACCTTGCGTATTTCACATTTTGTCAAACCGAGTTTAGACTTTGAATTTGAAATGGCACATGATTTTGGACCTCGTATTGAAGATTGTTTAACCAAGGCATATGTCTTACCAGGCCTGATTTTTGAGACTTTATTCTCAATTTTGTATTACAATTTGTTGTGCTTAAGTTAATTTTCATTTGGAAGTAAGTCTTCTTGCTTTAAGTCTTATTGAAGTATATTCTTTGGTTGGTTTTAGAGAAGTGGTGCATTATTGCTGAGCAAAGGTCTGCCCCAAAGTAAACGTATTCCCAGTGAAATTGTCTTGCAAAGCCTAACTCTGCTCCTGAGGTAAAGAGCAGCTGCATTTGGTGCATGTATCTGTCTGTCAACTGCAGCTCTTTTTGTCTCAGAAGGAAGCACGTATTTCTTCAAATGACTGATGTTCTTCTGCCAGAAGAATTGATTGTTGGCAAAGATAATGGTTTAGAGGTGAAAGGAGACCTGGAGAAGACATATGAGATAATGGCTCTGATGACTCTGACAGTGTTCTTTTCAAATGAATATTAACATTTTTTCCAGGGACATAGTCAGTATCGAATTGTGCCCAGTGAATGCCTTGCTGCTATTGCTTCTACACTTTGTTCAGTACAGGCCTGTTTAACACAGGAAGTCAGTAATAAAGAATACATTACTTAGGATTTTCTTTTTTGGATGAATGGAGCATTATCAGCTACTTGGAGAATCCACAAATTTCATTTCATTCTGCTTTTACCATTACTAAATGTGCGTAGCCCCAGAGTTCTGCTTACCTCTGTGCCCTTATCAGTGGTGAAAGGTATCTGGTATCCTGAAAGAGATGAGGATTATCATATGGACAAAATGATGGATTTGGGACATTCAGCATCTAGTTAACATGTATGATAGCGGTAGGTTTTTTATTTGAAACAAAACTTTTAGGGCAATCCTATTGGAGTGGCATGAGCTGAGTGCAGTTAGAAGAAAGCAGACCTGTTCTCCTGTCCATCTTGCTGCAAGAGAGGTTTGTGATCTGAGAAATTCCTACTCTGTCAGTCTGTAAAATAATTTCAGACAATATCAAATTACACTTTTCTTCATTTATTTGGTGGTTCTTTGTTCTTTTTTGTGACTTGATATTGCAGTATTGCAGGTATTTTACTTTTTTACTATATCTTGCAGTAGATCTTTGCGTAGTTAATTTAATTTAGTTTTAGTTAAATTTTGTTTAGTTATAAAATAAGTGTCTTAACCAAAATGCTTTTTCACTGGTTTCATGAAGGCTAGCAGGGTTTGCATACTGCATTTTAGGTGAGAAATAACAAGCAAAACCTTTGTTTGCTGTCACCACAAAGATTTTGAGACCGTAAAAAAGGTGAATTTTACACAGTAACAAA
This sequence comes from Melozone crissalis, assembly GCF_028551555.1. Taxonomy (NCBI): domain Eukaryota; kingdom Metazoa; phylum Chordata; class Aves; order Passeriformes; family Passerellidae; genus Melozone; species Melozone crissalis. Next base: position 44,069,208 of record NW_026535784.1, on the reverse strand, counting down.
GTTTATTATGCATGCAGTTCACAGCCTGCAATCTGTAGGCTTGGAAACAGATAACAGGTTCTGAGTTGCTTGCAGAGACTATAGAGTAGTTCTGTATTTCATAAAGTGGTAAAAAAGCTGCTGGGCATTTGCATTTAAATTTGTCATGAATCGCTGCTAGATACAGAGTATCTTCTTGAAAGGTTATTTTCATGGGAGTGTTTTTCCGCTTTTTAAAGCTCTCTATTATTCCTTTTTTTGATAGCGCACTGGGAGAGATGCTTCTGGTTATTTAGCTGCACTGTTAGATCTTGACAGATGGATGTGTTTCCATTATATCATACTCTTTGAAAATTATACTCCATTTTTCCTGTTTATACAGCCTTGTATTGAGAAGAATTATATTCAGTTATACTTAACATTGATGTGAAGGCACAAAAAGTGAGGAGGAAATGTTTGTATCCAACTTTTCTCCCCACCCCCTCTTCATAGAATTCTTCATTTGACATCTTTGTTTTGCATTAGTTCTTGGTACTGGGTCATGTTGAGTTATTCTTCTTCTGACAATGACAGATGGAAATTTCCTTAAAGCTGTAAGATCCTTAAATTGTTTGGTAACAATTTATGTCAAGTTACCTCTTTCTCGTACTGTAATAGTGTTTCTTTTCTTGCACGAGATTGGTCTTCATCAAATTTCACAAAAGCTTGATCACTATTTAAAGTATGGTTCTGGGGATCCTATATTGTTTGTTAGCCATGCAAGTAAATAACCTCTGTTGTTAAAAGACAGGAAAACATCTGTGGTAAATTATTTTTTCTTTGGAGTGTTTGCCTGTTTTGTCATTTGGTTTTGTTGAATTGCAGTGCAGAAGAATTGATAGGTAAATTTGTATGCCGAAAAATTCTTCTTACTACTCTTCTTACTAAGGACAGGGATAGGTGCAGTCTTTTAATTACAAGAGTGTTTTATTTTATATTGCTGCTGCTTTTTCAGATGAATGCACTGGACACACTTGGTCAGACAGCATTGCACAGGGCTGCCTTAGCAGGGCACTTGCAAACCTGCCGGTTGTTGCTGAGTTATGGCTCTGATCCCTCCATCATCTCTTTGCAAGGCTTCACAGCAGCACAGATGGGAAATGAAGCAGTGCAACAGATCTTAAGTGGTGGGTAAAAGTAAAGGCTTGTGTATTTGAACTTCAGCTTCTCCCTTTACAGCTTTGAATCTTGTTTCTTTCTCAGAGCATGAGACTTGAAGTAGTTTTCTCATCTCTCCCCTCTGCCATCAAGTGCACACAGCTACAGTATGTATTGTGCGACACTTCTCAGAAAATAAGTAAATAGCTCTGCTCAGTTCAGTGATTTTGTGCAAATGGAGAAGAAGATAACCATCTTGTAGATCTAGGATATGCTGGCTGTACAAGAAGGTTGTAGGAAAGCACATGTAGGGAGTTTTGGGATTTTTTTGGTAGCAAGTTCCAAGGCAACTGGAATATTGCTGAGCATGTAAGAAACCTTTTTCCCTGCATCAGCCAACCTGTTAGGTACTCCCTACTTCAGCAGTCACAAGCAGAGTGTAACTGGCAGAAAAACACTGGTAGTTGCTAAATAGTTTGAACTTTTACTTCAAATCTCTTGCTTGTCCAGTAGAGAAAGATTTTATTGTGAAAGTGCTCTAGATAGTGCTTAGGTAACAATTTGTCTATATCTTCTATTGAAATGATGAATAGATGTTTGAAAAGCACTATTTTTCATAAAAGTGCTTAAGGGTTTGCATCCTCTTACCCATGTTACATTTGAATTTTTGCAAGTACAGAGAAAAATAATTGCATCAATAGCGAGTAAAGACCAAGTAACTCACCTTAGAGTGAGATGTGCAGGTAGTCAAACAAAGGCAGATATCCAGATAGATGAGAAGACATGTAGCTAGAAACTCCATTTCCTCCGGTGTTTTCAAGAATATTGCCTTAAAACAGGACAAAACAAGGAAAAAGCATTTTACAGCAGTGCAAAGGACTGTTTTGAAGTGTGACCACTCCTGAGATGTAGCTGGTTACCTGGATAGTGTTTTCTGTTAAAATGTGTACATGAATGTATGTATGTGGATTGAGAGAGAAGAATGTTGGCAGAATCATGTCAGCTTTAGAGTCAAAATCTGACTGATTTGCTCTAAAACTAAAGCTCCTTATTCAGACATGTTGGCAGTATGAACTTGAACATCACAACCCCAGGTGCATTTTCAAAAGTAACAACAGACCAACTTCACCCCCCAGCTGTGGAAAATATGTTGAGCACGAGTTAATACCACTTATGTATCCTAAGTAATCTTAAAGCATCTTTTCCCCGTGTAGAAAGTACACCGGTGCGCACATCCGACGTGGATTATCGGTTGTTGGAGGCGTCCAAAGCTGGAGACTTGGAAACTGTGAAGGTAGGTTTGCACAGTTCATGGGAATTTTCTACTTGGCATTGCTGTGCAAGGCTTGTGGAAACAGTGCCCAATGGATGGTAAATCATAAGAAATGGGAAGTCATGGATCTTTCTTTTTTTTTTTTTTTCCTTCTAGGAAGTAGTACATTAAGATGTACTGAGGTGTGTTTTTCTTGTGTTTCTGCTTGTTTGTTCTGCCAGTCCTTCCCACATTCATGTCTTTGATGGACTCAGATGTAGCCATAATTCTTTGAAGCAGACTCTGTGATTCTCAGAATCACAGTTGAGTAGAAACAAGCCCTCAGGTGCATGATTCAATCAGATGGCAAGCAAATACTGTTAACAGGTATCGACTCAATATTTTAAACCATCTTTAATCTGAAGGAGTGGGTCAGGCCGTGGAATCCCACCATCACAGGAAGGTTTGATCTTGTTTTTGATGCTTGGTCTGTGGACAAAACAGCCTGCAGATGGACTCCTGTGCATACTTTCCCACCTTGAACTTCAGCATGATATACATTAATATTCAAACAGCAGCAATTTTGTGTACCAGCAGTTCCCTTGACTGCTAAGCTAGATATTTCTGGTTTTCTGAAGGCAGTATAGACCAGAAATGGTGATATATCTGGAGGAAGTTACATGGCCTTGAACCTGGTACTTAGTGATGTAGAGGCTCACCCTTTCTTATACATTAGGAACATCTTCACACTGCTTCCATCATTTAAGTCTTATTTGTTATAGAAGTACATTCAGCTGTAAATTTAGAACTGCTATTTTTTAAACTTTGCATAAGTGGAAAGAAATTTCCTGATACTTCAAAAAATTTGTGTAATATAAATGGATCAGATTTTGTGTTGGGGTCTTTGGAGGTGGTAGTTTAGTTATTTGCTTTTGTGTTTGTTTCATGTTTTGTTGTTGCTGTTTGGTTTTGTGGAGTTCTTTATTTGTTAGTTTTAGTTCTGTACTAGATTTTGTGTTCTTTTGTTTCCCCAGCAACTTTGCAGCCCTCAGAATGTGAATTGCAGAGATCTGGAAGGCCGTCATTCAACACCACTGCACTTTGCTGCAGGATATAACCGGGTGTCAGTGGTGGAGTATCTGCTGCACCATGGAGCAGATGTGCATGCCAAAGATAAAGGGTACATTTCATTCCTTGCTATGTTCTGCTGTTCTCTGCTGTTCTCTCTGGTGTGAGACTTATATCCTTTATATATTCATTGTGATTCAGATTTCAGTGACCGTGGTGTTTTTATCTTGAAAATTTTTCTCTTTCCTCGTTGTTGAGTATTGTTCCTGTGCTCTAGGGAGGTTTATAGACCATTACAGCATACTTTGCTTTCTGGAAAAGCCAATATCAAGTGCATAACCTGGCACTGTGATACATGATGCTTCTTTTCCCCTTTTTGCCCATTTTGGAGACTTTGTTTTCCTTAAAAGCAGCGTTTAACTTGTTTTAGGTGATCTAAAATTAGTTTTGAATAAAATGGGGTAAATACCAGGGTTATCTCTGGGCATTTTTCTAATTATGTTAGCTTTTGTTATTAAGTTAATTATTTTTACAGTTAATATTCAGTTAAATTATATAAAACATTTCCTTTTTTTTGCATTAGTTGTGCAGCAGCATGGTTATGTTCACTCTTTTACTCCATATATTAGTTCAGGGTGGGGGATAATAAATTTCCAATACTGAATTTTCAGGCTTACCCTGGAAGAAGTGTTTGGGTATCTTTCTGTATCTGTCAGACGTGCAATACTTACTAATAAGTGCACTTCAAACAGATTAGTGTTCTGTCTTTCTTGAAATTTATACTCAAATATCCAAACTTAGAACAACTGTGAGCAATTTAGTTTTTGTCTGTTATTAACAGCATTGAAGTTGCGTATGGAAGCTGTAACATTGGGACTTGCTAAATATTTAAAAGTCTTGTGGATGAGAACTGAAGGAGGATAATTAAGTTTTAATTGATTTTTAATAGAAAAATAAAACCATGAAAACTGGAAAGACTGAAAGATAACAATAATGTCTGGTGAAAGTGAGTGTTTTATCTACTGATTGCATATAGGACTTTATTTTCTAGCTATTAATGCTTTATCTTTGATTAGTGGCTTGGTACCCCTGCACAATGCCTGTTCCTATGGACACTATGAAGTGGCTGAACTCCTAGTGAGGCACGGTGCTTCTGTCAATGTGGCAGACCTGTGGAAATTCACTCCTCTACATGAAGCAGCAGCAAAAGGGAAATATGAAATCTGCAAACTGCTTTTAAAAGTATGTGCTGGAGATCTCAGATGTGTCTTTAAATGCGTATATATTTATTTTTTTCTGAAGATTAATGCAAAGTTAATTGCATTCAGTGAATGCTTTGTTGTATCTTTATCTTGCAATGGTCATATGGTTTCTTGTGTAATATCGTTGACTTGAAAAGAATCATCTGTACAAGTATTGTTTCCAGCATGTGTATTAATACTGTTAGCCAAGTAGGACAAGGCTCTGAAACTGGAAAAACCAGCTGAATTCATGTGAGGATGGCAACTCCCTACCTTGTCCTATCTGTCCCTTTCTGAAATAGTTACTGCATTTAAGTAAATTCTGTTAATACTTATGCAAGAGAGTGTTACAGAGCAATAGCGGAAGGTGGGTCCTAAATGCTGTTTGGTATGAGAGGAATTCAGAACTGTTATGTTAATGTATAATTTATCAAGCTCCTCGAGGAAATGCATGTTAATATACTGTGGCATAAATATTCATTATACTTAAAGGAAGAACCTGTTAAAAGCATGAGGTAATGCAAAGATATTTCCAGTGAGAAACATGAGTTTGAGGAACTTCTTAACATAAGCTCAGATCCTGCCCTGAGAGGATGAAAGGGGGTGCTAGAGTCGAATTTTTTGCCAATCACTTTTCCTCTTTCAGCCTTGCCTACTTATGTCCCTCTGAAGCACAACATTTAAGATAGGAGAAAGTCAGAATACGGATGTCTTAAGATACACATGGTCTACCCCAGCCACTTTTCATTTGCTGCTACAAAGCCCCACTATTTCCCTCCTATATCAATAATTATTTCACTTGATTACCAAAAAAGCAGTCAGAGAGAGAAGAATGATAGTTTGAAGCACATCTACAGCAGAAACCAGGGGATATTAAGAGATGTCTGTGAAGTAGGCATGGTGGTGGCCTGGAAGTAACACCCTGACAGAGATGTTAGCCCAAGCTATAGGAACACCTGTAATCTCTCAAGCACAGTGTTGCATTATAGATACTGGAGATCTCTGGCCTTTTCTGGTCATTCCACAGGGAATTTGCCCATATTTTGTCTTCAGAGGATCCTGAATGGATGTCCAACAGGAAATAGAAAAGTGCTGAAATTTATTTTTTTTAAATCACTCTTTCACAAGATAAGAGCTAAATATGCCCTTAAGGTGACACAGATGTAAAGTCTCTGGGTGTCTGTGGATATGTGCTCACACTGCAGTTTACTCAGGGTTTCTCCTGCTGTGCCTCTTATGCCAGCTGGCAGTGTTGTCAGTTCTGCTGAGTTGTGGATGTTGAGCTTGACCCCTCCTGACTTGTGCTCCTTCTCTCCTGATCTGCTTGGAGAAGGAAACAAAAATAAACAGGCATTTTGGAGACAGTGTCTTTTTTAATCACCTTTCTTTGAAATGACCACCTTCATTTATTTCTATGCCTTGGAAGGGGTCACAGAAGACACTGTCTCTTCATTCAGATATTTATTTTGGAACTATTTAAATAGTTCCAATTTTGATGAGTTTTAAATTAAGGGATTTTAGGTCATATCTTAGAGAAGTTATTGCAGTCTAGAAATCTTTTCACAAAGAATGCTCTCTTCCTAAAAGAACCACAGCTGTGGAAACTGCTTCTATGTAATCGATACTCTTTCCTTTCTGTCCCTTGCTCTTCATCCTTTGCACCATGAGCACAGTTGTACTGCTTCCAAATACAAAGCAGTTAATTCTCTCTGTTCTCCCATTCCCAGTCCAGTGGGAAATGGCAGGGTAGACTCACTGGCAGGGACTGTGTTTGACTGTTCTGAAGAGGTCAGCCAGAGAACTCTAGCACCAGCAGCTGCCTCTGCTTTATCTATCTTTGTTTTGTCCCACTGCTGCTGAGAGTGAATAGGGAAGGAGCTGTCCTCCCACAAACCTGAATGTGGACGTGACTCACACCATATGCTCTGCATAGTTCTGTGTTCCCCTTCTCATCCCCTGATGCTCCAGTACCGTGTTCTTATCACTGCCTGATCTACATGTTTTACCAGCACAGATACACTCCAGCGGATATCCAACTCCACTTGTCCACCAAAATTTTTTTTCACTTCTTCCAAAGACCTGTGCACTGGTTAAGATGGTGCTGTTGTCTATTGGAAAGTGTGGAGAAGAGTATTTTGCTGGTTCCCTTCTGAAACAAGTGCCTTTCGATATCAGGGTGACCTTTAGTAAAACTCAGAGCCTGGCTTTGCTAGCTCAGAAGGTTGTGCTCAGGAAATACCTCTGCCAGCCATTTGCTTTCTGCCAGTTTTCAGGAGAAGGGGAGGACTGGCAGCAAGACCCTTGCAGCTGGCTTTCCTTTCACACTGCTGTGGCAGTAAGAAATAGCTACATGCAGGAAATGCTCCTCAACATACTTCAGTTGCAAGTAGAGCAAGGACAGCTCTTGCAGAGGGCTGCCATTCTTGCCTGTGGAATTGAGATTCACACAGCTGTGTTTCAGACTAATGCTTTTAGGCCTCAGACTTGTGAATTTATTTTCTTGTGCCTACTAATCTGTACAATTATTGCTTCATTATGGTAGGTCTGCAAAATCCCATTTTATTTGGCACAGTAGTGACACGCGTGCACTGCTGTGTGCATGACTGTGACACTAACATTCCACTTGCTCTTTGCAGCATGGAGCTGATCCAACAAAAAAGAATCGAGATGGGAACACTCCTTTAGATTTGGTGAAAGAAGGGGACACAGATATCCAGGATTTACTGCGAGGAGATGCTGCCCTGCTAGATGCTGCCAAGAAGGGGTGCCTGGCACGAGTGCAGAAGCTGTGTACTCAAGAAAATATCAATTGCAGAGACACCCAGGGAAGAAATTCAACACCATTGCATCTTGCAGGTGGGTAACGTGCCAAGTTTTAGGTCTACAGATGTAATTTGCTAAAATCAGGATTGGTATAGGAAGAGTTTCAGAGAGTTGTCCTGTACAAAGAGTTAACTAGGGCATCTGTTTCAGGAGGTAATACAATTACTAGGGAAGAGGAACTTTTGCAGTTGAAAACTTGCCTTAGCTTTTCTGTTGAATATTTTTCTTTAATTTAGCTCTCCTAATACCTAATTTATTTTCCTATGCTTTTTCTACAGCTGGTTACAACAATTTGGAAGTAGCTGAATACCTTCTTGAGCATGGTGCTGACGTTAATGCCCAGGACAAAGGAGGATTAATTCCCCTACACAATGCAGCATCCTATGGGGTAGGTGCAGGCAGTCTTGCCATGAGTAAAAGAGCAAGGGACTCCTTGAAATCATATTCAAAGCCAGATATTTTGCAGCTGTTTTCCTGTGAACACAGTTCAGGTTTTGATGAAGTATTTGTCAGGCTAGGTTGCTGTTGTGAGTCCTGTTTGCAGTCCTACACATTAAATAGGACACAGATTCAGGTGTGCTGTAGCAGTTAAATGCTGCAGTTTGGAAAGATCACTACAATGTAGCTTTTATGCAGGCAAGCAGATGCACAGGATTGAACAGTTTGGGATGATATTCAAAACAGAAAAGACCTCAAGTTGTGTCTGATGGACTCAGAAGGAAGAGAAAAATACCAGGGGGTTGTGTGCAGATGATGACAGGCAAGTGAGGTGTGTTACTGCTGGTGTTTGGTGGCAATCTGTTGCTAGAGTTGAAGGACTACTGTGTTTGTAATGTGGTTGTTCTCCAGGGCAAGCCATCTGCTGCAAGGGGTGCAGTGACAGATTCAAGCCATTTCAGATGAGGCAGGCCCTCTTTCCTCCCTATAGGAGTAAGCATCTGTGTCCCAGTTGCACAGATGCCTAATAGATTGCTTATAAGCAGTTGTTAGATGGGGATTGGGTGAGAAAGAAGTCTCTTGTAAATAATTGTACAGAGACAGTGCTTGAGAAGCTTCTAGCACTGTGCTTACAGTCAGAGGAGGATCTGAAGCTGATGTAGTACTGGGTTTGATGGTCACAATATGCTTTGTTACTTACCTGGCCCTGGCACTTGTACAGCAAAATCTGGGACAGGTGACCCTAACAGAACCATGATTGCTTTTGTTTGAAAGCAAATTAAGTAAAAAGTGCAGTGTTCACCTTGTTTTTAAGAAGAGCATCAATGGAACTCAGTCTACACCATTTGTATTGGTTCTTCACATCACTCTGGGGATCCCAGTGTCCCAAAGAGCAAAAGGCCCCAAATCCTGATGAAAGATTAGAAAGCAGCGCAGAATTCTTTTATGTTACAGGGTCTTATACCAAGTAATATTGTTTATCAGCATCTGCCTTTAAGCATTCATTCCCAAGATGTTTCTAAGATCTAGAGATAAAATCTGTTGGAAAGACTGTGTTCTTTTCTTTGGCATGAGAAAGCAAAACACACATTTTACACAAACCCAAACTATTTCTTATTGACATAGGCAAATGTCAGAGATTGGTTTTAGTGGATTATCATTTCTAAAAATCATAATGCCAATCTAACCTGGCTGCCCTGCTTCCTCTAGGAAACATTAAAAAGGCAGTGTTTGGTGCTTTTCCATCAGCTTATTTAGTTAAGAGTTGCTTCATACCTTTCCTGGCATCCTACACTTCTCTGTGAGCTGTCATCAGCCTGTTCAGATCTCTGTGATGGGAGGTAGAGAGGAGAGGAGTAATGATTTCACAAGTTCATAGCTGGCAAGATTCACAAGCTCTGCCTTTTCCTCACAAAATTTCTTCAGTTCTCCCACCCAGTACTTCATGCTGTGGGTCCCTCAATAGGGCTTTCTGTGACAGAAAAATCACGGGAACAGCAATTGCTTTAAAAGTTTGGCAGAGAGGGAAAATAAACTTGGCAGTATTTTCAAACGACACTTGTTCAGAGACCAAGCTGTTTTATGAGAGCTGCAAAGAGTCATTTAATTGCCATTGAGGGGAAGAAGGAAATCCATTGGCAATTCTTTGTGCCTCTGCGTACAATTTCAGTGTTTCATGCTACCACCCATTCATTTTGACTACCTGCTTTTTTTTCTTTGCTGTCTTGCACAAGAAGCATATACTGGTTAGAGGCAGGCAAAAATTTCATTTGTCAGTTTTCTCTTATTTTTACTTGGGAGACTTCAAGGACAGTATATTGATGGAAGCATGGGGTTATAAGTTCATTACTTTTATAACCCATGTAAAACAGCTGTTCTTTGTGACACTCATAATATATTTTATCAATTACAGCTCTCATAAAGTATGAGTGAAGATAGAACAGATCTGTGATGCCACAGATGAGTTCAAAGTCTTGCAAGAAAGAAAGCACAACAAAGACTTCTGTATACACACAGGGGTGGCTCAGTATCACAACACATGGATCTTCAGAGCTTCTAGTGCTGTGTCACAAAAGTTGCAGCCCAGTAAATTCACCAGTTCAAATTTGTCCTCAAATAATTATTTTATGCAGGGTTAAATATCATGTCTGGTCCTCCAGCTGGCACAAGCTTCATGCTATGTACTTGGGGTGATTTGACAGAAATCTGCTTCTGTGCCTGATCCCAATTCTTCTGTGCTGGTGAATGATCTGCTAGTGCGCAGACACAGATGACTGTGGAGCTGCAGTATGAATTGGTCTCTGGAGAATGTACTGCTCCTGTGACACAGGAAGCAGAATGAGTTAAGGAAAGAGAAACCACAAGGGTCTCTAGACACCATTACCTCCAGCATAAAAAAAGGAATGTATGGTTTACCAGTGTCATGTCGATTGGGGTGTTCTTGTGTTTTCCAGCATGTGGACATAGCAGCGCTGTTGATCAAATATAATACATGTGTCAATGCAACAGATAAGTGGGCATTCACACCTTTGCATGAAGCTGCACAAAAAGGAAGGACACAGCTCTGTGCTTTGCTGTTAGCTCATGGAGCAGATCCAACCATGAAGAACCAAGAGGGTCAGACACCACTAGACCTGGCAACAGTAAGTTCATGTTAGCCAGCCACAGGCTGCTCTGGACGATGTACTCTGCATATTAAATTCATTTCTATGGCTCTCTGGCATCAGCAGTCCTCGGCTTCCATTTTGCTGAGCTGGAGAGGGAAGGGCATCTCCTGTGTGCCTCTTTGTGGCTTTTTATCCATGGGACCAGGCATTTTCCTTTGGCTGGAATCTTAGCATGGCTTGTGATTTAAGGTTTGCTTCTCCTTAAGTATTCACTCCTGGGATCAATTTCCTCATTCCCAGGAATAAAACTCTCTGAGATGTCTCTGATGATGGTCAGTCTGTGTACTGTTGGTGATTATTTCTTTGAACCTAGGAGGAACACCAGATGGGCCTTTAGAGGAATGGGAACATTTGGTGGATTGTTACGCTCAGTGCCTCCATATTACCTCAGTTCCTTTTTAAAACATTAACTCCAAAAGAACATTCCAAAGAATTCATTCTACCTCTAAAATTTGTAGGTGGCTATCAAACTTTTTCTAAAACTGGCTTCTGTAAACTTTCTTTTAAATGGTTTAAAAGCCTAATAAGGTTCTATGAACATGTATGCCCCAGCCTAAACAATCTTGGAATAGATAATGCAACCAGATTGGATGCTGTGTCTGGTCTCAGTGCAAGTATCTTTTAGGGTTATTGATTTATTTATGGAGAGTTCAAGAAATATCCTCCAGAGTAATCTGAGCTCTAGAAAACTTGCTTTGTGATGAAGGATATGAAAATTATTTGATTTCTCTGCCGGAAAATAAGGGTGTCTTAATCATGTTCTACAAGAATTTTTAAGGAGGAAATTCTTGAAGATGAGGGTGTTGCTTAATTAAGTTAATTAAGGCTAAATCCAGCTGTTAGCTAAGACCATACTTCTCCTGAGCTCCTGTCCTTTTTTTTTTTTCTATTCTAACCCAAGAGATGTGATTATAGCAAAGGCAGCAGTAATCTTTCCACTGAAACCTTGTTCAAGTGCACCTGAAGTTGAGCCTGACAGAAATTAAGAAGTGGCATTTCCTATCCTAGATTCTGAAGGATTTCAAATAAAGTTGCTGCATTGTTCTCTCTGGCTTTAGCACTTATAAAGCCATTCTGCCAGAAAAAAAAATTAGATGTAGCTTCTTATATATCTTTAGAAATGGAGAGAACCTGATTCACCTATGTCTTGAGTGGTGATTTAAAATGTTCTTGCAACTGTGAATTCCCCTGTAACAGAAGCTGGCAGTTTTCTTTCTAATGGGGACCAGAACAATCAAATAAAGCAATTAAAAATTATTTCCAGAGATCAGTGACTTGTGACAGTAGGAGCTCACGTTGAGTGTTCTTTCTGTTTTTCAGGCTGATGATATCCGAGCTCTGCTGATAGATGCAATGCCTCCAGAAGCTTTGCCCACGTGCTTCAAGCCCCAGGCCACTGTTGTCAGTGCCTCTGTGATCTCTCCAGCATCCACACCATCCTGCCTGAGTGCTGCCAGCAGCATCGATAACCTCACGGGCCCGCTGGCAGAGCTGGCCGTGGGAGGGGCATCCAATGCTGGGGATGGAGCTGCAGGAACTGACAGGAAGGAAGGAGAAGGTGCATTTGCTGCTGGACAACTTTACATTGCCAGAAGTACTGTAGTTTAGTATCAAAATAGGCCTTGGTTTATCTGAAAAGCATTTCTGACTAGCCAGAAAATACCGTGCAGTTTGAACTGTAATCAGTGTTTTAAAGTGTCTGGTGTTTGTTAACTGTTCAGTGTTAACTGTTCATCTGTGTTTGCTATCAGTCATTTGGTCTGACTACAAATGCAGATCTGATTAGGTGCCCAGATGTTCATTGACTTCATAAAAAAATCCAATGAGAATTATTTTGATGAAGAAGTTATTATTGTGATGGCTGGGGATTTTGCCAAGGTTTTTTAAACCCTTTGATTAGTATCTGGAGTCCATGCTTTAGGTCAGAATCTAAGGGGGTCACATAGCAAAAATATACCCATCCTTCTTTTCCTTCAGTTTGCAGTATAAGCCTGTATTTGTCACAGATGGTTTGGGCTTTAAATAGTTGATTCTGAAGAGAGAACGATGATGAGCTTTACACAGAGCTTTGACACAATGGAAGTAGATTGTTTATTACAGACATAGACAAATTGATTTAAAATTCCAAACTCTGATTCTTTTTATAGAGAATCAGTGGTATTGCTTGATTTTTTTTTTTAAGGAGGTTGGTTTGTTTTTTGTTACTTCATAGGTATAGGATGTAAAGACTTGTTTCTTCTCTTACAGTTTCTGGTCTTGACATGAACATTACCCAGTTCCTAAAAAGCCTGGGTCTTGAACACCTTCGGGACATCTTTGAGACAGAACAGGTAAGTGGCAAGCCTCATCTCTGTTTCTGTGTTTAGGAGATAAACTAATGCAATAAATTTGAGTGACATTATCATTTTATAATTGAAAAAGGGAAGGAAAAAACCCACACTTCACATCTACAGAAAAAGAAGTGTGTTCAAGTTTTCTTTCATTTTTCTGCAAATGAATTGCCAGATACAATATGGTGAAGTTGCAAAACCTATGAAAATATCTTTTCTTGTTGGATTCAGGTGTCAAGTAGCTTTTAGTTACACATACACTGTGACTGCCAATTTGGCTTGTATTCTGAGAGTTATTTTGAACCTTGTGAACTTTGAACATGATGACTATAATGAAGTTAGGTTCAAATGTCACCTGTGTTTGTCCTTCAGCAGTCTTGACAGCCAAACAAGCCTTTCACCACCTGTAGTGCTGCATGTGATAGTTTGGTTAGTTGAGAAATAGGGGAATAAAACCTGCAGATTTATCAGTTATTCAGCATATATGAAAAGGGTACAACTAATGTAAATTTCTCAAGCTTTCATTATGTTTTACAGCAGAAGTACCTGTAATGTATTTGTAGATTCCTTTTGTGTACCATTTCTTAAATTTAACATGTTGCAGTTAAATTGATCTGTTTACATGACTGAGATGGATGTACATGTGGAAGTGAAAGGTACAAGTGCAAGAGACTGGATTTGATGATTATTTTTTCCTCTGGCTTCTGCTGCTAATCTTTTACTGGGGAATCAGGAAACGAAGGTTTGAAATGTGATGTGTTATTTACAGTTCCAGCTGTTTCTATAAAATGTTCAAAGATAAAATACCATAGAACTTTTCCCCTTCTCATACATGAAGCATAAGCTCTTCTCTTTAGTTTGGAACTCCTTCTGTTCAGAAGGAAACCAACCTCAAACCAACCTATGCACTTCTCAGGTTTTATTATTATTTTTCTCACTTTCCTGTTGCCTAGCTGGTCTTGTTCTACTTTTGCTTCCTTGACTCCTAACCTGTTAAGAGCTTCCCTGCTAATAAGATTTAACAATGCAAATCAGATTCAATATATTCATCATTTTGAAATCATCCAGCTCTTCTTGTAAGTTGCTTTGTACAAAAAACAAGCTCATCTTCTTTAAGCTTATTCTTTTAAGCTGGTTTTCCAAGCACTACCTTCATGTGCACTTTTTCACCTTGGTTCATTATTAGTAAGGTTGTAGAATATTAATTTCTGCTTCTGTAGTGAAAGTAAGGAATTGTACAATGCTGTGAAACATTGAATGCTTCGAAAGCACTCCCATACTTATGCTAGCATTTCAGTGCATCCCCCTTCTACCTAAGGAAAAATGTTTGTGAGAACCTTCTTCGAGAACCAGCTGTTGTTAATTGGTGTGAGAGAAGTGAAAGTTTTGCACAATTTCAGGCTGTAGCAGCTGGGCATGGTCCTGTGATAGGGATGGGTTTGCCAGAAGGTGGCAGCAAGTAGAAGAGAAGCAAAACATTATCTACCTTTATGCTTTTGGTTGCACCATAAATACTTTCAAATTTCGAAGTGATAGGTCTCCAGTCTTGAAAGTCAGGCCAGGTTTGACAAGTGATTTTTGTGATCTTTCACCTTTCCAGATAACCCTGGATGTGTTGGCTGATATGGGGCATGAGGAACTAAAAGAAATTGGGATCAATGCATATGGACATCGCCACAAATTAATAAAGGGTGTGGAGAGACTTCTAGGAGGTCAGCAAGGTAAGTATGACACTTTTACTGGCTAGTCTAGGGGTACCACACAACAGGCTCCCATAAGTCACTTTCTCTAAATGTAGGCGTTGTGACCAGACTTGAAAGAATCTGGATGTCAGAGAAGTGTGTTTGCTGCAGACATGGTGGCTGAGTGGGTTGTGGTAGCTAAAGAATATATTAAGGAGTTACCAGGAGATACAAGTGATACCAAGTGATCACTTGTCTTTTCAGAGAATTGATACCCCTGAGGCAGCTTTGGAAGCTGTTCCCATTTCTCAGGACCCTGTTTCACCCAGAGAAGAGCTTTTGGATATGATTTGCCCTCCATATCTACCCCCAGGCCAGTTATATCCTGAAGGATTGGCCTGATAGGGTTTTAGCTGCCCCATGTTTCTATGGAAAGAGGAAGCAATAAAGGGCAATTACATCCCACATGCATTTTGCTTCTCTCTTTTAAAGCCTCTGTTGCTAAAGAAGGCACTTCTATTTGTTTTTGAGGTTGTGCTTATGCCTTGTGTTTGTTTTGCATTTCCTGTACTGGGGTTGTTTAAGAACAATGATGATGATGGATATAAATAGAGCCAGTATTGGTTTTTCCTGTTGATTTTTGCTCCTTTTCATTCCTTCTCTTTGCAGGTACCAATCCTTATTTGACTTTCCACTGTGTGAGTCAGGGAACCATTCTCCTTGACCTTGCTCCTGATGATAAGGAGTATCAGTCTGTAGAAGAGGAGGTAATCCAAGTCCCTTTCTTAATGCTTCAGGGGCTGTATATTTTTCTTTCCACTGATAACCTGTCAGAGCTAAAGTGTGCAATACATGTTGAAAGTGCTAAAATAGGCTTTGATGTTTGAATTGCATAGTGCTGATATGAAGTTTCAGGTTCTTTATTTGTCCTTTCATGTAGAACAATGATAGAAATTATTTTGCCATGTCCTTCCAATTTTTTTAATAAGAAGTCTCTGCTCACTTAGTGTTATTCCAGTTTTATTTTGTTGTTGTGTTTTGGATATCGTCTCATAGGGAGGGTTTGCACAGCTTTCTGTAGGTAGGTGGACCTGTGAGAATTAAAAGCTGTGTGTGAAACCAAGACATCAAGGCCTTGCAATTCTCTAAGCATTTTCTGTGAACCAGCTTGTTTTCTCTTGTCTCAGTGGCTTAGTTAATCTGTAACCCAGATAAACAGCTCTTGGACAATTGAGAATTGACTGCAATTTTGCCTCCCACACACACACATGCTCTTTTATTTAAGTAAACTACAGGCACATACCATTTTGAAAGCAAAAATCATAACAGAAAAGAGACTTCCTGAAGAGTTGTGTTTGGTAGAAACTCCATTTTACTCTGAATTTGCTATTTGTGTCATGTTCCTACACTATAGCACAGAAGTGTTTGGAGTAATTTAAAAAGTCTAGATAATCAGGATTGCTGCCAGCTTAGATGGGCATATTTTATATTAGTAACTTCATAAACTAGAGTTTGTGCAGATCTTTTTAATAAACTCTTCTGAAGGAAAGGGTCACTTGTCATAGTAAATTGGAATATTTATTTGAACTATTACAAAATATTGTTGTTGCAGCTATAAGTATTTCTCTAAAAGACACAATGCAACTATTTCTGAGGAAATCAGAAATGCCCTTCTAATGACGTAGGAGAATTTACAGTGCAGGTATTTCCCTAATACTAAGAAATGCAAACTAAACTTATTAAAATCACATTTGTTATTACTATGAAGTGATCTTTTTGTATGTTAATCCTCAAATATTGGGAGTTTTTTCCTAATTTAAAGAGGGTTTTCTAGTAGTGTATCATTTTCATAGCAAGTACCATTATTCTATTTTTCTTATGTGTATTTTTATTACAAGATTGGATAATTGCATCATTGGGTGCTTGAGAAATTTTTTTTTAGTTCATTTTCCATCAAGACTGTCTGTTGTTGCCAGTGATATACTGAGACATTGCATGGATACTTTGCCTTGCTGGGAAGGTTTATGTGCTGAACATTCAGTTTTGGGTTTTTACATAGATGCAAAGTACAATCCGGGAGCATCGGGATGGTGGAAATGCTGGTGGGATCTTCAACAGATACAATGTCATCAGGGTAAGTTTCAAAACCTCTTGGTTTTCTGTGGTAAAGTATGTTAGTATTTATACCAGCGGGCAGAATCAGTTTAATGGTTTGCCCTTTTATGTTTAAAGTTCTTTGTTGAAATGGTATTCAGAAACAGAGTTAATGCAAGTGCTAAAATGAATGCATGCTCTGCACAGGGAATGAGGGAAAAGTGTCACTTGGGCTTCTAAAGGAGTCTGAAGGACTGATGTTGAAGGCAGAGGTGGTGAAGAACCTAACTAAATTTCAGAGGCCTATAACTTCTGTGTTTGACCCTTGCAGCACAGATTTATCTTTTTTCTCAGTGTAGACTTTTCTTGCCATTTTAAAGGGGATTTGGGGTATAAGTGTATGAAAGGATGATCGTAACTTCTGATAAGAGGTTTCTGTCTCCCTATGTAACTTTCCAGCTTGACACCACCTCATTTGCCTTTGCCAACTAGAAAAATGCATTTTCCAAGCCGTGGTATTCTAGAAAATAGTGTTGTCTTTCTGAGGGAAGGTGTGTGTCTTTTTCTGGGGAGAAGGAAATAGAGGGAATCAGAGCAGAACTTGGTTTCTGAACTTCAGCAAACCTGTGCTGCCTATCTCTTTGAGAAGTAAGCCTGTGCAGAGCCTTTGCAACTTGATCCAATAGATCATGGGCCCTGAAGTAAACTCTTCTTCCATCCTACTCCCAGTCAATGGTAAAGTCCTTTACAGAAACCACAGTGGTATTAAGAGCATGTGGCAGAAATTATATGGAGAGATTAAACAGCACATCTTATTATTTTTTATGAAAAGAACCAAAAGTTGGTTCTTTTCATAACAAATAAACCTAAACTAGATAGCAAGTTTCAAAGAGCTAGACGAGATCGGTCAACAGAGCTCAAAGCAGAGCAGGAAGGAGTTTCAGTTTGTAGTTCTTTGTGGTATTGAAGACTCTGTGAGAAGAAGCCTGAAAGTTGTCCTTTAACCCGAGCTGCAGTTTCACAGTGGCTTTAACTGTTTGTAGGTGTGGGCTACAGAGTTGTTGGAGACACTTCAGCCTTGTGTGCGGAACAGCCATGGGGTTTCTTCACAGTGTTCGTGTGTCTTCCATCAGTTTCCCTGTCAAATTAATGTGAACTCTGTGAAACTAGATTTCATTTCGATTGCAATTCAAATGCATTTGAGAGATTGAAATATTGTGGTAAGAGCATGGTTGGATCTGTTGTTCCACTGCAGATTCAGAAGGTAGTGAACAAGAAGTTGCGGGAGAGATTCTGTCACAGGCAGAAGGAGGTCTCGGAGGAGAATCACAATCATCACAACGAGCGCATGCTGTTTCACGGTGAGGAAGTCATGTCTCTTTGTATGTATTGGTACTTAACAAAAAACCCAAACCTTGCAAAGACCCACAGGCAATGTTATTGTTGCTGTGTCACCATCCTATGCAAGTAGTTGTGTTTCTACGCTAGAAATGCAGGGGGTGCATTGGGGGTGTGGGGGTGGTGGAGTTACTCTGTGTGGTAACTGCAATCCAAAAAGCTACACTGGATAAGAAATACTTTTATTATGTTTTGGTTTCTTAAGAAGGAGGAAGGTTTTTTGCTAAGCGGTATCTTAGTCATTTCCAGTAAAGCTGCTGGGATGATGTTACATTGCTGTGAGAAAGACATGGTGTCTTCTAAATGATGGGAGCAACACACAATAAAAGTGTTTTACCCTGGTGCTTTAGGCAAGCATCAGGGAAAGGAATCAAAACCAACCATAAGTTTCAGCAAGATTTCTCTAGAAATGCCTGCAAATGACAATTGCCTGAAGGTCCTTCTGTCCTAGATTCTTCTGTGATTCTGTGTAGGAAATTGGTTTTGGATATGATTGTCCTGACACCTTGCCCCACCTTAAGCAGTGCTGATTCCTGGAGAGGGTGTGCATTGACAAGATAAATTGCACTGAAATGTGAGTGGGGGGAAAGCCATTTAATGAGATCTGTGAAATGAGTAAGAAATGAGTCACACGTGGGATTTTGGTATATAATGATAAATCCCACACATCACTGCATCCTGCTGGGTATCGCCCCCTTGCAGCTGACTGAGCACACTTTCTGCTATTTAATGGTTTATTTGAGGCAGATCAACGCCTCTTGACATTGAGTCCTGTATTACTATACAACTTAACAAGTATGTGTCTTTTTGTGTCACTGTTCTAGGGTCTCCTTTCATTAATGCTATCATTCACAAAGGATTTGATGAAAGGCATGCATACATTGGAGGAATGTTTGGAGCTGGAATTTACTTTGCTGAGAACTCCTCAAAAAGCAACCAATATGTGTATGGAATAGGGGGAGGAACTGGTTGTCCCACACACAAAGACAGGTCTTGTTACATCTGCCACAGGTAGGAATCCAGCAGAGTTCCCCACACATAATTCTGCCTCTCCTGGTTCTTATGATCCTGGCACAGGGTGATATGCAGGCAAAGAATGGCCACTTGAGCTTGGTCATGGCAGGAAAAATGCAGTTTTCCATTTGTCAAGGTTGAACAAAACGAGTATAAATGCAGCAAGTCCCACAGGAAGGTCAAAAATTACATCTAAGCATGCAGTGAGTATAAATCAAAGTGAGCAGTGGCTCAGGAAAGAGGCTTGAAACAGCAAGTTTGAAAATGAAGAGTCAGGGGAAAATAGCAATTAAACTCCAGGCACTCTCAGGACAAAACTGCAGTGCAAAGTGGTGGTCAGCAGTACAGTGTGGTACTGTGGATCAGATAATATTGGAGGTAGATAATTTTGGAACAGGACTTAATTGCAGCTTTGTTTTATCCTGGAGTAGATCAATGTGTTTCTCACACTTTGACACCTGTCCATTACCTGCTGGTGGGATCACAGAGAGTTTCAGCTTCTTTCAACAGCTTCATATGAAATGAACTAGAACAGGCTTCCATGTGAGGACTAAACAAACTGTGTATTTTCCCTTCTGAGTGTCATGAAAGATTTTTGTGACAGGTTTTATACAGCCTTAGGACTGGGTTCTTTAAGCGTTTCTCTAAAAAGCCATGAGAAATTAATTGTAATGAAATGATCTCAAAAGACTGAAATCCTTCTAGAAGCATACAACTCCTAGTAAGATATTTGAAAATGACACTCTCTTTTTTCATTTTAGACAAATGCTCTTCTGTAGAGTGACCCTTGGCAAATCCTTTCTTCAGTTCAGCACGATGAAAATGGCTCACGCCCCTCCCGGGCACCACTCTGTCATCGGCAGGCCAAGCGTGAATGGACTTGCTTATGCTGAGTATGTCATCTACAGAGGGGAGCAGGTAGGTGGCTTAGCTGGGACTGCCTTTATGCAAGGACAGAGCCTGAGCTGGAGATGGGCTGTGCCTGCTTTCCACACCAAGCATGCTGTGATAATGCTGCTGATTAGGTTGTTGGGTTTTCTTTCATTTAAATGGGGAAATGAACAGTGAACTGCATCTAGATAGCAAATGCTACTCTTATCCACTGATCTGCTCTGATTTATGCCATGCAGAATTGTCTAATTTCCCCTGTGCAGCTCTGATGGAGTCTGTTAAGAATTGTAGCTTCTCTCAGTAAGCTGTCTTACTCCCATTGCGTTTTAGTGGCACTACTGCAGCATCAAGGTCACGTGCATTTTTGGGGCTCCAGTACATCTTGAGGATCCTGGGCTTTTTACCTGTAGGTTCCCAGCAGTGACAGAGACTGCTCTTAAATGGCAGCTGGAGTAGCACAGGAGTCTTCAAAAGTTGATTCTTAATCTGAAGAACTCAGCTAGACCTTGACTCCATAGAAGTATTTTGCTTACTACAATGAGTAGCACCCAGATCACGTGATCAAACTGAATAACTACAAATTTGTGATGACAAACATCCCAGGTCCTGAGAGAGCTGGCTGATGGTGTTGCCAAGCCACTCTCCATCACACCCTGAGATTACCTTGGTTGGTTGGAGCATGCTGCTAATAATACCGAGATCATGGGTTTGATTCCTGTATGGGTCATTCACTTAGGAGTTGGACTTGGTGGTGTCCTTGCAGGTTCCTTCCAACTCAGAATATTCTGTAGTTCTGTGATATTTGAAAAGTCATGCCAGTCAGGCAAGGACCCCAGTGAATGGAAAAAGGGAGACACCGCTTGGATTTTTTAAAAGGGGAGAAAGGTAGACACAAGGGAACTACAGATTGGTGATTCTCACCTCTGTAGCTGGGAAGATCATGGAACAGATCCTCGTAGAAGGCACATGCAAGACCAGGAGGTGATTCAAGACAACCAGCACAGCTTAAGTAAGCACAGATTATGCCTGACCAGTCAGGTGGCCTTCTATGATAGAGTGACAATTATGGTCTCAGAAAGCCTTCTCTTTTTTGATCAAACAAGCCCATCTCTCTCTCAGCATCTTCTTTATCCTGTGCTCTCTGCCCCAGCTATCTTATTGGTCCTTTGCTGAACTTGGCTCCAGCTTGTTGGCATCTTTCTTGTCTTGTAGAACCTAAAAGTTGTGTGTGGTTTTCTAGATGTGGTCAAGGAGGAAGTACTGAATGAACAGCAGTCGCTGCTACACCTGGTAATTTACCACAGGATGCTCATAGCATTCTGCTGCCAGGACACACTACTGATTCTGCTTTAGCTTGCTATCTCCCAAGGAGCCCATCACCTTTTCAGCTGAGTAGCTTCTCATCCTGCAGTGTTAAAAGGAATTCATCTCAGGTGCCTTTGCCCTTGCTTGATTCCATGAGGCTTCTGTAGGCCCAGTCTCATCTGTCAAGGTTCCTTGGAATGGGGCCCTGCCCTCCATCAACTCTAGCTTTGTTCTGGGGCTGAAATGGCTACCAGCTGTCTCCAGGAAACACTGGACAGACGGACAGATGACTTACTGGGTCATGTGCTTTGGGTGGGCCAAGTATTTTACTGCCAGTGAAGGCCTCTGCAGGTTACATTGCAGGCTGTTGTCCCTTTTGAGGTCAGACTTTATCAGTCATCTGAGATTTTTGAGGAACTTAACAGACACTGTCCAATTTGTAGGGTTAGCTAACAAGGAGAGTAACTCTGAATTCCTGTTGCACACAATTTCTCTCAGTGACTGTGGAAGAATGGAAGAAACATCTTTTTGTTTGTGTATTAACCAAGGTGTTAAGTACATCCAGCAGTTCCACACAGTGCTGACTAGGTTTGAAATACCCACTTTTTCTTGCATGCTGTGAACATAGAGCTGGTTCTTGTGCTGTCCTTCCTGGTCACTGTTTAGTGAAATGCAAAAACTGGAACTTGCTGAGTTACCCTTGCATAAATCAGGGGTTTCTTTCTTATTTTACTTTCAGGCATACCCAGAATATCTCATTACGTACCAGATTGTGAAACCAGAAGCTCCCTCACAGACAGCAACAGCAGCAGAACAGAAGACCTAGTAGCTTCAGAGCAGTGGAGAAGGTTGTGACTTCAATCTTGGACTTGGATGGATACATGTTTCAGAAAATCAGTATCACATAAAATTCTTAACAACCTGGAAATAAGCTGTATGTCTTAAAGTATTGCTGTCTTGATGAATATGATAATGAGTAACTCTTGCATACTCAACTGCTACTGTTCCTCTTGAGGAAAGTTTACAAGGGACTGCCTTTTAATAACATATCTCAGGCTCCTAGTCTCTGCAGATACCATGTGTAAAATAATATTGTTTTGATCTAGACCTTGGGAACATTATTGTGCAAATGGAAATCTTTATTGCTGCCATCTCACATGTTAAAATTTCAGACACTACTTTTCTAGTTATTTTATTTGCAGATATATTACATTAAGCCCATCATTTTCTTTTCAGCATACACCATTCATTTCCTGTTTTCAAGAGATCCTATTTATTCTCCTTTTGTATTCTGAAGTTGAGCCAGAACTTTCTTGAAAATATTTTGCACAAAGTCAAGTCGACTAAAATCATTAACAATGCAATATAAATTTCATCTGAGGAGGGGCTAGGTCAAGCTATTCAATACAGGGAGTTTTTTGCACACCTCTGAGCAAACAATAACATGAGTGAGTGTAACTTTGGAGTGGAAACAAATGATGTCAGTTTGCTGCCTTGTCTGTGTGAGTTTTCTGGGGGAAGCCCTGGGAAGTGTTTGCAAGGGTAGAACCAGCTCTTGTGCTTAGAAGAGCTTCATGCCCTCTTCTGGCATCTAAAAGAACATTTTATAAGGCTCCTGTTAAGTACAGTGCAGCTTTTGAAATGTTCTCCAGTTACAGCAGGGTATGGTTTTGCTGGGAGAAGCAGGTGAAAAGTCAGAAGACTTCATACAGGAGGGTGTATCTGGTTCATGTCCCTCTGTAAGACGACACCCAGTAAATGGGTTTCAGGCTGGTAAGGGAGAGTTATTACAGCAGTTTCCTGTCACATCTTTGTGTGTGACATCACAGTTGAAGAGCTTAAGGGATTTACAAAAGTAATAATTTTTTTAAATATCAATTTTACATTTTGATGAGAACAAAATTTTAAAGTATCAGTTGGCAAGCAGATTTGTTTGCAGGTATACCAGAGAACAAAGTTAGGATTTATTCACTTAATACCCTTCTTCCCAAATTCCCAGGTTTATTTTGCTGGGTAGGAGAAAGTTATTTTTAAGCATTGCATAGCACAGCATCAGACAGTTTCAAAAGTCCCCCTCATGGTGGATATGGATTTAACAAAAGTAGAAACTGTTTCTTTTTTGTGGTGTTTTACAGTTTCAGAGAAGGTTGAAGATCAAGACTTGTTAATTTTTTTCCTAGCAACCAGTACCAGGAGATGTGCTTCAGTGTTGACCATGTAATAACATCTGGAGGAAAAAAATGTTCCTTTGGACACAACATGTGGTACATTATCCTATCAACCAGCACTGTCTGATGATCCAGTTCATGCATTCAGGTTTTATCCCCCTTAAAGCAAGAAAGCAACAGAATAGTGTGCTCTTAGTTCATAAAAATGTACGTGCTCTCCAGAAGTGGGATTTTGCTAACACATTTGTATAAAACAGACTTAATCCTGAAGAGCATTTCACTTTCAGCATTAAGACACAACACTTTTATTTTTAGTGGTAAGGCATTAATGTTGAAGCAAGTCATCTTCACAAGAAGTAATCACCAGTGATCACCCACTGTAAAATCAGTCATTTGATGCAATATGGCTACCTGGACATCATCTCTTTGTAATATCTCTAAAGGAAACCTTAGAAATAGCAATACTCCAACAGAACTTGAACTCTTACTTTTCTTGAGCTGACAGTGGATATATGGTTCTCGCTTCATTTTGTGACTTGATTAAATATGTAGCTTTGAAGTCCCAGCCAGGCTCCTGCCTAGTTGTCCTTTTAAACAAGTTTCATTGATAAAATTGGGTGCTTGTATTTTGGCTACTCGTTTCATAGTGTTAGAGGATTGCAAAGATCACCACTAGGCTTTGAAGCTTTGTATTCACCATTGAAGTTTGGGGTTTGTTTTTCATTTAGTTAATAAGGGCATGAGGGGATGTGCCTATCTGCTCTAGGGTTTCAGATAGCAACCAGAGTGAGTGCTGCTCTCCATCCCCAGTTAGACATAGTTTTAAATGGTGAAACAGCTGTGCTGCTTAGGTGAGCAAAATGGTTAATGTGGGTGTGAAAGTTAAAACTTTACATCTTTCATAAACAAGAACAAATCTAAAAAGGAAAGCCCCACCGAGCCCGCAGCGGATGCTGTTCTTGCTTGTTGTTTCCTATGTGCTGGTTGAACTAATGGCTAGACAGGATTCCTTTTGCAGCCTGAAACTTCTAGAAGATAAAAATAGCCTGGAGGAGACTGAGGGGAGACCTCATTGGGGTTTTCAACATCCTCACGAGAGGAAGTGGATGTGCAGGTACCAATATCTTCACTCCCATGACCAGTAACAAGACTGGAGGAAACAGCATGAAGCTGAGATTAGTAGGGAGATTTAGGTTGGGTATTAAGAGAAAGGATTTTCACCCAGAGGGACCCCAGGGAAAGTGGTCTTAGCACCAAGCCTGATAGAATTCAAGAAGTTTTGGACAACACTCTCGGGCACATGGTGTGACTCCTGGGGCTGTCTTGTGCAGAGTCAGGAGTTAGACTCAGTGATCCTGATGGGTCCCTTCCAACTCAGCATATTCTGTGATTCGACTTTCCAGTATCTTTGAACTGCCAGTGTTAATGTTTCTGATGTTCTGTGCAGAGTAAAGGTGCTGTGTGAGGAAATCATTTTGCAGTGGTTTTTGTCTCGTAATGACGTGAGCTCGTATCCGTTTGTGGCCAGACACAGAGGAGTACCCAGGCCTGATGATGCATCTGTGTGTTGCAGACACCTATGCAAGAGTAGCATATGCTGTCATAGGTGCTCTTTCAGTTCAAAACAAAGTGAGGATTGCCCATCAATACCAAAGTGACCCGTTAAAAACCCGGCGGTGGCTGTGGTGCTTTTGGCAGGCTGTTAACGGTACAGACGCTGCTGCTTCAGCTGGGGGAGTTAACTACAGTGGGACCTTACAAATACTGTGACCCTATCACCAGGCAGGTGCTGCCTCCTGAGAAATGAAGTTTTTGACCTCCTGAGAAGAGCAGTCCCCTGGTATGGGGATGCTCACTTTGCAGCATTGGATCACCAGTGGGAGGTACTCCAGTAGGAGCTGAGGACGTAAAAACACTGAGCTAAGCCCTCATAGGCTTGGGAGATCAGGGACAGAACTTGGTGTCTGCTGGCATCAGGGACAATGTGTCTCTCAGGCCTATTGATCTTTGTCAGTGTCCCTTTGAGGCAGCATTTTGAAACTTCTGTGTAGTTTCGCAACAGGACCTTAATAGGCAAAACAGAAAGAAAAGTCACCACCTAACAAAGGAGGGTTCTGCTCTCCACTGCTGAAACTGTTTCCATGAGACTGATGAGTTAGATACCTGGTGCAGAGTGACACTGCATTCTGATTGCTGTCAACAAAACTTTTGTTAGGATTAAAAGCAGACAGTACAGTACCTTAATAAGGTATATTTTATTTTTTCATTCTTATTTTTATCTACCAGTTGTGTTTGATCCCAGCTCCATAGAGACTGTTACAAACCTGTTATACTAGTTCCACCATGTGGCAGTCACTATTGGTTTTTTAACCTCTGTTTCAAGTGTTTGCATGAGATGCAATTGAATCCCACTGCATTATGTAGCAGGAATTTATTTTGTCTGCAAACTTAAGCTTTGCTTGTTTGTTATGGGAGTACCTCAAAAGAAAATTCTACACTGAAGCGGAGAGAAAACCCTGCAAAATGTTGTGCACTGTTGGCTGTGGTGGCCAGCAGACACAGAAAAGGGATGTGGCATATGGGAGGGAGTAGCTGCTGGAGAAAGGCACTTTCTTGGCTCTGGAAACCAGCTGCTCCTGCTGTTCGTTCTAGGTTAGAGGAGGTGTCTGCTCCCCGTGAATGTGTGAGGTGCTGAGGGATGCAAGCATGTTGTGCCACTGCATCCCTCCAATGGCATCAGTTTCTGCACAGTTCATGCACTGCCTGCAATTTCCATGTGGGACTGCTAACAGAAATTGCCCTGAACAGGATTTTTCAAGATGGGTAAAAAGGAAGGGTCCAGCCACAAAACAGATTAGTTTGAACATTGCTAATCATTCTCAGAAGCTCAATGTCAGGAAATATGTGAATTTATTTTCAGTGGGATTTCTCTGTTTCCCTGCTGCTTTGCTACAGAAAGTTTAGCTCAGAAATCCAAGAGGAGGTGCATCTAATGCGTGCTTCAGGTATGTTAAACTGAATATTCGTGCCGCATTGTAAGCTGTGCTGCAGCCTGCATAGGGAACACCTGGGAAAGCACATCCTCAGTTCTTGTCTCATGTAGCAACTGGCTTGTGAACCTCCACAGGCTTGAATCCATTGGTGATCAGAGGTGGTGGCTTGGCACAGTCCCAGAGCATGTTCTCCTGGTCTTTCCAAGAGTGGCAGGACAGATGTGCAGAGAGGGAGCAGCAGTGTTCCCACCTCTCAACACAGAGTAGATGTGAAACCCAGCGGATTGGGGAACACTATATGTGTGTTAAAATCTCTGAAGCAAGGTGATGAGCCTGGGAATCTGTAGGGGACATGGGAAGCAGATGCATTTCCATTACACTGACACATATGCCTGTCAAGTCACATTATCTGGCTGGTTTTGATGTATGGGTCTTGCTGAACATGTTGATGGCAAGTTTTAGTGCTGGTCCCAATAATTACTAATGTAGATTATTAGAATCTCTGTTATTACAAGATAATTTTGACACTTTCTTAACATCTGCAGAACTTGCTTCAGCTTTGGAAATTGAAATGGGGATTTTCTGTGCTGCGAACCCATGAGCTTGTGCTTTGTCATTCCTAATTGCTTTCTCTGGCAAGCCACATGGCAATGTAGCTGGGGGTTGAATTTCTAGACCTTTATTGTGTAACTTGTTTTCATAACTAGCCCTGTATTTGTCCTCTCTTGGTTGCCAATTATCTGGAGCTGGGATATCATTTATTTATTTCTTCTTTTACCTTCTCTCTCAAAGTTGAAGACAATGGGCAGTTTCTCAGCCTACCTACATGGTGGACTTTAGGTAACATCTCTGTAACAACTGAGTTTGATCTATAAGTGTGCTTGGCTAAATGTCTGATCTGCAATACCTGTAATAGTTTAAAAGTCAATAAATACATTTTTAACAGTTGCTCTGTGAAAATGGAATGTGTGCAGAACCTGCTGCTCTGTCTTGGTTTTAGGACAAATTTGCTCCAGCCAAACCAAACTGTTGAAAACAGTTTTATTTTTATTTTCTCCAAACAATGTTTTCTCCCTCCCTCAGGCAATAAATAAAAAGTTAATTTCTAGAAAAAAAAAAGGAACAAAACCATACATATGTACATCAGCCACACAGGCATCTTGTGTGTTGGACTGGGCTGGAGGGAAGGACAGAGGTAGGGTGGGAAATAAGGCTCCAGGTGGGTTGAAGATGAGGCATTTTCAAGGCTTGGGCCAAAAGCTGCAGAAATGTTGCACAGGTGAACAAGACTCAGCACAGGAAAAGGGCTGGTCATGAGGTGGGAGAAGCTTGAAAATGCTGGATGAATGACACCTCTGGGCCAGCCTGTCCTCCACCCCACAGGTTCTCTCTTCCATTATGGCCCACCCATGTCCCTTCCTGCTACTTTTGGAAGAAGAGCAGCAGTGGGACGAATGAAGAGGAAACTGAACAGAGTAATCAAAAGCAGCCCAGACTGCTGCCCTAACCCCTTCTTTCTCATCTTAAAGCCACAGGAGATTGGACCTAAGTTTTCTAGAAACCAGTGATCCACAGAGGCAAGAAAAGAGGCATTTCAGACTACATCTCTCCCTCCAAACCACTTCCCAACCACAAAGATTGCTCTCCCCCTGGAATAGGCTCAGCTGGTGATTTGGCAGGTGCCTGCCAGCTCCTGCCTCATCTCCCCAGGCACTGGCAGGGCTGAGGTTGAGTGCAGGCAGCCCCGTGCCACCACTCCTGCTCGCCCCAAGGCCCTGCCTGCAGCTCTGCTTGTCCAAAGTGTACCTGGCTCAGGTAAGCAGCACCCACCACACACACCAAGGTGTCTCTGCAAGAGGGAAGGCTGCTGCACAATAAAAACAGGGAATGCTCCCTTGTCAACCTAGATGAGCTGGGACCAGAAACATGGGGAGAAGGGGAGGTGTAAAAAATAAGACAGTAAAATGGGGATGGAAACACGTGAAGACCAGGCACTTGAGGAAACCCAGTATACTATTTTGTTCCTCCCCCAAAGAGCCTGGACAATGTCAAGGTTTGTGGCTTTTACAACTTCGTGCTTTTAAAACATAACAATAAAAAGCAAACAAACCAAGATGAGGTAAGAAATTTCTCTACGAAAAAGATGGCGAGTCCAGGGTGAAGGGCAGTGTCCGGCACTATTGCTTAACATCACGGGGCTCGGCGCCCCTGCACGCCCGGCACTGCCTGCCCGGCTGGCCTGGCCCTGAGCTAACAGCTGGGTGATGTGGTGATGGGGCTGTGCAGGTAGGGCAGGCTGCTGGGGGTGGCATGGACACCGACAGACACCGGGAAGCTGAAGACAAACTGCGAGGTGGGGGTGGAGGTGGCCTTGCCCCGCTCCCGCAGCGTCCCCGAGGGGCTGACGGCCTCCACCGCGTACGAAGTGGCCAACACCTGCGACTCGAACTGCAGCAGCTGCCCCATGAAGCTGAAGTTGGGGGAGATGATGCTCCGGCGCTGCTTGACAAACTCGAAGGCCTCCTCTAGCTTGACACGCTTCTTCATCATCAGGTACGCCAAGCAGATGGTGGCCGAGCGGGAGATGCCAGCCTGGCAGTGCACCAGGACACGGCCACAGCACTCCTTCACTGAGTCTGGAGGGCAACAGGGGTGAGATGTGAGACCACACCCTGCCACCACGGCCCGGCCCCTCACCAAACCTGCAGGTGGCGGCTGACCTCCCTCCCACCGGTGCCACCAATGGACACAACATCTCTGCACAGGCACTCACCAATGAACTCAATTGCCTCCATGAACCAGGAGCTGATGTCAGCTTTGTGGTTGTCCTCCACAGGGATGCACTTGTACTGGTAGTGCCCCTCGAAGTGGTTGGGGCAGTCTGAGGAGACGTTCAGCAGGGCTGTGATGCCCAGTGCATCAAGCATGTCCCGCCGGGCTGCGTGGTAGGCGCTGCCAAGGTAGAGGAAGGGAAGGATCTCCACAGGCCCACCCTGTGACAGAGGAAAAGAACTGGTCGGCCAGGGGGCAGTGGGAGACAGGACACACATCCAGATGGCTCGGAAGCATGGAGCTGTGTAGCAACCTGGCACCTGATCCAGGGCCCTCAGAAGAGGGAGCAGAGGCTGCCTTCCTGAGGCGCTAAACCTGTTTCAGCCCTTCCTCTCCCTCTCTGTCCTGTTCGGAAACAGGCAGGTGTGGGTTAACAGGATGTGGGCTTGTCCACTCTGTGGGGCACACAAACACCCTGAGCTTTAGGAGGACCACCATGCTTTCCCACGAGAGGAAAGCAAGCAGGGCTCTGGCTCCGCAAGCCCCAGCTGAGGGAGAGAGAGAGACTCCCATTGGAGCAGGTTGCAATGCTGGAAGGGCAGTCAAGATAGCTGAGCACTGGGCTTTTAGACATACCTGGTCATGGAAGGGGGTCCCACAGGAACTGCAGCCCAGATCCAGGGGCTCAGCGCTGGTGGGGGGTGACACATTGCTCAGGGACTTGGTTTTTGCGCAGAATTCGGGGTACTCCGAGGAGAAGCGCTCATAGCCCCCTGCAAGAGGAGAGGCACCAAGTGTTATCCCAGACCGCATCCACAGCGCTGCAGAACGCACAGCCGGAGATGCCCTTGGCCACTAGATGATGCTACAGCGATGGAGAGTGGTCCCTGCCCCTGGAGGAGCAGTCGGGCTCTTGGCAGCAAGGGGGGATCCCTGAGGCCCCACCATTCCCTCGGAGCAAGAGCACCAGGAACAATGATCTTGGCCACCCAAAGTCCCTGCTCCAGGGCTCGGTCCCCTGCATACTGCCAGCCAAAACTCCAGACTGGGGCCAAGGTTGCTCTCTGAGACAATGAAGAGAGGATTTCTTTCCAGCATACTCGGACTTAAATGGGAAAAGCTGCTCTGAGGCCAAAGACTGTTCAGTTCTCATTTTCACTTGACACATTATTTTGTCACAAAAGACAGACAGGTCTCCCATTCCCAGCTTGACCCTCCAGCTCAGAGCTCCCAAAACAACAGAGCAGGAAAGCCCTGGCTCTGGCCAGGTACAGCCAAGCTGCCCTCTGAGAGAGGTGTCTGCTGCTTCCCAAGGACACAGGTGCAAACTGAACATGGAGCAGCTTGTTCCTCTGCCCTGCTGCCAGGGGGATAAGCACAGGGGATGTAATGGCAGTCAAAACGAGAGCAAATCCTGAGTTCCCAGGACAGGGAAACTGCAGTGTTGGCCTGCCAATAAACACTTCTGGTGACATTTCCTTCTCTCATTCAAATCAAATTAACAACCCTGATATCCTTGAAGGGTCTGACTTTGAGCCCTGAAATCAATGAAAATCAAGTACTTTACTATCACCACAGGACTCCAGCTGGATCAAGCTCTGACTCCCAGGATGGTTCCTGAAGACTCAAACCAACTGCAGGACCTATGCCTGCAGATTTCAGCTTACAAGAGCATACAGCAGGACGCATCCTTCTTATCCAGCCTTAGCTCTGAGACTGCCCTGAGCAAGGCTGGATATTCAAAACAATGGATGCAAGCGTCTCAAGCAGCCCAGGAATCCCTGAGCAGCTAGAGCCCCCCACTGCCAGCATCCCAGTGTCCTTTGTGGTTTCCTCCCCCTACAAAAGGAAGGGCTCCAGTACCTTAAAGCAGATTTATCACTGCATTTGCATTGTCCCTCCCACGCAGCCAGGACAGTTTGTAGAGGCTTCATTTCCCTGGCCTGACATCCCTTTACAGTCCTACTGCTTCGAGTTGAAAGAGCATCCAAAACCAAGAGCCTTTGTTAGACAACTTCCAGGGATCTGGTCCTAAAATCCCTGGATCTACCACATCACACTCCAGTGGTCATCACACCATGAGAGGGAAAAGCTGCCCAGGGTGATGGGCAGAAACATCTTGGAAATAATGGTTCTTGGAAAGAAAAAGAGAGCTTTTCAAATGCTTCTCTTCAATGAAACTCATCAGATTCATTGATCCAGCAGCTCCTGGCTGTTCATGCCAGCCCTGCCCGGTGTAGGAACCAGGCAGAGCAGGAGCCCATGGCCAAGCAGCCCCAGCCAGGCTGTTCCACAGGGAGCCTGGCAGCAGCCTGACCTGCACAAAACACTTCAGGATCTTCACTGTGACCTGCACCCGACAAATGTGCACTTGGGCATGCACAGCTCTGGGTTAGTGTAGCTCTCATGGAATCAGAGCAAGATCATTTTAGTGGCTCTGTGGAACACAAGAAGAAGACTGTAGTGCCGAGACTGAGTCTCTCAGAGCCCGTTCTTTAAAAGGGCTCCCATTCCAACCAACCTCCCACGAGAACCACAGAGGCACCAGGAGCTCTCAGCTGACAAAGGCCACCCTTGGAGCAGAGCAGCGTTTCCTGCCACATGCGTGGCCCCAGCACCACGCTGGCTCACGGTGAAGGAGCCGGCTCCTGAGCGAGCCCTTGCTGTGCAGGCACTCCCGCGGCAGCACATCGTATCGCATCCCGGGAACAGCTCCTGCTGCTTTTACTGTATCTAGTACAACTCAAGCGCTAGTTCCTCCATCTATCAAGCCTCTTAATGGATTTGCTACTCTGCATACACATCCTTACCCCTGCTGTAAGTAAGCCAAGGAATAAATTGACTCTCAGGCTGTAAACAAAAAAGAAAAAGCCCCACAGAGCTCATCCAGGAACCCCAGCTGAGCATCCCCCGCCCCTAAATCATCTCACGGCAATTCTCAGGACCAGCAGCTCCAAATGCGCACAGCTTCCCATTTAACACACGGAAGGGGGGAAGCCCTGATCCCTGCTGTAGTGGCAAAGGGAGCACAGAGGCATTCCCCGGGTTTTCTGCCCGCTGCAAGGGGACATCGCCGTGACAGCCGGGGCTTGACCCTGCACAAATACCTCCTCTGCACCTCCGCGGGGCTGGGGCTGGACTCGAACAAAGCGTGGGGGATTCCCCCCACACACTCACTTCCCTCAGGTCCCAGGCAGGGCCACGGCGCCCGCTCGATGTCCCTGAGCCGGCTCAGACGGCCCGGGCACCCCCGCTCGGGGCTGACGGCCGCGCTGCCACCGTCCCGTACCCAGCTCCGGGCGGCGCTCCCGCCGGCTCCCAACTTGGGCAGCACGGACGGCCGGGGGCGGGAGAAGGCAGCGCCCTGCCCGCCCGGGGCGCGGCGAGCCCGGAGCCCCATTCCCGGGCGGGGGCAGCCGTCCGCGGCTCCCGGTGTGCCCCCCTGGCTCCCGGTGTGCCCGCCCCGGTTCCCGGTGTCCCCGCCGCCGGTACCTGCCAGGAGGCGGATGTCGGCGCGCGCCGTGTCGCGACGGAGCGCGCGCACCACGAGCGCCACGGTGCTGTCCTCGCGCAGGGCCTCGGCGCGCGGGCTGCGCTCGTCGTACACCACGACGGCGGCGTAGAGCCCGGCCCGCAGCCGCGCCCGCACCTCGCCCTCGGCCGGCAGGATCTGCTCCAGGCTCACGGCGCCCTTGGCCCGCCGCCGCACGATCGTGTTGCAGCGCACGTTGAGCGCCCCGCGGATGTGCCCGGCGCTGTGCGCCAGGAAGGGGCGGCAGTCCAGCACCAGGCACCGCGCGGCGCCGCCGGCCCCGGCCTCGTCGCGGCCCACGAGCCGGCGCAGCGCGCTGCCCTCCATCTCGCGCAGCCCCTCGGTGGCCACCATGGCGGGAGGGGGCAGGGAGGGAGCGAGCGCCCGCCGGGCCCCGCGCCCGCCGCCCGCGCCGCTCGCGCACCCCCGCGCGCGCCGCGCGCAGCCTTTACTACCCGGCGGCGGCCGGCGCGCGCCCCCGCCCCGCCCCGCCCCGCCCATCCGCCGCGCGCCGGGGCCGCATGAATGGAGGGGAGGCGGCGCGCGGGCCCGACGACGTCACCGCCTCCATTCACAAAAAAAGAAAACCCGTCCGCGCCGCCCGCCGGCCGCGGGCTGTGAATGGGGGAGAGCGGCGGCCTTTGTCACCGCGGGCAGCGCCTGTCACCCCCGGGCCGAGCCCGCCGCGCGCGCCGAGGGGCACACGTGCACGTGCACATGCCGCGGGGCACGCGCCCAGCAGGCGACGCAGACACACAGACACACACACACAGACACACACACACTTAGGCACACAGACACACAGAGTCAGGCACACGCAGACACACACACAGACACACAGACGTACACACACACACTCAGGCACACACACAACAGACACACAGACGCGCACTCACACACACTCTCAGGCACACACAGTCAGGCACACGCAGACGCACACACGCACAGACACACATACACACACACACACACACGCACACACACACACATATACACACGCACACACAGAGTCAGGCACACGCCGCGCACACTCTGCTCCTTTGTCCCCTGGCTCCTGTTCCGCCCGGGCCGCCTGCCGCGGCGGGGGGCGCTGAGCAGGGCCCGCCGCCGGCCCCGCGGGGTCCCCCTGGGTCCTTCTGGCTGCGTATCTCTCATGGGCACGCTCCCCCCGCCAGAAAACGGCATCTCATTAGCTGCAGAGCCCTGAAAACAACTACAGCACCCTGCCTGCGAGGCGGCTCTGTGGAGGGGGCTCCTCGATTTCATTCCTCACATAGAGGGATTCTCTTTTCGGCTCGAAGCCTAAGGAGTAAATGCACAGCCCTAGAGGGTTCCAGGAGGGTCTCCCCACAACCACCACCCAAACACCGAGCCATCATTTCACCCCAAAGTCCCCTTTGGGACTGCTTTCAAACAGAAGCAGTGTGGCAAACCACAATGCCAGCAACCGTGCTCAGGGCATTTCCTGCAAACAGATGCCGGCCAGTCCCAGGTGAGTCTGAGACCTGGAGGTGCTCAGCTCTCCCGGTGTGTACCCAGATGTGGTGGGTATAAGGTTGGGGGCACAATGGCTATTCAAGCCCACCTGCTCCATCACTGCTTTTCACAGAGAGCAGCACTTGGAGAGGCAGCTCGGCTTCCCCTCCTGCCCTGCGTGCCGGTCGCTGTTTGCCCGGGCAGGCAGGGTGACACCTGGCTCTGTGTGTGTGTGTGTGTGTGTGTGTGTGTGTGCCTGCGGGAATCCAGCCAGCACACACGTGCAGGGCCTGCAGCCGGGCACACTCCCGCCTCCTGCACACTCTGCTCCCTGACCGCTGCTGCTGCCTTCTCCCCTCGGCCTGAGTCAGCCCGAGCTGTGCCCCGGTGGCTTCTGTGCGCCGTGCCGAGCCGAGCCAGATGAGCTGGGGGAAACACAGCTGCCATTCGTGCCATACACCCCGCTCCAGGAATGCAACAGGGCTGGAAGGCTAATGGTCTCCCATCCCAACCTGCATCAAACACAAGAGCAGCAAAACCCTTTTTCTGCTGAAGTAAAGCAGACTCTGGGTGGCCAGCAACATAGCAGAGACATTCTTTCTTCCTTTGGAGAAAGCTGTCAGAGACAAAAAACTCAAACTGAGAACTTGATTACAAATTAATGGAAAATTATGTAACCACACCAACAATACTTGAACTCATGCTGGATCATCAAAACATCTTTAAAAGTTTTGGGCAAGGCCTGATGCCAAAATATGTTGTTATCTTTGTTCCTCTTGAGGAGATGTTGGCCATCACCCCAGGATGAGCTAGCCTGGTGTCTCCAATGCCCTCTGCACTATCCAATCCAGTTTGTACACTAAAATTGGATAAGCAAGGACACAAAGTGTATGTCCTTTGAGGCAAGCCTATCATCTTAACTTTTCCCCTCTCATCCAGCATGTGACTGGGACAAACTGCTCTGAGGTGGGAGAGGAGGGCAATATTGTCATGGGTGCAGGAAGAGGCATTTGGCCTGATGTCCCTGGATGTTTGCAAGAGCACTGATGAAGGACATTATTTCAGAGTGGAGTGTGGAAGGATGTGTGTGCATGTGCATCTGGTGGAGATTTGCAAGTATTTCCATGTGTCTGAACCCTTTCCCCACTCTTAATCCTTTCCTGCTGTCTACCTAGATGTGGCAGGTTCTTGGCTCTTTCTTCCTGGACAATAATCTGCTGGGAATGCCCCTGTGCACCCACACTGGGCATTGTCACCGCTGTGCTCCCGGCTGGTCACCTCTGGAGCTGGTGCTGTGCTGGGGCTGCCGGCTCACAGACATGTGCAGAAATGGAACCCAAAGGTGAAAGTGCCCAAAATGAACCAAGTCAAGGCCAGGATTCACTGCTGGAGGAGAAGAGGGATCTCCCTCACTGCAGTTAGCCCAAGAGGAGATCTAATTAAGTTCATTTATAGAGGTTTTAAGATAGCAGTCATCAAAATGCTTGCAAGGCAGAAGGCACAAGTCAAAAGAAGCAGCACAGCTATGTGGCGTGGAGGGGCAGGGTGTATGGAAAGGATTGGGGAAAGGATTTGGGATTGGAGGAGACCACAGGGCTCCATGCCTGACTTTGTAAGCCCAGAGAAGTGTGAAAGCTAATATTCCTGTCAAACAGCATCCGTATGGTGCAAACTGAAATATATCCCGCTGGAAAACAAACAACCAAAAGAAAAGAGAGAGAGAGAGCAAGAGACATTCATTTCCTTTGCAGCAGAGTCAAGGAATCATCTTTTATAGGGCCCTGGCCAGAAAAGGCAATTGTTGAAAGGGTTGAAGGGAAATGAATTGTCAAAGGAGGCACATATTTGGATGATTAAATGTCAATATGTACCTTGAATTAAGAAAAAGGAATTTACACCTCATCTCACTGTGGCAGTGAAAACCAAATTAGAGTCAGACTGTAAATTTGCCAGCCAATAGATGCCAATTTGTTGGGCTACCTAAAGGCTTTTTCTGCCCAGAGAAATGCCAAAGCAGAAGTTCCCCTGGGTGGGCAATAGTAGCTGTGGGCAGTTCTAAGTTGCTGGGCTCTGTGAGCCCTCTGGGCTCCTCCAGGCTTTCCTGGCTCTGCTCCCCCAGCTCCCGGCCCCAGTGTGCACTCAGGGAGTCCTGATGTGCTGTGCCAGGCTGCAGGTCTCAGCCACCTGGCTGATGTGCCTGCCTCTGTGCCACTGGGCTGGCACATCTGCCAGGACATTGCTATCCTGGAGTTTTCCCAAGAGCTTGACTCCCTCCATGCTCCTGGTCAGCTGTGGATGGACAGAGGTACAGAGCACAGAGCTACATCCTCACTACTCCTGGCATGTGACAGAAGCTGCAGCGTAAAGAGGCTGCCACCTTTCCCTGGCTGCTCCCAGGGGCTGGCCAAAGGGTTGAGTGGTTTGCCCTGGCATGTGCAGGAAGCCTTTGGCAGAAGTGAAAGGCAGAATCAAGGTCTCAGCAACTTGCAACTCTGCACTTACCAACAAAACCCAACTCTCCTGGAGTGCCACAGGGGCATGGTTCCCTTCTGTCCTCTTGGAGCACCCTACAGCTCTCCTTTCATGCAATCTCCCTTCCTCACAGCTTTCCAGGCTGGGGAATGCACCCTCCTGTCCACAGAGGGAAGTGCAGCAGTGAAAGAGTTAAAAGATTCATGTTAATAAATTCAGGCTGTCTTTTCCTCTAGGGCATATTTACATATTAATGGATGGGAATTGTAATGAACCTGTCTAGGGAGGCTAAAGGGGAAATTATGCAAGGCTAGCTGAGAAGGTGGAGGAGGGGGAAATGTTCATTTTCAGTGCTTTCCAGCCCCTCAGCTGCAGAAGCATGTGACCAGCCTGGGCTCCAGGGCAGTGCCTTGCCTGGCATGGGACACCCCAGAGTGAACACAGACCCAGAGGGCAGGAGCTGTCTGGGCCCTCCTGCATCCCTCCTGCACTGGCTTCTCACTGCTAAGCTCCACACTGTCCCAGATGTTGTTTTAAGCCCAGGGTCACACCAGCATATTTCAGCAAGCATG
Organism: Melozone crissalis; assembly: GCF_028551555.1. Lineage (NCBI taxonomy): Eukaryota > Metazoa > Chordata > Aves > Passeriformes > Passerellidae > Melozone > Melozone crissalis. Next base: position 44,031,905 of record NW_026535784.1, on the reverse strand, counting down.
TCCCAAATCATCACCCCTCCTCCAAGGCAGCTCTTGGTGGGCAGTCCCAAGAGCAGCTCAACCACAGCTGGTTTCCAGCAGACAATCTCTCAGGGCCTTTCAACAACGCTGCGTGTGCTTGCAGCAAGAGGCAAGGGAGCCAAGGAAGGGGATTTGTTCCAGGCTGGGCTGCAGTGCTTCCCTATCCCATCCCTGCTCCTTCACACCAGGCTGCTTGAGCCCTTCCACAGTCTTTGTTGCCTCAAGCCCCAGAGTTCTCTGCGTGCGAACCCAAAGGCCTTTGACAGCCCATGAAAAATGCCAGGAGCTTTGCCAGGTCTGCTTTCTCTGCTCGCTGCTGAGCCTCAGTGTGCAATCCCCACTCCAGCCCTACAGATTTTATCTCAAGAAGAACAAATAATCTGTTGCTTTTGCCCTGCAATATCAGATAGAGCTATAAATCACTAGATAGGAGCCTAATTACTGGGCCTCTGATCTGATTTAGATTGGAAGATGGAAAAAGCAGCCTTTATTTCTGAAAGCAAAGGAGCACTTCTTCAGAGCACTGATGGGTCCTCCATGTACCTCAATAGCTACAAATGGTTTATGCCCATGCAAATGAGATCAGGGCAGGACCCACTCAAATTAGCAGGATACAAAGTGGCTTGCAGATTTTCTGTTGCAGATTTGGTTTCTTCCCCTCCCCGCCCCTCTCTCTCAACCCCCTTCTTTTGGCCACTGCTTTATCTCTGCTTGTAAAAGTCAGTGCAGCTCCAGTTGCTCTGGGTGAGAAACATGAGGTCTGATCCAGCATGGTCAGTGAATGGGAGCAAGATTTTAAGAAGATCAATGGCTTCTTCTAGGTGAGGGTTGTTCTGCAACAGGCTTAAATGCTGCCTGCAGAAACAGGGAGCCTTCCAAAATCCTGTGCTGTTTCTTTTTGACCTGCCTGGTTTTGCTGGGAAGTGTGAGGGGACACCAGCTGCAGGGTTTGGGGGTTTGCTGCTGCTGGGACTCCTGAGGACTGGACGGTAGGCGAGGGCACACAGAACTCGTGCATCCATCTCTCCTGCTCTGAGGGACTTCGGAGCCCAATGTCCCCACAAGGGTGGCAGGCTTGTCCCTCAGTATCACCCCTCAGAAGCACCAGGACCCAGAGACCAGCCCTGATTCAGGTCTTGGCTGTCCCCTGGGCGCAGCCTCTTCCAGCAGGGGCTTCAGGCTGAGGGGTGGATGGTTGGATGCAGGGTGATTGCTGAGTGTTCCTGCAGCCTTGGTGCACCAGGGTAGCCCACACTGGGAAGCTTCTTCCTGACGTAAGAATCTGCACGGGCTGTGCTTAACATTTTGTAATTTCTTTATACAAATGTGGTGCTGCGCCCGCTGTCAGACCCCATCAGCGTCTTCTGCCAATACCCATCCATCTCCTGCCTTCCACAAAAACCCTGAAGCTTCCCCCATTCCAGGTGTCAGGATACACATGGTCTGTGGTCATGTTATTACAACAAGGATTTTAAAGCAGATGTATGTGAGGTGGATAAAACAGGCACATGGGTCCCTTAATCCCAGAATTTTAAGTGCCATGGGGATTAGTCTTATATCTTTGGCTGCAGGATTTGGGGATGCAGCAGAGCCAGAGAAGTGAATCTGTGAAAGCAAGTTGATCCCCTCCTCTCAGTTTGCTGTAAGACAAATGCAGAGTAAGGGATCTGCTTTGAGAACTAGATTGAAGCTGGTAAGGGATGTGGCATTTTAGCCTTTAACATAGCCTGTGACATTTTGCCTCTAACACATATTATATCCCCCATGGCTGTGGAGCCAGGAATCTCTTCTGAAAACTCTCCAGCCCTGGTGCAGTGTTTAATCATGGGCACAGAGATCCTAGCAGCTGCTTTCTTTGGGGACATCACTGTTTGCAAGTTGAAAGAGAAATGCCTGGCTTGAATTTCCCAGTGTTTGGTTAAGCATCCGGCCTCAGTGATAGGATTGAGCTTTGAATGACGTTTTTTGCTAGGAAGAAAGGGCTGGGGAAGAGACATTTCTCCCTTGGGCTTAAGATCATAAATAAGGCAGTGTTATGTAAGTGTGACTATAACCTATTTATACATAGTGTCAGACTCATACACTCAGGCTATGAATGACAAATCTCCCACTAATTTTTATGAATGTAGCAGTGGTACCTGTATGAGTTTTGAAACAGCAGTGGAAATTCAGGCTGTTCTGTGCCAGCAGTAACTGGGACACCCCTCCAAGTTACACTGAGGGAGGCAGGACTTGTGTCTGGCACTTCTTTTACAGACACAGAGGGTGCAGTTGGCTTCAGGCAGCTCCCTTGTACCCATTCCTCATCCCAAGGCCCAAGTGGCAGGCACCAGGGGAATGGAAATGTGCTGCTTTTCCTGGGACAAACCCGGTCTCTTGTCCCTGAAGCAGTGGGCTGGGCATGAGCTGGGCTCCTCAGGGGCTCTTTCAACAGGACTGTGCCCTCTTGGGAGGCATGGAGATGCTGAGGGTCCACCCAGGTGGCAGGACATGGGAACCAAAAGTGTCATCTGGGAAGGTCAAACCCACATAAGGAGCACCAGCTCACACGAGTGTTAACCAGGGCAACACCTTGCTGCAGGCCCCGTGCATGCTCTGAGTTACAGGGCATCAAAGGAAAAGGATAAACTCCTGGAAGTAGCACACATGGGTGGTCACTAAACACAGGGAGGTTGCTGAGCTGGAACTGTTCAGAAGGCAGAGGTGTAGCTGAACTCCCCCTGGCACACACCTGTGCTATTTTTGCTATTTCTGTGCCTCATACTGGTGTTGCTCAGTGTAAAGTGGCTGAGCAGAGGGGTTGGAACCAAAGTGGCCTCATGTAGGCCAAGGCAGCCTTAGCTCTGTGTGTCAAACTAGGCTGGCATGGCCTGATGCCTGCCTGGGACCAAGACAATGGCAACTGCACATAGAAAAAATCAAAGGAAGATTTATACCCTAAAATTACTCCTGAGGCACAGAGAGTCAATCATCGTAATTGTGACAAGACAAACCCCAAATCAGCTTCAAGTTTAAAGACAGGCTTTTTCCCTCTCCATTGCCTCCCAGCCTGGGGTCTACCTTGGGCACTGTCTCAGCACAGCAAACAACCACACATCCTTCTCATGGGCCCTGTGCCAGCAGCCATGGACCCCAGAGACCTGAGCATCACAGCTATCCACAGGGGGCTGTGACAAGAGGAGAAAGTCTGAAATCCCCCTGGGGCTTCTTTGTGCCTCCGGTTAATCTCCCTTCTCTGCTCCACAGATGATCTCAGCTCCCGCTGCGACCTGATCACACGGATCTGGCAGGGACATGTGGCCCTGGCTTGTCATGTCCTGCTGTCCCCCGCCGGAGATGAGGCAGCCGTGGGGTCAAGTGTGGATGGCCCAGGGGGTCAGGAGTGACCGCAGCTGCCGTGATTTTTCCCTAGACACCCCCAGCAGAGCCCTGTGACTGATTCACCTCCTGCCTTGGTGCATCAGGCATTGACTCACACCCAGAAGTACGTCAGATGGTTGTGTCCGTGAAGGTCTTCATGGACTTGCCCCAGGCATCCCCACTGAACTTTAAAGCTGGGCCTTCTTGAGAGGTGGGACAGATGGGAGACCTTTGCTGGCCAGGTCTGTGTCTCCAGAGGAACCTGAAATGGGGCTGGACAATTGTCCCAGCCTCCTTCAGTTCGCTTCTCAGTGAGTTCCTGTGCCGGTGTGAGGTCTCTCTTGTTGAAACGAACAAAAAAAAAGACCTTATCTGAGAAAGGCCTGATCCTGCTGCCTTTGCCTTGGTAGTTCCATCAGGGGCAGAGGCAAGCAGCAGAGACCTCGGGCTCTCAGGCTGCTGCCAAACATATGCTCTCAGGGCTGAAATCAGCTTCTGCAGCAGTTGGCATGCAGACAGACAGGCACATGCCACAGCCTCGCTGGCAAGAGTTTATGCCCTTGAAAATCTCTCCCAGAAGCTCACTTTTTCTGCACTCTGCTTTGCCCAATGCATTCAATAAAGGGAAAAGAAAACCTCAGAAGAACAGGAAACACTCTGGCAGACTACTTGCCAGCAAGAACCCACCACTGAGCTGGTGACTCTCTGAGCAGCCCTTTCAAAGGGCTTAGGTCACCCCAGGAGTGTTGTCAAGCACCAGCAGCAGAAATACAGAAAAAACCCAGTAAAGACAGTAAGTAGTGCAACAGCAGGGACAGCAAAAACAGCAAAAGTGTGTGCTCAATAGTAGATGTCCCATCCAGTCCAATAACATGGGGAGCACTCAAAGGATGTTCATACTCCAGCTGTAATAAGGAGATGTAAAAAGTCCAGCTGGATCAATGACCTGGCTGCAAGGGCAGCTAACCTGTTCCAGGCAATTTGGATACAGCAGGAACATGGCCAAGTGAGCCAGTGCTTCCCAGGCGACTCTTCCCATCCTGTGCAATGTGCCTGGGGGACTTCCTGAGCCACTGCTGGGATCTGTGCCCCTAATAACCCCTAATAGGTATTTCCTCCATGAATAGGCCTGGGTGCTTTTTGAACTCATGCAAATGTTCATCATCCACAGCATCCTGCAGCGAGGAGTTCCACTGCTTCATTATGCCAGAGCCATTTCCTTGGGCTGGCTTTGAACCTGCCACCCCCTTGTTTCACTGCTCCTCTCCATTTCTGTCCTGGAAGAGACAGTCATCTCAAAGCCATCTCCTCTCAGCTGTGGGAGCAGAAGAAATGGCATCTTGCTGCCCTATTTGGGGAGATAACAGTATTGCATTGAACTACCTAATAAAATCAAAGTGTAATTCTGCCCAACAGATTGAAAAATATTGCTCTTTTAGCAGGGCAACTCTCTTTGTCACACGAAGAATGCATTGACCTGCTTCAACTCAGCACTTGTAGACTGCTCTTCTCCATCAAGACTTGCCACATAATTGTGTCAGGAGATCATCTTTGAGGCTGGCAGAGTAGAGCACCATGCTCTTCTCAGGGGATGAAAATGATTTATGGCAGTGAGGGCTCCCCAGGTTGCTGGTTATTCAAGCTCTGTCATTCTGGGCCCTGAGCTCCAGCTCAGTGAGCTCATGGGGTGTAACACGACTGGCAGAGAGGAAGATGTGTTTTTGTAGAGTGTGGCATGACAGGGGAGCCCATGCACATCTGGTCTGTGCTGCCAGCACATCCCACCAGTGGCTGACAATAAAGGGAGACGTGGCCAAACAAGCCCCTCTGAGGGCAAAGATGAATGAACAGATAGGTTCCAGCAAGCTTTGCATAAGAGGCAAAATATCAGGGTGTGACAAGTCACAAACATACACAAATGGGTATGTCAGGTCTGGGGGTTGTTCTCACCTGTTTCCAGCATCACTGCTGAGAGCCTTCAATACACAGCTCCAGAGACAGGGCCATCTGCTTTGCCACGACAGCTGGCAGCTAGCAGAGGCCACTGTGAATAATCTGCCTCCTCTGGAGTCAAACTTGCTAAGAAAAGCAATTTCAGCCATGTCAGATGAAAGCCACCTGCTGCCCCAGCCAAAGGCATGGCAAGCGTGGGCACCCCAGGTTCTCCCAGCTCCCCACCACATCTCTCTTGTGCTGCAAGGCAGCAGGACTCTGGAACAGAGGAGGTTCCCAGCAACATCTCTTTTCACTCTTGCTCTTTAGCAGGGAGAAGCTGCAGTAGAGCTGTTTGCCCTGGGTGGACTTTCCCTGTTTCTTTGGGGTTTTGAAAATTTTCTTTTGAAAAATGAAGGGTTTTCCTCTCTCTCTCTCTCTTCCAGAATCCCTGGTGTGAGCATTTCTCAGTGGTTGAGAGAGTGTGGTGAGTAATGGTACTGGGCATGAGGAAAGAGTGACATAGGAAATGGAGTGTGGAGAAGGAAGGGGTGCAGACAGTGCGGCCCCGCAGGCTCTCCAAAGGGCAGAGCAGTGGTGACAAAGTGCACAAAAGAGGAAGCAAAACAAAAAAAGGGGAACTGCCAGCCCTCCACTGGGCATCTTCTGGGGAAGATATGCAAGACAAAGTCCCCAAAGTGAGTAATGTGTGGCCTGCTGTCACAGCTGCCTGCTGTCACAGCTGCCTGCTCCAGTGCTGTGCCACCTCTGGAAGGCTTCTAGGGAGACACTGACCTTGCTACACCACAGTCCTGAAGCCCCCTTTGGCTGGTGCTGATTCCACGTGCCTTGCTGCAAGGGAGAGGGGTGGTCTGTAATCACAGGGACCCCTGGGGATGGCCCCCTCCTTCCCAAAATTTGCTAGGCTTCCTCATGCAGAGAAAGGACCTGGCACCCCTTCTGGGAGACACAGCTCCTCCAATCCTCTGAGCATCCTTGGGGCTCTCCTGAATCAAGGAACACTCAGCTGTTGGGCCTGGCCCGGGTCTGAATGCGCTGCTTGGAGAAGTTAATCTGAATTATAATTTCAAATGTTGCCACAAAAGGATGGCCAGATACTTTTTAAGAGAAGTAGCCTTCAGACTACCCCAATAGAAATTGGATATTTTGTGAGGGAGGGACGGGCCCACTGTCAGCATCAATGATGCCACCAGGAAGCTTTGCAGATGGGAAACTGAGACAATTTTCCCAGAAGCAAGGACCTCAACAAGGTTGCCACCACATTAAGGGAACCTCATTAATAAGGAATAAGGCCTGGGGTCTCCTGCTGAGGTAAATCCAGAGGTGCAATTGCAACCCATGGCAGTCCATGGAGCCCCCTTGCAGCGTGTCCTGGTTTCAGTCCCACCCAAACTCCTGGGCTGATGTGTGCCATGTAAGCCAGAAGAGGAAAGGAACAGTTCCAACATGAGGGTTTTTCGAAGCTGTCCCTTGTGTTTGTTTGGCCATGTAAAAACTCACTTTTATCTGCAAGGAAAATTTCTGTAAATGTGGTCACAGAACTACTTTGCAGAAAAACTTTGAGGGCCACAATGGCATCTCTTCCTCAGGCCTCCTGGGCCAAGAGAAAACCTGCCTGGCTTGCCTTCCCTGCATTTGGAGAGCAAAGTAGCAGGGATATGCTAGTTGCTTCCTTGCATGAGGGCTGGCCTCCCTCTTTCTTTGTGCTTGGAAAATTCTGCAAAGGTCTCAGGACAAAGCTGAGCTTTCTAATTCTCATCAAATCTGTTGTGATAATTTCCACATTTTCCTCCCTGAGTTACACATGTCCCTATCAGCTTTGCTGCCCTGTTGGTCAGGACATTTCTTATACCACTCATTCATTTTTGCTGAACTTCCTTGACTGAGGCTGTTGGAAGAACAACAGCTGTGCCAAAGCATTAGGGATTGTAAAGAGCTTGGAAACACCAGGACCATGAGGGCAGAGCATCCTTCTCCCCTGCAAAGTGCAACTGGGGCATGCAGCAAGCACTGACATGCACGTGCCTACTCTGTTGGGGTCTCATGGGGAAGGGGACTGGGATGAAGGAGCAGTTTTAACTGTACACACAGCCTTTTGCCCAGTCTCACCAGCTGAGTGCTGGTTTGGGGCACACACATGCTCCAGCATCGCCGGCGCCTGTTGCATGGGGAGCAAAGGAGCACTTAGCCAGCATGGAATGGTTTTGCATTAGTCCGTTTCCTTTTTCCTGACACAGGAGGAATTTGTCTTGCATTTGTGTTGTTTCCTACCCACTTGGAGAGGAAGAAGTGGGTGGTGGCCACATCCCCTTCCCTGAGGGCCGTTCCTGGTGCAGGGGGCCCTGGGCTGGAGGGGAGGGAGCGGAGGGGGCCCAGTTCCTCATGGCATCCGCTCAGAGCATCTCAGACTGAGATTTTAACCTGTCATCACACAGCCAAGGGTCAGCTCTGTCTGCCACACACCCTCCTCATCCTCATCTGACTGCCACAGCAGCACAGATTGCTCCTCACTGCCCAGCGATGCCGGCTGCAGACCTGCTCCCCCACCACAGCATCTCTTCCTTAGTATGAAATCCCTGGCAGGCAAAACGTCCTCTTTGTCCCCTTGTCCCCCAGCAGCCATGCCATCCTGCATTGTCCATGCTCAGTGGGGAGTTTTCTGGCGTGACTGCAGGCACCAGCAGGGAGGCTGTGTCGCTGCTGTGGCCATGAGACACAAAGTCCCAGCAGGGAAGGCTGGCCCGGCTCATGAATGACCGCTGCTTGCTCGATGTAATGAGCAAATATTGTTAACAAGCAGCTGTAATCTCCTGGCTTTGTGTGCACTCCCCCCTGCTGTTCCACACACAGAGGTGATGTCAGGGCGTCAGGGAAGACATGTCCCTCGCTGACACCCTGTGTGCTCCCTCCCCAGAACCAGCAGAGATGCTCTCTGGAATACATCAGCCAGCAGTCCCTTTCCACCTTCCCTCAGTGCTGCAGCCTCTGGGCCAGCATGTGATGGTGTGAGGATGCATCCATTTGTGCCCAGACACCCAAGCCAACAGAGTGCCCCTCTCACTCAACTGTGGGGCAGGGGTGAAGGGGCCAAACCCTTTAACTCAAACAGATATTCAGCCTTGCTGGCATATTTAGGCCATAGATGCTCCCTCATAGTACTCTTTGGCATTAGGGGCTGACTACAACATTATCATTTTGTTGATGGAAGAGATGCTAGGATTAGGGGCAGAGGAAAGAAAGGGATGGAAACGTGCTCCATTTCCTAGAGACAGCTGCTTTTTTCTCCTTCCAAATTGCCCAGCCAACCACAAGATGAGTCACTGGTCTCCCGCATTTCCACCTGACCCACTTTTGGCTTGTCAGGGCTGACTGCAGAGCTTTTGTTTCTGGGATGCACATATGCACAGCCGTGCAACTGTGATGCTTTGGGCTTCTCCTCTGCGAAACAACCTGGAAGCAGGGAAGCTTTTCAGCCCTGGGCTTCCCTTGAAGGCACAAAATTGCGTCCATCCCAGGCCACCATCATCCAGGCTCTGCTAGGAAGGTGCTGGGGGCCTTGCCTGAGCTCTGCAGGGAGCTTTGATCCCGGCTGCTCCAAGCTGAGCCTGGGGGTCCGCGCTGTGGAGCCGTTATCCCATAGTTAGGTTTCCCTCTGGGAAAAGCTGAAAGGAATAAACAGCAGATGGGACAGCTTGTTCTGCTTGCCTGCTAATGGAGTTCAGTAGGCTGCTCCTGATTTTCATGCTCCTGTCTGTGAAAAGGTACCATGACGTGTGAGGACACTCACCCAGCCCAAAATAAGAGCACCTCAGAGGTGCCCAGGTAACTGTGCCCACCAGGTCACTGTCTGCCTCCTCAGTGCTGTGCCTGGCATGGACCTCCTCTTTTCCAAAACCGGGAGCAGCACTGTCTCGAACCACAGTGGAGTTGGAGAGATGAGAAACACAGATTAGTGGCAGAAAGCACAAATGGCATTCAAGGCACAGGAACAGCCCTGGGCAGCAGTATTAATAGTTAGATGCTTGCTCCATTTTGTGCATGGTGGTGTCATTTTTTCCCACCACCCAAGGGAAATTCCCATGGGTGAAATGTCCATCCCAATTGTATTTTCCATGTCGAACTCTTTGTACTTCCTCTGCCTTCACATCTTGAAGGATGTCGCAGGAGACTTGCCTTGCAACCAGATCATATCTTGCTTTCACCTCCCTTTGCTGGCCAAAGGGATGGCTTGCTCCTCTGTCCTGAACGATATTTGTGTGCCTGTCTCTCTCTGTGGCTGCTGAAAGGGCCCCTGCCTGGCCTCTGCTGCCTGCAGCCAGTCCCTGGCTTACTTGCCTCTCACCATGCTTTGTTGCAGTGTTTTAGGATCCCAGATTAGGCCAAGTGTCTCAACACCTCCAGCCAATGGCTATGACACTCATGGCTCAGGTGCAGGGCCGCAGAAAAGTCCAAGCCCATCCACAGGGCATGGTGGGATCTCAGGAAAATCTGCTAAGAGAGGCAGCAAAGGGGAAGGTTGTGCTTATATGGCTGCTAAAGGTACAAGGAATGGTTCTCCTGCCTTAGGGCTGCAAAAGCCCCATTTGACTCAGGACCTATCCCTCACATGGCAGCATCCAGGTTATCCCAGATCCAATTCTAGCTCCACTTGTTCTGTATGGAGGACATTTATTGTTAGACTGAAAATCCTTCCTTAGCAGGCTGCTGACAGCTGAAGGAGGTCCGTGTGCATGCACTGTCTGTTGTGTACCCCAGAGATATTCACAGCCCCACTACAGCAGGGCAGCCATAAAGTGGCACCTTCTTTTGACTGTCCCCACCCCTGACAAACCCTGAGAGCAACAGAGCCAGCAAAAAAATCATGCTGTTCCTGCCCACAGGCTGTAAAACGTGGGAGAAGGAGCCCACACACCCCAGCGAGCGGCTTCCCAGGCATCTGACCACAGCGAGGGCTGAGGGCCGGGTGCTGATGAAATGGCCTGTTTATGTTTTCAGTGCACATGGCACTAATTACTGGTGTCTGTGCTCTAATCCATGCTCTGAGGGCAAGCCAGGAGGTGAGGCTGGGCACGCCTGCCCGGTGTGTGGGACCCAGCCCTGGCAGGGTCCGGCAGGGGGGTGAGGTGCCCGTGCTCCGCGTGCACAAGGAACCCGACCTCTGCCTGGGCCCTGGTCATGTCCACCATCCCCTGCAGCAAAGCCATGCTGCCCAGCATGAAACTATCCAGAAAGCCTTGCCAGGCCCTGTCTCCCAGATTCTGGAAGGGTTTGGGATGCCAGGGACTGGTACTGCCTGTGCTGGAAACGTGCTGATCAAGGCAGGGCTGGGGCTAAACCCGTGCCGGAGCAGGCTGCACCCTGGCTCCCATCCGAGGAGGTGGCTCCCTTGGCCAAGGTACACTCCTCCACAAATGCTTACAATATTTGGCACTGGCTAAGTCCCTGACTCTCTGCGCCAAGATTTTGGGTGGTGTGACAGCTATTTGTTACACCCTGGAAAAGTGGGAGACTGCATTTGTTTGGAAATCAGGGGTTGTTTATTCGACTCTTCCCATGATCATCTCTGACAAATGAGAAACTGTTTCATGAGGCTTTTTCTCCTTTTTTTTAATGGGAACTGCAACTTCTGACTTGACATTTCTCAAATGTCAGATTTCTCAACCTAGTACCTATGATAAACTGCAGCTACTTGCAGCCTCACAAACCCAAAAGAACCAGATCCTTTTCATGCCTTTCCCTCTGCCCCCAAGGTCAGCTTGTGTTAGAGTTCCATCACATCCATTCTATTAAGTTTCTTTCCCTCCAGAGCAGGGCACACAGACTGCTGACCATGTTTCCTTCCCAGCCACAGCCTAACACTGTGCCCCATTGCTGATGTCCACATCTGAGGAACTCCTTCCCAGGTGACTTGCAAGGATAAAACCCACTCCTCGTTTCAGGATCTGGAAGTACATGGCAAAGTGTTTGCAGGAGGTGCAGACGTACCTAGGGTCACTAACATACAAGCCACTGCACTCAGCCAAATCTGGGAGCATTCATGAATGCCTGGATTTACACAGGCACAACAGAGCAAAATTTAGGCTTTGATTAAAAAAGAAAGAAAGAAAGGAAATCCCACATAAATATTTTAGGTTTCAAAGGAAGATGATGGTTTTTCAGTGGTGAGAAATATAAAATTGTGCTGAAAGTCAATTAAGCGAGCAAGTCGTATCCTTTTCTCCAGGCTTCAATTTGGGAATGACATAAATCCACTAAATCTCCCTTTGGGAATGACTTTTAGCTCCACTGTTAAATAACATTACTGGAATTGCAATGAGAAGAAATCAGAGGAATCCACTGATATACGAACCTGACAGAAGAGAATGGGGTTCATCTGCAAATGTGGCCATAATTCTTCTCTTTGCATTATTTCCCCACTTCCTGCACTTTCCTGCTTCTCCCCTTGTGCTGAAACCCTCAGCTCAGCTCCCTCAATTGCAGCAGGAGCGGGGCGTCTCCACAGAGACAAGTCAAAGAGACACCCACAAGGGGGACAGCAAAATTTGAGCTGAAGTCAACTCCTGGAACTCTCCTCAGTTCATAGGGCATAGCTGTTGAATAGCCAGCACTTCCTTAGCCAGCCCCCAGACCCTGAAGTGCACCCTGCCTGCCTGCCAGTGTCTCAGCTCACTCCGCTCACCCCATCCTCGGGATGACGCCTGCAACACCCAGCTATTACTCATTTTTGGCAAGTAATTTAGCAGCCCCTGGTTGCTCGTAGTGCAGCGAACATCCTGTGAGTGCCAGAGGCGAGGGGGAGACCACAGGATGTGAAGAGCAGAGCTTATCAGAAATGCCCCCACAGGAAACACAGTGATGAATATAGAAACCTGATCAAACCGCAGCCGGAAATGGGCTGCTGAAGGCTCGGGGAGATGCTGAGCTCTCCTGTGACCTGCCAAATAGCTGCCTGCTTCCTTCCAGCAAAATTAAAGGAGGGGTAGTGTTATCTGAGGAGGAGAGTTGAACGCACATGGGATGAAGGTGTCTATCCCAGCAGAAATGTGTGTGTGCTTTTGCAGGAGCCTGAATTGTAACCTTCCCTTGTACACAAACCAGCTGTGCTTCTCCACCAGCTGCTGGGTCAGGTCCCCAAAGTGGGAGGCTCTGAGGACACCTCCAGGGCTGGCCCCAGCCCCAAGGTGCTGCACCCCACTCCCACCCATCTCCCACAGCCCATGCAGCCACCTGAGCTCCTCCACGTGCCTGGGGCAGGACCCACTCGTGTTTGGCAGGGATGTTTGCGGGCGGTTCTGCCCCACGGTGGGTGTCAGCTGGTGACCTTCCAAGGCCAGTGCCTCGACAGACTCCAACAGGTGCATTGCTGAAACACAAAGAGTGGGACTGCCTGCAGGGATAACAGCCTCAGCTGGCACGCTGGAGGGCTCTGCTACCTTGCCCCTCCTTGCTGAGTCTCTGCCTGACTCCACAAGTGGCATCTCCATCACAGCACCTTCAGTCCCAGCAGTTGCCACTGAACCAATCCATCTCATTCTCCCTGAGAGCCCTGGACTAGAAAGCAAGGGGGAAAGAGAGATCCTGGCAGTCTGGGCACACAGGAGTCCATAATGTGTCGCTTAAAATGTCGCCCCTCCCTGGGGATAGTCTGTTGGTGTTGAAATTCATTTGTGTTAGCTATGTCAGTGCTGGCCTCTTTCTCCAAAAAGCCCTGGAGCTGAAAAGCTTCTTGAGTTAGCTCATGTACTGCTCCTCTCTGGCTCATGCCACTTCCTAATACTTTCTGCCTCTCCAGTCAAACAAACAGGTTTTGCCTGCAGATCCCAACTTATCCAGTGCATGCCACACAAACAGGTTGGCATTTGTCTTGCTCACGGTGCTGTCTGTGCTTCAGCCATGGAGAGCCTTGTTGTGAGCCCCCACTCTCATTCACCCGGGCCTAGTAATGAATGAGCTCGTAAGGGCAATGGTTAAACGGCACTCAGCACCCTACACAGGCACATAATGGCACAATTAAATCTCCTGAATAGATGTCAAATTACTTCCTTAAGGTAGCTGCTAAGCTCAGGCAGTTCAGAGAGTATTTAATACCAGATGCTAATGGGCTATGCTCAAATATAAGCCTGGGTTAATTAAATTGTGCCGTATCAATCAAGAACCAACGCGGTCTAGTTGGCATTTCCAGTTTATTGTTAATATGTGACCCCCAATAGGCCCAGGATTCATCAGTACAACCAATTGTTCTGCCCCTGCCAGTGACACCAGCACTCACCAGGCCTCTCATGGCAGGCACAGAGCAAACACAGGCTGCCTGCTCAGCCTCAGGCACTGCCTCTCTGCCCCAGAAAAGCAGAGTGAGACCCTGCAGGGCTCTCCCTCATTTCAGACGGGGGGCAGGACCCAGAGCAAGCTGTGCAGACAGGCACTTGGGCACTGGGGAGGGGCTGCAGGGAGCCTGCCTCACCTGGAGGAGCGAGGGGAGGAGGGAGACCCAGGGAATGCAGCGGAGATGGGTGAGGGCTGTGCTCTGCCAGAGGATTTGAAGCCACGTGTCAGCAGCCCTTTCCACACGTTTGTTTCCCCATCTGCAATAAAATAAGTAAAATAGCACTTAGTTGCCTCATAGGGTGTGTGAGCTGTACTTAATTGATATGTGCTACCGATTCAAAGGTTCTGGGAACAGGGGAGCATCGAGAGGAGCCAAATGGTGCTCCTGCTCCTGCTGTGTCCTTGTGTACTGCACCCTTCAAAGGGTGAAGTGTGCCCTGTACTGCCTACCTTTAGCATAGCCCCCACTTTGAAGCCAGGCAGAGACAACCTGCCCTGTCTTGCCTTGAAACACGAGGTCCCTTTGTAACCTTGACACACTGATCACCAACGTGCAAGGGTCTGTCCTGACCCAGGGAGACAGGTGAGCTTTTTGAATGCACAAAACCACTGCGAGCTGAGTTGTATTTCAAAACAAAGCACCTCAAGGCACCAGAGCAGGGGGCTGGAGATGAACCAAGAGAAAGTTGGAGGGAACCTGGGCTTACAGAGTGCTGCTCCTCTCTGCTCTGCACTGGTGTCATGAGACAGTACAAATATATCTCCATTTCTGGGACGTGGCTTTTAGTTTCCTTTGCACTGATACACTGGTAATATTATTCAAGAGTCTTTCAATACAAATACAAAATAATAATAAATTATTATAACAATAATTATAAATAATTAAATATTAAAACAATAACAATAAATACAAAATACAAAATAAGCACTCCTCTTCAGGTGTCATGGCATTCAGCCTGTTTGCTATCACTGTCTTGGGCTGCACTCTGAGGTGTGTTAGGACACCCTCTTTTTCCATGTGCTCCATCACCCTGCCTCTCTGGATGATATCAATGATTTTGCCTCATCCTGGCCTCCAGCAGCAGCACCAAGACCTCCCAGCATAGGTTGCCTAAGGCCTCAGAGCTGCTGGCTGCAGGCATTCCTTCCCAAGGCATTCCTTGAACACACCAGCACCAGGTCTGTCTCAGCAGAGTGGGCTCTGCTGTGCCTGTGTGCCACATAAGATGTGCACAGAAATGTGTGCACAGGGACAAAACAGAGCTTCCAGGGGTCCTGGCTGTTCCTGCCCAAAGGAAAACACTTGTAGTGACAGAGAGCACTGCTGTGCCAGCCACTGGAATAGTCTCATTGGGATGATGGGAGAGCTGCTCTGAGGGCTGGGTGAAGTAATGACTGTGAGAGAATCCTCTAATGAGATAATGGGCCAAATGAACCAGGACTGCATCTGCCAGCTCCTCATGCAGCATGGAGCCACACAGTGACACATGGCTCCTCAGAGCAGCTGGGAACCCCAGAAGAAACACTGAAGAAAAGACAGAGAAGCCAATGAAGAAAAACAAAATCAGCTGATTCAACTTGGGCCATCCACAGGCAGAGTCAGTCCCTGCCACAGCACTGCCACAAAGATGAGCAAGTGAAGGGACAGGGCTCCTGCCAATGCTCTCCTGCACCCAGCCAGTCATCAAACTCAGGCAGGATATTCTTTTTATACAAATGCACGTAACTAACTCAGACCTCTGAAAAAAGTTACAGGAGAATTGCTGCTCACTTAATTAAAGAAAATCAAATGCTTAGCCATGTCTAGAGATGGGCAGGCACTGGTAAAAGCCCTGCAAGACAGAGAGCCCTCTCAGTCCTGGGAACTGTTGGTACAGGAGTCAATTCATCTCTGATTTTATGCTTCCTTCCCTTCAGACCCCTTGGGGTGCTATCCCTCTATGCCCTAGGATGGAAAACACAGCATGGGAAGGGATCTCAAGGCAGTACCAGGAATCAGTGATGGCTGGTACCTCTGAGCTGCGGTTGTCTTGCAGGGCAGCAAAGCACAGGGAGTTCAGCCTGTGTCTCAGGAAACCAGCAAAGCTCCATCAGTGGACAGGGAGCACACTGAAGGCCACCTCACAGGTCATCTCACAGGCAAGAGAGAGAGACCCAGCAACTGCCAGCCAGTGACTCATCCTCCTAAGACTGCTCAGATGATTCATCTGATGCAGATATCTGCTCCTCTGCATCAGCCACAACAGGGCTTCAGCTGTCCTGCTTTGAGGCATTGGTCTTTGGCATTACCCGTCTTATGGGAGACCTTTAGCAAGATCAAGTCAAGATTTACTAAGAGTCTGAGGAGCTCCTGAAACTTGACCTTCCCCACAGGCCTTCACACCAGCTTAAGGGTGTTGAGCCCTGGGCTGGGACCGAGGGTTTCTGATGTGAAAACAGCTTAGCTGAGGGTTTGTCTTTAGCATATCCCAGTTAAGCACCACCACTCCCCAGTGAAAGAGGGCTGCAGGGTGGCCGTGTTACTCAAGTTACAAGCCACACTGACCTGTCAGGGAAGACGAGACAGGAAGAGGTGGCTAATTTAGCATCCTTCAGACCAGAAGAAAATTAATTCACTTAACCAACACTTTGCTTTCCACGCAAGCCTTCTTTGAAAGTTTATTACTAATGCAATTAAGCTGGCTTCTCTGGCTACAGCTGGGGTATCTCTACCGCTGCTCTGTGTCACTTTGGGTTAGATAACAATATAAATAGCCAGAGCTGGCTGAAAATAGAAGTCTTGGCTTGTTTGAGGGCAGCAATATGGGTTGCTGGGTGTTTTCAGGTAAGTCATACCCCGAGTCTTTACCAGACTTTCCCCAGCTGTCCAGTAAGGGCTCCTGTTCCAACTTCAGAATTGCACAGAGGCTGAGGGTTGTTCTCACATGAGGATTGTCTTTTTCCCTGCCCTTAGCAAGAAAAAATTTCCAAACACTGGTTTTAAACTTCAGTGGGAGTTAGGCAGGAGCTCAGGGGGGCAGGATTCTCCTTGAGGTGCAAAGTGGGCACATCAGCCTGGCCAGGGTACAAGAATAGGAAATTCCCAGAGTGAGCATCTCTTGTTCTCCCTGCTATAGCTCATCCCATCTGTGACACTGTTTAGTCAGCACAGCACTCACAAACCTATTGGAAAAACAACTGAGTCACAAAAAAGAGAACCTAAAATCCCTAAAACTCAAGGCCACAAAATGCAGTTATCCTTGCACAGCTCTCTCAGGCTCTGGTAAAGGGCCTTGTGCCCATCAGATTTAACAGGCAGGTAAGATCAGCAAAATAAACAACCTGTTTAGGCATTCAAAATGGGAAAAAACCCACCACTGTTCCCACAGCTAATGTCATTGTTAAATAAAAAAATAAATGTTTAAATAGTTATTGTGCAGGTGACCATACAGTGGAACAAGTTTTTCAGAGAAGTTGTGGTGTCTCCCTCCCTGGGGGTATTCAAGAACAGTCTGGACACAATCCTGTGCCATGTGCTCTGGGATGACCATGCTTGAGCAGGGAGGTGGGACCAGATGACCACTGTCGTCCCTTTCAATCTGACCCATTCTGTGGCTCTGTGAAAATGCAGAGCAGCTGATACACACCTAATGCAACCAGTTAGAAAATCTCACAGAAGTTTCTTGCCATTTCAGGGCATTAATCATGGGCAATATCACAGACACATTCAGCAATATGAATCCACTCTTTCCTCTGCAACCAACAGAAATAAAAAAGTGCAGGTAAACAGGGCCTGATCCTTGAAGGCGGCCACACAAAGCCCCAAAATGCGCATATGGTCAATGAATCATCTTCAGTGATATGGTAAAGGCTTCTGAATTGGGCAAATGGATTTACAACAATTCTTTTTAAACCATGCAACAGTTTATTAGATAATGAAAGAGGAACTGTGTGGAGAGGAAGCAAGAGACATGGAGGACATCAATGTATTTAATAAAGGCTACCTATGAATGCCAGACTGATCCTTTCAACTGCATTAGAAAACTACCTTTTCCAAAGAGAATGGATATAATGGGTATTTAGGCTTTTTGAGAAACCTCCTTCTTAGGCAGGTCTTTTCCTTTGCCTGATCCTACTCCCGATGAGAACAGGACAGGGTATTGTAGCAGCTCAGCTGTGCAATTGGCTCACAGTGCATTGCAGGCAGTGTCCAGAGCTTGCTTGTAGCTGATGGCACCAATAACGTGTGAGGTTTAGTCTGCAAAAAGAGGATTAATCCGTAATCATGCTCATTATCCTTATCAATGATTTCAAATCAGCTACCATGTACGTGTTCAATCAGCAAGCCATGGCTGTGACAGCTCTGACTCATGTCATACCCATGGGTATGGAGTCTGCAAGTGCAGTGACCTGCAGGAGTCTCTGTGTGCTCCCAGACACATGGCCCAGGAGCAGGGCTTCCTTCAGAAGGGATGGTTCCTAATAAAATGTTCCATCAGAATTCAATTTCCTTCATGGCTCAAAGACTGCCTCTTCTAGTACCTATAAATATTCTTGTGATCCTGTCCTTGACAAGCTCATTCCACAAACTGATTGCTGTTGCAAAAGCTGACTTAGGCAGTAAGACCACAAAAGGAAAAATTTTAGACTCAGAGCTATGCATAGTCTTAGCACTTGACTAAATCACACCCACAATGTGTCCAGCTCCGAAGCGGGCAAAACCGATCAATTGTCTTAAATTGACTTTCCCTGCCATATAAGAATTTATCTTTGATGCAGCAGAGTTTCTTGTGTGTGTGCTTGTGGCTAATCTCTGGCAGGAGAGCAGGAGGAGCGGCACAGGGAGGAGCAGGCCTGGGCCTGTGCTCCTTGGCTCACAGCTTGGTGGGGTCGGGAGAAGCAGTGACACCAGCTGACAGGTCCCACAGAAGGGACATCTTTGCACAGTGCATAGCTAGAGCATGGACACACTGAACCACAGGATGTTGTGCATGCTAAAAGCTCACACAAGTTCAAAGAGCAATTAGACAAATTCATGACAGAAAAATCCGTCAAGGGCTATTAATTGCAAAGACAGAGCCTCTGCTTCAGGAACTCCCTCAGTTGCCCACACCTGGAGGCCATGACAGTTCCCTGGGATAGCACAAAAACATGCTAGCCCCATGCTTGTACTTCTTGCCAGAGATTTGTTTTCCAGCCCTTAGTAGAGGGTGGAATGGATGGGCTGAGTAGTGCTGCTCTCATGCCAGTTGTGTGGCCCTGAGGGATTGGCCTAGGAATACCCCATACCTACACAGGACTCCCTGCCTGTAAAGGAAAAAGGTAGCAATGTCATAAAACTACAAACAAGAAAAAAAAAAAAAAAAATCTTGTTTTCTTGGAGCATACTTGTGAGCTCTCTGGAAGTCCCCAGGAGCAAGATCTAGTGCTAATGGGAGGAGGCAGAAGGCCATGCCATTTTGGCTGAGCTGCCCCTCTGATTTGAAGGTGCCACCCCTACCTCGTGTTGATTTTGTCCTCCCCGAGGCTAAAAGGCACATGAATCATTAACAAGCTGGTGGAGTCCATGCGTGCTATCATAGCTTGCGTAATTAATCCTGAGCCAATGTGATTTGGTGAATTAATAAAGCTGCTGTTACTGGGGTGGAAATTCCTGTTACCTGCAGCAGGGCTGGATTTGCTCTTCATCTGCATCTGCACATTTGTGGATGCCTGTGATCACAGCAGCAGGAGTTATACACAGGGTACACTGATGGGGAGAACCATGCCCGGAGCAGAAGAGAATGGGAAGAAATGGCTCATGATCCATGGTTTTAGTGTCTCTGCTTTCCAAGAAAGAGGGTTCATCATCACTCCTGCACAGGAAATCAGGTTTGTCATGAGGAGCTTGGGTATCCATGCACCACTTCTAGAGCTTCAGAAGAAATCTCCAACACTTTGTTCTTTTGCTCTTTCTAGCTATTCCAGTGTGGTTTTTTACTTAGCATCTTGTCTTAATTGCCTTTATCTCAGAGATCCTTCTTGAGAGGAGCAGAGAAAACTAGCCTGGATAAAAGGGAATAACTCTGCAATCCTAGGCAGGAGAGAGGTCCATGGCCTCTCATCTCCCTCCATTGTCTATCCAGCAAACAGATGAGATGCTCAGGTTTAATCTGAGTTCCAGAGCTTGGTTTGATTTCAGAAAATTCAGCTCTGGAAGCGAGTTGCACATGCTCCAGACCCTAAGTCTTATGCAAACCCCTCTTCAACACCTGGCCTGTGATTTCTGCAATACTATTGTCCAGGTGAGCTGTCTGCATTTGGCCTGAATTTAAGACATTCCTGTTGTTGAATCCAAAAATCTGTCCACAACCAAGGACAACAAGACCCTACTGACATCTCCTCCTGGAGGGTAATTTTGTTAGTTGCTGCTTGGTAGCTGCTAAGGTACAAGTCCTGGTCCTGCCAGTGATCTAGCCAGATATGAAAGCTCTCAGTAAAATGCTGAGGATCTGGGTTGGAAATGTTGAATTTGATGATACCCCTCTCTCCCCATACGTCTAGGGCACTAGGTTAGATGTCTGTAGCTTTTGCTGATCTTTTGTTTGCTCTTTCTTGAGTCAGCAGACAGAAAGTGTGTCTGGCTCAGGCCAAGCTGCTGTCCCCCCTTCCTGGGTGCAGAGCCCACCTGTACAGCACAAACCATCCCTGCTTTTCACACCAAGGCAGCTCTTCTGTGTCATGAAGATGTTGTGTTCTCAGTGAGTGAGCAAGAAAGGAGTCACATAAATACAGTCACACAGCTTCCTTTCCCTGCACAGGACTCCTCAGTCACCATTTGTCAGATATGGTCTGTCCAGTCAAGCAGGAAGGTCTGAGTGTACACAACTCTTTTTCTTTTCTTTTCTTTTTTTTTTAAACACATTTTGGTTTCTTTTACAGTCAAAAGTGAAACCTGGGCTTGAAGTACTGAAAAAACAGCACAGAAATGGAGAGCTTACAAAAAACCAGAGTGGTGAATTTTCTATCAGTACTAGACTTCACACTGGTATCTGGAGTGATAGAAAAACTCAATAATATGTCCTGAGCAGGCTTTTGCTCACCATCAAAGGAAGGAAAAATGTTATTTGTCCTAAACAGAGATGTGGTAAAAATAGAAATCAAATCCTAGGACATATTTAGCATTTCAATTAAATGACCTCATTTTTAACAAGCGTACCTAGATGAATCACATTTTAGAAAAATCAGGCTATATGCAGAGCTGTCCAAATGGGAAAATTTAGCTTGCCCAGATAGAACTGGAAGATTGAATGCATCCTGGGATCAGATCTCCACTCCACTGACCATGGATTTCTGTGCCATTCCCTGCTTTTGCTTTTTCCAATAGATGTGGTCTACAATTTACCTTGTGCTACAACAGCTTCATAGCTCCTCTCCCCAAAGTTAAGAGAAAGGATGTGAAAGGCAGAGCTGCCAGATCTAGAAAAGGGAACAGCACATGCTTGAGAGGCCAGCTGAGATCAGGACAAAAACATGAAATAAGGCAAACACTGTCAAGGCAGGAGGAAATAAATCTGCTGCAGGAGAGCAGGACAGTCCTGGATGGGGGCCTGGAGGTGTGGTGGCATCTCCATCCTTGGGGACCATCCCCCATCAGACCTGACCTGGCTGTGGGGGTGTGAGGGAGAGAAGGGGCAGAGAGATGCCCAGACCTCCCTTCCCACCTAAACCCTCTGCAATTTTACAAACCTGAGAACTGCCCCATCTACCCCAAAGGATGCAGCAGAAAATGAAACTTAGTAAGCAAAACTTTGGCCCGGAAATTATCACGGAAGTGAGCTGTGGAAATTATCACGGAAGTGAGCTGTGGAAACAAAATGATTGTATTAGCAGACTGACTTGAGCTTTAGTATAAGCCTATCATTCTGTCAGAATGGAGAAATATTTCCTGCAGAGTTAATAGAGCTCTACTGGGTTGCTCTTAATAGTTGTTTATTTTATTTTTCACTGTTCATAATAAACCTCTGTGCATCTGAAAATAGCTCTCTCTAATTACTGTGTGAGTACCTGTGCATTATCAGTGTGCATGGGTGTGTTTGTGTGTGCTGATGACAGCTCAGGTATGTGTAGAGAGCTACTCAGCTTCATTGAAAAATGTGTATTTACTAAGAAATCTGAAATGTTCTTGCTTCACAAGAGTTTCACCAAATCCGAAACTGGGTTAGCACATGATTGAAAACCTTGGCAGTCACTGCCAGACATGGGAGAGTTGAACAGAAAAATCCAAAATTTAAGGGAAAAAATGGCTTGCTGTGATTCATACCAAAATCAACTATCAGAAAAAATTATGTTTCCCCTGGACCTGAAGCCTTGCTGTTCTTTCACAGAAAGACTCCACTCGTATGCTCTGCCACCTTATTCTTGAGATTTTTGTCTCAAAATGCCCTCCTGATAAGATTCAAGATCCTGACATGTAAAACGAGACAAAGAAGATGGATGTGGGGGGCTGGTGATTTCCAGCAATAAATCTTGGTGCTACATGAAAGTGTTAAGTAAAATATGGCATGTCTTCTTAAGGAACAAGTTGCTTTTCATTTTGGTTAAAGCATTTCAGTTCATGGAGCACCTGGACAACAGCTGGGTTGACTTAGAAGCAACATGTGCTCAAAGGCAGGATTCAGCTCAAAATTCATCCCAGGGGGTGGGATGACCTGAGTAACAACAGGCAAATTTGACTCAAAGCTTTGCAGAGAGTTTGGTCCATGTAGAGAAACCCAGTGCTGGGGAAGGAAGATGAGTGATTGTTCGTCAGTGGGCAACAAACAGGGAGCATGGGTGTTCAACTGAACAGGGACAGATGTTTTTAAAGGGAGCCTGACTGAATCCCACAACTTTATTTTTGCCTGGTTGAGTGCAGCTGAAAAAGTAATCATGGACAGATTAGCACCTTATGAATCCCTAGGAGACTACACCACTGACTGCCCCCATTCTGGGTAAAAGCAAATGAAAAGAAGCCAGGGCCAATTTACTTAAAGATCTTTTTCTCCAAGTCCAGCACTGTCTTTGGATTTTATCTCTAAGGCCACCTTAAAGCTAGACTACCTCTATAAAGCTAGACTACCCATTGCATAGCATTAGATGTGCTTCTCTCTTTCCACTGCCTTTTTACAGGTGACTAATCTCTGGAGTGACCATCTATGCTGGGGTGGGCTGCCACCTCTTTATTTTATCCAGGGGTGTCAGTTGCAGCATATTTTAGTGTTCTTGAGCTCTTCAAAATGAAGTCCAGGACTGGAAACAATGATGCCTGCTGAGAAATGTGGGACCAGTGACTACATTGTTCAACGTGGTCTTTATTGTCTTTTTTTTCCCCTCAGAATTAAGAATGTGAGGGTAATGTCAAAATGGATTACCTTTTCATGGGATAATTCTATCCAGCTCTGAAACACCCTTATTTCTGTCCAAAATATCTCTGGCCTTTGAGCTGTAGCATCAACATTTCCTTCCCACTGGAAATATTCAGGATTTTGTTTGGAATTGCACGCATGGGATTGAGCCTGTGGGTCATATGTGCTGTCATTTGGTGATGGGGCAAGTCTGACAATGCCAGGGACACTGTTTCCTGTTTAACAAGTTTCTGAGTGTGCACTAGTGAGAGAAAAGACAGAAAAGTGACCTTAACTGTGGTGGGGCTGGACACGCTCCACCTCTGCAGCAGGCTGCAGTGTGGGTCACAGGTGCTGTGCAAAATCTGTCTCTTGCCCTGCCTGTTCTCTGCCTTTTTCTGGCTGATGTGCTTTCAGCACCACCACTGCCAGATCACGTTCTCCAGAGGAAGCAGAGAAATACCAGGTCTGTGCAGCCAGCTCAGCATTCAGGACAGGTAACAGCGTCCTTGCTCTCACTAGACTCAGGAAACTGAAAGCCAGAAAAGTAAAAAATAAAATACGTGCCATCCAAGTCCTTATGATTTGCAGGCAAACATGGTTCAGTGCTACTGTGCTGCTGGCAGGGCAGCACAGAACCCCCAGTTTAACCCCAAAAATCAGCAAAAGTGCAGGACACCAAGCTAAAGGCTCTACAAGGACTGGTACCTGAAAAGAAAGGACCTTTCAAAACAAAACCAGGAGCGTTTGCCTAATGGGAGATAGCAGGAAGGTTTTAAGTTTTGAAGGATGCAAATGGACAGAAAGAGAATCCCTCCTTCACCTGCAGGAGTGGTTCTTCTGTGCCCAGCCAGAAGGCTAAACCCCTGCTTGGTGTGATGTTTCTCTTCCTTCTCACCAAACATAAGAAGTTGAGCTGGTGTCAGTCACTGCTGTGTGCATGTCTTGGGTCTCCTGCAAGGGGCTGGCAGAGGAAACCCAGGGTCAGTTTCTTGCTTTCTCTCTCTCCCCCATCCCAGGGTTGAGAAACTTGACATCTTTTCAGGAAAGCCACTGAATGGAAATGGGGTGTTTGAAAGAAGAGACTGCCATGGCAGCACGAAACCCACTGAGATACAGAAGCTGCCTTGTTTTTCATGTAGACCAAAGCCACACAGGAGCTGACCGATGAGTTTGTAGGCATCTTGGAAATCCTCTTAAAACGTGCCTATCAGTCTGAAATCCACCTAGCTGGAAGCACCCCAAGCACTGCCCCACTTCCCATGGTGAATTGTTGCCACTGCCAGAGCACAGGTCAGAGCAGCAGCCATGGCCCAGCCCCAGGAATAAGGTGTTGGGGAGGCAAAGTGGGGATGAAATTCCCTCTGACCCATTCACATTCACTGGGGGTGAGGGGAAACCCAGCCCTTTGCAAGCAGCTCCCCAACAATCCCAGCTTCTCAGATTTCATTCCTTGGGATCTACCACTGGCTGGTCCAAGCACTGCACACAAAGTTACATGTCGCAGTCGAGGCGGTCACGACACAAAGCAGAGACCACAAGCAGTCTCAGTTGGTAACACTTGGCAACAGTTTATTAATGAAAATGGCTGATCTTTTATACACTTTCCAGTTGTTTACCCTTCCTCTACCTTAGCTATTGGCCACAATAATTCAATACCATGCCATTGGTGAAAAGTTACTCTGACTCCACCTAACTTTCTAAAAATGCTTCATCCAGCTGCAGAATGCTCTTATCCTCCTTCTCTCGATCTCCTCGGTTACGGCCTTGGAGAAAGCTCCTTATCAGCTTCTTCTTCTTCTTACTTCTCGCTCCTTTAGCCAACAGGCCCGCTGCTAGCCCCTTCCACAATTCCCCCTTTTTTATTTTTGACCTTTAAATACAGCTGCTATGGATTTTTGCAGGGCCCTTTGCAAAAACCCAAGCAGAGAGGGGACACACAAAATCACAATCACAGCCATCAACAAAATTCCCATTCTTCCTTCATCCATCTTTAAGTACTGATATATGGTCTTAGCCAGTGTCATCCGCACGTTCTGCTTCAGCTGCGTAGCCATCGATCCTGTCCTTTCCCGCACGCTCTAGGTAAGGTTTAACACAGCGAGCAGGAACCCATCGAGGACCATTATCTGTCAAAACACAAGCATAACCCCTTCCCCAGGTTATCAGTTCCACTGGACCAGACCATATACCAGTAATCAAATCCTTGACCCATACCTTAACATTTCTATGGAAATTTGGTTGCTTAGAATTCAAAGAAGAAAAATGGCAAAAGATTGGAGATAACTGTGAGTCAGGTAGGGGACGCAAGAAGTTTAACACATAAACAGCTTTATCTAATCTCACTTGAGGTGACTCCTGTTGCATTCCCCCTTTTTGTTTTTGAACCTGACGTTTAAGAGTTACAAATATGCAAACAAGTGACATGACCCAGCTCACAGCTGGTACAGCACCTTGCTCTGTCCTGCACTGCCTTGCAGAATTGTGTTGGGTCAGTTAAGAACCATTTCTCCTTTGTAAGTCTGTGCTGATTTATTCTGACCACCTTCTTGTCCTTCATGAGCCTGGAAATTATTTCCAGGATTAGCTGAGGTGAGGCTGGCTGGCCTGTAGTTCACCATATCTTCCTCAGGATAGGAGTGGCACTTGCTTTCTTCCAGTTTGAGCAAATGCTCCCACTTGCCATGATAGCTCACACTCCAAAGATGGGGAAAGCAGTGGACAGGCCCTGCTCAGCAGCTCCTCACCTCCTCACTGGTATTTCCTCAGACAAATTACACTAAAAACCAGGGATCTTACACAGTTTTCACCTCTGATACTGAGGGTTTTCTTGCCCTGTGTGCTGCTTTCTCTGGAAAGCGGAAAGCGATGTGACATGCCACTCCAAGCTCTGCTGGGACAGGGTTTGCAGCTCATCGGAGCATGGGTTTGTCTTTAATTGACCAAGGTGCTTAAATTTAAACTCATAGGACATTACTGGATCTGGATCTGAAGGAGTGAGAGACGCTGCTGCTGTAAATGATCCTGCTGCCTCCCCTGGCCACTCCTACAGTCTCTGTTCTGACCCACACTCCTGACTGCCCCTGCACATATGTCTGGCCCCCTCTGCAGAAATAAGAGCAGCACTTTAAACCTTTAAGGTAATTATTGGTTTAGCTTCAAAGCATATACACCCTGCCTAAAAGAACAGTTTTGCTCACACCCAAAGCAAGAAAAGCCACATGGGTATCTCCGGAAGAGCTGAGGGAAAATTTCTCTAAAAGCCTCGGGTTTTGAGAAGATGAATAAACATAGGAAGTCAGCTGTTTGGCATTCACTCTGGGCTCCCTCTGTATTTTCTAAGTGCCTACCAGCCCCTGAGGATGAAGCAAAGGCTGACGCATCTGGAGGGGTTGCTGAAATGATGAAGCTTTTACTTCTGCAGAGAATTACAAAGCTATAGGGCCATGGAGAAAACAAACATGGGAAGTCTTAAGAACAGGGAAAAAACCCCACATAATTTGACAAGAAAACCCCTTCTATTTTGTATTTCCCATGAGCCATGATCCTACATATTACTCTTGGTCCCATTTTTGGCATCTACAGGTTTCCGATTGACTTTACAATCCTCACTCCTCCCATCAAACCAAACCAAAGACCAAATCCCAGTCCAAAGCCCCAGAATTCCTGGACTGGACAGATATTTTGGATCTGGAAGCAGATCTGTGGGCCACGGAGCTTGGCAGGCATTGTTGGGTCTCCCCCGCACACAGGGCAACACGTGAGGAACAACAGGGCCCTGGCAGGGTTGGGAAGCAGGGAAGGCATGTGGCAGAAAGGCAGTCTCCGTGACCCATGTGGGTGGATTTGGCTCCTTTCTTTGGAAATGCTATCGACAGAGGCAGACACTCCCTCTGGATGCTCCGAGCCAGGCTACCAAGCCACCCTCACATGTGCAACGTGGCTCTCTCTGCTTCTGCCAGCCAGAGGCTCCCATGGGCAATTCTCCAAGCATAGAAGGGACAGGAAGCAAAGGGGGCATTAGGGTCTTCAGTATTGGCTCTGGTCTATGCGGCAGCAACTTCAAAAAACGTGGAAAAGGTAAGATTTGGAGCTACTTTTTGCTTCATTCCCCACTGGTGGATGATCTTTAAGGGATTTTGTGCCCTTCTGCCAAAGAACTGGGAAGTCTTTGGGAAATATCTCTAAACTACTCAGCAGTGTCCAGATGCACAATGTTCAGAGCAGCTCAGATCCCCCATGCCCCTCTGATCCCCCAGCTAGGATGTGACCTCACCTTGGTGAACGAGCCAGCAACACATGTGTTGAAAAGCCCCAGCAATTTCACCCGTGGGAGACAGCAGCGATCACCTGGGACAGGTGAGTGCATCCTTGTGTATTTGCTTTCTTTCTGAAACTAGTCATTAGAGAGGGTGTCACTTGCTTTCAGCTGACAGCAAGCAAGGCGTTGTTACAGGAGTCTCCTTTGCATGTCAGAACTTTCTCACGGTCAGAAGTGCTCCTGGGCATGGGAAGGGTAGAGCAGGGAGTGGTGCTGCCCTCTCAATGAATGTGTGTCTCATGCATTGAGGAAACACTCACACAAGCCAGGAGGAACAGGAACTCTGCTCAGGTGATTACATCAGGCCTTGTACATCAGGATCTCACCAAAGCAGCCATTTCTGTATGGCTTTCTCTACCTTAACCTTCTTGTCTTCCTGTGGATTTTTCAGGCTCTGCTCCCTGCTTACAGGGCACCTTGTGTTTTCACTTGAACGAGCCTGCCATGCCCCATGGTAGCCTGGGAGCTGGTCTGCTTCTAGGTATTTCTGACATTGCAGAGCAATGGGAGCCCCTAACAGCTGATCTGGAGAGGGCAACTCCAAGGGACAAATTACTGTGCTTGCCTCCACCACATGCAGCTCTCCCACCTAGGGGTACCATGAACTTAGTCCTCCTCCAATAGTTCTTCTTGTTGCTCTGCTGTGAATCCTTACAAGCTGCCTCTGTGGAGCCAACTCTTCTTTCCAAACTCTGCTGCATTGCTCCCAGGCTCTCCTCCCACCTTCCCTCAGCACAGCACACCTTTCTGGCCAGAATCCACCCAGTATCATCATCAGAATGTTTGTTGATCCCCAGAATAACACCTGCATGTTCTTTAGCAAGCACTGAATTCAGTTCATGGCTGCTTTGCCCTACGTGTATTTTTACTGAGTCACACACCTCTTGCTGACTCACAGAAAGCATTGAGGTGGAAAGTGGCAAGAATGGTAGGATGGAGGCTGGATAGACTCTCCCACTGGGAGGTGGATGAGGCTCATCTGTTTAGCTTAGAAAGAGACCACACACCTCTACATCCATCCCTATGGAGTGGAGGCTTCTGACATTTGAGATTTATGATTTTATAGGTAAACACAAAACAGAATCTGGAGGTTGGACACAGACAATGGACAAATGCAGGCTGAAAGAAGGGAGGAAGGTACACAAAGTATGAAATCTCAGAAGCTGCCCTACCATGTAATTCTAATAAAATCTTCTTCCTTCCTTGTGCTCTGGTCAAACATTTCTGCTTTACCAGAGACATGGCTCCTGTGCTCTGAACCACTCCCAGAAGGGATAAGGCACTTGTAGGACTCAGGGTACACCAACCCTACAGCCCTCCATCCACACAGGCATCACAGCTCTACCAGGAGTGAAGAAGAAAAACACCTCTGTCTATTCAAATGTACAGAAGGGACTGGCACTTGTGGGGTATGTCTGTGGCACTCCAACAGGGACAGGCCAGTCTGGTGCTGCTGCTGTTCTCACAGTGCTCAGTCTGGGACTTCAGCACTGTAGCATCTCATGGAAGTTCCTTTCTGACAGGGCTTTGACAAGACAGGCCAGCCTCCACCAGAACGAAGGCTGGAGCCAAGACCAGATAAAGCAGGTGGAGTGATTTATCAAGCTGGAATAGCTATTTCATCGTTCCTAGCTCAGCCCTTCTGCATGGTGTGCAGATATTCACCATGGGTGTGTGTTCCAAAGTCCCGTGTCTGCAGAATATCCATGCAGCTTTAAGAAGGTCCTTAATCAAAACATGAGAAGCAAAGCAGATGTAATTTCCCTGGCTAGCAGTGTTGGACCCTGAGGCCTCTGCAAAACTGTAGTGAAGTCCCTACAGCTTTTGGGATGAGTGAGGACCACGTTAGAGGCACTGGAGGGGTGACAGGGAGGTGTGGGCCTTGCTGGCTGCACGTGTGTTTACTTCATTCATTCACATCTCACATGTAGGGAGCTGTGGATTCAATTAGAAAATAATACCCATTTGCAGTTGATTGCCTGAGACATCAGCTTTAATAGCAGCTGGAGAGAGTTAGACGCCTGAATTGGTTGTGAGCTGCACTTCCTAGTTATTATGCTTCTAATTATGGCAAACCTGCTATTTGTCAACAATGTTTTATCAAAGGTGGGGAGACAAGACACTCATCTTTTGGGAGGTGGCTCAGACTTTCTATTAGGTATTGTGCAAGATGGAGTCTGCCATATACCTGTTTGCCTTTCAAAGAAGCATCTGAGCCTCTCTTTTTGTGGCAGTGCGGGTGTGCAGGGAGCCCGTGAGCTGTCAGCCTGGAAACTTAGTGGCATCCCTGTTTCTCTTCTGATATACAGGAGCTGACGCTGCTCCAACATATTTTCCCCTCCATCTGGACCAAATCTGTGAGAAGATCTGTTCTAGAAGCCATTAAAATTTTCATTCCAATCAGGTCAGCAGACAGCTGTGAAATGGTCTAGAGCCCAGCACAGAACTTTGCTGATAGGCAATATGTGTGTAATGAGGGAGCAAACAGTACTTCTTGTTCCTGCTGCAGAAAGGACTGGCCCATGGACCTTGGTAGCTTGGGCTTGGGGCTGCTCCAGGACACAATCTTTTCTGGTGGAACCTGATTCAGAAGA
Organism: Melozone crissalis; assembly: GCF_028551555.1. Lineage (NCBI taxonomy): Eukaryota > Metazoa > Chordata > Aves > Passeriformes > Passerellidae > Melozone > Melozone crissalis. The sequence continues at coordinate 44,001,987 of NW_026535784.1, read as the reverse complement.
ACTGCACTTGTCCATTACACAGGAGTCTGATATGCACTGCTTGGTTTGATGTAGAATGTACAGCAGGTGGCTACAGAGCAATTCCAATGCACTTAAGCAAGCTTAAGATTGTCTACCAAACAGACCCACCCCAAAAGCAACAAAAAATCCCTACTCCAGGAAGACAGCAGGATGAAGGTTCTTGACAATGTCCTCAGTGCCTGCAAGGGAGAGAAATTTGCCAAGTGGAGTTCCCATGGGTGCCTAGTAAACAGACCTCATCCCTGCAGCAGAAAGCAAAACAACAACTAACCCAACCCTGCTTTTGCTATCCAATTCACTTCACATTCCTTCCTGACTCCACATTTGATTGTCTGTTTACCTCTAGTCAAGACACACCAGCTGGCCACTTGGGAAACTTGTTGGCCTCCATAGATACCCCATCATCCTCCATACTTAGCTGCAGTTCAATGTTCAAGCAATGTGTGTTCCACATCCTTCTCTCCAGCACTGGCTCTGCTGGCCTTTTTCCTGGGGCAGTCCTAATTCTGGCCAGTGCCTCAGATACTGACAAAGCATGTCTCTGGACAGGCAAACACAATTCCTTTTGGAGTGTCCTTGGTAGTGTATCCCTCATTAACTTAATGATGAACAAGCATCTCACTTTTGCAGAGGGATATGAACAAGTCCATTGGCGATACTAGACTCGTTCAGAAAAAAGAGACCAAAGATCCTCAGAAACTGGAGCTTCAAAACAGCACACTGACATTCCCCAGAAAGCTCTTCCATGGAGAAAAAAATGCCCTTCCTGTGAAAATCACAGGAACCAGTTCTGGTCAGGGCAGAGGCATAGTAAACAGCTTTCACCTTCCTGTGACCCTACTGCACATCACTGTAGCCCATGTGCAATATATTTGGGATATATAGTAATCCCACAAAGAGCAGATGACTATAAAACCAGAAAATAGCAAAAGGCATGTAGTTAAGCTATAAGCTTAATTGTTAACATGTAATGAGGTCTCATGGTATTTCCTACAACATCTGAAACCCTGAGGCCTCAGGATTCTGTGGCTCTAAAAAAATCTCAATACTTTACTTAAAGTATGTCCAGAAGATAGATATTTCTTCCCATTTCATGAAAAAAACTATAGTTTGCTCTGAAGGCAATGGTTACCTCTTTTAGATCTGAATTTTTAGGGGATAGTAACACATAAGCCATATTGTTCATCAGCTGGATTTATGAGACTGAGCATACTCTCTCCAGTTTCAAGGATGACTCTGAATTGGGGGAAGCAGCTGATGTTGGCAGGAATGCAGGGCTGTGATTCAGGGGGCCTGCAGTGGGCTGGAATGCTGTGCCAGAAGGAACCTCACAAAGTTTAACCAAGGCAAGGGCAGACTCCTGCACCTGGGATGAAGTGGCCTTTTGCAGCAGGACAGGCTGGGGACTGGATAACTGGGCAGTAGCACTGCAGAAAAGGGCCTGAGGGTCCAGATGAACAAGACATTGAATGTGAGTCAGCAGTGTGCTTCCACCAGGACAAAGCCCAACTGCTCCCTAGTTAACATTAGCTAAAGAGCAGCCAGCAGACTGAGAGAAATTATTATTCCTCTCTGCTTCACACTTACAAAGGTGCATCCCAAATGCTGTGTCAAGATCTGAGCCTCTTGAGTGCAAGAGAAATTTGAATAAACTGGAGCAAGTCTGGCAGAGGCTGCCAAGATGGCAGGGCCTGGAGCACGTGCTACAGGAGGAGAGAAGCTGAAGAGCTGAGACACTTGTCCTTGTTGAGCATGGAGAAGAATCTGACTCTGTCTTTCTTGTAATTCCCCACTCAGCAGGGATGGACAGCAGCTAGATCCCTCCCCTACACACATCTTTCTCTTCTCCAGGTTGAGCATACCCAGCTCCCTCAGCACCTCCTTGAACATCATCTGCTTCTTCTCACATCCCAGCTGGCTTCCCCTGCCCTGCTTGCGAGAGCTGCCAGCAGTGAGTTTGTGAATGTCTCCACGGGGCAAAGAGCTGGGGACCAGGGTACAGGGGGAAGAGGAACAAATGAAGTCATCAAGGCAGGCTGATGGTAGTCTTGCACCAGGGTCCCTTAGCTTTGCAGAAGCTGAGAGTTATGACTAAAAGAGTCAGAGAACCCACACTGCTTCCTCCAGCCCCATCACTGATGTGCACCCACACAAGTTGCCTTTCAGAAGACAGTGAGGTTTTTTTCACTGTACTTCAGGCACACCATGAGCTATGAGCAATCATTTGGACTGGAAGGCTGTTCTGCAATCCACTGCCTACTCTGGGGGATTAGAGTACCTAATGAGTCTCCTGCCTCTTCTAATTGTTGCCCCTATACAATTACTGAAAAACCTGCCTCAACATGACCCAATATTCTCTCCCTACACTTGCTAATTGCCACAGGTCCTTAGTGCTGTGCACGTGGCTGCAGCTACTGGGAAATGTTCTCTTGCTCAGATAAAAATTGTAACACAGGTATTTAAACTGGGTGGCTTTGTTTATTCATTCAGCTAGAAAAAAAAATAGCTGAGGGAAGAGCCAGCTAAGCAAACAGCATTAGATGAGCTGAGACACCAATGTTTTGTTTAGGCCTATGCCATGCAGTAGGGTCTAGGAGACACATTCCTAGCAAGGGGTCCCAAAGGAAATCAGTCCTAATTAACCTATCTGTGGTCTAAGAAGTGGCACAGTTTGGGATCCTGAATCTCTTGGACTGTCTCCAAGAGAGCAACAAAACTGTAGGTGTTAAATTCTTCTGAATGAGCCTAAGGGATGGCTGAATCTACTTGTGGCTAAGAGCACTGGCAGGACTGAGAGAAGCTGGAATAAGTCCTTGAGGTCCAACAGAGGTACTCCATTCACACAGGTACCTCTCTGAGGAATCGTTTGCCACAGCTCATTTCCATTCTATTTTGTCTACTGATCCCCCTGCCCAAATTCCTTAGACCTGGCTCTGACCAGTTGCTCCCCAAGGCTGAGAAGTGAGAAACCACCTGAGATATATCCTATTTCAGTATCCTCAGATGCTTCTGCAGCCTTAGTGCTCAGTTAGGGGGTTGAAACAGGGATGAGGTTCTTTGGTTTATACAATAAATTTTACTGAGGACAGTGATGGGAAAGGACAAGGACAGTAAATCCTTCACCTACAACAGATTTGCTGTTAGGGTGAGCCAAGTCCCTGAAAAGATGGAAGTTTACAGACACCACATCCTACAATGTCCCCTTCTCACCAACAGTAATGTTGGCACCTAGCAGCAACCTTAGACTGCACACTCCTGAAGCCAGGTAGGATGACCCCTCTCTTCTGGACTTGCATAATGAGATTTATGTGAATAAATCTCCTGTCTCTTTTGTTTTGTTTTGTTTTGCTTTAATTTCATTCAGGCTTTCAAATGAAAAACAGTCAACTCAGGTGTACCACCAGGTATCAAATATGTTTGCAGTGTACCATCCTAGAATCTTGCCCAGATTCATCTGAAAATTTCTTCTGCTCCCCTAACAATCTGGATACCAATCAGACTTGGTAGTACAAGTATGTGCAGAAGCACATATGTTTCAGATACTAAGAAGAAACAACCAAAGGTGCCTATAAGAGGAATCACTCAATTCCATTGTACATGGATATGAATCTCCCCTCTTTCTACTTCAAAGGATTGGCAACTTATACTCAACAGGCCACAAGCTCACAACGTGCTGCACCTTGAAAAGCAGGATGAAAAGTACCCATTTTTGATCTGTTTGGGCCATATTGAACACTGCATACTGGCCACCCATGTATCTCAGCAATGACTGTTCAAATTACACCTTGAAGAGAAAGTAGAGCCAGAGAGTATGACTCCTACATTGAACAGGCTGCATCTAAACACAGTAATTAAGGTATTGTGCAACCTCTCTGGTACTTAAGTATCTGTAATAATTATGCACCAGGAAAGTAAGCTCAACATATGCTCACAGTCTTCTCCTAGCATATGGATTGTTTACACATTCAAGTTCCCATCTGATCTTCTTGATAGGTTAGGAAAAGCAGAAGCTGAATATGAGGCCACTGGTGATGCCATTTAATTCATAGCTTTTGGAAAGGAAACAGGAAGCTAGGTTCAAGATCCAGATATGAGTTTCTGCACTTGTACATTCCACTAAGTACCACCATTCCACGTACACCAGCATCAACATCCCTTGCTGGTGTTTTAGTCCAAGTCTTGTGCTCTTGTTTCCCCAGTGATTGTCAAACTTGCATCCTCAAGTGAGAAGTCTCCTTGCACACTCCAGGATCCTACTAGGAATCAAGTCTGGAAAAGATGGAAAAGTCTTGCCTTCCTGTGAGAAGGCTCAGTCATGGAAAAAGAGCAGCCAAGAAGATACAGAGACTAGGCCTTTATTCAAGCCCTGCTGTGGGCAAGCAGCAGAGCCATAACTAGCCCGAACCAGCTGTGACTGTCAGCTGAAGTCTGCTCAGATAGCTGGTCAGGGTTAGCCAAGGAATCCTGATTGATAGCCTGGAAGCTGACAGCTGGTACAAACAAACAAAATTTCTTCCTTGTTTTAAGCCTGTGGTTACCAAGGTCCTCCCATCATCACCTCTCCCTCCTGTTTGTGATTTCGAGGTCCAAGATTTAACACACAATTTTAACATGGGAACACATCCAAAAAGATCACTAAGAAAAGATTACTATACACTGCACCAAATTACAGAAGGCCTCAAATGACAAATACTCCTGAGGCCCTTATACTGATCTTTAAACATTGTTCTTTCCTTCACACACCAGCTATTTAATTCGAATTTCTTACAAATCTTTTCCATTTCTTTTTCAAGACTGTTTCATATAGGTGGATTTATGCAATGTTGTAAACAGGGCAGAAGGCAAACACATGAAACATGGACATGGACTGTTTAAGTAATCAGGAAGGCAAGGAATGGGGCTTGCTGAATTCCTTATGGCATAATTTCACCCATTTACTGTTTGTGAATTACCTAAAAAACTATCTTTTACTTCAGCCCAGTATCTGCTGGTACCCTCAACTTCATCTGAGTGCCAGTGCACTTGTTATTGAGCTGTATGATTGGTCACTGAAGTAGTTTCATAATTTCTTCCAGCTCACTGCATAGTAATAAACCACAAACAAGAGCAGTTCCTGCTGAAACAACCTGAGCTTGCCCACAGACCTGAGGATTTTCAAATAAGACAGCCTCTCCTCGGGGGATACTTGGTAAGCCATGACCAAACCCCTGCAAGCTGAACACTGAGTATTTTGATTTTCCACAGTGGTAATGCCATGAGCCTGAGCCACAAGATTATACAGGAGCAGGAGGAAACCCTTCCTGGAGAAGTGGCCTTTGAAGAGATGGTAAGGAGATGAACCCATGTCATGCCAAAAAATGTGCCTGTTGTTTGGAAGGACATGGCTTTTTTTCTGGGCTAATATTTTGTGTAAGTTTGGGGTTAACTGTGTCTTCAGCCTCCTGGTTATTAAGAAGGAAAGAGAATAGTTATGTTGTCTGGATTTTCATGTTCTTGTCACCATTATTAGGTGACAGGATTTCATTCTGATTTTCTCTGTTCATTGCTGCTGTTTACAACATCAATGGCAAGTTGGAGGAAAGGTGTTGCAATATTGCCTCAATTTGGTGAGTTCAAGATCAACTCAATGTCCCTAGGATGGCTGCTACCCCCCTCTCTGCTTGCTGCATGTTCCATGCTGTGTGCTGCCTCGAAAGCAAGATGGATTGGCCACACAGAGAGGATGCAAGGTGTCCCAGACAAATCCAGATAAACTACCAAATTTGGGAATGCCTCATGGAGCCCAACCCACATTCCAGAACTTGTTGAGGTGCACTCCTCTTGACTCATAGCGCAAAGCTGACAAACTACCCACAAAGGGCTCTGAATTCTCTCTGTAATTAATTAGCCACAGGAAAACCTCAGAGAAGGGAGAAGGGAGCAATTTAATCCAGCTCTCAGATGACACAGGATGCTGAAATGATGAAGAGTTAACCTGTCCCTTCTTCTCACCAACCTGCCCCCTAACAAGGTCTCCCAAAGGCCATCCCTCTGAAGGGGAAGGTCCTTACTCCAGAGCAGATGGTGATTCTGTGGTTAGTTTCCAAGTCATGAGAATGGCTTCCTTCCAACCTTACAGGTTTTATGCTGTAGATGACACAAACAAGCATCATTACTCAGTGGAAACCTTCCCACTAACTTCCATGGCAATTGAAAGAGGCCTCATCCTACTGCTGATCTTCCTGAGATGCCACTGCTGAGATATGGTCTGTCCTTTTGCTGCTTCAAACGCCTCCTGATGTCTTAAGACCCAGATCTAGATAACAACATGTCCTGTGTGCTAGACTCCCTGCTTCTCTCTCCTGCCTCCATCCCATGGCTTTATTTATGATACTACTTTGGGACAAAACAGCAGAGCTTTTCTTAAACAATTCTTCATCCATGGACGTCTTTGATCACATCATCCTATTTGGTTGGTATTTCCCCCAAAAACATCTGCTTAGAGGGTTTGAGAAAAGAGGAAACAGTAAAATGAGGGGAATTCCTCCTCTCCCCTTCAGCCTGTCTCTAGTGAGTGAGTCCACCTCATTCTGGGCTTTCATTTGTAACCATCTGTGACATTTAAGAAAAAGCTGAATGAATTCATCATCACAACATGGTGTGCAGCAAAGAGCTCATAATTTCCCAGTCATTTACTTAAATTACTACAGAATAAGTGAACTAAACTAAATTACAATGTGGAGAAATGAGAAAAAGGCCTTGTTGTCTTTGATTTCAATACTCCACCTAAGTGACAAATTTACTACCTCATTATATCTTCTGCTGTGTTCAAGAAACAGGAAGGAGACCAACAAGCCTACACTTTAATCACTTACCTAATCAAACTTTCTGCTACTTTTAGAGTGGGAAGGTTGGGAAAGAAAAGATAAATTTTCCCCTCCCAAAGTCGTACTGCTAGAATGGCCCTTGGTGTACACTGCCCTCCTGCCCTAGACCATTCTCCTGTCACCCAGTGCAAGCTCCTCTCCATGGCTGTGGAAGTCATCCTCCAGCACCCTGTGCTGCCGTGGTGAGGAAGCCCAGTCCAGCCAGACGTCCACCAGTGCCCTGGCTGCCCTGTGAAACCAGCCTCCAGAAGGAAAGGCACCAGGACAGATGTGGCCTTGCTGTCTGGGCTGTGGACATAAAACTTCTGAGGCATGGCTTGTGGAAATGGAGAACTGCAGCCAACCCACTGCAGAACAAACAGCAGGGTCTTCACCCTGAATGGTTTCTTCTAAATTTCCTGTGTACAGCCCCTGTTTGCAGCACTCTGTTTGATTCCCCTGTCTCACTCAAGCCACTCTGATTCTTCTCCTGTCCTGACACAAAACAGTTGTGTGGACACCCAGCTGGTTTAGTATTGGTGGATTATTCCAGACCCTTGCCAATATATTGCTCCAAGCCAACCTAGTCTCAGCTGCCTTTCTACAGACTTCTGCAATTGTGTAGTGCAGCGTAAAGGGCCAAACCAGAAGGGCACATCTGCTTGTTGACTTCCCAGAGCCCTCTGGTGGCAATGAGGGAGAGCCAAGGAAAGGCCCTTGCCTCCCTGAAAAACAACAGGATTTTGGGAGGTGCCCTTCATTGGTTTTGCCATCCTACAGTGGCACACCAAGGGTTGAACCCAGAGCTGACCTCGGCAGACACATCTTTGCTTGGCTGGAGCAGAAATGTTTCCACCACAGGTTGGCTGATGCAAGTCCCCAAACAGTCTGTTCTGGGTATCTGTTGCTGTCCCTTCTTTGCTTTGACAGGGAAAATGTTCTAGAGGATGATGCCAATGTCTTTTCATGGCTCCACATCAGAAAAGGTGAAGCAATCCAGTAATTTTGAATGGGTTGGGAGCTTAAAGAGGCTCGTAAATTTTAACAGAAATGCCTCCTCCGCTAAATATGGATTGTTTGCATTTGCAGGTTGACTTATGTGTCAGCACAGCCAACCAGGACTCAAAGCCAACAAGCCTAAACTACATCCCAGGTTTTCATGCAGACTGAGATGTGGCGTACCATCCCTCAGGTGAGAAGCAGATCCAAGACACTGACATCAGCTCCTGGAGCTGGTACCAGAGTAACGTTGTACAGCAGCACAGGAGGTGTCACTGAGGGCATCCCACTGCTCCTGCACCGTGCCCGGAGCCTCGCAGGTCTGGTTCTCGAGGGAGGAATCCATTCATGGCGCTTCCCCACCTCAAGACACAGGGCTGCATCCTGCTTTTCTGCAGCTTACACTAAAGTGGCTGCGGGGTTTTTTTTAAGGTTTATCACTGCTGTCAAAAGAGGCAAATTCTCCATTGCTAGGCAAATAAAGCAGAAAGCAGTGACTTACAACACACCTTTTGCCCCAAAATGCAAAATGTCTGTGTCACAGGAATTCCTGCTCTGCCTCATTATTACATCTATGCAATGCCAACCAAGAAAAACATCTTTTGCACAGTGGTCCAGAAAAAAATGTATGTAATCAATACAACATACAGCTGAAGTACCACAAACCTGCCATTTCTGTACACAGAAAAGTTTGATCTGCCAGGAAAGGTACACACAGCACAAGCTGTTATCCTTGCACTTGGTTCTGAAGAAGTCTCCACTGCAGGGAGACCAGAATCTTCCGCTGAAGCCAAAGATAAATTCTCTTTGGTCTTGACTCAAAAAGTCTACAGGACAAAGTGTCCTTCAAAGTGTCCTGTACTGGTGCAGTCTTCCTGTGAGTATTTCAATATCTGTGCTTTTAAAGATGCAGGTTTGCATTTATTTTTATTGTGCACATGATTTTTTTAAATAAGATTCTTGTGATTTTATATTGCAGGATTGGAGAGATGGGAAGACAGTCTTAGTTTATTTAGTCCAACTTCTGTAAGCCAAAGAAATCCCATCATCATCTGATCATGGGAGGAAGGAAAATTTACATTTAATGGACATAAAAGGGTAAATTTTCCATACAACATGTTACATTCTCCTTCCTGAATGATAGTTTCTCTTTCCTTTGCCTCTTCAGAAACACTAGGTAGAAGACAGACAATGATGCTGTTAAAGCATCTCTGAGTCCTGCCTTGTTTTTGCAGCAGGATCACACTGACAGCTCACATTCAGTCTGTGCTCTTCTACAACCCCCACATGTTTTTCTGAAGTACTGCTCCGACAGTTATTTTCCATTCATATCAAGATCATAGATCACATGTTCACAAGGTTTTTAATTCTTCCAGCTAGCATAGCATTGGGAATTCAACTTCTGAAGTGTTCACCTGTCTTTCATCAAACTTTATCTCACTGATTGCAGATCTTCTCTCCAGTTCAAGAGATCATGCCGAAATCATTGCTGTCAAAGTTCTTGTAATTTGGCCCCACAAATTAAATAGCATGCCACTTGCTTTTTAATATGTCCAATTTAGTAACAGAAATTTGAAATTGTGATTTGACTCTAAAGATGAAGATAGATCCTTGAAGATGGATCTCTAAAGCCCTTCCAGTTTGACAGTTACCCACAAACTACTGGTAACGACTCTTTTTATTTTATTTTTCTAATAAAGACACATAAGGAAGGCATATCCAGTAAGGAGTGGCTTTGGGTTTGTCTAGTTTAGAGAAAAGGAGGCTGGAGGGTGACCTCATTGCTCTCTACAGCTTCCTGAGGAGTGGAAGGGGAAAGGGAGGCGCTGAGCTCTTTTGCCTAGTACCCAGAGACAGGAAATGTGGGAATGGTTCAATGCTGCACCAGGGGAAGTTCAGACTGGATGTTAGGAAGCATTTCCTTACCCAGACAGCAGCCAAACAAGAGGTGGTCAATGCCCCAAGCCTGTCAGTGGTTAAAAGGCATTTGGAGAATGATCTTAACAACATGCTTTAGCTTTTGGTCAGCCCTGAAGTAGTCAGACAGCCCTGAAGTAGTTGGCCCAGATGATCATTGTAGGTACTTTCAAACTGAACTAGTCTGTTCTGTTCTGTTTTACTGTATTCTATGCTATCCTGTATTTTTAACAACAGTCTAACCTGTGCTATCATTCCTGACTTGATTGTGAGTCTGTCACCTGGGGCAGCATCGCAACATCTTCTGTCAAGGCATATCACACTGGTGATGTGCCCTGATTTAAAGGGCACCTGACCTACTACAGGAGAAAGTTTGGTTTAACTGGATATAATCTCCCAAACTAGCCACAAATGTATTGGCAGCACTGAAATGTCTCCACAGAATTTCAGTTTCATGCAGCATTTGCTGTTGATGGCTTTTGATAGTCAGACTGTTTTTCAGTGAATGCTGTGGTGGAAGCACAGTTTTGGATTTTGACCATGCCCATTCTATAGGTGCATTAAATGGTAGGACAGAGCCAGAGAAAAACACAGTATGCATTTGGCTGCCCACGAGATATCCACTCATTCTCACTCCCCATCTCAGAGGCCACCAACGAGAATGTCCCCACAGAAAGGTGAGCAGCTGTCCTGTACATCATCTGTGGACACTGCAGGCCAGCAATGAGCACAGTGATTCTCATCCCAACATTCTTCAAGCTCACATAAAAACCCACCCAGAAAATACTCCTGAAAAAAAATGTAAGCTTGGTTATTTTCCCATGCTGCACCACTTAAAGGCAAAATGATTTTCCTTTCCCGTAACAGATGGAAATAATTCCTACGGTTTCCATCTGTTAGTGAGTGATACTGCCCTGAAAATGCACAAAACCACTCCAAGACAGAGGCATCGATTGTACTGAGAAGCGCTTCCTAGCAAATAAAAATAAAAAATGTTTCCCATTTTTACGATATAATTAGAGCACGAGGGGAAGTGGTTTCTAGTCCTGTTCTGCGAATTAGCTTTTTCCATTTTCTGCTAGATTCAGTGAGGCTTGGGAAGCTGTTAGCATGCGGATAACTAAAAAGACAGTAATTCCAATTTGATTCAATCTGATGCCTAATTCTCAGAGAAGAAGGAAGAAGCTGCTGAGAGCTTTCCCAGATGTGAAGCTGCCATTTTTCCTGCCCACATATTTTGAAACCCTTGTGACAACTGTTTCAGATATTTGCAATAACAGAGCCAAGGCCAATAACAAATTCAGTCATTTGCCAGTGTGAAAACACTCCAGACTCTCTCCTGAAAATTCCACCTACCTGGTTATATTTTCATTCCTTCTGCCCCAGCACATGGTGTTACTGAAGGCAATCAAAGGTTTGCCAGCCAAATCTACATGGAGACCAGGAGAAGAAAATTCTTTCTGACCACTTGAGCACAGAGGTCTCCCAGCAGTTTATACATACACCTGGTTTTGGATGTTTTTCTCACCACTGTCCTTATGAACTGCAAATTGCAGCAAAACCCTTGGAAGTTTTTAATTTGCTTTTTACCTGAGGAAAGACGGACTTTTCCCTGAGGGGGTCACAAGTCCTGACAGCAAACCTGCTCCAGTGTGTGTTTCCCACAGGGTCACAGCCTCCTTTGGACATCCATCTCTTCCAGCAAGGAGTCCTCCAGGAGCTGCAGATGGATCTCTGCTCCCCTGTGCACCTCCATGGGCTGCAGGAGGCAGCTCCTTCACCATGGTCATCACCAGGGCTCAGGGGAGCCTCAGCTCCAGCACCTGCCCCTCCTTCTGCACCGACCTGGGTGTCAGCAGGGCTGCTCCTCTCATGTATCCTCACTCCTCTCTCTGCAGAAGTTTTTTCCCCCATTCTTAGATATGTTATCTCAGAGTCACTACCAATATCACAGCTGGGCTCAGCCTTGGGCAGCCGTGCATCCATCCTGGAACTGGCACTGGCTCTGTCAGACATGGGGGAAGTTTCTGGCAGCTTCTTACAGAAGTCACATCTGTAGCCCTCTGTCACTACTAAAACCTGACCTTAAAAACCAAATATGCTCTTCGTGCAGCTGCTGGTACCTTTTTTCTTTGAAAAGATACAAAATATTTTTCCAGTAATTTTTCCTCAATTTTTCCAAAGTGGGGATTTAGTAAGAAGGAATTTAAAAGACAGTTCAACTCTCAGTGATCAAAGGCTGGCCTCGTGACCCCCACACTGCATTTGGAGTTCATGTCAGCCTCACAGGATGACACAATGTATAGGCACCACAGGGACATTCCCTGTTCACTTTGTGCACAATGTGGGCAAGATCTGGTCCACTTTACTTGGGAAACAGTTGCTGAAAGTGTGCCTTCAGTCTCTGCCAGCAGGTACCCAATGCCCCATCTGCTCATGAAGATCAGTGTGTCTTCAGACTCACCACTTCTCCATCACCTGCTCTTTCGTCATTGCCTTTTCCATGAGCAATTTCCAGCCTTTCCAGGGAGCTATTGGGTCTGTTTGCCATCTGTCCTTCTCCTTCCCCTGAGAACACTTGGACAATGTTTCATTTACTGCTGATTTTTTAAAGTAAATTGAACATCTTTTGATAATAAATTGCTCTTGGTATCCCTTGGAGCCACTTACATCTCCTTTGGTGACCTCTTGCTCTTTCTGTGCATTACCACGTCTTAATGTACACTTTTGCCATTTCATTGGTCCACATCTGACGCCAGAACAAGTCATGATCCTGAGTCATGATCCTATTATTCTTCTGGAGAGTGCTTACTACTACCCAGGATTATTTTTCCCCTTAGCATTAGTCGTTTCTCATTCACATTCTTTTTTCTACATGTGTGTGTGTGTGTTCTCCGTTTCATTCCTTGATGTTTCCCATCTTTACTTCTGGCACTCCCCTTTCTTTTGCCCTTCAGAAACAAAGATAATAAAACCTATTACAGCTTTCTAGATAAGATTTTTCTCCTAATTAACTTTTTATTGGTTTTGTTTGGTAGAATAAAAAGTATTTGTGTATACTGAGCACAGAAAGGAATAAATATGGATAGACTTAAAGACTCATCTAGGTTAAGTTAAGGGAAGAGGTAGACAAAACTATATTTAGGGTGATGAGCAGAGAAAGAGAGAACAAGAGCAAATGAAAGCGGAATCTGGGAGTGTTTTTCACTTAGCCAATTTTTCCAGACAAAAATAAAGCAAAGTTCTTCTAATCTGATAAAAAAACCAGAACGGGCAAATATATAACTTCATCTAAGACTGAACTTTGCCTCTCTTTTTTTTCCCATGCTGAGATTGACAGAATTTTCCAAATTTCCTTTAAAATATTATTTACTTAAAAATCAAACAGACAAACAAAACCCAGCCCACTAACCAACCATCCAACCAACCAACCAACCATCCAACCACCAGCTGAGATGTTCTCTATGAATGACAGCAGTATACAAACATAAAGTAGTCTCATGAGATTTCTAAACTCCTCCTGGTTCCTGGACTGACCCCTTCCTTCTTCCACTTTCTTTTCTTCAGAGGCCTGTTCCTGGCTTTTATTTATGGAGCTAGTGAGGGCTAACACGGTTTGAGTCTCTGGGATCCTCCAATGTCCATGCTGTCCACTCCCCTGGGCAGCCCCCTTGCCATTGAGAGCTGATATCTCCTCAAACAGCAAGCAAAACTGAAGCAGGCTGCCCAGGCAACTCTCCCAGCCTCCTACACCAACACAGCCAAAACTGTTCTCCAGCTATTGCATTTCAGTAGGGAATCCCAATTGTACCGTGTATTTTTTGTTTGGGATTGTGACAGGGAGGGTTTTTACAGGGTGAGGGAATACACCCTGTAATTGTGCATTAGTGTTCAAGCACTGAGCTGATGAGCTGCTTCTGGCTCAGGTGAGTGACAGAGAAATTCTGACTCATTTGCAACCAGGAAGGAAGCAGAGTATACTGTGTGCTCAGAATTAGGGACAGCCAGCGAGATTATAGCTGGAAAGGCTGCCTGCTGAGAGCACAGTGTATTTAGAAGCATCTAAAATTATTTGTGTGACTCAGTACTGTTTTCCTAACACTGGCAGCAGCATGTGGTAACTCTCCCCCTTAGGATGCTCTTTTTATCCTCCTTGGTTTTTAACTTGTGGGTGAAGAGGAAGAAGAAAAATGAAGAAGAGGGAGACTTTCTCTGCTGTTTTTCAAAAACAAACAACACTTTGCACTTCTCCAGCTATTCAAGGTTATTTGCAGATGAACTTGGAGGTGTTGGACTTGGATACCTGGGTCGGTATCACATAGTATCTGCTGTTGTATTCAAGAGCAAAGTTGTGCGGTTATCTCTAAGCTGTTCTGATTGAGCTGAAGGGTTTGTTTGTCCTGGAACAAATCCTTTCTTTTCTGCCAAAGACAATTTTACACAGTTAAAACCACGGCAATGTGTGGGTGGGCACCACTATGAAATCTGGAATGTTTAATACATCAATTTGAGGAGCCAGGAGGACCCAACTGCAGCAGCACCAGGAAATGCTATAGAGAGATGCTAAGAACTCCACTACAAGTTATTGACCTTCGTATTACAGAGGTCTTTGGTGATCCAGTAGCACCAAGTAGTGTTTGATTTTCGTCCTGTTTATGCCAGTTGCTCAAACACACTCTCCCATCACTCATAACAGTGCTCCCCCTTCAGAAAACTTCATCTGATGGCATTATGCATAAAGTGATACCTGTTCTCAGCTCAAGGACTTTGAGGAATCTACCCCATGACCTGTCCCAGGATTTAGTCTACTTCCCAAGCAATAAAGCTCAGTACCTCCTGCTTTCCCTAAACTGCTTCCCATCTGGGTCCAGTCACTACAGTTGCCTCTGCCTATTGGATCAAGCAGCACTTGGCAGTGAGGAATTCTCTGGAGGTTCCCAGTGGTTGGAGATCACAACTGAGCTACCTCTTTGCCAGCTCATTTGCGCCCGGAGCTTTCTGGGAAGCCTAAAGGAAAGAGAGTTTCGTGTCACAGTGTGTCTCTGCAGGTCCAAATGGACCTCATGCTGGGTGGGTGAGTAGGCACAGAAACTGCTGTGCGGTCGTGATGATAACACACCAGCGCCTGAGCCAGCTATTCCCTTCAGTGATTCATTCTTTCCCCTCTTATCTCCTTCCCTAACCAGCTTTGCTGACAAAATTAGCAGCATACCTGCTGTATGCTTAGTGCTACTGTTCACAGCACAGAAGAAAATATTAATTCATTATAAATAGAAGCAAATGGACCCACATTAAGCAGAAAGCAGCTTACTCTTGTATTGCTGAATCGAAGTGAGTAGTGTCCTTTG
Organism: Melozone crissalis; assembly: GCF_028551555.1. Lineage (NCBI taxonomy): Eukaryota > Metazoa > Chordata > Aves > Passeriformes > Passerellidae > Melozone > Melozone crissalis. The sequence continues at coordinate 43,986,857 of NW_026535784.1, read as the reverse complement.
ACTCATCTAATGGAGGCCATCACAGGGAAGAGCCTGCTAGGCAGAAAAGAGGAAGTCCAGATCTGGATGAGAAAGCATCTAGTGACACCAGGAGACATCCCTAAAGCTGTGCAAGTGTCAGCTACAGCATGTTTCTTTCTTCCAATCCCCTTGCATGTAGTCATGTAGCTGTCTGGAGTGGAGCTCCCCCTGATCCATCCAAACCACAGAAAAAGCAAATGGGCCCACAGCAAGAGGCATCTTAGCCTTCCCCCTCTCCATAACCACCTCCACTTGTACTCTGAAAACTGAAACTGAGTAAAGCAGAAAATCCAGCTGAGAAAGAACACGGACTAATGTGTGAGTCACGCAGCCGGATACCCTACCTGACTTCTTTGGGATTCTGTTTTTGTCTGGGTACTTGCCAACCACCCAGGATCTACTGGTTGAAAGAATCTACTCTCCATTCATGGAAAGGACTCACCCTAGTTCTAAAGATAAATGAGTACTATTTGCCAGCAGGGAAATGAAGTCTGTCCATGTGTTCAGCTGACTGCTACACACTCACAGCCAGAACATCTGCACAGAGATCATTGCACCAGTCAGTTCCTTTTCCAGCTGTCCTTCCATCATACTGCAGAGGACACAAGGATGCTCTTCTTTAGGAGCAGACATACATTGATGAAACAATTGTTCCACGTCCAAAATGTTGCTCCCACCTTTCCTCCTCTCCCTAAATTGCTTTCCCCAAAATTAGCATCCCAACAGAAGCACATTTCAGCCCACAGAGACAAGCTCCAGACATGATGGATTTTCCTCCTTCTTCATTCAAGGTCAGCTTCAATCCTAAGGCACTGGCTTATTTTTTCCAACAAAGCATTACAAAACCATGGTAATGGGATCGACCTCTGCCTGCAAGCTGCCAATGACTTCCTGGGTGAGCACCCAGGGAATGGATCCACTCTGGTCTGCGCGCCGCTGGGAGAATTAATTCACTGGAAGAGCATTGCTTAGCTGACTTTCAGCACTTCCATGGGAAAAAAAAAAGGGCTCAGCAATGGCTGGCTGAAAACTACAGCTTGCCAGGGGGGCTGGCTGTTGTCAGATGTTATTAAATCTCACAGTGCTGCAGAGCCACAGCATGTCCCCAGCAGACAGGGTGTTTTCGTTCAACAGTTATTTGGGAGCAAAGTGCAGCAAGTACCTTAGGCAAGCATTATTATTAACTCCGATTATTCATCGCTGGTTTTGCTATTACTCTACACCTAAGAGAGGGCACAATGACTCAGATCCCAGAAGGCCAGTGAAGGAATGCACTGACCACAGAGCAGGCATCAGCTCATGTCCCAGGCAGGCCCAGCAAGGCAGGTATGGTCCAAAGGCCTTGCATGCTGCCTGCAGAACCCTCCAGCGCTGACTGCAGAACCCTCCTAGGGCATGGGGCCGGCATGTGAGAGGAGCCTGCATCCCTCCTTTCATTGATGCAGATCTCTGAAAGAAGGGAAAGGGGAAAAGGTTTTCCTGACAACAACACGCCTCAAATAAGAATGAGCCAGACTTGTGTGTTAAGCTGCATTGTGAATAAGGTCCAGCACTTGAATTGTTTCTTCAGAAAAATAAATAAATGAAATGCATGCTGAAACCAGGCCTGTTCCCGTTGGCATTTTGGACCCAGCTCTTTCTGAGCTCTAACTTGCAGAGACATTATGTAAATCCAGAGGATGGAGGAGATGTTTTAATTGCCCTGAACAACATGATGTAGCAGTTAGGGTGGGCCTGCATGATACAGATTTTGGAGGCAAATCTCCAGAAGTTCTGTTCTACTTAAATTGCTTTATGATGCTATGATTTTTCCTGCTGGAAACCACGAAAGGGAAAAGCACAATTCCTCCAAATCTGCATATCTCTTTTTTCAGCATAGGTCTCTTTAGCCACTAACAACAAATACAGGCTCTCAGGAAGCACACTCTCCTCTCCATAGAAAGATGCATATGCACCAAGCCTTCCATCACTGCTCATTAGCACCTCCTGAATACCCTGTACTTTCCACAATTACTGGATGAGAAAAAAATCAATAACAGTTTCTCTTGTCCTTCAGCTAAACTCATAGAAGGATCACTTTTACACTGGAATGACTCACCTGGCTTTGCAGCCATCCAGCTGCACAGGGATTCCCAGGGACCTACCGAGAAGATCCAACTTGAATATTTCAAGTCAATAAATTCAGTGCACTTGATTTCAAATTCCTGGTTTATCAATCAAGAGTACAGTCCAGTTGCCCACGAAGAGGGCTGTGAGCCAGGTTTCCTGACTTGCCGAGGCCCTGGCTGCATATAAACATAGTCACATCCAACACTTCCATTTCAGCACAGCCCTGGATCCTCCTTTCCATTTAAGGTCCTGCTCTGCCACATCGATGCCCATTCCTGGCCACAGACCTGTGGGTCTGGCCTCTCACCTGCAGGCTGGCCTCCTGAGCTGACCTAGGCCAGTTCCTTGACCAGGAGTTTGACTGATGATCTTTGCTCCTGGCTGAACCTGGCCCTCATCAAGGCCCACCTGGCACAGGTGCTGCGAGTACAGAACCAGGGTTTAGTGTTGGGAATGTACGCCAAATCTTTGGCTTTGTCATAAGAAAAAGGATCAACTTTAAAAAAGCCTCAAGATCACAAACCTGGTTCTAACACTGTTGCAGCTTTCAGCTCACCAGGTTGTACCTTTCCTCCATGAAGAGGTGATGGGTTTTTTTGGGCATTCAGGTTAAGTTTCCCAAGGCTGGCAGATTTCTCCCAGGGCTGAGAGCCTTGTTTATCTTTTCCCCCATCAGTGGAGTCAACAATTACAGCTGACAGATTTTTCAAAAACAGAAAGAAAACAGAAAAGCCAAAACCTAGATCGCTATGCCTGTGTGACAGCTCTAAGTCTGTAACATCAGATTTGCTTATGAACCTTTTCCCTTGTGTCTGATGGATCATCTGACATGCATGCATCCAAACCCAGGGAGCTGATGCAGCTATGGGCTGCATTTCCAGATGGGCTTCATCTCTTCCCAGGATGGATGTATAAGCTGTGCAGATGATTCATCTGCAGGTCTGTACAGTCTCTATAGTCCCATCATAACCTTCAGAAATGGTGCTTTGTCCTGTTCCAGCACCTGCTGAAAAGAGGCAAGTATGAAAACAGTAGTGCCTTATTGCAAAAAATCTCATCCAATTTGGATTTGAGATCTTACACCAGGGAGATGTAGGTGTGCTACACTGCCTTCCTTCTGCCACTCAAAAAGTTGAACAAATCAGATTTTAATGCTAACATAAAATCCTCACTGGAAGGAAAGAGTTAAATTCCAGTGGATTCATCCAAAAAGAAGGACCAGGGTAACCCTTTAAACCTTTTTGTTTTTAAAATCTTCTTTTCCCAAACCTTTCCCTGAGTCTTTCTTTCTTCATTCCCTTGGAGAACAAAAATCTTTTTTCTTGATCAAGGAAATAATAGCAAAAGCAAAGAACTGTCTTAAATTTCTTGGGCAGCAGGAGTGGTTGGTTCAACTAATTGCCTTAACTTTGCAGAAACACCTGGCACGCTGTTTACACCCTGTGAGAAGCACACTTCCATTAGGAACAGAGTAAAGACGATGAATGAAATCAGCAAAGACTCACCGGCAGACTTTGGCAAGCAGATCTTTAGCCTAGTCCTGCTGAAACCACCCTGAAAATGCATCCGCCCACACATGCAGGAGAAACTGCACAAGCAGCCAGAGAAGACAGGGAAGAACCAGAGCCATTGCTGTATACCACTTGACCCCTGAAAAGGAGAAATTTACTTTCTTGGTTGCAGTACTGGCAAAAAATAAGGAGGTTTCAGCTGTTTCCTGGCTTCTCTTCCAGGAGACAGACAGGTCGCTCTGTCCACCTCAGAATGACCCTACTCATCATCAAATGGAAGGGATGATTTCTAAAACATAGTGGGGCTTCAAAAAGTCAGGACAGATTTTCTGTGAAGGTAAAGTAAAAAGGTAAGGTAACAGGCAGGTAAAGACCTTGGCCTCTCTGACTGATAGGAAGCTCCAGGGAAGGTAACTGGCTGGCTCAGAGACCCCTTACAGATCCATAAGCTGGCTCTCCATTTTTGGAACCATTTGTGAAACACACATTCTCCCACAGATGTGGATGATACAGCTGTGCAGATGCAGTAGAAGTCATTCTCAAACCTCCTAACTGAAATCCCTCAAGCTCAATACTTCCAAGAGGGCAGGGAGGGAGCAGATCTAAAAAAAAAAAAAATATTGTAAATAATTTGTTCACCAGTGGAGGGACTTTCTCCCTGCATCTGGCTTTGCCATTATGCTGAGCAGCCCACTAGCACAGAGCAAGCAGAGCTGTGTAGCGTGGGTGGGTTGGAAAGGCTTAGCTCATACATCACCCTCAGCTCGCTGCTGGGACTGAATGGGGCTTGCTGGCTGCAGGAGATTTAATTAAGAGGAGATGTATGTTCCACTGGGGACAGGGCTCTTGCCTTGGCATGCTGTGTTTCTATTGCACGCTTTTGACACGGAACATAAATGTTTTTCCTTCTTCCTAACGTCAATTCTTATTCCAATAAAACCAGTGCCTGACTGGCCCTGTGAGAGCACATGTCCCAGTGTATTCCCTTACTGTGGTGGGGAATCCATCTTGAGACTCTCAGACCCCTTGTCCCTTTGTTTCTTGACAGGAAGGCTCATGCTGTTCCCCAGGGCCAGGACAGAGCAGCAGGAGCACAGTGGAGCCTGCTGAGGTGTGGAGCCCTGATGGGAAGCCCAGGAACACTGCTGGCTGGGTCACAGCCACTGCCTGGAAGCCACCCCTCAGGCAAGCATTTGCTGCCCCATGTTCCAGTGCACTCCCACACAGGAACATTCATCACGTGCAGGCAGCAAAGCTAAAATTAGAAAGAATAATTTCTGCTAGATTAATAAATTAAGGATGTCTTTTGCAGGACCTTACCCTGTGCATGTCAGGGGATGTTTTGGCTTCAATTTAATCATGACATCTCACCTTGTGCCTTACCTGACATTTTTCAGCTCTGCTGTCTCTGTCTTTCAGACCGTTCAGCCACCTTCCTTCATTACTGTTATAGCCTAATTAACAACAATTTCAGTCCCCTTTCTTGAGGGGGCAGCTCATGTGCACAGTTTCTTTATCTGGCTTGTGTAAATGAATATTCAGAGATAAAATGGTTGTTCTGGAGTGAATACAGGGTAGTGACACCCTGAGAGGACCCTGCTGACACCAAACACCGAGGCCATGGCATACACAGCTGGAGAGCATTAGCAGAGCCCATTCAGAGGTTTGCCTCTCTCAGGGCTGGTTTCTGTTCTTTTTATTGGTGATAAATTACTTTCCAAGCTCCCCTGTGAACTGAGGAGACACCACTTAATTTTAAAGTGATAGATTGTTTAATGTCTCTCACTTCCTCTCTGCTCCCTCCCGCAGGAGCAGAGTGGAAGCCCCCGTGACCACCCCTTTGAAGGCTGTGTTGGCCCCCACATTAAGGTCTATCTTTATCAGAAGCAATCTCTCATTCTCTGAGTGGACAAAGACCTTCCTCTGCCTGGAGGTTATTCTCAATGCCATTTTTAATGCAGACTGTGCTCAGCCAGGGTACGGCAGCCATCAGCTCAAGTTCAAACACCGCCAGTAACACTTCTTATATAGACAGTCTGTAGCCTGCTCCCCAAAAAGGCTGGATCCCAGAACCTCCTCTTTTCCAAAGCCTTCAGTGCAAATGGACTGCCACTTTATTCACCAGGGTGCTGGGGCATCTTCCCACCTGCTTTCAGCCATCTCCTTCAAGCTCAGTAGTGTGAAGTCCATGGACAGAGTCAGGTCCTTCCAGATGGGGAATCTTTCTCCCTACCTGATATCCAGGAGGGAAGAATGGAACCCCTTCAGGAGATGAGCTATTTGGATTAAAACTTGTGCCTGTGCTGTTCTAAGGTACAGATGTCATTCCCTCCAGGAGCCACCTTACAGTAGTGATTCCCCTCTTTCCAGAGTCATCTTCCGACTAGAGAGCAGAGCATGAACTTTTCTTGGGTTCCCTCAGGTCTTCTCCAAGCAAAGGCTGAGCTCTGGGACTATTTCAGGGATATGCATTTCACAGGCAGGGCACCAGGGCACCTGAAAAATCCCCACTACGGGAGGCAATCTCAACCCCATCCCAATCCTTTGGGCTCAGTGAACACAAGCAGTGCTGGACTTCTGCCTCAATCTACTTCCCAGAACTATATCCAGCAGAGTCCCAATGTATAGCCCAACTGGACTCATCCAGCAATGGCAAACATTTTGGTATGCACTCCCTGGTACCAGCTTTGACCTCTTTATCTCATTCTCATCAACCCACTCTTCCTAAAGCACAAGCCAAAAATAGACAGTGGCAGTGACTCAGAAAGGGAAAGAAGAGTCATTCTGACTCAAATACCAAGGTGGGCCTCCAGAGGATGGCACATGGGACCCTGCACCAGCACTTGCAGTTCCCCATGTCTCAGTTGCCAAAGTTCCCACCCTGGGGACTGCAGCATGCTGGAAATGCTGCTGCTCACCTCTCCAGCAGCCTCTGTAGTGTGACTCAAAGGCATCACTGCCTCAATAGGTCTTGACCATGGGCTGAAATCTGAGTAGCTTTATCTGGGCTGGGAAATAAAGTGGGTCAAGGTTCCCTTTCTGGCCTGGAGCAGCACAGCAGAATTTACATCCACAAAACTAAACTCTGTTCTCTGTCTATCCATCCAGGGAGTATTCCCTGACTGTTGTTTCACCTGAACCACAGCCAGGCAGTGCTGCAAGCTGGGACAGCCAGAGCCAAGACAGAGATGTGGATGGATTCACAACTAAGCTCACAATTCCATTCTAATTAGGAAAGCCAAGCTTATAGAGCATTTGTATTTAACTTTCCTAAGCTGGTCTGACTCTTGTTAGCACCAGTGGCCCAGCCCTGCTAACAAGCATCTTGTCTTCAGACATCATTCCACTGCTCTTCTTTCTGAAGGCACAGCTGAATGGGAGGCTTTTCCTTGGGAAAGAGAAGATAATTTGCAAAAAGATAAGAAGACACATTCCCCTAGAAGGAGAGAGCAGACCTCCATTCAGTTCAGACCTCAGCTCTCCCATGAAGGAGGCAGGCTCACTTGCAGCAAGGAAAGCAGGTCCTCAGAGGATGCAACTACATCCTCACGTCTTTCAGGAACACAGTTGTTTTCCCTTGCTGTCCTCACCATCTGAAACACAGCCCACAGCAGTGCTAGTTCCTCTGACTGCTTGTAAAATGTCAGCAGAGGTCAGTCCATGGGTGAGGGAGCTGAGGGCTCCTCTGGTTCCATTGACACTCATCTCATCTATTTAAATGCCCTTTTTTGCAAACTGGAGACCATGACTGAGGAAGTATCTGCTGCAGCCATCACCTCCCTTCAGCAGAAGCCAAGAGAAAATTTCTCCTTTGAATTAGTTACAGCAGTGCTGAGACCAGTTTTGTGTCCATGATCCCCCATAGTTCCTTCAGCCCCTTCCACTCTGGAATTGCTCTGCCCAAAACATTCAGAATCAAGATGCTCTTTGTATCCTCCATAACACTACGACATCTGTGGTCTGAGCTGAGCAGACTTACCCACTCTCAGACTCTCTGCTTGATGTTTTACAGCAGGATGTTTTTACTCAAAAAAAAGAAAAAAGCTTTGATCAATGCAACCCCTAGTTAGAGCTAGGAAAGCATGACCCTGAGCTGACTTTCTTCTACCAAATATCACATTCTGCTTCAAAGCAGAAAGAGTCCTGAAGATGTCGGATTTTTTTAATCCATCATTTTGCCTCACCTTGTTCTGGGAAAGAAGCAACTCATCTGAGCTGCAATTTTGCAAGTACATCAAGCCAGGGCCAGGCAGGCAGCAAGGACATAGCTGCTTGAGTGAATAATGTATTCCTAAGGATCAACCACATCTTTTAAATGGAAATATCAAGGAAGTACCTGTGCCCCATTCTGCAATCAGACCAGTGTATTCTTTCAGGGAAAGAAACCAAACTGCTGCCCAGTTCATGACTCTGTGCAGAACCACAGCCAAAGGCTTTCCCAGCTGGCAGTCCACATCCATGCAGGCAATGTGCAAGCACTGTAATGGCTTTCTTATGCTTGTTTTTCCTGACTTTTCAGAAGTGAGAAGCATCTAACATAGCTCAAAGACCAGGTCCTCTGATTTATAAAGAGCACCTTTCCAGGGCCACTGTTCTTTAATTTAAAAAAACATTTAGTGTCTGATCACAACAAATGAATCAACATTTTTAAGGTGCAGCTGAGTAACAACAAAAAAATCCCAAAACAACTTGAAATACAGACAGATCACTTCTCTCAGGAAATCAGAGAGTTTCCAGAAGTTTACTTAATTCAGCAATTTTGGAGCAGTATTCCTGATCATACCAGTGGTGGATACATGTGCACACAAGTGCATTCCTCTGATTTGTTTCTGACCTTAGTTATGCCAGGGTTAATCCAAGTTTGTCCACTGCTGGCCAGGAGGGGCTTCACACTGATGCTGTGATTACAAGAGTTTCCTCTGAGAACCTTGTCATCCACGAAAGCAGCACACAGCAAAGCAAAGCACATCAACTTTCTGCAGTGCATTTGTCACCCCTTCTTGTGACACCCTGGTGTTGAGCATGAGCCAAGCCCTCACCACGGGTGTAATTGACTCTGCAGTCTATTCAGATGGACATAAACTTGCTTTTGTCACTGTTATCTGCAGGTTAACCACAGCTGACCCTTAGCATTCTCCCCTGTGCACAAAGGACTTTCAGCTCCTGTGGTCTGGAAGTGTGACACAAAGGTTTGCTGCTAAAGGGAATCTAAGCCTGTCACAAGGCTCTCAGTGCCCAAGAGAGCACATCACTCCTCCTCACTCTCCCACTGCACTGGCTTATAGTTAGCACAGTCCAGCTAATAAAGTGGTGTCTGATTGCAGTCAGGCTTCTGGAGACTTTTATGGGTGAGACCACACAACTAACTGCCCTTCCTTCACTCAGTCTGATGTTCAATTCACTTACCCCATGCCATTTCTCATTTCAGCAGACCAACACAAAAGTCATACGTTTGGCAGGATGTTAGAAAGGGAGAGAGGTGGAAAGGAATCAAAATCTCTTTACTATGTGTCTAGGAGTTACAACAACAAGGGCCAGCACCCGAGACATCGTGGGAGGGAGGGCTGACAACCCCCGTAGGTGCCTCTCACAGTCTGGTGTAAGACTTCAGGATTTTTACCCTTGGAATGTCTTCCCCAGTCATCCTAGGAAATGGCCATCACTGAATCCTGACCCACAGATAAGGAAAACAGACTTGAGGGCAACACATTGGCTAGGGGAAGAACCAACACTTTGCCCAGTCTATGTCTTTCCCAAGGTTTAGACAGCACCTGAGCAAGATTATTGAAGATCTGCCTGATGGCATTTTTTGGGTTTCTCACTTCCCTCTTTACTTGCTTGCCAGGTGAAAGACACTATCAGGAGAGGCAAAGGAAGGCAACTGAAGTGCTGGGCTCCCACAGTAAAAGAGGCTGTGCCCATAACTCAGGCAAGCAACTTCCCACCATCTCACACCTAAGGAACACCCCTGAGCCTATCTATTTGCTTTTCACACCATCCCTTTCCAACTGAAAGCTTGAGTTGCCACCTGGAAAAGCCTTCCTGAGAGCAGACCTTCTGGGCCCCTGGGAAGCACCTGGGCAGAGTGAGGCTGCCATTGTTCATGAAAATTGTCCCAGCTGAGGCCCTGACATTTTGCTCCTGACACAGACTTGACATACGCGCAGTGTTGAACCATCATGGACCACCAGCCTGACCTGACACACGCAGAAAGATGCATGTCCCTGCTCATCCCTGAACCTGGCAGAAAACTGCCCCTGGAGGAACCCAGGGTTTCCCTTGCTTTGGAAAAGCTGCTTAATCCTGTTTGTTTTGTGTGAAACTTCTTACCAAAGAAAAGGCCTAAAATTAATTAAAGAAATCAAAGGCTGAAATGTCTTATATCTCAGGTACCCATAATGCAAACTGGCATGTGTACTTAATGGTTTTTGAATGTATCAGAAAAAGAAAAGCCACAGGGCTGATATCATTAAAGGCAATAAATCCATCCTAGGAAAGACAACAAATTTAATCTGTTTCTAACATTTCTGATTAGCTTTTCTCCTTATGAACACTTAGATTATTGGAATCTTGCCCTTTTACTCACTGATTATTTAATGCAATTAATACTCATTTCAACTTTGCCATTGAGAGCATATTTTCATTTGCTTTTACAAGCAGAAAGCTGATGTCTGCTCTAATCAAAAGATGCACTCCAGGCATGTGAAATACAGTACTACAATGTGCATTACAAGGATCAATGATAAATTACACGAACTCCTTATTCCCAGGAGGGATTTATTACTGAGGTAAAAGGAACAAATGGTTATGGCAAGAGATGGTTTGTTTTCTCTTGCTGATTTATGCAAAAGGTCTGTTCTGGCACTCACTTAAATGAAAGTGTTAAGGAAAGAATACAGTGTCACATGAATTCATACAGAGAAAAGCTGTGCTGCATATAGAAGGGATGCTAACAATGCTGTTTTCATTATTTGGTTCAGTTAGTTGCTTCTACCAGAAAAAAAAATAAATTAGGATTGTTAAATGTGGGGGGAAATTGAAAGAACAATATAAAAAAATGTCACGAAGAAAAAAAATGTAGAAAATATGTTTTAAAGCAAAGAAAAAAGAATGGATTCAAAGTTACTCTAAAAAATTTCTATCTCATCATGACATTTTTCCCTTCCTTGTCTCATCTTTAAGACTATTTCATTATCATTCCAACCAAGTTGCAAGAGAAAAGATTCACCATAACCTGGTGAATCATTGCCTGATTTCCTCCCCTCGTCATTGCTGCTCTCAGCAGGGCTTGAACAAGATCTGATACCTTTGGTAAAGACCTCTACAGCCTTTATTCCCACCATGGACACCCAGAAGAAACCCAGCCTGTCCCTCAGCTGCCTTGCACACATAGGCAATGCTTCAGGGCAGTCCTGGTTGTTGGATGCATGTGCTGCAGTCCTGACTGCAGCAAACACTCAGGTCAGCTAACACACCATGACACAAATCCAGCAGATATTAACATCTTGAAGAAGTCACACCTACTTGTAACTTTGACTGGGGAACATCAAAAATCCAATTTTTCTTAGGTTCAACAGAACTGTCACATGTGATATGGAAAATCAGTATATGATTTCTGTTCCATCTCTCTGTGAGTTTTCACGTGCCTTTCTGAGCCAACCTGTATTTCTGCAGTGTACCTCATAGTTTTCTAGCTACTGGACTGGACATTCACCTGGGAAGCCATTCCTGGCTCCCTGCCATCATTTTGCAGTAATGAACTCTTGCATAGGAAGTTGCCTCAGCCCCAGGCTGAGGTCTCTCCTGGAGTAGATCCTGCCTTGTCTCTTAGATGGCATCAATCATTCATAGCCTTGTCCTGCTCTGAGCATCTGCTTCCCATTCTCTTCCTTAGTTTCCTCCTGATTAATTGATGAAATTGTTAAGTGTGGTTGCCTCAGAAACTGCCATTTCCTTAAGCACTTTTGGCCCCCTTTATGGTAGAAAGCAGGAAATCTTCACAGGAACCCTGAAGGGACAGAAAGGTTGAATAGGACTCACCCTTCACCAGGACAACACAGGCTGAGACACCAAAATAAATCCTGGCTATTCCCAGGCTGCCATGTCTAAGGGCAGGGAGCACGAGGAAGGGAAGAACCATGTGCTTTTCCTGTCATAGCCAACATCCAAGTGACAAATACACCATTCTCCGGGCAGTTTTCCCTCAAACAACATCTGCAGCAGCTCTCAAACTCCTACCCATGGCATCATATGGGCAGCATGAGGGCTGGTGCAGGTGCAAGTGGGCAACATGGCACAACCACTGCCTGCCCTCTTCCACTCACGCTGGTCAGCACCTGAAGTCCCTGGCTGCAAGAGCTCAGTGCTCCAGGGCACCTTGCATGTGATCAGCCCCTGAAACAGGGAAACTCACCCCCAGGAGAGATGCAGCTGATGTGAGCACAGCAGCACGGCACCTTCTCTGGGAGTCCACGGCAATGTTCCTCTTCCAAACAACTCCAGCACCAGCACAGTGGTGGTTTGCAAAGAGGAGCTGGGGCAGAAACATGGGTGGTATTAAAGCTCACCTTCACCTGAGAAGCTAGGAAAGAGGCCCTGGAGAGCCTGAGCCTCAGGTCTGTGGCGCTTTCTCCCTCTCCAACACTCACACATCATGCTTACTGCAAGGCCCAGGCTGCACCAAGAGTACTCTGCAACATGATCCCAATTCTGCTTCCCAGTGCGCCAGGGGACCTGCTCCATCCAACCTTTGCAAAGGCACCAGGCAGGCCTACCCTGTGCTGAAGAATGAGCATGGAGTTTAAGGACATGGTGAGAAAGCAGACAACATGGGGACTCTACCACAAAACTTGAGTTCTGGGCAAGGTTCATTACAAGAGAGCAGTTGAGACAAACACGATGAAGACAACAGTCTCGTGGCAGAGCTTCATCACTCCTGAGAGCCTGGTGAACCACAGCACCTTCTGTGGATGCATTCTGGCTTCACTCCTGCTGGGGACAGGAACCAGTGTCAAGAAGAGCCCAGAGCAGACGCAAGCTGGGGATCCTCTCTCCTTTAGCACAAAAAGGAGAGGTTTTCACTCTGTTCATCTCACTGCTACTATTCAAAGCTATTTGTGCCACTGCCTTTCTGCCATCCTTCCTTTTCAGAATTGTTTGCTGATCACTGACAAGGTCTTATGACATGCTGTTTTATTAGGCTGACTCTCTCTGCTTTTATTTGGCTGAAAGAAAGAGCAAACAACATTCTGGCAGCCTAAAGATGCTTATGGTCCCACTAGCTTTCACTCACAGAAGCAGAATAATCACTATAAATGGGGCTCACTTTCTACTTGACATTAAAATTAAGTGCTGCAACCACTAGAGGCTGATGAGAGATGATACAAGATAGCAAAATCGTTGAATTTTGGTATTAGTCAGCAGAGATGTTGCAAATCACAGAATGGGTCAGGTTAGAAGGGACCACAGTGGGTCATGTGGTCCAACCTCCCTGCTCAAGCAGGGTCATCCCAGAGCACATGGCACAGGACTGTGTCCAGAGGGTTCTCCAGTGACAGAGACTCCACAACATCTCTTGGGCAATGTTACATGCACAGTAAAGAAGTTCTTCCTCATGTTTCAGTGGAAATTCTGTGCATCACTTTCTGCCTCTTGCCTCTTGTCCACTTGCACCACTGAGAAGAGCCTGGCTCCATCCTCTTGGATGTCCCTCATCAACTTTTCTTTCAGAAGCAGGCACTCCTTCAGCCATGGGAGACCTCTGGATGAGTCTCAGAAGGCACAAACCCTGGTAAGTCACTGCTGTGGCTGTGTATGGGAGGTGGTTTGTACCAGGGGCAAAAACAACTATTACAGCTCTCAGGAGCACCTCAAATCAGTGGAGAGGGGCCTCACTCCCCTTCCAAGGGAAGTCAAATTAAGCAGCCTGGTGTATGCATAGGGAGTGCTGGCTTGAGAACCAGGAGTTTGGATTTCTAGGTTTGCCACTCACCTTGGTAGTCTCGGTCTCCTCTTGCAGTCTCTGCTCTGGCTGCACAATCTTTGGGCCAGGACTGCTTCCCATCAGCATATTCACTTCCCACAGCACTCTGAACAGTGAGACATCAGACCTACTGTAAACTGAAAACAAATAGGAAAATATGTGCCAGAGCTCCCCTAATGCCCAGCAGCAGTAAGTGCTCAGCCTAGGGAACACAGGCTTGCTGAAGGACAGAAGACCCTGCCTAGTTTAGAGGAAGAAATCCGTGACAATTTTTTAATGAGGATTTCAGGGGATACTAATTGTTTCCTGGGCAATGGCTAATGACTAATAGGAACCCCAGAAACAACTCACAGCACCTTCTTATTTCCTGTGGCCTGTAATCACAGTGTTCAGTTGTTATTTTCATCCTTCTGAGTAGTATAATGGACAATTGCATTCACATTTTCACTTGTTTCTTTTTTTTTTGCCAGAGATGTCACCGGTCCTGTTTTTTTTCTATTAACATAGAAAAGCAAGATTTCTTCCCCCCTGATTGCTTCAGTTCCCAACTAATGTAAAGAGGCAGAATCCAGTGAAAAGTTTATTAGCTAACCTCTCTGGAGAATCAATTTAGCATAGTTCTGCATGATAAAGCTTTACTTCTTTTATTTTTCCTTAAATAAAAAAAAGCTAGGAAAGAGAGTTGTTTTAAATTTATGAGCTGATGCGACAGTGAGTAATGGTGAATCACTGTTTAATATTTTAGTCAACCATCTGCAAGGTGAGCTGTACTCCCATTTCATATTTCTAGAGCTAAGAAGTCACCTCAAGTTTCATGAAGAGAATCAGTCTTGCAGCAACCCCAAAAAGCTGCATTCAGCACCAAACCCAATCGTTGTCCACCCAGAGATCTCAAACACACAGGAGAGAACAAACACAACTATAAGCTGAAGTGGGAGGGTGAGTAACACACTGAATAAAAGAAGCTGCAAGGATGAAGCTGGCTTTTTTGTGAGCTCTCAGTGATTCTGCAGGCAGAGTTGGAGGGAAGAGCACCTTCCTGGCTGTGCACGGAGGACAGTGGTTATCACTGTCTTTGTGCTGGCTTGCAATTGTCTTCTTATACTGCCAACAGCATTCCCAGCACTCCAGAGGCACTAAACCTCAGGCCAGCTTGGGATTTTCCAGCCAGTTTCCCCGGGAAATGGGGACAACACAAGCTTCTCTCTCTGGATACTTCTCCCCCCAGCCCAGTGACACAAGCAGAATGTCTCTGTGTCTCAGTGTCACAGGCACCCAGGAGAAAGCAGTGCTTGCAGGGAGGATGGATGCAGCATTGTCCTGTGCCGAGCAGGTTTGCCAGCACCCGGGCACCTGCAGATCCACACACCAGGGGACACACACCTTGGGCAGATCCATCACCCACAGCTCCACACAACCAGGGGACACACACCTTGTGCAGATCCATTGCCTGCCACACCTGCAGGGACATCACTGGAGTAGAGAGGCTGCAGAGCCAGATGAATTCCTTCTATGGGAAGTCTCCCACAGGGAACAACCCAAAGATACCAATAGCTCAGGAAAGCTTCCCTTGGACCTGCTGTTTCCAAATTTCCCCTTCTTCCTGCTCCCAGTGCTGAAATCCTCCTCAGCCTCTGGGTCTTAGCTGCTTCTATGATAGCATGGTCTCTCCAGAGTGGCTACTGAACTCTCTCTCCCCCATTGCTCATACCCAGCCATCTGCTGCCATTGACCAGGTCTGTCTCCCTATCATGTGCCACCAGCAAAAACAGCCTCTAGGCCCAGCCTCTCAGTCTGTCTTTCTCCAAGGGCGTCTTCAAATTCCTTTCCTTGATTAATGCATGTTAAGACTGACTAATTTCATACCTTCCCTCGCTGTAGCTGCTTTACAGGGGGGAAAAATGCAATTTCCTCTCACTTGTCAAGTGCCACGAGTTTGTGAACCATGACAATGTACATTGCTACTGCTGCACACAGCCTTCCCCTCCCCCAGTCTAATGGAATGTGAAGAGTGGTTTTGCAATAAATGGGAAGTTATTAAATGACTACAGAGAAGGTACCAAGAGCCTCTGTGACCCTGCAGAAACAGAGCTCTCTGTACAGCCTGGGCAGAGCACAACTGCTCCAAAGGAAACTGTGTCAGTTGCCTTGGGGCTGATTTCTATGGAGAGGGGAAAACCCTCATGCTTTTCATTCCTCTTTTATATCTGGAGGAAGATCTCTTATGTCCCTTATCTTTACATTATTGCAAATGACAGAGCCACTGACACATCCAGCTCCTTCACAGTGCTTCATACATATGAACAAGCACTTTAGCCTCAATATTGTTGTGAGACCTTTCTACCACAGCACCTGCTTCAACCACAATGCAGCAAAATGAGACCTCAGCATGAAGTCAATGGTCCTTCTTTCTCTCCTTAAAAATAGCCAGCTTCATACTGTGTTATGGATTTTGGAAAGCTTAGGTGAGCTGAATTTTACCAGAAGGATGTTTCCCTTACTTATCATGCCAAAGGTTCACCCACCCACCTGTTAAATAGCACACAAGCTTTATTTGCCATAGCTATGTCTCACTTTTTATTGGACCTGACCCTACAAGCTGAAGGAGCCTTCTGGCATGTAATGTCTTATCTCTTACAACACGTGGAGACACCATGCTCAGGTCACCTTCTGGACTTCTCACCCAGCTGGTGAGATTTGGCACTGGTCTAGTGCTAAAGAAGTCCCTGATATTATGGCAGGATAAATGCCTCAGAGATATCATCTGGCACTTAGAAAAGTATAGATTTATTTTCTGAATCCGCTGGTTCCTCCATAAAAATTCAAAAAGCTTGTTCATAAGCTTGAAGGACCCATCTTGAAGGACAGAAACAGAACAAAACCAAATATTCAAATAAGTACTTTCTTTTGTGTTTTCCAGGTCCTCCAAGTGAAGCAAAATAAAGAACAAGAGAGCTTTCCACCCTCTCAATTTTTCAGACATAAAAGATATTGAAGTAAGCACATTTTCCTGGTTTTTGAGTTGAAAGCAGCAAAGGACAGAGTTGGTAGAGAAAAAGAGAGTATGTTCTCTACCTCTTTAACACATAGGGGAAAGAACTTTATGGATTTTTAAAAATGAACATGAAGCTCTGTTACTTTGGTCCATTCCCCAGGCTGTATGTGCTTTGGAGCTTCTCCTCAAAACCCTCTATTGATGCCACTCTCCAGGCATTCACACACTCTGTGTGTGGGTGTGGGTGACAGTGACCACACACTGAAAGAAGGGTCCCCATCTTCATGCCACCCTTTTCTCACTGAATTCACTACAAGGCAGGAGTGACAAAAAAAAAAAAGAAAAAAAAGGAAAAAGGGATGAAAGCACAATCATAAAGCTCCAGCTCTGCCAGGAGAGTCCAGCATGTGAGTGGGAAAGACACCCTCCTACCAGCATGTTTGGCCATTTTGCTTCCCTGCACTTGTCTGAATCTCTCCCTGCTCCCCTTTCTGTACTCACAGGCTGTAACACACAGAGCTGCGATCTGAGCGTCTCGTGTGTATTCATCAGCGCTTCAGAGCAGATGATTCACCTACCCCTCTTTATAATTTTATCTCCCATCAGCTGCAAAGTCAAAGTCTGAATAATGCACCATTGTTGTTTTCAGGAGCAGGCTTGTCACTGTGATAGGAATGACACCAGGAGAAAGGTATGACTTGAATCAAAACAGAGGGTCGGCAGGTAGCAGCCTAAAGCTCCGGAACCGCCGGGTTAAAAATAACAGCAATGGAATCGTGTCTCCTAACAATGGGGAGGAAAATAATAATAATAATAAAGAACACAATAGCCTTGGCTGTGGCACTGCGTGGGAAGGTGAAGGTGTATTGTCTGTTCTGGGCAGAAAGTAAACTGTGCTGCTGGTTTTAGATCCTTCACAACCAATTGTATCTACAGCCAAGCTATGCCTCCTCCCTGGCTCCCCCCTGCTGCATCTGGAAGAGCTATCCCGTCCCCAAAAGAGGAGCTTCGAGAGGGGCACCTGCCCTGAGGGCCAGCAGCTGCCCAGCTGCAGCAGTCAGGGACAGAGAGCCCATCTGAGCCAGATCCAGCTCAGGCTTTACCATGGGTTCTTAATCCCTGAAGGTGTGCAGAAGAATGGATTAGCTCGTGGCCAGGAGCTCTGACATAGTTCTGAGTGATGCACCAGAGACTGAGGTTTTCTGCATGTTTAGCAAACACCAGAGGAGTTTGCTGTACATCAAAGTGCACTTCTGTCACAGATGGGCAAGGAGCACTCAGGTATCAACAGTCAGGTATCAACAGTCAGGTATCAACACTGCCCTGAAGTTCTCTGGAGCTAAGCTGTGCTCCCCCAAGCATCATTGTGCTTTTTGTTTACCTCAGAGCATCTCCTCAAGTTCATAGTAATATCTTTTTCTGCCAGCTCTAGGAAGATCTAGGCTGGTCCTTGAAGGTCAGAACCCCCAAAGATGGGCCTTCAGATTTAAGGCCTGGCCCAGCTCATGGCTTCTTTTGCCAATGGTGGCCACTGCCCTGAGATGTCTAGTCCTGCCCACCATTTTCATTGCATTAATCCTGAAGTTTGTGGGATGCAGGGAGCAGAATCAGTGAAATGATATTGCTCTGTGTGTAGGTATACGTGTGTGTGTGTGGGTGTGGGTGTGTGTGTGCGTGTATCAACTCTCCAAACTGTGATTTGGTAAAGGGAGACGAAGGGAAGCAGGAGGACATACTCAGGGGAAAAGGAAATCGATGCTACTTCAGGCAGTAAGCCTTGTCAAACTATTTCCCAAGTTAGAAAGTGGCCCCTCAGCTCCACCTGTAGTTAGAGGAGGAGAAAAAGATGTTGAACAGCTTCCAGGCTGGGCTCTGGCTCACAACCATCCTCCCTGGAGGCAACATATGATAAACATCTTAAAAGAAGGAGGTGGTGTGAACATCCTCCCACAGTGGCAAGAAATCACTCCCTGTTCTGAGCTGTGGTTCTGCATGGGCTGGATTGATCCATCAGCCCCATTACCATCAGCACAACCCTAATCCCCTGCAGTATGTGCCAGCCTGGGTGACTACAAACCCTCAGCAGTTCCTGTGGGCAGCTGCGTCATGCACCCCTTGCTGCTCCGTGGCATGAAAGAGAGAGTAACCTGAAAAACAATGACTTGCTTAATTTAACCACCTGGTGTTCTTGGAAAATGCAAGCTTTGAAACACAAATTGGCTGCGAAACAAACATCCCACAAGGACGTCCAAGAATTGGCATGCTCCTGCATGAGGTGCTCAGGAAAATATAACAGTGCGTTATCCTGCTCCACACAGCACAAAATTCATCCCTAAAACCAAAACAAATACTACTCTAATAAAACAAGCTCTGAAAGCAGTTTTTCTGATATAGCCTACAAAATAGTCACCTTTTAACCTCCTGTGTCCATCAGGATCACTTGCTACCTTCCTAATGATCAACAGAGCAAAGCTGTCAGGTGTGTGTCATGTAGACCTGGCCAAGAGAAATCTGAAACAGGCCAGGTGAAGCTCCATCCACTGATGTGACTGTTGCCTGTTCACCACAAATGTGGCACATCCAAGAAATCACATCTGCACTTATTTCCTAATGAGAACCATCCTTCAAGGCAAACTAGAGCACAACACAGTATTTACTATATTCCTTTCTCCCTAAAATAACTTCTCCCTTTGCCTTAAAATTCCCAGCAGACTTCCTCTTATTCTTTGTTTGGCAAAGCCAGTGTTGACTGCTCAGAACATACTCTGGCTAAAAGCCTCCCTACCCCCCTAATCACCGGGTCAAAGCATCTTGTAACACCACCATTCCAATGGAGACCCCATCATTCACTAATTTCTGAGGTTCCTCTGCCTTCTGGGAGAAGTCTCTGTGGCATGGGAATCCTCTGTAATGGAGGGATCTGTTTCTGTTCTTTTGGCTGATGGATGTGGCGCTGATCACCAGCTGCAGTTCCCCTGCAGCAGCTGTGTCCAAAAACTACTGGTTTTGGAAACACAGTCTGCTGGCAGAAAGTAAATGGGTTAATTTTTCTTGAGAAGAGCCCACCAGCAGATAAGGACCTGCCTTAGTTTACTATCTGCTAATTCACCTCAAATCCATAGGAAGCTCAGCTAACAGCCAACAAAGACTAGCACAAGCAGTGAGTGCGTGCAGGGTTTCCAAGCCATGCCACAGAGATAAATAGAGATTCCTAGAGATAAATACTGAAAAGACAAGGATTTAGCAGCTACTGAGTGAGCAGGTCAAAGCACACCCCATCTGTGCTCCATTTTCTGCAGAGAAACTCCAAAACAGTGCTACAAGGTCTTCAACCTCCTCCATCTGCTGCCCACGCTGGCTGCCTGGACTGCAACAAGCGTGTTGCCACTTCCAGCACCCAGCAGTGATTGATGCTGTGCTAAGAGGACACCAGTGGTTCCGGTCTATTTACATTTCCAAGGAGCTTGGCTGGGTTTTGTGCTGGCGTTTTCTTTTGGTATACCAGCTGTGGGAGAGCAAAGGGGACAGAAATTACTGCAATGCTCAAGCGAGGAAATGCTACTGTTGAGAAAACATCCTATTTATGCCACATTTTAAAAGGAGCCCGTCTTTAAGAGTTTTAAAGAGCTGCCACTGGCAACAAATGAGGCTGCTAATTTGGCCTGGCAAGCAGCGTTTGCTAAACATCATTTCAGGTTTTAATTCATCACATGTAGATTTGGAATTGGAATTCTCCTAGCAAAACCATCATCAGTGTGTTTTTGCAATTCCAGCTCCCTTTCTTTTCACATCAAGCCTCCCTCTCTCCCTCTGTCTTCCACAGCTGTCAGCTGTCACCAGCCAGGAAGGCAGATGAGCCAGTCACAGCCCTCAGATCTGATCCAATCTCCTGCAAAACAGATGCCCAGGCCCCAGGTCCTCTTTGCTCACCAGCCCCTTGTTTGTCTACAGAAACTGCATGTGCTGCCTGCCCCCTGCAAAGTGGGGAGGAATAATTGACTTCCTGGGAAGCAGGCTAGGGATGAAATGCTTTGCACATCCGCTCACAAGAGCCTGCTTGTGCCACTCAGATGAGGCAACTGCTGCGTATGCTCCCTTTCACCCCAGCTGCCACCGAGCAGCTCCCACAGGAAGCTCTCCTATTTCCTCAGCTTCACCGCTGTGAGGTTGCTCTGAGAATGATGCTACTGATGCTAGCTTGATTCCAGCTGAGTCAAAGTCATGGCAATTTGTGGGGAAAACCTTGAGGAGTTCGCTCCTTTCTCCAGCACAGGTCTCTTCTTCACGGCTGAGTGAGCCCTGGCAAGAGCTTTGTGGATAAAATTCTGCTTTTTCCCCACACAGCCACCACAACCACAATTTGGGGGAAGGCTGCAATGGTGCCAGCACTAAAAGTTCCCTGTGGGAAGAGTTCTGGTACTAAAGAGAGATCTCTGAGGAAATGTGGTCATGTTTGGGCTGTCCTCCCACACAGCCCTCTTGATATTCTGATTGACCCAGTAGCTTTCCCTGATCTGCCCACAAGCAAAAAAAAAAACCTCTTTAGCACCTACAAAATAGACATAGTGTTGTCCTCTGGCTGGGAACTAGATAAAGGATTCCTGATTTGTTCACACAAAAAGGGCCATCCAACATGCCATGCTGTCAGCACCCTGCCTCCCACAGCAGCACGATGCATCTGTGTTCACAGAGCCTGCAGTGGGACCAGCACAGACCCATCTCCTGGGACAGAACTGATATGTTTGAAGCAGGCAGTTAGGTTTACCCTGCATCAGGCTCCCGTCTTCATATAGAAGAAACCAATTGTTTAACAGGAAAAAAAGGAAACCAGCAATCTCTTTTGTTTAATGTTCCTTGTATTTTAATAGCTATTTATTTACTGGTTTTCATGGCTTGCTACCCTAGAGCACAGGAGACAAACATCACATTGGAGCAACTTCCAAACGTCAGACCCCAGGTTTTTATGCAACTGAGCTTTTGAGAATTAAGTGCAGACCAAGGAGAGGAGGGTGCCTGTGCCAAGGCACCTGAGCCAGAGGCAAGAGCAGGAGGAGGGCAGCTGCCCTGAGGGCCAGGTTTCCCAGGTTTCCCAGGCAGGTTTCCCAGCCTGCCTTTGCTGACTGGGGCAGGTGGGCTGCTGTTCCCAGGGAAAAGAGCTGTCTAGATACAAGAGAAGGAGTCATGTTTTGAAAACTGCTTTCTGAATGAGTCAGCAGAGCCGTCTCCCAAGGCACTGGAGCCTGCCAGGGGGAAGAACAGATAGTTTTGTTGTTTTTTTCCCTTCTGCTGTTGAGGTCGATCACTCACTATCTCAAAGTACGTCACCAGCCTTGGGAAGCCTTTTTCTGAGTAGAATACTTCTTGACTTTTCTATTTCTGAGGAAGTTTTCCAGCCTGCCTTGCTTCTGTTTTGTCAAAGCCTGTATGTGACAGCAAGGTCTGGAGGAGAAAACAGAGCAGGCTAACATGTTATCCCTGCAGGCCTGGCCTGAAGGTGCTTTTCACTTCCAGGCAGGGAAAGCTGCAGCCCTTGCAACCCTCTTCATCAGGACACACTGATAGATCTCTCTCCCTTAGAGACATCCCCTTCCACTTCTCTCCTCCCTCCTCTGTCACAGGTATCAAACACCTTTTCTTGCAGAGGTGACCTCACTAGTACACACCTAATGCAATACTGAGTAGCTTGGGTGTAGCCTTCAAGTCTGCTGCTTCTATTTCAGACCTGAGGAAGGATAAAAAGTGTACTGATACCTATTGCTTTAAGAAGGGTGTGCTCTTCCTTCGCTTGTGTTTTTCCAGTCAAGGTAACTGACGTAGATAAAATGACTTTCAAGGGACACAGCAAATGCTTCAGCTCTTCAAATCAAGAACACTTTTGGAAGAGATGCTTGAGCCCAAACAGACTCTCCTCTGTACTATTTCTTCATCCTGGTTATGCAGATTTATGCCCCTCAAAAGGTTGGCATTTCTCATCTGCACTATGGCACAGGGCTACAAGAGCAAACTTCTCAATCTTGGTCACATTTTGGCCTGTCATTCTCCTGATGATTTTGAAACCTTGGCTGTGCCAGGCACAAATCCACAGGTGAAAGTCAGTTTGTGAGTAGCTGGTGCAGAAGGTAATGTGATTGCTCAGGTCAGGGATATGCATGACAGTTTGGCCGTGAGATGATCCAAACGTGATCCAACCCTCTGGCTGTCATGATGACAAATGTGAAATGGTCCCAGGGATGAGCTAGAGCTTTCTCAGACAGTGTGGGGAGAGGGCAGGGATCTCCTGTAACACAAATAAACAAGTACACTGATACTCCATGCATCTGCCAGCACCAGCTCAAAGCAGGCAGCAGCCAGGAGAAACTGCATCTCTATCAGTGTACCTGTTCTGCCACATGGCAAAGCGTGGGCTCGGGATAAGCCTAAAATCTAAAAATCATAACCTCCACAACATCTAAAGCCATAGACACAATCAGAGATTTCTATATCAATCTTCCCCACCACCTCTACTCCCAGCCCAAACTCAGCTGATAACTAGCCCAAAAAGGCTAGCTACTTCTTTGTCCCCACAAGTCAGCATCCTTATCCCGCTAATTGCTTGACTGATTAGCATAATTAATTTGAGCTCCTGACCTACCTCTACTTGGAAGAAGCATCTTCATGCCTGACCTGGGAATGGACTTGTGTGCTGGCAAGCCTGTCTGGCCCCTCCCTGGTGTCTCTGTCAGCCTGGTAAAGGATAGGAGCTTCTGGATAGGAGCTCTTCCTGCAGACCACACTCCAGGGGCTTCCGAAAGCAGGATGCTGGGCTGCTTTTTGTAGGCCCTGTGCCACAAATAAATGTACGTCACTGAGGAACAGCTTGATAGTGAAATGGTCAGAAGGGCAATGTATGAAAATTTGTGTCTGGCTGCACTTGGCTAGGATTAGCCCCATCAGATGAAGCACAATTAATGCTAATTAGTTGCTGCTGCAGCCAGCTTTCCTACCTCTGTGGGAGCAGGGATTACCACTGAGCTAACAGGACCACCTAAAACCAGTTGTGGCTTGCTCCTGGAAACAAATTTTACACCCAGTTCTTTATAGTCCAGTGCCTCTTTCTGTGATCTTTTTAAAATTAAGCAGACATATTGTGATTCCTTATTCTGATCTGCATAGCACAAGGCCAGATAATTTTGGCCATCAGTTTCTGCACCAACTTTATTAATTTATGATTGCTTTGGAAAGCCAGCCAGGACCACATTACTTCCTGGAAATGACTATTTTTCCATACAGATCAGTTACTGAGGTGTCAGATACTCTGCACTATCACTTTCTGACTCTAATCTGTACTCAGACTGCCTTGCTTTGGTGTGGAAAAACAGCTGAAGGTGTACTTTTTCCATAATTCCCACTTCCCTGGGCTCAATGCATCTGCAGCAATCAGAAGCCACAGAAACAATAGATATAATACTAATAACCAAATTCCATTATAACAGAAGTCTCCTCTCAGCTTTTCCCAAGTTAGCATGCAATGGAAGTTGAGAAACAATGCCGTTAAAACCCACAGCTAATGCATCCTGTGGGCCACAGAGGAAGGTTCTGGGTACACTGGTATATCACTGAGGGTTTTTTGTGGTTTTTGTTTTTTTCTAGTTTCTCCTTCCTGGGATAACCTTTCACCCCAGGCTTTGTGCTCTTTGTGTGTTTATCAGCAAAGCACATCCAGATGCCCTTCAAGGGAGAAATGACTCATACCTGACTCACAATCGCTCAAGCAAAGCTGCAACCTTTAGTTCATTTCCTGGGAGAAGCATCTGTTAGATTCATCTTGGAAGATTAAGCATTTCTCACTGTCATTTTACAGATGGAGGCATTTGTGACTGGCTGGGGAAGGGTCAACTGATTCTCTGCAATGGATGGAAAACAAACTTCTTTGGGCAGCAGAAGCAATGCCCCAAGGACTGTGAAGACGCTCTTTAGTGAGGGCTATCAGTCTCCTCCCGGTACCTCTCTCCTTGCAGACGGACCTCCAGTTTCGATGCACACCTTCAAAAGGGATCGCCCTTCCCACAACAAGTGTGTAGCTGTGCAGAGCTGGCAGCCGGCACGCTCCCTGCCCACACTGTCCCCTGCTGTCACTGTCTCTGTCACTGCTGATTCACTGGCACTCAGGAAATGCAAACTGCCCCCTGCCCACACCCCGGGCACAGCCCCAGCTCTGAAACTGCTCACCTGGCAATAAATAACAAACACACTGGGACACCACTGCAAAAGCCACCCTGTTTCACAAAGCCAGCAAGCCCTCACTCCAAAAGGTTTCCCAGCTGTTTCTGCACAGCCAAGGCCCCTTCATAATATGACCTTTCATTCCCAGAGGACAAAAAGAAGCAGATCGAATAGATACATCAAACAAGGGCTGTGCTGGAAATCTATTTTTTTCCATCTCCCTTTGAAGAAATCTTACTTCCCCATTAGGCTAAGCCCTCATATACAAGAATTGCTTCACATAAATTTAGAATTCTAAAAGACATATATGTATCTTCCCCTGCCCCATTTTTTTTTTTTCTTTTTAGAAACAGAGAAAGACCTAGCAATGTCACTTGAGTGTTGTCCTTTGGATGCACAAGTCTTAGGATCAGAAGAAAATCACCTGTTCCTCCCCATGAGGACGTGATCACATGGATGTTTACATACAGATGTCCCAATAAGCCCTGCCATAGTATATGGCACTGCTTTCCTCCTTATGCTTCCTAATAGTATGGAAATGCTAATAATAATGTGTAGCCCTTGGTGTGCACATTCCTCTGCTTACCACTGTCTCCCTTCTTGGCTGAATAATCACAGATAATTCACTTGTCTGGATATGACTCACAGCTACTTTATTTCACACAAAGCAATTTCTAATTGCATGTTGTATGTCTGTGTTATGAAATCCAGCACTAACTGTTATTACAAAATTAGTGCAGAAAACTGAAGAGGAAGGAAAACCACAGTGAGAAACCAAGTAACAACCTACAAAGGGGTAGGCCAGA
Organism: Melozone crissalis; assembly: GCF_028551555.1. Classification (NCBI taxonomy): domain Eukaryota; kingdom Metazoa; phylum Chordata; class Aves; order Passeriformes; family Passerellidae; genus Melozone; species Melozone crissalis. The sequence continues at coordinate 43,961,231 of NW_026535784.1, read as the reverse complement.
ACCATGTCAGTTTCCCCTCTCTAGTACAGGATATTTTCTCAGATAGAGCCAAGAATTTCCTGGTCACTCATACAGTAACTTACAGGCAGTGAGAAACTGGGCTCCTTCTTTTATCCTCAGATGGGCTGAAAGCACTTTGGCAGGCAAATACAATAGAGATATGGTCTGGCTCTGCTTGTCCTCATATCTGTGCTCAACAGCCTTACATCAAAACCAGCACAGCCATGTGTGACAGCTGTGAGCTACCAGACAGGCAGGTCCTGTCCTTTGCCTGGTGTCCCAGCTGTTATGGCACTTTCAGGAAAGTTTTATGCATCTCTGAAAGGACACGCAATCAGAGAGAACACATTTTGGCTGGAAAAAACAAAGTTGAGGCACAGCCTTGGCAATTTTTCACATTTCTGGGTAGAGCCAAGTCAAAAACATATGGATTTTCAATTTTGCTCAGCCCCTAGCTCCATCTGCTTGAGAGACCTCCTTCAGAGCACTGCCACGGCGAAGCGCTTCAGACAAAGCTGGGTGAAGCCTGGTGGTAAAGAGACAAGGGACAATCCACCCCATGGGGTAAATTTTACCCCCCCTTCTAATGCCGGGTCTAGACTTTTCTATAAAACAGAGTCAGGGAGAAAGACGAACTCCAGAGTCCCCATCATGCAAACAACCTAGCATTCCTACACTGCAGTGTGATTCTGGCCCGTACATTCTGCGACATTCCCAATGACACAGCTCAAAGGACAGCAGCCACCAGTGACCACTCCCAGCATGGGCAAGGTCACTGCAGGCCCTGGGACCTGTGTGCTCCTCTGGCCCTGTCCCAGCACGCTGCACTTCCTCACAGTTCTCCTCACAAACCACATGCTCTTAATTTTGTGCCATGAAAACATTTATTTTGAACCTTGAAACATCCATATTATTACTTTGAATACTTTGAACTAGAAAAACATTCTTATGAAATGAATACAGACATGTCTTGCTACCCACTGAGGATTACTTTCTTTTCTAAGTATCTACAGTGAGATGTGGGCAGAATGGTGAGCTCAGGGCAGATCACCAACCAAACATCTACATCCATGGGGACTAGGAAGGATCCAAACTCTGTGAAGAAGAGAGCTGCTAGGCGTCATAACAAAGCGCCCACAGGGAATCAAAGACCACAAAAGAGAAGCAATGCCAAACAAGACTCACCAAGCACGCTGGGGAAGCAGATTCTTAACAGTAAGGGGTGCTTAAACACCTGGAAAGACTACCACAGCACAGGTGTTTGCCATTACAAGTAACATCTCTACAAAGATGAGACGTCTTCTGACATGGAAATCACAGCTCCACCAGAAGCTTTCAGGCACAAAGCAGAAGCCGTTGGAAGGGAGTCCCTGGTCTGGACTATGCAGGTGGCCAGTCTTGAAGGGCTAATCGTGCTTTCTGGCTTCAGAGCCAGAGGAAATATTGTGATTTAATCAAGCACAGAAAACCCACATGGGCACAATCTCAGCTCTGGAAGACTGCCAAGGCTCTGCAGTTGGACTGCAAATGAAGTGCCCACTCCTTCCCTTGCAGCAGTGAAAATGAGAGGAGCGGGTCCTAGGATCCCAGAATAACACAGGTGCTCAGGACAATCAGGATTTGACCTAAAAGAAACAAATGAAAAAAACAGGATGGCTGTGAGGCAGATTTTATGTACGCAAGGGAAGCAAAACATGGGCACAGGGCTGAGTGCTCGTTCATGCCCACAAGGTGACAGGCGTGGTGGAAAACAGGCATTGTCCTTCCTCAAGTGCCTCTCTGCCTAGCCCCGTGATTCCCTCTGGTTTCATTCATGTAAAACACAAGGCTATGAATGAGAAACCCTGTGAAGCGGAGAGGAGGAGGGGGGAAGGAGCAGAAAGGATTTCATGCTACCAAGGCAACCGTCACCATAGCAACCATTTAATTAATGAGCTGGTGATGAACCCCAGCAATATGGCTCTAGTGAAGTCATGCTGTAGTAATTACCAGAGTTTCATTCATGCCGTCCTGGCAGGGGCTGCCCGGCGAAGCCCCGGAGCTCTGACGGACAGACGGGAGCAGGCAGCCCGCTGGATCCATGGAAGGCGAGCGCGTGCCTGGGAGCGTGCCCCAGCCTGCTCCGAGCCAGCTCCCCGGGCTGTGAGTGCGGAGAGCACACGGCATCCCATCCATCCCGCAGCCCCAGCGCCAAGGGCCAAGGCCCGGCTGGCCCCGTGCCAGCGACACGGGCAGCATCACAAGCAGTCTGCTCAGCACGCAGCCGGCACCGCTCCCCCTGCTACGCCTTCAGCCTCCAGAAGATGATACTGGAAATAAACAAATAAGCTGGTGATTTGCCTTCTCTGGCTGGAGGATTTATCTTTTCACCCAGCAGAGAGCAGCGTAACAGCTGCATGGGTATCCCAAGTGAAAAACAGCTCCTGACAAACACCGTGAGGTTTTGACAGGCATATATGTACCAGGGACTCTGAGGAGACCAGAAATATTTCATACAGAGGGAGGATAAATAAAACCTAATATCTACCACAGGTGAGATATTTAAAGCAAAAGACACTACTAAAGGTGAGCGTGAGGACAGTTAATTCACTTGTTCTCATGAGACGAGAAGATGCTCCACATTGCTGCAAGTCCTGAAACATATTTCACCACTACCCTGTGGTGTTATCTGCTCCACTAAGATCCTCAAGCTTTGTGAGACATGGATATGATTGACATGGATCATCAGGAGCGAACATCTTACAGTCATATTTGATTGAAAGATGAGGAAGTGTACAAACTCGTGCTGCAGGGCATGCCCTATTTTAGCACTTACTATCAACAAGCGCACTTTGTCCACTCTAGAAAACACGAATTATTCTGTCAAATATTTTCATGGCAACTGAGAGAAATCACAAGGGTATTCCCTTCATTCACCTAAACCTCAGCCCTCAGGATTGGCTTTGCACCCTGGAACTGTCACCACAATAAGAATACCCATACACAGCAAAGAAATACACAATTGATTAGGATACAGCAATTATCTGTTGGCTGACACAGGATGGCTGGGACAGTGTGCTCTCTGTTGAAGGGGACCCAGCGCTGACTGCCAGGGCAGTCAACTCAGTCAGAAGAAAAAGTGTTCATTTTTGCCACCCATTCGAGTGGGATCTGTATTCATCTTGTCAAGCTGCATCTTCCAACTCCCTCCTGCTTTTTCTCATGGTTTTCCCAACTTTGCCCACTTGAACCAGGAAAAGCCAGCATAGCTTTCTGCCAAAAAGGCAAAACTCAGCTTTTCCCTGTGCGTTGCCAGACATGAAAATCAGTACTAGTGAGTTCCCAGTTTGCATTATTATAGAGAATATCCGTTTAAAAAGACATCTGGAAACACCAGTGCTCACAAGGTCGTTAATGCTGTCTTTCCATCATAAGAACCTGAACTTCCATTGCTGTAACATCTGTAACTCATGTCTCCCTCTGAGTTAGGGACTGGATATGAGAAGGGAGTTACCTCACCCAAATTTAGCAACCCATGTCAGAACCAGACGAAGTGCTCATCCCCCCACAGTCTTTAGGAGGAATTCAGAGTAATCATAACAACAACAGGGGGTTACACCGAGCAATGGATGTAGGCAGGCACTGCAATGTTTAGGTGGGAATGAAGTGCTACACCCACACTCAGAACCCAAGATCTCTGGCCAGCATCCTTCTCACCCACGGACATTTAGCTTACCTGCCAACACTCCAGCCTTGCTGGACCACTACTGCCAAATCTGAGCATGGTCCGTTCAAGACCAGATCTACACCTGAAAACAAGGTGTTCTTCTAGATGGTGTCCTGAAAGGTGTGGGCAGAGAAGAACATTAAAAGTGTTTCTACCATGGTGCCTCTCTCCTTTTAATACTGCACACTGCTGGTGCTTATACAAGATTCTGGTTGCAACATTGCTCAAATCCCACAAAACACAAATTCAGTTTCCTTTTATCTTCATTTTGGGGCTCTAAATAAAAAAAAAATCTTTGTCCCTCTGATCCTAATCTGGAACCACTGCCTCAGTCTTTATTTCTCTGGTGAAAAAACTAAAATCAGAAGAAACCTTTCATCTAGCTATGAGGATCATTCTTTACAACATTTGAAAATGAGGCAAGACAACAGCCTCAAAAATTTATCTTGAAGAAAGTAATTATTTTCTTTTTAAAGAAAGCTCTCTCATCCATGCCAATACTAAAACATCCATGGTAAAACACTGCTTTGAAGCAAAAGCCACCAAGACCCCTCAAAACCAGCACATACAGGGTCTGCAGTGGAGGTCTGCCATTTCTTCCCTAAAAGCCTTTCTATTTATACTCATCTTGGCAGGCTTGAAAGTACCTGCCAGATGGACAGAGATAACTGACATCCAGAAAGGACACTCCACCAGCTGCTGTTAACAGGGGTTGGGAAGCGTGGGGGCTGGTTAATAAGAAACCACTCACTTCCTCACGGCTGCTAGCTGCCCGCTGCCTTCCTGGGGCTTAATGGAATTTGGAGAGAGTATTTCAAGTCAGACCATCTGTCAGCACACACAGAGATCAGCTCAGGCCCAGCACCTTGCCTGCACGTCACACACGAGCTTTGTTTCCTTGCAGGAATCTTTGTTGGTGCCCTCTCCCTCATCCCTCCGACTCTGGCAGTGATTCCCACAGGGCAGGGCTCGACCATGGGTGGTGCTTGCTGCTGAGAGCTGCTGAGCTGAGACCGAGCCAGCAGGCAGAGGGCTCCTGGTGGGGCTACAAGCAAGGGGCAGCTGTGCCCAGAGGAGAGGTAAGAGGAGGGAACCAGATTTCACACCACGCAGAAGCTGTGAGCCCTCAGAGCACAGGCGGTCCTGGGTGGAGATGCCCTGGGGATGATGGCTGGATACAAAGCTGAAGGAGCTGGCACAGCACAAAACAGAGCAAACTGTGCCCTGGCCTACACTAGATGAGTGACCAGCAGAGAAAGAGGAGTTGTTAAAAAATCATGTCAGTTCTTACCATTGCAAGAATCACAAAATTTAAAATGCACCCATATTTGGGAATTCTCTGCAGTGTTACCGATTTTATGATCTTTGACACTTAGTTTTGCTAAGCATTTCCCATCAGGCAACACACTGAACAAGTGCTCATTAACATCCTGAAAAAAGATTTCTTACACCTCTTTCTGTCCAGTTTTCCCTTTGCAATTTTAAAACCAGACTCATCTTTTTTCAACTAAAGCAAGGAGCGAGCCTGGCATAATTGCAGGGTTCCAGGAACTGAGGCTTCGGGACCAACTGAACCTTGTGGGAGCCTCCTGAAAAACTCACAGGCATTTCCTGACTAAGGTGAGTTTGACAGACAGACTGATCTGCAGCTATTTTTGCTCTCCATAACCCAGACATGGGAGCAAGTCCTCTCTCCTGACGCAGTAACATGGCACTTACCTGTAGCTCCGTCACTGCACTCATCTCTATCTTAGTAATACATTTGCCTGCAGAGGAAGAATAAATGGGAACAAACAATTGAGTATTTCTTCTTCTGGGCCATGTTATTTCAGAGATACGCCTCATAATAAGATCATAAGTGACAAACATTAAAGCTTTTCTGTATCTCTGATCTCATTTAAAACTAGAGCAATCTTCAGTAACTGTTGAAATCAAAGGAGCTGGTGTTGGGTCAGAATGCACCCAGTGCAATGCCAGTTACAGAGTTCACTGCTCCTTGACAGTTCCAATTTCAACCAGGAGTGTAATTTTTATTAAAGCATCAGATCTCAGAGCTTTAATCTGCCCTTTTGTTTTCCTTTTTTTCTTTTCATTTCAGTCCCATTTTGTTAGAAAGACGTTTGAGACACTCTAAGGCTAAGAGACAATTAACAACAAATGATTTTAGATAATTTCACATTTTCCCAGGTCATTTCACCTCTCTGAAGGTGTGTTTGAGTTAGGAATTTAGCCAGACTAAACCTCTCAGTTGCTGCAAGTCAATAAATCAGCACTGCTGACCTCTTGAGAGTAATATTGTTAGAGGCAGGGGCATCAATATCAGATACCTTGGACAGCCCTGCAATTTAACAAAGCTGGTGATCATGCTTCAAAATTCTTTTTTTTCAGTACACTGAGTCCAAAAAAACCCCAAAGCCACTCTTCGTCTCTCACCAAATCCTGCCTTGAAAATAAATTGATTTTCAATTCCTTTTATCCGAGAAAGATCGGGATTCCATTAAAAATCCCACACTGGTGCTGATTTGAAGCTTTAGTTTTGGTAACTTTCCTATGCTGACAAAAGGAGACATGTGGGGTTAAAACTCATTATTTCCTGGTGGTTTGTTTCACTCACATGTTTGTGTCTTTCCTGCTGCAGCAGCATGACCTTCAAACAACCTTGCTGCTCCCATGTGCTGTCAGAAACCCATTGCCCACATTCATCCCTTTCATGCCCAGGAAGACTCTCTGGAGGGTAAAAGTAAAGGGCTCCTCACCCACAAGATGGCAAGGGATGTCTGGGATGGCAGGAGCTGCCCTGAACCACATGTAGCTGCCTGCCTATTAAGGGAATTGGAGTAATATGTGGGTGAGCACCACCAAGTGAACGATATTCTTAGGGTAGAAGCCAAAAGAATGAAATGTGAGAAAGTAAATCCAGCCTCCCAGTGAGGGGTCACATTTAAAGGTGGATCAGCTGCAAACAGGTCCTGCTGCTGAACAGAGCAGGCTGAGAAAAAGCCCTGGGTTTCCAGTTCCTTCTGACAACATTGGCTACTGCTCAAACTCAGTTTGTTTTTACATCCTGCCTGTGCTCGTCAGCTGTCAGCCGCACACACACTCCTGCACTCTCAGTTCTATTGCCAACACACAGGTCAATGAGAATCTTCCACTGCAGTGTCAGTCTGGGAAAGATGAAGCCAGAGCTATAGATAGCCACTAGGAGGAGGGTATAACTATTAAAAGTTGATGGCTCATATAATTCTCACTCATTTTTGTGTGAAATTTGCCATAAGGACATAATCTCAAGTGTTCTGGAAAAATAATCTACTACTCTGCAATTCTTGAAGACCTCTTAATGAAGAGAAACACTTAAAATTAATACTTGGCTACTAGAGGAATTGGCCAGTTCATCAGGGCTTTATTACTGTTAGCATATTATCTTTCCCACATAAAGTTTAATAATGCAATAAGAGAAGAAAGACTGGCACAAGTAGCAGCAAATCCTGAAATGTCAAAAGGGAAGTAAGCCCCACCAGTCATCCCAGACTTGTCCTGGACTGAGATGGCTGATAGAAGGTAATGTCATGAGACAGTCAAATACCTTAAGATAAATTTAAGCTATTTTTACAACAGTTAAAATCTCACAAGCAATGTTCCTTACTTTGAGAGTTGATATTTCAAAACTGTCCAGTAGAAACACAGTGAAGAAGATAGTGAGAGATTGTATACCAGCCCTGGAAGATATTTTCACTTCACTTTTAGGGTGTTTTCCACTCCTTCGAATTCTGGAATTCAAGGTAGAAGGATATTCAACACAGAAATGTTTGTTTGGGGGTTTTTTTAGCAGTTGTTAATTTATTTAGGGTGGAATGATTTGTATAAGTCTGCCTTTTTTTGCCATCATTTTGGTGATTTTGGAACATGCTGTTGAATCTTTAAAGGAATATGTATCTATAGGATTCAATACACTTAACTTCATCATAGAACACACAAGTGTTTTTAAAATCTTGCTTCTAACTGTGAAGCAAGCAACATTTCCAAAATTTACAGAATAAAATTTATATTTCAAAATGATCTCTTGGTTTCTGTGACAACACTTGAAGCCATTAAGGAATCCCTCAATATACCTGCATCTCTCCTTTGCAAGAAAAGGACTCTGGCAGGTCCAATTTCTTCTTCTTGAGTGTGTGCATCTCCCAGTTTGTCAATGTATATAAGTGACCAAAAAAGGACCACTGCTTGAAACTGCTGCTCAAACTGATTTTGTCCTTGCCTTCGTACGAAGGTGTGAACAGGCCCTTTTGTACTTGCATAGACTCGGAAGAGGGAAATAAGGACCAAAATAAAACCACATGAACACAGAGATATTCAAGGGCAGTGTGTTGAATGGAATTGTATGCACTGAGCAACCCCCCCAGGTGAGGGGCTAGGGGGCTAAGAGCAGATCTGGTGCCCAGATCCTACAGGCTTCTGCCCACAAAGGATCAAGCTCTCAAGTTCTCACTAGCAAAGTCAATGCACTAATCCATGAGAGCAAATGAAATGTATGCTTTGGTTCAAATAGAGATGAGTCTCCTTTGCCTACCCCTGAACAGGATTTACACAAAAAGTAATTCTTTCTTATGCCAAACTCATAATTCAGTTAAATTACTTGCTGTGTTAAATTGCTGAATACAGTGATTTATAGATTCAGTCTTAATTGTGACCTTATTTTCATCCTTGTCTTGTTCTTTTTTAATTAGTTTCATGAAACTGCAGTAAATTAGCCTAATAATGTGCTTGATAAGCATATACTTGCTCACTTTTTTCCTTTTAGTAAAATCCATAAAGAGCACCTGGGGCTGGTCTATCCCTTCAAGTCATGTGAATATCCATTTCTGCCTAATATCTAAAGCCCAAATTCACAAAGCAATTGTAGGACCCTAAACCCCACATTAATAAAAGTCACTCTCATTCATTTATTTCATTATTTATCGGAATGAATCGAAGTCTATTGCAGCCTTCCCTCACTGTAGGGCTAGTGAGCCCAGCATGAAAGAATTAGTGCTGCCTCATTCCACCCAGGACCCCTGCTTGTCTGCTGGTTGTGTTGGCATCGGCTGCTTCCCAGGCATCACACACAAGGTAATGCCAAGGGCTATTGCAGGATCTCCACAGTCACAGGCTGCTCTAGGAAAGGTATGAGTTCTGTGGGGAAACAGTCCCAGCACTCATGCCAGAGCTAAATCTGAATGTTATAGATGGGCCCATTATCAGAACAAACCAAAATGCTCAGTCTGCAAGGTCTCTAATTCCCATTATGTAAGAGCCACCCCTTTTTGTCTATGCTGGGCTTTCTGCACTAAATCAGAGTGAATTCTGCTAAGCAGCATCCATGACCAGCTTGTCTTCTTTCCTCTTCAACACTCATCACCCAAAGGTTCCAGTACCTCTTTCCAGATATCTGAAAAGAATTTCTTTGGTTTCAGTGCCTCTTTCCAGATATCTTACTGCACCGCACAAGTACTACACACCATGTCCCTGAATTCCAAAGACTGGGGACCTTCAACAGGAGCCTGGAACACCAAAACCCTGAAAACCTCCTGTGCTCCCTTCCACTTCCACCTGGAAAACACACCTCCTACTCTGCAGCAAGGGGAGAGTGCAAACACCTCTGTGCAGACAGGCAACACAGCTCCAAGGGCATCAGAAAGGAATGTTCAGTGAAGAGTGGTGTCCATAACCATCCTTTACTCTTTGACCGTGTCAGCCTCTGAGATAGGTTATTTTCCCTGGCCAGAACAACCAACCTAAATACATTTACCAAAAAAAATATGAGGGGAGAACAAGGTTCTTAAGGAGCTTCTTTAATGAAAGAGAAATCTAGCAAGCACTGTCAGAAGAGTTAAACCATGTAGTTTAAGTTGTATTTTAAGAAAGGAGGGTGTTTATTAGCTTTTGTTCCAGATTTTTGTTGTTGTCTAGTGCCCAAAGGAGCCTTATGTCAGACACTCATGCCAGAGATAAAAATAGAGGGCCAATGTTCCCTGCTTTTGCTATTAGCTTAACTCCATTGGCATGTGCTCTCTAGGTAAATCCCTCTAAGATCTGTCTCTTCCCCCATCCAAAATGAGTCTTTAGCCTCACCCTGTCTGACTGCCAAACCCAAGGACAATTATTAGCAGAATGATCCCCAAATGAGCACTGAACAGGAAACAGAGCTCAATAACTAAGCCAGAAAACTCTCCAAACCTCATTTGAAAGGCTTTTTGCTCACTTAGGGCTCTGCCTGGCACCAGTGGGACCACCCCTAACACAGTCACAACACCCTGGTGTAGGGAGGATCTCTGTTTAGCAGAAGGGAGTCAGACAAGAAGAAGCTGATCCCCAATATAGGCGCAAAATGAGAGACACATTTTTAATAGTCTGGAATTCCCAGGTGGATCTGAACACCCTGGGAACCATCACTTGGAGTTTTTAAATCCAGATTGAGCAGCACACACCCTTAAGGAAATGCCACGAAGGGAAGTCTCCTGGTCCAGACCACTGCAGTCCTCTCAGATCTTCCAATCTCTTTCTGTACAGCCCTCACAAAGCACTGTGACCAGTGCTTCTTCTTTCAAAAACTGTATTTCTCATCTACATCATATTACCTTGTGATGAGAGAACTCCTGAGGTCCCTGGGCAGTGACCACAGCCAGACCTGGGAACTGGACACAAAGGCTCAGCCAATCAGGAGTTTTGCCTTGCAGGCAAAATTATGCAATGACAATTTAGCCATTTATTGCCATAAGCAACTGGTCATCTCTAGCAACAGGATGATCATGCCAAATAGCATTTCCAATTTGTGAGCCTCCCCCACAAATGAATCAATTATCACTTCTAGTTGGGATCATTACACAGCCTTGTTCCCTTCTGCATTGTTTGTTCAGTAATATTGCTGTGTCTTCATTAACTGGAAGTGATTAGAAAAGAAACAACCATAATTCATATTCCAAAAGTCATCCTCCCATGTACCCATTCACTCACCATTCCTAATTAAGTTCATGAAAGATTAATTCCTTAATGGTTATGATTTGTAATGTTAATTAATTAGCTGCTTTTCCATTAAACATTCAAAGGTTTCCAGCATAACATAGATTCCTTAATTAGCCCATGGCGAGTGTAAAAAAAATAAATAATTCAGTAACTTCTCTTTGTCCCTTAGGCAATTTATCAGCTGCTTGGTCTTCCAGTCCATCTCCTTTCCCACTCCAGGCAGAATCCCTTCCTTTCACTGCTGCAAATGCAAATGTACCTGCCAGGCTCATTCATCTTTCTCAGAGGATAACACAACTGTGGAGCAGGCACAGCTGACTGACCTCACGCTTACCCTGGGGAGAAAGTACTTTGATATCAACTTTGCCTCTCCTCAAGTTCCCTAAGCTGAAACTGGAAAGCTGCCTAGGATGTGGCTTGGGACGAGCATCCCCAGGATTGCTGAGCCCTGCCTGGTGCCAGAAGTGGGACGGGTATTTACATTGCAATTCCAGTTAGCCTGGCAGGAGCTCCCCGCAAATTCAGCTTCGTCACAGTTTCCAAGGCAACTTCCTTGGCTCCTGGTTGTGATAGGTTTTGAGGGATGCCCACAGGGGGTTTGCAGGCTCAGCCTGTCCTCTCTGACCTGATGGCAGTGACTGGAATCTCCCACAAAGATTACTCTGAGAGGCCTTTCTTCCCCAGACTCTTCTGGAAGTATGGTGGAATGTAGGACCCCTCTCCAGCCCTTCTTACCTTGTTCCACGTGGCTTTGCAGCCTCTGGTCACCACCCGCTCAGACTCAGAACTGGGAGCAACCAAAAAGAGTCAGGGCTGTGTTTTTAGGATATATCCATGTGTGGGATCTCAGCCTCTCAGAACTGGGGTGCAGGGTGAACAAGACCACCCCTGGGGGGCTCGGGAGTCCTGGAATGTTGCCAGAAATGTCTGGTGGCTGGACTTTGATCCCACAGGGGAGATGACATCGGTATGAGGATAGGAGGATTTCACTGGGGTGAATGGTGAAGGGATAAGTTAATTGGAGTGTGAGATAAGGGGTTTAAGATTTCTGTACAGGGGGGTCTAGAGAAGTAAGATGGAGGAATTGGGGCGTGCCCTTCTCCTTCTTCTTCTTCTTCTTGGCCTCCATCTTCTGTGGTGATGTTGGCACTTTGGGATTGGACCTTACTAAAGTGCACTGGTTAATAAGGGTGAAAGGTATTGGAGAAAAATGATAAATATTGTATACGTAACTCCAAGTATAAAGATAGGTGACCGCCCCAGGGGCTCTCAGTGTGTGCCCATGGCTGACTGCTGAGCAGAACTCTGTCAGGCCAAGAGAAAATCTTTTAGATAAGCATTTAATAAACACCGAGACCGAGAAAAGATCTGAAGTCCCTTCTCGTCCTTTGGAGCGCGGGCGGCCCAAGGCCACCTCGGGCCTTCCCAGACCATCTAAACAGCCGAAAATACGACATCCATGGCCCCTTTCCAAAGCCACTTTTAAAGGTACCTGTAAACCATGTTCTGCTAACACGCCCATTCCCAAAACTTCTCTAGCACAGGGCTCTGGGAGAATGTCTGTAACTCTGATCACACCAACATAGCAAGCCTGACCCAAAGTAAAATGGCTTTTTAAGAGCATTATATCTGAAGGAATGGTGCAATCTAGCCTTGACTTCAGCTCTGCACTTCTCCGTACACCTACTCAGAGAAAGAAGGCTTCCCACATGCTGCATGCACCCAGGTGGGCTGCTCCACATGCCAGGTCACTCCCTGCCTCTCCTGCAGGCACTGTAACCACAGTCCTCAGGGAGAGCCTCAGCATCAATCACCAGTTTGCTGCCAGAGTCTGGTAGATAAACCTGGTAATGTGCAAGGAATGAATGGGAATCACGGTTAAAACAGGAAGCATCCCATCCTAGACCAACACCACAGGGTGAGGAGCTTGCACAGTTGCCACTCAGCAGCAGGAAAAGCTCCATGCTAAAGTAATAGCAAATACATGAGTAGGATGCCACAGCTTCTTTGTCCTTTGCAATTGAAAACTATGCCATTAGCAATTGTAGTCCATTCCCAAGCTCCCCAGTGGTGTTATCCTGGCATCAGTTACTGCACTGCACTCAGTTCCTACAACAAACTCATCCCATAGCTCCAAGACCTCCACTTGAAGCCCAAAGCAAAATTAGATCTGCTGCAAAGGGTCCTCTCTGTGTGATAAACCAAAAAGGAAACTCACCAGTAGATTTTTCTACTATGGTCATTGTCATGGGGTCAGCATCTGCAAGCAAAAGGTTCTCTAGATGTAGGAAAATTGGGATTTGCAGGATCCCACAGTAATGGCAATGTGCCCACAGGGTAACAACCCTCAGTGTAGCACATACATCAGAACAACAGCAAACATGGAGGGAGCAGAGCTGCCTCATTCCACGACCTGACCAGCATATATTGCAGAGGGAAAACACAGCAGTAGTCTTGTATTCCTCAGAATGCGGCCTAGGAAATTTTTTTCCTAACTAATTACTATCCCATACGTTCACCTCTGATCAGAAACGGCAGTGAAAGCCAAAATTAATGGTAAAAACCAATGTTGCAAATCGCACCCCTCCTTTCTGCTGGAGCTCAGTGAGGTGTAAAACATTTTTCAGCAAACTGCCATCTCCATGTAGGTGCTTTTATTACAGCAGTACGTGCTGTTTAAATATGAAGGGTTTGGATCATTTCTAGTACAGCCAGCTTACACTGAAGCAAATGTCCCTTAGGACTGCCACATCAGTCTGATGAGATTTGTGGTGGCTGGAGAAGCTGACAGGTAGGAAGTTCTCCTGAAACATCATATTAATCTGCCAGGAAGTCTCCACATCATCTGGTGACAGGCACACAAGAGGATTTGAGACAGAGACCACAGCTGAGCCGTGTCCCCAGATTACCTCAGCTGACCTTTCAGTTTAGATGTTTCCTGCCACTCCAAGTAAACCTTGCCCCTGCGTTTGGCTCCCAGCAGGAAGAGCTGAACAACTCCTGAAGCATCTCTCTTCTCTGCTTCCTACTGTCATTATTACTTGGTGACTCACTCCTGAGTATGCCCACAACCTGCTCAGCCATTGCTGCTGGAAAGCCCTGCCAAACACAGCCCTGCAGCTCCATCAAGATAAATACCACCTGTCCCCTTCCTCCCCTCGAGAACCAGCACAGGCACACTTGTGAGCAGAAGAGATCCCAGCCCGCCCAGACGGGGCTCAGAGTGAGACACAGTACAGACAGAAATTCCTATGTGAATTAGCAAGGGAAGGAGGGTCAGCTAGGAATGGCCCTTTCTACCTGCCACCATTCCTTGGTCACAGCTCCTGGGAAGCTCTGGGACTGCCAGGCAAGGATCTGAACGGCTGGGGGAGATCTCACATGCCCCAGACATCCTCACGCCCCCATTCCTGCGCAGCCCTGTCACTCCTGCAGCGCTGACAATGGCTGTGGAAGCACCGAGCCCGATGGAACGGGCAGGTTCACACTGAGTTATGGATGTCTCCAGCCCAGCAAGGAACAGAAGCAGTTCTGCGCTGCTGATGCTGTGAGGATGAGACCACTACATTACAGTACCATATTATCCAGCTGACAGCCTAAATGGACCATTGAGCTCTTCACCCTAAAAAAATGCTGCAAACAAAACCAGCCATGCAAGCCGGCAAGCCAGAGCACTTACCGTGTGCAAGGCTGCCACCACATGGCACAAGGACAAGCCTGTAGATTCCCTGAGCCAGGGCAGGAGAGGGGAAAACTGTCCTCACACCTCCAGCCAGCCCTCACCTCACTAACCAGCTACAGCCAAATCGTGAGGTCTCAGCTGGATCAATTACTTTGGTCGGGTTCCTCTTGCACCCTTCCATCCACTCCAAGTCACTAAAATCTCTTGTGAAGAAACCACCTGAATCTTTAAAATGGAGATTCCTATGACATGAATGAGAGCTGGCCATTCTCACTATGGAAAATATGAATTGAGCAAAATCAGTTTAACAGTGTCCCACAGACCAGAAAAGTCTGGGCTCAGCAGAGCCTGAGATCACTGACAGACAAAAATCTGCCAAGCTTTTGCAGCTCCTAAACTCACACTGCTCATGGCATGGAACTACTGCAAAAGCATGACACTTCCAATAATGGCTGGGCAGCCTTGGCCCCTCATGTTGAACTGCAGAGCAGTTCAGGTAACTGTGGTTCTGCTCTGCAGTAACAGAGCCAAAACACAAATGTAGAAGCAAGAGGAGCAAGAGAAATCAAAGCTTTGTGTTGGAGGAGTACAGGCCGAGTCAGGCCATAGAAGGATGACAGGGAAACAGAGCTGAGATTTACCTGCCTCCATCATCTGTCACTATAGGACACGAGATAACCCAACACGGACATGCTGCTCTTTTCAAGGTCAAAAGGGACTTTTTAATTTCTGATTCCAACATTTACAGACTTCCAAAAGTGACAGTGGATTGGAGGGTGAAAGTGCCACCTCTCCAACGACACTGGACAAACCAACAGTCCATCAAATTTCTCCTCCTCCATAAAAGAATGCAAAACAATAAGTTATTTACATAAAGTGTGTGAGAAAGTTCATTACAAGAATGTAAACATCAGAAGGCTTAGAAAATGTTAAAAAATCAGGGCCACAATCATCCTCAAGGCCAGGCAGTGTTTTGGGGGATTCCTTACTTTTGAGGGTGCTCCATCCAGCAGAACCACACAGAAATAGTGCCTCCAACAAGTCCCAGGCTTTGTCACCCCCTCCTCCTTTTTGCTGTTCTCCTCTCTTGACTGATGGCAGGTTTCTGATGAAAATACAGAGCCAAAGTGGTGACTGGCAGTGGTTCAGACAGTGAGACACAACCAGACATGGCCCAAAGTGGTCTGTCACTGGCCTTCACAGAGAAGGGACAGCCTCCAGCAGCACTGAGCCTTCATGGCAGTGGTGCCTGCCATCTTTGCAGCAAACTCATCTCCATTTCCAAGCTGTCATCATCTTCCCTGGTCAGTAAAGGTCTTTTTATCCTCCATTTTACCGGGCAATCCATCAGGTGGACAGGCATCAAAGCCTGACTGAGATAAAGCAGCCAACTGTGAAACCCTTATCTGCAGTTCATCCTCACTCCCAGAGACCATAAAGCACATTGAGTGGGTTCTTCAAGATAAGAATACTTTTCTTTATAGGGTCAGAGAGAGCACAGAGTGCCACGAAAAATGCTCAGGGCACAGTGCTGCATAAACAAGGCACTGGGAAAATGGAGATGCTGAACACACCTCCCCTCCTACCCTCCCTCTGCCCTGTTCAGAGCTACTGTCTGTGCCTTTCCCACAGCATGGATCAGGGAAACTCATGCAAACCCAGCCCAAGGGTTTTCTGTTCAACTAGAAGCTGGACAGAAGCTCTGCTGGAATAGAGATGGGGACCACATTTCTTAAGTGATCACACCACTCACAGAGCTTTTTCCTGGAGGGTGAAGAGGGTGTGAGGCTGCCCCTGAAAGCAGATCTGCATAGGAACTGCCCTGGCTGAAACCACTCTATGATAAACAAGTGGGCATTAAAGAAAATGCCTTTGGCTTTTCCAAGTGTCTTCTCATATGGAAGTAAGACAAGTATTGCTGGATCAATTCACTTTCAAGAACTGTACTGATGCAATTGCAGCTTTGCTCCCAGGGACACCCTCTCCCCTTTCACAGATGAAAAGAGTTTCTGCTGACCCTCCAGCCGGGCTGTTCCTCTATAGCTGCAGGTCATCTGTGGGGTTTGGGTTTAGCCTTAGCACCCAGAAAAAGTTGAGTAACCTTCTGGGTAGGTTCCCTTAACCTTGTCTCCTTTAACATCTTAAGCAGTTAGAAGCAGCTTTTACAGCCTGTCTTGAAACTTTCTGCTCTTTGAGAAAACTTTTGACATAAGAAATGCCCCTGGGACCAACCACCTCCCTCCAAAGGGGTTATTATCCCAGGCAAATCAATAAAGTGTGTCCCCTTCAGCAGGATGGTGGCCCAGCTCTGCCATGAGTCATCTGAACTAGCACACAGAGAGCAGAAGTCAAAGCCAGCACTTGGAAACCTGTCCATGACAGATCAAGTAGACAGATATGCTTAACTGAGCTGAAAACAACAGCAGGAAAGAACTTCTGGAGAAGAGAGAAAAAGGAAAACTGTGTTTATTTCTGCCCATCAGGACAGCCTTCAGGAGCTTTCTGAAGGCTCCAGGGACTCCTAAAGCCCTTGTTCAAGTCTGAACATGGCAGCAATACACACACATCTCTCTGCCAGGCACAAGGTGCTGCTTTGTGCTGTGACAGTGACTGACAGCATGAGCGGATCCAGGAATGCCTGGGTGCCCCCTGCAGCCCCTTCCCCACTGTCCCACAGCACAGGCAGCAGTCCTGTCCCAAAGCACTGCCCACAGGGCAGCAATGCTGCTTAGGGCAGGCACAGAACACTGCAGCACCTGCAGCCACCCCCGTCAGTGAGCACCCCCACATTGCACATGGGTGGGAAGCAGACACAGACACAGAGTGGGCAGCTGGCCAGCCAGTAAATTAATTTCAAAGGTGATAGATGGGATTCATGTGGGAAACAGGAGAGGATAAATTGCCCATCTGTGACTGATACAGTGGAGAACAGCACATGATGGAGCAAAATGAATGGGCACAGAGGGATCAAGGATGGAAAGACTGAGTGGAGGGTAAATAATTGAATCCCTGAGGCCTGGATCCTGTCTTTGGGACTACGTGGGATTGCAAACGTAGGAGCACAACTGAAAGGAATGATTCATGGGCTGTGTGTGACAGATAGGACCCCCAGAGCAATCTCTTAGTGGTGTGGAGGTGGGAATGCCACTTGACAGGATGGTGAGGGAGTATATGAGATGAGGAGCTTCCTCCACATCCTTCTGTGAACCTTTGAACCCAGCCTCTATGGAAACAACCTGGAAGGGTCTACCAAAATTAGAGGTGATGCCACAGCTCAGCACTCAGGGCCTGGGCAGGGACACAGCTTGTCAGTGGGAACCAATTCCCTACACACAACGAACCCAGCCTTACACCAAAAGCCTACCGCTCTGCTCAGTGCTGCCAGCTTCTTCCCTGCAGGAATCTTTGTCAGGGAGACCAAAACATTAGAAAAATCAGCTCTATCCCCTCTGTCCATCTCTGCCCTGCTGCTGTGCAGGTTCAAGTTGGCAGAATCAGCCAGTAAGCAAGTGCCAAACCATTTCTAGGGCATTCCAGTCTCACAGGAGGCAGGAGCCCCCGAGTGCCTTAGGAAGGAGGCTTTCAGCAGTGCCACCCCAGACTGGCATGCTGAAAAGCTGCTCAGAAGCACTCTTGATTGTCCTGTGCTGTGTTGCTTGGTTTTGCCCCTGCAGTCACTCAGATGGAAAGACAAGGTCCTGTTCTTATGGCAGGAGACTCACATGTACATGGCACAAGTGCAGCAGGGACGTGCCCAAGCACTTGTACCCTCTTAGACCGCCTGCAGCAGCGCAGGCCCATCAGTTGCACTGTCCTGCTGCTACCGTGGGTTTAACACCGTCCCCAAATGACTGGGGGCTGCCAGAGGACACTAACTGCAGGTTTTGTGTGCCCACAGCATCCCTCTCACCAGCCTCTGCTCTCCAAGAGCCCATCAGGAATGGCCAAGAGAAAACAGGAGCTGTGTGTCGCCTTCCTGCCTGCAGCAGCCTGCAGGGACCTGTTCGAGTGGGAGTTTTCATGCTCTTGATGCCACCTATGCTTTCTTACCTTGCAATTCTATTTTTTTCTTCCAAGTCTAAACCTTTAGCACACACCACAACCTTTGGCAAAGAGGATATTTCATGCCACGCTGCTGAATCACAGAGGTAGCAGGCAATCCAGTTCCTTAGTCCCAATCCTCCTGGTACCTGGACTTCTTCCTGTATCTGTTTTAAGTAGACAAGGTGATAGATAGCTTGCTGCTTTTTTTTTTGTTGTTGTTGTTTGTTTGTTATTTGGTTTTGATTTTTTTTGGGATTGTGAACAAATTTTATGCTGAGATCTGTTGTCTCATAGCTCATTTCCAACTTGCCATGCCACCTAAACCCTGGGAAGGGTGGCAGAAAGGGACCTTTGGGTCTCTACCCCCCTGACACTTGGAACAGGATTACTGGCAACAGTAGATCAACAAAATTATAATCTTGCCTAGCTGAGTCCTGAAAATCCCCAAAGATGAAGATGGCAAAGGCCACAAATATTCAGCACATCTTCTTTCCAAGAAACACTAAGAGTATGGGGAAAGTTCAGATTTTCTCAAACAGTTACTCAAAAATGAGCATCAGATAGGGATGAGTGGATGTAAAGTGCAGCTCTGTGGAGAAGGACTTGGTGTGCTGGTGGTTGAAAAGTTGGACATGTCTTGTCAGTGTGCACTTACAGCCCAGAAAGCCAACCATATCCTGGGCTGCAACAAAAGAGAAATGGCCAGCAGGTCAAGGGAGGTGATTTTCCTGCTCTACTCCACTCTCACAAGACCCCACCTGGAGGTGGTCACAATCAGTGCCAATCTGTGCAGCAGGTACATCTCAGAAGGACCTGGCTGGCACTCACTGGGCAGCAGCAAGGCCATGGAGCACCAGAAGAGTTCGACTGAAGTCCAAATAAATTCTAGCTTCCAAGCACAGAGGGTTATTCCACCGAGTATAAGGCAGAAACAGACCTTCTCTGTAGGGATGTAACTTCTAGTTATGCATTGTTCCCTGCAGCCTATATTCTAGGTTCATTATTGTCTCTCATGTTTGTTAATCAGCTACCCAATTTTAACAAGAAGATAGCTTCTAGGAGATATGCAAATAATTCTGCAATTTTCCTTTCCAATGACTCAGCATTTGCATCAGAAATGTGTTAACAGAATACAAAAGCTATTAAGAAGCTCTCTGCATAATTATACTCTTCCTTGCCTCCAGTTCTTAATAATTTATGAAAGAAAATTAGTATCTTGTAATACTCAATCTTGCCAGAAGAAAAATTTTGTAAGTTATCTTTTCTTGTGTTTAGAATCTCATTTCTACAATTTTCCCTTCTCCAAAGACTAGTGTCTAAAATTTTACTTAAATAAGGCAAAATTAAATACTCTCAGTAGAAAAATATAAGTAAGTGAAACAAAATGCTTTCAGAATCGAGGAGACTGGCACCAGTTTCAAATAGGATTGTCACAGTGAGAGTCAATAGAGCACTTTTATTTTACTCTTCTCTATTTTCTCCAGGATAGATCACATGGCTGTGACTGAGTTCGTTACTGTCACAGAAAGGCAAGTGAAGTGATGTTTACCCAAATGGTCCCATTCATCCCATTTATTTGGGATCAAGTGCCACACATTGATGATCATGGAATTAACATTAAATATGTTGGAAAATACATCAGTGTAGAGAACATTTTTTAGGGGGCAGCTATTCTCTTAGGAGACATGCTGACAGTACACACCCACTCAGTGCTTGCTGTGCAGGAGTTGTTCAGGAGAAAGCAAGCTGGTCTGGGCTACCTACAGGTGGAACACTGAGCTTTTACTTGGTTCACGTTGTTCAGGCTTTTTTTTCTGAGCAAGAGCTTGGAATTTAACTGTTTAGAGGAAGTTACAAGATTCACAACCTAAGAGATAACTTCTACCCTTGGCTGTGCTTTCTTCACGTTCCCCATGGTTCTGCTTTCTTCACCTTCAGATGGCCCTTCTCCCTTTGAAAATCACACCTTCAAGAAACAAGGAAACCCACCCCAGCACAACTTTCCAGTATTTTAGCCCTTACAATCCTTCCCCCCAGGATGGCAAATCCAGCAACCATCCCACCAAAAACAAGGTAACAGAAAGACACCCTCATCTCAAATGGCTTAACAGGGAAAGCTGGGACAGAAGGTTGGGAAAGCTAGGGAAGGAGACCAGGCAGAGAGAAATAACCCTCTGCATGCTTCACCAGCCACAAAACGTCCTGATTAGGCATCTTGCTTAAAATAGCCAAGCCAGGGGCCTTCGCATGAAACCTGCCTTTTGTTGGGCAGTAATCACAAAGGTGTGCACGGAATGAAAATCTGAAACTGCAATCAGCTTGCAGAGGTTACCTGGAGGAATAAGAACATATTAAGCAGATAATAAAATAACCTCCCTATGATGCCATGTAGGCAGGGCACACTGTCAGAAAGAGAAAAAGCCATACTTGAAAGGACTCAGAGGCTGACAGAAAACAGGAAAGGTGTATGTGATGTCTGTGTATGTATCTGTGTGGGACATATCAAAACACTTGACACTTCTAACCCCAGTTCATACACAGAAGCACAGGCAATTTTACAAGAAGTTCATACCCTAGATTTTGGGAAACTGCATAAAAACATTCGCAGAGCCAGACCCTGTGCAAAGCCAATCTCTGGGCTCTGCAAAGCTAACCATTCTTATCAGTGACCTCCAGATGAGATACTCTTTGGAAAGCAGTGCTGCCGAGACACCAGCCATGCTGGTGGGACAGTGTGCCAAGGCTTTCCAGCCCCCTGTATGTATTCTCATGCCTTCAGAGGCAGGCAGGTTGCGTTATTGCCGGGACAGTTTTTCTGTTCCTTCTGTTAGGGGCGCACTCACAGCTCAGCAGAAGCCATCTCATGTCACTTTATTGTCACTTTACGACGAGACGGGGGCCCTGACCTCAAGAGCCGCATGGCAGGGCGTGCGTATTTCCAACCTGCCTGCACTGCCCGAGACACTGCGATCAGAGCACGGCCCCGAGGGGCTGGGGCCGAGGAGGGAAGCCCGGGGCACGCTGGAATCCCGGCCGGCGCCCCCATTGACTGTGCTGCCCACCCGCCCAGCTCTGACGGGAGAGTTCTCCATCCCCGTGAGCGCGCTCCTGGGCAGGTCCCCGCCGTGCCATCCCAGCCGTGGGCGTCCCCGCGGCCGCCCCGCGCCCCGCCCGGTACCGGTACCGGTCCCGCCCCGCGCCCCCCGTTGGCTCCCGCGCTGCCGCGGCCGTTGCGCCCCGAGCCGGCCCCGCTGTCCCCGCTGCTGTCCCCGCTGCTGTCCCCGCTCAGGTGGCGACATGGCGCGGCCGCTGGCGCTCCTGCTGCTGCTGCCCGTCCTCCTCGCCGGTACCGCGCACCGCGCCGGGGCGCTGGCGGTCGGGAGGGGAGCCGGGGAGGTGGGAGGCGGGCTGGTACCGTGTCCCGGCCGCTGCCGTCCCAGGAAGGGGGAGCCTGAAGCGGTGCCGTGCCCCGGCTGGCTCAGCGGAGCGGCGGCGGGATTTAAGCCGGGGGTGGGCACCGGAGCCAGCCGGAGGCACGGGATGGTGAGGGACGGCAGCTGGCCCCAGGCGGGACCGGGACAGCGGCTAGACCGGGGGATAGCGGGGTCGGACCGCGGCTGCTCAGGGTGTCCCCGGAGCGGACAGAGAGGGGTCGGGGTGCCGGCACGGGCAGCGTGCGGTCGGTAACAGCCGGGGCCGGTCCCGCGGGGCTCGGGGGTTCCGTGCGCGACCCGGCGCCGTTAACGCTGCTCGCTCTCCGCAGGTCTCCTGTGGTGTCCCGGAGCCATGGCCAGCTACCCGGTGAGTGCCGCCAGTTCCGCTGCCCCCCTGCCTCCAGCCAGGCCTCCCGCTGCCCCAGCCCCTTCCCCAGAGCCGCGGGCCGCACGCTGGGGGTGTGAGCCTGCCCCGGCTGCGGAGCCCGGCCCTCACTCAGCTGGCGTCTCTCCCCGCAGCTGAGGCGCCCGGGACGCTGCTGACTCCGCAGCACACTCGCCCTGGCCATGCCCATCTCTCACCATCTCCCTCTGCCCTTCATGCCCATCTCTCACCATCTCGGTCTGCCTTGCCCTTCATGGGCACTCGCTATCCGATGCTCAGCGGTCGGAGGCGCTGCGCTGTGGGACGCACATACACTACAGCCAAGCCGTGCCAGGCAGCAGGAGCCAAGCCTCAAGTGATCAATTCCCACAAGAGCATGAAAGATAATGTGGCACTTTAAAATGCTGTGCCAGCTCCCCATGGACACCTCTTTTCTGTGCATGCCAGGATTCTCCAGAAGCTGAGCAGAAGCCTGTTTCAAATGGTGTAACTTTGTCTTCTCTTGTACCTGTCTCCCCCAGCCCAACTGCGCTCGGTATGGGAACTACATGTGTCCAAGGGACTACCATCCAGTCTGTGGCACTGATGGAGAGACCTACGGAAACGAGTGTGTGCTCTGCCTTGCTAACAGGTAGTCAGTTCTGTCCTTCCCTTCCCTATGTGCAAGCAGAACATTCACCCTGACATTCCAGATAACTCAAGCCAGATAATTTACTGGCTTTGGATCATTTGCACTGTTGCACTGCAGTTTCAGCAGTGTCCTCTCAGCTGTGTATCCCCTGCAACAGATTTTATCGTGGTACCTGTTAATGGCTTCGATTGAATTCGGTCAGCTGGATGTACTGAATATTTGTATTAGTATTTCCCGAGAAGGAGCATCTTAGAGGAGCTTACTTGTCATGTTCATACAATGCCAATAAATGTAATACCAGACCCTTTCACACTTTGCATCAGAAAACATGAAAGATCCTACCCAAAATGCAGCTTTACATATAAAATATTTATGTTCAAGATCCAATCTCCTGTACTTCTTTTCACAAAGAAGACTAAGAATGCCAAATGTTAGGAGAAAATGCTATTTTGCCTTCAGGTTGTCTAAAAATCAAGAAAAAGACTGCCTGATATTTGAGAGGGGATATTTTATTCCTTAATAATTTAATTTTTTAAAAAACAAATTGAAAACACAGAGAATTGGTATCTAATGAACATTAGATACTCCCCATTAGAATTGGCTGTAAACCTTTCTTTATAGAGCAGTCTCTCAGTACAAACTGAGAGGAGCTGCTGTGAATAGAAATTTTGATGGTAAAAGGCAATCTATATTAATGAAATAAAAGATCTTCTGTTTCCAGCAGAAGGTATAAGTGAGAGTAGCAGAATGACAGAAACAAAACTGAGAACAGATAGATCTCAAGAAAGGGAAGGCTGAAATGAGTTCCTGACTTTGGGGCAGAGGAAAGATTAATTCTGACCAGACGGTTTACACAATTCAAATTACCAAGATAAAAGAAACGTAGGCCAAAATAAAGAAAGTGACAAAGGTATTAAAGGACACTTAAGGTAATGTTATAAAGAAAGTGCTGAAATGTGTCATGCATATCTGAAGAATTTGTTACACTTTCACCAGAGCACAGCACAAACAACCCAAGCAAGTGACAAATTGCAAAGAGAATTGGTAAACCTACAGTTTAGGAAAAAAAAAATTAATCAAAATTCACACACAGTAGAATCTGTTAAAAGGGAAGAAAAGAGGTTCTGGCATGTTACATATTAGGAGCCTACCCATCTTTCCTGCCTGGAGTGATGTTGGAGTAAGTTTTTAAGTGATTGGCTTTGTACATAGCCAGAGGTAAAGAGGAATGTAAGCAAAGCAGATACAGATTTGTCACAAATAATTCGATCAAATCCATGAGATTTAGTTTTTGGCATGATAACTGGCCAAACAGAGTAGGAGGAAATAGAAGTATTGGTGCATGACATTATTAAGGCAGTTTACATTATCTCCACTTGACATTCACATAAGCAGACAAATAGTTATTCAGCTGAAATTTTTAAAGGATGAAGTCACAGAAGTTTGAAATGCTTTGGTTCAAAAACAGTGATCAGCATTTTACATTTTAAAGAGCTATCACATTTTATATAATAAAAAATGCAAAATGGCAGGGATATGGTAATCTGTGCAGCATATTATAAAAATTCCCATAGATCTGGAGAAATAGAGTGAAATCGGTACAGTAAAAGACAAAAAGAAGTGCTGAGTATTGCCCATAGAGAGTGTAAATCCCTATTGTGGAGATAGAGACAGGAGAGCATCTCACAGCCTAAACAGTATATTTAATCCTTTCAGAACAGAAGGATGGGCTTTGAGATCCAGCCTTTCTAGGATTTCTAGGATGCTTCATTTTTTTAGGCATGATCCCTCAGTTCCAGATGGATGCATGGCAGATTCCTGAATACAGCAGTGCACACAGAACAAAGGGTTCTGCACTCAAATCTGCTGCTTATTTCAACTCCTTAAGTAATTCCTTAAGTAATTAGTGATGGGGCTTATGTCTTTTTAGTATAAGATGTAAAGTGCATGTTTTGTGTGATATAATGGGATTAAATCCAATTATAAACACAAGATAGAATTTTGTCTTAACCATCTTTTTTTGCTGTCTTGTAACATGCTCAGAAACATGTATTTGGGTCTGAAGGGGCACAGGGTGGTCAGATACTCTCCTGATCATTTTTCTTTTATAGTTCAGTAGTTGGCATATTTGGGGGCCTTCTAGTTCAACCTGGAATTGTTCTAAAGTGTTTGACTTGGCACAAACACAACACAGATAAAACATTTGGCTTTATTGGAGGAATTTCAGCTTTGAAAAACAGTCCATAGTCATAAGCAATGATCATTCCACTCCAAGTAATCTAAGGTACAGTCTGTCACACTTCTTAGGAAGACAGAACAAAGAGATTTTTCTGCCCTATTTAGCAGGATGCATCACTAGTTGCTGAAGTAGTGCAATGTGGTGATACAGAAACAGATATAGGGACACATCCAGTACTAAAATACAAACCAGTCACTTCTCAATTAACTTGGAGTGATTCTCAGTGGCCATCTTGCAGGTTTGTTCTAGCCCATATTTAACCCCACGAAGGGACTTCTTGGAGAGAGTTGTACTTCCTGATGGCCAAGACAGTACTGTCCATGAGCTCTTTTAGCCATGAAGGAATGTGTGGGCACCTGGAGAGCCCTGTGTGAATCCATAGAGTGAAGGAATGTGTGGGCACCTGGAGAGCCCCTGTGTGAATCTATAGAGTGCTGCAGAAGAGGCTGATGCAGTTGATCCATGATAACATGAGACATCTGGAGCAAAGGTGCAACACAAACTCTCCCCATCCTGGCTCTGCAGCGAAGCCCCTTAATTGTAAGACCAAAGTTAGTTTTTCTCCTTACTTTATTTTTTTTTTCTTTTAAAGCTTAGATTTAATCTATTCTTAAGTGGTGCTCAAATGCAAATCCCAGGTCTCTTCCACACTCAGTGTCCAGCGTCCAGCAATGACAACATCTGATCTTAGTTTAAACCTAGTCTGAGAGCAACACATGCTCTTTGGAAATAGATGCAGCAGCTTGAGGTGTCTCTGCAGGGTTTAGTGTGAGGGTGTCCTTCAGCCAGAACCACTCTTTACGTCCTTGCTGGTGTTTTACATCCTCTGGCCTTGATTTTGCCTTTCATATTACTGATCTGCCTTCTGGCACTACCTTGTGGTTAAAAGATCCCTGATAAAACTATTACTATTACTAACAGATTAACCCTGATTTTGGGTAAACATAAGTCTCTTGAATTTCATGAGGAGTAAACCAGATTGATTCTATTAAGATAAGGAAGCAAACTGATCATCTGGGACAATTTGCATTCTATTAGTTTCTTTTTCTATCTGCATTTGCCTGGTAAATTGAGATTTGTAAATGGAGCACCCCAAAATACTGTGTATAGGACTTACAAGAAAAACAAACCAGTGTTTCCAAACTAAGGAGTGCTTGGCTAAAATTTCCTTAAAGAAGATTCCAGCATTCAGAGAACCACACATTCAAAATGTAGCAAAGCCTCAGATGCCGAGGTGCATCAGGATGCACACCCTTCCCACTGAATTCCCATGTGAAAGGGGAAATGCTGTAAGCATTAGAACTGGTTTGCACCTAAGAGACTGCAAAGCTTAACTTGTATTAGTGCTTTGTATTGGACATGTTAGTCCTCATGGTGTGATTTGTCATGTGGTGTGACAGTTCTCAGATTTGCAGATGGTTTTATCCGGTTTTATAGGCAACAAAGCCTGTGGTAAGTTACTCACTCTGTGTATGTGATTTCATAGATTTTCGCATCATGGTTACTTTGTGGTGATGCTTTCAGTAAGTGATGCAATTAAAGCAGCACTGCATTTAATTGAACACATAGAAAGAAATGAGAGAGTCCAGTTTATAAAATGTGTCTGTAAAATTCAAGTAGTGTTCCTGTTCTAATATATTTTTCTTCTGTTTGCAGGGAAGATCATACGCGTATAGAAATTGCCCATAAGGGACATTGCTGATACTACAGATGGCTGTTTTTCAAGAAAATTAGAGGGTCACAGACAATCCAAATGGAAGCAATGCCTTAAGTGTACCCTCTGTGTAGCCTGTCTTAATAAACAAACTCGCATATTTAAAGTTTGTTTACTGTATTAAAACCAATGGTTGTAAACATACCCATAGTACAGTTATAACCTGAAGCCTGATGTATTTTCTTGCTAAAGATGGATCATAAGAAGGGGATGTCCTCTCTCTATACCAGAAGATCAGTTGTCCAGAGAAGGGATTGAGTGCACCAAGGAAGGGAGTGGGTACCAAGTGCCATTCCCACAGTCCCCACAGGGATCAGGGAGGCCCCAGCATCTCTGTCAGAGGCAGTGCTCTTTGGTTCTGGGATATTCTGAGCCCACAGGTGCCAGCAACCCCTGGAGAGCCACTGGAGGGGTTTCTTGTGGCGGCTACCAAACTGGTGGTGGCAGCCTGACACGTGCCAAGCCTCTGCCCCTGGCTCCCTACGTGCAGGTGCTGCCGGTGGGGACAGTGACCCGGGCACCCTCTGCTCTTGCTGCGAGTGAGGGCTGTTTTGGGACGCTGGAGGCAGGGGCAGGGGGCATGCACTGCCCTCCAGGTCCCCATCCCTCTGGGCACTGCTCCCTGGGGCCGTGAGGCCACCGGCCTGGCTGGCACCCAAAGCCACTTCCTGTGGCAAACATCAAAGCAAAACGGGAAAGCTCAAGACTCCTGTGAAGGGCTGCACTCCAGAGTGGCTCCGGTGGGCCTTCCCACAGGGAGGCTGAGCAAGAACTGGGGTTTGGTCCTCTCCTTGTGCCTGTCATGGATATGGGCACATATCTTAGGTTTGTTCTTTCTGTTCCACCAAACAAGAGCTTTTTGCATGCTGATTGAAATTAACTGCGTTGGGGCTGTCCTACAGTGCTTGGTAACACACAGGTGGCTTTTAGCTTTGATGTCAGCCA
This sequence comes from Melozone crissalis, assembly GCF_028551555.1. Lineage (NCBI taxonomy): Eukaryota > Metazoa > Chordata > Aves > Passeriformes > Passerellidae > Melozone > Melozone crissalis. The sequence continues at coordinate 43,933,452 of NW_026535784.1, read as the reverse complement.
AGCAGCACCTGCTCTCCCCCTGGCCCAGACCATGGCTTTGTCAGGCTTTGCTGGGCAGCAGCAGTGCAGGCAGAGATGTACAGCACATTTCATGCCTGAGGAACATTCTCAGGTCAGTGACTTCAGGTTTGAAAAACAATAATGTTTTTGCCTTACAGTTCCTTTAAAGGGTCAAAACTATCCTTACCTTCCAGCACATGCCTGTTTTCATTTTCTTTGAGCAAAGATTAATCACTGGAGGGCTGGAAGCAAAAAAAAAAAAAAACCAACCAAAAACATTAGTGTATCCCAGTTGGGTGTTTATGAAGGTTTATAGCTCAAAAAGATGGTGAATTTCAGTATGATGGGTTTAATTTTTTTACGTCAAAACTGTACATTACATTTAGGACCATGTTGAGAGCATATCCAAACACTTCTTGAACTCAGACACTCTTGGTGCTTCCTGGGGAACCTGTTTCAGTGTCTGACTCCCCTTTTCCTAAGATCCACCCCAAACCTCTCCTGGCACAGCTTCACAGCATAACTTAGAATAATATTAACATAATAATAACAGATTCACAGCATAATTCATTATACAGTGTTGTAGAATGATGTTACTGTAATCTTTAGACATCAACAGCCTCATGGCAATCATTCCCCTTGGCTTATGACATGTGTGTGAGGCTAACAAGGAGTTTTGCCAGCTGAATGGCACGGTCATGAATTGTGAATCAAGAAAGGATCTCTTTTCTGTCTGAGCTCACGTGGTTGAACAGTATTTTGATTGATTAGGATTTTATTATGTTTTCTAGCTTCACAGGAGCAGCACAGCCCTGATCTCACTGGGAGGAGAATGTGCAGCCATCCATATAGATCAAAGGAAGGTCAGAAGATGTCTTACTGCCTTTTGCTAATGAAACATGCAGATGAATGGCTTTTTTCCCTGGCTGAGTTGCAAGAACAGCTTTTTTTTTTTTTTTTTTTTTTTTTTTTTTTACTGATTAAATTCTCAACTCTTCTTCCTGTGGAATTTTAATTGTTTTTAAATTTGTCCAGAAAAAATGTTTTTAAAAGTTGCCTGAACTCCACATACCGTCGCTCAGCAGGCACAGTGTGTGTGTTTCTGGGACAGCTGGGCTCCAGCTCCCAGCTTAGCTGGGGTAGTTGGGCAGTGCTCAGGCACCCTTTGAAGGGAATGCAGGATTTCTCCTCCAGGAGGAGGTGCAACTGCTCAGTAACACTGGTATCTGGAGGAAATGAGAAGTCTCTCCTGGGTGACACAGCACCACGAGCAAGAGCAGAAGGGAAAGCCATGACTGAATCCTGCGGGAGACAGTCCGTACGAAGAGCTTGGATCTGTGGATTTGCAGCTCGCTCTCTAGGCGGCAGCATTTGTTTTCTTTTAAAGCTCCTTTTGTGTTCTCAGTACCGGCTGCAAGAAAGGCTTTTTATTCATCGTTACCGTTTGAATGCATAAACGTTCTGTTAGGAGCTGTTTGTTTTCAACTGTATTGTTATTAGTGTCAGTGATACTCGGTCAGTCTCATTTACTTGGCAAAGCTAACTTGCTTTTTCCTGATCATTGAATCCAAGTGGTTTTTTGGAGGAGACTCCATGGCACACAATGTGGTAGAAACGTTTTTCTGTGGGCAGATGACTCACAGATGAAGCTGTGGCACTCATTGCCATGTGTAGGACTGCACTGGCTCCTATCTTAGCTTTGTGATTTTTTAGCTGGTCACATAGCAACTGCTTCATTTTCTAAATGAAAGACTCCAAACATCTATAGAAGTAGCATAGGTTTCTGGGGAATTCTTAGCTAGATAACTTCAGAGAAACCCCCCAACTTTTCTCTGTAAAAGTGCCTCATCTTTACATTGAGGAAAAACTAACCCCTTTTAAGTGCTTCTTCAGTCAACTGGTGAGAAATTATGCAAGAATCTGGAACATGTGTTTAATTTTACCTTTTAAGCAATTCTGAATATTTCTTCCTGACATTAGGAGTTGACCTAAAACTGTTCTTACATAAGCTAGTCTATTCCAGCTTCCCCAGAGAAAAATCCTACTGTGAAGCACTCTGGAGCAGAGAATAGGGCTGGGGCTGAGGTCTTTAGCTTGTCAAGTAATATCTGGTGTCTCTGTAGATTTTGTGGGATATTGTAGCAAGCCCCAAACTGCTGCACTGGAAGTTCATTCTTATCTGCCAGTCTCCTTCAAATATTTTGGATATGCAGCAATTTGCAGATGTCTGTAAATGGAGACTTGAAGTGAACCATCTCTCTTCATTTGGAGGGCATCTGTCAAAGAGGAGTGTAGGAGAGGCTTCTGTAGGAGGCTTTGGGGCTGTTGTACTGTAGCTATCTGCATGCACACCCTCACCTTCTGGCAAGCTTTGGGAAACTCCAAGCAGTTTGCTTCTCTCTAAATTTCTAAAAATCAGCTTTGCATTTTCATGGGATTCATAGCCTTTCTTGTCCCACAGTGTTTCTGCCTTCACTAGCCTATGGCAGTGAAGTAAATGCAGCTGGGTGCACAGAGATGTAGTGAAATGTGAGGTTGTAAGCGGGGGTCACAGCAATGATTACGTTTATCTGCTAAGAATCATAGAATCATGTAGGCTGGAAAAGACCTTTAAGATCATCAACTGTAAACCTAACATGCCAAGTCCCACTAAGCTGTGTTACCAAATGTAAATCCTGAAAATCAAGCAAAACACAAATTGTGTCCCTGGTGCTTTCTTCAACTTACCCTCTGCCCAGAGAGTGCACTCAATCCCCTTGGCCAGATCACTAATACAGACATTAAACAGGACTGGCCCCAACACCAATCCCTGAGGAACCCCAGGAACCCCACAAGTGACCACCCAGCAGCTGATGTAACTCCATTCACCAACACTCTCTGGGTTGTGCCACACAGACAGGTTTTTACATGGCAATCAGTGCACCCATCCATGCCATGATCAGCCAGTTTCTCCAGGAGAATTTAGGGATATGCAACCATAACCAAAGTTTAAAGCTTGACTGTCTATTGAGAAATAGATAATATTAATGTCAGAATCAAATAGGACAAGGCAATAAGCAAATTACCTCCATGGATCAGCCAAAGTAAAGACTTCCTAAACTCTGGGCATAAGGATCTGTAAACTCCTAGCACCACCTGTTGCTATGTGACTGAGTGCAAAAAGAGGAAAAACCTGCATATTTTGGGGACTTCTTCCACTCCTTCACAGAGAAAGAAGGATATCCTTTTAAAAAGTCATCAGAAGAGGAAAAGGAGGTTTTTAACTCTGAAAAGAAAACTGTTTGGGCTCATGAGGAGGGGAAAAAACATTTGTGGTTTTCTGACAAACATTGCCTTTAGACTCTTCCATGTACCAGTAAGGCAAATACCCCACATATAAGTAACAATTGGGTTAGAATAGGGATCTTGTATAATGCAAAAATTTTGTTAAACACCAGCAAAAATTTCTTTCCCATGAGGAACTCCAGAACAGGAACATGAAGAGGTTTTAGGAACAACATTTTCAAGATGTTCACAATTCTGCTGCTCTCTGTCCTAAGTCTCCTGATCTAGAGGGCCCTGCTTGGAGCAGGAGGTTGGGTTAGAGACTGGAGAGGTCATTTCCACCTCACTTATTCTGCAGTTTGCAACAGCAACGGGCAATTTGCAACCAGCACCTGCACTGCCCAAAGTCAGGTGTTATCAGAACCACCAGAACCACCCCGACAGGTCTGACTGCTTATGAGAAAGCACCTCAGTTATCTGGAGTGCTGTGTGTAGGTGCACAGCAGAAAAATGCCTTTGAGCCTTCTGCCTAACTTCCTGTCTCTTGCATTCAATTTCCTTGGGTGAAAACATCATTGAATGTTTAGGGTCAACAGTCTGCCATTGGGGATTGATAAGAATACTTAATTCAGAACAGATAAAACACTTTCAGAGCCTCAAGAAAGCCTCCAGGTCTTCAGAAATGACAGGACTGAAAAGCGTCTGGCAGAGACCAGCAGGCTGTGAGCACTTACACACCAGGTGTCTCCCGTGTGTCCCTGTCCCAGGCCAACAACATTTCCAGTGCAACAGCAGGCTGGGCACAGAGAGCAGAGCTGGTCCCTTCTGTGTTTTATTTTATTTTCCCCATGGCCCATATGTGCCATGGTCGGGCACACAAGTCAGCAAAGCCATTTCTGTGCACAGAACAGGTGAATGGGCAGCAGAGGTTAGAATTAGAATCTTACTAAAAGAATAGCTGCTAAGTGAAGGGTATTTCAAGGGAAGCAGGCTCTGGAAAGCCCTGACAGTCTGTTCCAGTGTTCCCTTGCCATGCAGACAGGCCTGTGCTGGACATGAGGAGTAGCTCAGGGGACACAGCTCTCCAGTGGGCTCCCTGAGCTCAGCCCAGCTGTGCCCACCCCACTGAGCTTGGCTTTCTGCAGGAAACATGGCCCTACATAAAGCCCTCCCTGGAGAAGATCTTACTAGCCAGGACTAGGTCTAGGATGAGAAACAGCCTTTGAAGAAGGGAGAGAAGCCCACCCAGAGAAGCCAGCCAGACTGGCTGTATGTAGCACCAGCCAGCCCAGAGACTGGCACACAGACACTTGGAGCAACATGAGAGCAATCCCACACCGGTGCCAGAAGCCTTCCTCCTGCTTCAAACAGCCTCACATTGGCAGTGAGCCTCCAGAACCTGCCCCAACCACTGATGGGAACTGGCCCCCAGCCTTGGGTGTCCCCCAAACCACTTCCCTCCAGCAGGACAAGGTGCTAAAAGACGTGCTGTGACAAGAGTGTGACTTCCCTGAGCAGTGGTGCAGGTATGGCTTAGCTCAGGTTTCTGAGGCTGTTTGTGCTTGTTTGAGCCTGCTGGGCTCTCCCATGGGTTGAGCACTCTCCAGCTGCTTGCCTGTGCAGCGCTGCACCCTGCTCCCATACTCCTTCCCTGGAAAGCACCCCCATCCACCAGCCCAGGCACCATACCCTGAGACAGGGCAAGGGCACCCTCCTACACCCTGAGCCTCTCTGCCAGGCACACCAGACACAAACAACCTGCTCACATGGAGTGCCTGAGCCCCCAGAGCAGAGCAGGGGGAGATCCCAGGAGCAGGGGATGTCCCACTGAGGATGACCTGCTCCCTGGGGTGGTAATGAGGCTGTCAGAGCAATGAGGAAGGCATCTGTGAGTGCTTCTGTTGTGCTCACTCAGCTGTTCCCAGCTGTGGCCAGCTGTGTAGAGAAGACTGTGGGCAGCTAGCATCCTTTGTCAGTGCCAGCTTCCCAGGAGCTCTCTTTAGCAACCAGCTTGCTAAACGGAACAAGAATTTTAAATTTAATTGCTTAGGGCCCTTGAAGCCACTCCCTGACACCCAGCAGGTGGAGCAGAGTCTCCATTACGTTCCTTCCTGGTTCATTGTCACTCTGTGAGTCATTCTAGTTGTCTGCCAGCGTCACAGGGCACCACAGGTGGCACAGGGACTGTGGTGTGTGTCACAGAGATGGCCCATCCTGCTCATTGGCTGTGGCAATGCCCAGCAGCTGGTGGCACCAGAGCCACCCCTCCACAGGTGCCTGCCCAGACTGGTCCAACAGGAACCACGGGCTGCCAGCTGCTTGGCACTGCTGCCATGAGGGGGGCACAAGGGCCAGGAACCTGTGGGCTCCCTGGCGTGGGACAGCACAGGGGGAAAATTGGTCCTTGTCCCTCATGGTGAAGGCTGAGCAAAGTCATGGGATGGTCAGCACCCATGCTCAGCCTTGAAGCTGGTCTTCAGGGTAGCATTTCTGCTTCAACTGAGAGCCGTGGTGGCAGGCAAGTGTTTGGACAGAGCTCATCCCTGCTCTGGGGGAGGGATAAAGTCCCTTCATTGACCTTGAAGTATTTGATCACTGAAGCATTTGAGTCAGGAGCTCCAAAAGCTCTCTATGCAGCTTCAGCCCAGAGATTCAGAACAGATCTCAGCAGACATTTTCCAGCCCCCATCTCCCTGTCTTGCTCCCTAGAGAACGCACAGCCGTCCGAGTCTGTGGAAGGGCACTCGCTCCCCTGCACATTCCCCTGGCACTGCCAGGGCAGAGGGTGGGTCTGCAGGTCTGCCCTGCCCTCCCTCCCTGCCTCTCACCGGTGCCGGGCCGTGTTTTCCCCCGTGTGCCGCTGCCCTGCCGGCTGTCCCTGCGTGCTGCAGCTCGCTCTGCCTACAAGCCACGGCAGCGCTGCTGAAAATCCTCCCGGCAAGGAACTGCACGGATCAGCTCCCGGTTTAGTCACTTCAAAACAATCTGGTTAGTAAGAGTGAGAGCAGGGAGGAAGACTGTACCCCAGGCAGAGATTGCACATGGAAATACCAATGAGATGACACTGTTCTCTGAGAAGTGCTGGAACAACGGGAGGAATAATAAAACACTGCAGTTTCCATCCACACAACTGTATCCCACGGACAAAGTAAAGGCAGGAATCCTATTGGAAGGCACATCTGATTAGTATCTGTCTGGTTTGGATCCCTTCTACTGCTGAGGAGAGACAGGCTGAACCCTGCCCACGAAAACCAAAGGAAAATGCATGAGGAGGCAGCTGCTGATCCCAGACCAGCACCCCTGCTCCAGCAGCAGGAGCCACCTGTGCCCACCTCCTCTTGCCCCTGCCCAGGGCATGGTCTGGGATGCAACAAGTGTTGCTGCTCTCCTATGGAAAAAAAGGATCAAAAGAACAATGACTCAGTCATGTTCTTGTGTGTTGGGATGCCCAACAAAGGCAATTGCCAGCTGCACCCCGAAGAACAACCAATCTCTTATGCAGTTATGGGGCAAGTGGGGTATGGAGGTAGAAGTCTCATCTGGTTAGCTGCAAGAGTTGTCCTGTGAGTCAGTACTGACTACTTAGAAAACTCTTCTCTAACTGAATGGAAGCCAAAATATTCTGTAAAGCCTTGTTTCCAGCCACATTTTTTTTGGATTAGCAGTCAGAAAACCCCAGCACATCAGGAAAAAAACCCCACTGGTAAACAAAACAGAAGATGGCTTTTGAGGTTCTCCTTTGCATTGGGGTGTTCAGAGGGAGAAAGCAAGCTTTTGCACTCTCTCTGCCACTTGGGTTGGGGTGCAGTATGGAAAGCATGTATTTTTTAATTCACATACTCAGAAAAAGGAAGAAAATCTCTGCTTAAGCCATAGACAAGTGGTGCTGCTGCTAAGCCTCATTTTCAGGACAGAAAACATGGCAAAATTCAAGATAGACACATGCACGAAAAGGAGGAAACCTGAACAAGTCAGAAAAGCTGTGTTAGAGCCCATTCTATCCTGATGGCTTGACAAGTTGCTTCCCCCCTCTCCTTTCCATGCTTTTTTCCATTCTGTCTCCATGCAGTGTTAAAGGGACAACAACTGGGCCAGGGTGGGCATGATCTGTGTGTCGAATGCCCACCCCACCTCCCCCCAAAAGTGACCTCAGCCAGTATCTGGCCATGGAGCAGTATGGATGGTATTCAAGCCTCTGCAGGGGGGGTCCAGAGCAGTGGGGTGCTGAATGCAGCTGCAGCTGCTAACCCCTCCCTGCAATGCCACAACAAAATTGTCACATGTACATCACAACAGCTGTACTTCTTCTCAACAGGAGGAAAGTCTCTGTGATGGGTCTGGATGCACCCTTCATTTTGTTTCTGTTTAATCTAATTCTGCTGACATAGGACATCCTCTGGACAGGATCTCTTCTTATCAGGTGAGGCATAAATTCCCGCAGACTTCGACCCTCTCTCAGGAGGAGAAATGAGGTGTAAAAGATTTCAGAAAAGGTCAGAGAAGCATTAACATGTGCCAGCCAGATGTGCACAGATCTGTGACATGACTTCCACGCTGTCACTGCAGGACTCCCAGCACCTCTGGAACCATTTCAATGGGGTGTCTCAGCCTGAAACACGTCACTGCCAGTGCTCCCAGTGCAAGCCTGGGCTGGGTTCACAGGCTAAGAGAAAAGGGTTTTTCCACATTAAAGGCTTTCTCTCCGTTGACAGTAATAAACAAGGGAAGAGAGGAGCCTATCCTGTTCCTGCAGGCCACGTTACTCACATTTTGCAACTCTTGGGGCACATGCACGGAAGGAAAAAAAAAAGGCAGCATACAAACATAGGAAAATCTTTCTGGATCAGAATATTTTCCCATCTGTCCTGTCACCGAGGCTGGCCAAGAGCAGATGCCAGAGCAGAGCACAGACAGGGGGCAGATAAGTAGCAATACCCCTGAGAGCTCCCCCAAGGACGTGTCAGTATGCAGTCTGGGAACTCTGCCTGGACTCTCCCACGCGGGGGTTGAAATCCGAGGCTGAATCCTGCTGCAGGGGTCTGCTCCAGCCTCTTTGAATCCACCCTGATGCCCCCAGGCACAGCTCCTGGAGCCATCCCCTGGTCACAGTGTCCAATCTGCTTGTGTGCACCCATTGCTAGCCATGCTCCTGTTGCTTAGCACCAGTGATAAACAGGACATATTCCTCTGGCCAGGTGCCTGCCCAAGGCATGCAGGATCAAGTCTTCTCCCAAAAACTTCTCTGGCAGCCTCTGAACAGCACCATTTGGTTGATCAGGCATGGAAGCTATCCCCTGATCTTGCTTGATCAATGTCATCCTGCTAGGAAAACTGGCGCAGGTCTGCCTGTCCTTCGGCACAGATGTCTTTGCAACCCCCTTGCCTTGGCCCATGTTTCCCCCAGCATTACAAAACCTCTAAAGGATGGTCTTGGCTCACTGCTAAACATATGGCAGGTTTCTTGCCTGGGTTTGTCCATCCACTTCTCCCCAGGCTCAAGGCTCCCTCCCTCTGGCTCCAGCCAGCTCCACAGCTTTTGTATTCTGTGCCAGTTTGAGTTTTGCTCTGGCAGATCATCTCAGCCACTGCAAGCCATACTCAATTTTTCATGAGCCCTTTCTTCAGCCTCTCTGATTTTCCAGCATCCCCTTCCAGCTGTCTACAAACTGAGAGAAAAATCAGCCCCTCCCCACTGCACTCCAGCCCACAAGATGCCTCTTTTTAAGCTGCTGTCTAATGCTCCCAGACCACCACACTGAGAACGGCAGGCTCCTGGGCACTTCCATCGAGGAGACGGCTTTGGCAGAGGATGCCCTGCTCTCCTCCCCATCCCCAGGCAGGCTGTGCCTCTCAAGGCTGCAGCAGCAGCACAGATCCAGGACCCAGTCCTGCCCTTACACCCAACGTGGCGCGATCACAGGGCTGACTAAAGTGACAGCAGGCTCAGGAATGTTAAACTGGACACATCCCTTGCAAGACGCACAGCGAGATGAGAACCGAGCCCCGCGCAGCAGCGAGCGGGGCGGGCTCCATCCGCCCGGGCTGCTCTCAGCGGCGCAGCGGGACGCGGCCCGGCCGGGCGGGACGGGCTCGGCCGCGGCTCCGCCGCACGAAGCGCAGTTTCCGCCGCACCCCGCCGGCACCTTTCCTGTAGCCCCGCAGGAAGCAGCCCCGGCCGGGGCCCCGAGCGCGGCGGGACGCGCCCCGACGGCCGCCGGGCACCGAGAGCCCGCGGAGCGCACGGCCGCGGAGCGCGGGGAGCCCTGCCAAAGGGAGCGGGTGCCAAACCTGAATTACCAGCCCAGAGAGCGGCTGTGGAGCCCGGCAGCTCCTGTGATTTGCGGCAGGTTTTTCAGGTCCCCGCCTGTCAAACACACACGCAGATACTTAAGCAGTCACCCGAAGACCTGCGGGGTTCTTGTTTTACACACCTCTGGTCCCTGCCAGCTGCAGGTAAGCACAGGCTTTGAGCCGGGCTGCTGGGGTGGGTTTGCAGTTGGGGATGGGGTATGGAGGCAGGAGCTCCCCTGTGAGTACTGATGCTGAGGAGGTCGGAGCTGCACCCAGCAGGGCAGGAGGGCTCATGCCCGGGGCAGGCAGAAGAGAGACCCCAGGCAGGGCCACCACGGCGTCCTGCCTCTGCTGCAGCAGCTGCTGTGCTCCTGTTTGCTTTGTTCCTATCCGATATTATCTTCTAAAAGACTGGACGGGTAGTTTACAGGATGCATGACAGGTGTTTTTTCCTTATTTATGGCAGGGCCCGGTTTATTTTTAAAGCCTCTGTCCCACCTTATCCTGTGCGCCATGCTGGCTGATGTTATCCACAGCCACCCCGCAGCAGGAGATGAGCAAAGCTTAGGACAGGACACGGCTCTGCAGCAGAACAAGGGAGGGTAAGAGGGCTCGTTTGCATTGAGAACTGCTATTTTGATCCCTGCAGTGGCAGGAAATAGCTGCAAGCTAAAACCAGATGCAGATGCCTCCAGTCACATCCCAGCCTGACAGTGGGAGCACTGGGAGAGGGTCAAGAAGCCCAGCAGAGGCTATGGAGTCCCATCAGCTTGGCAGGAGCTACTGCTCAGAGAGATTTCCAGGAGCTTTGGGTGCAGTAAATCGTTAGAAAGCTGCACAGCCAGCCAGCTATTGTGACTACTGTTCAAAAAAGCAAAGCTGAGCAAACAGAGATCGTGTCTTTTCTGGAAAAGTGGCAGATTTCTGCCAGGATTGTAAATGCTGACTGCACTAGCAGTGCTGGACAAGCATGCTGGGACACAGAAAGATGTCCTTGCCCATTTCAGGCCAGAGCTAGGAGTCCTGCTAGTAACCCCAGGGTGTTTCTGGGGAGTTGAGTGCAACCACAGGACATGGGCAGAGTACTATATATTTATAATAAGACTTTCTCTTGCTGCAACTTGTGTCCATCAGCCATTACCTTTTGTCTGCTCACTTCAAAATGGCCCTGGAGGTGCATTTTAATGCCCTATCAGCCACACTAAGAGCACCAGGTGCTGTCATGTACATAGCAATGCTGGCTGGAGCTGCCCACAGCCCAGGCCCACTTGCAAGCTTCTGCTCTCACATCGCTCTACCTAAAACCACAACAGTCAGAGCCAAGCATGAATTCCCCAGGAGTCCTTAGCTTGACGCTTAGGACAGAGCAGGTGTGGTGGCTTCCCTGTGACAGTGCATCTGGCATTGTCATTTCTGCCTGGGTGAGTAAACCCCAGCTGAATAACAACTGCAGCCCCACGGCCCTGCTGAATGGCTAACATTCCTTGCACTGAAAAAGCATTTTTTTTAATGTTGTCAAAAATTTAGGAGAAAAAAGCAGTAAGAAGTGGTGTTTTTCAGCAGCTAAGCCAAACAGCTGTGAGTCTCCATATTTCTGCCAGGCTTAAAGAAATGTGAGACAATCACCTTTCCTGTCCAGGGAGAGATGTTGGACAGCCTGAAGCCCAGCTGCATGCCTGGGCTTAAATGAGGCTTCATTTAAGTAGTGGGCAGGTGATTAGTGGTCTCAGTAGGGCCAGTCTGGCCATTTAGGCACTCCTGGTGCCCTCAAGTCATGTTATATACCTACAAATTTAGCATCCAGGAGGTGCCAAGTGCTAGAGGCCATATGCTGCACAGGGGTCACCTGGCTCCTGAAAGCCTCCAGGACATAGTAGAGCGATGTGGGGAGACCTGCAAAGCCCTCCAGGAGCCCCAGGGTTTTTGCCTTTTCCTGAAACCCATCTCACAACCCTGAGAGGTAAAAACTGTACTCCTTCCAGAGCAGGGGTAGAGGGGACATAAGAAAAGCCATCAGGCATCACATCCCACATGCTGGGGCACCCTGAGCTGCCAGCAGGTAGAAGATACTGTGTCCTGTGGGGAAATGCCTCAGGAACCTGGAGATAATCAGAAGCAGAAAAAGCTGTGCAGGTGAAACATGAAAGGTGAAGCATGGGCTCCCTATTCAAATCCATGCACTCACATCAATGCACATGAATGCAGCAGGCTGCAAACACTGATTTATGAGCTGCCAAGACATGTTGCTGCTGGTGGCCCGGGCTGGATGCATGATCTGGAGGTGATGAGGATCCCTTTGTGGCTGGGCTTTCTGTGGGAAGGGCAGGTGGCCCAGTTGTGTGCTGAAAAAAGAAGAGGCAGGACTTGTGGCCTGAGCTTGGCCTCATCTGCATTTTGGCCCCATGGAGAGCTTGGCAGCCACAGTGCTGGAGAGCAGCACCTCAGGTCCAGGGGATCTCCTTCTACCCCTGCATCTTTTCCAGAGGTCTATAAACATCTAAGGTAGGTGAGCAGCATTCAGCAGACTCCTGCTACCTCACATGAATGAGGAACTGAGTTATGATGCCCCCTTCCTATATGGATGCCTCTGAACTGAGCTGGCTCCAGGAAGCCCAGGCAGCTGCAATGCACCGCAGACAAGGCCAGCTTGGCTTGCAGTCCCTGGGGTTAGAGATGGTCTTTCCTCCGTCCACCCAGGGCTGGTGGGTCATACTGTCTGTACTGTCTACCAGCACTCTATGGCCCTCAGAGGTGCTCCAGTGTTACACAACCTCTGTGTTACAATCCGTATTTACCAAGTGACTCAAGCAGAGTGGGCTGTTTCACAACCAGCCCTGGTCTATTTATAAGCCCCTACTCAAATACCAAAGGATTCTTTTATTAGTCAAAGCACTTTCTGCAGAGGAGGCTCAGGGGGATCTTTGTTTTATGAGGTAAAGTTCAAAGAAGAGGATCTCTCCAGCCTCTCACTGTGCCTGGCTCTTCACAAGCTGCAAGACAGTTTTGAAGCTGAGCTCCATCCTAGCAGTTCTGTCAGCAAGAGAAAGCCCTGGGGCATTCAGTACCCCAGGGTACCTAAAGGTGAGTTACCAGCCAACCAAGAAAGCAGTTGGGTTTAAATCTGTGCAGTGGGAGTGCAGCATGATGGATGTTCCAGGATTATACTCCAGAGCCAAAGGGAAAGAAAAGCTGGACTGCAGTGTGAAAGCAGGGCAGGTCTGCAGCAGATGGCCCACAAGAATCCCAAGAAGGGCCAAGGGCTCCTGGCAGCACTGGAGAACCAGCAACACCAACCAGCCAACCTGACAGAGATGGGCCAGGCAACTGGGACAGCAGGAGAGCAGATCAAGAAAGGCCACATTTTGCAACCAGCTCCTCCCCTGCCAATGCCCCACAGCCTGGTTTCAAAAACGCCACAGTGATTCAGCATCAAGGGACTTGTACATGCTGTGTGGGGGCAGTGCCACATGTTTTAGTCGACTGAATTAGCAAGCTCGACCCTCTGCCATGTGAAAGCAAACCTGAAGCCGAGCAGAAAAGAGGTGTGGGACTTAGCCAAGATGCATTTGTTTTGCTTGTTCTTTTGGCAAATCTTCCAGAGATTATGCAAAGCACAAGTGAGACAAGGGTAACTCTGGAGGAAAATGTGGGCTTCTTGGTACTGCCTTTGCTGGGAGCACCTAGGACTGACCCCAGTCAGAGGCAGCAAGTGCTTGAGCAACAGACATACACTGGGTACAGTCCTTGACGATTTGAACACTTGCACACCAAAACCCAACCAATCAACTAACCAGTTCAGTGATGCTCAGGAGCAATAGGACAAACTGTTAATGTTTGTGGTAACATTAAATATTTCTTAAAACAGTGCACTCACCTTCTCATGGCCAGCATTATGTGATGTCCGGCCACAGTGCTAAGAGAAGGACCAGGACGCTGATCCTGAGGAGGGGAAACAGGGTGGTTTCTGGATCAAAGACCATGCTCCCAGAAGATCACGTATGCTCTGTTTTATCATTCCTTTGCACAAACTTGCCTGATCACTGGGAAGCAGGGGAAAAATAAATAAGCAACATCCACTAGTTTAGATGTCAGATATTCTCCCTTCACCCAGAGGATAAATAATGTTTTCTAATGAATGTCTTTAAATTAACCCCCTGAACATGCCCATTGCTGTGACATCACTCCTAAGTGACGCCCAGGCCTAAATAGGGCTGTAAACAGGAATCGTTCCCATGGGAGTGACACTGGCTATAAATACAGCACCAGGGGAGTGCTGAGCAGCCTGCAGCTTCCTGCCAGCTGAGGATGGTGAGACAGCTCAGCGCTGGGCATTGCTGCCGTGTGCTCTGCTCACTGCAGTGAGGAATGCTCACTGCAGTGAGGAAACGAGACAGGAGTTGCTGGGGGCTGGTGCTCCCAGCTGAGCTGCCTGGCATGCCTTTGGAAAGGGAGTTGAGCCCTGCTGCAGCCAGAGGCCACCGCTGGGGCCGGGGGGGGGGGAGGTTGGTGGGGATACGGATGGCAAATCTGGGGCTCAGCAAGTGTGGCCCCCACTGGCCACTCCCAGCTAGAGCGATGACACCAGCCCCTCTCTGCAGTGCCTGGCCCCATAGCCCTGCCCCAGGAGGAGATGGCCATGGAAAAGCCAGTGATTCCCACTGAGGAGCAGCTGGAGATCCTGGAACACCACTTCTGCAAGGTGAATAAGCATCCTGACCCCACCACACTGTGCCTCATCGCTGCTGAGACCGGGCTCTCCGAGGAGCAGACTCTGGTGAGTGCATGCCCCTCATCCTGCCCCTGGCACCAGCCCCGCTCCCCCTCCATGCCTCTGTGCCCCGCATCTCCTGCCTGCCCTGGTCTAGCATACACCTGTCTGTCCCCCCAGTGCTTCCTACAGCAGCCCCTGCCCTTCTCATGCTCCCCCCACATGCCTGCACTCCTCTGTGCCCCTTGTGCTCCCTGAGTGCGCTCCCTGCACCACCGTGCACCCTGCTCTCTCCTCACTGCACCCACAAGTCTCCTCTGCACCTCTGCAACCCCCAGCACATCCTAACTGCACCCAGAGAGCTCTAATGCAACACAGCACCTCCCTGTACCCCACATCCTTCCTGCACTCCACGTGTTTCTGCTCCGCAATTTACAACCCGTGCATGCTGTTCTTCCAAACTATTTCTGACAGTCTTGGATGCACAAACTACTGCTGGTTTTAATGTCTGAAGAAACTGCTGTCATTTTAAAACAGATAGAGGGTAGATGCAATTCCTGCAGGATGTGCTGTGAGACATGCTCAGGCTGTGCACCTTCCCCCCCTCAGCGTCCCAAAGCCCCAATGTCAGGCAAGTCTGTCAGCCTCTCCAGGAGACATGGAGGCCTCCAAATATCCCTCCACAGGGACAGGCTGCCACTGCCTGGGAATGCCACCAAGCCCTGTGATCCAGCTGGCTACCTGCAGGCTACCGTGGGATTCAGAAGCAAACAGCTTCTTCCCAGTTCCTTCAGGTGGCAGTGCAGCTCATTGGGATGTAGGTGTTAACTAGACCCACGGCAGCATTTATGGGTATAGAAAAGAAATCCATCCCACTGGAAAGTTAGCAGCGGTTTGCAGAGAGCTGCCAAGCCTGGCTCTCCCTCAGCAAAGCCAAATTGGCAATGTCAGCATTTAGCCTGTCCCGGGGAAAGATGCTGGAACAGCATCCATTGCACACATAGTCCTCAGCTGGAGTGGACTGTGCTTTGGTGACAGGCAGGTATCAATCACTGCTTGTTTGAGGCAGCACCCCTAAAATACCTTTTTCTCCATAGAAATGGCACGAATCCTTTTTTTTCCCCTACAGCAACTTGGAAACAGAGGCCATATATGCCCAGGGCACCTCTGTAGGTGTCTTAAAATCCTCCCTGATAGCTATCTTTTCCCACTAATCCAGTGTGCTCTGGAGATGGAGGTCATGTTAGGGACAGGATCAAGACTGGGGTGGTGAGCTGCAAAGTGCCTGCATTGCGTAGAACACAGGGAATCATTGCTCCTGTCATCTGGAGTGTTTTATCCTCTAGAAATAGCAGCCATTTTAATAAAAAATTCAGTATTGATGAGATGCAAAGAGGAGATTATGCTTTAGGACAGAAAGTGAAACTTTTGAGAGAACGCTAGGCTGTCAATCGTATGGATGTGGTCAAAGGCAGTGTGAGTGTGAGAGGCACTTATAGAGAGCACTGTGGTTGTATCATTATGGAGCATAATAGCTTCAAAAATAACCATGAACAAATATAGCAACAAAATGAACTGCAACAAAAGGAATCACAGGCACATTGCCAAAGAAAAGGCTGAGCTGTGCTTCCGGCACATGAGTAGTATTTCTTTTCTTTCTTTTCTTCTTAGGTAGTGTTGCTTTAACCAAATACATTTTATCTAATATTTTAAATTGTGTCTGTCTTGAAGTGGCATCAGCAGCTCTTGGAATAGGCTTCCAGATGCTAAGTTACAGCAGACATAGTGCTAAGTGCTGCTAACACAGATGTGCATATTGCCTTAAAACTAAGACAATTTTTAAACAATTTAAAAAATTGATTTGTTCTTAAATTTGTTGGAGAGCCAATGTGCTATACCTCTCATGCTTTCTGAAACAGGTGAGCTTTCAATTCCTGTCAAATTTTCCAAGTTTGGAACTTGGAAAGGATTTTTTTACTTCTCCAGTCATTTAAACAGACACCATCCAGCTCCTCAGCCAATCTCTTACTCTGCAAGAAAAACCTGGGCTCACAGCAATAAAAAAAAAGACTCACCCATGCTGTCAAGGTCTGAAGTGAGCTAGAGAAATGAGTTTGAAGGAGGTGCACATGTAGGTTACCAGACTGTTCGGTCAGGAGCAACCATCCTGGCTGCCTGCACTGCCTGGGAACAGCACCTTGCTACAAGGCAGCAGCACCATGAGTTCCCCTCACCTCGTCCCACGTGCTGACACCTGCACCTTTAGGAAAGTGATTTGGAGGCTTTGCTCAGCCCAGTGCACTCAGTCCCTGCTTTGTTCTTTCTCTCCAGAAATGGTTCAAGCAGCGCCTGGCGGAGTGGAGGAAGTCTGAAGGGCTGCCCTCAGAAAGCGGCTCTGTCAGGGACTAGAGGATGCTGCTGCAATCCCCTTGCCTCTTATAAAGGATGGTGAAGCTCTTCAGTGGGTTTCCTTGGGGTTCTTCTGTTGCAATAGGTTTTGTGATACAAAGTAATACTCTGCTATTTAACATAAATCTTATTTAACATGTACATAACCAGAAAAAACCCACTATATAGAAATATATATATATACACACATGTGTGTGTATACAGCTTTTGATGGCTGATAACCTATCTTGTGATTTCAAGTCATTAACAGCAGCTGCACAAGAAAAGGCAATTTCATGCCCTTGTTCCAGGCTTGCAGAAATTTTGCCATGATATATGTTCAAATATAGAAGGAAGAAATAAAGATTCCTTTTCCTTACAATCCCCAGAGGCAAAGTGTGTGTGTGAGCTTTAAGGTGCAGATCATCCAGAGAGTAGGGCATCTGGAAAACCAGGTATGTTGTTCAAGTGGCCTGGTTTGGCTCAATGTGCCTGAATCAGCTCTGGATACTGCAAACCAAGTGCCTACACCATAATCACACCAAGCCAAACACCCCCTGCATGCCTTTTTTTACCTTTCTCGTAAAGGTCACCAAAAAAAAGAACTCATGGGTTGTTTTGGGTTTTTTCCCAGTGCAATTACAAAAA
This sequence comes from Melozone crissalis, assembly GCF_028551555.1. Classification (NCBI taxonomy): domain Eukaryota; kingdom Metazoa; phylum Chordata; class Aves; order Passeriformes; family Passerellidae; genus Melozone; species Melozone crissalis. Next base: position 43,916,153 of record NW_026535784.1, on the reverse strand, counting down.
CCCAACATTTTTAAATGAGAGGAGCTGTGCTCTGTCCTGCTTGTGCTCCCTGCCCCCATGACAGGAGGCAGACTCCTTCCTCTGGAAGGGCAACACTTCTCCCAGACAGCCTCAGTGGGCACAGTGGGTTTTCCCTTTGCCATGGGACCGCCATGGGCAGCCTCATCTCCTAGGGCACCTGTGGGTCCATGCATGGCAGCCCAGACAACCCCACACACCTCCTAATCCCTAGGGTGGCAGAGGTGGGTGGTGCTGGGGTTCCCCCACAGCATGGGGGTTTTAGGGGGAGACCCCAGTCTTCCCTGGCCATTCTCATGCCTGAGGAATGCAGTTGCACTGGGGCTCTTGCACAAAGTCCAAACTCTCATCCATCCTGGCACAGAACAATGCCTGGTCTAAAAATAACCAGCACAATTTCCCAGTGACCTTACCTTGTTCAAAAGGCTTCAAAAGTCCTCTGCTTAGTGGATTACTGAATCAATTAATGGATCCTCTGATTAATCCCCTTCTGGTTTGTGGTCACCTGCCTCTACTCCTTTGGAAGGAGAATCAGCTTAACAAAGGGAAGATTAAAATACATTGGCTCTGAAACTGCCATATGCTTTCATTTGTGGCTTTTGTCCCTTACTGGTGAGCATCTCTCTTGCCTCAGTATCTCCAGCCTGTCGCCAGTGGTTGGGCAGCCAGTGCAAAACACACTGACCCTGTAGGAAACAGATAAAAGCATTCTCCCTTTATGTCATGCCCTGCACAGGTTGTGTTGTTCCCCTGCAATCCAGCTGCAAAACTGACTCATCCACAGACCTGACTGGAGCTCAGAATTTGGTCTGCACACTCTAGCATCAATACTTGTTTTCTGCTTAGCCTTTGAAACTTGCCTTCTCTCTTACACTGAGGGGAACTCTGCTTTTTTAAGTCAGGCTCCAAAAATCCCAATGCAGAACTCTCTTATTTTGCCCAGGGCCACACAACTGAGTATCTGAACCACACAGCTTTAACCCACCTATGTAACTGGACCTGCATGTTCTCCAGGCATTTGAGAAAACAGGCCCCAAATCCAAGCCAACTCAAGATACACTGTAGCCTTTTGCATTTCTATTTCGGTCACAAGCATAAAACTTTTGAGTGTCAGTAAGATCTTCTTATTGATACTCCAAAGTTATGCTAAACTAAAGTTTTGCTAAAACTTTAGCAAAAAATTTTAAACCCAAATTCAGGAGTTGTGTTGCATCAACTTAGTGTGTGCTTTTGAGTTCAGTTTGCCACACTTCCCTGCATGAAAGGACAGTTCCTTTGCTGCCTTCCGCCAGCAGTTGTTTCATTACTTCTTAAACTATTACAGCAAAACAATCAAGAAAGAAACTCCAGACATAACCAATCCTAGGGAGAGAGTCTTCCCACATTAAGTTGAATTCTGTCATTTTCCCTGATGACTATTCTTAAGGAATGATGACTTTATTTTAACTCCCAGAAGGCGTTCCAGCTGCGTGTTGCCTCTGCACTGTGTTCAAAGAGATTTTCCAGCCAGAGCACAGCCAGAGAGAGTGATGTTCCAAGGGGTGATGTGGGCAGATGGCAGGAGCTTAGTGCCTAATTGGTTGAGCCAGTTCTGCGAGCCGTGGAGTACAAACCGCCTTCAGAGCACTCTCTTTCACTTTGAATGCATCTGGGTTGAGTGGAGTCACACGAGGTCTGGAGGAGAGAGGGTAGGAATAGTCAATCCTGACTGCAGCAAGGCCACCTGCCAGCTGCCTGTGAGCTCCCACACCTCCATCTAAGCCTGCCCTTCCCTGTCAAGGGAGGACAAAAGGCATCACACCTCCAATGCTGTCGTCAGGAGAGGAGTATCTCTCACAGCCACTACAGCCAGGCATTCCCCCACCCTCTGTGAAACATCCTCCCAGCACTTCCTGCAGACTGGGCTGAGGTCAGCTGCAACATGCTGGGCAACAGGAGTGTATTACACTCTGCCCTTTGCCAGATGGTTGCTTTTTATAGTTGGAATTAATAACAAGTCCCAACCAGTAATTCTGCTGGAATTAAAGAGTTCCTGTTTCTTCTCTTTTGACTCATTCTACCTCAAAATGGCTTTTTAAACCGCAATTCATGTAGCATTAACTCACCCAAACATATAAAACCCAGGCATTTTGGAAGTGGAAGAGCACTTCCCAATCTTGGCCTAATCTCTCTGGCCAAACACAAATGAACAAGGTGCCATGAGCCACACAAAATGGGCTGGCAGCTGATCGTTTCCCTGGGACAGGGAAGCAGTACCTACCTTGAGGAAGGCTGGGCCAGCCCCAGAATTCTTTTTGTAGGCACTGCATGCTTGGCAGCCTCTGTGACAGGCCACTCGGGATCTCGCGCGGGCATGAAGTTCGGGTGGAGTTGTTTGGGCTTCGACAGCTCAATGGTCCGAGGGCTTGCAACTATCCTCCGAGGTGATATGGAAATCTGTGGCAGAATGGGGAGGAAGGCCTTTAGAGATGCTCCTGGCATTCGAGGGTGCTCAGCCTGCAACCAACTCAGAGTTTCCAGGTTCACAGGCACTGACCGCACACAGATGGGACACAATCATATCCTCAGCTGTGTTTGGCACCAGGCAAACTGCAGAAGAAGAAATCACTGCCTCGTCAGTCCCACAACCTGCCCTCCAGCCTCCTGTTACTCACAGCCCTTTGTCCAACCCACCCCCAGCACTGGAGATCCCAGTTAGACACTTGTCCACCTATCCCCATTCCTACAAGTGCAAGTTAGGCACAGCTCTGCCGTTCTCTGGGGATATGTGCTGGGAGTCAGTTCATACTCTGAATGGAGCACAAGCCCTGCTTTCCAGCTCAGGAAGCAGCTATGCCAGCCTCATGGAGGGCAGCACATCCAGGGCTGACATGAAGAGAGCCACAAGCGACTGAGCACCTGTGCCCACTCCTCTGCCAGAAGTCCCATCCATGTCGGGTGATGCTGCCTTACCGGAGCCATGATAACACCAGGTTTGGTGTGTGTACTGCAGCAGGTCATCTCCCTGATCAAGGGCACTGCCAGCTTCTGCACCCGCGCCGATGCACTGGCCTTGACTGCTAAGCTGGAAACCTGGGTTGGCACCTGCACGGACCCAGAATGGGGGAGGGACGTGCAGACACAGAGCTTGTACAGCAGCCCACAGGGACATGCTCCCTCTCCACAGGGATGAACATCCCAGCACCCTCCCTCTGCATACATGGTCACTCCGAATTTTCCAGAATCCATTATTTTTTTCCACCTGAACAATTAAGTCATTTTGGTGCTATAAGGATTCCTCAGTTGCCCACTCAGAGCGAGGAGGGGAGTGCCTGTAATGAAAGCCTATGTAGTCAGGTAAAAGTACAGAGAAATTCCTTCCATATTTTTTATATTCATCTTCCTGCCCAAATCAAATAACTTCCCTGCTAAGGAGAGACATTCAGATTTCAGGGTAAATTTGCTGCTATGGTTAACTGCATTCCTACAGAAAACATGATTACTTCTCCAGCAGGGGACTTCTTCCAAAATTTTTCACAGGGTTACAGTTGCTCCAGCCCAGACACCCATTTCCCAGCCCCAGAGGCTGCATCCAGAAAACCTAGTCTTTGCCATGGAAATTAGTGTAATCTGAGATTGCTCCAAGCCCTTTCACCCCTGCCAAAGCAATGACCCACCTAAAAGGAACAAGCTCAGAAATATAAATCAGGCTTCTGGCAAAATGCAGTTAAAATACACATAGTAGTTGCAATCTCATGCCCCCTGTGTACTCAGATAGGAGCACAGCTGCCCAGCTACAAACATGACTACTCCCTAAGAGCTAAACATGCCATTTCCATCAGGTTTCTCCACTTTCCCAGAGGATGCAGCCCAGATGCCTCCCTTGGCTCTCCTGCTATACTAGGCTGCTCCAACCTGGCTGGTTTTTGTCCCCCAGCAGGAGATTTGCAAATACAACATTCTTCTCTGAAAAGGCAGTTTCTTCCAGTGCCATAAACTGCAGCAGAACCAGGCAGCTTCTCCCCTCCACACAGTGGGCACATCCAGCGGTGGGACACAGGACAGTTTGCTGCATCCCTGCACCCTCTAAATCTCACTGAACCTCCTCCTCACCTCTCTGGGGAGCATGAAGTCTGGGTGCAGCCCCTTTGGCTGGGCAAGCTGCAGTATCCGCTTGGAGGCATTGTAGTTCTGTGCAGCCAGGGACACAGGCCACTCCGGGGTATCACGGGATCTGGAAGCACAGAGTCATGGCACTGCCACTCACAGATGTTCTCCAATCTGGCAGCAGCTGGGCTCTCCAAGACTCACATTTGCTGCAGCAGAAGGCAGCTTTGTCTTGTGGCCATTTCCAGTGTAGAACTCATCCCATGAGAGAATCCAGAAGTTCTAATCCCAGCAGAGACCCTGCTCTGCATTTTTATCCTCTGTTAACCCATCCTCTGTTCCTGCATTTATTAGACACCACCGATGCTACAGGACCCAAAGCTCTACCTATAGCACCCTATAGGCTTTCTAGCCTCTCACCTTTGTTCCAGGTAAGCAGGGAGGAATTTTTTAGGCTCAGACAACTTCAGCAGCCGTTCAGAAGGGTAGCCATACTTTGGTAGCAGGGGATTCCCACCGATTACTGGTCTGCAACTGTCCAGAAAGAAAGATTTTTGAGGAGGAGCACAGAAGAGCTAGTAAAAGGCAACTGACAGAGAACATGATCCTTGCAGATGGTAACCTAAGTCTGGTTAAACATCCATGCCCACTGCATGAACAAAATTTGACACTGGTGCACATGGAAAAGCCATGAACAAACAGGCATTTACCCTGAGATTTCCTCACTTTAAATGCTGTTGATATCTGAAGAGTCCCCTTTTAATGCACTGCTTTCAAAGTCTAGGCTTTTCCTGAAGCTGTTCCATAACATCTGGCAGCATTTATGTTGGTCAGCTCTACCAATTTGGAAACCTCTTTGTTACAATAGCTTGATAGCACCTTGTGCCCTTGTAGCTCCTTTCATCTTGGTGTCTCCCCTAGTGACTTGTTCATCCAGCTTTCAAACAAGCATAACTGTTGGAATATGCCTGTCATCACCAGGGAAGAAGGAAGGAGAGGTAAGAAGAAAGGCAGGAAGTGCTGTTGTATGGACACCTTTAGCAAGAGACAGTAGCTCTCAGGAGAATGAGAGTCCATAATTGGTGATAGTGGCAGAGGGGAGAAAACTACAGACATGCATGTCTTGACATTCCTTGAGATAGAGGGAAGCCAGGAGTGCAACATAGTTTCATCTCCATTCTCATTGCTAAGACTTCTCACAGACTAGCAACCACCACTTTGACTCCAAAAGAGTTTCCTCTTCTCCAACAGAGCTACAAATTAGTTGCTTCAAGTAATGCAGCACCACTGTAATTTATACTTTTTACATCAATTTTCATTTCAATTCCGAAACATGATCTACGTTTTACACCATGCAGTGACAGCAGAGGATTAAGTGGAAGATGGCATCTCCCCTTTCCCTGGGAGCCAGAATACCTCCCTAGAGAATATGCTCTGAGCTGCCTCCTTCTCCAAGATCTGCTACCACGTCACTGACCTGCGGCCATACTTGGTAAAATCTTTCTTGGGCTTGCACAGAGACAAGGTTCTTGCAGACGGTCGAGCTGTCATAGCACCAGGTGTGAGGCTCCATATCGTCTCTTGGTTTCCCCATACAAGCCTAGCATGAACAGCAAGGTTGTCAAATTTTAGTAACAGGCACAAGTGTGAAATGTGTTTGCTGGGGCTATCCTTCCCTGCCTAGGATGGAACAGACACACACAGTCCTCCACCCTATGGCTCCCCACACCTGCAAAGTGCCACTAGCACCCCCTGAGCATTCTCCTTCTGTGGCTCTGAATTTCCCAACACTCTCCTGCTGGCTGTTGTCAACTAAAAGGAAAAGATTCTTAAAGCGATAGGTTTTAGTTACCAGTGGATGTCCTTTCATTACATCTCTGAAACCCCTGGAGGAGTTTCATCACTGCATTTCTTTTGCCTCACCTTTACCACCCAACTATACCACAGGTATGACAGTGAAAATAGTAACAACTTTACAGTCAGGGTGTGCCATGGAAAGTGGGTGAGGTTTTACAGAGGGTTAGTGGTTACTCTCCTGTGCCCAGGGCAAATTTGGAGTTGCTCATCCCTCACTGAGAGGCCATGATGGGAGAGGGTACTGGGGTAGTTGGGACAGGGAACAGCAGGGCAATGGGTTTGTGGAGCCTTTATTCAAGACCCATACAGATAATGGAGAAGAGATGTTATCAAGAGACTGTTGCCCTGGCTTGTCAAGCTGTAGTTTGATCACATCACATCACACAGACAGCAACTCTGTTCCTAAAGCTGGGCTGTATCCTCCAGGACAGAGCATCCTGGCTCCCATGTTCTGGTCACCTTGCACCACACACCATCCTACCTCACAACATCTCAGCTGGGCAGCTCAGATCAGATGGGGCAACAAAGGCAAGGCTCGGGTCAAGCCCAGGGTTTTGACTGAGAACTTGAAAGAGCAAACTGAAGGCAGCCCTTCAAGTATGGAACATCTCAGTCTGCTTTACTAGAGGCAGAGGGGAAAGGAGTAGCAAGACAATGGCCAAGAGTCTGCTCTGGCTGAGTCCCATCAGTCCCCAGCCCCTGAGCAAGTCTGTTTGAACATCTACTTACGTGGGACTGCTGGCTTGGCAGAATATTGGCTTGGGGTCTGCAAGTACCTCTATCCTGCCAAAGTTACAGAAAAGGACAAACATGCCATTAACCATACAGTTAAACCAACAAAGCATAAAGCAGCTACTGCTGTACTCAAAGCCATACAAACACTCTCAAAGCCCTGTGCTTTTGCCTCCTTTCCCTTGAGAGAGTGTGTTTAAGGAACTCTCTCTTCAAGTACTTTCCACCCATTCAATCTGGCAAACTCACCAGCCCATGAATTGTTGAGTTTTCTCTTGGACTGCAGAGACACAAATTTGCAATTCTGCCTCCACTGATGGCTGGAGAGTGGGAAGGAACTTTTCTGGTCAATAACATACCCTAAAACAGGTACAAGAAGGATGATCTCCCAGCCTATGGGAGCCCAGATGGACAAACACCTGTTATCACCACGTCATGGTTTATGAAAAGGCACCATGGAGACAGCACTGTGTTTCCACATGGCTTTAGGAGCACATTTTATTTCAGTCCATTTAGCACAGAGGTCCTAGATGCTGTATAGACACAGGAACGTACATAGTCTCTGCCCTAGGAACAGCTCTGGAAATGTTTTTACTGAATATACAACGGACTAAAACCTTTCATGAAGATCAGGTATCACTTCTGAGGCCCGAAGTCCCAGTACTTTATGAGCATTGGTACAGAGAGGAGAACAAGATAATCCAGTGCCACAAGTGTGTTACACAACTCCCTGATGTCACAGACCAAGCCCATACCCACCCACTGGGGCTACAGGTGCCTACCCACAGCCAGCTGGTGAACAACCACACTGTGCAGGCAGCTGTGGAAGTGCTCCACCATGGAAAAAACACAAAAGGTGGAAGCCTGAGGCATTGCTTCCCTGCCCCATACCACCTGGCAATGCAACAGCGTGGCCCTAGAGAAGAGCAAGGACATCAGCAGAGAGAGATACTTGCCAACAGAAAACAATCTGTGCTGTGGGGACACACCTGTGGTTTCTCTGATGGGGCTAATACTGCTAGTAAGATGCCAAGCCCTGGCAAATGCTTGTGAGAGAGCTCAGCAGCACAGAGATCCCTGAAATGGCAGGCTGCTCTTACAGCATCGTCACTGCATGAGATGCCTGTCACGCCTAACTTGGGCCACAGAGCTGCAAACACAGCTCCTGCTGAGATCCCACAGAGGCAGCTGCCTGTAGGACTTTGGCTCCCTGCCACCAGTTCAAGACAGGACACGATCAGGAAGGCAGATGTCATTTCAGGAGCCAAAACCCAGTTTAAGCTCTTTAGTCCCAAGCGAGTCCCCAGAGGGTTTTCCTTGCAAGGGGGTGAAGGATTAGCACACAGAGGTTCCCCCCAGCCCAGCTGTGTTGCAGAGCTGGCACTATCTCTGCAAGCAGGCTCATTGCTGTTCCTCAGCTGCTGGCACAGATCCAGCACACAGCCACAGCCAAATCTAGCACAACATAGTGCACATGGCCCTAGTGCCCCACAGTGCTGTGCAAAGCTTGCATCATGATCCAGCCAAGGAATGAGGCACACATACCTTCAGATCAGGTCTCTCAACTCACTTGGCAAAGTTTTTTTGTTCTTTTTCCAATTACAAAAAGAAAGATTACATTTATCATGGCAAAAGCTCTAGACAGACAGGCGTCCTCACTCAGGATGTACCTTCAGCAGCTCTGCAACTTGAAGGGGTTAAACCACCTCACTGACAAGACAGCCCTGGTGGAGCCTTTGTTGTTTGGGCCTGTTCATGCTTCCCAGCAAGGCCTTGCTTCAGCCAGACACAGAAACACCTCCCCTGCATTGTCTGAGCATTCACACACTCATTGCTTAAGGGAGATCAACTCCTTTTGAGATCAATTCCTTGTAAAGCAAAGCTCCATTCACAGCTTCCATTTTAAAGGGGCAGGATGGGGATGGATGTTTTTCAGAAGCTGAGGCAAGGGCAAAACCGGACATAATTTCCCCTCAAGTGTTTATCACAGTGTCATCCTCTACACTGACTCACTGCTTGGAGTAAATCCCCCACTGAGCTCTCTCAAGAGACATGGGGCACTGGCCTGAACACCCAGCCAGGAGGGGACGGCTTCTTACCTGCTGCGCGGGTACACCCACATGCAAGGTGTGTAATCTGACACTGCAAAGACAAGAACAGGTGAATTTAAAAGCCTGATAACACCTAGAGCCTGGGCTGCCTGCCATTTAGCATGCAATAAACATATGGCAGATGAAGTTTGTGCATCTCCTCAAGACAGTTGCTCAGCAGATGTTTGTACTGCTTTTCCCTGGTACCTTCCTCTCCAGTGGCTGCTCCTCACGGGGGGATGCTGGCAGCCCCCAAGGCTGCAGGACAGAGCACCCCAAGCACCAATGGTCACCAGCCCGCAGGCTCCCACCTGACTCTACAGCCACCCCTTATGACTGCCTGCAGCAGCTTCCAGGAGAGGTCTCCAGAGCCTCGGGGAAATAGCAGCTGTATTAAACTGGGACCAGGTGCCAGTACAAAACAACCAGGGGTGTGGGATACGGGATGACAGGAAAACCAGCCATGTGCCCCGACGGCAGCGATGGCCATGAACGGGGGCGGCCACCCCGCAGTCCCGCCGCTGTGACCGAGGCCTGCCGGCCCAGCCAGCCCACCGCTCCCGGGAGCCCTCCGTGCCCAAGCCCACCGGGGCCGGGCGGAGGGGCCGCCCCCGCCCGCGGGTCCCGGGCCGCTGGGGCCCCACGCACCGTGCACTCCGCACGGACCGCCCAGGCACCCGGTAGCCCCCATGGCCGGCTCCAGGCCGCTGGGGCCCCACCGATCGTGCAGGCACTGGGCCGCCTCCATGGCCGACCCCGGGCCGCCCCGGCCCCAGGCACCGCGCAGGCACCCGGCCTCCTCCATGGCCGCCCCGCCCCGCCCAACGGCTCCGCCCGCCCCGCCCGGCCCGGCCCGGGCACGGCCTGTGCCCACAAGGGGTGACAAGGGCCCTGTCATGCCGGCCGGCCCAGGGTGCCTCCCGCACCCGAACATCTTGTTCCCCAGCTGGAAGAGAAAAGAGCAGCCCGGACCCGTGTTTAGGGTGGAATTTTCTGCTTTATGCATCTGTTACAAAGGACAAAACCGTAAAAGCCTCGTACAATAGATGCGTGTGCAAAACAGGTCCTTTACAGGACTGCTCCTGGGTCACGTCCTTTGAGTATAATTAGGAGGACACTGGGAAAGTGACACTCCTCAGCAGCTTGTCACCTCCCTCACAAGCTGTGCTAACAGAAACCACCGTCAAGAAACAACAGGGTTTTCACAAATAAGACTACTTGCTCGAGGACATCTTGGACTAAGCTTAAATAAGCTGCTCAACCTGATGGACAAGTCTCCCACCTTTGCTGCCAATTTAACTTAAAAGCATCCAGTCACTACCTCAAATTACACCATTTTGGTTTTTTGCCTGTAGGCAAAGAAACAATATATTACTGCTTTCATTTTCTTGTTCTTACCCACTAAAGAAGCAGTAACCAACCCAATTTCCAGAGATTATCAATTTGCTACTCCCATAACAACTGGGTCGAACACAACAAGAACTGTCACTGTCAAAAACACTAGTTGCAGCACTTTAAATTTCTGACACTGTCAAGAAGTGAGGTCTCACTTTTAACAGAACACCACTGTTAAAAGTGTTCTGTAAAACCTGTGAAGTAAACATTTTTCACTTTAACCTGAGACATCAAGCCATGTTAAATTCACTGGATGCAACTTTCTTCCACGGAAATCAGTGCTTGATTCCCACCTGATGTGAAGTTATCTAGCCCATCTAAGCTATATTTTCCCTTAAATCTGCTGCCTAAGAGACAGACTATTTTTCTCCTACAAAAATGCTAAAAATAGACTACTTCTCAAACATATTTTCAAACCACTATAAATTAAGATTTTCTTACCAACTAGAAACCACTTTCAGAGGAATTCCACACCCACCAGGAAAGCATATCTGCTAATTTCAGCTGCCACACTGCAAACTGACCATATACTAACATGTGCTCTCCCTCAGCTGCAAACACCTGTTTATTATAAGAAAAGAGCCGTCACTGTGTTTCCAAAACCAGCTGCCCTATCAGCTCCTTGGCATCCTGCATGCTGGAGGAGATCTCAGAGCCATCTTCTGCCACATGGGTACCAATCAAGAACATCTTCCTCTCGTCCCCAATATCAGACAGAGCCAGAGCATCGTGAATATCAGTGATGCAATATGCACCTTCGAGGTCCTGTTACACAAAAATAAAACAACCCTGTTAGCTGCAAGAAGTAGTGGCACCATTCCTACTTTGAGCCACTGCTTTTGTCCAGGAGGGAAAGAGTCACAAAGGCTCTGGGGCACCATTCTTTTGTACCTTTTATGAGATCACTTCCCATGTCCTAAAATGCCTTGGGGAAAAGAGTTAATTTCTAACCTAACTTCTTCCTGAATATGGGTACAGTTGTTTCTATTTCTACACCAATTCCGCTGTTTCTGATATCTGTGTAAGACCACCTGCACAAGGCAGACAAAAGCACTGGTGGCCCAAGACCCCAGGTGCCCAGCAAAGAGTTACAAGAATAGGGCAAATATACAACAGTCATGCCCTGCCTGCCTTCTCAGCCGCCAGTGTTTCTGATGCATTTGAGGCTGATGAAGCCCAAGCCTGCACTTGTGTTCAAGAGAACAGAAATGACTACTACTAATGGACCTCAGTTACGAGAAATTTAGGAGATAACAACGTAGAGCATACTGAGCATGCAACCTTGATAAAAGAGAATCTGTGATTAAAACCCTTGGACTCTTCTGTCATTTGATTGTACCAGAGGTCCAATTCTTTTCCAGGTACACCACCACTTACTTCCACAAAGATCTTAGGAGGAAGCACTGTCTTGTGAGGAAAGCTGCTCCTTCTCTCAGATTTCAGAAGCAGCCTTAGGAGCAACCAACCAGACAGTCTGAAGGCAAACAACAGTGCTTCACTCTTTAGCTGCTCCTAGGTGAAGTGGTACTTCTAGGCAGATACTCAGAACAGAAACCTAACTTCACATCTAACTGTGGTCTTCCCTGAAGCTCCCAAACCCTGCAACTGTACAGCAGTTTCCACCCACAGCTCTGATTGCATCTTCACCAAGTACAGGACCTGCATCTTGCAGATCCAAAACAACCTCAGATTATTTTGTTTTGTGGTCAACAGGTGTGTCAGAAAGACTCCCAGCCGTGTGCTCTCCTTAAAGGCATGAAGCCTCTTTTGAAAGGCTTTGTTGCTGTTTCCAAAGTTGCTGCCAGCCCAAGCTGTGGCAGCAGCAGGGAACTCTTACCTGCTTGTTGGCCAGAACTACCACAGGCAGGGTGGAGTTGTTCTGGATTAGCTGATGAAGGAGCTGTTTCGCCACAGGCAGTCGGGCGTGATCGGCCGAGTCCACGACATAGACCAGCAACAGCACTTTGGGCAAGTACATGTTCCAGTATGAGCGCAGAGATTCACTGCCCCCGACTGGAAGAGAAGACAGCAGCACAGGATTCACCAAGTAATTCAACAGCACTGCTCTCAGAGGTGCAGACAGCAGGCCCTGGGCTGAAAACCCAAGGTATTTAGATTACCAAAACCTCAGAGTATTTGAGCTACTGTACATGAGACTGAAAACAGCTTTATTTTCCCCAGTCAGGTCCCATGAAGGCATATGTGTATGCTCTGGGGGGAAAAAAAATCTTTCCATTTTAAGCTCTTATTTTGAGAGGATTCTGGGTTCAGTTTCTTTGCAGTTGTTTTCTGCCTTGTTGGTTCTTGATCTCAAGCAAGTAAGAGAGTAGAAAACAGTTCAGTGTCCACCAACACCAAATGTCCCCATACAGGCTATCTCCAAATGCCCATCTCATTTTAGGACAAAGCAGGTGTACAATTTCCAAAGGAGAAATTTAGCTCTGAGGTGTGGAGGGCTCTCATTGTATTTGTATAACACTAAGAACTAGCTCAAAACTTCCACAGTTTTGTCAATACCCAAAGGTGCTTAAGGAAGAGACAAAAATCTAGACCCAGCAGACTCTTCAGGCAACCCTCTGAAGTATCTTCACACAACATCCATTTCTCCATGAGCTCTTCTCTGCTGGATACAGAGGAAAGCAGTTCACCTTCAAAGCTAGGTCTTAAAATAATTCTCTGGTGAAACTGTAGGCAGCAAGGTGTTTGAGATTGTTGCTCCCATCTGGGGACAAAGAATTCAGTAGGTTGTTGAGTTTAATAGAAGGAATAAGTATCAGTATATTAAGTATTTCAGATTTGTTTTCAGGTCTCTAGGTGGTCTTCAGGCACATTGCAGGACCACTCACTCAAAGAGTACTGAGGTGCTCAAAAGGCATGTGTGAATCTCTCAAAAGCAGCAAGTTTACAAAGCAATAATATCTGGGGTTCCCTATCACAGGAGCTCTTTTCAAAATTGTCTGACTATCCAGCCATCTTTTATTGCCCTCTTTGACTGTTCTGTGTCAAAATAATTTTGCTTTCACTTAAGTCAAAAGGGTTCAGTAGTTTCAAGAATATGGAAAGGGAAGTAACATTTCCCACTAGAGCATGCCTGCCTCTTCAAGTGGCCCAACGTACCTGGAAGCAGAACTGCAAGTCTGCCACTGTGGAAAGGAGCCAAAGGGCTGTGACTGACATGTAATGTTTGGGACAGAAGCCCGATTCTGTACTGTGATACTGCAGGGGCTCAGCACTGCTCCCTTTTTTAAGTGTATTCATGCACAGCATAACCCAGGGGTCAGCAACCTCACAGAGAACATTTTTTTCCCCCAAACTTGTAGGAACTCAGGAGAAGGCAGGAGCACCTACCACCTGCAGAGGACAAGATACCATCCAGTTATCTGTATGTTGGTACAAAGAAAAAGAACAGTTTTCCACCTTTCTAAGCCAGCAAAATAAAACCCCTGCTGTTTGCTGATCACCTCGTGCTGTGTGATCACAGCACAGGCTGCTAACCCCTGGACTAGGCAATTGTACAGACTGGATAAGTAACCAGATTAGAGAGCCATGCATGGATTTACCTGGCTGAAACTGGCCTGAGACATTGCATTTCCCATGGGTCAGATCGCAGCCATCACATCTCAGGCACTACCAACCTGGACCAGAGAGGGAAGGACGACTCAGAAACAACAGGTTCTGCTGTGGTGTGTGCAGTTCTGGGCCCAGACCATCCCCAGGCAGGAGAAGAGACACTGTGTGTTTCTCTGGGCTCAGACAGGCAAAGCACACCCCTGTAGGAGACACCCTCTTACATACCAGCCGAGGGGCACAGATGGCAAGCATCCCTCTAAAGACCATTTCCCCAAACCACTGCAGAGACTCCTGTGGTAGTAAGATTGGGAATGAAACTTTGTCTAAGCAGCCTCATCCCCACACCCCAAAAACTTACCTGGGAACAGTACAACTCCTTCAGACCTGCTAAAGGTACAGAGGCATCTATGGACTAGCTGCCAACTGAGCCAGTTGAGCACTGGTACACCACAGTGCAGAAACAGCAGGAATCAATGAGCAGCTCCTGCCTCCACAGAAGGCAGGCACCGATGAGGCTGGATGTCAGCTTCTCTGTACCAGGGAGTGACCTCACCCCAGCGCCTCCACCTTTCCCATCAGCCAGCTGCACCTCAAAACAGCTGTGATGCACCAAAGGCATCACAGGAGATGCCCTCTGCAGGCACAGACAATAACCAAAAATCAGAGCTAACAACAGTACAGAAATTTTAACAAAATGCTACAGACATTCAAAAGACTATTTAAAGACTAGAAAATACCACTTCTGAGGCTGTTGAACAGAAAGGGCACAAAGTTTTTCTCTTCCCCCTCTCTTCTTTGACTTATTATTTATTCCTCTGTAACTCTTGCCCTTTGCCAGGCAGGAGCACCAAGGAGAAGCAGTACAAGAGCTATGGACCATAACACAGGGCTTACTGGGGAAACCTCTTCTGGTTTCACCCAATCAGGCTTATTACCCATCTCTCTCTGGGAGTAGAATTCCCAGGATGTCAGGGCTGAAGGAAAACTGATCTCTAACACCATTGTGTCTTCTCCTTCAAAGAGGCTGAGTAGGAAAGCAGAATCTCCAAGGGGAAAATAATCACAGCTTCACATTATCGAAGCAGGCATCTGGGGACGTTGAGCTAATAAAATAGGTGCCTGAGCCCTACGACACAAAACAGGAACTTATAATCAATACTAAAACAGGTTCACTCACTCTCCAGAAACTCCATCTGGGACTCTTCGGTGTTGATGCAGATGGCATTGAAGCCCTCGGTGGGAGCCATGCTGCGCTTGACGTGGTTAGTTGCCAGGGAGTGGAGAATGCTCGTCTTCCCAGCCCCATCCAGGCCCAGCACCAGGATCTGCTTACCGCGTCCTTTACCCTGCAAAGCGAGGGCAGCACACTTACCCGGGCAGCCGGGGCAAGAGCAAAGCTTAGCAGGGCTGGGGGAAAGAAGGGGACTGAACAAGGGGCCTGGAGGGCACGGCAAAAGCCCCCTCGCGGTGAGGAAGCTGAAGATGCCCGCGGGGCCCCGGCGGCACAAGTGCCCGGCCGCAGCGATGGGGGATCCCTGGGACACCGGCCGGCCCCGGGAGCAGGGAAGCGGGGCAGGAAAGCGGGGAGAGCGGCCGCGGCCCGGCCACCGCGCCGCCGCGGCTCCGGGCGCCGCCGGGGCCGAGGTCGCGGTGGCCCGAGACGGGCGGAGCGGCGCAGCCACACCGGGAGGCCCCGGGCGGCCCAGCGGGGTTCCCCGAGCCCGCGGCCTCGCCTGCCGCCCCGACGCGGCCCCGGTACCTGATCGGCGGCGGCAGCGGCGGCTGCAGAGCGTGCGGACAGCGAGACCGCGCTCCGCCGGCGGGCCCAGGCCCGGAACACCGCGACCGTGCCGCCCGCCACGGCCAGCGCCGTCCCGCAGAGCGCAGCGGCCCGCAGGCGGGGGTCCATCGCCGCTCCGGCCGCGGGCACCGCTCCGGCCGCGGGCACCGGACACCGCGCACCCGCACCGCGCACGGAGAGCGCCCCCGCCGCCAGCCGGGCTCCCAGCGCCGGGCTGGGAACACGCCAGTGGCGGTGAGACAGGGAACGAGCCCTGCCGCGGGCGGTTCTCGCTGGTACGGGAAGGCCACGGGTTCCGCGCACCTGCTGCTGCACCCCCCGCTCCCACCCCCGCGGGATTTGCTCCCAGCTTGTTCTGCCCAGCTCCGGCGCAGCAGTCAGGACACTGGCCAGGTACCCGGGACAGGGCTCCGGCAATGTCACGAGTTAGCCTTTCCATCAGGCCAGAGCTTGTGCTAGGTTTCACCAGAGAAGACACCTGAAGAACAGAGCTGCGTTCTCTTCCGGTATCTCCCCTGCAAACACGGGACTGCTGCAGGACACTGGTCTCTCTACTGTAGCCATCAGCTGCTATCTAAGTGGGGACACATCGCCCAGCGAAGTAACTTAAAACAACATTCTTTGGTCAGCACTCAGTTGACAGCAAGTGCCTGCCAGCCATTCATCTCAGCCCCCTTCTCAGATACTCCCACTGTACAGGCAAGGTAAAAAAAATGGATTCTACTTAGTAGATTTTTACTGCCAGGAGACTCAGGAGTTGTTTTTTTCTTAAGCCGCAGTAACATGTCCCTTAGTCCCTACCTTTTAAGGCCTTTGCTTTAAATTCGTTGTGAGACAGAACCTTTTGCCTTTTGGGCTGACATCTGACAACCCTCTCCAAGGCACATTTCTACCCACTGACAGTCTGTGTCTGGAAAAATGTTTTGGCTATATTCAGATCAAACCAGAATTTTCAAGACCTGTGTTGAGAGATAGTAGTTTAGCCTGAGTAAGTTTCCAGCAGCATGAGATACATAGTTATAATTCTGTATTATTTAGTATGCTGTTTGCTTAGCTTTACTTGCTCAGGATGAGTAGCTGGATTTGCTGAAGCCTCAGGCTGCAAAACATGAATTTATACCTCCATAGCTGAAATTCATTTTCCTAGTAATTTTCCCTAGTAGCTGGCATATTGTTTTGTCTTTAGTACAAGAAAAATATTGATAGCACACTGTTGTTTTTGTTGTTGATAAATGTGTTTATCCTAACTCCTGGGCTTTTTTTGGTTCCCCTGCTCTGCTAGCGAGCAGGTGCATCAGAAGATAAGGAGACAACTGTCAGCAAAGCTGCAACTTCACAAGAACCATCAACAGCCTTCCTGCATGGACACAGAGAAACACCTGAGTAAGGAGTTAAAGATCCAGATCAAAAATAACCATTGGGCCAAGAGGCATGCAAGGTGCATGCAGGATGGCACTTAGTCTCAGAGGTATTTCTTGAGTTCCTTTGTTCTGGGTCCCTCTCCAGAGTCACTGAGCTTAAGTTGACCTGCTGCTGTACCACTCTATTTTCATAAACCTAGCACCTAAGACTTGTAGGAATGTAGGGTCAAGGCCAAAGGAGGAGGAAGCGTGCCTCAGACAACCACACATTCTGCTCACCTTTGTTTTGCCAAGCCCTTTAGAATAAGGCAGCTGGCTTGCAGAAAGTGGGACACTGCCATACACTTTACCATGCTTTCTCCTAACAGTCTTGCTATCCCCCTTCAGCCTATCTTATCCTGTATTATAAAGCCCAGATGTCTTCCAAGATGCTTTGTGCCTTTGCTCTTTGGTGGTCAATGACTGACTGACATAAAAGACAGTGCTTGCATCATGCACAGATAAATCTGCTAAAGGCCTAAACTGACATATGCAAGAGGAGCATGAAACTACATTTTAAGAAATTCTTGATTATCTCACATCTGTTAAATGTCTGGCAACACAGAAACATTTATTCTTAGGGGCTTTGTTTGACTTTGATGGCAACAACCAAAGTCACAGTGAGGGCAAATGTGAGGAAGAGAACATGGTGAGCAGACAGATCGTGGCATCTATACCAGCCCATCTCCCCCCAGACCATTGACAGGTAGGACAGAGATCCAGATTCCAAGAGTCTTTCGCCAGCACTTGCTTTTGACCTTTATTCTGCAACCAGCATCACGTATTGAAGGAGGGACATTACCCATCCTGCTTTTTACCACCCTCCTTTAGCCCCTTTCTTCTTTTTCTGCTGCTGCTTCTTCTTGGTGGCTGGAGCACCCGCGGGTTTTTGGTGCCTGGGAGGGATGACGTTACTCGCAGCCGATACAGCTGCCCCGCTGCCGGGCCGAGGGGAGGTAGGTGGGCTGCTGGCAGTTCTACTGGCGTCCCTGCAGGAAGGCAAGAGAAAAAGACACCATGCAGGTTCACAACCACCTGCAAGATGTGGTACCAGTGCAGGGAGCTGACAGTGGAGCAGCTGCCCCATTTGGTAGCAAGCATTATGTATGAGAGGGCACTCATGCACGGAAAAGGCTTCGACATACAGAAGGAGCTGGTGGAGGATGGGAACATCTCTCAAAGGGCAGCAATCACCTTCTAACTGATGTTCACTAGATGGTGTAAGTTACTGACAAGGAAAGCAAGGCTAACTTTTGAATAGATGTGTGACAGCTCATGCAACATGCAAGAAGCCTTTCAGGTCCCACTCCTAGGCAGTGCAAATCCAGCATCCTTCCTCTCAGATGCTAGACTAGACACCATCTTGCTGTCAGGCTACATACATAATGGTAATTCTTGATTCCAGCTCAAATAATCAGTGTCAGCTTAGAAGGAAGTACAGTGTTTTCTAAAATCATGGCTAATGGTTCTACAGCTGCCAAAAGACTTGAAAGCAAATTGCTCAAGAGAAAGCATGCAAAATTAATCTCATTGCCAAAGGAGAAGTGCATTAAAAGACTATGAGAATTTTAATTTGCACCTCGGCTCCTTCAAGCATGCCTGTCCTATCACACTGGTTTTCAGGAACCTATAGGGATCTCCAGGGAGAGCAGCTGGTAGCAGGTTCAAGCAGCAAAGGACGATGTCACTTGTGCTACCCGCAGTTGATATGGTGACAGAGCTGCAGCAGAGCAGCACAAACACAGCCCTCCCAGTTGCCCAGGAGTGAATCCCCCCATCAATCCTTGCAAAATGGATACTTACAGTTCAGAGCCAGTTGTGGTTGAACCCTGAGTCCCCTTGCCAACCTGATCCTTCTTCTTGCCCTTCTTCCGTCCACGGTAGTAGGACCGCTCTCGCATTGGAAGCCACCGCTCAGGGTCAGGAGTCACCTTGGGGTCATAGTTCTTGGGCAGCTTTCCTGCAGAACATCCAGTGCCAGGAAATGAGATTGGGGTCAACACACCAGAGGCATCACCAAGGGACACGCTTGGGATGTCAGTAGCAATGGCATGGCAGCACAAAGAGACCAGCAACTACATCACCCTATCAGGATGTTGCTCTCACTCCTGAGGAAAAATGCCCCAACCGAACAGGCTATCATAAAGATCCATGTTTCCAGAGACACAGTCCTAGCAAACAGTTCTAGCTCCTAGGGACCTAGAGGCTGGCTATTTGGAGAAAGAATCTGGAGAACTCTCTGGAGCTGTGCTGTTTCAACAGCTAGGAGAAACAACTTACCCTTCTTTTTTTTCTTCTTTTTCTTCACTTCCCCTTGTCTGAAAGGAAAATGAGACATTGTGACACAGCAGAGACAGAGCAGACAAGTCAACTAAAAACTAGCTCTGGAAGAAGCTAAACCATTCCCTTGGTCCATCCCAAAGAAGGATGCACCAGAGCTATAGCAACAAAATTAAATAAAAAAATATAGCAGCCTGCTTTACCCTTGCTCCTTCTGCTGATTGTCTCCAGTGAGCTTCGCAGCTTTCTTCCGAACATAGGTTGCTCCATGGGAGTTCTCCAGCGCATCAACATCTACTTTCAGTGACATGGTGTCTGAGGAAGGCAAGTGTTTGCTAAGACTGCAGGGAAGGGTTCAGGGATGCAAACCAGCGAGCATAAAAAGCCATGTTCTTCCAGACAGCAAGAGGCAACCTCAGCTTAAATAAATTCTGTCTGTTAACAATGCCTAGACAGGCCTATGGGGCTATTTCCATCTCTCTCACTAGCTTCTTATACAAGTTGGGATGAGCTGCTTAATCGCCATCTGCCTCATTTCTCCCTCTTTAATACAGGGAACAGCTTCCTGTGAAAGCAACTCAGGTGACAAAAGCAGCATATGAACGAAATTTTGGGTAAGCAAGAGCTTTGCCATATTGTATCAGTCCTGCATTACTACCACAGGTTAAAGATTCTGACAGAAGAGATGCAGGTGCTCTTGTTTTTGGTTCCACCTTGTCTTATTAATTCTCAAAGTGGAGGAGGCCAAAGATTAAAGGGTCCTGAGATATCACAGTAATGAAGCCAATTAGAGAAATAATGTAGCTCAGACAACTTGACCTGGATATGTAGCTGTTCCAGAGAGGTTCCTTGCCTTTCTTCAGGTAAGAGTGGGTCTGAAGTCCCCACACAGCTGAAAATCCAAGGAAGGAATACCCAAACACCTCTTTCACCACTATTAAAAGGATACACTTTAGCTTTTTCAGGGTCAACCAGGGAATAGGCAGAGATGAGCTGTGCCAGAGTATGCACATCTTTTGGGTTTTGCCTTTTTAGAGGAAAAAAAGAAAACAAAAAAAACCAGAAAAGGACCAAGTTACCAATGTTACTCATCTCAAAGACCAGTAACACCACACAGTGCTTGCTGCTGCAGCACAATTGCTATCTGTGGGGACAGGCATGTTAGTATGTGGTCTCCTCCAGAGCACACCACCAAACATCACTGGTGTGGATTAAGGGAGGTACAGACAATTTCACAGTATCATGAAGCAGGCAATAGAAGAGGAAAAACCCAGTAGCAAAGGCAAGTTAACACTCCCCCCAATAAAAGATCCCATTAAGTGCACAACTGAAACTAAAACCTAGACATCCATGTTTATGTAGCACTAGAAAAAACTCCATTCCAGTCCCCAAAGAAATGTTCACTGCACACAGAGGCTTCTGGGTAAGTCTACCAGTGAGCATCAACTATAGATCAAATGAATTATCTCCCCTTCTTTCAAAATACAGCCTTGCATTGAAGCCCCTGTGCAAGGGCAACTCTACAGGACAGCTACTAGTCAGTCAAAATTGTCAGACACTGCCCACCACCAGACAGCTTGCAGAGGACTCTGGGCAGAGACCTGCTGCTCAGCAACCACCCAACTCACTTCCAGAGCTCCTCCAAGTCGCTGATTGCTTCCTTCTTCCTGCCATGCTTTAGTTTGAAGTTGGCAGCTTCCCTTATCAGTGACAAATGGACAGGAGACTTTGGCTGAAAGACACAGCAGCCATGATTAGTTCCTTATTATCACAGCATGGAGCCCAGTTCTAGCTGGCTTTAATGCACCTGAGGCTTGGCCAAGGAGAACTGAGTTAGCATCCTGTCATGCAGAAAGCAGACCACCTTTGCACTCTGGGAAGTGAGGCAGAACTGCATGGGACAAGGCTGCTTGCTGCTCCACCATATTTTCCTACCAGGGAGAAGTCCTGATTGCTACATTTAGGCATCCATTGATGCCACTCTCCTAATCTGACAGGAGCTGCTGCTCCCTATTCATAACACATATAAAATAATATATTATTGATAAATGCTCACAAAACAGAAGCTCACATGTCTCCAAATCCCCAACTGGATAACTGCTGGGGCTATGCATCAACAGGAAAAGCTGAATTGGACTGTCTAGAAAATCCAGGACAGGTTCTTGCACATAACTCCTCAGGTCTGACTTGCCTGGTGCTGCTGATACCACTGGATAGCCTGTGTGAAGACTTCAATTGCACTGTCAATATCCTCTTCGTGACTGTACATTGTCACCAATGCAGACACCTGCAAACATTCAAGAGCAGTAAATAGCAGATCTTCATGCAAATTGTCTACAGCCAGAGTCTCAGCAGTTAAACAATGGGATTTCCCAAGAGCAGAGTCAATGTGAGCTTTCTGCTCTGTCCCTAAAAACCAGCTGGGGTAACAGGCAGGATACCCAGGCCACATCTTCCTACCCAAGTCACTCCCAAAGGAACATCCCAACATCTTCTTCCTATGGTACAAGCCTAAGATTGCATTCATAGAAGGAACCATCCTGTCTTGGCACTTTATATGCTTATCACAGAACTCAGTTTCATTAGAAAACCTTTTTCATCCCCCATTCTCTACCTCAAGAGCTATGAAAAAAGAAATCAGCACTGAAGAGATTATAAGGATACTGTCCATTTGCTGACATCCCAGTCACAAGTAGAGGTGACCCAGGGCAAGGAGCTGTCATTGTTAACTGCCCCTATAAGTTATTTTGATCATTCACACTTACAATTGGAACAGATCCAACTCTCAGCTCCTGTTCAAGATGCTTATGCTGAACATGTGAGCACTTACAAGGCCATCAGGCTTTTCTGAATAGCAGGTGTGGATAAGCATGCAGATCAGGGTGATGCTGCAGAGAGGGAACACAGCACTTTCCCCCTAAGGCCTGCTGTCCTAAAGCTGCTTCTAAAACATCCTAACAGTACCTACCAGCAACCAGCAGTTGCTCCAGTCATGTTATGCAAGTAAATCCAGGCAACATGCAGGACTGAGAGATTACCAGGGAGTGGGAACATAGGCAGAGAGCATCCCTCTGACAGGCAGAGTACTTCTGTGACTACCTTCAGACTACCTGAAGCAAGTTATAATACCACCTTTTTCCAAGACAAGGAAGATGGGCTCAGAATCCCTGCAGACACTCAAGTCAAGTGGCAGCCACAGGGAAGAGGCAAAAAGGAGCAAGCAGGGCAAAGCTCTCCTGCAAGGGAAAAACCTTACACAGCTCAGACGGAGTTTTGCTTACCATACCAGGCTTGTGCTGCAGTTCTTCTATGCTCCTCAGGATCATGCAGGCTTTGGTGACACTGCCTAGAAGAAAGACAAGGAAGAACACACTCTGAATGGCATCTCAACACCTGATCCCACCAGTGAACTTCAAGCCAAAGGTAAACAATGGGGACAGAACAATTCCCCTTCTCACATCTCCCCCACTGCAGGAGTTAAGGACAGAACTCCACACAATGGACCCTTCTGCTCTTGTCACATCCTGCAAGGGTTCAGGAGCAAGCTTTGGCTACCAGGGAGTTCTCTTCAGGCTCAAGTCTGTGCTGCCTGACTGCATACAGGAATGGTACCATTATGGAGCCTCACACTGCTCCCAAAATTATTCAGCCCCAGAAGAGATTCAGCATTTCACAGAGACTGTGGGCACTTCTGTCAGCAATCTGTGGAGCCTATGTATCCAGACATTAGCTATCAGCATTATCCTGCCATAGCTAAATATATGTATTACCTGACTGAAAGTACCTCTACTCTGCACCCCTGTCATAACAGTGACTGCAGCAAAGCTTGCCCTGAAGTCTGGTTTTCTTACCCCTTCTACCCTTGTCAAGTGCAGACACTTCCCAACAAAGAAGGACACTAGATACCTTGAGCAATTTTTAGCTGTGCCATCGTCAGCTTGATCTCAGCTGCATTGGCAGGGTGCTGGTCTGCAAAGTCCTGAGAGTAAGAAGAAACAACAATTCAACTTGTGTGTGGGCACCAGGCTGCTGCTTTGGTGAATCATATGTCATGCTCAGTCACAGCAAGCTGGCAAGAGCCAAAGAAAGCTTTCCAGCACAGGCAGGTTTCAGCACACAGCAGAGAAGGACCCCCAAGTGTGCCCTTTCAGATTTCTGTCCCAGGCCACTCAATCAATCCAAAGAAGGGTGTTGCAAACTGCTTGTAAGCAGAGCTGCAAAGCCTACTGCTTACCCTAGAAGTCTACTACAGCTTCATAAGCATAAAAAAACGAGGTGTAAGGGAACTATTTCCCTTTAAAAGCAGAATTGTTCAATTGGGTGTGAAGGCTTTCCAGTAGCATTAAACCAAATCAAAATAAGGAGTCAAGATAACCCTGGAAATTTAAACCAAACAAAACAAACTACGGGAAAACAGCACAGGAAAACACAACACACAGGTTTAGATGGTGCTTGGCCAACTTTCTCTTAACCTACCTGCAGAAGCCCTACGGCCTTAGCATGCTGCTTCTCACGGCACAGCTGGGCTGCCTGGATAAGCACAGGGAGCAGGTGCTCGGGGCTCTGGGACTGCAGGCTTGCTGACAGCTTGCGGCACTGATCTGCCTGCAGGGGAAAGAGAGAACTCACTTTTCTCACCTCTGCGAGCACCTCACACAGGGCTAAGAAACCAACAGGATCTAAGAAGATACTAGTGGTGACTCCCCTGAAATGAGTACATAGAACCAAGAGGCCCTTTTAGTGCCCCTTCAGACACATTTAAGAATCCCCACATCCCTTTTGTCCTCTAGGTATCTCCACACCATCCTCACTACAGCAATACCCAAGACAGTTGTGCTTATAGGGATGATTTTATTTTTCTACTCACTGATGTGCCTAAACCTAGAGGTCCTATCTTCTGAAATAGAACAGCTGCATCTCCGTTTTTTCCCAGTCAAACTCATGTGGATTTAATCCATAGCTACCTACTGCAGATCAGTTTCCCCTACCTGGTTTGTGTACATTGCAAGCAAAGCTTTGTTGAATTCAATCGCCTGGAGCTGCTTCTTGGAGAGTTTATGCTCAACTCCTTCTGCATTGGTCAGCTTCACCTTTTTCTTTGAATCAAAGACATTTTGGTCCTGTGGAAATCACACATCATGAGAAGATTTCACTACATTCCTTGAAGAAGAAAAGGTCCCTGGGTCTGCAATTTAACTACAGTTTAAGAAAACATCTTTACTGATTATCTTCCTTCTCTCCACAGAAGCAGAGAAGCAAGCTGACTAACCACAATGAAAGTGGCAAGGTAATTCTATACCTTGTTAATTGTGATGATATTATTTGCAATGACAGCAAGGAGTCCTACATCTGTTGGCCTGCAGATAAGGAAAGTAGAAAGCATACTGTTACTGAACAGCAGTCTCTCACAGACAGAAGGCTGAGCATTTGATTTAAAAAAAAAAAAAATCCCTTACTTCAACTTGATTATTTGATTGTAGAGCTGTAGAGCATCCTCTGTACGCCCCTGCAGTTGCATGATATAAGCCATCTGACCATGAATAATAGCCAGTTCAGCCTCAATGTCTTCTTCTGTCACATCCTGAATGAAAATCAAAGCAAAAAGTTAAAAGCTGCTATCTCACCTCTCTTGCAGCTTCAGCATTCTGCTGGCAAACATCTGTGAGCATTCCTGGGCAGTATTAGCAGCAAAGTATCCCAGCAACTACAGGTGAAGGTTGTTCCCACAGCACAAACAGAAGCATATTTGAGTTAAACTAGGAGAAAAGAAAGCTTCACCTTCTCCAGCTAGAATCTGAAGATCACCTTAACTTGTACATTCAATCAGCCATTCTGCAACGATTGGTTACAAATTCCCTGTTTGTCACCACCCACTCAGCACGTTCATCCCTAGCAGGGCTAGGTCACAGGGAGGTTTCAGACAACCTGCACCCGAACAGGCAACTCTGCAAGGAGCACAGCAGCAAACAGCCTGTGGTGTCAGCTGCCCGCCTGCAACAGCCATGATGGCTGCCTCAGCCTCACAAGCTGGTACCAGCAGAGCAGCCCTGGCTCTGCTCTGGCTCTCTGCACTTTGGGACTGCACCCTCGCTGCCCCTGCTGCAAAGCAAACACTCTCCAGAACCACATCAGGAACTCACCGAGTCCTCTGACAGCGACTGGCGGCACAGCTCTGCAAGGAAAAACATTGAAAAACACAATTTAGAGGTTTTAGGGTGAAATAAACCAGGCAAGAAGCATGAGGGAACATAGAACCTTTCCATGTATCCCTGAAACTCCTGCAGCACTACAAGGGCACAGCAGATTACCAGGCTGATGATGGATGGGACTGAGCATGAGAGAGCAGACTGCGTGAAGCAGAAGAACAATCAAAGGCACAGAAGATACTGTCCCTCCCAGACACTAATTTTCTCTCCTGACCAAAATTCCTTAGACCTAGCTCCTGATTTTTCCCACAGGGATCAGCTGCAACTGCTCACCAGTTAAGCAGTGCAAGGCTGCAATATTCAGCTTACAACACCCTTTATGGGGCAGCAATTCTGTAAGTTTTCAGTACCCACACTAGTCACTTCTTCACTTTCTCACACTTCACCAGAGCATCACTTGTTTGTCCTCTAAAGGACTACTATCAAAGGACATAGGCTCAAATTACACATGCTTATCAGTTGTATGGGACACTTGTTATTCTTCATCAAAACTGGGACAGAACTGACCTATTTATCTGTAAGAGCAATTAGATCAGACAGAACTAGTCCTTCCTAGTTCTCTCCCCAGATTTTTTAAACATGCAAAATCCCCCTTTAACTCCATTGAAAAAAAAATTCTCTTTGCTAAAAAGCTCATTTACAGGCTTATACTAATTCATACCATGAAGTACCTGGAACTTTTACAGCATGTACTTAAATACATACTCATACCAACAAAATTTCATCTCATGTTTATGAGATTACATTCACATCTACTTCCTGCTTCAAAAAAATGCACAAAGTTATTGAATACAAATCAGGGGGCTGTAGGAGAGCCAGGACATGCTGCATGGCTCTGGAAAAGAGTCCCAGAGGAACACTTGTCCAAAAACACCAGCTTCACAACAAATCCTGCTGCTGATCAGCTTTTAAATTCTCAAAACCTCTTTTCCTCTGATTTGTGCATCAGAGTGCAAATAACTGCTTCTACTACACAAAGCTTCCCTCTCACCTCACCAGTTTTACCTTCTGCTTTCTGTAGCTTTTTCATTGCTTCATTCAGCTTTCCTTGCCCAATCAATGCACATGCACCGTTATAACACAGCTCGTAGGTAGCTTCTCGAAGGCCTAAATCCTCCTAGCATGAAAACCAAATATAAGGTTGCATAAACACCAACAGATTTAACAGGCAACACACACAAACCAGAGTTTTCCTGTACATTCAAACTAATCCTTGAAATAAATTTAGGAAGCAAATTTAACAGGGCACACACCTGGCAAGTAAGTTGCAGCATAAATGATCTTTCCTCACACTGCACAAAGTCAGAGGCTGACAAGGCAGCAGGATAACTCCAGCCTGAACCTGGGGACTACTTAGGCTTGTGCAAAAGGGCAACTAAGAACTGCTGCTCTAGAGAATTAGAAAGTGAATTCACAGCACTGAACATAAAGCTGAGCATGCTGTGTGCACCTCCAAGGACAAGGATTTCTAAACAAATGTGAACATTACAGTCTTCATTGTTCATTAACAAAAATATTCCCAAGCATGGCTGGGTGATCATAAGAACTAGCTTTAACCCTGAGCAAAAGGGTAATGAGAGAGAAAAGTGCTAGTCACCACAGGTGTTCTGCTAATTCAGGTTCAGAAAGATCTACTTCCTGCTCTGCTGTGACATCTAAAGTACAAGCTCTCTAGAGTTCAAAGGTGAAGTGTAATTCATAAATAATAACAGCATTTATTCCTCCATACAGGGAAAACCACTACATGACCTTCAACATACTCAGAAATCTTTACGAGACAGGAACACCTTTCTATCCTGTTCAGTATCCGCAATTCCAGTACAATTTGTATGCTCTATTCCTTGGCTCTCACTCTTACACCCAAAGACATACATACTCACTTACTGGCACTACCTTCTCCCATGTGCTTTGTGCTGCCACAACAGCAGAGAGGTTGGTTTTTCTCTCCTCCTCATACTCATCCTGGGAGTTGCGGATGAGATCCCTGTACGCAGCCAGACAATCGTCATAACGCTCCAGCCTGTACAACTGAGAAAGGAAAGGGATTAGCCCTCAGAACAGGATTTTCCTGTGCATGCTGGTAACTACAGCCTCCTTCCTCCCTCCCCATGGACTGGGGGCAGTAGAGCATCATATGTTTTAAGCTGAACATTACTAACATTTGCATCTACCTTTAAGGGCAAGCTATATAGACTACACTTGCAAGGACTCAAGCAATGACACCAGATACCTGCACAAAAATGACACAGCTCCTACTCCTAAAACAGCTTCTTTAAAAGCAGCAGTTTACTCAGTTTTGTCCTCAAACAGCCTTCTTCCAAATTAGATCGCCTCTCTAAGAAAGAAATTAAATGAATGGTCTTTCATGCAGCTGAGAGAAGACAGCCAATTCTTCACAAAACTGTTCTGATCAACCAGGAAAAAAAGAAGAGGAAAAAGCATAACTTCTTTCTCGCATCACTTTTAATGGCTGAGACATCAGGTCCCACAAACCATTCCTGAACAGGTATCTAATGCAAACAGATGGCTGAACCACAAACAAATCCCATCAGATCTCTTCCTTCCTCAACCAAATGGCTAATACCAGGCCAGACCCAGGAAGGGAGCAGAAGT
Organism: Melozone crissalis; assembly: GCF_028551555.1. Lineage (NCBI taxonomy): Eukaryota > Metazoa > Chordata > Aves > Passeriformes > Passerellidae > Melozone > Melozone crissalis. The sequence goes on along the minus strand of NW_026535784.1, from coordinate 43,888,105 downwards.
CACAAATGTATTGCTTTGGTTCTGTGGGAATAAGATGACAACACTGCCTCCAGAAAGAGGCAACTGAAGCTTCACAGAAGTCTGAGCAGTTGGAACCATACCTGTCCTTACCTTCAAGCCAGAGAAGGAAATTCTGTCCCCATACCTGTCCCCCATTAGAGGAGGGACAAGGCATCCAGCATATGAAACTCCCACCAGAAAGAAAAGCTTGTAATTACCACTTGTCCATAAAGCTCCTTCAGTTTGTCTGTCTGCTGACTGGCACTCTGAATGGTCTTGAGAGCACTTTCAATACGGTTCAACCTGTATTCACAGTAGGCCTTCTCAAAGGCAATAACATCACTGCAAGGACAAGACAAAGGCTGGCAGCCAGCACTAGAGTTTCCATTCAACAGCATTCATTCACATATAACCAGCCCTAATTAGGCACAGATTGCTACATAACCAAAAATCCAAACACATGATCACAGATTACTGGATTATGTATCTGTTCAGCACTGAAAGTATCTCCTATCTACTTGGTGTTCAACAGAGAAATCATATCAAAACTTCATCCAAAAACAAAAGGTTCCTTTTTAATGGCATTTCCACACACATGGTATTCCAAATCCTCTCTGCTCCAGGCCCCTACTAATTATGCTAATCAAATGCTAAAAGGTAAAACAATAGCAAACTTCATTCCCTGACATTTTCTTCAGGGGAAGGCATTACATTGCAATGAAACATTGTTACTGCAAACTTCTAAAGACAATTGACTCACAAAGAGAAAGGAAAAATATAAAACACAGTCCACTTACAGGCTGATGCCAAGACAAAGGTAACATTAACATATTTTGAAATATGATTGCAGCAGAACTGCAGCAAAAGGGTTTGCTTTTGCAAACATAAATTGGCTTCAAAGCAAGCTCACACCAGGAGGGAAGCACTCTCAAAGAATCTGAGCCTTGAAAGCTATGTTCCACCTAACCCGAGTTACCATTTATGCCAAAGGAAAATAATCCGCAAGTCCTTTAGTTCATGCATGGGGCCACTTATTATTAGCTTTACTTTGCCTATTTAAAATGATCTCTATTCAACTGAGTATTAAGGGAGTTTGAAAATTAATGGCATTTAGAATTAAATCAAAGCAGCCTCAGTGCAGGATAGGAAAACTTCAAGACAGACCAAGAACCACCATTCTCCTTGCTCTGCAGGACACAGACACACAGTAGAATGAGCTGAAAGAAGTTATAGGAAGAACTCTGAACCCAGTTGAATATAAAAAAAAAATGCTTCTCCCTACCATATAATAAAATAATAAGCTAAAAAATTTGAATTAAGCCCCTTTTGTCCCAGGAAAGAAGGAACTGGTGAACAGGGTAATTACATGTTATTCAGATGCAAACAAAAAACAAAGGTATGTTTCATCACACTGATAACTTCAACACACCTTTCTGGGAACTTCATTAATAAGAACAGCATCTGAAATACAAAAGTTTTGCTGCCAGCCACTTCTTGGGTAGCACTTTTCATCCTTGTCATTGCACAAAGAGCATCCTTATGAGGAACAAAATTAGAATCTTAAGGACACAAATGAGAAGCTTGACTTGTTCTCAAACACAATTTGTCTCCAGGGTCCTGGTTTTGAGAGGATCCACAAAGGGCTTGCACCACCCCAAAAGCTGAGGCAGCTCCTTCAGGCCGGCAAAGCAAAGGACCCCAAGGAGCTGTATGATGAGACAGCCAAGCAAAGCCAACAGCTTGCTGCCACCAACAAAGGCTTCTCCCTTCTCACTTCCCTCCCAGAGAGATCTGTCCCCTTCCCTTGTACCAGCCACGCTACCCAGCCACATCTACAAGCAGAATCAGCATGTGAAGGTGGCTGAAAACTCAGGGACAAATCCCTTCAACAGAAACAGCAAGGTGTTAGACTGCCTCAAACTCGACCAGATCCTGTCTCACCTCCTCCCATAAATAAGTGTGTCACCAACCCCAATGTCTCTGAGCATATCCTGCTCTTTATTTTTCTTTATCCTGCCTTATTAGTTTTCTCCACTGAAGCTGCAGCAGCTTCTCAAGGACTCAGGAGTTTTGTAAAGCACAGCATGACACAACTCACCTGGTTAACACTTTAGTGTGGGTATTGATTACACCAAGGGCTTCCTTGAAGCTCCCATTCTGGATAAGACACACTACTTTACACTGAAGTGCTGTCACGTCGTCTTTGTTGATCTGCAGTACTGGAGGAGAAACCAGTTTCAACACAGTGATCCAACTCAAACACAGCCAGGCTTTGCAAGAGACTCACATTATTAGAGCTGCAAAAACCCATCCTAGAGAGTGGCCACATCAACTTAAAGCAGCCTGGCATGGCCTGCTTTGGCTGGGATCATGAAACAAACCCCAGCAGGATAAAATATCCAATACAGACCCTGAACTTACCAGAAGCATGCACTGCGCTAACATGTCTGGAAGAGAGCTGCACCAAAGAGGCTACACAGGCCTGGGCAGACCTTTCCTTGGCATTTCACTTCAGGCAAAGACCACAGTGCCAAGGGCCCAGTGCCACGTAAAGCACACTCAGGAAGGAAAACAGCTGGTACAGAAGAACGGTGTGGCCCTTGACAGGGAGTCACTTTACATGCTAAAATTTTCTGCCAGTGGATGACAGTGAATGAGAACTAGAAGAGAGGCATGAATTTTCCTATTTGATTTTTTTCAGGGATGCCAGCTTTTCCAGGACAGGAGATGAATTCCTACTGCCGACCAGCAGCAAAGACAGAACTTACAACAACAACGTGCCTGATACTGCAATCCCGTTTTGGATGCCTAGCCACCAAAACAACACATCTCAACGCGAACCCTCCGTTTCGAACAACTTGTAGCTAGTCCATATGCACACCACCCCTCCTCCAGTTCCCGGGGGAAAAGCCCTCCTTCCTCCAATGACCAAAACGGAAGGAAAACCCACGAGTAACTCCGAGGGCTTAACCCACAGCAAGGGATGCATGCTGCAACACAAGGACCCGACGGTCACGGCACAGCAGCGGAGCCTGGGCCCCGGCCGCCCCTCTTCCCCCTAGCCCAACACAGTAAGATCCTCGCAGGCTTTGCCCGCGGTCCCGCTCCCGGCACGAACCCTACGGACGGACACCACCGCTCCCCGCCGCACCGCACCGACCCTCCGCAAGGCCAGCGCGCCCGGGCAGAGACCCCAGACCCGCGGCGCGGGGCCCGGCACTGCCGCCGCACTCACTCTTATTGACGGACTTGAGTGCGCGGGCGAAGTCGCCGTTCTGGCCGCAGCGATTCACCTCGCTCCACAGCCCCGCCGCCGCCGCCGCCCCCGCGGCCGCCGCCATCTTGGCACCGGGAGCAGACACACGTCGCGGGGGCGGAGCCGCGCCGGAAGCGGAAGGGCCGAACGGGGCCCCGCCCCCAGCGGGCGCTCCTGCCCTTCCGGCGGCCCCGCCCTGCCCGGTACCGGCGCTGGGGCGGTGCGCTGTGAGCCCCTCAGGGGCCGCCCTGCCCGGTACCGGCGCTGGGGCGGTGCGCTGTGAGCGCCTCAGGGCCCGCAGATTCCCGCTGCTGACGGCAGGGGGGTAACGGGGCCAGCCGGGCTCCGCACCTGGGCAGCCCTGGCGGTGTGCACAGACTGGAACGAGAGGCTGGAGCAGCGCTGCAGGAAGGGAGCTGGGGGTGCTGGTCCAGGGCATTGAATGTGGGGCGCTGAGCCCTGGCAGCCAGGAGGGCCAGCCCTGTCCTGGGGGGCAGCAGGCACAGCCAGGCAAGGGAGGGGATTGTCCTGCTCTGCTCTGAGCTGGGGCAGCTCTGGGTGCCACAACATCAGACAGACCCTGAGCTGTTGGAGAGTGTCCAGAGAACAGCGACGGGCCCTGAGAGGAAGCCGTATGAAGAGCGATGAAGGCCACTTGGTTTGTTCAGCCTGGAGGAGAGAGGGAGACCTCACTGTGGTCTTGAGCATCCTCGAGAGAGGAAGAGGAGGGGCAAGTACCTGCCTCTTCACTCTGGTGACAAGTGACAGGACTCAAGGAAACGGAATGGAGTGCAGCCAGGGAAGGTCCAGGCTAAATTTCAGGAACAGGTTCTTCATCCAGATGGTGGTCAGGCACTAGAACAGGTCCCCAGAGAAGGAGTCACAGCACCAAGCCTGACAGAGCTCAAGAAGCCTTTGGACAATGCACTCAGGCACAGGGTGTGACTTTGGGAATTGTCCTGCACAGGGACTGGAGCTGGACTCAGTCATCCTGACGGGTCTCTTCCAGCCCAGCACTTTCAGCGATTCTACTGATTTAATTTGCTTTCATGAAAAAGCTCTGTAGATGTAGCACCTTAGTTATTGCCAAATAACTCCACTCCCCTTTCCATGTTTTGACCAAAGCGAGTGTGTGTGTGGAGAGAGAAAGGGTGACTGATCATCCTAAAAGGATTTTCCACCAAATTCCCTTATTTTCTTCTGCTAGACGACTGGCATCAGTCATCAGCTTTCAAATTTCAGAAATGTCATGATCACAAATGTGTAGTTTTTAAAAGAAAAATTGCAGAGTTATAAATACATCAGAGGGTTAAGATGGCCATCACTTTGTATAACACCACCCACATTTCAGGATTTGGCTTTCAAACAGAAACTGAAGGAAACACTGCAGTGTGACACAACAAAGTCAACTCAGTGCAACTTGGACACTGAAGCCTCTCTTTATAAATCAGTCCCAGGTAAAAACCACAAATACTCGCTCTGAAGGACTAGTGAGCAGTCTGGTGTCATCTCTTCCACAGGAGTAACAACCACATTAAATAAAGGAAAAAGAACAATTAATACTTTAAATAAAATACTCTTTTTATTAGAGTATTTTTGATTAAACATACAGAACTCAAGACTGCTATTTAAAATTTGTATCGCTCAAAGTTTTTCCCTCTAAAGGATGGTAACACAATCTCAGTGCATATTATATGGAAGGATCATACCTCTCAAGTGTCCTGCTCATGAATCAGAGCAATACTGCATGTACTTGGTGTGCAAGGAGGGAGTGCTGTAATGCAATTAACAGACAAAAAATGCACCACCAATACAGAGTCAGCTCCATGACCAGTGATCCAGAGAGTAGAATCATGTGGCTTCAGGAATGAAGGAGAACACAGTTCCTGACCATGAAAAAGGAATGAGTGACAGATCATATGTGTACAAGTCCTAGGCACTCCTCCTCCATAAGGACTGCAGGGAACTGCAATTTTAGCTGCTGGTTTGGAAGATTTTTTTGAAGCATCCATTGTACTTGGGGTGTGGGTGCAGAAATCTTGCTGAAAAAGGGAAAGAAACACGTGATCCTACAGCCCTTGTGCAGGTCCAAATGCCACCATCAGGCAGCCTGACAAAGCACTTGGTTACACTTGAAATACGTCTGCTCTGGAGCCTTGGCACCTGCTTGTTCCTCTGCTCCACACACAGGACATGAACAAAGCAGAGTGTGGAGGGAGCTACAGCCCAGCTGCCCCCACCTGCCAGTATCAGCTCCTGGAGCACACCCCATGACTATCAGACTCATATATATTTATGAACACATATATATATATATGTATGCAAACTTCCTACTTGGTTTGCATCTGTGCACAAACACTACAGCCAAGACCTGCAGTTCTCTGCCTTTTCATACTGCTGAGCAAAACCTAAGCTTTTAATTACACATAGTTAAGTTTCATAGACTTATTTTTAAAGAATTGAAAAATACAGTTTAGAAATAAGTTTGGTCAAGGTCATCACTGCACATGTACAGGCAAACCTGGTTAAGTGGTGCTCATCAACTGTGCTGTGATGGAATGTGCAATGGCAGGTTTCCTCAAACGAAACATCTGGACAATTGAGAGGTATGCAGAAAACTTGTCTTAAATACTTGAAGCTACATGTGCAATCTTACAGAACACAAGCTACAGTTACAGACATAACAGTAAATCTTATTAACCAACAGTGCATAAGAACTTAAAAACAGTCAGTGAAATCAGTTCAGCCAGTGACTTCCAAAAAAGACGTGCCTCAGCTGCATTGAGGGGGGAAAAAGAAAGAAAAAAAAAGGGAGGAGGGGAGGAAAACTCAGGCAAGTTTAACACAGTTTTAATCTACATTTTAAAAGCTGGTTTATTATATATTTATATATATATATATGCTATGTATAAAATAAATTAAAAAGGGAGAGGAGCAAATAGCTTTGTATATGCTTCAAATTAACACAGACCAGTAGTTCCATAAATGAACATTTTACCATTTTTGTGGTAAAAAGTTGACATAAAAGTTCAAATCCATACAATGCTTATAAATAGAAAGAGTTCAAAAGATACTTTTTTTTAAAAAAATGGAATTTAAACATAATTTTCTCTTCCCCTACAATACACTTCAGTTTTGTACGTCAGCATCAGTACATTTACAGAGTATTTGAATGTCACATCCACAGAACTGATAACAAAGCAGGTAAAAGAGCTAGTGGTGTTAAAATTTAGGACTTCTCTCCCAAATAACTCTACCTGCTCCTCAGCCTTCTCCTGAAATGAAGGCTATCAACATTCATCACCCAGTCTGAGGTATGGGCAGAAGAAAATCTGCAACCGGTACTCTCCAACCCACCTTGCCTCTGCTAAAATATAGCAACAATCTATTGATCTGGTAATTGGCAATGGTGGTGGACAATCTCTTACTTCCATTCAGCTTGTATATAATTTAATCCTGGCATTTAAAAAAGAAATGAAACACAGTATTAATTCATAACTTAAAAAAACAAAAAAAAAAAAAAACAAAAACCCACCAACAAAGAAAAACCCCACAAAAACCCCCCAACTTTAAATCTCCTAAACTATGTTTAAATGTTGTTCCTGGTTTAAAGCTTCACATAAAACATTGGACAGAAGGATGACAATTTTAAACCAAGAGAGCACCTAAAAACATACCATAGGTAAAAATGAAATCAATCATCTCTCCACTTCATAAAAACGTAGAAACCCTGTCAGCAACAGTAGTACACTCAGAACGAACAACGTCAAAAGGAGCATCTAGAATACTCAAGAGGCTTGCTATGCTACTTCTCTTTATTGCCCATTCTCTCATTTGTATGGATGGCCACTGCATGACAAGATGCCTGTGGATAGTTCTCTGGTCTTCCTTTCACCACTGCTGCCAGCTGAAGTCGTCATTGCTGCCAAAGACCAAGAAGAATCCTAGGATGGTGGCAAAGATGACTGTATTCCCCGTGAGAACGAGGGCACACGCGCCCCAGTAAATCTGTGAACAGGGGAATTCAGTTAGACACGTCTGGAACTGAACACTAACAAGACAAAAGGCAACATCTTACTATCCCATTCAACAAAGTTCAGCAACACATCCATGATGCAAGACACAACACCTCATTATTTGTGGTTACACCAAGTAGGTTTACCCAAAGTTACTTGAGAAATTCACAGCCAGCCAAGCAGCACTGCAAGTTTCTTCTAGCTGTACTCAAGGCATTGGCTAGCTACAAGCACAACTGGTTTGCTATGCAAAGTAAGGCTAGACAACAGCATCAAACACATCTGCAGCCCTGCTATGCTGTAAGACTCTTTGAAACAGGTATTTAAGGTCTTCAAAACACCAGCAGATATCCCAGTAACAAAAAAGGAGGAGAGTAAGGGGATTACTCAAAGGATGTGAGGCATTCCAACTGTCCATCTGAGCTGTTCTTGTCTGAAGACATTTATGCAAGTGCACTCCATGTTCTTTGACTTGGTAGTGCTTTCTGCCATTCACACAAACAAAGTGAACTTGTAAAGTATTTTAGTGAAAAGCTGTATACTGGGAAATATGTAATGAGAACTTGGAAGTTTAAGGAAATTATACCAATATCGCTTACAATATAATTTACAGTGAGTATAAAAATACTTTTTTTTTGTTTATTCATGCTGCTTTAGCTCAACTATTCCACAAATTGTCTTCAAAGTATTCTTTACACTTCTATATTTGGTTACTTCCCTGTTAAGTTTTCACAGTACTTTCTGTCTCATTTTCTCTGCATTGCATTGTTAGGCTTTATTCCATGACCACGTGAAGCAAATGGGAATCACAAACGTTCTGCCATACTCCCATTTCAGTATTGATTTTTTTTGCCAAAAAAAAATCTTATTCTGGTTCCAAAAGTACATAATTGTAAGAGTTATTTAGTGCATGAAAGCTTTACCTTCAATAAACAACACAAAGCTAGAAACAGAAAAAAAAAGGCAATCACAGGTTGAAATACTACTAACCAGTTCTGCTCTTGCAAACACTATGGGCAGCCCAAATGCTGAGACCACAATGCCTGTTGTAAGGAATATGGCCAGCTCCTTGCAGGCATTACTTGTAGCATCTGTGTCATCTACCAATCTTCTTGCTATGCAGTACGGGATAGGAGAAAGGATGTAAAAAAACAGAACAAACAGTGGCCAGTACTGGCTGAAAAAGAAAGGAGAAAAAAAGTTTTACTTAACTGGATTTACTTCCTGCTCCTCCTAAAATCCATGCAAGGCATTTTTCCCAGCCAGCATCCCCATTTAGGACAGACAGACAAGCCCAGAGAAGGCAAATCCTTTGTCATTAATCCTACAGACCATGTGCCTGAGTGGCTTCGGCTGACCTCAATGGCAGCAGAGCTCACTAACAGGATATTCACAAAGCAGGACTGCACTAAGCAAGCCTAAATCTAATGCCACCTTACAAGGTGAGCTTAACTCCAAGTTTATCCTGTCAGTTGTACTCAGGGGATACCCTTGCAGCCCCCAGACTAGACTTCTCAGGCACACCTTCTCAGGCAGGTGCACATGGTTTCAATAAAACTTTACTGCATTGTTTGAAGGGCAACTGTATAAGGCTCTCCTTCCCAAGGGTTTGTGTTACTAGCACTGGCTGGCCTAGGAATTCTAGTCATATATGTAGAAACTGCAATTCACAACCCATAACAGGTCAATCAACAAAATATTTAGTATTTATTCAACAGTGAATAAGTAAATTTAAAATCTTTTCTGTAAAGTCAGCATTCACTTGCAAAGAGTCAAAGCCATAGGCCTTCTTATCTGAGCACTTGGTCTGCTATTTTGTATCTCCTGAAAACCAAGAGATAGGAATCGATGTCGGGAAAGTACAGACAGCAGCTGCAATTACTCCAGACGCTATATGACAAGTGTGGGACACAGCCAAGGATCCACCTGAGAGTCAGTGACAGCCCAGCTGTCCCTAGGCAGCCACAGAAAATGCCAATCCTTCCCTGGATAACCCACACTTGCTGCCCACCTCGGGAGATGCTGCTGTCTGAGGGTCACCCACAGACAGTCAGGGCAATGCATCCTTTCATGGTCTGCAGCCAGGCCTGGCACTATAACTTTTGCTGCCATTCCTTTTTAGGATTAATAAATCCTGGACGGTCTTTCTTTTTGTTCCCATCCCAACCTTTTGAAACAAAAGACAAAACAAAACAAAAAAAAACCCCCAAAGTCTGAGGCCCCTCCTACACAGAGAGAACTTATCAATCCCCCATTATGGAAGCGGGACTCCGGTGAAGTTCCAGCCACACAAGCAGAAAAACAGAAAGAGAGAGCACGGTACTTGTATTGGGGCAGGGCGCATCCGAGCATCAAGAACATCAGTCCGACCGCTCCCCCAAAGGACAGGCTGATCAGCGCTACAACGAGAACAAACCCAGGCAACGTGAAGGGAGCACCGCACCGCGCACAGCACCCACCGCCGCCCGCAAACCAACGCGGGGCTCGGCTCAGCGCAGCCCCGGCCGCCCGGGGGCACTGGGGGTCCCGCGGGGGCTCACGGCCCCTCCCGCCCGAGGGCCCGGCCCCTCCCCGCGCGGGCCGCGCGCTCCCGCCGTTCCCGGCCCCGCCCCGCCCCGCGCGCACCTTTGATTCCCGCCATGGCGCCGCCCGTCCCGCCAGCCGCGCGGCACCGGAGAGGCGCGCGCCGGGAACCGGAAACGCCGCGCGGAAGCGGAAGCCGTAGGGGCAAGGGGCGGGCACGGCCCCGTGACGCTCCTACGTGGCGCGCGCGCAGGCCCCGTGGCGGCGGCCCCGCCCCCTCACGGAGCGCCACACCCTCGCCGCCCATTGGCCCCACGGCCTGGTGGGGGCGGGGCTTCTCCCCGAGCCCCGCGCGTTCCGTTGCGGGCGCCGCCCCCGGGGCTGACGGTGACAGCGGCCGGTGCCGCCATGGCGGGGCTCGCTCCGTGCCTGCTCCTCCTGCTCTGCGCCGCCGCGGGACCCGCGCTGGGCTGGGACCGACCGGGTGAGACCCGCGGGGATCGGGGGGCTCGGCGCGGCCTCAGCCGCCCCTGCCGTCTCTGCTGGCGCCTCGGCGGCTCCTCGCGGCCCGGCACTGCGCGGTGCTGCCGGTTTAGCGGCGGCCGGCACGGGGGAGGAAGGGCTGGTGGGGTTTGGGCTCCCTCCAAACCGGCTTGTGTGGGAGCAGTGATCCCGCGCCGCGGTCAGAGGTGGCAGCCCAGAGCCGCCTCGGGAGGGAATGGGGAGCTCTGCCGTGTTTGCCTCTGGTGCGAGCTTCGTCCCGTACAGACGCGGGCGTACTTCGGCCTCCATCGGCAGCCCTCGCCTGAGAGCAGGCCCTCGCAGCCAAGGAGAGGGCACCTGCACAAGCGCTGACAAGCAGCAGGAAGAAGTTTTTCACGGGAAGGGTGATCAAACATTGGAATGGGCTGCACAGGATGGTGGTGGAGTCACCGTCCCTGGAGGTGTTTAGGGAAAAACCGGACGTGGCGCTCTGTGCCGTGGTCTGGCTGATAGAGTTCTTTTATCGAGGTTGGACCCGGTGATCGCTGAGGGCTTTCCCAGCCTGATGGATTCTGTGATTCCTTGTGCTGGCTGTTTCAGGGAAGGTTCTGCTGCGGGATGTTGAGGCGCTCACGCTGCACAGAGGGCAGTACACAACATCCCGGCGGACAGCCTCGGTCCCTCAGCTGCAGTGCACGGGGGGCTCTGCCGGCTGTTCCCGGGTCCCTGAGGTTGTGCAGTGCTACAACAAAGGATGGGACGGCTACGATGTACAGGTAACTGTTTAAAACTTGCTAAACTGTCTATGAAATCGCTTTCCCACAAGCTGGGAAGTTCTGAAGGAGCGAAGAGTAGTGAGCTAGGGTGTCAGTTCAGGTTAGTTCTTTTTGTTAGATGAACTCTTGCACTAAAAACTTAACCTAGTTTTCCAGAACTACTGTAGTTATATGTTTCATATGTTTCATCTTTGAAGGAGCTAATATAAAAGCATGGCATAGCAAACCTTTGTTGGTTTAAATAAAATGGTGCTCAAGTTTATGAAATAAAACTCTTATTATTGCTGTGGGAATTTCCATTTTTTGTTATTCTTAATATTTTTATTCACTTCAGCTTTACCTTTTAGAAACTAAATTTCAGACTTGCCTGACTTTCACTTTCACCTTAGGATGTGAGTGCTAGTCAGTAAATAGTCTTGACTTTCAGCTGTTAAAAAGGCCGCTGTCAATAGATAACCAGGAATCAAGGCTGAAAGTATTTGCTAAAACTGATACAGTATTGTGAAAGAACAATCAAAATTGGCAGTTGGTACTGCTGTACTGAATTACTAATTTAGAGACAATTACTTTCTTCTTTCCTCTCCAAAATAGATGTCACGTGCCATTAGAGATCCCTTTGTTTGAATACCTCTAGGGAATGTGATCCTGAAGATCACCTGTGTTCAACCAGAGAATCCCCAGTATAATTGTTAAGTGTTGCATATGGATGCCTAATGATGTTTGTCCCAGCTTCTTTTGATTTCTGCACAGGCACAAACAGACACAATGGTGCACTGGATCTCAGGCTCACATGTTATGTTTTTGTAGCTGCCATTGAGTTTGCACAGGAGAGGCATTTATTATGTAGCTGTTGCACAGGGTACAGCACATTTTTTAGAAGTATTACTGTATCTCAGGAAGGGATATTTGAAAAACATATTCAGTGAAGAAAAAACTAAATATTCCAGAGTAATTCTCTGCAATTCTTCAGTGTTCTGAAAGGTAAGATCTCTTTTAAGTTTTAGGATTTAAAATTCATTTAAACATCAAATTCCTACTCCTTTTCAAAATAGGAGCACACAGAGGTTTCTTACCTATGGCCTGTAGATGATATGTTAGCAATTACAGCTTTATTTCAGGGTGTGTGTGAGGAAGCAGATGGGTGTTTTCATCTTTGGGGCAGTATGTTTTACTTTGTGTTGTGTTTGCTTTTTCAGTGGCAGTGCAAAGCAGACCTGGAAAACGCCTACCGTTTTGGACAAATGGAAGTGAGCTGTGAGGGCTACGATTACCCGGATGATCCTTACATACTGAGAGGCTCCTGTAGTTTGCTGTTCAAGCTAGAGCTGACTGCAGAAGGTGCAAGGAAAGTAAAGAACTCTGGAAGCTTTGGCTCTAGCTATTACCAGTCAAGCAAAGATTATTCTGATTCTGGTTCTGGAGCAATTGTTGTAATTGTTCTTCTCATTCTTGCTTTTGGAGTTTACAAGTTCTTCCTCAGCAACCAGCAGTCTCAGCAGAGTTCTGGGGGCAGTGATGGCTTCTCTCAGCCCTTCTGGCAGCGTCAGCAGGCACCTCCTCCTCCTGGTTTTAAGTCCACTTTCACAGGTAGGGCTCTGAGCCATTTACAGTATTCAAAAGAGCAAGCAGGATTGTCCTGTTTTGTCTGTGGTGAGGGAAGGTGGGATAGAGTTAAAACCCCAGCATTTGCAGGCAGCTGCCGAATTGGCTGCAGAGCCTACGGCCACCTTTGTATTCTGTTGTTCAAAGGAGGAAATAAGGGCTTGGCTTTCCACAGGCTTTCAGGGCAGGCTGCCCTCTGAACCTTTGCAAAGCTACCTCCCCATGCTCTGCAAGCATTCTTTTCATCACCTGTGAAATAGCAGGATTGTGACGGGGAGAATAATTGTCATAGGTAAACTGGAAAAGAGAATGTTCTTACATAGCCAGAAACAAAGCCATGCCAAAGGAGCACTCTGAAACTTTACAGAACAGCCTTTCAGCCCTGGTTTCATTGACAAAGCAGTTGATGGGGTTGAGTATCATGTACCAGTCCTCTTTTTAACAGGGCTGAAAGATTTGGTTCCCAGAGCAGAGAACAGTGTCTGTGAACTGTCATTAGAGGGTACAGCATCTGACTCATGTGGGGCCTTTCATCTGAAGTTGAAAATTACAAGAGCAGTGACAAGGCTGCTGCTGGGAAAAGAGGCAACTTTTCTTTTCCCAGAAAACTGGTGTCTTCTGTCACATAGCAAGTGGTCTTCCTTAGGCCATCATAGTGTCTCAGGGAAATAAACGTTACTCATCTGGTGCCTGACTAACTCATTAACCCTGTAAACATGCAAGCTGCTCACAGCACTGGAACTTAAATGACATTCTCACAAGTTACATAATTTCTTTCTTTTTTTTTTTTCTTATTAATAGAGAAGGGGTTTTGGCAAGGAAGTATGTAGCAAGGATTAGGTTTATTAGTCAAAAGTTGATATTTTAGTAATATAAAAACAGCTAGGCCAACAGAGGGTGCAGTGTAATTCTTTTGGGTACCCTTGTGCAGGGTGTGCACAGCAGAAACTTTCAGCTGTACCTGCACCAGAAAATTACAGGGAATCTGCTTCTGTTGGCTTTGCAAATTGGTTTGCATGTGGTTACATCAGACTGTCTGTCTGTGCTGCATGGGCATGGCACTGGCTGTGCTGTGGTGGTCAGCAGGAGCCCTGGCCATGACACACAGCTCTGTCACACTGGGCACAGGCAAAACAATGAAAGGTTATTTTCATTTTTTTCTCTTCAGTTCCGTGTCAGTTAATTGCCCCAGTGCATTTTTCTTTGCAGGAGTCACAAATCTGGCAAGGGCAGGGCCTTGAGAATGTTTTCTTGAGGATTGCTGAAAACTTAGACACTTAAAATACACATTGGGAACCATATAATGCTTAGCTTGTGATGTTTTTAATAAGGCATGTCAATGATTTGTCTTTGGATTTCAGGCAAAGTAAGGAGGAAAACAAATGTGGAGCCAGATTAAAAATACTAAATGTTAGGCTACTTCATGCATTCAGTGTCTGCCTTACATTGTGGGAGCAGAGCAAAAGCACATCTCTGAATGTGTATGTCCATGTGTTCCAGGAATGTATTAGTCTTTGGAAACCTGGACAGTAACAAAAAGCAATGTTGTTCACATACTGCTGTTAATATTTAATTTGCCTCACTTTAAATCCCCTTAACGTGCAGAATGTGTCCTGTGGAACTTGTTTAGCTAGACTATCTTAATTAAATTCTGCTTTCTCTCAGTTAGTCGTTGGCATGATTCTTAATGTTTACTCTAGATATTTCAAGAAAATTACTCAGTTTTCTGAGTCAGTGTTCAGTCATGGTGCTTTTGAACAAATGAGTTGGTTCATCTCTGATTAACATTGTTTTTGCAGCAAATTAAGTAATTTTTTGTTGTTGTTGTTGTTCCAAATCAGCATAATTTAGTAGTATATCATCCCAATGAGAGTTTATATTTCTCCCCACACAGTCTAAATGAAATTCAATATCAAATCCAGTATGGACTGAAACTGATTATTTCAATATTGTTTTATCTTCTATGACTTCAAACAACCCATATGAGTTTGAAGACAAACCAGGCCCTCTGATTTTTACCTACATCATCTCTGGCCCAATTGTTCAGGTGGGCATATTTTAGGGAGTCCCTAATGTTATCTTCAGTTTTTTTTGTACTTCCTTATGTGTTAAACCCATGGTTGAGCTTATTCTTGCATCCATGATTTTTGCTAGACCAGAAAAGTTATTCTGCTTTGGGTTTGTATTTTCTCTTTTTCTTTCTAAATGGAAAACATTCATTCTGGCTCAGAACCTCATGTTATGTGCAGGTCACATGTCAGAAAATTTGTGACTCTCCTTCCCCCACAACCTACTTGATATGCTTGCAGTTTCATCAAGGTATTTGTCAAGCTTGGCGACTCATGCATAATGAAAACTTTGCAATGTGGTTGCAGTGAGCTTGGCTTTTGATAACAAGTGCCAGACTAGGATTACCAGGAACAATACCAGTAATGTCAGCCTTACACTGGGCCACTGTGACTCAAACTGTGCAGCTGTGCTCAGTGAGATTAGGAGCTCTGTGTCTTTGTGGTTTGCTCACTCTGCACTGTTACCTACTTGATTTGTGTTCCTGCATCTGCTTCTGGCCTGCTCAGTGACCTTCAGCAGATTATTCTTTCTTAGTTTCTTTTTCTATTTTTACTCTAACTTGTCTGTTTATAGATCAGCAGGCAGGGACTCTTTCCATGTTTTGCAAACATCACAGTTGAGAGATGAGGTGGAAGCAGATTTTTAACATAAAACTCTTTATAGTAGTGTTGGTTTATGTGGGGTGTCCTGTTTTCTGAAATGTGAGGCCTTTCAAGTTTAGCTTGATTGAAAATCTGCTGAAATCAGGACCAGTTTGTTGTCTAATTTTCCATTATCTTTAACAGGAGAGAATTTTGTTGCAACAGCTGGCCTGAGAATTAGTCTGTTACTAACTTATGCTTCCTATTTTCATTTTGTTTAAGATGACAACAGCTTTGGAACTCGTTCTTATCATGGAACCAGTTCAGGACCAGGATTTTGGACTGGATTAGGAGCAGGAGGCTTGCTAGGCTACTTAGCAGGCAGTCACAGGTAAAATATGCATACTATCAGATTTTAAGCATTTAAGCTTTCAGGGGGTATGCCATGTACTATATTGACATTGTTTCTAAGATTTAAAAGTGTCATTCAAGTTATAAAATCTTACCACTAGAAGAATTTTGAGCAGCTGTTTGCAGCTTCAGGACCAGAGACATTTCAAACATGTTTCTGAGGCAGAATTGGAAAGACTGAGGTACTTCATTCTGCTTCCTCTGACCTGGCATGATGGCCTGCAAATTTAAATTGAGCATTTAATTTATCTGCAGAATGCCTTAAAACACACATAGTCATATTAAGCATATAATTTTCTGTATATGGATCTCTTGTATCAGTGTCATCTTTCCTAAAATAAGTCTGGATGACCGTATTTGGTATAGGCTTTTAGACATTCAGAATGCATCGTTTTTAGATTAACAATTTAAAGAGAGCAGTTGCTGCCATTTTAGGCTTCACTGGAGAAAATATGAGATTCCTGCAGGGAATCTTCAGATCCTAAGCAGTTTTCTCTATTTATCAAATGACTTGCCTATGTATTGAGTCTATTCTTGTAGAAATGTAACAGATTAGAGAGTAAGATGTTTCCACAGGAGTGCTAAGCATCTGTGTGGTAAAGTTGTGGGCTATTTTTAATAGCAGAAGCCTTATATTAATTCTGCTAAGGATTTTTCTAAGGCATAATGTGTTAAAGTTTCTATTGGCCTGGTATTTCTTAAGGCTTAAATACATGACTCTTGTGTTGAGGCATTCTATTTATGTAGTATCTCCATACAGGTTAGTTCCCTGATTTCTGTACACACTCCCATTTCAGTGGGCACAAATTATTGCTCAAGATTAGAGTTCTAACTGAGTAAGTCCAAATACATAAATGAGCTTCCTAACTTGAGCTTCTTTTTCTTTAAAACGGTCTTCGGTCCACTATTGTTTAGTTTGGTTCTTAGGCTTTTGAAATTATGTGCTGCAAAATGCTGGTGCCAGGAAGTGTGAGAGAGCTGTTTGTAAATTTCAACAGCAGGAAATTCCATATCCATGGAAGCAAGTAATTTTAAGTGTGTGAGTCAAAAACCGTGATATGTTAGTGTTACTGATACGACCTTTTCAAAAGAGTTAACAAAAGGATGCTTTCTCTTGCCAAACATGGCTGGGATGTAGGTGATGCCAAAATGCATTTAAACTTCAGTTTTCAAACTTCTTTCTTGTCTGATGGAATTTAAGGTCAAAATTTCAGAAAGAAAAATTTGCAGTTGTTAGAATTCCTTAGTCTGAAGAATAAAGCTTAATTTCCTTTTGAAAGTCTACAGATTATGAAATCACAGCACTGGATGTCCTTGCTCTCAATGTGTTAAATACATACATTAAATAGGAATATTTCTAGCTTTGAAATAATTGCTTGTAGTTTTCCCTTGGAGGTGCAGTTCTCTTGTTTGGAATGGTGTTTTCTTAGTTTTTCTGAAGGGCACTCATGAAGCCTTCCTTCTATTCTGTTTCATGGCAGAGCACAGCCGCGGTCCCCATATCACAGTATGTGGACAGATCCCACAGCTGTACCTCCTATGTATGGGCACTCAAGGAATTCCACAGAAGACAGCAGCTCAGGAACAAGAACTGCTTCTGGTAAGGCAAAGCACCTTTAAGTTCCTGAAGCTCAAGGGACTTTGACCTAAGAAAAGCATGCAGATGTTAGTTGCGGTTCGAGGAGCATCCTTGTTTTATTTTACCAGGTGGTGTAGATGGCATGTGACAATGTCCCTTCCTTCCATTCCCTATGGAAGTAGGGCAGTGTTGTGGGGCATGAAATTCCCCACAGGCCTGTGGTGGGCATGGCACCATCAGCATTGGGCTTGTCTTCACTGGCAAGGTGCATTAGTTTAAGGCTTTCCCTTCTGATGAGCACTACGTGTACTTTTCTCTAGCAAACATGCACAGACATGTTCTCTGTAGAATGCAGGTTGTCTAATCTGCAAGAGCAGAATAGTTTCCAGGCCAGTCAGCCCACAGTTGCTTGCTGTTCTCCTGCATGTGGATATGTTTACCTCATCTCCCTTGCCACCTTTAGCATTTTTAGAACTAGAGAGTTCAATGGAAAGGCCATGGTGGAGCTGATTTTTTTTTCTTTTTATTTTGCAGGCTTTGGGGGCACGAAGCGAAGATGAAATCCTTTACATTATTACATCAGAGTGATTGAACTAAATCTTGTTGTGTACTTGTGCTTCTTTTAATAGTAGTATACTTCAAAAATGCATATGAGGTATGGAGGATTAGGCAAAGAATTCCTCACTTTCTCTGTGGGCTCTCACTGCTATTTAGGGTATGACAGGTGCTGGAACATCCACTATTTCAGATCAGTGTCTCCTACAGAAAAAGCTCATCCAGGTTAAGAAGAATGATGTTACAGTGACCGTGTATCTGTCTGTACTTGAGGCCCCAGTGATAGCCTTACCAGATTTTCAAAGCTTGTATCTTACTACTCATGATCTGGGCTTCATTTCATTTGGTCCAGAATTTCTGATAATATTTTTCCTCTTTTCTGGTAGTCCAGCACCTACCTGATATGTAAGGAGTGCTGTTCTTGGAAGCTATTTTTGTTTGCCTTTGCAGAATTAATGTGAACTTTACTGTAAGTGCAGTCAGCCACTCAGATAAGTGTGGGAGTTCTTCCTCAGTGGACAAGAGCAAAACTGTGTATAAAGAGATTACCATTAGTATGTTTGTATCTGTGCTGTGTGACTGTTGGAGCAAAAATGTGCAGATTCATGGATTCTCCATGTTATAGAGTTTATCCAGGATGACTCTGCAAACCTGGGGAACTTTGTAAGTTATTGGGGGTAAATAAATAAGTAACCTGGAAATCTTGACCTTTTTCTGGAAGACTGAGGTAATTTAAATTCAGGTGATTACAGATGTTTTGCCTGCATTGAGGCCACAGATTTTCCTTTTAATGGTGAATGTCGGCAATTAAATGAAAACTTATCATGTGGGTGGTCTGTCCTGCTAGATCACCTATCCAGGGCACAGTAAAAAAGGTGTTCATTGCAGAAGGGAAGGGAATGTTCTTACTGCAGAGATGGTAGAATCCCTGGGACACAGCAGGCTAAGCTACTAAGATACTAAGCTAAGAAAGGAAGTTGGATGTCTAACAGCATGTAAACTTCCCCAAATGTGCTTTTTAAAAACAAAGTGCTGTCGAAGAGTGGGAAGCAGAGAGGCCTTGCTTTGTTCTGTGATGATCTTTTGGTGCCTCTGTGAAGTGTCATACAGTTCTGGGGTGACTTATTCTCTCCTGGAAGAGGCATTGCTGGATAAAAAGCAGAGAAATTTCTCAGGAGAGGGGAAGAGTGAAGAATGGGGTGCTTGATCACCAGCTCCTGTGCAGAGCCCATCCTAGCAGAGTGTAGAAGTGTTTGTGTGGGTGCAGCTTGTGTATGCTGGCAGCAGCCAGAGAAGCCTTGTCTTTCAGCCTTAGAAAATACTGTGTTGGGAATTGATTACAGCTGTTACAGCAAAAGCAAGGCACTGCTCAGCTGATACAGGTTGCAGCTCCACAAGGAGATGAAATAGGTCTGGTTAGTCTAAGAAAGTGACTTCAGCAGAACTCAGGGAAAAGCAGCCATGTCCATTCATGAGTATAGAAAGAATTAGTTTGTATGTTAACACCCAAGTTCAGTATATGATTTAAGCAACCAAAAGAGAGAAATTCAAAAAAGAAAAGAAAAAAATATACAAGCAAACCAAACCAGCAAATCCCAGAAAAAGTGCTTCATGAAAAAGTTCTTGTACTAAAAGTGTTATCAATTTCATTTGATAATTCAGAATAACTTGAGGGTGAAATGGTGGTTTGCTTCTCAGAGCTACCTGAGGGTTGGGGAAAAATAACTGTGAACCTAAAAAGGGAAATGACAAAGACCTTACTCATGGCCTCCTAGAAAGCTCTGCCTTTTATGAGAAGTCCATGGTAAATATCTTATCTTTATAACAAACTGTAGCAGAAGAATATATTTTAAATATGGAGTTGTTACTCATTTCTAAGTGAATTCAGGTTAAGCTTGTCACAGTCAATATTTGCTTTGCCAACTAATTGCATAACAGTGTAACTGGATTTTTTCTAACTGGGTAGTTGGAAGCTGAAGTTTGCTCTTAAATTACAGTGTGGTATGAAATGTTTTAGACAATGTTTTCATCTGTATTTATGTATTTATAGTTTCTGCATGAAATGTGCAAAATAAATCTGACACATAAATCTACTATAGCTTCTGAATCTGTTTGGATATGTTTACCCTTCTCTCCGATAAAGAAATGAAATAAGTGAATAAGGAGTATTTTTGTCTTTAAATCACTGTCTTGAGGCCTGCAGGGATGGCATTGTTTATTTTCTCAGAGTTCTCTGTCTTATCATCCACTTCCTGGGTAAATAATATCATCCTTTACCCCCAGATGCAAAGTGGGTAAGCTGTATGTGGTTTCAATAAAATAAACCAATGCTGGAAATAGAGTTATTGTATTGATTATGTTTTCAGTAACAAAATACTGAATCCTAAAAGGGATTGAAGGCTTTCTTGTACATCAGGGCTTGGGATCTGAGTGCGGAAAAGCTCTGTTATGTCAGCATGTTCCTGGTTTTACAAGGTGGTGAGCTGAACCCTTCAAAAGAATTTATGATCACTGCTGCTGTTCTGGTTGTGGGCAGAGCAGAACTCAACACGGATAGCCTAAGCTGATGTATTGGCTTCTTACACAGAGGACGTGTCACTGCTGAACAGACATGGTCTACACAGAGAGTTCAATGTCTTGGCAGTTGTAAACTGGGGTTAAATGGGGGCCTGCAAATTCTGCTGTCAGTGTTTCCTTCATCGAATGCTGCTGATGCTCCTGAGCGAACAGAATTCGTGGAAGGCAGCTTAGAGCTTACACTTCTGAGACCTTGAGCTCCCTTCCTGAGCATCAGATCTGGAAGGTCCAAGTCTCCCTTCTGCTCCTGGGCAGGGCTCTGGCTGCATCTTCTCAGCAGCTGCATAGTTGCAAGGCATGTGTAAATGCTCAAACTGTAAAATGCTGTTGTAGATAGCTGCAATTCAGTTTGGTACCTGGGACCAAGAGCTGCTTGTACCCCGACAATGCTTCCATCCTCACAAAAGCTAAAACTCATTACAGAAACGAAACTCCTGGTTTTACAGCTGACTTCCCATGAAGCATGTGATGAAAAAAAAATAGATGGATAGAGATAAGCTTTCTCTGTGCTGCTCTGTCTTGTGACTCAGCTGCCAGGTCAGATCTTGGCTAGTTCTGCTGAGTCTCATGCTGTGCACCTTGCTCTTTTCCCTGGGTGCCATGTGTGTGCTTCGCTTAGCACCAAGGCAAGATGGTAGCTGGTTTGTTTGAAAAATAAAATTTCCCTGGGTGCCATGTGTGTTCACTTAGCGCCAAGGCAAGATGGAACTGGTTTGTTTGAAAAATAAAATTCTTCCATGGTCATCACTTTACATCACTGACTTCCAAAAAGGGAATTAGGCCAGGTGGTATGATTTCCAGGACTAGGAGTTGTTGCACAGAGAATTGCTGAAGTAAAGTAGCAAGCAATACCTACCTGCCTGCACAGCTGTCTAAAAGCTGAAAATGGTGAAAGTGCAGCACTTGCACATAGACTGTTGTCCACTTAGCACTGATTAAAAGTGATGTATTTTTTCTTCCTTACTAAAGCAGATTTGTATTCTTAATATTGTGAGAATCCCTATCAACCAGTGATTGTGGTACAGAAATAGCCCAGCTGCCTGAGAACTAAGGCATATGAGCAAATCCACAAAAACATTAAAATCTCACAGCAATGCAATCTGTACCAGCAGACAATGCTGTTGTGTCCTGCTGTGTCTATTGAAACATAATGTCAGGTCCCTCCTCCTCCTTCTGTACCTGCTGGGGTTGAGTGCTGTGTGGGAGCGGCTCCTCATCACTCAGCGTATTTTGTGGAGCCTTCTTCTGCAGCCAGGTCTTTTGATTTCCTAATATTGTGTGTAGCTGCAGTAGTATTCACTTTCTGATGCTTCTTTTTCTATTGCAGCTGTGATTTGCCAATGCTAATGAAAATAATCAGCAGACTCCCTTTATGTGGCCTGTGTATCTTGTCTCCTGCTCTCTTCTTCTTCCCTCTTCTCAGAGGGAATTTTGTGGTTCCCTCTGTTCTGGCTGGGGGTCATTGTTTCTTTAGCAAGGAAAGGCTGAGCAGTTGTAAAAAGTGCATTGAGCTCGGAATGGATGGAGTAGATAATGATGAAGTCAAGGGGAGCCAACTGTCAGGCTGTGAATTGACCTGTGTGGGCAGTATGTCTGGAAAGATATTGTTTAGCTTTCTGTCACAGAAGAATTTTTGTCAAAGGTACAGAATGGCAGCTGGGGATTGGAGCAGATCAGAGCTGGTGAGCTGGCAGCAAGGAGAAAACCTGAAAACATTCTCTCCATCCTAACTTAGGAATGATGTAGCACCAGGAAGCTGGCCTAGGATGTGCTAGCTCAGCCACTCCACAGTCATGCCATTGCAGATCCTGTGGGTAGATGTATGTTTGAAGATACCAGGTGCTTCTGAAAATGCCAAGCAGAAGAAAGGTGACTTGGCCCTGCATCCATGTTTCTTTCCTTCTGCAGCATGGCTTAGAATGAACAGAGAAGGCCAAACGTGGAAAGAGCAGCAAGCAACTATGACAAAGGGTAGCAAGTAGGCCAAAGCAAAGCTTGCAGGTGAAGCCTGTGTCCTAGTGGGTCCTGCCTGCTCACTTCTCACACGACAGCAGGAAATAGTAGGCAGTCAGTCCTAACAGCTGTTGTATCAGGATTATTTTACTGAGTTTTCCTGCATCCTAAAATTAAGTCCTACAGGCAATTACCAGTGGTATGGATTGACATCTTTTGCTCTGAGGGCCATCTGAGCCATTCTATAATTCAGACTTCAAACTACCCACTGTGAAATTTGGAGGAGACAAATCACTGCCTGCTTAAAGACCAGAGTCTCTGAAGTACTGCATAGGGAACTTTTCCTCATTTCCTGCATTTGCCCTGACTTCCCTGGCATCAAGACTTAGGCAGTCTTTGCTGTGCAGCTTTATTTAGATGCCGTTGTGTGGGATCCTCTGAGACTTGGCCTTGAGATCACAGCCCTGACATCATTGTTTCTGTAAGCCTTCTTCTCTGTGCCTCCTGTGTCCTTGTAATCAGTATGTGGGGATGTCTTTATTGAGGCAGCACTGGAATTACCAGCAATCCAGAATACCTTTTGCTGCTGCTGCCTAGTTATTCATCTCCCAGTCAGCTCCTGTGGTCATTTTCATGTAATTTGGCAGCTGCAAACATATCACATCTGCTTTAATGGACAGACAACAAATACAGTTGGGGGAAAAAATGTGCAATGAATGTAGATAAAATGTTGAGTTGGAACAATTTTGCAGAGCTAACCTTCACCATGGGATTACTTTATGAATATCCTTCTCCAGGAGCTGGATGAGCACTTTATTATGTGGATTTAAATAATGCCATCAGTGTCTTCTGCACTGCAAGAGTAGAAGACTTAGAACTGTAACAGGTTTGGAGTGCAACAAAGTCAGACCTGTTCAGAGCTTTTTGTAGTTTGATGCACAGCTTGCAAAGAATTGGTAGCCGTAAAAAGTGAGGTTAGGTCAGCATAGAAATTCATGTGGCTTTAGCATAGACAGAAACAAACTGATCTGTGCTATTTCTGAAACTGAGGTGAAAACAAGCTCCAGTCAGTCTGAAGCAGCTCAGAAGGTTGTTCCTGTCTTTGCTTTGAGCTGAGATCCTGTTCAGCACAAGTTGTCATCTGCTGCTGACAACTACTGCCAGCACTGAAGTCCTCCTTTCCTTAGGTAGGCAAACCCTCTGTCCTCATTCTGACTATTAAAAATAGCCAGGCCCCCTGGGTCATAGTGCAGTGTGATTCTGAATTGGCAGGCTTGTGTGGTTAATTCTACATTAACGGGTGGAAGGATTCATTTCCTTTTTAACAAGAAGCTGGAGATTGGGCTGTAACTAAGTGAATGTGTATAGAGCTGAAACAGAGCAAGCATAAGTGATGAGAGGAAGACCACACTTGACTTGGGTAATCCAGTTTCACCTAAGATACTAATACATTCCCTTTAGCCCAGCTGATGCAGCTGCTAAAGAGAAGTTAGTGTTTGGGCAGATACTGACTTAAATTGCAGAGCTGCTTTGGACATAACTGAGAAACAGAGCTCTCTGCAGCAGCTGAGAGAGAGAATCACAGTGTGAACCATCCTCCAAGGGCATTCAGCCTGGGAAGAGGAGGGGGGAACAGGAAGTCCCACACAGAAACCAGTGAGTGTTTCTAGCTGAACCTGCTACCGAGGCATCTGTGCCTCTCCAGTCTTTGTTTGCTTAAGCACCTGAGAGGCCTCATGGAGCCATGAGTGCTACCACTTAGCCTCAGCTTGGCATACTTCCAAGCAAAGAGGCTGTGAGTGAGGGAAAATTGTTTGCTGACCTTTGGACAGCATGTCAGGAGAGGCCCAGGAAGACAGCTGAGCTACAGGAATTTGTCATGCCCTGGAATGCCAAATAAATGAAGGGTATGGAACAGTCAGCAGCAGAGACCTTTAGGAGGAGATGTAGAATGCCCTGGTGGAGCCAGTCAGCACACTGGAGGGTGTGCTTGTACACAGTGGCTGCAGCAGGCTGGGGTAGCTGCATCCCATGGTCTGCACGTGGCTTATGAAGGCTGTGTTGGTTCAGCTGCTGGAGCAGTGCTGGCCATTCTCTTGCTCTCCCTCCAAATGCACGGCCCAACCATGCATTTTCACAATCTTGCCAGCTCAGAGATCACGTGCGCTTTGAAACGCAGGCAATCTGGTTTATGAGACTTTGTACCACAGCACATTCTAAAGGCCAAAACTAAAGATGAAAGGATTGGGTGATTTAACATAAAAACAATACATCAACTACTCAGCCATTACATGACATCTTGCTGAAAAATCCCTAGAACTTGAATTCCAGAAGCAGAAGGTGTTAACAGCCTCCATCAGAATCAGGGTACTGGGACAGGCAGAGCTTTCCTCCAAGGCAGTATGGCAGCTCTTACATCATTATCTGTGAGGATAAGGATCTACTTATCCTAGGTACAGCCTCCCACCACAGAAAGGTAATGCCAACTGAAAAACACTTTGCCCAGAGTGGAAGAGGAAAAGGATGGATCACACTGGGCAGTGTTCCACCCCCAGTAAGACACAATCCCCTTCCTGCAGGTCCCCCAGGCAAAGGACTGTGGGCAAGGATCAGTCTGCAAGGATGGATGGGAGGTGGGTTTTCCGGTTCCTTTCTTACCTTGGGAGAAGAGGTTTATTAGCTTAAGATGAGCTGCAGATACTTGAAGGAAAAGAATGAAAAGAGAGACGTTAATAATGGGGGTCAAAGGTAAGGGCAGCTGTTAATGACAGCCTTTGTTTTGTTTGTTTTCTGGGTTTTTTTCTGGCTTTCCGTTTAGAAAAAAATGGGGACAATAGGAAAGTCATTTTCTCTGCATAGAGCACTACATTTTCCATATTTAAAGGAAATGTTAGGCTTTGCTTAAACCTGAGCTTTAGCTAGTGTTGTACTGAGTGATGTGACTGCACCAGTGAAACCTCTCTTGAAACTGTGCTGCAACCCCATAACTTACTCTGAGAACAGAAGGTCAAGAAACACCCTTGGGTGGTTTTTCAAGACAATAAGTGGGTGTTCTGCATGGTGCAGCTTTCCTAGCATGGAAAGCCACAGCACGCCAAGTGTTGAGCGTTTGAAAAAGCACATGCAACTGCAGGGGAGTGCACAGAGAGTGTGCTTGGGAAAATGCTCATACACTTCACTGATTCTTAGGGATTATTTCAGGCTAGTGAAACGATGTTTCTGTTGACTGAACAATTACTGGAGGCAAAGTGGAAAGGTTTATATGTTTATTTAAGCAATATTTTCAACTTTTCCCCTCAGAACAGTTGCACTGATGCAAACAGCAAAGGTTGAAGAGCTGGGCTGGAGAGAATGCTGGAAGTTTTTAAAGTCTTTTTTTAGATTTATCACATGATTTAAAGTACCCTCCCCTTGCTACTGTAGAGTCCTGAACCCCTTTTCCAGTTCCTGGTACTGGAGGGGTACAGAGCAACAAAGGGCTCAATTAAGAAAGGGGTTAACATCCCACATTGGGTTTGGCTGAGTGACATTTCCAAGCCAGTGGGCATAGGAAGACTGGAGAGAAGCAGGAGCAAGAGGACTGTGGCTTAAATGCAAAGGTGTTTAGGAAAGATAGGTGGGATTTCTGAACCTGAGGTGAATAAGACAGACTCTTCCCAGCAGGATTTATTGAGAGTGAACATGCAGCACAGAGTTTGACTGAGAAGAACCCAAGGGTCTGATAATGTGGTCAGCTGAGCCCCACCACACAACCACATGTTCCTTCTAAAGGGGGCCTTCCTCCTCCCTTGCTCTTCCTCTCACCCAGAAATTGTACATTACATCTTCTCTGCTCCCCACAAAATCCCTGGTGTTGTCAATTATCCAGTGGCAAAGCACAGAGGGCTGTTGCCTAAGAAACAGTTGCTCATCCAGGGAGATGTTGTAAAACACCAGGCACACCATTCCCTATCCTGTCATCACCCAAGACAAAAAATGTGCATGTCCAAATCCAGTTACACCAGTGCTTCCATATGAGAAAGGCTTTTAAAAACAGTTTTATGAGTTGTTGCAGCTGGATGTCTGTTTAGGCTGTGGCACTGTAATTCCAGGCACAACATTACCCTTCCCTTCCAAACAGTTACTTAGGCCACTTTAGTTTTAGAAGCCAGGAACTGCTGCAGAGGATGAGGTGCTGTGTGCCTAGCCCTGACACCCAGCTGCACAGCTTTCAGCTGCAAACTTGAGATCACGTTTTCCACAGCACTTGGTACCTACTGCCTCTCCCTTCCATGGACTGAAATCATGTGGTACCAACCACATAAATGGGAACTGTGCAAAGTCTGATGGCACAAAATTAACCGTTCAGAGCATCTTGAAACAAACAGGACCTGACAGGATGTGTTTTGTGCCAGGTTCGTGATTTGAGTCAGATGGCTGTGGTGAATTAGGTCTGGCAGTGGCAGCCTGAACACTGGGTTTACTGCTTGGTAAAATCCCAGCCACAGCAGTTGGAAACAGTCTTATGTTAGAACCTAAAGATGTTTTGAAAAGACTGTGTTAAAATAGGTACAAATATTAAGGCTGATTGTTTGTAGAGAAATACCCTGTGAGTAAAAAAGGTAACTTTCAGTAAAGGTAACAATCTTTTTGAAGAGTCTTAGCCTTCTTTGCACATGATATTTTGTACTGTATGAAATGGTGGCTTTGCCAAAGTTTGCCCCTTCAGAGAAGGCAGCAAAGCCATAACAAATGCAATCTATCCTGTATGCTTTTCTGAAAGAGCAAAGTGAAGTAGCTAAGTGTGGATAACCTTCTGGAAACTAAAACTGACCCCTATTACACCCACTTCTAGGCAGGAGTGAAAACATGGCATTTGCACTGACCTTGTAAGGTAAGACTAACCAGTGCTGATCACTGGCGAGGAGCATTCTGGAGAAGTAGTTTTAGCGTGTGTTGTTCTAGTGATCCTGTTCACCACACAGATGTGGAAACCTTCATGCTGGAAGGAGGGAGGAGGTGCCACACTAGCTGTGAGTCAGAGAATTTTACTGGCTCTTTAAAAAAAAGATAATTATTAGATTCCTCTCATCATACTGAAGGCTGTAGAATGAGCTTGTTCAGAAGGATTAAGGCAAGAACTTCTGAGATGTAATTGATGCTGCATAGAGCTTGAAATTTTGGCCCATTCTGACCAAACATGACACATCTCATAAGTAGCAAACAAGGCGAACAAACCAAATGGAGACCTTTCTTTAACCCAGACAGTAATGCTTTTTCTCCATTAGCACCAAAAGAGATTTCTCTCAGAGCACAATAGTGCAAAGTGTATATATGGTGTGAGGCTCTGAATACTGTTTGTATTGTTAAAGCAGTGCTTGTGGGATCTATTCCTGGCAATGAAGCATTTAATATTTAATTTTTTTAGAACACTGGAACCATAAACACATTTTACAGTATTAACATAGACAGTTACGGCACACTGGTATACTTGCAGAGCACAAAAGTTGAGAAATCTGGTCGGACTGGTTTTTGAAAGGTGAAAGAGATCTCTGGTGAAATGATAAACACTAAAATACTATTAAGATAACATTAAAAGTGGTGCTTTCAGCAAGCAATGTGGTCACCGGGAAAAAAAATAAAAACAACAGAAAAATCAGACAGTGCAAAAAACCTGCTTCCAGGCAATGAACCTAAAAGGGCACTTATGTCAAATCCAGTTGTGAAATTATACACAAAGGAAAGAACCAAAGTTCCCATAGGAACCCCAAGTCAGCTGAAAAGCTTTAACAATTCTAAATGCAGTGCCTTTATTTTTATAACAGATGGATGTTAATATTGAAGTATGCTTTCTATTAGAAACACAGTTTCAGCTCCCTGCTCTCCAGCTGATGCAGGATGGAAACAATCCATATGACTGTTCATGTCAACTTTCTTGTTTTCGCAGAAGTTTATATTTATGATTGCATTTTTTGCAGACATTACAGGCTTTGATGTGGGACATTTCTTTCATGATACATATTCACTGCAGGACTATCTACATTCAAGCTGCTCAAAAGCATCCTGACCACAAAATAATTGGTGTAGCCACTTCCGTGTGCTGCTAAGATTTCTTGGGGTGCACATGTGGGATTTTTTTGGAAAGCACTGGAGAACTAACTGCACTTGACTGCTGGCATAGCTTAGGAGTGGTGTAACTTGGGTTTTAACCTATAAATCTGATGGGGCAGCCCTAGAATTAAGGGGGTTTGGGAATGACTCAGACTTGACATAGAGCTCAAAGGAGCTTTTCACTTGGGAACACATCTTTTGTGTTTGCCTGGCATAAGGAGACTGTTGAGCAAAACAAGAGCTGTCTGCAAATAAGGCAAGTTCTGCAGGAAGAGGTGTAGGCAATGGCAATGTAAAAACTACTTACAGAAACTGAAGTTGGGTTAGATTTTTTGGAGCCAAGAGGTCTGAGCCAGTAGCATCCATGTATTTCATAAAGGCAAAGCTTTGATGTGAGTCTGTCCCCCTGTGTCTGCAAGTTCCTCTGCCAGGGTAGCTGCTCAGAGCTGCACCCTGCATTAAAACCAGAGCATACAAACCACGTGTGTCCTGAGAGCAGTGAAGAGGGAGGAAAGATACACGGAGTTTGCAAGGACATGGTGCCTAGGCAAGGGACATTGGGTTAAGGTTTTAGAGCAACCTCTCGCAAAAAAATCTGTAACATAATATATAAAAACACATATAAATTCATAATCCATCATACATGTATTACAGAGTTTCTCTTCTGGATGATGAAAATGACAGACAGGCAGATATGGAGGCTGGAGAAAGGAGGTTGCCCTTGGGAAACAGAAATAGCTAGGGTAGGGCCAGGTGGCAAGATTGGCCAGCACACACACCACATCTCGGCTGTCCGGGCCAGGAAGGCCGTTCTCACAGGAACAGATCAGGGATACTTTTTAGATTCTCAGTTTCAATATCTAACAAAGTATCTTTATTCTCCTTCAACATTTCCTGATGTAAGTTTACATTCTCCAGTTGTTTTTGTACCTAGGAAAAATCCCATTTGCTTTCCCCAGTTTCAGAGACGTTTCTGCTTTGCCAGCGGGGGTGGCTGGCCCTGCCTCTGCCCCCACTGCCAGGCGGTGCAGCACAGCTTGCTTTGCAGATGACACAGAGAGAGGGGGTTTTGCAGCCTCCCAGGGATGTCAGCCCAACAGGTGCCCACTCCTGCTGAAAATGTTGAGATTTAGAAATCAGCTCAGCCTGAGGAATTTCAGGGCCAAAGAAAATTTTCCAATAGTTATGGTGAAGAGCTACATGAGGGCCCAAGAGAATAAAGAACCACTGAGAAATTTGGGTTCCTCATTTAGGATTGGGATTGTCACCCAGGCAGGACTGGATGCTGCTATTGAGCTCTCCGTTGCAGCCAGTGAGTGCATGCCTGGGCTCAGCAAGAGCAACTTTTGGGGGTTTCCCCTGGTTTTGGAACAATGAGGACAATCTATAGAGGTTATGAGTCCTATGGTTGCATACGGCAGTTTATGTTTTGAGAGCAATTTGGGTAGTTTAGTGGCCTAGACCGTGGTGGAGCAGGATGAATCACAGAATCGGTTAGGTTGGAAAAGACCTCTGGGGCCAGTGCATCCAACTTTTGACTGAACACCACCATGTCAGCTAGATGATGGCAAGAAAGGCCACCACATCCAGTCTTTCCTTAAACACCTCCCGAGATGATGACCACCTCCTGGAGCAGCCCATTCCAATGTCTAACCACGTTTTCCATGACTAATATCTAACCTAAACCTCCCCTGGTGCAGCTTAAGGCTCTCCTCTCCTCACTAGTTGCCTGGGGGAAGAAATTGACCCCCATCTGGCACAACCTCCTTTCAGTAGCTTGTAGAGATAAGGTCACCGAGCCTTCTTCTCACCAGGTTAAACACCCAGTTCTCTCAGCTGCTCCTCACTAGACCAGTGCTCCAAACCCTCCACCAGCTTCGCTGCCCTTCTCTGGACTCGCCTCGTGAAGGCGATGCCGTGGGCACCGCCTCGCAGCTGGTCAGATCAGCGTTATCATCCCTGACCGGGACAAAGGAACTCACGGCAGCGGGGCCGGGCACGGACAGCTCTGCCCCTGCCTGGGCACGACCCCTCTCCTCGGCCGGGTGCCCCTTCTCCCTCGCCCTCCGCCCGCCCGGTGCCCCCGCCGCTGCCGGATGACCCCGCTGGGCCCGGCCCCTCCTGCCGGGGGCGGGCGGGGCGGCGCCGCCGCTGCGCGCTGTGTGCTGGAATGCGGGGGCGCCTCCGCCCGCCGCCGCCGCCAGCAGCGCCTCCCGCCCGCCCCGCCCCGCCCCGCAGCAGCCGCGCGGCCGGGCGGCCCCGCGCCGCCGGTGGGTGAGTGAGTGCGGCGGGGCCCGGCGGGGCCGGGCAGGGGGGGCCGGGAGCCGGGAGCCGGGCGAGAGGCGCTGTCCAGGGCTGATCTGCGGCCGCCGGGCGGGCGGGGGCGGCCGGGCGGGCGGGCCGCGGGGCGATCAGCACCACGGCTAAGGAGCCGCGCCGGCCGCGGGGGCGCTCGCCGGGCCGCGCCGCCGCCGGAAGGCGAAGCCGTCGCCGGCCGGGCCGGGCCGGGCCGGGCGCAGCCGCAGGCCCGGGGCCCAGGAGCAGGCCCGGGGCGCCGCTCGCTCCCCCTCCCGCGGACGGGCATCGGGTGGGCGCGGCCGCTGTGACCTTGCCGGTACCGAGGCGCTTCCTCCGCCCCGCGCCCCCGCACCGGCGCCGCTGCCCTGCCCTGCCCTCCGCGGGGGGAGGAGGAAGCCGGGCGTCCCCACCGGCCGGCGGCAGCGGGCGGGCCGGGGGCGGCGCGGGGAGGGCGCTTTGTGTGGGCAGGCAGAAAATGGCCGCATGCCTGTCAGGCAGGGAGGGAGGGAAGGAGGGAGGGTGGCGGGGGCACGGCCCGGCCCGGCTCCCCCGGCGGATGTGCGCCGGGCCGCGGGGAGGTCGCCGCAGGGCCGGGCCGCCCCCTTTTGTTGGCGGCCTTGGGCCGGCGGGGCCCTTGGGCCGGGCGGCGGCCGGACAGGGGCGCTCGGCGGAGCCCGGCCGCAGCGCTCACCGGCTGGCCCTGCACCCCCCATCCCCCGGTGTCTGGCGTGGCGGGAGCCGCGGGGCCCGGCCCGGGTCACTCACCTGAGCCGAGCCCCGCCTGGGCCCTGGGACCCCGCTGTCAGCGCCTCCCACCCGGCCTCCACACAGTGGGATCCTGCGCCGCTCGTAGGGAAGAGCCCAACCACCCCTTGGGCAAAGAACGAGACCCCCAGCTCCGGGTTCTGCTTCCCGCTGCCCCAGCACCTCAGCAGAGAGCTTTAGTTTTTTGATGTTCCCTGGAGGGCTGCTTCGACGGTGCACAGCAGAGGAGACTTTTCCACACTCCGGTGCTTACAGGTGTTCTTTTCTCTTCCGACAGAATTACTGCCATGGCAACTCAAGTGCTGGGACAGTCTGGTGGGAACGGCCTCTTTCCCGGCAGTTCAAATATTGGCATGGCATTGTCCAATGACATGTATGACTTACAGGACCTTTCTAAAGCTGAGCTGGCAGCTCCTCAGCTCATTATGTTGGCAAATGTGGCCTTGACGGGAGAAGTTAGTGGCAACTGCTGTGATTACCTGGTTGGAGAAGAGAGACAAATGGCAGAACTGACAACGGTGGGGGACAGCAACTTTTCAGATAGTGATGGAGAGGGTATGGAAGATACCCAGACTGCAGAGAGTGACCGTGAGGCACCTGAAAATGTGGAATTAAGCTCCCTTGAGGTTCCTAGTGTGGAAACTCAAGGTCCAGCTGCTTGTTCCCCTGCTAAGACTCCCAGTGTGGACAAAGATGCCTCATTGGAAGCACCGGGTACTCCAGAAAGCACAGAGGACAAGTGTAAGAGCTTGAAGAGCAAACCATTTCGTTGTAAGCCTTGCCAGTATGAGGCAGAGTCTGAAGAGGAGTTTGTGCATCATATCAGGGTTCACAGTGCTAAGAAGTTCTTCGTGGAAGAAAATGCAGAAAAGCAAGCACAGGTGAAGGAGTCTGATTCCTGCACTGCAGAAGAGGTGGATTTCTCTAAGGGCCCAATCCGTTGTGATCGCTGTGGCTATAACACTAACAGATATGATCACTACCTGGCTCACTTGAAGCACCACAACAAAGCAGGGGAAAATGAGAGAGTCTACAAGTGTACCATATGCACATACACTACTGTCAGTGAATATCACTGGAAAAAACACCTAAGAAATCATTTTCCCAGGAAAGTGTATACCTGCTCAGAGTGCTCTTATTTTTCAGACAGGAAGAACAATTATATTCAACATATTCGAACTCACACAGGTAAGGTTTTAATCTTTTTTTGACTGAAGTGCAGTAAGACTACTGAGAATATGTGATAAATGAAGGAAGCAGAGTCTTTTTGCAAAGTTTGTTCTATCTGATAAAGCTTTGTGCTCTCTTCTTTGGTGCTACCAGGTTATAGCCTAGTGGAATTTGCTTTGAGCTCCAGACTGTAGTCCTAGAGGGCTGAGGAAATGTTAGGTGCCCAAGAGGAGATGAAGGGCATTCTGTTTAGTAATTTTAAGCCAATTTTTTGAAGAAGGCATGACAAAGTGTACCTGTGATAATTGTCAGAGTCCACAACACCGAAACCTGATGTAGTCTAAAACCAAAACAAGCAGATTGACAAAAGGTGCCTGAATCCCATAGGTAGTTTTGAAAATGGTTCCTTTAGACTGAGCTGAAACTTGACTACAATGTAATTACAGAGAAGAGCGAGCTGATATATGCATGCAGAGGAGTTCTCCAGCATCCACTAAGTCAGAATAAGAGTTGAACAGTGAATTAATTCCTTTTAATGCTCAGAGGCTTCGTTTTTTCTAGGCCCTGCATCATTGCAGCAGCCAGAAGTAAACACACACTTCTGTTACCCTATAGGAAGCCTTTCAGGGGGTCTGGCCTGATTTCCTGACTTCTCCTACCTTTGGTTTGTAATTGGAAGAGACAGTGTGAGGCCCCTTTTTTCCCTGGTGTGTGGCAAGTGGAGGCAGAGGACTGCAGGGACCACAGGTGCCTTGGGAAATACCTTGCTTTTCGTCAGAGAGCCTCACCGCCCTCGCACACGGGGAATTCTGACCAGCCAAAACTCCTTTTGAGGGGGTTATCGCAGCCATCTCACCTCTCTGGGCCATGGGGTACAGTTACTTGGCCTCCTGGTCCCTTTTGTGAAAGTGAGAGGGCAATTCAGCGCTTCCCTGCTGCTTCTTAGAAGCTTTTATTTCCACTGTGTCCGGGCTTTTCTGTGGAGAGGGCTCACTTGCTAACCATCTCCTGGCGTGCTCACCTGACTTGGTTCCCCTTTACTGTAGACTGTGCTGGCTGAGCAAAACACTGGGGAATTTCTCCTTTAAAGTCGTGTTTTGTCACAGCAGTGGCATGAATGGTTTGGAGGTTTCAGTTCAGTTGTCTGCAGCTGTCTGGAAGGGGTGGGCACTCTGGAGGCCTCGGGGCTGGGCTTGAGCTGAAGTGTGCAGGAGTTTGTGTTTGTCAGCTCGCTTTAGTGTCTGCTTTGTTGGGGCTGGTAGGGTCTGCTGGGAATTTTAGTACTTTATTCTTTCCCAAAAATAGCTGCGTGCTGTTGTTCTGTGGATACCATCAATTTCAAACTCAGTCCTGTCTAAATATATTTTTCCTAAACAAGTAAACAAAGTTTATTGTGAGAGTTATTAGGAAAATGGTGTTGTTTATCCTCCAGTTCATTTCTTTGTGTGTTTTGTAGGAGTTAACAGGAAAGAGACCAGGTAAAAATGGCAAAATAGTAGGAGAAAACATAAATGAATCTTGTGGGGAAGTCATGGCCACATGTGAGCCAGTGCTTTGATTCTTGTCTAGTTTACATTTGCCTCAACTTTAAATTAATCTCTACTTATGTTTGCAGATGACATTAGGTCCCCCTTTCCGACTTCTGAAAGCACTTGTTGACTTTTACAGGAACTACCATGTTTGCTGAGGAAGTGCTCTGTTATCACTGCATTTGACCAATTTACCAATGAACTGTACTAAAACTTTTTAAAAAATCAAGTGTGTCCAGATCCGATTTTTTTCCTTTGAAGACAGTTGTGCAGTCAGGGTCTCTGGTTCTTTTAATTACTGTAATTAAGCTGGAATCAGTGATTATGATTTCAGCATGTTTTAGTGTACCCTTGTAGGTGTTTCTTTGCTACTTCATATCTACATAGTTAAGTTCTTTCAGGCAGTTCTTGCTTGATTAAAAACTTCCAAATATGTTAGTAGAATGATTTAGGAATGTGCCTTGCTTCCAGTAACATTGGTTTTGTGGAGGAGAGTGTTAAAGCTAGAGTATTAGAAGAATGAATAAGCTCCTGGCAGGTATATTTTATACACCAAGCTAAAAGTCTTTGCCAATACTAATGTGTATTGCCTTAAAGAACTCAAACAAAACCAGAACGCAGAAAAAATCCCCCCATACAACCCTCACCCAAAAAAACCCTGAAAAAACACCCACAGCTATTTTATAGTCAAAGGTATTTGCAGACTGTTTACATAACAGTACTGAATTTAGTAAAAACTGTCTGAATGATACTAAAATAGCTTTGGATTGTAGTTTTCATTTAAAACTAAAAAAAAAAAAAAATTGTTGGGAAAAATAAATGGGTTACATCCATCCATCATTTTCTTCCTACTCTATAGGTTCAGGATATTAAAGAAGAAAGTTGGAATTGTTTGTTTCTTTGGTTTCCTGATTGCTAATAGGTTAAATAATTTTGGATACATGCTTTTCTTTTTCTCCTGTTTTTTTGTTCCTCATCAGACTTTTTTGTGGGGGAAATGCCTCTTTGCAGTTAATTTGATTCTGCTGTGTTAGAGCCATACAATTTTCTGAAACACTGACTGTACAGAGTGGAGTTTCACAGGATACATGTGCTGCTGCTGGAGAAGGGCAGTCTCAGTTTTCTACCTATATCCTGGGACTAGTTGATTCCACTCACTAAAATGGAGTAAAGGAGTAAAAATACTCCTTTCCTCTTCCCCAGGTTGGTTTTCTGCTGGTTAGTGAACTTAGTTGCCTTACTAATGACACATGCAAATACCAGAGCATGTGGCTGGGAGCAGGGAAGGGGGCTGCACGCTAGCACCTTGCATGATTGGGAAAAATACCAATCCTTGGAATGTTTGGGGACCACAGGAAGACAGGCAGAGGTTATCTGCCTGCCTGTTGTTGCTTTCATTCATGTTGAAAAGCAGCTGTCCCAGAACCTGCCCTGTGCTGAGGATACCCTGCAGGATACCCAGTGCTTGTGGGACAGGCTGCTGACAAATGTTGGCACCTTGGGCAGAGGGTGCCAGAAGGACCCCACAGATGGTCATAGGGTTGTCACCTGGGAAAGCTGCATCTGGAGGGGCCTGTCTGCTGCCCAGGAGTGGCTGGCTGGAGGTGTTCAGGACAATCTGTTCCTCTGCTGCTTGGGCAGAAAGGACTCTTTGTGTCAGGGGCAGAGCTACCTGGGCTCGTTTGTGCTCGTTAGACCTTTTATACCAAGTTTTGACTTGATTTACCTGCTGATTCTGGAGCCGTACTACGGGCAAGACAGTGCAGCATTGTTCTCTTTCTTTTTTCTTTATTTTGCTTGTTAGAAGAAATTTCTAGAAAACTTCATTGAAAATAATCTGAAGGGCTATATAACTAAGACATCTGCTTCAGTCAGTCACAGTGTTCTGTGCCTAGTTTTGGACTGGTTTTGGTTTGGTTTGTGGTTGGTTTTTTGGGGTTTTTTTTGTTTGTTTGTTTTGTTTTTTAATTTAAATTTTGGTTGTGAGAGGGGATCTTTCTTGCTTGCCACTCTGTTTGAAGTTTGATGGAAGCAGATTTGTTTCCAGCAGATGGGACTTCTAATGGCATTATAAAAAAAGGCTTTGTCAAGAGGTTTTTGAGGAATGCCTTTGGTGCAGGTAGCTCAGTGTGCAAGCTGCAGTTCGAGATCAGGTTTTGCTCAGGGTGAGGGCACAGAGAGGCCATGGTTTGCCAGCCTTGTGCCGATGGTGCCAGCCAGGTGGATGGACACTGAGAGACACAGCAGGAGCCATGAACTGCCAACTTTTTGGATAACAAAGCAGATGAAGACTGGGGAGGCCAGCAAGGTCAACATGGAGAAGCTCAGCAGCAGGAACAGAAGACTGGGGAGGAAGAGTGAGATTTGTGTGCAGGTAGATTGTGAGGGTATAAAAGTGCAGGGGTTCCACTCTTGGGTCCTTTTTGGAGGCAACAGTTCCAGGTGTTTCTGTGTTACTGTGCCATGAGTAAATGGCTTTATGGAATGGGACATCTCAGACTGCTGT
The DNA here is from genome assembly GCF_028551555.1 of Melozone crissalis. NCBI lineage: Eukaryota > Metazoa > Chordata > Aves > Passeriformes > Passerellidae > Melozone > Melozone crissalis. Next base: position 43,851,365 of record NW_026535784.1, on the reverse strand, counting down.
GGGAAACCTGGGGTGAAACTGGTAAGGAAACCCTGTGTGAGTGAGGCGTGCAGAGAATCATGGGGGGCACCTGTTGGGTCACTGGAGCCACCCACCATGAAAGGGCTTCAGTCCCAGCAGTCTGGCCTCGGGAGTGTGACTCTTGAGAGTCTCCTGCATGGTCACACTGGGAACTTTCCTTAACAAGATGGTCTTAAACTTGTATGCTGATGTCAGTGTGCCTGTTCATTTGCATAGAGTTAAGTGCCTCCTTGAGCTTTGGCTAGATTGGGGCTTATTCTCTTAAGTGTCTTCTGGAGAGGTTTTTTTAATGTCTTGTTTGCATATAATGAAACAGCTTGTAAAATTACAATACAAATTCTTTGGGGAATAGTATTTGACAGAACAGCCTGTACAATGCATTTAATTCTCAAGTGGCAATAACACAATTTAAATTAGTTGTGGTCATTATACTTAAATCTAGTATGTTTTGTGGCTGTGCCCTATGTAAAAAAGTCCACGAAAGGAAGCCTGTTTCACATTCCTAATGTTGTAGCTAACTTTACAGATATGAAATTTCAGGTAGTGGGAAGAAGATATGACTGAATATTCCAGGACCTTTGGCCACATATTTTTTAATTGTAAGGAGTAATTTAAGACCAAAACCATCTCTTTGTACCAAAAGGACTACCCCTCCCTTGAACATGACTTAATCTTATTGTGTGTATTGCGCCAATCTCCTACCTTGTTTTAATTGGAAAGGGAGGGGAGTTGTGGTTGTTAGGCTGAATTTACCTTTAAACTGCTGATCTAATCAAGAACGATAGTCTAAATGTTTGATGGAAGGAAGAAATGTGGAATTAATCTGCATTACAAAGGCCACTTCTACTGCTGTTTTGGCACAGGCCAGCAGTGGAGCCTCACATCACACACTGGCAGATGCAGATCTTTGCTGCTGCAGATAGAGCTGTGCCTCTGAAAGTGAACACATACCCTGTGTGCAGGGCTTTTGTGGAGGTCTCTGTGATTTAGAGAGCACCTTGGTTGTAAACCTCATATGTAGCAAATTTATCAAAATGCTGTAGTGTAATTCTGGCTATGAATTGAATAAATACTAGGGCTGAGTAATATCTTTTTCCCTTTTCAGCTTCACTCCTCTCTTCTCTTGTGGATGTCCACCCAAGACTAAAAAGTGTTTGTAGGGAAGACAGTGTGTTAGCAGTTTGGGGCAGACATCCCTGGTGCTTATCCAGACCTGCCTAACATGTTAATTATAAAACTGTCCGCCTTTGTTTGGAGCTTGTCTTCACTTGAAAAAGATTTTCAAGTATCATTGTACTGAAACAATTTTTAGCTACAATTGCGAGCTGACTGTCCTCAGTGGAGATATAATTTATGACTGTTTAGTTTCCATTAGTTCTCCAGAACCAATAACTCTTCAGGCAGGGGGTTTTGAGTCTTTTGAAAGAAACGTTTATGCTGCACTTAAGCTTTTGCTAGCAGCATAATTTCACTGATCAGGGCATCCTGCTTTTCCATGCTGCAAACTATTTTCACTCTGCCAGTAAAACTTTGGAAGCAAAGACCTGCTCTATCTGCACTTGTGTTCTGGTAAATGCAAGTCCATGTGGAATGGATGGTCATATCCCATCTCAATCCAAATTAAATATGGAGGTTTCAGGTAAGATGTTAAGCAAAGCAAGAATGTACCTTGTTTCTTACAGGATCTTTTGTGCATCTTCAGAGTGTTGGAGAAGATGCTGTAGGGAAGTCAGGTCTGGTGGCTTAAGGCTTCCTAAAGTCGTCTGTCCTCATAATCTTTTGGCTGAGGTTACGGTTGACCCCAGGTGGACATTAGGATGTGCCTCTGTCGTATCCTGCCCTTTTACTACCCTCATTCACAAGGCATGACATGTTGCACTGGTCCGGCTCGGGCATTTGCTTCTCACTGTCCCTTTGCTGAGAGATAAGATGCTCTCAAACACAGTGTGAGGATCTGTGCCAGCCTCCCCTGTGTGGCTTGGTAACCAAGTTTGGGAATGTGCTGTGTTTCAGTAACTCCTTTGCTGTTTGTTTTGCAGGGGAGCGCCCCTATCAGTGTGCGATGTGTCCCTACTCCAGCTCTCAGAAGACCCATTTAACCAGGCACATGCGCACCCACTCAGGTTGGTACGGGGGGCAGCAGTGACTGAGGAAAGGGGTGCCTCACAGTATCACAGCATCCTGCAGTCACAGGGCACCTCTGCAGCTCATCTGGGCCAGACTCTGCCTCCAGAAGGGCTGCCTAAAGCAGTCTGCCCAGTTCTGTGGGAGATGCCATCTTAGCCAGTAGGGCCTGGGCTTTAGATCCTTTTTAATTGGAGAAGGTTGTCTTGCTAAAGAATGTTACGTGTCATGAATAAAACTGAAAATGGAAATATATATTCTTTTTTTTACTTTTCAAGATCTATTCTGATATTCATAGGGCTGCTCTAGTAGTCCTAGTAATAAATACAACGTCATGATGATATAGGAACAAATTCTTGTACACTGTCTGCTTCATAGCTGAGTTCAAATCAGTGAAACTGGGAACATTTTGAGCAGCTGAGAATTTACTCTGTGATGCATAGGATTGCATCTCATCCAGGGTTTCTGAGGGAACCCTTAGCTTTTGTTCAGTATGACACAGTGGTGTAAATTAGTGTCTGCTTATGGCAAGGAGGCACAGGAGGAAAAAGCAAACTCAGAGGATGTTTACAAGTGACTCAGTCTTGTGGCACTAAAAGCCAAAGAAGCAACTTTCACTAGCCTTTATTTCCCATTACTGGTTGTGAGCTGTGGTGTTGCAAACATTTGCTCTCATGCTCTTGCAAATCTCTTTTTGAATGAATTAACAGCATTTTTTGAGAGTTGTAACACCACAGACACAAGCATAGTCATCCTTTATGACTCTCATTAGGGAGTTCATATAGGCCTGAGCCTGTGCTTTTGATTTGTTTTTGTAAAATTGAATTGACCAGCCCTAGGTGAATTCTTAATGCTGACAAACAGGAGCTGAAGTCTCCTGAACAAAAATTGTCTCAATTTCAATTGATGAGGCTTTTAATTGAAACCAAGAGACAGGCAGTTTTAACTGTAGTAGAGAGGGGCTTGGGTCCACTAAAAATAGCCAGCTTTAAAATGACATGTCAGTATTTTGGTGTGAGAATTTTGTGAATGTAGCATTCTGCTTTCAGAAACAAAAAAATATTTGGTTGAGCCTCTGGTTTGCAAATGAACCACCAAATTTGCAAATGGTTTGGTCAATACCAAACCTGGAGACCATTTCATGAACATGTTGCTCTGCCCTTATTCTGTGCAAGGGTGTCTCAACTCCACAAGAGGTAAGGAGTGGGATCTGCTTGTGGCCCCTGCCTCAGAAGTCTCTGAGGGAAGGCATGACTTTTGCTATCAGGGATCTTGTCTTAATAGCTCTCCTAAACCCTATTGTATGTTTTGTTGCATTGCCCAGGCAGCTGCACCTTTTCTATAGCAATTTCTGGACTCCTGCAGTTGACAGGCTGGCTGTTTAAGGCCCATGGGTGCTGTAGCTTTCTTTCCACATTAGACAGCAAATGGCAGTTGTTTAGAGCCTAATTCACAGCTGGTTTTAGCCATCTTGGTACATATCCTTTTCACTTGCACAGTAAAGCCCCAGGATTTAGTAGAGGCCATGGACACAAGCTCTTCACATGCTATCTTTGAGTTACCCAGTTGCAGCTGCCTCTGACCACTGTGCACTTAGAACAGCTTGTTCATGTGTATGTAAGAGAGGCTGTACTTGTCCTCCCACAGTGCAGCACAGAACTGTTCTTTGAAGTGTTGGTGATAAAGGCTCTGTACTTGGAGGAAGGATGAGCAATAAACACATCAAGCTTAAACTTGTAGAAAATGTCACCAGGAAGTGGGAAGAAAAAAGAAGGAAGTAAAGTGGTGAGGGAGGGAATCAAAGTAGCTCTTCTTTAAATAATAAATAGATGCTGCAGACAGGCATGAGACAATCTGGATTCTTAAACAATTGTCCCCCTGGTTTCTGCCAGGGAGGCAGCACAGCCTTTTCTAGAGTTCGTGAGGGTGTTGCAGATCTTGTGGTTAATACACAAACAGGCACCACATCTTCAGTGCAGGCTGGCTGGTCTCCTGAGTCATGCCACAGAGCATGCTTGAGTATGGGCAGTGGCTTGGAGGGGTGGGAGAAGCACCTATTGTATCATGAGCACAAGGGACTGGAGTGGATTTTCAGCATACTGAAGAAGTAGCATGCATTAGTGCTGCAGATCAGTTTTGAGATGCTGGTTCAGAGCTCAGGAGCATCCCAAATTCCTCAGCTAAATTTGCACTTACACAGATGTTCCCAAAGTATTTCTGGACTTGGGTTGTTGCACTAGAAGTGTTCTTCCTATTTGCTTTGATGTGTAAGGGGAAAGCTACTTCTGCTGCAGTGGCATGCATTAAGCAGAACATTTCAGGAACACTTCTATAGGAGTCATTACACTTCTATAAATGCAGATTTTAATAGTAACATGATGGCTGTGGACTGCATTTGGTTGCCTTGCCAAGAGTGGCCTGCAGCCAGAGCACTATGTGTTTGAGGCACCAAAACAGTGAACAGAATTTTTTCAGAGGTAAAGATCATCTGGACACCCCTTTTGTGTTCTTAGGTTTTGCTAGCTTCTTTTCCCTCATTTCCTTTTCAATGCAAACATGAAGTATGCTAAATCTGTATAAAGTTGGACTTTTTTGAAACGTTTGTGTGAAACCGCTATTCATCAAATGTTGCATTTCCATTTTTCTACAATGCATTCAATGGACCAGTTGGGTATGGATTCCATTTGCTAATATTACTGTAGAGAGATCTCTGCCGGTATGTATGCCTAGCCAGAACCTGTGACGTTGTTACTGCTTGTTTGGTTTTGGATCCCCTTCCTCCCAGCCCTCACTCCTTCTCTCTTTTTTTTTGTATTTTGTTCTTAGTGTCTTGTGAATGTGTTTGTGACTCGTGGATTTCTTATGTTGACTTTGCTTAATTTTAAAGGCGCATGGATATTTTTTTTTTTATCCTTTAAAGTTTCATATTTCTATATCTATATTAGTGGGAAGTAAGTGTCCCACAACCACCATGCTTAATAATCACCATCATTCCCTTCCATCCTTCCTCCCTCAGGTGAGAAGCCATTCAAATGTGACCAGTGCAGCTACGTGGCCTCAAACCAGCACGAGGTGACTCGTCACGCGCGGCAGGTGCACAACGGGCCGAAGCCTCTGATCTGCCCGCACTGTAACTACAAAACCGCTGACCGCAGCAACTTCAAAAAGCACGTGGAGCTCCACATCAACCCGCGCCAGTTCCTCTGCCCTGTCTGTGACTACGCAGCGTCTAAAAAATGCAACCTGCAGTATCACATCAAGTCCAGGCATCCCGATTGTTCTGACATCACCATGGATGTCTCGAAGGTGAAGCTACGGACTAAAAAGAGCGAAGCTGACTTTTCTGAGAGCGGTAATGACAAAGTGGAGAAGGAACCGACAAAAGGGGATTCAGCTGCAAAGAAAACGGAGAAAATTGTGAAGGTGGAGAAAAAAGATAATTCGGCAAAGGAAAAGAAGTCAGCGAGCAATGTTTCTGCAGGCCAGGTGACAACCAGAAGTCGGAAATCGGCTTCAGAAAACAAGGAGGTGGATATTAAAACTGAGAAAAGTACTGAGAAAACATGTAAAACAAAGAAGGTCAAAAGAAAGGCAGAGACTGAGGCAACTTCCTCAAAACAAGAGCCTGCAAATGATACCTCAGTAGTAACAAAAAAGAAAAAGAAAGTGGAAGCTAAACCCAGAGACTGCCAGGAAGCTCAGAAAAGTGATGTTGCACCAGAGGAAGAGCCTAAAAAGCAAAATTCTTGCCTCAAGAAAAACAGAAAAAAGAAAGCTCTGAAAATTAAGCACAGTAAAAAAAGCAGCAAACCTGATCAGGAGAAGATTGAAGAAGAGGAGATGCCAGATGAGTATCCTGTCACAAAAGAAGATGGAGGCGTGAAGCTGGACACTGAGGGCAGTGACCAGAAGGAGCAGGATCCCACTGACACAGTGGCATTAAACAACAACAGCGTTCATGTTCTCAGCGGGGAGAGCACTGATCCCAAAGGAAACTGCATCCAGGATCCAGGGCAGCTTTGTCTGCCAGCTCAGGATGCAAACACTGAAGGTGAGGTAGAGGACCAAGAAATGCCTGCGGCAGTAGGAGAGAGTGAAGACACCGGTGGTGCAAAAGAGGAGGAGAGACAGGCGGACAAAGGGGAAGACGCTTGCTCTGAGGAATCTTCCCATGCAGCGTCTTCTGAAAAAAGCGTGGATGTAGTCATGGATGTGGTACCAGATCTGGCACCTGAGAAGGAGCCAGAGGAAACTGTGGCAGAAACTGAGACTAACTCCAGCCCGATGGACCTGACCAAGACATGCCTGCCAGCGACAGAGTCCACAGGAGATGCTGTGCCAGCGCCTGTGCCCGCAGCAGGGTGTACGCAAAGCCCTGAAGTGGCTCTGTCCTTACCTCGGGATAGCACAGCCGTGAATGAATCTCAGGAAATGGAGGAGGATGAGGGCATCCACAGCCACGAAGGCAGTGACATCAGTGACAACATATCGGAAGGGAGCGACGACTCGGGGTTAAACGGCGCTCGCTCTGTGCAAGAGGAAACGAGTCCAAAGATGTCACAAGGAGCTCCGGACCCCGCCGTGGCCGGGGAGAACTATGTGTGCATTTTTTGTGACCGCTCATTTAAAAAGGAGGGTGAATACAGCAAGCACCTCAACAGGCACTTAGTTAATGTGTATTATCTTGAGAAGGCAGCAAAAGGGCAGGAGTAGAAATAGCTGTGGTTTGGGGAATCTTCTTTTGTAAGATCTCACACAGCTTATGTAAAAATACTGTAGATTTTTTTTAAGCACGGTTTGCTTTAGTGTCTGCATTGGTTTCTTTTTTGGTTTAGTTTTTTTTTTAAAGTTGAAAATATTTTTGACAACTTTATGTGTCATGGTGAACTCATTAACTATTGGATCTCTTAATTAGAGGAAGCAGGTAGGGTGTATCAGGTTGTGTCCTATAAAGTCACTGTAAGCTTCTAGTCTATTAGCTTTACAGCTCTTTTATAAACTGAGTTTTAGGAACAAGACTGGAGCTAGCAATATACAAGTTGGATGTTTATAGAGCCACTGGCATAAGTTGCTTTTTGTTCTAGCAGCCAACTCTCTTTCTCTCCCTTTTTCCCTTTCCCTTTTTTTATTTTAGTTCTTTTCAATGTATCTTGATGTTCAAAGTGTTAAACTACTTGATGGTTTTTCTACCAGGAAGATAGCTTCTATTACATAAAGAGCACTTTGTAAAAGAAATCAAAGTTGGCTAGTGATGAACATAAATGTTTAAGCTAATTACAATTATGAACGTACATTTCAGGTCCCCTAAGCGTGAATGATGAGCCAAAATTTGAGAGCAGTCCTTCCAACTTTTGATTGGAGAACCTCTGTCTTGATTAATATCTTAATCACTGATCTGTAATTGGCTTTGTTGTGGGGGAGCAAGTTTGTTATTTTTAATTCCTGCTTTTTGTTTTTTGATTGTGCTTTAAAGGCTTAAAATGTTGCACTTGTTTTTGATTTTTACCTATGCAGTTTAATCTTCTAGGAATAGTGCTTGTGCAGTATATGTACACTTTATATATGCATGTTTGGTTTTGTATGTGTAAGTTTTTTTTATTTGGAAACGTTCAGACTTGTTGCTTACAGTGGGACAGTTTTCTGTGGCAGTTTTCTGTGATGCTCCTTACTGCAGATTTTTCTTGTTTTCCTGGGGTGTGATTAACTGTGCGTGAAGTTGCTGAAATTATGAACTGCTTGGCTATGTATTTTTTACTGTGTTTAGAATTGTAGTGTTCTTGAGCAAAACAATACCAATGCAGTTCCAGAACACTTTTACGGGATTTATTCTGTCATGGAAATGCCACTTCTGATACTTTGAATACACATGCAGAGTAATAAATTGTGATTTACAATTTGGGATCACCAGACAGGAAAATAATCTCTCTCAGTGGAAACAGTCTGCAGATTCTGCAAGTTTGGAATTTTTTTTCCCTTCCATTTTCATTTTTGTGGTGGACAGCAGTCAAATTTCATGAGCTTTAAAAAAATGAAATAGTAGCAGTGATATAATCTAACATCTCATACACAAAAAAACCCAGCAAACAAATAAAGATGAATCAACTGGTAAGCAACAAACCTGGCATTTAAAATCTGTAGGAATTTCTGCTCCATATTAATTCAAGTTGCATTTAATAAAACCATCCTGCTTCCATGCAGAGAGAAACAGGCAAGTTACCAGATTGTCATCTCAGGTCTGCATGTCATACGAGGAGTTTTTAATTCTAAACAGATTTAATTTCCAGCACACACAAATGCAAGAGAGATTGCATACCTGACTGCTTGTAGCCAACCAGCGGCAAAATGTAAACAAAACCCAAACCAGCAGTGAAGAAGCAAAACCCTCCCAGTCCCATCTGTGCACTCTTCTGACTGTCACTAGCTGCTTTTCCAGTGGGAGCAGTTAGGGACAGCTCCAAAGAAGCAAATTTGGAGTCAGGTGTTACTTGGGGAGTGGAGTTGAAGAGCTCAGACAGCATTTGTCAGAGCACTTTATTGCAAGTAACTCTCTCTGTGTAAGCTCTGGAATAAACCCCATTCTTCATGGTGTTGTCCCCACAGCATCTTCCCCTCCAAACAAACCCACTGCTGTGAATGAACTGAGAGCAACAATGCTACATTGCTTCTGCTTTTGGGAGAGATTGGTAATAGGAGGCCAAAGATTTGAGAGGGAAGGCATCCCTCATGGCAGACATAAGTTGTATAATGTATAGTGAGTTTCTGTTTGCATAGATAGTGTTCAATCCTTACCTTGGCTGTGACAATCATTGTCAACTCAAGATCAAGTTGCAACTATATTTATGTTAAACATTAAGAAAACAAACCTAGTTGAATTGTTTTCCTAAACTACCAGTTGTAATAGTTTTAGATGTATTTTTTTTCTTCATAATAGTGTTTCTTTATATATAAATGTTGCCACCATTTGTGAGTGATGTGAGCAGATGCTGGGCATTCCAGTGCTGTGTAGAGATTTAAAGCTCCCTTCCTATCCTTGCGAAGAGCCTTTGCCATTTTGTGAGAGACTTCAAGGACTTTAGCTATGTTCAAGTAAACTCATGGACTGGCCTGATAATTTTTTCCTGTTATTTTTTTAATGGAAATGATGCTGTTAACTGACTTTAAAGTTCTCTCTGTGAGACAAAAGCAAAGGTGATTCTCTGAAATACTGTGCTGCACATTTCTGTGAAGTGGTCAAGGTTTCAATGCTTGATCTGACAAGAACTCTTCAAAGACAACAGTTGGCTCCTCTTTGGTGGAGTTTCCTACCTTCCTACAAGATGAGAAACTGAAAATAAATTATTAACATATTAAGAAGAAGAAAAGTTGATTTTTTCTATCTGAGACCCATCAAGAACATCCTGAACTAGCTAATCTTGGTGCAGAACTGTGTTGGAATTCTCTGCAGGGTTTGGGATTATGTTACAGTAAAAAGGCAAGGATGTATGCATTATGTTTATCTCAAATGTTAGGCACTGCTAATATGAGTATTTGAGGGGAGTGTGGGTCATGTAGCCCACCATATATGGTGGTCTTACATTGCTGTCTCCCTTTAAACAACGCCTTTTTTTTTGTTTTTGGTCTTTTTCAATATTGTTAAATTATTTTGTGTTGGTTTTGCCAATGCTAGCATGTTTGTGTTGTTTGGGAATAATACCTGTATTTGTGTTCAACCTCCAATAAGTGGTTGGAAGGATTAGCATGCTGATATACCCCTACACTGCCAGCCCTTGGTTGAGTCATGTGTTTTGGGCTTTTTCTGTATGAATCTATACACTCAAACTAACTGCCCCGAAAAATGGTCCAGAAATGGCTAGCTAGGCACCTAAAATCCATGGTTTGCAATTGATATTTCTGGATTTAGATGATCTAGGCTGGAACTTCAGTCATTTAAAGAAGAATGTTTAACAGCTGACAAGCCAGTTAAGATACAGTAAAGTAATTGATTTCAACTGATTTAATGTAGCTGAAAAGTATTAAATCAAATTCAAGAATTTTCTTGAATGTCAGTTGTGTAGATATGTGGCGTGGATATGATATTAACAGAATCCAAATAGCTAAAGAAATTGTTTTATGTGTACATATATTTTCCCCCCTCTAAAATTACACTAGCTAACAAACTTTTGTAAGCTGGCATGGAAACATGTTTATGATGTTTAGTTGCACCATGTTTGATGCTTTTACAGTGCAATACTTGTATTCTCTGAATTAAACCAAAGGTAATTTTTTTCATGCTCTCTACTGTAGTGCATGACAGTCTTTTCTGCGTTTGTAATAGATGTAAAACGAGCCAGATCATACTTCCTGTTTTTACCTAAATCATGTATAAGAAGCCTTTTGTTCAAAATGTAGTATAAAGTTAAACTAAATTGCATTATATTAACCCTTACAAGTGTATTTTCCTAAGCATAGTTATGATTAAATAAACTTTATTAAAGTACCTTCATCTTCTATCTTCCACTTATTAATGGCTGTGGAAGCCATTTTTAATTAGAGGCAGGAGCAGTGCCAGTGTCATCGACAGAGCTCCTGAAGACCTCAAGCCAGGTGAGCCTGGGGGAGTCAGTACAGAGATGCCAGACTTGACTGCAGACAGGGACAGTGGCTCCAGAAATATGTTCTTTTTCCTTTTCAGCATATTGTTTTAATTTCTCTGCCTGCTTTAGTAAGATCAGGGCACAAGGTGGGGGCTGCACACAAATGGACAAGGTTCAAATGCAATGCTGAACCTGTTTGTGATTTGGAAGGATGGGCCCTATGGGCATGAAGGGCAATATTCTCTGCTACCAGAGAAGAAGTGCAGCTAGATGGAAGCTGTGGAATTTAAATTTGAGTTTCAGAGGTAATGCAGGTGACAGTGGAAAGGTGGGCTTGTGAGCCATGCAGTTGCTACCTAAGCAGCAAAGAGCAGGGTGCAGTGCTGCCACAGGACACGGCCTTGGGGGCTGCAGTGTGGTGGGGCTGGCAGTGCCCAGACAGGGGGCAGGCTTGCCTTGCTGCTCCTCTAGGCTGCCTGTGGGCAGTTCATGGTATGGACAGGGAACGGGAGTGGTGCCTGGGCCCGCCCTCAGGCTGCAAGGGGCATGTAAGAGTGTGGCACAGGGGTGGCAGGGGCTGGGTACCTGGGCGCCTCTTTGCCTGTGCTGAGTTAATGATTTCAAACTGGATCAACAGAGAAGGCCCTGCCCTTTGTACCACCAGCTAGTGCTGCCTCCCACCCTCAGGAAGGTGTTCCTGGGACAAGCTGCCTTATCTGGAGAACCCAAGTGGGTTGGCAACCTGAGAAATCATTTTCCCTAACACCTGCAGTCAGGTCATCCTGATCTTTGACTAGCTCCTTGCAGCCTGGCAAAAAACCTGCTATCTTTTTCCCTGTAGTAAACCAGGATAAAAGCTGCTAGGCTGAAAACATGCTAGGAACCTGCTTTGTGCCAAGTTGTTTTTTAACAGAACCAGGTAGCAAAGCACAAGTGCATGGCTCTGCAGTACCTGCCCCCAAAAGGTGACTTGGCTTGTGTGAGGGATGGCTTCGCTTCCTCATGGCCTGTATGGGGAGACAGCAAGCTCATCTCTTAATTCAGCTGCCTTATTCAGGCTTTGCTAATGCTCTGAAGGAGCTGAAATGCTAAGTTCCTGATTTTGGTTTGGTGGTTGTCTTTTGTTTGTTTTTAAAGCTTAGCCATGCCGACATAAATTGCTTTACCACAGTTCTTGTGTACAAGTGTATATATGTATAATACAAGCTACATGTAGGCAAGGTAGATCTAAAAGGAGAGATCCTTCCCTTGCCCAGGTTGTGTTGTTAACCTTAGGAAACTGAGCTCTCTGCATGTGCCCCTTAGCTGGGAGCACCAGACCTGCAGCAGTGCACTCTGCCTCAGGCCAGGCGGCTGCAGCTGTCCCTTGCCCCAGGGCTGAGCAAAGGAGCCCTCTTGGTCTCCTTTAGCCCTGTAGAGGTCAGAGTGCTCAAGCTGCTGTCATGGGCAGCACAGGCTGTGCTGCAGCTGAGGGACAGGTCAGGTTTATTGCTGGGTTCATTTCCATCAAAAACAGCCAAAGCAGAGTTATGGCAAAACGTTGGAAGGGTAGTGATGGTCCCTTGGTGGGGATGCAGGGACAGGGATGGTGACAGTGCCCTGAGTCATTGCAGAGTGCAGCTGTCAGCTCATATATGGATGCCACTCAGCAACTTAGCTCTTCATGTGAGACCTCTTTGGATAATTTTAATAAAAATTCGACTGTGAGTAGGTGCTTAGTCTCTGGGAACTCAATGTCAACCTCAGTTTTAGCACGGTAGCAGGAAAAATGGAGAGTACCACACTTCTGCTCTCATCCCTTCCTATCTTCTCTGCCCTCAAATTCAAAAGAAAAAATTAAAATCCCCATGAAGTTACCAATAGCCTTTAAGTTCATTTTTAGGTGAATAGCTTCCCTACTCCCCATGGCAAAACTAGAGACATGTTTGTGTTGGTTTTTTTACACAAATCCGCTCTTTCTCTGTTTTAATTCTAGCATCCTGAATTCTTTGTCACAGAATTTTCATTCAAAGGTTTCTATGCCTTTTTTCAAGCATTAGCCAGCAAACCCTGGAAATGCTCTGACAATTCAGGCAAGAATTGCCCCTATTTTACACAACAGTCTATGGAGACAGGCAATGTAATTGAAGTTAAAATAAGAGCTTAGTAACTTACAGAACAGATCCTGAGTGACTCCTATTTGCCACTTCTGATTAAAAAAGCAACCACCAAACCCTGTCTTTTCTAGCAGTGCTGGTCCCTACAAAGTGTGTGCATTCCTGGGCTGCTCCTCCCAGCACCACTCCGGGGGCTGGGGGTCTCCTGTCGGTTCCCTGACATAACCCTTAGCCCCAGGCAAGCTTTCTTGTCCCAGCATGAACTTGCAGGGTCTGTTTCCTTCCCTGGCAAGGGCTGAACTCCAGTGAAATGCTCCTGGGCTGGCTGGAGCTAAGCAAACCTCTATCTAGGGGTTGTACCTTGCTCTGCACTCCATGGGTGTGACCCAACTCCTGCCTGGGAGCTGAGGGCACAAGATGACCTCATTTGGAAACAGATACCTCTCTCTGCAGCCAGCTCTCTTCAGGAAAAGTCCCCTGTTTTATCCTTGGGTCTCTGCAACCTGATGATCTTCTGCCTTTCCTATGGTCTTTAGTGTGTCTCTCACTGCTATTACTGCAGTGATGTGGCACTAGAGATCACCAAAACTCAGATCGCTGCTTAAGAAGAAGGAGCACAGAGGAAAGGAAATGTTTTCTTTTCAAAGTAATCTTGTTTTCACCTCCAATATCTGCCAGTGGATGAAAACAATGGGAGAAAAATTTCTGGTCAGTCTCAACACTTAGTTTCAACTCTGAGCCTGTCATGCAGTGGCAGTTCTGCAGTATCTTATAAAGAAAAAATATTTTTAAACTACCACTGTCTTTCAATTCCTCTAGAATTTTTTTGCCTGATTTTGATATTATAGACCCTAAAATGATCTTTGGATACCTTGATTAATTTTCCTCTAAAGGAAAAAAATATAACAGACTGAAAAAAGGGGACAAAGTCACAAAACCATCTCCTCCTGACAATGGGCAGCAAGAAAGAAAAGATGTGCCCAGCTTTGTGGGTGATACCAGTCCTCTGAGGGCTGAGCACTGCACTGTTTCCCTTCTGGTTTGTGCCAGTATGGAAGCAGAAGAGCAGGCAGGAAAGGCAAGGGACCACTTCAGCAGGGAGGAGAGAAAGCCTGGTGTCACCATGATATTTTCTGAAAAGTCCTTTTTGCCCAGGAGTTTCTCCTGGGAAGCTGAGAGGCCTCAGAAAAGAATGAAAACAATAATTGTCTGATTGCTTGGGAATGTGGTCTGGACATCATTTAGCAACAGGTGCATCTTTGATTGGTTCTGTGTGAATTGTTTTTAATTAATGACCAATCACCATCAGCTTTGTCAGACTCTGAGGAGTCATGCTTGAGCTTTCATTATTATTCTTGTGAAGCCTTCTGATGTATCCTCTCTATTTCTATAGTATAGTTTTAGTATAGCAATATAATACAATATAATATAATATAATATAATATAATATAATATAATATAATATAAATCAGCCTTCTGAGTACATGGAGTCAAATTCTGATCTCTCACCTTGTCCTGGGGACCCTCACAACGCCACAGCCTGGGGGTTTGTCCAGGTCTTTTTTTTTTTAACTGAAAACTCTGAATTTACAGAAAAATACATGTGGAAATGTGGTTGACTCTTCCCACTGCATCTTGCTTTCTCCAGTAAATACCACTCTGTTGTGCCCTGTAAACCCTCTGTAGTTCATTAGATATCCACCCAAATGTGACGCAGACTCAGATGTGTGCTTAACTCAGTGTTACATGGTGTGCCAGGGGAAAAGCCACTTAAAAATGGCCATGACAAGGATCGTATTTGTAGTTTAGGTGTCGCCAGAGATCTCTGGCGTCCTGAGGCAGGATTCCCGGTGCTCCAGGCCGAGGGCGCTGTGCGAGCCCGCAGGCATCACTAGGTGGTGCCGCAGTCCGCGGCAGCTCCGGGCTCGGGTGCTGCTCTGGGCACCTCGGCTGAGAAGCCCGGGTTGCTTTTCCGGAGATGAGAACAAGAATCAACTGCATTTTTCACAATTTTCCTAGTTAGTGAATCGCTTCTAGGCAAAAATCGTGCCAGAAATATGATCACGTTTTCAAGCAGCTGTAAAATTTTACACATGAAGCGAACGAGCAGCTCTTGGGAAAGGAATGACAGCTGCAGCAGAACAGGTAAATGACAGGTTTATGTGACACTGAGCCCTACGAACCCTCTCTGTTACCCCACTGTGAGGAGTCACAACGTGGTGCAGAGCACTGATGGTGCTGGTTTCTGTGTCCCCAGATACTCTGAAAAGGAAATGCATCTGGAACCAGAAACACTTTCTCTGAACAGCATTCTTCCCAGAACATCCAGGAAAACAGAGGCTGTCAAAGCTGTGAGCCAAATGACAACTCAGTTGGTTCTTACCCAATGGGTTTACTTCCACCTGATGAGAATTTGGTTATCAAAAAAAAAAAAAATCTTAGGAAGAGCCAGAGTAAAAAGTCCAGAAAGTCTGGACTTTTTTTTTCTTTTTTTTCCACCCCCTTCCTCCTCCTAAGGAATATTTCAACCATTGAGCACTTGTCTATGACCTGAAGTAGGATTTGAAAATGTCGAAAACTGTTGAAATAACATAACTTCATTGCAATTTCTCCCCCTGTGGACTTGAAATAATTACTGTAAAAAATACAATTTGCCTTTTTGTTGAAGTTGTTTTCCATTAGGGAACCCTCTGATGGATAATTTCCAGCTGGCTCTTGAGGTTAGATTTGTATGCCCTGCTTTCCTTTATCTCTTCCCTTCTGGCCTTTGCTCTCTCCCCTGTGCCTAGTCATTAATGGGTTATTATGCTGCAGATCATGAGCTTGCATTTGCATTGTAGTTTTTATAGCCTTCAAAACCACAATGTGTATTTATTTCAGAAAGTGAACAGATAAAAGCCTTGGTCAATAAGTAATTTCTTTACTCCATTGTGTACTTACCCCCGTATTTGTAACAGTAAGACAAAGGAAGAAGTTTTCCAGAAGTCTGCTGGGGCTGGCCAAATGTTTTCACTGGAACACTTTCACAGACACAATGTTCTTCAGTTATTCTAAACCCCCACAACCTTAGCACAAACGGAATTTGGACTTCTAGTGAAAATCCAGCAATATGTTTTCATATTTTAAATAGTTTTTTGGTTGAGCATTTTTAGAAATAAAAACAGTCTTAAAAATTATTTTACAGATTAGTTGACTTAATCTTCTATTGCTTACCAGCTGTCATCAAAACTGATAAGCTTATAAATCTCTTGGCTAAGTTTTTAACAAAGTGCAGTTCAAAATGAGAGAAAGGCCAACAGTGATCATGTTGAGGATTCTGGGGTAGCTCACTGAGCCAGCCAGTTCCAAAATTTGAAAGTCATCAAGTACCTGTATTATATGAACACTTTAACCACCTGAACTACGTGGCTCAATATTTCATACAGATTAAACTCCAACAGATTTTTCCCTTAGTAGAGGATCTGCCAATAGCAATAATTCCAGTACGAATTTCAATTGCATTTGTCCTACTTAGTTATAGTGGAAATGAGTGAGTTGGAAAAAAAAACAAGAAGAAAGGCAGAAGAAGCTCTAGAAATGCTGCACACATTCCAGGCTTTCTCTGTGTGGGTTAATTTCCCAGACTCTGGAATGGGATGACACTGCTTTGGTCAGCTTAGGTCAGAGATCTGTTCCCAGAAGGTAGGGCCAAAGGTCACTAAAAGCAATTTCTGAACAGCTGCTGGATGAAGAAAAAAAGGAAAACAGGCCTTCCATGAACAGGATGCCCTTGTCTTCCTCTGTCCTGGATAAAATTTTATTTACATACATACGTGCCAGCTGTGGCAACATCAGTGCCTTCACACATACAAAGTGTGTTCTGTTCACAGGAACATTCTCAGGGCACAGTGCAAATTAACCCACCTCAAAGGTGAAGCTGAAAGGGGCTGGATGCTCCAATCAGCAGCTGTACAGGAGAAACAAAGCATTTTGGATTCCCATGCCCATACTCTCCTCCTCCTGAGATATGAAAGTATTCTTTGGAGACTAAAAAGGGAGGTGAAATACCTGAGAAATCATTTCTGGGTCAGAAAGAGGATATGGTGCTAACACTCATTTTACCCTAAGGAACAAAACAAAGAGTGGTAATTTTTTTCAAGTCTCAGTCCTTTAGAATGCAGACAGAAACTGCTCACAGATAAAAACCAGCTCCTTGATTGAGATGTTTCATTAACTATATGAAATGGGACAAGGAAGAAACACTTGGGAAACCAGTGAATTCAAAGAGATTATTTGAAGGTTATGTGGTAAAATGCTTAGTTTCTTCAACTAATTAGGGCTGCTGGGGAATGTGCAGTTTCTAGGTCACACTAAGTGTAAGAAGCTTCCTACTTTAGCCAATTGAAAAATGAAGCTTGGCTGAACTGTGTTTGCAATGTAGTTTCTTTCCCCCTTGGTCATCTCTCTTCGTTTATTCATGACGTATACTCAGCGACCAAATAAAGTGGAGGGGGCAACCAAAACCTCACCAGTTAATTAAAACCTACAGTTCATATTTGTGTCCCATCTGGAAGATCCCCCAAGTAGTTTTGAACTGTAAAACTTCATCTATGGTGCTTAAAATGTTCTTCTTCAGCTGCACCTGATGATGGTGGTTGTTGCTGCTCTGAAAATATGAACAAAAAGTGCAGATGGCCCAGTCCTGTTTATCTTGAGAAGCTTATTGTCTTGGTAGAGGATGTTACTCAATATTTCTAAATGGGAAGGTTTTGTTTATGTTTCTTTTCTCCTGCTGCAGCGCTACAGTTGGTTGTTCCAGTCTCAGGACAGACTCTGTAATCTCAGCAGATCTTGCCATCCTCATCTTACACAACCATCTAGTGCCGCTCTGAGCAACAAATAATTTTCTTTTGAGCTGCTGTCAAGGCTGGCTCAACCATTCACACCTCTCTGCTCCACTGAGTTCCTCTTTACTTATGTATCAGCATCATTTTCTGGTTTTTGCAGGCATGGGGAATAGCCTGCAGACAGAGAAACGTCTGAGACAAAAACAGTGAGAAAATCCATTCCTTTGTATAAAATGAGGAAACAGTATTTCAGTTGGTTTAAGGTTTTTTAAAGTCTATGAAAAATATCACTGTTCTTACCTTTGTTCCTTAATCAGGAAATGAGCAGGTTTTTTTTCTGACAGTGGAATCTTTATCATCAACTGCTTCTGCAGTTTGGCTATTAATTTCTTTTTCTTGGGGAAGTTCAAAGTAAAGCTGGCATTTTCACCTTCTGTTTGTGTTTCATGCTGGATTTTAATAAGCAAATGAAAAAAAATTGCTATTTCATAATGAAATGGAAATGTAAATTCAGCTTGTAAGCAGACTTTTTTGCATTATCTAAAAACTTTACTGAAGACTCAAAAATATTACGTCATATTATGTAAAACAAAGGTCTTTGGGCTTTCAACCATGTTTCAGACTACTTAAGTGGAATCAACTCTCTGAGCCCCTGATTTCAGTCTCATTCATTAAATTATTGACACCGTTTATAATTCCAAGCCTTTTATTTAAAATTGAGGCTTTCTACTTCTTCGAAGTTCATGATGCTCATTTTCTACAACATCTGATTTTGCAGGAGCAGTACCCCTACCTCAAATACCTCAGCAATGAAGGGTCTATTTACTGTCTATTCCTCCAGTTTCTGCAGCGCTGCCTCCTGTGGTCTGGTGGCAGGAGAGGAAAGTCTCCTTTGGAGCAGCCTGGGATGTGATACAGGTTTGCACACTGTCTTCACACGCTCTTCCAGAACCCAACCCCTCTTTTTCTCTGTGCTGTGTCTTGAGGCACCAGTGCAAGACAAGGCCTGTGCTTACAAGGGCTGCCCACATTCAGGACCCCGGAGAGCCAACTAACTGGTCAGTGCCACGGAGATCTGGCCAAGATTTAGCTCTGGATTTCTCTCCAGGAAAAAACTACACATTGGAAGAAAGGGACAGCCCCCACTGTTTTCCAGCCTTTTTCTTTTGTGCCACAATGCATGAAAGACAGTTATTCCTTTCAGACCTTTTCCTTTTTCTAATAAAAAGCCTCATTTCCAAGAAGACTGGAGTGCAAATTACCTTCTCTATTCAATTACAAAATCCGATCACTGCCTTTTCTTTTTTCACCACTAATAAAAGCTATTGAAGTAAAGCACCCATCTCTCGCTATGGAAAAACAGGCAGTAAGTCACCTTGAGATTAAAATATATACTGCTACACAATTTTCTGGGGAATATAGAGCAGTAATTGCTTAAGACAATGACAACTGAGACTAGAGGGAACAGTGTATTTTTGTGGAACATTTCCAGGGACAATGAGGGAAATCCTTCACTGATTTAAAGTTCCACAAAGTTGCTGGTCTGGCTGATGTAAATTATCACGTCTTCATTGAGGTCAGTGTCTCAGCTCCTCCAGCTCTCACAGCTTGGGATGTTTCCCTAAATATGAACTATGATCCACTCAGTTTAGAGGAGCATGACAAGGCAGGTGCATTAGATCAGTAACTGGTGTTCCAGGCTGCCTGATGGGATGTGCCCTTAGGACAATACAGGAATTTGGCACAGCCTCTGCTATCCACTTAACAGGCTGCAAAATAGCCAAGAAAAGATGTGCCACATCTTCAGGTTGTCTTGCTGCCTGTCATGGCTGAAGTGGCAAATACCAGCTAATTACACTTACACTTTCTGGAAAGAAATAGAGAGGGGGTTGGGGGGGAGTTTAAGAGCAGCAGGAACTTGAATTAACAAAAGCTTTTCTAGTCTTTATGGTTTTGCTGCCGTTCTGTTGTGATCAAAGAATTGGTGAAGCAAAAGCTGGTCCCAGTGCCGTGCTACTAAAGCTTGAAGAAAAAACCCTAAGACTTTGCCCCTACAGGTACAAGCTAGAGATTCATGATAATACAAAGCAGAATCCAAGAATAGGTTAGGGGTAAAGTGTTACAATCAGATAATATCTGAAAACTCAATAGAGCATCCTTCAAAGGTCAGGTTGTCTTATATTTTATGTTCAGGGGCAGGAAAGCTCAAAGTAAAGGTTGAATGTTTAACCTCTACCTTCAAAATGTTCTATAGGCACCTTACAAAAGCAGACAGAATATACACACTGGTATTTCTCATGTCATATATGAAGGGAATTTTTTGTTGGTTTTTGATCCATATTCACACATTTTTTGTAGGTGTCTTTAAATATGAGATGCTGCTCTGTTTTGGCAACGTGTGTTCTTCATTGTATTTTTATGTGCATGGAACTGTTAGCTTCCAGACCTTACAGATCAGAAATGGGAATGACTTTGATAATTGTAGCAGTGTTAGCACGAGCAAAAATTAAAAAAGTTTAGCTTGAAGTCTGAGATCAGCCCCCTAGATTCAAATCCAGCCCTCAAACCTTACCATGCATTAACCTTGTCACATAATGAATGACAGAAGAATGAGAACAATTTTACTTTTCATGCTTCACAATAAATTCAGGCTCCCCAGGGAAGACTGACAAAGCTCCAAAAGTGCTTGGACAATGCTCTCAGGGCCATGGTGTGATTCTTGGGGCTCCTGTGCAAGACCAGGAGTTAGGCTCTACGATCCTTGTGCGTCCCTTGCAACTCAGCATGTTCCACAATTCATGACAAGCTTCCCATAGCAAACTTAAAAACTGAAGAGATCAAGCACAAGATTTAAGGCAGGAATCCACGTTGAATTTCAGTGCAGAAACACATGTAGTCAGAGCGAAACCATGAAAATATTTATGAATGTTTAAGCTTACATTTGTTTCCTTGGACTCTGGAGGAAATGGCGGGACATGTTGAGAGACAGAAGAGAATTTTTTTCCATGATAGAGGAGGCCGCACCAAAAGAGATAATTCTGATGGGGACTCTGCCTCAGCTTCTTTTAATATCTACCCAGCATGATGGTAGAAACCAGTGTCCTGCTTCTGAACACTGGCCCTGACCACCTCTGTAAGTTCAAGATCCATTTGCAGGCCTTCATTTTTTATTTGTCTGGTTTTAGGCTATTGTGCAGAGTGAAAGGCAGCTTAGGCCAGTCTGAGCTGCCACACACTGCTCCCATGTTGTGGGCCCTCATTCTGAGAGGGCCAGCTGCTCACCCAATGTCTTCCCAAAGTCACATCCACACTCCATTGGCATTAACCCTTCAAGCAGGGTTGGTGACCCCACCTGATCTGTGTTGTGTGCCCACCCTTTGGACAGAGCTGTCTGATACAATGCACCTTTTCCTTGGGGAGTTTTAGCTGCCAGGATGGCTAGCACAGGTGGAAACATTCGTGCAGGTTATCCTGACCCTGTGAAGGGGTCTGCTCTAAACTGAGGGTGTGGCCAAGTTTCTGCTGCTCTTGGGAATGAAAACATCACCCTCTCCTTGCCCTTCTCCAGTTCAGCTTCCCTTTTCAGGTGTGTGTTCCCAGCCCAGGCAAGAGAGGGCTGTTTTCATTTTGTGTGCAAGGCAGAAACGGCTACAGTGAAAAGTACTGGTTCTGGAGAAGAAAACACACACTCTCCTCTACATCTCCATTGCATTCTCAGCCCTGCAAAACTGAGAGCTGCAGTCAATCACGTTTGCAATGCATTTCCTCTTTTTTCTTTCAACAAAAGAGTTTGTGATCTGTATCACAAAGCAGCTTATTTTGTACTGAAGCTAGAACAGGTTAATTTGTTAATGAGTCTTTCTCTCTCCCTACATTTATTGGTATATAGAAGGATATACCCCATTTTGCTTTCATTCTGACTGTGAAGGTGAAATTGAAGTAAGGGTGGTCAGCCTCTCTTCTGCTGAAAGAGTACATTCATTCCTAAACAAGCAAACATTGTAGTTGTATTAAAAGTGTATCCCGAGCTTTTTGGAGATTGTCTGCTACACCAGTGATTTGAGGAGCAAGTGGACCAGTGCTGATGTTAGCATGTCAAGGAGGCTGCCCCATTTTCGCAGTGAAAACTATTTAAAGTTCTGTGTTTAATGGCGTGAGACTCCATAGAGCCCAGATTGAATCCTGTTATTCCAGATGTGCATTGTCTCTATAGGAATGCAATTTCACAGTCATCAAACATTTTAAGTTCATCAAGTGCTAATTATAGCAGAGAGCATGGCAGCAGAATCTTCAAAGCCCTGTGGACAGAAAAGCCTATTGATCATACAATTGATTTTTATCACTTGGTATTGAGCGGCAGGCAGGGCTGCCTGCTGCTGTATAATCTGTTTTAAATTTTTTCTTTTTTTTTTTTTTTTTTTTTTTTTATTTTCTTTTTTGTTCTTCTACTAGACTAATGAAATAGTCTGGCTTGTCCTGATGCAGGGCATGGTTTGTGTGGCATATCACCTGGGGTATTGTACTGCATTACTGCAGCTCTCCAAAATTCCTGTCTGTGTTATTTTCTCTTTTAAAGAATGCGCTGCTTTTTCTAGACCTTTCCCTTGGAGCAATATGTCCAGTGATGATGTCTCTGAGACTGAAATGAGCCAGCCTCTAGCTTCTGGTGGGCTGATGTCACTCACTTCAGCTCCATCCCCTTGGTGGGTTTCTGGTGTGAGAAGGGAAAGAGAATTTGGCAGTGTGCTGAGACATAGTCACTCACTGCAGTTTTGGTGTTGCTTGTGGGATTTACTGCATGTGATCTGAGTATTGACTCTCCAGGAGCATCGATCCATCACAGGATCAAGCTACTTTTTCAATAGAATATAAGCTGAGAAATGGTGTTTGCTCTACTGACTGCCACAGAGCTGTCAGCTTTCTGCCAAGCTCCTGGGGGACAGGCAAAAGTGAACAAGGGGTCCTGCCACTCCTGTAAGCTGCTTCCTCTTGTGACTTGCTGTGGCTGATCTCTCCCCTCTCACATTCTTTTCCCCACCCTGTGTCTGTTAGCTGCTGCTTGCAATGGAAAGATAAGCACAGATACCTGCAAACCTGCCAGCTGAGGAGTCACATGCTCACCGTGAGTTTTGCTGTTAATGAGCCACGCAGAGCAGGTAACAGGCAGCCCCAGAGGATTCACCAGGGGCTGGTGCCAGATACCTGTTGAAATAATTGGAAAGATTTCCACTGACTTCAGTGAGCTCTGGTTCCGTTCCTAATTGCACCCCCCTGTGTTCCTCAGGGATTTGAATCCAGGAAGCTGTGTGCTGTGCTTGTGTACCCACAGCTCCCTAATGTCCTTTCTGTGCCAGGCCTTTGGAGAAACAGGCTGGACGCCAGCAGCACTTTGGTCTTCTGGGTACATTAGTCACGGACCTCAGGGCCTCAGTTTCCCCATGGGAAAAGATGTAGATAATGACAACTGCTTCTTGGAAAAAAAATGCCTGAGGACTTCTCATTTGTTGTATAGAGGAGCTGGTTGTTTCCATGGTCAGTCTGAGTGACTGCACAGTGAGATGAGCCAGACCCAAATGGGTATGTCTGCTTTCAGGGCAGCCACACCAATGAACCTCTGAGAGCCCACCTGTTGTGGCAGCCAGGATCAGACCTCTGTTGGGTGAGAAGGGGTTAAGTTTAGCTAAACTGCCTCTTTGGTGTGAACGGCCTGTATTTAGGATGAGATCCTAAGATCTCATCCCAAATAGATGATTGCTGCCAAGATTGACCAAGTATGGCCACATTTGAAATCAAGTGCCAAAAATCAGCTGCATTAGGGAGGAATGTAGAGTACTACTGCAGACCTTTCTGGTAAAGAAGGTCCTGAATGCACAATCACTCTTTGGTTTAAAGGATGTTTCTGCTAGCTCCTTCTGACAGTTGTTTTCTTTAAGGATTCAGGAGAAAGAAAGAGAAGAAGAAGAAGAAGGGGCATTTAGGATGCAAGGAGACAAAGCCATGTTAAGTCTCATTTACAGAGATGAATTGGGAACAGGTGCTTCACATAACTGAGGGCCACCATTCTGTGAGAGAGCCCTTGAGAGTCAAGAGAAACGAATTGCAAAATGCAACAGTACATTCAGAAAGATAACTATAATCAAGCCCTTTCTATATCTATTAAGGGGAAAAGACAACAACCACAAATGCAATGGAGACATTAAAATTGACTTTGTAAAAAGCCATTTTTAATATATTTCTTTGTTTCTTTGAAATAATTTCAAACCCGAAGGCAGGAATAATTGAAGCATTTACAGAATATATCAATAATACCTCATTATCCAGCTTTGCTTCAATCCACTGATTTCAATTTTCTTTTGAACAAGCTGCATTTATCAGAGGACTTAGCATATGAATGGGGAGGGGGGAGAAATGTAAAATGCATGCTCTAGATTTACATGTCTTAGGATGCCAAATAGCCATCAAAACTAATTGTTTCTAAAATGCTTTATAAACCTTATCTCATGTGTTGACCCTAATCAGTGCAATTAATTTCATAATGAATTCTTTCTACACACACCCAATCTTATTATTATCCTTAGTCCAAATTAATAACATCATGATAATAATTAGTAGATATGAAATTGTCTCTTCACTGCTTCTCATAGCATGTGGGCTTGATAGAAAAGAGCAACGAGGATGACAATTAGAGTAAAACGTCAGCTGTATTGATTGTTGAGCACCTTAACCCTAGCATCTGCAAAATAAGCTTTATTTAAATCTGAATATCTTTTTATACTCTCCCTCCATTCCTCCTTCTATTTTATTTCAACGTTTTCCTTTCTGCAAGAGGCAACATCTCCTCCTCAAAGCTCACGACAAAAGCATTAAAGTAGAATTTTAGAGCCTGATTCTCAGTGTGCTGATGCCAGATTTTGTAGCAAATGAGCAATGGGAGATTTAGGAGAGTGTCAGCACCTAGAGAACCATCGGTATCCTTCTTGAGGTTTCAGTCTTCCAGAAGCCTCAGGGAAGGTGGACAGCTTTCTGTTTTGGATTGTGATTTTATGGCCTTGTTAAGACAAATGGATTTGAAGAAGGTGTTGCTTTCATAGCTCCAGGTCCAATCCTTGCTCTGCCTCACTGCTTAACCATGGGACGGGAGTGTGAGAGGGGAGTGGAGCTGCCCGTGTTTGGAGGGGCACAAGACAGACATGAAAAACATCTTTAACCCTTAACCTTAATTGCCTTTACTGAATACATTACTGTGTTTCAATCAATTAGTGTGTTTCTGGAATAACTCTCCATTCTCTGAAGGCCAAAATCTCTTTCCATGGGCATGGCTGTAAGATGATACTCCCTGTCAGTCCACAGCCCTGCCTTTAGGTCCAGTGCTGTTACAGCCTTAGAATTTCCACCCTCCTTTATTCAAAGTCACTTTTCTAGCTTCTGCAGTCACAAGAAAACATGGCACACCTGCATTGACAAATTATTGCCTGAAGCCAACAACTTGAAAAGGGACTGAAACAGGACAAGGCAGAAGAAAAATTGCTTCATAATGTTTTATTCATGCACCTGACTGATGATGTATGGGCTACAGCTTTATGATGACTGGAAAAAAAAGAGGGAAATTTGTTGTATCTTTTGGAGTTTTCTTTTTTTGTTTGTTTTATGTCCTTTGCTTTGTTTTGTTTATTTATTTATTTTTTAAAATGGTAACGATGGAGACTGTGGTATATGAAGCACAAAAGGAGAATGTTCTCTGAAACAGAAGGTGTTAAGTCACTTGGGTTCTTCAGTGCAAGAAGAAGAGCTCAAACCTCAGCTTCTCATTTTGGAAACTGAAGTTAGAAAAGCACATTCCCTTGATGCCATTTCAAAAAGAGATAGCTAGCACTACCCCTGCAAAGGGAGGTATTTTGATGTTTGGCAAAGAAAGCCTGTGACAGAATCACACCGCTGACAGTCGAGATGAAGGCACAGCTATCAGGAAATAAAGTCCCTCGTGTGTCTCTTTTTTTTCCCCTAAATCAGCTGTGAACAGCTTTTAAACGATCTTTGTATTTTTGAAACTAGCATCTTGAAGAGCTGCCTCTATCGCAAAATCTGCAATTCCGTGTGCAGGCTAAAATGTTCAGCAGAAAATGCAGACTTGATATTCAGACAGAGAATGTTTCTTTGTTATTGGCAGTACTAGTGCGAATTCTAGATCACCAAACCAGATTCACAGTGCTGCACACACAGAGAGCAGGAAAAATTCAAAAGCTCTCTGCTGTGCTCATGACAAGGGCATATCTGAGATGCAATCATCAATCATGACTTGCCTGATGCACCTTTCATCCAAGAGATGAGAGCCTACCAGCAACAGAGACACAGCATAGATCACAAACTCCAGAGCCTTAGCACTTCTATAGCAAGTGGTCACACAGTCCATTTCTGATTCACATATTTTGTCCTGGATATTTTTTTCAGTCTGCAAAAATGAAAATAAGATCATGGGTAGCCCAAAATTTACCTCAGAAGGTCTTGAAGTACTTCATTTTACAAACACCAAGAGAAATGTTTCCTCAATTCTACTCCTCATGCCAAGAATATTTGGCAAATCCTTCTGAAATTTTGCATTTGTTTTGGAAGAAGAAACAAAGTTAATTTCCGCAGAGTTCACAAACTCCTCCTTAATCTGTGAACAGCAGATTCTTTGGCATCCTCACCTCTTCCCTGTGGCACAGCAGCCCAGAGTCCAGACCTGCTGGCCATGGCCATTGTTTTGTATGTTATGTTACATGGCCTTGTAACAGAAGATGGCAGCAAAACTTACAGTGCTATCTGTGCTTGTAAAGCCAAATTGATTTCAATGTATGTAATATTCAGCCATCAAATACGTTCCCTCCTGTATTTTTTAATAACTCTGCAGTAATTAGTAATTCTGCACCTGTGATGTTTGTACATCGGAATTAGTTTTTCTTATGCTTTTTTTTTCACCTATGGCTTTAGTTCAGAGCACAGAGTTCACACAAGTGAGACTAATACAACACACAGGGCTCCTTCTGGTTGCTATTGACTGCTATGTAGCAACCAAAAGCCCTTTAGTTCTAATCAATTTTCCTGTCAGGTGAGGTTTGGACATTTTCCAAGGCACATCTTGTATCCTTCAAACAACAGGGACTGATCTTAGCCTCACTTTAACTCACTGACTGGCAATAACTCCAGCTTTGGCTCTGCTACTTGACTTTTGTGTATCCACAGGGATTTAAGCAGCCTGAAGGTCTGGTGCTCTTGGGACATGTTATAAAGAACTCAAGTCCTATTGAGGCACTTAAAATCTCTGAAAATTTGACATAATACGACACCGGTGGTCGCTAAAAACAGAGAGAGGAAATATTTTGGGGAACTATTTTTGGGTCCACAGAGAGGAAATATTTTGGGGAAATAACCTGTCCATAATCTTGACAACCCCAGATGTTCTGGTGGTGTAATGATACAGCCCATGGAGACGCAGGGGCTGCACTGAGGTGAGCTGCAAACGGAGTGCAGACTTCCCTCTGAGCCATGGATCAGGTCTGCCCCTTGGGATGGTCTCAGTGCTCCATAAGGGCCCTCCAGACACACGGGACCCCTCAGCAGCAGAGCTGTGGTGAAGCAGAGGGGCTGAGGAGCTGTGCCTGGAGCGTGTTTCTGCCTCAGCTCCACTAGAGAGCAGCTTTGCCACAGCCACAGCTGAGAAAAGCAGCTCAGACCTCGAGCGCTGCACCGAGCTCTCTCAGCAAGCCTCATCCCAAATGCTGCTGCCTCAAGGATGCAGGCCCTGCTACTTGGCTGTGTACAAACCCATATTAATTGTCAAGCAGATCTTATACTAAGGAATAAGAAGTCCTGCTAAAAGACAGACTTTTTTTTTTTAGTCAAGTCAGAGATTTTGATTATACTCTGAAATCCAAGTACAGCACTCGGACCTAGATAAATGCTTAATGTTTGGCATATGCTTAGTTGTACATGTTTGAATTTACTTCCTACATCAGAATATTCTTTAATATATAATATAAAAGAGGTAGGAAATTTGCTAGAAATGGGTCAGATATGGTCAGCTTTTGAGAATGCACTGTACATTGAATTATATTTACACTTCAACACAGAAGGCACAGCTAAGTTATTCTACTATGTATCTGTTCAATGAGCTCAGAGAAAATTCCAAAATGAGATTAAACTTTCGAACTTTCTGCAAAGGAAGAAAACAAGAAGTGCTTACATTCTGATACTTTATTAAAGAGGTGGTTGCTTTCCAAATACTGAATAATCAATTCTTGTAATGCTTTTGTCATCTGTCAAAAAAACCTTTGCCTTTCCTCCTCCAAACTGTTTCAAGAGGAGTATCTTTAGCTGCCCGTTTCACTGAAACCCACTGATACGTGCAGCTGTACTGTTTAGATTATATTTAAATTTCCCCTCTGAAAAATTTATTTTATGAGCTAGCCTCCTGTGGCCTCTCCACAGTGGAAGCTGCAGATTCTCCTTCCCTACCTTATGCACCTGGCCCTCTTGCATCCTTTTTATGCAGCACTAAATACTCTGACAAGTTCCTGAGGAGCAGACCTGGGCATTCATACTCTGTATAGAAAACTTCTGCACAAAACTTAGCTGGTACACATAGCTGAGACAAGTTGGCCAGGAAAACAAAGGGAAAAAAATTATAACTTCACCTGTCTCTCTCAACTGCAGAAAAGAATGACTGGCCACAAAAGATAAATTTAAATTAACCCTGGCTGATAAGAAACATTAATTTATTTAAGGTGAGCCATGAGGTCTCACTTCAGTTCATCTGAACCTGTCAGGATATTTAAATAGCTGTAATAAACACTGAAATAACCAGTGTTTTTCCAGGTAAAAAAAAGCCTGTAACTTCCATAGAAGATACAAATGCTGTGCCTTTAACTAGCTCTAAAATATTGTAGCTTACAAATCCAATAGTTACCAATGATTATGAAAGTGCTTAGGGAAATTTTTTACAGCTGCTTCTACTGAGGGCCATTAGATTTGTGCTAGTATTAACCATACCTATGAAACAATTTTTTCTACAGGCACACTTTAAAGAGCTGGATATTTTGGGAAAGCATTTGGATTGTCCTCACTTGTATCACTGCCTTCTGATAGATTGTCTTGGAACAGTTCGGCCTGCCAGGCACGTGAGAGTCAAAATCCCTTTTTGTACCCCCCATCCCTGCTCTTTTAAAGCTGTGCTTCTTTAGAAGCTCTGCTGTAGAGCCAGGGACTCAGAACCAGCTGCCAGCTGCAAGAACTGGTCACGGGATGAGCCGAGCTCCCTGCTCATGGAGAGCAGAGCAGGGCCTGGCTGGGCACAGCCTGCAGCATCCTCAAGCTGCAAAGAACCTTGGACCAGCTCTTCAATATTCAGGCAGCCAGAAACTCTTCCAAAGGATTTCCTGCATCAGGAATGCTGCCTGTGCTGCTCACATAGTTTTGTTTGCCTCAAGATAGTACCTCTGCTGGTTGAGGCCATTGCTCCCCAGATCCTCCCAGAAAAACCCAGCCTTAAAAACTGGCAGGTGAAGACAGGAATACCCTGAGGTCTTTGTTCAACAGAATATCTGCCAATTGAAACAGAGCACCTGAAAGCAAAAGTGGCTTCTTTAATAAATAGTAGCTTTTGTTATGCCTTCTAAAATGTTTTGCCCTCACCAGGAAAGGACTGGTGACTGTGACATTCATGGTACCCCAGACATATTACTGCTGGGTTTAGTTTGTGTACCTAATTAAAGCTGGAATGTCTCATGGCTCACTGCAGCTTTCCATCACATGAGGCCTCTTGACATTATTTATGCAACTGCTAAGTGACACAGAAACACATCCAAGGGAGAAGCAGAGAGGAACAAATGGCTAAAGAAAGGTCAGGGTAATACCACGTGGCTGCTTGGCTGCTTCCTAGGAGTGGAAAGAGAAATTCTGCTCCTTTTGAACCCCTCCTTTTCT
Organism: Melozone crissalis; assembly: GCF_028551555.1. NCBI lineage: Eukaryota > Metazoa > Chordata > Aves > Passeriformes > Passerellidae > Melozone > Melozone crissalis. The sequence goes on along the minus strand of NW_026535784.1, from coordinate 43,821,764 downwards.
GTTCTTTGTTAGCAAAATTAGTTTATGGGTTGTGACATTGAGGGCTTAATTTTCCTTTTATTGCTTTTGAGGGCTACAAATACACACAAAGCAGTAAAGGAGAAATATTAATGTAGATGTTCACGGTTAAAGCTGCCAGCAACTGGCTGTCACACAGACAGCATCATTTCTCTTTGTGCTTTATGCTGCAGACACACTCAGATCAGGTTAAGACACTTAAACCTATTCTGTGTGTTTCAGGAATATCTGTTGGCAAATTGTCATCAGAGAACAAGTTTGCCAACCCCCATCAGAAATGCCTTTATTATGAGCTTATGTCAAGAGCCCAGGCGTGCAGCAGGACCTCAGTGTTGACTTGAAGCTTGTGGGTTTTTGGTCAGGGTATTCCAACCTCTGAAATCTGACATGCAGGAAAAGGTCTGCAGTCTGATCAGTGGAACAGAACAGGTTTTGTAAGAGGAGCAAGGTAATGGATGAGCAGGTTTGAAGGAAATATGAGGAAAAGCTTTCTAATACAACATGCACCTAATCTGTAGAGCTTGTTACCACTGGATGGTGTGGGTGCTAAGAGCTTACAAAGGCTCAAAAAGTGACTGAATAAATTCAAGAGAAATAGAAAAATCACTGGAGAGTGCTAATCACATCAACACATCACATTCACGGGGCCTTATGCCTTGGATTAGTGTAAGATTTAGTGTACCTGGGAAATACTGCTTTGATCTTGCTATAGTCTTATCCTTGTACATCTGCTACTGGCCACTCTCCAAAAAACCCAAAAACAAGTAGAGTTTTTTGCATGACGTAGAGGAATAAATTTCACAGATGCTTTTTTTTGCAGTTAGATCCTTAAGACTAAACAAACACTCATGCAATCATTTAACATCATTTCACATACAGTCAATCAGGAAGTTTCCATCTAAACTGCAAAAATTGACAAGTGGTCAGCCCAGGATGTTTTATTTCTTTCAACATAACATAGTGTTTCCTTTAAAATCAAACACTTTATATCTTGTGAATAAAAAAAAATGTTGCAATGCCACAAGGATTTTCTGATCTGCAGGAAATTCCACCCAAAATATTCTCCCTGTCCTAAAAGGCTTCTAGCCTGTAACCGTTTAGCTCTTCAGATCTTTGACTCTTATGTAAGTTGGCACATTTGCTCTAGGTTGATATTGAGCAAAGAAAGACTGTGACAAAAGAATCTTATTTCTAAGAAGTCTATCATGAAAATGTAGATCAAGAAAAAAACTACTCTGTGTCTTCAGCTAAGGGCAGAAACTAATTAAATGAGATATTGAAGGGCAAAGTGAGAGCATAAAAGAAAATGAGGAGAGTGCAGGGAAAGAGTTCAGATGAGGTTAGAGATTTTTGGAAGAAGAAAAAAAAGAAGAAACAATGCATTAAAATCATACCATGAAGAAAAGGCCAGTGGCCTTGCTGACAGAGTTGAGGGTTCTTTGGGGCAGAGGTGGAACTATGTTATGCTTCACAGCCCTGACATGACCTGGCTGATTGGCAGTCTTTCTTTCAAATTTCCCAACCATTAAGGTTTTAATTTTGTTCATACTGCCTCTCTTCTCTTCTAAGTGTTCATTTCTTCCTATTTAGAAAAATGCCACATATCCTGCAATGGTATAAGAAAAAAGCCTGTGTTCAATTTTGCTTTAAAACACCAAAAATCCAGATTCTGATTGTTCATCTGCATTTCTAATCTGCACAATGAGTGCATCTTTTCTAGCAGTGAACTGACTTTGGCATGCACATTTTTTGCAGGACAATAAATAGTTTTTAGCTGTTGAGGATGATGTTCCTCAGAGTGTTAGAAAATGTGTATTGTAGAAGCCAAGTGAAATTTGAAAACATTGTGCTTGATATTCGAGGTGTTTTGAGGTGTTTTGATGCTTTTTTGTGCTGTGTTGACTTGCAAAGGTTCCAAGCCAGAAGAGGGCTTCATTGGGATAAAATTACCTTGATATAATTTGTTTCCTGGATGGTGTTTAAACTTTAGCAAGAGCTCTGTAAATCTGATGCTGGGCCCAGATAAATCTGGTGTGTGAGATCTTCCAAAAGTAGCATTAAATTCTCATGGAATTGTGGTATCAGCTTATATCCAGCCATTTTTATTCGAGTTTGAGAATGCAAACAAAGAAAGAAAAGTACTTGATCAAACTCGCGGATTTAAATGGTTCTTCTTTTGTTCTGAAACACAAACATCAGGTTTTGGACACCTGGTTAGCCTCTGCCACAATCATCTGAAATTAATCGTTTTTAATCTAATAGGCACTGTGAAACCAAACAGCAGTGCCTTACCATGAAAGTAAGGGAAAAATCGTTCTGGGATTTCCCCAAGTCAGTCATCTTTGGTGCAGCCTTTCTGTGAATCATGTAAACAGAATTAACACTGACTGCAGTGGAGCAGACCTCTCCATTAGTGCCCAACAGTGACAACCCCTGCTGACCTGAGCAATGGCACACACAGCCTGGGCTCCTCCAGCAGGAGTTGTTGGTGCATGTAGCTGTCAGACACTACATCTCCTCGCCTGACAGTCTAGATTAATTCTTAGAAAGCAACAGAAGAAGAAAACAGTCCCCAAGCTGTGAATGAAGTTGTATGGCTCACTGGTATCACCAGGATTTGATTGATGTTTCAAAACATGTGTGCCTGTGTAGAATTTATGGGAGCCAGTCACCTCATACTTCTGAAGAGAGAGTGGGCACTGCTAGGGCTTCCTAGAGCAGAGGATCAGAAATGCTACCCTCTACTGACTGTCATAGGTGGGTGGTCACTTCAGCCTTTTATCCAATAGTTTATGAGGTCTTTTAAGTCTTAAAATGTGCTTATGTTATAGCAATACCCAGAAGGAAGGACTGACTGCACAAAATAAAATGGAAATCTAGCAAACCCTTGCCTTGGCATTACTGGTAATTTCTTTGACAACAAAGCCATTCATATTTTGCAGGCAATAAAATCTCATTGTGTTCCCTCCCACTTCCTTCCTCTTCATCCTGCATGTGCTTGTGAGGAAATCATCCATTTCTCCTACCAAGATGTCCCTCTCACTCTGTTTTGGGGGAAATGCAGAATTGATTATTATTTTGTTTCCAGACCTACCATCTTATAATCTATAGCATGTTCCTGTTACGACTCTGTGGCCAAGCCTCTGAAGAACTCCACGACACAAGAGCTCTGTGCACCTGGATGCTTTGCAGGGTGCAGGGGCTGGTTCAGAGCTGCACTGAGACCCAAAGTGTCACCAAGGGGTAAAGCTCTTGACAGGGCACAGCACACAGGCCTTCTACTCCTTGCTGGAGGGATGAGAGGGGGGCTTGGGAAAGACACTTAATTTTAAACCTACCTCTAAGACAAGTACTTTTGCTGTGAAGAACATTGACATCTCCTCCTGGAAAGAGCTAGGTATTAGTAGTATTAAATAAGGCTTAAAGCCTTTGGCTCTTTCTTGTTTCCAGTTGCTTGAGCAGTAATATGTTCATCTGATGGGAAACTCACCTGTGGTTTTCCCATATGAAACTTAATATTAAGTTCTCCTAGGTGGATTCATAAGACATTCCTCATAATCCCCATTTATTTCAAGCCATTTTGCAGCTCTGAATAGTACAGTGCCTCATAAAGAACGTTTCCTTTCATTCAAAAACCATTTGCATTTTATTTGTGCCTCAGAGGAAGAACAATCCAAGCTGATTACAATCCACAGACACTGTACGTAATGAAAAATTAATTGCATCAATCTTTTTGCTGTACTGGTCTTAACAACTCATTTTGAACCGGTCATTTCTCCACCTGCTCACCGGGGCCCAGGCAGCTGAAGCAAGCCCATCCCTGACACTGACTGAATACCAATGAAGCCAAGGTCACCTAAAGCCAGGAGAGTGGGAGAACAGCACCCAGAAAAAGATGTCACTCCTGGACCAGCACTGTGTGATGGAAACGAGTAAGTCACTGGGACACAAATCTTACCTAAAGCACATTGACAAACACACCCGTGCAGGAGGCAAGGCGCAAAGGAGAGAAGGAGGGCTGTGTTGAAATGAGAACAACAAACAGAGGTAGTTCTGGCTGCCTCCATCACAACTGTCACCTGGCAGGCATTGATGGTGGTTGTAAATCAAGATTTGCATGCTGGCTCCAATGCTAGTGATTTGTTCTGCCAGGTAGAGCGCCCTTGCAGAATGCATATTAATCAGGACATGGTTGCTGCTTTCCACAGTCAAAGTTGCTGAAATACAAAGGAAAAGTATCCATTAAAAATCCATACTTTACAAAGCAAGAAGAAAAAGCAGGGGGTGTGTGGGCAGGAATGACACCTGCTGCCTGCCTGCATCAATAACTCTGCAAAGCAGTAATTTTTATCCCCTGCTTGCGCTGAAAATGTTCTTTGGGTGCAATTTAATGCAAGCCATAGGTAAAGCATTTCATGTGCAAGAACTATTCTATGTTGAACTGTGAAAAATTACCAGAACTGGGAAAGGAGTGTAATTTCTTGATATTGGTTGAAACTGTTTGAGTATTGCAAATTCTCTTATGACTTGATCAGAGCCCTCAGATAGCTGAATTTCAGCCATCTTGTGGAGAGTTTAGTCATCATCCACTGCCTGAGGAAATGGTTGGTATCATATTTCACCAGAGTTTGAGAATATTTTAGGAAGAGAAGTGTGAAGCAGAGTAGCCAAGAGAAGGGTCTCAGCCAGGTGGGACAAGCAGGACGGATGATTAGGAGGGGATGCATTGCTAGCACAGTATCTAAATATTGATAATACAGTTTCTAAATAACAACTAATCTATTACAGGTTTGCTGTCTTTGGCCTTTCAGAAACGACAATTAAAAAGCAGCAAAGCACCTACAGAGCTATTTTTGGATGTTCTCTCTGTCTTTGAGCAGCTCTTAGGGCTTTTACTCACAGCCTGGAGAGACTACTTTATCCCACTGGCCCATCAGGTTTTTATACCCTTCTGCAGGCCAATGTGCACCCAGGTCCATCACAATCCTCTGCACTCCCCCATCTCTGGAAGCATTAATTACATGAACATAATTAATACACACCTGGTGTTCTTAGGACAAATGACATTGGCCCTCAGGGACAGGAAAGGGAGGGAGTGTGTAACACACACACATGCCAAAGACCAGAATATCTTTTGCTTCACTCACGTGGTGTCCCATATTTCTCCAGTCACTTTTTCTATTTCTGCTTTGATGCATGCACATTCTCCACAGTAAACAAACCTGTGTTTTTGAAGGAAGATATATTACCTATTGGGATTCCAATGTAACATGTAGGAACTTGAGAAAAAAAATGCAAGACAACATTTGAAAAATATGTTCAGGTTCCCCATGTAGCAGAATTTAAATTGAATTTTTTAAATTGATTGTAATCATTACTTTTAATTTTCCTCTAGAAAGTGCTTGCCACAGTTCAATAATGGAGGGAAGAAACAGCTGGTCTGTGCATTTGTGAGTGAGCAGCATTTAATAAGGTAATATGTTCATTTTCTAGGTGTCAGGAATTATGAATTTATGCCAGGTCAAATTAGTGCACATGTTTTCACACAGCACAGCGAAGAGCTCCATAGCAAGCACTGTGGTGTTTAGGATGCTTGTGGAACATCTACTTCTGGAATAAGAGGAGAGCCTCTGTGTTATGGAGATGTTATGGAGATGCAGCCTTTTAGAACAGAAGTGACAGGTCACATTGAACTCACACCTCAGTATTCCCCCCAAATAATTGAAACAAGCACAAAGCTGTTGGCTGTAAAAAATGTGACTGGTGCACAAGCCTCAGGCTCCTATAATTTTCCTGCTACAAAGTGCCCCATAGCATTTCAGTAATATGAATAAAAACTAATTTTCCTTCTTCTGCCAAGATAGCACTATGATATTGTGTTTGTAGTGTAGATAAAAAACAGACATCAAACTCTATTAAACTTTGGGCTAGATTTTTTTGCTTCTTCCCATAACCAAATAGTAAATATTGACTGAAGTAAGTTTATCAATATTTATTTTGAGGGAAAATAAATCTTCCTGTTTGCGAAAGTGTAGAGCCAATTTTGTCAGGGAAAGAGATGACTCAAATGGTAAATTTCCCAATAATAATCTCAGTGGCTTTCAGCAAACAGAGGACATACACTGGGGAACATTCAAAACTGACTTCCAGAGGTAACCAGGTGTTAATGCCAGACGGGTGCCCAACAACAACTGCTTTTAGACACAGTGTCATTTTCAGAGTGTTCAGTAAACTTCTCCATTTAGAAGGTGATGATGTGCTTGTGCCTGCAGGGAGACAGGAACTGCATGCTCTGGGCACCTACAGCCCAGCCAGGACAGAGGAGATGCCTTGGGTGCAGGGTGTGATGCCAGTCCTGCCTGGAAGATGTTTACTTCATGCGCCAAACACAAGGAGAACACAGGCTTGTGAGGGAGAGGGAGAATGGGGAAGCCAGAACTTAGGTGGGCAGTGAAAATAATTTACTCTCAGCCCAGAGAGATCACAGAGGGACAAAGAGGTGTGAGACATGAATAGAAGGCAGTCTGCACTACTGTCACTGGGGAGAAAGCAACTGACCGTATCAGCTAATGAGATGTGAGCCAGTGCTCCTGCCAGCACAGGAGGGAAGGGACATCCCTGATCCTGGGGCACACTGGCAGCAGCATGAGCAGAGCAGGAGGGACACAGTCCTGTGCCATGTGCTCTGGGATGACCCTTCTTGAGCAGGGAAGGTGGAGCAGATGACCCACTGTGGTCCCTTCCATCCTGACCCACTCTCTGATTCTGTCACACAAAGGGCTGGAGCTCTTTGGCCTGGCACACCGCAGTCTGTGGGCAGGAGGTTCAGAAACCTGGCCCAGATCCCAGTTTCACCTCTTGTATTCTATTCTTTCCTGCTCAGCTCTGCTCTTTACCTTGTTGCCTGTGCACAAAGTCTTTGTGGATCTGTACATGGCAGGGGAAGGTCTGAGTCAGTCCTGAGTTTGCTGACCCTTGGCTAGGGGCAGTAAGCTGTGGCACTGAGCTAGAGACAAGTGGTGCCTTGTGCTTACTGAGGCTGGACCAGGACTTTGCTATCACTTGTTTTTCAAGGCTCCATCCAAGAGTAGAACAGCTTTCCCCCTTTCTTCCACCCTCCCACTTCTCCTCTCTCCTTACTCCTCTACCCCTTTCACTAGGAAGGAGAGAAAAGGATTGTCTTGAGACCCATAAATGAAGAGTTCTGCCAACATGATTTAATACTGACAGTATAAAGTGTCAATTATTAAATGTTCCATACCCAGTGATAGGGAAAGAAGGAGATGGATTACCAGTTCAGTGACACATTGGAAAATATGCTTAGCTGATATGAATACCCAAATTGTCAGGTTAGAGATTACTCACTGGATAAGACAGGAGCACCTGAAAAGGTGCAAAACATAATCCTTCATGAGGCAGGAGGAATAATTTGCCTAAAAGTACATCAACTAATAGTTTTGACTGATTATAAACTGTGATCCTTGAATTATTTTCTGTTGACCTTCAGGAAAGTACCTGAGTATCAGGAGGATTTGGGAGACTCCAAAAGCAATACTGTCACTTGCTTTGTTTTCAGCACAAATAAGTAAGCCCTGATCCCTTGGATATTACTCATTACATTATGTGCATCTGGGAGAAATGGTTATAAGAGGGCAACTATTTCCTTAAGAAATATTTTGTCTTTCGAAATTTTCTTGACTGTTTATATGAGTATAAAAGGTGCCGTGCTTTAATGGTGAAATCACTGCCAGCTCCTGCAGGGTTAAAAAACAGTCTATCAAAATCCAGCCAGGGGTCATCATCCTAAGATGTTAAGGTGGGCTGGATAGCCATTGTTCCTCATTCTCTGTGTCATCAGGAGAATGATGACCATTCTCATGTCTCAGTCTCTTAGTGCCTGACTGCTTAGAAGCCTGTTTGCATGCACACATCTTGGTACTGGTGAGTTTGTGCCATTACAGAGCTGATGTGGATCACCTTTCCTTCCTATAAAGTCTCTTTCTGACCTTTCTCACATTGTTGCTACAATGCTACAACATTGCTTCCTACCTCTTACAGAGGTGTTTGGGGGTGTGTGCTGCATGGGTGATGAGACAAGTCTGCAGCTGTAACTCAGCTCAGTCTCTCGTGCTAGGACAGTATGCTGGCTGGAGCCATCCTGAGGATGATGTGCTGGCTGGAGACATCCTCCTGACTCCCTGAAAGGGGAGGCTTTCTGTTTGCAGAAATCAGGTCTCGTCCCCTCTGCCTTCTTTCTACAGTGGTTGTTAGGGAGGCAGCTGGGGTGACCTTTTCTCCCTGTATGCTGTTGAATTACAAGCTTTTGCTTTCCTCATTTTCTCTAGAGTTCTAGCCCAATTTTCCCTCCTAGAAACCACACTGATTTTCCAAAATGCTTCCATTTATCAAACAGTATCCTGAGGTTTTTCCTAAGAAGGCTATCCAAGCCCAGGAATAATGCCTCAGACATTTGTGCTCCACTTCTAAAGTAGAAAAAGAAAGCAACATCATCCAACTTGCTATCCTTGTGCCATGGTTACTCTGCATAAAGATTGAACTGGCAGGATCTGCCCAAATTACCACCAGAGTGAGGACCAAAGAATAGCTAGAAGAAAAAGTAAATAGCAAATTTAGAACTAATATTGCAGTAAAAGAGGTACCAACCAAAGGGGAGGACCTTTAAAAACCAATGTTATAGAATGAAATCCAATGTTAACATTCCATACTGTTCAGAGGAGTTTCCTTAAGGCCATGTTCTGCCATGGCAGGATTTATCTCTGTAGGTGAATGGAGAGGAAAGACAATTGCCAAGAAGAACAGCCACAAGTGAGTTATTCTCTCTTCCTGTTCCAGCAGTGACAAGTGGCAGAAGAAAAAAATCAATCATCACTCTCCACATTGCTCTCCAGGATTTGAAGCAGCTTCATGCAGGACCTGGAGGAAATGGAAGATGCTTGGAAAGGTGATTCTAACAGCTAAAGGTTGCACAGCTTTTCCCCAAATGGAGGAACTTGTTAAGGACCCTTGAGTTTGTGGTTATCTAGTTTTTCTGTATGATCTCTAGCCCAATCCTCCTCAACAAAGAGCAGCTCTTCTCTTCTCCAGACTTTCTCTCTTGCCTCTAGGGTTTGGGATTCCTGAGGGCTGACCTTAGCAGTAAAGACTGAAGCAAAGAAGCCATTTAGTAACTCCATCTTCTCTTATCTTTTGTCACCTGGGCACCAATGAGTCATCTGTGAGTTCTCCACAGTGTTGTCCAAGTCAATGCCAGGCTTAACCTGTGCCAAAGAACAAAGAGAACCTAATAGTGAATGAAAATATCTTTTTTTTTCCCAATAAAAGTGTGAGGATGGTGGTGGGAGTGTTGTGAAGAAAAGGCTCTGGGGAATTATTTAATGTCATGCTTGTAGATCGAGGGCTTTAATAAAATAAAAAAGAGCAAAGAGGAGACTATGTGCACCCTGATGATGAATGAATATGCCTGCTTGGTACTTCAGGGATGGATTAAGCTGTTGAAAAAGCATTCAACATTGGCTAAAGAACTGTAATATATGTGAAATTCCACAGTTAATGCATCATTAAATAATTTGCTGGAACTGATTTATAGGTGCAATATACTACACCATGTCAAGCCGTGCAGGATAATAAATGATATCACAAAAATATACTATTGAAACTTTTGTTCTAATCAGTCTTTTGAGTTTTAGTAGAACATAGTTCTGCAGAATTGTCCTATTGATCCTGATAGAGTAACATGTAAAAGCTTCATGCTACATATATTTTAAGACCTTTTCTTAAGCAATCTGGGTTGTGGTCCAGTGAATCAGGCACTGGATTGTGACTTGTGGGACCTACACTCTGGTCCTTGCTCTGTCATTGAAACTCTAAGCTGCTGACCTAAGTTTTTCCAGGCTGAGTGCTGTAATTCCCACTTTGAGACCTGTGCTCTCTCTTTCCATAGACACAATGCACAATCACCCACCTGCCTGTATTGGACACACAGGGGCAGGGAAGGGAGTGATAACCATTGACCTATGAATCCAACCTTCATGGGACTTGGGTGACTTACTGCTTCTGGGGAACATCTTATCACTCCCCATATTCAGTGTTTGAAAAAGAAATGCTTGTTTCTTCTCTTCCAGAAGGGAATATTCAGGGCAAAAAACAATCCACATGTCCTATCCTGTTAGGGCTTCTTTTCAGTGTTAAATTCTTTACAGAAGAAGGAAATGGTCTTGGTTTACTTTGGATCTTGCCCAAAATGTTCTTCCCCTTGTCCTTCCACCCTCCACTTTCCAGAATGTCCTTAACCTCAGGGTTCCAGGGTCTTGCTAAGCAAGATCCACAGTCACTCTTACTGAAGGAATATTCTCACTTGTAGAAAACAATGATTTACTAGGCCAGATAAGGAGAGGAGTAGTTTGAGCTTGGAAAACTGGTGGTGAGACATTCATTTGAAAGAGGTCCTCTCTTCTAGTCCCTATAGGATGATGTCTGTACTTTGAAATGTCTCTTTTGGGACCAGTGTAAAGGACCCTGATGCTTGCTGGTGAATTTAGATGCACCACTCTAATGGATGAGCTAATTGTAATTAATAATTTATTTGATTAATTTAACCCCTTTAAGATTTTCTACTGTTCAGTTTGCAAACAAGACTATTTTCCCCCCTTCTTTCTAAATTATTAAGCAAGCATTTTATTCAGCTATATTTCAGCCTACTGGAAATAATTGCTAAGTTTTATTTGAATCTGTTGTTCATACTGTGTGATTGGTCATGCTGTAATTAAGAACTGTATTCTTTCACATTTTGTTGGAGTCCAGAGTTTACCAATGATCTCTAATTACAGAATCACAGAATATGCTGAGTTCAGCTCCTGTCCCTGCACAGACCCATCCCCAAGAGTCACACCATAGGCCTGAGAGCATTGTCCAAATGATTCTTGAGCTCTGTCAGGCTTGGAGCTGTGACCACTTCCCTGGGGAGCTGTTCCAGTGCCCAAAGGGTGAAGAACCTTTTCCTGACATCGAACTTAAATTTGCCCTGACACAACTTCAGGCCATTCCCTCAGGTCCTGTCCCTGTCACCATAGAGAAGAGATCAGTGCCTGCCCCTCTCTTCCCCTCCCCAGGAAGTTGTGACTGCAGTGAGGTCTCCCCTCAGTCTCCTCTGCTCCAGGCTGAACAGCCCCAGTGACCTCAGCCACTCCTCACACAGCTTCCCCTCAAGGCCTTTGCCATCCTTGTTGCCATTCTTGGCTCAGTCTCTAAGAGTTTCAGTGTCTTTCTTATATTGTGGAACCCAAAACTGCGCACAGAACTTGAGGTGAGGCCACCCCAGTGCAGAGCAGAGCGGGGCAATCCCCACCCTTGACAAGACACTTCAGCAGGTTCCTCCATCCTCACTGGCTGCCTATCGTCCAGGAGCTCCATGCAATCTCAAGCCCAGATCTTCACTCTTGGTCTGATCAAAATTCTAAGTGTCTGCGTTTCAGTTCTGCTCCCAGATTGTTGCTGGGTTTCCTGGTGTGACAGCTGACCTGACTTGTTACTTTCCCTTATGGTTTCTGGACTGCTGAGAGAAGATGTCACTGCCTCTGCTCTGCCTGGGCTGCCCAGCTCACACAACTCAGGGCCATGCCCAGTCACTCAGGTCACCCTCAGGGCCATGCCCAGTCACTCAGGTCACCCTCAGAGCCATGCCCAGTCACTCAGGTCACAGCTCAGGGCCATGCCCAGTCACTCAGGTCACCCTCAGGGCCATGCCCAGTCACTCAGGTCACTGCCCTGGGTCAGACACCTCAGGGCCATGCCCAGTCACTCAGGTCACAGCTCAGGGCCATGCCCAGTCACTCAGGTCACTGTCCAGCTCATGCTGCTGCCATCCTCAGCTCCCAGCCTGCCTTCCCTTGTGAGGTCACTCCAATCTTGCGGCTCTCTGGTAAATGTTTTTTACTGGAGTAATCCTGAGGAGAGTGTTTAGTACCAAACATAAGAAAGAATCTCTCTCTCTGCCTTGATTCAAGGAAGAATTAAATTGTCTTTTAGCAGTGATTTTGGCATTTTAGAGGAGAAGCTGGTTCATATTTTGAATGAAACTTTAAATTTCTCTAAGTGCCTGACTGCAACAGTGTTTGTAAGCAGTGATAAGGGAGAGTCTCACTATCTAAGAGAAAGATTTCCAAATGCATTTGAGTTGCACAGCACCCCCCTCCCTATGGGAGCAGCTGCAAAAGATGTTAGGAAAAGATGGTATTCCACTGGGGAAGGCGAGGCAGACATTAAAATGTTTGTTTTGGCCAGACTGAGCGTGGCAGTGCCCTTTCCAGAATATGTGCTGTACTGAAGTTGATGGGAATGCTGATCTGAATTACAAGAGGACCAAGAAGAACCAGGCACTCTAGTGAATTCTAGAGCACACAGGACTATTAGCAAATTTTTATAACATAAGACCAGCTCTCTGCCAGTGCAAATCAGCTTACTCTTGCTGAAATACATGATCTCAGTTGAAGCAATCAGTTGCAGTTATGCTACTTTACAACATATTCCAACTGAAAATCTGTCTGAGAGCTTGTGCTAACCTCCCTAATTGACAGAAAATGTTCCCAAGATTAAAAACTGACCTAAACATCACCATCATCTCTTTAATACCCATCTTTACTGTACCATATGCCTGATAAAATACAGCTACTGCAAAATAAGAAAACTGCTGCCAAGATAGAGAATCTGTTATGGGAGTCACTTTTCTTTTAAGCCTTGGAAATACACTAACTCTAAGAAAACAGGCACTTGGAGAGGACCTTGGTGGGCTATGGTCCGTTGTCAGAAATGTTGCAGCTAATTAGCAGCCAGAGTTTCCAGAGAGAACAAACCCTGACATGATGGAAAGGCTCCTTGCAGTGTCTCAGCCCCCAAGAGTTTTGATGCTGGCACAGTTACTGATGCAACTTCTACATTAAATTAATCTAAAGAGGGAGCCACAACAAAGGACTTCTAAATGAAGTGAATGTTCTGTAGCTCACGCCTATTTGGTACTTGCTTACTGACCGCTGCTTTTTCAATTGTAGCATTTTCAGGAGATGCAGTCATCATGGAAAACAAAATTTTATGGCCCTTCTAGTTCTGTAAGTCACTTACTACTATTATGAGTATTCTGTAAATTGTGTAAGAGTTGATAATTTTATTTTTCAGCATAGAAGAACTTGTTCTTCTGTCATAAAAGTATTTGCACTGAGTTGCCATAGTTTTCTCCACATGTAGTGAATTACCCCACCAATTCCAAAAAGCTTCTGTATTGTCATCTTCAGGATATCTGCTGCTGGCTCTCAGTGAGTAAAGATTCCAAACCACTGCTGTAGCAGGCAGCCTGAAGGGTCCTTCAGATCCTTCTTTACTTTTAACTGTACAATTTTGATGCACTTTCCAGAGAACAAGATAAGGAATCATGTAACTTGCAGTGAATCTCAGTGATGAAGCTATCCAGCATGGAATGAATTAGCTGCCACTATCTGAAAATCACTTGTGTGAGGTAAAAGCATTTTAAGTGATGAATTAAATATCATGACTCGAGTTGCATGAATAAGCAAATAAGAAAGAATGGCATTGCCACACAGCTTGGTGAATTTCCCAATCTTTCCCGTGTACAGATGTGTCATCTCAACAAAGGCCTCTTTGTTTGCTTTCAGTTTCTAATTTGTATTTCATCCTTGGAAGTGTTATGTGTAGGCACAACAGCCTTCCTCCAGTAAATACTCCTTCAGTATTATCCAAGCTGGATGTGATTCAGACTAATGAAGCAAAAATCAGCTTCTCATATGTGGGCAGAATGAGCAGAATTGCTTCCTTCTCCTGGCACAGTCTACCTCATCAGAGGTGCTTTTGAAGAAACAATTTTTTGTTCTTTCATGTTTCAGTTATTTTTTCTGCATCCAGGTCAGTCTGCACAAAAGGTGGAAATTGGGAATTAATTATTGCTACCTGTGTTCCTTTGAAGCTTGTTTCTGCAAATATTGTTACAGTCTGGATTCCATCCCTGCAATTTAAATGAACAATTGGTACTTTACTGACCCCATTTCTTGTAGCTATTTCAGGAATTAGAGTGCTTAGCAAAGACCTTGCTGGCAATAACAGCTGATAGTGCACGGCAAAATGATTACCCTGTTCATTCCCTGCCTGTTCTCAAACTGCAACTGTGTTTAAAGGGGAAAGAAGCTCCCTGAAATGTATTCAGGTTGTGTGTGCTTGGCTCAAGGGCTCAAGTGCAGGCATGAGGCTCAGAAAACTTCAGTCCATAGGTTTACCTCTGGCGATTCTCTGTGGCTCTGCTTTCCCAGGGACTCTGGTCACCGTCATATTTTCTGAAAAATCCCTTCACCAGGATTTCTTCTCCTGGGAAGCTGAGAAGCCTCAGAAAAAAATGAAAACAATAATGATCTAATTTGCTTCTCCTGTGTTTTGCTGTTTTGGAATGTGGTTTGGACATTGTTTACCAACTAGTCAATGTTTTATTGGTTTCATGTGAATTGTTTTAACTTAATAACAAATATACAAATCAATAACAAATAACAAGTATACAAATATATAATATACAATAACAAATAACAAATAATTGTCCAGCTGTGTCAAGACTCTTTTAGCCTTTTGCCTGTATCCATTCTCTATTCTTTAGTATAGCTTAGTATAGCATAATATGATATGATATATTATAATATAATATATTACCATAAAATAATAAATTAGCCTGCTAAGAACATGGAGTCAGATTCATCTTTCCTCCCCACGATGGGGGACCCCAGAAAATACCACAGACTATGGTCACTAGATTTTCCTTTTGTGCAGCAGTTCTTGGCGTCCCTTTGCATGCCACAGGGCCCATGGGGGAATGGGAGTGTGCCATGAAACATTCTCCAGAGCTGCTCACTGCACCTCCACAGCATGGGAAGCGTCCTGCTTCCCACAGGGATTGCTTCTGCAGTGCAAGGCTGCACACAGCATCCCTGCCACACTGGCCGCAGGTCAGAGACCTGGAGCTGAGCCCAGCTCCCAGATTAGCTCTTCCTCTGTGACTGCTCTCACCAGCTCCTGCCTGCTGTGGGAAGCCCAGTCAGCCTCCCAGACTCGCTCAGACTCTCAATTTCTGGACTGAGATTTCTGTGTGCTGAGTTTAACCAATTTAGTGGGAAATAAACCTGTGGAAAGCAGCTTCCAAAGCACTCTTCTGACAGTGTGAGATCTCCCCCTGCATTTGAACAAGCATAACAGATGCAGAAAAACCCCCTGCGTGTATTCACAAGTTTTGGTTTGAATACTCCTCCCATGAAAGAGGACAGCTATTCCTTTATAGAACAATTTCCCACTGAAGGAAGTAAAATTTAACTACTCACCCAGCTCATAAATATTAATTTGCAGTTAATAAGTCTTTTTTTTTGTGCTGATAATTTGAAATTTTGCTACAAATGTCTGGCCTGTCAAAGCCTGCATATTAATTATAAATAAACGTGACTCCTCATCTTTATAATGAAATAATAGTTTAATCTCAGGACTGCCACTTTTCATTGGGAATGATGAATGACATCTTGGGAATGACATTGACAGCAGTGTCAAACAGCTTATACTTCAAAGTGTCTCAGGTTTGGCTAATGGTTGAAACAATAAAATAAGGAGATTGGCAAACTAGAGAACAACTCCCTAGTTGAATTTTTCCCATGCATAATAGTCCAGGCTACTTTATGGAAGAATTTCTAATTTGTGTAGTGGTATAATTGAGCAGTTCGTTGTGATCCCTGCTTTTGGAATAAAATTATGGGCAGGTTGATATTTTTGATCAGTGTGTACATAAATGCAGTTTTTCCCAAATGCAGTTTGATCTGGAGTGAGGTTTCAGGAAGATTAACTTTCTACTATTGTTACTAACAGGCAGGTCAGCAAAGGTCCCCAGCACATGGTAGGTGTCATTTTAGGCACCATGCCTAAATGCAATGGACTTCTAAAAACATGATCCAAAACAGGGAGGATTTTTTCTTGTTTTTCTCACAGTACCTTTCATTGCAAGTCCAGCCAAGTATGTCACAGTTGGAGCTGCAGGAACTTACTTTCAGCAGAGATGTTCTTGAAAATGTGTCCCTATGATATTGGTTGAAGCTGCCTCTCCAAGCTCTCCGGGGATATGTCTACAAAACGTACTACAAACAGATGCAAGTCACTCTGTCACTTGCTCCAAACTGGTATGAAGCTGTGTGAGCAATGTTCACATGGCCCCAAGTGGGCTTCTGCTTCCCACCTTGCGTGCTCTCCCTCTCATTGAGGCTTGTTATCTCAATACCCTGCTGTCAGCTCTGAGCCCACGTGTTGGCAAAATATTATGTATAGACATCTACTGCCTGAGAAACAGCCTCCACAGGTCCCTGAGCCCAGAGTTTCCCCAGACTCTCATCTCCAACATCAGACTTTTTGTTCTCCCTGGAGGTGGAATCTTGCAGGTTTCCCACACTAGACCAGGGTTTGACTACCAGAGGCAAAACAGGTCTGCTGTAACCATTCCCTAGTATTTGCTGAGGTTATCACATGTGGAAACCTGTGCCTGATCTTCTTAAAAACAAAGCATTTTTGTTTAATGAAGCTTGAACTGAACTAATTTTTAAAAAACTCTAGTTACATCTAATCTGACACTTCCTCAAAGGCAAAATTGAATAAACTTGCCTCCTCTGTGTATGACCAAGATGCTATTGAGAATAACTAAACAACTTCTGGTCCTTGTTAGGACCTGAAAGCCTCCCTAAGCCAAATGAAGTCCCCATTTCTGATTATGGATCCAGCTCTCATTTGAGCTGTGTAAGCTCAAATCACATGCTTCTGAAGTTAATTCAGTATTAGAACCAGCTTACAGAGTAGTGCTGAGAGGAGCACCAGAACATACATGAGTATGTATCAGATAAAAGCAGTCACATACAAATTGCAAGAGGAATTGCTTTGGCAATAGGATCTGCCAGAAGCTTCCAGATATAAATAGGAGTGTTTCAGGTATGTACTCACTGCACCTAAAAAGCAGTGCACCTATAAAGATATCCACTTAGATACCTGTTACTCTTTAACAAAAAGAAAACCACTTCACACCAGTTGGGTACCTTGGTAGGTCATCCTTAAATATACAATGCCTGGAGAGCAGAGGCACTGTGCTGGCACTTGCTGCCACAGCACTTTGCTGCTCCTCTCTGCTCACACTGACATCCATCCCTGTAGATGATTTTGTTGTGCAGAGCAGCTCTGGGTTTCAGCAATCAAATAGTTCTAAAATAAACCCTATATATATACATATATATATAAACATTGGTCATTCAATGACATTTCACTCTAATCTGCCCCAAGGGGTCTATTAACAAGAATTTCATTTACCTTGCCTTCAGGGGTGGGTCTTAACATGAGGTGCTACAGTGCTGCTCTCACTGGAAAAGTATCTGCATCCCAGGCTTTGCTGTCTCCATAAAACCCTCCTTTTACCCCGTGCACAAGCTGTACCTATTGCCTGTTTAAATTAGGAGTGGATGGGCAGCAGGCAACCCTGCTGGCACTGATAGATCTTTATTGTCTTGACCAGCCTCTCCTGGGACTCTTTCCCAGTGCCTCTGTCCATGGCTCCAGGAACTCCAGTTCAGCCCAGTGCTTGCATCCCATTCCTGAGTCATGCTCTGGGCGTACTTTTCTTTAGTCCTGTCTTTGGATTTATCTTCTGCCGCTCCTGTTTGATCCCCTGAGAGGTCCACAGGACTGATTTGTGACTTTGCCTGCTAGAGAAACCTGCTGCCAGCTCCCTGCTCTGCCTGCCCCATTTGGGGCTGCTCCCTGGCTGGTGAGGTTACTACTCTGCCTGTGCTGTGCTCACCCTTGGCCCCTGGCTTTGTTTCTTTCACACACTGGGCTTCTCCTGTCAAAAAAACAGCAGCAGGCAGGGCTAGCAAACTGTGGGTGCTGGTAATATATCTCCTGGGCAAGACTGATGCAGGGCATGCAGTGCTGCTCAGAGATCATTACTTTTATGACTGCGGGGTCTAGAAGCTCCTGTCACTTTGGTAGCTTCTTGTGTGAGGCACTGCCAGTGGAGAGTGTCAGGGAATCCCATAAAATTGCCCTGTCTCAAGAGCCAATGTGGATGTTAGGGGTGTGGAGAAGGAAACAGGGGAGTGATTTACCAGTGCTGCAAAGTGGGACTTCCTATGCAAAATGAAGAAATAAGAGTTCAGCTTGTCAGGGACCTTGTCCTTTTCCTCAATAATCATGACATTCAGGGTATATGCAAAACAGCACAAGGCACCTTGACAGATTTATCCTGTAGTTATTCCACAGAGTTTCTGCTTCCCTTCTGTGTCTCCATAGTTAGAAGTTACTTGTGAAATATGTGGGTGACTACAGTGTCAGGATGAATGAACTGTCATGAAATCAGTAGGTATGTAATGGGGCAAAACCATAATAGGCAAATATATGGAGAGCTACTTAAATATTTAAAAGAAGGGTTGTGCATCTTCAGGATGGGACTCTCTTTTCAGCTTCACCATCTAAAATGTATCTGCTAATGCCCTGCTAATATAATTAGACATAGGAAAATAGCTATAGGTAACAAACATGATATGGCTTTGGAAATTTCTTTGTGTGACTTGTGGATGGGAAATCAGATTAGTTATTCAGCACCAACCTGGCACACATCTGGAAAGGAGAAAGATTGAAGTGACTTTAGGCTTTGCCTGTTTTTTCGCCCTATCTGAACATGATATGAAAGGCTGCTTCTCCATTCTGCTGGCAGAGAAAACAAATGGATTGTCCAAGAGAGCAATTTCCAACACATTAATGGTAAATTGAAGAAAAAAAGCATCAAAACAGGAGGCTTCACGTCGGGAACATCAATTCCCTTCACTCCCCATTTGGCCTTGGACAGCCTTTGACTGAAAGCATTGCACTGAAGTGAATGACAAGTGGAGAAGGGAGGTGATGCATAAAAGTAGTGTGGGAAAAGAAGGCAACCAATATTGGACCCTCACCAGGAGCCCATGTGTCTTGTTGCTGGGATACAGTGGAGATGGATGGGAGAAGGCAGGAAGAAGTCATCTGCTTGAGGAAGTTGCTTAATAGACAAATAGCCTAAGCAAAGGGACAATTTAGAGGCCTAATAGAGAAATATAATCAGATTCCCATCAGCTTTTTCTGGACAATAACTCAGGTGTGTGTTCTGGTATAAACCTGATACCCAGTGCTTTACACCTCATTCTTTCAGCCACATTTTCAGAGGTCAGAGTGCCTCCACCAATGTTTGAGAGCAGCAACTGTGCTGCCTTAGGACCTGGATGCTGCAGTGTTCCACAGAGTTAAGTAATAGACAATGCTTTAAGGAGAGTCAGGGAGAATTCAGGGTGTGCATCATCTTTAATTATTGTTTGTTTGGGAGATGCACACAGAGGGCCTGAAACTGGGAGGTTTTACACACAGAAAAGGAGTCCAGCTCCAAGACCCAGAGCTGAGTTGGTTTTCCCAGCCATCCATTGGGATTCAATAGGGGAGACAAGAATTTAATCCTGAGTTTCAAACCTCAGATGAATATTTCACCAAAAAGAACACTTTTTTTTGGTGTTTTTTCCTGAGGTGGTCAGAACTTCACCAACTTGATCTTGACTTCAGACCACTGCAAAGCCAAGGCCAGCAGATGAACCCTACAGAGACCAAGAAAAGCTGCATGATGGATCTTTTCAATTTCTTCATGCATCAAGATGAAAGTCAAGACAGGGTGACATGAACATTGTAAAGGAACATGCTTTTAGCCTGCAGTCTAACCTCCTGTTCTGGTTGTTTCTACTGCCTTTGGCAATTCACTGGTACAAAAGAAAATATTGATTCAGAGATCTGGCATAGCATTGTATCTTCCCTATTAAATACAGTGGGGAAATTGAGAATTCTGAGTATTGAATTTCAGAAACGAAAAATTTATCAGCTACTGCAGCAGACTTTTCCAAACCATAGAAAATACTATCAAAACATAAACATAATATCAGAGCAGTCATGTAATTGATTGGTTTTCTTCACTGCCTTTCCCATGCTCCCACACTACAGTCAGCATTTGAGCTCTCTTGGCTCAGAAGATGCCTGCAGCATGGAAGAATGATGTGCACTTCCAGCGGTGCCCAGCTGCTCTCCAGCCAGCAAAGTGCTGTGGGGCAGAGCCATTTTTTCAGATTTCTACCAGCTCCAGTATTGGAGGGTGTTGGCTTTCTGATAGTGTGATGTGCAAGCTGTAAGTTTTTAATTTCACTTCACAGCAACCCAGCCAGCCACTCTCCTCACATGATTAAATGTTGGTTTTTGCCTGTTGAGCTCTGGCAGAGTGTTCCATGAGTGCACTCATACCGGGAAAGCTCTCAGAGCAGTTGGCTGGCTCTGTAAGCATCCTGCCAATGAGAACTGGAAAGGCTGCAGTATTTATCTTGCTGATTTGTGGGCATTTAATTTTTCAGATGGGAGCCTTTGGTTGCAAAAAGCCATTGACAAAGCTAAAGCAGCTGCTGTGAGACTTTCTCAAAGGAGCCTCTCTCCTGGACTTCTCAGGGTATTTTTAAAACTTGGTGCACATGTGAGTCATAAAATCTCCCTGTATTATACAGATGCCTAAAACAAAGAGGAAAAAGAAAAGCACCCCCAGACTTCAAGAAAAGTTCTTCCTTAGTCTGGAAGGGACTGAAGGCTCTGGGTGATCCTTCTACGGTAGCATACAAGAAGAAGGAGAAAAACCCCAACTTAGCTTTGTTTAGAAAATAAGGTGGGTAAGAATTTATAGGCATTTCTGGTTTATTTGTAAATCTAATGGTGGATGATATCTGCATCAAGGGTCTTGAGAGCATGAGGTGAGATTGGGATGTAAAATAGACTCAGAGTTTTGAGGAATTGGGTTCTTGGTGTTGAGGCAAATCCTGCAGCGCCCGAGCATGGCCAGGTCTTACCAGGTCAGGTTTACCCTCAGAGGTGGCTTCGTGCAGCTGGAGATCCAATACCTCGTTTCTGAACCTTTTTAGAGAAGCAGTGACTCAGCTGGAGCTCTTGCAGCTGCTTGTGCCTTGAAATACGGATGCACTGGTTAACTTTTCCCTAAAGACTAAGAGGAAGCTGCCTTTTTAGCCCGCCTAATCTTCCTTTCACTCCAGAAAGCTCAGATTGGGTATTTAGTCCTGCTCTGCAGGATTCAGCAGCAGAGGATCACTTGCCTCACATTTGAAGGAAAAATTAAAAAAAAATTGTTACTCATCTGTCATTGTTGAGATCTTCTTGTAGAAGATGTAATTAGGGTTACACAAGGCTAAAAAATAATATTCTGTGTCTGAAAATGGAAAAAAGCAATCAAGAAGATTATGGCAGGGAATTAACTTCTCCTGTAACATTTATGTTTTGGAAGGTCAGTAGATAAGACATGTGAAAAGATCACTTAGAGATCACTTAGTTCTTACTCAAGCTAAATAAATTTAGCTCCAAACAGTGCTTTCTCTAGAAGCCCCTTCTATGGCAGCAGTGCATGCCAAGGCTGCCTCTCCTAAATCTGTGCTTGTGGCACCCTGTTGTCTTCAGCAAGGCCCCCAAATGTAAACCAGTCACCACCCTTGGGATACCCCAGGCTGAGGAGACATACAAATGAGCAGGAGAGTAGGGTCCTTCTTCAAAAAAAGCTTCCTGCAGATGACTGAGGTCCACTAAAGTCCTGCTGAGGCGTAAACCTTTCCTACACTCAGCACCAAGAGAGGAATGAGAGCGAGCAGTGATGTCCAATCTCAACAGAACAGATGGCTCTTGGCTCCCTTCGAGCAGACCTCATGCTGCTGCGTCTCCATCTTTCCAAAGCTGTTATTGAGTCCATCCAACAGCAGGACAGCAGCCTGTGCTCCTCTGGGATGAATATTTTCCTTAAAAAAACCACAGCACAGCTGGCTTCAACTAAACCAAATGATTGCAGTGAAAGCCCACTTGGGGCTCATTTCACGGCCTGGTGCTGTTGTCCTTAGCTGAGGTGGCCAGATTGTCAGAGGTGCTGGGCACAGGCACCAGGGAGTCTTTTTTCATTGCCATTATTTTAATTGGGTGCCTTGCAGGCAAATTGCTTCACAGGCTGATTAAATTTATGAATAATAATTATTTCATTAAGGTATACTGTACAACTAAGAACTTACCTTCTTATATACATTTTTTTCCTTTTAATCTTGTCACTTCATGCAGTATCTACAGAATTAGCCACAATACTTCTGTTTAGGAATGATCAGAGGCAAGCTGAAAATTAAAGCTAGAAAATATTGCAATCCTTCTGCTCCTAGAATTAAACTTGCAAATTTGCAATATTAATTACATGTACAGGTGTTGTGGAGCCCTTGTTACATTTGGTATGCTGCCTTAAGAACTGAAGAATTGTAGTTCTTTTTTTGGTTTACACCTTTTTCTTCTTAAGGAAGGTGCACATTAATCCGACTTTAAAATGTACACCAGTTTGGACTTATGAGGATGAAGCATACTTGAGCTCACAGTAATTCAAGGTTTTCACACAGATGTTGAAAGTTTTTTAAGAAGGTGAAGAAGACGAGAGCCAGTGCATCTCTTTTTGGTGTGCAAGTGCCCTTGTGTCCTAGGATGGCTCTGAGCTCCAAGTTCTGTGGGTGAGAAGAACTCTGCTGGCACAAGCAGACCACTTCAACAAGGCCCTGGGAAAAACATGGATTCAGCTTCTTCTCTGCTGTCAACATGAAAGAAATCAAGCATATTGTAAATCTTCAAGTAATTGCTGGAAAAACTAGCTGACAAAACAGAAGCATTTCTGATTTGGAGGGTGGGATAAAGAAAGCCACATTGTTGGCCTGGTTTTGGCCAAAACACCAGCACAAGGAGAGCATTTTGCCCCACACTAACACGTCCTTGTTTCTTAAATGGTATTCTTTATGAAGCCTCACCTTCAGTCCAACAGCAGGTACATCAGATACTGCCCTATTTGTGACTGCACAGCAGGACTCCGAACTCCCTTACACTTCTCAGAGAGTCCTGGGGCAAGCCCTGCAGTGTACACCTCCCTCCCTGTTCAAACACCTTCTAAGTGAGGAAAAGCGACTGTGCCTAAATTCAGCTGTGACTGATTTTATTTCTAGCCTGTGTTTCAGCTGGTGTTGCAGGTCTGTGCACTAATTTGGATCCTAATAGCCCAGGATTGGTGAATGTGTTCTCTGCTTGGCTGCATGAATGAGGTCTGATGTAACATGGCAAAACTGAGATTCTCTGTGTCAGGATGTTCACCATCAGTGATGGATGGCTGGATCTGTGTATTAATCTAGGTCTGGTAAAAACAGGCACAGGACTATCTATAAAGATTTTTTCCCAAGGATTGCTATCAATACTATTTATCAGCTTGATAGCAGGCTATAGGGGGAGGTCTGCTTGAGGCCTCTGTTAACTTTCAGCTCAGTGAGGCCCACAGCAGTGGGTGCTGGGGAACTTCTCCCTCCTGCAGGAGAGGCAGAGCGTCCATGAGGTACACACAAGTTGGCAATTTCACTTCAAGCTTCCCGTAAATAAGGCTCAGCCTCCTGCTGTATATCAGGGTGATGAAGAGGCAAAAGGTGCAGCTCGATTCCCATGACAGCCATTTCTTTTTCCTTTTGACTTAAAGAAATGTCAGCCCACTCTTGACACATCTGAAATATCTGCACCGTGGCCTGAAAGATCTGTTTCAGGACTTGTTAGAAGACATATTTCATGTTCTTATTTACTTTCTTTTTTTTTTTTCTGAGTCTTGGATAAACTGTTTGCTAATGATTTGCTTTAATGTTTCAGACTATATTGTAGAAAACATTGTTCTTAGTCATACAAAGTAACTGCCAAGTTCCAACTCTAATATTAATTAGCAAGGCTATCCAAGTGAGAACAAAATAATAAAGATCCTCTTCCCAAGTCCCCCACTATTATTCCCACATCACTCAATTCCATCTTTCTTTACCAGAGTTCATTTCTAAAATATACCCAAAAAGCACATTCCAGCCATGTCTGTACACTGAGAAGCTGTTCTCTTTCTCCATTTGTTTTACTGGAATGACTCAGAATAAAGCAATTTGTACAGGAAAAACACCACTCAGTACCTCACCCGTTAATATCTTTTTTTTTTCCCCCACACATGTCGTGGTTGGGCTGTGGGAGATCTTTTCACATGAAGGTATTTGCTGCCAGGGAATGCAGAGGCAATGCTGTTGCCTTTCCAGGGTCTCAGGTGATGTGTTGCTGGCCCTGCCTTGCTCCAGCTTCTGCCTTGGGCCAGGGGAGGTGATGCCCTGGTCAGCAGCAAATTTGGGAGCTGCCATAACAGCACCCAACCATGTTCAGAACACCCTCCTTCTACCTCAAATAATATGAATTGAATAAGAAAAATGGTTTTCCTCAGCAATCTGAGTTTTTTTTGAGCCATTTGCAAGCTCTTGGTCCCTCCCAAGCTGCCACAGATCCTGAGGGCAGAGGCAGCCTTACCAGTAGAAGGATTTTTTCTTTCCAGACACTGCTCAAGCAGGTTTCCCAGGGCCAGTGACGGAGCAGGTGAGACACCAGCTAAGAAAGACACAGCACTTTCTCCTCCCATCCCCATGGTTTCAGCTTGAGCAGAACCAGTGTCGTACCACAGAAGAGATGTCAACTATATTATACAAATTTATTTTGAGAGGGTAGAAAGTATTTTAACCAGATTTCTCTTACCTGAAAATATTATTTTATTTGTTATTTTCCTTTACTACTAACGTGTTTTAGACTATTGATCTTTGCTAATTGGAACTAGTCAAGGATGGCTGTGCAGTAACATCTGGGATGACAATCCCTGGGGAGACTGAACTGGGGGGATGTCTGCTACCAGTGAGAAAGTCACTTATTGACTGTGCTAGGGTCTGAGTGTTTGCTGTGTCAGCTTGCAGAGGAGACTCGTGCAGAGCTGGGGCAGGAGGGTCACTGCAGCTTTTACCCTCGGGCAGCACACTGGGCAGGGCTGCTCAGACACAAACTCAGAGGCTGCCTCAGGCACAAGCCCAAGGCAGCTGTCCTGCTCCATCCCAGGAAAACGGAGAGCAGGAGAGAAGAGAGGAGCCAAGTGCCAGAGAAAGGGCTTGTGAGTAACAGTGTCCTTTGTGCTGTGCTCAAGGGAGTCATTGCCCATCAATCCTACCTGAGCCCAAACATTCCCTGCACGTGCCAGGGCAGAGCAGGAGCTTCTCCAACCCACACTGCGAGGGAGAAATTGCCAACCATCTGAGAGCAGGTGGAGTAGTGTAAAAGGGAGCTGGATAAGGTTTAACTGACCTGCAGCAAAGGGAGAGGAAGAGGAATTGTGCTCCCTGCCACTGCACACAACAAGGAGTGGAAGAAGCTAAATGCTGAACATCAACATCATCTGAGGAGTGGATGTGGGACATGAACTCTTGGCAAAGGAATTCAAGAGGAGCAGCAGCAGCAACTCTTACAGGGGGATTTTTGAAATGCCAGTGCTATTTTTCAGAGTGAAACAGTTTAATGATGTTTAGAATTAGGTCACTGGCTGCCTTGGGAACTGTACCTTAAACTTTGATAACCCTCATTTTGGGAAGTAAGTGTCAATTAGGGTTTATTTAAAGGTGGCTGACCTTTTTAACCTGCACTGCTGGGTGAGAGATGGTCATGATCTATGGAGAAACTTGGGAAATGTTCTTTATTTGCCAAGAGAAAAAAAATGCAGAGAAATTCTCTTCGTTTTTCTAAGAGTCATGAGCCAAGATAAGGCTGAATGTTCCATCCCTGGAAGTGTTCAAGGCCAGGCTGGATGGGAACAAGTGGAAGGTGTCCCTGCCCCTGGTAGGGAGGCTGGAGATCTTCAAGGTCCTTTCCAACCTTCTATGATAATATAATTCTGTGTCTCTATGATTCTATTTTACTCTGTTTGGCCTTCCCAAGGCCAGTGCAGGTTTATAAAAACAAAAGCCCTCCTGCCTCTGAAGGCCTGTCACGGTGCAGAGATAGAGCCAGATGAAGGGAGATCCTAAATCCAGGTCCAAGCTGGTGGCCACAGGAATGTTCATCTTGGTTCCCAAGCAGAGCAGAGAGCCATCAGGTCTAGTCAGTTCCTCTGTCTGTTTCTGGGAAATAATTCTTCAATATAATGTGTCTTATTTTTATCCTAATTTTTAGTGAAACTAGTTATTAATTAAAGGAGGTTTTTGTATCTGTAGCTTTCACTCTGTCTTCTGAGACATATCTGTCCTGGTTTCAGCTTCCTAGTAGCTGGTGAAGTGCTGTGTTTTGGATTCAATATGAGAATAGTGTGATAACACACTAATGTTTTAGTTGTTGCTCAGTAGTTCTCAACCTAAATCAAGGACATTTCAGTTTCCCACACTCTAGCAGTGAGAGTGGGAGGAAAGCTCATGTCTTTACAAACAATTTGCTGGGTGAAGGTATGGGGTTAATGTCTTTGAAATGGGTCTTAATGTCTGTACTAACTTTGGGCAGCAGGTTTGTGGCAGAGCCCAGACAGCTTGGCTCCTGGAACACACAAGTGCGTCTGCACAAGTCAGAGTTTCTGAGCTTTGGGCTTGAGCAGGGAGCCCAGTTAGCACAGATGCTGCCTTTGGACCTTGCTGTCCCTAACATCCAACCAGCATGGCAGAGACAGCAGCCAGGACAGCTGGGCACGGGTGGACCCATCACACGCGGGCCAAGGTCTCCAAAGCGCCAGAGATCTGGACTTCTCAATGGGAAGAAAAGGACGGGAGACCCTGATAACCACGGCCAAAGACCTCTAGTGATTAATGGACTAATGAGAATTAGTCCATTAATGAGAACTGGCTACTTTATTCTCTGTATTTACTTGCCAGGGCTCCCTGAGGCGCAGCACAGGCCAAGGGGGCCGCAGCCCCTCCAAACCCCGCTGCTTCCCGAGCACGGACAGCCTTCCTCGCCCTCTCCAGCGCTGCTGGCAGCACCTCCCTCGGGCCCTACATCCACATCCGGGGGGGCGGAGGAAACAGGGATGACACGCCAGAAAATCCCATTTCTCCAGGACAACGGGCGGGAGCCAGGGTGCGACTGAAAATCCACCCAGGACGCCACGGAGGGGCAGCACCGACCGAGGGATGGCCTGCAGTGCTGGGAATCCCGGCGGGAACGGGGCGGGGAGAAGGGAGGAGACGGCCCCGTTTGGCCCCGTTTTGCCCCGATTTGCCCCGTTTTGTCCCTGTTTTCTGGGGCCGGCCCCGGGCCAGCGGAGCGGTGGGAATTTCCATCCCGAAAGAAGCTTTGCTTTGCCAGGGCGCTGAGGCAAGCTGGGACACAGCCCAGGCTGCCTAGGAGCGAGGCGTGCTGCTAGGGCGGCTTCATTTCCACAGAGATGGCTCTGGATGTTTTGTTGGGCTGTAGGGAACTCCTGTGGATATCACTCCAAGGTGATATCCTTCTCCGTGCTCAGGTGGAAGGAACACACAAAAATAACACAGTGTTATTTTTCCTCATCAGCATTAATATCAACTCAATTACAGCTGCCTGACACTGCAGATGTTGCAAATCACAAGATCCTATGGAGAATAAATCCACATCATCTAGCTTTAAATACCAAACAGCATAAACCTGCCAGGACTTCTGGTTTTTTAGTTAAACTGTTTGGAGTGAGATGGCCAGCAGAGAAACAGCTCCAAAACATCCTGCCCAAATGTAATAACATTTAATCTGAAGGGAGCTTGAAAGCCCAAAATGGCTTTCTCCATGCCACAGAGCTGTCCTTTGCCATCCCAGGCACATGGGACAGAGAATTGGGATGCTCTGCACCCCACAGGGCTGCCATGTTCTCTGAACTCAGTGCTGTGGCAGGGAAATTCCCACTCTCAGCCTGCTCAGCTCTCCAGATCTCCTGCCCCTGGGCCCATCCAGTGTGGGCAAAGCAAGCAGTGCCTAAGCGAGCAGCGAGAGGTTTCTGATGTTTATTTACACGGTTGGCTCTGTCTCACTGTATGGTTTCCCATCTGTTTGGCCATGTACACGTTAATCCCAGTGAAAACCAGAACCTGGCACATCCCACATCCTCACAGGCCACCAGCCCCTGAAGTTTTCATTGAGCATGTATAGAGCTACAGGCAAAATCTAAGCCAAGAGGTGTTTTTCCACTTGGGAAATGCATGGGAGTTTTCAACTTTTCTGGGACGTCTCAGACCTCCTTCTCTAGTGAAAAAAATTATTTTATGGGGAAACAGCCAATCCCCCCAGCAGCCACAAGGCTGGATATCTGCTCAGGGGGGTGGTAATGCTCCCTTGTCCTCTCATACCTGGAAGCATCACCTGGGGGTCCTGTCATTCCCCTGGGGATCATCTGTGGGCAGCAACTGCGTACGCTGGCAAAAAGCTGTTTTTGAGGCTGTGTTCTCACCTGTGCTTCCTCTGCCTACCCCTTTCATGCTCACAAACCCTCTTTGGTCTTCATTTAGGAGGCCCCAGGAGCTCCTGTGTTACCAGCAATACCAGTAGCACACCTGTGCTAATAATACGGAGCAAGGGGGATTAAACCCATTTTGAGCATTTTCCACCCTAAGCAAGAAGCTTGCAGCAAAATATTCTCAGATCCTTTATCTAAATCCATCATCCTTTCTTATCTGGTGGCTTCTTATCTGCAGGTACCAACCGGGATCAGCCTGAATGATTTTTTGGACCCTGTGTTCTTTGCTCTGTGCCATTTTTCTGTTCCTCTTGTCTTTGCCTCTCTCTAAAGGAGCCTTCTAATGGCAGATAGGAGGCAAAAATATTCCTCCTGAACATTCCTCAGTTTTGCAGGGATTGCTCTGGCACAAATGCAAATGCTGCTAATGCCTCCTCCTTCTCCAGAGCTGACATTTCCTGAGCAGAGCTCTCTTCTTTGACCTCCCTCTGTAAATATTGACATTGCATTCACAAGGATAATAGATTTCTGTCTACACTTACCACAGCTGAATGTTTCCACCGGGACTGTCACTGCTCCTTATGGCTGGAAATGCACCTGCACCAGCTGTGAGGCCCAGCAGAGCCCCCCTGCCAGCCCCAAACCCCCAGGCTCTGTACAGACCACCACTGCCTCAGCACCGCAAAGCCCTGGCTCATCCTGGGACAGTGGGAAAGGAATATTCTCCCGACCCTTTCTTTTTACAGGGTAAAGACAAAAACCCCATGAATTTGACTATCTTCCTCCTAAATCACTTCCTCTGTCCAAAGCACATGATCCCAGGGCAGGCATCCAGCATGAAAAATGACTTGCCTGTCACACATGACCCATGCATCCCTCCAGAACAATCCCACAGTGATGCCTGAGCCTCTCAAGGAATATTCCTCCCAAGGAAGAATATTTCCAAGGAGGAATATTCTGAGGTTTTGGTTTTCCAGTAACAATCCAGCTATTTCTCCCCAAAATGAGATCATTCCCCATCCCCATCGCCCAGCGATGAGCCTCAGCACTTGCTCTAATGCTTTGCCTGCAGCAAAACTTCACTGCAAAGCACTGCTTTGCTCTTTCTGCTCAGGGTGGTCTGTCTTGCCATGCCAGAGGCCTCCTTTAAAAGCAAAATGATTTGGTGAAGCCTCAAAGCAGCTTTCTAAGTCTCTGCTTTCCATAACATGAACATTTGGCAGGCTCTTGGAGGGCAGCTTAAGGCAGGGCTTCAGGGAGGCAGCGCTGACTGGCATGCAAGCACTGAGCAGCCCACTTGAAGAAGAGTACTCAGGAGCTGGTTTTGCACAAATACCTGTTTTCCCCCATTGCCTCGGCCCCTTTTCTGTCATATTCAGACCTTTGTTTCCCCCCTCTCTCCCTAAATGCATCCTGCTGTGACACAGCCACTGCCTCTCACAGGTCAGCACAGCCCCCTCAGGAGGGGCTTGGTGTCCAGCACAAGGGTGGCCACATGAGCAAGGCAATTTCCCCCTGGCTTTCCCTTTCCCTTGCTCCATGCTCCCTCCCGTGTGGAGGTGGTGTGTTATGGATGTGCCAAAAGCATCCTTTCCTTGCTGCCAGCTCTGGCTCATACACAGCAATAACCATCCCCCCCCCCTCCCCCTTTTTTTTTAGACATCTGGCATGCAGTGAGCAGGAAAAATATGGCAAGCTGGAATTTCCTTCACTGGGAGAAGTGCACACACTGTTCTTTGGGCCAAACCTAAAGTTTCTCACTTATGATTTTTGCATATGAATGGGAATTCAGGCTTGGTCCCTGGAGGGACCATCATTATATGCATTAACAGACAGCTGGGCTTTAGAAAAAGGGGGAAAGCAGAAAAAAATAGATGTTTATTCTGTACTTAGGCAAATTCATACGAGGGGAATCATCTCCCATTCTCGCTGCAGCACACTTTACTCTCTATAGACTCTGAATATATTCACTCATCAAGGCATATTGAGTAGCTGCTTATTAGCACAAGTTTGGTTCCCTTTCTGCATCCCTCAGACAAACACACACAAATACAAGTCCTCAGTGTGGCCCATCTGGAGTTTCTGTAGCTTTCTCTTGTCTGGGGGAAGGACAGGATCATATTTCTAGAACATTAAATTTGTTTTGATAAAGGCTTTTACATTTTTCAGTTTTTATTACACATATATTTTATATATTTTTTATAAATGTCCTCATATATTTTTTATAACCTCCCTTCATGCTGTCTCCTCTCAAACATGGGAAATTTGCACTGCCCTGTGCCCTTCTGGTGAATGTAAAAGGGCTTTGCTGAGGGTCAGATTCTAATGAAGGTAATTCCAATCAAATCAAATCACAGGGCTAAGGAAACAAAAAAAAAAATTAATTCTTTCATTCAACTCCTGATTTATCAGCTCCTACAAAGTCACTGCTTCATCAGTGGGATGTTTCTGCAGTGAGCACAGTGCCCTTTGTTTTCATCTCTCCTTTAGACAGTAAGATCTCTCCTCCCCTTGAATAGGTGAATAATATTGAAAAAAGAGCTTATACTGAGATAACAGTGCCATCTTCGGGGACCAGATGCCCATACAATGCCATCACTGATGGAGGCGTTTCACCTTGCTGCCTTTTCCCTTTTTTTGCCTGTTTTTTTTTTTTTTTTGTCTGTTTGCTTTTGTCTTTTTATTTTAGCTCATGGGGAGCCCATTGTGGCTGCACAGAAAGCCACAACTGGGTTCTTCCCTTCCCAAGCTTACTCAGGCTTTCCAAATTTACAGCTAAGTATCCCGGGATCACCGGGATACTTATCTGGCTTTTTCAAGCCTTATTTTTGCACCCAAGCCTGCTTCCAGTGATCAGCTTTTATCTGTTTTGGTTTTTCCCTCCCCTTTTCAGCGTTATTGGGATGTGACTGTCGCCAGACCAGCTTGTGAAACCCTGGGGCGCTTAAATCCCCTCTATCACAAAGACCTAAACAGCGGCACTTTGAAATAAGCTGAGCTTTTCAAGGGAAGGTCTGGCTTTA
Source organism: Melozone crissalis (assembly GCF_028551555.1). Classification (NCBI taxonomy): domain Eukaryota; kingdom Metazoa; phylum Chordata; class Aves; order Passeriformes; family Passerellidae; genus Melozone; species Melozone crissalis. The sequence continues at coordinate 43,790,300 of NW_026535784.1, read as the reverse complement.
AAGAGCTGGGGTGCGGTGCCAAGGGGCCTCACAGCGTCCCTGGCTGGTAGCTGGGGGTCTCAGCCACTCCTTACAGGAATGTTTCTGCTCCCGAGGAAGCAGAGCTGTTTATCAGCTGCTTATCAGTTACAGCCATGGGGATCCCTGGAGCGTGGATGATAAACTAGCGGGAGGCAGGGCTCCTTTCTGCCCTCCTACCCTCTGCAGCCCCAGCCTGGATCTGAATGCGCTCTCTTGCCATAATTTATTTCTCCATTAAATTTCTGACCAGGGCTCTGGCTTTGCAGCTATTGCTGTCAGCCTTTTGTCTTTCTGATTATGCTAACAGCAGCACTTGAATGCTAATTGCCTTCCCCGATGAAGCAGTCACACAAATTCGGGGTCCTAGGGAGGGATGGACAGTGCACCGGGGCTTTGACCCTGGTGCAGGGGATGCAAATGCAGGGGCCAAGGATTCATGGTCTCTTTGGCTGCTGCAGAAAATGGGAGGCAATGAAGCACAGCTGGCAGGGATGGGAGAGGGATGGTTTTTGCAGGACTGATTTCTGTGCCCTGAAGCAACTATTCATGTTGATTTGGGACACTGCATCTCTAGCACTCCCCTCCCAAGGGACAGCCCAACTTTGCCTCTGCCAGAGCCAACAACCTTTCCCTACACAGAATATTTACAATTATTTTATTTGTTCATTTTATTTGATTGTTTTCTCTGGGATATGTGTAGTTGTGGCCACAAAAAGATTTTGGCTGTACAGCCCTGTTCTCCAAACCCTGGGTTTCAATGGGATGAAGGGACCACTGATGCTTCCCTTTCCCCTTGCTGGGCCAAGGGAAGGACTCACATGGGCATGTTCAAACCTAAAGTCACCCAAGCCCAGGTTTTAGCAGCTGCTGAGCAAGGCAGTCCTCATGTAGGGCTCAGTGTGTACTCAGCTGCTCACAAACTCTGGCTGTGAAACCCTGGCTTTCCACTCCAAAATATTAAAACCCCCCAAAAGGGTCACTGTTTCCAAGCCAAGTAAACTTTTTTTTTCCCCACCTGGGCACCATGGATTCACCTTTAGGTCTGTGAGTGCCTTTCAAGCCCAAAAGCAATGTCCAAGCCAGGATGAAAGCCATGCCTGTGGCTCCCCTCCATCTAATTTCTGCTAATTTCTTGCCAAATGCATGTTCCCAGCCACTTTATCCAGCCCATTCAATCTGCCCTTCCCTGCTTTGATGGCTGGTGACTGCCCAGTGGGGTGGAACTTGGGGGATTTTAGCAGTAGTGAGGACACCCATCCCTTCTGCAGCCTCCCTAGCACTGCCTCCCTCCTCTCCCAGCTGGGCCATTAATTCCTCCTGGGACAGGAACATTAACGAAGGCCAAATCCTTTCCAGTGCCACGCCTTGATCATCTCCATCTATCCCCCCCTGCCTGGCTGAAAACACTCTCTTCTGCCCAATCCAGTCTCACTCCTTGGTTATTTGCTGCCATTCACCATTTATTGGCCATGCCCTAATTCTTGTCTTAATTAAGAGGTGATCACCCAGTGCTTCTGCATATGTGTGCACAGGTAGCCATGCATCTCTATATATATTCCATGTTCCAACACATCTCATGGAAAGGGACCACAGGATGCATTTTGCCCACTGGATGGGAGAGGCTGCTCCCTATCTTGTTTTTCTTTCTTTTTTTTTTTTTTTCCTTTTAAATGAACATGTAATTTCCCTACCTTCTTCCTTTTCTCCCAATGAAATATTTTTACCTTGCATGCCCTTTTTCTCAGCAGCTCCACACATCATATTTCTTGAGGAGCAAATGATTAAATTTTAGAGCCTGTGGTTTCATGTTTAAATGTCAAGCTTGAAACACAGACCTCAGAAGAGAAATCCATAGGGTTTCTATTTTCTTGTAATAAATATGGTCTTTAGTGGGAGCAAACCAAGAAAACGGCAGGCAGCCTATCTCACAGTTTTTCTGCTTTTTTCTTTTTTCAGCTTGAAAGATTTTTCCTTTGGTTTTGTAGTTAAAAAATAAGCTTTGAGAGAAATAAGTCATCTTCACCAGCACAAATGCGTCCGCTGGCCATTTAAGGGAGAGCTTGAAGAGTTCTGGGGTCAAAAAAACCTGGTTAGAGCTGTTAATGGGTTATGAAAGCAGCACACCAGTGTAAGAAAGCATCTCCTTTTCTTACACTCAATTTGCTGGATATTACCACAGCTGATGCTATGAGTAACTGAGCTGACCCCAGCTAGAAGTGAGGAAATGAAGGAGTAAGAAGTCACCTCCATGGCTGGCTCACAGGACTTTATGGGAGGAAAATAATGAGCCATATGTTAATGGGCTGTCAAAGGTCATTTATTGTTGGGGCCTGCAGCCACCAACATCCAGCGGCTCCCAAAGGAATTGCACCAGATTATCCTACAGGCAGTCATATTATAGAGACAGTGAGTGTGTTCAGTGGGCATTGCACGCTTCACACCTGTTTCTCCAAGACTTTTGTCCCCTGGAAATCCTATGGCATGCAGTAACTGCAAACATACCCTGGTCTGCTATCATGGCTGCAAAATGGCAAAGCTTTCTGCTGGCCCCCATGCTGCTCTGGCTCCCTTTTCCTCCCCAATCTCAGCCTGAGATTGTTTTGATACCTATCTTCATGTACATGAAATTTAAGCTCTGTCAGCAGATGCATTATTAAAACTGCACACTTGGAAGCACACATGCACCTGCTGAGGGAACTGCAACGGGGAACATCACATTTTCAGCACTCATCCCTGCACTGAGTCTTCCAGTGGCATCCTCTTTTTCCAGTGTTGCCTCACTCTGAGCTGTCTCTCTATGCCCCAGTGCCATTCACTTTCTACACTGACCCACCTGCTGGTACTACAGTTTGTCCTAGCATCTCCATAAGTCCCCCACCACATCTGAGGCATTGTGGATAAGGTAGTTTCTCTCCTACCACCCACACATTTTACCAAGCAGAATGATGTGTGCCCTTCTCCAGTCCTCGAGGTCCATGTCCCTCCACATACCAGCAAAGATGAATTGTTCTGGGATGAGGTTGTGCTGTTTTGGCTGCTTCTTAATGCACCTGAGGGTGACTTTGAGAAGGCCCCGTTGACTTGAATAAAGCTATCTCATTCTTTCATCTCTTCTGCTTGCTGGTTCCCACCTTTTTTTCTCTTTTTTTTTTTTTTTTTTTTTTTTTTTTTTTTGTGGAAGTATCCAGTCACAGTTTATGCATTGCATGCTATTTATGCAACTCAGCCCATGAAAAATACATGAAGAGTCCCTCGCTCTTTCTCCTCACAGCTTCATAAATCTTGCATTGCTTTCTGCATGGCAGCTCGGATTCATGGGGTGATGGGGAGCAGCCTCCCCGCTGCTCCTGCCCTGAGGCCACAGCATCCCCTGGGGATTCTGGCATTGCAGCCTTGAACCCTTCCAGGCTGGCACAGCAGGGGAGAGGTTCAGAGCCCCCTCAGCCCCATTTTTATATTACTGGATAGGAAAATAGGTCCAAGTTACTGTTTAGCTGCCCTGTAATGTCTCCAGCACAGCCATCATCTTGCCTTGCAGTTTGTTTCAGCTTTACTGCAAACAAGAGTGATGCAGAGAATATTACCCTGAGCACAGCTTGTTAAGCATTCACAAGAGCTGGTGCTTGCGACTCGAGATGCAGCTGTGCATTGATTCAGGGACCAGAACAGAGGCTGTGCACAAGAACCACCCAAAAACAAGCCTGGCATATGTTTAAGGACCCACTCTGAAGGTGAAGCACCTTACCTTTCTGTGCAGGTAAATTTACTAGCTGGTGGCCATGAAGTGCAAGTGCTTTTTCTCAGTCTGAGCCCAGCAGAGGAAAATCATAGGCAAATGCTGATCTGAAATTTGTTGAAGAGCTGGTCCCAAGCCAATCTGAGCACAAATACTCATGGAAATTGCCTAATTCCTCAATTCTCACTTAAGATGGAACATTGTGGAAGGAGTTTGCAGCCAACTCTGATTTTTAATGAAAGTTTCCCCATGTTTGTATTTTCCCCTTAGCAGGCTCTCTGCCTCCATGAAGCTATCAAGGATGCTGTCTGCATGGGCAAATTAACAGTTCTTCCCTCTGTCCTCTGATTCCTTACAGCTTCTGCCTCCGTTGTGGTCCAGCAGCAGACAACCTCAAGCTGAACAAGAGAACACAGAGTGGGGACTGGCACGTCAATCCAGAGGGATTTTATCCAAGCTGCTGACAACCTCAATTTGCTAACCCAATTGACCTTGTGCTCCCTTTAATATATAAGGCAGCATTCCCCTGCTGTCCCAGCCTGTCATGCCTTTCCTGGCCACTACCCATCATCTGCCACAGCTTCCTGTCATGTCAGGAGACAGTATCTTTATCTGCCCCTCTTCCCTTTGTCCTCTAGCAGTGGACAAGAAGATGGTGGCTGCCCATCACCACCTCCATTAAGACCTTTCCCAGGTCAGTCTTTCCCCCTTGGCCTTTCCCACCTGTGGCTTTTCTCACCTCTCTTTAGGGCTGGCCTGTGCCCCTCTGGAGCATGTGGATGCCCCCAAATCCATGGAGCAGGGGATGTGGTGGTGGGTGCTCCAGCTGGTCATGGGTTTGCTGGGGCCCCTCCAGGAAAAACTCAGAGAAAAATCACATCTTGGGACGAAAAAAAAAAATCACAAAAACCAGTTTTTTCTGAGGGATATATGGTGAGGGACTGATCTGGGGCTTTGGCAGGCCCTTTGCCCTAGAAACTAGCATAAAAAATGTGTTTTCCCCCCAAAACAGAGAAAAGTGGGAACAGCCTGTAACAAGGACAGATGCATTCATGTGGGTCTACATGTCTCACTCAACCCAAAGGCCTCTCTTTCCCTCAGGGACCACAAGAGTAGCACCAAATCTGCATTTAGGAGAGAAAAACACAGAGAATTTATTTCCTTTCCATGGGGAGAAATCCTGATGCTTTGTGGGAAGTCAAGGGGTCAAGTGTACGTGTTATCCACAACTGGATGTTGCTGTTAGCCAAAGGTTTTTATTTTTATGAAAAAATAGAAAATTTTGCATCTTACACTACAAAAAAACCCCATGTACACAAACAAAATGCACAGAGAGCATCCAAAGAGGGGGAAAGGGGAGGAATAAACACAGCAATGCTACAGCCTCCTATGAGTTAAAACACTGATGCAAGGAGCTGAGACAGAGACTGCAGCTCTGGCAGCGCTGGATGCACCAGCTCCTGCCCTACCTGCACTAAGGAATTACATTAAAGGATTGGCAACTAACTGTTAATCTTAAGACTGCTACTGATGTATTTTACACCTGCCTTAACATCTAATTTCAAGTCCACAGCAGTCCAAGGAGTCACAATTTCTTGCGCACTGGGACTTTCTACATTATATTCAACACTGAATAGACAAAAAATTTGACCTTTATTTTTTATTCTTCTCACTATTAACATATAGGAGGAACAAATAAAATTTTAAACTGATTTTTCTCCCTTTTATATCAGTCTTCCTTTTTAATGCTGAAGTAGTTTTTCCAAGTGGTTGCTACACAATGAAAAGGTGTCAGTCCACACAAGCCATTTCTTCTCCCAAAATGAAAAACTGTATCAATAAAAGCCTGTCCACCTTTTGGATCCTTTGAAATACCTCCCTCTCAATTATCAGCAAAATATGCTGGAAAAAATTGAATCCGTTGTCTCAGCTGCAGCAGTAGTGAGCTGGGAAAGCAAAGTGCTTGGACTTACCATGGGCAGGAAATCCACCTACAGCCCTTTCCAAGAACATAACCAGCCAAATGTTGCTGTCATCTCATTCTGCTGCACCCCAATACATAAAATCACGACCAACACACAAAGTTCTTGCAGCTTTTGGATGGGAACTGAAAACTTCCATTGTCTCTGTGATTTGCTCATGGACATAGAAGCTGTAACCTTTGGACCCTACACATTAAAACAACCTTTTATTTTTAGCCCCGAGAAAAGGTCCATTATACAGAGATGTGTAGCAAGAACAGCTCTTGAAATAAATAGAAAAAGTTATTTATTTATTTATTGGAGGAAGCAAGAAGAGGTTCCCAATTTACAAATGCAGTCTGGCTTAAGAACAGTTTTGTTTTCCACTGGTTTGTCATTTTGAACGTTACTCCAGAATCTGGTAGGTATTCCAGCAATACAAGTGATGAAAAGAGGATTTTGGTTTTAAGAGCCCAGGAAAAAAAAAGGACCAAGTTCAACTCCTCCCACAGAGCCAACAGGACAGGATTGAGTGGAGAAGATGGGCAGAAAGTGTCACATATTTGCACGCAGCATTTCAGTGCCAGCGATGGATGCAGGCAAACGAACGATTCCTCCTGGTGAAATGAGCTGTTTCTGTCTTCCTACATGTATTTTCCCAAGTGTTGCAGACAGGGAGGCACAAATAATCTCAAGACTCTTCTGCTGACAACTCTAATAATCTTATTTATTATATGACAAATCTCTTTTCCGCGCTGAAATTGTTATGTCTTGATACCCTCTTCCTCTTTTGTGGTCTGGTGGCTGCCAAAATGAAACAACGGGATGAGAAATGACACTATCAAGATTTGTTAGGCCTTGCTGTGGCTCTTTCCCCTCCTATTTCTCCTGATTCCTGAGGAACTCAGCAGTTGCAGAGGCGGAGGGGGCCATTTCAGGACAGGAAAATATTGCCTGAAGAAGCCCTGCTGCTAAGGAAAAAACCACTCAACCTCTTCTCCTAGGTGCTTCTCTTCTTTAAAAAAAAAACATTCTGTGTATCAAATCTCATCCAAGGGCTGGGGGAAATGAAAGAAATACTTTGAAACAGCTTCAGGTGCCTTGCAACACCTGTTTCTGTGAGACATGAAGGACACAGGCCTCCTTTTGGCTCTTTGAGCTCTTTGGGCTTGGCTCTGCAGCACTGGGGATGAAGGGAGCTACAGCAACTCTATATATTGATATTATTGCTAAGGAGGGATGCCACAAGATGCTATCCAAACTCTAAGGAAGCAATACATTTACAGAAACAACAAACCCTTGCAATCCACTGAGCTGTTTTAAAATCCTTATCAAAGTCTTCACAAAATAAAAGTCCAACCTATGAATACCAAATTAAGTGTGCTGTTTAATCCTATCTACAATAAAAATAGGAGGACAACCCCAAAATACTTCTTGGTGTGATTCCCAGGGGATTGGGTTGCGCTCAGGTCCCTCTGAAAGTGCCAGCCATGGGCTTTAATGGCTACTTTGAGCCCCAGCTACAGCCAAGTCCTGATCTGAGCTGTGCCAGCCCCAGGTGAATGGCATCTCCTTGCCCTCAGGATGCCATTGCTGTGACCATGTCGGGCTGCTCTGCTCTTCCCTCCCCTCTGTGCTCTGTCACAAAGTGGCCAGGTCCACAGCAAGCCTAGAATGCTGAGAGACAGCTTGGGACAGTACAGTTCCAAAAATAATCCCACTCCCACCACTGCGGGGGAAATACTACAAAATCTGCACACTGGATTCCAGCGGCTCATTTCCAAACTGTGCCCCAGGCCTTAACCAACATCATCAGAAAAGGAACAACAAAATTCTCTCCTTCCAGCTAAAACCACCTCATGCTTTCTCTCCTGGGCTTCGGGAACAGAGGTGATGGCTGCACTGGGTGATGGCTACTGGGCTGAAGCACCTGTGCAGAGGCAATCCCATGCCACCTTTGGCCAGGACACAGAAAAATCGATGCCATGTTGGTGCTGGAGGCCATCAAGAACCAGATATTTTACTTCTCTTCTTCTGGATGTCCTCAACCCATGGTGTAAAGGAAGGGGGCGGGGGCAACATCTTTTATTTAAGCAACTTCCTTCTACCTCATATACATAATGAAAACTCCTGAAGGCTTTATGTGTTGATCAAACCAAACTGCAGCAAAAATACAAAGCATGGGGGTAACACAAAAGGGAGACTGAGTAAAAGAGGGAGGAAAAAAGGAACAAACCAAGGAAAGAGTCCCAATCTTGTACCTGATGAGTAGCAAACTGTACAGTATATACATCTTCAACATGTATCATCCTCCCCAAAGAGCAAATGAAAAGAACTTGGTAACACAGAAGGAGGAAAACAAAATATACACCCTGTATTGTATTTGCCATGGAGCAAGCGACATGTTTATATGCTAGTCTTCTCTATAACTTAATGCTGTGTGACAGCATTATTTTTCTTTTCTTTAAATTTACAAAACAAAATATCTATCGAGAAATAATCTAATCATATTGCTCTTCAATACACTTCTGTAGACAAGTAAGACTCGAAGTTATACTTCAGCAAACTGCAGCTATTGGGAGTCCATGAACGGCCACAAAAATCTGCCATTCAAGTCAGTCCTTGGAAGCATTACCATGTGCTGCTGTAATTCAGTATATAAAGGTGCTATATATATATATGTACCTCCCATGTACAGACAACACGTGGTGGAAGGCTTGTCATCACCGCTGAAGCTCAAGAGACTGGTTAACCTCATGTACAGCAGATTCGTTTCCACGTTCCATGCATCTTACATTGACTTCATGAAAATGAGGACACAAATAGGAAGAAAAGCAAAACTTTAGTCAAACACTGCTTTAGAAATGCTGCAGCAGAGGCCAATGTCCTTCAGTAATAGAAACCACTGAATTTCCCTTTTTATCTTTTCTTGGTTTTTTTTTAGTCAAAATAAATCTCAGGGCTAGAGTACAAAGTGCAGGACCGACCCACTTGAGGAAGCAACTTTAAAAACTGTGTTACAACGGCACCATCCCATTCACCAACTGGACCTTCATCTCCTGAAGGCTGTTCATTATCTTCTTCTGGTGACCAACAAGTGTCACTCCCAGACGCCTCAAATCCCTGTGGGAGAAAGCAGACGTTGGTTCCATGGCACACGTCGCTGCGCACACCACGCGCCGCACGCGCTGCTGCTGCTGCTGCTGCCAGTGCCTACCTGTTATCACTGGCAACTGCCAGAGCCAAGTTTAGTTGGCAGGTTTCATTTTCCCCATTTGTAAATTTTTTTCTTTTCTTTTTTTTTTTTTTTTTTTTATGGCTGACAGCACCTCAGAGAGGTGATGTGATTTGAATGAGATCACCTCGCTGGCCAAGGAGAAAGGCCAGACAGTAAAGTGCCAGCATCAGTGCCAGCATCATGTTTGGCCAAGGATTCTGCTAGGCGTGAAAAGTCCTATTTCCAAGAGGAAAGCCAGGTAAGAAAGCCCATGTTGCTGTTTCCTCTTCTCATGGGAGAGGCTGGTATTTGATCTTGGATATGAGCAGTGAGGAGTGAGGTCAATCCGTGCTTTCTTCCTCTTCAGATGAGGGAAAGCCAAAGAAACACAAATGGCAAAAGCCTCGAGCGCGGCCACCATCCTGATGACTCCTTAAAGTCAACAAGAATTAGCAAAGCAGCTCCCCCTTGTGTCTTTGCAAATCTTCCCATAAACCCACATTTGGTTTTGCTTTGGAGAGGTGAATTCTAGATGCCAAGGGCATTTGTGTTGATCCTGCCTACTGGGCTACCACTACAGGAAAGCTGTAAAATAAGACAGTTAATGTAAAATGCAGGATCAGGAGGAAAGATTGTCATCAACTCGACCCTCCAAAATTCAGGTGTATAGATGAAGGTAATCACTTTCATGTGATTCACATGAATGGCATTAAGAGGCACCTCCAGGTTATACAGTTTATCCCATCCAAAGACAGGGGTGGGACAAATCATCTCCTGGAGATAGCACACCAGGATCTTGGGTTATCAATGACATCTCTAAGCCAGGTAAAGCCATCAGTTATGGCAGAGTGTAATTGCAGAAATTTCTTACTCGGTAGAAAAGCGTTAACAAAGAAATTGTAGGAATAAAAGCTCAGCAGAAGCATCAAGACAGTTGCATACATGTTTCCAGCCCAAGACACAGAAACTGTTAGAGAAGCAGGTTGACCATAAGAGATGTGGTGTTTTGTCTGAAGACTTCCACTGATAGAAAAATATCAGTCCCTCACTTTCTACCTCCACACTGGAGTGAATTAAAGATGTTTCTAAGTTGTGCCTTATGGTTCTGCCAATACACTTGTGAATCCCCAAGCTGCCGACACCCTGTGTGCAACTCTTTAGGAGAAAGTTCTGCACCAAAAGCCACAGAGATGTGTTCTTGATCACGCAGCTGCTTTTTAAAACCACACTGCTGCATTCATGCCAAGGCTGGAAATCCCCAGCAACACCTGGGAGCCCAACCATCACCTGAGACACAACTGCAAACCTGGCCTACAGTTCACTGCAGGGCTGCGTGCTGGGCTGCAGGAGAGCACAGGGTGCAAGGAGCACCAAAACATTTTCACACGAGCTACCCACGGAGGTGTGCCTCTCTCAGCAGCTTCACATTCTGGACAGAAACTCCTGTGCAAGTAACAACCAATCTTCCACATTCACAAATTACACAGATGAACGCTGCTTTGAATAAAAAGCAGTCTTGAGTGAAGGCTAATACATTAGCACATAAACTAGTTGGAGCCAAAAGCTACATCTGTACTTCTCCAAGGACTGTCATGTTTTCTGCCTTTTGATTTGGAAAATACCAAGTTTTTTGCTTCAGGCTAAACACATAATTTTATTATTGTACCTTTTTCAGCAATGCTTCTTGATGATGCAAAGGGAAATCATAACGTAAGGGGCACAGAGCAAAGGAGGTCAATGAGACACCTCAGCAGTGCTCCTTACCTGGCAGAGAAAAGGCTGCAGCACCTGCAAAAGGTGTCTACCTTCTCAGGGGGACATGCTTTCATTTCTGCCTCCACTGAATTGTGAAACTAGTTCAGCAAGCCATCTTAATAATGAAGGAAAATGAAGTAATGCTATTGTTACATGCAATTTATTTTATGTACACAGCACAGTTGGAAGTTCACACCAGAGATCAAAAAAAAAAAAAAAGAAACCAAAAAACAAACCAACCCTTGAAACCAACACAGTATAGGACCTGATTTTTAAAAGAGACAACATCCATCTTCCCCCTGCTGAGTCCTGCTCTGCTGGCACTTTTTGAAAAATCAGCTTTTTTTTTTTCCAGGTATCTAAAGTGCAAGCTGAGCTCTTTTGAAAATCCAGTACCACGTATTTCACAGATATATAATTTCTGACACTCTCGCATGTTATGCTGGAAAAAAACAGCCTCAAACTCGGAGAAAAGCATGCATGCCTTGGCCTTTCACACACAGCCCCATCAGTCCAATAAACCCCCCACCCAGTTCACTACACAGCCTTTTTTTCTCACCATATTGAATCCCCTTAACTCAATATCCTTGAGGAGTTTCTCATTGATTTACAAAAGAGAAAGAAGAAAAAAGAGTTTCTGGTTTCAATACATTAACTGCTCATCAGGGATTCAGTCTTTTTTTTTTTTTTTTTGAATATCAAATCCTCTCAAATGTGAAGCCACCAGCCAAAAGCATGGGGGACTCCTCAGAGAGGGGAAAAACACTTTTGTGGGGTCTTGCACCTCAGCAAAGATGAACCAGAAGACACAGCTCCTGAACCAGATGCTTGCCAAGTATAAAAATCAGCAGCTTTATTCAAAAGCCACCTTGCACATATCAAAGACAACTTTCTAAAAACTGCCTAGAGAATGCAGGAGCTTTAATTTTGATGTTTCAAGCATGGCTTACAGCACGTTGCATTCTCCCATGCATCCAGTGCTGAAGCACTTAAAGTAGTTTAAGGCAGAAGACAATTTTTAACAGAACTGGGTGCACAAACCAGCTGGTTTGGGGACAAAAAATCCCCAACAGCTTCTGTGCTGAAGGGCTGAAAGAACAACTGCCTTTAAGCTCCAGTCCAGAGCTCCTTGGCTCCTGTTACTGCAGCCAAATGGAAATTTCACTGGGCTCAGCTCTGCACAGGAGATGTGCAGACACCCTCTGGGGCTTTACAATAAAAATGTGCATTCCCTGCAGGAAAAGGCACAACTGAGACCCGCGGGCACAGGATCCAGGCTGCTCCTTGGTGTGGAAGTGACCTGACCCCTGGTGTTGGGTTCTGAGCGTGCCTCTGCAGTGGAGACCTGTGCACCCATGTGCTGGGTGCTCTCCCTGCTTCAAAATACTTGGCCTCCCCAGCCATGAGACGATTTTTATTCTTATTTTAGGGAGGAAGTTTATCTTTTCACTTCTTTCATTCATGTAGGACTGGAAATTAAAGCAGGCAGGAATTTGAATAACTTGCCAACAAGGTATTAAAAGGCTTTCCTAAGTTGACCAAAAAGCCGAGAAATAAAGGGGAAAATTGGTGTCAGCTCATCCCAAGCAGCCTGTGCACAGCTGCATGCATGCTGCTGTCTTACCACTGCCTTGCATGGAAGCCCATGACAATCCCCTTCCCTGCAATAGCCTCCATTTGCAAGGGTTGAATTCACAGTCTCCATGTTGTAAGAAATAGATTTAAAACATTTTATTTACAAATAGAACTACTTATACACCATGGACCAGTTTGCCAAACACAGTGTAGACTAGGACTGGATTGCCACACAAAATACAACCCCCTCACCAGCCAGTTTAGTCATGCAAGCAAAAGGGCCACAGTCCTGAAAGATCTCCGAGGTCAGCAGCCGCCAGCCTACCACAGGAATTTTGCATTTCCTCTCCCATCCAGGGCAGATCTCACCACTCTTCTGCATGTGGTGTAACTACTGCTGCCCATGCAGACTGGGACTACTCATGGAGTTAGTTAGTTGTCAGTTTGAATGAGGGGAAACAAGAAGAACCTCAAAGACCTTCAGACGATGCTAAAGAGAGAGGAATCCGCTTGCTAGGGACATTTGCATGAAATGAGGACTTAAAAAAATTTGTTTTAAGAGTTCATCTGCTCTTACTCATAATTCCCATTCTACTTGATTACAAGATGAGAATTTGTTAGGAAGCAGACACAGCATCAAAATGCCAGGACTGAGATTTTATGTTAAGAATAAGCATCTAGAGCAGGTGAACTCTTAAATGTTCTTCATCAAGTACAACTTTTAATAAATAATTTATTTTATTTTAGAAGAAAAATATATACAATGCAAAGCAACACAACACATATTATTACAAATATTCAGAGCTCTTCATCTAATAACAAACAACAGGGTGTCCTGAGATTCAGTGAGTACAGATCTTTCAAAAGGTGAAAATATGTAGTCCACATGGTTAGTAATTGGTCCAGTCAAGGGTCAGACTGAAACTCATGTCATGGATCTATCTATTGTTGAGTATTGTCCTGGTAAAGTTATTCTTGCAGTGGATTGAAAGAGCTCCAGACACACTCAAAGTCACTAGGTGGTCCACAAGATTAAAGAGCAGGTCTGGTCCACTGGAAAGGTTCCCTTCAAGTCTGATATCCAGTTGGAAAGAGAGGGTGGAGGGTGAGGCTCCACTTTTCACAAGGTGATTCATCCCTTTGCAAGAATTAGAGCTAAATGTAGAGATCACTCTTTGTTTGAACACATACATTTTCAGGTCTTTGCTTAAGCAGGCAGAGCTTAGGACTTGGGGTGATATCCATCCATCTTAGATTTTTAATCTTTTGCTTTCAGAAATTTGTCACAAATACTACTCTTTTCTGGAATAAATGCATCAAGCCATCAGTTTAAAAGAATCAGAATAGTAATCAGGATTTTGCTTTTCATGCCAGGGGAGGGAGGTTTTTTTTAAAAAAAAAAAAAAGCTGAACATCAACTATCGCAACCAGGTCCTGTAAAGAAGCCACAAGCTGGGCACCCACAATTACGAGTCCTGTCAGTGTCATGGCCAACTCCTCCTACAGCACTAGTAGGTTTTTTCAGTAGATTTTAGAAATTCTTTACATTTGTCATATGTTTTGTCCTGCTTCTTCTGGCAGCAGTTAACCACCTAATTTCTACATCTCTCTCCTGCATGGTTTGAATTTGGCAAAGATCATTTTGGATGATATTTGAAGGCAACCTCTTAAGTTGTAAAGACTGATTTACTGATGTCATTTGGGGAAAGCAAGCTACTTTCAGATGTTCAGATCATCTTTTCACCCAATCCCCCCAAGTCCCAGCTCTGGAATATACAGAACAGTTGCCTCTATTAAAAATGACAAGGAACATTTAACCTGAATTCTCCTTTGTAGAGTACAAAATGTTTTGTTGCTCCCTTTTACAGGGAGAAAAAAATTAAAACCTCCAGAAAACCAACCCCTCTCAGTATATCAACCTTTAAAGAACTTTGCTTGTTCTGGTGTTTATTTTCTGCAGAATCCATGAGAGTCTCAGCTGAGCCCACAGGAGCCATTTTTCTCCCTTACTTTATTTTTTAAGGGCAGGCTGCCAGTTTACATCAGACTGAATTCAGGACTTCATTACAAGACACTTTTCCTCTTAAGCTGCTATGATGGTTTCTCTTTATTCAACAGCTGAGAATCTGCTGTTTTTTTCTTTTTATACTGTTTCTTAGAGGGATGAGAGAAGTTTTGATTTGGATGGGTACTTGGCCTTTTGATTAGTCTTCCACAGGTTTTCCAAAAATAGACCTGAGTGGGGTCAAGCCTTTTTGCCAAGCCACCTCTGCAATGCAAAGGTGTGTGGGCTGACAGAGAAGAACCAAGCAGGCATCTCTGCAAGAATCTCTGTCCACAGGCAGCTGGGGTGAGCAGGGGGAATTTATCTGCTGACATGGATAGCTACCTGGAATAGGTTTCAACATTTTATCAGCTTCAACTGAGATGGAAGATGGATCCATGAAATGCCTCCTTCCAGTTTTAAAAAAAACCAACAAACCCAAAATCTCCCCCAGGCTGCCAGGCATCAGCTCCTTTGCACTGCTCTGCTGTTCTAAAAGCCCAGAAGAAAGCTGGAGCTGAGCAGCTCAGACATGTTGTCTCCACTGGGACCAGCGGGATGACATTTGTGCCAGAGAGGACATCCTGGGACATGGTGAGGGAGCTTTGCAGCTGGTGAGAGTCAGAGCATCTCTGGCAGCTATAATCTTATTTAAAGCCTTTCAAACCAACTTGCCTTTCTGGATAGAACTGTGCAGGTAATTGGTTTCTTGGTTCACTGCCAATCAGAAAAAAACATTTTAAAGCACTTTTTGCATCACCTGAAAAGATTTTGGGGGGACATTTTTAAAATTTCCAGAATACTAAAGAGTAAACATAGAAAAAAAGTTAAATTTTAAAGTCAAATTATGAAATTAACATTTCATAATCTGAAATGTTGCACATTAAGAATTTGAAGGTTAGGAATACTTTTGTCAGCAGCATAGCATGCTAAGAGAGTGCAGGAGGGATAGTAAGATCCCTCTTAAAGTTACACAAGTAAGTAAAATTCTAATTTGCTGTTGAAAATAGCCACTAATTTGGGTTTGAAGTCAACATTTTCTGTGACCCAAACAAAAGCATTTTACTTCTGAGCCTTTCATGTAGAGCTCTTCAAACCACAGAAAATTCTGAAGAGGAACATGGTAGAAGCCTAATTTTCTTCTTTGGCATGACATAATTAAGCCAAACAGCAATAAATCTGTGATGGATTTTAGACAACCTGCATTTTCTACCAGAAGTTGCTCTGGTAATCAGATTGGAGTAGTACTGTGGAGAGGAATGCTCCAATGTTTTTCTTTTCCATAAATTACTACTTCATCCTATCCCCCTTTTCCCCATTCAGCCTCTGGCTAGCTATTTCTGCCATGTGGGCTCTGACCAGCCTGGGGATGGATGCCCTCTTCCTTGGCCCATGTTTGTAGGTTATCAGTCTAAACTGTGGACTCCTCAGAAGCCCAAGTAAAGTGACACAGAATTGCAGGACAAGGCTGGGAAACAACATGTAAGGGTCCCAGGAGCTGTAAAGAGGCTCCAGGTAAGAATCCATGCACCCTGATTCCCCAGACAGCTGCTGGAGAGGACTTCATCCCTAGCTCAGGGTTTTCATGTGAATGTCTGAGAAAAGACTGGATGAGTCCAGGTGTAAGGGGCAAATACTGATGGTATGAGTGGAGCAAATAACATCAGAGTGAGAGCAGAGAGGCTCCTGCACTCCCTCTGTGTGTGTAATGGAAAACTGAACTCCATGGGGATGTCACTGACCTGCCCCACACTCCTGTGCTGTGCGGTGAGCTCCACAGCAAGCACTGTGGCAGACAGGAGGAAATGCTGCAGTTCTGTGGAGTAGGGGAATTTTTCTTGGTTTATTCTTAATCCTCAGAAGCAATTCTGTATGTGCAGTGGCAATCTGCATGTGGTCAGAGGAGACACAACCTTCTCCAAAGCAGCAGAGTGCAATTCTTCCCACTCTGCCTTAATGACTGCAGTAAGCTAAGCTCGAATTAACCCAGCTAGAAAGGCAGGCTTGGAGGGGAGTTTGAGACAGCACAGGCAGCAGCAGGAAAGTACTGACACAATTTCACAAGCAAGGCAGGCAATTAAAGGTGCAGCATAGCAAATTAGCAGCCCTGAGGCATTTACCAAGTCATTTGAAGGCTGTTGCCTCAGCTGCAGTCACACTCACTGCAAAAGCCACGGGCACATTCAGAAGAAAGGGTCTCGCTCAGGAAGCCTGTCCTCTAGAGCTGTGGGTTCCTGATGCTCTTGCACTGCCATCAGCTCTTACCTATTTCTGGTTATGCTGAGTACCATTTCCACACCTTACTGGGCTTCACTGTTCACTTGCTTATATCCAGATCAGCCGTGAATCCAGCTCATCTGCTGTGAAGCCAGGCTGTCTCAGCAGGGACTTGTGCATTTACTGGTAGGGTAGAGGGATTATTTTGTTGGTAATCCCAAATAATCAACTGCTAGTGTGTCAAGAGGATGGCCTGGCAATTACAGAAACTCATGCATTAATTTCTGTGAGTAAAGGAGACAAAATACTGGCTGCCAGTGTAGTAATTGTAAATTTTAGTCTTGCCTGCACTTGTTATCAATAGAGATGCTGTAAAGGAAACTGCTGACTGCAAACACAGGATAATGCTTTCCCTTTCTGCAGCCTCATCCTTACATATTCTTGGATGATTTGTCTTTCTCCTCCCTCCTCCCGTTGCAATTCCAAGAAATGAGGTGAAAATGATCTGGACACTACTCACTCTAGGGTCACCTGAGCCACTGCATCCATTGAGCTGTATCCATTCTCCATGAAGATCTCTGTGTACCGACCCATTTTGATGGCTTCCAGCCACTCACCCACCGACCTGTAGGCACCACTCCCGACTGGACTGTGCTCCACCAACAGGTTTGACACTCTAAAGGTAAGCAAAAACAAAGAAGCAAACAAAATCAGTATTGAGAGATACACGACATGACTCAAGTTGCAGTTTTTTATGGTAAAGATGATTCTTTTACTCCGTTTTCAGTGATTGCTGCAGCCTAAATCCTCCTAGCAGGCTTGATCTGCAATGTATCAAACACAGCACTTCACCTGCAACCTCACCCATTCTTGAGTTAGCTCCTGCCATTTCCAGTCCTCACCACAAGCAGAAAGAGGAGGAGAGGAGTGGCATCCACCCCAGTTACCTCCTGGCCACAAGTAGGCTCCCCCAGTCACTCCCAATTCAGAGTCTTCGCTTTGATGACTCCTGCTTTGCTCTCTTCCTCCACCTTTAAAGCTCATAATTAACTTAAGGCAGTGCAGAGCCTGGAAGCTGAAACCCAAATTACATTTCCCAGCAGCAGCATCGATGGCAGGCAGCTGTTCCCAGTCCAGGGAGCATTACACAGTCCAGGGGCTGCTCCTGCAGAGTCCCTGGGAGGGGGGCTTGGATGGAGACAGCATCCAAGGAGCCTGCAGAGAGCAGCAACGCTCCAGCCACGTTCCAGCCTGCAAACAAGGCACACTCCTGCTCCCCACCCTCCCTCAGAGCCTGCCAGGCAACTGCTCCCTGCTCGGCTATGCCACGCACGGAAGAAGCAATCCAGGCAAATAATAACCCTTCACCACAGCTGGAGCACTGACACAGTACCTGGCACAAGCAGGGCCCACCACCCCACTAATGATGTGCAGAGAGCAGAGAGGCCTTGTCCAAGGTCAGCCAGGAAAGAAACCAGATCTGTTCCCTGCTTTGTAAAAGGGGACACACAGCTAACACCAGCCCTGAGCAAAGATCTTTACCCACAGGTAAAAAAAACATTTTCCAGGTCAGCCTCTGATGGTGGCTATTACACTTAAAAGACTTTCAACTGGAAGGAGAGCTGGGATATTATATTATTATAGCACTTCAGGAGTCTTCATATATTTTATGAGCACATTAGTATTATTTGTTTATTTAATAGCAATGCTGAAGGGTCTAATAAAATGTGAATACTTGCAGTACCAAGAACATAATGGCTTCCCATAACATTTTATACACATGAGAAATTCAAAACTCCTAAGTAATCATAATGAGAAGTGGATTTTCATCACTAATGTCAGGAGGTACCTAGTGATATCATAGCACGCGCTGTAATGTAGAGAGTGACTTCCTCCCTTATTTGCATTAATGAGAATTTCCATAAAGAACACATTACATATATAAAAAAAATCCTTTACAGCTGCTCTATATTGAAATTATGATTCATTTGGAATTACTATGGTCTGGGCACAGCAATCTATGAGAATGGAAGCACAGCTCCAAAGCCTGACTGTTCAGGTGCTTCATCCATATCAAAAATATCCACAGCAGTTCTGAAAAGGAGAGGTTTGGAATTGCATGGACCCATTCATGGAATAAAACATCAGCAAAGCGCTTACCAGCTCAAGGAAATGGTTTCCTGCCTATTTTCCTCATCTGGCATAACAGTTTGGTATAAAAGAGTGCAGGAAACACCATGTAACAGGCCTGGAAAATAACTGTTCTGAGTTGAAAAAAGAGAAACCTCACATATTTTATGCTGTCATAAACCTTTTCCTGCAGGTTTGCTGGCACTGACATTACATCTAATTGCTAATAAGAATAATTTCTTCTTCAGATGGTAAATGGCACATGTAGAATAGCCTGAGGAACCAGATCTAGCTTGTATTTAAAAATTAACAGAAATTTCAGGTTCTTCTCTTTCAGTGCACGAAATGCCATGCACAGGGCCATGCCACCAGAGGGATGCCCAGCTGCAGCAGGGGAGATGTGCCACATGCAGCTGTGCAAGGCTCACTTGGAAGGTGTGGGGACAAATGACCACAAGCTCACAGCAGTACATCTCTTTTGGCCCATACCACCAGTCTAACCTAATTTTATCTCCCTCATTCCTGTTTAAAGAAAACACAACTTTTTTTATCCCTCCTCTGAGAAGAAACTTTCCTGAAGGGCCTTTTCCATGGTTAATCTGGGGAACTCCACTGCCGTCAATGAAACAGCAATAATATACATATATACATACATACATACATATATATATATATATATATTTATATATATATTTATATATAACTTCCTTATGACCTTGAAAGGGACTGTGTGATTAGCAACACTGATGGCTCGGAAGTAAATGTGTGCTCACAGTGAAAATAGAAAAAGCCTCTCCAAGCCTCTCCTTAGCTCTTTCTTCCCAAGTGCAGCTTTATTTCTTGATTGTGTTTATCTTACTTGTAGCTGTGTAGCTATTCAGATTCATGTTTAAATACAAACTGGCTGTTCTATTCACTTCATGTGGTTTTAGCAAAGGGTTTGTGTACAGTACTTTGGTAACCAGAGACCTGCTCTTCCAATTACCACAACTCTCACGACCTATACTGGTGGCTAGCATGCCTGGGAATAGTTGTGGAAGGATGTACCTGGACATCCATAAGCTTTGCACATCCTAAGAGTTTCCCCAAGAGGTGCTTTTCATTTGTATTACCAAGATAAAGTCAACAGGCAGATAATTGGAGCAGTATTTACTATCTAGCTCGTGCACTCGAGCCTTGCCTTCTCTAACCTTGCAGTAGAGCACAGATAGTTTTGTCACAGACAAAGTACTGCTGAAACTCCTGTTTCTGAAAGACAGACCACTGTAATTTTCTTTGTGGTAGCAGCACTGCATTTGGGGTGAGTGAATTGCTCATTTGGCTGCAACAGAAAAAGTTGATATGAGTCAACTCCCCTGGACATAACAAAGCTGCAGGAACATTCCCCCAAGAGCACACACTCAGGCCAAATAATCAGAGGGAATCCAGCCCTAGGGGTGGGTGCTCAGACAAGGAGCTTGCTCTGAGAAATGGTTCTGGGCTGAGTCTGTACCTGCTTGATGCATTAACCAAGGTCTTGAGGCTGCTGGGGTTCCGGATGAGCTTGTCCAACATGCTGACAATTTCGTCAAACTTGGGCCGGCTGTTGCGGTCCTTCTGCCAGCAGTCGAGCATCAGCTGGTAGAGAGCAGCGGGGCAGTCCATGGGACTTGGCAGGCGATAGCCTTCCTCCACGGCCTTAATCACCTGCAGGACACAAAACACAAGGCTTTTCTTCCCCTCATCTTTTGCCCAAATGCAAGCTGACTTTAACACAGAACTTTGGGATCAGCAATACGCTCACAAAAAATCCAGCCACCCCCCAGCTCTGCACACTCAGTAAGCAAACTCAGTGAGCCCCTCTGTCTTTCATATTTCCCATGGGATGTGTTGAATAACTTTATTTTTAGCCATTGCAAAATGAATCTAGATAGCCAAGGCACTGCTGCAACTGGGGGGCAGATTGCCTGGTTGCACTTGTTCAAAGCTCAGTTGTGGTCTCTATGTTATATACCAGGAAACTCCTGAAGCCTATGCTAAATCCATGAAAAAGAGCCTACAGGGCTTTCTGGCATCTTCTTGGAGTGCAGTGATTTTGTTTATTCAGATGTTGGCTTCTTTTTAAATGAAAAGGCATGTGCTAGACCACAAATTTGTATTACAGTAATAAAAGTCTGACTGTATTTCAAAAGAGACTTTGAATGCTAATTGATGGATGGATTCAAGGCAGAGGCAGAACAACCATCTCATATATCATTCAATACTGTCTGGGTCTAGTAGTTTCTTAGTGTGGCCACATTTCTGCCAGGAATTTAAAATGTCAGCCCAAGAGTATGTAAATTAAAACCAGGGGAGTTGTTGCACTGATTTCAAATACAAACCATCTATGGTTTTAAATCTAAAACAAGTGATATGCATGTGTGTTGCCTGCCCTCTTGAAAGGCAGAAATTAATAAATGAGGGCAGAATTGAGGAAGGCAACTTGTTTTCCCCAGTTTGGGGCAGATCTGTGGCAGGGCTTTAAGCCCACAGCTCCCATTTTGAACCATTACAATTTTCAGGAGAATGCAGCTTGTGTTTCAAGCCACAAGGTTTTGTGTCTGTGCCAAGGGAGTCATGGCAGCCCATCTTCACACCCTCCACTCCCAAGATTCCTTGATGAAAAGGAGCTGGAAGAAGGTATTTGCTATGACCACATGAAAACCACATGTGTTCACTGTCCACTCCAAAGACTACCTTAAATGCCATTCACTCATTTCACAATTTGAAAACATCCTGTGTTGAAAAAGAAGACTCTGTGATTAGCATGGGAATTGCTGTCTTAGTCTTTAGTGGCTAGATGAGTAGTACAGGATGAGCTGTGTCAGGCTAGCACTGCATTTCAGAAAGCTTCAAAATTCAAAATGGATTGGTTTTAAATTGTCCTCCTCCATTTTAGAGCATTTTTCTAAGTGTCAGAGCCGCAGGAATGAGCCAGACTGACTGAGCAGCAGTAGTAGGAACTTCAGCCTCTCTGAGGATGTACATAGCAGAGAAGCAGTTAGGTGAGGCTTCAGCATCTCCTCCAAGGGTAAAAAGCACAGCAGAAGATCTGCGCCACAACATGTGCAGTCCTTTTCTGCCCATCTGAGATTTTATCTTTCAGTGGAGCAGTTGTACCACTCTCCACCCAACCTACACTTGCAAGGAGATCTCTTCTATGGCCTGGCTGCTGCTCCCAGCTCCACCACATTGTGCTATTTATACTCTCTGTTCTTCACACCATGCTTTTCAGTTGGACCCTGATTCCAAATTTGCAGCTGCCCTATAAAGAAAAAAAGCTTCAGTGTGGCACAGCCATGAGAATGCTATTTGCTGTGTCCATGTCTGTATTTATAACAATAATGGGTCATCCTCCAACTGTAGCAGAAAGAAAATAGTAGCAAGACAGGGAGCAGACCATCTGGCACCAGATCAGAATATCTGAACTATATCTGCAGTGGGGTTATGCGTGCTGGATATTCCTGGCAGTAACATCACAATCAATAGCGTTAACTCAATTTACAGGATGTCATCCGTGCTGGTGATACAATGTAAATGGTATCAAAATGCTGCAAGAAGCTGGGATGCTGAAATAGAAAATAGACTCTTGCATCTGAAGGTGCCTTCAGGCCTCTAGCAGTAAGGGTAGCAAAAAAACCGAAACAAGAAAGACTGAGTCACTTGCAGCCACCACAGTGATTAGAAAATAAGAAAACAGGACATTTGCTGCTCCATTCATTGGTGTGCTTACTGATTTGTAAGACTTGCAGATTTAGAATTTGCACCTAAGGAGGCATTTTTGTCTCTCTTCCTCTTCTGGACGAGTACTATTCAGACTGGGGTGACTGAACTGGACGTTTAGGAGAGGACAATTTGGGATAGTCTATTCCAGTAAAGCAAAGCAACACTCAGTGGTGTTTTCATAGATTCACCAGTCTGAACACTAAAAATCAACCACCATGATTATTTAGCTTATCAACCTGTGCAACACAGGCCACAATATTCCTCTGCATAATTTCTGCATCAAAGCCTTATCTTGTGGTCAAGCCAAAGCATATTTTTAGAGGGCCATCCAGAAACTAGCATGACTTTAAAATGTGATTTGTATCCTTAAAACATTTTCTGCCCTTTTGCACTTCACCTCCTTTAAAGCAAGCCATCTGTAACAGGGTGAGAATAATTTTGCTCATCATGAGCTGTGCTTGAAAATGATGTGCTTTAATTACAAGCCATACAACAAGAAACTCTTGTGCAACAGAGTCCAGAATTTATGTGATCCCTTTTTTCTCTGCACAAAAGCCAGTGCTGTATCTAACACCACTGACTCTTCTGTCAACACAAGCAGAGGAGGAAAGAAGAGGAGGCCTTCAGGAGCTGAAGGAGGAAGAATTGCACGAGAAATATGTCACAGCGCTGAATTAAGTTCCTATGCCACTACCATCCAGGCACTTACCATCTGCACAAAGGGCAGAGGCAAGTAACAGAGAGGTTACACAAGCAAAGCCTAAGCAGGAACTGATGCTCATAAACATCTCAGTAATCTTTTGTTTTCTGCTTTCATTCCAGGCAAGTCTGTGCCCCACAGAACATGGAGGCATTTGGGCTTTTTGGAACAGTTCTGTAAAGTGTGGATGCTCACAGTGCTGTGATTCAGACAAGGGACTCCCCTGGCCACAGACCATTACCTCCCTGGCACCAGCCTCAATCTTAGCCTGGCATTTACGGAACAACATCTGTGCTGTGCCAGTACATCAGCATTAAAGACAGTTACAGCACTCAGTGTGAACGCAAAAGCTTGGCTCTCAACTCCTGCATTCTCTGCACAGACTATGGAAGCAAGTCCCTGTATTTGATTAAGATAAATCCCTGTGTAGGTACATGCTGCTTTACTGAACTTCTTGCAAATGTGACAGGCTCAGCAATGCAGGAGCAGTGGGGCATTCATGCCAAACAGTGTGTTCAGGTCCCTGGCAAGGAGCACGGCATGACCATCTCAAAGGTACCACTCGTTTCCACGCCTGGACTCAAAGTGAGATGAGACAGCAGCTCAGTGTGACAGGTAGTAACATCCACTGATGGCAAAGGCTTGCTAACAAAACTCAGGGAGAGCAGAACGCTCAGCCAGAGCTCTTGCTGCCAGTGAAACAGAAGAAAATTGCTGGAATAGGAACACTGCTCAAAAAAAGCAGAAAGGATGAAACACCCAGTGTTGTGACCAGAGGAAACCCTTCCAGCAGCAGGATCTCCACAGGTAGCAGGGCTGCCCCACATGCCCCGTTGGTGAATGTGACCTCACGACTAGCTGGCATTCTCAGAGACCTTTGCAAATCATTGTTCTCAGAGATGTGAAGAGGAAGGAAGGACCTAGAAAATCTGGCTACCCCAGGCTTAAATGTTTTTAGCCTTAGACAAAGACAGATGTTGATGGTGAGCTCAGGGTAGAATGCAGCCCTGCAGTAGGATCAAAAGATCCTTACCCAGGCCAGGACTGGAGCTGCAGTCAGGTGGGAGAGAGTATTCCCAGGCATCTCACTGTTTGGAGGTGCTTCAGAGGGTGGCCACGAGGTCAGAGACTCAAGGGGGCACTGGAACCGAGGAGCAAGGGGACACAACTCAAAGGGGACTGTACAAATGAATGAGAGCTGTGCTAGCACAGACTTACAAGATGTTCACAACTGGAGCAGAACTATTCTCTTGAGATCAGCAATGCAAGAACGACCAAGGCTCTTGGAACTCTGTGGACTGCTGTCACTAGATCAAATCACCCAGCTTTTCTGCCGAGAAACAAAGCCCTCACCAGGACTCTCTTGGGTTTCTGCTTTATGTGGCTGCAGGGGTTTGAACACACAACTGAAATGCTGCCAGTTTATCAGCATCTATCCCCTGGCAGGCCTTTGTCATTAAGCAGAGGAGGGACAGGCTCCAGCTCTAACAGCATTAGTGAAGCTCCAGCGGGCTGCTGGGGGAAGCAGGCTTGCCTCCGTGCAGACACATTTCCCTCTGTGCACAGCCTGTTCTGGGCTGCTGCAAAAAAGCCAGCATCAAAGGGGAGGGAGGATCATTCTGTCTGGCATGGGGCAGCAAAGCCATTCTTACAGCAGCTCTCCTCCTCCAGTCCCCATTCTGCCTCTCTGACAGCAGAATGAGTGCTGGGCCCCCAAAGTCCTGTCACACAGCAGCTCTGGCACGTGCTTACATCTTGGTTTGTCATCTCCCAGTAAGGCCTCTCGCCGTAGGACATCACCTCCCACATCACGATGCCGTAGCTCCAGACGTCGCTGGCAGATGTGAATTTGCGGAAGGCGATCGCTTCAGGCGCTGTCCATCGAATGGGGATCTTCCCTCCCTGAATGGAAAAGAAATGGAGAAAAATCCCAAAAAAATAGATTGCAGAGGAGGGCAGAGAACACGCGAAAAAAGTCGAAACAGCTCTTCTCAGAGCACCAAGGGATGTTATTTTCTCTCTAGAAAGAGACATCGAATTTTAAAGTAAATCTGTTTGACAGCATGGGGCCCCTTTCCACATTATCTCAGCCCATAAGCATTTGTAGGCTGCCTACTAATTGGCTGTCCTGAAGGTTTGTTGTTTGAATGTTGTTTGAATGCTGGGACATGTATAGGATCAACATCTCAATTATGTTGCACGGGTTGGTAAGGGAATACAGTTCCTCCATTTCTGAGAGCGAGCGGGGGAGGAATAGACAGTTCTGAGGCTGAGGAAGACTTTGATCTAACGAGGGCTTCATGCAAATTGCTGCGGAAGTAATTCCCTTTTTTTCTTTTTTCTTTTTTTTAATGCAGTCCTGGTCCTGCAGAGAGATCTGTGTAGCAGGCACAGAAATCTGTGTGCGCAAAGACCAGCCGGCTTAGCCGCTGCTGTGGGACTCAAAATGATGCCACAGCTGTCAAATGTGCTCTGCTGTTTCCTTTTCTCCTCTCTATCATTTTAGAAATCAAACTTCAGATCAGCTCTGAGAAGGGAAAGGGGAGGGAAAGGAGAGTCTGGATTAAGGAATACTTTTCTCATTGGGTTTAAAGAGCTGTCTCTCTTGATTTATATTAAAAAACATTTTGCTGTGAAGTCCCTTCCTCTACGTGTTGAGCTAAATATTGGAAGGTCTCCCTGAATGCCCCCTAACAGTGTTTGTTATTGGAAAAAGACAGGATTTGGAACACATTTTCAAAGCAACTTTTTAAAAGTCTCTTCTTCCCATAATTACTTATTCACAAGCTGAGCAGTGCATGCCTTAAGTGAAGGGCCAGATTCTCAGCAGTGCCAATTAGCACATGGCAGCACATGGGAGCCACAGCAGGGCTGGCCAAGAGCCCTTCAGCCTGCAGGGAAGTGCCAGTCCAGCTGTGCACTGGCTCCCATCATGGGGCCGTGACTGACAAAAGCTGGAAGGCCTTTCCAAGATGTCCACAGGAACAGGGAACATGACTCAAGAGAGCTCCCACCACCCTCAAAACAATACCCTTGGAAAAACACAGTAATAAGACATGCCCAAGGAGTGCCAATCACTGCCATTAATATTGGAGGCTCTCTCCAAGTCTGTGCTGTTGAAGGTGGGTCCTGCCCACTCCCTCTCTCCAGTGCCAGTGCCCTGTGGGCAGAGCAGGGGCAGAGCACCGAGGCTGGATTCTTGGGTTGGGAGAAATTACTCTCAGCAGGTAATGCTGAGGGCAGTGTGCATTATTTACAGTGGGCACTCATTACACACTTAACAATGTTTTAAAAGGGTGAAATTGTTCAGAAGACCATGGCTTACATCACAGGATGGGTGCCTGAGCAAAGCAATTGCTCTTTCTTCCCTTTGGTATTCACCAAAGAGGACAGAATAGAGCTTGGAAGCATGGCAACTTTGCAAAGTTTGCTACTTGACTCATGTACCCTACTTAAACTTCAGAGTTGTTAGTTAAACTCTGTGTTATTTAAACTCTGTGTTATATAAACCCCCACTATAAATTAAAGGTATTTGCAAAATTAATCTGGTGACAATTAACTGTTATCACCTGATCTAACCCTCTTGCTCAGTTTAGAGGCTCTGGATACGTAGAAACTCTTTGCTAGAGAGCCTGAACAGCAAAATTTGGCAAGAAATAAGTTTCTCTTGAGCTCAATCAGTTTGGCATCCCCATAACTGACCCTGGTTGTGTACGCCGCTTCAGGGTCATCCTCCAGGACTCTGGAGAGGCCGAAGTCTGACACCTTGCAGACCAAGTTGCTGTTGATCAGGATGTTCCTGGCAGCCAGATCTCTGTGCACGTAACCCATGTCAGACAGGTACTTCATCCCGGAGGCGATGCCTCGCAGCATCCCGACCAGCTGGATGACGGTGAACTGCCCATCATTCTTCTGCAAAAGGAAGGAGACTTTTGATGAGCTCAGAGCCTCTGCACCCACAGCATTGTGTGTGCAGGAATAAAAATGCAAAGGCAAGTCTCCAAGGAAGGGAACCAGGAAAATTAATAATTCATTACTCTCATGCTCTGACCATGAAGCTTTTCTAAGTTTCACTGTTTAGATTAAGATCTCTAGAGACAAAGCTAAGGAAATGTAGTTCTTTTAACTTGAGATCAAGGAATGAGCTGCATCTACTGGTGGCTGATAGAGAGACTGTGAGTGGATCAAACACATGTGTACAAGGTGTATAAGGGCACCAGGCTGGGCTGTTTCTCAGTCAGGCAACTGAACGGCACCAAGTTGCATGGAAGTCCTACCTGCAGGGGTTCATGAACACTTTGAGGGGGCAGGAGCCCTTCCCCATGTTGCCACATTGCATTTCTAACCACTTCCCTCACTCTCCCTTCTCCAGCTCTTACATTTCATGGAAAAACTCTGACAAGTCTGGGGTTTGCTATGCTGCAGTACGGGTCTGCTCCTGAACCACACCACATTTTGCAGGCTAAGTTAATACCTTCCACTGCCTTCTGAAATAAATGTAATATCCTCCAATTTATTCTTACCTGTTTCTATCATTGCATGCCCCAGGTCCTTCATGATGCTGTGTAAATGCAGATCAAAGAGACAACTGAGCTACTCCTGCCCCTGGACAGCACCAACACCCAGAAAACATTTTCATTGATATGAACCATCTACAAAGAACCCAAAACAAGTCCCCAGGTCCCCCTGGAAAAAGGATCTAAGAAATACCTTTAAAAATGTATCCAGAGAGCCATTCTCCATGTATTCAGTCACTATCATTACTGGTTTGCCTAGAATAAAAAAGTGCATGAGTTTTTTAGGAATTTATCTAAAAACCATGAGCAATAAAAAAGTCTTTTAATAGTATCTCTGCATCTGGATATACAGCCACGCAACACTAAATCTACACCAAGACACTGCTGTCCCAGCAGGACGACAGATGTTGTTCCCAGAATTTATAGAGAAGTAGGGAAATTGAGGAGGAGTGGATTAAAAACTAATACCATATTATAGGTGGGGTACCAAGCCCCAGACTGTTTAGATGATGATTGAGAAGGATGCTGTAGGCTGAAGCCAGGCAGTTCTTGTCTCCACCAACAAGCTTAAAGCTTGCAGAGGCCAAAATGCACACAGCAAATTCTTTGGATCCTTCCCTCAAGCTTCAACACCCTGAAGTAACAACAGGAGCCCAACAAGAGCAACAAGGATGATCTGAAGCTTGGGCTTGGTAGCCATCAAAACTGAGGAAAGGATGGGATTGCATTCCTTGTAATTCAAGTGACTACCCTTGCAAACACATCTGGAAGTAAGAGAAGGAATATTTACACTGCAGAACAAAAGCTCATTAAGTGTGGAATGAGTGCAAGTGGAAATCAAAGTAAAAGTTCTTAACAAAAGACCTGGTGTCCTATTGTTGACAGGAATAATAATGTTTTTCCAAATCTGTTTGATTAATTTTCATGCCCGAGTCATTTTAATGGTAATTATATATAGTTTTTGCTCAGTTTTTAAATCTAATTTCTCGCTAGCTTGCCACAATGGCGTAGCAATAATTAATGTGGTGTGCTCCAGCCCTTGTAAATTCAATGAAATCTTATAAGAACATGTAAATTATTTTTTATTTAAATCAATTTCCATTAGCTAGCACAAAGCACAGACAGAAGAGAAGCTGTCAGTTATTTGTAAAGTGCATTATAAATGTCTTTTATAGAAATGATCAACAGGAGCTGCTGTGTGTCATAACATGCACATGAAGGTAAATACTAAAAATCAGTGCATGTCCTACCCTTTAGATAGATCTTAATTTTCCCATTTTTGATTTCCTTAACTATTTTGCCTAATTTACTGCTTAATTATGTACATAACAAAGGTAATTGTGAACTTGTCAGTCAAAATATTCCTTGCTGTGCAAACATTACC
This sequence comes from Melozone crissalis, assembly GCF_028551555.1. Lineage (NCBI taxonomy): Eukaryota > Metazoa > Chordata > Aves > Passeriformes > Passerellidae > Melozone > Melozone crissalis. The sequence goes on along the minus strand of NW_026535784.1, from coordinate 43,761,299 downwards.
TTTGCAGCAGGAAGGACCTGTGCTGCTACAATTCTTTTGCGTTACTCTCACAACTGTTGCCCAAGCTTGAAACTCACCCAAAATATGACTTTTGATATGAGAAATGCACCTTGGGACCATGAAAAATATTGCCGAATAATCCCAAATGAAAGATGGGCCCCACCTTTAAGGATGGTGGCCATCTGTCTACACACAGCATGGGCTGAACGTAGGAGGGAGGAGAGATCTCGGGGGCTGTTGCTGTTGGATGGCAAACATGTCAGTGACTTTGCAGGGAAGAAAACTCCAGGGATATCTCAAATGTTAATGTTTTGTTTTGATTTTAAAAGCCAAACACACAACTGTAGCATGAGGTCCCTTATCTCTGACACTTCAAGGCAGCGTTGCAGTGAGAATGGTGTCTTGTTATGCCACCACCCTGGGGAACCTCCTCCAGACTCCTGCCTTTGGATGCCACCAGAGAAAAAAACAGCAAGATTTCTGGCACTTATGTTTCATTATCTGACTGCTGCAGGTTGGCAGCAATCATGGAATAAATTAACCCCATCTCCAAGAGCATGGAAATAAGGACACAAATAGATAACTTTCAACAAAGGAAATTAAAAGTAAACATCAGCCCTTCCAAAGTGCTGGGCTGATTCTCTGTGCCACTAGGGCTTCCTTCTGCTGGCATTACATGGTCATAAAATATATGTGGATGGCACTCATGTCAGTGGTGTGCACATTGCATCAGTGCAACCAAATGGGATGCAAATGAAAACTGCCACTACCTTTGTAAAGCAGAAATAGCAAAGGGTTAGTCTGCAAGATGACAATGAGCATGATTAGTCCAAATTAACTAAGGTGTGCATTTGAACTATATCGGTTAAATACAATTATATTTTCATTAAGAATTAAAAATGGCCTAATTTAATTCAATTTAACCTAATTTGCTACCAAGGTAAATCACGATGCAGCAAAGACCCTAAAGATTTTACCCTAAAGATCTGATTCTACAAAAGGCCAATGACTGAGATACTGAAGGGTAAAAGAAGTTAAATACTTAGAGATTCATAAAAATTGCTTTGGTGCATGTAAAAGAAAAGGGAAAACCTATGAAGATGCTACAGATGTGTGCTGGAAAAAAAATTTGAGTGCAGTAAGCAAATATTTACTGAGCTAATGAGAAGCTCTGGGTGCACACTGAATCCAAACTCTAGATTCTCCAAGTCCAATTTAGAAGCAGGGCTCCCTGTGTTTCCACAGCTTTTGGAGCAGACAGCCACTTTATATAAAAGGCAGCTTGCTAGGGAGGCACATTCTCACTTAAAGTGGAATTTCCAACCATCCCCTGAGGCCCCAGCAGCCAGAAGGACTCAGGCCAATGCCAGTAGCAGCCGTCATGGATGTATAATCATCACTTGCTCTTTGCCCAGTATTCCACATTCCTGCAGGGCTACAAATTGGAGCTCTTACACAGGTTGTCCCCAAGAGATTTTGGTATTTATTAAAATTTTGGGAGAAATCCATTTTGGTTATTTTTTTCTTAAAAGTTTCAGGAAATGCAATTTCAAAGAAAAATGCAAGAGAAGGCTGCTGATTACAAAACAGCATTGATTTTGTGGAGATTACAAGGACAAACAGCTGGAGCCTCTGTACCTTCTCTATTGCAGCTCTGGAAAAGAGCTAATGTTGGAGATGCTTCCTCTGAGGAATGACAAATGGTACTGAGAGCAGCACGTGGCCCCAAATGCCACCATCGGAACAGCAGCAGCTCAGCAAGCTCTGACACTGCCAAGCATGAAGGCAAGAGGGGAGACAGCCATTCACACCTGTGAGGCTGGTGCTTCTACACTTAAAACACAACTTAAAATAAAGAAGTAGTTATTTATTTTAGAGTTTAGAATTAGCTAACAAAATAATCCTTGATGCAAATAATGTAGGTCCTCCAAGGCTCTAAAATGGATGAGCAACAACAACTCGACACATTTTCCACAGGCTCAGCACAGCACAAACAGCCTTGTGCTGGGCAATTTGGATGTGCTGTTGTTTTCCCTGCCCTTATCTTTAGTGCGTACCGTAATCTGGAGAAGAATTGGGCTGGAAAAGTTACAGAAGGCTGTTTTGCTAACTGAGCAGTCAGACCTCAGTAACTCTCAATCCCTCCCATATGCCAGCACCATGGGCAACTACTATCAGGGGCATCTCCAGCAGATTCCAGAGGGAGTTTGTTTTAATTGTGGTTTTATACATTCCTGACATCTTCACCTACAGTCCTGTTCTTCTTCCCTGCTTCTGGAAAGGAACACTTATTCTGGAGAAATGATGAGAAGTGCATTCAGAACAGGCATCACCTAAGGCTCTCTCCCTTAACCAACTCTCCCAAAGCCAGAGCTCACAGCGAGCAGCCCACAGCAAGTTGTACCTACTTTTTGTGACGACACCTTCCAGGTGGATGATGTTGGGGTGGTCAAATTGTCCCATGATGCTTGCTTCTCCCAAGAAATCTCTCCTCTGTTTCTCTGTGTAGCCCACCTTCAGGGTTTTGATAGCCACTGGAAACTCACGCTTCCCCTGCAGCTTCAGCCTCCCACTGCAGACTTCGCCAAATTCACCTGCAGAAGAAAATGAGGATACCAAAGGAACACATGATGTGCCTGTGTCTACAGGATGCAGCACAGCCTTGGCTGATGGAAAGCACAAACAGCTGCCCTGCATTCATGGATATGGACTGCTGAACATTGCAGTGATGACTATCTCCAGCAGCCACTGCACCACAAGCCAAGTAATTCATAAGCACAAGAAAACTTAGAGTAAAAACGAAATTTTCCTATATTTAAAGAGTTATGCTTTATATTCCACTGGGCTTTTTTCTCATTTAATATTCTTGTCTACTATATGAAAGAGTCCTGTCATTTCCTATACCACTGTCCTATGTGGATAGCTGTAAAACTCAAACCACTTGCCTCTTAACATTCCTTTGGTAAGTTACATGGATGGAAAGCTGTCAGCCTTCCACAGTAACATTTATTTTTATCGAGCTTTAAGAGTTTTATAAACTCTTTACAATTTTATTACTACCTTTTCCAAAAAGTAACCTAAATGGGTTTTTTTTCTGGTGAACATTAAATTACATCCAAACCCACAATTTCAGAAGATAGAAAATACTCCTAAGGTTGGATGCAAGTCCAAACAAACAGCTTTACTGGAAACAAAATGGGAGTTTCTTCTTCTAACCAAGGAAGTTTAAAGCTTTGGACTTTGGCTTGTGGTTTTTTAATGTCACAGGTGACCTCTTATTTTTAATTTTTGCTTCAAGAGTGACCTTAATATTGGGGGATAAAAAGGTTCAAATGGTAAAAAGAATGTGAAACTTAAGTGACTCCTTTCCCTCAGCATCCATTGAAATAGCCCAGCTGACCATTTTCTGGACCATTTTCTGAATTTTCAATTCAGCTCCTGAATTTCAAAACTGCAGTCAGTGACAGGTCTGTCCCAAACTTCAGCTGGAACACGCTCACCTTCCCTTGCAGGGTACCTAACAGCTCAAGTATTTCACAGCCCTTCCCAGATCTCTCATGTTAAGAAAGCCAACCCTTCGTGTTGCAAAAGGGTCATGGAATGCATCTCCATACCAGCTCCAATAACTCTTTCAATGGTAATGCATGAAGCTTCAATTTCCTTAGCAAACTCGTGGACAGCTTGATTAGGGTCCTCGTAGGTGTGGGGGTCCACATAGGTCCTCACTCCAGGCAGCTTAACTGCAAACACAAATTAAGCACACTTAATGGCATACATCATCACACAAAATGGTCATTACACACTCCTGTCCCTGGCACTCTGCTTTGCTGGAAATTTATTTCCATGGTGAAAATGAGTATCATTCTTGAAAATTGATATTTAGTTTATATGTGACATATGTGCGACTTCGGCATATTTAGCAAAGCACAGGAGTGCTCAGCTGGAATGACATGCAACTAAAAATCCCTTTTGGGGCTGTGTGATGGGTTCATCCAGCATCTGGCAGAAAAGGATTCCTTTCTGGAACTAGAGAGGGTACACCAGGAGGAAAAGTACAAATAGCAGAATGTTACAGGAGTAACTTGCAAAGCAAGCTGGAAGGATGGGGGTTGATGGAGAGCTGAAATAAATTATGCCCTACCAGTCACACATCAGCTAATCAATCGCCCACATTATTTCAGATGGAGTTACTGAGATTTAAAAGAACTGCATATTTGCAGTACAAAGCCTGTGGGTTGTATCAGTATGAATATAATCAATAGCGGGCTTTTTCTGCAGGACTTGAGAGGGGAAAAAGTATTTTCATTATCCATATTATAAGTTTGTTTTGACAATCATTAAGGCTACTCACATGAAGAATTGCTCATCAGTCTAATGAGACAGCCACATTACACTGTGGCTCTTAATTGATTTGCTTCCTGCTGCCTTCATTACATAGCACTAATGGAAATTTGACTTTCACTCACAATGTGTTTGCCTTTTCCACCCCAAAAGGCACCTCACTGTTACCCATCCCCAGATCCCACAGCTCTTGATGAAGGAAGGACTGATAGCAACCACAAGATGTACTTTTTAGTATCACTGCAGAGGGGTTTTCTATACAAGGGCATTAACACAACATTTCTGAAAGCTTCCTAGGTGCAGAAATAGGCGTTATTCCTCACACCTCTGCAGAAGCATCCAAGCTGAAGAGCAGCAGTGGGCTTGGTCCTCACAGCTGCCTGGGGTGAAGCAAAGGTTTCAAACAGGTATTTTGGACTGATGCATCCAGACCACAAAAATATTGGGTTGTTATGTGCTGAGCAGAAAAAATTAATAACATGTTGGCTCACACAGCAAAGACAGAGGAACAAACCAAAATGGCTCACTAGAATGATGTGGTGCAAACATACGGGTGTGAATAGCTCAGCACATATAAGGACTGTTCAAATCTTCAGTTCTCTGTGGGGCTTGCAGCAGGGGCAGGGGGGAACTTCTGCACAAACAATTCTTTTGTCAATTACCACCAAAAGCAGATTTTTTTTTTTTCCTCAGAAAACCACCTCTCAGTTGAATTTCTCATTACCACAGAAAGCCAAAACCACATATATATGCTTGCTCTTTACTCACTGTGGCCATTATGAAAATGCATCTTTTCTTCTTCTGGATCTTGCTTAGCCTTGCTATAGCCACATCGCCTGGGGAAAAAAAAACCAAACCACAACAGAAGAGTATTTTTGTCTCTGGTATGGCAGAACTCCATTCTCTACTTTGAATCACACAGTGCACAAAAACCCAGAGCAGTGACGAACCCAACCTCTCTGGTGGCTCTATTGCTGCTGTCCCAGTTTTAGCTCATCAAACTGGTTGCAATTTCCCAAATGGGATTCAGGGCTCAAGGCCCATGGATATTCAGTTGGACTTGTGTTTCCAAATCCCACAGATGCTTCTGAAAAACTCCACTCTACCTGACATATTAATGCAGCTATTTTTAAGAAGAGAAAGCGGGAACAGGAAGGACAATGAAAGGGGAATGGGATGAAACATTAGAATTGCAGAAACAAAATCTCCTGGACTGCAGAGCTTTTGCAGGCACTGTGGTGTATGTCTTGCATGCTCCCCTTCATCCACTGTGCATTTGGACAGAACTTTAAATTATGGTATTTTAGGAAATGGCCTTGTGTAAACATCAACATCTTATATACATGCAAAATAATGGCTTAAACCAAAGCAAAACCAAACCTGTTGCCTCACTGCCTTCAGGTGTCTCCTACATATTGTTGGCTCTGCACAGCATTTCATGCACATCTCCTGTCTTTCCACAGGGGAGCTGCCATTCATGGGATCCCCCCTGCCCAGCAGAAAAAAGATGGAAGAAGGAAAGCTGCCTGACCTATCCTGCTCCCACATTAGTGCCCGACAGTGCAAGGACAGTGCTGGACACTACCATGGAGTCGCAACTACAGTTGTATGCAAGTTGCATCTCCCCCAGGGAATCTCCTATTGTTTTTGGTTGCTCTTCTGTGACTCTTCATTCTTCTCGTTGGTTTTCTAGGTGATAGTTTTGCATTAGCATTAACTGTCTGCTTTGGTGGCATTTCTGAGATCTGCTTCACTTAGACAACCACATGGAAGCCCCAGGACAACTGCAGTGGCAAGAAAAATTGCTACATACACACACACACACACACACACACACACATTTAAAAATACAGGACAGGATGACCTATGTAGGATACACATACATATGCCTGTCCTTCCAAGGACCTAATAACACAACTGGAAACAGGAACTGGATCATCCTACAGAAAACTGCATGAATATGAGACTGAAGGACACTGCTTGGTAGAATGAAAAGCCTGGAACGGACACCTGCAAGCCAGCCAGCATGCACTAGCTGGCACACCTCAAAGAAAGCCTCAGGCCACTAAGAAGCCACTTAAAGCTGAGAAACCTCTCTTCCATTACTTCTGTGATTTTTGAGCTAGGGGCATGTGAGCACTCCAGCATCACTCACAGCAAGGAGGAGCATATGATTAGCAGGAACAAAACTGCAGTTAGGAGGAGGCAGTAACAGGAAACATGAAACATGCTGTCAGCATGAAGTCCTATTACAGGGAACTGCTGTCTGCCCAGATGCAAGGGGCCAAGCAGCCTTTTGGCTATAGGATTCTGGCACTGGGTTTGTGAAATGATCACAATTACAGACAAAAGCCTGGACACAATGAGACCCCAACACTGAGCTGGACTCAGCAGAGCTGGATGCTGGACAGTTGAGGAGGGGAAAAGCAACATGAGCTTCTGGGGCTATTCCAAGGAAGAGGAAGCTTACCTTGGGGACAAAGGAGACCTGTGCTACAAGGAGAGGAAGGAAAAAGAGATTGCAAAGGTTGTGCAAGCACAGGGGAATGGATCAAGAAGACAAGGGAAGGTTGGCAGGCAGTCTGGGGACACAGGCAGGGAGATAAAGAAGTTGCACTTGATAAACAGCCAGGCTATACATGCAGGGCATGATTTCAGCAGCAGCAACCAAGCTAAGACCATAACACTTTGAATGCAAACCCCACAAGAACAGCACTGAGGTGCCCAGAGACGTGGCTCAGTTATCTGCATGCTGGTGCTCATTGCCTTGCTCTAAAAGCAGCAGTGTCATTTCCTGAGATGGGGTCCTGCATCATTAACTCAAAACCTAGGTACTAGGTATACATGGAGACTCTGGGTCATTTCAAGGCACATTCTGGTCTTCACAAACCCTTGGTGAAAATGGGTTCTTCGTTTTCATCATATGACCTCCCCTTTAACTGAATAGAGAGATGAGTCTCTGTATCAAGTCTCACTTCTGGCAATCCCATTTTTTTCTGCTGCAAGTTGCCGAAGTCACATCAGCTTTCTGCAGAGCTAACTTTTCTGGATGGAGGCATATGACTCAGTTTGCCTTTTAAAAATACACAAATAACTCAGTTCATCCTTCTACCAAAAGCACGTATACGATACTTCTGTTTTGCCTTTTGGAGCAAATGCCCTTATCTCTTCCTCAGGCTTGGAGCACTTTGCCTGTAAAAATGCTTTTCTAACATCATCCTTTCTATGACCTACATCTCCTGACTCCTTGACCGTAAATATGGGAGACAGAGAGACGCCATCCCCTGCACAGAGTGATCCAAGCACACCTTGCTGCACAACAGTCCATGTTTTACTGCCCAGGGATGCACTCCAAGGGCCAACACAAACCAGTTGGCTGCAGCTGCCCTCTTCTCTTGAGCTGGGTAACACATACAGCAGCACATCACATTAGCATACAAAATCAGGCTCTGGGACGCCTGAAGCATCGTTAAAACAAGCCTTGACAAGACACATCAAAGTGAAATGGACTGTGACTGTCAAGCAACAGTTGGGTGTCACTAATAAAGCTTGCTGCAAAACCTGCCATCCCTTGTGCCCTTCACACACTTTCTCAAACTACCCAGGGTCCACACTGACTGGGGCCAAACTGTGCTTCTTCCATTCTTGACCTTCAGATGCTTTAAATAACACACACAAGCAGTTTTTTCTCCTGTCTTCTCCAACTAAATCCCATAAAAATCTGTAATTTTGGGTTAACAGTCCAGAGTAACTTTGTGAATCTTACTGGCAGATCAAAGTATCTAAATATTGTAGCTTTGCAATATATTTTGGGAAAAAAAAAAAAAAAAGCTCTCAATTGTTTGTGAAATAATCCATTTCTGCATGTGCATTTGCTCTTAATATTTATTGGCTAAGCTGTGAGTCAAAAGCTCTGATGGAAGACTCATTCTCTACTTTATTATCACTGTACAAACCATAGATTTCCTATATATTTTCTGTATCATGCACAGCAAAAGCATAAAGATCCTGACACTCGCTTCATCTCCCACTGAGCTGGAGACGCTCAGCCAAAGAGGTAACATAATTCAGCAGCACACCTGAATCTCAATTCATTTACTCCTGTTGTGGGTTTGTCCCAGTTTCTCTATGTGGAAAGCAGATGCCTTCCTTGCACAGCTCTGTGTTTTTCCATAAAAGTATCAGAGGTAAAAAGAAAAGTGAGACTTTAAATATTCTTAAGGCGTCATGTCTTATTTAAAAACTACTTGCAGATTGGCAGGCAGCTCATAAAATATTTATGGAGCAGATTATAAAAGTGAAGTTATAAAATGATCCCTCTATAGGTTTATAAAATATAAAATGGACAGGTAGAAAGATGAACAATCCAGCTGGGAAACCAATGCCCACTACCTTGCATGACAGAAGCCAATTCACAGAGAAAAATCCTTCACAAAGTGAAGCAGAAAGATGCTTGCTCTCCCTGGATTGATAGAGATTCTTTTGTTTCTGCCCTGTGTTTCAGGATACCCTTGATGGGTTGTGTGTGGCCCTTTGGCCAGTCGGGGCATTCCCCTGAAAAGCACAGAATGCCCAAGGGAAAGAGTTTCATCTCCCTAGCCAGGGCCACCATTCTGGTCACAGCCCAGGCAAGACACAGCCAGGGGACTCTGAACCTGGACCTTGGGTGTCAAGCTCTAGGTAGCGATATGAAAAATCTTGATTTACTTTTTTTACAGGCATTGGCCAAAGCATTTCAGCACACAGCCAAGGCATTACTGGAAGTGCAGGTGGGGACGGCATTGAGACATCCCTGATGAGGAAAGGGACTTCACCTTGCCAGGTGCAGTCAGTACTATCGAACAGGTTGTGCCCTGAAGCAGCATGCAATCCCTCATCCCAGTCTTGCAGAGACCTACACATGTATTTAATCTCTCAAATATGAGATAAACGAAGCATAGGCACTTCTCTGAAACAGAGACAAAACACTTTTTTCAGGGGTGAGACCTTCACTCAGAAGCATGTCTTTTACAATAAATCAACTTAGAAGGATGCTTCCAACCCATCTCAAGCTGTCACTTTACAGGAGGTTTGCAAGGACTGCAAGGTTATTTTTTACAAGGGGTTAGTGCTTATTTCAGACTATTTGTTCCAAGATGTTAAAGCAATAGAGCTGCATACGTGTTGCAGCGCAGGATCGTGTTCCATGCAGAGGAACAAACAAACATGGATCTCTCCATCTGGCCAAGATCCTGTCGCCTCAGCTCATGTGCGGAGACAATAACTTGTTCAGTGAATAGCTTTATCCTTGATAAACAATGCTGATACTGAGCCAGAGGCAGAAGACTACCACTAGTGATGTTAGTTGGTGTTCAACATTTGCCTTTGCTGCTTGCAATCCTAGGATAAATTCAGTATCAAAAAACCAGGGAATACTCAAGGGACTGGTGTAAACTGAACAGCTTCTATATTGGAAGTTGCTTTCCATTTTTCTGTTCACTTTCCTCTTGCACAAGACCAAAAGAGCAGTAAAAGGTCTGCTGATGACAAGCCAAGACCTTTAGCTCAGTTCAGGAGATCCAGGAGATGGCTGGCCTGAGAGGAACCGGGCAGATTCCCTTCCAAAGGGCTGCAGGCTCACAATCTTCTCAGCTGCTTTCCCAGCACTGCTGTCCCCCTCTACACTTGTGTGACCCTGTGTTTGACCTCTGATTAACTTGGATGCCTTACAAAGGAAGTTTCACAAATCCAGCAGTGGTATTTTTAGCCTTTAGTCCTTCCCTGCCTTTGCGCTGAATGACTCCCTGCTTTCCTAAACCACCACCAGAACAATTAAAAATAATTTAAACAAGATATCGTTTTCCCCTCTTGCAGGAAGCTCCCTCTGAAGTGATTTCCATAAATCTCTCTAAAGAGGTTGTCGTGCCTTTCCATAGCACAGCCAGTGGCATCCGTGCCTTGAAGAAACTTCTCCCATTTCCCCCTCCCAGCCTGCTCCTACATTGGTCTCCCTGCACCTCAGGAGGAAACCTGCAGAGGGTGTTTTCCAGGTCAGCCAAGTTTTCCTTGTGCGTCTTTCTTCTTCATAGCCATGCACTCCAGTCCTGGTCCTCTCTGAGAACTATTTTCCATTGCTGTCATCCTCCATTGGGGGCCCTGCTTGAGGACATTTGAAGCATGACTTGCAGCCAGGGACTGCCTCGTGCACTGGTACCTCGTGCACTGTCTGCATGACAGACAGTAGAAGTACTGCAAGGTTTTCTTTCAGAGCAATCATTGCCAAAACAGTGGTCCACATACCAGAACAACTTTTTACAGGCACACGCTTTGAGCTGAGCATCGTTGCCTGCTAAATCTGCTCTTAAGCACTGAAAAGTCACAAAAAACCAAGTAAAAAATGCTCCACCAGGGGGAAAAACCAAAACCAAAACCCAAACTCCTTCTCTATCAAAACAAAAAATACAGCACCAGAAGACCGAAAATGGTCCACCTTAGTGACTGCTGTGCCCCACAGCAAGGAAATGCACCATGACACAGCTACCACCATGCAAAGTCTCAGCATCTCCCAGAAAACACAGCAGATCTCACCAGCTATGCTGGGAAAACTTCCCAGCTTAACAATGCATGTGGGATGTCTCAGAAATTCTGTGGTCTCAAGCAGCTATCTGATGGGGATGGTGATTACATGTGTCTCTTAGGAGGCTTAGGAAAATCTCTGTCCACACAAATATTACAGCTGATTCTTCTTTGGGAAGCAACTCATCCAGTCAAACCAACAGAAATTAAAATCACCCCTCCTTTGAGCAATTAGAAAAGAGGGGAGTACAAGAGAGCAGAAGGTGGTGAGGCAGCCCAGGTGGTGGCAGAACTGGACAGCATGCAGCATGGACACGCACCTCAGGACACCCGCAGGGATATGCCCACTGCTGCTGGAGCATATCGGGGGCAAGCAGCACCATGGCATTGCTGTGTATGTCATACACTGCCCTCTGTGTCCATGACATACACTCCATTCCACTGGCATGCATGTCACATGCCACCAAATAAACACTTTCCTGCTCCCGCCTACCCCCTGCCTCCTCTGGGGACACATTTCCTCCCCCCAGCCCCTTTGGATGACAAGAAGCAGGACTGGATGGGTGTCCAGCATCCATGGTGTTTTATCAGACACCTACTGCAGTGTCTGGATTGACCATGGCATAACACAGCAGGTTTTTGCCCCTGAGATCCCTGCTCTTGCTGAAGATACACTCTGCTTCAGGTCACAATATTTCCAGTTGTTGAGATAGACAAGCTGGGTACAGAGACCAGATGAGAAAGTGATTTCCAGGCCAGTACAAGAAAGGAAGGGAGAGGCAGACTGTGCACAGAGAACACGGACGGAGGACACGGAGTAGGAGCCAGCACGGGTGGGAACACTGACCATGTTAGGCTCGGATAGGCAACAGCACGCAGAGAAGAAGCCCACCCACAGCCATGATCGCAGCAACTGAAAAGCAAACAAAAAGGCCCAGGATAAGGAATAATCCCACCGCCCTGGCAAGGTGCAAATACATTCACAACATTTCTATATGTATTTTCTTCCTTCTTATTGCATTTATTGTTTGGACCTGAACACCCTGGGCTCCAAAAGTTTCATGGCATGGGCTACTGTTGGTGAAACATGCCTTGGGGAGAGTGTCTAGATCCTGGTGCTGTAACGCAATTAACCATGTGCTTCCTGTCCTGGAGTACCACCATCAGGATTAATGGGGCCACCCATGTGCTTAAACTTAAGCACCTGCCTTGAAGCAGGCAAAGTGACTTTTTTTCCACAAGCGTGCATGTGGTACAATTACAATTGCCTTTAAAAAAGGAAAAGCACTGGATGAATACAAGCCCTGCTTTTGCAGATCCTTATGCATGTACTCACAGAGCCCCTTCTGCACCTCCTTGCATCAGGGGAGCTTTGCACATGTTAGGTATCTGCAGAAGCAGGACCTTGTGAGAGCATTCAGCCTAAATAAACTCGAAATATGGTGAGCTGAAAGGCACTCCATGCAGCCACAGCTTGCCTTTGAAGGCTGCTCAGCCATTACTTTAATCAGACTATGGGTTTGCCTGGCATCAGTTCTCAACCCAATGCTGGCTGCTGCACCTCAGTATTTGCCCTTTATCCCTTGTCAGAGAACTTGTACGCACAATTTTTCTGTTACCAAATCTATTAAGATAGTTCATCCTGGAAAAGAACATAGTGCAGAAGAGACAACAGGAAGGACTTCAGTAGAAGCAGGAGCCCAGTGGTGCAGGTAAACTCCAATTAAAGTCAGCTGAAGATCTCTTCACTTCATTTCTCCTCAGTCATCACAAGAAGTCATTCTTGAAAAAAATCCTGTGCACATCAGATTTTTATACAGTATGACTTACAATGTCTAAATACATTAAAATCGTTTATTTAGACAAAATTAACATTCTACAACTGCATTGCCTTAAATTATGATGCAAAATAACTTCAGGCATGCAATGATTTACAGAATTATACACTGGATTATGTGCTTACTTAAATTAAAACTGGTGAAGAATGTCTTCTAAGCTCCTTTTGCATCAGCAAAATAACTTGCTAACATTTTCTAAACAGCAATGCCAATATCTCTAACTATAATTAACAATATTTTCTATTTTCATAATGCCCCAGCTTGTTCAGTCATACTAATATGGAAGGAGATCAGCCTTCATTAACCCACTCTGTAGATCCAAGTTAAAACCAGAGATCTAAAACTCAAAGGTACACAAAGGGAACCCAAGCACTAAATATCTTGAGTCAATTTTGCCATTTTCTTCCTTTAACCCTGCAGGATCTGACTGCAGAGAACTGGTGCATCTCCAGAAGATGAGTTTGGCTGTGACCCTTTAGATTATGTTTCAGCCTGGAGGTCCCTTTCCCCCTGGCATTTTCTAATGCTGCTGCCACCAGACCTTCCCACACCTCCACACCACTCAGCATGCCAAGTCAAAGTTTTCCAAACAACTGTTCAATTAACATGAAAAGCAACCACTTCCTTAAAACGAAAAGAGCTCAACGCTTCCCTGAACAAAGAAAACTCTTTAAGAGCTCATCAGCAACAGGGCTGCTGTGAGACTAAATCAGTTCCCTGTGCTGAATCCAGATCTCACTCTTTTTATACAGAGTAAAAACGAAATGTTCAGGTGCAAGAGAAATGTACTTCAGTGTAGCCTTGCTCCTACAAACCCATCAGCTGTGCACTTGTGGTCAAAATACTCTGAGGTTTAGCATTAGGGGAAATCTAAAGTGCTTAGAAACAAACTAAACAGGATCAGCAGACAGTAAAATTCACTTTCCGGTCCACGAAGCACTTGGTTAGGTAAGTGAACTTACTAATTGCTCTCAACAGTCAGGACAAAGGAAGATTTATTACTACTTGAGTTAAAAGGATGGCTTGATTTGGCAGATAAACTTCAAAATATAAAAATCCTGAGGCGAATAAAACCAATGTTAAACTCAAGCAAAGCCATCATGCATCTTGTGGCCACTGGATTTGGGTGCCTGATGGCTTCTAGCAGGGGCCCAGCTCCCATCTCCTTTCCTGCAGGGCTTTCTTAGTCTAAAAACTGAGGAGCTGAAAGCAAAAGCCTTCCAGACAAGATCAAATGCTATGGGTATGACTGAAATGCTTTTTAATGAAATACAGCCGGTCTTCTCCAGGGTTTTAGATCTTTAGCCATCAAGCTGACCTATACTGGAGAGCAGAGTTGAACCAAGCACTGCATACATCAATTTTATCTGCAAAGTCTCCTCCAACCTCACTGAATCAACCAACAAACTATGAGGAGAGCTAGTGGGGGCTGCTACTGGTCAGGAGCCCCTCTGATCTGCTGCAGGAAAACAGATGACATGTCCATGTAACAGCAAAAGTTACTGAGAAAACACCTGCAGTGTTAAATCCCCTTGGCTGGGAAAGAACAGGCTCTGAGGCAACACCATCTCCAAAAGCCAAGCTTGCTTGAAACGAGGTGTGACACCTGCTTCTAGCCCTGGCTTCAAGGAAAGGGCTGCAGATGGGAAAGGAAACAGCAGAGGAGCCTGCAGCCGCAGTGACACCTCCAGGAGCTCTGTGCTCTGCTGGCACTGCCCTGCTCCCTGGCCAGCCCAGCTCTGCTGTTTTCAGCTATCTCAGGCACACAGAGACAACACTCCCCCTCTTCTAGATAAGGTGACCCCCACAAAGCTTATGTGCTTTGCCAACCCAACTGTCCAGAGCACAAACTTTAATAAACCTGTGCGAGGAGCACTTCTCAACACCCTTGGCATTGTTTCAAACCCTGGGCTTGGTTAATGAAATGTATATATATCATGAGCCCCAGCAACTGTGCCTGCAATTAATGTAATTAATTTACCACAAGTCTGCAGATGACCCAGAGAGCATTTGGAATTAAACTACATTTTTAATGGCTAGATAGAATTCAGAGAGGCTCTGCCATATATAGATGTGGCTTTTAAGAGTTATAAGCTGAAGTCTTGGAATCATGATAAATGGAAGTCTCATTTGTTGCTTTTAATAAGCTGTTCTAATGGGATGTTCTTCAGAGGTTTGCAATTAGAGACTGAAATACTTGAGGGTGCCTGGGAAGATTTTTCTAATCCTTCATGCAGCCTTGAGTGATGGTAATGATTACTTCCTGCATCTCCAGGTCAGGAGGCCAGCTCTACACCTAGCAATTCCTGAGTCAACATGCTTGCTCTAAACATCAGAGAAGTGCCATTACACACTGTGAGCTGCTAGGAATATATTCCCACTTTGTCCCAAAATGTACGAATGTTTAAGGAGTCACCTGCTCTTCCTGCTGAGCTATCCTGGCTCATACATTAAAGCGTGTCTCTGCACTGTTTGAGAGAAACTGAGAATGCAGCAGGCCAAGCAGATGACAGCTATGCAGTCACTATAGGGAAGGAAAACAATGTCTTCAGGGAAAGGAACTGCACTTGGAAAGACCTCTGGCATTATACTTTCCTATTTCTAAGACATAAAAAAGCAGAGATGACCTTTTTTCTAGGTAAGAGGCCAAATGCTGCTAATGGTGAAGACCCAGGGGAGGTCACACTTCTGATTTCAAAGCAAAGTGAAACATCCACATATTCAGAAGTGCAGAAGGACAAGAGTCTGACTTCCTTCTTCATTCTCTACCTGCTCCACAGTCAAGAGAAGACACTGTAAAACCCCACTTTCAAAGACTACATACACAAGGGGTGCTTGCAGAAGCCTCAAGCTGCTACAAATTCCAGCTTGAAGGGCAGCCCAGCTCCCTTCTCCACGTGGAAACAGGACTTGCACAATGCCATCAAACACATCCCCTGCAAGAAGGCGAGGAGGTTTCATCACTTACTGCTGCACTACGCCCCATTCTCCCTGCTCAGACAAAGCTTATGCTGGTTGCTTATCTGCTCATCACAGTCCTTCCAGCCCATTCCCTTGGCTGCTGCCACAGGAACTCAGAAATAACTTGGAGCTTAGTTACAGATTAGTTTTAGATTTGGTCAACTCTCACCTTCTGTCTGGGCCAAAGTCATCCAAAGGCAGATTAGCCTGGATCCTTAAACCCATCTCGAAACTGCAGACCAGACTGCCTTGTGGAGCTTGGTGAGTCTGCACTAAGCAAAAAGTGTTAAGAATAGAAGAGGAATGAGGTGTTGGAGCAGCCACATTGGACAAGCTGACCTTGACAGGATGTTAGAGATGGGCGCTACAGGCAGCAGAGTTCCACACAGGCCCCAGGAAGGCCTGACCCCGTGCAGAGGGGCACTGGAGCACTCTCCCTTCAGAGAGCTGGACTGTGCACCAGTGCTGCTCCTCCCTGGGAACACGTCCCGGCAAACAGGCTGCTAATAGGATGGAAGTAGCGAAAACCTTGACCCCAACAGAAGCAGGACCAGATCCTGCCTGCTGTTGGGTGGATGGGAATTTTGACTTGGCAGAGCAGTAGCTTCCTCAACAAAATCCTTCCTCTTGTCAGGTGAATCGTGGGGAATATTTGGCAGTAGCAGCATAATAAAGTGGCTATAAATCACAGGAGACAATGTCCTGCAGGAAGAAGGAAGAGCAGGCAAGAATGCAGAGATAAAAATCCTTTAAAATGTCCCAACGAACAAAAATTGTGACTCATGCTGGAAAAATTCTCTATGAAAACCATTATCTATAGACTGTCTCCCATTTCCTACGGAAATATTGAAAAAGCAAACTATTTTAAGCCCTGACACAACCTGGAAAATAGGATGGGGGGAGGCTGTGGAAAATTTCATCCATTTTGACCTTCCACATCACAGAAGGTTGTAAACACTCTCTCAGGACCTGGGATATAAACCACAATCTTTCACCCTCTCTATTCCCTGAAAGCCACTTTTTAACAAGATGCACATATTTGTGTCCAGAAAGTAGCCCTCTGCCACCACAGGCACAGATATTTAAAAGTCTAAATCAGCCAAGGTCAAGGATGGATACGCTGGTGTAAGAGCCTCTAATTGCCAATACCCAGGTGGCAAGATTTGTCTTTGCTTTGTCTTTCAGAGGCTAGCTCCTTGCCAGAAGGAGACTTTCTATATATGCACGACACAGGGTGAGGACGAGTTTTTTGCTGCTTCAATTTTTTTTTCCCTAAGTTCTATGAAAAACTCCCTCTGGTTCTTTGGAAGATCACTTGAGATGGAAAGGTCATCCATAATGGGTAGTTGGCTATAAATGCAGATGCACAGTTGACTTGGCTGTTTTGAACAGCTTTTTCAAACATGCACAGCATTGACCTAATATCTTCCCCACTTTACTCTGTAAAAGCTCATGCTTTTGTTCAGTGCTATGAAGTTTGAAAGCTTGAGGGACTGGAGGGACCAGCAGTCTCTTAACACTGACCCTAAGACCTTGTCTGTTTTGCAAAGAGGGCTGGGTTTGAAGGACAAAAGAGAGGTACTGCTCTGGAGCAGTTGTCTCCTCCCCAGACTGCTGAAAACCTGGCTCTTGACCTCAGTTTGTAGGGAGAAGGATACTGATACCACACAGCAAAAACTGAGGCACTTTACTGCTCCCTGTGAGATGGAGTGCAAAGATCTTGGTCACTGGACTGTCTGACACAGACTTTAAAACAAAAGTCAGTAATGATTTTAGATTAATACATACTTCAGTCAGGAACTGTAATGGTAACAGACATCTAATTCATGCATTGCTAGGAAAGCAAAATTTATAGATTTGCTCTATCTGTAAAATGCACAGCACTTCTGAGAACACACAACCCCAACAAAACAGAGATAATAACAACTCTGTGTTCTTTAATGAAATACTTGTAGCTGGTTTAATAATAGATTTTCAATCCACTTTTTTTTATGCTGAGACAACTACAGTCTGATTTAGTGAATCTCTTTGATTTGTAATCCCAATTGTTATATTATTAATATGTCCTCGATGCAAGGAGCAGGATAACTTAAAAAAGTGATCAGCTATTTGGCTTGGCATTTATGACCTCGGTCAGAGGACGTGTTATTTACAGGAAGTTTTCTGGAGCATCTGCAAGTGAATCAGCTCTGAAATGCAGCTTAATTGTTTAGGGCAAAGCACATTTAGTTTCAAATTCCCAGGAATCTCCAGCTTCAGACGCAAAGTGCATTTCCACAGATGGACGCTGACATGTGGAAATGCCACCACGGCTACTGTTCAGCTGACCTTTGGTTAGGGCCAGCTGCCAACGGGAAATGCCAAGCTGTTACTTACATTCATTCAAAAGAAGCCAGAAAACTGCAGAGACCTGAAAGCAAAGAAAAGAGGACAGAGGTGTGGCCCTGCCTTTGGGAACCTAGCAATAACTAAAAAGCCTGCAGACTCCAGCAAACTCCTCAGCCCTGTGACTGAAACTCCTCACGGAACTGCGAAGAGCAGGACAATATTCACCTCACGCTGCAGAGCTGCTCTCAAGCCTCTGCTTGCTGCAGCCTGGGACTGGGGAGGAGAGGTGCAAAGAGGTGCCATACAGCATCCTAGGGAGGAGAATCCTGAGGTGTCCAGGGCTTCTCAGGAACCTGGGAGCACCCTGAAGCCAGCACAAAGTAGCCTGTTTTGAAGAGCAGGCCAGGTTATGTCTTCAGTGCTGCAGAGCAAGATGGTTTTTCTCCTTCTCCTGCTCTCGTACATCAACAGAAAAGACAGAGCCTGGGCTTTGCACAGCTTGCTTGGTGTGGCAAGCAGTAGCGATTCCAGCTGGAGTTCAAAATAGCTGTTTTCCTAATAGCAAATACAGGAAAGAATTAGGAAAGAAAATGCACCCCCCCCTGGAACCAGGCACTGGAACAACACAACCACTCCAAAGGTTTAATAGGAAAACATCTCCCAGAAACAGGTTAACTGCTTCAGAAAGGGATTATCCCATGACTTGGAACATGTTTATTGTCCCTGCTGTCACAGCAGGAGAGTTAGTCCACAAATTGTCTTGAATCCCTGTCCAAGGCAAAGCAGCATGAGTAACACATCTCCCTGGCATCTCTGCTTTCTTCCAAACCAGAGCAATTTCTTTGTTTTTTTTAATTTCAAATTGTCTGTCATCTTTCTGGATTTTTTGGGGTTTATTTTGCTGTTTTCACAAGTCACTCAATGTACTAGATGGGCTTTAAAATTCATGGGAAGTCAAATTGGCAGAGAAGTCCTGTGGTTTCGAAGCCAATTTTCTGATAATGGACCAAACCTTCGTGTGGGAGGCTTCTCCACCAGTTCCAAATGAAGGACTGTGGTCTTTTCAGTTAGGGGAAGGGTTGAAAAGATAAAAATGGATGAGAAGTTCAGCTCCTTGTGCCTACCCTTTCCAGACATCCAGCGTAGCACCATGGAGAATGTTCCAGAAACTTGCAGCTGCCCTGGGTTCCACAGAGGGAAGTGTGGGTACAAGGCAGGAGGATTAAGGTAGCAGCAGAGGCAGCAATAAAACTCTAGCCAAAGGACACAAGGGCTTTCATAAGCATGCCAAGAGATAAAGAGCTAAAAGGAAGCACATCCTGGAAAGCACATTAGGCAAGAGAACAGAAAGATGTAACTAATGAGAACTGCTGACAAATGGCTCAGGGTTTGCAACTGCTTGCTGAGACCAGAGAGAGTAGCAGAGAAAAGGAGACTTGCAAAGGTACACCCTCCTCAGAGGGGTACTGAACCCTTGCCAGCGACTGTGGGAGAGCAGGAGCTACTGGCAGCCACACAGTTCTGATTCCCTATGGCCACAGAGGGATGTACATTCCTCCCCCTGTCACTCACCCCCCAGACTCTTCCTTGCAGAGGAGCCAGGTTACATCCACAGCTTCCCTACAGTCACACACGCATTCTCCTGTTGCACCAATACGAGCACACACCCAGGCTGGGGGAAGCCAAGGTTCACATCCACCTGCTCTGACTGAAGAGGAACTTCAATCACAACCTCTAGGCTTTAAGGAGAGACTTGAATCCTGTCTAGAGTGTTCAGAGCCAAGTCTTCTGACTACAGCTTTCCTGTAGGCCCTGGTGTGAATTGCCCATTGACTCACCCCCCTCCCTCTCTGCTGCTGCATGCCTCTCATGCAGACAGGAGCATTTACTTTTCCATTTTTAAGCCCAACAAGTCACTCAAAGCAGACAACAGGAGCTTGAACAGCTGAGCTGGAAGAGACTGTCAGTCTCTGACCTTGACTGGAGATGAGTCTGGCAGCACACTTACCTTTCAAGACAGGAAATAACTGTGTCCATGTCCTTCCACGGATGCCTTATGCCTGGGGACAGAGTTGCTCAGCCTGGCAGGATTTCACTGCTCTGCATTTGCCGACTACCTTATCTCCTCGGGGAAATAAGACCCTCAACTAACTCAACCAAACTCAGTGCAGTTCCTTTGCATCTGTAACATCTCTTAATGTTTACAATATGCTATAAATTAGAGACACCTTGCTAGACCTGAGCTTAGGACAGACTTGTATCATAAAAGCAACTGTGAGCTGATGGGTACCTTAGAAGCATAAATGTTTATTTTGCACTGAAAACAAATTCAGCCTTATCAGTAGATGTACTTCACAAAGCTTTTTGGAGTACTTCACATATGCACGGAGGATGTTGCATTGTTTGACTACTGCCACTAAAAGAAGGTACTAATATACATGTAGAATATGAAAAAAGTGCCTTCCATGCTGGCTGCCAAACAAGTTTTATGTTGCAGTACAAACTTTTCCTGATACAAGCCAGATTTTGCCCCAGTACCACAATCTCTTGTTCATCAAAAAATTCCATCAACTTCCATTAGAGTTGTCAAAGATGGCATAGTCCAGGCTTTCATCACTTGCCTATGTTTAAGCACATGAGAAGTCAATGGGATGGTTTGAGGCAGTGTCTCCCTCTGTGGGGGAAGCTCTCTGTATGATTTACTAATGCTCGGGGGACACATTAGTATCGTACACATGAGAAATGAAATCCAGATCTGACCAAAATATGGGGCATTTGGCCATTTCAGTGGCTTTATTCTCATTTTCTTTACAAGCATTTTCCTGAAGTTTTCTCCATGAGCAAAGTCCATTGCAAGTTCTGAGTACAAACATATGGGGGTGAAGATATTTTACCTGTAATAAAACGTTCTGCTTATTTTTAAAGGAATGTGAAAACAGTCCTGGGAGAATCAAGTAAAATAATCAGGGCCAGCCCATACACAGATGAAAATCATTGGGAAGTGAACTACATCTGTGAGAGCGCCTTTGTCATTCCTGCTTGTCCAAACAGATCAATCAGCCCACCCTTGTGCTTGTTTTACAGTGCTACTGCTTGACAGCTTTGTTCACATGCTGCTTTTGCCTAAATCACACTAATCAGCTGGTCAGATAAAAGTTATTGCAAAAGTTGAAGAAGTAAAATACACAGCTTCTTCTCTTACCTTCCGCTGAGAAGGAAACCGATAACAACAGCCAGCAGAATGACCCCCACTGTTACAGACACAACAATTATAGGAATCTGGCTCTGGTCGCTGGATGCAGCTACTGCTGAGATGAGAAACAGAAAATGGAGATTAGGGTTAAAATGACAGTCAGCACTCATATGAGTCTTTCTAGTGAGGCTGCCAGCAAGTTTTCAAGTCTTACCAGTTCATTTATTCTTTTACGGTTTGTGTTTTCCCCCTTTTGCTGTCTGTTTCTAGTTTGGAAAGGATATGTGTGGAAAGGAAACAAAACCACATGCAACACTAAGCCAAAAACCCAACAAGATTCCATCTCATTGCTCAATTCAGAAACCAAAGCATTGCAGGATGCAGCCTTTGAGTTTGTGAACTCAAGTTTTCTCCCTGAGTTAGCTGCATTAGAAATCAGAAATAAAAGATGAAAACCCAACAGGCTCTCATTTGGATGAAAACCCCAAAGTCAGACAGAACATTTATGGAATGTTATTGTTGACAGACACAAGAAAAATCCATAAGATAAAAAGAATTACCTGCACTTCAAGAAACTATAAAAAATTATAAACTAACTCTTTGTGGCATCTCTATCACATGGCCATAAAGTGCCCTCTGTAAAACAGGAATCTGCTAAGACACATACAGTGGTTGGTCTTTTTATTGGCCAAAACTTGGGGAAGCAAAACTCTTCCAGTCTGTGCCTTGTAAGGAGCCCTCCTGCCAAAAGGCAGGAGACTAAACTGGTGATAAAGATGCCAGCAGAAAGGTCAGGAGATCTGATTGAGAACTGACTTTTGACATGGGTCAAATAAGAGCAAGTGGCCAAGCTCCTGTAGGCTGTAAAATGGAAACACTAACACCACTTGTATCTTGTTTATCTGCCCTACTTGGCAGGGGAAGGAGCCCATTTCCCCCAGGGGTTTGTATGTGGGGCTCCCCAAGCACAAACCAAAGTGTCCTCACCTTGCCCTCTTTGCTGCCAGCTTATTTAGCTGCAAGCATATAACCACCCCAGGGTACAAACCTCACATCCTCCCAGCAAAACCAGCTCCCTGGCACAGGAACCACTGCTCTGTGGGGGAAAACATCATTATAGCTCTTAACCTCGTGCCAGCCCAGGATGAAGCTCCATCCACCCCAGAGAGCAGCAGGAATTGATTGCGTACTGAAGAAGCCTTTAACTAAATGATTGAACTAAAAAAGGGTCCTTAGCACAGGATTAACGTTATGAAGGCTATAAAATAACTGAATATAGTCCCATATTAATTGTTAAAGGAAAGGAAAGACAGAAAGGTATGACATTAAACATTGATCTGCACTGGGCTTCAAGCAGCTCTTCATATGGGAGCTCTCTGGTGCTTAACCATTGGCAGGGTGGACCTGTTACAGCAGAGTAAGTGATTTCAGAAGGACTGGTCCTGACACATTAAATATTTCATGCTAACTGCTCCAATCCCCTGCCATCATCCAGAGATTTTATTAGCCTCACAAAGTTATGGGGGCTCCTTAAGATGGTGTTTTACTGCTTTCTTGAAAAAATAATTAAAAAGAAAAACATTTAAAGGAGAACATTAAGCAGTGATTGGTGTTTTTTTGCACAGCTCAAGGGATGGGGAAATGAGATAAATTCCACTCTGATCTATGGCAGATGAAAAGCCTGAACCCATAAGCCATGCTGGGGCTTGCTGCCATTCAAAGTCAGGGACACACACACACATCCCCCCTGCATTACCCCTTCTCAGTTTGGTAATATGTTCCTACTCCTGCCCAGCAGGACCAGCTAGATTGGCACACCAATCCAACCAAAACACAGCTCTTTGCAAAGTTAGTTTTTGGGGCTAGATGAGCTTGGTGGCATTTGGAAAGGATGAAGCAACAAGTGGATACACCCAGCAGCACCTTCTACTCAAATAAAAAAAAAATTCTGCTGAAAATTGAAGCCCTGGCTGCTTCTTGGTGCTTTGCAGAATTGCACAAGCAGGGCAATGTAAAAATTCCCAGAACCTGGAAAAAGAGGGAAGTCCAAAACAGCTTATGGCTTTCCTCCATTGCATTTCTAGGGCTGTTGTTGTATAATTCCTCCAAACATATTGAAGATAACTACAGAAACCTTGCGAACTGGAAACAAAACCTGTTGTTCAGTCCAAACAACTTGGAAATTGTTTTTGTTTCTCAGAACAGCCACTGAAAGGTTTTCATCTGTGCTTGAATAAAAATCATTTGCTTTGGCTCTAACAGAAAGTTCAGACACGTACTCTGATCTAGCAGTGAGATTTCGATCTGTGCTTGCTTTCAAAATCTCCAGGATGTGCAGGAAAGCAGTGGGAGTCTGGTCACACTCCTGACACTAATATTGACTTTATATAGGGCTTTGGGGAAAAAAATGCTTTTTATAAGGTTTTAAATGTCAAACAGAGCTGCATTTTGCAAGATACTGAGGCTTACATTGTATTTCAATCCTATTAAGTGTTAAAGAATCTGGTTAAGTCTGGCCTCAGCCAGAGCTTGAGCCCAACAGAAGAACAATTCCCATTCCCAAACTTGGGACAATGTAGTAGGTATTCCTCTGACTATCCCAGCAACTCCTCAATATCAGAGAAGTACGTATTCCTCTGCCTTTAAAATGTGAAAAAGACTGGGATGTGGGTATGACTAAATGACCCATAGAATTTCTAGTGTTTAAAAGTATTTCCACGTGATATCCTTCAAAAGTCCTGATTAACACAGATACTTACATGATGGGTTTGATGAAAGTGCCATTATTTTTGGACTAGGATCATAGGTAATAGATCAAATGTGCCTATATTTCATGTATTACTCATTAATAGACCAGAGCACTATTACTCAAATAACTCTAAGCTAGAAACTTTCCAACTGAGAAAAACTATACAGAATAATTTTTTGGCATAACATGATTTGGTTGCTACTTACAGAGCACAATTAATGGTTAATACAACAAGAAATACATTAAATACACTGTCCTTGCTGCATTAATGTTTGCAGTGTGATGCAATTTTCACTGTATTAGCCTAATCTCTGGCTCCACAGCTACATTTGCACATGTATAATGACTCCTTGAAAATCTATTAGGACTTCAAAGGCAGCATGCACTGAAAAGACAACTTGGCATCTTCTCCTCAAAGATGATGAATTTTAAATAAACTGGAGTAACAGTAATCAAAGTATTTATGAATTTAAATTTCCAAGGAAAACACAGCAAACAGTCCCTTTCCCACAGGAATGATCAGAGTATTTCCACCATAAAATTCCTCTTCCATGCACACAGTATAAAAATTAATAAATGACAGCTGTACAAACTAATAGAGAGAAGACATATTTTCTGGTGGACAAAATCGTACTTGACACCTTGGCAAAATTCTGTATTTGGGACAAAAAGAATTTCCCCACAGCTGTGCCTAAACACAGAAGAAAGAGCAGCTGAGCCTTCATGTGCCTCAGGAGTTCACCCTGCCACAGAATCTATTCCAGAATCTAGCCCTGGATAAGTTTCATTAAAAAAAAATTAAAGAAAATTTAAAAACCCACAAATGTAACAGGCCAAGAAGAAGTCCTGCACCTGCAGTGCACATTTTTTACGATTTCTGATTACGAGTCAACCTCTTTTTCTTGAGGCTGTGGCCTTGGCAGCCAACAGAAACAATCTTTTAACATGACAGGAACTTTCCCCCAAAAACAAAAAAGACACTAATGCTGGTTCAACCCTTCTCCTTGCAGAGAAGCAGCATTTCATGTTTTTTTCCCCCAGATGGGGAAGACAGCTAAGCATCCTCCGCAGCCTGCCTTTAAGGAGCAGCTCCCATCCCCTCTGTCCCTCCTGAGAGGAACAACTCTCTTACACCAGGCTCCTGTAAACACAGGATTTTTCTAAGCATAGAAAGTCATGAATCTCTGGAGCCTGAAGATCTCCTGCCCCACCATGAGGAAGCAAAAGGCAGATAAGCCAAGTGCAGAGTCACGACATGCCCGGCGTTTCCAAAGTCAAGGGATGAAGCAATCAAAGGAAGGGTTCTGTGCAGAGGTATCGATCCCTGACATGTTTCAGGGCAGCCTTTTGGGGACAGGGGCTGGCAGCAATGAGAAGCACTTACACACTGGGCTGGTCTCGAACTCGAAGCGGCGGCTGAAGCCCCCGTAGCCGGCGGCTGTCCGCGCCCGGATCTGGAAGACGTACGCCGAGCCGGGCTTCAATCCATCCGCCGTGATCGCCGTCTCCTTGGACTTGATGATGGTGTAGCTTGTCTCCTGGTCCTTTTCCCAACACCCCCCCGAAAACCACAAAGTTCAAACACACACAGAATGGCTCTCAGAGAAGACAGACTCTTGACAACCCCCAGAGAAACACAACAAAAGATGACTGAAGTATGCATTTTTGAGGATTTCTGCCTCAAAACTCCCTCCCTCTCTGAAGGTCTTTTCTGCAATACAAAATCTGAGACCTGATTTTCTCTTTTTGTAATCAATGATTCTGGGAGGCACACAACCAACATCTGCAGTAGAAGCAGCTTTCCCCTGCTCGGGATGAACATGGCCTGGGGCAATGGAAAGGTGTATCATACAGAGATCAATCCCAAGGCACAGGGAAGATAAAATAAGTCCCATCGCCTTAAAAAAGGATTTTGATTTACACCAAAACGGCTTCCCAGCAGTGTAAGTAGGCCTAAAAGAGAATAATATATTACACACTATACAACTTTATGCCTGCATTTCTAGAACCACGAATTAGACCTTGGGAAGAGAATAATAAACTGAAACTCCAGGAAAATACCTAATTTTTGCATGGTTCTTTTGAAGCAATGAACTTGAAGAAAAATTGCTGAAATAAATCTTCATCTACATCAGTTTCTAATGTGAAACAGTTCCAGTTCTTTGATTAAAGTTTTGTTGAAATGCTAAGTAATTACTCTTAGAATTATTTACTGTAACACATAATCTAGACAAGAGCTCATAAATTAAGGTCTACAAATTTGGAGACTGCTTTTTATTCACCATATCTTCTCAGATCCAAATTATTATGAGTTAAACCAGAGTTTTTAGTAGTTCCTTACCAAGATTTCTGGATAGCTCTTAGAATCTGAGCTAATTTTTCTTTTTTTAAAATTTAATAGCCAACTTCCCATTGACAGCAATATGCCTGGCTAAGGTGCGAGGAATTTCTTAAATGTAAGATTAAAAAATTTCTCAATTGATGCCTGTTTTGGAGAAATGTGTATGCACACACACACACACACACACACACATATAAATATAAATATATGTGCCCTTTTATTTCTTATTAAGGAGTGATCCCTCTTACAGGAATGCAATCTGAAAAAAACTCAGTTTTCTGAAACATTTAATATAAATGTTCTTGTCCTTTGGAAATGAATGTGAATTTCCCCTTATGAAGGACTGAAAACTGAAAGAATATAAATTATAGTAGCAACAAAGAAAAAGGATTAAGGGCAATATCCCCAGCCTATCTCAACTACTGGTTAAAAGCAGTAAGTGAATATTAGGTCATATCTTTGCCTGTATGTCAGCCAATTAACTTTTCAATACATTGTTGGCTTCTGCAAACACTTGGACTCTCAAGCTTTTCTATGGAAAATACAAAGCTTAACTCTCAGCTTGAAGAAAATAAATCAAGATAGCATAAACTTGGACTGGCTGGAACTATCTCTCCACAAAGGACTCACTCTTGAAGAACTATTTGCTGAAGCTATTTGAGACTAGTTCTGGACTGCAAATACAACATTTCAAATCCTCTCTCCTGCCAACTTGTTTGAAAACAAACTAAGGACAATGAAGAAATACACTTTTTTTTCATTTTAATTATTTACTTTATCTTTTTTTTTTTAGTTTCTAAAAGCTGTTCTTCCCAAGCCATTCCATGGTAAGGATTCAATGTACCCCAACAGCCATTCAAACAAGTTAATAAATAATTAGTGATGGATTATTTCCAGAAACAAAATAATTCTTGCATGTACCTTAATATTCAGCCCTATTTAAGTCACTCACATATCTATTTCACAAGCTCCCTCATCTGCAAAAATAATGTTAATTTTATTTTGATGGAGAAGATTTATGAAATTCTTTCCCCTGTTTGCATGGACTGCTTGGGCAGGTCCTTCCCACGGTCAGAGAAAGAAGATAGAAGGAGTAAGGATCTAATCCTGGTCCATGTTGAACAATTTCACCTGGATCACAGATAGACCTAATGGAATATCTTCTTTAAAACAGAAATTCAACCCCCCTTAAAAGTGAATTGTGACTCAATTTCATTATTTCCCTCTTGTTTTCATACAGAAAGCCTGGATGTTTCTGAGGAAAAAAGGACACCTTACAATTCCAGCTAAGGTAAAAAAAATGCTATTCAGTCAAATCCTGAAAACTTGATTTTTGGAAATCTAAGATTTCTAGAGATTTAAGGCCATATCACTCAAAATACAAATACCCAAAATATTTGATAAAGTGCATTTGGAACCCTTTTCATTTAAACAACATTAATTTTGCAGAAAAATAACAAGTCACCATTTGAAATGAAGACTAGGAGGGGCAAGTTTTGTGGGGAGACGGCTTCTCTTTAAACTGAGGGAAAGAGCTGGAAAACCCAGGCAAGTTTTCAAGCCAAGATGACCTTCTTCATATCAGAGCACATGCAGTCTCTCTCCAGAAGCCCCTTCTCCTCTCCTTTCACAGTGGATGGAAAATCAAGTGAGAAATTGAAATACCAAAGGCAAAATATTTTGCCTGATGTTTCTGGGAGGAGACAGATGCTCAGTCCCCATCCCCTTCTATTTTTAACAAATGAGCAGGCTCTATCTTAATGTGATAATGCTGGAGAGGAATCTGACACGCGGATTTAATGTATTTGTTCAAGAGAAGTGGCACACTAATGGAAAACAACACCCTCATTTCAAGTCTTCCTAATCATTTACTGCAAAATCAATCTGACATTGATTTATGCATAAAATCTCTCCATTCCCTTCCATGACTCAAATAATAATAACTAAAAGAAGAAAACAATAAAGAGAAGGTACTTGGGAAGCTGAGCAATCAGTTCATCACACCTTTTCAAAATATTTGATTTCGTATTCCAGGATGATGCCATTGGGTCGATCTGGCTCCTGCCAGGAAAGGGAGATGCTATTTTTAGTTATCTTCCCTTTTTTCACAGTACTGACTGGAGAAGGTGCTGCAAGACAGGAGAAAAACAGAACAGACGAAAACCACGGTTAGTAAGATGGTCTGCCTCAGCCAAAGTCAAACTCATCAGTGCATGCTCAAACACAAGGCAATTCTGAGCTACTGCAGATCAGTGGAGTCTGTTTTCACCTTGGTGGCATTTGCCCATTTTTAACAACTGGACTTGCACAGATTTGTGGTAGCATGACCACCAAGGCAAAGTAATAACATGAACTTCTAGCACAGCTTACACATCGACCCCATCTTTTCAAGCAATTTTCAAGCACATCAAACCCACACCTTCTCTTTTCAAATGTGTCAGGAGTCTATGTTATCAGAATTACATCCTGATTGTGCTTTGCTTTCTTTTGCCTGCTTTCAAGCCA
Source organism: Melozone crissalis (assembly GCF_028551555.1). Taxonomy (NCBI): domain Eukaryota; kingdom Metazoa; phylum Chordata; class Aves; order Passeriformes; family Passerellidae; genus Melozone; species Melozone crissalis. The sequence continues at coordinate 43,732,488 of NW_026535784.1, read as the reverse complement.
TATATTTTTCAGAAGACCTTAGATTACATGGGCTCCTTAACTATTTTTGGATTTTAAGTAGTTTAAGCCCAGGCATCTTTCAGCCCCTTCTTTTCAGAAGTAAGGAATATTACAACGTTTATAATTCAATTGCTCTCTATAAATATCACTGGGGTGTTGCAGGCTCACATAGTGATGCTAATTCCTTGCAAATGGCAAAAGATTTTAATGGCAATCACAGTTTGGAAGTTCTCAGTGTGCTTGGGGAAGCCACAGCATGAGAGCAGCCATACAAACCCTGCTCATTATTTTAAGATGCAGCCCTGAAAGGTTATCTGCCCTTTGCAGCACACATGAGCATCAGAAACAGGCTTGATCCTTTGTATGCAGTCTGAGGTCTGCAGAGACTTTCTAAGTTGTGGTTGCTGCCCCCCCTGCCAGCTCTCCAGCAGAAGCTGCTGTGGGCAATGCAGCCCTAACACCCCAGGTGTTTCATGCCAGTGATTGGGAAACAGCACTGAGTGAAAAGAAAAGGGGATGGGAGAAACTCATGGTCTCCCATTTGCAGGGCCAAGAGCAGCTTCTCCAGGGACAAAAACAGGCCATGCCTGGATGAGGGATTTTAACTCGCCCTTCTGCAAGGATGACAGGGGGCCTGAGGAGACACATGCCAAAGACTTTTGTGGCCATATGGGGAATGGCATGGAAAGAGCAACAACCACATTTCATCTTCCAAAATGTATTTGGAACTATAGAAAACAATTTCTTCAATATGCAGGACTAGCTAATTATCTTAACACTATAAAAAACCCCAACCCATTAAGTAGAATAAAGACAACAAATACAATAATTTCTCCAGGTCTGATTTTAAGCCAAAAAGTAAGGGAAGAGCTCCAGACAATTGTTCTTGGACTGAAGGCTAGCATCAAGACTTCTCTGTTATAGCAAATTGCCACATCTCAGTCTTGCATCAGCCCTAGCTTTTTACACTCCTGTTCTACTACTCCCCCCACTTGGCTCTTGAAGGATTCTGAAAGGTGTTGGCTATTTCCATACTGTTTTCTGCCGGAGAGCTGGCATCAAGCTGTACAGACCCTGTTTGCTTTTTAACTGTGCATCCACCACTGTGCTCACAACTGCTCCACTGAGCGAGTAAAATCCACCTTGATCTGAACCACGACCACAATGTTTATGCAGGGCCTGCACGGTGATCACCAACTATTTTTCAACTGCGAAAGTCACCTTACCCCTCCCTGACTGATGTCCTCTACAAGTTTTTGGGCTATGTGAGGGCAAATAACAACCTAAACACAAACTGCTAATCTGGTAAAGGAATTTCTGTTACTCAGCCCAGGTGCCTAAATAGGCTCTGTGTGTTCACGTGCACAGCAAACTGAGTTGTGCATCTGAGATACAAGATCTGTGAACACATGTACAGTCAGATATATTAGCTCAGAGAAGATAGAGGGAGTAGGGAGCTCCATCAAAATAGAATGAAGCGCCTTCTAATGCAAGGCTACATAATTTTCAGGGCCATTGGATAACAAGCCTTGCTGTGTGGCGATGGTGCCAAGTAAAAGGAGATTGTACAATCCTCGTTAAACAGATGATACTGCTCACTTATCATGAGCCACTCAGATGCTACCATATACAGGGAGGAGCCACCAAAATAATCAAAAAAGGGACCTATGCCCTCTGGGACTGATCTCCAATGTCTCCAAATCCCTGCAATGCCTCTCCCATGTTTACAGAGCTGGCAGCAGAGGTCTGGCAGGTTAGAGAACATCAATACTGAGCATTAAACCATTTTAACCTCCTATTAGCAAAAGTAAACTTGAGAAGAGCAGTGAGGGGAGACCTCAGTTCTCCCTGCTACTGAATGCCTCTCAGGAAGGTGAAAATCATGCAATTCCCAGTATCAAAATCACCTGATCAAACAGTGGATTTTTCATCCACTTTATTGAGGTTTCCGGAAGTGTTTATAGGACTGAGGCTCACAGGTGCTTTACAGCCAAGAAAACAATGCTAGCGCTCCCAAATGCTGCTGCAAAACCTTTCCCTAGGAGGTTCAGGGCAGTTTAGCTCTCCTTTACGTGCACCTGCATAGTACAAGACAAAATGCACCCCCAGCCAACCCAAACACACCCATCAAACTTCCTACTCCCCTAAATCAGAGCATTCCCTTTAAAAAGTATGTGCAAAAAGCTTGGCTAGTGAGCAGCTACATGGACTTAAATCTCTGGGTGTGCAAGTCTCTAAAATGCTCAATTGTGGCTCACAGAATGCTCTGCTCTACCAGGAAATGGATGGAAGATAAGAAAATGAGTAACCCGACTCTCCAAGTAAATTAGAAGAGGAGTAACCGTATCCTTTTTGAATCTCCTTCAAAAGAAGTGTTAAAGTGTAACCGTGAGATAAAGTCCAATTAAGTAAATTCAATAAATCCCAGCGGTGCTGGCGTGATACAGCAACCACTCTGCATCCTCAATGCACAGAGATTACGATGCTCTGAAGTGAAGGAAGGAAGGTACAAGTATTTTAGAGTTTTCTTTGTCAAACAAAATGTAATTCAATCCAGGCAAGTGGACAAAGTCTGCAATCATTCCATCTTAAAAGCCTGCAACTGGATACTGTGCTATATGATCTCAGAAAAATAAAAGGATTACTTAAGACTTGCTTTTCAAAGGTCACTGCTTCTGCAAGGGCAGCATCCTCTTTGTAGAAAGAAGTCAAACCACAGAGCCCTTCCATTTGGAGTGCAACATGCAAAAAAATAAATTCACATAAGAGTCAAGATATATAAAGCTGTAATATCCCGACTTTCTTATGTAAGCAGACAGAAGTCTTGTTCAAATCCCTGCCTTGACACAACAAAAGGTGGGTGTACATTGTGAATTGTTCATGTTCTGTGCCTATGCATTAATTTTTCAGCCACACAGTCAAGATCAAAGAGGGATACTACATCATTTATGTTTATGTTTGCCATTTATGAAAACAGCCATGCATGTGATAAAAGCAAACAGAAGATGTAACAAGGTGTGAAATTGCCAATGTACATTTTTGCTTTCCTGAGACCAAAAATTAATCAGGAAGCAAAGAAAAGCATAGAAAACTGATTCTTCCTTTTTTGTGTGTGTGTGTTCTGTTTCTAACATTTCTTAAGAAGAGTAAGGGGACATACCAAATAAACAAATAAAAGTTTCTGCAGAAGACACACCATTAGTCACATCTGAATAACTACAGGAAATTATTTCACGAGGAACAGACTTTTTAGGACATTTGTTCCCCTGCACCCTTTGATAATGACATTAGCACTGAATTAGCCATCTAGGCACAAAAGGCCATATTTACAACATACTGTGCTGTGTCCCACTAATAACTGACATACAGTAATGCTTAGTAGAATAAAATGCTAATTATAGTTGAAGAGAAACCAATGTTATCAGGTGAACAACCACTGTACCAAGACAAAACAAATAATCCAGTTTCTACTTTTTATGGTCTATCTAATGCTCTCTGCAGGCCAATTACTTTTGCCTTGGTATTTTTCACTCTGGCAGAAACAACAGCTAATGGCTCCCCACCTTACTCAGTCCCAAAGCCATAACCTTTATCTGTTATTACATAACCAAACAAAATGTTATAATTAATGCACTTAATAAAACCAGGTAAAATTGAAGAAAAGAAACCTGTATTAGAAGAGTAGTCACAAGACAAGTAACTCTGGTTACACTTCAAAAGCCTCGTAAATTGTAATTTTTCACTCAGTTTCTAATTTCTTTCTCAGGCCTTTGGTGACTTCAGCATTTGAAGCAAGACTTGTCTTATTCACCAAGTCACACTAAAGGCATTGCAAAAATTGCAGGTGGCTTCAAGCAGTAGGTTAATTTAAAAAATATAGATATGTTAGGTTAATTTAAAAAATATAGATATGTTAGTTAAAAGAGAAACACTGAAAGGAGAAGGAAGAAAAATGCTTTCACTGTATTATCTCTTCATTTCTACATAGGAACTTTTAGGGCAACACCCAGTGGCTCTCTTAAGGGCACTTTTACTGTGAACATTACACCTGGGTCAGAACTTAGGATTTAAGTTATAACTTGTCTTTCATGCTGCAATTTTTCATATCCCAAAGTGCACTCAAGTTTGTCTGATGATGGATTTCAAAACTCTTTGTCCCTTGAGAACAAAGAGTTGCAAACCATGCCTGGCTAGTTAGGCAAACAGGCTGGGCCCCAAGTTTGCAGGTGTTTGCAAGTGTTTTTGAAAACTGAGTCCAGGCAATGAAAGGTCCTTGTACTAAGTAGCATTAAATGCTATTTATATTCTATCTGAGATCTTTTGTAGGACTTCAATCCTGCACAGACCCTAAATAAAGCAAAGAGGTAAATTTTAGCCCCAGGATTAGATTAAATCCAAACACCTTGCCAAGTAGGAGCCAAACCCTAAAACATCGTTCATATATGGAGATCATTTTCTTTTGAATGATTCTTCAAAGCATTTCTTGTGTAGATGGGGACTTCATGTTGGTCCTTTTCACACACCAAATATCAAAATGAGAACGCAATCTTCAAACTGCTTTGGCAATGATGTATAATATTTCTTCACAACATCTACGTTCCAAGATGAGCCCCTGAGGTGCCAGGTCTTAGATCTCTTTGCAGTCTGAATTGACATTTTGAATGCCTCTGAAACCTGAAGTGCCCTGACCTGCACCTTGAAACAAAACAGGTCAAACAAGAGAGAGGAACCCAAATGAAGCACTCCATGGCGCTGACAGAAGGCAGGGCCCCATTTCTGTAAAACGAATCCATGACCAACCCAAGCAACCAGATCGGTCTCATTTGAAAAGGGGTGATCTTGCAGGTGGCTCCCATCCTGGTTCCTCTAAGATTCAACACAGCTCCTTAAGCTCGACACCAGGACATGACTTGACACCCAAGCTGGTCATGGCCAAGGCGGTCCCAAGACCTTGCTGCCTCCCAGCTGGACAGAAGGTTGAGTTCATGAAAAGTGAAACCCCATCTGGTGCCTAGTTGTGTTGAAGAGCCTGTTCTCTCTTTGACAAAGCTTTTCTCAGAGAACTTCTCTCTAGGCTTCTAATCCTTGGACCTAAGACACCAGAAAAATCCCTTTGCTAAAGGCAAAGAGAGCAGTGGGGATGCTGTGGTTTTCCGGATGCTATGAACCAATGCCTTAAATTACTAGCATTCCTTTCAAATGCTAGTAATTTGAAAACACTTTCAATTCATACTCACATTAGAGAAATAACAGAAGTAATCTGCATGCAATTTGCATTAGCACAGGGGTGATGGCTCATCTCACTTCTGATCTCTGTTAACAGCTCAGGAGATCTGTGTGGCTATGCATCAATGTGGTCTAAGGCCTCAAGACCTACTGTGCCCCAAAACGCAGTATTCTTGCAGTAACTGAAGTGTGTTTAGGGGAAGGAGAGGTGTGTGCACACTAAATTCAATAATTCAAGGCTTTCTTTTCTCTGAGTGTTTCCTAAAGGAGCTTGCAAGAGAATCAGCAAAAAGAAAAAACAGAGGAAACCACAGCAACAAGCTAACGTCAACTGACCCACCCATAAGGACCTACTGCTTCTTATGGTAAATCTTGAGATGAGCACTTGATATTTTGCTACTCCTGTAAAATGGTTTTAAAAGAACAAATAGCAACAAGTGACTTGCTGTATGTGAAAAATCACTACTGAAATCCTTCCTGCAATAATATGTTATAAAAATGTGTCTGCAAAATATTCTTTGTTATTAAGACCAAGTACTGATTATTGACACATAAATGATGAAAACAAATCCATAGTTTTAAATGTCTGAATGCAGTCTTTTAATCAAAATATGTTGTTAATTGTGAGACAGCAGGACTCAACACATATTCCTTGAAGGACAGTGGATGCAACTAGTGAAAGCTTTGCCATTCACAAAGTATTTTACTGTTAGAGAATATTTCTAAGACTCACCTACCTAAGTGCCTACTTTTGTGGAAGCAACCCAGGAAAGCGTAGCAACAGCTCACCTCTGGCACTCCTCTCTCTTGCTGACTACATGAGAGTTTCCAAAATTCACCGCTTACACAAAAAAACCCCAAATAATTTCTACAAAATCTACCATAAGGAAGTTACTTTTTTTCAGGGCTATCATATATTAACACTGCAACAGGATTACAAACAAAGCCCAAAGACACCACAAAATCTAGGCGCTAAACTACAGAGCCTTTGGGGTAAGACTGCCTTGTTATTCCTCATGTGCACACCACCCCATATAGAACAGAGCCAGAATAGTTAATGATACCTATCATATATCACTGCCATCTCAAAGAAACACATAACCTTTGGCAAAGCTCTTAAAAGCACACGGTTTCAAAAAATAAATTGGATTCTTGCCATTTGCCTTCTGTTTACAGAGTTGCACGGACACGCTCTCGGCTCCTGCCAATCATGAATGGGAGATGTGAACTCTTGAAGAACGGAAGCTGCCTGCAGATCCACAAAACTGGCAGGCACGAGGCCTGAGGAAAACATGACCAGATATCACAAGAGAAAACTGTGTAATATTGAGCCCACTCATCTCAAAGGAGAGGAAGTATTTCCTCCAGCTTGTTCATCAACAAACACATTCAAGTCCTTAGCAGGAATATTGGTACACAACAGTTTTAAGGAATTTTAAGGACTCTGTATAATGAAGGCTACAAAGAGCACCATGATCTGTAACAACAATCAAGGTAATTTTTTTCTCTTGAAACCTGGAGGCTTGCAAACACTCACCTGTATTTTGCAGGATGCAAAGTCCCTTTCATACAGGTACAGGATTTTTAGAAAAAATAATTCAAAAAATTGGCCTGACAAGACTGGCCCTGACCATAGCTCATTGTTTGAGAAACTTTTTTTCAATTGTCAGGCCTAACATACATTCATTTGTATTTACAGCAGCATCAGCCCTGTGTCCTGCAGAGCCAGCTCCTATTAAGCTGCAATTCACTGTGATCCTCAGAAGGCAGAGGGAGACATTAGGGCATCACAGGTTGCCTGGGCTCAGGAAAAAAAGGCATCCCTGATATCCCTAGCAGGTACTTGCACTCAAGGCCAATGTGTATCTGAGACAAATATTTGTTGGAGCGGGGAAAAGAGCATGAAGAAATATCTTCCTATAGGGTGCAGATCCACAGGAAATTCCAATACTTGATTTTGTTTTTCTAGCGCCTCTGGAAATCAAGATAGTAAGGTTTTCTGAAAGCTGGAGAACAGACTGTGGTTAAGACCAGAGCCAGATTTCTTCACACCACAGAAAAGCTGTAATTTCCCTATATTCCATTAGTGGTTTAGTTGTGAAGCCTAAGAATAAATACTATTGACTTACAAGACTCTCATAAATTCACTCCTAGCAAGGTGATAAGGACTCCCGCTCTGATCCATCAAAGCATTTTTGGAAAATGCTTAATTTTAAGTGCATGAGCGCTACCACTACTGTCAGCATTTTGCTGGATCCTAGCCACAGGGCTCAGCATTTTGCCATAGAATTCTCATTATTGAGTACATTTATCAGACTAGCTTCCACCACACTAACCAAGGAGTGCCTTCCCTATCTTTAGTACCCTCATATCTGATTTGCATTTAAGGAAAAACTTCCTTTTAAAAACCACATGCCATTAAGAGCAAAACAAAGCCAAACCACAGCTACTGAATTAAATGTAAAATGTGCAGGTTCCTGCTCTCTACCATCTCACCTTCTTAATTCCTAAATTGGCTCCTTCCTTTGTACAAGACTTGCTGCGTCCTTTTTCTAGCTGTTACCAAACTCTAAACCCAGCAAATTCATAAACCATTTTTAAATTGTGTGGGAAATTTCCGTCTCTGCCAAGGCTGCCACTCTGTATGATACAGCAATCAGTCTTGCTGATGAATTCTAACATTAAAGCCAAATTACTGAACACTCTAGTGAAATTAGGGGCAGCCAAATTAATTCCTTATGTTTCCACTTGAAGAACAGCTACTGAAGAGGTGCATCAGGTCAGAGTGAAGAATAGCCAAAGTGCTTAACTCCCACTGTAGCTTGTTTTTGACTTCCTGTGGTGTTTGGTCCCTCTGAATACCACCACTGTTCATATCTCACCTCTCATTCAGAAATGGGAGAACAGCATGAGCCTACCACTTGTCACAGGACCCTGAGCTGGTCATAGCTTTGCAGAACCACAATCCAGACCTCTTCCATAAGTGATTTCCCCAATGAAGACTGGAAGGCTTGAAATATAATTCTTAAAAACAAATTAAAATATATCAAACAGGTAATAATAGACCACACCCCTAAATCAGTAAAATCTCAAAATTTATAGGGCTGAAATGGAAAGGTTTATGTACCTGTGATTATATAAAACCTTTGGTTTGAGACTGACAGTGGCTTTTCTGGATCAGAGCAAATGCTGCCTAGGCTTCTACCGTTTCTAAGGGAAATGGCAGACAAATAAAAAAATCTAACAGATCTCACTGTTGCTGCCAGCTGGGACATCCTACCCAGTCTTTTGGCACTTAAGTGCAATCATGGGCAGTGTTAGTCCTAAAATCTCAGGTTCCAAACATTGAGATGAAGCTAACTACCCAAGTCAGCACAAATCCAAGTTTTACTACAGGTGCTTGGGAAAACACCTCTTCATACTATCAAGTGAAATTTGTGTACCTTCAGCTTCGTAAAGCTTTTCCTTCACACCCCTGCAGTGTGAAACATGGGAGCATGTAATGCCCCTTTGGAAGGAAGGAAGAAGATGCAGCTTCACAGATGGTCTGAGTTGGAAGAGACCTTAAAGATCACCTAGTTCCAAGCCCAATGCTGTGGGCAGGGACACTTTCCAATAGACCAGGTTACCCAGAGCCTCATCCAGCCTGGCCTTGAACACTGCTGGGGAGGTCACAACCACTTCTCTGGGCAGCTGGTGCCAGTGCCTCAACACCCTCACTGTAAATTTTTTTCCTTATATCTAGTCTGAACCTACCCTCTCATAGTCTTAAGGCATTATCCCTTGTCCTATCCTTAAAGTCCCCTGTAAAAGTGCCTCTCCAGCTTTCTTGCAGGCCCCCTTTGGGCCCTGGATGGGGCTGTAAGGTCTTCCCAGAGGTTTTCTCTCGCTGGCTCTGACATCAGACTGGTAGGAATGGGATGAGCTGAGTTTCTTCTCCCCTTCAAGTCAGCAGACTGTGACCTCCTGTGCACCCTCCCACACAGAGGGTCCTGCCAGGCCCTGCTCCCTCCTGGTCACTCGCAGTTTTCCCTGGGGCTGCTCTTTTTGGCAGTGGCTGTTCCTGGCCCCACCGACTCATCAGCTGCTCCTGTACACGCTGTGGGATTCTGGTGGGTCTTGGCAATCCTCAGGGGCGTCCCTGGCTCAGCAGACCTTCCTGTACATCCTGATGCCCTGCTCTGCTGTGGAATGCACCCTGTCCGTGCTGTTTGCTTTGGCAAGTCCTCGACTCACGGCTTCCCAGCAGGTGAAATGATTTACCAGGTCCTTGGGGAGAAGGAGGGAGCACTTGAGGGAGCTCCAGACCGTGCCCCATTCTGGATGTCAGGAAAAACACAGTGCATTTTTATGGAATCCAAGAGGGAACTGGAGAAAACCCGCAAGTTAGGAAGGCTGCGAACAGAGACTGTTCTGTCCTGGGGAAAAGGAGACTGAAAGAGAATATGAGTCTCCAAATAAGTAAAAGGCAGCTCTCTCTGGAGCAAGACCAGCACAGTAATGAAGCACTGGAAAAATATCACCCAGTGAACCTGTGGCCTCTGTGGAGGTTTTAAAGCAGGTTAGATGAGCATATCCTGAGATCCTTCCAGACACAAGGCTCTACACAGACACCTGGCTATCACAAGGTAAGTGATAAAAATAAAAAAGATCTTGAGAGGCAGAGATCCAAGAGACATATATGTAGTGCCATTTACTAGCTAGCTTGTTTGTGCCAGGAGACGTGATGGAAAAATCTAAATTGCTGAAAATGGCCAGTCACACAAAAGGATGGCACTGGGATAAAAGCATCAGACCAGAGGAAACAATACTCTGCTTTCTGGCTCTGCCAGAGACTCCTAGTATGACCATGGGCAAGTCACTTCATCTTTCTGTGCTGTTATTTGTGCAATGAAGATAATGATAATTCCTTTATCTGTACAGACTTGAGGGGCAGCAACTATTCAGGTGCTGCCAGCACAATCTTTGCTTTGGCCTGCAGGCACTGCCGTAAGGCAAATAAAGAAAAGAAGGAATACCTGCAAGCATTACTCCTGACAGCTGGTTTCTTCTATTTAAATCACAAGCAACTTGGTGATGTCACACTGAGCTCAAACACAGAACAAAACCCCTACGTGAGTGACAAAGAGGAAAATTGTGGGGAAATTTGTGGCAAAGGCTTGTTTCCATAATTTAATAACTCTCTCCACCTTCTGTTTCCAAGTGGAGGCACTAGTTCTGTGCTTAAAGACAAGCACTGTGCAAAATTGCTTTGCTGAGGGAGAACTGCAGAGTTCACGACCGAGCAACACAAGCTCAGGATGAACACCAACCTTTAGAATGGGATAAATGTAGCTGCATATGAAAGCATGGCTTTTGACTCTCCTACCCTGCAGAGGCATCACTTTTCTGCAGGAAGCAAATACGGACTCTTCTCACAAAATACAGCAGGCTTTTTCAGTCCAGTTAGTTTCTGAACATGTTGATTTAGAGACAAACTCAAGAATATGCCAGAATGTTTTTAACATGAAAACCCAATTTAGGGACTCTCTAGTCCAATTTTTCCCCTCACTGCTGACAGGATATGTCCTAAGCCCTTGTCTACTTAACTGGGTGTCTACTTAACTGGGTTACCACAGGCTGTGGAGGTCAGTGCAATGCAATGGTACCAGGAGAACAGCCTGGACATCTGAGGGGGGTGGGATTGCCACCCAGAAGCTAATGGTCCCAGCAGAGATTCTGGCTGTTTCATTTGGTAGCTGCACATGCACTCTCTAATGAATCCCGAGGCTTCGGTGACATCGTCTCATTCGGCATTCCCATGACATTGTAGAAAGATGGAGGAAAGACAGGTTTCACTGCATCCAGATTCCTCTCTGGGTTCACAACCACTCTAACAGGATTTGGTTTTGGCAAGTTCTCCTTATGCTGCTCACTTGCTTCCCCTCAGCTTTGTGACTGTCAGAAGAGAAAAGGGCATTTTAACATCAGTCACTGTGGGTTCCTCCTTCTGAGGAGTTTCTTGGCTCTCTTCTCCAACTTGGACCAGGGAATGATCTGGATAGATGTAAGGAAGTGCCCTGGTCCTTCCAATTTTCTCATCTTCATCTTTATTCAGTGAGTGGACTAGACCACCAAAAGACTTACTGAGAATTAAAGTACATAGATGTACATCTTCATAGATGCAATGCATAAAACACTTCCCTGTTTGGTAGCACCCTAGACATTTGTGACTCTCCTTTGACCAAGCTTTATGCTGCAAGTGTTGACTGCATCTAGTGGCTGGCTGAAATTGTGCCTTGAAGACGTCTGAAAGTAGTCCAAACAGCAGATGACAGGATGGCATGGATACTAGAGCTCACTGCACCAACACCAGCTGCTCACAGGCATTTGCCTGTCGCCTTCACAGGACTGTGATGACGTTAGCTGCCACTTGCTCTTGGAAAAAAGCAGCTTCCAGCACCACTGAGAATTACCCACCCAGTACAGATAGGAGCTCATGAAGGTTTTCCTTCAGTCGATGCCTTGAGTCATCTGCAGGGGTATCATCTCAAGATCTCAAGATCAGACATGTACAATAGTTTGCAGGGGTCCAGGGCTCAGGCTGCTGAGATTGAGCAGACAGAAATCAAACCATACGGGTTCCCCAGTATTCTGTTCCCCAGGTTGTTGCCTATTACCGTGGCTCTCTCTCCCTAAATGTTCCCTGCATAAATGTGAGACTATAACAGTAAGTGGCATTAAAAACGTGAATGATGAATGCCATGCATCAGGCAGGATGATTAAATAACTATGTGTAGATTCTGGGGCATATTAGCTTCTCCGCCTTCTGACATGATAATTGATCATTCCTAATCTATAGCAGAAACAAAACAGAGATTACCTCCTCTCAAAAAATTCAGCTTCTATTCTCCTTTGTTCATTCCCCCAGCCCCTCCCTCCCACAAGGGGGAAGCCCATTAACTAGCTCTAACTGTTTTTAATTCTGTGGTATTGAAAATGGGATCCTAGCAATGCACGTAATTGATCCCATTTCACAGGACTGCCTTCCAAGGAGCAGCAAAGGTGAAGCATTCACATTATCAAGGTCACTGCAGTGAATGCAAGAATAACAAAGACTTGGATTTGCATCAGGATTCAATTACAGTGAAGTATACAAATGTTGCTAGACTGCCCCCCCAAAATGACGAGTTCTCTAGGAGAGCTATACACGGCTAAGCAGAATTAATAAAAAGAATAACATTTTAAATGGTTTTGTTAAAACCCTGTACAAATACAGTGGACTCAAACAGAATGTGTTTTATGTTCATTTAACTTGAATTTGTAAATTTATAGGCAGCAGGTAAAGCAAGATAATTTTAAATCAATATACCTAGATCTTAAGGCCAAAAGAGATCATTTAGCCCTCCCACAAAACACCACTGACCTTTCATCTTCCTTTAAATCAATAACAATTCACTCCTGAGGGCAGATTACCAAACTTCACCACACAGTAACTTGCTGCTCCATCATGCCACTTGGTTAAAAGAATAAAACATTTTAAGACAAAACTGAACTTTGTTCTAGAAATTAGTACTAAAGAAAAAATTGGTTTAAAAAAATCAATATAACAGTTACTAAGAGCAAGAGAAAAACAAAAGAGAAAAGGACAATTTTAAATACAGATGTACACACATGCACACTTCCATAAGCCTTTAGGGAAAAAAAAATCAAGGAGAGCCTGAAGAAAGGATGCATGCTTCAAGTGCAGTTTTTAAATCTTGAAGTCTGCCAGTAAATTTCCAAGCAATTTGGCAACATTTATCAGTTCATAAAAATTACAAAAAAGCCTGATTTTACAAGGCCTGCAGATACTGAACTATCACATCTGATCCGCAGGAACTGCCCACATGCATTTTTATGCTCTATAGCACTGCAGTGTACAGAATTCAGCTCTGTGGATTACCCTCCTATGGGCCTGTTTCTGTCAGTGAAGAACGCATCTGATGAAAGAAATAAATTTTGCCCAGTGTTATCATCCACTTGAACTATCACATAGCTAAGAAAACAGAAAAAAAAATAAATTCCATCCAGTCATTCAACTGCCAAGCAACTGCTTGCAGAGACTGCTTGCTTTGTGTGGTATTCAATCACTTCATTACCTGTACTCCAACCAAAATTACTCAAAAGCCACTAATGCCAGTCTAACTTCTTGTGCATCACTCTGATAAGAAGTTCATATTACTTACTTCCTTCTGCAGCTAAATGGAAAGAATGCTGACCACACAGGCACATCTTACCTTGTATCTCAAGAAAGACACTGCTATCACCCTTGCATGGTTTCCAGTGGCTGGTTAGTCTAGTGTCTGCTGCATAAATATGGACCACAAGTTCCCTCTGGATCACCAGGATGCTGCTCATTTTAAAGCTGCTTCAGCTAGCTGCATTCTCTTTTGTTTATTCTAAGACTATGGCCTTTAAAGTCTGGATGTGACATTTAAAAGGCCCAGTAAATGCCATATCCTCTCTCAGCCATGAACCTTGTCTAAGACAGCAGTGTATTATGATCTCAGTGATCTAATTCTTGAGATAATCTCTTTACTAACAAGACCCAGGATGGCCACTATGATAAAGCTCTAGGAACTCAAAAAATATCTCAGTCAGTGACCCAATAATAAATCTGGTGTTCTGCTTCATCTTTTCCTCAGTAAGGCATGTCAAATCATATACTACAACTATATACTGACTGACCTGGGTAAAAGGATCTTCAGAATGTGGGGAAGACTCTGCATTGATAAAACAACAAAAATCAGAATGATGGCACTTTCATGCACAAGATAATCTTGCTTCCTCAATACCCTGGGGAAAAAATTATGTTTAGAGCCAAAATTTCTAGAGCCCAAACAGAAACACAAGAGCAGCTGTGAAGACATCCAGAGAAAGAAGTATGGTGATCAAACCTACCTGAGACATCAGGCCCTTCCTTGCATTTATCTATTTGAGAAGCTACTCACTTCATCAAAAGTAGCTTCCACACAAGCAAGACAAGAATTTGATCCACTATAGGAAGGCAAAATAAAATACATCCCTCCAAAGTACGGAATTAGCCAAAGAAATGAATGAAACAGAAGACCACTTGGACCTATGGTCAGCTGCAGGTTAACACAGAGAAAATCTGCCCTTCCCTTTTGGAAGAGATCCTATTTATGGTCTTGTACTTCAGTCCTTCATCAGGAAGGACTTGAATGTACACCAGGATTCAATCTCTAACCCTGTATTCCTGTGTAGAGCTCTAAAATCAGTCAAGATCCATGGGGACTAAAGGAAGGACACAATAAATACGTTACATTTATGTCTCCACCTCGAATCCAGCAAAGCAGAGTGCCACTAGACCCTGGTGATTTCGGTCTCTCCCTGGCCCTGCTCATGAACTGATGGGTGACCTTGGGAAATCACTTCACTCTCTTTTGCAGCCTATAAATGCAAGTGCAGCAGGGACACTCCTGCTGCTCACAAAGCACTACCAGGCTTGCAGTTAACATCTTCCACTGCAGCATGTACACTCTCATCTTTGGTGGCAGCCTTAAGCCTGTGGTTGAAAGAATCTCTCCCCTGAGATCTTATTTGCCCATTCCTTCCCAAACATTTAATTAAAAAGCCCCGAGTGATGAGTTTCTAGCTATGATCTTTTGTTGAAAATCATCTTCCCTTGGCAAGTTGTTCCTATCTTATTCCTAGACAAAACTTCCAGGCTTATGTCTGCAATATGCTGCTTCTACCTAGACTTTCTTTGATGGGCTGACAAGGGAACATGTTTAATTCCCTACAACAATATTTTTTTCCATTCAAGGTGGCAGAGCCCTGTACCTGTGATATGTATCTGGGGTTACTTCACAGGCCTTTTCTCAGGGGCTCCCAAGAGTCGAGGTTTCCCTCCTACAATGCTGCCATGCAGAAATACCCTGCACAACAGAGCACAAATGCAACACTCCTCCCTCCTGACCACTTTATTTGTGTATTTTTTTAATGTGTGTACATAAAGCAGGCAGAGGTGAATATTGCAGCCAGCAAGAGGTACACCTCTGTAAATGCACAAATATCAGGAACCCACAAAATTATTGCAGCAGGGCTATGGAAACCATCTGGTGCCTCTCCAAGTGTTCTACAGCACCTGATGTTACAACTGCTTGGATGATGGGAGCATCTCTGACAGGCTCTTAAGTCTCCTAAACTAGATTAATCTATATGCAGCATACAGCAAAGCTACAGATACTTCCTAATGGTCTGAAGTGCCAACTTCCATGATAAATATATGCATCCTATGTGCAATTATGCCTGCATCTTAACAGCGTTGAGATGACTGCAAGATACTAATTACCAAATAAGAATTTGGCAATTATACTCCATCATACCTTCCTCCTGACACAGCTACTTTTAAATAAACAAGGATTTGTTTTCAACATCACCAAAGAAAGAGGAGTTTTCTCCTTTGCTTTGTTCTAGCTTACCAAGTGTGATCATGGAATTAAAGAAGAGAAAAAAAATTCCATTTGCTGAAGTACTGCCACTGCTTCACTGAAGCCGTTTCACCGCTGTTTAAGAAACACTGTTAACCCTTTTAGGAATCAGGGGGAGGCACAATGTTACCTGAAACAAAAGTAATCTCACTAGCCAATCCCTCCTATTCTCCAGCCAGAATTTCAGTGTTTGTCATGAACTGTCTGCACACTTACCTTTACTTTAATTACCAATACCACCAGATCCAAAGTATTGCCCGTTTCTCTAACGCTGCTGTTGTTAGACAAAACCTCTTACCTGCACCATCTATGGAGATACTGGCAAGCAGCTTACACCACAAGTAAAGAGTACAGAGAAGCTTCTTTCTGAGGGGTGTAATGAGAGAATTGTGCCAGTGCCACTCAGACAGGGAGGCACTGTCCTTGCAGTGAAGTCAGTGGCAAAGTCCCTGGTTTACTACAGTGCAGAGGGAATTAAGCCAGAGCTGAGCAATTGATGTATCTCCCCTTTGAGTGTTACCTCCTGACATAAAAATAAATGGGCATCATGGTCATCTGCATAAAAGGCTGTTTAGCTGAGATTATAGCAAGGATAACTCAAACCAGTCCAAACCATTCTATGATTCTAAATGTGAGAATCTGCGGCAATGTGAAAGGATGCGCTGATGACAGCAATATTTTCCCACTATTCATGCAGCATGGAGACAAATATTGTGATCTGTCTCTGTCTGCCTTTTCTGGAGTGCCATTTTATGACACAGTTAATGAATTAGCAAAAAAAAAAAAAAAAAAAAAAGGAAAAGTAACAGCTCTGTATCGCAGCAATTGCAAATGATCTTTGACTTTCATCTTGTAAGAGGAGTACCAGAGGCCTGTGTTTGACCCCTTTTTATGTGATGGGGGGAGGTGGAAGGGAACTTAGAGTAACCATCTAAAAATAAAAGTGTGCAAATGATGCCATGATGTACAACTATTTTGTTTACCATAATCCTTAGCCAAAGATTTATCACCGTGCTCTTAAAACACGCTGTACATCTTTTTGTTCATCTTCTCACCCCTACTTTCCCTTCTAATTGGAAGTCAGTCTGTGAAATGTAATTAAAGCTCTCATAAATACTGCCAGCAAGTGCACCCTTTTTCATCCAAGCAACTACTAACATCTTGGAGAAGACCTCATCAGCCTCTGCTAGAATACAGACTGATGAATCTTCTCACACACCCCACTCAGGATAGGGAAGTCAATCTTCCCACCTTCCACATAATTAAAGTCATCCACATTATGTACTTTTCCTTCACCACTCCCTCCCCTTCTCTGACACATGTATTACCTTGTCATCAGCTGCTTTCTTTTCATTTAATTTATTCTGTTTCTACTCACTGAGCAAAATCCAGTATTTTTGAGAAGACCTGGAGCAGTCCTAGGCATCTGCTCAGTACCAGGTCTCTTCTATTAGAAGACAGCACTTTCAACTCTCCTTTAAGAGGGATTATTTCCTGCAATCTACAGAGTTTATTCATGCCTGGGAGTGAAAAAAACCGACCCTTTTCCATTCACAGTAAATGACTGTGACATTAACAATGAAATTCAATGGTACTTCAAAGACTCCTATGGGCCCTAAAGGTTGTGCAAGGCAGCCTGGGGACTGAATAAAGCCCAGTTAACCCAACAGGTGGCTTCATTTGCTCTGTGAAAAATAGCTGCTGCTTCTCTTGGAGAGGAAAACACTCCTCTACTCAGCCAAACAGCAGCTGTAAAATTGTCTGACTTGCGGCATCTCTGAAGTTTTCAAGCACCCTCATGGCAAAGGGAGAAGGTGGCTGGTAAGTGTGCCAAAGCTCTCCTCCTGCTAGGGCAAAGTGCACAGAACTTCCATGGGCCACTGGATCATGAGCCATGTGCATACCTCGTCCCCAGGATCATCACTTCTGTGAGGCAGAGTAGCTGGAGATGGAGACAGGGAGGCAGGAGACCTGATAGTTCCATACCCCTGATATTTGGATGTTCTCCCATCCATCTCCCAGGGCATCTGCTTGGGGCTCAGCCCTGGGCACCAGGGAGCAGAGGGCAGTGTGACCCCAGAGCCTGACACAGCCCCTGGCTGGGAGGCAGCACCTCACCAGTCCCTGGCAGATGGGCTCCTGATCCAGGCTGAAAAGTCGAAGAGAGGAAGAGAAACCGGGAGGAGCCCCTGAAATCTCTGCTAAAGCACTTAAGTGGATAAACACAGTGCCAGTGTCTTTAGCAGTTTATTCCTGCTATCACTTGATTTTGTTAAGTGCTTTTTTTGGACCCTCATCAGTGAACAGCTGCCAAGCCACTCTAAATACTACTACTGTCAGAGGCCAAATAAAACCCAACTGTATTTACTGAACAGGTAGCAATTGCTCTCTTGCTAGATACCAAATCAAAACGAGCAGGATTTTAGTTACATTTAATCGCCTGGGCACTGGAATTTGTAACAGCTTGGAATGGACACTGTCACATTATTAACAGCTCCCTTTCTAGAAGACAAAGCACAGTTCACCGAGCAGATGTATTGAAGGCAACACCTTGCACTCAGCTGGACTTGGATCAAAGATTGTCTCTCCTGACAGAAGTTGCAAAAGAGGAAAGGAGGAAATTTTCACTATTGCAAGCAATTAAGACTGGGAGCAAAGGGGCCCCCTGCCACACATTTCCCCAAGCTATTCAGCACACTTTAGCTCACTAAATGCTTTGGATAAATACACTGTTGTCTGACATTTCTATCTCTAATGCTGCAGTGAAACTGAAACCACATTCAGAAAAAGCAATCCCAAACCCAACAGCCCATCTCCAATGGACTCTGGCCAGCCTCTTTTTTCTGCTCTTAAGTTAGTTTGGCAAACAGGTTAGGAAACATTACCAATGCATCTTAGTGCTCCAGCCCTACGGGAAGAGTTCAGCAGGGGCAAGGAGCAGCAAGTCCCAGTCCTGGTGTGTGTCCTCTGGCCTGTCACACCACACCTCCATGCCCATTTCCCCCATTAATGAACCAGATGCCTGAAAAACCTCGCTGATGAAGGCAATGCATAAAGTTTTAGGCATCGAAATAGCAGTTTACTGACATTAGGTATCCCTTCCTATGATGCTGTATCCATCAGGTCTGCATACAAGAGAGCTGAGCCAACTTGCATTAATTTGCATAATGACTATGTACTTAACTTCCCCATTTTGCCCTTAATGAAGAACAGGACACTGTACAAACTGAATTTAAAATAGCAGTTCTCATTCACTGACCAATATCAGAAGACAGAGGAAGAGTGTGAGGCCACAACAGATGCACAATTGTTACTAGAGCACAAACATCAATATCAACTGACTACTTTATGGGGGATTTGTTTTGCTCTATAGAGATGTTCTGCAGGGGTTGCAAATAGCACTTAAAGCCCTCAGGGCTATTTAACTCTGGCAGAAGACCCCCTTGAAGCTTCAGCCAACATATAGCAGAGGGTTTGGTGCAACACCTCTGTGCAAGGCACCGGGCATTTTGTCCTTCATGCACACCCAGCTTTGCTAGTTGCTGTCTGCAGTTTTGGAAAAGGTGGAGATAGGTCTGTGCCCTCATGTGCATCCTTACCCAGTCACCCTCCAGTTCCTTTCCATGTCCTTGCAGGGGCTGAGTTGCAGCTGGGACAGAGGGATGTACAATAAATTAAATAACCCAGTCATTTCTGCAGTGATAGTCTTCCAGTTTACTGAACTGGGTGAGAGCACCTCTCTGTGGAAACTGTCCTTGCATGGCCAGGTGTTTAAAGGCTCAGGCCATAAGTCTCCAACAAGGACAGCAAACAATTTCATGCTCTTGGTGGCACCCCTCAGGAGAACAAGGCAGAATCATGGAGTTTCATGGCTTAATGATCCAAGCAGGAGCCCATTGTGGGGAAGGCAGAGCTCTGGAGATGACAGGATAATGTGTGGTGCAGATCAGCCCCCCTGTAATAAGCCACACTAATGCTGAACTGTGTGCAAGGCAACTCAGGAAACAGAATAATTAATAATCTACTTGGCTGAGCAGCACTTTCTCTCCTTGGATTGAGGCAGACTGCAGAAAGTTGGAAAGAAGCTACAAAGAAATGGCACATAGGGTCCCATAAACCCTTGCAAACCTAAGGAGGGAGGGAAAGCCCAGTTTTGTGCTTTTACCTGATTCAACTTTGCTTCCTTGTGCCTCCTGTAGGGGCAGAGAGCAAAGCTGCACAAGATTTGCACAAGCACGGTGGGCAATTGTGCTGTGTATTCCTGGGAAAGCAGTGAGCAGTGCTGGTGCCCTCCACTGGCATTTTCCACCTAATTCTCCATATTTGCTTTTGAGTTATTGTTCTCCCTCTGCAGAGCCCGGGGGCCAGATGCAAAAGGCTCCTTGTACCACCCTGCACACCCACCACCTCTGGCCAAAACCCACAGGGCAGATTTGGTCAGATGCATAAGAGAATTTGTTATTTTTTCCATCAATTTCCCCACACTCTCTCCATGGCTTGCCAAAGCACTTAGAGGATCAGCCCAGCGTGGTTGGCCCCTCTGCACAAAGAGCAGTGGCTCAGCGCAGTTTCCTGCACTGCAGCAGAAAAACCCTCACCCAGCACCACCATAGCCCGTGGGTGCTCCACATCGATTTGTGCAGGGCCTTTTGATCAGAGCTTGTATTCTTAGAAATTGCCAAGCCCGAAAAAAGAGGAAAATAAATAAATAATAACACTTCCCTTCTGGTGATTTCTATTGTACTGATCTAGCTGGAAATCCCATTAGTTACTTGCTTTTGATCAGGACTGCTCCTCCAGGACCAGGAGATGCAGCAAGCATTCCATCACGCTGGCAAAAGAGCACATCAGAAGTGTGTTTTAATTAAAACCTTCCAGCTCTTGAGCTTTTTGTAGTATTTGCATGCAGCTGAACTTTGGCCCAGCTGCTGTGGAAGAAATATCATTTATTGCTGGGTTGTGTGTCACCTGAGTGCTATTCTTGGCTCTTCAGATAGAGCTCTCCCCTCCCTGTCCCCACAGTGGGGAAAGAAAGGGCAGTAATCTGGAAAAAAGTACTAGCCAGTCCTACTACTTCTATTACATTAGCCCTTTGCAAGAAATACAAGTGTCAGAAGTAGCATTTTGGAAATCTTTCAAGGAATGAGCAAGGGATTTGCTGTCGAAATATATTGTAATAGCAACCACAACAGAAAATGTGGAAAAAACATTCCAAGCCACACTGAAACAACACCTCTCCAGTGAGAAGCAATCCAGGGGAGAAAAGCATTTCAGCCTGATACTATAAACACTAACTGGGAACCTGTAATTCATGCACACTGAGAGCTGGAGCTCGGTTCTGATGCAGCAAAATCCTTCCTGGGATACTGAAGCCAGCTTGCTGTGTGGGTGCAGACACCAGGAACAGCAGCCAAGGGAAAAAAATCTAGCCATATGAACAAATAAATATTACAAACTGCTTACTAAAGAAGGGTCATGCTCATGGCAAAAGAAATCAGACAGAAAGAAGAAGGGACCAGAGAACTGCCGGGTGGCCTTGCAGCACAGAGAGCCACCCTCTTCAAATGTGGGCCCGTTAGGCAGCAATTTGGCACAAGGACACGAAGAGTGAAAGGCACCTGAAGTGTCTGAGCTTTACCAAGCTCTCACAGATACCCACAAGGGTGGGTAACCTCTGTGTCCTGTCCAGCACGTGTCCTGCTTGTTCATCACAATGCACAGAATCACAGAACCACGAGGTTGGAAGAGACCTTCAAGATCATTGAGTCCAACCCATGCCCTAAAACCTCAAATAAACCACGGCACCCACGCTGCCATGTATGTACTCACACCTTCACACTCCTACAAATTCATTTGATTAGCATGATGGGTCCATGGGAGAGGAGAAATGCCCTGTGAAGCTGCCATACCCTGAGCAGCTATACCTTCTATTGCCCAGCTCTTCAATGCGCAACCACTGAAACACAAATGTCCAAACTCCTGTTTCCTCCATTGTTATATTTAACATTTGAGGGAGACTACCATAAAGAGCTTACTTGTTTTGCTACTGCAGACAGAGAACAAGTGGGTTGTTTTATTAAATGCCTGCAAGTCCACTGCTATTTCTCTAACAGCACTGAAAGTATTTTTACATTCTTTTTTGGCTATTTTGGAGCCCCGATGTCTTAAGAGTGCTCTCCACAGTATCATTTATGCAGACTGTTTAAAATGTAAAACTACTTTTAATGCTAAAATCAGAGAAATAACATAGGAGACAATGGAATTACCAGCTTGCAGACTGAGATTAAAGAGCTGAATGGGACTTTATCAGCAGAGAAATTTAAAAGCAACATTCATGGGGGAAAAAAAAATCTATAAATTGATGTCATCTGGGCAGTGGAACCATTTCAGATACTTTACTTTTGGTCTCTGCCAGGTACTGTGCTCAGCACAATACAAAGAAAACTCCCTGGCCTTGAAGAACGTGTTTTAAGGGGGTTGAAATTAGATTAGTATAAGATTACTCGGCAATGCTTTAAAAATATGCCAGTAAAATGGGAAATAAGATTTTAAACCAGCTCTATCACTCTCGTAATGTAACATGAGTAATGCCCTGCAAAAGCACAAGTTTCTTAAAGCTCTGACCTTGTGAAGTTCTTACTACACATGATTGCAGCATGGCCTGCTGTATGCTTTTTGGAAAAAAAGTCAGTATTTGCTACTCATACAACTCTAAAGACCTGGTCTTAGATTGCCCAAGATTGCCCAATGTCTGCTATTTTACCCCAAGCCTGAGGTGATGCTGCTGCTGGGAATTCTGGTGGCTCGGGGATGTTACAGAGCAGTGTCAATCCTGCTGGTCACAGCCTCTCAAGCCAAATATTTGGGCAGCTCTTTCTCCCTCACACCCATCTGCATGGCACCATGTGGGTGCAGGCCATGGATTCATTTTCCTCAGGTACAACCCAGGATTTACCTTTTGTATCTCATGCCTCACACATAGCTCATTTTGAAGAGGACTAATTGCTTCACCATAAAGATGTTTGTCTCACCGCCACTGAAAGATAGCAAAACCTGCACCCTTCTGCACAATAGACAATGGTTGTCACCAGCTGAAGCTCATAATGAGATCTTCAGCATCCTTCTTTTTCCCTTTTTCAGGAGGAGGGTGGATAGGGACAACTACTTCTTACTATTTTTATTTTCATATATAAATAAGATGTTTTAATTTCATGTCAAAATTGAAATGATGCAGGAAAATGGTTTTTATTTCATCTTTTAATGTCCTTATATATCAACCACAGGGTTGTCTCACATACGTCCAGAAAAAAATGACCTCTAACTAAAAGTCATATTGTAATTTGGGGATTTTTTTTTCATATTCCAAAGACTTGCCTCAGTATTCAAGCATGTATTTCTAATATGTGAAGTATAACAAAAAGACTTATAACAACTATGAAAAAGTAGCAATTTCCAGTAGGGGAGTTGTAAATAAAAGTGTAAAATATTTATTTGATCTATAATTCATTTGGTAGCAGACATCCAGCCATCTGGGCTGGGGTGAACTCATGAGTCCGGAATAGGACGCTGGATGAAGATTTTGCATTCAGTATAAATGCAGCCATCACCAAAAAACAACAACAACAAAAAATTTAAACAACTAATCTTTTGTACAGCCCCATCTTTCAGGTTTTACTTTGCAAGGGTGTTTGCTTTTTCACAGCCTGCGATTGCATGCTCAGATTGCATGAGATTGTGCTTCAAAAATATACCTAAATACTTCTTGAAGCTGATTACCAGCATATGCGTGGAACTTCACAACTGAAATTATTCTCTTTCTGGCTGAACCTTCACTGGCAGATCAACACTAATTTTCACATCTCCCTGAACATGAAGGGTGTTCACAGCCAGCAGAAAGATCTTGGTGCAAGGGGCAGTGCAGGGTGCACTCAGCTTTAAATAGAGACTGTGGTCTCTGAGGCAGTACAGTTTACCTGCACATATTAAAATACCCCTGTATTCACCCATCCTGGTATGGAAGACATTCTTTCCTTTAGGATAACATTGTTCTAGGTTAAATGCTGCAATACCTGGGTTAACACACTGGAAGCCAGAGCTGCATCTCTAAATGGCAGTGCTTTCCACAGAGATGGGCAATTGCAAACCTTAAAACCTCTATTTATGCCACTAATAGCTCCTCTCTGGCCAGTGCCAATCTAAAGCAGAGTTTAAACTACCAGGCATACCAAATTCATAAAGGATTGCCTGCAGCCGTTAGAATTTTCTCAGAGTCCATAAAATAATTAGACAAATTCATGTGAGAAAAATCCATTAAGGGCTATAAAGCACAAAGAGGTGTTCCCTGGAGGTTGGAGAAAGCTCTAAGGAAGCCCGGGATGTGTGCACATCCTGCTCTTAGCCCTTCTATGGTTCCACTAGTGACCATTGCTGGGAAGGTGGAGCAGCCCTGTGGATCAGGTATGGTTACAATGGATGTTTAAAGGCAAGCCCTGCCTAACATGCTGGCTGTGGAAAGGCAATTTTTCAGAAGCAAGCATCTGCTTAAGCTTTTGCAGACCCTGGGCTAGCAGTTCTGGCTGAAAAGTAGAGCTGCAAGACCATCTTGCTTCTTGTGTGAGATGATGGAACATGATGCCTCTACTGCAGCATCCCCTTGGAAATTTTCTGCTATTCCTGAAGAAAATAAGTAAATTGCTTCCTTCCCCATGCCAAACCAAACAAATCCGTGAAGACTTCAGAGTTGGAAGAATCAGACCCTGAATGTTACAGGACTTGAACCCATCAGTTCCCAAAGGCAATCTCTGGAAATGTGGGTCCCATCTCTTGCCTCATTTTCTTCTGTCTTCTTCCCAGACTGTGCAGGGCTGCAGTCTCTTGGTTTCAAGAGCATGCAGATACTGATGCAAGATTGCAGCAAGCTCTATGTTGCAGGTTTCCCTTTCCAAATAGCCTTGGCTGCTTTTCAAAGAATGTACACCTCCTGACTGCTATGGAAAACACCTTCTCCCTTGCTGCCCTCCACTGCAGCATCCCAGCCCGTGCAATCAAAGGAAGGACCATGATTTTCAGCACACTTCCCCACTCCAAGAGCCTTCTAGCTGCTCCAAGCATCTAGTGGTTTTTGGTCAAGCAGGAACCTAGGCATGCCTCCCAGACAGCACTACAGGTTGCCAGGTTCTGTCCTCCAACACCTTTGCTTAAAAAGCACTGCTGCTCCACAGGATGCAACTTCTATCTCTGGTATGGCCTCAGAAACGCAGACTGCTTGAGGCATTAGACATATTAACTCCTCCTCTGTTAGCAGACACATCTGTACCTTTCTTCTCCTCTTTGCCCAGAAGGAGGGCAAAAATATGATACAGGTCACAGAAGGGGTTTGAACAGTGGCTTCTGACTTTTCAAACAGAAAGCAGGCAGGAGGTTTATCTAAAAACACACACAGAGAAGGTCTTTAAGTGCAAAGGAGTCTGTGGCATCTGGGATGCCGGCAGAAGAACTGCCCCACTCGCATACCCCCCACCTCCAGGCCAGCTCTGTGCCTGAAGCCATTCCCAGCATGGGACTTGCTGACATCAAAAGCAAAGAAAATTGCTTGGTTGTTTAAGCTGGCTTAAAGTGAATACTCCTGGCAGGTTTTAAGCCCAGAAAGGTTTTAAATGTTGCATCTTTCCAGTGTGCTCCTGCAATGATACAATGGGTGAGCAGGCAACCGTGAATCAAAACTGCTTGCTCCCTATGGACCCATCAGGAGACACGCCTCTGACCAGGACGTCATGGTGGGGGCTTGCTGTACACAGGGCAGATAAGGTGAGAGACCTCAAGGGAGATGCTCATCTCTGTCCAGAGTGACAGCACACCTTAATCATCCAGCCTGGTGAAAGTGCTGAGAAAAAAAAAAAAAAAAAGTCATGCAGTTATCACTTGAAAAGCAAACTTCAGTATTAGCAGTACACACAGACTGCTCTGTGGGAGCCATTTAAATAGGACAAGGTTTCAAAAATATGAAAACTTGAGCAAAACCGTGAGCAAGGGAAGGATGGCTAGCTCCATCCCATCATTGGCACTTATGAATTATTCACTGTGCTCCAGCCCACGTGCACGAGGCACACTTTTTAACACACTGTGAGACTGCATTACAGATGGCTCCCTGCCACCTGTGCTGGGAAGTCCCTTGGACACAGATTTTGCAGCAATGCCATAGGGGAAAAGCATGCTTGGTTCAACTCCTGTCCCTACAAAGGGAAGAAGGTCCTCTGTCTGCCTGCTGCACCTCTTGGGTAGCCCCAAAAGAGGCCAACACAATTTCTGTGTCTCATGGCTTGTGGCATTGCTCATCCTTTCTAGACACATGTTTTCCAGCAGAAAAACACCAGCAAAATCCCACAGAAACAACAGAGGTTTGCAGTTTGCAAGAGGTTACAGGAAAACCAGTCCTGTATTTGCAGCTTAAGGCCACTGCATCCTGCATGGATCAGCCCCATCCCAAGTACTGCCAGGTCTCCAAGGCCTGGGGGATCAGAAGAATGCTGGGGTCACCAATGGAGATTAGCAATCAGCCTCTTCTTGTGCACAAAAGTTTACTGTTCTCTCTCTGTATTTCCAAATCTGATCTCAAAAGTTTGGAGTAAAATTACATCAGTCTGAAAATGCCAGATGGATTGCGAGCACCAATTCTTTTACTCATTATTTAAATACAGGAGAGAAGAATGGGGACAAACTATTTTGGAGAGAACCACCATTTTTTTTCAGGAAGGAATCCCTTTGAGAGCCTAACCCAGAGGTGGTCTCTGCTGCCAAAAGCTGCCATACCCAGAAGAGGTGGTGCACATGAAGACTCACTGCCTGCACATTCTTTGCAGCTCTGAAATGAGCATGGTCTTCTTGAGATGGACAAAAGCCAAACCAACAAAACAGACCCTGGCATTTCTCTGCAGTGCTGGGTTACTGAATATGTGCCAGCAGGACTCCAGCAGCCAGACCTATCCCATGGCATGCAATTTTTCAATTTCCTGCAGCCAACAGATCTTGTAGCAGGATTTCTCCTACTGCTGCAGTTGGCCTTGTGTCACTGATTCAACTTCATTAAGCAGCCTCTGTGAAAATATAATCACCATCAGAAAACCTGTGCAAGGGAAAAGATGAGACACAAGAGCTGCACCTCTTAGAGATAATTCCAGGGGGAAGGTGAGTGGCTTGAGACACACTGAAGCCAGATGTGCCCTGCCTACTCTTAACTGTTGAAGTCAGTCTTTATATCCAGAATCACTGGGCATGGAGCACTCCATTACTTGCCTCAAAGGACATTTTTTGGAGGCACCTTAAAAAACCAGATTCTCACTTTCCATGCTTGGCAGTTAGTCAGGTTTGCAAAGTCCCTCTTTCCATCTGCTTTATTTCTGGCATGGGCACACCGATGATGGCCCAGGGGAGCGCTGACAGAGCACATCACTGGGAAGCCCATTTGATGCTACAGCTCCAGCAGGTAGGCCTGGCTCACCTCATAAATGTATGTTGGGACCAGCCAGAGAGACAAGGAAACGCAGTCACCACGGCTTTTTTTTACACTGCAGTTTGGTAGAACCTCCTGTTGAACCAACCATGAGAGCACAAAGGTGCAATTTCAACATCCCACAGTGTATCAAACACCCACAGCTTGATCTGCTAATATCTCCTGTGATTGTGGCTCCACTAAAATAAACAGGGAGACTTAATAAGAAGCTACACTCACCTACTTGTCCTTAGCACGGGACACATTTGTCACAGGCTTCCCATTTCCTCTAAGAGACCTCCCAATACAAAGCTGCAGGTGATAACTGTGCAAGGGGGTGATTCTTGGCCTGATGCACAGAGATGCAGCTACGTGGATAAATTCTGCTGCAGCTATGGAGAGTTTGGGACATAAGTCACAAACCAGGACCTTTTCCTCACTGATCAGCGAGGTATCATCTCCTCATGCACAGCTACATTTACTGAGATTTATGTGGATTTAATGCCACAAATCAGGGAAAATCCAGTGGCAGCAATGAAGTACCAAGCAAACCCACTAACAGGAAAATATACTTCTTCCAACAGCAGAGTTACTGGCAGCAGCCTTCACAACAGGAAAACAGTAAACAGCATTAGGACCGTGACACCCACTGATCTGCACCAAACAGGTGCCTTTAATGGGTGTCATACTGCTGTCCTCTAATATTCCTCCAGCAGATTCCATGCCACATCTATCAGCAGCACTCCCAGCATGCCTCTATTTCCTCTCCTCAAGAAACATATGAATGATCTGTCCAACACTTCAACAATCCAGTTTAATTACCAGGACAGGTATCTGCACCTCCTTGCTGCTGGCTGCCAAGCCTGTGCACGCACACCTGGGTGGCAGGAATGAGATGCAGCCCTGCTCCAGCTAGTGTTTTTCTGTTCCACAGCGAGGATCTGCCAATCTGCATCCAGCTGTCACACTGAATTGCCCACTGGGTTTCCTGGCTGAACCTTGTCTGGAGAAGGCAGGGGGTGGCTTCAGTGATCTGGCAGCACAGTCCTCACAGTCTCTAATGCCACCTGTTAGCAGTCCTGGAAAGGCTTCATGATGATAAATGCCACTAAATTAAATGGCAGGAAATAAGCCAGATAGGAAAAGGAAGAGACCCTAAAACACAGAGCATGAGGGACCAGAGAAGGATAGGTCAGTCTCCAGAGCTTTACAGAAGTTGTGTGATGTGTCTGGTGTGTTGATGCACACAGAAGAAGTAAAAATGTTCTTGCCTCCCATCATACCTCCAAGTGACAGGGGACAATGGCAACTCTGTGCCTGTTTCCAGAGTGACAGGTCATTTCAACTCCTGGGCAAAGGAAGGGCAGACAGATCAGAGCCCTGGACAAAGGAATAAACCAGTCTACCTGATGTCTGTCTGTACAGTGCAAAACCAAGAATAACACAGTATGAGTGAAATCCTAGCCCTACTTGGTCAGGGAAGCAATGACAATGTACCATATCTCATCAGCCTGAACCCAGTCACTTTAGCATCACAGTGTAGAAGAAGGATTAAATTTCCTGAAGTCACTAAAACCAATTTTCTTAGGGTAACTGTTTGTAAAGTTTAGATGTTTTAGCCATTTTTAATCAAAATGGCCTCTTAGAAATTTCCCTTTCCCAACAGGAAAGACAGCCTTTTTTTCCTGATTTAGTGGATGGATACACCAACATGCGAAAAAGCGGAGGTACCTCCAAATAGCCTAGTGTAAAAGGAAAAGTCACAAATCCCAAAAATGTTTCCTGCTGAAAGGAAACATACTGAAGACTGCAGTAATTATAACCTATGAGACAAGCACTGCCCACCTCCCACCGCCCATATTTGAAGAGGCCATAGTCCAGCCCTCCATCCTGGAGACTTCCACCCATTCCAAAGGGAGGTCTGCACTGGGTCTGACTGGCTCAGGCTCCCACCCCAGACATTGCCCCAGGTTGAAGGTCCACTTACCTGCCTGGTTTGTGGTTACATTTACAGACACAAACTGCCGGGCTCCGGGGTTCTGGTCGGACACTCCGTTCACTGCCTCAATTTCAAAGGTATAGTTTGTATGAGCAAGCAGATCCACCATCATGACAGAGGTGTTTTTCAGGCCGGTTTGCTGGGGGAGGTACCTGACATGACCGCCACACGCCTCACACAGACCTGAGTGTGAGCTGCACTTCTTGCATGCAATATAATAAGACACATCTTTCCTTCCACCAGAATCAGCAGGGGGAATCCATTCCAGAAAGACACTAGTCTCGTTAACATTTGAGATGGCACTCCGAGGAGCAGAGGGGGGTCCTGGTTTGCAAAGTGAGAAAAACACATGGTAAAAACAGTATCATCAGTCATCGTGCTCGCTACTACTCTCTAGGCTGAAAAGAGATGCCCCCCTTGCTCATGGGGACCATTTGCAACAACACCTGAAGAACTGGGAAAACAGGGATTTGTTTTGAGCACCTTGCTCAAGAGATCTGTGTTGGGATGCAGTCACCTGAGTGGGAGGACAGGACACAGGGCTGGCTGAAACCCAAGAGGAGGAGCACTGCACCCTGGGGCATTGTCTCCGGTGCTCTCCTTGCTCTTCCTGCAAAGGGATTAGCAAGCCTTTGCCCTGTT
Source organism: Melozone crissalis (assembly GCF_028551555.1). NCBI lineage: Eukaryota > Metazoa > Chordata > Aves > Passeriformes > Passerellidae > Melozone > Melozone crissalis. The sequence continues at coordinate 43,702,658 of NW_026535784.1, read as the reverse complement.
CAAGTTTCTGTTGGCTTCACTAGGGGCAAGATTCCTCCTCCTCACCCTGCTGTACCACTAACCCCTAGCTCCTTAATAAAAGACACACACTGGGGTTTTCACACCACCCAGGTATTCAACTCAGATGCCAAATGTTTCCTCTGTATGCAGCTGCCTCTTCCCATCAGCCATTTGGCAGCAATGAAACCAAAGCTTAGCTATCCAAATCGCACTTAAGCGAGATGCTCAATGTAGCCCAAAGCAGATGGTGATCTACACGGGCCACTGGAGGCACAGCTGTGTCCAGCCACTCCATGGCAGCCCTCCTGGTCCTGCCAGGCTGGTTACCCACGCCACACTTGCTTACTTTGCCAAGCCGCCCTGCTCAGGATGCCAGCATGGCACTTGGCAAGGCTGTCCGAGCAGGAGCACCAGAGCACCTGCACAAAGTGGGCTGCTTCTCCTCATCCTGGTGGGAAAGGCCACAGCTGGGCACGCAAAGCCCACCTGGAGGCACCTTCTCAAGACTTGCTTCCTCACAGAAGGTTTTTGTTTTGAACAGCCTTGTGTTGCAATGAAGGGCAAGTTGCAGATACACCCTGAAGACAATGTGAAAGGACAAGCAAGAGTCTCATGCAAGATATCCTCGTGTTAAGTACTCAGGGAATGCTAATGAATGAGGAAGAAAGAGGAAATTTATCAAAGCAAGCCAGGATGGATTTTAGTCACAGCACCACCAGTAACTATGCAGCAAGGGCTGGGATTTTTGCGAGGGAAGGCAACACAGCACACTCCTCAACAGTTTGAATGAAGTTGTCAAAACCCATGAGCAGTTCCTTGAAAAGGGTCCAACGAGTAGCATCACTAGCTAGACATCCATATGAATCCTAACAGGCTGACTTAGGCTGTCATCTTCTCGTTTTGTTGTGATAACTAAACTCAATTCGTTATTTAAAACAGGCAGTGTTGCAAAAATGAAATCACCTTATAAACCAGAAGCATTCTCCTCCATTTCCTTTTTCTATTTCCCTCTCTGAGTCTATAAAATTTGCAACACTGGTAAAGTGAAACACTGTAATGATTTCGACTCAAGCTGTTCTGATTCAATGAGAAACTCGCTGCCAGAGGAAATAAATAATCCTGATGCATTTTTTTCTTTTGTTTTTCAGAGGAAAAGCAGTTGATGAAAAAAAGCTAAGTTGGCTTAGGAAAAGCCAGATCATCTTTGTTTTGTTCTGTGATCCCTTCAGATCCCTACAAACAGGGAGCAATCCACTCCCAAGCTGCACCCCAGGGATGCAGCACTATTGAGCTAATGACACCAACACAGAGCCCAAGTCAGGACCGTTTTCTGCAGTGTCATACTTGTACTGATATAACAGAAACTATGGAATTCATCACTGGAGCTGTATGGAGTTGTATGTGCTGCACTTGAGGATTTTTTATATGTTTTTTACTGCTAAAATTGCCCTATTTTTTCTTCCACTGGATGAATGCCCTTTTGCTGATGCCAGTACTCAAGGAAAAAATAGAGAGCTCGGGCACAAGAAACACTTACTGGACAATGTGTCTTTAGCAGGGGATAAATTATTACTTTTGTAAAGTCACCAGAGATTTTTACTTGCTTTGTACAGAAAAGTCAGCTACTCTTCCTGAAGGCTTAAAAACATCAGCTTCAGTGGAAATGCTTTAAAACTGGCTTTTGTAACCTATGAAATTAGTGTTCTCCCAAGGCCTCAGAGAAAGGTCTTTAGTAGAATCCTGAAGCTGTACCTGAATAAAACTTGGCTAAATCCCAGCTGGGACAACAAAAAGGTGTTTTACCTTCAGAATAGGGGGGCCCTAGATCTGCTAAAGTGGTTTAATTTCCAAACTCATGTTGTCAAGGGCACAGATATTAGTCTACTCAGTTTTAAAAAGATCTATGTAATTTTTGAATTTGCAACTTTATACCCTCAGATTCACTCCTTTTGCACCACAGTTTTCTGACAAGAGGCAAATGCTTTCCGAAAACAAAAATATTTCAAAACAAATGTATTTTCTTGATGGACAGCAAACCTGTTGTTTACTGATGCGCATATTTTAAAAATATGACCTAAGAGAGAAATTACTCTGAAGATAGAAATATATGTATGTAAACACTCAAAGTTAACTGTAAAGTTTTTGAAAGTAGTTTTTTTACTATTACAGTAAATACAATAAAGTCTTCAATTAGTCCCATGATTCATAATGCTACAAATATTTCCTCAACATGCACTGAGCAACAATAAAGCTACTTGTAAGACACTTGAGGAGAAAAGGAAAAGGTGAAACTGTTTTGGTTTTAAAGAGATGTTGTGCAAGGAACTGAAGCTAGGATTACTTAGTTGAGAAGAAACAAAATGCAATTACTTACTGGAAGATGCATAATAATATTAAAATAATTCTCAAATATCCATCAGGACCAAAATTCTTTCTTTTTTTGTTTGAGAGCACTAATTATTTCAGACTGCATCACAGCACAATCAGTTTCAAAATTACCAACCATTACTTATAAGACATACTTAAAAAACTGGAAAAATTGAACAAAAATGTATTCCTCCCTCTCCCTGTACTTAACTGAGCAAGTGACAGTGATACAGCAGCTAGTTTTGTTTAGTGATGCTGGTGGTGGTGGTGGTGGGGAGACTCATGCAGTCGGAACTGAAAAACTCTCACTTTAAATTAAGAAAACGTGATTTTACAGCTATACTGAGTGGCAAGGGGACTTTGCAGGTGCAGACGTGAAAACAAACATTGATGTATACTCTAAAATTAACTGCATTTCTTATTGAAGGAATCCTATGAATATTATTAACTTCTGTGGCAATAAATAATAAAAACATTAAAAAAACCTCATGCAGTATTTTCCTGCCACTCATGACTCAAGTCTCTCTCACTTTGGTTTTAGCTCATGATGAGCTGTTGCCTTGCAGATGTAACTGGACTGGTTTAGAACACCAGTGTTGCTACCTACTCTTTCCTGCCCCTGCCAAAATCCTCTACCCCTGCTGCTGAGCTGGCACAGCACATGGAGCCCTCCTCATCACCTCCAGCACAAACAGAGCAGTATTAGGACAAAATCCTAAGAAAAGATGCATGGGGAAGGTGAGGGTGACAGAGGCACATGGAGAAGGCTCAGATATTCCACCCTGCTTTTGGGGTGGTAGAGTGAATGCCAGCAGAGGTGCTGCCATGTCCTCAGCTGTGGCTCTGGGGTTTGCAGTGGCAAGCAGAAGTTGAGCTGCACCTTGATGGGTATTAAACTTCTCATCTGCCCCAGAAGGACTCTGTACCCTACCAAGCCATATCCTAACACAGCTTCAGGCACCACATCTGGGCTTTAAACTAGCTTACAGTAAGCTCTCAAAACAAAAGTAAAACCCACACTGAAAGAAAACCACCCAAACAGTAAAAGCCAACAAACTTAGACAGTCACCAACAATAAATAAGCACAAAATCCCGAAACAAACATAAAAAGAAAATCCCATGGCATTTGCAGAGTTGGAAATTACAGCCTTCACCTAAGGATTTCAACTGCACTAGAAACCTGGGAGAGACAGGCTCTTGAACTTCATTTCTTTTTAACAGGAGCTGTGCACCTCACTTGCCTGTGCCTCTCTGAACCCTGCTGATGCTGCTCAGGCCACAGGCATGCATAAACATCCTCCTCTGGGATGGCAGCTCCTTCCCTGGCTAAAGCAGCAGCAGGGCAGACTGCATGTGCACCTTTCCTTTCTGGGAAGGGCAGAGAGCAGCACCACTGATGGTGAGCAGGAGGCACAGCACACACCAGTCTGGCATAACTCTCTCCCAGTTGCTGGCTTTGGCTCTGTCTGCACAGAAAAGCCTACTTTGTGAGTGTTCCAGAGCTCAGTGTGTTTCCCAATACCATGCTGGACCGCATTTATCTGAGGTTTTTTAAGTCGGGCCAAGGGGTAAAATGAACATCAAGAAATGCTGCTATCAGATTTTTCATGCTATAACCCACCCTGGCTATGCCTCCAAGAGACTCTGGCACACCTATTTAATAAACCTGGAAGTGCTTGCCTGACTCACCCCCCAGACCTCTTTGATCTGACAGCACCAGTGACTCCAATGCTGCCTAAGGCTGCCTTCTCCTTCCCCGCAGCACAGCTTCCAACAGCCATGCTCCTTTGCCTGGTGAAAATCAAAGGCAGAGTTCAAGGGGCCCAATTCTGCTCCAAGTGCTTCCTGCAGGCAAGCAGAGAGCTGCCAAGGGCAGTTTCCTTTGAGAGAGTGTGTTGCCAACAGGAACAGACTTTTTCTTCCTCTTTTTGAAGTGGAAAGATGGGGAGACAGGAGGGACATTTGTATTCACTGGGAAAGGCACAAAAGTCACTACCATCTCTACATGATGCAAAGTATTTCCCTACAGTATGGAAGTCACCACTGCACCATTGTCCAGTGGCTCTGAGTATGTATGGAGTCATAAATCTACTTTTTCCTCCATTGTTTAGGTTTCTTGGAAGGCCCAACTGCTCCTACACCAGAAGTTCAACTCCATTTCAGTAATTTTCAATCACTTCTGCACCACAAAGGTTACATTTGGAGCGTGACAGCCCCAGCTCAGATCTGTGCTATACTCAGCAGGACTAGGTGGGGGCATGGAAATTGTGGCCTTAAGTATCTGAAGCATAAACTGAACAAGGGACTTTCAAGGTACAGCTGACAGGACAGCTCATGGATGGCAGGAGAAGGGTAAAATTAGTGATTCTCATTACACCAGCTCCACCCTGGAGTCCCAGTAGCCCAATGTGCCTGTTACACTACCCACCCCCTACACCCAGGGGATAACTTCTACATTTTGCAGAAGCAGTTTCCCTCACAGAGTTTTGAGAAGAACAGCCATCTCCAGGCAGACTGGAAAGATAGGGCTCTCTCCCAGCTTGTTCAGTGAAAATGAGCTACGGGATGACACCAAGCAGGGCCATGGAGATTCCATCCATGCCCACTTCTGGCAGGGACTACCCACAGTTAATTCCGTGTGTGTCCCATGCTGGCACCCAAGCACAGACCAACAGGGATGGCTGGTGCCATGCTAATGGCTGAGCCCCTCAGCAGTGCAGGGAGCAGACAGAGCATTTGCTCATTACAAAATCTCTTCCTGGCTTGGATGGCAGCTTTCAAAGCAAAAAGCACTGAGAAGCCTCTTCTCGTGTAACCCAAAGCACGGTGGACAATGACAGTGACATTACAAGTGTGTCAAGACTAGCTCAGACTCCAGTGCAGAGCCTGAAAAAGCACATTAGTTAGTACCATAATGTCTAGTCACAGTACAGGAACAGCTTGAAAGGATTAAAAACAACCCTATAAGCACATGCTTACTTGTACAGGCCATTGTAGGTGGGTCTGATTCCTTCCTAAAATAGTGTTCTTCACACAGGCAAGATGTGGATGCTTCATCAAGTGTGTAGCTGTGAGGGGGACATTTGCTGCAGGATGGACTGTGGGGTGAAGCTTTGAAGAACCCAGGTCTGCATACTGTGAAAAGAAGAACCACAGGCTAAGCTCTCCCATCATAAAATTAGTCTCTTCACATTTCCTTTAAAAAAAACCAAACCCATATCTTCAGCTATAAAACAGACAAATACTCATGAGCTATTTAGTTTGCATATTTTAAAACAGTCTATGCCACCAGCAGATAGTGCATACTTAAATATCTGCATGAAAAGAGAATGTGAATTTGTTGATTATTTCTTTCTGCTAGCATCTGCCATTGCTGGATATTTATTTTCCTTGTTGAATGCCTTAGAGGTAACATCATCTGGGCTCTGCTTTAGAAAACATTACTGTGATTTCTTTTTTTCGTTCAGTCTTAGGAAAACAGGTAAAATACATTCCATGTTTTTTTGTTTAAGATGTTCTACACCCAGAAATCAATGTCTCAGCAAACAAATAGCAACACAGTGGTGGAGGGGATCTCAAGATCGACATCTTTAAGACATTGTGATAAGGCTACTTCCCTAGGGTCTTTCCCCCAGCAAACCTGTGAGGAATTTTAAAGTGCTCCATATGACAGGCTGTTCTGGGTATAGTCTGAACCAGGCATGCTAACCATACAAGATATTTCTTCCAGCTCCAATACATATGCATGACGAAGGACAAGGACTTGATATGAGAGCTGCTTTTTTTCTTACAAATCCACGGCTATGGGTAGCTGGGGATTTTTTTTTTTTTTTAAGTAGTTTGAAATGAATACAGTAATATCTTGTTTCCATCCTCCTGAAACAGGTGCTTTTTCAGCTATGCAAAGCTCTCTGAGCTTCACCTGTGTGTGCACACTCTGCCAGAAGCAGTGATAGCCACAGTTTTGCAAGTGTTTTCTTTTAGGGAAAAAACCCAGCTGGCTCTGTATCATACCATTATATACAGAATTACAAATGCACTGTTAGCAAAAGGAGGAAATGTTGATTTTCTGTTTGTCTCAAAAAACAGAGGCATAGGGACATGTTTAAGCAGCTCCAAAGCGCTGTTACCTTTCTTCCTTCTGAATTGCTTTAAAATATTTCTGCCCAGTATGATATTAATGATGCACAGATCTGCTAGCAGACTTGAAGAAGTTACCTGTAAATCCCAGAGCCTTTCCATCTGCATTCAAACTCTCCCAGCTGTAATTAGCTTGCAAAGGAAATGAGTTCACAGCGAAAGCATTAATATTATCCCATCAGGAATGTCCCAGACAATCACAGCATGTGCTAAAACTCAGCAAGTGATGACAGAATTCATCTTCACTGTAGGTAAAGTATAGGTTTTTACCAGTGCTCCCTTTCCTCTGATGGACCAACTAGGACAACTGCTTCTAAAGTTGGCTCTGCTCCCTGCAGTACCAGAGAAACTCCCTTGACATCTTCCCTTTTACGTCAGTAGTTTCTCCACCAAAGGTGAGACCCTTGCACATCAATTCCCAACTCCCAGAGCTGAACTCTAGGTCTTTGGTGATGAAGATCACTCATGCATCAAATGTGTGATTCAAGAGCATCCAACACACCTCACCCAGACCCACCTCCACAGCCTTGCCTGGACTGTGCACCTCTCAGAGCAGGCACCACGCAGCCCTGAGCAGGTCCCAGGCTCAGCACAGGCTGCCAGGTGACCCCCATGGATCCCAGGCTCCGCACAGGCTGCCAGGTGATCCCCATGGATCCCAGGCTCAGCACAGGCTGCCAGGGCACCCCCATGGATCCCAGGCTCCGCACAGGCTGCCAGGTGACCCCCATGGATCCCAGGCTCCGCACAGGCTGCCAGGTGATCCCCATGGATCCCAGGCTCAGCACAGGCTGCCAGGGCACCCCCATGGATCCCAGGCTCAGCACAGGCTGCCAGGTGACCCCCATGGATCCCAGGCTCCGCACAGGCTGCCAGGTGATCCCCATGGATCCCAGGCTCAGCACAAGCTGCCAGGTGATCCCCATGGATCCCAGGCTCAGCACAGGCTGCCAGGGCACCCCCATGGATCCCAGGCTCAGCACAAGCTGCCAGGTCACCCCATGGATCTGCAGCCTCTCTGCCCTGTTGCATGGGGTGATCAGCTCCCTTCTCACCTCCCCAAACCAACACCTTCCCACTCTATTCCACAGCTTCCTTTCTTCCCATAGCACAGGCAGAGAACAACTGGTTGGACTGGAGGGATTTACAGGTTCTAAAAACGCATTTTCCAAAATTGCTCATCATCCAACTAGTGTTCCATTCCTAGGCTGTGGTATCCATCTGCAGTGCACACTTGTTCTGCTTGGTGCCCAGACACCAGGACCAGTGAACAGATCTAGGGCTGAATCTGTGCTTGATGGCTTTCAGCAGACTTGCCACAAGCTGCCCTCGTGATTTATGGCACATCCCTCAGTTTCCAGCACACACTTAAATTCCTTTATTTACTTTACAGTCACCTTCACATGCTGCCCTACCTACAGCAAGGACTGTTACAGAGTCTCTGGAGAGTCTTCTGGGAGAGCAGATCACCAAATGGTTCCTCTCTAGCTCACAGTTTGTATTTCAAGGCCAAATCAAAGACCCTTGCACACGCAGACAACAGAGGTGGGGAAATGAAAGCACGAAAATGTGCAACATGTCATGACAGCAGTGCACATCTATTGTGTACTCAACGTAATTAGCCCTCAAAAAAGGACCTGAATTTATTTCATTATGTTCTATCAAGACAGACAGAAAATCATTACAGCACAAGAGTTTACTAGGCTTCTATTTTGTGCAAAGCAGCAAATGCAAAATAAGTCAGTTTTCCTTGACAGATTTGAAACGAGGTGTAGCTTGTTGATGATGGTACAATACTAGCTCAGCTCAAAGGGAATGTGTGGTTTTCATGAATAAATATGGAGCCAAGAGATGCACAAGGCAAATAACCCATGTCTTAATGAGAGATGTGAAATAGAACTGAACTAGACTAATTTTTGTATAAACTGCAGGCTCTCATGGGTCAGGTAAGTCTCATTTGTATTCAAAAAGTATTAGGAGGAATGCTCAAGAGCATTACGTTACACTGAAGATTTCAGCATGAGTTCTCAAAACAAACAGGCAGCAGAGCAGCATCCTGTTGGACTGAGGTGAAATATTCCTGTTTCAGTTAGAAAGGAAGAATTCAGGGATAGGAGATGGGCTATTCAAAAAAGGGAAGTACAGGAAATCAAAATCAATGCAAGAAGGGCCACAGTGAATGGTGTTGGCTGAATCCACACACCTGAAACAGATGCTTTGGAGAGGACAGGGGGATTTTCAGGGCTCCCCAGCACAGTCTTCCAGGCTCTCACAACCAGCAGCTCCTGATGGAAGCCATGCTTGCACTGCCACACTCAAGAACAGAAGCAGCTGTATCTGCATGGGTGTCTCAGGCACAACTTGTATCTACTACAACACCTCCCTCTGTATCCTTTCCTGTGTTTGCTTTGCACCCAACACAGAGGAGAGGACAGCCTCTGAGATGGCTCCAGCAGCAATTGTTTAACAGACAGAGATGCTGTGATGGAATGGACCCTGCTTAGATGGAAGCTGACCCAGGGGCACCCTACGCCTCCACGCTGCAGAGCAATATCAGAGCAGGTGGATGAGCAGTGTCTCTGCTGGGCTGAACAGCCAAAAGCAGCAGCTGGTACCCTCCCCATGTTCTGCCATTGGTGGCAATGTCTCAGACATTTTGCAAATTTGTTTCAGAGCAGAACAGGGCCAAAACTTACCTTGCATGTACCTTGGGTTTTGGTCTCTTATCTTACCATCCTTCTTCTGACAGCCAATGTTATAATCTCTTCATGAAGTATAGATGGCTTTATTTAAAATTACATGGGTGTCTGGTGTTTAATTCCTAATTAAATCTTATTTTAGTCTTCTTATATTTTTATCTCAGTATTTCCAATTCACCAGCGATTCAAAGGATACACAGAACTCGCACAGTACAGTCATAAGATAATGGTGCTATCTATCTTTTAAAGGGGATAGGAAAGCAGGAGAAATAAGATGAGCTTAAGGCTCCCCATAATCTGCTGCAAGCCAGCTGAAAAGAAATGAAATCAAGTTTGAAGCTGTTGATGAGATCTGCTTCTTTCTTCTTAATATTAAAACTCTTTAACTGATTAACAGTCAGTGATGTGTGAAAATAGTCTTTAAATTAAATCGGTTGCTAGAAAAAAAATGATTATTTTTAGAGTCAGCAAATACCCCATAAACAACCTGCTAGTGTTAGGTACAAGTGGGATGTGTTTCTGTTAGTAGCACATCCATTATTAGCAAATCAATTTCACTCTTCTTATTTTTAATAGCAACCACAAAATGTGGCATGCACAGAGCATTAACATCTGTGCAGCTTCTTGCTGCACTCTTTAAAGGGGCCAGAGAGAGATGGCTGTGGTGAAGGATGGCAGCAAGAGCATCTTGGGATTGCAATGGCATGGGCTGATCCCCTAAACCAACAGCAATTGGATTAGAAACTGTCTCTGTACCTTGCAGAGCAGAGCCCACAAGAGCCATGCTGAAGGACACTGGCTCCTGGAAGGAATGTGGGTGGATGGAGGTAGAACCACTGGTCCTTTTGCAATGAAAACTGGCCTCCCAACAACATGCTGAATGTGCTATAGGTATATAATGTGCCATACCACTGCTAGAGACAGTGAGTACTGGTGAGGAGACAAAGCAAAAAGAGGGGAGAACAAACCAGTAACACCACCCAGCTGGGACTACTTGCCAGATTATTTTCTACAAGCCTTAACATCAGTGGTTTGCAGCTCACCCCTGTAACCATGCCTTCCCTGAGCTTTGGCTGAGGACTGCAGCCAACAGGCAGGGCTGCTCTCCTCCCCAGCTCCCCATGCCTCCGCTGCACGCTGACCCAAGGCAACACATGCTGGAAGCAAGGACCACATCCAAGGCTTTCCAAACTCACATGACCATGGCAGCAAAACCACCCAACTATCACTGAATTATTAAGGCTGGAAAATACCTCCAAGATCACAGAGTCCAATTTGTGACTGAACACCAGCATGTCAACTAAACCACAGCACCAAGTGCCATATCCAGTCATTTCTTGAACACTCTTAGGGATGGTGATGCCATCGCTTCCCTGGGAAGCCTATTTTAATGCTTGAAAACCCTTCCAGTGAAGAAATTCTTCCTGATGTCCAACCTGAATCTTGCCTGGTGCAGCGTGAAGCCATTTCCCCTCATCCTGTCACCAGCTGCCACTCAGATGTTTTCCTTCCTAAAGTACGTCCAGCCTTTCTGGACCCTTTTTTTATTAAGGACTGTATCTGAACCAGTGTTCTGAACAGGCCAAAGTCTGCCCTTTGGAAGTCCAAGGCAGGTTTTGTAGACCCCTTTCATTGCCTCACCAAGAACTGAACACTTTATAATTCCTTGGTCACAACACCCAAGGCGGCCCTTGACCCCCACATCTCCCACCAGCCCCACTGTATTCATAAGCAGCAGGTCCAGCAGGGCACTGCCCCTGGTAGGCTCACTCACCAGGTGTGTCAGGAAGTCAATATTCCACACACTCCAGGAACCTCCTAGGCAGCCTCCTCGCCACTGTGCTGAGTTTCTAGCAGACATCCAGGAAGTTGAAGTGTCCCACAAGAACAAGGGATAACGTGAAACATCAGCCAGCTGCTTGTAGGATACTCTATCAGTCTCTTTATCCTATAATTAGTATTAGTGTGAATTCCAGTTTTGTCCCTGTAGAGAGAGAAGCTAGGAAACATGACCCTATAAGCCTTGAAACCCCAGGAGATATAAAAAAGGTCCAACTTATTACTCTTTCACACTCTTGTGATGCTGGGAGGATAAGCTCGCAGTACTTAAGTGCTTAGGATCAGTAAAGTGACCTTTCATATGTCCCAGAACATAAAACTCAAACAGGAATTACACTGTCTCCCTTGCAGAGCACCAAATTAGTCTCCACAGTAATCAGAAACCACAAGTGTAACTCATAAGGTAGTGCCACTAATCCATAAATAAAGCTAAAGGACTAAATCTGACAAAAATTAATGAGAATAAGGACGCCTACCCTAGATGGAGCACAGGTTATCTGGCTGAGGTTTCCTGAGCCTGGAAAGACCCCTGGCTTCTCCTTCACATCCTCAGTCCCATTTACCTTTCCAGACTGCCAACTTCTTCAGGCAGGGACACACAGCTCAAATTGTCACAGCTTTTAAAAGTAAGCACAGTGGAAAACTCTCTGCCCCATGGACAGACCCATAGCCCACAACAAGGCAGCTCTCAGCAGAAACATGAGCAGGATATGGAGGGATGTGCATGTATATGTGTGTATGTTTTCAGCTCTGTAGCTCATCAGCTCTGCTTTCATTAGCACATTGCTCCAGTGGAGGGAATATGCCCTGAGAGTTGAAGGATCTGAGCAAAAACAAGCTACAAATAAATCAACCCCTGTTCTCTGGAGCTGCCATACCTTGAAGTGTTTGCACTGAGAAGAGGGTGCTGCTGCCTCTTAGATGCGTCCAAAACCTATAAAAGGGTTTAGCGAGGTACAGTCTTTACAATGTGGAATCAATTAAAATGCTGAGAGGCTCCAAGCCTCAGCTTGTGCTCCTGACACGCTCTTTTACTTACAAGAAAAAACAAAACAGAAAACCACAATGGACTGTCTTCGTGTCTCCCAACAAGCATAAACATATGAATGCCAAGCTCTTCTAAAAAGTGTTTCAAGAACTACAGCAACCCACCACAGAGCATCCTTCTGCAGAATTTACAAGCAGGCTCCCAAGAGCTAATCCAGCCCTCCCTATAAGCTTTCCTGAACTGCAGGCTGACACTGAAATTGCTACCAAAGCTGCAAAGCTACAGAAAAATGTGTAAAATGCCCAGATTATATCTCTTTTAGGCTTGGTCTCTTCTATTTGCAATAGTGCAATGTTGCTTCCTGTAGCATGCCTTGGGGATTTGAAGGGAATTAAATAAATACCCACTAATAAAACAGTGTAATTTGAAGCTGCCGGTTCACTTCAATCCAGCAGACTTGCCAGCATCTTTCAGGAAGCCCAGCACCCAGTGCTGCAGTCCAAGAGCTGCTAAAGGTCCTTTTAAATGATGCCCTGGAGCTTGCTGGACAAGTGAGGCATCTACAGGCTCTGCACTGTGAAAAATAGAGACTCGGCCTCTAGCTTGAATCTCAACCAATTCATGCATCTCAAATGGGAAATATTCTTTAAAGCTTTTTTTCTTCTGTTCTAAGAAAACATTGTCTTTTGATGCTGTCCTGCCCAACCCCACACTAACTCAGGCTGAATTATTTCCACTCTGCGTTGAAATCAGCTCTAGCTCTGAATACAAAAACAACCTTAAAAACTGGAATATAAATAAGTTAGTGCTTTCAGTTCCTTCCTCTGAAATACCACTTTTTTCTATCACGTGGCTCGCTAAATTGTCACACAATAATTTATGACATAACCGTAGTCGCTAGAAAACTAAAAATTAACTGCCACTAATGACATTAATGTCTTTCTTGTAAATGGTACAAAACTTTATCACATGGCATCGCTCTGAAAAATTCATCAAATTCCCAAGTAATTCAAGACATAAAAATACCTAGAACACAACACATTTGAAAACGCTCATGCTTTCATTAGTATCTTAATGGGCTATATTTCTGCACATTCTGACTTTGCTCTAAAGAAGATTTTAAAGCAATCAATGAGGCAAAACCTGAGTCAAGCCTAAATTCTCAGCAGCATGATGGAGGAGCAGGGAAAGAGATTTATACCGGCATATATGCAAACCCACACTATCATTTGGGTTGATTTCACAGAAGGAAAGCAAGCTACGGAAAATAAATGGTCTTAGGGGAAACAGAAGATTTTTCAAAAGCATTTAGCACAGCACAGGCTCGCTCCCTGTGCCAACTGCAGGGCTAGGCAGCTGTGCTTTGGTTTTGTGGGGTCTTCCTTTTTGCCAAACTTACCTGTCCAAAAAAAACCTGAGAGAAACCAGTACACTTCTAGAGAAAGCACTTAGGGTGATGTGTCATTTCCTAGCAAACCCAAAATTTCTGTGACCAGCAGCTGCATGCTTTTGCAAGCATGTACAAGGGCTCCTTCAGCTCTCAGCACAGGCAGCACCTGCAGTCTGCCTTGCTCTCTGGCTACAAGGGACAGATCCAGGTTGATCTCACTGAACCCCAACTATCGGGCTTACAATAAAAAAAGGAAGTCCACATCCTGTTGCTGTAGCTTTTCTGCCCATCGTATTCATAAATTATGTATCTTCACAAATCTCTACGTCCACAAAAATCTATCTGTGTATCTTCAGTTTGTTCTCTGGGGTGTGGGACAAAGACACACTTAAATTACTCCTAAATTACTGTCTCAGTTTTTTTAATGAAGACAAACTGAAATTATTTGACTCCCTTAAATAGAGGAAGCCATGATTTACAGTGCTGCACCTAAAGGAAAAATACAATTTAAGACACAGAAGGCAGCACAGACACATTTGTTTCCTCATGCTCATAAACATAACTTAAGATGCCCGGCTCCACACATAATCCAAGAGGCACAGGAGTCTATTTTGGGGGTTTGTGCACACAAAGGCACACACACACCCGGGTTATCCTTTGTTATGTGAATGGCGACTTCAACATTCAAGCTGCAGTGTCTGCAAAGCGAGGGGAGGATTGATGGACAGGGCACACAGCTCCCTCGAGTTCCACAGCAGCATTGACTGAATAACAATAACAAGCATCGTCCCTAAAGGCAGCTGGGGGGACAGGATCAAACTTGAAAATGATGCAGCCAAAACCCCCGTGTCCATCTGCACACACCTATTAGAGACAGTAATGCAAAGATCAGTTGGCAAAATCTCCTGGAAAACAGGGCTCTTCAAAGAGCCCTGTGTTTGCTGGCACAATACTACAATGGAAGGGTTTTAGTCTCATGGTTCAGTCTGCCATAAGGATCTGGAGCCCAACCGGCAAAGAACTAAACATTCTTTAATTATGCTGTGGTTTGGACAGCTGCAAGCCACTGTGGTTAAGAAATATGATGATTGGGAGGATTTATTTTGATGATTAATGCCATGTGTGTTTACTCTACCAACATTTTAAGGTTTTAGCCTGAACTAATAAACTGTACATATGCAGACAGTAAAGAGAATTAAAAATTCTTATAATGTTTCTCTCCAATTGGCTCTACCTTGCTTAACTTCGTTTGTGTGAACAAGATTTCTTGCTGGTATATAACCAGCATTTTCTCTGATGACTATCTGGTCCAAAATAGGCAGCATCCCACCTATCTACAGTGATGCTAACACCTACTCAAAAGGATCCTTTCAAAGCTGGTGTCAAATGTTTAAGGGCTTGTTTGCTTCTAGCTTTATGATCATCTGTCTCAGGAGGTAAATTCGGCAGGATTGGCTGTAGACAATTTGGTTTAAAATTGTTCCTCTGTAATTTATGGCTGAACATATGTCACTCCAGACACAGCTATTCAGATTCCATCAGAGGGCGACGGAGATGGATCTTTTATAGTCCCGACCAAAAAAAGATAGGAAGGATTTATCCAGAGTTGACAGAGCTAAGTGTGCCAAATGGGTTTATACACAGAACAATGACTTTGGGGAAGTGATGTTTCTTGGTGTGTGGGTTTTGTTGGGGCATTTTGTTGTCATTGCAAATTTAAGGTGCAGGTGGTGCTAGCCAATTTTGCCAGTGGGCAGGCAGCTGAGAGGGGCACAGAAAGAAACATGGACATATCTCTTGGGGAACACCTCCCTTCAGTCTGTTTCCTTCCACAGAACCTCATGGACTTTTGCACTGGAGCACGTTGATTGGAATTACAAAGGGAGGTCTCACTGAGCTAAATTCTGCCCTGATATGCATACCACAAGATGCTATGGCCTGTTAGAAGGCCACAAATCAAGGAGGGTGTGCAAGGAAGACATGGCAAATATTAATACCTTGAGAAATTTAACCAGGAGAGCTGAGCAAGCTCTAAACACACAACCAAGTGCAGAAACATCAGTTATCCTGTCACATGCAGATAGAATGCTTCATCATTTCAGTTTAATTAACCAGACTGACTGGTTAATTAGAACCAGGCTTAAAAATACTGAGATTATTTGTTAAATTGATTAAACTACCCCTTTGGGTCAGATGAACACTGCACCACTTTACAGCTCATCTGCCTTGCCAAGTAACTTCACCAAACAGCTCCTCTTTAGCAACAAGTTCAACAAAGGGCAACCTGAGGCACTGCTGACTCTTCCCATGCTTTTCTTCTGTGCTGCAATCCATCAGAGAATTTATTTCAGTACCATTTCTCCTGTTTCTGGAGGAAGACTTGCCGCATATAAAACATGCTCAAACACAAGATAAAACAATGTAACTTGACACTTTAAACCCCCTGGTTTTGAAGCCAATCTCAGTACTATTTGGGCAGGGAGCCTAATGGGTTTTGGATGCTGGAGTTGGGTCATCCTTGCCATGAACTGCTAGAACTGCCATGACTCTAGCCCAGTCAGAAAAAACCCAAAAGCCCAGAGGGGAAAAAAAATGCAGTTATATGCCCAGATGATGTTTTATCAGACATATAAACATTACTTTCCATGTAACATAAACATTACTTTGCATACAAACAGTGCTTTCCTAAGACAAAAGCATCTATTGGGAGGAGACATCCTGCTAACAGCCCTGTCCATTGCCTCTTCTCAAAGGCTTTGCCCCAGAAATGGCTGTTTGGCATACACAACTGTTCCAGAAATCCACATATGAAGCAAAAAGTAAAGCAAGCAAACAATGCCTTCCCTCCTGCTACATGAAGCCTTACCATGATGTCCTTCCTGCCAAATCCATTTCTCCATACTGTAAAGCACTAGCCTGAAGCACACTATGCAGCATCAATGCTGGCATTCTCACAGGCTTTTTATTTAAGGTTGGGAGCTGCCAAAGCTTGATTTATGGAGATTTAATTCTCAAACTATTATAAAGGAATACTGTTGCTCACATGTAGCTCACATGGCTCTCCAGCTATATCTAAAGAAATAAGCATTGCCTTTATGAGCTTGTTTGCTCTGGAAATCCAGCACTGCATTAATTTGTAATTTTTGCTGCATCTCTGCATCCTTGCATTGCATCAACTTGAACAGTCTTTCTAAGGCAGCTTGGGGAAAAAAAAAACCCAACCCAAACCTTCTGCTTTAGAGAAACCCATTCATGTTGGATTTCTTCAAGAGAAGACTGGAAGACACCAGGAGAGGAGAAAAGGGAGCAGTTGGCACGGGCACAAGTGCACTGCACCCTTGGTTTGGCGGATCTATGTCTTGCAAGAAAAAAGATTGCAACCTGCTGGTCTGATGTCTCATGCACCACCACCCCCACCACCTTGCACACCTCATCGCCAGCTCCAGCTCCACACCTTGTTTCCCAAAGCCTTGTCAAGGGCTGTGGCATCTGCCCTGTGATCCCCAGCAGGAAAGGGAGGCACAGGGAGGTGCTGCCTGTCCCCTCAGCAGCCCTGAAATGTACAGACTGCAGGACAACACGAAGAATCAGTCTCGTCATGAGGAAGAGAAGGCCCAAAAAACCCAAGAGGGAAAAAGAGGCTACTAGTCTTTTTGAGAAAAAAGCCTGAAAAGAGAAAATCACCAGCAAAGCCAGCAAAAGGCAAATGCAAAATGTCGATTATTAGTTATTTTATTTGAAGAGGAACACTCTGCACTGAAAGACCAAATAGGAGTTTCTGGACTCAGGTATGGACTGGTAATATTCTCCTGCCTGTAATCTCTCGGCCTCCCCAATATCTAGCATCCATTCCATATGGATGCACTTTTGGATGGTGGTTTCTTTTTAGATCCACTAGAGAGCTGCCAGAAACTTCTGTGGCTCTGACACTTAGCCCAAATACCATCTACAATTTATTTTTTTTCAAATTTGTGCAAGTGGTAAAAATACAAGGTTCATTATTCCACGCAGAAATTCTCTCATCATCCAGCCAAATTTAAAAATAAATAGTTGCAATTAAATGTGTCGCTACATTATTTATGTAGATGCATTCAATTTGCAGAAAGCTGCTATAAAAATACTCCCCTTCAATCCACAGGAAATTTATTGCACTTTTATTGTATA
This sequence comes from Melozone crissalis, assembly GCF_028551555.1. Taxonomy (NCBI): domain Eukaryota; kingdom Metazoa; phylum Chordata; class Aves; order Passeriformes; family Passerellidae; genus Melozone; species Melozone crissalis. The sequence goes on along the minus strand of NW_026535784.1, from coordinate 43,685,071 downwards.
TTTTCTTCTCCCTGCTTAAATGTATGTTGCTCCCTGCCTTTTTTTTCACCCGTGTTACTTAACACATTATTTTCCAGCCACTGTTTCTCCTACATTTGTCTTGAAAGAATGAGGGATGTAATCTAAATCCAAATGTTTCTTGATTATTTGTGAACAAGGCTGCTAAATGATTACTAGACAGATAATTCCAGTATTTCCCTTGAAATCAAGCACCACTCCTTGTCTCTGCATTTGGCTCTTACAGCTGTTGGGTAAATGATATGCACAAGGCTGCCCAAGGCTTCTGCGTGCATATTAATTCTGTCAGAAACTCCAGACACTAAAGAATTGCTAATTTAACAACAGACTGTGAAATTATTTTTTCTTTCTTTATTAATTACTGTGCTATTTGAAAGTGACTTCACTGCCCCGACTGTATCTGGCGTGAAGAACAGGGGGAATTTCATCCTGTGAGGAAATAACTGAAAGCTTTCTTCCCAGCAGTCCCTATACTCATAACCAAATATAAATATGGGAAACAACAGCTAATAAAACCAGGTTAACTTGCTGCAGGTGTTCCTCTGTCAATTTAGCCAGGTGATATTAGCAAAATCTGACAGGGAAGCACAGTGATATATTTCATTTGTGCCTTGACATTTTGATTCTGTTTGTTAGAGTGTATGTGCAGGGATCTGGCTTTTTCTCCAAGACCTCTATAGCTGTCAGTCTGTACAAACAGGATTTGATAAGATGTCCATTCAGCAGGATGGGAGGGCAAAGGAAAAAGAAAAAAAGAGATGGAGAAACCAGGTATCTGGGTGAAGCTGCACTGCAGTGCAAAAATGGATGCTTTTCACATACAGAGCAACTCAAAAAAAAAAAAAAAAGAGCAGCTTGATATGCAGGATCTGAGACAGTTTGCATCCTTTAATCAATAGCTCCTTCGAGAAAGGTGGCCAAGAATAACACAAATAGATGGCAGAGGAGAAAGAAGACAAAAGGCGAGAGCTGGAGAAGGCACAGGATCACTGAACACTCATCCACACAAGGATTTTTGGTGAGTCTTAATTATTTTTTAAAAAGAGAGATAAAAAAAAGGATGCTTTCATTTCCTCGAGAGAAATTAGATTTAAGAATAAATCTAAACAGGAAGTTTTGCTTTCCAAGGCTGCCTTTTTCCAGCCTGAGGAAAGAAGCAGAAGGTGATGAAGCTGTCTCTTCCAGGGATAATGTAGGAATTTAGAAGCCTTCAGCTTGTTTCTTCCTGCAAAGAAACTTGGACCAGAAGCAAGCAAATGATTTACAATGAAACAGAGTACAAAATAGCTACAAAGATGAAACAACAGAAAATGAATGCAGCATTAAAAAAGACAGTACCCAGAGTTTAGAGATTTATGGTTACTGGCTGGTGTATAAAGATAAGAAAGGGAGTTTGATAGTCTGGGTGATTCCTGCATCTCTGCAAGCATGGTTTAAAAGAAACACTGAATACACAAACGTCGTGTTAAAACTCAGAAATAAAAGCATTAATTTGTGGGGTTGTAACCATACCTTACCTTTCAAAATGTACCTCTACAGAGCACCAGGCACAGCAGTGCTGCCCACAGGCTGCACAGCCAGCAAGGGCTTGCCCCTTCCTCCTCCAGAATGCACGGCAGCTGCTCCTGCCACATCCGCACCAGGCTGCAGAGAGGCATCTCCCTCCTGCCCCGTCCTCTCCAGGCCATGCAGCTGAACACACAGCTCCCATGGCCCAGCACACACGAGAGATCACAGCACGAGTCCAGCACCCAGCCCAGCTCACACAGGAGCAGCTGGGTGCTGTCTGCCGCACAGGAGAGCTGGGCACCCCACGGCTATGGGGGGGCACATACCATACCACCACACACACAGCAACCTACAGCTCAGCCTGGGAGCAGGACCAAGCCACAACATCCACAGCAGGGCCCGACACCTCCAAAGCCACCAAACCTGGTCCCAGACATCAGGCACGTCTGCAAATGACCTGCCACTCCCACAAAGGGATAGCGTGAAATAAGTTTGTGTCAAAAAAACCCCATGACAGACATCCCTGAGTAGTTTTGCACCTTCACAGCGCTCCTGTATATCACCTCTGGCATGAAGTCATGAAAGGAGATCTCAGTTGAGCAGAGCCAGTCGTGTCCTCCTTACCTTGCTGCTCCACCGAGGTAGAAAATATGTATTACTGAAGCCTTAAAGTGCTTACAATTATTGCTGCAAACCCAGTAATCTCCACTGATGTAGGTAAATTGCTGATCTCTCTATCACTGTTACTTACAATGCAAAAAAACCTTGGGTTTTCTCTGCAGCTTAATAAAACCTGCGGGGAATTGGGCAAGGCTTTCATTCCTTATAGCCAGCCTTTAATGTAGAAGTCTAGATTTCCTGGAGGGGAGCTGAATAGTTTAGGATAATTAGTGATTTACATATAGAGCTGTCAACAAAGATACATGGTATTAAGTTACCATGATGAAGGGTTCCACCTTCTCAGTTGCTACGTTGGATTTGATTTTATTTAAAAATTCTGTATTTTAATTCTGCTCACATTCTGCAATCGCTAGTAAAGTGGCCTGAAGCGGACAGCAAGAGGAGAGCACTAAATCGAAGGCTTAAATCACTTCTTCCTCAGTTCCCCCTGGCAGATTTAAAGAGCAACCTGGCACTAATGCTTTCAAATAATATACTGCTGGACCTGACACAGCAGAGAAACTCTGCTTCAAATCACACAATGGTCCAGATGACCATGCAATTACAATTAACCTCCTGCCCGCTGTGCCTAATGACAAATGATCATGTGAATGATAGACTCGGGAAAGGACCCAGGTATCAGAAAAATTATTTCTGATTCTTACATATTTAAAAAGCCATTTTCAGTTAGGAAAAAGCCAAGGGACACTAATTTTAGTTTTGCATCCAAAAGAAATGAATAACCCTTGATAATACACATGCAGGCATAAGCACAGGCTGTCAGCCTCCTAGCAGCAAGAGGGATGCATGGAAGTCTCCTTCTGCCAGAGCTCTGTAATCGGAAAAGTACCAATATCCTCCACTGCTATAAATCTCAGCCCAGAACTGAGAGCATGAATTTTGTCCATGTTGGATAAAAAAAGGTAATATAACCTCAAAATAGCATGCAATATTTTTTGGCACGCTTGCTGGGCCCATGGGGTTCGCATTACAAGGTCAATAAGTAGGGAGTTATCCTGTGTTGTTCCGTCAGGTTTTGTGCTTCTCCTGCTTTATGTCCCTCATCTCATACTTACCTTGAGACCTCTCTTTACCAGGGAGCAGCCTCCTCTCTGTGGTCACACAGCATCTTCAGAAGAAAGCAGAGCTATTTTCCAATCTGCTCCCTCTGCAGATGAGGGAAGCACAAAGATCACACCATCCTGGGAAGTGCTGGGGGCACCCAATTCCTTTCCTGTACTCTGCTCTAATGGGGTAAGAGTTTATTTGCCCCAGTTGTGCTCCTGGTCAGATGATCTGTCAGCAAAGCACCTGGAGCGATCACTCCCTCAATTGTTTCACTGAAGCAAGCTCATTAATTTAAATAATTTTTTAAGGTTTTTGAGAAGACACTCATTCTAATTACTGTCCAGAACTGATGGGGCAGAAACCTCCAGCTCAGGAGCAGCAGGATGTGTGTGTGTATATGTATTTTTACATTTATATGTATAGGACATGCCTATGCAAATTCTGTCTCCCATTCTTCCTAAATCTGGCATTTCCCACATCTCCCAAGAATGGCAGAAGCAATATGGATATGGCCACTCACAATTTGAAAGCATCAAATCACTTGCAGGCACTGCCAGGACCTCTCCTGAAGCCAGAGCAGGCCCTTAGGCCCTCCTTGCTCCCAAGTCAAAGGATGCAGCCCCACCAGACACCTTGGGGCTGTACCCCCAGCCAAGATAAATGGGCAGCACCAAGCTTGGGCAGGCCCCTCCTGCAGAGCCTGTTGTGGCAAGTATTTATGAAGTTGTATGCTGAGCTGTTTTATAGCAGCTAATCACAGGCATAACACAATTAGGAGATAAGCCTTGCAATGCAGACCATTATGTATAAGGGGTTCTACATATATTTATAGCACCTGTTTCAGCATGCCTTCAGACAGAATCTTCTCATGTAAAAGAAATATACTGTAGTCTGGCAATTTATTCTGATACTTGATTAGGGAAACATTGCTTCATGAATTCTAAGCCATGACATTTCCACTAATCTTTCCATTTCAACAGCACAGAAAGGAATGTCTTTCATATCTCCATGCTTATCATTTTCAAGCTGAGTATATTATCTGCTCGTCTCTGGATTTACTTGATAGCTCTTAAAAAAACTAAAACAGACTACCACAGTCTGTGAAACTTATGTGTGGCTTACTTGGAGAGCTGTTTGTCAATCCAAAGATGAACAAATGTAGAAACTAGCTCTCATCTTTATTCTAAAGTATGTCAAATAAATAAAAAATCCAGATTGCTATCTGTTATTTCCCTTCAATGAGACTGCTGCTTGAAAGGTTACAAATGATGATGTTTTTGCTTTTGCAAAAGGCCACACATTAATCTTCTCCTATTGCCTTGCAGGGATCAAACAGAGTCTGTTTGTTGTCAGATTTCCTAACCTTGCTCTTCTGCCACGCCCGCCATGCAAAGCCCCCCTGCCCCGCACACCAGTGTGTCCCTGAGAGACCTCACCCTGCCATCCTTGCAGCCCCCTCCTTCTGACCCCCAGCCCCACAGGCATCTGAACACCTAAACAAATAGTCACGAGCTCCTCAGCTCCTGGAGTTTCCAAGTTAATAGATTTAACTTTGTGTCGCTTGTCAGGTCCCTCAGCAGCGTGAGCTGTTCCTGTGTGCCACAATACCTTGTCCCCTCACAGTTTTACCTGGGACTGCTCTCTAACCACGATGCACCGTATGGACCTGTAACCTAGAACACAACCTATCACCTTTGAGGGGATAGAACTCGACCTGGAGATGTGTCCTGGGAGTGCACTGCTGCTCACAGTGTCTGCTCTACGTTCCTCAAAGGGGCCAAGCTACAGCCAGCACAAATCAGGGGCCTTGAAAGATGCACAGCACTCTGCTTCAGCCTATGAATCCATTCCTAAAGCATCATCCCACCTGCTAATGTAGAAAGAGCCTCTGCTATCATTAACTACAACAACAGTGCCTTTTGTTCTGCCATAATACACACCTATAGCAGCCTTTATTATATATTCAGACTCAACCTGTCTTTGGAATTTGCTTTACCAATAGCTGTCATGCTCCAACACTTGTCAGTTGACTCAGATAACAAAATATTACTCTGATATTCACAGCACAACTTGGAAATTCCCTACACAAACCACAGGGAATTCTGCCAGTTCTGAGATAAATTAACTGCTTATCAAAGGCAAAACTGACAAGGGTTGTTGGTTTGATTTTTTTTTTTTTTGCATGAATCCATGGTTTATTACTTCCCAGCCCCGTAACGCTACTTAGCTCTTTCATGATCCATGCATGAAGACATTTCGATATATCACCTTGGATTAATAACAACACAATTACAGCCACTTAATGTGTTTAAGGGAACAGTCCCAGCTTAATTTCCGGTAGGAGCATGCTCTGCTAGCAAGGCAAAACCCATCAGCCTGTGCTCAAACCTTCCTTTAGCCGCTTAGCCAGAAACTTCCCTGCCCACCAGCACTGGGATGAGAGCTCAGTCCCTGATCCCAGCTCCTCAGGGCAAACCCCACGTGGCTTCTTTCAGGGTTTGACTGCAGCTCTTCCTTTCCTCACACCAGAATCAATACCACCACAGCTCCTCCTGAGGTTATGCTAAACTCTGGCAGAGTATCCTTATTTTTCCTCATGAAATCAGCCTTCTGGGTCACATTTTGGAGGCTGTCTTCTAAAAAGCCCCAAACTGAGTCTGGCAGCAATTGAGTCCCAAGCCCCAGAGTTTTCTCAGGACTTAAATGCCAAAGCATTTTGGCTTTCCATGCCCCAGGACAAGAAACTTATTCCAGAGACCTCGTGGGCACAAGGATGCCAAGTCCTCTTGGCCTGAAGGACGTAAGAAAGCTACCAGCAGGTTACCAAAATCAGCCCTACACATACAGCAGCCCAGGCCTGTGCTCAGCAGCCTGCCTACAGAGAAGCTGGCACCCCACCACTAAATAACCCATTCCTTTCTATCACACACAGTCCATTATCCTTCCATCCAATTTCCAAACCTCTCCTTCTGGGGTGTGTGTGGGGAAAAGTATAATGTTTCCAACATGGAACAAAAGGGTGGGCATATTTCAGTGCCAGAGCAGAATTGATACTGCCCACACAACCTGGGGTTTGGAAATAATGTATTTATAGAAGTACATTAAGACCAATTTAGAAAAGGTTGATTAGATAAAGTAATGCTCATTCAGGCAAGCCTAAACAATTTTCTTATTTCATTGAATCAGCAATAATGTACTCCTACAAATGCAATAAATATATATCTAATCACCTCCTCCTTCAGTGACTTCTCCCCTTGCTCCTTTCGGTTGGCAGCATTTGGTTTGGGTTGTTTTCAGAAAGGGAAAAAACCCCAGTAACTCATTTATAAAACCTTCCCTTCCTGGTAATTTTATTTTATCTCTGTAGCATAAGGCAATCTAGCAGAAGCAAACATTGTTTACTTGTTAATACCAAGCCAGAACTCTTAAAGAGAGTCGATGAGACCACAGAGGAAAACTATTGTTTTCTTTGTTATTCTGCTGGAAGACCTGCGGTAACATGTCAGACATTGGTGGAGTCTTTTGGGGAAAATAGGAATAGTTCCTCTGTTTCATCCATATGCATGGGAAATCGTGCTGGTCTACAAGCACTGCAACATTTTCTGTTGCTGCTCCAGCTACATCTTCTCACACCGTAAGAACACATGCTTTAAATAAAAAATCGCTGCAATTTCCAATTCAGAAACCAAGGTATTTTTTTAAATCCCGACTGTTTGATTGTGTTACTGATTTAGTGATCATCACAAGGTACATCTCAGGAGTTACACAGCGCTAACTGCAGACCAGGCTTCTGTGCCTGAGTGCTGGCACCCCACAGCCCCTGGGTGAGCCCCAAAGCCAGGATCCAACCCACTGGCACTCAGATGAACTGAGAAACTGAGGGGCTGAGAAACTGAGGGTCCTAGCCAGACATATGCATACAACATTCTTTTGTTTTTGTTGCGTGGTGACAACATCTGTTACTAGCATAGTGGCTGTTTACCTGTGGGTTTCATGGCTTTTCTGTCTTAAGAGTGTCTTCAGCTCAACATCACATTTGGATCTCAGGCTCCCTCTAGCCTTTCCCTTCTCTTTTCACCCTCTCCATTATTTGCCTCTAGCTCTAGGAGGAATTAATATTTCTTTAAAGCACCCTGGCAGGGGTGGAAGAATTGTTTTTGTCACCTCCTTTCTATGCAAGCATTTGCTGCTGAGGTATAAGGGCACATATATGTTCCTGCAACAATTGCATGAAACACAGACATGGGGAAATTTCTGCTGCTGGGCAGAATTTTTGCAGCTGTGTTTGTGCCCAAACTAAATTCCCAAGTATACACTCTGAATAAAACCTCTATCAACCACCAGCACAGAGAATTGATTCATCAAGTATACCCCCATATGAAGAGAGACATCTTTTTATCCCATGCTAAAAACTCAAATTTAATCAAGGATACTGCTTAAGCAGGCTTTTTATTTTCCATATCCAAGTCCAGCAAATTTCTCTGGATCCTTTTGATTTGTGAGGGGATGTTATTGGGCTGCTTGCAGAGCTTACACCCTCCTGGCCAGAAAATGGCACCATTTGGCCTCTAAAAACAAAAAAGGTTCAAATTTAGCAAATACTTAGCATCCTCTGCAAACAATAATCTACTCCAGCAAGATGCTAGGTGAAAACTTTTGAAGCCAGAACTGGGTTTTCAAAAGTCCTGTGTGTACACTCATAAAAGCCCAATCTTTAACAATTTGGTGAGCAACATCCAAATCACTCCCAGTACCACTGTTTTGAAAAGTCCTACACTGAAGCAAGAAATGCATGTGGGGTTTTGTCTTGTGCTGTAAGTGCCTAGTCTCTTCTGGGGACTTAACAAATGCTCTCAGAAAACCAGGAATGATTAAAGCCTCACCGTCAGCTTCAATGGGATAGAGGTTTTACTCCACATCTTTCACTTATGTGCCTGGATATAGCTTTAGAAACCTAACTTTAATTTGCTTCTCTTGGAAATCAAACTCTAAAAATTCAAAACAACCAACAAGGGCCTAATGAGGAAAACAAAATTAGTCAGACTTGCACAGCTATACAGCAATGCAGACAGCTGAGAGGCCACTTCCATGGAGTCAGCATGAAAGCCTGCAAGATGATTTGCCCATTTAAGGCTTGCACTATAATTTTGTTTGACTCAGGATTAATTCTGCTCAAAACTGAATTGAAAACAGATGAATATTTACATGTTTTGCGCTACAGCCAACGCCCAAAGCAAGGAGTACATTTGCTCAGCTCATCCTGACGGTGGATGTAGCTCAAAGACCCCACTAGTGGTCTCTCAGCAGCATGGGAAATAACCTGTTCTTTAATTTGTCCAGCAATGAAAAGCAGGAAAAGTAAACAAAATCCTACTGATAAGAGAGATTCAGTCAGGAAAATTTCAGCGGATCCTCCAACTCCAGACCCAAGAATAATTCCTGTTGAAAATGTCTGGATGCATTTTCTTTATATAGTTGCACAATTTTTCTGAACCATCCCTGGTGAGCTTTTCTCTACTATGTGCACTTTACATCCTTAGTGGAATACTCTTTCCTTGATGTTTTCCCCTGGAGCATCACCCCATCCTGAGCAACAATGCTCAGCACACCCACCCTTGCTGTCACCAGGACGAAAGTCAGCTATGGTACTCCCAGGCAAGGAGCCACTGAAGAGAGCAAAAAATCCATAGTGAGAGAGAATGAAAGTCGTGATGAAAAGGTGTGAAGCTTTTGCTTGAGAGAGCCAAAAGAACTTTCCACAAAGAAAACTAGGGAAAAAAATTAAGCGGAGAAGAAAAAGAATGTAGGGCCAGGAACTTGCTGGCAGTGCTGTTCTCTAGAACTCTACTGGCCGTGTCAGACAAATTAAGATATTTCTGCTTACTACCTAGCTTTTTCCCCCTGCTTTTTAAGGCTTCTATTACAATAATAACCCCAGAATACCTTGCAGCACTCGCTCTCACATGCATGCATAGATTAGGTCTAATATAATGCACTTCCCATTACTGAGCGAAGGTGTGAGTGCACCTGCTCCGCATTGCTTCAGGCAGACAATTGCCCTGTCCTAACCCCTTCTGCAGCCAACATGGCAAGCAATTTATCACCATCATCTAACTTCATTCACTTCCCTGCTGAGTGACAGCCATCAAAAGTCTCATTACTGGCGTGCTACTAGGTGGAAAGGCAATCACATCACCTAACAAGGTCTTAAAGAGGACAGAAACTTCCCAAATCCCATTACCTAGAGGCCCTCCCTCCCCCAAGATGAAGATTTGAGCATGTTTGTGCCACAGATGTCAAATACATTTCTGACCCTTTTTAATCTTTCAACCTTGCTTCCAGGTGAATGAAGCAGGAGAGTCCTCCTGTAGATGCCTGGATTTGCTTCATGGAGTTTAAAACCATCAACAGTTGAATTTGCTGGATGTTTTCAAGGCAAATCCACTTACCTGACTAATAAGTAACCCTTCTGGGCAGGGAAAAGTCATGCAGTGATTTACCCTTGGAAACTCCAGCACGGTGGTAGGAGTGTACTTCTCTACAATGCAGGACATTTTTGTGTATTTGACCCTATTACTGGAAGCAAAGACAAAACCCATCCAAATCTACCTATTCCATTAATTTCTGCGAGTGAAACGGCAAGGGACACTTGTGGCAATGAAAATCACACAATAAGATTAATAATGACAGCAATGACAATCAGCAGTCTGTAACTCAGTGACTCACACCATCAGGCAATGCTATCAAGTCTGGTGGGGCAGCAGCTAAGCACAAGGGTTATTCTGGGTTCATGGCATGGTTCTGCTGCAGCCATGTCCGTCTGAAACACCACCTGCAGACTCCTCCTGACTTCTCCATGCTAGGACCTGGAAGGGCTGTGCGTTTTAACAGCTGCACATCAGGGAGAGACAAGACAGAGACAACAAACCAAAGCAAACAAATTCAGGACATCAGTTTTTGGCCAACTCCCATGAGTGCAATGCAGTGAGAAAGGCTGGCTTGGTCACTTGAGCCTGTGTAGTTCAGCTTCCAGTCTGAATGCCAATATATGGGCCACCTCTGTGTCACACTTGCATTGAACAGGGTCCTGCTGAGTAGGTCAGATCTCCTGGCCTTTAGTGTATGCTGCTTTACAGAAAAACCTTGCCTTTGAGGTAAATTCATTTACCTTTCAGGAGCAAGCACACATGCCTGCATCTCCAGGCAAGCTGCAGTTTGCATGCATTCTGCACGTCTCCAAGCATCAGGACTCAGACTTACTGATGATTTCACTTACTATCACAAACCAGAGGCTCTCTTGATGCTGTTCATGTGTGGGAAGATGTGAGCAACTGTCCCCATGAACAGGAGAGGAGCAATTGCTGTCTGCCATGGGCTGCAAAAACTGCCAGAAATGTGCATCCTGCTATCTTTGGTATCCAAGGGAGAGCTGCTGAAGCATTTTCATCATTTTCATGCAGGGACTATTTAAAAATATTTTTCTTCTTTTTTTTTTTTTTTTTTTTTTTACAGAGGGTTTAGAATGGAGTAGTCTGGTGCACTATGCTGACTTCACAAAGCAAAAGCATCACTTTCAAACTTGAGGACTCATAACACAGATTTATATTTAGACAGTCCAATGAGCCAGTCCAATGTAAGATAAAAGAATCAAAAAACCCCTGTTTTATTTTTTTTCCAGAGTTCATTTCACCTTCAGGATTCCTCCCTGTGAAAATCAGAATACCCACACAAGTGCACATGTGTACATACATGTATATATGCACATGTAAAAAAAAATGCAACAGATACCATTCCTTTCCCATTCAAGATGTTGGTTACATCTTTCTGTATCTCATGCTGGAAGAGGAGGTTTTGTTTTCTGCTTTTTGTTCCTGGCTTTGGTATGACAAGAAGCTCAGACTGACTATTTTTCATAATGCAACACTTGGAAAAAACAACCTGCTTAACACAGAGGGACTTTCCATGTGTGGAAAAGGCAGGCATAAATGGCTCCAACATATCTATGAAATTGCTAGACTTCTATTTAATAGTTACTAGATCCCAAGAGTTTATTTTGCTAAGAGGGACAATGGGCACTGGGGGAACTTGGACACACTCCAGTTACTCATCATCTGGATTCTTTTACAGCAAAGCAGTCTGATGCACCTATAATTATGGTTGCTAAAAACTTTTCACTAGAAATTATTTTTTTCTAAATGATCTTTCCTCTAAGAATTTCTAGATAATTAACATGTTTAAATAATTTCCACTTCTTGTCCAAAGCTCAAGTATTTTCATGCTGCAAAAGGTTCTCTTAGTCAAAGTTATGAGAAGAATTTTAAAAGGCTTTAATTCCATTCAGAAACATTCATGGAAAACACTTAGTAGTTGCTGTAATAACTACGTCCACAGCATTAAACCTTGCTGATGATGCATGTACCTCATATACCCTCAAAAAATTCAGTTACATTCTTCCCATACAGCACCATGGCTGCTTCTTTAGGTTAATTTACAGCAGCATCTGGGACTTTTGGTCAAAATTCCTCTGGAGAACAGATCAGAAGGGAGAATGGGACAAGGGCTGAAACAAAGCCAGATCATAAGAACAGCTTACAAGGCATAAATTAACCTTTTTACTTCATAAAAAGTACAATATCCTCCAACTGACTCTGCTACAACTGGCCATCAAACTGAAGCAGCTACCAGGGCAAATTAATGATTATTTTTGTGCAAGCGTGCTAATGAGGTTCACTCCCTTTGTTAGCCAAGGTGATCTAAACTGAGACTGGCAGATTTTTCTCCTTAGTCCTGAGAGGTTTCCTGCCTGCAGTTGGGCCTGCAGAAATGGCCAAGAGAACAGAACATACCCCAGCACAGGAATCCACCAGGTCTGGCCCTCGGGTCTGAAATCCCCCTCCTCTACCCACAGCAGTAAATCCATGGTACACCTGCAGAGCACCACTCCACAGCACCTGCTTATCAGCCAGGTATTTGTATTTAGATCTTTATCTCCTCGCCCAGTTGTGAAACATTATTCAGAGGTCATGTCCTAAATATATATAGATGGCTTCACAGACACACCCATACCTAAACACACATCCATCCACAGCCCAAATGTGCTGGGATATTTTTGTAGGGGTTTTTTTGTGGGTTGTTTTCAAGGATATTCAAAGTTCTGCTTCTGCCAATTCGGTTCTTTATCTCCTCTTTTTTAAAATCAAACTGCATTTCAACTACAGATCATCTCTACAGGAGTCAGTTCTTATTATCAGTGGACTTCTTAATTAATGTTCACCCTGTCTTTTTCTGTTGCTATATTGAATTTGAGTGCATATGGCTTAATAGACACACCAGATGCTGCTTCCCTAGGTTGTTTAGAAGCTAATGCTTCATCATTTGAAGGTTTCTAAAAAAAAGAGAGGCTCATTATTTAGTAGATTAGCCATCAGTTCAGAAGAGGAGACAACCTGAAGGAACTACCTTGCCTGGCTGGAAACCAAAGTCCAGACCTCAGGAGGGGCTGTGCTGCTGCTTCACTGCAGAAGGAAGTGGGCAGCCTGGGTGCCTTCTTTTTTTCAAAGCCTACTGACAGTGAAATAATGTCTTCCAGAAATAGCATCATTCCCTCCCCCCCTTCTCCATGCAGGTAAGGGCTGAACCCAGTGGATTCTTGACTTCTCCCAAGGCTGGAGACTTCTTCTGCTCCATTCATTTACTTCCTGTTTCACCCTTCCTTATGGTTTAGAAGGTGAATAGAGATATAAAACCACTGCCTTTAACAGCTGCCTTGCCACCCACAGAGATACCAGCAGTGACATCTCAGACTCAGGCATGTGACAGCTTGAATCACTGAGTATGGTGATACCTATCCTCAACTCTCCTCCCCCCTGATCCCAACAGGTCAGATAGAAATGTAAGCAATTCTTGCTCTCTGTTACTGATAATCCCAGAAATTTCTCCCATGTGTCACTTTAAATGTATGAGGTCACATGTATTCATTTAGGAAGTAGACCTAGAGTCCAAGTATCTCTGTCTGCAAGAAACATGGGTGATGCAGTAAACCACGTGAATGAAAGGCTGAAGTTTATAAAATGTTTTATAAACCAGAGCTGCATTGGTAAAAGCATACAGTGCAATCTAAGTGCCAGAAAGAAGCTTGAAGTAAATGCTGGTGGATATGGTTTTAACTATGCAGTCAGACAACCCACTTGTGAAATGCACTGAAACAACAACCACGTTTGTAGCATCTTTAGGCTGAGCCAACTCTGAACAATTTTTATGTTCAAGAAGACAAATATGGAGGATCTGACAAGTCTACATCCAATGTTGTCATAGATTACAGCTAAATACAGCCTTGTTGCAAATACCATCAATAACCTTGTGATGGGTTAAGAAAAAAAACCAAATAAAACCAGAAAAAGAACCCAAAAGTCACTCCGCCCTCCCATCCCATATTGAATCCTAAAAAGCCCAGCCATGGCCCAATGCCTTGCCACATCATGGCTGCGGGTAGCAGCACTCCTAATATCAGAAGCTGTTCAGGCTGCTCCCCAAAAAGAGCTTTTCTCTGTCTCTCTCAGTCTCCTTAGAAAGCCTCAACATGGCTGGAGGAGCTGGTAGGGATGGGCTGCAAAGACACACTCTGAGACTGCTTTATTTTCCTATTACAAGTAGGTGACATGGCCTCCAAGAGCAGAGGCCCAAGTTGTGCACATGCACAATTTCTCTGTAAAAATCTTCTCCTTTTGGCATGCTGGCAGCAGTTCATAATTATGAATTCATGGTTCACAATTATGGCTCATAATTCTTCCAAAATGGAGAGGGCTAGTGAGACAGGAATCTAGAGAAAGAGCTGAATCAGCATTTCCCTTGATTTTCCTTCATTTCATGAGGAGTCTCCATATGGAGAAAGTCTAAACTTCAGCTTTTTGTTTCCAAATGAGTTTAAACCATACCCCTGGTTTATTTGGAGCAGGTGGTGCAATAAAAATGCTAAAATGAGTTTATGGACAGGATTATATGACTTAGTGCTTCTGGCAGACAAGGACTAGCACGAACACAATGAAGTCCTCTCTGCTCTTCAGCCCTCTGCTTTCTAAGCTTTCTTGCTCAAACCAGAAGAGAAATACTAACTCATAACCTTTATTTAGTTCAAGCCAGCCACCTCCTGGCCCTTGCTGCCAGGCAGAAGCCTGTGCTGGAGCATTTGTTCACTCCCACCCAGCAAGAGAGGGTTTCACTCACCCAAATGCTCATTGCCTGCATCAGGCAGCCCGTGGCACAAATGGGCTGTCCTTGAAAGACCAGAGCTCATTACTCCACATGAGCATGCCAGGCTCCAGTCTCTCTCTGGAGAGTGTTAAATATAAGCTGCTTTAGACTTCAGCTTCTGGAAACATGACATGCTGACAACAACATGAGGAGAGACAAGAAATTTGTGCAAAAATAGCTTATTGCAGCCCAGCCAACCCCCAACATATTTTGCCTCTCCAGTGCTATCACACAGGAATCTTCACTTTTAAAAGGCAAGAGTTAAAGCCAGCTAAGAGAAAAGGACACACAGAACCTTGAGTCTTACAATGGTAGAAATACAGAGGGGAGAAAACATAATGACAGAGTCTTTACAAAGCATACACTGGTCCTGAAGAGGTCCCTAGGTGTGCTTCACACAGGCCAGGACTAACCCTTCAATGGCAGCTTATAAATATGCTGTCAAAGAGATAAGGCCTAACATTCCCACCCCCAGCTCAAGAGCAACTGGGGAAATTTCCCACTAATGCCAGCTGATTAAGAGCCACAGCCTTAACCAACAGCAACCAAGAGCTTGATCCCTGCAGCCCCATTTAGGTGCTCAAAGGACCTCAGCTGCAAAGGGGCTGGTCCTGCATCAGGAGGAGCCATCATCTCAGGCCTCACAGAAAGGACTACCATAATCAGAACTTTGGGCACCTGCCCAAAATCAATGGCAATTTCTGCCCAGAGCCTTTTAGAGACAACCCATCAACCACAGAACAGCTGCAGCCTGTCCCAAACTGCCTTCATCCAAGCTCAGGCACACCCTGGAGCCACAGGAAGAGAGAAATATCCTCATGCTGTAGGCAGTTCTCCTTCTGGGTGTGTTTCTCTAAGGGCTGTCATGACCTCTGCAGAGCTCCTGCAGTCCCAGCAGAGCCTCCTGCTGCTGCAGCACCTTGGCTGCCCAGCCATCTCTGGTGGGGTGGGTCTGTCACTGCACGGGGCTGGGACGGTCCCTGTGCATTCCCTGTGTAAGATGGCAAGTGCCACCTCTGCTGCCAGCGAGGGGAGGTCTGACAACACAGATTTACAGGGGGGACTGGAGCCCTCATCCAGTCCATGGTATGAGTGCTCCATTGCGCTGGGATTGGAAGGCTGGCTGATGATTTATAGAAGGCATGCAGTGACCTTTGGCTCATTTAATATCTGCTTAGATAATAGTCTGCCTTTGATGTACAAACTCATTCAACAGAGTATTCCTCCAAGGTGTCTTTCTACCTCTAGTGCAAATCAGCCCAGAGATAATGTCAGAAACATGAACATATGCTTCCTTTCAATCTGCTCCTTCAACACATCCTGATACACATCACCTCCCAGCTCCCATCCCAGGGACAGGCATGGATTGTGCCTCATGTATTGCATCAGTGAGGTATTTCCAGAGAATAAAGCTGTGCACAGGCACAGCTCAGGGGAGGGGGGCAGGCACCCATGCACAGGCATGAGAAGCATGTGTGTCCAAGAAGCAAAAGCAGAACAGCACTTAGAACAAGAAAAAATACATCATCTTTTAAGTGCAGCCATCTAATTTTTTTTTTTTTCAGGTCTGTGAGGCACAAGATCGCATTGATAACACCATCTTATCAAGTCACCAACCAACACTACATAGTGTTGTTGCTACTTTTTTTGTTCTCAGAGAAAAAAAAAATCTCGTTAATGAAGCTGTTCAGCCTTATGTTTGAAAAGCAAAAGCAGGAGCCAACCTCATCAGTGTTTAAGACTTACAGGGGCTGAGAGTGTTTTCTCACCAAGCATCAATTCCAGCTCTTTGAACCAATTGCCATAGATTCCAGGAGCTTGCCCACACTACAATTTTCACACTTAGCAACTGTAAAATTGTTAAAGCGATATCTTTCCACACGGTTGCTCTGTTATTAGTGCTTAGTTTGGCATGCCACCTTAGTTACGGGCTTTAAATGCCACTTTCCGGGGTAACCTTGGCCATGAAATCGGAAAATCAGATCATTTTCTGGTCTTTTTTTTTCTTTTTCTCTGGATAAGATTAGATTTTGCTACGCCTGACTGACAAATCTCATTTGGGATTCCAGAGGAGGCTGAAGCCCTGACCTCCTTAAGAAGTAGGAGGCAAAGATGTCTCAAGCTATGATAAGAAAGAAAGAGCTAATTTCAACACATCACCTAACAGGCAATTAGTAATTAATTTGCACTGAGAGACAAACATGCTTGCAAAATATGTTCAGAGAGTGCTTCCCTGTCAAGTCAGGCTGCTTAGTTTTATTTCTCTAAAATGATGCTAAAACAAGAGATTTTCTTTTTTCTTTGTGTTATCTACATCTGTTATGTTTACCTCAGAAAAACAGAAGGATAGGAGTTAGGGGTTTTCTTTAAATATTTTAACTAAATGCAATGAAGAAGCAGCCCACCAGCATTTTTAAGAATTATATTTTAACCATGTTTAAGTGATTATTTGACCTTTCTGTAGCTACAATCTTTTGACAGCTCATTATGTTCCAAGCATGTTATCTGTGCTAGATGCAGTGTTACTTAAAAAGGATGACAAACTGCACATCAACCATAATGAACAACAGACAAATGTCAAGAAATTTCATTTCTAGTGTTTAGTCATGTTCCCATTGAAAGTTAACATCACATTAAATACTACTATGGAATATCATTCAAAATGACAGGGCAAAAGCTCAGCTGCTTCATCAAGTAATATACTTTAAACTGCAGGACTTCAATGGTTGGACCACAGAGCTGTAATAACTGATGATATGCAGGACCACCCACTGACACCCTGAGACTTACTGCTGATTAACTAGGAATAAAAAACCATATCAATTCAGCAGAGATGCCCTGTACTAAGATTTTCATTCTGATTATTATCCTTAACATCCCCAAAGAAGAAAAGAAATCAATCAATATGCAGAGGCTGGAAATATTATGGATTAGAAGGATTAAAATACAAGGCTCTCCAGAGAGACTGTAATCTTTGCCAGGAGTTATTCTGAAAGCTACATCTTCAACTAGAAAGGCTGCAGTAAAATTTAAGTACTCCCAAGAAGCAAGGGCTCACAGGGAGGAGGAAAACGTCCTGGGACTCCATTCAAACTTTAGTGCAAGTGCAAGCTGAGGAACCACCTGGAAAATTTACACAAATGGACTTACTTCAGAGCCATAAGCCCCAAGAAGGCTTCTTCCCTGAGTAGCACTTCCAGCTCTTTGAACTGACTTTCATAGCAAGCTGTTTAAGACAGGTTTGCAGAGCTGGAAAAAAAGGATGGGTTGTCCCAGAGAACAATTCAGAGAGGGGAGGCTTTTCCCAGCAAGAATTAGCTTGCAATGGGAACCACCCCTCCAAACCCACCTTCAAAACCCTCACAGAGCTGACATGCCCATGTCATGATAGGAATGCCTGTTTTGTGCCTTTGCAACCTTGCTGACAGTTGGAGGCTGCTAAACTTTTCCACTGGTGCCAATTATCCCCAGGCACTTGAAGCAGGGTAAATGAGGCACACTGACAAGTGACAGTAATTGATTTTTCAGCATGCATTTTTTATATTTAGACAGGGAGTGCCAAGCTAATGAAATGAACTACCAAAGTACAAAAGTGGATTACAGCATGTCAAATAGTCTGTGAAAAGCACCCATCTCAATGTCCTTCAGTCTTTCACTGCCACCCTGCCTTGCAACTACTCCTTGACTTTGACTTCAGTGGTCTTACCAAAGCAGGCAAGAGTTCCTTCAAACACAGCCAAGAGTTCCTTCAAACCCGGTTAATCAGGCCAGGACCAGCCACCCCTGACAAGGTGACCATAAGGAGCCCCAGGGGACAGGGAGAATCAGTTCTGGAAAAACCCTGATGAGGCAAAACCTCACAAACACATTACAGACAGACAACAAAAAAAGACTTCCTCAGCCATGACCTGCCAATATTAAATGCCAGAAGCCACAATAGCCATCAGTAACCCCCTCCAGTGTCTTGAGCAAAGTTCTGAATTTATTAAATAAGCCAATGCTACTTTAAAAAGCCTGAAATCCCTTTGTTTTAGTGGTTACTGCACAAAATGTAGATTTGAGGATTAAGGCTTAAGGGCTTCCTATCAAAAGTCTGTGCAAGTGTCACTAAATGCAGATATGTGAGTAATAATATGGCTTAGTCTTTCTTGTCACTACCGAATCTCCACGAATTTTGTGCTCCAGGATCACATCACAACTCAGAGAGAAGCAGGAATTTGGAGACTTATTTCACATCATTGCTGTCCAGCTCACAAGTGCTCTGTGCAATGCAAAACCGTAACAATTTACTTTCTCATGAGACGTTCACAGCTTTCCCTCAGACAAAAACAATTCATGCCATGTTTCAAGCCCATCCTAATGTTGATGTTCAAACTGGGCTACAGCTTGGCTTCCCCACCTACATCACAGACTGGCACCCATTTGGACAAAACATGAGCTGGCAGTTTCATATGCACACCTTGCACAGAGGGCATTCCTTATGGAATATTATTTATGGGCGAGGAATGAGACAGGGTGGTTTGTGAACCTTGTCCAGCCAACACTCCAGTCTCCCAGACCTGCAGCAGGAAACCAGGAGACCAAACTCCTCAGGCATTTGTTTCTTAAAAAGGAAAAGGTTTATTCGACTGTTATCCCGACAGTTAACAAACAGGATAAAGGATTTCCATAGTGAAGATAAATGTCAGTAAATTTCATCATTCCCAGCTATTTTGCTGCTTAAAGGACAATCACATGATTCAGACTCTTTTTCCAGGAAGAAGAATCCTTTCCAAGCCTGGTGCTTATCCCACATCTTTTTGATTTGTCTCCCCCTGACTGACTCACCCTACCTGCTTCCCATGTGATTGAATATTAATAGCATGAAATTTCCTATTTAATGTGACAAAGTTCTTTATCCGTTGGCAGTCTTGTATTTGATCTTCATCTTTTCTGCTTATCCTATGTTTTTGTTATGAGTAAAATAAAAATTAAAACGAGTAAGGTAATAAAATGAAATGAGATCATATAATGAATATCTTGGGTATTGCACATAGAAGGAAATTAGAAGAAGTTCTATAGAGCTGCATTTTTATTCAACAGGATATTAACACACACATGTGTCTTCAAGACTTAAATCAGAGCATCTTTTTATCGCTTGCACTGACACAGGGGACTGGCAGGAGAAAGAGGATGTGGACAGTGTTGTAAATAAACTGTTCAGCAATGGAAAATATAAACAGGTAATAAATACCAATTTGATAAAGCCCAAGTTTCTGCCTGTTCTCAGATCAGACATGGAAATCTAAGAAATCTTACTCTGGTATGGCATGATGTTCATTCCTATTGCAATGCAGCAAGAGAAGTGTTGGGAGCAACTCTTACAGCATGGAAAGATACAGTCATTTTGTCACCATGGGGTTTGCTTTTAATCAAGAACTTTGCTCTGTTTTTTTAATGACAGAATTTCTGCTAAAAAAAAGATTCAGTATTTCTATCATGAGGAGGATGAATTGCAAAGGAGAGATTTGCACAAAGCACTGCTGTGTACAGAATGAATTGGTTTGAGCTCATCTTTCCCTCTTAGATCTGAAAACGCTACAGTTGAGGGGAAAATTCATTAAAGGTTGAGATGACACCTCTTTGCTCCTAGCTTAACGCTGTCTTGGAGAACAGAGACACGAGGAAGACCCTGTCCTTCAGGTCCTCCTCCACAACACAGGCACTCTTCCTCCTGGGATCTACTATGTCCTTTTGCTCATTTCTGGCATCTCACGGGATTCATCACAAGCAGAGCTGTATTCCTTCTTCTTTGCTTAATTTTCTTTCCACAAAAACATTCAAGATCTTTTTCTTCAACTCTCCCTGCTTCTGTGAGAAATGCCACAACTCAGTCAAGGCTTTATGCTCTCAAAACCAACCCTCAGAGATATTAGTCGTGCAGCAAAGAGGGGAGTTCGTGTTATTAGTTATATTGCTCTCCACCATTCATGTAAATGAATCCAATGGATAATAAAGGGTATTTTCTTATACTAAAGATGTTTGTAAAAAATTTGGAATCCACAAGGCTCAGAAGTGTCTGAATTGTTGCAATCCATCATGCCTGGAGCTTTCAGGGCCAAGAGGTGATCCTCCCTTCAGCTGCAACTTAATAAGAACTTCAGGTTTTGGAAATGAATTACAGTACTACTCACCATGGACCCACTATCTTTACCTTCAAAGGGACTCTATAAAAAATGAACCAAGTAACCTGCACTTAACCTTTTTATCTACTGAACTTTTATTTTAAAAGCTAATAAAACTAAACCTATGTGCTGCCTGTAGTACAGTGCTGTATTTTCTTAGCATAATAAACAGCCTATTTTACAAGCTACATAATTTATGTATATGGTAAACCCAGCAGAGAAAACTTACCATGATTAATAAGTTTAACATTTTTACTTAGGTCACGTAGTCACTTTCCAAAGACATCAATAAAATGTTTTAGAGTTAAATAACAAATCAGTCACTGACAAGATAAATCACTGTAATGGGCAACTACTTTCCAATTACACTTTATTTCTGCAGAAGTCATTTTGGGGAAACAGCATTAATTGCCATTTGGAATTGATAGGGCATTACCACCAGGCAGGG
Organism: Melozone crissalis; assembly: GCF_028551555.1. Taxonomy (NCBI): domain Eukaryota; kingdom Metazoa; phylum Chordata; class Aves; order Passeriformes; family Passerellidae; genus Melozone; species Melozone crissalis. The sequence continues at coordinate 43,663,954 of NW_026535784.1, read as the reverse complement.
AGAGAGGCATCTCAGCTCAAAACTGTAAATGTCCTGTGTGATGCCAGCATGATACTTAAGTTGAAAATAAATCACAAGCAGCATGAAGATAGCAGGAGTAATAGTTCCCCCACTCCCCATAACAGATGACCTAAATAAATGAGAAACACAGCTCCGTAAAAGGTAAAATGCTTCATCTTCTTTTTTTTCTTTTTTTTTTTAACAAGCTATTCTTTCATCCAGTAGCTCAGCTGCAGACTTTCTATGGCACTCGCTGACTGCAAATATGCAAAGGTATTGGTTACCTACAATGTGCTTTATAATGGACACAGACTTTTTCCAAGGACAGGCAAAAACACACAAAATATCAATGCTTCCTGGGCAGTTACTGGTACAAAATGGCCAAAAGGAGCCAAACATTTCCAGAAAAAACTTCTTGTATCAAAATAACCAAAAGAGGGAAAAAGCCAGTATTGGTAAAGCAGATCTCTAAAAGGTATTACAACTACCCACAGTTCTAGAAATTCCCACAGTCCTACAATTCAGAGTGACTTGCTATTTAGACAGCACAGGAGAGGGAGCTATTTTTGGGACAAACCTAACACCAGATTGAAAAATATTAATTGCAAAATAGATAAATTTTAAGCATATAAGAAATCCCAACATATTAAGGAGAGAAACACAATTAGTGAGCCCAAGTTCCTTTGACTGTGCCCCCCACATGCATTTCCATTCTCCCATCAGTTTCAGTCAGAAGTATCTAACAAGGTCTGGTTCTTCCAGAGTATGACAGTGCCACATGGACAAAGTGTAGGGAATAGTGGATAGTCTTCTAGGGCTGAAATCCAAGTCCCTTTGTAGATGGTGACATCCATTTTTTGATTTGACTCCCATCTGCCAACAGACTCCAGAATGCACTGGCACCACAGGCTGGCAATCAGACTGATAACCACAGCTCAGGTCAGCACAGCTACCTGCTGTGGCTTATAAACTCTCAAACTCAAGTATCTCATGAGGATTAGGGAAAAAATTGCTTGATTTCCAGTTCAGCTAAGGCTTTATCAACAAATCAAAAAATGCCCAGTTTCAAACTATTCCTTTTTTGTCTATTATACCTCTTTTAAATTATTGAAACAAAACAAATTTCTGGACTGCACTAAATCTGAGGAAGTTGGAATCATTCCTTTTCCCTGAGTTTTGATCTATAAATATTGTAAAATTCAGCATTAGGGACAGGTCAGAAGCCGTGAAATTCAGGTCATTGTGGCTGTCCATAATACAGTTAAGCACAACTATCAATTCACCGATTTGGCACTTGGCAGCACCTGGACATCCTGCTGCAAGAGCTCCAAGGGGAAGCATTAAGTGGTCAGCACTGCTCTGCTGCAGCACCAGCAGCCAGCGCAGTGGACTGTCCTGCCTGGGCAGCACTGAGGGCATGCTCCACAAACAAGGCAGGCAGCTCTTCGGCAGAAAATCACCCATTTCCAAAGGAGCATCTGTGATCCATTGTCCCAACAGCTGCCCTCGGGTCTCTCCACGGTCTTTCCACAATGCAGTGTTTCCAGAGCAATTTCACAGGCTGCTCATTTCCAATAAATATTAGCCACCCAGGCTGCCCGTGCTGCACATGTTTGTGTGCTCTGCATGGCAAGCACGTGTGTGAGGGCAGGTCAGACCATCTCCTAGGAGTTTCAGCAAATTCCAGCTTTACCTACTAATTTCAAACCTTCTTTTCCAACAGCTCATCCCCTTTCCGTTCTCATCACTAATTCTTTCTAATGGATATAAACATCCAGGATGTGGCAGAAATGCTCTTGGACTCTCAGCTGATAGCTAGCATTAGTAAGGGCAAACAGATGGGTATGCAAAAACCAAGTGCCAAGCACACAATTATGTGTAATATAGCAGTGCTGATGTGCCCCAGAGAAATATCTGTGCCATTTAGAATATACTTTACTCCAAAAGATAGTAAAATCTGGCTGAACTGACAAGAAGGTGGAAAACAACAAGAAAAAAAAAGACTTCCCAAGGTCAGAAGCGCTGCTTTAAATATCCCAGCTTCTACTCCTCGTGCAGAGATGGATATGTTCACAGGACACTGCAATGCCTTCCCCAGATTGACATCAATCCCATGCACTTCCTATTTAGTCCTCAGAAATCAGGCTGTGCATCTTCCTAACAATGCAGGCTCAACAACACATTTGAGTCATAAGTCTTCAGAACAAGCCTGAACTTTCAGAGGAAGAGGCAGTTTTGTCCCCAACACTGCCTTTTGCATGACTCACTTGAAATTAGTCTTCTCAACACTTATTTGGGAACCTGCATAAGTCACCTAAGTAGAAAAAGTCCTTGTGCTCTCTCAACTACTACTCATTTTAATACCAAGTCTGACTGTCAGGGCAATTGTACAGGAGCTGAAACATGGATATAGGTGTCTCAGAGCAGCCACTGTTTAATGATTTGCCCTGATGGTGATTAGTGTTTCTTCTCCAGCTATTTCTCTAGTTTCTTGTCATGAAGATGAGAAAAGATCAGAATTTTTAATTCGTCCCAAACAGCACTACTTAAATTTTCTTTGATAACTAACAGGATTTCAGCATATGGAAACAATGTGTAAGTAACCACAGAAATAGATGATGATCTGCCTCCTTCCTCTCCCCTTTTTCACATAACGATTCCCCTTCCCTGACAAGCCTAGCAGGGAACAAGGTGGCTTAGGTTCCCTTTAGTGAAAAGGGAGAACATCTCTGCTTTTATCAAATTTAATGGACAAGATGAGGCTCTCTGAGTACCCAGCCCAGGCTTTATCTGTTCAGACAGATAAAGCACCCAAGTACAGCCAGAGGACCCACTGCCCTGCCCAGTCCCAATCTGTGCTTACAAAGCACACAGATGATTTAGTATAGACAATATAAACCTCTACCCAGGTATTCAAAGACCGCCCTGCAGCACAGTGAGGTTATCTCCCAAGGCCTAATGCACATCCTGAAACAAGCTCTTCAACTCCATGAGCATTACAAAATACTGAGAAGTTTCTAACATGTAGATTGCAGTTTTTGAATTACCCTTAGCTTCCTTTGGGTGCAGAGAGAGGGAACAACTTGGTAATTTCTAGCCAGAAAAGAACAAAGGAAAAAATGTTGAGGTTTTATGGGCTGAATTGGAAGAGGCAACGTTTGCAGAAACTGTGAACTTTGTCTTTTAGAGGCCAACCTAAGGACCTGAGAACAGTTCCAATTTTTTGATTATGGGGATTTTGCTTGCAATAGCAGACTGGTCACATGGAAGAACCCTCCAGCTGGGATCCTGAAGAGCTCTCAAAGGTTTGGGTCCACTGTGATTTCTCTCAAAACACAGAGCATAAAGTTCAAATATATGAACAGATGTAAGGCTCCAAATTGTTGCACTACACTTTCAGAACACAGACAGAGGATTATTACATCTATGAGCAAAAAAAAGCCCCAACCCACATTCATCCAGGAAGAAACTAATTACAATATGAAAAATAATATAATATCCTAACACGCTTTGGGCATTGCAATAGAAAATAAGCACACAGGGACAAGAAGAATATGGTGATATCTGTGGTCTTGAGCCTTATACATAATTTCCCTAAAGCAGGTTATTGGAAAAAGAACGAGTAGTAGAGCACACTAAGCATGAAAAAAAGAGAGAGAACAAAGGGCATTTCAAGGACATACTTTCTGAACACAATTCATAGTTGTATTGCTAGCACTGAAGCAATGGAAACAATTTCCACACTAACCTAGAAAAATCATGGGGTTTACACATTACTATGAGCAACACTGCAAGAAAGTAGATGTCCTATCTAAACTCAGTGATAGCCATAACATTCCTATAAGACTGTACTCTTATATACTTAAAAACACTACTGGAGTGAACTAAATCCAGCCATGGGTACTCAAAATGAAATGTTTTAACAGGTAAAATGGTGTTCTAGCTTCATTCTTAGGTAGTGAGTTTATTTTGTTTTATAAAAGTGGCTTTACAAAACTTTCTTAACTCTCACCATACCAGACACTATTTCTCATGCTTTTTCCCTAACAGTCCTGAAATTTCAACTAAAAATACCTAAAAGGTAGCTTTCTACTGGTTTCTTAAGGTGACTTGAGACTGTTCCACCTCTTGTCCTAAAATTGCCTCCTCAAAATGTACTTCCATTTGGCTTGCAATTGTGGTTCAGCTCCCACACTCTCCCCTTCTCCTCTTTTTGCCCCTTTTTCTTCACAAAACGACTCAAAAACCCTGAGAGAGAGCAAAAGCATGTTGCTGGAATTAGACTAACAGTGTTTTACAAGTATGACTGAATCAGACAGCTAAAGCAAAGAAGACTTCATAGTTCAGCTTTTGCATTCACACATAGGAAGTTCAGAACGAATGGATAAGGTGATTGCTAATGCCCAGCGACACAACCACCATGCACTTCAACACACCAACTCCCAAGTCCTTTCACCATAAAAACATCAAGTATTGACTTGAAGGAAGAGGCTGGAGATAGTCTCAGATGGCTCTTCCCTTCCAAGGTCTACATCTGTCCTGCAAGCCCAGAGAAAATGAGAAAAACATGTCAGGAGCATATCACCTCCAGGACATAGGGCTGACTGCTGACAGAGCATCCAAGAGCAGAGCCATCAGCATGGGGACCCTTCAACAGCATTAAGGAGCAGGCAAAACTGTCAAAACTGCAATTCACTGAGCTTGGGTGACAGCTGTCAGGGCTTCAGGAAGTCCTCACAGAAACACAGGTCTTGGGACAGTGAAGGTGTGAAGACAAAGAACAGAAGCCATCATCCCCCACCGTTTGCAAGATCAATTTAACACAATTACCAGTTTGTTCTTCTGAGCAAAATCAGTCAGACAGCACAACGCTGCTCCAAATTAATTCACAGCAGTGCAGGAGCAACTAGGAAAGACCATGGCACAGGAATGGCCAGAGGCATCTGCTGGTTAGTCATGCCCACTCCCACAAGCACCACATTGCCCTGTGCTGCTCATGCCACAAGCTTGGCTCCTCATCACCTTATGGTCCTCCTGCGCATCACTGAGCACTGCATGCCTCTCACTCTCCTTCATCCCAGCACGATGCTCCAGCAAAATCTGCTGGGTTCCTCTTAGAAAGAGAATTTACTGCAGAGGATCTCTCTAGGTCACGTCACAACCAGCCTTAAGACCGATTTGGGTAGCCTCCAAGATCACTGAGGCATCCAGCATCCTTTGTTGTGAAAGACATGAAGAATTCAGGCATTTTAAACAATCTATACAGTAAACTGAATCTGGAGATTAAGGTCATTACAGTCACAAATGCTTTTAACTGGTATTCTCACTTAAATAAGAAGTGTTTATCATACAAAATTCCTATTTTAGAGTTCTTTACATGAGCATTTGCTGGCCATACCCTACCACCTAAAGATAGGTATTCCATGATTTTACCTATGCCAGCTCAGTACCAGATCCAACCACTCTCAGTTTTTTCAGGACTTCAAGTAAGTTCTGAATCTATTTAAAGTAAAGAAAATAATTCTCCCAATACCCACTGGATGCCATCACATTAACTACCAGGTTCAAGAGAACACAAAAAGCAGAAACAGCCCTAGGTTCACTTTTTGGAGAAAACTTTGCAAACAACCCCCACCAAATAAAAGACTGATGAGAGAGAGGGTTTCAAGCTGATGAAGTGTCTGCAGCACCCCATCAGCTGCAGTGCACCATCATGCAGATGGTGCAGGAGAGACTGTGCTGCAGACCTCTGGAACAGTTGGCATCCCCAGAGTTTGGCATCGGTGAGCTTTGAGAAGCTTTTGGTCAGAGACCACCCCTGCCCCAGTATAAGGTCTTAAAGCTGCAATTTTCAATAAAGGAGGAAAGTGGTCAAACATTTATATATCAGAGCTCAGGAAAGAGCTACAGCTATAAAGAAATACTACCAGTTGTGTCAGGACTTGCATCTGCTCCAAAGAAAGGCCACACAGGATTGTTATAATTCACAAATGCTCATCACTCCCTAAAATAATGAGATGTTTCATACTGTTATTTACAGAAAGCAGAAAAACACTTCTAAGCCAAGGCCAAATCAGGTAAAGTATATATGAGACATGCCATATATGATATAAATAAGTATACTGACTGCTTGCAGTCTGAAATAGATGAAGAGTACCTCAGCACATAAATAATAGTACTACAACTAGGAGGCAGCTTTCAGCTTCTCATGAGCAGGTTCTAACCTGGGCTGAGTTTGGAGTTTCATGTAGACAGCTTTAGTAACTAATACAATAGATATAAAAAACCCTAAGAGTTTCCTTCTAGGCACATCATTACACAGGCATTAAGGCCTGTGCTCAGCTTAGAGGTGCATGTCCCCATTCAGAAAATTTCAGTTGCTCCCAGTTGTTTTTAAAGCTGAACATTAGTTTCTGCACTTTGGTCATTTGATACTCTCAATAAGGTAAAGAGAAAAAAATGCATCAGCCTTAAGGTTTTCTACAACATCTAAGTATTCACTTCACCTACACTGGCCTTGCAATACTATTTTCCACTACCACATCTGCTTTAGTTATCCTTCATGGCTAGCTACCTGGCCCTGGTAAAAAAAATCTGCTATTTTCATGAGGCAGCACTAGCTGACAAAATAATTGACTCCTGGGAGCTGCATAGATACAAAGACCCGTAATGTATTATTAGGTATGATGTCATCTGTGAGGCACAATTTAAAGACTATTTATCATGTATGAAACACTTCGTTTGGAAACATGCAGCATAATTTTTCATCTTCAGCCTACTGGACAAGATAAGAACTCGCCAAGTGTATTGATCTTAAATAATTTACTACATCATGGGTAATATCTTAATTTGCTGGGAAAGAGAAGTGACAGAATGGCAGCACCAGGGACTAACGTTTGTTTTTTTCCAACAGATAAAAGCAGTATGTATTCCCAAAACTCACCTCTATTATTTCAAGTCCTCTCAGAGCCTATTTACATTACAGTCTCTGATACAGACAGCAAGACTGATGTTCAGATGGGTATGGCTGTTTGCCCCTCTGATGAAAAAGACATTAGAGGCAAAGCACTGAGACGTTAAAGGCAAATGGGTTTCATTACACTAATCTCACCTCACCTAGGAGAGAATTCAAGTCAGAAAACCCAGTTATTCCTGGAGCCACCCCCTCAGTTAGAGCTCTGAGCAATTGGTACCAGCTGCAAAAGGTTTGTTTATATTTTGCTGCCACTCTTGACAGGACTCTCATCTTCATCCTGTTTTGTATTTTACATTAAATGACCCATCTGAATCACAATCTGCATCCTTCCTTCTTTTTCTAATTAGCTTTGCAGGCTTCGCATTTGCCAAGCAAAGATTTAAAATGAAAACGAGAGGCTCAAAATCTCTGAGGCAAATCAAAGAATTCAATAAATAAGTAGGATTTAAAATTCATGATTTTTCAAGCAAACTGCACAACTTGTGCATGCATACATTTGTAATACTGTGATGCTGATAACTGCAAGAAGCAACAACACACAGCCAATACTCTACACATATCCTCATATCTCCCTCTTTTCCCACACTCCCACATCTACATACAGCCATCATATGGTAATTACATCTGGTCACTCTTGGCTTGAGACAAACTGGGACTTATCAACTGGAAATGAATACCAACCCCCTAAAACCACACCATTTCATAGACTGCATTCTGTGAAACCACTGACATAAAAAGGTTAGGTGAGGAAAAGTCTCAAGTTGCTAAATCTCAAGGATTCTCCCACTTTTTTCCCCCTGAACTGAAGGAATACATAGTCTAAAACTTACTCTTTTCCAAGATGAACCTATATTTAACATGTCTAAGCCCATGTCTGGAGTCATGTCTCTCACCAAGCATGGATGTTGCTGTCTCCCTTTTGGCTGCTTGACCCACACACCAACCCTTCCCCAGTCACTATGTCCACCTTTCTCCAGGGAGACTGGGAAAACCCACTGAACTATGTGTTTACTGACCACTTTTGACAAATACTTCTTGTTAAAAATTTATCAGGTTTGCTCTACTAAGTACCACACACATTTTTAGGGATGTGAACATCTTCCTCTCCTGCCAACATCCCTTCGACCAGAAGAAAGATAAAGCCAGAGCATGGGTTAACACAAAAACTGCAAGCTATATGTAACTCAGGCTTATAACATTTTCAGCATGAATTCTTTATGTCCCTAGTTAATAAGGTAGGCTTTCTTGAAACAAATCAGCCTGTATTCAGTTTGTTATTTTCCATGAAAACAAAGAAAAAAAAATTACTGCTTTTAAAAATAGACCAGAAAATTCTGGTCAATCAAAGCCTGCAGAGAAGATAAACTCAAAGATACTTTAAAGTAATTATACACTGCAGCTAGCAACCTCCTGGTTTTCAACACTTACTCTCGATTCTCCTGTGTTATATCTTATTTCACCTCCAGCAGGATCCTGCAGTAGTGTATTATTCAAAGCAGTATCATGACTGTTGTTTTCAATGCACTAGGTGGATCTGGTTATTTCACAGACTCTTCTTTTTGCACTGACTCACAGTCATAGTGGATACCAACATCTCCCAAGGGAGTTTTCCAAGCCTAGTTAACAAATCATATAGCCTTCCCCTTCCTTTCCACAAACTTACCAAGAAATAAGGAAAACAGTTTCTACTTCAAGGCTGTTTTACCAATTTTATTGCTGTGAAAGGTGAAAAGAAGGTTTGTGTATTTCTTCCAAGGTGAAGGGCTCTTGCTGATGACATGAAAGAACTGATTGAAAATAAATTAATGCACAGAATATGTTTAACTTCTCTCTAAAAGGGTTGGCCTCAGAGACTGACCAGTTATCACTGGAAGGAGAACACCCAGTAAGTAAAAAGTTTGTTACGATCTTGCAAGCAACCTGGTAATATTTCCCAAAGCCCAGGCACCAACAAAAATAGCTTCCTCCAAGAGGCTTTTTCAAGGGTACAAATGGATACTTCCTCAACTCCAGGAAAAATTACAAGCAACATCTCCTGTAAAAAAGCAGAAGACAGGGCATCCTCAGAGGCCCAGACCACACCCACACTCCTCACTCGCAAAAGAGCTCTGGAAAAACAAACTCACATGCTTTATAATATAATCCATCCCTCATGCAACTCAAGCTGTCCCTTCCCTCCATCACTCTCAGGGCCTCATATCATCATGCACCTCCTCCTCAGCAGCTGGAAGAGTGGAGTTTTCTCCAGTCCCACTCACTCAGCTGCTCACGGCAGGGCGCCCAGATGCTGGGTCCTGCCACTCCACCCATCCGAGCTGCCTGGATGCTGCTGGGAGCAGGAAGGGTGTTACATCTCCTTTCTGCCTGCACACACAGAACAAAACTGCCTGTTGCAAAAAAAAAAAAAAAAAAAAAGAAAAAAAAAAGGCATTGATTCCACTTGCCAGGGAGCCTGGTGACACTGCAAACCTGATCCCAAGGCAAAAGGCAATCTGCATCCCAGCACATTAGGTTCTCCTGATGTGGATACCACAGAAAAACTTCAGCCCTGGTGAGGGCTCAGAAGTGCACAGGAAGGGCTGTGGTGTGCAGAAGGGGGTTTATCACACACCCTGGTGCATCAGGGAAGAGGGAGAGGGGCAGTGGAAATGCTAGGAATGACTGGAGGGGTTTCAGGAAAAAGCAGAGCCTGGCACAAGGTACCAGAGGGTGAGTGGGAGGGAATGAGAGCAGACATGTACTCGACAATTATAGCTGCATTTCGAGCAGCTCCGGCAAAACGCAATGGTGTGTGTGACAGCAGAGAGGAGAGCCAGAGGCACTGAGGAAGCTGAGCTTCATTCCACCTCGGATCTCAAGGGGGACAGGGGCAGGAGGCGGACACGGGAAGCCAAGGGAGGTGGTGAAAATGAAGAATCCTATTTTTGTACCTTAAGAGGCGCTACGGGTAATTCACTCCAACATGCACTTTTGGTGCAGAGCTCTTCACACACCATCTGGGGGAGGAGCTGCGTGGTCTCCACTCCTCTATCACCATCCCCAAAGCAGAAAACCTCCCTGAAACATCATCCCCTCTCTTGTGCCTCAGCATTGCTCTGCTCCAGCAGCACCACAGCACTTTGTAGCCAGTTTTTTCCTTCCCAGACCAGAGTTTTTATAGAGGAGGTCACCAGAACCAGCAGAAAACGTGCTGGTTGACAGAGGCCAAGCACCACAAAGCAACAGAACATTTGCCACAGATAATTTATCACAGCTACACAGTGGCACTGCTGAGAGAACGCACACACCGACTTTTACAGTCTCTGTCTTTTGATTATTAAAAGGGCCAATTAGCACATAAATTGAGCTGTGAATACTGAAAGGGATTTGGAAACAGTAATTATTAAAGAGCAGGACAGTAACTGGGCTCTGAGCTGCCCCCTCATCTGCCCTGGCCTGCTTGCCAAGCTGCTCACACACGGATGGAAGAAAAGCAGCAGTACTCATTAACTGTGCTGTGGTGCTCGGGAGCATCCGTGCCCTGCCAGCCCCGAGCCTGCAAGCACACAGGCTCTCTGCCCTTGCTGGGAGACAGTGTTTATTTGCACTTCTCTAACTCCACACAGCACTCAGTCCCCAAGGAAACTCCTCACCTCCACCCCCCCAAACACCTTAGGATCCACAGGTATTCCCTCATGTCAGCTAGATGGTGGGACAAAACCCCAAAAGGGAAGGGGTGATAATGCCAGGAAGAGGAAAAATGCCAAAGCTCAGCACCCCACCCAGCCTTCCCTGTGTCAGCCACTGACTAATGAGGAGTATCTAATGGCAAACGATGTTCTCAGTCCTTAAGCTGCTCCCCAAGGAAACTGTCAGCATCTTTTATTTACAGACTGACGACAGTCCCTGGGGAAAACAGTGCCGACTCCTCCTTGGAGCACGGGAAATGTATATCTCTTTAATCACCGCAGCACTGATTCATCTTCAAGGCTGGTGCAGCTTCCGCTCTTTGTTGCTCTGAAGCGACTGCAGTGATACAGCTCCCCTGTGAATACCACTGCCTCTCAACTACAATATTTACTATTAGGATGGCTAAATACACTCACTGACATGCAGGCAGCTCCATCCTGACTCCAGGGGCAAGGTCCCCTCGGCTCTCCCATACAAGGAAGCTTAGCAAGGAAGGGAGGAGGAGGAGGATGGACCTGCTGTGCACTGAGTATAAATGGTGACAGGTCCACAGAAGTTGAATGAGTAAAGTTTGATAAAGAAGTCACCATGACTTCCATGCATGTTTCATATATATAAATTAGAACACCCATCAAGCAATGTTCTCCCTTCCTCATTTGAAACCCATCAATCTGATTACTTGCTATAAAAACTACCTTTGGCTAAAAACAGGGAAAACTAAAATAACACAGGAAAAAAAAATAGACTGGAACTTATTTAAGAATTAACATTTGTAATCATGAAAGCAATGACATATTTCTACTCCATTTAGCACTGCATGATATCTCTATGTGCCAGGCTGATGCAGCTACAAAGCTCCATCTCCCAATGCCTTGCAACCAGCAATATCATGTAGGGGCATGGATACACCCTTGCTGACAAGATCAAAAAGGATATAGACAAGTCCACCAAAACAGGAGCCAAAACCACACAGGTAAGGCTTAAAAGAGAGTAAGAGTCAAACCCAAGAACTTTTTCACACAGGCTGTAGGTGTCTAGAGCCCAACAGAAAGGCTGGGGTTTTTCTGGGGTCCTACAGAAAACTCAGGGCAATTAATGCCATGTGTAGACCCTGTCACATCAGTTTCCTGGTCACCTCTGATGTTAACAACTTTTAACAATAAAAGTGAGAGTCCATCAAATTCATGCAGGCAATAAACAGCTTTGCAATTAGTGTGAGCCAAGCTCCCTTGAAAAGAGGTACATGCTTGAGAGAGACAGAGGAGCCAAGCAGATTTATATTGGCTGTTTTAGCATTAAATCTCTTCAGAGCTTTTAAAAACATTAAACTGAGACCTTATTAAAAACTCGGTATTTTTATTTCAGCAGATTAATGACACTTACAGTACTAAATTCAATCTGCAGTTTCAAACACCACCAACAAACACAGCTCTATCTAAGTGTAATTAAAGAACTAGTCATCATTTTGGAGAAAATTTCTGGAGGCACACCAGCAAGCTCGATAAATGAAAGGAACTCAGCCTCATATGGGAATTTGAGAACGTATATTTCATTATTTTTTTCCTTTCTGTGTACAATGAAATATCTTGATAGCATTACATTATAAAACAGTTTAACTGAAGGGACGGAAGGCTCACAGCAGGATTCACTTCTACCCGCTAATTAATTATCACTTATTGGAGACTTTGCACTTGTATGTTTTGGCTGCAGAAGCTGCAAGTCTGAGAGGTTTTGTCTAAACAGCAGATTGCCAGTTTTGCACTAAGTTAGGACGAGCTTTTGTTTTAATTTTTACTTGAAGGGAAGAGATCTAGTTCTGTTGTCACAGAGGCAACATGCACGGATTCACTTGCGCTCTCTTTTCAAGAGATAATTAAATATGTAGAAACACCATGCACAGCGGCATGCTATTTTAAAGCAAACACTGGAACATGTATTCAGATTGGTGCTTCAGCAAAACAGAAAAGGCCACAAATTACCCTTTTTAGTAAGTCAGCAAACAGCAAAATATTCAATCCAGCCTGATCCAGGAGAGAAGATACTGATAACTCAGTAATGTACTTTGTAGTGGAATTTATACATTTTAAAGATCTCTTATTTCTCCAGCCTAGGACATGACAAAGTAAATACTCAGATATTGATGATGTTGTCCCGCCTCTAGCTTTCCTAACCTAGTTGAGAAAATCCTGTAGACTGTAAGAACATCTAATACAAAATGTAATCAAGTGTTTGACGAGCTACAGTTGAAATCCTGGCCTACATATATGGAAAAAAAACCCCCTCAACTGTAAATGACAAATCACATCACTGAAGCTATTGCCAGGAAAGCAAGTCACTTAAGATCAGCTAAAATACAGAAGACACATGCCTACACTCACTAATGAGAAGGAATAGCAGTCATGTATCTGCACAGGCATGCACTTTAGAAAGTACACTATGAGATTGGGAAGCCTGATTTTCCACTGAATGATCCATGATTTTGGCAATTCCTTTCTTTGTTTTGCTCCCCATTACCAAATGAAGATAATGACACCCCCAAAGTACAACAGATATCTGATCTGGTGACAAAAGCCCTGGAAATTCCACCTCAGAAAGGCAAGTGTACAAGAAGCATAACTGAGACTGACTGCTCAGTCCCTTTTTCTTCATCATCACCCACAAAACTCCCTTGTGTTTGAAGAAGCCTTGTGTTAGTGCTACTAACATTAATGTTGCTGCTGTTTTAAAGCCCGGGAAAACCTACATTTCCTTATTGCCTTTTGCAAAACACAAACAAGCTATTTACAGCAAAACCTGATACTTTTTCCTTAAGAAATGAAGATTCAAAATATTTCCAAACATAGTCATTTTAAAAGCATCTAGGGGACTTTGATTTCTTGCTGCCATTAGAAAACAAACTATCAAAGCAGAGTCCAAAACAAAAAAAACCCAACAACAACAAAAAAAAGAGGATAAACCTGAGTTTATGGGGTCATTTTCATTAGCACCAGCACCATATCCTTCTTTAACAAGAAGATGTAATAAATTTATGAGATATAAATACAAAGGAAAGATACAACAGAGTATCCACAACGCCTACCAAATGCCACATCAGTAGGTTCCTGGGGTGGAACAGGAACAGGCTCCTTTGGGCACAGCCTCAGGTACACATGTTGTTTGCATGTTTAAGGACATCTGAAAAAGGCAAACAGGCTGGTTATATCTGTGTGGCTGAAGCAAAGATGATGGGCTTTTTCCCTTCCTATGCACACTCTCTGATTCCATTGTTCTTTCTTTACTCATGGTGTCAGACAGCTGTGGCAATAAATAGCTTTTTCTTGCCTTCCGACTTGCACGCATATAGACCCACTGCTCCAAAACAGAAATATAACTTTTCTCTGGAAAAACTATGGCTTTTGTTCCATTCTGGTACAGACTTAATGGCACTTTTCCCAAGCAGTGCTCATGTCATGTAAACCTAAGGAAAAGGAGAGGAGGAGGAGGAGAGGGAATGAAACTCTTCTATTATTTATCAGCCACATAGTCTAGTGTTTGCCCCCACAAGCTATTTCAGAGATCTACGGATGCAGCATCTGCAGAAGATTTTCTCTCATTAATACTTTTAGCCATGATGATTTACAACACAACACAAAATTCACACACCACTGAATGCTGTGAATTTTTTGGGTTTGTCCTCAGAAATTATCTGAAAAATTATATTCCTTTGTCATTATGTTGTAACAGTGTGCTACAAAGTAGGATCTATACACTGCACATTTATCAAAGCTCATAAGTTATTGATGTGATTCTTAAAGACTAAGCTGATTAAGCCATTCCACTTTTGGTGATTTACATAATTATACTTTATGTACGTTTTACTTATTATTCTGTTGCCTACAACCAACTTTTAAGGAAACATTGCGTGTATTCCTTTTTAACTGGAAGCAATCAGAATTACTCTACAAATGCACTTTTACACAAGAGCAGAGGTCTTGACAAGAATCTCAACTACTTGTTTCAAAGCAGTGGGTAATAATCAGGAGAAAAGAATAATACTCATCATCACCGCTTTACAGTCCTGTGACTGCTCATTTGTTTATATCACAACAGCATCTAAATCAAAGACCACAGACATTTGCCAGTTGTTTGACAGATAAGTGTAATTTGGGCACTTATCTACCTGCCTGTTCTCCCTAAAAAGCTGTTTCCAAACTGCCCCAGAAAGCCACGGACACACCAGGGGTACTCACTTTCAAAGCATTTGTTTCTTTTCTGTTATCTGACACAAATCAAACATTGTGTTCTGCATTCCACTGTGAAAATCCTGCCCTTGGAATTCCCCTCAATGCCAGCTGGGAGGAGGAAAGCAGAAAAGCAGCCACCTAAGCTGGCTCCTCCTAAAGGGAGAGTCCGGAGGAGAGAACAATGCACATACAAAACAAGAGGGGCAGAAGGGAAGTGAGTCAGGGTGCCGGAAAATATTTACTTGCAGATGTGAACACAAAGGAATCTCAAGCATTCCTTGCCTGAACAGTGGATTTGTTGCCACAGGCTATTTAATGTAGAAATATGCCATATTTATCCTCCAGCCATGTCAGTTCAAGCTACTCCCCCAGGGCCCTGACAGCACAACATCACTTTGCAAGACTCACCCAGCTGTCCAGGGAGGCCAACCCATCTCATGTTAGAAAGGAAGTTCATGCCTAAATCCTTTTCAGGACAGCAAGAGAGATGAGAAAAATTGCTAATGATCTTGAAGCAAGGAAGGCAGAAGCAGGAAGCCTAAGCCTTCTAGCTCCATCAAAATTATCAAAATTGGTTTGTGTGATCTTCAGCAAGTCACCCAGTTTTGTGTCTCAGTTTTGCCGCCTAATACCCATCCCACACACTTTAACGCACATGTGTACAGCTGACAGAAGCCTGGAAAACTCTTCCAGAAGTGTGAAGAAAGGGTAGCCAGGGTGAAACATCAGAGCTTGAAAGCAGCAGTGAAACAAGTTTCAGATATCTTTCAGACTAACACCATTCTTTCAGTAGGTGTGGTGCAGAGAGGGATCACCGTGTTTTCCAAGTGCTGCTCCGGTAGCTATGCCAGGCATCTTCAACACAGTAATCTCCGGATATGGGATTGACTCAGACTCCTGAATGCTGGACAAAGAGGGCAGCAGGACCCCAGGGGTGAAAATGAGCAAGGATCAGATGAATCACTTCACTGTGTAACTCCTCCTCCTGCATGGGTCTTCTCAGTGGACACACTGCCAGCTGAGGATGAGGCAGTGCTGGTTTCTCGAAGTGAGAAAGAAAGGCCAAACCCTCTGCACCACAAACACACCTTGCAAGTGGAAAACCACACTTGCTAGACCTTGTGCAAACCTGCCAGCCAGTGCTGACAGCTGCAGCCCACATGGTACCTACCCTGGAGCAAGGCAGGGACCCTGGCTCTGCAAAGGAGCCAAGAGCACCTCACATTTAGCCCTCCTGCTTGAAGGAGCCCTGCTGCAAAGAGCCTTCCCCTGCCACAAATGTCAGGGTGGGAATCGAGATGCTTGAGATCTGTGCTGGAGTATTGCAAGCAGCCACAGTACCATAGCAGCAACACAAGTTCAGCACTGCACACCTGCAACAAAATACTGCTGATAATTAGCACTGAAAACACTACTATAAACAACTGCACTACTTGTGTCACCAGTGCTGTCCCCAGTTTGGGGCAGGTTGAAGATAGGCATTAATAAAATTATCTTGTAGCTCCCATGGTCCTTCAGGTTTATGCCCAAACAAGCCAGGAGTTAAACATTAAAATTATGGTACTTTTGACACCTGAAGTATTTTTTCATCAGTATCAGAGTGCCCAGATAATTTATATATCACAAATATGATTTGGCAGGATTAAATTTGAAAATGATATATCAAGAATTTGTTAATGGAAGGGAAAACATTTGCAGCATACAACAGACCAATAGAAGAAAAGCCTGATTGCTGTGATGAATAATGCATATTGCCTATGGTACTAATTAACCTTGTACTCCAGTAAGATATTATGGAACAATAAGGCTAATCTGAATGTGGCCTGACACTCTTCCCAATGGCATCTAGAAATCAGTCTTTGAAACATTTAAAATTTGAATTGTTAAACCAGAAGCCTTTTCCCAATAAACTTTCAGGAGTATTTTTGTTTCTCTGTGTTCACAGCCCACACTGTTTTCATGCACGCAGGCAGTGCAAAACACTGAGGGTGACTCCACAACCAGAGACGTTCTAGCTTGGCTTTCCATGGGCCCTCACCCACCTGCCAGCAGCACACAAGCAGTAACAGGGTGTCTCTCACTAAATCCCTCAATGCACACTCAGTCCTACAGACAGAGCTGCAGTGCGACTGTTGGGCTGCCTCTGCTTCTTCCCAACCTGAGTGGCAAAATACTTACAGTGAGTTCAGAGGAAGTGAACACTACAACTTTAAGCTGGTGCTTTTATGCTTCCAACCTAAGAGCAAATGCTTTCACCTGAAAGCATTCATTCTAGTTTGGGCTAGTTTGTCTTTTCTTGTAAAATACTCATTTTTCTTCTTAGCACAGAGCTTCACAAGGTACTGAACACAGATGCCACATTGGAGGCATTGTGTTTTTAGTTGTGTACACAGTGCCCACAAAGTACAGCAAAATGACTTGCACACATCTGAATGGCTGAAGACACAGGAGGAGTCATGCACAGGGATCTTGATAAACAATAAACACTTTTTGTGTCAGTTTACAGAGTCATGGAATCAAGCCGCCAGACAACACTGGCCAGAGTTTTACACACCAAGGTCTGATCTAGCATAGTTTTTTATCGGGAAAAAGACAACAAAAAATGAAAACTACAACAAAAAAAAAACCAAAAAACAAACAAAACCACCCCAAACAAAACCCGAGCCAAAGAAACAAAACAGGAGAAAAGAAGAGGCCACCAAATCAAATCAAACAGTCCCACAATATTTCGGAGGGGCAGGATTTGGCAGGGAGCACTTCCCCCATCTACCAGTGCACTTAACATGCTGCATTTCAGAGCCAGTGCATGACCCAATGCCTTCACCATCAGGATGACACAACTCGCCAATGCCATTAGCCACGGTCAGAGCCCCGTCAATAACAGACTCACACAACGATTCCACTAGACCCTGAGCACCAGATTTCTAGCTGGCAGCCATCCCACACACCCCAGCAAAAACACACCAGGAGATGTCTGACCTGACTGCTGAGTGTTACTGATGCATCCAGGAGACAAGAGCATGAAGACATCAATGATGAGGATGCCAAGTGCAGAGCTCTTGCTCAGTTGAGCACACAGCAGCACCTTAGGGAAGGCTTCCTACAATGCACCATGTCCTGCAGCCAGGCTCAAGGGCTGCTATGCCATTTTAAACTAATTAGAGTGAGAAGCAACTCAAAATTTCTTCCTTACTCTCCTCAATGGAGAAGAGTGCAGAAACCAGTGGATGAACTTCAGCCTGTGTCCTCCTGCATTACATGAGAAAAAGACAACCACAAAATGACAGAAACTGATATTTGGGAAGCTTGGAGGAGATCAGGATCAGACCACTTGCTGACAAATAGTTCCGAGTTATACCAATTATCATGAACTAAATTTCCTTCCTATAGGCTGTGTTCTGCTGGCAGTCAGCACGACACTTAATAAAGATCTAGGCCAGGAAATAATTTCGTTAACATATCATAAAGGATTATCATCTCCCTCCCACCAAAATCAATGATAAAATCCCCACTGACTACAAAATGCAAAAGATCATGCTGCAATTCATTTCTGCCAGGAAACCTGCAACCAGATGTATCAGTCTGGCAGCACTACCCTGCAGCAAGGTCTCTCAGTGTTATTCCTGCCAGGCTCACTAGTGCAGGCACCAACAGGATGTTTTCTTTCTCTCTAGTACTAGCTAGACTCTCAATCTGGACCAGAATGCCTGTGCACATGAATGATCGATGAAGTCTCCCGAGCATAAGCGTGTCTCCACATCTGCCTGTGTGGGCCCACGCTGCCCTGACCCAAGCCATATCTGTAGGCATTATCCCTGTCTAAATTCCCTGCTGATGGCTTTGTTGAAGGATGCTGCTGCTGTCACAACACAAGAGCAGGTCCTAGCTGCTGTGACACTTCATTTGTCTGGGCAGCAGCAGTGCCTGGAAGGATGATTGCCCTGTTTTAGTGGAAGTATGCAAGATAATCAAGGCCAGCTAAGCAAACTAGTTTTGACACATTAAATCATGCTTGAACTGTGAAAGCAAAGAAAAATAATGTAAAAGCTCTTCTAAAAAAAAATTACAAATAAATAAATAAATAATATGGGCCAGTCTTGTGCCCAGGGAGGGGAAAAAAGCTTTTATCTGAGCCTGACTGAGGACATCAGATGGGCAGAGAGGGAAATATTATTTTGCAAGACAGACACCTGCCTTTTTCTTCATAAGTTTGTGGCGTTTCACTTCTATAAAGAGTCTCTTGCTGATCATCTACTCTGGCAGTAAAAGAACGTCAATTGCTCAAGCAAAAAGCAGACTCAAAATCAGGTAGGACAGGAAGAGTAAAATCACATCAACCTTCTGCTTACCCCTTATCAGCACACTGATGTGCCTACAAATGCCCCGACCAACATCTGACTTGGGACTGGAGGGTCCCATGATTATTTTTGCTACAGTACTCTGTGAGCCTTAAGCTATTTTTGCCTCATATTCCCTCTGCAGGCACTTTGCTCTAGACATTGCAGCCTGCAATGACAACACTCAGTCTGCTGCCAGTCAAGCATTGCAATGCAGGAAATCCCAGCAGCACAGGGTCACAGGGCATCTGTGGACCTTGGCAATTACATATGGCATCTCCCCATCATCCTGGACCTCTTCCTCCCTGCTGTGAATTCCTTCCAGTAATTAACATGCCCAATTGCCTTGGATTTATACTAATAAAACACTGGCTCCTGTCCCAAGATTCCAACATTGCTGTCACTTCTTGAACCTGCCAGAGCCCCAGCAGTGGTGAAGCCCACACTCCTAGCTCTATTACTGCCTGGGCTGCAAGCTCTCTGAGAAGCAGTTTGGAGCTGGGAAGCTGCAGCCTGCAGGTTGCTTCCACCAAATTACAAATTAGCACATTCCCCATGCTCTGCAGTAATTAAAAACCTTCCTTTCCAGGCAGCTTTCGAAGGCAGCACTGTGATCCCTGTCACCACTGCAATGGGATGACAGACTGTCCAATTTGGTGTAAGCCCTCTAATGTGTAATTTGTGGAATTAGTGCTGTACCAGAGCAACTCCCAGCCCAGGCAGGAGACAGTGATTTCACCTGGGTAGCAACCATCACTTGGAGTTCAACAAAGATCATGTTGGCTCCCTAGACAGGCTCCCTTTATTACAGTAATACCAGTCACACACATGCAGAGGGACTGGACAGTCTGCTGGGGCGGGGGATGCTTTTTTATATATATGCAGAGTGTCTGGTAGTCAGCAATGCTGATGTTTTGGTAGTGAAATGAACCCCTGGGTAGAGATGGATTCCTTGGCACAGCTGCCACACTAGGCAGAGCATCTAGGTGATATGAGAGTCCTGTT
This sequence comes from Melozone crissalis, assembly GCF_028551555.1. NCBI lineage: Eukaryota > Metazoa > Chordata > Aves > Passeriformes > Passerellidae > Melozone > Melozone crissalis. The sequence continues at coordinate 43,643,744 of NW_026535784.1, read as the reverse complement.
CAGAAAATGTACCTCCAGGTCAAGTGGTTTTTCGAAAGAAAGCACCTAACTGAGGTACAAAAGCAAGCATTTTGAAATGACAATTTCTGTCCAAATTCCATCTCTAGAGGAATGTTAATTTCATTGTTATTTCCCAATGAATCCACCTGGAGAGGAATGATCTTAAAAGGGCTTTAGGTTAGTCTAAGGGCATGAAAAGAGCACATGAGATCAAGCACAGCACTGATACCCAAAATCCTGGTTCAGGCTCTAGTCTCTGAATGGCATTGACTGACTCAGTCTCCAGCCCAAGGCTGTTGTTTGTAAAACCAGGAATAGTGACTCTGACCTATTTCACAAAGTTGGTAGTTATAGATCCAACAGAGGAAAGCCCTCCACATGACCTGGGAGGTGTTTTAATAGTCTGCATTAACTGTTTCTTTCCTCACAGTGAAAAAACTCACTGCTCAAGTGGCAGCAAAACTACTCATAAGCTAGTCAAAGCCTACTGTGAGGACTTGGCTCAGGATACCCCTCCAAGTGTCACCCCAAGAATGGGTCACATCTCAAGCCAGCACCACCCCAGTGCCGCACTGGTCAGGCAAACCTGTCAGGGAGGCTGAGTCCACACCATCACTGCCACAGTGGGCTCTGTGAGGAGCATGAAGATGCAGATGAAGGTGCTCTGCTGATGTGTATCCTCTCCCACCCATCCTGCATCCAGGAAAGTAACTGTGGGTGGCATGAGGAGGCATGCAGGCAGGGATAGTCTTCTTTCAAACCCCCCAGCCAGGGAGCTTGTCCTGATACTGCCACTTACTACGGCTCTTAAAGCCTGAATTTTCAGGAGAAGGGAAGTAGAATTTTTCTTGGCATTAAATTGATTGACTGTCATTTACAGTGAGAAGAAAGTTGTCATCTCAAATCCCAGTTCTTCAAACTTCAGCTGTATTTTTAAGGACATAAATTTATAAAGATAGGTGTATGAAAGAAATAAGGGACATCCACAAGCCTTGAATTGCCGCTTTTGTCTTGGTTTGTTTGGGGTTTTTTTCTCTAATCTGTTTTGTGTATACATTTTGGCGTTTATGTAACGCCTACCCCTCTGAGTTTGCTCCAGTATTAAAAACCTCTTAACCACCCTGAGGGAAATCAAAAATGGAAGCTCATCAGAACCATGTTCAATACAACCTTAACCCTGTGTTGTTCATACATAAAATTCTGTCTATACTAGATTAAGTTCTTCAGTGATAAAAAATGAACAATCTTCCAGCAAAATGAATGGGTATCTCTTTTATCATGAAGAGCAGATTCAACTCTTTCTACAGATATATGTATTGCAGTTTCATTGCTCTTACTTCATTCTACTGAACACTTACCTTGTAAAGGATACAAGTTTATTCAGCTAAAGAAATAAAATAAAATATAAGTTGTGAATCTGTCCATACAAGGCACAATTGTAGCCTGCTTTTGTGGAGCCTGGATTTCAACCTCAATTTTAACCCAGAGCAAGTGAAAATGGTCAAGATGTAAAGCATGCAGAGAGGAAAGCTTATTATTGAAATGTCAACACATCATTAACTACTGCTAAGTGTTTCTAAATGAGAAATACAAAACCGAAAACCCAAATTATGAGCAAAACAATAGTACCACTTCATTTTAATGCCCCATATAAATTAGGTGGAATGAGGGTTCTGACAAACGAGCTCTAGCAGACCCTTGGCAGTTCAAGTGGTTGCAGCGACCCTTCTGCCACAGATCACCATCTAGGGAGAGTGCCCCCAGGCCAGGACATCAGGACAAGCACTCCACTGATTACATCAGTCATGGGCAAGCGGTCCAGTTTTACAGAGCCAGCAGCAGCTTCCAGCGCTGGGACAGAGTGGGCAGCTGGGCACAGCTGTATCTTAAATCAAGGCAATTAAATTCACTGCATTGCCAACAAGCATTCATGCACTTTATCCGTAGTGGTTTTCCAGAGTCCTTAATTGTTTCAAAAAACCACAATTAATAAGTGAGCTGTTTCCAAGCCATTCAAAGTCAAAGCTGGCAATCAAAGGAATCTAACCACACCAAGGCTAACACTCCTTTTGTCCTACAACACCTCTGCCATCCCATAATTTAACAAATTCCCTAATCTACCAATGGATACAGTATCTTCAGGAATGATCAAACTAAACAAAGGCAGCACTCAAGTAAATAAAATTTAGTTATCTAGGACCAAACTAAAAAGCATACCCTAAGATCTGTCCCAAAATATCTTATGGTAAAGAAGCAAACATGACCTTCACAGTTTACACTTCTGAAGCCATTTCCAAACCTTATTTTGTTTGCAAACCTTATTTTGTCTGCTCAATCTACACTTGGTGAAGGGAATAAAGTACTTCTTAACTGTCCTTCTGAAAGGTGACTGCACAGCAGCTAGACTGCAAGGAGCAGGAAGGTTAAGTTGGTCAAAGCAGCAGCCTGAAAGCATCGCTGCAGAACAAGGGAAAGATCTTCAGTCCTTGGGGTTATGAGTATACCAGGTAGTGCAGAAAGTTACAGCTCATTAGTAAAGCACAAACCATTGCACATAGATGGACACTGTGCCTCCTATGCAAAGGAGGGCAAATATACCCACACAAACCAAAACAAAGACAGTAATATTTAATCAGTCCTGCTGCAACAGTTTTGATCTGTGCAAAACATTTCCCTGCTCTTGTTAATTATTTCAGCTGCAGAACAAAACACCTAAATATATACATGCACACACCTCTCTACAGAATGAAGCCCATTCTCCCTTCAGTGACACCTGCATTTTGCATTCAAGTGACTTTCTTTACATTTGAAAAGAGAATACACATTGTGTGGCCAAAAAATTCACTGGCTGGGTTTGTGACTAATTAAAATTAACTAGGTACTTCAGTTCATAATTATATAAACACGTAGCATGCTATATTCCCAGCCAATTTGGTTTTAATCAGAAAAACGCACAAGAAGTATGAGTGATGGGCAAAGAACTCCCTGGAGGGGCAACTGTACTTCCAGATTTAGTATTCTCCATATACCAAATATTTACATCACTGTTTTTCTTGCCATGTAATCACCTCCCAGTAGAACAATTAAAAAGAGATTTTTTTTTCTTTCTTTTTATCATCCCTGGACTTAGCTTGCTTTCCACTCCCCTGCAAAGCTAAAAGCACACTTGCCTTATCCACCTGAGTCCCAGCTGGGAAGTCTCCCACAAGACAGGCAGGATTTAGCAGTAGGCTGCCTTTCCAGCATAGGTAACAAGGAGGAGAGGGCTGAAGAGAGAGAATTCAGCCAACATGAGGCAGAGAGGCAGGCAAGCTGTGGAATGGACTGAAGAGAAGTTGCCCCCCTACTGCAGCTGTATCAGGCGTAAAACCAGAAACACTGTCTGCTCTGGAGCAAAAGATCAAGTTTCAGAATAAGATTACCCGTGCAGCAGCATGTTTCCATTTCTAGAAATAAGGGGATAGGGAAGGCAATGGCTGAGGTCCTGCACTGTGTCACCTGAAAAAAACACACATAATATGCAAATACACAGGGTTTTCTTTATTGTGGTATCAGCTGTCTGTTTCATTCACAAACCAGGCCTCTGTCATCACTCCACTTTAAGTCCTCAGTTGTCTCCCAGCCCTCCACAGCTGGTACCTTCTGCTCCTCACCAGCCAAGGGTCACTACCTCTGCCTGCTCGCTCCTGCACAGCTGTAAATAAACAATTGCCTCTGAGTGTTCTTGGAGTGGCTCATCAACGGGATGGCAATCACTGCTCTGGGAAAGTGCCTTCAAACAGCCTGCACTGATTGCTCTGTTTTGGGAGGAAGATGAGTAGCTCTGCTTCACCCCCAATCAGCCAGCAACAAAATCATCCAGGAACTGATTCAGCAGGTAAACTTCTAAACTACATAAGCTAGGTGTCAATTAGTTTTAATTACGTCCAAAATAAATGACCTTGAACACAACATTTTTCTGCAGCCCTTGTTTTCTGTAAGAAACTCATTTCTCTTGGCAAGGGCTCACCTAAATCACAACACAAGTAATGAACAATCAGCAAAAATAAATATGGTTTTGTAAATGCATTGAGGTATGTTCAGCAAAGTTGATTAAGGGAAAAATAATCAAACAAACATCAATATTTAAGACAGCAGAAGGACTTGAACATTCTAGACATGTTTTACAAAAAAAAAAAAAAAAAAAAATCCAGGTATTTTTTCTGGCAGCAGCTCCTTTCCAAAACCGCAAACTATACCCCAACCCATCTTTCCTCCAGCCCTCAGTTTCAATGTTCTTCCTCAGAAGACATCAAGGGTGAAGAAAGATATCACTGAGTTTTCCCCCATTATTTTGTCCACCTCTAACATCTTTAAGCTTGTCTATATACCTGCTAGCTGGCTAAAACCAGCTGTACTCCTTTTTGATGTCTCTTCAAGTGGCAGCATGCACTGATTCTCGGAAAGGAGAGTGTCATGACCTCCTGACCTCATTACTCACCTTTTCACTTTGGTTCTCCTTCTGCAGAGTTTTCTTTTCTTCCATTTTTTCTTTACTCAAATATTTAATTTATTTGTGCTTCAGCTCTTTAAAAAGTCCAGGCTCTGCAAAATCAATTACATTTGCAGCCCACTGGACACTACCAGGACCTCACCACTGCAAATGTTTTTGGCTCTCATTAGCTTAACGTGTCAACATCCCCTCTCTTCCAATTGCACGGGCTCAACTGTCTTTAAAGGCATAAAAATAAATACTTCTTGCTGCTCACTGAAAACATATTGGGCTGAAGGTGAGGATGAATGCAAAGAGAAGTGCCAGAAGGTGCCCTTGTCACACTATTCATTTCCTACACAAACCCCAATGGTTTGAGTACTGATATTTACAGTAAGCAACTAAAACTAAAGTTACAACAAAACTCACCCATGCCAGGAAGAAGGACAGCAGAGATTGGGCAGATTTCTTTTTTTGTCAAACCCCTAAACGGGTAAAGGGAGAAATGTCAGTGGCACTACACCAATTTTTACAGCATTTTTGGATCTGTCCCTCAGCTTTGGTTGAGTATTGCCGGCTAGGGCAGAGACCACCATTAGGAAACTTGAAACTGGCCAAGCAGAGTTTAAAGCAGGCATTTTCCTCAAGGGTCCATTCAGAAAGCACCATCTGAACTGAGGCAAAGCCCATAACCATCAGTTCTTTAGTGCTACCAAGCCACCACTGGAAACCAGTACAGAAATTCACAGAGCAACTGCTTAAATTTCTCTTATTAACTAGCACAGCAATATATTCCTGTGAATAATGAACCTCAACACTGGTCTTTTACAAGCATGTCCTAACACAGTCATAATTTACCTCTAGCTGTCCCTAGCAGTTGCTGATAAATGTGCCATGTTGCCAAAAGAGGTGTAAAACTCCAAATAGTTTGAGTTTTTTACAGTAACTACTACCTAGCTGCCTATACTAATTGACAGAGTGAGCACATTATATAAGGAGATTAGACCATGTCATATTTACAACCTCAGAGTCCCCAGTGAGAGAAATTGCTCAGCTGTTACTGTCAGTGCCTTCTTCAAACAGGAACCCTGCTGACAAGATGATGAATTCAGAACATCATTGCCAATTAATGATTTGTAGGCAGAAGGGATTTCAATAGTTCCCATATGTTTGTGAGGATGACTGGGATTTACATCACCTCTAATAAAAGAGTGTAGTGCGCTCTGTCCAGACGTGACACTAGAGATTGGAAAATGTCATCTTTGCAGGAGAAATTTTAATAAACAAAGCCAGGCTCTTCTGGGTTGAAAATGTTTCCCAAAGCACGGTGATGAAAAAGCTGCTTACTGAGTGAAAGCAAACTGGGAGACCGCTTGCAAGATGCACCCAAGTGATTTACAAACCAAAGGCCAGAAGTTATTTAGGTGTTTGTGAAAGCTACACAGCAGAGTGCCAAGACCACCATTATGTCAGCCAGGAGCATGGAGTGCATTTCCTTAGCATCAATCAGACTGTGAAAAAAAAAGTTGAGCGTTTACAAATACATAGGACCTTTCTTGGTGTTACTTACTCTGCTCAGGGATGCAAAGTTTAACCTCACTGCCCTAGAAGACAGTCTCATCTTTGTGAATGTAACAATAACCAAACCAGAAAGTGTTTTATTCACATGGGATATCGACGTGAACTCCCATACATGCTGGATACAGACCTCCTGAACTGCCTGAGGCTGAATGCCTCCTATTAACAGAGCATCCTGGAGCCAAGCAGCAGGGAAAGCAGGGCGGCACAATGACCTGGGGTAAACACAGGACACCCAAATGGGGCCCTCAAACAGAATTTGCCATAGGCACTCAAGTCCCGTTGATTTGGTGATGGAATTTAGGGCTACCCCACACAAAATAAAAGAATTACTGGTTTTAACACCTCTAGAGCAATAAAGTGATAAAAATCCTGTCTGTAGGTGAGATAAAGAGCAGTTTATGTGAATATACCTTAGGAACAGGGCAGGGATAAACCACCACAAAGCATCTTTACACTTCTTAATTATGATCACAGTCCTACCCAACACAGTCATAAATTGAGAGGCCACATACTGCCCTCTTAAGAAAAACAAATTAAAAGAAAAACCAACCTAGACCCAAAACCAGAAAGCACAGCTTTTAATCACTAAGGTCCTCTGAAAGCACATCCCAGACTGCCATCTCAACACTGCAATCCTTCTACAGGCAGCCCAGCTTCTTCAATGATAGTCTCAGGTTTCTGGTTTAAATCTGTATTTTTTTGGGTTTGCTGTTTTGGTTCATAGTTGTTTTTTTTAAGAGTGGGGTTTTTTTGGGGGAAGGGGGCTATTTTTTTGGTTGGGTTTTTTTTTGGTTTTTGCTGTTTTCTTATGAGACCTCTAAGTGTGCTTTGAGAAATGTAGCATCAGAGGACAGGACTTGAAGGGTGACTAATAGAGGACTCCTTTCCTCCAAAAAGTCTAGACCTAGCACCTGATCTGTGTCTTGTCATTTTGTGACGTGGTATTTTCTGCCATAATTAAGCAAAACCTTGCTGATCTATCAACCAACATCCCTCGTCTGTGGCAGTCTGTATTTCCTCAACTTGGAATAATGTTGATCTTAGCTCCTCCATTGTACAGTATCAAACATGGAGTCAAGTCTCTTCTCCCCCCCGCAAAAGGAGAAATATCTTTATTAGCACAGGAAAAGCAAAATCAAGACAGATTTTGCTGCATTGACTACATCTGTTGAAAAAGGATACTATTCTGGTTAAAAATACCACTCCACATGCTGTTTAGTAGAGGTTTCTCCAACACAAACATTTCTCTCAAACATTACATTTTCTCTCCATGTCAACCTTTGAAGAGATTTGAACTATCTTCAGGGTCACAAGCTTGTGACCAAGGACTAAAGGATCAAGACCACAGTTTGCTGTGGATATGCACTGATCTATTCTTTGTACTGCACTACAAACAGTAATCAGTGTCTGGAGTGAGGTGAAGAGAAAATGCAACACAGACTTCAGCTGAAGTGGAATTCCTCTGCCTTCCCCACAGTATCTATTACAATCCATTATTAAGTGGCTGCAAAGACAAGCCAATTGAGATAGAACTGATAACCAATACATATTAATTTTGCAAAGAGCAAACTGTATTGAAATCGTTGTTTACCTTCTCTTTTGCAAGCAAATTAGTTTTGGGCTACCTGCTACATTTTTACAACAGAAGGGCAAATTTCATAAACAAGCATGTAATACAGCAAACCACAAAATGATATTGTGCACTCAGAGTACACTATTGTTCTTTGTAAATATTCTTTTTTAGGTCTTGAGCTTTAGATACCCGAGATCTCTTGCACAAGGCCTCTGATGATGCAGGAGACTATGCTGAGCAGCAATCTGGGAACTTCAGCCAGCTACTTGTGGGAAAACTTCAGCACATATGGAAGCATTTTTATCAGTGGGGCTGTAAGTTTAACTCTGAACAGCTGAGCAGCTTTGTATTAAATTATTTACCAGAGAGGAAAATCAATCAACTCACACCACATCAAATACCCAGCCCCCCATAGAGTGATAAAGACAGAAAAACACACTCCTCCAAATACAAAAACAAAATGCATCTTCTATAGAGAGATTAACTTCCTGGGTTACAAACATTCCTGGGTACAGTCCAGAAAAAAAAAGAAACCGGGCTTCTAAGACTCATAAGGAAAACCTGATACTGAGGAAAAATAACATAAATCTCTAAATGACAGATAAGACTACAACTGCCTCGTGGACCCAATAGTACAGTGCTCCAAGGGTAATAGAAGAATGTCAGATTCTCCTTGTTGGCAGCACCAGAAGCACCTGCACATGGGGTGTCAAGTGCCACGACATCCAGCCCAGGCCTCTGTCTTCCTGCTGCAACTCTTGCTCAAAGGACCTCAGTGGAAGTGAGAACCTGACCCACCACTGCCAACTCAACCAGGCACAGAAGCCATGGAAGAGAAGAAAGCCCAGCTGCCTGCCCCCTTGGAAGCTCAGCACAGTGCCCTCCCTGCAAACCCTTACCTTGGCAGGTGTTGTTCTTCTCCTCGTAGCCTGCCTTGCACAAGCACTTCCCGATGGGCACCAGCCATTCCCCCTCGGCACTGCAGTGCATCTTGGGTGCCTCCTCGGTCACCGAGTGGTTGATGCAGACACCCGACACCTCCAGGAGCTGCGAGGAATCCGCCCCCGTGATGGTGTCGGGGAAGCGCGCCAGGTTGCGGATCACCGACGGGCACTTCTTGTAGTACACGCGCACGGAGACCAGGGCAATGCAGGCGCCCACGTCCTGGAAAGCCAGGTAAAATCCCTTCTTTGTCAGGGGCCCAACGTCCCGCACCTCCGTGTTGAGCTTCATCACTCTGTCGCCGAGGTCTAACTCTGTGAAGCTCTCGTCAGCAGCAATGGTGTCAATCTTGATGTACTGGTTTTCTTTGATGTTCCTCCCATCTTGATCATCGGATTCAAAGTAATACATGTTGAAAGTCTCCTTGCAGGTCCCAAGTCCTCCTGGAAGGCTGTTACAGTCCCTCAGGGTGAATTTGAGCTCGATGAAGATGCGGGATGCCCCCTCATTAGAGATCCAGCTGGTCAGAAGCCAGTTGTTCTGATTCTGTTCCATTACCTTGCATACTTGGTATGTGTGTATCGGAGCGTAGTTTTCATCCACCTCACCAATCTCTTCCCACTGTATAAAAAGGAAAAGTACTTTTTAAAACAGTCACAACTCTCAGCTTTCCCATCTAAAGAGCATCTTGGGCTTCAGAACTCAGGACTTTCAGGGGAAAAAATGTTTTAATTGCCAAGCTTTCTGTACTAGAGGCTTGATACATTCCTGGTAAAGTCAGATAAATGATCCTTTATAAATAGAAAAGGATGCTAGTTAAAACCCTTTGTTTTAGACAGTTCAAAAGTGGGAAAACGTATTGCTGGGTTTGTCCACTACTATTAAGTCAGGAAACAAAACAAAAGCAGATGGGGCCATTTCCGTGAGCTTTTCCAATGCATCCACAGTTCGTCTGTCCCCATGCCCCCAGGCTCCTTTCTACCACATCCTCAAATCACTGCCCCACATAACGAAAAACACACTTCTACAAGCTATTCTCCCCCACCAAACAGCATGCCAGAAAATCAGTGGAGTGATACACTAAATAAATGAGCCTTTGCTATCCCCAAGTACACTAGTCAGTGTAGTTCTTGCTCATGCAAAGAGAAGATTACTTCCAATACAGGTTACAGGGATCTGCAAATCTTGAGCTGTTTATGTGCTACACAGGTTTTTAATCAGAGCTTCAGGCAACTTTTTTGCAGTTTTGTGGGAATTGCAGCAACTGTTTGTTCATTTTATTTTAGCCACGCTCTGAAGGGCATCACTTGGAAAAAACGTTTTTCCTGGTGCAGCTCAGAGTCAGTTGCATCACAACTGTGCCTACCACAGATACACATCAGAGTTTCCTCTGCTTTTGACGATCTTAGTGTTGCATTAAGAGATTAGATTAACCATCTAAGTGCAGCAAAGAACCCAGGAGAGCCAGTGCTGGTTTCAGTTTTGTTCCCTTCTACTTTTGACCCACTCATCTGCCACCCAACACCTGCTCCATCCCTCTGCTCAGCATTGCTGCACACACCTGGTCACAGCTGCAGATGCAGCACAAAGGAAATGCACAGAGCATAATTCAAAGGTACTCCTGTTTCAGGCTGCATATCTTCTAAGGGTTAGAGGCCAAACTTTTTCTGTGGAAATACATCCTGAGATACTGTTAAGAGTGTTCTCAGCCCAGATGCCATTACTGAAGAGCTGAGATAGAACACCCTCAGAGTCAATGTAACAACAAGATATGTTTTTAAAATGAAATGTTGTTCTCACATTTTAAATTAAAACAGCAGCAAGAAGTGACATGAGAACGTAACCTGATGGTACAGTCAGAAATGAATTACAAACACCACCATCAGAAAAACATTTCTTCTCCTCCCTAGCCAGGGATGTGAAAGTGGGGACTTGTGCAGGGACATCCCCATTGTGATGTGCAGAGTCCACATGCACCACCAGTCTTCCAAGTAAGGAACCTAACCCAAAGACATTTTTTCCATGGCAAGCAGTACTTTCATTTGCAAGCCTTTTTTGTATCTCTGGGCTTAAACAAGCCACAACACTGATTAAGATGTAATTGTCACTGGGCAGCACCACAGAATTGGACAAAGATGTGTCTGCAGTGAAAGCCACGCAGATCTGTGCAAGATTCATGCCTGACTTCAGGAGAGGCAATTAACAATTACCAGGAGAGTGACTGAGAAAAAATAAAAGTATGCAACACAGAATAATTCAGCAGCTAGATTTTCTATGTTCCAGTAAATAGGAAGGGTTTGATATATGAAATAAGCAGAAAAACACCATCCATCAACTAGCATGGTTAATTTGAGTAATAAATATACTGTACATATATACTTCCAAGTGAATTTGTCTAACATTGTACTAGTTTCAGCCAGGATAGAGTTAACCCTCTTCATAGCAGCTCATATGGAGCTACCTTTGGGATTGTGCTAGAAACACTGTTGATGACACAGAGATGTTTCAGTGACTGCTGAGCAGCACTTACACCAGTCAAGGCCTTTTCTGCCTCACAGCCCATCCCACCACCAAGGAGGCTGGGGGTGCACAAGAAGCTGGGAGAGGACACACCTGGGACAGCTGATCCACATGGCCAAGGGATATTCCAGGCCATATGGTGTCATGCTCAGCACATAAAAGTGGGGCAAGAAAGAACTGGGGGCAGGAAGAATCATGGCATTTGCTTTTGCAAGTCACCATTATATATGAGGAAGCCTTGCTTTCATGGGGATAGCTGAACACCTGCCTGCCCATGGGAAGTGGTGTTACCAAGGAATATTTTGGTTTACTTCACTTGTGTGTGTGGCTGTTGCTTTGCCTGTTTTAGTGTCTTTCTCTCAACCCATGAGTTGTCTCACTTTTACCCTTCTGATTTCTCCCTCATTCTCTGTGGGGAAAGTGAAGGAGTGGCTCTGTGGTGCTTAGCTGACAGCAGGGGTTAAACCACAACAGTCCTTTTGATGGCCAGTGTGGGGCTGGAAGGGTTTGAGATAATGACAGGTTTGATCTGAAGGTGCTAGATTGAAGTTATAGCTGTTATCGTTGTTGAGCTATTCATTGACTGGCTCCTGGGCTTGCCATGGGGCTTGATTGCCTCACTGCACACCAAAGCCTGGTTAGTGCCTGCTCCTTGGTTCTGCTCCTTGCTGAACTGCTGACCATCTTACTCTGCCAGGCCTGGCCACATCCTGATGTCAGCAGTGAGAGAGCACCAGGCTGGCAAATGCCCAGGCCATCCCTGATGTTTCTGTGATGCCACACTGGATGTGCTGCAGCTGCAGTGTGAGCTCAAGTTGACAGGAATGTGACCTGGGATTAGTCCAGGTGGGAGAGCAGCCCTAAGCAGCTGTGGATCCATTCCTGCTGGAGCAGGTGCATCTCAAAGCATCTGTGGCTGTGGTTATGTTGGTGTTGCAGCAGGTACACCCCTGAAGAGACTGTGACACACAGACAAGGCTCCACTTTGAGCAGGTAAAATCCTAAGGGACTCAAGTCTGTGGCTAAGTCCAAAAAAGGAGCAGGAGCAAAGAGAGGAGTTCATTGCAACATTACCCCATATGGTCTGGTCCATGAATAGGGACTGTAATGAGAATTCCACCCTGCTTACCTGGAAATGGCTGAACACCAGCCAGCCCATGGGAGAGGTAAATTAATTCCTTAGTTTGCTTTGCTTGTGCATGCAGCTTTTACTTTACCTATTGTAGTATCTTTATCCCAAGTCATGAGTTCTCACTTTTACCATTCTGATTTGCTCACTCACTGGGGGGAGTGAGAGAGTGGCTGTGGGTGCTTAGCTGCCAGCTGGGGTTAAAGCATAATACTACATAAAGGTGAAGTCCTATTTTTATAAAGGTGGTGGTGACTTTCCTTTTGGTGAAAAGGGAGAGTAACCCTCCACTTCCACCAATCAGCAGAGGGGTCCCTGCCAAACCAGCCCAGGGGACACATGAGCACATCCCAGTATCACCCAGGAAAGACATAATGACTTTAACTTTGCTTTTTTTCTGGCTGAAGGTCGGAGGATCACTCAACCAACTCCTCACACCAACAAGCATACACGAGTAAGTGTTAACTTCCAGCAGGAAGCATCTCAGCACTGGAAATGGCTCAGACCAGTTTCATCACATGGAGACGTTTATGGATGGCTGCAAGGTACACAGTAAAACGCTGTGTACCATCTAAAGAGCATTAAAGTGTATTTCTTTAACAGAACTGACATTTACAATGACTGTGATGTTGCAGTAATATCATTAGTGACCTAACTTGAAGGCATGCTTAAAAACATCACTTGACTTTTTTCATACTTGCCAGGTCAGTTTTCAAGGACCCAACGGTGATGCTCCCCAGAGTTATGCACTTAAGCTCATTTCCACTGCTGCTTCAGGAGTTGTGCTTTTGGGAGCGAGCACAAAGTTCATTTGTTGAAAAATGAAGTGCTGGGATTCTAATGGTTGCATTCATGCACTGACAGCACTAAACACGATGTGGATAAAGGTCCAAGCATAAATACATCAATGAACTGTGCTAGAGTCTTATCTCAGCTGCAAGAAATGGCACACGGCCTAACATCTCAGGCTTCAAGATTTGCTACACTCCCAGTACTGCTCCCCAGATCAGAGCAAATCCTGCCATCACCACCTGCCATCAAACCTAAAGCAATCATCAGAGCATGAGAAAGGGGAGGTGCTAATGAGCTAAGGCTGCTTATCTCGGTATAATCCTCAAGGGAAAGTCAACTAGATTTTATCAGAGCAGCCAGTATTGTGCAAAATCTCTGCTCTATCATTTAATCTTCTTCTCCCCTATCTGCATGTAGGACTACACCCTTTCTTTCTCTTCAGCTGGATCTGCCTGCCCCCAGAGACTGCAGGCAAGCTGCCACCCTTCTGTTTTTACATCCCTCCACAAGATGGAGATGCCAGTAAGAGCCCCTGCACCTTCTGCCTGGTCCCAGCCTCCTAGTCACTACAGACCTCAGAAAAATATTTCAGCCAACGAAGAAATACAAACCACAGGATGACATGCAGTGCCTTACAGTTAATGAGAAAAAAATCCCACCACATTAAAGAGACAGCATCTAGATGAAAATTATTGGCATGAAAAAAAATTAAGTACAACTGAAAAATTGTGTAATGTTATAATTCCTCTCTGCAGCACATATTTTTTGATATATAAATCAACCCCATCTGCAGGATTAAAACAAAAGTGCAACCATTAATTTGGTGGTAAATGTTTTCTCTACATCTTTAATGGCCCTAAGAAGGAAAACACAAATGCATTTCAACGGCCTGATGTTAAATCATTTATAGAAGACCTATTTCTGAATCAGAAATTTCCAGCACGCTACTGCTGGCAAGTGAAAATGCAGCTCCATCAATAGGAAACACACAGTTCATACAGGCTGCCTGTCTAGGGAAAGGCCAAAGATATCACACATCTAACTAAAGATATAAGAGTTAAAAAAGCATTCAGTGGAGCAGCCTTGGGTTAAATGGACAATTTTAAAACACATTCACCAGCTGTCTGCTACTCAGGCTTGTTTCTAATCTCGGAGATTCCAGGAGTGCAATTTGCTACCACAGCACAGCGAAAGGCTGCTGCCCCAAAACCAAATACTGACAGCAGGGATGAACATTTCAGAGCTTTTGTTTATTTGGTTTTGGGGGGAGGGAGGGTTGCAGTACTAATTTTTGTTACTGGTCTTCACTGACTCATTCACTTTCTTTAGCATCCACTAAAGGCAGTACAGACATTTCAAGCCTTGTTCCTAGTTCCACACATCCTTGCACTGCTGAAAAAGAAATTAGGCATTTAGCAAAATCCTAGCTAACTTAAGAGGGAAAGGAAGCTTAAGATCATTAAACAAAGGTGTTCCTAAGACTTACCTGAAACATTCCCATCAGGACTCCCTCACTCCAAGGGTGGTGAATCTGCCTCTCTTCACACTACATATTTCACAGGCTCCATGCTACAAGAAACCTCATCCTCTCCTATTTAATTTTTCCACCCTGCCACACAGAACTCTGCAACATATGCATGTTAACTCAGGTATCTGCTGGCACAAAGATGTAAAACTAGAAAAGGATTTATGTATTTTATCTTTTTCCTTTTGGAAAAAAGCAAGCCTGGCACAGATCTCTGATCTCAGGCTTTGAATGTGTGAAAGCATCAGACATACTCTATGTGCTTTGCCCACAGAAGGGCAGTTTCACCTCAAAATGCTGCTGTCAAGGCTACCCTGAGCACATACTGGTGCAGAGGACAGTGTGGTGTGGTGCTCTGCAATCCCTATGCCAAGTGAAAAGGGGACACCTGACGCCCTTTCAGAAGGGCAAACCAGCCTGGTGTTCAGCTCAGCACCATTTATCCTGCCTTTCATCCTGGTAACATTTGGGCAGACTCTTCGATTTCCTTTTATGCAGCTGATGTTAAGACCTGGCTGCCAATCAATAGCCTCCAGCTTAGCTCCCTCACAAATGTTCCCTCCTGCTACTCAACTTTATCTTGCAACCTGCTTCTTCCCTCCCATCACAAAACCCAAAAACTTGTGGGTTTGTTATTTTTTTTTAGCTACCTGCTGGTTTCCACTTGCTATCGTATTACACAGCTAAAGCAAACAAGCAGCAGGCTTTCCTCTGCGCAGTTTCAGTGACTTCAGTGAGGTCACATAAGGCTAAATCTCTAGTGAAAGCCAGGCAGAGCACTACACATCTTTTCTTCTGCACTGCAGAAGGTTTTGCAGGGCTGTGCTAGTTGTAAAATAGGGCTGACTTTGTCACTATCTTGCCTATCGCAAAACAGCACTTACAAACAGGCCAGTCCCTGTTTCAGGGACTTCAAATCCTGCCACCAAATATTGACAGTGTTATCAACAGAAGCTGATATGTGGCATTGCCCAGATTTTCAGCTCAGGAGGTGTAGGATTAAGCAAGAGCCTGATTTTGCTGGAAGTGTTTCAGTCTTCATTAAATGGGTTTTGCTTGCTCAAAGAACAAGAACACAAAAGACACAGCACCCAAAAAGTCACGTTACTTGTAGCTCCCTCTACAACAGTGACTGGCAGGAGCAAGAGTTCAGTCTTGAACACTGGCATTGGCAAGAGGTGCATGCATAACCTCTGTGACCTACTGATCATGGCAGAATCCACCAGCACCTGGATGAGGAGCTTGAGAAGCCTGGTGGTACCCCTCACAGCAAGGCACAGTGATCCAAACCACTCTCAAGCAGCAGAAAAATGCAGTAACCTGGAACAATGCTGCATGTCTGTTTGCAACCCTGCTCTTTGCAATGGGTGAGCAGCGCAGAGACATCAAAATAACATTGCCCAGCTTTTTCCACCAGTACCAGTGCTTAAAACAGCACTCTTGGGCAACAGCTTTTAAGCCTTTCTGCCAGGGTAACCACACAGGTTTAAAACCCAAATTCTGCCTTGGGGCAGGGTGCCTGCTCACTGGGACAGCTCAGCAGCTTCTCCTCTGCTGCCCTGCACCAAATGGTGGAAGGACACCAACTAGAGCCACATCACTTTTTCCAGTAAATCACAAACTTGAAATACAAATAATCAGGAAACCAGAGCAATTCATGTACTTGAATCAAGTCAGGAAAGAAGGGGAGGGAGCAAAAAAAAATTTAGTAAAAGAGAAACCAGTTATTTTGAGAGCCTCACAAACCATGTCTTTACCATCTTCTCGTCTTGAATTTAAACAAAATAGAGGCCAGATAAAAAATTTATGAAAAAACTGTTCTGGAGTAATACAAAGTACTTCTTTCAGCCTCAAACACAATTTTAAATTTCGGCTACCAAACCACAAAAAAATTATTACTTGTGCAAACTTTTCCAATACCAAAATCCACTTTTATAATGCAAAAGGTAAAGTTTTTTTTACACTTCCTCAGCCTGGTTTTAGGGGCTTTGGAGCTCATTTTCAGGCAGGAGTCCATGTCAAAAAGAAACTGCATTGAGTTCAATGCAAACAACATTTGGCAAGAGTTTACTAAAACCTTTAAATACCAGAAGCAGTTGCAACTGTCTGGGATCTTGCTATTTCCATACATCTGACAGTGCCCCCACCCGAGGCTCAAGCCTCATTTGGATGGCAATTTTACAACTGAGACATTTATACATACAGATATATATTCCTACTGACAGCAGTTACCAGTCAAGCAAAAAGCGTAATGGATAACAGAGGACAGAAAGCATCTGATTAATCTCCCTACTCAGGCGGAAATCTGGCCTAATGAAAGCTGAGTCTCTGAAGAAGGATCTTAACGTTTGCTGGTGGCTTGGCACATTCCCAATTTCTCCAACCAGGAAAATAAAACAAAAAATAAGAATGATATGGGCTACTTTTGGGCTACTCTTCTTATTTTACTACTGGATTGCAGTTTCCTGCTGTTTCTTACAATGCCACTCTGGTCACTAAGCTGCATAGTCCGGTTAACACACAGCTTCAGAATATCCTGAGGTTAATTAGCTGAAGTAAATATGAGTTTCCTCACTCATTACTGGAGATTTCCCAGCAAGAAGCTAAGGATCATTTTTCATACACTTAAACATAAGTGGAGGAAGCAAATAGCAAAGAGGTATGAACTGGAAATTTAAAGCATGATTTTGAGATGTGCCACATCAGACTAGTGAATTTTCTTTTTCCATTTCTATATTAGCCAAACACATATTCCCTAGCCCACGTGTGATAGTTACCTAGCAGAAAGCAAACTTAGAAAGTCACTTCCATTACCACCCCCTCCAACCACCTCCCACTGAAAGGGCAAATCCTCACCTCAGCAGAGTCACAGGAACTGCCAGATGTGCTTCTGGATGACCCCTTGCCATGTGTGGGCAGCAAAAATGCCAAGAGGAGAAAAAGGGCCTTGCTTCATGTTAAAGGCTACCCCCCACTGCATCAAGAGTTAACAAGACTCAATTTCACTTGGTGCCAAGGTTTCACATTTGGCTTTGCACTCTGACAAAGGGCAGGGGAGTGAATAGCGAAGATGGGGAGATAATTGATGTTTCATCTCCACTGTAAAAAAAAAAACTACACTGAAAATGAGCTGGGTGAATGTTCACAGCACCACCACGCTCCATCCTAACTCCACTGCTGCCAACTGCACATTCCAATACTCAGAACAGCTCATCAGCAGACATCAGTTTTCAAAAAATGCAATTTTTAGAACTGAGAGCTTAAGCATCTGGGTGGATACTTCGGTATCTTATAGTGTTTTGGATATTTTTAATTCAATCCAGGTCAACCTTTCATCATCCTGTGTGCAATCAGGACTGCTAGAAATCCTCCTCCTGCATTGAGTAATGCCAAGAAAGGTTCTCACACCATCACACTGCTCAGAGCTGAGGGAAAACACCAAACAGGAGAGCCCCACACTGAAACCACAAAGCAAAGCATGACTGCTCCTCCCAAGAAGAGCTACATGTGAAGACATTATCAGTCACCTAAGTTTACATGGAGAACTCCATAATCATCAACTCCTGTTGTGTAAACATTTGAGTTTACTGCTTGAACAAATATTTCAACGTTATTTTTTATTTGCAGTATGCATGTAAGGTTTGCTGCTACACCTTCCATTTCTGCAGCAGTCTGTGCAGGAGACTTCTCAGTGAAACTCCCTATAAGGCAAAAGTGTTGACAATTCCTGGATTGCTCTGCACCACTAACTAGCTGAGAAACAATGGAGATTTCTGGAAAGCTGTGATAGCATCTCAAAACACAAACAGCAATTTGCTACACAAAGTACCACCCAAGAATATGGATAAGAAAGAACAATTAAAACCTTAAAAAATTACTTTCAGTACATGCTTATGAAACATGTTTTCTGTTCAGAAACCTGCACAATTCAAGCTGTTGAAAAATAGAGAAACATCAGGACAAAGTCACCTAGACTTTTCAGTCTGCACGCCAAGATACTTGGGGGGAAAAAAAAGAAAATGGGACTGAAGTTTAGCTCAGACTTTGACAATTTGCATGATCAATGAAAGATGTCAGCACCAGAATCCAAATGGAATGAGAACCCAGCTGGAGGCTAGCGGAACTGGAATGAAAAGGAGCACCAGCCCCTCCTCAGCATGCCTAATCAGGCACTGCGCCGACCCCCTTCCCAGAACAAAGCAGTGTGCTGGCTGGAAACCCCCCTCCCCTCACACAGGTTTATTTTTTTAAAGGTTTGAAATCCTCTGTACATCTGAATTAAAACATCCATTTCACATCACAGACCGGCAATTGAGGGGAAGACAATGGAGACGAGCGTGAAAGAAGCAATGAAGAAACACAATACCATTAAATCATTTTTCACTGCCTAATGTTACACTCATTGCAGAGCAATTTAACAAAGGCCAGAACAAACAGTATTGACACCACATGGTTTAACACTGGGAGGCTGACAGAGCCAGATTTTCAGAAGGATTCAGAGCAGGACATAAATTTTAGGTTTATGACCAAATGCTTGGATTTTCAAAGCTTTTGGGATATTATTCACATTACTCATCATCTGATGATACCAAGAGGTTTACAGAACAACTTCGAAAAGCAGGAAGAAAGGAAGTTTTCCTTATTACTTTAATGTTGACCTAGTATTTAAATAAATTAAAATCTATGTGGTGACTCTGTTTACTGCAACTGAAATAACACAAACCATTTGGTTTCTTCTTAACGCACAGAACAGCAGAACTTAGCCAAAACTAAACTAAAATCTTAATCTTTATGATGGTCATCGGCTTTTTCTAATTCCTTGCAAGTGCATACACATTTAAGAGTTTCCAGTAAAAGAGAAAAAATACTTGATCTAAAAGTGCATTTAATGAAAGCAAAACAGATTAAACTTCCTGGTTTTCTAGTATTTCAGGAAAGTGATACAATTATCCACGTGCTGCACTGGCAAAGCCTAACCTCTCAGGCGTACATGAATTTGAACAGACTACAGAGGGCCCATACACCATATCAGACCCTCCAGCAAATGCATTATTTTGCCACTGCTCCCTGGTCTCTAATCTACCCAAAGCTTTTCAGAGTGATAATATTACATTCATGGCTTAGGCCTTGACAACTGCACCCATAAATCAATTTTAAACCTCACATTAATCATCTTTCTGTAATCAGTGGCTATTCAGCACAAATTTACATCTCATTTCTGTTGGCCAAACAGCCACATTAGAGCTTTGAAGCTTATTCAGGCTTAAATGATTATATTCCCCTAATAAACACTGAAGTCCTCTCAGTCCAGCTGCTGTGAGCTGCATTAATGACATGCCGTGGCAGCAGGGGCCATCTGAAGCCAGCCCTGTGCAATGCTATGAGCAGCAGCCCCCTTGCCAAACACATTTCCTGCATTTCCAATACTCTCAGAAGAAACGAGGAGGCTGCTCTGCCTGTGCAGACCCTCCTATGGGAACTGGCATGTGCAGCAGACACACACAACACGAAATTTACTTCACTTCCCCTTAGCAGCTTCATTTGCCACCTCCTGAATACAGGGGGCTACGAGTAAAATGCCCAAACCCAGATTTCCTGATTCCCCCCATGCTGAGCACCTTAGCTTACTTTGAGTTCGATGACAGTCCTTTTGAATCTGAACCATCTACAAAACCCACTTTTCCCACTTGTCAGACAGCTCTAACTTTGTTCACAGCACCACCAAACTGTACCTTAGCGTGCTTTTCTTTGATCACCTCAGAATTAGATATTACATTTTTAATATCTGACTGCGACTTTCTTCCCTGTTTTATTGGGTGACAGATTATCACTCAGGATTACAGTAAGCAGCTAAAACATGATCAGTTCAGGGTAGATCTTGCATGTACTTGCCTGCAATCCCTATAGTGAAACAATCTATTTTGATTGAACAATGAATAATTATTTAATTAAAGAACCTTGGCAGGCCTACATTATTAAACCTGCATAAAAAGCTTGACATTGATTGTATATTCACTTTCAGTTAAGGTCTGAATCAGTATGCTAAGATCTAAAAATGAATGAACAGAATGGGTTTATTATAACTGTTGTTAAGTACTTACCCCACTATAGGTAATAAATTATACATGTGGATGCCTAGTATGCTTATTCCACAACATAATGAAACTTTTAGTTACTTTTTATTCTATGGGATTTAATTCCCATTGTGTCAGGTTGATGTTACTATTTAAATAAGGCACCAGAATTACACGGGTGTAAATCTGCTGGACAAAGATGCAACCCAGACCTCAATGTTCCTTTTAATCTGGAATTGAAGAAACACAGATGTGCTCAATTGTTTGTGACAGATGTCCTGTGTCCTAACCATTTCACAAAGAACATGTTTCATGTAACACAACATACAATGCAACCTCCACACTCTCCTGGTGTCTGGCAACCACTGAAGAAGCACTTGAACATCAGCATGCCATGGCTAGGAAAGCAAATACAATCATGTGCTAAATCCCCAGCTGGGACCTCTGCAATGCAAAAATAAATGCTGTTTCAGCAATCAGCTGTGATAATGCAAAGTCTAGGAAAGCTGCTGAAGTTTTCAGAAGAAACTGAAAAAATTTGCTCTTAACCAAGAGGTAAAACATGGCTTAACTTGATGGTAAATACTGCAACACATACAGAGAGAAAAAAATTTCTGTTACCAGCTTGCTTTTGCTTAACCAACAAAAGCTCCCAGAACTTAAATTGAATGCTTTTGAAGAGAAGGGAAGATATCTTGTTGGGGGGCAGGGCATAATCAACCACAATGAGAACTTGCCACGGGAGTCAAACCATCATTCATCATCATAAGGGGGATCCAAGGAAGTTTCAGAAGAAAGTATCTGATCAGGTAGCCAACCCCACAATGAGCCACATATATTCATCACAGAAGTACGGTGGGTTAAAGCTAGCACCAACATGCCTGTACCATGTGGGAGTAGAGTCTCACTACTGCTATTTTCTATCCAGGGTACACTGGGATTAATGGCAGGTTAGAAGTTGGAGAGGCAGAGTAGAAAGAGGAAGCAAAAATATGGACATGGGAAGGGGCTACATTTCCTTATGAGAACCCAGATTGCCACCAACCACCCCTTCCTCCAGCAGGTTTGGGCTAAGGCGGGAGATTGCAGTTTGTAAACACCTGGTGGCAATGGACCTGCTGGATTTTGGCCACCTTGAACGTTCTGATCTGCCATCCTGCACAGCTCCAGGCTTTGGTGTTTCCTTTCAGCGCTTCTTCTCCCCTGCCAGCCCAGCAGGCCAGTCAGAAAGGCACAGGCAAGGGCCTTGGCTTTGGACTTGCTTATCAAAGAGACATTCTCACAGTGGGCTCATCCTTGAGTGAAACCATCTCAATTTTGCCCAGCTTATGGACAGAACTCAAGTTAAATTGCAGCAACAGCATTTTATTGCTAGGCAAGATAATTCTTGTCTTAAGCCTGACTTTTTGGTAAAAAGTTTTACATAATCTTCAGGAGTCCCTGAAAGGCACCACTTGACTCAGAAACTACAGATGCGTATTTATCCAGCCCTATCCTAGGCCTTGCTCTCACTCTACAAAATGGGTTGATTGGCCATTTCCCACTAACAGGAAATTACAGCCACAGTTTCATCATTATTTAGCAATTAAACCACTGAATCACCCCCCTTTCAATTTTTGTCTCGTCAGCTTCAGCGCCTTTCAGCAAACCTGGATGCATATTTCACCAAGTGTTGAAGTTTGAAAGAAAAAGGATGAGTGAATGTACTTTGAAAAATAAATTGAAAGTACAGTTCTCAGAGGAAGAGCTAATTACCACAGGAAACAGCACTTTTACAGGTTATGTGGTTAATTGACATAATTCTTCTTACCAATCCACACACTCACTGCAAAGAAGACTGCTGAGGAAATGGTACTCTGATGCTGAAATGTTGTCCCCATAGTGCACAACACATAAAGCTTTCTAATAATGTTTGCTCTCATCCATAAATTATTGTGCACAAAGAAACTTAAAACAGTAAGCAGTGAAAGAAATTTTGGACCAAGTAAAGGGATTAGCCATTTAGGGGAAGGACACAAAAACCTCTTGTTGCTTCTCAATAGCTTCCTCTTGCCTTGCGAGCAAGTGACATTGGACCTGGCCCAAAAAAACTCTTCCACTCATACACACAAAAGGGGAATTTTCATATTTGTGCCAACTGAAGCAATCAGACAGGCCATCCAAGCACTCAGGTGATTTTGGTTCTGTCTTCTCTGCTCAGGGATGCACAGTCCTGAGATGCTGCAAAGTTTTTGGCTTTACTTGCACAGCAGCTGGTGCTGAGCCAGGACTGAATCCCACCTTTCCTAAGGCTTTAAGAGGCTACAAGGTTGTATCTTCCACTGTAACAGGAACCTGTCTTCCAACCAAAACCTGTGTAGGTGCACTCATTTAGTATCACATCCACCTCCTAGGGACTCCCCTTACCACATAACCATCCACAGGTTCTCTAATGACAGTCTTCAGCACAGCTCTACCCCACATTTTCATGTCATAGAGCATCTTGCACTGTTCTGCAATTTCTACTTGCCACAGCAACCAGCTGAGCAGGCACTAAGATTTCCTTTTCACTTTTACCTGGTTTCCATCACAAGGATGATTTTCTTCCCAATTGCCTCACAGAGCAAACAAGATACTAATTTACTTTCAGAATTAATTTAGCAACAATTTACTAATATCACTTTCAGAAAGCCATTTTCTTTTCAAATGGCATCACTTCAGCTAGAATAAATTGCAAAGATCCCACAAGAGAGTCCACAGCTACTCAAGAGATCAAAGCCCTACTTCACAGCACAAAAACCTATTAAAAAATTAGAGAAGGCTGGGAGGTAGCTAACTTGCCTATGGCCTCTTTGCCTGAAAAGGGTTGTTGGGAGAAGAAAGAGAGGAGTAGCATGTACCAGTAAAGTTAGCAAGAGGAGGCATGGAAAGACCCATTGACTGAGAACTGAAGTCTGACCAATTTCAGCTAGAAAGATTAATTGTCTTACATTAAGGACAGATGGATGTTGGTACAAGCTACAAAGGGATATGGACTTATCACAAGAGAGTAACTCACTCAAAGAAATCTCTCTCCAGAAGATGCACTGTGGGCCAGATCAAGGTTACAGACCTGCTCCAAGGACTGCTGAACAAGTTTCTGCACCGTATGTGCCACAAGAGATTCAACTATGTAATGTTAACAGAGCCTGTGGCCTTAAATCCTATGAAAGTACACCACCATTACCTTCAGCCCACACCTTAGCGTGCTTTTCTCTTTGTGCTTTCTCCCAACCAATTGTTTTACCCCACCAGCACTGAAACTGTGACTCGCTAACAAACAGAAATAGCATGTCTAGAATGTCAATGATTTGCAATCAACATATTTGAACAGCAGGGTGTTGCCCAACTTTCTTCCTTAATACCCTTTTGATTCCTTATGTATTTACTGCAATACAGGAAAAACAACAGTTCTCAGTTTTAAAACTCTGCAGTGCAAAGAAGGAAGGAAATTTGCCAAGTAGTCTCTTTGGTCGCAGCATTGTGTGTAAAAAAATTGTTCACACTCTATTTTGTCTCTTTGCTGCTTTATTTTTAAATAAACAAAACAAAGGTTGAAAAAAAGAAAGGGGACAATCTGTTTTTTAAAGGTAGTTTAAATCAAGACTTGGCTAACTTAAGTCATTCCCAGTTCAGTAAAACACAGGACACCTACAGCATTAGCCCCCATTTTGGATTTAGTTGCTTTCTTTACCCTTGATCAATGGGGTCTCTATGGAGTCTTCCAGCAGGGTCAGAGGCACCAGGAAACTCATTTGGGAAAAGCTCCCCACATACCAAAAAAGCTCAGCATAGATTCTGGCTTCTGACAAGGACCCTCTGCAACACCTGGAGAGATGCACAGGAACTTCTGCATATCCAGCTTCAGCAAGGTCAGCCTCTGCAAACTGCAGTGCTGAGAAACACCCCAAGTTAGCACTGGAGCAGGACAGTCCTGCAAGCAAAAATCAACTCTCCAAAGTGCTTTGCTCAAAAGGGGCAGAGAGCAGAGAAGTCCAAAAGGTTTACCTGGGCTATTGGTATCAAACAAAACAGCTTTGCAAACACCAAGCAAGGGCTGCTTAAAATTCCCTGCTTTCTCTTCAACACCTTCACCACAGCAAAAGTCTTTTACAAATATTACACAGGCAGCATCATAACCAAATCCCCTGGGGGCTAAAGACATTTGCCAGGTCAATACACTTATGCAGCTCTGAGAAACAGGCTCTGCCAGACTGACTTACTGAGACTCCAAAGGACACAGACTCCTGCCTATCTGTACTGCCTGTCCACACTGAGACCACCCCTCTGACTTAAATACGCCAGACTCTGAAGAAGCAGTGCTTTGAAATTGAATATACAGGGCTCGGGAAGCTGAGCTTACAGCCTGAGTAATCGACATGGATATTCAATTATCATTAAAATTAATAAGTAGGACAACAACCAAATCCCTGGATGGGTTTTGATTATCTCAGTCTGGGTATTTATCAGAATTACTCTGACACACTGAGCCACTGGGCTCTGGCTGACAGGCACAAGTCTCTCCTTAGCCCACTGGAGTTTCCTCTGCACTGGAAGCATCAGGACATCCAACAACAGGAACAGACAAGTACCACACGGGAAATGAGATGGGTACCTGAAACTGTACAAATAGTTTTGATTTGGTCTGAAATCCATTCCTGAGCGAACTATTAATTTTGTTCCTGTTCAGCAGCTGTCTTCTGCCTCACTACATTTCTGCAGACTGACAGCAGTCATTGCTTTTGCAGGAAAGCACCAACCTCCTTCCAGTCACCTACCCAACAATGTACCAGTGATCACAAATCACATATTTCCTGACCATGTGACAAGACTGATCTAGTGATGGACATAACTAGCAATTCTTTTCTAAAACTTCATCATTTTAAAGTTGGTTTTCTCATTACTAGAGTGAAAATCAAGGCTTTGGCTAATTACTGCATTAATCAATATCAATAAATTTAAGAACGCAAAGTTAACTCCAGAATTGGCAGACATATTTAAAGTATGTGTGTTGCCATTTAATTTAACTACACAGAAAAATTCAGTTACTCAATCTGTCATCAAAATAAAAAGCAAACAGTAAACCAGACAGAGATTGTGTAATGAAGTAACTTTATCTTCCAGGATTGTATTTGTGGTTATGACTTTAATTGTGTAGTCTAGAAGGATTTTTGACAAACTGAATAATCTTGCATTATTGTAATGATTTGTAATCACAACACTGGCTACAATTTATGGGCTGACTTTACATTCGCACTGCAATCAACTAAGAAAGTCAGCACATGCCCTACAGTTCTAACCACTTAAAATTATGTCTTGTAAGGAGCCCCAACAGCCCCCCAGTTTGGAGGTTTGAGGCCAAGGCAAAGCTCTCAAGTGTATCTTTCAATTTCTGAAGCAAATAAAGCTAAAAATAAAACAAACCTCAACACCCCCAAGGCTTCTGAACAGAAGACCAAAGGTTATATTTTTGCTGTCCCTTACTGTTGACTGAACTGGGAGCAAGCCACCCTGAGCAGGCATCATACAGAGCACAAGTTATTTTGATGACCCTCAGCTTTAAGTGACAAACTGTGAGGACGTCCAGGCTGCAGGAGGAAACCAGGAGAATCACATCAGTGCTGTACCTGGAGTCTGCAGGCTGACCCCCTGCCCTTGTCCCATCCCCACCCCCCCAAATTAAAACATCAGGTCCCAATGAAAACGGCAGCCAACACAGACAGAAAGTGCTAGTTTTTCTGAACAGCTGGAGGAAAAAACCCCAAAATTCTTAAATCCTCTTTTTCAAAACCAGACAATTTCACCCCCACACTTGGTATCTGCTGAGTACAATTAGGTCTTGGGGTTATCATCCAAGAAGGAGTGGTACCTGTGCATCACAGAAAAACTCAAACACCTCAAAAAATTAATTCTAAAGAGCACTTTCAATAAATAAATATTTTAAGAAGTCCTGTCATCACCTCCTCTCCCACCCTGCGCTCACTCACCTGTTCTTGGTCTAGCTCACAGCCTAAGCGAAGCACTGACTTGCACTAGAGGAGCACCAAGTAGCTCCTTCTCACAACTGATACCAAACTGAAAATGGATTAATGATACCTCAAATCACAGCAAGAAACACCCAGTGCCATCTTCTCCTGAATACTGTCAATATCATGGGAAGAATCACTGGGGTTATAGGAAGATCTCTGAAGGCAAGGATCAGGTCACTTGTCCCAAAATATTTTTGCTGAAATCAAATGCAAAATTCTGCAGCATGAAAGTTCAGTCCTCCCCCGCCACTTCAGAGCCAGAAGTTCTGATCTTTGCAAGAAAGCATCCCAAGGAGAGCAATTATCCACAGAAAACACATATCATTACATGATTCTAGTTTATCTTAGTGCAGCAAAAGTAACAGATCTACAGGACAGTATATGCTTCAATATATAGGTAGCTCATATACATGGAAAACTATGAGATTCAGGCCTTAGTAATGGGGAACCTCTCTAAAAATTTAAATGCATCTACTTTTTTGACAAGGTTTTTTGAACTTGATTTTTTTTTGAATCCTCATTTTGTAAAGTCAAGAATTAAATATAATCAAAGGAGTTGCCTGGCACTTGCTTGAATAACGATGACAAAGAGAAAGAAATAAGAGAACATTAAGCTAAATGCTTATCAAAGCATTTTGGCAAGAACCAAGTACCTGATAATACTTTCCTTGGAAAGCAGCAAAAGGAAGCAAATAAAGGACTGTGTGGAGGTTTCAGCCTGATCTGACAGATCCAGGCTTTAGAAAGCCACCAGCAATTTTACTCTTTGCCATCATCAGCCTTCTCTGAGCTGTCCCAGGCATGCCCAGCTCAGCAGGCAATTTCTTCTACACCTCTTCCATCACACCATGCTGATCCACAGTCCCCACTCTTCTCAGGGGAGCTTTCATCCTTACCAACCCAAGGGCTCAATGCTGCCTCCTCCCTGCAGCCTACTGGCAACTCATCCATGGATTGTTCCTTACTAAGGCCACTAAGATCACACAGGGGTAGGTGAGGGTCAGACTAACATGCAAGATGTCAACCACTCCTAAATATAGATCACTTCTACATCACAGATGTGTCTTCATTAAATCATCTTGAAACAGAATTAAGAATCGGTGGTGCCCCATTACACATGGAAGAAATAATTTCTCTGTACCCTAAATACTCACAACTCCCCTCAGGATGGCACAATCTTTATATTTTTAGACTATTTCGGTAGATTCCCTCCCCCCCCCGCCCAAAATCCTCTGCCCTGGCAGAGGAAGCAGCAGCCAAACCATGTTCTGCAATTGTTTTCTACTCACTGTTCATCCCATGGGGTGCAGACCATCAGTCACAGTGGCCTGACAGCATACAATATCCCAGTGGTATCTCAGAGATGACTGATAGCCAGGTGTCACCCACACTCTCCTCAACAGGGCTTCGTCACTCATGTTGAAGAGCCTAAAGGCTGGAGAGAAGGAGCTACCACTTTTCTTTGGAGCAGAGTTAACACAAAAGCCTCCAAAGCATGATTTGCATCCACGTGTACTGCTCATACCTAATCTCCAATCTGTTTTGCTACAGTACTTTCAGTATTAAACCAACAGACCTCATGGTTACTGTTTTACTTGTACACACTAAATCCTAGAGTTCAGTATGCCTTTTCCCTCAAAACGAAGATGCCTGAAGATAAATTAAGACTATCAACCCAAAATATACTGGGACAAGAAGAGCTTTGAAATAAAACACCGTCATTTTCTTTCAATAGCCAAGAACCCAGTCCCACCTTCCACTTTCCTATGTGCATGTAGCCTTCAGCAACTGAAAAACACCCTGTTTTTCTGATCAGGACAAGCAAACAGAAAATAGTGAATGACTTCCATTAATAACTTGAAAAATGGATGGAAGTTTGTTCTAACAATCCCAGATGTTCAGCTGCTGAACTGTTTCTTAATAGTAGGATAACCACATTGCAGGACTTTGCAGCAACACAACAATCAATTGGAAAGCTCTTCTTCCAGGTTTCCAGCTAGGTGAAGGGTCTTCAAATTAGCTCTCTATTTTTATTGTCCTCATTCACTGTGTATACACAAGGCAGTGGCTTGCCATGAAGACAAAATATCAGCTTCCATCTTAACACTATTTTCAGGAATTTTGCATTTCAAATGTTCTCCTTCTGAATACACCTACTAGGTGTTTACCTTTTTGAAGCTAGCATTCTTTCTTTTTAATGTCTTTTTTTTGGGGCTGGCTTTCCTGAATAAGTAGCATTAAAAAAAAAAAAAAAAACCAAACAGGACTGCATTCTTGAATTTAGTTACCTAAAAAGAGTGCCATTAACCTGAGGAAAAATATATGCTGTCAAATGGGGCCAGTGCATTTGAAGTCTTATAAAATGATTATGCAATTAATTGATAAGTAACCCAGTGATATATATATTTGGCACATGAACCATTAAGAAACATACTTCAAAAATTCATAAAATAAGCTATAAAATCCTAATGCATGTTTTGAAAACCCTGGGCTGTTGCATATGCATTCTGTAATGGTAATATTTTATTCTGTATAGTTTCAGATTTTCCATGAATGCACTGCATTAATACATTTTAATTGTATGGTTACTAACTGTTGGATACCAGTATTTCTGAAATTGGCACAAAAGCAACAAAGAAAACAATGGTTTTAGAAGATAAAGCTCTTCAAAGCTCTTTTATCCCCCAATGTAATTCCTAGACACTAGAGAAAAAATAAGACATTTTAGCATGAAAGGAGATTATTGTTTGCCCAATGAGCCTGTATGGAGGAACCTAATGCTGACAACAGTATTTACAAAATGATATACTGGAGGATCAACCTTTATTTTTCCCCATGTAGAATATATTATTCCAGTAATACAGTTCCAGCCAAGATAAAGATTTGCTTTATTCCTAATCTCACTAGTATTAATTTATTTTACAATACCTTAGAGTACTCTAGGCATTTTAGATCTCCTTTAATAAGACCTACACCTCGCCAGATGCTGCTCCCAAATAAATGTTGATTTATGTCAACAGCACACAAACCAAAGGGCAGCCAGCTGAGAGGACAGGACAACAAGAGCAGTCTCAAATGGAGTGAAAAGATTAGACTTCAGATACAAAAGGAGATACGAGAAAGGACATGAATTAAATGGTAAGGCTATACAATGAGAACTCCTGTCTAGCATGAGTGTCTTTAAAAGCAGATACATATTGCAGCTCATATGTTGCAGGTATCAAGAGTGGATCTTAAATGCAGGTTAATGGAGTAGTAGCAGTAACCTGATTTTAGTCAGGCCAATATTAAAAAAATAAGAAAAGACAAACAAATAGTAACAAAAAACACTCAATACCCACCAATACCCTCCCCCCCCCCCCCGCAAAAAAAAAAAAAAAAAAAAAAGGGCACACCAAATTTCAGAGGGAAACAAAAACAGATCTCACCCTAGACAGTCAGGACAGGCTTTCAGACAGAAGGGCTTCAGACTCAGGGTTGCAATAGGTCAGAGCAGACCACCTGGTTTGTTCCTTCAGAAGAGATGAACTCAGCTTGACCAGAGCAGCAGGGATAGTCCAACCTGCTGTCAGAAACCTCCTGTGACAGAAATCCCACACCTGCCCCACAGACTAACCATTAGAAGCTACATTTCATCAAATCTCACCTGAACCAGCCTAGATAAAACAAATTCTGCTTCTCTTGTCCTACCCATCGCAACCCTCAATGCAAGCTTTTTCCCTTCCTCTCTGGTGGCTGTGGGCCAGCCCAAGAATCTGTGCTACAGCCAACTCCATCAGCCTTCTCCCACAGGATGCAATTCCCCATTGCAAAGCTGATCTCTTTAGATTTGAATTGGTATAATAAAACTTTGTGAAACAAATGCAGCTCTATGAGCATCACCAACTCATCAGGGAAACCCACCCATGTGGACAGTAGTCTGCTGGCCAAATTCACCTCTCATGGCAGTGCCCTACTCCCACTGAACTCCAGCATCTTCTTTCTCCCTCTGGGGCTTTCAGAGTTGGAAACATGAAGCCAGTTCTACTTTAAACACAGTTTAGTTAAATACCACAAGGGTCTCATACAGTTGCATTATTAACCTCTGGTTAATGACCTCCTTCCCAACCCCAAGCTCAAGCTCTTTTGTTGGAGTTATGCTATACAAAAAAAGCATGCATGACTCTGGCACACTAAGCAGGCAGCACAACCAAAAGAAGACACATCATCATGGATGAATAAAAATGACCATGGACATGAAGTACCAGAAAGAGAGTCACAGAGGACAGATCTGTAACTATATATATATACACACATATATATAGATACTGCATATTACCTTAATAAATCATAGAGGGGAAAAAACACCCCATATGTTTCAAATCTTGAGCTCAACATCACCCCACACACGGTTTGTGTAAACTTCCTTTATTTGGTATATAACAGAAAACATTAGGTACTACTGCTCGGGCTTGGATTACACAGTTTACTTCAAACCCTTACACATGCAGTATTGTTTCTTACTAAAGTGTGCATGTACAAAAATGTGTACATATAAACAAAGCAACCAAATTGCAGGCTTTTAGGGTGCCATTTACAGTTTTTCAGCTGGTCAGTATTATTTACTTCCATCATGCTCCCTGCTAACGTTTAAATTGCATTCTTGTATGTTAGCATATGTGTTGGTTTTGGCTGGGACAGAGTTAATTTTCTTGGTGGTAACTGGTGTGGGCTATGTTTTGGATTTGTGCTGGAAAGAGTGCTGGTAATTCAGGGATGTTTTCCTCAGGGAGGTTACACAGAGTCACAGCCTTTTGTGGCTCTCACCCCATCCTACAGCAGGAAGGCTGAGGGTGCACAAGGAGTTAGGAGGGGACACGGCTGGGACAGCTGATCCCAGCTGACCCCAGGGATATTCCCCACACCATATGGAGCATAGAGAGCTGGGGAGAAGAAGGAAGGGAGGGACATTCAGAGTGATGGCATTTGAGTTCCCAAGTCACAGTTATGTGTGATGGAGCCCTGCTTTCCTGGAGATGACTGAACACCTGCTGGCCCTTGGGAAGAGGGGAAGGAATTCCTTGTTTTGCTTTGCTTGCACACATGGCTTTTGCTTTACTGATTAAACTGCCTTGATCTCAGCCCATGAGTTTTCCCACTTTTACCCTTCTGATTTTCTCCCCCATCCCACTGGGGAGAGGGACAGGAACAAGCAGCCGTGTGGGACTTAGCTGTTGGCAGGGGTTAAACCACAGAGCTGATCCTCTGAATTCCTCTTCTACGCTGGTCACAGACGAGCAGCAGCATTTGCAGGAAAAAAAAACCACAGGCTGCCAAAAGTGCTGCCCTGAAAATGCCAATTATAATCATAACTACATGACACAGCTCAATGGTGCCAAGAATCCTCCTTCTCCTTTCACTAACCCCCATCCCTCCCCCTTTATTTTATTTCTATCCCTGAGGGCAAGCACTGCCTCCAATCCAGGATTCCTGTGTTAAATCTCTATCTGAACTAGGAT
Source organism: Melozone crissalis (assembly GCF_028551555.1). Classification (NCBI taxonomy): domain Eukaryota; kingdom Metazoa; phylum Chordata; class Aves; order Passeriformes; family Passerellidae; genus Melozone; species Melozone crissalis. The sequence goes on along the minus strand of NW_026535784.1, from coordinate 43,611,592 downwards.
TGACAGAGAGCAACAGAATCTATTCCCAAATCATGCTGAGTAATCTAAAACTGCTGTTATTTTTAACTTTAAAGAGGCACCCTAGGGTACCTATCCTCAAAAAAATAAGCCACAAATGCTGCTTGAGGAAAAAAAAAACCTTATCCAAACCAAACAGAAAAAAAAAAACCCAAACCAACCAAAGAAAAAATAATCAAGACCATCAATATCCTACATAAATTAGAAACAACTTATGGAATCAGTCTAGCTCAGTTTACCCAAGTTTCAGTATTTAGCCTTACTAACCCCCCAAAGGAGGGGCAATTGCTTTCCTTCTTGCTGTCCACATGCAAGAAATCACCTAGCTCCCTCACAACTCTATTCATTGCAGAAAATTAACATCTCCTCAGGACCAGGTTCTTCAGTACATGTTTATTTTCCAGTTTGAGCCTAAAGAAAAAAAAAAGCCATCACATGGAGCTGTGCAGTGAGCCACAGCACAGAAGCAATACCCCAAGGACCACAGAGACTTTCCTGTTCTGTGCTGCAGGAAGTTCAGGGAAATCAATGTGAGGTGGAGGAGATGGAAGAGAACCCTTTGTGCAAAAGCAAAGCAGGTGTGCAGCACTCTGATTTGGACAGAAAAAGAGTACTTCTAATCTATAAATAAAGAAGTTTTAAAGTAACAGTGAAAGGAGGGAGGGTCAAACAAGTAAATCAGCCCTATAAGGGCTGCTGGAACAAAAATCAGATCTAATTGCTCAATAAATCAAACCGGTAAAAAAAAATTTTAATCACCAACTTTGTTTTTACTTGGCCAGAACAAGTAAAACTGCACAGCATGGGTTTGCTCTGTAGCCCCTGCTATGGCTTTGCAGCAAGCTGAAATGCACGACCCAGCCTCCTGCCCAGTCAAGGGAGGAAGAGGATGCAATACAGCCCACAAACACTGCCTGACCTCACCTGACTACTTCTGTCACAGCACTTACTCTTGTTCCTACCACTGTGAGTTTGCATAGGATAAAAATGTATGCTTAGTACAGAGAAGCACAGGCCCTTCCTGCAGGCCAGAGCTGTCCAGTGTCACAGCCACGTGCAATGCACACACAAACCTCTGACGTGCCCACTTTGGGCAATCCTAAGCACTGCCCCAGGAGTCAATCCAGAGGGAAAAGACTTTGCAGACCTGCTGTACAAGCCTTTAATAGAAAACCTGACTGGTTTTGTTCATGTGCTTGGAGGGCTTCCTACTGCACAAGAGGGACCAGACTTTCCTGATATAGCCTCTGGTAATTAGAGTAACCTCCTTCAAGTTAAAACAAACTTACAAGAGCTGCAGAAATAAATCAAAATTGTCCCTTTGGCATGTAATAAGAGGATCAATTCCTAACCTGAGCACAAAAAGGACAGCATTTTCCATGCTGACCATGCTGTTTTGTCAGGAAGAGAGTCCCTTTTCTGAGCTCCATGGCCATGAGGGCCTCACAAAGCTCCTGCTTTTAACAGATAAAATGCAAGTTTAAGAGCTGACTGCACAACTGCTGCAAGCTGCTGGACCCACACAGGGCAGCCAGGAAGCCAGACTACTGCCATTTATTTATCCTTCGGGGAAAACCAGCAGAAATAAGGAATCCCTTTCTCCTGCTCAGCAGCTGGTTCTTCACACCAGAAGGCATTGTTTCAAAGCCCAACTTGGCCATAGCACATTTCAGTCATCTCATTCCCATGCATGCCTCAGTACTCCAAGGAAGAGGGGGATTTTTTTTACCTTCTAAGTGCATGGGGAATATGAAGGCCAACCAGGATGCAAGGATAATGGCCACCACCCAAACCAGTACCAAGTAAGTGCCCTGTCAGACACAGAGCTTCAGAGGACAGCCTTGGCTGAAGTGCTCATCTCCCTTTCCACACAACCCACTTCTCACAAGGTGAGCCAGCACACACTGCTCAGCAGTGCATCAAGGTCTGATCTTGTGGGGACTGCAGCTGCTACAGTGCTTCTTCATTTGAGATGAGAGCACAAAACAGGCCTACCTTTTATTCCTGATCTGTTCCCAGGCTGGAGAGTCAGCCTCCTTCCCATACAATGCTGCTTTCATTTCCCACATTAGATCACATTTTCCCGTTGTGTTCAGAAAAAATAAGGTGAACAAGAGACTAAACAAGGGCAACTGGACCTTTCTGGAGCATGAAATGTTTTAAACATTCAATATACAAAAATTAACACAGCACACAGCTGTAATAGAAGTTTAGACTATGACATCTACAAAGGATCTGCCAAAAGCAAGTTCATTTGGCTTGCCTGGACCTCTTATCCCAATTGTCGCAGTAGGGGCTTTTTGTGGGATTTTGTTTGTTTGTTTTACATGTGGAAATCTGTTTTCAAAACCTACCAGCTTGAGCCTTTGTGGTACAAAGATAATTTCTCGCAAGCACTCCCATACAATGCCAAATACTAAACACTTGTTTTCTTTAACAGCAACTGTGCCCCGCTACAGTCTCCTACTTCCAGCACTTACAGTTCTAAGAAAAGTATTTATGTTCTGCTAAGATTATAATAAAAATCAAGTGGAGAAGCAGCAACACTGGAAGAAAACCAATGTATCTTCAGCTGGAACTGCACCACTGTTGAATAGTGACTGCACTCCACAGGATATTGTTCACAGCAACAGCGAAACACCATGCCTCAAAAAGCTTACTTCAGAACGTGGTTTGTATCTACACACTCTGGCACAGCAAAGTGTGACACATCCTGACATTCTTGCTCCTTTTCTTCAGGGGGTACTGTGCAGACAGATACAGGGACCTTGAAAATTTTCCCTAGGAGAACATCCTGAGGTAACAAATTCGTATGAGACTGCCCCAAAACACACGAGAACGCCTATATCAGATGACAGTTAAAGCTCCCTCCTTTTCCAAATTCAAATCCTGAAGAAAGAGTGACTTTAAATACTAATATTTGGTAGATAAAAAAAAATTAAGCAAAGAGTGTGTAACTGCAGCGTGGCTGACTGCAGAGCAGAAATAGCAATTAGAGAAGTAACTCTGGAAAGACCTTTTTCAGTGCTCGTAAAATACTGCAAATATATTAGACAAAAAAATAAAGACAGTTGGACTAACCTCCTGGATTTTTATAATGTCCCATGAAAACAAAGAAGATTAAGATAAGATTTCTGGAAATTTGAAAACCAACTGCCTAATTCACTTTTAAACACAAAGCAGAACTTAATTAAGGTAAAAAAAAAAAATCTCCCTATTGAGTCAGTAACCTTTAATTTGGCATTCCTGAGTGTACTTTGATGTGCTCTTTGGAAACTGAGCTTGTAAATATAGAAAGGTTTCCCTAAATAATGAAAAGATACAGTTGTGGCTTATGTATAGGATAGTTAGCTTTTGATTTACTCATCTACACATACAGACTCAGAAGTATTCTGAACTTCTCAGCCCCGTTTTCCTACGGATATTCTTTTAGGGGCATTGGGATACACCAGAACTGGGCTTTATACCGCAGGAAAAATACCAGAAGATGTTAAAAAAGTTTAAAAACAAATAAAACCATCCCTTAAGAATATTGGGTACTGGATATTGGGATCCTTATGGTGCACCATGGCACCAAAATATTGCTCTGCCAGCATATCTGGCACCAGCCATTCTGATGGCCACACAAGCAAGTGGAGTAAGTTTTATTCTCAGCTTTAAATCAATAGATTAAAAAAAAAAAAAAAAGGCTATAAACTAACCCTAACAGGATTAGATCTTGGAATGAATTGAAAATAAAATCAGATCCCTGTGTAGCTTTCACATTCCTGCTGTAACCAGTGCCTGTAAACATGCAGCTTGTCCAAGTGAGGCTGCCATTTCCACAACCTTTCATCCACACAGAATATATGGAAAGCCAGACTTTAATTTACTGTCTAATATATATTTTTTTTTCCAAGGTTGGCTGAATTTTATACAAACACCATCTATATAACAATCCAACTGGAATCCAAGACAATTATGCAGTCTGTTTCATCTGGTGACTAAAACTGGAATAACACATTCCTGAGACTTGCTCTGTTGGAGGGCTCAGTCATGCAGCATTTCTAACTTAGGATGCTTTCTAACCTCACACAGTGCTCATGGCTTTCAGGAACTGACAGGAATACCCAGCATGGTGCAGAAATCAATCTTTCAAGACTGCACCAAATCTCTGTCACAGTACAGCATTGCACAGCATTGCCCCAAACCAAAGACCCAAAGTCACAGCCAAGACTGCTCGTGTGATGCAGTCAGGTCAAGCAGATACACTGGAGGGTATTAATGCATTTAAACTCTACTATTTACTTCAAGTATAAAATTAGGCCAGGTTCTTTCAGCTACAGAATCACAAGAATGGGTAAGGTTGGAAAGGACCACAGTGGGTCATCTGGTCCCACCTCCCTACTCAAGCAGAGCCACCCCAGAGCACATGGCACAGGGTTGTGTTTAGAGGGTTCTTGAGTATCTTCAGTGAGGGAGATTCCACAACTTTTCTGGGCAACCTGTTATTCACACAATAACCCATGATCACCCACACAATAACCAACTTGTTCTTCACATTCAGGTGAAGCTTCCTGTGCATCAGTTTCTGCCCTCTGCCTCTTGTTCTATCGCTTGGCAGCAGTGAGTGAAGCCTGGCTCCATCCTCTTGGCACCCTCCCTGCACTCACAGACATTGTTGTTTCAGTTGTCTCCTCTTGAGGCTGAACAGCTCTTAATATAGGAAATGGTAAGGGACAGAGGCTCTTCAAGGTGCTTAGAACTCAGCTCCTGTTCCAGTGTTATCAGGTCCCAGAACTCTACCGATGCATTTGTGAACAGCCTTGTTCATTTAAAGCTAACAATGATCTTCCACATCTTGCTCTTCAGAAGCTAACTTCCAAAAAATTGTTTTCCACATTTACTGCAAAGGCTCAAGAAAAAACCCAAGAATTTATAATTGAAGAGAAATTTAAATAACCTCGTGGATTTTCTTGGTGAGGAGGGAGGAGTGTGGAGGCTGACTCATGATTATTTTTTTAATACTTGTGGTTGGCTCTGCTGCATAAATAAATCAATTCCCTAGCCGTACAGCTCCATTTCTTCAGTCACAGCTTGTTGTTGTATTTATTTTTTTCCCTCCATTGCCGACAAATCACTCTAGAGAGTTTTTAAACCCAGTTGTCTACTTTCCTAATGGAAACGATTAGTATAATCTGGGAGAGAGAAAGAAAACAACAGCAGAGACTTACCCCATTTTTTGGGTAGGCTATCCATCCTAGGTCCCCCATTACTGTACGTGAGTCCAGCAAATTCACTGAAAATAAAAGAAAAAAACTGTTAAAGAACATGGATTGATTACAAACTTCAGCAGATATTTCAAGGTATGGATGGCTCTGGTAAACAAACTGTTTATAATTAACCAAGGAAGTTGAATTTCTGTAAAGCAAAATAACAATGCAATAACTCCTCTAACAATGAGGTCATACAATGAAAACAATTCTCTCTATCCATTAGCTTATTCCTTTGAGATCTGCCACAGAAACCAAGTTGCAAATGCACTGAACTTCTGCAAAATCCAGATCCTGCACATTCTTAGGACCTTGACCTGCCAGGGGAATAAGTACATCACGCACACTCTGTGTTTACATGTATATGTCAGACATACAGTATATAGGTAAAAATATACACTCACAAACATCTTTGCAAGTTTATACACACATTTCTTCTAAGGTGGCATGTATTTTTTGGCACAATCAGGCCCTCAGGACAAAAATGAAACAAGAATTTTTTAAGTATTAAATGTGCAATTATTAATTTCATCAGCAATCTATAATTTTCTTCCTCTTCCACATTTCCTCCAAGTCTTTGACATCTTCATTATAAGCTATGCAAGGGATCTTTTGTCTTCTACACACAAAAACCAACAATTTACCTTAAAGAGCAAAAAAACCACTATTGCCAAGTTTGTAACATTTTTTTACTCTCTTATTACCGGAAATATTGGGTAAAAAGTGAGAAGTGACTAAATCCACTCAAACTTAAGTCAGCTAAGAAAAACAGTGGCAGCTTCTGGTGCTGAGCTCTTACCTCCTGCACCCAGGGCTCTAAATCTCCTAGGTAGAAGATTGAATCATCAATTGTCATCCAAAATCTCAATTTAGGAGTAACTTTTGTCTACCTTAATAGCACACTTCATCTGATTACAACACTCACTTCTCTCAGTATATTTGTTTGCATAAGACCTCACTTTTTGTACTCATGTTCTTCCTGAAAAGGAAGGGACTTCCCCGGGTCTTCAATTCCTGACCTCCACCCTGTGTGCTCTTTAAAAATCTCACTGGAAGTTTTGGTAATTGGACTTTCAAGACTATCCAGCACGTGATTATCTAGACCAAGAACAAGTTTGAAATGGGTGCTGAGGTTTTGTGCTCTTTTCTTTAGAATTGCAATGATGTAGGTACTTAAAGATTGCTATAGAGAAAAAACCAAACAGGTTGTAAGCACAAATTTGAAGGCATGTATCATAACTAACCCTCAGGGTTACACCATTTATGGAGGCATACTAAGAAAATCCAGAAGTACTATACTGCAAAGCTTGCTCCTTCAAAATATTAAGGAATATTTAAAAACAAAGGAAGGCTAAGCAACTGATTTCTTTTGGAAAAAAACCCAAAGTTCTCTAAATCAATTTGGTCTTGATCATTGTACTGCACTGAAGGCTGACTGCTGTAGTCCTTTGTACACAACATCAGGCCAAAACACAAAAAATAAAACACAGTTCTCAGATTGGGCAAACACTTATCTTAAAAGTGATTTGCCTATCCAGGTATTTTCACAATGTATACAAGTATTATTGCAGGACACTACCACAAGGCATAACATGTTCTGCCTGGTCAAGTATATTTTTGTGATGTTGAGCAAAGAACACATTTGGTGGCTCAGGGTTTTCATTTCTGGATTGCTTTTTCCTGCCAAAAGCAGAAACAGTTGGAAGCTGTCAGTGCTACCAAACTACAGGACATGTGGTGGAAGCAATACTCAGAGACTACACTGGACTGTATTCACAGTAAGTAAACATACAATCAGGTGGCTTTCCACCCCAGAGTCTGTGCAAAATAAAGCTACTGCTATCACCTAGCACTAGATACATCACCCAGTCATGCCCAGCATTTCCCCTTATGAAGTCTTCAGGTAAAATGGCCATTAATTTCTTCTGCTTCAGCTGAAGCCAAGCACTGCCATCTAAGTGCTCCTGAGCTACACTATATTTTCTTAGGATAAAAAGAATGACCTCAAAATATTCTTCAAGATAAGACACACATAAACAACACGTCCCATATTATAACTGTATACTATTTATAAAGCAAGAGACAGCAGTGAAGTTGCTAAAATGGCAGGTTTGCTCAAATTCCTTCTATTACAATCACTGTAATTAAACTGTGCAGAACAGTATATTCCTGTCGTTAAGTTGCAATGGATGCAAAACAAGTATTGATCTACATTGTACAACTTAATTAAAAGTTGTCCTGGAGATGCTACTAATGAATGTAATTAGATGCTGTGTTTGATGTCACAAGCTTCTTCATGACACACTAATTAAGGAAAAAGCAGAAAAACTGCTTTATTCGAACATCAGATCATAAAAAGAACATGATACAACTAAATATTGTATTATCTTTCTATCAATGACAATTTTTAAATTGCTGTTATTAACTTCCAATTCAAAATAATTTTCTGCATATGAAAAGATAATACAGCCCATTCAACTCTAAGTCAAGTCAGTGGGAATCTTCTGACTAGTGAGTCAGCTAGCAGAGACGAATACCAAATCCCCAGCTAGAAAAGACTCAATTCCTCTTGTATCCTCTTGCATTCTGCATAAATAAATAGGATGGACTACACCTTTTGATGGGCACCATGCAGTAACTCAAAACTCATGTGCCAGGAAGGCAAAAGTGACAAGTGACTTGAAGCTGTCCCTGGCTCTGGGCTGCTGTGGAGAGCAGAGGGGCTCCTAGCACAGCTCAGAAAGGCTCTGAGGGGCTGTAAGGACAGCAGGCACTGACTGCCCCATGAGCAGCTATCACCTGCCCTGCTCAGGGCTGCTTCCACACTGCAGCATCTGAACCACGGCACTGCATCCATCTACTCTGATGAATATATGTAGCCAGTAACCTAAACCACCTCCAAGGACCACCTCCAAGAGATGTTTTGCTTTGAGAAGCCCCAAAATTCTAGCATATAAACACAAATTGTCACTTCCTCTGTTGAGATACAAGGTGTCTGCACCTTCTCCATCAGCATCAGCCTCCCAAAATGTCACTGGGAATGTCTGTCCTTCACTTGCAGCATTTGCAGGTCACTACCCCACCCCAATGCAGCCCCAAAACAGGGCCCCAGCATCCCCCACTCCAAGGGGGGGGGGGTGTTTCCTCCCACAGCCCAGGTGCAGGAGTTTCCCATGGCAGGGATGCTATGCACGCTTTGGGAATGCTCTCTCAGGCAGCCTTCCTGTCCTGCCCTGCCCAGAGGTCACTGGAACACACACACTGGTCCCACTGCACGAGCCCAGACAGGCTCAGCACCACCTCTCTTCCCACCACCTTCCAGCCTGGCAGGAACATGATTTTTGCTGAAATTGTTTTTATAAAAAAAAATGCTACTTGGCCAGGCTGGGGGAAAAAAATCGGTGAGCAAGCAGGTAAAATAGACACCTGGAACAGAGGAAAACAGGAACAGAACCATTCCTCCCTATTCAACCTGTGATGACTGTCAGCATGTATTTGGCTGTGGCTGTTGAATAACCAAGTAATCCAAACACTCAGGACACCAAAGGAGGTAATTCAGGAACACCATCAGCTATGTGTGCAAGGCTTGCACGCTTCAAAAGGTCTAGGGCCAGCTCCTGTGTGACTCCTGGACTTGCCCCAGCACTGCCTACTCCATGGGCATAACCCAGAGCTGTACCCAGGAGCACTTGGGATACTGCAGAGCTAATCATGCTCAAGAAAAAAAAATCTATTCAGAAATTAGTAACAATTTTGATTGGCCCATAACTGTAAAAAGCTCCAAAATAACCGAAGTCCTTTATCCCCACTTCCTTTCTATCAGCACCAGCTAGTTTTACCTCAACAAAAAAGCAAGAGACCTCAGACCCCATAAGCACACACTTAGCACCTGTATCTTTGCCAGCAAACTTGGAAGTTAATATATATTATTTTTTGCTCATCTCCACCATCAGCGCATCCATCCCACAAGCCCTAATTATTTCTAATGCTCAGTCAAGGGGAACACAAAACCACACAGATCTATATCATCATTAACTTCCATGCCTTCAGGGTAGGATAAATGATGATTAAGTCTAAAGTCATACCACAGCTCCTTTTTTTTTTTTTTTAATACAGAATAATAGCCTGGGGAGTTTGCATACACTCTTGTTCTCTGACAGGCTGGTTACTACAGGTGAGCAATCAAGTTAGAGTAAAAACAGACGTGATCTAAACCTTTGCCCTGAACTCTAGCTAGTGAATTAATAGTGGTTTTTCACTTGGGAATCTCTGTCAGGGAGCCTGGATATAGCTTTTTACTCAGATGTCCTTGTCATGGTCATACAACTGGCATTGAGCAGCTTAACCATGGCTACACAGGGACTGGGTCTGAGAGGAAGCACATGAAATTCAACACTGATCTAAACCAACTCTCCCCAGCACAGCAGAGCTCCCCACTGGCACAGCCACCTAAAACATGTGGCAGCAGTAACTTGCCCAGGAGAAAGCAGGACAGGCTTAAAATGATGGTACAATGCCTGAAGTAGGAGCCACCAATTCATGGACCACTGAAGTGACATGGCTCTTCTGGCTCTAGGCTAGAGCAGGATCATCTGGAGTGTTGGGGTTTTTTTTCCTTCACTCCAATTTCAAGTGGGAAAAAAATGCCCAAGCTAAAAATCAAAAATGCCCCACCAACAGTCTAGAACATTGAGTATTTCTGATCCTACCAGCTACACATCCTCCTGCCATTTCAGTATCTAAAGATCTTCCAGGAAATCCTTCACTGCTCACCTCTGTAGGCATACAAAAACTGAATTCTCCAGAGTTGACATGGTCTTTGAGCTAATTTCCAATACATCATAGACTAGAATAATACTGCTCTTCAGTAGCACCATTTGCAAGCTAAGGTTTCCCACAAGGCATCCTCTACCAAAGTATACCCTAACTAAGAGCTCTAGAATAAGCAAAATGGTTGGGGTAGCAAAAGCTGATGGAATTTCTATCATGATAAAGCTGTATGTAAAACCATAAGAATCTCTTTTTATTTTATCCCACTGAAATGTACCTAAAACAGGAGGGAAATAAAATCCTCTTTGACCCTAAAAACCACCTTCCATCACAAAACAAATAGGAGTAAAGAAACCTTCCTGAATGCCTGCATAGATATTTCAAGACATCACATGAGTTCTAAAGTAGCACATTTCTAAACAACTAACACTAACTAAACTGAAACAAAAGTTAACACTTAAATAAAAATGTCTGGTTTTCAACAATTGAAGGACAACTCTTCTTTAATAAAATTGTTACAAATTGAACAGGAATGTGAATGTTATTTTCAGTAGCCTGAAGCTGAAGTCTCTTGTGAAAGAAGGCCATGCTCCTACATCCTCCTCCAGGCTCCTGGCCCCTTGGCACACACGCTGCAGGACACAATGTACCTCCAACCTTTCTGTGGGCGGTCAAGGCAGCCCCAGCTCTGACCCAACGCTCACAGCTCGTGGGAGCAACTGCATTTAAAGAAACTTCTCACAGGAACACTCACTGACAATTAAGCACGAGGTGAAACCTTCTGCGGGATGGGGGTCAAGGTGCAGGACAAGATGTGACAGCAGCGCTTTGCACTCCATCAGAAGGTCTCAGAAGAGCCCTTGTGAGGTCTTCATCTGACCTGAGACTTCATCTCAGGTCATCAGAAGAACAGCATCACAGACTTTCCACCAAGCTTCATGCCTTTACTCCCCTCCACCCAAAGGAGGGGGCACAGCTGGCAGCATCATCGTTAACAGGGCTCGTTTCCCCTTACAATGCTTACACCCCCGTCCTTCCTCCAGTACTTCCAGGGCTCACAGCGCTAGCAAGACACATAGACAGCAGAGGACTCATCCATCATCATCATAATGGGTCAAAGTTTTCCTGCTTCATAAATCTTTGCTGATTTTATTGCAGTTCATTCCTGCAGTTCGTTCATTGTCCAACAGTTTTCCCTGTTGTGCCAAGTGTTTCTCTAAAAAGTATATATCCAAGGTACTCCAAGAAGTGAAAGTCGAAAATAACCCATGAAAGCAAAAACAAATTAAAAAAAAATCTAACTCTTGAAAGAAATCAAGGTCATGAGGGAGTAGATGCCTTGAATTAATTAGCTACATTGAGTAGGGACAAAACACACAGAAGCAAGAGCCTCTGAAATATTTCCATCAGTGGAAATAAGCTACATCAGAGTACAAGCTGTAGCAGAACCTATTATTTATAGCCCACTGGAGGAGGAAAGTATACACTACTTAATGAACTTGCAAACTAATATTAACTGCAGATTTATATTTTATTATGTTGGCTTCATTCTGATCCAAGTTATCATGATTCCCTTTTATAGCAAGAGCCAAAATGAATCTGCATCACAGATTCATAGATTTTTAAGGCCAGATGGACAATTGCAATCATAACACCAACTAGAGAATTAATCCAGTAATTTCTGCATTACGTCTGTAATTTGCTTGAACACACTGTTTACAAGGAAATAATATTGCCCTTTGACAAAGTTCTTCAGGTTGGCTGCATTTTTTCCCCACGTGCATAGAACCAGCTGTAGCACCAGGGAGGGAGACCCAAAGCTCACTTTGATAACCTGACCCACTAAAACAACCAGAAAACTGCAGAGTTTTTCCTTACAAAAATTTCCAGTCAAAACAAGAGGCAGTCATTTGTTCTTCCCACCATACATTACTTAATGGAAGAAAGTGGTTGGATTAGCCTGACACCAAAGTACCCGGAAACTTAAAAACTTCAGGAATGTTTTGCTTTTCTTTAATGGTAGACACTCCTATTCCCACCAAAATCACCATTTAACTGAAAAGGGTTTATTCACTGTGAAGAAAGCCAGGAAAATGCTTCCATTCTCACTCATCAAATTCACTGGAAACAACACTGTACCAACACAAGAGCAGATTTCTGAGCTGGCTGCAGCACCACGTTTTTGAGTAACCATCTGGGCAAGTATCACTTTACCACGAAGAAAGAAAAAGAAGCTTCCACTGAAAGCAACATGCAACCAGCACCTGCAACCTGACAACCAGCCCGCATGGAGAAACAAAATACCAGTGCTGTCCTGCAGATCAGGGCCTCCAACCACTGTCAAAGCATCTGCAGCCATTGAAGGAGGCAATTTCTTCAAGTCCCTGCTTAAAGCTAGCACCTCATCAAGCACACACAGAGTCAAGCTGAATGTTAGCACCCCAACACCTTCTCAGCACAATCAAAACACCTGCTAGCAGGGCTGAGATGGAATCTCACCTCCTTCCCTAAATTAACAACTAAAAGCCATACAGTCTCTGTGGTGTCTGTTCCTAAAAGGTGTCCTAAAAGACATTGAGATCAATTTCTGTTATGCATACATCTAAACTGAAGAAATTTGGCACAGGTAGATCCAGGCCTGGCAAGGCTGTCAGCTTTCAGCACCAGTGGACTTGCAAGACATCACTGTCCACCACCAATAAAGCCTTCCTGTTAAAAATAATGACTACTCTGCTGCCACTGAATTCATTCAAGTAGAAAATAAGAGGAACTGACATAATGCTTAGCAAGCATTTGGGAGGAAAAAAATGTTTAAAATGATCTACTGGCTTTGCAGGGGGGTTGACAGTTTATCCCTTCTATTTCTGTGGAGGGAAGAGGGTGGAGGTAGCTAGTGGGAACAGCACATTGTCAACACATTTTAGTAAGAATTTGCTTTTGAGTATTAGTAAAGCAAGGATGGATAAGCCAAAATGACTGCGTTATTTTTAGAAATTATCTTTAAAAAGCAGGTATGTAGATAATTTCCCCAAGTAGTTTCACTGTTTTGGGACAAACAGTTTAAGAAGTGATGCAAGTCCACTCAGAAGCATCAAGAAATGCTCATTACTGATGATGAATAATTGATTTTCTCTCAGGTGTTCCTCTATCCCCTCTGGGAATTACAGAATTGGTTGTTCTGATCTCTTTCTAACTTGAAGTGATCCAAGCTAGAGAACCCAGTAGTTAACACCTTGGCAAAACACTTCAATACTGCCCCCTGCACCAAAATGACATGAAAACCTGCAAGCCCAGGGTTCTATCCCCTCTCCTACAAGTTCAATACCTGCTACACAGCCACCTACACCGAGGAGCTCTCAGCTTCTGAGGGTGCTGTTTGCTGTCCATGCACAGTTTGCTGAACAGATTCTCAGGAGCTTGCCAGCGGGAAGACAAGGAGCAGGGATCCCCTTCCTCCTCAGGGATGCCAGATCAGCTCACAGGGGAATTCCCAGACCTGTTGTCATAGCATCACCTTCTCCAGGAGGCATCACTCATCCTTCCAGCCAGTGGTCATCTGAGCACCTCTACCTGGTCAGAGTGCTCCTAACACACCTGCTGCACAACTCAAATGCCAGGCAAGAGGGAGAGAAAAGGAGCATGTTTTCATACCAACCCCACTCCCGGTGAAACAGCACCCACTGAAATGTTCCTATGGCAATTATTGTGGCCCAAAGCATCTTCAGCCCTCTCTGTAAAGCAGAAGCAGCATCCTTGCCCACAGCAGGCAATATGCTCTGCATCTCTGCAAACAGCCACCCACCTATCACCTACTACACCCAGCAGCAGCCAGGTGCCATGGATCACAGTGCTCGCATCTCCTCCTCCTGATTGCCTGCTCTGGAGCAGCTTCCTTGCAGGAGACAGGGATAATTGCTTTCCACCTCCAAGAGGATATGTGCATTAAACCTTCGGAGAGGTTCAGATAATGCACTGACCAAAGAGATAGCAAATACCAAAACTGAGACTGTGAGAGATATAATAGGTCAAAGAGACAACTCAAAGGGTAACAAATCCCTGGAGAGAGCTTAAGCTACTGAAGGCCAGTGCTCAGGTTTGCCAATACAGCTGGCTGTGAAAGCAGCTGGGGCAGGAAATGCTTTCACCTGTCACTTCAATGTCCAGCTAGTCACAGAGCCGAGTGAGGGACAGGCACAACAAAGGACAATCCAGCTCTCCATTCTGCCTGTGCCAAAAAACAGGCACACCTTGAAAATAAAATATATTTTCAGAGGAAAGAGAATTCTCTACAAGCTTTTTAAATACACATCAGTTTTTCTAGCAGAGATCAAAGAAAACCAATTTAGTGAAGAGAAAGTTGAAAAAAATTTGTTCGTTCCAATGCAATAAATAACATAGTATTTCTGCACCACTGTCTGAGTGAAGAAAAATACCCAGTCAAGTCCATTGGGTTGAAATGAGGCCTCATCTCTCAGCAGCACTTATGGTTACTCAGAAAGGTGCATTTGTGACAGGTTTCAATTCTGCGTTTACATGTTTTACTAGAAGAACAACATTCTTTTTTAAACCTTTTTAATGGACAGTAATAGGCTGAGTACCTACTGAAGAGCTGAGTGAGTACTTTTTCCTCCATAAAAGCAAGCACTTAACTAAGAAATTCCGTGCCTCTACAAAGTGACCAATCTGTGTGTGTTTGGGGTTTCTCTCATTTTGCCCTTATTCCATATAAAGACTTCAATTTATTCCTGAAGAGGAAGTGAGAATATTTTTTTAAATTGCAAAAAGAGCTTGTTTTCTTCTTATTTTGGGGCAGGGCTTAATTTCCCTGACATCCCTGAGCAATGTTTAAAGCTCATCTCCACTCAAGTACATGCACACTCACACTTACAGGAAGGGACCTGGAGAAACGCAGCTCCAAGTCAGAAAGACTCGGGGATCTAACAGACCCGTGGCTGCTCGAGACCCTAAAGCCAACAGGGTCCAACACCATCACTGAGCTGAGCTAATTCAGATGGACTTTCCCAGGTCAAGGGCTCTGAGCTTGCTCAGCACATGCTGGACACCAGGATCCGTGCAGAAGCAGCATGGAAATCCTTGGAACAATAAAGGATAAAACCAGCAGGAACAGAGCGCAGGGCACCACATCAAAAGCTGTCCCACCTTCTCAACTTCTGCCAGATTTTATGAAATCCTGCTCTTGCCTCACCACCCGTGCCTCCCTCAAGCCTGCTGCAAAAAGCTTTGCAATTTTTAGTGTGGGCAAGATTCTGTTTTCTTATTTAGCAGAAAGAGAGCAGCAGATATGGAACTGGACTGTATACTGGAGCTAAAAAATGAGGCAGTGGTGGGAGAGTTAACAGTGGAGGGGGAAGAATCTGTCACACAAGCCAAATAAATTCCCTTCCTTCCATGGAATTAACCCCTCTGTATATTGATGTGCAAATAGCTGCTTTATACATCAAATTATAGTATCAAAATTTACCACATTATAAGCAGTCAGTTACTGTTTGAGACAGTTTGACTGTTTTCTACTATTTATCACAATTTTTAAGATGAGCTTTGAAAGGAAACAGGCACTATCTTGGAGTCAATCTTTGCCATTGTTTATTTCCATTTTTAAAACGTGTCATTAGGCAGCAATGCTTTTAGTCATATACTTAAAAGTGCTGAGTTTCAAATGTTGTTTTACTGTCAAAAGGATAGTAGTTCCATTTTAAAGCCACGACTGAGTCATTCTAAACCCCTTGAAAAGCCATAAATCACACATCAGACAGATCCCAAAAAGACCATTAGACATGAGCTGTCCTTCCTCATACCAGCAATTCCACTGCAGTAAATTTAAAAGTTAATGGGACTACTCCAGTGAGTAAAATAAACACATGGCACTGAGGCTATGCCCTGCTCTCGTGGAAAGCACACAGGGAACCATTGCAATACACCAAATACAGAGCTGATAACTCCTTACAGCCTCCTTAAGGCACTGTGAGCACACTGAAATGTGTCCACCTGCTCTGCATGCACAAGGCAAATGCATGCCAGCAGCACTCAACACCTACAGAATGACACAAAATCCTATAGCTGTGTGAATGCACGACATACTAAGCCAAGCAGTACAACCTAATAAGCAGAATGTTCTCATAGTGTGTATTTTTATCTGAAGCATTAGACTAATTCATATACATTGATATGAAAATTAAGACTATTTTCCCACCTGCTTTTACTACACCAAAAAAAAAAAACCTCCTGAAAAAGACTTAATTCACTAATTAAAGATAAACATTGTGATGTTATAGCTAAATATGCATTTATCTGTGTGCTATGAGACAGAAATTATATACCACTATGAGACAACACATGCACACACAAATCAACACACTGAGAACAGGTAGGCTCATTTCAGGCTCTGGCACGAATAACTTGCAAATTACAACCTTCCTTTATTTTTGCCAGCACCAGACCCACCCCTTTAATTGTACTCATTTATTCATTCATTGAAATAACAAATGATACATTGAGATAAAGCAAGCTTCAAAAAGCCCTGAAACAATTAAGAGGGAAAGGAGCAAAGCAGGAGTTCATAAAAAATAATAATATCCTTCTGGTCTTAAAACAAACACAACACACTCCAAAGATCCATTTTGCCTTTCTCACCTCTGTCTATTTAAGTCAATGTTATTCTTGCAAACTGCATTTCTTTTGATTTGCTTAACAGTACACTTCATTGTTAAGCACTGCCTCATCAGCACTTCTGCTGAAAAGCCCAAAAATGAAATATACTTTGTATTTAATTACAATTATGCAAATATCTTGTGGAATTACTTTGTTACAAGCAATCAGATATAACACACTCCATTATTTTAATAATTTGCCCACATGACACTTTTTAAGGTCATCTAAGTGACGACCAAATGTGATTTGCAAACCTCTTCAAATCCATGGGCGATGTGCAACAAATCGTATAGTTTAGGGTGAAGGGGGGGAGTCTTCAACCAAATCAGTCATTCATTGTGTTTCACATAAATAATTTATACAAGGCACTTCCCAAACCCTGGTACTTACAACAGAAAGATTTAAAACACGTGCATTTTTAAACCAAAGGCAGTGCAGGAAGCCCAGTGGCATATTGCAGGGCTGCCTCTCAGACCCTATGATCATAGGGAGTGCATTTTACAGCAATCATGCACTTCTGGAATACCAGCACTTCACAAAATTGCACTATGCTTTCAGGGCACTCTTTGGAATATTTTCATCAGGACTAATTTCTGAATTTTAAACATTACTCAAAGCAAAAAGCAAGTATCTGGTTTTAACAATGAGCTCTGCTAAAGAGTTAAAAATAATGGCTAAACAATACTTGAAAATGCATGAAATGGTATTGAGCCTTCTTCTTTCACTACATGTTTTGCTTTTAACACATAAACTGAGGAAAGGTGATTAAAATAAGAATCTGTTTTATTTTGCTATTGCAGGAAAGACTGGAGAAAAATTAATTCATTTTTCCCAATTATATTCTTCAATCCATTTTTGGATAGATCTATGAAGGTGACTAGATTTGTGATAGAGGTCTCGCTACTTCTCCACAAAAATGGCAGGAGCTTCTGAAACTCATGGAAAAAGCTACTTCCATGATAAGGAACTAAAACAATGAATTTACTTTTTTTCCCCCTCTGAATCATAACTTAGATTTTTTTAAAGCATTTTCCCCTAACTTCCCTCCACTAGAGGGTAAAATAGAGCATCACATACTGTGAATTGTTAACTGCATGTATTTTATTTCACGAAGTCATTGTGAGTTACAGTCAGATTTAGAGAAACAAAAAACACAATGCAGGAGTAAAGAAAGAAATTATCCTGACAATTTGTCATCATCTATGCAACTACTGATGTGCTCCATGCCTACACAGCACAGGTTATTGGCTAGCTGTTTACCCACGCTGAGTAGGATGAGTGATAATAAATCAAAGATAAACCCAGAAAACCTGATACCACCAACTTTTGAAAACATTATTCACTGGTCTAAGATGGCTACCTCCATCTCAGCAAAGGTAAAGTTCTGAGCCAGCCGAGGAACCAACCCAGGGATGGGAGAAGCTCTCCCATCAGAGCCCAGAAGCAGCCAAGTTCAAACCAAACTGGGGACAAGTGTCAGCTCGCACAGGAGGGCTTCCCTGCCCGAGGCTGCTCATGCGCTGGGCTCCAGGCGCTGCAGGCAGTATGGAATGGCAGGGTGAGCCATTCCCAGGCACCGAGCTGCTCCCTGGCAATTGGCAAAGGAGGCACGCTGCGAGAAGCACTTGTCAAATAACGCTTGTTTACAAATAAATCTCCTCGCAGCGAAGGACAGCGCTCACTGAAAAAAAGTTCAGGTCCACAGCCAGACCCCTCCTAGCAGCAGCTTTTTAGCTTTGCATTTACTGAGGAGATGGAAATTAGAGAGCAGCAGTGAGAAAAGTAGCAGCAGAGACACCGTGAAGCAAGCGCTCACGCTGC
Organism: Melozone crissalis; assembly: GCF_028551555.1. Taxonomy (NCBI): domain Eukaryota; kingdom Metazoa; phylum Chordata; class Aves; order Passeriformes; family Passerellidae; genus Melozone; species Melozone crissalis. The sequence continues at coordinate 43,593,062 of NW_026535784.1, read as the reverse complement.
TCGTCATTACCGTAATATTCCCTCGCAACCTCCCTGTAAAGATGCCACTAAAGCCATTTGCAGGCAGCTTCATTAATCCTTTCCAGTAGTTTCCTATCGTGTAAAAGTCCTATTCTGCAGCTGCCTGTTCACGCAGAGGCACCTCTGTGCTCGGCAAATGGTCCCGTTGACTCAGTCAGTAATATCCAGCTTTTCCGAGAGCTGGCAGGGATGCCTGAGAGGGGCTCGGAGCATCTGTTGGTCTCTCAGCACAGTACCATGGCAGACAGGCTCACACAGGACAGCATGCTTCCTAAAACGAAGGTAAGGAACAGGGAAAGCCCTTCCCAATCAGCCACGCCATCTCAGCATCATTGCTCCCATGAGTGAAATCATCTGAAATTGCATGGGGGCAGAAGGATTGGGCCCACTGTTATCTAACCAAGGCAAAGCCAAACCAATTCAATCATCTCCCAAACCAATGCACTTCCTGAACATTAGATATCTTTGTACACAGAGGAACAGCATCTCCCCCTTCCTCTGCACTTTTTTTTTTTTTTTTAAGAAAACTGCAATTCACATTATTCTCGCTCTCGAAAATAAATTACAGCTAGCTGGTTACCTCAGGCCACATCTTTGAAATTCTGGTACGGTTTTCCTTTACAAACCCCTGTATACCTCCTCCTCCTTCTAAAGGAGTTTCACAAATAATTACGGTGCATCACGACGCCAGCCTGCTTCGAGCCGCTGGCATCCCCTGCAGATGCTGAACTTCTCCACCCATTGCTTTCACATTACAGCCTGCCCGCGGATCCAAAAATATAAGAAAGCCCCAAGCAGCGTCCACACCACGCACGGAGAAAAAAATCCCAGTCAATTTCAAAGACTGGAAGCATCCTGCTATACAAGAAGCCCGGACGCGTTTTTGGCCATTGGCCTCACAGAGATCAAAGGCATAAAAAAATCCGTCCCCAGCGGCCGCGCTCCGCTGCGGGTTACACACCGCCACCGCCGCGGCTTCATCTCCTTTTTATACGTGTGTTTTAAGGCACGAAGTAAGCGCACTGCGGCCAGCGCTCGCAGGGCTCCGCACCGGGAGCCTCCCCTGCCCCGTGCGAACTCCCCGGCGCCAGCCCCGGCTCCGATGCACCTGTGCAACTCCCGGGGCACACGGGGAGCCGGCACCTCCGTGCGCACCGCCCGCACACATCCATCCCCGCAGAGGGCAACACCCGCTGCCGTGCCCGGGCATCTGCGCACACCCACCCGTGCCAGCCTGCCCGCCGGGAGCCCCCTGCCCCACCGGCATCCCCGCCGCGGCACCCGCCTCCCGTGGGCACAGCCCCACTTTCCCCACAATGTCCCAGAATTGAATCCGCCGAGTGCGAAGCCGCGCACGGCCGGGCGGCCGCCCTCCCGGGTGGGCGCTGCCCCGACGGCCCGGCCGCCCGTGTCCGCTCACCCTCGCTGCCGGGGCTGGCCCGCAGGCTCCGGAGCGCGGCGCACAGCAGCAGCAGCAGCAGCGGCAGGAGGCACGTCCGAGCGGGAGCCGGCGCCCCGGCGCGGCCGGCCCAGCCCCGCGGCCCCATCCCGCCGCCGCTCAGCGCATGGGGCGGCGGCTCCCCCAGCGCTGCCCGCTCGGGCCGGCTCCGGACGGGACGGGACGGGGCGGGCTGGCAGCGCGATGCACTCGCTCCCTCCGCTCCCGTCCAGCCGCCGCCGCGACTGGGGAGGCAGGGGGCGGGGATGGGGAGGTGGCCCCGCGCCGCCGCGGAGACGCCCCCGACGGGGCGGACCCGCCGCCGCTGCCGTGTGCGGGGGACGGCGCCCCCCGAGCCTCCGGAGCCGGGGAGCAGCGGGGACCCCACCGCCGGTGTCCGCTCTGGCAGCCCGCGGTGCCCGTGCGAGGCAGCGGCGGCAGCGCTGTCCCTGCCCGGCGCCCCTGGAGCCCGCTCGGGGGACGGGGAACACCAGAGCTCCCCGCAGCAGCCACGGGTTACGGTGCCAAAACTACACACCCAGCCCAGCACACCACAGCCCAGGGCCGGGAAAGCCGTGATCTCGCAAGGGTGGCGACCCCGAGAGGAAGGCTAACCCCTGGCCAGGTAAGCAAAAATGCCACAAACTCCGTAATGGAGCCGACAGAAAGATGAGTTTCAGGTGTATTTTACCCCAAGCCACCACCACAGCACAGCTCTGAATCCAGCACAGCTAGTTTTAGAGAATCACAGAATGTGCTGAATTGGAAGAGACCCACAAGGATAATCAAATCCAACTCCTAGCGCTGCTCAGGACCATTCCCAAGAATTACACTATGTGCCCATGAGTATTGTTCAAACACTTCTACACTGAGATGTTTTTACCTTTCAGAACCCTAGTTGTCAGCCAGGCCATCTCTCTAAAAAAAAAAAAAAAAAAAAAAAATCCTCCAAAGTAATTAATTCTGGGAGGTTTATTCACTCATATTGGTTCCTCGCTTGAGGAAACTTTTTCCAGATGAGCCAATAAAGACCAAACTCAGCCTTGCAGGTGCATAAGCAGCGAGACAAGGTTAGCCAGAGCCCTGCTCACCTCGTGCTGCCTTGTCCATTTCACCCCTGTTGATTTATATTATAAAAAGCTTAACCAAAAGTTGAGCACCTGCAAAAGGCTCCCTCTCTCTCCAAGGTGCAACATTCAAGACTAGGGTTCCAAGCAAGTTGCAATTGAAATGTACAATCCCCAAAGCCAGTTTGAAGAGGACAAGTAGTTTTCAGCTGGAGAATTTCAGATAACAGCTCTCTACACTGACATTACTCATCTTTAATTCCTTATTAGCCAGACAGCGTGTTTCTCTGTGTCTTTACACCACATATGCACCTCTGCTACTTCCATAAACATATGGAATGTGTTCATGCATATTATTTTCAGAAGTGTTTCCTCCTGTTGCAAGAGGATTCTCTACCTTAGGCTATTCAACATTTTTACTGCCACCAGGAGGACAAGGCAAGGACTGTTACTTTACATGAGGTACGGCGGTAGAGTTACCAGCCAGATGAATAGTGCGGCATGCATCTGTTCGCAGCACTGCCTCAGATCTTCACTGTTTGAATACCTTTAAAGTTCAAAGTTTGAAAGGAGGTTTGCTATCACTCAGCCCCTCTAAATAGAACATGACTGGATCCTCAGCTGGAATAAATCACAGCTGAGAATGTCTGACCCCAGCCCTGCATCAGGTTAAGGAGGGGAGTAGCACCATGGGGTGTACTTATTTCTAGGGACTTGTCATCTGCAAAAGCAATGGTTAAGTTTTGCCATCCAGAAATTGGGACAATGTGGGAAAAAAAAGACATCAGAAAAAACACTTTGCTAGCACAGTAAAAAAGATCAGATGACAAAGAACAAGTAAAATGGCAAGCTGGATGGGCACCTCTGCTGGACGAGGGGCAAGGCTGCTGTAGCTAGACAAGTTTCTTAACAGAATCTCATGTCAAATTGCTGTGTGCTCCCGATTTTCAATGCTGTTTGACAGTCACTAACTGCTGTTTGGACTGCCAGACTTATAATTTAGAGGCATTTCAGATGATATGTTAGCGACATCTTAATTTTCTAGGAAACAGTGAGATGAGCTTCATATGATTCATAAGCTATTTAAGAATAGCCACCATGCTTTAGATTTCATTCTAGCTGCCTCTTTTCTTCCTACAGGAAACAAGCTCCTAGTCCACGACATTTGTTTTGTTCCCCACCCTGCTTGTCACACAGCTAGAGCATTCCACCCATCTCACTGGACATCATGGAACACTGATAAAAAAGGAAATGCTGCCTTATGAAGGGGTATTGCCTTGTTCCAAAATGCAGGATATTGCAATTTTATGCACCTTATAGTGAATCCTGCTGGAGGCTTTCTAAAACTCTCTTTGCCACCATCTTATTAGTAATTTGCAGCAGGCAACTGTCCCCCCCATCCCCCTAGATTTTGCCTCATCAGTGCACCTAGCAGGCTCTTAAAGACAGGAAAGAAATTCCAGCAAAATGCTGCAGCATCCCAGGTAGCCTTGATGGGTAATCAGAGAGAAGCTGGACAATCACATGGGATCCCTTCCTATTTCACATTGAAGGATTTATCTTCTATTGCTTTGAGCAAATTTACTATGGAAATCACAAGGGATTGGTCACCTTGCAAACTATTCAGGAACCTAAACCATTGCAGAATCATGCCTTTTCTCCCATATCTAGCCTGTATTTTGTCTTAGTTTCAATTTTTTCTTTCTGCATCTCTTTAACTGTTTCCTTCCCCTTACATTTGTGCCTTTACATCTATGTAAACAGCATTTCCTCTTAATCATCACTCAGTTAAGATCTATATTTCTTCCTTTATATCTTTTTCTCATGAGTCATTCCTGTAGTGATAGTAATGCTGTCATACTACAAAGTCCCTCCAGTTTTACCAACATCTCCATCACAACATTTTGCTCAGAAGTGTAATCATACTAGTGCCATAATAAACAACTGTCTCTAAAATGCTCTTGAACATAGTGTCTGAAACTGAAATGACAGCTTTGCCCTGTGTAACTTGCCACTTCACATACAATCTGCTGTCAGCTATTACATGTGCTTTAAACTATTTATTAAACCAGACATCTTTGGAGTTAGTGCATTTCTGGTTATTTCCACTTAGATATGCAAAAGCTCATTTTTCCCAAGTTTATTTTCTCTCCTGTGTAGGTAGTTCCCTTCATGTAATTTCTGTATTCTGACTGGCTTCTAATTCTGCATTGCCAATTCATTTCATTAGCGTGCTGTTTATCCTATCATCAACAGGATACACTTGAAAAATAAATGAGTCTATCCTTCAGATTATTTCAGCAACCAAAAACTGCCAGCAAAATCTATTCCCTATATCATTATCCTTTACTGAAGTGTAAGGACAAAATACTTATTACATCTCCATATTCAACATGGCCTTCATCTGAGAAAAGATTCAATTTCATACTTTAAATTTAAGTGTAAACAGTGTCTCTAAAGCCATGTCTTCATTGCAATAATGGAATAGAAGACCCACTGTAATGCAGCAAACTGTTTAATTAGTTAGGCGTATAAGCATTTCCATTTTCCTTTGAAAAGTCCTTTGCTTTCAAGAGTCTGAGAAGATGACACCTTTAAGAAATACCCTAATGAAATTTAGTAATTTGGTTTTTTTTTGTTTTTCACCACAAGCCCTTTTAAACAGAAGAATTCTGTTCAAAAACTAGATGCATATTAAAAGAAAAAAGCAATCCTGGAGCAGCTAAGCAGCTTTGCATAGTAGATATATTTGGATTAGTACCATGACTGCAACTAGAATTTAAGCACAAAATGGCTGTTGTTCAACTCCCACCACAGCAGCCTTTTCGGGCTGCAGAAAGCAATCGCCAGGGCCCCAGTGGACAGCAGACAAATCAGTGCCCGAGCCAGCGGGGACAGGAGGGCTGCAGAGCCAGTGCAGGTGGGCCACCGCTTGGCCAGGGGAGGTATGTCCATCCCTGTGCCCCTCGGGCTGCTGGAATCTTCACTCTGCAGTGCAGAGAAAGATGCTCACCAACGAGCTCAGAATTTGCATGAAGAAAAATGAGCAAGTGGTAAATAAAGCAAGTGCAAGTTCACAACCCAGTCACTTGCATGGTCTCAGCACCGATTTATCTTTTGCCACCCCCACAAGACACAGGAGCTATTGGCAACTGTGCACTAAGGAAAATCTGCTCACTTCATTTACAGCCTGAAATTAGATCCAAACCCGTGAAAATACATGGGAAAAACATGTGAATATTTGTTTCACTCAGAAAAGGCTTGGAGAAAGCATGACATTTCAGCATGGCATTTTCTTTCAGAGTGCTTCATCACCAGCCCTCGGTCCTGATAAGAGTCCTTGCAAAAGCCCATGACCTGGCAGCACACTCTCCCCTTTGCAAATGCTGTGTCACTGCTTCCCTCCCACTGCCTTACAGTGACCCCCATGGAGCCAGACCCCAGGTGTTAGCAGGCCACTGCAGGCAGAGCAATGTTCCCTGGCCCCGAGGGGACAGCGTACATCGCTTCGCGTGCCAGTGTGGATTAGACTGATCAGCAAAATAATCCAGGTCAGATGTGGAAGGGCACACTTGTGAGCACCACAGCTGGCACCACTTGCAGCCCACTCACTACTTAGCAAGTATTGAGGTGTTTCTTTGCATCACACCAAAGGAGAGCATTACAGGGAACAAATGAAATGGCTTTGCAGAGATTTATGGAGATTTTCTAATGCAGAAAGTGGAGCACAGGAGAAAGTGCAAAGGCTAATTTGATTACACTGTTAGCCCTGTATAAATTTAATAATGGACTTGCTTCCACATTTCTCATCATAACCTATTTACATGCATCCACTAACTGCAGTAGCTCTGCACCTCACACTCCTGAGCCAGTCTTCCAACCCACTCCTGTGAGGAAGAGGAACACAGATAGACAGAAACAAAGGAGAGGTTAAAGATTCAGATAAACATTACTGAATTGATTATGTCTTCTCTAGATCTGGGACTATGTTCTCTAAATACTAATGAAGTTATCTTATTCTTCTATCAGAATAAGAATCAGCAGATATTAAAGGGAACAGGGCTGTCTCCTCAGGACACTCAGCCATGAGCTATAGCAGACACTGCACAAGCTTGTGCCAGTGACTTGGGTGCATTTACAAGTACCAAAGTGCTCTGTGAAAGTCTAGCCCTTGAATAATTTGCTCAAGGTCACACAGAAGGTGTGTGGCAGTCCTGAATCAAGTTGAAAAGGTATTAGAACATCCATTTGCTTTTCATTCTCACTTTTCCAGCATGGCATTTTTGATCAGGATCTATGCTATCAAATGTAGACATTACTGTAGGGCTCACATTCAGCACTTCACTCATTAAATGCACATTCTTTCAAGGTATAAATACAATAATGGATATAATGATGAAATTCAGTATATCATTTAATAGTGAACTACATTAATCTCCTGCATACAGTACTGTCCAGAACTCAGTTCCTTTTGGAACTATGTTTCATAAGGTCAGTAATGCCTTCCTTAATTTCTAATAGCAGGCTGGATAGCTACCCTGAATTTTTTTATTATAGGCAGACTAGTTTCATTAGCTTGAGCCACTGCCATGCATTCAACATTGAGGCCAACTATATCTATTTTCCTCTTGTTTGAGGAAAGCAAATCCTTTTCATCTCATCTCACCTCACTCTTCCAAGCAGAACTGATACTGGCTTCTTTATTTCAATCTAACCCTAATAATTTCCAAAATAAATCACATCATTGTCAATCACATCATATCTCAAATACTTGCAAATGCTTAACAATTTCAGCTGCCAACACACTAATTTATGTTCTTTGGAGATGCCATCTGAATCACAGCTATCGTCTTTGAGTCCTTTCCATCATTTAATTGCAACTGTTAGTGAAATGCAGGAGCATATTTATTTTTCTCCTTCCTCTGCAGTGCTCAAGTTGCACCTTTAGGTAAGTCTTCCATTCCAAACTCAGAAATACTTCACTTGCAAAACTCCAGTGTCTCCTCAGAGAACTACTTCAGTAAGTATAAATAATTTTCTGGCATGTGGTCTGATAAGTAATTTTTAAACAGCAGAATGATAAAGTAGGATCAATGCCACCTTTCTGGGACAGACTGCTTCATGTGACAAATTCTGACACAAATATTGCACAGTGACATACCATGTGTTTCCTACTGTCACTCTTAGCTTTCAGTGTTTCTTTCTTTATCCCACCCAAGAATCATGAACAAAATACTGCTGAAAAGAGCTAGATTTTTAAAAATGGAAATAAAAAGGAAGAAATCCAGCCATCAGCTCCAGACATGAAGTTCCCAAATTGAGGGTTTATCTACCTTAAAGGACCAAGTCTTCCAGACAGACTTCTGCTCATTATGAGATAAAGTGTCCACACCAGAACTGGAGCAATTAGGTGGTATTGCAGTCAAGATATAAGACTCTGGTGCATTGATATAAGTTTTGCTTCCAACACAGACACCGTGCACTATCCCAAGGAAGCTATTTCTCAGCTGAGAATAACCCTTTCCTCAATGCTCAGTGCCATGGTGTCAAGATGCAAATAATACCCTGTTAAAAGACATGTGCTTTAAAGGGTCATTAGACCGGAGGTGGGGCTGAAGGGGATCATCAGCCAGCCTGGCTCTTGGACCATGACTATTCCAGTAGCATTTTTTCATTAATGTTTGTTGTCAATGTGGTTTAACAAGCCAGGCACTGATCTCTCCTCTCTGTGTCCCAGTGACAGGGCACAAGGGAATGGCCTGAAGTTGTGTCAGGGGAGATTAAAGTTAGATGTTAAGCAAAAATTCTTCACCCAGAGGGTGGTTGGACACTGGAACATCTCCCCAGAGATGTGGTCATGGCACCAAGCCTAGACAACTCTGTCAGGCATGTTGTGTGATTCTTGGCATTGTCCTCTGCAGGGTGTTAAGGAAACTTTCCTGCCTGACTATTCATGGGACTCTGGCAGTCACCCTCCTACTACCAGACATTTTAAATGCTGAGACCAAAGCCTTTTCATAGTGGGTGGCTCCAGTGATCCACCAGGTGCCCCCTGTGACTCCCTGCACACCCCACTCACACACAGTCAGACCAGGTTTCCTTACTGGCTCCATCCCAGGTTTCCCACAGCAATCCCAAATATCCTATTCCATAAAGCCATTTACTCGTGGCACAGTAACACAGAGACACCTGGAGCTGGTGCCTTTGAGGAGGACTCCCAACAGTGGAATCCCTGAGCTTTTATACCCTCACAGTCTCTGCTCTTGCTGCTCAGACACCAGCTCCTGCTGTGTCTCTGAGCGTTGGTCACCTGGCTGAGCCACAGGTCCCTGTGCCCTTTGTTATCCAAAGGGTTGGCACCAGCTCAGGACCTCTTTCCTGGGGCTCCTGCCCACCCTGAGCTCAATCTGCAGCTGGTACTGTAGCTTACAAACCAAGCTTTCTGGACCAAAAGTATGCTTCAATAAGGGCCAGGAGTTGGACTTGAATGATCCTTCTGGCCCCTTGCAGCTCAGAATATTCTATGATTCTAAGCAGCATCCTGACAAGCCAAATCCAATGCTTGCTGGTGTGCCTCAAATACCTCCCCATTCTTTTGAGTACACCATTCCCTTGCCACACACCCTTTGCCTCCCCTTTCATTCACAACTGCCCTTCAAGATAACCATTGTCCATCCCTACTTGTCACCCAGGTCCTCAGAGAAGCCAGCCCTTCTTGTGACCTCTGATATCCCTTGCTAGATCCAATTCCTGTAGGACATTGGCTTTTCTCACATCATCTCTGCATGCTCAGACAATGTTTGTATTCCTCACAGATTTCACTGAGGTATTACTGGACAGTACACTGAGGTGTAAATACACCATGCATCATGACATGCCTATAAATGAGAACTGGCAGCTTATTTCCTGTTATTTCTCTTTTATAGCCACTTCTCCTTGCTCTCTAAACATTACTCCCCTTTCTGTCTCTGGTGAGATCTGGGCTGTGGCCCCTTTGCTCAATCTCCACTCAGCTCACCCTGCATGTGCTGTCCCAGACAATTCTGGCTGCCTCCATTTTCTGCCTCTAATTCTGCCCCCAGCTAAACAGAAGAGTAGGTGATTACAATTTCATTCAATCAGGAGGTGAAGGAGATGGGACACATGCACAGCAAGCCGAGAAAGGAGTGGCAATCAGATTACAGCTGTAGCCTAAAGCACAATTCTTCATAATGTGAATTTATAATGGGTCTCTGGTCTAGGGCACATAATAGACATTTTACCCAGAGTGCCATAGTCACCCAAAGACATTTACTTCAGAAAATACTAAGCCTGGTATAAACATTTAAACTTTAATAAAACAATTACAGATGCACTGATTGCATAGCTCCCTTAGACAGTGAAGACTTTAGACATAGGGAAGTGAGCAGAAGACAGTATCAGGCCACTTACATAAAGATTTACTGAGAACTCACCCTTGGTGAGCTCAATGCCTTATCCATATCCAAGAAGTACTCACTGAGCAAAAGCCATCTCAAAACATATCCCATCTCAGACACACATTGTCCTTTGCAGTGTATTTAAAGATGTTAAATCAAGAACCAGTGTATTCACTGCCATTTTGTATTCACAGTATCCAGACTCCTTACACATCCCAATATAACATTAAATTTAAAAAATAACATGATATCTTTGGGGGCTTCTTGCTGTTTCTGCTCAGAAACACTTAGACAGTAACAAACAAGTTGTGCTTAAGTAGGACAAGTTAGCTTGTCATGTTTCAAGTGACAAGTGTTATTCTGTCCACAGAATAGAAAGATAAATAAGCATTTACAGGAAAGAGAATAGTCCAGTCAGAAGGAGATGCAAATCTACCTCTCTGTCTTGTTAACCTAACTAGTTGACCATTTACGTTTCATGTTTCTGAACCAATTCAAATAGAATTATTCCAAACAAACATTTCAATACTAAATAAGCTTTTTCTGTGTTTTGAGGGAAGCATCAAATCCACAGCCCCTCCTTTCTGGCCAAGTCCTCCTAACCAAATGACAATTATTCAGAAAATAGGAGCATCTCAGAACTACAGGGATTTGCACCAGTCATTATCCCCTGGCCAGCACGAGCATCTGCACAAAGGCTGAGTATATGCTAAAATTCTGTGCACAGAACAGCAGATAAACCTCTGTTCTCTTCTGCTTTGTTGCTGGTGGGTGTTGCATATTAATTTCCTCCATACCAGGCTCTCCCCATTTTGTTTACAGCAAACTCCATCCCATTAACTCTTTGCACAACCACATCCCCAGGAGCTGGGCACCTCTATGTTGGGTACCCACTCTGTGTCTGAGCTAGCCCCCAGTCCAGAAGGTGGGAGCACATTCACATCGTGTCACATAGACAGAGAAAAGGATGCTGCAGGGATGCCCACACCTCCAGGAGAATGGAACAGGCTTAGTGTATTTTTGGATTAGTAGCTACTTTTTCAGTATTTGGGTTTTACCATTTCACACACCCTGGAGGCAGAAAAAGACACTGAGTGGTACAGGAGAGCTATACCAGCCATAAGATCTCACTTGGGCACTGTTGAGCACAAGAGTGTTCCTAGGCTGCATTTATACATCAATACAGCTCTCTCCATTCTGCAACTGACCTGTTTCCTAGGACTGATTCAAAACCTTACATGAGCTTCTAAACCCAAAAGCCCTCAACACCTCAAAAAAATAAAAATTCAATGCTGATTCCCTTATTTCTTTCTCTAGCACCTCTATCTGAATCATCCCTTAGTGCTCTGCTGGAAAAAAAGCTAATGGCAACAAGCACAAAAAAAAAATAAAAATCCAAGACACTCAAAGGAACTGTGTTTACACTAGAAAAACAGTAAAAGATGCCAAGGTCACTTAACATGGTAACATCATAACTTACTGTATTGCATCCAACTATTCAGCTTTTACCTAGGTCTCTTCTTTGTCCTGAGACCAAAGCAAGCTGGACTTCCTGTGGCATTGCTACTGATTTGTCATGGTCTTAAATTATACCTTGCTAAAACCAGATAGCTGGAGAATCTATTGGCAAACTGCAGGTCATAGTTATGTTTTATTTTCTCCACTGAGAACAAAGGTTTGTATTTATGTATATATCCAGCTCCTTGCACAAGTGTCCCTCCCTGCTTTCACTGTGGTCTGCTCTCTCCTGATACTCATACCCAACTGTGTTATAGCTGGGTTCCACAATATCAATCTTAGTTCAATTGCATTCAGCTAGAAATTCAGTCATGTCATCTCAGTCAAGTTTTATTCACAAAAAACTTCATCTTTCATTCAGAACAGAAATCCACTGCTCTGATAGCTATCATATTTCCTGGCCTTCTATTAGGAAAGCGTGTGCTTGCTCACAATGCTGAGCAGAACTGCGCTCAGAGCGAAGGTTTCAAAGACATTCAGAAAACAGTGTCCTTGAATTGACTCAAGAAGCCCATTTCTAGAAACTCTGTCCCAGGAGAAAGTCTTATTCAGCCCCTGTTTTCCACCACATACCTCCTTTTAGAAGGGGTATCAGCTTTATCACTCGCTCCCCAGCTCCATGCAAGCACTAAGGTAAGGGCAACATGCAGAAGAACAGATGCTGTGGCAGGAGTGTGTTTACATGAAGCTGCTGACAGCAGATGCCAGCTTGTAAAATTAGCCAATAAAAATACCAGCATCACTGTTTACAGCCACTCTGAGCAAGACAGGCTGCCAGCAAACTGGAAAGCACATTGCACAGGCATACCAGGTTAAAGTTACACAATGTGGAAAAGCATCACCATTTTTAGGCTAGCAGAAGTGTGATTCTCATTCAAGTACAGGGAGTAAACCATGAGATGCCAAACAGTTTCAGTCTTTCTCCCTTTTGCGTTCGAAGAAAGTCCTATTTAGTGTTAAAATGTCAAAGAACCAGAAACACCGTAAATACAAAAGCACGTGTATTGCTCACTATTGAAAGTTTTTGTGTGCTATTGATGCCTTTTCCTGATCTTAAAAGTTGAGAGCCAGACATGGTTAAGGGATAAGGGGTTTCTGCCTTGGCATTTTCATAAGGATCCTTGTGGTGCACCGTTTTGCCAAGGTGGGATGCACCACAATGCACAGACACGATAAATCATGTGTACAATTCATAGCCCTTACAAATTAGCACATCTAACAAGGATGCCCTAATGAGAGGCTTGAATGAATTGAGTCATCTCCCTAGGAATTTTCCCCTGGATGGGCCAAATCTCTAGTTTACAGGATATGTTCTAGGAAGGACCTTGGTTTCTCAAGGTAGCATAGGGCTTTCCAGCCTTCAGCTGTGAGGCCTTTAGGGTGTTTGGTCTCCTGGCCTAACAAAATGCTAGGACAATTAAGTTGTCAGATTTAAGGAATTACAAGTATGCATGCTAGGACTACTGAGGACACACAAAAGGTATATAAAAGAACAGGGAAAAAAATCATCTTGGCATCACTATGACTCTGGTCAAACCTAAAATTTAGTGACACGTGCACTGCAAATGTGTTATAGAGCAGGAAGCTGTTACTTGAACTTAAACCTCCTCTAGTACTCTTTGCAATCACAAATACAATTTTAAAAAAGTCCTGATTTTTGTACAAAATTGTTGTCTGCATCTTACCCATGCAGATCTGGAGATACTCAGACTGATCCTTTAAGAATGCTAAAACAGTACTAAAATTTTTCACCACTTAATTATCATTAATTCTTCTGAGTAATTTAAAATACCTCTAAGACTAGAATCTAGACTAAAATAAAGACCCTCAAGAAAATGATTAAAAGTATATTTTTGAAAATAACAGTCTACCACATAAGTTTTAGAACATTTTTTTTCCTGTTCATTGATTTTCCTACATTGGAAAATATCAACCTTCATTAAAATTTCAATTAATACATTCTGTAATACTCTTAATTAGAAAACTAGAACTATAAAAGGAAATGTTAAAGTAACTGAGCTATTTCAGAGATTAAATTTGAGAACAAGTTTTGACGGCTTTTACTTTCTTTTAAACAAACACTCAGTCCTCTGAAAAAAAATTTCACATTATGAATGTTTAATAAGCTATTAATGACTTCTGTAAGCCTGTTGGAGGTATAAGCAAGAAGTTTAAAAAAAGGTAAGTAAAATTTCTAGAAGAATTAAACATATTATACATAACACATATTCAAAAGTAGCTTAATTTTCCTCTATAATCAAAAGCTAATATCAGTTAATAACATAACATACCTTTGAGATGCACCCATGAAGTTGCAGTACTGGATGAACCATATGCCTGCAATGCCTTTTCCACAAGAAACAGTCAACAGCTTCAGTCTTCTGCCTTATGGAGAAATACAAGAGAAATTAAATGAAAAGAATAAAATCAAAGTGCTGAAATCCTGTTGTCAACAAAATTCAAAGACTTGAGTTTCAACCAGCACTTTCCTTCTAGACACTGTAAAAGCTAACAAATGCAATCTATCCCAACATTAAATGAATAAAAAAAAAAGGCAACAAATCACCTACTCTACTCCTCCCTTGCAAAAATAAGAAATAAATAGTAGGCTATATCTATTTTATGATTTTAGGCAGTAGGGAGACCTTTGCAAGAGGTCTGTAGTTGATGGCAATGGTGTTAATAAGCCCTTTGGTTTCTTTGTCAACAAAATAATTGGGCTTTTTCCGTAAGCAGCTGTTGTTCATGAGTAGCCTGGGGCTTCTCACCTGTGTAGGTGGGCTCTGATACTAGAGCATATTTAAACATAAAGTGGACAATAAGGATTCTCAGTTTTGGGACCTGAAGAAATCTTTCTTTCATGTTCTAGTAAGTAGAGATGTTTTTTTCTCTCTTCAGTTTATTCTTCAGAAGTAGCACAGTACCTTTTTCTTCTTAAGGCCCTCTTTATCCTATATATGTATTTTTCTAATGAGTAACAGGGTTGGGGTTTTTTTTGCTTTTTTTTTTTTTTTTTCCCCTGGGAAAGTAGAGGGGGAGAGGGTAGTTGCTGCAACTGTTGTTTCAGAAAAGGATTTAAAACTTTGTGTCTTCCTTGGCAGTCTGATTGTTACCCTAATTGTTAGTTAAGCATTGCCTGCTAGGTACAGCAATCTTTGCCTGCTCAATGCAGGCAGCTTCTATCCAGAGCTGCTAATATATTGATCAAGGTTTGTTTCTCTACCTAAACATACACAGAACTTCATGCTGAGGAGAATTTTAGAGATGTATTGGTGCTGGTTCAGCTGCATAAAATGAGGATTTGTGCAAGAAACCATAGGAAAGAGACTTGTTTCTTGGTGAGTGCAGAAGAAATGTGGTCTGTTGATAATGCTTGATGTGATTAGCTTAATTGATGTATATTTTTGTTCCTGTGAAGTTCCAGAGATTTGATTCAGACTGCTTCTCATATTGTGATATGACCTAGGGACTTCATTCACGCTCTGTGTTTGTGAGCTGGTGTTTTATAGCAGAACTAAGGAGTCTTAAGATGCATGTGGTCATAACCATGAGCCTGAAAGGATTGTTTGAATCTTTGATGGTCTGTGTATCAGCTTTCACTTTCCTGGGGTTTATTATGTGTAAAGCAGGAGCTGACACCAGGACTTCATATATGGTCTTCCCTAAATAAAATTTTGGAAAAGGTCTCTCACAGATGCTGTTGCACAGAACTGAATGGCTTTCCTTTCGCTACTAGTGTGCTATTTTTATAAACCTGTTCAATAACACTTAGCCCTTTCACTTAATTTCATTCTGGTTTTGATCTGTTTATAGCAAGTTCTCCATCTAGATGTGTGTAGAGGCATTTGACAAAGTCTCTGGTGATTGATTCCTTGCTCCTGTTATGTGGTATGTGTGATAAGGTGCTTTCTTGCCAGGATCCCTAAGGACTTGTGCTGTGCTAACAATAATTGATAAGTGCTTTAAACTGCTCCATGAGTTATATTCTCCTGGATGAGGAGGGTGAGTGTTATGTATGTGGGAAGGATAGGTCTCATAACTCCCCAGCAGGGAAAACTTTTTCTTAGCCAAATGTGGGGTTTATGAGTCTGTCTGTCTCAGCAGTGGTAAATAGGATTATATGCAGGTTGTAGGATAGCAAGGATGAACTCTTTCTGCTTAACTGCACATATTCATGTTAAATGAGACCAAAGAGCACAGAAAGCGACTGTCATGCACTTCTGAAGAGTTATTGTCTCTTTAGCTGTTGAGTCTAAAATTAAAATTAGGTGAAATTAAGTCCTCCCAAATGGGAAACTTCTCTGAAACTTGCAAAGGACAAACATGGATCTACCTGAAGGATTTTAAAAGGTAACACATACAAGCTACATTGGACATCTTAAAAGTGATTCTTCGTGCCTTTGTCTCTGTAATGTGCGGCATTTGAGGAAAGTTTCACTTCACTAGAAGTGCTTGTTCTTGCTGTAAAACTCAGCCCCTTCACAGGTTTAACTTCAAGAAACTGAGCTCGTGCCTGGGTTTTCCTTTGACAATTTTACTTTCTTTGTTGCTAATGTTTTCATAGTATTTCTTAAATTAGTAATTAATACCTGAAAAAAATTCTCTTACATAGAAGCTACTCTAATGAAAAAAATGATTGATTGAATAATGTTCCTTTAGCACATAGCTGTAATGGCCAGTTGATTTTTATGATCTCACCATTTTGTACTGGTCCTAGGGGTTCAACATTTTTTCTTCCTCATACTAATGCTGTATCTCCTAGAATAAATGTGGTGTGTCGACAGGCAAATAATTAAAAAATAAGCATTTAATTCCTGCAGTGTGCTGATAAGGTCTACCTTATGTCTTATTAATCAAAGTAAGGAATACTGATTTGGGAGTTAACTCATCACATCAGGCACAGCACAGACCATGGAAATGCCTCATAGCCTGTGAAGGTGAAGTCTGAGCTTGGATGTAAATGACCACTTAAGTCAATATCTTCTATTTAGACCTGAGTGTATAAAAGGGCAAAGGAGTAGTATTTCCATCTCAGATGTCTAGTAAATTAAAAAAATCATCAGGTGATACTTGTCAAGCAAACTTGATACATCCACCTGTCATATGTGGATGGGAAACTGCATCCTTCAGCTGAAGTCCTGCTCTTCATTTTAATATGACTGTTGGGCTCTACTTCATCTGCTTTTACGTTATATTTAACTGTCCTTTAAGAGACAAGGTGGTGTGACTGCAACTAGGGAGGGAGCAGGTAGTTAAGCAGCAGCATGATTGAGGTTGGTGTATATGTCCAGGTATGATAGGTGTTTTCAACTGCTTTCTGGAAGTGGGATGAATATTTAGGTAGTATTGGCTTCCCTGTTTTATGACTAAGAAGAACAGAAGTTGCTGTCGTGGTATCTGTGATGTACAGGGTTCTTTTTAAAAGAACTAGCTGCAAGTATTTTCTCCTGTCAAGTTTCTGATTTTTCTCTTGCTTCTATAGCACTTTGCAGTCTGGCTTCAGGGCAAAATATTCAGCAGCTTTCATCTCAGATGGTGAGAATGCTCATGGGTTTTCCCCGAACTATATGCTCCAGCATGAGGGAAATTGCACTGCTAGTGGCTAACTGTACAATATGTTTCTTGGTGAAGTGGGGAGGTTAGCCTTGGCTTAGGAGGTTTGCCTGATGTAAACATTAGCTTGGCAAGTCATTGCACTGACACTCTTACTCTAATTGGTCAATGGTTGACCCAAACACCCATGGGGTTTTCCAGAATGAAAACTGACTGAAACTGCTTGTAGTGAAATGCATGACTTAAACCAAAGCCAAAATATCTTCTTCCGGGTTTAATTGAAGTGACTTCTTTTTTATCTCTTTGGAATTCTAGATATGGTGAGCTAAAAGTTTTTTTGAGCTTTACTCACAGCAGGAAGCCCGAGTCATGTGTGCTATGGTAGGCAGTTCAGGGACATCCAGAGTGCAGGACCTGGGTTTATAATTAGAGTAAGTGAGTGGCCTTTGGTTTAGCCAGCAGGTGGCTTGGGTTGTGTAGTAGAGGGTGGCTTCTGTGATAAGGGAGTATCAGCTTCCCCCATATCTGATAGGCCCAATGCCAGCCGGCTCCAAGATGGAACTGCTGCTCTCCAGGGCTGAGCCCATCAGTGCTGGTGGTAACACCTCTGGGATAACAGAGTTAAGAATGGGGAAATAGCTGTGCAAGAGCAAATGCAGCCAGAGAGAGCAGTAAGAACACATGAGGGGAACAGCCCTGCAGACACACAGGTCAAGGAAGGAGGGGCAGGAGGTGCTCTGGGCATCGGAGCAGGATCCCCCTGCAGCCCATGGGGAAGACAATGGTGAGGCAGCTGTGCCCCTGGAGGTCCACAGTGGAGCAGGTGGATGCCCAAAGGAGATTGTTACCCCATTGGAAGCAGCCTCCTTGGCAGGAGAGAGGAGGCTCCTGTGGCTCTGAGAAGAGAGAGCCTCACGCTGGAGCTGGTTTGCTGCCAGGACTGGTGACCCTCACAAGAGTCATGGCAGGGCAGCCTGTTCTTGAAGGAGTGCATCCCATGGAAGGGACACATGCTGGAGCAGTAGCTTTCTTTGAATTTCATTGTATGAATGAGGTGCCAGACACAGTCTTCTTCTATGGTAGCTTCTCTGGTAGTTTGCAAGCAGGTGCTCTACAAAAGCAGTATCTGCAGTATCCAGAAACTTAAAAAAAACCCCTCTTAAATGTACTTCTGTCTTGCTGTGCAGTTCATTCAGACCTTGGTCATAGAAGGTGAGTTAAGGTGAGTGCAAGGGTCCAGCTCTTAGCTGGGAACTGTAGAAGGCATTGAAATCTTGTATGCAAAAAACTACTTTGCAGGAGTACAAGATAAATGCGGTTAGAGTGCAGGCAAGCTGCCAGCAGCCTGCCACAGGCTGTTGTGTGACTGCAGGACAGTTACAAATAAAATCAAGTCCTTTGTATGCTTTTTCTCATTCAAGGTAGATGTTAATCCCTTAATATCTTAAGGCAATGACTCATCAGGTGTTAGGTTCTGTATGTGGGTTATCAAAAAGCATCTTGAGCAACTTTGTTGTTAACTATTCTCAAACAAGCAATGTTGCTCAACTTTGATTTTACTCCAAGATATCCAGCTACTGTAGCTTATGAAAAGCCTTGTGTTGTATTAGTAGTGATCCTGTTCCTCATCTTAAACATATTGGAAGCATCTCTAACATATGATATAATCAGAACAGATTGTGACCCTCATACCCCCTGATTTGAATTGGATTCTGGCAAAATTCAGTTCTATCCAGGGTCTTATAATTGTGTTCTTAGCAATCATGTATACTAATTATCTATAATCATGCTGTGTAGAAAAAAATTTTGTGCAATATGTAACTTTCCTCAAATGAATGGCTCTCCTAGCCACTTGGTAATGTTCCTTTTTTGATGGTGGCTGGAGAGAAATCTTGCTGACTTTTCTCCTACTAGTTTATTTCTCTTCTAAAAATGAATTGTAAGATATCTGTGTTTCATTGCAAAGCTACTGAGCTGACAGCTGAAGAAATTCAAGAGGATGATGAGAAAGTTTTGTGCCTTGGGCATTTGATAGCTTAATCTGTTTGTCCATGAGTGAATAGGTCTGTCTTGTAGGAATTTATCTGTGGAGGCCTGTGTCTTTGGTAGTATATGGAGACAGGATAATTCACCTTTGTTCATTAAATCAGTGTGAGAATGTATTCAAAATAGGTTGGCACGGCAAACACTGTGATCTGGGTGGTTTGATTCAGTAGTGGAATAATTGTAGAATTGTTAAGGCTGGAAAAGACCTCTAAAGTAGAGTTCAACCATTAACATTAGCACTGCTGGGTCCACCACTCAACTTTGTCCCTCAGTGCCATATCCACACTCTTCTGACTAGAGATTGGGATTTCACTGCTTTCCTGGGCACCTGTTCCAATGCCTGACCACCCTTTCCTTGAAGAAATTTTCCCTAATTTCCAATCTAAATGCTCACTGCTGCAACTTGGGTCCATTTCCTCTTGTCCTACCATTTCTTACTGGTGAGAAGGGGCTGAGCACACCTTGATACAAGCTGCTGTCAGATAGTTGTACAGAATGAGAACATCTCCCCTGACCCTTCTTTTCTCCAGGCTAAACAACCCCCAGGTCTCTCAGCTGCTCCTCATCAGACTTATGATCCAGACCCTTCTGGGGCTCTGTTGCCCTTCTCTTGATAAGTTCCAGCCCCTCAATGTCCTTCTTGTTGTGAGACACCCAGAACTGAGCACAGGATTCGAGGTGCAGCCTCACCAGTGCTGAAGGGCAGGGGGACAGTCACTGCCCTGCTCCTGCTGGCCACACCATTGCTGATCCAGGCCAGGGTCCATTGGCCTTCTTGGCCACGTGGGCACTGCTGGCTCATGTTCAGCTGCTGTCGACCCAGGTCCTTTTCTGCTGGGTAGCTTTTCAGCCACTCTGACCAAGCCTGTAGCAATACCTGGGGTAGCTGTGGCCAAAGGCCAGGACCTGGCACTTGGGCTTGTTGAAACTCCCTGCAATTGCAGGACACAGTTCAAATGTTGTGTCTGGTCTTATCTTTGGCTGGGAATGCTATGTGAGCTTATTGGCATTAAAAATTACATGGAAGTCATTGTGGGACAGATGGAGATTGATCATGGCCCAGTGTTTCTTTCTACAGAATATTTGAGAACTACCACAATTCCTTCTCTGACAACATAACTTTTATTTTAGACCTTTGTCCCTATAAATAAATGTAATTTATCCATCTCTCCGGATGATTTATTCTGTATTTTGTCTGGTTGGCACCATTGGAAGCTGAAAGTAAACTGTGGTAGCTTTCCTTGCTCATTTTTTTCAGCTATTCAAGAAGATCTAAACACTTCAACCAAACTCTGAAAACAACCCTTTTTGATTAAAAATTTGAGATTGAAAAAAGAAACAAGACAAATAACTGGGAAAGCGTGCTCTGCTTTTTCAATAAGACAGTAGTTAAGTCTCCCCAGACCCTTTCCTTTGGCTAATTTTTGCAAATGAAGTTTGCCCAATTATCTAAATGCAGGCTGGTTTTTGCTGTGAGGTCCGAAGTGTACCAAGATACGAAGAGGACTCTCTCTGGGGCTTGATCAAGAAAAGACAGCTGGGAATACTTTTACTTTGCTGGCCTGGAAACAGGTTCCTCATTTTCTATATTCTGTATTGGAGGTCTGTGTGTTTCACTCTCGTGTTGACGTTGAAGTCGATGGGAGTTATCTTAATTAGACTGTATCATCACATATGCACAGACTAAGTGCTCACTTTTGTGCCTATAGTCAGTCTAGTCTTCTGAAAGCAAACCAGATTGAGTCAGTGGCATTTGGATGTGAGGTTTTGATCAGTCTGGAATTTGACTGCAGCAGTTCATTGTCCAGTTCCTGGCAGTAGTGTTATTGCTTGTAGTATGTCTTGGCCCCAAAGAGCAATGGGCCTTTTGGCCTGGCTGAAGGTTTCACAGGGGGTTACTGAGAGTGACCTGAAGGGTGACCTGATCTTTCCTTTCCATTCCAGGCCCAGAAACAAAATGTTTTTCCCATGGTCAACCATTTTACTGTAAACTTGGGCACGTTAGGTTTGAGTGGTCAAGCTCTGCTGTGTCCTGGCCAGCCCCTTTTCAGGATGATCAGTCCTGTTCTTGCTGGCAGGCAATTATTCTAACATCACTTGCTTCTGCAGAGAGACTCCTTACGTCTGGTCCAGCCTATTTGACAATTTTGAACTAATGTCTGATTTAAAACTATTTTCAGCCTGTAATTACTACAATGAAAATACCAAAGAAATTGATTTCTTATATTCCTCCTGTTATACTACTCTGGATTCCTGTCTAAATGCCGAGGGGTTAAATATGATTCATGTAATCTACTTTCCCACTAATCATTTATTCAATTACCTATTAGAACTCAGGCAAGAAAGACCAAAAAAGGAAAGGGGAGAGACCAACCTGGAGTATGTATTCAATAAAATGCTACAAAAAACAACCAATCATTAATTATCTAATCAGCATTCTGCGAGTCTTTTAGCCATGATCTCATTACTGTAATTAATTGCAAGAATCATTTTGTAAACAGAGCACAATAAAAGTATATGCAACATAACAGCATCCAAATTAAATCTAAATCCCAGAATGAATAACAGAGAAAGTTGGAAGATATTACTAAGGGAGGGCGTCATTAAAGGAGATCATATTTCAATGTCAAAATCTGGTGGGCTACTTGTGCTGCAGGAGTAAATCAATAGTGTTGCATTGAAAGGACTGGGCCAGATCCACTTTGGTGCAATTAATCACTACTCCATTAAAGCTTGGAGAAGTAGGAGTGGCTTCTTAGCCAGTAAAATTGGATTTTCTTTTTGTAGCTTCTGGGACTGGCATGTTGGCAAAGCTTCTGTGCTTGGCTACTGTTTTTGCACCAAATAGGTAACATTGTTCATGCACTTGAAGGATTTAGGAAATCTGGTCCCTTTCTTTTTAGAAGTGGAGAGGTTCTTGAAGGATTTCACATGTCAAATGTCTTCCATTTGGCTAACTTTCTGTAGTCCTTCACTTCTGATAGTGGTAGCCCTACTCTATTTTTTAAGACTGTTTCTACAATAAATAATTAAACTATGCAGACAGATCCCACAAACACCTGCCGGGCTTCCAGCAAAGTTATTTTATGATACTTTCAGGATTCTACATTTAATATTCCAGCAGTGTAATATGTTACTGTCCTTGGCCTTACCAGCCTTTTGGCTGCACTATTTTGTCATCTTTTTCTCCTTTTCATTTAATTTTTCATTATTTTTTCTGAGGATCAATGTCAGGATTCATTTAAAAGCTATAAAGCAATATATATAAAACAGTCCCAACAACCATAGGCTTGGTTATGCCATTGATTTCTATTCTGAGCAGAATTCCCTGCTGTCTGCAGTAGTGAGTTGCTCAAAGATATTGATAGTGTGTATCCCTCTACAGGGACTTTAGATTTAAAACATGATACCTTCTGGCTGAAAAGGTCTGTGACGAGTGCATTAACTTTGGGGTAAAAGCTGTATTGTACAAAACCCCCCACCAATCTCCCCACCTCCACCCCAGCAGACTCTAAACTTTCCCTGACAGTAGGAAAGAGTGCTCCGGCTGTAATGTCAGGGAAACCCCTCATTAATGCTTCCACCTCTCCCTGCTGAGACCTGACAAAGAACTGGGCTGTGCTCCAATCTGAGCTTCTTGGGACAGGGTGGGAGGCAAACGTGCCTGATGGTTTTCTGTGTGGAGGTTTCCCCTTGTCTGTTGCTCCAAGCCATGTTTGTTTTATCCAGACAGATTGGCCAAGATCCAGATTTTGAGGAACTTTAGGACCTTGTCTTGCAATGTCCTGCTCCTTGCCAGCAAGTGCTACTTGCCTGCCTTGGAGTGGTGCTGGGCCAATGTGTGGGTCAGGATGTGCTTTGGAAGGTTTGCCGTGACACTGCAATGTATTTATTGAGCTACTGCGTTCAGAGCACCCCTTAAATCCTCCCTCAAAGAAAATTCTTCAGAGGAAATGCAGAATGCCTTGTTAATTCAGTTTTTAATGGTGAATGCCCCATGGATTTCCCTTTGATAATCACAGTTTGCTTCCATGGGCAGGCGAGCAGGTCATATCTTCTTAAGTCTGCAAATTCCTTCAGGTAAAACTGAGTGTTAGCCCGTTCTGTAGATGAGGGGAATAATAAAAAGTGGAACTTTGGCCTCTGCCTGTTTTGCAGGTATATAAATAGTGGAAATACAGCTGAGCCAGAGAACTGCATTTTTTTGTGACGAAGAGAAGACATTTTGAGTCACTGACTAATTTTGTTTTTAAAGACTTAAATGTCCTTAAAGCATTTTTTGCTTTGGAAGGGTGATTCTGATGTTTTATAGAGTCAGCCTCATGTTTAAATTCATTTGTCCTCAACAATGCACTGCTGCTGCATTTAACAAGCGTATTTTAATGGTAGGGTTAAAATGAATGCCTTTTTTTTCCCCAGTAAAAATAAAAGTGCACCATCTATATGAATTAATAATTTCCAAAGTAATAAATATTATGAACCTATTCTAAGACACACTGGGATAATATTTTCCTGGTTTTAGACCATTAGCCAATTTTTACATATGCTCTGGCATGCTGGAGACATGCCATAGAGGGGTCTGCCTTTTTTTCTAGTGCAGCTGTTAGATCAGTTGCATTGCTTGATTGATGTCAGCAAGCCCTGGGGAATATGCCCCCTTCCCTGGCTAGATTAAGGATGCCAGGACCCTTCACAGGACACAGGCATGACTCCACCTGTGCTGAGTCCTTGTGAAGGCTGGGCACAGAATGTGTTTGGTTTCTTGTCCTGGGAAAGCTTTGGCATGTGCAGAAGTTCTTCATTCACTTCTGAGTTTTGGCAGACTGGGTGTCCAAGTCCTGCTTTAGGTACTTAGAATTTGAAAGAGAGGTAATGCCCTTCATGTAAGGGCGTCTCTTTATTTGGATTATATTGCATGGAAAGTATTTGTGGTTATATTGACCTTTACTTGTTTGCTGCTTCTGTGCAGTGTCTGAAATTATATTATTTTTTAAAGTTTAGCTGCTTAGGAAGGTTTGGGAAAATGTTAGCTGTCATAAAATGTGGAGTGTTTTGTATTGGAAATAGATATTACCTTCCAGGTAGCAGTAATAGCTATTTTTCCTCAAAGAATTACATGGTACTTTCCATTGGCTTTAATCCTGACCCTCAAAGAATAGATTTTACCATCTGCATGATAACCAAGTTTGGGAAATAAGCTTCTGAGAGAATAGGAGATGCATCGTCTGTCCATGTGGGATTATTAAACTGGAACAGCTACATGGTATTTTGTCAGTTGTCTCCCATCTTCAATTTGAAACACAGACAGCTCAGTTTCTCCATTTACAGCTTTGAATATACTTGAGAAACTAATAAACTGAAATGACAGATACAGAGGGATTACAGGATATCAAGCAGTATTTTCCAAATGGGGTAACAACTGCTATGAAAAAGCATTCTATTGTAATAATGAAAGTTATCTTCTTACATCTTCTGCTTGCTGGTCTGGAATCACCAAAGAGATGGAAATTTCTCTGGCAGCAGAATACTCGGCAAGCCTGCTGTGGGTGGTTTGCCAGTGGTTACTGCTCTGAATAACTAATGTAAATAAGCCCCTCACCATTACACTGGGAAAGATCAGATGAAGCACTCTCTGCTGCTTAGGCTGACATGAATCTTTCAATTCTCTCTTTTGCTCTGTGAAACTAGTGGGAGTGATTCTGGGGGCATCTCACCAGGCTCTGGGACAGTGATGCAAACCATTGGAATCACTGTCCCAATTCTTTCAAACCATGTGTCCCTCTGAGGTGTGTGCAAAAACTAGAGAGTAGATTTGATGGCTGTGCAGAACAGTCCCTTCCAAAGCTTCCATGGGATCTGGGAACATGGCCTCTCTGACTGATGAGGCCTTACTGAAAACAAGTGAATACTGAGGCCAGGGCTACCTGAATTGAGTTGCTGTGAGTCCAAGGATATTGGTGCAAAAGGTGCTAGCAATAGCCCTGTGCCAAGTGTGCAAAAATGAACATCTTAGCAGTGAATTGTATTTGGAGGAAGTACTCTAAATTTACACTAGAAAGTTTTCCCTTGTAGGACACTTTAAACTTTGCTGGGTCTTGCTATACTTAGAATCTCAGGACAAGAGTGCTGTTTTTTTCTTTTTTGATTGGATTTTGATCTAGAAAATGATTATTTGAAGGGAATCTTCAGATGTAACTGTAAGTACTTGCTTAGCAACCTTGTGTTTATGGCCTTTCTGAAAAAAGGTGACCCTGAGTACATGAGTATTTTTCTTTCTCCATTGTAGTTGTATGACTCAGCTAGGGATGAAATTTAACCCAGTTTGCATAGAATTGCATAAGTGCATTACAGGGACACTCCACAATACATAAAAAAAAAATAAATTTAACAAGGGCTAGTGCTGGATTCTGCACTGGGATGGGGAAACTCTGGATGTGTGTACAGACTGGGGAACGAGATGATGGAGAGCAGTACTGGGAAAAGGGACCTGGGGCTCCTGATCAATGGCAAGTTGAATATGGGAATTTTCAGGGCAATCATGTTCCTTTATATTTCTCCATTGCCCCTGCTACCTGCCCTGTAGCCTCTCTTCCTCCTGAGAAAACAGACATAAGCAAGAAGGAGATACCCCAACTGGCTGGAGCAAATGGGTTTTGGAGCTTCCTAGGGCTCTAAATTTTTGGTAGAGTTATTGAGGAACTGGGTGTGGTGGGGAGATTTGTGCCCTGGCAGTGGAGAAGGCCACTGGCATCTTGAGCTGTTGTGACTGCAGGCAAGGAAAGGTGGTCAGGTCTTCTCTTGTATCCTGCCCCACATATTCATATTCACAGCCCCCTCTCCCTTTCCTGCCCCTGATGGGCAGGGTGCATAAATAATAAATGCATTGCATAGATGGGGAAGCTGTGGGGGTTGCAATCGACTTTGGTACACATCACCCTTCCAAAGGGTGTAAAATGCTGCTGGAGACTGGGCTAACTGTGCAAACTGGCCTTCCAAGGTCACAGGCAGCTTCCAGGTGTATTCCCTATGCTGACAGGGATGCCTGCAGGGTACATCCGGACTGAAGATGGGTATAACACTCATGAGGATGAGGAACACTCACCTTTGGGTGCACGAGTAAGATTGATCACACACAGAGATCAAATTCTAAAGTAGCTCCATAGGTGCTTTGTTATTTTGACTTCTGCAGGGCCAAAGAGTGTGGATGCCAGCCTGGCCAGAGAGAGAGAAGTGGCAATTTTTTCTCACAGTGGCTTGTGAGAATTTTAGGGAGTTGTAGGAATGTGATAACTTGTTAGTATAAACAATCTTCAAGTGGTGTTTTTCCACTTTGTTTTCTTGTTCTTCTCAAGGACAGTGTGTGAGAAAGATGTTTTTTATTAACTAGCCAATCAAGTAGAATGTATCGTATTGGTTTATATAAACCAGAGACTCCTTTGTAATAAAGTTTCTTTTTCTCCTCTTGCAATTGGGTCTCTTGTCTGTTCTTGTGTCATTCTTGGCCCAAGGGTGATGAAAGACTGCAAATCTGTACATTTCTAGCCAAACCTACTTTACAATATAAACCTTTAGAGTATTATATACAGCATTGGAAATATTTAGATACTGTTATTAGCCATAAGTCTTGTCATAATCCTCCTCCCAATCAGTATCATTTTTCTTGCACCCTGCCTGAGAGCCTCCTCTCTATATCTCTGCTGTCACTGTGTAAGAGCAGGTGAAGTGAAGTGATATCCCCCTCTCCTACCTGATGGGCCATAGCACCTGTGATAAGGTTATCAGGAACTTTCCTGTTTAGGTAAAACTTCTTTGTGTCAAGTCTTCAGAGGCAGCTATCCTGGAGGAGAAAATTCACTTCCAGATCAAGTCATTGTGACTTGTTCCCATTGCTGCTCTTAAATTAATCTTTTCAGGGATACAAGTAACAAATTGGAGAATTGCTAGTATTATACTTGTGGCAAATATATTAATTTCCATTTTGTGATTTCAGTATCTGTCTTCCCCCCCCAAACAGTGCCAGCATGAAGTTGAAGCTCTTTCTATCATTCAGCTTTATTTAATGCACTCCTGAAATAAAGCTTTTAGAGCATAGTATCAATGCATTTATGGTGACTCCTCAGACACCTCTTATCCATCAGTTTTAGTAGTATGGCACAGTCTGTGCTATAAAGCACATGTAACAAACATGTACATTTCAGCTCTGCTACAAAAAAAAATCTGAAGCAATATCCATAGGTTTTTAATGCATTGCAGATCTGAAAATGTTAAATTCAAATATAAGGAAAGGGTCTGCTGGTTTGGTTTTTTATTTTTAGGGAAAATTGTTCATTACTTGACTCTGAATATCAGATAAGACTAATTTCTGGCACAGGACTTTTTGAAGGTTTTGTACTGCAGAAAATCTTGCAATCCCCAATACCCTCTCCATTCTCTGCAAACATTTAGAACAGCTATTTTCTCCTTCAGATGACAATTTTCATTTCAAGCAGGCTACAAGAGGTCATTTAGCTAATTTATGTGGAGATGAGGGAGGGTTGGTGGCACAAGCTTGAGAAATCAGGGAGATATGCAGCAAATAAGACTGCAAAAATAGTTGATGAAGTGCCATTGCTGTCAGCATTTGCAACTGTAGATTAAGGTGTTCACATCCTAATTTAGCCTCGTGCTTGAGGCACACCATTAACCTCCTGACAGCTAGCAAAGTGCATGCACTATGGATCACCTGATCCATTTTTTTTCTTCCAAATGTTGACTGTTTAAGTGCTGCAGAAGTGTTAAAACTCCCTGGCCACAGGCTCCTGTTCTAATTTTAAACTGGAATGATTATATGGAGATATGGAGCTGATGCTATTGAAGGGGACAGCATGTTTTCTCTGAAATACAGACAATGTTCCCAACTATTGTCACACACATCAACAGCCTGGCTTCTCCTCTCCAAGCTGTGTGTTTCAGCAAATTCCAGAATAATAAAAATTCAGACCATGTTATCTTCTATGAGTAATTCTCCTGCTTATGCAATGTTATTCCAGGAACTGTACTCTGCCAATGCCAACAATTGGCAGAGATTTTTGTTCCAACTCTTGCCCTGCTTTCAAGCAGATTTTAGCTATCGCAGTAGATTATGCTGTGTGGGCTATTTGTTTTTCTGTGACAGTTATGTGTTAAATTTGATATTTGAAAGATAGCTCCTGTTACAAACCTTACATGCATTCATCTTGATATGGGGTGAATAAAAATAGAATAATTTTCTCATGCTGTGCATCAGTCACACAGATTCCCTGAAATGTTTTAGGTATGTCCAAATTTAGCAAATAAATTGCTTTCATAAAAGTTAGCCTAAATCCTTGGATTTGAAGGGAAGTCAATGTGAGATCCCAAAGTCTGGTTCAGTAAGGCACAATGGAGAAATAGCAGCTCTGGGCTGTTTTGCACCCAGGTGGCCATAGCAGCACCTTCCCTCCTCTTCAGCTTGTTATAAGTTGATCCCAGAACAGGTGTATAGTTTAAAATGGCCAGAAAAACACTTCCAGTAAGATTTGCTATATGAGCAGGTTAGCTTCAAACTGTTCTGGATTTTCTTTTTTTCCCCTCTAAGGTGCAGAGGTTTTCATTATACTTTGATCCTGTCAGTATTTTTCTCGGTGGGAAGAAAATATCGTCTTGAACTTGCTGAAGTTTTTAGCAGCCTCCCGCTGTGGAAGAGGGTTTTCGTGGAGGTGCAAACCGGTACAGATCTGTTCAGTGTAACATTGCTTCCTGCTCTTCTGGCAGCCCTTTTCCCTGTGCTCCAGATGATACATGTTTGCAAGTGCATAAAACTTTTCACTTCCATGAAGCTTCTGCTTTTTTTATTTGGGAACTTGCTTTCTCTAAAAGAGAACAAGCTAACAGGTGTATGCCTTGGATTCCTTGATCCTTGGTGTTTGAGTAGTGACTAGTGAGTTCCAGGAGGGTGGATGAAAATCAAAGTACTCGTACTGCTGAGTTATTTTCAGTTTGTGAGTTGTGCTCAGGATGGATGCTAAAGGCTTGCTGTAGATTTTGGGGTCCGTGAGGGAGTTAAATCACTGCCCTCATGGAATGAGTCACCCCCTAATTGTGTGAGTCACCCAAAACCAGTGAGTGTTTGAGTCATCCCCCAACTGGATACTGACTACTGTACCATGAGGAGATGGTCCCTGCCAGAATACCAGTGCTACAGTTCACAGGCTGAACCTCTTAGAGCCTGGGTTTTTACAAAGGACACTGGGAGCCTGGATATTTCTCCATGTGAAAGAAGTATGGTTACATGTCAGCTCTTGGAACTGTGTGTATAAATACATGGAAAAAGAAGAAAAACCTTCCACAGGTTCCACTCTTGGAGAATGACTCAGGAGTTAGCATAATGGAATGACTCTTCCATGACAGGGAACAGGGGGAAACAGTGTTATTGCTGCCTTTCCAATATATTTTCTTTACCATGATCGTCTCCTTCAGACATCTGGGCTGTTAAGGATGCTTGAGAAGAGACTGGCAGTCTCTGAGTGTGCTTTGGCTCATTCTCAAGCTGTGCTATTCACAGTGCCCTTATCCTGAGCCGGGCTAGGGTCATGCCTTACTTTGCAATAAAGTATTATTTCTGGTGATCTCTGCACAGAGATGGCCTCAAGGCAAGATTTTTCTTCCAGTCCTTTACAAGACTACAGTGGCCTGATGAAGGACCAAGTCAGTATTCTAATATCACGTTTGTGTCTCTGCTTTCTGCAGAGACAGGTTTTTTCTGCAGTGGAAGGGTTTTGTGCTCTTAAGAAACATGAAGATAAAGAGAAGGGATACATTTATTTGAGTGTTCCTTGATATTGAACCATCATTGAAAGCCACTTTGAATAAAAATGCAAATAAATAGTATTGTTAGTGCATGATCCAGAGTGTGAGAGAGTGCTAGTCTTTTACTATTGCAGTGACTTTTGGTTTGAGATGGAGATCAAAAAGTCCCAAACTCTTGTACTAACTTAACTGATTGTAACAGATGGCTTCTAATGGCTGGGCACAAAGGGTTAGAGTGAATGGGGAAACATCAGGCTGTGACCAGTCACTAGTCAGGTTCTGCAGGGCTCCAACCTCACCACAGTTCTCTTCAACACCTTCACTGATAACTTGGATGCAGTCCCACAGACAGGGACTGGGGTTCTGGTCAATGGCAAGCTGAATGTGAATCATTGTGCCTGGCAGCCAGGAGGGCCAAGCGTGTCCTGGGGAGCATCAGGCATAGCCTCACTGATGCCTTGAGAAGGCTGACCTAGAAGAGAAGCTAGATGGAATAAAAGAATAAAGTAGGTGTTTATTAAAAGGCCTCAATGGCTCCACCTTGGGCCGTGCCGGAGCCCAGCCAGGGCTGCACCCAAGATGAACCCAAAATGGTCACAAGGTGGATGACCAGTCACGAGGCCTCTCACTTCTGTAAGTTTTGATCCATTAGCATATTGGAGTTAATTGTCCAGGTACAGCTTCAGATGATGAAGTACCATCCTTCCTTTTTCTCTCTTCAGTCCACTGTTTATGCTCTTGTGTCTGACACTTGTGTCAATTGTCCTTGGTCCCAAGCTAGAAAAGGAATTGTTTTGTCTATCTGCTTTATGAAGAGAGCTTACCAACACTTAATATGAAGCTCAGAACTACACACCAAAGCAGCACAGAATCTGAAAAGTATAAAAGCTAAAACTTGAGGACCCAGCTGTGCAAGGGAGGGGATTGTCCTGCTCTGCTCTGCACTGGGGCAGCCTCACCTCCAGTGCTGGGGCCACTTCTGGCTGCCACAATATAAAAAGGAAATTGAGCTGTTAGAGAGTGTCCAGAGGAGGGCTGTGAGGATGATGAAGGGTCTGGAGAAGAAGATTTATGGGTACTAAAATGTATTATTTAAGAAACTGTCTATGCATAGACAACTCATTCTCAGTCCCACCTGTGGGCCAGCATTTCTTATTAAAACTTCATGCACAGTCTCCTTCAGGTTGACAACCTCTTCTTAGAAGTAACAGACATTACTGTGAGTTTCTGCAGGCACTTTTTCAGGAGAGTTCCACCTTGCACATTCCAATTGGAAAACAAAACTGTGCAAGAGCAGTTCTAAAGAAGCATGGCCATGGCTGAGATTGTAGACTAGAAGGAAGATTTCTGTCAGTATTTCCCAATGGATCCTTTCTGAGAAAAAAAAAAAAAATCCCAATTTATCTAGAATGCTGTGACTTTATTATGCTTCTAGCTCTGTCACATGGATTTCTGCTCTTCTTTTGTGGAGCACTCTTAGAGGTGTTTACTGAGGAGGTGGTGTTAGGAATTCTTCAGGCTGTGATGTGTCAGGTAACAGTTTCTATAGTGGTTTTGAGCCACCGTCCAGAATTGTTTTTTCTGATCATGTAGGCAAACAGAATCTTAGATTAAAATTAGGTAACTATAAAGAGAATATTGCTAAGTTTTTGAACAGCAGGGTTTGTTAGTCTTCCCTTTAGTGATCCCCTCATAAATCCATAAGGCTAATGTGGATGTTCTTGGTCCCCATTAACTTGTCAATGCATCAGTTTCAAGCTAAGAAAAGCCTCTCCACTATTTCTGACCCTACTGTATAGTGCTGCCTCTCTCAAGCCTTTATGGTCTTGTGTCACTGTCATATTTTCTGAAAAATCCCTTTGCCAGGATTTCTTCTCCTGGGAAGCTGAGAAGCCTCAGAGAAAAATGAAAACAATCATTATCTGATCCACTTGTCCTGTTTTGTTGCTTTGGAATGTGGTTTGGACATTGTTTACCAACTGGTCATTGTTGGATTGGTTTCATGTGAATTAATGACCAATCATGCACAGTCCAGCCGTGTTGGGACTCTGGAGAGTCAAGAGTTTTTAATTAAGATCTTGTTAAGCCTTCTACATGTATCCTTTCTCTATTCTTTAGTATAGTTTTAGTATAGCATTCTTTTATATATTTATCATAAAATAATAAATTAGCTTTCTAAGAACATGGAGTCAGATTCATCATTTCCTTCCTGCCACGGGGGGCCCTGAAAATACCACAGTCTTGCATTAAGAGGCAGTGAAGAAAGATGTTTTTTAATAAGGATTTTGTCCAGCCTACATGGTACAAAATACTGCTGTCTGTATGTATGCCAGTTATGTGTGCATATGTATTTAAGTGCAGCTGACCTGAAACATCTAAATGGCACAAGCCATTTCCGTGCCACTTTACAAAATATGCTTGTGTCCTTTCCTTCACTTATCACCATCCTAATGTTTGTTTTAGCATACCTGAAAACCCACAACTACAAGTGTTTATTCTCTTTAAATGCCTATCTGGCCCTGTTTTACCTATTTGAGCTATTTATTAATTATTTGTTTGAATAACACCCCTGGGTCCTAGATAAGGCAAGGTCCCACTGAGACAAGTGTAAATATGTGGTAAACATCCCTGCATTGAAGAGTTTCAATATAAACTCTATAAACTCTATTCCTTTGATCAACAGTACATGATAGACTGCTGTGCCAATCTTGGTCCCCTCCAAAACTCTCAGGCTTCTAATTTATCCTCTATTTGATCCTGTAAATGGCAGAATGGAGGCTGAGATTGACAAGATGTCTGAGGTGGGAGGAAATGGAGAAGTACAATGGAAATAAGAGAAACAAAAATGATGGAGTAGTTTTTGTAACTTAGCAATGGTTAAGCATTTGAGAAATGACTGGAGATGTGACAGGTACATAGTAATGAATTATATGGTAAATGAAAATAAGGGTGGGATGTTGCCTGTTCTAGCATTAGAGCTTCAAGGCATTGTGGTAACCTAGCAGGTGGCTAGTAGGTAAAAGTTAAGGGAGAGTTAAAGGAGATAATAATCTCTCATGCAATGGATAGTTAAGCTGTTGATGTACTTACCACAGGGTACTGGACATGCAGAAAGTTTCTATGGGCTCAAAGTGTCACTGGACAAATTAATGCAATAAAAAGACATTGCAGGAGATTAAACAGAGGTGTTTCCTCTGGCACAGGATTGAGAAACAAATTTCCAGTGGGCCAGGAAGTAACAACTTTGCTCTCCAGATTTAACCCCTTATGTTTGCAGACATCCATGCCTAGCCACTGTCTGTCATGGAACATTAGTCCTTGCTGTGAGACAGCACATCTCAGTATTATCGTTCTGTGCTTTGTTATTTGTCATCATCTTCTTGGGGAAGTCTGGTATGCTAATGTAATGCTAGCCACTAGACTTTATTTCTGTTAAATTTGCCAAAATTTTTTTGCTTTGTGGACAAACACTGGCCTTTATTGCCCTGTCCTCAACACACAGTTGGTAATTTCTGTAAATGAGCCATTGCTCTTGGGCAGCTTGTCGTGGCCAAACTCTTAAAGTAAATGGGCATATCCCTGCTGTGCCAATCAGTTGGACCTGATCCCTCAGCTATTTCCAAATGCTATATCCTGCTGACATTCCTGATGTCTACTGGTCCAGGGAGGTGCTGTTACTCCTACACTGAATTCAATGTAACTGCTTCAGAGGTCTAGAAAGTCCTATAACAAGGCTGGAAACAAACAAATGAAGCTAAAAAAGGACTAAAAGCAGATGTAGATACAACTGTGCATAAATGTGCAGATATCATTGGCAATGGATGGTTTATAGTGGTACATGCATCACAGGCATGGAAGGTCAGAATAAAGGAAGTTTGCATGGATGAAGATGGATTCATGGCCTGTCTCCTTTGGGCCCACAGAGATAAAATAAGGGACCATAGGGATACTTCATTCCCAGGCCAAAAAGCTAGGTATTTGGGTGCTTCTGCTAAAGGAGAGGCTATTTCAGTTGACACAGCAAGCCCATGAATTCTTCTTACTGCTGCGCTCGTCACTTGTGGACTTGCCATGCTTGCTGCTTGTTTCTAATTTCCATTTATTTTTGAGAAGTTATCACTATTTTTGCACAAAGTGCAGATTAGGAGGAGTACATAGAAATCAGATAATAACCTAGAGAAAGATGCAGGAATAGTAGTAACATAACAGTTATACCAACACAGTTCATGAAAGCAATATTGGTACTGTGCACTGAAGAATATTCTGCATACTGAATACCTTTTCTTCTTTGAGACCCAATGGGTAACTTGGATGAGCAACAGTACCTGTAGAGACACTAAAATCATCACAGCTGTCAGATAGGCCTAGGTTAATGTGTCTTGAAAGAGTGATTAATGGGTTTTGACAATATCATTGCATTTCATATTTAATCAGATTATGCATCTGTTAGGAATGGTGCACTCCTAACATCTGCAGTCAGAGCCCCTGATCTGCATCCAGATCATCGTTTTGGCAGGAGCATGAAGCATGGTCTATGGCAGATTTTTGATAAGTTAAAGCTATGTGATGTCTAGTGTGCTTTTAAAATAATCTGTGTTCACCTGCACAGCTCCAGGATCTGTGTGTGTATGCTCATAGGCTCCTTTCCTGGTGAAAATCCTCCTATGGGAAAGCAGAGCGCCTGAAATGAAGGTGAATGGAATATTTCACTGAAGGGGAGGGGTGGTGCAATACATTGTTAGCACACATGCTCACTTCCCAGCTCTGCTAGGTGCTTCCCATGTGACTTCCCTCAAGCTGGCTGCACTCCAGCCATAAGGGGTTGCCCTGGTTTCCTGTGGACCTTATCTTCATCTCTAATTTGGTTGGTAGTGCTTTTTGTCAGTTTGTGGGGCTATGGAAGGATGGGGGCAACAGCAGGTACTACACTAGTGGGGGTTTATCTGGGCTGCAGATATTTAAAGGCTCATGATTTGAAGATGATCATATATCTATTTGAGAAGATCTTGAAATACATGGGAGTCTCTACCTGGAAATACATGGGGCTGTCCCAACACTTATCTTTATTATCTTTTAAAATAATTCTGCATTGAATTCTTTCTGAGACAAGACAAACTGCCTTGGCTGTCAAAACGCTCCTCAAGTAGAAAACCTGAGCATAGTATCACAAATACATATGGTCCAAGAATTTTT
Organism: Melozone crissalis; assembly: GCF_028551555.1. NCBI lineage: Eukaryota > Metazoa > Chordata > Aves > Passeriformes > Passerellidae > Melozone > Melozone crissalis. The sequence goes on along the minus strand of NW_026535784.1, from coordinate 43,558,002 downwards.
AAAAAAATCCATATGGACCATCTTTCTTGGTACATACAGCATGAATGACCTCCCTAAGTGCTGTCACAAATTTAGCTCTGAAGTGTCCTGCTATGCTGTGCAGTGACTGTGGACAAGGTAGTCCTTGCTAGCCAGGAGCAGGCAGGGAAAGGCAGTGGAAGTGAGCATGGATGCACAGAAGAGTGCACGCAATGGTTTTGGTTTCCCTAGGCCCCCAGCAGGAGCACCCAGTGGCTGAGCAGCTCCCCTGACAGCAAGCTGGGGGGTGTCCCAGGGGATCAGCAGAGCTCTGGAGTGAAATAACCTACTGGCATTCACACAGTGGGGAACAGTCATGGTGCTGACCAGCCTCATTCTCTCATCTTTGCAGATATGTCACAGGGCTGAAAAGCAGGCTGTGAGAGTACAGTCCAGGGTGAGTGTGAGCAGGAGCCAAGTGTGAGCCCTCGCTGTCAGTGAGACAGTGCCTGCCTAGGGTGTATGGGACTGTCACCACTGTTACACCAATGATACTCCTCTGCTAGCCTGCAGGGCATACACCCCCAGCCCTGAAATGTGGGAGCAGGGCTTGCAAGGCAGCTGCAGCCTTCATAGGGAAAGATCATTTCTAGCTTCACCTCACTCATTTCTTCTTCCTGTCAGCAACTTCATGGTATGCAGGGTCTTAAGCAATCTCGCACTTCCTTTGGAAGATGAGGTCCCTGCTTTGACAGACTAAAAAGAATTAATTTTCCATTTAAATACCAGCTGTCACCCCAGACTGGTTGCATGACCATCCACATCTGCAGGGCAATTTTCTTTTCAGAAAAACAAGTCATCCTGTTTGCTCTGTGAATCTCTAAAATTGAGGATTATTGTTTTGTAAATAAACAATAAGTAGTTAAAAGACATTCTGGTCAACAAATACAAAATAACAGCCTATAATTCCCTTGTTGTGACTATTGTAAAAAGCAGTATTTTATTAGACAGGCTTATGTCATCTCTTGGTATATATTTGCCTTCAGATGTGTCAAAAGGTGTCCAAATATCCATGATCAGATGCAGGGAGATGCTTTGAGGAATAATTATACACTGGTACAACAAAAGAATATCAGTGATTCATAATTTTGTTACATAAGTCATCATTGTCATTACCGGGGGAGGGGACTAGAATCACTTGTTCCACAGTGCTGTCTCAGAAATGGTCTTAAGGTTTTATTCCTTGTTTCAGTACTTTCTGTTGTATTCTGGTTATGCAGCCAGTTTGGAACCCTGATGTGGGAGATCCTGTTTTCATCTGATGTGGAAAATCTGCCTGTTTAAGTGAGCTATTATTCCAAACTGAAAAGACACAAAACAAAGGCACTGCTGGAGAAAGAAGCAGGAATGAGGCACCTGGCTGGGAAAAACCTGTTGAGGAAAGCATACCAGTGCCTGTGTCTGTACTCCCAAACAAGGAGCGAGGCATGCTCTCACAGGAATGCTTTCCTAACTCAAGGCACTTCTCTGATGGTTTCCCCTGCGGGAGGTGTGGGGGAGCTGTAAGTTTTGGGGAGGATGGACTGTTTCCATTTTTGTGGAGTATGTTGTCTTGGGTATACTGAATAAACTGGGGAAAATCTTGAGAACAGAGCCCGACTGCATTTGTCTCTGACTGTGGTGTTGTTCCAAAGACACCAGGTAAATGTTGGCTTAGTGAATCCTGTTGGCTAGGAAACCATTCCCCCTTCCTTGGCATCCTGTTTGCCAACTGGGAAACCTGTCTGAATTTTGACAGTTGAGTTCTGGGCCTTGGTGTGGAAACTGTGCCTGGAGGGTTTTCAGTATGTCCCTTACAGGCTGTTAGAATGAGGAATGCATTTGGATTTCTTTTTCTTGAGCTGCACATTTTACTGTTGAAGAAATTTGAAGAGCTCCCAACTTTTAAGAAGGGTGGGAAAAAGCATAACCACAAAGGGTTGCTGAGCTTAAAAGCCTGAGAGCTAGTATAAAAACTGGTGCAGGGCTTCATTAGTTGTCCTTCATCCATTAACCTCTGGACTGAGTTTGCCATGGGGCACCACTAAGAGCAAGTCTTGTGCTTTAGACACTCAGACCTTTCTGCTTGCCTGCCCTGTAGTCACCCAACACCTCAGAGAATAAATCAGCTCCAGGTTTTCCAAAGCCTCTAGAAGTTTCCACATCAGTTGTTAGTCTACCAAATTGGGGTGTGCTGGGTAGATATTTGCCCGAAACTCAGTGTACAGGTGTATGAATATGTGCCTATGGGAGCTGGATGGTCACAATCTGTTTCTTAAGCTTGGTGCAAAAGCTCATACCTGCAGGGGGATGTTTATGCCTACTGTGAAATGAGCACTTGTCAAGCACGAGGCTCTGGCAGTGCTGGTGCTGTTTGGAATACGGCTGAGACCAGTTGTAGGCTGTGGACTGCATTGTCATGCAGAGTTTTTTGTTTAAGCACCTTGCCTGTGTTTTCCTTCTTGGCCTGCCTCCCTCAGGATTCAGTCTAACATTGCAAGCAGCTTTAAATATGCAAGATAAAAGCTGTTTGAAGAGTAGCACCTTGCCTGGCAAGAAAAGTGTTGCTGCGCTGCTTAGATCTGGTCACCAAGTTCAAATCTAACTTTATTTTAAAAGAGCTCTAGTCTAATAGTCTTGAGTGGTAATGCACAGTGCTGGCATGAAGATGGATGTAATAACATCCCGCATGCTTAGAAAGAGCAGTAGACTCCCTCTACCACTGGGAAGCAACCACTGTCACATCTGTTAGAACAAAGCATTGCCTTGCTTCCTGCAACAACCTGCAGTGCTGTTACAGAGACCTGCTTGAAAGAAATTGATCTAGTTTTTCCTCTTTTTTGAGCTCTGTAAGTCCTCAGAGTTCCATATTATGTCAAAAGTTTAAAAATTGACCAGTGAAAAGAACAGGAGTAACTCCCCAGTGAAACCAAGTGTTTACTGTGGAGCAATGTGGTATCAAGGTTTTGGCACTACTGACTTGAGTTAGTGGAGTCATCTTCTCTGGAAGCAATAAAAAGTTGTCTGGATGCAATTCTGAACATGCTGTAGGGGATCCTGCTTGAGTGAAGAAGTTGGACTAGGTGACTTCCAGTGGTCCCTACCAACCTTAACCATCCTGTGGGTAGTGGCTCTGCACAACTGCTTATTCAAGAAAATGAAATTATCTTTGTGTATTTAATTTCAGTGGTATTTAGAACTGCCTCACTCGGGCTTTTCAGAAGATTGCAGCCAATATCTGAGATGTGATGCTGCTCCACAGTGTGTAATTTCTGTGTCTGTAGGGAATTCACCATCCCTTGGGAATTAGATCATCCTTAGAGAACTAGATCTGCAATTTGAAATGGGTGCTTCCTGTGTATAGCCAAATGCATTCAACTCATCTGCCATTACTTTGTCTGTATTTTCTCTGGGCTTTCCAATTTCTTTTTTTTAGCAGTGTAGCAGCCTACTTGAAACTAATACTGATATTTAGTAATTAAGATGCCTGAGCTATCCTATAGTCCTGCGAAGTCCATCAACTACTGTTCTACTTAAAGACAGGTTTTAGCAAAGCATCTTTTGAATTTCTTAATCTTCTTTGAGCATTACATATTTACATGTGTTTATGTGTTTATATATATAATGGAATGTCTGCCAGTTGCAAGGAGGACAAGGCTCTTGTGAAAACAGATGAACACACCAATGTCCATTATAAAAGCTGAAATTCATAATAACTACAGCAATGCAGAGCTGTTTTCTTTTTCAAGGAAATTTGCCATAAAGTAAGAATTGTGTTCCTTTTATTATGCAGCTACAGTACTTACCATGCTGGAAAACTTTGAAAAACAATACAGAATAGATTTGACCTCAGAGAGGATCATGATAAATTGGAGTTGCTTTCAAGAATTCAAATTAGATTTGCAAACTGGTTTGTTTGATTGAGCCAAGATGATCTTTTAGAGAAAGGGGAAAATGATGATAGCAAGATAGATAGATAGATATTTTGCCATTAAATCCTACAGAATGTTCTTTGTATTTTCTCCTGCTTTTCCCCTGGTTTGTTTACCCATTAGCAAGCATTTGTAAGTAAAGTCTTCCTACTGTTTAAACTAGAGAGGGGAAATTTTTTTTTGAGAGGAATTAGTCTTTAGGGGTTTTGTCCTTGCTCCCTGAAACTCTTCAGGACCCTGAATAGGGGATCTGTAAAGTTTTTGTTTTCTAAAGGCTACAGAAACTGAAAGCTACTTTTCTGGCAAACTAATAAGGGAGAGCAAAGGAGACAGCTAACTTGTAGGGATGACACAGAGGGGCTGAGGGGAAAAGCTTGGCATATTCATTGTGAGTGCTGGTGTGAGACATCAAGGACAGGAGCATCTCTCAGACAGCGGGCACTGTTGTGGGCTGAATGCTTCCTGTGAAAAGGCATCCTCCAGAGGCCAGCCCATCCCAAATCCTTCCCAGATGAACAAGCAAATCTGGCTGAGCTGGGTTCCTTCAGTCCAATCTTTTACCTAGGATGAGGGGAAAAAGCTGTCAGTGCTCAAAAAACAAACGACAAAGGCAAGCTGTTGCTTAAACTGCCCATTTTGCTCACAAGGGTCTGAATCTGTCTTCTGATTCTGACTAGTGGATTTGCTTTTCATTCACAGACATTTAACAAAGCAGAAGTATTGTAATAGGGTGAAAAGAAGGAACGGGAGTGAAAGATGAGGAGTGCTAATAGGCCTGAAAATGAATAAAATATAGCACAAAGAACGACAACTGCAGCAGTTCCTCCTTCAGCAAGAGTTTTCCATCTGTAGTTCAGCTTGATATTTTGAGAACCTATTTGGCAGCTGGAAGAGACTTCACCTGGTAACTTTTTATTTTAGAAAGGTTGAAGGGTGATGGGAAGAGAAGCTTCTAAATCACAAGTATAAATCAGTTGGACATAATGGTTTCTTTTCTTATAATGGCTCGTTTGCAAGGGTAGCTTCTTATTCCTTTCACTGATTGAGGAGGGGAGGACTAGAGAATGAACAGTAGACTAGGTCAGAAGCACTGGTGCTGTCCCAGGAACAAGAAGCAATTGGATTTCACTCTTTTAAGATTAATCCTGTGGGCTACAAATGCCTCTGTGGTACCCTAGAAGGCAGACTTTGCTCCTGATGTCTCATTTCATGCCCCCTTCTTCCACTCCCTCCAGTTTCGTGTGGATCTTTGTCGCTGGGTTGAGGCCAGGGCTGCCTGCTTGCACATGTTGTGTGTCCACCCTGTTTAATGTGTCCAGCATCCCCAGCCAAGCTGGTTGAGGCTCAGCTCTAGCTGTGTCTCCCTGCCAGGCCTTTGCAGCTGGAAATAAAGCCTGAATTGAAGTTGCCTGGATTTCAAGTGTAATCTGTTTTCAGCAATTGCTCAACACCGATGTCTGCTTCTCACTCAATACTTTGTTGGATTCCTGGTGTCATCTTGAGCATCAGCTAAGTGAAAAGTAATTGCTTGAGGAAACCCTTCACTTGATCTATACCCTAAAATCTGTAAGGTCCCTGCTTTGCTGGGCATTTGGCTCTTGAGTTAGTAGGGACATTTCTGCAAAGCCCAGTGTATCCACAGTATGCTTTTAAAATGGGGAGGAGCAAGCATACAGTTTTCACAGCTGTAAACCAAAACACAAAGCATTGTCACAGCTGTAACTGGCTGGGCTGTGCCTTGCTCTTTTCCTATTCTCAGCTCTCAGCAGTTAAGGGGGTGCCACCTAGTCTAGCATCTGATTTTTCAGGCAACTTCTCTTTTGCAAGGAAAGATTTTAAAGCTATTTTGATGTGTTTTCAGTATGTAACCAGGTCAGTTACTACTTTCAGCTTTCATGGAGGAGGGCATAAAGAAGTAAGATCTCTGATCCTGAGTGCCGTGTATGAACAGGAGTAAATCATAGGTGCAACATGAAGGTGAATTTTTAAAAAACAAACCTCTAACTGTTTCTTCTAAATTATGAAAGACAGATTCTTAGATTTTCTGTTGCAAACAAATGTTTAATGAAGTCTGATGCTTTTGTTGAATGCAGCACAGCTGCATGTGACTTCAGTAGTGTCAGCTTTGGGCTGGATAAAATCCAGACCCCAGCTAAGTCCTCACTGTCTGCAGTGGCAGTCAGCACTGGCTGCTTCAGGGGGAGATGTGGGCATCATGCAAGCAACTTGTCTATAAAGGAAGTTTTCCTTCTATGTCTTAATAGAAGTTGACTTCTAAAGTAACTTCATTTACCTAACCTATTCCCTAAACACTGATAATGTTCTCTATCAAAACAAACACTGCTATTTTGAATGCTTCTGTGATATCTTCCACAGACATCTAATGGTAGAACTCTGCAGATTAGTAATGGGGAAAGTGTCCTATCAATTCTCCATCTGGCATTTTTCCTTTTCACATGGGCCCCTAGACTTATTCACAATTTGAACAATAAATCTCAGAGGAGCTGTTTAGAGTTATACTCTCTGTAGCTGTTTTTAAAGTATCACATTTTTTTATATAGCTGAAATGCTCACAACAAACATTTCTTCTCTGGTGCATTTTCTGAAATTTGTGTTTATCAGATCTCTGGAGTTTTGTTGATGGGGTTTTGAATGAACACTTACTTTAGAATCACATATTTATATTTAAAAACTGTATAATACAGTCAGAACTTTGGAAACTGCACTCAGTTTAGACTTCAACTTCCAAAGACAGAAGTTAATCTTATATTTCAGAAGCCACACACTGCAGTAAATACACTGTACTGGTGCTGCTATTTTTAATTTACTCCAAATGGAAAGTGCCTGTGGTTCTAGCTTAGCACTTGCCATAGATGAAATTATGGGTGTTATAGTTCATATTCAGACTGCCAAAACTGAAGGGGCTAAAAAAGCAGGGATAAGTCTTTTAAGCACTTCATTCTTAAGTAAAAGATGTTTCCATTTTTCAGGGACATAAAGAACATCTGAATGCTACAGGTGAAAATGACCCACAGTCCAGACTTGTAATTAAGTTATGGGGTTTCAGATGCAGTTGCAAAGAGTTCTGAACTTACATTTGTTATCAGGTTATTCTACCAGCATTATGCTGGTAGTAACCCTTTAAAACCTCCAGTGTAGATCCAGCACTGAAACACTTGAAGCAGGAGTGCTCACCAACAGTGCTCTTTATCAGCTAACCTTGGCAGCATATTAGTGTTTCCTCTGCTTGTTTGGTGTTCATCTATTAATCAGAATCTGCTTCTTAGGTGTCTGGAAGCCAGGAATACTCTTTGGAAGCTGCCTTGCTGATAAATGAAGTGGGGTTTTAATTCTCTGCTCCCCATATTTCACTGTGTTATGTCTACTACCAGATGAGCTTATTTAATATTGTGCATTCACTAAATTAATCCTTATTTCTGCTTTAGTGAGCACTGATGTGGCTAGAAAAGAAAAAAGGAAACACAATCATTTTAGCCATGAGGCAGTGTGGATAAGCAAACAAAACCAGGTTGTTTTGTATTGTGAAGACACTAATGCTAATGAAAATACTCTGAAATAAGGTGCTGTCCTAAGGAGCTGTACAAAAGAAGCTGGTGGCAGCTGTCAAGACTTCCAGGTGATGCTGTCCACACTTCAGTCCCACATCCAGACTACAGATTTCTATGTATGGAGTTAGGGGATGTTCTTGAAACAGCTGCCTGTCAGTTAATAGACATGTTTGTGAGAATGGGTAGATGCACATGGCAACACAAGGAGGACATGCATGTAAAGGCCAAAAAGCATTCCTCAACAAGAGGTCTTTGGGGCTTAGTGTGGAGAGGTGAGTAGGGAAAGCCATGATGAGATTTCTGCATTTGAAAATAGCAGTTGACAGGATGAAAAAGGTCAGAAGCTGAGAAAATAAACCCACAGCCTTAACATACCCTAATTAGGGAGATTGAAAATTGATTAGAGTAGGGAGAGAAATAATCCGATTTTTCCACCAGAACCACAAGGTACATGGGATGGAGGGTCCTGGGCTTTTGAAAGATCTGACCCAAATGATGTCTGAGATTTGTGAATATGGAGAGAGACATGCTCAGAGATAGCCCTGCCCAAACTGTAGCTGTGCTTCTCTCTTGCTGTCCAAAGCACTGAGCAGCTGTTAGGAGTGTGGCAGTCAGTTTTGTGAGGTGCTGGCACTGTGTCCCCAAGCTGAAACAGTCACAAAACTGACTTTGGGAAAGACTTTCTTTAGCTCACTGAGCTTGTGTTAACAGGCACAAGTCATGGGGAAAGGGCTTTGCTTGCTTCAAAAGAAGCACTAGAAAGACCACTCCTCTAGAGGAGTCTTGGAAAAGACTCTGATGCCTAGGTTTTGCTTAACCTCTGAAAACCTGAAACCCAGCTATTATGTCATATTAACATCTATAGCAGAGCTATTTCAGGCTGGTGCTAACTGCTCCAGGACAGGTCCCCATAGACACTATTCAATAAAAAACTCTTCTGACACCTTACAGCTTTCATTGAAAAGAGTTGCAGTGAGTCCAGTCAGCCTTGTCCAAGGCACAGCACGTGTAACAGACCAGTTCAAAAATGCACAGCTCCTTTATTTCTGTAATGAGTTCATATTTCTGGTTGCTAGCACAAGTGGGATGCAGCTAATAGTTAATAAGCTGAGGGCATTGCAGGTGCTCTAACAATCATTCCCTTCCTTTCTGAAGGCAAAATGCCTAACTGCGCTTGGAGCACTTTCCATTGAAAAAACACACTTTAAGAGGAGTGCTGATTACACCCTTCCATGAAAAATTAAATCTACAGATAATGTGCTGTTTGTGACTTGCCAAGAACATTGCTCATAAGCAGTGCAGGAGAATCAATTCCTTCATTAGTAGAAATGAGTATACATATTTTTATGAATGCTGAGGAATATTACGTTATATGAGTTTTTTGAAAAAGGTCTTTTGATTGAGGAAGTGCTTTGTATGTCTTGTCTGAAAATGTCTTTTCAGTTCTAAGACACATTTTGCAATATAAGGTTCCAAATATGCTGAAAAATGAAGTTGCTAATGTAGATGAAGTTGCTGAAGCCAGGATGATAATATTTCACCTGTAAAGTTAGTATACTTCCACTGAGGAACCTGCATTTGTAATCTGAAGGTTGTGAAGTGATATTTTTTAAAGTGTTTCTGAACTTATTCTGTGTATTTTTTCGATGCCATTCACATTGCTGCTGAGCTGAGGTTCAAAAGATCAAATTGTAACATCTTTTAGTGGCTTGAATAGCAATTAAATCCTGCTTAATGTGCCTATTATAAAATGTTAGAGGGAGTGACTGTAATTAGTATTTAAAAATATCAGTACTTATCATACCATCTTGAAAATGAGACAGCAACTTTGTCCAAATCTGGTAGTTATTATGTACTTAATAGCCAAGGAACTTTAAAATTGCCCCAAATCTCTTCTTTCTGAAGCAAGAGGTAAAACTCCAGTTTAGTCAAATAGAAGGAGGATTAGATGATGACTGCTTGTAAAGTTCCATCCATTAACATTCAACTTCAGCAGAAATTTTCCATATGTTTTACGTGCAAGACTAGATGACTGTGTTAACTAATTAGAAGCACTATTCAAATATTTACTATCTGAATATTCAAACAAATGAAAAGATTAATGAGATTCTACTGATTTTTAAGAGTTGTTTTTGTAGAAATAAAATCTATACTTTTCTAACTGAAAGATAAACCTATTAGACCAATCATTATCAAAATCTCAATACCTGTCCTTAAAAATTCTGAGTAGCTATGAAGAACCTCCTCTCATGCCTGAATATCTGAATACCTGGGAAGGAACCTCAGGGAGTTAAGGGATGCTGTGTTTTTACGCTAAATCTTCAGTGAGTGCAAACTAGCTCCTGAAGCTAAGGTTAGCAGCCGTGGTGTTGATTGATACAAACCTTTCTGGTCCTCACCCTTGTCTGAGCAGGACGGAGGCTCTCAGTCCAGGCTTTGGCAGTGCTCTAGAATTGATGGTTGTGAGGTGCTCCTGGCAGGGGCTCCTCAGTCTCTCTGCATCTCTCACCCTAAGCAGCTGAGCAAGTGCCCACAGGTACAGTACCAAGCTGCTGGGCTGCAGATAATCTGAAAAAAAGCAAACAGCAAAAAAAAAACAGAACACCACAAACTGAACGACTTGAAAGGTCTCGTGAGCTTGAAGCTCTTCTATAATGTGTAATATTGAAATATCATTTGTTCTCCAACCTTAATGCATATGGTATTTGTTGAAATTGATTGTAAATGACATTTTCCCTGAGTGGCAAAAGCACTGAAGGCAGCCAGATGGTTAGCAGAAATATATAGAATATTCACAGACCATGACAATTTGGTCCCATGGCTTTTCTTGTTGGCAACTGAATCAACATTTTCAAAGTGAGCATCGTGATCTTAAGGGTCTTTTCCAACCTAAATGATTCTGTGATCTAACTGCACTGAAAAAAAAGGCAAGTTCCTTAGAAGTAATAGTACAATTATTGTTTTTAGACCTCTTTTCCCTTCTACCTCTCCTGAGTACTACTACTTATAATAGAATAAGTGGAAAAATATGTAACAATTTAAATGACTAAATTATAATACATTAGACTAAAGTTCCTTCTTTCCATTTGAGAGAGCTGCCTTGAGTCTGCATACTAAACCATACTTTTTATAATCTCAAAGTGAAATCATATGTACCAGGAAACATTTAAAATTAACTTCGGCAAGAAGGCATAATAATTGTCATTTAATCTTACATCAATTTTTTCCTCTGGGCTAAGTAATCCACACTCTCCTCAGGATGAGGCATGCTGGCCATTGGCATAATAATAAAGCTCTTCTTGCAAAATGCCTAATTTGACTCCATTGAAAACTATTCTTGAGGTGGAGATATCTTCTGCATGTCTGAGCAGCTCTATCATGATATAAAGAAGGTGAATACCTGGCCTAAGTTGTTAGAAAACACCAATTCACAGCTCTGGATCTGGCTTGCAGCTTTAAATATTTTGATGACACCCTAGGAGGGAGAAAAGATAGTATGAGCATTCCAAATCAACAGGGGTTTTTCTAAATAACTCAGTAAATCATTAATGTGCTGCTGTTAAAAAAATCCTCAATAGTAAGATGAGTCCTGTTGTGAGATGATGCTTCAAAGAAATAATTTGGAGTGGTTCAGTGCAGACACTTAAATTGATGCCTTTCAACTTTGCAATGCAGGCAAAAAGAAATTAGAGTTTAGAAAAAATAATAACCAGAATCTTTAAATGATTCAGTCAACTCAGACACCTGCTATGAGTCTTATAAAAAGAGAGAGTGAGTAATGAGTGAATTGTTGTGAAAATCTTGGTATTTTATTGATGAAAATAGGCAAATTCCACGGGAGATGACATTATTGATTAGGCAGACACAAAGCTTCAGGAAATCTGGTTTCAGTTCCAGTATCTGCTGCAGACTCTGTGTGGTGCTGCTATCACTTCACTCTTGTGCTAAGTTTATCATTCAATCTACAATTCCTGACTGAAACTGGAGCCACATCATGCTACACACAACACAAATAGCCTGGAAAAGAGCCTCTGCCTCCAAGACCTTCCTGTGCAATTAAGCCACAAAAAGGGTAAAAGGAAGATAGGATTGCACAAAGCTGCACAGCAGCAGTATTGAATCCTGAAGCAGCAGTCTCCTGGTGCCCAGCTCAAGGCCATTCTGCCAGATCCTAGCAAAACCAAGATTTGACCTAGGTTTGCTCATACAAATAGATGACACAACTTTCTTTGCTACTGCAGTGAAATCTTACTTGCAGGGGAATCATGAGAAGTAAATGGTCTCTTCAAATAACTTCCAAACAGAATTTTTCTGTGATCATAGGATAAGGTTTATCTTGGTTTATTTGTTGCAAGCCTTTAGGGGAAAAATGGAATGGAAGACATTTGCTACATTTTTCTGTAGCAGGCAGCGCTGAAGGGGAGGATAATATCTTTTAAATGGTGGGGCTGTGGAATGGCTGTAAAACTCTAGCTTGTCATATGTCATAGAACCAAACTTCAGCCACATCTGCATATGCCATTACTTGGACTGATGTGCAAGTATTTGTCCTATACTACTCATTACTTGGAAGTGTCTTGGATATCCATCAGAGGGCTGCAATCAGCCTCCAGATTTTTTTTTTTTTTTTTTAACTATTGGGTGCCAAACTTCTTTCAAGTATTTCAGTTTGTGGTGAAACTCTACTCAATATTATATTAAAAATCAGCCAAGAGGACTTACCCTACCTGGCATTGTCTTATACAGGCAGTGGAAAAGAGATCTAGCACTTGAGTAAAGCCAGCAATTACGGATTGGGACCAGGGTGCTGATGTGCCAAGGGTGTAGCAATCTGAAAGACAGATTCATTGCAGAGCTGACTTATGCATCAATCTTTATCCATCAAAGTATTTAAACTTTGCTGAAGTTGTAAGTACATGCAGATGATTTCATGCTACTCCAAAAGATGAACCTAATTATGCTTTCTGCTGCAATCGTTTGGAGATCATCTTCAGGGAGCTCTTCCCATTTGTCCAAATTCAATATCCAAAGAGATACAGAGGAAAATATTGCAAAAGGTTTGTTTTGCTGATAGTGAATTAGACTGAGTGGTATGTGATAAAAATGTGGTGTGATACATAAAGCACTTGCATCCCACACTGCATGTGAATGTAATGCTTAAATGAATATGGTGAATTCATAATGTGGTGCAGTAGCTGCTGAACAGCACATGAATCTTTTGCTTATGTTTATCTCACACTGGAGTCATGACAAGTTGGAATTTAGACAGAGAAGAGCAAGGGTTACCTGCCAAAATTAACTATCTTTGTGCCCTGAAAGGAAACAGATCCCCTGCCATGCAGCACAAGTTATGGCCACCACACAATGATCTGAGTGTGAGGAGTGACCTGCCAGGACAAGGAGCACAGTTTCAGGGTTTGCTGTGGGACTTGCCTGGTCAATGGACTCCCACCACTCAGGCTAGTGTTTGCTGAAGGAATCTGAGGCATTCAGGCTCCAAAACTGGCAACTCCAAACTGAAAAAAAGATTTTATCTGTAGTACTTGATGGCTTTAGCAAAATTGTGATTTAAGACATTGTCCCAAGAAAAATGAAGCAATTATTTCAGCTGAAACCCAGCTTTCTATGTGACTCTATCATGGCTGCTGACAGGTTTTGGGGTTTTTTTTGTTAAAGAGTTGAAAACTGCCCCTCTAGTGAGGATCCCTCTCTCTGTGGTGCTCAAGGTGGCTGTGTGATGGAGACAAGGTGTCAGGCAAGTGAAGGACAGCATACTTAAGGACTTGAATATCCTAGGAGGATTTAGGTCAGGGATCTGGGGTCTTGTGGAGTATAGCAAGGATCCTCAGTGCAAACATTTTGATTTCAGAACATATTCATAGGTTATTTGGTCTGCACCCCAATAAGACCTTGAAGCAATATGTAGTGCTCCTGTTCTGCAAACAGAAATCCCTGGGAAATAGAAGCAATTTGTCAGAAAGAGATGTGAGGTGGATCTGAACTTATCTAATGATGTGACACTGCCATTGCTCCAATATTTTGTTGCAGTAGTTAAGCTCCATCTCTGTTAAAAGTGGCACCCTCTTTCATTTAAATTTGTGTCCCTTCTTCTCTCAGCTACTGTCTTATTACATCTTTCTCCAGTAGTTAAATGTATCTTCAATACCCAGAACTTTATCCACATCAAACTATTCCATTCTTAAGTCAACTTTTGATATTTGTTTTGGAAATTTAAGCAAAGTACTAATTAGGCCTACTGATGTAAGATTTTTTTTCCTTCCTTGAACTGCTAAATTCTGCTTTCTCTCCAACTTTTCTGAAATGTAAAAATGGCTGCAAGTAGTATTTTAATGGTGGTGTCAGACATGTCCTAGCAAACACTGCTCTTCATTTGCAAGGTGCAGAGTTATGCAGAAGCTCTGTGGCAAATAGTTTAAGGGGAAGCATATGTAGAACACATTTTGAGAATCCTTTAAGGACCCAAAATTGGATCCTTCTGCTGGCGAGAGCTCCTAAGTGCTCCCACATAACATCCCTTAAGTAGAAGTATTTCCTTGGAACAGTACTTAGCCCATATGCAAGCTCACTTGGTGGGGTGCTGTTGTTGTGACTGAATTACTACAAGGAAAAGCCTTACCCTCTCTAGAAATCCCAATGCATAAATATTCTGCTTCAGCTCCAATTTGTTTGCTGAAGTTAAGAGAGGAAGAGATAACTTTGCCCAGGTTGAGTTTTCCTTTTTCCCCTTTCCTCGGTGAGGTGGGCTGAGTTGTCATTTTGGCTGGTGTTTTGTACAATGGAGATGCACCATCATGGCATCCTACTGCAGACATCCTTCTTTCAGTAACAAAGTCCTTTGAGCATTCAGGGTCTGCATTGATGCTGGGCAGTTTTCCCAGTGGCTGCCAAAGGATTTAGGAGTGCCAAGCTCACCATTTCTCAGTGGTATTTCTGCTTCTAATTTCCTTCAGTGCTTTTTTCAAAGCTCTGCAGCAACACACTCCCATCATGGCAAAGGATCCAAGGGCTGAACGCAAGGCAGAATTTTATGTCTTGCCTTTGTACAAAACAAGCACAGAAATTAGGTGAGATTTTTCAGGACAAGAATCTCAAGTTAAAAAAAAATACTGTCATATTGGGCAATGTGCCTGTTCCTGGAGATACTGTGGGTTTTGAAAAGCTTCTGATTTATCTAGTCTGTTTTGTAAGCCACAGGGGACTACATGACATGCTGCAATTCTGCTTGCTGAGACGGAGGCTTTTCCACTCTCTGCTGCTCCTGTCTGCCTGACAGTAACTCTGGGAGCCTGGTTTAGGTTGTGCATTGGGACCACAGAATGGGGTCCCTGGGAAGACCCTTTTCAGGGAGATATTGTGTCGATCCCTGCATCCTTGCAGCAGCATTTTTTAGGTAAATAATAAGGTCTTCATGTGGTTTTGCACATTTACATCCCTACCTATCCCCTCACACAGACAAACTGAATATTTATCACCACAGTTCTTTCAGGCCATTAAAGCAGACTGTGAACACTTCCACCCCTCCCAGTGCACTGGGAGCAGCCTATTGCTGCCATTTCACAGAGTGAACAGCAGCTCCAGTGGTCTGAATCCAACCAGCACTGTTTGTTTCGCTGCCCAGGGGAAAGGACAAATCCTTGAACAAAATGGGCCACCTTAGGGGCATGATATGGTTTCAGTTCAGCTTGTGGATTGGGTAAGAAGCCAGAATTGTTTTGCATGAGTCCACAGGAGCAGAATTTGACCTCTGAATAGGGAGATTGAATTTATCCCTCATATTCCATCTATCTCTCTATCAGGTGATCTGTGAATGATGCCCCATGGGTGTTTCCCCCCTGTGCTGGGGTGGCATTGCATCAGTTGTCTATGTATATTTCTTTCCTGACTGCAGACAGGGAATCTCTTCCCTGCCTTCCCAGGCATGTAACACAATCCACCTTCCCCTCATGGCTTGGCTTATCTGTTCAGTCAGAGTGTACACAGACCATGTTCATTTCTTCTTGTCCAGCTCATCCTTTGCTACCCTCAGAAGTATCTTGGTACTTCATTGCTGAATGGACTCAGTTGGATTCCTTGGAAAGAAATGCACAGCTTTTTCTTCTTCACTTATGTCATATGCTCTGAAATTCATACCCAGGAAGGAGTGAGCTCAGGTCTTCAGTGAGAGCGCTGATGGAGAGCTTTGGCACTAAGTGCTGCAAGGCAAGCTTGCTCATGCTGCCTCCATGCAAGCATACACCGGCAAACCCAGAGCTACCATGCACAGAAAATCAGGCTTATGTGGGGCAGGGAGGTTGGGAAGACAAATTATGGAAGCAATTCTCAGCTATTAAAGTGCACAATCCAGCATGAGGACTCACTGGCAGATCAGGGAGTGCAATTTGTATGAACTAATGGTCTAGCAAAAACCCACACTGCAGAAGGACACTTTGAGTTTTGGGGATGCTTTAGGATGGGTGTCCTCAAAGCCAGAGGACATAAAGCTATCTCCTGCAAAGCAGAGACCTGCTGGAGATTTTGCAAGGTCTTCCATGTAGGAGATGAAAGCAGGATTAAACAAATCCATTTATACATATATGAATATCCAAATGTTTCAAGATTACATGGAGATTGCAACATACTGCCTGAAACTAGTAGTGGTGGATTCAATGAGGAACTGGCAAGGCCAAAGTAACCACAGAGCTTCTGAGTGTCTTGGAACATTAATCTTCTGCAAAACAAAAGAAATACAGTGTTTATTTCTGCATGCCCCGTAACCTACTGGATTAGCAGCTTTGCACTAATAACAACCTGTTGGGAGGGAATCCTTTGAACGCAATGCCATTTATTCATAGTAAAGGCATCCTTTTGCCTACCTTGCCCTGAGTGTGGTGTGCAGGGTGAAGCTTGAAGTTTGTGTGCATCATCATTGAGCCTGGAAAAGACCTTTAAAATCACTGTGTCCAACCAAATCCAGTGGCACTACTGTAATTTTTCATTTTTTCTGGGACAAGAGAAAAACTTGCTTCTCTTGATACCCTCTGGTCCACTTGTACAGCTAGGAGAAATGTAGGATTTTGTCCTCTCCTACATGAAGAGCTCTGAAACTCAGATTTACTTCATAGAAAGCATTTAATCATGGGACTGTGATCTCATTTGGAGCGAGTACAGCAATCCCTCTCCTTCTGCATAAGCATTGCATGGAGGAGCTAAGAATCAATGATACCACAGAGGGAGAGAAAGCTTGTGTGCCTCTTTACTCCTGAGAGTGAGACTGTCTGTGAGGAACAGGAGCTGAGATTAGCTATAGGATTTAAATGCAGCCATGTGCTCTTAACCTAAGGACCGTATCACCCTTCCCCTTAAGCAGATGCTTCTCCTACAGTTACAACCAGCCTGGACTTTTTAGTCATGGTACAATTCACTGCCACTGAGCTGATCAAATTATCACAGTGTCTGGTTTACAATATCACTGATTAAGTAGCAGAGGAGGAAGCTAATTATAGAGGAGCATGCTATTTGCACACAGGGATGCTGTAGCAAGCTCTGCAGGAGGCAGATGGAAGTATTTTGAAAAAAAAAAAAAGGCAGAAAGGCATACGGCAGCAAAAAATGTTTGTAGGAAATGCTACAGCTCTTCTTTCTCTTGAGGCATTTCTTATGTATAGCAGAGGTGGTCTGAGAAACACTCTCAGAACTTGAGGGTACAATTCCAAGAAGCTGCTTTAATTTTATTACTGGACATGTGATCATTATGCTACAGACTAGAATAGCTCAAGCTTGGCTTTAATGCCAACCTGTCAGTGTATTCATCACTGAACAAGCATTACATAATTACACTGAATCACAAGATTAGAATATAGGAGGTTTTTTTGGGCAGGCGGGGATATTTTAATCCAGAGTGATCTAATTAGTATTGATCCTTCTTTCTTTAACGTGTTTAAGGGTAAGTGTACTTAGGAGCCAACCACATCATAAAAACAAGGTCTGGAGTCAAATGGAGGAGAGCTGTGGCACAACCACACTGTGGGTACTTGTTCAGAAGATTCATCGAAGCAAATGGAACCATAAACTATGTACAGTGCCCTTGAAGTGAAACATTTTAAATGCAAAGCAATCCAATATTGTACTTACAGCTGACATTTTCTGCAATGGCCAAGGGTGCTCTTGTACTCCAACTTTCCAATGGGAAGTACAAGTTTCCAGAATGTGAATCTGCCATTGCCTTACTTTGTCTCTCATGTGATGGCTTATAAGGGAGTGTTATAAAGAACTGTTGATACAACAGCTTTTAACCCCATTCGTATGTATGTTAAGGCCAGAGAAAGATACAGGGCCAGTGAAGGTTAACCTGCTTTATAAATCCTGTGGATTAAAGCTTTCTCACTTGTCACTATAAGATTAAAAAAAAAAAAAAAGGTCTTGACCAGGATTTCATGGAAATGCTGCTTTGACAGCCTTTTTTGTGAAAGCTGGAAGAGTTTAGCTCACAAACCATAACATGCTACTTTTCTTAGAGGAGATTAACAGACAAGGGGGGCTGAAGTAACTTTCCTATAGGACATATATGAATCCCCTGCAGTCACACCATTAAACCCCCAACAGGTCAGCAGAAGTGTAGATAGCATAAGTGGAAGGAGGAATCGGATTACTCCACTTTGGCTAGTTCTGGAAGGGCATTTAGCAGACCATTTTCAGTTTGACAGGATCAGTTAGCACAGTAGGATGGGAGGAAGGCCATAATTTCCTCTCTGTGGGAATGACCATTGAGAAATCAGGTGGTAGGAAAGGTATAAGCATTTACTTTGTGAGGGTGAGCTTTGAAACAGGAGTAATTTGTTTTGTCTCTGCTTATAGAGGGCCTAAGTAGCAGTCAGCTGGGTGCTGAGATTTTTTTTGTCCACAGACTGGTAGGTAATTTTTTGAAGGAAGAATGGGACTAAGAAGAAGGAGATGTTGTGTGAACCATCTCTCTGGGTTATCAGTAATACCACACCTTCCACATCACCAGTAAAAGCCTGAGCTATCAGCTGAGTGTTGCTGCTTGCAGCACAACACCCTTGCCTGCGATGCTGGAGATGAGACAGAGAGACAGGCTGTCAGCACATGTTCACACGGAGGAACAAACAAACTGCTTGGAAAAAATGTATCTGAGACAGGTGTGAGTCTCCTTCTGCTGGCATAGCCTTAGCTCTGTTTGGACCTGCGTGCATCCTGGAAATGCCTGGTGGGAGCATCCTGGGGCCAGGGTAGTCTGTGGTCTCCAGTTGTCAGAAAGGAAGTGTCCTGGAGATGCCATGGTTTAACCACAGCCAGGAACAAAGTACAATGCAGACACTCATCCTCTCCTCCGCCCCCACAAGGGAGAGGAATCAGAAACAAAAAAAGTACTGTTTGTTGATTGAAAGAAAACAAAATATAATAACGATAATTATAATGGTAGAATAACAGCTTTAAAAGCTTCCCTCCAACTCAAACTATTTTATGAGTCTCTGAATTGTAATGAAAAAGAGACAGAGATAAAATCTGAGAAAAAACAAGCGATGCTCAATAGACAAATGCCACTCACTGACAAATGCCTAGTCAGTGCCCAAGCATGGATTGGCACATCCCAACCAATTCACTCCATTTTACAGACTGAGCATGATGTTCTGTGGTATGGAATATCCCCTTGGCCAGTTTGACTCAACTGTCCTTGCCATGCTCCCATCCCAGATTCATGAGCAATTCCTTACTGGCAAAGCATGGGAAACTGAGTAAGTAACTTATTGGAAACACTGCTGAACAACAGCCAAAAGATCAGTGTGTTATCAACATTATTCTCATCCTGAATCCAAAACACAGCACTACACTGGCTACTAGGAAGAAAATTAAATCTCTCCCAGCTCAAACCATGACAGGAGGGAACATTGGTAGCTGGCATCTAAACATTTGGTACGTTCCAGCATGAAGTTTGAAGAGAGAATGAGCCTAACATATTTTTCTTGCTAAAGGTAATTAATTATGTGGGAAAACCGTGGCATGGAGAATGCCAGCACCCTAAAGGATTGCTCCTGTGTCTGTGCCAGAGAGGCAGCCACTGGTGCCAGTTTGTGGTGATATTCAGAGGTTTGCCTCTGTGTGAGTTGTTGTTCTTCAGGTAGAATCTCTTCTGCTAGTGAAGGTCTCATTGTTAGAGATGCTTGCAAGTCCTGATAACAGCTATGCAACCTGTATAGTCTCTGGACTGATGTGGCCAATAGTGCTTCCCTTTGAAGTGACCTGTGGGACACTGGAAACTGTTAACAGGTGTCAATTTTCTTTCACAATAGCTGGAATGGGGCTGTGTTTGGCATTTGTGCTGGAAACAGAGTTGATAGCACAGGGATATTTTCAATAGTGCTGACTACTATCGAAAGTCTTGTTCTGCCTCTCACCACACCCCACCAGTGAGGAGGATGAGGTGGCAAGAAACTGAGAGGGGACCTGCTGGGACAGCTGATCCTAGCTGACCCAAGGGATATTCCATACCATATGGCATCATGCTCAGCACATAACGCTGGGCAAAGAGGGAACGGCGCACCTTGAGAATGGGAATTTGTTTTCCTGAGTAAACTCTGCACGTGGAGGAGCCTGCTTTGCTGGGGATGGCTGAGCCTGCCCATGGGAAATGGGCATGAATTCCCTGTGTTGCTTTGCTTGTGTTCACAGCAATTTTTTTTTTGCTTTGCTTGTGTTCACAACAGCTTTACCTGTTTAAGAGTCCATGTCAGCTCCTGAGTTTTCTCATTTTTACCCTTCTGATTCTTTCCCCCACCCCACTGGCAGGGAGTGAGTGAGCAGCTGTTTGGGACTAAGTTGTTGCCTGGGATTAACCCATGACACTGAACAAGTGTGTGACTCTGTCACAGGGGTAAGAAAAACATGTCGTGTCCAGTTGTGGCAAATTCAGCATTCTAAATAGGTGATAAAATAGAAACCAATATTCAGCTTTAGTCCTTCAGTACAGTGAGTTGCAAGACACCTGTAACATGAGCTTGAAAATAAGGCATGCTAGATAATTGTGTCCTAGTATTTACTTTCTGATCTGGTCTAAGGAGGATGTTTAAATGTGGAGGACAAGCCTGCTTAAATGTTCATAGAAGTCTCTGTATAAAATCCTAATGAGCAATAATCTGTCTCTAATTCCTCTAATGTAGTCTCTGGTCTGAATGATAGCACTTGTATTACTTTCTATGAAACACATTTACCTCCTGCAATTCATTTGACTGTAATTCTTTTCCAGTTTATATTTGGCTGGGGTTTTTTTATTTGTAATAGTAATTCTATCTAAGCATAGATACATTTCTTTTAAAAAAAACCCTAAACATATTTAAATAGTACTGAAAGAAGATTCTTCTAGCTGTAGCTATAATAACACCTCTAATGTTTAACAAGCCACAAGAACTGGAAGAATAGAATAATTTATTTGGCTCATAAAAGAGCAGAAGTAGTTACATAAAATGAACATATCGGTCTGCTGTTATTCCTATTCCACACAGCTCCCTGTGGCTTATTTCATTTTAAGCTTATTTTTCTCTTTTTGAGGAAAATTAATTCAATGATGATACAGTTTCTTCTGGGTCAGAGAGACCAGGTTAGCCAGAAAGAAATGACTTCTCAGAAACAGAAAGATGATATGCTTCCTGGCTTTCAACCCTGTTACTAGGACAATAAATGGATATAAATTTCAACAAATACAAAATAAGACCAATTGGAGAGCTACTCCAAGAGGGATTCTGAAATGAGACGAAAACAAATGGGCTTATAGAACTGTAAAACAAAATACTACATTACTTATATCACTTTTCCTGAAGGCATAAAAAGATATTAAAAAGTCATTAGCCATCCTAGCTTAGTCACCTGAGAATCTTTGGGAATGACACTTCAATTCCACTTTCTTAATGACCATGTGGATTTGTGAAAGTGGAAAGACAACAGAATTAATTTTTCTGGAGTGGTTCATTGCTAGGAAGGTGGCAAAGTGTCTCCAGCAACTCTGGGACAAGCGCCTGCTCCAAGCACCCATTTAAAGGTCAGGCCCTGTGTCAGATCTAGTCATTGTGGCTGATACTCCAGGCTCTGCCAGGACTGCAGAGGTAGTGCTGGCAGCTTCAGCAGGAATCTTGTTATGTATCTAGCGACCTTCCCAGTCATCCTATCATTTCTTCTCTTCTCATTTTATAAGGCTGTGCATTGTACCTCCCTAATTTAACACTCTTTTGGGGAGAGTGTAGCATTTGGGGCTGGCTAAAAACTACTGCTAGCTGTCTGATGTTGGCCCTTGGCAGCCAGAGGTCTATCTCCCAGGAGGGGACACTTTTGGAGTGTTTTCAGGAAGAGCAGGGTTTTGGGAGCAGATCTGCCTCACTGAGTGGTCTAGTGGCTTACAGCTGGTACATTGGTATTGAGTCCATCCACAACTCAGCTGCTATTGACTTGTCTCCACTGAAGTGCACAGGGCTCTGATCGCTTTCCTCTGTGTCAAACAGTTCTCTACTTGTCTAGGATGTTGTAGGGGAAAAGGAAATTTTTTGTAGTATATTCTACATTTTAGCCCAACTCTTTGTCCTGTTTTGATGAAGGGAAATAGCAAACTCATGTACAAAGTAATTGCATTCTGTGACTTGTTGACTGGAAGCAAGAGCAATTTTCATAGTTTATTTGCTAGAGTGATTTCAAACTCTTTGAATGAAAGATGAGCTTGTTGAATCGAAGCCTACGTTTAAGGCCTATAAAACATGACATGTTGAGAGAAGGATGTGTATGTATGACTAAATTTCCTCCAAGGGATTACACAGAGCCTCAGGCTGGAGCTATCAATACTGTAGGGAAGTGTTTCTTTAGCCAGTGACCAGATGAAAGCTGATCTTCCTACTGGGAGTTAGCACTGCTGGTGCTTTCAGTTCTGGAAATCCTTATGGTAAAGGGGATGGTTGAGAGCAGCCCCTGCTCTGCTTTGTGGGGCCAGAGGCTTGATCATGTCTCTTGCTCTCCCTCTGCACACCCTTGCTCAGACTAAATTTTGCTGTGGCTTCAGCTATTGACATGGTACTAGAGTATCTGTGATATCATGGGCAGCAGGAAGCCGAGGTAATGATAGGACTAGGAAAATAGCTATTAATCCTGAATATAGTCTATCCTCTGCTTAGATCTTATTTGTATTGCTTCTCTCTGTCAGTTTTAAATCCTCAATAGCCTGTCATTGTTGATAATTATCACAGCTGAGGAATCATTGCTGAATAATAAAATGTCTCTGAAGGAGACTGAGGGGCAGCAAATGAGGAGATCTGGTGTTCTGGGAATTATGGCTGTCTCTGTACAGCTTTGCCCTACTGGGAGATATCCTGTGCTTGCCTTTTGGCTTTTCCTCCCAGTCCTCCAGGGTGAGGGGACAGCCCTTGGGATGGAACATGCTGTGCCTGGGCACTGTGCAGGGCTTTTCCACAGGTGAGGGGTACAGCAGGGCGCAGACATCTCCCTGAAGCACACAGGCTGCTTTCCCTGGCACGAGGGCCTAGCTGCTCCTGCTTTAGCCAGGCACAGAGCAGCTCCTCCTGGCCAGGCCAGCCACACAGAACCAGCGTGAGAAGCAGAGAAAGCATCGATGATGTGCAAGCAGGGCAGATTGCAGAATGATGTGCAGAATTTTTTTTGTGCAAGAAATGAAGAAAACATCCCTCTGTTACCACCACTGTTTCCAACAAAATTCCCAAATACCGGCCCATGCGGCCTGCTGTGCAGAAAATGATCTCTACCCCAGCCCAAAGCAGCACAGTGGGCTGGTGGGATTTTGGGATGTGTAGGACGATAGGGAGCTGTTTCTTCATGCTTAAATTTGCCTGGCATCTCACTTTGGACTTGAAACACGCCAGCAGTACAACTGGTTATGCTGTTAACTTGGGTGCAGGTGTGATGAGGGTTGTTGCTGGCTGTTTTGTGGGGGTTTTTGCCTTTTATTTTTTCCAGTAAAACAAAAAAAAAAAAGTTTATATTGTTATTAAACAGTGGCCATACTTAGACATTTAGAAGCTCCAGTTCTCTTAGGACTACAGTCTGCAAGCAGCGGGTTGCTGTGGGAGTGTGCCAACATTTCTTGCTCTCTCCAGGTTTCCTAGAATATGTGAGTTAAGTGCCTGAAACTTGTTGGGATGAAACTGGCCCTCAGGACCTGATTCAGAGTCAGGTGTTATTTCACAAGAATGGCATCAGGCTTGTACTTATTTTGGAATTATTTCAGGATGTGTTTTGATATGGCACCAAGCGATACTTGGTGTCTCCTGCAGGGCTGTGTCAGCTGAGTCTGTCCATTTGATGAGTAGCTAAAGGGAGACAAAGTACAAGGAATTGCAATAATCAGCTTGCTGGGGATGGGGCAAAATCAATATCTGAGGCAGAATTTCAGTATTGGGAAACAAATGTCAGCCAAGTCAGGTAATATTCAAGAGATGGAGAATGTACTGGGGGTAGGAAGAGAGGAAATAGTGAGACAATTTTTCCCCTGTTTAATTTTTTTGTTATATTTTTATCGTGGGCTTGTTGATTTTTGTTGGTTTGTATGTGGGTTGGGTTTTTAAAAATAGCCTTTAAGTTCTGCAGCTAATCCATAGTGTGGGTTACAGTCGAAATTGATTTTGAAGGCAAGGTTTTATCCAAAAGGTGAATCTGTTGAAAACAAATTGAAATGGACTATTAACTGTGAGGGCAATGGGGTGACAAGGTATCATAACTTCAGATTTGAATGCATTTATGTGTAAGAAAACTTGATTACATTTGGCTTTTCACTTGTTGTGTGGAGCTGGGGAAAAGACAGCCCAGAACAACAGCATCAAATGAGGTAAAAGTGAAATAAATCTATAGAGTAATAGAAAGCTGTTGAGAAATGCAGAGTTTCAGTAAAGGGCAATATCATAAAGGCCAGCATGGCCTATGGATTCAGAGCAAACTTAAATTTCAAGCAACTTTTTATGCAGTAACAAGCTGAACTGAGAAGGGAGAGGAGGAGGATTGCAGACAATAAGGACTTGTCTCTCGAGTGCAGCCAAGTTCTAAATCAATCGTGTGGCACTTTTGAAATGCCAGTGAATGCTTCCAAGCATTATATTAAAATTTCATGATCAATAATGCTGAAAGCTGCACTACACACAGGCTAAAATAACAGCTGATAATTCTCCAGTATATGAATTTAATAAAATGTTGTTCACCAGTGTTAGCTGCGATGCACTGTCCAGGTTATCCTTTTGATTGGAGATTTCCTGTCCAAACAGTCCCTTTTTGTTAGGTGAGCACAGATCAAAGACAGGAGTGCTTGTTCTCTGGTGTATTTGCTGCCAGAAATAGGTGGCTGTTTATTCAAAGCTGGTCTAGCTGCTAAGGAACATAGCCTTTTTTCCTTTCTGTAAACATATTATGGTCTGTATCAAAGGAATGACTGCAGGCCCAGCCTAGTTCAGGCCTCTATCATTCCAGTCAGCAGCAGTCCCTGTCCTAAAGACTTACAGTATAAATAGACAAGAGCCAGAGGGCAGGGAAGTGGAAGCAGATATTTCAAAAGCAGTAGAATTGATTACTAAGACTCCTTTAGTTATCCTTGGAAAACCCAAATAATTTATTATTAAACCTATTTTCAATACATAGCTTAATCTGTCCAAGATGCTTCTTGAAATGGGACTTAATTATCCAGGAACTTTTTTTAAGATTTGCCTGAAGAATTGGACTTTTATTTTTCATTAAAAACATGACTTTTTTTAGGCTTATCAACTTGAATATAGACAGAAAGTTTGTGTGTTATGATACTAAGTGCTAAATTACTTAACTTTAGACTTCTAGGTAGTTACAATCCCTGTATGATGCTGAAGCTGACTTTGTGTTTTCTTGCTACCTCAGTGGTATTTTGTGTTTACCTTGCTACCTCATCTTTTCTTCTTACTGTTTATCCAGCATGAGAAAAACATTCAAATCCCTCATCTGACTAAGAGATTTTAAAAGCAACCATTTCCCAGGACTTGCAAATATTTGGCTGTCTGTAGAATATTTTAGGATGCTTTTACTGATTTTTGTTGAACCTCTTTCACTTCTCATAAATGAGCAAGAATTTGGTGGAGCGCAAGTGAGGGCAAGACTACTTTTCAGTGTGGCAGCCAGGGTGGGTGAAACCAGGCTTTAGCTGTGCAGCAAGAGCAATTTATACTTTTTCATATTTCAGAGTTATTTGGGAATGGAATCTAGAATGTAGTGACCCCTCTGCTCAAGGTATTTGTTTCAGAAATGCAGGTGTGCTGTTTTATTTGTGGATAATTAGGTCCACGTTATGCCATTTGAAATAGCACAATTTCAGGAATAAAGTATGTCAGAATTTTTTCACATCTTCTTCTGCCTAAAGGCATACTATCATTTAATGGTGATGCATTCTCCTGACATATGGGATAACTGGATTTACATCACTGTTTATTTTTACAAGTTGTTATACTTAATAAACAAAAAATGAGAGAACAGTCTTCATGAATGCAACACTCACATTCTCTGAGGTATTTCATCTTTATTGATATGTCAGAGCTTTTGGTAATTCTGCAGCAGCTGGCAGTTCTGGATGGCATTGCCTGGAGGATGTGGGTAAAGGCTTTTCTAATATTGGGGATTACGCGATGATGTTGAGTAACGCAATAAAATATTACATATTTTGTACGAGGAAAATCTTCATTAACTCCAAGTGACTCTGACCACTAGAACCTTTAATGCACTCCCCTAATCAGCTGCTGAAGCCCCTATTTTGATTAGATATTCACAACTTCAGTGCATTGATTCTTTATGCCTTATAATGGCAGAGGCTGCTGTCCAAAACAGTTATTTTTTTTGAAGTTTGTGTGTCTTGATATATTCTGGTGTTTCTTATATGGTTGGATATCTGCCCAGGATTCGCTTTGAAGTATGAAACATTAAAAAAACAAAATATGATTTTATTGTATTTGTCAGGGATATGCTAAGCCATAAAAATAAAACATATTGTAGGGCTACAATAACTCACAGTAATGGCCTTGAATCCTTCTGTGTGAAACTAGTTGTTACAAATTAGCAAGAAAATGTGCATTCACAAATAAGCAGTATGTTGCTCATTTATTTGGACAATTGTTCTTTAAATAATTTATGTCAACACTTCATAGTGATCAAGTAGTACAGATACCCCAGTAATATGTCTTGTACATGTAAAGAACGAATAGTAACACACATTTACTACTAAGTCTTTTCCTGGTCATGGGCTGAGTCTAATGGGGAGAATTATTCTAGTGGAATATGCAGGATGTTCATGAGTAGTGGTCTCTACACCCTGGAGATCCTGATGAACCTACAGAGAAAACTAGGGAAGACAGGATGTCCTGCTTTGTATGGGTCATGGTCTTACCATGTCTCAGGGTTTTCACTTGATAAATCCTTCTTTATGTTATTGCAAGCCCTGCTAAGGCAGCTGTTTGGATTCGTGTTATCAGCTGAAAGATTGGTTAGGCATTGGAATAAGTTGCCCAGGCAGGTGGTGGAGTCACCATCTCTCCAGGTGAAGGAAGTGTTTGAGGTGTCTGGAGGTGGCACTTGGGGATCTGGTTTAGAGGTGATTATGGTGGTGCAGGATTGCTGCTTGGTCTGGATGATCCTGAAGATCTCTTCCAACCTTTATGGTTCTGTGATATTTAAAGTTATGTTTAGCTTCTACTGCTAAGTGTGAAACATATACATTGATGCTCTCAAAGCTTATATTTGATTTTTAATATAACAGTTTGAAAACTGCCAAGGAGAGGCAGGTTGGTGCAGTGCTGGAGCATGGAAGACAAGCAATGATTTTTCTCTGCTTCTCTTGAGTTCTGTGAGACGAGGCAGGTGCCAAGAGTTTTCTGCGCCACAGCTCACTCAGTGTCATCTTATCTCACCTGATAGGCTGGGAATAATTACAGCAGGATGCTATGTGGATGGATATGCTGTATGTATTTTAGAGTAGTCCAAAAGTTGCTGCTGGGGAGTTTGGCTCTGAAGTTGTTAGAAGCTTTGATATTACAAAGGCAGATTCCATTGCCTACAGGAGTCATTGTTCAAAACACTGGTGTTTCATTTCAGAGATTGGCTGAGCTGGCCAAGAGTGGAAAGCAGTCTTGGAAAATTGCTATGCCCAAATAAATGAATGCTGTGGCAATCTGGCTGTACCTTTCACAGAACAGAAAGTGTGAGAAAGACATTTTAATACAAGTACCTTCTCCTCAGCCCCATTTTGCCAAGTCATCAGAAAAAAAAAATTGTTCACCGTTTGGGTTTCCAAAGCAACAGCCATTCTAAAGATTCAATGACTTTTTTTCCTATTTTTGTTCAATGAGGTGGAAGAAAGGTGCCACTTAGAATCACAGAATGGGTCAGGCTGGAAGGGACCACAGTGGGTCATCTGGTCCAATCTCCCTGCTCAAGCAGGGTAATCCTAGAGCATGTGGCACAGGACTGTGTCCAGATGGTTCTTGAACAGTGAGGGAGACTCCACAACCTCTCTGGGCAATCAGTTCCATTGTGAACTTCTTCCTGCAAGGACTTCTTCTAGATTTTTTTGTTTTGTTTAGTTTTGTTTAGTTTTAAATTTAGACTTTGTTTCAATACTATCTTCTGATATCAAATTTCTACTTCAATAAAAATAGATTTTGAGCCTTTCTTTGACACTGCGATAGGACCCAGGAGGTATTTGCTCCTTGGAGAAACCCTTGCTGGATTAAAGCATCTCAGCATGGCAGGGCAGAGCAGTACAACATATAGTTAACGGAGAGAAGGGACACCCAAGGAAAATGCTGCAAGGGACAGGGTAACATGTCCTGACTGTCATTTGCTCATATACAATAGCATATATTTGCTTATAAATGCAAGACTTTAAAGATTCTCTGGAGGATCTGTCTGTCCTCTAGGTAGGGTTGTGATTGAGGGATTGTGGCACAAAATGTGCCCATCAGCTCCAGTTTGAATCCTCGTAAAAAAAGAAATGGGAAATACCAGGCTATCACAGCTACCTCCAGCTAAATTAGTTGATTTCAGCTTTTTTTTTTTTTTGCCTCTTATCCCCCACAAGCTTGTCCTACCCCTGCAGAAAAAAGTACTTTTTTTCTCTTCTGTCTCATTAATGAGTTCTTCATTTTAAAAATGGAAATTCAGTTGACTAGAACCTCTCCTGTACTAAGTGAATTTGATATAAATTAGATTTAGACAAGTTTTGAGGGTTTTTTGTTTGTTGTGGTTTGGTGGTGGGTTTTTTTATTTGCTTGTTTTGTATTTTAACAATAGAATCTCTGTACAGTGAACTAGCTTGAAGTTTTCTTGCTCAAGGGGACTGCAATGTCTTGAAGCATCTTTGCTTGACCAGAACACAGAACGTATGCAATTTCATACAAGACAAGCTGAAAATTTGACAGGTTGTGACATAAGAAATGTTGGCTCCTTCTTTTATCAGCTGGTCCAACTGGAAAGCTACACATCTTTTCCTTGTTCCTTCTTTGGAACTGTCATCTTCGGTATATGCTAATTCACAGTTGGTCTAATACATGCTTGGTTTTGGGCCATCATTTGTTTGAATTTAATATCTTTTTTCTCCACAGGATGCTCCCTGGAGTTAAGCTCAAGAGGATGCTTTATTTTTTAGGAGCAATGCTCATCTGAAGTCCTAAAGCCCCCCATTCCTTTATGCCAGGAGCCTTCCTTTGTAGCTCTTCTTTTAAATAATTTATCCTAAACTGAAGACTGATTCCGAATTACTGCTGTCAGGAAGGGTCTTGGTCTCAAGCTGACTTTCACTGTCCCCTGTTTATTATTGATTGTCCTGTGACAATCCATGTAGGGCATATAGCTAAGCTATCCTAGTCATAAACAGTGCATAGATTATTTACCTGCAAAAATTTGGGCAAAATAAAGTTCATTTTTCTGTTAGCCAGCATGGTGGCTGTCACTGCAGATCAACACTTGCTCAAGGTTACTGTGCATTGAGATTTGGGGATCTTTTTTCCATTCCTTTTTTCTTCCTATGCTAAGAATAGGGACATATCCATGGTAACTGTATGTTATGTCATGGCAAATGCTGAATTTCTGTGTGTGTGTCAAACAGAGACAGCTGCATGGTACCATTTCTAAGCATTTTCACCTCATGTATGTTGGGCAGGACCAGAAGGTTACCTCATACATTGCCAACTTTACAGCATCTGAGATTCAGCATCCTGTGTTTGTACTTCTCTTCCTGCTTGGCTTTTATCTACAGCAGTGAGGTGCTGGGAAAATAAGCCTTGCCATCGAACTCCCAGAGCTTGTGAGTCTCTGGAGAGTATAATTAATGTCCTCTGAGACATTTACAAGTGAGGAGAGAAAGAGAGAAGTGTAAATTTACTCCTACTCTTTATTATTTCTGGACTCAAAAGCTCTGTGTCCTGCTGGTCTTACTCAGAATCAAACGTCCCTTCAAAACATCCTGGCATTATTGACAACTTCCAGATTGCTGAACAGGACTGTGGCAAGTTCTATCTGGATGGTCATGTCTGGATGGCATCCCATCCCCCAGGAGGATTTGTGAATTACACCTCCAGCTTGGTTTTGTCTCAAGAAATAACTTAGAAAAGACTTTGCAAATGTTGCCTGTTGATACCAGGATGTGGAAATGTAAGCACTGGTCAGCCTGTATGTTCTTTCAGCTTGCATGGGGTTGGGCATTTATTCCTTTGTATGTCTGGTCCAAACCAGCATAGCAGCTGAAATGGTTCCTGCCCTGTGAAAGAATAATTGAATACAAATTTGTTTGTCTTTTAGAACATAGTTGATTGGGTTCTAATCTAATTTGGGGATTGAAAATCTCTTGCTCTGCCAGGCAAGTCACACAGGATAGCAAGGGCTGCCTCTGGAAACAGCAGTATGCAAATGCAAAGATGAGCTCTGAAGCAAGAGCCCTGGTTTACTAGGAGTGCTCCTCCAGAAACTGCCCAATGCAGTTTCAGGGTCTAAAGGAACCCTGATTCTCTTTATAATAGACACCTCCACAGTGTGGTTCAGCCTCCTGGGGTCAGAACTTGGATCTCAGCTTGGGCACTTAGCAAGTCTCTTGTAGGGTCACCTGTCCTGGACACTTCATAGCAGTAGCTGGCTCTGAGCTGAATTCTAAAGCTTCAGTTTTCTGGCATCCCTCAAAACTCTGTGGTAGATGAGAAACCAAGACACAATGTTTGAGAAGGGTGTTTCAGCTCCTGCTCAATGCCTGGCACAGTTCTTTGTGTGTCTACCTTCTGCAACAGATTTCTTCCAGGCAGTGCAAACAAATTCAAAGAATTGAGTGTGTTGCTTTGTCTTGAAGGGAGGCAATTGCTGCTGACTTTAAAAACTGAAGGGTGCAAATAGTGCTTTTTGTGAGAGGCTGCAATAATAGGACAGCTATGACAAAAACTATGCTATGACAATTTGTTGGCTTTTCAACTTAAAGTGTTATCTAAGATAAATAAGTTTAAAAATTTATGCTTTAAATTCTTAGTTTTATCAATGAGTGCCTGTTACAGGGCTGCTTCATGTATATCCTCCTACCCGCTAAGGTTTGATGGCCAAAAGTCACTAAAGATGGCTTTTCTATGAAAATATGAGTGTGGCTGTGAATTCTCCTTCTTTGGTCCTGATGGGCTTTTTCTATGGGATATGTGTGTTGGAAATACAATGCTAGTTGGTCCTTCCATTATAGATGATTTTTTCTCCTGGTAAAGTACTAGTAGCAGTAAAAGTTGGTGACCTTCTGCTACTCTCTGTTGCCACTGAGGACACTGAAGATTTTGGGATATAAGGGAATGTGATAGGCTCTTCTATGCCAGGGTAATATTGATTAATGTTCAGAGCCAGGTACATAGCTCTTCTGACATTTTCAAGGACATTGTATATATCCTTTTTAGAATTCAGTGTACCTGTTTCCATTCCCATTTATTTGACTGTGTGTCCTACAAATTTAGCTAGGACCAGAAATCCTCCAAGTTCAATAATAATACACAAATTTCATTACCCGTATTCACTATTTGTCCCAGCCCAGCATTTAAAAAGTAACCAAGCAGTGAATTTCATTATAATGTAAAATACTGGAATTATTTCTGGACATAATATTGAGACTTTAGGGACAGTAATTTTTTTATTTCTGAAGTACAAGAAGCCTATTTAGGTCATAATTTCATCTGCAATGCTACTTACTCCTTGTAATAGATTTCAAGGAAGACTCAGCTACTTTTTTAAAGAGTGTTGTACTGTACAGTAGAGTGTGTTTGGTAGATGATAACCCAAACCACATGGGTTCAGAATTTCTTTTTCTGTGTTTGCAGTGATTTTAGTGCATTTACACCTAAGTGTGAACATAGTGGTTACTTGTTTGCATGAAAAATGAATTAATATTTTAGCTTTCAAAGAGTAATAGCCTATAACCTGTTAATGAATTTTAATACTTTGGTTAAGAGAAAAGGAGGAGAAAATGAAAAGATTACTTGGCTTGCTGAAATAGGTCAGGTATTACAAACAAATGTCTGAACAGTGATTCTGCCATAGAGAACTGCCACAGCAGATCTGAGAGTCAAATTATTGGATTTTCAGGATTCTTTGTGGAATCACATATGTAAAAGGAGACTGTTCTTTGGAAAATCACTGCCACAAATGAGTTACTCAGGGTACATAATGGGCTGCAGAACCAGAAATTTCTATCCATGCCCAATGCCCAGTGTTCGGGATGTGACTTACATGTCTCAGTTTGCACACACAAAGCAAATGGGTGAGCCTGGTGATTGCCTGTTAACTTCAGTGCAACACATTATAAGAAGGATGGATGTGGTATTTGATGCTTTTAGTAATATGAACGCTCTAGAGCCTGTCACCTCAAAAGGTTCTAAAAACTGAAACTTTCAAAACTGTCGAATTAGTTTGGAATGTAGAATCCCCAAGGCAAAGATTAGTTTTTTTCTTTTTTTTTTTCATTGGGGTCAAGACTGTACTTCAGGTGTCTGCAAAGGAACAAGTAACATAAAGAAACATAAAAGAATTGAAGGGAAGGGAGACCTCTTACCTGCTACTTGTCCTGGGTATTAGGAGCATTACTTAGACCTGCTATAAGAAGACGAAGTGTAAGCTTCTTGAATCTCTTGATGTTTAAGTAAATTATGTGGATGTGTGTGTGTGTGGATGGGTTATTTAGAATTATATTGTGGATTTAATTTAAACTGATCTTCAAAGGGATATCAACAAATGGTTTCTTTTGCCAGGGGAAATCACCTTTTATTATCTTTAAATGAGAATGGTAATTAGGAGGAAGATTGGGTGAAAATTGTTTCTTGGTCTAGCTTGTTACTTCACGACATTACCAAAGGGAAATAGCCTTGTCCCTGTCTAATCTGAACTCATCAACAAGTGCTCAAAAGCACATGTGGCTTCTTAGTAAAGCTTATAATTAAAAGGAGGAAGGGAAAGCCTTCTTAGGACTTAGTATGTAATTGGATGGGAATAAAAGGGTTAACTTCAGCCCTTGCTTCAAAATCCAAATGGCTGAGTTCTCACTCAGAAGTGCTGCTCTCCTTGAAAATGTTGTTTGCCCATGAAGTAGAAGAGAAAATTGAGAACTGCAGCCTGAGCAGGTTAAGAAAAATGGTGCTGTGTTCTATGAAGCTGAGAAGCATATAGTGATGAAATACCAAGGTTGCTGTAGCCTTAAGTGGATGTTCATAACCAGCAACGTGGAACGGTAAGGGCCAGAATTCAACCTAAAACCTTAAAGTAATAGAATTTGTCAAAAATGTAGCACTTAAATTTTGACACCAGCTGAACACTGAAAGACAGGATCATCTAATGCCCTAGTATCTCCAAGATGTTTATCTTCCTTTTATACCTTAATAGTGTTGACTCTCATCCTGGCAGCCTTTATAAGAAAAAATGCAAAGGAATGTATCCCATTTTAGGTGTATATGGTACTTGTGTGCTGAAGTTTTGAGACAGTCCAAGATGGTGTCTGTTGGTAGGACTTTGTGGGATAAAGAACCAATGCCTTTGGCTTCATTTAATATTTATGTTCTCAACCATCCCTTGTCTGTTTTCACAGCAGCATCATACATATATCTTAAGGAGGAAATGGGGTTTTAATCTTCTGTGGTTTTTAAAGTATGATTATACATAGGAGGGGAGAGGGAGGCAAGGGCTATTGTGGGCATTTTAACAGACTTAGCTGTGTTTCTAAGTTTTTTTTATCCTTCAAACACAATTCCTTGTTCCTGTCAGCAGTGACTGTCTGAATCATACACAGAGGAGAAAAGGTGTTTGGGTAGGTGTGGATTTCTACCAGAATGCAGTTTTTGAAACATTAGTGACATTCTTTAAGTGTGCATACTCAGCATAACATATTCATTCGTCGTTGCCTCCTCATTCTTTTAGCTAATTAAAGCAATTTATTGAAGCATGAATATGCAACAAAGATAACTCTCAGAAGATTTTTTTTTTGTACTGGCTTGGTTTTGAATGTAGTCTGCAATTTTTTTCCCATATGCCATTCTGACTACTGGCACATGGTTTTTAGTGTTATAATATGTTTCTTGAATGTCTTTGATTAAAGCTTTGTACTTTTCTGGTGAGGGTTATTTCTGTAGGTTTAATGAAAATAATAATAACTAAAAAGAGAGTAACCCCTCCTCCCCAAAATAGCTTTCTCTCTGCCTGATTCTTGTATTTGTTGAAGGAGATTTATTAGGAATTTTAGTACACGTTGCTTCTAAACCCACACGTATCATAATAGGTACATTTATAGATAGCAGAAAATTTTGTGACTGGCTAATGATGTGGGAATTATGGTGAAGATATCTGAGGGCAATCCATGGGAGTTTTCAACACTAATAACTCAGCAGGAAGTATAAAAATCTCAGGTACGTATTCACTATAGTCCTTCAATAATTGTGCAATCAAGACATTTAATTGTTAATGGTACTTTTTTTTTGTCTTGCATCACCAGATACTTGACACCCTGGAAAGCACACATTAATATAGAACAAGTAAGCAGATTTGCTTCATAGAGGCATCTAAATTCAGGTGGAAGTTTAGAATCATTTGTATTCTGCTTTTGTCACTCTTGAAAATTGCTGGAGTACTGTGGATATAACAGTTTTGTCATAAGATTGTGGATTGTAGGTGTTGCACTTTTATAATGTCACCTTGTCAGCATGTACCTGATCCAAAGAGGACTGGGAATATTGTTTACAGCTGTTGGATCACATAATGAATGTCTGTAACTTAAGTCTGTGAAGTGATGCCACTTTACACTTGTCCGTCCAGAGTGGGTGCTGTGGCTGCTGAGCGCTTCTGAGGAAGCAGCAGGCGCTGCAGTGGGTCAGGTCTACTGCCAGAAAGAGGCAGAAGACAATTTAATAATGATACTGTCCACACAGATTGGCCAGCTGGATGCTCCCAAAGCAGGTGGTAGAGTCTTTGTACTTGAAAGAGAAAAACAGAACGTGAGAACTTTAAATTGGGCACATCATTCCCTAGTAAAAACTTATGCAAATTAGAAACCTCCCATTAAACACAAGCTAGAAGGAGCAGCTTCCCCTTTTATTTGATCAGGTTGTGTGGTTTTGATTGAAATAATTTCATTTTGTACTGAGGGTTTACCTTTTTATAAATTATGTTTAGTTAACTTAAATGTAATGTGAGATGTCTATCCCCAGTCCCTAGATAACAGTGGAATTATACTAGCTACAATTTGACAAATCTGACAAATCCCTGGTAATTGTTATCTTGGTTGAAATCTAATTAATAGTAGTATAGCATTACTGTCGTACCTCCTCTGCGAAATTTAATAGTCACTTGGTGACTTTCAGGCTGTAGCTGCAGTGGTAGACTAGGAATACGCAAATCCCAAACACCCAGCAATTGCCCTTTACTGTGACGTGCAACACTTCTTAGGAAGCTTCTCTTGCACAACAAGGCATTGAAAAGAATTTTTTTTTCCCTGGGTGAGGGGTAAAAAGAGGCCTAATGGAATATCAGTGCACCCTTGGGAAGTATTTCTCTAGACTTTCTTTGCTTTAATTCTCTGCATGTGGCGTGTGTATAAGTTGGAGAGACCTGGTTTATTTTTTCATTTTCTATTTCCAGATCCTTGTGAAATATATATTGCTCCATATGTTTGCAGGATTACACTTTGCTATGTTGTCTTAAGTTCCTTAGGCAGAATAAGCATCTAGTACTGTTCAGCTGAAGCTAAATTTTCCCACTGAATTTAGCTCTGTTTGTCAGAGAGGGGAAGGTTCGAGGTATAAAACATGATACAACTATTCAATGAAAGGTCAGAATTTCAATTCTCTCGTTCTGAATTCTAAAATGAGTCTGAAACAATGCATGCTGATCATCAAGTTCTCTATCAAAGCAACAGGGTTGACCTGAACTTGTGCCATATAGGGAAGAAAAAAGGAGGATGAGCACTTGGCTGGGGTTTCTCATAACTCACACCGTAAGGTCTAAAACTGTTCTAACCTATTTTCAGTGCAGGGAGTTGAAATTTTTTGTTTGTAAAGGACTTCCTCGGCCAAAGGGACAAATCTTTGTGTGGGGGAGTTACATTGCAAGCCCAGTGCACAATGGTCTGGGTAGACTGTAGGAGAGCTCAGCTTTGGAATATGCACCTGTGATCAAAATAGATCCATTATGCACCCAGAAAGATTACTAAGGAAAAAGTGAACAGCAAGAAGGGGCTTTACTTCTCCAGAATCTGTCACTATCTCTGGCTCCTACTGGCTGGAAGTTTAGCTAGTGACTCATTTGTTACAGCTGACTGCTAGGAGTAAGCCTGTGACTTTCTGGATCTGTTTCAGGCTTGGATGCGCCCTTTGGGGTTCTTTCATTAAGGTAGTGTGGCAGAAAGGAATGCATCATGTTCCTATGCAATGAAGTCCAGACCACCTGGGAGCCACGGCAGCAACCACAGCACTGCATAATTGCAATACAATAAATAATACCTGGTAGAAAGTTTATGGTCTCCCATGACTGTGTTGATCATTTCTCAGCTTATTAGTTGTTGCACATTCAAACTCTAATCACTGCTGTCACAATGTGGGTCTTTTGTTAGCCCCCCTAATACTGAATGCAGTACTGGGAAGGCTGCCTGCTCTTTTGCCTTGTGTGGTAGTGTTTTTTGAGGTGATAGAAGTTGTTTGGTGACAAGCAACCTCTGTTAATGTAGATGTAAAGTTGACTGCTGGGATATTGATAACCAAGGAAAACATTTTGCAGATAAGCAAGCTTTACATTAGGTGGAAGATGGCATGGCATAATGACTCATGAATAGTACCTTTCCCTAAGCAGTTGCCTCTGCCCCATTACCAGTTCAACCCATTTCACATGCTGGCAGAAGCAGCAGCATCTTTGCAAAAATAATAGTGAGTTGGTTTTCATTTTAGTCTTGATAAACACCAGCCTGAAGTGAAACAACAGGAAGGGAGGAGATGAGAAGTACAGCCACTTTGAAAATACCTGGCATTCTTAAAATATAGAAAACCAAAGAAAACTAGCCGCAACCTACAGGCAAACCTAACTTGTCTCTAACACACATCTAGTTTGGAATTTCATCGTACTTCTGATTGAGGAAAGAAAGACCAATTATCCCAGGAAAACATGGATTGCATTACATATGCATTCACTGCCAAAGGGGGAGAATGTCGATTACTTAACACAAAAGTGCTGAAGCCATTAGTACAGCCTTTTAAGAGTCGAAATAAACATGTGTATTATATGCCTGTAAATCCCAGTGGACAGCACAACTGGTGTCATATTCCACAGTGGATCCATTAGCAACATAATGTCATCTAACCACAGGCCACACTAATGGTTTAAATTAGAATATGTGTGGATTTTTTAATTTATAAAAGACACTGCTGCCTGATTAGAATAACCCTCTTCAGCATAAAGCTGCTGCTCCCGTGATGCATCCCTTCAAGCAATATCAATGTATGGGAAGGTGTGAAACTAAGCTTTCTGAGTACGCAAGGACCAAGAGTTAAACAAAATCAAATGTGTCCATGCAGTACTTTATGGCACATGAAAAAGGGCTGAGATGTCTTTAAAAACAACTGAGATCTAGTGTGAGGCAGGTGACAAGGGATATACAATGGCAAGTTTGTGCAAATCCATTTTATTGCTGGAGATAATTGCCTCCACTGTACGCTGGGCAACAGTGTCCCACTGACTGTAGTGGTGCTAATTGCTTGGGTAGAGAAATTGGCAATTGTCAAGGGTCTGATGCAGAAAAGTATCTGTGTAAAGCAAGACTCTAAAAATCAAAATGATGACCTCAACACAGAAAACAGAAGGACGTGTGAAACTGGGGACTGCTCTTCTTCTTTGTCATGATTGCTATAAATGCCTCTGCCAGAGGTGTGGAGGCTACTGCTGCAGCTTCAAACCTTTTCAGAGAATGTGGCACTTGTACTATACAGCTTCCCACATAATTCCTCTGTGAAGGCATTTCACCAGACAGCTGTGTTACAGCAGGACACTAGTAAATCATTCTCTCCAATGGAGCTGGTGGGCAGACTGCTGGTCTTGATACTGTATGGCTGACTAATAGAACTGAAAGCAGCTCTTGCCTTAAAGTCTTCTCTCTACATAGTACTCCTTCTGTCAGAAAATGCATGTGTATTTTCTCTCCTCATACTCTGTATCACTTATGATCCTGAAAATTCATGCTCATGTTAAGCACAATAAATAATGAGCTGCTTGCAAAGCACCTCATGCATTTGGCTTGGGTTGAAGAGAGGAATAGAAAGAACCCTTTTCTGATGAGTAGAGGAAGCAGGATGGGGATCTTGTGCTTATAAAAGTTACCTGAAATAGTTCTCATTTCTCTTAAATGAGCTGCTAACTTCACCCCGGAGTTCCCCCCCTAGGGTGCTGTAGAGTGGCAGTCAGCTTTGCTCTGGCACTTTAGGAGCATTCCTTCTTACTGCAAAGATGATTTGTTCATAATGAGAGAGGTGTCAGTTTTAAATGCATGGGTGCTCTTACCTTGGGCATGCTGGCCTATTGGAGAGAGCTCACAGTGCTTAGTGAGCCACATCCCAAGCTTGCTTTGCTGCTGCCCCAAGAGACACAACTTTTCCTTTCTCAGTACAAACACTGTGTAGTGGCAGTACCTGCTTTCTAAACGGGTGTTCATGGGTCATTTACTAGAGTGGAACAAACCCATGCTGTGCTCACACAAATCAAAATTTTGAAGTTCCATACCCCTGACAGAAGGAAAACTATAGTCCAGTTTGTTGCTGTAGATGATGGCAGAGGTTCAGACAGGAGGGCAGGTGAAATTGGGGTGGAAAGGTGATCTTCTCCAATCTGTATTGGAAAAGAGAGTAAGAAAGCCTTCAAGGGAGTAGAGTATGCAAGTATTTCTGCAGTGAAATAAGCTCTATGCAGATAAATCCTGACTACTCACTGCACAGGGTCACTCTGTTGCATTTTGTTCCCCCAAAAGGATTTCTGAATTCTGCTGACTATTCCCATGTTTTATGTATATATCTATGCATGTTTTAGCAGGGCCATTTATGGGACTGTTTTAATTTCCTACCTATGTGCAGTCAGACCTCCCATACATCACTGTTTATATATGTCCTTCGGTAAAAGCCAAGCATACCTTTGGAATTTGATCTAATGTCTGTAGCTGAAATTCTGGCCTCTCTCTACAATGTAAAGTGATACTTACTTCTTTTTAGTCACTTTCTTAAAGCCCAAACCAACTTTCAGATTGTTTGCCTTTTCCCTGAAAGAGCTAAAGGAAGCAGAAATGTGCATTTAGTTTTCTTCAGCACAAGGGACAGGTGCTTTCTATGAGAACATAACAGCGATATTTTAAAAACTACCTGTAGTTGACACCCAGCACTGTGTGATTTCTTTTGGACAAGCTAAGAAGGTTAAATTGCAGCCTTTTGCAGAGCTGTGACACTGTGTCTGTGACTCCTGGCTCTGGGACTAACTCTGATTCTGTCAGGGTTGGCTGACAGGACTGGAGGAGACTTCATCAGACCCATGCTGAGCTCAGGTGGTGACATAGTTCTGGCCCTGCCCTGCCCTGTGAGGCTGCTCTGTCAAGTGCTGCTCTGTGTTGTTCTATTTTAGCACAGAATAGCATAGAATCATAGAATATCCTGGGTGGGAAGGAGCCCACAGGGATCATCGAATCCAACTCCTGGACCTGGACAGGATGATCCTAACCAACCTCTGGCATACAGAAGCTGGGAAGGGATACTTTCACACCCAGCAGCCTTGGTTGCTGCACTGGTAGAGGACATTTCTAATCATGATTCTAAACCTGCTGTGGCAGCTGCTGGCAGGTGTTGAGCTGCAGGCTTTTGCTGCTGAGGTGTTGCAGCTGCCTTCCTGGGCTGCTTCTTCACTAGGGAACACTTCCCTTTCCATCTAGGAAATGTGCAAAATAAAGCAGGAGATAACAAAAAAAACTAGTTATTCACTAGGATCTCTGACCCTCTTAGGAGGGCTCATCACGCCTCACTAGCACCTTGCTTTTGCTGTGGCAGGGGGGATCTGTGACTGCACTGTTTCCATCAGCACGTCCAAAGCCAAAGCAGCAGTGGCTGGGCAGGGTTTGTCATGGCCAAATGCGAAATGTTGACTGGGTTTGAGCTGTGCAGGGAAATGCTGCATTCCTTTTGTGATTTCTGTGTGCTGTTTTTTGAAAGCTCTTGCAAAGCCCATGTCATCTGGCTTAAAGCAAATGCCCTGGTTTTGGTCTTCATCCTTGAAAGCTTCTGTTAGAGTGGTAGCCTTTCCACGGGGCTTATGTCAATCTCCTCGCTGGTGAGCTAGGTTGCAACCTTGGGAACCAGGAGTTTTGTTTTTCAAAATGCTGGGAAATGTAAACATGCAAGAGCTCTATTAGCATCCACTGTGAGAGAAAGTGTTAAGCTAGCTGAATACAAGTTTGGTTTCCATTTGCTATTGTTGTTTCAGGATTTGTCACAGGACTGTGAACAGTCTTATGTAATAGACCTCATTCTGTAATACTACCTACCATGTGCACTTTCTGCTTCAGAACCTTACAACCTGCTTGACATTTTCAAAATTACTAAAGGGAGCTGTGCAGGAATTAGACCCTGGTTTCCTGAAATGCTTAAAAAAAAATTAAATAAGGCAGCAGCCCGTTCTGAGGTATACCTGGTATATAAGGAACACATCAGAGTTTTCTGTGAGTCTGACATCCCATCTTCAAGTGAAGAATTTTCAAGACTTCCCTGAACCTTTTCCTAAAGAGGCTAGATTGCTATTAGTAAAGCAGCTAAACCCATTCTCTCTCTCTGGCCTCAGCATATAATCAGTATTCAGCGTTGTTTGGAGTCTTTAACTGAGCCAGAAAATCAGTCTTGCACTTCACATTTGCATGAGAATACTAAAGAAATGCATGTTCCTGTTTTTTTCCTTAATTTGACAAAAGTTACAATTGAATTTGCATTTTCCCAGTTAGGGAATTTGTTTTCACTTGGGTTAGGAAGATAAAATGTCAAAAACTGTGTTCACAAATGAGAATGCAAAATAAAAATTGGCAGCATGGCATCGTTTGCTCATCGTATTTTTCAATATCAGACATTAATGTGTAATGTAACAGAGGTGAAAATAAAACACTCAGAGTGAACATTTGGTATTGGAACATAGTCGAGATAACACTGATCAATCTTTTTGGTAGTTGTCATGTTTTTGCAGATTGTTTGAATATTCCCTCCTCAGGGGGGAAGCTGATCTACTAGGGAAGTTTGGGATAACTTGTAACAAGAGCAAATGCCAAGTGTCTTTCTTTTGAGACATTCTAGTCTGCCATTTCTTCAAGTTCTGATCTTTTCATGGGAGTCATGTTCAAAATGCCTGTGTTACTTTTTCCCACCATGTACAGCTCCAGTGGGAATCCCTGACATGGGATTATTTTAGCTTGGCTATCCATAGCTAGAATTCTTCACGCAT
The DNA here is from genome assembly GCF_028551555.1 of Melozone crissalis. Lineage (NCBI taxonomy): Eukaryota > Metazoa > Chordata > Aves > Passeriformes > Passerellidae > Melozone > Melozone crissalis. The sequence continues at coordinate 43,516,487 of NW_026535784.1, read as the reverse complement.
GAAAACAGTGTATAAGAGACAAATTAAGCACAGATTTGGCTTGAAACATCAAAATCAGTCACTGAAGGAAATCTAGAACGGCAGCAGAATTTTCTTGAAATTGTTTTTCCTTTTTAAGGGAGTCATCTTTCCTCAGATGTCTTCTTTGTCACCTATAGTAGCAGATACTTGAGGTTCTCTGCCTGGGCATTGTAATAGCAAGGAAAACCCAGGACAGGCAGGGGTATTCAAGCTTTGAAACTGCAATGAGTGCCCAGCATGGGGTGGGTTTGGAGTATGAAGCTGATGTGTTTCATTCTGTTTGCTTGAGGCAAAAGGAAAAAGTAAACTTTTGAGAAGCTTGGGAAGCTTCAAAACAAATTTTATTCTCTGGTTTTTATCATAGTGTGGAATGACTCAGAAGCCTTCAGAGACTTCACTTTCTCATCATTGATGAGATCCCCACTAAGCTTTTCAGGGTTGGGTTGCTGCAGCTACAACTGAGCACAATAAAATATGAGATCATCTGTGTTATTTTTTTTACCATTGATCTTGATGACTTGCCTTCAGTAGTGATGTATGGGACTTTGTCTTCCATAGTAGATTCCTTTCAGCATCAGACTAGGAGAGCCTTCAGTGCTGTAGCTTTCTTTGCAGTGCCAGCTTAGCAGAGACCTCTCAGTTTCAAGTGACGTGATAGATTGCTATGGTAACAGTTCTGTTGTGCAAAGCTGCCAGCAGGGATGGGTTACACTTAAATAAAATGAATTAAAATAAATGAAACCAGTGCATTGTTTTAGTTTAAAGCTTATTAGTGGTGAAGCAGTTCCTTTTTGAAACCTGATTCTATTGAAAATGGGACAATAGATTCTAGAAGTTCTAAAATTCTTTGGTGAGGTCAAGGGGTTTATGTCTCCTTATGGGGCCCTTTATCATATTTGTACTTTGTTTTGAGCTAAGGTGCAACTTCAGAAGCATCCTGTGAGTCGTGGATCAATTATCAAATAGTAAATGATCAAAAATTAAATTGTGTTCTTTCATTTCTAAGCTGGAATTTTCTACTCTAGGTTTCTATACCTTTGTTTCTCCAGTGAGGATTTCCCTTATCAGGGATCTCCTTATACAGACAGGAGAGACACTTTCTTACTTCCTTTCTGCTTTTTCCAGACCTTAGCTTATTTATACCCCCAGAATTCTGCTGGTATGGTATACCCCTTGTATTTCCTTTCTGCTTAAGTAAGGACACTGGAACTACAAAGAGCATTTCAGGTAATTTTCTGGCCACTTTCTCAATCCTGCCTTGTATCTCCTGCTTGAGGACCTGGCAGTTGGATTATCTGTTTGCCAAACCTATAGGGAGTTTTTGTTCTCTTTCTGTCTTGTGCTCCTTCATCATTCACTCCATGGCACTGTGTTTTAGGATTTCATATTCTTTCCCTATTTTACAACCAACATATTTTAGCATGCATTTGGTTTGTTTAACAAGCCCTACCATTCAAATGAATCATCTTATTCTGAGATCAAATTCATCTATGTAACAGAGACATTGTTATTAACAAGCCTTCCAGTTTCAGTACTGCATGAATCCCACTTGCAAGGATTTAATAATGATCTGAAGGGAAATGACACATTGTCATTGAACATTTACCACTTGACTTTTTTTTTTGTTGTGCTCTACTGATGCTGTAGTTTCTGGCTTATGAAGTCACAAAAGTACTTATTTTTCTGTATTGCCATGTAAAGCTAAATCAAATATTCTCGAGTCCTCAATGACTATAGAAAAATATCAGATACATGACTTTTTTATCTTGCTTTTTCATACCAGTTTCTACTACATTTAAATGAATGTCAAGATTATCAGCCTAGGCTTTGCCCAGATATCTCTTGGAATTTCACAGAGAGGTGCAAAACATTTCAGAATACATTAGCAATACACATTGAAAAAAGGCATTACTAATATATGAATGAAGGACTACTGATAAAGATATTAGTATCTGTCTTTCTCCTTGTGAGACTGTATTCCAATCACTCCCATCCACTGAAGGGCTGCCACAAATAAATAGAAAGGACAGAAAGGAGTCAACTCCCACCAAAAATAATTACAAGTAAAAGAGAACTGTAACTGTATAATGAGTATGGTCTGTCATGTGCATGTGTGATTTCCTTGTTTTGTTTTGAAGGAGAATGACATCAGATGAGAAAAAGATATTCAAAATAATCCTAATCCTCTATGGTGTACCTGTCTGGCAATGGGGCTACCTATGTTGTCACACATGTGGAGGTGACTGAAGCCTTTGCTGTGGTCTTCTCCCAAATGATACTCCAAAAATTAATTTAGATAAATTTTCCATGAGATTTGGTGAGGGTTGTCAGGAGGACTATGATGTGATGAAGGGAGGAGAGAGACTGCTGAGGGGGGAGGTGTTCTCAGCCTTCATTAATGACCCATGAGAGGAAGTAAACAGAACTTGACTCAGTTTCACAGATGCTGCTCCAAAGAACTGAGAATGCGTTTTTAGAGTACAAAAAACAATGCAGAGGGGAATGAGTGGATTACAAACAAGGAGAGAAGATGGAATAAAAATATCTGGTCTGTGTGTCTGGAAGGAAAGAATACAAAAACATGCATATGTCTACAGTCATAGACACAGTTAGAGGAAAATCTTCAGCAACAGGATTGACCAAGGAGATGTCTATCCTCCCGCCAAAAGAAAGATTGGAGTGAAATATGGCCATTCATTCTACAGTGTTTCAGCTGCTGGTCAGTAGCAGAAGCATACTGTGGACAGTGGAGTATGTGTGTTTTCAGGTAAAGTGTAAACTGAGCTATCTCCATGAAAAAGGAGTTCCTTAATCAGCAGGTCTGTTCTGTGTGGCAGAGAGGTGAGATTGTCTCAGTCTTTACCTGCCTGCACAGGACATTGCTTTCCTGATGCCAGCCATCTGCCCAACAGGGTCAGTCATGTGAAAAGCAATCTCCTGGCCCCACTGGCCTGGCCTCTGCTGGTTCATGGAGCCCTGTGGGCAGGGAGTCGCAGCAGAAATCTCTGGGGACGCACTGATGGCTGGGGATGCTGCTGCTTGAGGTGCAAGGATAAGGTGATGGGGGTGTTATGCATAGCTGAAGAACCAGTTTCTCTTATTTTCTTTTGATTTGAGCATCTCTGGATTTTCCCAATGTCCCCAAGTGACTTTCTTGGGAGAGATTATGAACAACCTTTTTTCCTTATTTAAGATTTTTGCTTTCTCCAAGCCTCCTCTTGTTTCTCTCCATTCCCCTGTCCCCTTTGCCATTCCTGAAGAGTCCTATTCCAGCTGTGAATTCTTTGGATGGAAACTGTTCTCTTTGATTGCCTTTTTGCATTTTTTTTCTATTATTGTAAGAATACTTGGGAATGTTTCAAAAAGAGAGAAATGGAAGGTTCTCTCTTAATTACCACCAAATATTTATTTACTGTTCCGTATCAGTGCAAATTCAGATTTCTGAAAATTGCCTAGATAAAAGATTAGAGCAGAGATGGTCAATTTCTATACCCTGCAAGCTGAGTACCCAAAAGCTCATTTGGTGAAGCACAGCACAAGAACATGAGAAATGAGGGCAGAGAAGAACTGAGGAGCTGATTGCACACGGGTACCCTGCTGCTTCCCAGGGCTTCATCTCTTCCCTTACAATAAGGGAGGGAGGTAATTGCTTTGCAGCAGGCTCTTGGAGCAGCCTTTGGCTGTTGGCCTCACAGATGCTCTTGGGTCACTTTTCCTTACAGATACGGATCAAGATTTCCTGTGCTGTGGTGTTGCAGGAGTGGTACTTTACATCTCTGTGATCTCTTGTGCTGGGCTGTGTTTTGAAGGCATTTTAAGGGCTGGATTTGGTCTCCAACAGTGTATCTACAATCCACCAGATTTGTGCTCTGTGTGCTCAGATTCAAGCATGTACGGCATACTAACATACTGCTCCTACATGGCCTAATGTTAAGATTATGGAAAAGCATAAAGTGCTTCAACTAAGACAACTTATTTTTGCTCTCTGTTTTGCCATCTACTGCAAATATATTTGGCAAACCTACTAATCAATGTTGACTGGTCTGCTGTGGGCTGTCTTATCTGTGTTTGACTGTCTTGTCTGATATGATTTGTTGGATATCATTTTGTTTTGTTATAGCCTAAATCTCAATGAAAATTCTTTACATGTCTGCTCACTCAAAATGGGATTTATCGAGGGTGATAGAAGAACACTTATAATGTGCAGTGTACTGAATGAAAATATGCCCATAATAATTGCACTTGTTTTACCTCTGCATTCATAAAAGGTTGCAAAGAGTTTGAATTAAGGAGAGAAAACTGCTGAAAAGAGAACAGAATGCAGATTATGAAGGAATGAAGTAAATTTTCTTTCCCTTTGCTTTATTTCTTTCAAGACTGAGTATTTTGTCTCTAAGCTGCACAGTACTTAGGGGGTTGGTTTCTTCTGAACCCTTGCTTTTTGCAAAGAAAACTAGTTCAGATGTCTGTCAAGCTTCTGAGGTTTGAGCCTCAAACCAAACAGAAAAAATAGTTTTGCCTGCTCTTGTTTCCAGTCATGTGTCCCTGCTCCCTGGGCCGTGAGAAGAGGAGGCTGTGGCAGAGCAGAGCAGTGCATCAGCATCAGGCTGCTGCTGGGCAGTGCTAAGGAGGGGAAGCTGTGCTGCAGCCGTGCCCTAGCCTCAGCCTTCCCTCCCCTCCTGTGCCTTCCTGGCTCATTTGCTCTCTCATGGCTGGGATAGCTGAGCTGTGATAGCTCTGTGAAGCAGAGACTGTCTCTTGCTAGGTGAGGCTCTTGGACAAGGGAATCTTGAAATGGAGGTATTGGTGTACAGTAAGGGAAAAAGAGAGAGGGTACAGGGGAGCTCTGGCATTGGTTCCATCTGGCAGCCCTGGGGCTCAGGGCTGTTTGTGATTTGGTAAGGTCTTGTTGGTACTCTGAGGCCAAGTAATAATGATAATTATGTTTTTCTGTGCCTTGTTAGATAGATTTTGGTGCATTTCTCATTCTATTCCTTCTCCTCCTCCCTTTTATGGCTACTGCATGACTGTTACTTGTTACTCTTAAAAGTCTAGCAAATTTTCAGTATAGGTGGTAAATTGCAAGTGCCCTACACTTTTGTAAGTAATTCAAGATAGGTAAAAAGAGTTTTAACTTTAACAGAACAAACCAAGTTAAAACTGCATGAGAATGCCCCTTCCAGTCTCTCCCCAACAATATTCTTGCCACCTTGCTTTAATATTTTTTATAGCACTTCATCAATTAATCCTAAAACTTCACTGTAGCTCTGCCATTTACACAGAAAGCTGGTGGTGTGTGAGATGTGTCAAACAAAACTAGAAGCATGCAAAGTGGCCACACTTGGTCACTTCAAAACCATCATCGTCTCACGCTGTTACACTGTGCTCAGTACCTGGTGTCGTGCTCTGTCCTGCAGCATTGTCCCTTCACATGTGTATTCAGAGCACCATTCAGTGAGGGTAACTGCTGTAAAAAACACATAGAGAAAATGGCATATTTTCTGCATAATTCAGGAATTTGGAAAAAGTTGCTTTGTTTTTTTCCTTTGTTAATTAGAAGTAGACAAAAAATCTACTTATCTTTAACTAGGTCAGTCCAGGGTAAATGGTCTCCTTCCTTCCTAGAATAATGTTATTATCTATATTCCCTAGAAGCAGGCTGGTTGTGGCTTCTTGCTCTGTTCTGCGCTTTGGTGGCCTCATAGCTCTGGGCGCCACAACATCAGACAGACCCTGAGCTGTTGGGGAGTGTCCAGAGGAGGGCAACAAGGATGGCAAAGGCCTGGAGGGGAAGCTGTGTGAGGAGCGGCTGAGGTCACTGGGGCTGTTCAGCCTGGAGCAGAGGAGACTGAGGGGAGACCTCACTGCAGTCACAACTTCCTGGGGAGGGGAAGAGAGGGGCAGGCACTGATCTCTTCTCTATGGTGACAGGGACAGGACCTGAGGGAATGGCCTGAAGTTGTGTCAGGGCAAATTTAGGTTTGATATTAGGAAAAGGTTCTTCACCCAGAGGGTGGTTGGGCACTGGAACAGTTCCCCAGGGAAGTGGTCACAGCTCCAAGCCTGACAGAGTTCAAGAAGCTTTTAGACAATGCTCTCAGGCACAGGGTGTGACTCTTCCAAGTCAGTATATTCTGTGATTCTGTGACTCACAGTCACAGTCAGCCAGGCCTTGTATCTAAAATGCCTTGTGTCTCTCTAGTCATCTGGTTAAGTCAACAACCTCATGATTTGTAAGGCAAAACCTGCAGAGACTGTGCTTCCATTTCTCAGTCCATTAAAGTGAAGGAACAGAAGGCTTGCAGCCTAAAGCTTAATTAAACAAGTAGATTTTCAGCTAATGTATTGGAGAGAGGAATTGCTGTGTGTAAATGATAATAAGAGAGTTCCCTGTTAGAAAAACAGACCAGAAAACTTAGAGGAAAAAATCTTAAAGAAAAATAGCTGTCAAATTATTCTGAAAGCCACTGGTTACATGTCAGTCAGAGGATCTTGCTGCTCATGGCAACAGCCTTTACTGACACAAGATTAGAAGCTGCTTTTTCAACTGTCATCCAGGAGTGTACAGGTAATTGATTTTTAGGTTCAACTGCCAAACAAAAAATAACAACAATAATAAAAAATTACTTAGATTTGATAGCAGGTATGGCTTCCTCCTCATCCATATGGAAAACCAAAATTATTGTACATAAATAAAATATTACATTTTAGTTATATTTTTCATAACAGTGAAAAAGCAAATTGATAGATTCTTCTTATAGGTATGTTAATTAGTTTCTGTTCTCTTATGGCAAAGATAGGAGGGTTTAAACATTTCATACTGGATTTGAATATTTCATAATACTAGCTATACGTTTTCACATAAAGGGTCAAATTTTAAAAGCTGTGCGTGGCTATGTACGGTATCATTCTCAAAAGAGACAGCTTGAGCATCTGATTACTTCTGATTGCATGTTCATAAGACTCATAAGGGGAAAGACTGTGATGTAAAAGCTGCCTTTGATATTTGAATCTTCATTTTTCCCTTAAAATAATCAAGAAATTGAACCCTCTAAAGTAACAAAACACAAGTGAACATGTACAACTCCCTTTCATCTCCTTGCAGGTAGGTCCAAATAATATTTTGTGACAACAGAATGAAATCAAAGGTGACATTTGTCTTCAGGATGAATTGAGAGGCTTTTTGGGAACCAGCAGGGCATTAGACCCTCATTCCCTCCGGACTGGCACCCAGACTAACGAATCCCTGTGGGTGAAGGTGCCACTCCAGTTGCTGACACTTCAGTTCATTAACCCCAGTCTTTCCAGTTGCTGGCACTGCAGACCCCCCATATCTTGAAATGGAGGTATTGGTGTACAGTAAGGGAAAAAGAGAGAGGGTACAGGGGAGCTCTGGCATTGGTTCCATCTGGCAGCCCTGGGGCTCAGGGCTGTTTGTGATTTGGTAAGGTCTTGTTGGTACTCTGAGGCCAAGTAATAATGATAATTATGTTTTTCTGTGCCTTGTTAGATAGATTTTGGTGCATTTCTCATTCTATTCCTTCTCCTCCTCCCTTTTATGGCTACTGCATGACTGTTACTTGTTACTCTTAAAAGTCTAGCAAATTTTCAGTATAGGTGGTAAATTGCAAGTGCCCTACACTTTTGTAAGTAATTCAAGATAGGTAAAAAGAGTTTTAACTTTAACAGAACAAACCAAGTTAAAACTACATGACAATCCCCCCCTACCCCAATCTCTCCTTGACAATATTCTTGCCACTTTGCTTTAATTCACACAAGAACACAGATACAAGAATCCCTCACCCAGAAAAACAGAATAAAAAAAGGAAATCTGACAGAAAATAAGACAGATTGTGGCAATCAGGAGCAGGGTGTTGACAGAGAGCTGTATTAACATTAGATTTGCTCCCTTTTATTCCCTTATGCCACTATATTTTCCCAAAATTTCCCTTTCTAAATCACCTAGATCCATCCTTTTCCCTGATTTCAACTCCTCTCATAAACATCCCTTGAATCCTATGTGATGCCCAAATATCTGCATTCTGTAAGACACACAAGTGAACTCACCATGCTGTTTTATGTGTGTGCAGATCATATATATATATATCACATAAACTACTGCTGTTATCTTGGCTTATTTTTTTAGTCAGTTCCAATGTTTAAGGGGGTTAGGATGCCTCAAGGGCCATGTGCATCTCTCTACCATGAAAGTCTGGAGGGTTTTTTCCTCAGTAGGACCGAGCTATGTTCCAAGAAAACCATCTCTGGGACTGTTTTGCCTGAGTTTTTGCTTTCCCTGAGACTTTGGTCTGGGAAAGACTGATATCAAGAGGTGACTGAGTTTACTGGCTGTGCAATAATAGATTAATTAAATACTTTTCCAACACCAAACTGGAATTTTTCCCACTTCTGAGCAAAATGGGAATACTTGTCCTAAGTCTGATTTGTTGTTATTGTTAATTCTTAAACTCAGCTGTATTATTCAGTTCTTAGTTTTTGTGACTTCTGGTTTCTATCAGTTGCAGATGCAAGAAAGCCCTCAGATAAATTTCCTCTGTTCTGACAGATCCATCTTCTAACAGCTTTGCTCTACATCTTAGTATGACAGAAATACATTAAACTTATTTAATAGTAAAAAGGTTCTGGTACAGAGTTCTGATGAAAAGTAGATTCTCAGGCATTGTCCTGTTGCTAGAAGAATTTTTATTTTACCCTCTAATGGGACATCAGGCACTCTGTGGGCCTGACTAAAGTTGTCGCCAATGGAAATCTGTTCTCTGCATCACACTGGGCCTCCATAGAACAATACTTGTGGAGCTCAGCTTCCCTATTTAATTCTGTTTCCAGCAATACTGGAGACAAAAATGGATTTATTTTTGGTGCTACCAAAGTCACCATGCTGTAGGGTAATGGGAGCTGCCATGGAGTGAATCTGTCTGTTGGCCTTTCTCTTTCCCAGCAGAATTCTGTAACTGTTGTTAGCTCTTGCTGTCACCAAGCATGAGCCATAAAATCAAGACATTAGTTCAGCAATAACCTGGCCCAGGGTAAGGAGTCTTTCCAGCCTTTTAGGAAAACCTGACTTCCCAGTTGTTGTGCTCTTGGAAGGGGCTGTAGGTATTCCTTCTGTACCACAGCAGCTAACCTCTCTGTGCTCTGGCTGTGCTCCCAGCCTGGGTGGCTGTGGCTGCAGCCTCTGAGTTACACAGAGATGATGAGGTAATTCTCTGCTCCTGTGCCATCTGCACAGATATATCTGCAAGGAACAAAGACTAGGAAATGGCAAAAAATCAGAAGACCAGGAAAGAGAGAGGAAAAATAAGCAGCAAATGTTAATCACTGGAATGGTAGTAAAGCAGTGCTTAAAAATGTTTTTGGATATGACACGTTGATTTTTCTCTCAGGTATGTTTGGTCAGATTTGGAGGAAATGATTTTCATAACTTTCTAGATGACTTCAGTACATGCCTTGCAATCTAAGGGAGAAAGGTCTTTTATCTTCCTGTGTACCTCAGCTGTGAGACTGCTTTCATAGTAGCTAGCTTACCTTTGTCTAAATGAGCCATGTGTGATAGTGCTGAGAGCTCTGTTCTTTTCCCTTGCCACATGGCAGTGTTCACACCTCAGCTGTTCGCTGCCTATACATATTCAGGAGGAAGTTGCAGGAGCGTGGATTTTTTATTAATATAAAAAAACCTGGTTTTACTGTCCCTGTGTAAATTTGTACCTTTTTTTAATAGCAGCAATTTGATTTTTTTTATGTAATCACAGGAAACCAAGGGTGGGAGACTTCAGAAAAATATAAACCATTGTGAGCATCTCAGTCAAATTCCTAATGATTTTTAGAAACAAGGTGAAAGAGAGGCAGATTTTTACTAAGTGGACATATTTCAGATTTGACATAGGTGCAGGCAAGACTTACATGTAATAAGTAAATATCTGTCCTAGTGATGGGGATATTATTTAGGACACACCTGCAATTTTGGATGCTCGTGTTGACTTTTGTAAGTCCAGTAAGTTTCTGTTTGGTACAATGGATATAATGCTTTTTGTGATAGGCTCAGTCACTGATTGTCACATTTCTAAATAAAAGACAGGTTCTCTGAGGCTCTGGAAGATCTCATCTCCTTGCACAGAAACTTCAGTAAGTTCCCAAGGTTTTCTACCTAACTTGCATGGGCTTCTCTCATACCTTCCCCCTCTTTGCTGCCTTTTTTTTTTCAGGATTATTTCTGCTCATCAACTAACATGAATTCATATTGGCTGCTGCTCAGTGCTTATCAAAATGGCTTTGTTCTGTAGAAGCAGCACAGAGGAGAGAGTCCAGTGCCTTTCCCTCTGCAGAAAAATCTTGTGTAAACATTTCCTTTATGTTCTATAGCAAATGGAGCTGTTAAATATGATATTAAAAGAGGCATAACTGATCATCTCCACAGAAGCTGAAAACCGTTTCAGAGAGCAGTTTCACAAAGCAGAGCTGAGGGCTAATGTATGTAGTGCCATGGGAGCCCCTGTTGCTAACAGGTATTTTTCAGCAGAGCCTGTCAGCAGAAGATGAGGCTCTTGTCTCTCTGCTTTTAGTGTACCTGGAAAGGAGAGCTCCAGGCAGTGTGGTGTGGATGTGCAAGGGTACAGCTGCTTCATAATGTGAAGCTTGGTCTGGTGTGTGCAGAATGAAGGGAGGGGAAAAACCTGCTGTCTGTGTGTATCCCCTTCTTTCCTCCTGAATCTGCCCTCGTCCATCCTAGCATAAATACCATTTTTTCCTTTAATGTCCTGTGAAAACACAGGCCTGGGGAGGGTTGGATGTTTGTTTGCTCAGAGGATTTTTTTTTTTTTTTTTAAATAAGGAGAAAGATTAGGAATGTAGAGCATCTGGGTCAGGGTAGATGTAGGAGCCGCAGACTGTGGGCATGGACATGTGTGGCACAGGGCCATTGTGGCTTCTGTTCCCCCTCCACCTCAAAGAGTGGCAAGGCTTGTCCTTCATCTCACTGCTGGAGCAGACGAGCACCCAAGCAGGCTGTGTTGGCACCTGTGGCATGGTTCCCTGGATAACCTTTGAAGTTCCTTGATGTCTTAGCAGGCAGGCTGCTAGAGACCAGTGAGGCCCCCATATGAACTGAGAGTATTTCAGCTGTCCTAACAGGGATTTTTCCATTACATGCATTGGATTTGATGCATTGCCCTCCCTTTACTTCCATCAAATGCTTTCTCCTCTACTCTAGCTGGGGGCATTTTGTTGTTCATGGAAGTACAAACCCTAAGAGCAGTCCTGTGACAATGGCAGGATTTGAGAGTCTGGTGTTTGCTGTTTCCTCTGGGTAAAGAGGGAATTATTATTGAAATCCAAAAGTCTGTTCAGCTTCAGCTGCAGTGGCCCTGACTTGGCCTTCACCTGTGACTCGTTGCTCTACAGGGCTGAAAAGTAAAGTGGTGTCACCAGCACAAGGGGGAAATGGAAGGAGTTGAATGACCCATACAAATGTGTCTGCTCTTGGTCTAAGGCTCTGCAACATGGAAAATTCTTGGGGTTTTTTTGACCAAGTTGGTTTTAAAAAACCTGGGTGCAACATAAAGTTTATAAGCAGGGGAGATTTCTGAAAATGCCATTCTTGTGGGGTTTGACATTGTTCCAGCCCTGGAATCACATACCTAGTCTTGTGTCTCAATCCTTGTAAAAAAGATTATATCTTTTTTACAAGAAACTTAAAGGAGTTGGATATTCAGTTTGCAATTTTATTTTTGTTATCTCACCCAATTGTCTTATTTCAACTTCTTACACTGCCTTTAAAACTATATTTCAGGCTCTTGTGCCTCTCCTTTGGCATCCAGGGCTAGATTTGCAAGTTAAAACTTTCCCTGACCTTTGGTCACCAACACTGGGCAGCTACCTAGCTATAGTGGACTACCTCAATCTTCTAATTTAAACTTTCTAATTCATCCAACATAAGGAAGAAGTATGTATGTTTCCTAATGTTGGGGTTAACTCGGTAGAATGATACCACATCACTTGATATTACTCACTTACCATCCCTGGTGGTGAATGGTGTGACTTCAGAGCAGCTCTACCAGGTTTTTTATTTTACTGATAAGCATGCTCCTGAATGTTCTGGGGATGAGTTCTCCCACTCCACCCAACAGGAATAAGGAAAAATGAAAGTCAGGAGAGAGTCAGCTAAGTTTCTGTGCCAGCCTGAAAGCCCAGCACATTAAATGTGAAAATCCATTAGTTCAGTTTTGATTATATCTTTCTTTCAGACCCAGGACAACATAGTCATAGCAACATAAATAAGTGGATGGACATTGGATCACATAATTTTTAGGGTATCTCCAGCTGTGGAGGATTTTTTAAATGTGTGATTAATACCTCCAGTTACCATTTCTAATTGAACAGGCACAGGAAGGGCCCCAATAAGCCCCCTGCACTGCTCTGGGGAGGGATGGAGAACAGATGGGACCGAACCAAATTGCATTTTGTCTTTTACTTGTAAGCATGGCAGGTTGTTGAAGCCTAGAAGAAAAATATGAGTGATTATTGAAATTCTGTTCCTGTAATCTGCTGAGTGCTGATGTCTGAGAAGACAGAGGCTGTTTAGCAAATACGCCCTCGCATTGTCATTAGTGTTAAGTAATGGGACTTTAATATATTTGGTTATTTAGCTCATAATAGTCTATCAGCTTGATATCAAGTACTCAGCATGAAGTCCTCTGCCTTAGTCCTACCTACTCCTCTTCATTTCTTAACAAATAGAAGCCTGCAACAGTGTAAATGCAGTATTTATTGCAGGATAGAAGCTGCTTGCACTCTGTCTTTTCAACCACTGATATATTGGGCATGAGAACTGTTTGAAGACCCATTTGCAGATAAAAAATGCAAGTTTTAGGAGAAAACTGCATTTTTTTCCACTCAAAAAAGTAGTTTTGATCCACTTTTCCATTTGGAAATGGGATTTAAATTGTAGTTTTCCTCTATTACATAAGGCAGCCTCTTCCACCTCTACCCCATGCTCTCACACACACATACACCAGTTTTTAAATCTGGAACCAATGTGTCCATTAGGAAAAAAAATCTTTTGAAGACCTCCAACTGAAGAGATATTTGGTTTTTTGTAAAGTTTTATCTGTGTGCAATGGGGAAATAATTTTTCAAGCGTGTGGCTGTGACTTGCTTGTATTTATAAAGCAGTGGCAAGGCTGGAATTAGAAATCACATCTGCTGAACCTCAGCTCTGCATTTCTAATGCAGCCAGCGCTTCTCCCAAGGTGGGTACTTTTAAAATGATTGCACAATCACTGAAATCTGAGATGTTACAAAAAAGAAAAACACATTATTTTTGCAAAAACCTTGATAGAACATTGGGGCAGATGGCAGTGGGAGAGAGATGAAAAGCGGTCCCTTGTGCGAATAAAATACGTTCTATTCAGTTCACTTTGGCTATGGAGCACATTGCACTGAATTTTATAACACAGTGTTATCGCATAAAAAGTATGTGACTCGATGTCTGTGTTGCTGCAGCTGTCTGCACTTAAAAAAGGCAGCAACCTTTGTACCCTCAAGGACCCACGGGGGCAGGAAGCCCCTGGAAGGGCCATTATTAGCAGGAAGGTTTGGAGCCGGGGCACTCGGTCCATTGGAGTGCCAGCTCTTGTGGTCAGCTCTACAACTTGCCTGCGACCTGCAGGTCTCCTTCAGTGCTCCCTAGCTCCAAGTTCTTTGTGCAACCAATTTAGACAGATCTGTCAGTTCAGAGAGAAGATTTTAAGAGCCGCTACCACACGTTGCCATGGGCAAATTTCAGACTGGGATATTTCATTAATGGAGGATGCTTTTTAAAAACAAACGGGAACAAAATGGAATCTGAATATCTTCCTACAAAATGTTTGCTGCTGTACAGCTTTGGTGTAAAAGTCAGATGAGACCACACAGGTGAACATAACACAAACAAGAAAGAGCCACAATAATGGAATCACAGAATGGTTTGGATTGGAAGGGACCTTAAGGCTCATCTATTCCACCCCCCTGCTATGGGCAGGAACACCTTTCAGGTGGACAAACCCCTGAAAGAGTGTGCAGGAGGCAGGTGTAAAAATACACCGTCAAAAGCTCAATGACAAGATTTTCCCTGGCATACTGGACATCATGGCTAGAGGCGAGCTGGAGGAAAGTACGGAGTTACTGGGTTTTGTTACACGTAAGACAAAATGTTTTGCCACTGGTGGCAAGAGTGTGATCATCTCCCAGGCACTAAAGAAGTGGGGCTCTGCCTCTCTCTTGAGATTGACGGTGGGGGGAATGATGGGGCAACACACAACACACTGCTAATCACTCTTCAGGGTATCTACTACTGCACTCTGACAGAGGAGAATACTTGAGTCATGCTTCAAAACCCCACCTGCCCTGAGGCTAGCAGAAGTTTTTGATCTCTCTTCCCATTTTGAAGTTGTTCATTACCAGAGTGAAATGAAAAAAGTCAGTGGTTCACCAAGAAAATAGGTGATTGCTTTACTTTTAGGCAATTTGAGGCAAGTTCTTAAAAGACAAACCCTAGGAGGCAAGGTGGAAGAAAATAGTTTCTACTGTGGAGGAGGCTTATTAAAAATAGGGAACATGTAAAGAAAATTCACTCTCTAAATATCAGCTGTGCATGTCCAAATTGATTTCATGAATCTATCACCTTTTCTCACCTTTCTTTCCCCTCTGATGAGGTCACTTCTAATAAGTTTCCTGCTGTGATCCCAACACTTGGTGAAAAATCTATGGGAAATCCATTCGAGTAGCTGTAGTTTGACATAAAGGCCTTCTATTAATGAAGTGACACCAGAAACACAGCTTTCATCTCCTGCAGGGTCACTGCTATAAGGAAGTACTTATGCTAAAGTCATTCTTTTGTTCAGAAACATGGTCTTGACTGAGGTGCCGGACCCCTGGGAAATTACATTTCTGTGGAGCTCAAACATAATGAGCAACAAGAAAATCCTGCGAGCTCAAAAGCCAGGTTGGTGTATTCCTGCTGCACCAACACCCCCAGGTCAGCAGCATTCAGGCAGCATCCAGCGTGCTCACCTCTGCTGAGATAATTGCTAACCTTGCAGCTCATTCCATGGTGTGGGCAGCTGACCCTGTCTGGGCACCAGGTGCTTACCAAAGTCTTACTTTGGGGTGGCTCCTCTCCTCACCGGGACAGGTGAGAGAAAATATAAGGAAAGGTTTGTGGCTTGGGATAAGCACAGGAGGGATCAACTCACCAATAGCTGTCACAGGCAAATTTGACTTGGGGAAATTTTATTAACAATCACATTAGAGTAAGACGATGAGAAATAAAAACTAAATCTTAAAACATCTACCCCCCTCACCCCTCCCTTCTTTCCAGGCTCATCTTCACTCACTTTTACCATTAAATTCCTTGCTGCTGCCATTGGCTAAGAGATCAAATTAGAGTGCTGCCTGCATCCCAGTTCCCCAACTAAAAGATATATGTCTCACCACTCAGCTTACACCAGCAGCACGATGTGTCTCAGTGATTTTACACTTGCAGAAATCATGTAGCAGCACACTGATGTCAAAGCTGAAGCACTGGTGCCACCCACATTCCTCTGCTGTGTTTCACCCCAGCTCCCCACTATTCCAGTCCTAAGTGCTGAATCACAGCCCCAGGCAGCGTCCCTGGGGAAACCAGAGAGACCTCAGCTGAAAGAAGAGGAGATGGCTCTTCATTGAAATTTATCTGCAGTGTTAATTGTCCTGTTTTGTATAGTGTTGCCATTTATTGATGAGGAAAGCTTTCACTGTTTGGTGGATATTCTCAAGCTTTATTGAAAATAAGTTGGTTGAAATTTGCTAAATACATAAAAAAACCAACATTTGGCTCAAAGTCCTGGAGAGCACCAGAAGTTGTCTGTCAAGCACAGACCATGAGGAAGACACCACGCCTGCTTGTGAATGGATGCCTAAGGGGATGAGTGGGAGATGGCTTCTGTACAAGGGCATCTATGGGTGGAGGCATGTCCTTGCTCTGACCAAGCATGACCATTCCTATGCTTTTTACTGCTCCTAACCATGTGAAACTTGTATTAAGAGGGGCCTGCCTAGCTAAAGAAAAGTCCCTGCCAATCTGCTTTTAGAGGTTATGCTTTTACAAGGTCAACAATTTCTTCTTGCTACGCTTGTTAGAGGGCGCGTGCGAATGTGAGTCAAGTTACAGGATCATTTCTAATAAGAAAAGGCTAGCAAAACTTAACCACTTTTTCTCCCCCAAACTTCAAAATGGGAAAAGGGTTATCTGTTAACCTTATCTATCTATAAGACACATGTTATCTGTCCTGATTTGTCATGTTTTTGTTTCTTGCCCCCACTATTATTTTTTCCTAACAAAAAAAAAAAAAAAAAAAAAAAAAAAAAAAAATAAGGATGCTTAAAGGGACAGAAAGGGGAGGAGAAAAAAGAGTTCTAATTTCCTATCCTTACTCATGGTCTTTCATGGTGTTATACTTACCCTTGCTTTGCATAGTTTTGCTAGTTTTGCTTCCCCATCCTGGCCATTCAGTTTTACCCAGGCAGGAAGTGGTACTCTATTCAAGTGAATTTTGTGCACTGCATTCAGGTGGGCTTCAAGTTGTTAAAGCCTGTGTAGCGAGCAATAGAAACATTTGCATTTTGTGCTTGGAGCAGTTTAACCGGAGACACAAAAAAGATGACTCAGTACTGCTGATATTCATCTTCATTGTATTGATCTCACATTTTAATGATAGAGGAAACATGTCCACTGGGTCTTAGTTCATTTTCAGCTAATCCTAATGGGAAAGGTTGGAGAGAAAAATGATTTTTAAATACTTAATCTCTTTAGCAATTAGGTGATTTGGGCTTTTAAATAGTATAAAAGACTGTAATTTACAATTTAAATAGCATAGTTTGTGGTTGCCCTGAGTCAGGAAAATGAGTTCTGTGAAAGATTTAATAGAAGTTGTCAGATGATGGGAAACTTAGTATCTGTATTGTTAAAGTGCTCCAAAGTTTGTATTTTGGCAACTGTATTGTACAAACACCACTAACTGCAGAATCAGGCTGAAGATAGATCATGAAAACACTTGTAGAACTGGAATGCTGTGCCAAAAAACATGTGCATATAGGGAAAGGACAAAAAATCTGTCTGATTTCTTCCCATGATTTAATGATAGAGAAACAAGCAGCTGGGCAAGAAGATAAAATAGGAGAACACTCTTCCTGCAGGACTTTACTCAGAATAATCTGTTATCTCCAACCCTAAACAGAGAAGTTTTGGGCTCATCCCAGAAGTTTGAGGAGAACAATTGTTTGCCTTCCTCCTTATTTTCTGTCTCCACTTTCAGGAGCTCAATGGTCTCTCCAGATTGGGAGATTCCAATGGACTCTGCAGTCCCAGTGATGGGAAGAAAAACAGCAACACTCCTCTGTATCTGTGTCAACAGGAGAATGGCTACTCCACAGGCACACAGATTGTTAATGCTGGGAGCTGCCCTGTGGTATACAGAATAAATGTAGAGAACAATGGCATAGTTTCTTTCAGGGCAGTTGATTTCTCAACAGAAAACATGACAATGCTATGACTGCTGGGTATTTGGTAACGCAGTTTTTGATGAACTGCCGAAAACTCCACACACTTTCATGTTCTGTCTAAAATGTTTGGTGGCAAAAATTATATACAAGGTAAAGAGATGTATTTTGGCTTCTTTTCCCCTCCCCTTCTTGATTACTGAGGAGGTAGTTTTCCACAAAAACAGAAGTTTTGCTTTGTGATCCCTTATGTTTCTACAAGCAATGGTGAAGTGGGGAGGCTAAGGTCCTTGAGGAGAGTAAATCAAATTCAGGGTGCTGCGAGCTTGTGAAGCAATGCTTTGCAAGGATCTGAGTGACCTGACATTGTTATTGTGGCAAGACAGATGAGCTTGGAAATGTGAGCTCAGAAGGGATGTATCAGCTGAAGATCAGCTCTGCTGAGGCTCAACAGCGTGGAATGAGGTCTGCCTGTGATTTGCAGACATGACTGTTCAGTTTGCTACTCCGCCTGCTTTTGTAACAAAGCCAAGATGCAAGTCCTTTTACAACAATTTATGTGGTGGTATGTGAATGAAAGACTTAAAGAGGTTTTGAAACATAGTTAAATGAGGCTGCAGTATTTTCGTTTAAATGGGAAGGGGTTTGTAGTGATTAAGAAGGCTAGACAGTGTGAATCTGCTTGCTGTGCAGCCACTTTCCCATGGCATTTGGAAGTTTTCTGCACCAGGAACTGAGTGGCATATGAGGAGATGATGCATCCTTCTAGTCCTGTAGAATCTGAAGTGGCATGTGGTACTTCCATGTGCTCCAGCTGAAGGAGGGAGCAATGGCTCTGCTGTGTCTCAGGCAGGCCTGGTGGAACAGGATTATCATGACTGGTGTGTATTTGGATCAGCAAAAGGGAGTGCAACTTCTTCAGGCAGCAAGGTAAAACAAATCATTTCAATTGAGAAACTCTTCAATAAAAATGAAACAGCTTTTTTTCCTGAACCCTTTTATTCTGGGGGAAAAAAGTGCTAATTCTTTCTTGTAAGCACTTCTATTTTCTCTTACACAGAAGAAAAAAACAGATTGAATTACTAGAATTTCCCATTCAATAGAAACGTTGATTTCTGCCTGCCCTCCTTCTCTTGCCACACAAGGCAGAAGATTATTCTTGAAACTGGTAATAAAGGACCAGAAATGGACCACTCAGTTACAGAGAAGAGTGAGACAATTGTGTCAATATTGCCATTTTAAACATGGATGGGGTCAAAGAGAGGGTTTTTTTCAGAGGTCTGCTCCTGCAGTTCTTGGTTAATCACTAATGCTGAAATGTATTCCTGCCTCTGTTTGCTGTGCTGAGCATGTCTGAAAACTTCCAGCTTTTCATACACGCAGTTAAAAGTGAACTAAACCTAGCTGAAATGCTGCTTAGAGTCATGGGTGCTGAGAGCTTTTCAGAAGCCTGGACTAAAATAGTCCAAAAATTTTATTCTTGGCTTGGGAAAGCAGTTTTCTGTGGAGGGAATAAATCGATGTACGGGTAAGATAATAGTGAACAGAACGAGTCATGCATGGCAAAGAGCAATTCCCTGCATTAGTGCTTGCTTTGTCCATGGATGTGCTTTACAGGGCTGGGAGCAGGGCTGAGATCTAGAGAAGGCCAGAAATGTACTTCTTAGATCTAGAGCTGTTCCCTCTGCATATTGGAAGAGAGGAAGGATAGTGTGGATAAGAAGCTGATGGATGTGGATATCTTTTAAAGTAAAAATGAATTCAGGAAAAGGCAGAAGGGAATTTGGCCCTCATCTGGAGCCCACTACCGAGTGGGCAGTATAGCCAGAGGAAAGAATGATGCTTCTCCAAGTCCAAGGGTGCCCCATATAGATGTGGTGGAGGCAGAATACCCTCGCTGGTGCTGAGTTTGGTAGCCATGGATATTGTGGTGGCCTAGGAAATGAGGTTTGTGCATTTTTGGGAGGCTTGTCAGCTCTTTTACTGTCATGGCCTATCTTAAGTGCCTGGGCATGCTAGCTCATTGACTGAGTACAAGGCAGAGAGATGGAGACTGCAGCCAAGGTTTACTTGTTGTCTGCAGTGATATATTGACTTCCTTGCAGGATATTTCAGTGTTTTTTCCTCCCTAGTGCAAATATGAACTCTGAAAGTTGTGTGAATATACACCTCTTTTATCTTAGCATTTGTGCAGGCAGTTTCTCCGTAGATAAATCAGAGGCTTCTGTTGCTCAGATGTCTTAAAGGGTAATATCTTAACACTGCAAGGTAATAACATTCTCCTGCTATAATTTCTCTAGCCCATTAGTTTGAAGAGTGATTTACACTTGGAGGAACTAGGAGAGTTGTCCAGCCCATTCAGGATGCTGTGGCTAAAGTAGTATATCTGTAATGCAGCTCTCTGTGGTGGTTTCTCATCAGCTCTGAACGAGGTGGAGGTCAAACCAGGAGAGATTCAGGACTTGCTTTGAGATCCTACTTTATATTGGTGATGCTCCTGCTTAAAAATACTGAACAAAAACAATAACTGTTTTAAGTTATCTTGCATAAATAAATGACAGAATGTACATCAGCAGTGGCAGTATTGCAGGTGCACCAGATATACCCAGGTGGTTATTTAGTCCAGACACCCATTCTGAGCAGGGCTAGCAGCACGTTCTGACCAGGTTGCTCAGGACTTTTTCCAGCACATGAGCAGATTCCTGCTCTGAGCAAGCTGCTTCAGTGCTCTATTATATCTCAAATGAAATCAGAAAATAGCCAAAAGGCAAAATCAATTTCTTGTTTGCCAATTTTGTTGTTTTGTGGTTATGTATTTGTTTACTTATGTAAACCAGCCTCTCTCCCTATTTTTTGTATGTTTTTGTGACTTGAAGGGTGTCAAATCCCCTTATCTATCTTATTTTATTCACATTTTTTTAAACTGAACAGCAGTGGAGAGGGAAAAAACCATAGAGAGGAAATTTCAGTTTCTTTCTTTTAAGTCCTTTTCTATCTGTGCAGAGGATAGAGTGGGACTGGAGATCACCTGCTGTTTCTGACATAATCCTTTGGGGTTTGAAGATGTGAGAGTAGAGTCTATTTCTGATCTTTGTTGCTTTCAACAGCAAAGGCAGCTCTTGGAACTGAAGGACTGAGGCTCAATCCTTGATTGTATGGAAAAAGATGCAGTTTACTGTCTCATATCAAACCTATTCCTAACAGAAGCTACAGCCCAGCCAGGTTGCTGCTGAGGGTGTAGGCAAATGTGTCTCCAGGAAACAATTGTGTTGTGGCAGGGTATGGTAGCAAAAAATGGACTTCTGAATTGCCAGGTTCCTTCCTCTGAACCAAAATGTTACTGCCTTGACTACCACAGAACTGTGCTCAGCCATACCCACCTTCACTTAATGGGCATCTAAAATCTGGCTGTGTATGGGACAGCTTTTGTGCTGCTGCTGGATTGAAGTGTCAGGAGGGAAGGTCATTGGAAGGAATTTAGCCAGTTCCAAAGCTGAGCTGCCATAGACTATGCTAACAAAAATAAATAAGAAATTAAAACCCAGCATTTGCATGCCAGCTTCTTGCACAGAAGGAGATGCAGTGGTGAGCAAACCAGTGTTTGCCAAGTGGGATAGAAGACGCTGACTGGCAGAGATAAATGTTACTTGGTGGCTTGAGGGACAAGCAAGCAGAATAAGTCCAAACCCCTGCCTATTCATCAGAATGGGACAACACGGAAATTAATTTGCAGCTGGCATTTTCCAATGATCGGCCTCTTTAAACTTAGTGGTAATGCCTGCAATTTTTTCCAGACAACCAGAATAAGTTTGCCTTTAGCTCTGCTCTTTCTGCAAGATCTGTGTGAAGCCTGGTGATGATGGGCAGACTGTTAATTTCAATCATCAGCCCAAGTGTGGCAGCAGTAATCAAAAAGGGATGCTTAGGATAAAGAGGCTAACAAAGCAGTAAGAGCAAATATTGGCAAGTATTAGCAAATATTTGTAAGTGCCACTGCTGTCATACAGTGCAATGTGAGTTCCAGCAGGAAGTTTCAAATCCAAAAGGATTACATCAGAGAAAGTTTAGAGCTGTGCTGGAACAAATCATGAAACTGTAATGGAAATTTTGGGTCCCCAGCTGTTCGGGGAACAGCTTGGACCTTCTGATAAGCTGAATTAAAGTGGGATTGGGGTGCCTAACATCTTAGATTCCTTGAAAAATCCTATCCTAAGAAGTTGTGTTCTGCTTTGCATCAATTCTGCAGGTAGTCTTGGGTGTGTTCTTCCTCTGCTCTCACCAGCAGGAGCTTTGTCACATGCTCTGAGTATGTTTCTGCTTTCATTCTGCCAGCTTTGTCAGGTTTGCTTTATATTCTGCAAATGCTGAATTGATTCATTTGGCATATTTATGAATTTGCCTCACACCAGTTGTGATTTAATATGGAAAATAAAGAAGTGGATTTCAAGTACCACATGTTCTAGTATCTTTGCCAGTAGAAGAGTATATGGAGGGACAGAGCAAATCTCAACTCATACCCATTTTTTATTGTCTATCTGCTTAATCAGTGGAGGCCAAAAGTTTTTTTGATTCATCCCAAAGAGACAATCAAAGTTCACAGACTTGACTTAGTATAGTATTGATTTAGTTTACTGGATTCAGAGATACTCCTGGAAACTATAGTCAGATCCTCTCATGTATTTAGCAGCCAATATTGGATAACTCCTTTATACATCTTTGCTACATTAAAAAACATTCTTAAGAACATGGGTTTGCCAGAAATGTTCTAAGGAGTTACAGGGATGTTATTTCACTTTTATAGTAGAAAAATTCAGAGTTAAGTTCCAATTTTTCACTTTTGGTGTGAAAATAGTGAGGTATTGTGCATTTCTCTCCTCTGTCCCCTGTACAATTGTGGATGTACAAGAAAAGAGAAGGCTTGTTCAGGATTTGGAAAAGATCCCTGTAGTGGAGCCGTCTGGTTTCACGACAGCTTTCAGAGTTTCAAAAAGAGTTTGAGAATTTGTGCTTGGTTTGAAAACTAGAAACTTCTGAATGTTTTCATGATACTACATAGCATCAATAGCTGTGCCTTCAACTTACAGGTCTTTCTAATAAGGAGAGAAAAGGTGACCCTAGATCTGAGAGGTCTTTCTTTGTCAAAACTAAAAAAAATTGTGGAGGCATCTGGAATATGATGTGTATTTTGAAAAGAGTTCCTGGAAAAATATTTGTCTTAGCAAGAAGTATTCCAAGCAGCCCTGCATTGTATCTAAGAGCAGACCTAGAGATCATTTCAGAAAAGATGTGATGTGTGTATCTTGCCCAGGTGTTGGTGTACTAACAGAAACCATGCAGATAATAAAATACACAAATTTGCTCTTGCAAATAACATTTCTGAGTTGCATCTGCAATCCTAATTTCATATCTTGGTTGAAAAGGATGATGACTTTGGAATATTTACATAGTGAGCTATGCTAATTGTCTCTCCTCAGATGTTGAAAGGTCAAATTTGGAGGTTGCAACTTAGACACTAACATCAAAATGCAGAACACCTAATATTTCATTACTGGGAGCTTCCTTGCTTCATCTAAACTAGGGTAAAATAACTACTTTAATTTGCTAGTGCAGTAAGCCTGTTTTGCACTGGCATAAACTAGAGTGTCAATGTGAAACAGTAAAGTGAGGATTAGAGATCTCTATTTTTACATGGAAAGTATACACAGTAGCAAAAAATACTATGGTTGAATGTGGGGGTGACAGTAAGAGATTGTTCTCACACCAGGTTTTAATTAGGGGAGCATCAAGCCTGAGAAACTCGTCTGAATTTTTCAGTTTTGCTGTATTTCAGCAGAATTTCATTAGCCATGGCTTGTGTCTGTAACATATAATCCTGCTGTAGTTACACCTGCAGTGCTAAAGGGGCTAACATGAAGGGGATATTTTACAGTACATATAAACATTTAAAAGTCCTTTGAATGAAGAGGCGAGATGGAAGTTCTCACTTGCTACTATAGGTTCCTCTGTAGAGGTTATGAAATGTTTTCTTCTGCTTCTCCAAATCCCTTCCTGTAGCTTTTCCTTTTGATTTTGGAAAACTCATTGCTCTTCTGAACCTACCATCTGTCAGGTGGAATTGTCCTGTTTCTGCAAAAAAGGAATGCAAATTGTTGGGAGTGCTTGAGAACTGTTTAAACATCATTGCTCATAGACAAAAGGAGTGCAGCTTTCTTTGGCCTCTGATGTTTGAACTCCTTTATGGATTATGTGAACCTAAAGTATCTGCTGACACCCAACAAGGGATTGCTCAGACAAAAGCTCCAAGGGATCTCCCTGAAACTGAAAGGAAGGATGCAGCATTTGCGTGGTTATCAGGGAAACATCTGCTGCAGATAGCAATAACAAATTTTTGACACCTCCACTGGCTTCAGCTTTAAGTGCCACGCTGCAGGGGCAAAAATGCCTGGAGAGAATTTGCTCTTTTGCTTGCATTTTCCACTTTTTTTCCACTTTTCCCATTTCCCTGCACTGAATGCCATGGGGACCTAGTTTCTCAGTTGGCTCCTTCCCGAACATAGGATATGAGATGCTTCAATCTTAGTCTTTGCTCCGGCATGGTTACAGAAGAGCATTGGATCTAATGCATATGACCCTGCTGTTGCTCTGTTTTCTTCTCCTTCTGGCTTCATCTAAGAGCCCTGAACATGTCACCAAGTCCCACCCCAGCTCCTGCACCTTTTTGCTCATCAGGCATGCAGCAAAGAAGGCTGCTGTAATTTTTTACTCCTGGAGAACAGACACAGGGCTCTAGAAAACAGCCATCAGGCACAGAGCCTGAGGAGAAAGCTGTGAGAGGGAATTCTGACCAGCAAGACTGCTGCAGAGCAGGGACTACTCAGAAAAAAGGTGGTCTGGGCAGAGAATAATGAGGAAGAGATGAATCTAAGCATGTGGTGAGTGGCTATTGTAGAAAAAGAATAGCAGGGAAGAGATGTGCTGAACAAGTAGATAAAATTGTCTGAGATACCTCCTCTTCACTGGATGGGAAATGTGGTTATGACAAAGAACCTGTAAGAGACCCAGCTAATACAATGCAGAAATGTGGATAAAAGAACTTAATTGTCTCCAAGTGCCTTCTTGAATCAAGGTCCGGCTGCTGCTAAAGTGTACGACAACTGGATTTATCACTATTTACTATTAATCAATTTCTCTTTACTATTAATCCATCTCTATTTACTGTCTCTATTTACTAAATCTATTTATTGTTTGTCTGCCACCATTCCCTCACTCAAACAAATGTGTAAAGAATAAGCCTAGACTTAAGCAGAACCATGGAGATATTATTTGAGATAGCCACAATCCAAGTCATTAGTTTCTTGTGCAGCTTTGTGGTTGGAGGCCTCTCCTAAAACCATCTTATGAATCTGTTCACCTTCCCAGAATTTCGGTTTTGCTAGCACAGTTAAATAAATTAGTTTGTTAAACGAAGTAGTCACAAATAGAAGCTGAATTAGAACTGATCTGGGATGATATTCTCGGTGTGCCTGGCCTCCCCAGGCAGTGTGCAGTGGAGGAGCCTGCCACGTTTCAGATGCGCTGCGGCAGCTTCACGCTCCGCACGACAGAGCCCCGCTGCCAGCCACAGCCCCAGCCCGCTGCGTGCCGGGTTAATGGAGATAATCAGGGTGGGGAGAAGGAGGAGTGCGTGGGTGGGTGGGTTGCCTAACAACAAAGGTAAGGTACAAGGAGAAGCTTACTTTGTTTGTTTGTTTGTTTGTTTGTTTGTTTGGAGAGATTCTCATCACTGATCATCAATCTTTGCTTCCTTAAAATCAGGGATAAAACTTCCAGGACTGCCTGCCCTTCTGAGTTTTAGTATGCAGCCCACCTGCACACAGCCCTTTCTTCTGCAGGAGCTGGCTGTACAGTCTGTCTTGATTAGATGCTGTAGCTTTGGTATTCTTTCAAATTCTTCTGATACCCATCTTGTCAAATCTGTCAATTCTTTCTTAAAATACTGACAAAACACGAAAGACAAGGTAATGTGCTCTCCTGGTATTTAAAGCTTTCTTTGTTTTGATTTGCTATTACATCTTATTTTTCTCCCTATGAGGGACACAAAAGAGAAAGAATAGATACCAGATCAACAATCAAATTACAATGCTTGCTTGTCAGCAGTCCATGCTGTCATGATTCACTGCAATCAACTGCTGGTGCTCCCGGTGCAGGAAAGGAATTGAGATAACTTGATAAAGCACCTCTGCTGTATTCAGGCTTCATCTGGCCCAAGCTTTTACTTTGTTAATACTTCAGGATGTAACCTTCTAAAAAGAGATCATTTGGGGATGAATTCTCATGGCTTCAGTTTTGTCATAGTACTGTAGTGGGTAAAAATGTGTAATCTTTTTCAGTACAGTTGTTCCATTGAGACGCTTCAAGTTAAGGACTTGTTATTTTTCACTCTTTTTGGGAATAATGTATAATTTATCTGACTTTGGGTGAGCATAATCAGCAAAGGAATAATATTAAAGAGCAGAAGAATGGTCTTCCATGTTATTGTTGATTGTGTGAATTTGTAGAGGAGCCTTGGGTGAGGTCAAACCATGCACACAGTGTTTGTCCTGATCATGTGTTGTGGTGCTGGGAGTGAAATACAGATGTAAAGACTGGCTGAGAAAGCTGCAGTGCCTGTGGGTGGCTGAGTGGCCAGGACTGGTTATATATTTGTACATGAAAAATGCCTTCTTGGGCCTGAACTCTTGCACAAGGGGGAGCAGCAGTGAAACAGTGGTAGGACAGTGAAACAGCAGTGAAATGGTGATAGGACTTGGTCCCAGAAGTTGCATTAACATAAGGATCCAGTCCTGATGAATCCATATAAACTCCTTTGTTTCTGGACTCTACACCTCTTTAGGTGGCTGAGAGTTTCTGTTACCTCCTCTTGATTGTGTGTTTTAAGGAGAGGCAAGTGAAGGGCCTTACCTGGCTTCTCTTCACCTGAATCACGCGGCTGCATCCAAACCTTCCCTTCTTTTTTGTCATCCCTCCTAAAGTGTGGGTGTATGCAGGGATGAACTAACAGTGAAAAGCTTGTGGTAGCTTGCTCTGTGGCTGGGAAGTGGAAGAGGTTTTACAGCTGGGATGACACTTCTGTGCTTGTGAGAAAGAAGCAGCGTAGCTTTAAGAGCCCATGAGCCCCGATTAAGTGTCTTATTTTTTATATACATCATAAATAAAACTTCAAAGCTTTGAAAGTGAGGAAGGGGGATGAGAGCACATTCTCCCATTCACGAGAAGTGTTTTTGCCTGCCAGAACCATTTAGTAAATCTGCTAAACAGCTTTGTTAAGGTGTTTATCCCACCAAGACAGTTCATAGCTGTGGGCATTCAGGGATATAGAAACGAATTCAGGCTATGCCAAGCATACAGGACCGTGTTTCCGAGCCTGACACAATATAGTGGCTCATCTGCATAATCCCTCCATCCTGCTTGAGATGGAGAATGGAAAAGCAGTAGATACTGTATGTCAACCCTGACAGCTTTATTATAACTAGAGAGTCTGTTCTTCTGGTCTTGCTACTTTCTTCTTGCCAGCATTCAGTCTGTAGAGAGAGGGCTGCATTGCCCCCTTTGGGGAGCTGGGAAAACCTGGAGGGGTGGCAAAGATGCAGAGATTTCACTTTATACTCTCTTTCACTGTATCTGAAGATGCTGTAGACTGATATATTGAAGAGAAAATGTGTGGCTGTGTGGGCTGCCCTGTGTAAGGTAGAGTGCACAGTGGGTGAGCAGAGGAAGGCAGGGGCAGGTTTCCAAACCTGCCAGCTCATATTTAGGCATGCCCATGAAGTGGCTAGATTTTTCAATAGGCTACTGCTCTCAGCAGGAGTTGCTGGGTGCTGAGGCCTTCTGAAAATTTGGCTTCTTGACAGTACGATGCATCACTTAATTGGAAAGATTTCTTTCGGCACCCTGTGAATAATCCATTCTGTTTGAGTGTAAATAATATCTCTAATATTTCCTTTTTGGCTTTTGTGGAGTATCATGGGGGTTTTTTTCCCCAAAAAAAGTAAAGAAAGACTCTCTCTATTTATTGAAGTTGGGTGAATAATTTTCAATGAGTAATTTATTCAGGGAATCAAATCTGCTTCTGCTTGCAAAAACCTCCCCTCTTCAATTACTTACTCAAATGCATGTGACAAAATTTTTTACTGGCTTTCTCTTCAACCCCTCACATCCCCCATGCATCCCTTCTCATGGGCTTGGGACAAGTTCAGTTTGGGACCTTGTTGCTCAAACATGTTGAGTAATGTGGCAGCAGCTTCTTGGACAGGTAATCATGTGCAGCTGTCATGCGGGTATTTAAAATGGTTTGGTTCTAATAAGCATTTGGGGCAATATGGATCAATTGTTCATGCTTTCCAGAAAGTACCAGGTGACAAACCCTATAAAAGTGCTCCTCTGTTGTGCAATCATGTTGTGTCCACTGGGCAGAATTTTCATACAATCCCACTGAGAGTTGCTCAGCCCCTGAATGCAGTCTGTAGATCCAGCAGATGGCTCATTTGTTTTGGAAGCATTTGTCCCGGTGCTGTAGTTGCACATCCAAACCAAGGCTTGCAGGTACCCATATCCACACTATTCCCATCCTGATGCATGTGTTTATCCCCATTTTCTTTGGTTTGGTGTGCGGTTCTTCTACGTAGATTGTAAAGGTTTCACAGCAGGGGCTCCCCCTTACCCTGTACATCTGCAGGAGGCAGAGCAATGAGATGGAATGACTTTTGTGTCCTGCCTCCTGATGCCCTGACAGCAGATGCAGTCCTGTGGACTTCAGGTGCAGGATCAGTCTTACCAACAGTATTCCCAACTCCTTTAATTCCACTGAGCTACTTAGGGAATAAGGTGCAAGACGTCTAGGAGCAGAATTACTCAAAAGGTTGAAGTGAGATACTTTGTAGAGATAATCCACACCTCCTACTGTAGCTGGCAAAAGGGACATCTCCATCAGAGGCTGACACGAAACTGGCAGACTCACTGAGTGTTCTGGGGCACCCTCCAGCAGCCTGATCAGTTCAATAATTTTGGCACCTAACTTAAGAGCATAAAATGAGATGGTGTGAGCATGTGTGTTCAATGTAGTCGCAAGAAAAGTGATTGGAAGTCCATAACAAATTTCTTTCCCAGTCAGTATATTCCTGTGGTATGAAGGCTTTTAAGAGCCAATTGAGTTATGGCTGGGCAAAGACTGAGCCATCTGATATACAGGTCCTGTCTGAATTTGTGTGTGATCAGTGCAGCTCTGTCCCAGATTTCAGGGCACCTCTGCAGTTAATGTTGGCACCATGTCTCTAGCACAGATGAAAATCAAATTAGTCAGAGTGTTAAGGCTCCATGGACACCTGGAGAATATCTTAAATTTGTCTAAATTTTTAAACAAAATTTAAGCCTTACAGAAGTTATGTCAAGGTTAATTTGCTTTAGTGTTCTTTTGTCTGTGAACCAGTTGCCCGTTCTCGTTCATCTCGTCCGTCTGTCTCACTGCTAGCAGGAGACAGGGTGCTTCTGAGGATCCCTCTCCTCCAGGGGCCATTCCAGGGACTGCAGGAACTGAGAAAGACTCTTCATCTGCATTTACTGCAGCACTCCTGGACCTGCAACATTTTTCTTTAATAGACAAATCTTTGTCAGAGAAACCAAGCAATGAACTTTATGCAAGCATCTTCCATAAATTACTGCTAACTAAATCAATAGCAAGCCTTGCCTGCTACTCTCAGTTTATTTCCTTCTCTCTCTGCATGAGCAAATGCCAGCACACCTGCTAACTGCACAAATAGCACAGAGCAGTGCAGGGTGTCCCTGGGATGAAAGCAACAAGCAGCGTGGGCAGCGTGGCAGTCAGCGAGTGAGATCAGTGAGAGGAGAGCATGCAAAGGGCATTCTGGAAGATGCTGGGCCAGATGAGGTGCCTCACCATGGCTTACATACCCATATTTCCCCTTTCAAATTGTTATGAAGGATTTAACTTGAGCAAAGTACTGCTGTATACACAAGGTGAGGGAATAAATTGCTCCAAGTAAGGCATCCAACGTTGCTCTTGAAATGTCCTCTTGAATTTTGGATTGTGACTGGCTGGTATCAATGTCCATCATGTGCTTTGCCTGTCAGCAGAAGTCTTGTGGAGGCTGAGGCAGTGGCTTGTGTGTGCCCAAATGACTCTGCCCATCCCCTTAGCCAGACCAGACTCCACGCCTGTGCACTAAAGCTGTTGATCCTTCCCTAAATTCCAGCAGAAGGATGAGTTAGACACTTCTCTAACATGAAAAGTGTTTTGATTCAGAAGTATTGAAGCCCCTGTAAGAGAGAATATTGTTGGTTTAAAATCATCATGTTTCACAGAAGATAATTTATGACATGTTATGCCTTTGGGGAAAAAACTGAAAAGGAAAGGAATTCTCCCTAATTCCTGAGGGAGGAAGATAATATCTGATAAGTGAAATTAGTCTTGGGTTCGGGAAGATGTATGGTAAAACATGAAAGCATGTTCTTATGAAATAATTTTGTAGGATTTTTAAAAATATTTTTTTCCATATCACTCCCTTGCATATTTTCCTGTATAGGGGATTGCTAGTGTTTACAAAATGTTGAAATCTAATTGCTTGCTACATCTTTTTAAGCTATTTCAAGTAATTCATAGAGAGAAAGGTGCCTTTCTAAACATTGCTATGCAGGAAGTAAAAAACATCTAGTCAGAAATACCAAGGCCAACCCAGTAAGCTTAAAAATCATGGCAGAATCTTGATTCTAATCAGATAAAATGCTTGGATCCCCCCATAAACTAAGCCCCAAGGGTGCAAACTACATTTTTATGAGATGGTTCCCCAAACACCAGTTTTGTAACTGCATATAATCTAAATGTGCATTTCCATAGACTTTCTGCAGCAATTTGTGAAAGGCTTATTGTATCACACGGATGCAATACTAAAAACAACATTTTAGTTAGAAAGTACTCACTGGGCAGCAAAAGAGAAGGGGCCTCTGGGAAATCCTATTTATTTGCATTTGGTGTTTGCATTTCTTGCTGTAAATGTAAAATACACGCCTCCTGTTTCAGATTGCATGAGCCCTTCATTTGGGTTTTCCAGCTCCTTCTGAAGCCAAACAGAATACAAAAAGAGCAGAGGCAATGCTCTGGCTGTTGTAATAGCTAAATCAATTTCTGCTGTCATTTTTACACACACATTACATAGGTGCATAAAATTAGGTGCCAGGTTCTCTGCCAGCAGTATTTAGTGATAGGTGGTTGTGGAGCTTTGGGGGCTATCAGGTGTGAGGAAGTTGTCCATGGAAAAAGCTATTGAACAAAATGAACCAACAGCAGGAAACATTCTTGCTGCCCCAGGCAAGAAAATGGCTACAAGTTGAAAGAGACTCCATTTATATTTTTTGTTTTAAGTTAAAATCATGGGGGAACTGCTGTATGGAGCAGCCCAGGTTTGTGAGTAATTTAGTTAAAGCCCCAAACCCGTGTTGCATGAATTAATAACATTGACCAGCAGTACACTGAATGTTATGTTGGTACCTGAGCCAGCAGGAGGTGATCACAGTTTATTGTCTCTCTGGTCTGGGATGCACACCTGATGTGGGCTTTAAAAGAAAGCCAGTGCTTCATTTAAAGCAACAAAATTCTTCACTCTGATGTGGAAATGAAAGGAAAATGATGACAAGATTTACAAGGCATCAAAAACCTGAGAAATTTTTGGCTAACTTTCATAAATTGTCTCATGGGCACTCTGGATGTGCCTGCACTGGACAGAATTTTAAAAAGTATTTCCAATATTTTTGAGACCAAAAGACTCAAAGAAATCTTCCCCTCCTCTCACAATTAATTTAAATATAATCAGCAAAAAGTCCAAGCCAAAAAATAATTAAGCAAAAGGAGATGGAACTCTCCTGCAGAATTGGTTCTGCCAGAAATATATTTGTTGTAATATCCCACTAGTGGCCAGTAAAGGAAATGGAAAGTGAAAATCATGCCAACATTACATATTCGCAGCTCTGCCTACTCTGTTCTCAGTGCCCACAAGCATGAAGGCCTGACACAACACCATTTTTAACATTAAACTAACTCTTGTCATGTGGAAGTGGAAGATGAGCTAGATCCAAGATATATATAGCTCTTCTGCTACAGAAGGTTGGATTCTAATTATCAAACTTGTAGGGCAGGCAGTAAGAAGACTCTGCTGCTGATAGAAGCAATGACCCTTAGTGTCTTTCTAGTGGTTTAGGTGCCTAGTTGCCCCAAATAAGAACAAAGAAAATAGGGAGCAAGCCCTCTGTGTTACAGTGCTACAGATGCAATGCTCGCCTGTCACTTAAGGTGAAAACCAACGGGTGATTTTTGGCTTGCCAAGGGCTGGGAAAGGCACAACAAACAGAGGGCATTCTGGACAGGTCTGAGATTGGTACAGGACCCGGCACCTGCTCCTGCCATGGCCCATCTGGTCTGAGAAGCAAAGTCTCTGCAGTGGGAGCTCCAGAGTAGGGGTGGCTGAGGGGAGTGGTCCTGCTCTCCTGTGGATGAGTCAGGATTTCCTGTAGGAATATCCAAGAGTGAAGTTTGTTTACTCACTGCACCATCAGGGCTCTGAATGAGCTATTACGGTCTATAAGGCAAATATATGTTTATTTAGGCAATTTTTTAAAAATTGATTTTTGATCCAGTACGTGGTAAAAGCTCCTAAGGAACCAGCTATGTAAATCCTTCTTTAGCTGTATAAATACTCTTTTTATTCTCTCTGTAGTTAACTTTCATGTGATGGCACAAAGGATGAATGATGATTAGTTGGAATCTGTGCTTGGGAAAGATGAATAACAGGGAAATGGATTCTCTGTCATATATTTTCTTATGAGGCTTCTATAATTAAACTCTTTACAAGCAGGATAATAACCAGTAGCCTTTCCTTGTTATGGTATTTATTCCTGGCTCTGACATTCAGGTTGGCCCAGTCATATCACCTCCATTTCCTCGCCTGTACAACAGGAATAAAAGTATTGACCTTAATAATATCTCTCGGAGATGGAAAGAGAGGAGATGCTCTGTAAGATCTGCATAATTATTGTTAACTTCAAGCTATGAGCAGCTCTCTTGGAGCCTATGGGAATGCCCACATGTGGAGCTAGTTACAGAACAGGGAGCCACTGATGGCTGCAAATCATGGAAAACTGGCCTTCTGCTGGATCATCAGTCTGCTCCTGGAAAACTGTTTTTGCTTTCCATATGGGCTGGGACTTTCAGCGATGCTTTAACAAGTTATGTGCCTGGGAGTTGGATGCATAACTCTTTCAAGGTTTTTGAAAGTCCTTGCAAGGAAGCAGGGGGTTGCTGTTGGAATTGCAGTCTAAAATTACAGACAAGCACATATTAAAAAAAAAAAAAAGAAAGAGAAAATTGTAGAAGGAAGGGGGGAAATCTTAAGTTATTTTGGAAATGGAAACTTTACTGGAAATGAAAGTGAAAATTGAAAAAACCATGTCAGTAGGAAAGAAAGTCTGGGTTTGCTATTCTAATGTAAGTGTAAACATTTTATATGAAAATGGACACTGCAGGGTGGGGGGGAAATTCCAAAGTACAAAGCACATGGGAGTATTCATGTGCTTAGTTTTTTGCTTAGTTGAGTCTGCCTTCAATTCCTGTTTGGATGGACTGAAATACCAAAATAAGTAACCTGATTTTTGACACTGCTTTGAGCAGTCTTCATTGAAGAGAAAACAAGTGACTGTAGCCACTTACTTTGGAAACAACCTCAGCCACTTCTTTTTATTGATGCTACTTGCTTTCTTTTAGTTATGTTAGTACCAGAGAATCTTCTCACTTGAGCCATGATTTCTCTTCCTTCTCTTCCAATTTAGGTGGGTAATATCCATATGCAAATTTGCAATAAAGGTCTCTTGGCAAATACAGGGGGAAAAAATCCAACAAAACTTCTTAGCAACAGCTGGGAAGAACATCAAGAAAGAATCTTTCTTTCTCAGCCTTGGAAACGTGTTGGCATTCCTATCTCTGCTCAGTGCTCTACTGGAGCTGTATGCTTATTAGTGCTCTTAGAGTGCAGACAAGCTCCACTGATTCAATATATATACTTGTTCCACATTCTTTGTTCATATTTTAATCTAAAAGTCTCCATAGGTGCATGCTGCACTAACCCAAAGCTCAGAAAAGTTAGTTCTTGCTGTCATCTTGCATGTCTTATACTCTCTTCCTTCAATGTCCCTAAATCCCTGTGCTACATCCCTCTTATAAAGACACTGAACTGATCCAGAATGTCTTTGTGCTTAATATTGCAAATGCCTGCTACCTCTGTTTGGTCTGGGGAGCGAAGAAATCCTTTGGCCTTTTTTGGGAACTGCTGTAAACAGTGGTTTGCATTGGCAAGCATGGGATACCTGTTCTTTATTTGCTCTTTACATCACTGTGGTGCAGGGACATTGAGGGGCTTATCACTAGAATCAGGCTGCAGTGAGGACAACTATGGCAGGACTTTTTCCAGCCTGAAATACCAAATGTGTGTTCCTCTTTTATGCAGAAAAGAGGAACATGGAAGATGGCCCATGTAATTACTGGAAATCAGCAATCTGTCTCCTGTCATTCAATTTAACCCATGTAAACTTGCCATGTGCAATGGATACAATCCGTGGGTGTGATTTCAGAGAAGGAATGGTCCATCTGGTTTCTGCAAATGCTGCTTTAAAGGAGGATGACTGACAGCTCTTTCCAGGCACAGAGTGCAGCAGGCAGGCTGGAAGTTGGTTACTTACCAGCTTGGGTACAAAAGATCTGTGTGTTAAGCATGCTGTCAGAGTAGGGGAAGCTGGTATCATTAGCAGAAGCGGGCAGGGAGCAGTGGCAGCCTTGTGGCTGAGCAGGTGAGCCAGAGCTCGGCTGTTTGCAGTGTGGGGTGACTCACATGGAGGAAGAAAGGCTCACCTTGTCTGGATGGACAGTGATTCTTTGTGGGCAGCTCTAATTTGTAAAACCTGCAGTGGCATTAGATGTGCCTTACAGCAGAAGTGATCCAAAGGGGTCACAAAAATGAGGAGTGATCATCAGTACAGCTGCAGCCTCATTTCCTCTCCTGAATGTGGTGCTTCTGTTCTGAGCTAGCTGTTCCGGAATTACATTTCAAAATAATTAAAAGACAATCACACCTGTTTTTCTTATCCAAAGTTCAAAAACATACTGCCAAGTATGTTGTCTTGCATATTTGTCTACTTAATTTGTACCTAGAGATATTTTCTCTTTATTTTTCTTTCCCTCTTTGAGATTTCAGATTACTGATCTGGAGAAAATGGGCAGTTTCCCTTTACATTGTATGAATAGCAGAATAGACTCCTGTCACTGATGAAAGTACTATATTTATGACTCATTATAATCCATTCATTGCTTCACAGACCCAGAGCCCTCCAGGGAGTACCACAAACCCACATAATTTTCCCAAGTGCTCCGTTTCACATTTGGATCTTTGGTTTAGCTGACAGATATGAAAAAGGAAGAAAAAGGTGCAGGAAGGCAGGGAGTCCATGCAAGTGTGCATATGCCAATACTCAGCAGGAATAGCAGGAATTTCAATTCAGAGCATCCCTCTCGTGATCCCCATTCCTTCTGATGCTGTAACAACCATGAGGAGCAGAGGGGGAACTTCAGGAGCTGACAGAGGCCATCATGCCATTAATGGTTGCAGGCCCATTGAAGTAGGCAAGTGTTGGCACCACAAACCTTATTGGAACAGGCTAACAGAGTGGCTTTGTGGATCTTTACACATTGGGATGCCATCCAGAGGGACCTGAACAAGCTCAAGAAATGTGCACCTCCAGGGGCTGAACAGGGCC
This sequence comes from Melozone crissalis, assembly GCF_028551555.1. Lineage (NCBI taxonomy): Eukaryota > Metazoa > Chordata > Aves > Passeriformes > Passerellidae > Melozone > Melozone crissalis. The sequence continues at coordinate 43,481,066 of NW_026535784.1, read as the reverse complement.
AAGGGCAGGGTGTGACACCTGGGCTGAGACAACCCTCGGTCCCCACATGGCCTGGGGGATGAACAGATCCAGACCTGCCCTGCTGAGAAGGAATTGGAGGTGCTGAGGGATGAAAACCTGGACATGATCAACAGTATGCACTTCCAGCCCAGAAAGCAAATTATATCCTAGGCTGCACCAAAAGCAGTGTGGCCAGCAGGGTGAGGGAGGGGATTCTGCCCCTTTGCTTTGGGGAGACCCCACTGGAGTGCTGCATCCAGCTCTGGGGTCCCCAACGCAAGAATCACATGGGCACCTACTGATTGAGTCCAGAGGAGGGCCACATAAATGATCTGAGTGCTGGAGCACCTCTCCTATGAGGGAAGGCTGAAAGGGTTGGGGTTATTCAATCTGGAAAAGAGAATGTTCCAGGAAGACCTTATAGCAGCCTTCCAGTACCTACAGGGAGCATACAAGAAAGGTGTCAAACTTTGTAAAAAGTTGTGTAGTAACAGGACAAGGGTAGCAGCTTCAAACTGAAAGAGGGTAGATTCAGGGTGGAACCAAGAAGAAATTTTTTGCAATGGGAGGGGTGTAAGGCACTAGAACATGTTGCCAAAAGAGGTGACGGATGCCCCATCCCTGGAAGCATTCAAGGCTAGGCTGGATGAGGTTCTGAGCAAACTGATTTAGTTGAAAGTGTTCTTGCTCATTGCAAGGGGATTGTGTGAGATGATCTTTACAGGTCCCCTCCAATCCAAACCATTTTATGATCTTGCTGCAGAAAGGAACTCAAAGTCCTGTGCAGGAAAGCTGCAGTGCTGCATTTTCACAGGGCTGTCTGTCAGTCCTTGGAATAGCATGAAATTGCAGCTTCTTATTCTGCAGTGCCTAAAAAATGGTGTTGCCTAATCTGGTGTTACCAAGTAGAGTCCCTGGCTAGGAATGTATAGCTCTCAGATAGTTGCCATCAAAGCTTTATGCAGAGCGTTTTGGGCAAAGGTGACCAAGACCAGGTGCTTTGGTTGTGCCTTGCAGATGGTCTGATTGCCCCTTTAGTGCACAGCTCTCTGGGGGCAGTGCTCAGTCTGTGTGCTGGTGTGGTGTCTGCACAAGGGTGTTGGGACTGAGTAGTTCAGCATTAGCTGAGGGGTAGAAGAGGAGGGCTGGCTTTGAGGGTCACTTGTGTCTGAAAGTTCTTTTCTGGCTTGGTTTTACAGAATGAATATCTCTCTGTCTCCTTGGCATGGGAAATAGCTCCTGATCCATATTTACCTTGCTCAGGTTCAGAAAGATCTGCAGTGGTTTGGGGAGGATTTTTTTTAATTCTGGTGTTATTCTGTGTATTGACATGCCTTTTCATTTGTAGCACGTACAGAATTTCCAGAGCTGTGCATTTCTTGGCGGAAATCTGACTGATGCCAGCCCTACTCTGTCAGTAACCCTCCAAATGCCTTCATCAGAGGGGATGTAATTGTGGATGTTTGCAGTGGGGAGTGTGGTTTTCTCTGTTAACTCAAGATGCCTTCACTGGGATTGAAGTGTCACCTCTCTCTAGTGAGGCAGACAAGGAGAGCAGGGGTAGCAAGATGCAAGAGGCCAAACTTGGGACTTTGGGGAGATAAACATAGATTGGAGTAAATGAGTGAGAGATTCAGATTTTTTACTTCACCATAACAAATCTGTTTTTTGACTTTTCTAACATGATTTGCAATCCCATTGCCTGGTTTTGTATGAAGTCTGTAGAATCCCTTGTCATTTCTCCTTTGATAAGTTTCACAATTATTGTACCTGCTTCATGATTCGTCTCCTCTTTTTCCCTCAAAACTTTGTTTTTTCTAGCCATGAGGAGACAGTGACTCACTTCTGATCACTTTGTGGTACCTTTTAATTTTCTGCTGTTGCTTAATGGAGCACTTCACAGGAATATGCTCCATTTCGCTCTTGCACCACTGTGAAATACTGCCATGCTGTGTGTAATGGTTAGGGCAAAGAAGAGGAAAACATCTTTCTTTCTCTAGGAAGTTCATTGAAAAGTAACAGCGATTCTGTATCTGCCAGGAACCAAAGTGGTGTGGGGTTCCTGGGGAGTAGAGTGGGTCTGCAGCAGGGATTTGAGTCCTGTTTACCCCAGACTCCCACTGAGGTGGGACCGCCCTTAAACCTGGCAGCTTTTGAGAGAAAAACATCTCTTCTAATGGCACTTCAAACTCAGTGGCTCCACAGGTTTCCCTGGAAAGCCACCTGCTGAGACTTTAAAAAAAAAGTCTTAAGATGATTGATTTGATCTGGGAAAGATTTGATTTAGAGAGCTGTTCAGGAATTCAGGACACTTATGCACTGAGTAAGTATGGATTTAATGGCTTAATTTAAAGCATCCAGGTTTTTAAACGTTAGACTTGAGGTAGTAATGTTTCCTATGAATACTTAGAAGTGCTTGAAATCAATCAGGATCCATCCCTTTGCTCTGCAGGCAGGGTGGTGGGTGCTGGCAGTGCTGTCCATGTGTGTGCACACTGCAGGTGGTGCTCAGCCACAGCCACCACGGAAAGCAGTGATGGTAACAGAGCTGTGACAGCAGCGCGCTTCTGGCCTGTGTGCCCAAATCAGGGATGCCTCTCTGACATGCTGCTGCCTCTGGGGAAGCTCAGCTGCAGTTATACTTATGGCAAATGAGGCTGTTGAATCAAAAATCCCTCATCCTAATACCCTCTGCTTGGCCAGCTTTAAGCATTGTGATCTCTATACGGGAAAGCTTTAGACGTGTGTGTAACCAGACGTTTTCAGTCAGGGCGTGCTGGAGTTCCCTCCATCAACTCTGCAGTTCTCACAAAAGTGAAAGCATGCAGATATGTACTTGTGTGCCTGAGTTTTGTGAGTAGCAGTCCATTCTATTTTAATCCTACTTAAACTGTGAGCAGAAAAGCCTGCAAGCATTATGACTGCCCAAGTTCTTATTTGCACTTTTGATGCCTCAGTGACTGCAGATGTACTCAAACCTCTTTTTGTAGCATTTGCATTGGCTGGCATAGGTAAAATTTAGTGGTGGTAAGATTTTAGCTAATATTGAAATGCATAATTTAAATTAATGGGACTTCCTGGGTAGGAGGCATAATATCTAAATATTTTCAAGAAGAATTTTCACAAGTGACATTGAATAATGTCCCTGCTGTGCTGTTCTCCTGCCTTTCAAAAATATGGCTAGGGAAAAAAATTTCTCTGATTTAAAAAAAAAAGCCACTAATCCCCTGTTCCTATTCATCTTAATTTTTCAGTATTTCATTTAAACCATTTTAACATGTTTTTCTTAAGCAAAATGTCAAGACATGGTTGATAATTGTTATGCTTAACTGAACAATCCTGAGAAATTAACCTGAAAAATGAGGATATTTGCTTTTTCTTGGGCAGGTTTGAAATGATGTGATTTTGTGAGGTGTCGATGGCTAGGGTTTCTCAAATAAGCAGTTGTTTCCAACAAATCAGTAACTGTTTGTCTCCCTGGGTTGCTTCATGACTGCATTAATAGGAGTAGTCATTGTTTCAAACATTAATTATTGCTCTTAAGCACAGCCTTAAACTTATCTACTACAGAAAATTTCTTTCTGAGAAAAATCTTCCTGCATTAAACAATCTTATATCAGAGGACCAAAATTACCCATTAAACTGTGGTAAGTCCAAAATCATTTGATCCAGCAAAACCACAGGAAAAAAATATAGAGTTTTTAAAATATGGGGACATTTTGGAAATAAAGCATGAAGAGCAACTTCAGCAAGAATTGAAAGTTCTCAATCCTTGGCAGAGCAATCCCTGCAGGGCTGAGGTTGTGGGTAGTGCCAGTGTGAGAACAGATTTGGAGGGGTCTGCAGGAAGCAGATTGTTTATGTGCTGGTAGCAGCAATGAGTATGGCAGAGAGTCGTGGGTCCTTCTGACTCTTTGCAACTCTGTCCCCTTGTTTTCTGTTGTCTACAAAGGATGTGGTTAAACCCATCCATATACAGCCTGTTACTCTTTGAGCACTAACTTGGGTCTCTCACCTCCCTGTCCAGCTGTTTCCAACAACTGCATGAAAACAGTGTTTTGTGAAGTGTCCATCCTTCTGTCAAATGTAATTAAGTAAAATAAAGTTTTGAAGTTTTGATGGAGGATTATTAAACTAAAAAGAAGAAAGCATGCCTCCAGTTTCTTTACAAAATCACAGTATCCCCAACTAGAGGGAATTACTGCCTCTTGAAGCAATCTGGTTTTATAAAGACATTGCTGAAGTTTCCCTAAAAACTAAGCCATCCTTAAAAAATGAGATTCTGTGTTGGCATATGCCAACATATTTCTGACGAGCTCAGCTAACTGACTACCCTTCTGGAGTTATTTATTTAGCCCTTTTCAAATTCTTTAGATTTTTAATTAGAATCTCGATGATATTGAGATTTGGCAACTCGATAGCGGGAGTGACTGCATCTTCTTTAAGGAAACAGCTTTCCAAGTGACATAACCCTGTATGAGGGAGAGTGGGGAGGAGGTGGGAACAGCCTTTCCCATGGTATCCCAGAAAGAAAACAGCTTCATGGATTAGGAGCTTAATTAGGACTGAAATCCATAGCAATAAGTGGGGAACAAATATAGTTAATTTGATTAAGCCTCAGAGTGAATGAGCTGCACACTGCATTGATTACTTTAAAGCAAATAACAAAGGCAAGGCCGTTTACTTTATGGTACTATTACTGCAAATGAAATCAGTATCAAGCAGGTTGCTGGGGAGTGTAGCTAAGACAACCTCATAACCTCATCTGCTGATAAATGAATCTTTGGCTAATCAGTAGACTCAGCATGGAGGCTACTCCAGCAGACTGTAAGTGAGTCACAGCAAGGCAGGTACCCTCCTAAACAAGAAGGCTCAGAAATAAACAGGCCTTGGATAGATGGTAAAGGTCAAACAGACTCTGTGTTTGAAAGCGTTCCTCAGAAAAATACAACGGCTCTCCCAAGGAGGGCAAGAAGGAATGATATTGATTATGCACAGTGCAAGAGAGTGACTTGTAGGCCTTCACAGCAGTATTTACATTAACAGAGAGACGCCAGAATAACCTGCTTAAAACAAAATGCTGGCAAGTTTTGCTGCTGACGTGAGAAGTGAGTTTCACAGCCCAGTGGGAGAACTGAAGAGCAATCTCTCAATGGTTTTTCACAACATCAGTTCTCTCCCACCACTCCCCATGGTTCTCTGTAGGGCTGGCTGGCTAGAGCTATCTGCCATTGCCTCTGCAGATGGTGTTGCCCAGAAGAGAAAGAGGGGAGGTTCCTCCCCTTCCTCCTCTGCTCCATGTGGTACCCTGAGCCTGCACATATCGAGTGAGAGAGAAACCAGCATGATGGTTTGCCTTAAGTTTGCATTGATCAGTCAGATGCTGTGCTGGGAGTAGTCTGTGGCAAGAGTGAGGGGAGCACTTCTGCTAAGCTCCTTTTGTTGAGGAGGGCACTTCAGTATCATCACCTAAAACATGGTCCTTCACATACGCTGTTGTTTCCTAATTAGCACCAGGCAGATCCTGACTGCACAGCATTCCCTGGGGAGGTAAGCACTCCATGAAAATCTCATTGGTGTGCATGTGTGAGCCATCCCCACAGAGATTTCTGCACTAGGTATTAGCTCTAGAGAAATAGCTGCCCTCCCACCCACTACAGATAATTTTATTGCTTCTGCATCTCTGAAAGTGGGATAGTCAACTGCTGGAAATTTGGAGACAGAAATTCTTCAAAAACCCCTGCATCTGTTCTCAGTCCAAGCAAGCACTCTCTAGAGGCCAACTTCCCATAGGCCATCATGCATAATGTGGATGAAACCTCTTGAATTATTGATCTTGCAGAGGCATATAATTGTAGCTTACACAGTGTGTTTACTCTCAGTGCTTTGATTTATCAGATCTTATAATAATGTTCTCACTTTTGGCACTTGTAAAATACAACTGGCTTGCAGTTTAATAAATATTGACTTCTAGCCATTTGCTGCTTTGTGATTATTCCTCCTAAAGAACAAACTGATTGCTTCCTTCATTCAGATCCACTGCAAATGGTGCAGGATTGGAACACTTTTAATATTGCATTTTCCCCACCAGGGAAAGACTTTGCTCAGCAGTGACCTTCCCATGCTTGTAAGATCAGGTCACTGATTCTCAACCTGATGTGCACTGGAAGATATTTATGGTCATCCTAAGAGTCAGCAGGCATGTCCCCTCTATTTAGAGAGCCCCTTTTCCCGCCTTTTTTTTTTTTTTTGTTCATCACTTTTAACAAATTATGATGTTCCATGTTGTTCTGATTAGAACAAGGAGAATCTCTATGCTCCACCAGGGTGTTCGACCCTCTCATCACTGAATTATTGGTGTGTGCAGCACATGGGGCCAGGGCTGCCTGTGGAACTCCTGCCAGAGGGGAGGAGAGTCTGAGTGGGTGCTTGCTTTAAACAAGGTATGTAATCCAGCCCCAGCTAGAGAGCAGCAGCTGGAGAGCCATTTCCTGCTACTGCCATACCAGTCTTGGTCACATATCTTAAACAGCTTTTTAGATGATTCCCTTTCTCTAGCCTGAGCTGCTCATTTTCCAGTTTGCATCTATGCAGTTTCTCTCTCTTACATGCTACCTTAAATCCACACTCCTTCTATGACTGACACTAACCATAATATTAAACACAGTGGAAGCATGTAGCTACTGACAGTCATGAAACCTTTCCAAGAAATGGCAAATGCTTATCTTTTTGATGTAAAACCAAGAAGGTAATGAGTTTTTATCATTTGAGGGGCTCCTGCTGTCCTAGAGGCTTTTTTCTAGGTTGAAGACTCATTGCATTAGGTAGAATCCACACTCACAGTGGGAGCTTGTCAGTCAAACTGCTCATAGCTCAACAAACTAGAAGGCAGAGGTGGAAAAAAATCACAGATGACATCCTGGATTCACAGTCTGATTAAATGACCTTCCCTTGGCTCCCACAGCGGTCCATTGCAGAGCCATAATCTACTTTTTTCGGTTCAGTCCCATATTATGACCCATAAGCTCACCTCTCCACATCTGTCAGCACGGGAGTCAGAATGAAGGTTAACAATTTTAGCCAAGCCAGCAGAATCACATGTTCTAGGCTGCATTTGCAATGCTGCCAGCACTGAATTCCCTGAATGTCTTTCTGTTAATTGATAGTAGTACCAGACCAGTTAGTTGAAGTTAAAATTACTTGCACTGTCTTTTTTGTGAGGAATCCTCTGTTTGGTTGGTACATGCTGGAAGATGGCTCTTGGAATTTGGTTATATTTTTAAATGAGTTTAGTTGAATTTCATTTACTTAAATAAGATATAAAAATTAGAAAAGATTGAAATTAAAAATTACCTCTTGTTTCCTAATTAGATTTATTTTTGTGCTTAATTGATATATTTCCTTTCTCTTTGCCCATTGCTAAAAGGTAGATACATTCATCCCAGAAAATACCAATCTTGATCCCCTTTATTAGGTGAGCTTGCTTTGTACCAAGGGCTTGGCCTATAACCATGTAACCCTCTTTGTGTTAGCAAAGTGCAGTGTGTTTCTGTGAGTCTCTAGCTCTCAGGAAGGATTTGCCAAGCTGTAAGTAACACAGGTAGCTCAGTCTTGGGGAGGAAACATCTACCTGCAGGCACTTCTGGCTTTTGCCTGGTCTCCCCAGGCAGCAGTCTGTGGGCAGCGATGAGGTGCTCCAGCAGGATGTGTGACAGGAAACCCTGGTGTCACCTCAGCCTCTCTTCCAGCTTCCTCTTCATGCTTCTGGCTGCACACAGAAAAGTGACAAGGGCGCTCTATGCAATTCACATTTTCTCCTGGTATCCTCATTTTCCTTCCTGAGATCTACTTCTCTCCTGCACCCCTGGTTAGTGGAAAGAGGATGCTGAGCAGGTGGGAGGCAGCCTTAGGTGCTGTGCTTACATTCCTGTCTCCTGGGGCCCTGCCTAGCTCCAGTGTGAGAGGTACTCCATCCAGCTGGATCTACCTTGGTGCCCACATACTCTTGGATGATAAAACTGTGACCAGTCCTGAGACTTTTTCTTCCTGTTGCATTGTGGCTGTAAATTTTTGAACATATGGTATGGAAGCAGACAGGCGTCAAAAAGAGGGAAATTAATGTTTGACTGTCACCAATTTGGGAATCCCCCCCGATAGCTGTGAGGCTGGTGTCAGTTCCTGTCATTGGTCTAACAGGCCTGATGTGTTCTCTCAGCAAACATAGATCTCCCCATCTGCTTTATCCACTAGATGGATGACATAAAGCAGCTTCCCTTACAGTGAATACTTTATGCCATCTTTAATCTGAAGGATATTTCTGTAGTCTGCCAGAACACTTCGGTGTGAATTTCTTGTTAGGTCAAATATATGTTTGGAAGCCTTGATCAGTGATGCAGAGAAAGATTTGTCTCTGAGAGGAAGATTGGCACAGACAGACATTGATATAATTGTATTAGCGGTCCCATACTTCTCAGCACGTGTGCTCAATGTGTAACTACAGGAGAGCTGAGAAACTCGATAGCACAAGGACAGGAAAGGATAGTTGGTTTCATTTTCTGAGTCTGTATCCATCACCTGCCTGCCTGCCTCCTGTATTTCCAAGATGTGATATCCAACCTCTGTAACTGAGATCTTTAGCACCAGCTAATGGATCTGAAAGCTTCAACCCCCAGCTACGTTAATGGGAATGAGTCTTTTTTCTTTTTTTTTCTTTTTTTTTCTTTTTTTTTTTTTTTTGAGAATTGTTGCATTTTCCTCTGAAGATTCACCTTGCTGTGTTCATCCACATGGGTGCAATTTCCTTAAGCTCACACAGTCTTATAGTTTTATATTGTCAAATATTGCCTCAGGAGAATCTCTGAAGGTTAGCTCTGTCTTCTCTGGGTCAGTAATGTTTTGCAAATATACCATATCAAATTAGAGTAATCTTTCCATGTGATCATCCCTGTTCATCAGCAAAATAGTAACCTGAACTACACTGTGTTTCTTCTTTCTTGCTGCAGGATTGTCACTGCCATTTATTTTTCTCTGCCTCAGATTGTGTAAGAGATATCAAGTGCATATTAGAAACAAATTTTTTGTTGTATTTTTTTTTAGCAGAGATGTCAGCAAATTCAAGTAGCATTTTGAAGAGATGCAGCATTATGTAGGTGACATTATAAACATGAGCAGACTAAGCCTTGCACGTTCCTGGGGGGGATAGGAGGACAGTGTCCTATCTTTTACAGAGGGAAACTGAGGATCAAAAATGTTCATCAGAAGTCATAAAGGATGTCATGGTCTGGGCTGTCCAGACAGCTTCCTCTTGAATTCCCCCCTTCCAATTGAATCACAAAAAGACTGCATGCCCGCCCTTCTTTCCTTTGGAAAGAGATGTATAGTTCAGAAATTCATTTCACAGAATTGTATGTCCTTAATAAAATTCAGCTCTAGTTATGACCCTGTGAGATGATTAGTGAATTAGAGTTCTTAATTAGCATTTTGCATAATTCATGGCAATTACAACATTCTCATGGATATGATTGTCAAGGTGCAGATGTGCAAACATGCAGCTATAATTTTCTCATCTAAATAACCCTTTTGGTGAAACCTCTAATTTTTACAACTCTATTGTGTAAGGGCCATTATTCCTGTTGTTATTTTTAAGGCATTAGAAAATGGATGTGAATCTCACTTCAGCTCCAAGCACTGCAACTAACTGTTTTTCAGAAGCTTTAAAAACTGTCATAAAAGTTTGCTTCTGGGTGAGAATTAGGCATCTGAATTTTCTGAAGGACCTATCCTACCAATTTAAACATCCCACAGGGAATTGTATTGCAGTTTTTCAGTTACAATAATGAAACAAAAGCTAAATCCAGTACATGCACTAGTCAAGATTTATATGGCTGGATTGTTAATGGATTGAGCTCCCATTCCTTCTTAGCTGAAAACAGATCTCAAAGTTCTTTGTACTGTGAAGATCCTTTTGTCAGAAATGTATAAAGTATTATGTATCTAAGGTTATTAGGACTAGCTTTGTGGGCACAGAAAAATCTGGCAGTTACACAGAGTGGCAACTAAATAGAGGAGGAAGATGGTCATGGCATAGTAAGAATCTCCGAACTTTCCAAAATCCCATCCATCAGAAATGGAAGGCAATGGCACAGAAATCAATGAGCCAGATGATCAAAATACAGTTGCACCCAACTCAACATTTCCAGGTACAGCTCATATTGAAAAAAAAAAAAATTACTGAGTTCCAAGTGACAAATTTGAATTTCTACTTCCTTCATTAAGTGCCTACCCAGACAGCATTAAATGTAATTAATTTTACCTTCATAATTATAATCTAATATGTAAATCCATTTACAGTATTCCCTTCTATTAAAGGTACAAATCAAAATGGTAATTTCTAAACAAAAGTTGTGAATTTCCTTAAATGAAAGGTGTTTGTAATTTCCCACAGGAAATTTTAATCACTTTAGGATGTGTAGTCACAGAGAACACAGGAGTTTCATGCAGTCAGGATGTGATGGAGGGAAAGTGCAACCCTTACTTTCTTATTAGAGGCAAATGGATCTCAGAGGAATCTGGACATGTATGTTTGGACACACATCATTTTTAGTAGCTGATACCATCTTTCAGCATCCCCCAAAAGAAGTAGCTTGCAGGAGCTTCCTAGTCCTTTCTAGCTGGAATTAATTAAAAATCTTATTAAAATCTTATTAAAAATCTTCTCCTTTCTGGCCTTCCTCTGCCAATTGAACACAAAGGTAAAGTAGTTGCCCTGATCAGTTGGAATTTGATTGCCCCTTTAAGGCTGGACTTTCTTATACCCCATTTATATTTTTCTCCAGAAATTTATGCCTGTGATTTAGGTCCCTGTCTTTCTGTGTTCAAGTTTCACAAAGAACTGCTACCAAAATAAAAAATCAGATCCAAAAGAAAACGATTCCTTGCTTTTTCCAAATGAAATGTTGAAGCTTCTTATCGATTTTTACCACCTTCTTTTAATGTCTTTGTTGTTTAGAGCACTCTGATACTGCTTACAGCAGCTTACTCCCTAAATGTCATTCATGCAAATTCTACTTTCAGCAGGTTTATTCCCTTTCTTTCTCTCTGTAACCCTTTTCTTAGCCCTAACACAATATGTGGTAATGGGTGCTATCCACATATGTATTTGTTTCCTAGTTTCTGAATTGTCAGCATCCCTACCTGATGTACTTACATTAGGAAAGATTTTAATGGATTTTAAGCAGGTATCTTTTAAATTGTTCATCACTGCAATTAACAGTAGGGGAGAAAAACAAACCAATGAAAACCCCCAGTGAAATTTAGCACTTTATTCCCCAGTGTAAAAGGAAAATTGAATGGTAATTTCTAACCATGGAGGAGAGTTAGAGGACACAGGAAGCCAGCTTTCCTTCCAGTGAACACAGTGACAGCTTTGCCTCTGGCTAGAAATAAGGAAACATTCAAACAAAACTTCTTTTCTTTATGTCTTTTTTTCCTGACAGTGATACCTTGCTCGTGTTAGCCAAAAGCATTTATGAATTAGGTCAAATGATTTCAGCCAAAGGAGGATAAGGTTGATAAGAATTTTGGAAAGCCTTGAAATATTTCAGGTTCTCTTATCTGAATGACATTTCTCTTCAGTTCATTTCTAACTTTTCAAGGGAAAAGGCATATTCTTCTATAGAGGAGAAGCTTCTATTTTCAACTAAGAGAGCTATTTTGACAAATCAAGAGTGTATTGTACTTTCTCCTAAAATGAGGGGAGGGGAACCAGAGAAGGGGGAATTGGTTTCTGTAGAAGACAAATGTTACTTCTGTTTTTGTCAATCTGAGAACTAATTTCCTCATTTCAGTACTCACTGGAGGAGTGGGACAGGCATATATAGCCATGGAAAAAGTATTTGAAACACTAAATTATATGGTAATTTGACACAGTTTCTATCTGTAACCTTGAAAAATCTTATCACAAAAAACCTGTTAAAATTAAATAAATAAGTGATGGCTTCCAACTACAGTTTGTCACATGGGATTGATCAGTGATCCACTGACATGCTGCAGTTACTGTTCAGTTTCTTTCTGAGTTAAAACACCCTGGGGAAAATTTTCAATGTCAAAGGGTGCAGGGGAGTATCCAGTTCACAAGCATGGCAAATGGCAGCCTGGGATCTGATATGATTCCCCTCAAAATTAAACTCCTATTTACATAATCATCTTCAGTCAGCAGAATAGCTTGGAAAGGTGGTCCTTTGTATGGGCAGATCCTGTGCAGTCCCGGCTTTTTCCCTAAGAAGGCTCTGGACTGTCCTCCCATCAGTTTGTTCCTCATGGGAATGGTTCTCCTTTGTGGCTTTGTGAGACTGTAGGAATACCGACCCCTCCATGTGGCCGTGAAGCACATCTCTGAACCCTCTGATTGTGAAAATAAGACCTTTCTTTTCCATGCTCAAAAACCATGTACCTGAGGACAGTCTGTGTGACAAACTTTCACCCGATGCACTCCTCAGCTGGAGTAAGAAGCTATAGCACTGTGATCTACTTTCCTTTTGTTTATAGTGCTGCAGATTTTGGTTTCCTGTGCTGTGAGGATTTGGTTTGGTCTATGTTAGCAGTATTTTGTGGTCACTGTAATGTGGCAAAGCTGGCATGGAGCATTTTAGATTTAGTGGGGTTTTTTTGTTTTGCTTCTTCCACTTGTGGGATGACAGTTTGATGACCTTGGAAGTCCCTCCAGTTCAGTGGTCCCAAAATTTTGGGTTCCTATCAAAATTGCCAACATATCAAACTTTCTGTGTCAAGTTAATTTCAAAATCATAGAACACTTCAGGTTGGAAAAGACCTTTAAGATCATCAAGTTCGGATGTTAACCTAGCAAAAAGCCAAGAGACCAATCATGAGTCAAGGATACAGAAGCTATTTAAGCCAAGTTTCCAACGTGTTGGCATCCATTGGCCGTATGACAGAATCCCTGTCAACACCTCCCTGCCAGTCCCCAAGAGGTCTTTGCTCAGATGTGTCTCCCTAGAGGCAAAAATAAGGAGGAGGTTGACAGTGATGAAATGCAGGGAGCATGTAAGGAAGAGCTGAGTGGCAGAGCAAGATTCATGTCTGCTGTTACATAGGGTGATGGGGGAGTAAACAAATGGGTAAGGGAGCAGAGCAGGGTGAAGGACATCTTGAGCACAGACGGAAGCGCGATCAGCAGGCACGGCAACAAACCCGCGAGCAGAAAGGTTGTGGATTGGAAAAGAAATTATAAGGGGCAGAAATGAGCAAGGAGCTGCAGAGACTTAATTTCATGTCTTCCAGGAGCACTTCATAAACAGTGTAAATTTTATTGACCTGTCCACAAATCTTAAAGCATCTCTCAATTTTCATACTTATAAGGCACTGAGATCATTGGGCCTGACCTCTTGAGTAGTACAGACTATTGAATTTTACCCTGTGATTATTGCATCAAGCTTTATGCTTTTCTGTCCAAGTTCCAGCAGTAAACTTGTTTTCAAAGTCTCCCCTTAGAAGCAACACATTCCATTCATCAGTCCCCTTTGAATCGTCTGTATTGTCTTTATCTCAGTGGGCTTTGTGCGGGCAAGACAGAGTGTTAGGGACAAAATCAAAGGCTGGGAGAGTGAAACAAAAGCTGAGTACAGTTTGATTAGTGCAAACCTGTTAATTGCTCAAGTTAGGAACACATACTGTCAGTAAAACACAAGAATAAAACAGCATCTACATTGCATCAGTGTACCTACACTGCAATGCTTTGAATGGACAAGATCAATTCACTGCACTTTCCATCTAGTCTTAATTTAATTGATTCCTCTATTATTTCACTGTAAATAAAGTTGTGTGTGTTTTCTGTAATGTAAAAAAGATGTTCATGTGAACTGAAATGAGAGTTATACATCAGCAAGGTTGCAGTATATTCTCAAAATGGTAGGAGGGGAGAGTAGTAAAAGAAGATAAGGAAAAATATATTCTCCATAAGTCTGTCAAAAGGGAGAGCATCTGTGCTTTAAAAATATATGGGAAGCTTCAAAAATTGCTTAAAATACAAGCAAAGAGGAAAAATGAAAACTCTTTCACAATCTAGTATTTGGACAATAGAAAATCCTTCAAGCTTTAATTAGGAGTTCAGTGTTCAAATTAAAGGCCTGTAAAATATCTTGAAGGAAAGACAGACTTGTACTCTGAAAACAGCACACAAAATTTTTCAGACTTCCAATAATGGATTTATGGGGTTTTTTACACATAGCCAGCAGACAGTTGCATGCTAAGGATGTGAATCTCCAAGCACTTAAGCATCTACTTAGTTCTAAACATCCACAAAGTCCAGCTGAAATTGATGATCTGTACTTTCAAAGAGGATGAAGCAGCATGAACAAGCAGATGTCAGCTCTTCTGTGAGCAATCTTTGTATTATTGCCTCCTACAGTCTTGTAACTTGGCTGAAAGAGCCATCTTAGGAAAAGGATGAGGGTGGGGGCATGTTCTTCTGCAGCTCTCTGTGAAAGTGGTGCAAGTTCTCCTAAAGTTTTTCAGTAAAACCTGGCCATCTTCTGAACTGTTTTGTTCTCTTAAGTCTGTTGGTTTGGTTGGTTGTTGGTTTGTTGGGGTTTAAGTCACTGATTAGTTTTATTTATTGTATTGAAATTATACTTTGAAATTATTCCATGGTCCCTGCATACATTTTTATATATGTGGTTCAATCCTATATCAGCTGTGAAACCCTAATAGATCTGGATAGTAAGAGCCTTTTTTTTTTTTTTTTTTTTGCAGTGCACCTGCACAATATTCACTTGACAGAGAATTCTGGTGTGTATTTATAATGTGGACATGACCATAAGAATCATGAAGTACCATGAAGTAAATTTTCAGTTTGAAGAGCATATTTGTTAAATCCAGAAGTTTCACTTTTATAGCTTTTTTTCCCCTTTACTGTTTATTGTATTTAAAGATTTACAGCATGAGATCTTATTCTCCTTTATGCCTTGGTAATAAGTATTTCATTGCGCATGTGTTTCTCTCACCAGCCTTGTGGATCAGTATGTTAGGGTGAACTCTTCCTCCTCTTCTTCTCAGCAATGCACCCCAGTGCCCTGACCAGCATGTTTTATTTATTTAATGAATCTATGTATCAGACTGTTCTTTCTGTGGAGGGAAAGGGGAGAAGAGAGCACTGGTACTGATGGCAGCAGGTTGATTTCGCAGGAAAGGACAGGAGTGGCTGACCAGCACTGTATTTTCCACTAGCTGCATGTTGCAAGGGGGCTGAACGCTGTCCTCTTTCTGCATGGCTGCTGATGCTGACACCAGAGCTTGTATCAGCAGCAGCCCTTGAGTGCCACTCAGCTTGGCCAGCATGACATTTTTGGCATGTAATTAATTTTGACTGAAAGCTTTGACAAATAGAAACACTGAAATCATTTCAGTGTCTCTTCAGAGAGCTCTCATTTTCAAATATTCTGAGAGTCAGGTGAGTACCAATTTAATGAAAAAACTCAGCAAGGCCAAAAGCTGCTTTGATTTAGAGCACAAAGTATGGGTTCTACCCTTCCCACTAAGACACGTGAAGAAACTCAGTGTTCCCTTTTCTGAGTCTCTGTGGAAATCTAGGTGAATTGGAAGCGAGTGTGTGACACCAGCATCTTCTGAGGACCCAGGTCATCCTTCTGTGCATTGACCACAGGGTGGTGCAAGACCAGAGCTCTTTAGACACCACTCCTTGAATATTAGTTATGTCATTAAGTATTCCAGTGACTGTGTCTAGTGCACAGCGAGTAGTGGCAATACGCATAATGGTCTGAAATTTTTTCTGAAATTATTTCTGAAATACAGGCTTGTACCTGGATGAGTATTTTCTGAGAAATTGGGGTTGTTTTGCAAACTGTGTGCTGTTTCATGGTGTGATAAGTGGTTGACCAACTTGACTGACAACTTGAGCAAGAGGAGAGAACAGGGTAACTGGTGGAGCTGTTGGTGCCACTCAAACAATTGTGTGTATGTAGCTGGTTGGAAGAGTGCCCTGTCTCTGGTAGGTGTTAGCAATGCTTTTTGCAGGCATAACAGTCCAAGTGCTCTCCAGGTGCTAAAGGTCTATGCTGCTGTTAATAAAGCAATTCTCCCCTAGATGAGCATTTGATCTGAGCCGAGCATACCATAGCATGGTTACTCTCAGTTTGCTCAGTAAATCCGTGTTTGCTTTTACATGCTACCAGTGAACTATTTACACAGAGAGTATTCACTGTGGGGCTTTCAGTACAGAAAATTCTCCCCAATACACGACAGACCACTCTTGCTAAATTCCACGGGTCCAGGCTGTAAAACCCATACATCTACTGATAAAATATGGGTTTGATGTGCCAGGTACCCACTGGCACTCAGAAGCCTCCAATGTATTATTATTATTGTTATTTGGAAGAGAGATGGTGAGCCTAATTATGCTTAATCATGACAACCCAGAAAGATATCAGTGGAGGGGCATGTTTTACCCTAAAGTGCTATTTGAACTCTTTGGAAAATGTTGAATTACCGCTACAGCTATTGCCGATTAGCTACTTAATGAAGCATCTGCGACTGCTGGCATGTCCCAGCCATGTCACTGTGATGCTTGAAGGACGATGGAGATTAACTAAAAGATTGATCATGGTGATTTCTTATGTAGCAGCCAATCGAATCTAATAAGGGGCACTTGGGATTGAAACTTGCTTTGGAAAACATTATTTTGTTATGATATAAGCAGTTTTTCTAAGACCTACCCTCTTTATATTTTTTTAAAAGGTACCTGTTCCAGCCTCAGCAATGTGATCCCTTTACCACACTGAGAGTTTTTATTTGCAGCCACTATTTCTGCCTCATTTTTCCACTTGCTTCTGTACAAATACAAAGCAACAGGACTAGGTGTGTGAATTTAGCTGAACAATGGGTAGAAATTCCATGCAGATGTAAATGCCACATCTTGTACATTAACATAAGCAAATTTATAGCCCTGTATGTCTTTATGCACCACATACAGAAAGGTATTGTTTAGACACATGCACATAGATTATATATTTAAGATTTTAAGTGTGCAAAATCCTTAGTTAATTAAAAAAATTAGAAGGAAAGCATGCACTCCTGGATTTATTTTTGTGATGTGTCAGATATTATTTTGCCATAATTCACAGCGGTGCCCTGCATAGTCACTGTAATTTTAGCATTAAAAGCTTTCAACATAAAGCTTATTGCACCTGGGAACAGCGGTGTTTAAATCAAGGCAATCTGTCATTTCCTGAAGAGCTGTTCTTGTGTTGAAATGGAGCCTGGCTCATGTAGCAGCTGGACTGCCTGATATAGAGCGAGCTTAAGGCTGTGCTGGGCATCCCCCAGGCAGGAGCGAGGGTGTGTTCCCTTCAAACATTGCTATGGATCCCCACTCAGGGGAGAAGGCGTTGATGCATTTTCTGCTTTGAGGGTTTCCACTCTGCCAGTCTTACCATTGGATTTAAAGATCCCATTTTGTTCCCAAATGAATGAGAATAGGCAAGCAAAAAGATTTCTTGTGATTACCTGGAGCTCATGTTGCTATCAGGAGATCTGGTTTATTTGCTGCGCAGCTCCACCTGGTTGAGCAGCAACCCAGCAGTTTCCTGATATGGATATTCTCTAAGCTCCACCGTGAAAACTTTGAGAATATTGAGTTGGTGAAAACAAACAGTTTTTTTGCTTAGATTATAAATCAGTCTTCTTTCTTTTGGCTTGTCTTCTGTCTTATTCTGATAACTGTGATATATTGTGCTAATAACACATCAACAACTTAATCTCACATCAAAATTTCCTGCCTTTTACAGCATCTGTACTTCTCTGGCAACAATCAGATGCCATAGCCCTTACTGGGTATACTGGGGGTGCAGGGGAGGGGATTCATCTGGGCTCAGGCTTTAGAGAGAAACTGAGAGCTTCTCCATCCCTCAGTCACTCTTGAAGCTTGAGAGAGCAGACAAACACGTTGAGGATGGACAAAGATGACCAAAGATTTTGTGAGAAGAACACATCTCATGAGAATCTCACCTGGGACTTGCTCCATCTTGAACAAAGCAGGGTTTCTGTCTTTCATTTCCCTATCATGTTCTCAGCTGGGCCAGACAGGGTTAGCTTTTGCTTGGAAGAGTTTGAGGTACTGTGGGTGCTTCTCCTCATGGATGCTGCTGGAGGTGAGGGAAGGGCAAAAATGACAGGACATAGGTTTCTCATTAGGAGTGCACCTGGATTAATTTATGTGTGATAGCAGAGCTGGACATTTATGGATCCCTCAGGGAAGGCTGGAAAGAAGAGCCTGCTCTGGGTATTTCTGAGCATATTAGAAAACTGTGTGTTTTTGAGGACCATGATTCGTTTGCTATAGACAGCACTGGCTGGAGATGCAGTCAGATATGTATTTTAAGGTGCATTTCAAGCTCCCTTGCTTTTCATATGTCTGGGATGGAAAGGTCAAAATTACCTTGAAAAATTGAAGAAAATCTTTCTGTAAAAGAAATAGTCTCCACTGTAAAACAACTGAGTTGTCTTTGTTTCTTAAAATGCCAAAATGCCTGTTCAAAGAGGACTTTGTGTGGTTTATCGTATTTTTGCTCCCTGCTACTCATAAAAGATTTGCATGATTTCTACAGAGTTGTCACTGGATGGTTCAAATTCCAACAATTATTTTTAACTTTATGTATTGTGAGGGAAAAAAACCCAACCTGAAATGTCAATATTTTTGTTGGTTGCCCTTGATTGTTGGTTAAGACAAGAACATATCCTTATTATAAAAATCCAAATATGCCTTTTCTAGCTGAGTCATGATGATGTCACTGCTCTCACCTTCCCTATGCTGACCTTCTTTCATTCATTAAGCCAATGTTGCTCTTCAAATAGAATGTAAATCCTTTGTCATAGATCTCTTCATATTTGGTCACTGTGGGTGCAGATTGTGACTGCCTTCTCTCTTTCCTCCTGGCATGAAATAAGTTTGCTCAGGACTGTGTGTTTAGAACCTAAATAATATGTCCTCATCTCAGGAAGTCTCTAGGTTCAGTTTATTTTTGGAATGATTTTGGAGATACAGAGTTTGGGAAAAGACAAACGAAGTAAGATGCACATGGCCGGGGTGTTAAGGCAGGCAATATTGCCTCAGCCTTGAAACTTCAGTGGTGATTACAGACAATAATCTGTATCTTGGGGCCTGCATGGGGATCTGCACCTTTATCCAGATGGGAGAGGTGGAGCTGGGGCAGAGCAGGTCTCCAGCATCACCCTCCTTGATTACAGTCACTGAGCCAGCTTTCTTACCGCTGCTTCCTCCTCCCAGCTGCTTCCTTGCTTGGCCTGGTCTGTGCTATCTCTGCCCAGACATCCTCACTGTGTGGGGAAGAAAACACGCAGGCAAAGGCCTGGCCAAGCCACTGGACTGGGTGTGAGAGTTGGCTGACACCTGATTTGGCTGAGGCCAGCGTGGGCAAGGAAAAGGAAGAGCAAATTTTTCTTGCCTTCTCCTGTTCTGTGCACATTGACCAAGACCATACAATGCCCATAGCATTTCTGTAATTTTTTATTCGTACTCTTTGCCATGCAAGCTCACAGTCACACTGACTCCATCTCTTCTCACAAGTGTTATGGCTCAAGTATTTTGAGGTTTTTGGCATTTTCTGAGTGTCAGACAATGAGGAAAAAGAGATCCTGACATATCAGTAATTTAGCTGTCTTTTTGTTGCCTCTACCTGGTGCAAAAGGACATTTTGTAAGAAAGACAGAAGACTGAGCTATCAAGTAGATCCCACTTTCCCTTCAGGCACAGCAAAAGATTTGTGTTTAAATCATCCAGGATTTTGAAAATTCAAGTCTAAATCCCTCATGTTGCTGAATTAACCTACCTTGATTATTCCCTATGTAGTACTTCTATTGTGTTCTTTGCTGTGCCACACAGCCATTGTTATCCTTTACTCATCTGTACTTTCTCATTGTATCACTCTCTTGCTGCTTATTTCATTCATAAAGATGAATGAGCAGCTTCCCCAGGCCAGTGGGAAGTCAAGATGTCAGTACCTGGAGGTTGTATGGATGCAAACAGCTCTGAATCAATTGACTTCATCCTCACCTGCTCTTTGAGATATGTCATAAGTAGCTACAGCTTTGTGTAATAGTAATGTGCTTTTATCTACTACAGATTGTTACCAGTGCCCTCACAGGACCCATTTGCTTTTAGAAAGCCATTCTAGGAATATCTCAGTTTTTCTGTTATTGCAGGTCTTATTTCTCTGTGAAATCACCACACTCAGGTCACAGCTTTTAATTTCTAAGATATTCACATTTTCAGAGCAGAAAAAGAAATGCTGCTCAGTAACAGGCTGAATTACAAAGGTCTAAAGCTTCTCAAACTGCTCCTCAGCTTGTGATTGACGTGCAGATACAGCAATATAAAATTAGAGGGTATCCAGTGAAAAACAGCCAGTGATCATAAAAGGGAGCAAACAGGCTGAAATGTATTTAAGGCCTATTTAAATAATAGCAGGAGCTCCTGCCTTAGTTCATTGAGCACTTAAGCTTGTGGCTAGCTGTAAACACATGAAGTAGTGAATTACTATGTCTGAGATACAACTGGGGAGCACAGTCTGCACCATAGCTTGTGTTTCACATGTTTGTGTGAGAAGATAGAGCTCCCCTAAGAGCTGCACCTCTGTTGCATCTCCGGGCAGGTCCTCCTCAGCAAAGGGGGTTATGCTTAAATTAGATTCTTGGTTTTCAGCTCTTGGCCCAGAACTCCCCAGAAAGTAGACTTTGAGAAGAGGAAGAAAATAGTGTATTTTCCAGCAATTTACTTCAGTCTCAGTGGTTTGGTGGAATATTTGGTTTTGGGCAACAGGGACCTTAGGGCCTGTGAAGTAATATTGTTAGTACCTGCACATCCATATTAAAAAACTTGTGTCTGTGCCTGCAGATCCCTTTGGGACTCCAGAGCCCACTCAAAATAAGAGCTAAGCTCATGCCTGTGGCCTGTGTTTGCTTGCTGCTGCCGGTGTGGAGATGTTGGCTGTTCCCCTGTTCCTTCCCTTTGTCTTGTGTGAGGAGGTTAAACACAAACACAATAAAACTCTGGGCCAGGAATTTTCACTGTAGGTCAGAGAGACATTTTATTCATAGTAATTTCTTTATTTATGTCATAAATCTTTCTCCCCTTTGTGTTCCTCAAAGAGATTAAAATTAAGGGCATCACCTTTGCCACCAAAACCTAGACTCCCGAGGCCAAGGAATGGTTTCACTGTTTCTGCAGGTTTCCTTACCCACCTATTCTTTGATATCTGATCCTTCTAGTGCATTTACTGTCTTTACCTTTTTAATTTGTATGTGTTGCAGCCTTAATCTGTGGCTACAAATAATGATACCTTTCTCCTGTTTACCTGGTACTTACTAGCAGACAATGTGTGCACAGTGAGGAAGGAGAATAGAGTGGGCTCAGTAATAACAGTAGAAAGGCAACAACATGGATAAAATCTTAATAAATTTTGCTGATGTTTCTCGGAGCATGGCTGTGTCTGGTGCACTCCTTATTATGCTGACTCTTGGGAGTAGGGGATTTTGGAAGTGTCATGATTTTTTTTCAGGCATCTGTTTATTTTTGTACAGTTTATTTGTTGATTAATTTATGTAATGATTTAATTTTTTTGCCAGCAAAGCTGCATACCAATTTGTTTCTTAAAGACTTAAAACCAGAAGGTAAATAAAAACCAAATTGGATCCTTATTAAAATCTCAAGTAGGTTTTAACCTGTTGTAGAATTTTAGTGGGAGGTGAAGCTTTTCGTGCTCATTCTCAGATGTGTTGGATTCTTCAGAATGACGGAAAGCAGGTCCACATCAACAGAAGAAGAGGATATTTATAAATTGTATCCTCTCCCTGTATTTATGTTTATGAGATTTTAAAAAATGGGTACAGTTCCTAGCAAAACACTTGTTTCTGCAACTACTGACCTAGACTGTCAGATTCTTCTGGATGAATTTGAGTTCTCTACTGTCACAGCACTCACATGCCTGAAAGGGCAGTGTGAAAAGTAAAGAGAGAAAGTGACAATGTACTAAATGTCATGGCTCCTCGTGAGTGGTGATTACCCCTGCATGTCACCCTCGTTGTGTCACGCTGCCCGAGCTGTGCTAGGTGGGTGAAGGGCGTGTAGCCCCACTTTCTCCCTTCTTGTCACATGTCTGTGCTTGTTTCCACCCCCTGATCTTCCAAATCTTGTGCAAGTCAAGGGTGTAAGGAGAAAATGCCAGGCCATCAAATATGGGGGCTTTCCATCCCCTTTGTTTCCCTTCATGGCCAAGAAGAGTGAGCAGAATTACCCTGTTTATCCTTTGGGACCTGCTGAATAGTCAGCTGTAGAGGGTTTCAGATCAGAGCCATGCTACTCCTGGTTGATCTCAGACTTATACTGCCTCATCCTATCTCAAACCTGGCTTTTCTTCTTTCTCCACCTGCTTTTCCATTGCTGTTTATATAAGGGTTAAGTGCTTCCCTGCCTACCAGGCTGTATTTGTCCTGCTGCTCATGCATTTTTACACATCCCACAATCCTTCCCACTCTTGTTCGCAGGCTGGGAGAGGAAGTGGGAGTTGTGTCCTGTTTCCTGGTCCCCTGGCCTTGCTTCACACCTGGTCCCAATGCAGGGTAACCAGTGCAGGTCTTCACTCCCTTAAATCTGGTATGAGAGTTTGGGGACAGGCTCTGTGCTGAGAACAGCAGCACAAGGCCACCTTTGTGTCCCATCTCTTTCCCTCCTTTCCCTGGTGATCCACATCTATATCTATTTGCCTCCACGTTCCCAGTCTTTCCCAATCCATCTTTCTGACACAAATGCACTCTCCTATGATATAGCTGCTGTCTGGATAGCAGTTGTTTTTGTCTATGCCTACAAAGCCAGCAAGCTCGACTGAAAGGATTGCTTTTTCCATAATAACTTTTAGTGACTCTTGAGTTGCTCTGGCCCCTCAGCTTCCAGAGGGTCCTTTGTGGCAGAGGATGGAGACTCCTGGGAAGCCTGTCCGTGCTGGCTCTCCCATGCTCCGGCTGTACAAAGAGCCGTGCCTGGAAGCAGCAGTGTCCCGGGGAGCAGCGCTGTGTGCCCTCAGGGCCTCCACACCCTCCCCGCCAGGCCGCCATTCCCAGGGGCCCGGCACATGGAGATGAGCCTAAGGGAAAAGCCCCTTGGGAACCATCTTTCCTTGTTCTGCTGCCATCTGCTTGGGGAGGTGATTGACAGCCTCAGGGTGAGGGGCCAGGGTCTGTGCTAATTGTCTGAGGCCCTTGCTCAAACATGGCTGGAGAAGGAGGGGGTCCCAACAGGCAAGGGAAGAATGGGAACCTTTGTGAGGCCCGACATAGTAAATGCTACTTTTGTGAAGATTTAGGCTTGCTGAGGTCAGTTTTTAACAACTTGGGATGCTCCAGTCTTTTTCTCTTTCCTTTATCTCTAAAGGCTCCTCTTCCTTCTTTATTTCTGCTTCATCAACAAGCATTGTTTCAGTCAGGCTTGAATCCCCTTTCAGTGGCTTAGCTAAAGAAAAGACATCCCATCCTCCTAAACAAGACTCTTTTGGGGCCTGCTATTTTTTTTTTCTTTTCTGTCTCCTTGTCTCACACACACTGCAAAGAATGCTTCAGTATTCTCAGAGGAATGGGAGCATTTGCATATTAATTTAATTGTGTGTGTTCATGCAAAACTACTCAACTCACAGCAAACTAGCCACAGTTATTAAAATTAATTTGCAAAGGAAGGGAGCTATTGTTTTTCAAGACAGGAGTTGTCAAAGCGTATGTTTTTGTGTGCTAAAAACACCTTCCTAGTTGCTTCCTGCCTTTATAGGCACTAGAGCACAGCTGGAGAAACTAACAAAGTTCTTGAAGAGAGTGGTATGTAGAGGAAGTTACACAGAGGCAAGAGCTGAGAGAAAATCCAAGTGTTTTTCAGTTGATCTCAGAGCAGGATCTCCCTCTATCAAACATCTCTGCTACTTGCTGAAAGGAGCAAAACAGCACCTACATCAGAGATCAACCCAGCTCAACTGCAGCAGCATATTTCCCCATAAAACTGCTTGTAGTGCTCTTGGATATATTTCCATCTTCTTTGGGCATGTCTCTCAAAAGAAACCTGTGTAAAGCTTGAAGCTGTTGTGTTTGCAAGCCCAAGCACTGTCTGTGTATGTATACAAACAAGACAGTGGAACACATCATCCACAGAAGGAATTGCCAGGCTAGGGCTGGAAAGGCAGCTCGTGCAGCATTTTGTGATCTGCAGCAAGAAAATTTTGTCAAGATCTCCTGGCGCTTTTCGTTGGAAATACACTGTTAGACAGGAGGACCTTGTGTTGTCTCTGTATACACTCCCTTTTGGTTTTGCTTTCCCTTTTTTATGCTTTTCAAGATGTAAAGTGTACATATTTTTAAGGTCTGTCATGATCAGCTAGAAGTCAATGTATGCTGTTATTCAATATGTGCAAGTCTAAGTCCTAAATGTTTTCCCATGTATATACTGGTTGGCACTTTATAATTTTAAATAATATTGCAGATTTGACTACCAGCACACAGATGAGCACACAAAGCAGCAGAAGGTTTTCTGGGAATTTTGACAGTTCCATACATAATCCATGGATGTGACATGACCCATGTCTGGTCTTAAAATGTATTATCAGAACTATCACTGGAACAATATCCAAAGTAATTTAGCTTCAGACCATGCACAAGAGCATAATACATAGGTGATTTTGCCACATTGCTTTTGCAACATTTGCTCCTGTGTCACTGAAAATAAAACTGTCAGAACGACCTTGAAGAGGTAATAACTGCTCATTGATTTGGATGCAAAGCCTCCATAGTGTTTTTCCCACTCTGTGGTATTTGTTAAAGGAAAAAAAAATACAAAGCCAAATCTTGCTTCCACAATCTCTTTTAAAAGACATTGACATAGGCTTTATAGAGATGGAGTTATGTTTATTAACTGCACAGACCTCTAGAACCTCCCAAAGAATTTGAATTTCCTGGTCCTGGGAGAGGGACACTCAAAAGCTGCATACACATAAAATTCTGGTTTCTGTACTAGTCAGCCTGACAAAAAGCTGGGTGCTGAGCCGGTTTTGATGGAAATTTGTTTACTAGGGTGAGTTAATGAAAACTGTCTTTTCAACCGATTGCTTTGGTTTTAGCAAATATCCAGATCCTTTTTATTGTGTCTGTCTGCCTCTTGAGAGTTAATTTCAACTACAAGCTCTGGATGTTTAAAGATAAACCTCCTTAAGTTGTTTGTTGCTCGATACTTTGGAAAATCTATTTACCGATTTATAAATATTAACATTGAGTTAAAAGGGGGGGTGCAAGACTGATGGCTTTGACAGTCAGGGTGTGTGTGGCTTGTCCCCAGTCTGGTACACATGATGTCTCTGACAGGCTGGGAAATCTGGTGGGTAATCCCAAACAGTGCCCACACCTAAGGAAGTCGTCTCAGCAGTTCTAAACTAGAAGTTTTGATTTCATGCACCTTCCATGGGGTGCAATAGTATAGTCTGTATTCTCTTCAGTAGCAGGGTTTTTTGGTGGAGAAGAAAGTTTTGATCACCTAGGGTGGAAGGACTTGGAGGTTTTAAGAGGAAAGGATGGGCAGTAGGAGTAACTGTGATCAGAAGCAACTCTGCTGTGGAACGAGAGCAGACTGAGAGCCCTTGCTGAGAGCAAGACTCAGCATGATGCTATTAGTTCTCATCCCTTGATTATGAATCATAAGCATCATTCCAACAATTTAGTGTACAGATCAAGTTTCTTTGGTTAGCAGGGAAAGCACATCTTGAGCCACACTATTCATGCTTGTGGCTGTTTTATGTTTAGATACTGCTGTGCTATTTTGAAACTGCACATTCAAAGAATATTTTTTCAAAGTGGCAAGTTTAAGGTCTGCTTTTCATTCCTGTTACTGCAGACATTATTTGATGAGATTTTTTTTCAGTGAAGTGTGTTCATCTCTAAAAGAAAAGAAGCATGTATATTTTTAATTGATTTGCAAAAGACAGTGGCTTATATTAATTATTTGGGGGATTTCAGCTGAAATTTAACATTCAAAAGGGCACATGAGTCTAGGAACACATAGAAAATACTATTTCATATGTACTGACCATACAGGCTTTTTAACCTTTCACATAAGCTGATGCAAAATATAACTGTTTCTGGTTTCCATCTTGCTGCATACTGCACTCGAGAGTCAGAGTTGGGTTAATTAATTTGAATTAACTACAGGGATCCTTTCCATTGATTTTAGTGGACTGTGGATCATGCTGGTATATAATACAAATTGCTACTTCTTAATTAACCCCTCTACTCTCATCTGATCTCTTCAAGTTACTCACCAGGTGTGCAGGAGAATAGGGCCTGAAACCTTGGTCTTGTGTATCAGTGAATGTCATCAAGAGTAGGTTATCCAGCTGGTCTTTCTGCTGTCCTCCAGCCAAATCAGTGCCTGAGGTGGGGTTTTTTGTGCTAGTGAAAGACAGCCAAGAGAAACAGAAAAAAACCGTACTTTGTTGAAGGAGGTACCTCCCACTCTTCAGACAGACTCTTGATGCAGGAACTTGATTCGGAATTTGTTATCTTTGTTGAGGCAAGTCTGCTACCGGCTTCTACCAAGTTTTCTTTTCTGGTAATTTTTAGCAACTTGTAACATTTTATGTTTGCCAAGTTAGAATGCAGGGGTCCAGAATAATGATGAGCAGAATAATGATGAGCAGAATAATGATGAGCATTGAACAATTTGTCTCCTGGAGCACAACACTGGACATCAGAGAGTGCCTGATAGG
Source organism: Melozone crissalis (assembly GCF_028551555.1). NCBI lineage: Eukaryota > Metazoa > Chordata > Aves > Passeriformes > Passerellidae > Melozone > Melozone crissalis. The sequence continues at coordinate 43,454,229 of NW_026535784.1, read as the reverse complement.
ATTTGAATGAGGAAAGATGGTCATCTTCCACCGTCATACAAAGGATGCCTGATTCAGAGGTAGGGAATCTCAGAAGACTTCTAGAGGTGAAATTGAAGATGCAGAAGACACTGACTATGCAAACTTTGTGCACTCTTAATATACATGGTCAGTCTTCACAAGGATGCTTTTTGCTCTGATAAATTCTTTATCCATTTTACCAGACCAGAAATATATTGCATGCAAAAGAACAATAAAATATAGCTATGACATCATATCCCAGCTATTGCCAAAGCTATCCATGCCAATGAGGATACAGACTGAAATGTCTGAAGTCCAGTGGTTTCTGGAACAAGCTTTTTCTGGAATTGCTAAGAAATTTTGGATGCTAAGCGTGCTATTCTTATAGCTGTCACCACGTTAGATCCTCACAGGCATCTTACTTGGATGCATCTTGGGGAACTCTAAGACTCCAGGTTCCTCTGGAGTTTATTGTTTGTCCACCTGTCATTGTACTTTCAAGTGGCAGTTGAGCTAAGATGGCACTCTTGCAATTTAATTATTTTGATCTTGAACCACAGAACTACCAAATTCAATTTTGAAAGTGGTAGTTGGACTCCTAAGCTGCATGGACATGCTGAAAATGCTGCCACTGATATGTCATGATGTCAGCACAGAACTGGAAAAATTCTCCTTAAAATGTAGGCGTATGTACTGCAGGCTACTTACTTCCTTATGTCATGGGAGATTGAGCTAAACTCCCCAAGTTTATGCATAGTAGGCACAATAGCAAAGATGCTTGCTTGCAGGAAAAAAAATCTTAAAAATAGATTTAGGCTGCTTTGCAATAAGGAAGCACAATAAATTACTGCAGCCATTTACCTGTGTACTTTTGCATCCATTCTCTTAACACAAATAATGCATTATTGATAACCCCACTTCAGCGAAAAAATTGATGTCATGCTCTTTTGTCAATTTTGTTTTTAATTAATGGTGGGTTTGAGAATGATGTTTAGAAACAGCTGCATGGTTTCAAAGCCAACTTTTGTGCATTGTTTCTCCATGATCTAAGAGTCACAGAGTGAAATTATCTGTTAGACATCAGACTAGGTGATCACAGGAGTCTTGTCTATCCCTGAAATTGTCTTTGTGGGATTAAATTATGCATCTTCTTTCAGAGAAAGCATTATGGAGTCACATCATCACAGCAGTGTAGCCCAGCAGAGGAGTTGACCAGTGGGTTATCAGGCTGGCAGAGACCACATTCGCTTCTCGTGCCAGTTTTGTGCGCAGTGGTATCACCTATTGTACCTCTTAATGTCCTGCTGGGAATAAGAGAGTCAAAGGGTAGAAGGATAATTGAAGGAGGAACAATGGCATTTCTAATGAGAATACAAATCCTGTTATGCTCTAACTGGGCTAACCAGGCTGGGTCACCGTTTATCCAAGTACACAGACTCCCAGAAACCGCCAGGTTGGATCAAACCCAAAGCTCAGCTGGCTTCCAGCAGCGGGCAGAATCAGAAATACCAGTGGAAGGGTTAAGACCTGTGCTGTAAACAGATAAGAATGATAATCACAAACTTCCATGATCATCTACAGTGAGTTCTGCTGAGCTGTAATTGAACAATTCATCTCCTGGAGCACAACACTGGGTAATGGTTTCAAAGTGTTTTCTGATGTTGATGGTAGATTTGGATAGCCTTGGTTTGCAGAGAAATGAGGAAACACATGAAGAGGACTTAACATGATGTACATTCAATACAATTCCTCTGACTGGGCAGGTTGCTGTGCAAGAGTAGCGTGCCTGGAGTAAATAAAGTGGGAGGGCAAAGAGGGGGCACCAAGTATTGTGTCTTCACAGGGACTGCTCCTGAAGAGCACAGTCTAAAGTAGAAAATGCTCAGTATTGCTGCTTTGCTAGTGACAATGAATAGATATTGTTGGAAGAGGCTGTATGGAAGATTTCCCATGTATGTACAGGGATATGGATATGCCTTGCACTACAGATGTTGGATACTGTCTTATAGCTTAAGTGAACATGTGCCTTGGATAGTGTTTATTCACAAGCTCTTTCATACCACAGTGAAAAGGAAATGCTTTAGCTGCTCAAAATACTATGCTAGTGATTTGACAGCCAAGAAAATGCTGCTTGGTAAGTTGATTCTTTTTCTGCTTTGAAAAAGGGGCTCATTTCTTGGAAAAGCAGGGATAAAGTCAGCTCTTCAAGCTTTGAATTGATTATATCCACACACCAGAGGCACAAGGTGGGAAGGACAGGAGACAAAAATGCTTTTTTCTCTCCAAACAAAGCCGAGTGCTAAAATAAAAATGTAGACCTGTTCTAAGGAAAATGTTCACCAAAGAAGTTTGGAAGCATGTGATATGATTAAGACAAAACCAAATTCCTCTGTAAAAAGAGTTTATCACTGTAATGCATTTCAGACAAGTATAACTTAGTGAATTAACCTTGATGTGAGGTTGGGATAAGAGGTATTTACCTTAAGTGCCATAAACTTGCATGTGGAGAAGAAATAGTCATGCAATTGGAGATTTCCAGCACTTTTCTAAGGCAGTATTCAGAAGCACAACATAAGGAAATTCACAGCTCTGATAATTCCCCCATGCAGAAAATGCACACTTGACTCATACATCCTACTTTACATTGTCTGAAAGAAAGCAACACTTTCATCTTGATAATATTAAAAATGTGGGATCTCTTGAAATGGCAGAAGCACATATAGATTGATCTAATACTGTTGTTGTAACTGAAAAGACAAAATAATATTATATGTGTGCATTTTCATAAGGCCATGAAATGTTAAAAAACCAAGAATATTAAAAACTTGAAGAAATGACAGCAAGGAGAGAGAAGGAAAACTGTTCTGCACGACATTGAGTTCAGGACATACATTTCAGCAGTGTCGTGCTACATGATTCAAGTGCTAAACTAGTAAATGTTAATATAATATTAGGAAATTATAATGATGAATATAGCTGGATACCATCTGGTATTAACTCAGTTCCCAGGGCATTTAAAATTCTGATTGCACAGTTCTTTGTAGGATTACTGGGTTGGAAAGCTGTAGTGAGGAATGTTGTAATTTGTCTGGTGCTAGGATTACTGAAAAGTCAGCCAGTGCTGATTTTTGATGGTAAATACCTTTTTTTTTTTTTTAAACCTTCCTTTAAAGAAATAGACTATTTCAGGGAAAAAGTGAGTTGGTTTTTTTCCCCAGAAATCTTGGCACAGAGGGATGTTGTGTTTTTATTTTTTGTTGAGAGTTGGGTTTCTTGTTTTTTGTTTTTGGGGGGTGTGTGTACCTTTTTTAATGATGGTGCATTCTGGAAGCTGCAACTCTGATGTATCAGCCTCATTCTTTGTAATCTAAATTGGTCCCAAGAAGTCAGACTGTGTTTACTGTGCTGCACCATCCTCAGACCTTGCAATGCAATGGGTTTTTCTCCCTCAGAGATAGAGCTCACCACATACATGGGGGAGAACCACTATGTGAGAAACTCAAACTACTGTTTCTAACTAGACAACTTTCAGTTTTAGAGACGATTTTTCTAAGACTAAATTTGTTTTGCATACCCCTAATAAATTTTTCTCAAAGATAAATAAAACACTTTTTCATTCATAAATGATGCTTAATTTTAAAGAAATTGCTGGAAAACATTGGATGTCTCAGGCCAGTGAGAGAAGAGATAAAAATCATAAGTAGTAGTTTGGTGAATATGAGTAGCCAAAATTTAAGTCAACTGAATTTTTTAGGTTACTGAGAAATAACAGACCCAGAAGATACTGAGGTTGCAAGAAAAGTGTGAGGTTTGTTGTGCAGAAAGTCAACAGAAATAGCTCCATTGCCTCACTGCCCCATATATATTATGCCTTATTAAGATAAAATAAGATTTTAAAGCACATCTGCTATCGATGTAAAATTTCAGACAATAAAAGACGTATCTGGTAGCTTGACTGCAATTCTTCGTCCTTGAGTTTGTGTTAGAGATTTCCATCTGCAGATGTTGACAGTCTCTTTGAGAGCTATTCATTGTGGTTGCAAAACATATGTTTCTCTCCTAACCAATAACTTTCTGTGAGGGTTTTTAGGGGAAAATTCTCTGATTGTTTATATTTGTCTTATTTTACATGGTTTTTCATTTCCATGCTGGCTCTCTCAAACTGTAATCTTTTCATCTTTCGTGCCTATTACTGCCATAGAGAATTTACTGTGTCCTTTTATTTATTTATTTATCATTTTATTTACATATTACTGAGTGAATCAGCTGTGAAATAGAAATTTTGTCCATCCTCAGACCTCTGGGATTCTTTGAGAACTTGTGATTTCACTGTTAATGTCAGGGCGTTTGTACCTTGTTTTGTCAGAAATTGATGCTATGATGAGAACAGGGTGGCTATGATGCAGAACAGCTCTCTCTTCTGATACTGTAAATGGCCACTGGAGTCCCAGCTGCCTTAATTAAGCCAGTATGTGTGGTTCAGAGGGCTGGCAAGTGCTCCCACGATCCTCTTCTCAGCAGTTACCTTCAGGCAAAATGAAGGTGCATCTCAGATTGACATTGTTCTGATAAAACACAGACCTGAGATTTTTAGAAGCTGGTAGGGGATCGGAGGGCCTTTCTTCTTCGGAGGTACATCTCTAAATGCATCAGTGGGAGGAGGGCTTGAAATTTGGAAGTAGAAACTGAAAAAACTTTGTGAATTTTTTTTAATTAAGTCTTCGCTCTCTGTTTATTGTTCCCTGTACACAGAGATTTTCTGCTCTTACCCTTAAAGAACCTTTCATTAGCTCCCTTTGTGTATGCTTTTCAAGAATACACAGCAGAGGAAGAGCAGCCAAGGTGTGGGCATCACAGATGGGGCAAATGTCAAGATATGTTCCTCTGGAAAATATTTATTTGAGTAAAAGGCTCAGGTGGTCAGACTGATTGACTTCGTCCAAGCCACTCCTTTAAGATTTCTCTGTTCTGTGCCTCTTGCAGAACATAGTCCATCTGTACCGCTGGTTTTCCCTGGCAATTTATTTCTTTCTCCAGTCTGTGGTCTGCCCAGTGCAGGCACTCAGTTGTTTCCTGCCCACCCAGAGCCAGCCACCCTGGCTGCATGTGTGCTTCAGAATGTGCCAGCAGGTCAGATGCTGAAACACTGTAGTTCAAGATAACTCCTCACTGGGGTGTCTGCTGGGTCCTCACCACCACCATGACAATGAGACTGAGACAGGGTGCAGACAGGTTTTCCTGTGCTGACTCCACCTGCAAGGCTCTGCCTGCTCTGTCCCCCAGGACAAAGGCACGTTGGTCAACTTATGTGTGGCAGACACTCAACAGAAAGGCTTTTTGGCAGTCTCTTTCACATGCTCTTGCCTGCTATGGCACATGTTCTCACTTTTTGTCCTAAGCATCCTTCTTCTGGGCTGTGTAGCTTTAGAGACAAGGAGAAATTCAGCCATTTGATAAATTTCAGCATTTATTTTAAACCCATTCCACTCAATGCCTAGGGTTTTTTTCCTGAGACACTGGTTTTCAAGGGCATTTAGGCACTTGTCTGTATTGCTGGTAGTTTTTCTATAATTTTTAGTGGAGCTAAAGTGACTGTGATTCGCTCTCCCTTCCTTCTGTCTCCACTGATCCCTTCTCAATCCTAATGCTTTTGCTTTCCTACAGAGAAGTGATAAATGGCCCAGAGTGGAGTTTGATGAGGTCAGATGTTACTGTCGGCTGTAAATCCTTCCTGCTTGTTGGTTCATCAGCAGTCTCTGGCCTTGGACTTTTATGGGTCTCCCAGTGGAGGAGGGACAGGAGTGGTGTCACTGACAGCACACCAGAGTGATTTGTGGGAGGGTTTTATTGGAAAGCTTCATGCACGTGGAGAAACTCCCCCAAACCCCAGGAACAGAAAGAAATCTTCTAATCAGCAATTTGTTCCTGTAGGTAGAGCTCTCCTACTTATGCATCACAGGCCTGCCTACTCCTCATGGGGCAAAAAGTCAAGCAGTGCCTCAGTATGAAATGATCTCACACCACAGACAGCTGAGATACAGATATAGGTGTACAGAGATGCTTTCTGGGGTAACAATTGTAGCCATTCCTGAATCAGTAATGTGTTTACTTTGGTTGACACCCAACTGCAAGCAAGGTGTGAGCATGCTTTTGTTTTGTTTTTTTTTTTGGTACTAAATGTGATAGCCCAATATATGCTGCAAGCAACAAAGTATTTGGAGACTATCAGGTTGTAAATCTAGACTAGGTAGTGGCTACCTAAAGCTCTGATCTCCCTGTGTTTTTTTTCTGTTGGAAGTGCTGAAAGAAAAAGGCCTGGGGATGGCAAAGGATGGGTACATGAACTTCAAGTTCTTGTGCCACTGCTGCATGTAACATAAGAGATAGGAAGAAATTAATGGACACTTTAAAATGTAGCTTTACCCGTGTCCTGAAAAGACTCAGAGTCAGCCTGAAATTCTGTGTGTGGCAAGGGAAAATGCTTCCCTAAAGCCCAACAAAATTATTGTTGCCATTAGCTTGACATAATCAGTGCCACTCATTCTGCCCAGATATTTCTATCATCAAATATGTCACAAACTTTTAAATGTAGTTAGATAACACTTGAACAGAAAATGAAGCATATCCGTTAGTGGGTGGTGCAGAAATTTATTCTCTGTGCAAGTGTTTGTTTATAATTAGGCAAAAGAGAAGAAATTATGCCTTTAATGATTTTTTTTAGTGATAAAAATCAAAACATACCAGATAAAGAACGCTTGCTCAGAAACAGCTTTATTCTGAAACTAGCCAATTAAAGAGACCAAACATACAGCAGCACAATAGAGGAGCTGTTCAAAATGCAGCATTGCTCTCCATTCGTCATGCATTTTAGCTTTGATATTGGTAACACCTTTTGGGTAAGATTAAAACTCTTCTGACTGCTTTCTGGTTTTGTTGGTTTTTGGGTTTTTGGTTTTGTTTTTGGTTTTTTTGTGATATCCCTAATGTTCAAGAGGGGAATAATTAGAAGATTGACATCAAAAATGATGTTTGTTTATTGAATTGTTGCAAGGTGTTGATGTTTTCTACCCTCTCTGTCTTGTCTCTTTAAACCTGCAGGATCATACATAGGAACATGAATAGCGGAATTTGCCTCCAGAACTTTTCATTATTAATGATGCTCTATGACTAAATTGGAAATCTGCTACTGTACCCCAAGGGGGTGATTAATTTAGCAGACTAGGAGTTTTGATTAAAAGGGAATGAAATGTCTGACACATAGTCTATTTATCAGTTATTATGATATTAAAACACTCTAATCATTGTGGTGCCTAAATTAAGGCTTCACAGCCTAAATGTCACTTCATAGTGTTCTTTTAGATCTGTCTGTGTGATACAAGTTTATTATCAGTGGGAGCATGAGAATATAAGTGCATATAGTGGTCTTTGATAAGAACTAAGCAGTCTGTAAGATCCCTGCTATTTGGCCCTTTCTCATTTAAAGAAGAAGTGAGAGACGATTTTATAGACGTGATTTTACGAGCAATGCATGCATGACAAGATGAAGTTATCCCTGATGTCCCTAAGGATTATGACACAAACTTTGTAAAACTGGACTAAGCCTAAAGGACACAGAAAAACCTCTAAGGATGTGTAAGGATTTAAGTCTAAACCAGTTCTTCCAGAAACCACATGTGCTCTGAGATATCACATTCTCTGAGAGGTGAAATCCATGTCCTTAAATTAAAGGTCAGGGCAGAAATTGGCAGTGATCTATCAGGGATGGCAATCAACAGTCAGTGCTAAGTGTGTCATTGAAGTCATGTGCAGACAAATAGGAGGTGGGAGCAGTAGGTCCTGTGTTTCCATATAGGTGCCTAAGAAATAGCTTCAAGCCACAGTATTGACACACCAGCCTTGCAAGCCTCACAGAGGGAGGAGGGAGGGCCCAGGAGCACAGTGTGAGGAGAGACAGTCAAGTTCTGGTGGAGGAGTGGTGCTTTGTGTTCATGAAGGCTTGGAACCAAATCACATCCCTAAACTGGCCACGTCAGCAACTCAGATATAAGTTTTAGACTTCAATAGGAAAAGTGCTACATTAGGACTAAATTATCCACTGATTTGAGAAAATAAACAAACAAAAAAAAACCCAACAAAGCAAGCAAGCAAAAAAAGCCCAAAAAAACTGAAATGGCTGAATGGCAGGTAAAACCTACTAAAAGCAGGAAGTCATTTTTCAAGCAGCTGGGGCTTGACAAAGGAGGAAAGTAGATAGACTCGTAAACCCAGGCATTTTGTAGGGGAAAATGCAATAAGAAAGGCCAGAAGAGTTGGAGAAACTTACAGAAATCACAAAAGTCCCTGAAGTCCTGTGTCAAGCAGGAAGCTTGCTGGAGTCTGCAGCCTCAGTAAACAACAAAAAAGCAGAAAGAGTGTTCAGAAAAATTAAAACTTTTGTGATTTTTCTGTGGAGGAACTTGGAGAAGTTCCCATAGAATTCCTCTCCTATCAGATCTCAGGGATGAAATAGTTCATGTGGTAACTATACAATCTCCTTGCTTGAGTTCTGGTACAAGAGGGTAAGGACCAGTGTAACGCATTTTTTTTAAACTGTTTCCTGAGAGAATCCCATAATAAATACATTGATAGAAGCTCAAATAATAGCAGAATAATAACAGAATGAATGAGATCATCAATAAAATCATAGTGGCAGAAAGCCAGGCTCTTGAGATTAAAAGTCATGACTTACTATCAGTTGGGTAGCACTGGGGGAGGGAATGTGTGGGCAGGGCAGCCCTCCTACCCCTTTCCTCAGGTTAGCCTGGGCACAGATCCAGGAATTGGGCTTGCTTTGATCTCCAAACTGTCCTGCAGTGCATTGATATATCTCCCAATCTGAAGACAGGCACAGAAGTGAGCACCTTACTAGAAAAAAGACCCAAAACTGTAAATAGTCATCATTTGGAGCTGCCTGGAGGTTAGGATGTGTTTTGAAGAGAACCAGGATGTGAAATAGAAGTGAGGTAGATATAAGGGATAAAACCAGATGTTAAAAGACACGTTATCAGAGAAAACAGCATTTTGCAAACAATGCTTTTAAAGACATGAGAGATCAAGGGGGAAATGCCCTCTGAATTAGTGGCAGATATGGGAAAAGGAATTCTCATCAGTCTCTGCTTTTGGGATTCATTCTTCCCTTAACTGAAAACCAAAGGACATCTGTGGGAGTAAGAGATCTTAAGCACAGATTTTGTTTGTAAAGAAAACAAGTAGAAAACTGGCAGAAGATAAACGCTTCCTTAAAAAGGGAATGTAATCCAAACCCCTAAAGCACCCAGCACAAGCGGGAAGGGCAGCACTTGCCTCCCCTGGCTTGCTGCCCGCTGCTGGAGCTGCTGCAGGTGAGGATGTGTGAGAGGCAGCCTGGATGCTCGGCTCCTTCCCTCGCAGTCCCGCGGGCCTCGGCAGCTGTTTGCGGCTGCACGGGAATAACGAGGACATCGCTCTGGATGTGACACCGCCTCAGCTGGGTCTTCAGGAAAGCTCTCTAGAGCTATTCTCCTGAGTCCTGCAATAATCTGCAGCCTCAGTAGACAGTGCTGTTTGGCTCAGCATTTTCCTCTGTTTTATTTGCCTGTTGAGGGAAAATATTGCCACTACTTCTGTGGTTTAAAATGATGGAAAGCAGTAACAGGTTAAAACAAAGGGCCAACATTCCCTGTCAGGATAAGGCTGAGGAAAATTATGCAGAGAACAAGTAGCTTTACATCACCTACTCCTATTTAGTTATGCCAAAACCAAATTGCATCACTGCACTGTGCCCTGCAGGGGATTCCTGGTGTGAATATTGCCAGGTCAGCAGCCAGATCATTGGGCAGTGATTCCTGTGCTGTCCCACTCCCGTTGGGACAGTTTAAATACTCTGTGACTGCTGCTGTCATCCCTGCCCTCTGCTGGGGTTTGTGTAGAGGGATTTTGTTGGTGGTGTCTCAGCTACTGGACTTGCAGCCTCAAGGGTAACTTAAACCACCAGGGATTGTGATGTCGAGTCTCTGACCACAGGAGACCAGGCCTTTTTTCCTTTGCATAGCACAGAAATTCCTAAGTGAGAATTTTAGGTCTGTAGCCTCCTGGGAATCTGATCACATGATTGGGATGGTCCCATTTCTTGATAAAATTAATACAATTTATCTTGTACAATCAATTTCCATTCTTTGCAGTGGGATTTTCCACAGAAGCCTGAGGCAGTGCGTGAGAGAGGCAGAAAAGTGCTCAACCTGATGGAAGCCTGGGGTTAGCCAACACATGGAAATAGAAGGAGTTTCTACATTTCTGTGAGAACACTGAATTTTATGTGATCTTTTTCAATATCTTCAATTCATTGTTCTGGGTGTTGATTTAGTGACCTGGAGCTTTCCGAGGTGGAAATTGTTAGAGAGAAAAAAACCTATCCATGAGGTAGTGATAGAAATATTGCTAGCCTTTCATCTGCTTTCCTGCTTTGATTTCTCTAGAGCTTACCTGAGCTGTCTGTCATCCAAAGAACATTTTTATACCTGTGCCAATAAGCAGTGGAGTGTTCATGAAGGGCACAGCACAGTGGCAGTCTGTGAGGGATGCAGTGAAAGGCTTTCATTTAACACCACCGTACATGGCAAACCCAATTTTCAGGTGTATGTATCAGCATGGCAAGTCTTCTTGTTCCCAGTCAGCATGCTACAGGGTAATTCAGAATACAGCTTATTGCAGGTTTTGGTTTCTCTTCCAAGATTCATTCCTTTTCATCCCTTTCTGTGCCAAGTATAATAAACAGAACAGGAGCTGAAGGCAGTTTGGCTGGGCAAACAACATTCAATAATTTAAAAAAGAAAAACCTAACAACAAAAACCAAGCCTGCAGAAAACAAAACAGAACAAAAAGGCTGGTCAGTAAAAGAGGTAGAAAGACACCTTTGCTGACAGAGGAAGGGGGAAAGAAAGAAAAAGAAAAGGCACATCTGAGCTGTTCCTCCTGCCCTTCTCAGCCAGCCTGAATGGAGACTGAATAACAAAATATAGAGATCTCACCTTTCCCTATCCAGGCAGGCCATGCTTTTCCACTGCTCCCTTATCACTGTCAACCCATTGAAACCAGAATGGCTGAGAGCAGAGTGTCCCTGGATAGCCTTTCCCTAAGGAATGAGGACACCAGCTAGGTGGGAGGTTAGAGTGCAAGGTAAATGCTCTGGTCTCGAGTCTCTTTATGAAAATGAATATTGGCATTTGGCCTTTAGTACCTTAAGCAGCCTGGACAGCAGCTCTAGAGAGCTGGAGCATGTTGGGGAGAAAATGGAAAAAAAGAGCAAGACAATGAAAGAAAGGCACACTGGTTCTGCTTTCTTTGTATGCTTAAATCCTTTGAGAACATAGAAATGCAGATATATGAGCTCTTAAAATGCTGCACTTCCATCAGCTCCTTCCCTAGTGTTGAGTGTGAAAAATTTCATAACTGCCAGGTACTCCTTTTGACAGGGGGAGGATCATCACTGGGATTGAATCCAAATGCTAACTATTACAGATGAGCCTAAATCTTAACTATTACAGATGAGCATTGCTGTAATAACAAATTATCCTTCATCTTCTTATAGTGATATTCTCATCTGTGCTTTTCTGGGCATTATGAAACAAGAGAATTACAAAGATAAACTGTGGAGCTGATGAACTTTAGCAATTCCTGTGTTTCCATGTTATATCTGGACTACTGTGGCTTGGTACTACTCCCTGGAAAGGGTTGAATAGTGTTTGGTGCCTGGCTAGGGACCTGGCTCTGCTTCCTAATGCCTGTTGGCAGTTTCCTGTGGGAATCTGGACTGTGCAGTGGAATCACTCAGAGTGCTGAAGGTTCCTGCTAGGCCAGTCGGTTGTGATAATCTGCTGCCTGTGACCTCATTAAAACAGCCTGATTGGGGCTGCTAATCACATAAATAAAGAATTAAATCATAGCATTAACCTTCTACAGGGAAACCTGCCCTGGCAACACTGACAGAATTAGATCTATTAATTATTTAGAGGGTCATTTGATAGAAATGTATATAGATGGTAGATTATGAGCACTTGAAGCATTAAGTTAACCATAAATTTTTGCTCTGATAAGAATCTTTTCATATTTTCTTCTTAATGTCCCAAACTAAAAGCTACCTTGCGTTTTTCTCACTAGGACTGTATCATTCCATATAATTTATTGTATGTGCATCGACTAAAAATACCATGCCCCAACATCAAGGATTTTTGTGCTCCTTTTGGCTCTTGAGGCTCCTTTTTTGTTAGAAATTCTTCCTGTGCAAACAGTTTCCATAGCTAAATTCAGGGCCAATTTCACACTTGCTATAATGCTTGGAGCTTCTTTAGTAGCCAGGGTGTTCAGAGGACCTGAGCACATTTCCTGTCCACTCCTGAACTAAAAGTCCGTGTGCAGGAAATCTGTCTCACCAGTGCTGTGGACTAACAGGATGCATTCTGCAGCGGTCCTCTACTCTCACCCATGGAGGTGTTAAATTCCATTAAGCATCCAGCAGATTTTCCCTTCTTTCTCTGAATTTCTTGAGAAAAAAAATGCTCTTGAATCAGATGGGATGATGAGTTCATTGTTTTAGTTATTCTACTGGGCTTGCAGGAATGACAATGGTACTAGATAGGCTTGTTTACTGACCAGAATTTGAATGCATGTTTGCAGATAACACACAAAAGATTTGGGCATGTGGAGTGGAGGAGGGTGGGGAGACTGGAGGGAAATCTGTCATTATTTATGGAAATATCCAGTATTCATGGAGCCATCTGCTGTGAATGATTCAAGTCTGAGAAGTGTCATAAAATGAGAAAGTATAATGTAGAAGGAAATAAAAAAACCCGACCTGAAAAAACCCTTTAAATTTATATCACTCAGAAACCTGAACCAGGGAATATATAACCTCAGACTCTCTCTTTCTAAAGATGCTTTGTAAATTTTCCTGCCAGATTGAAAGATAAAGATAGATTATATTTCTCAGGTTCCTTTCCTCACCCTTCTTGGAACAATTAATTCCATTTGTTCATTTCCAGCCCTTTAATTATTGATCACATCGTTTCCTTTTTTTCTATCTCACTGTTCCGGGCTACAAGGCAAGGGATGAAGTTAAAAAAAAAAGGTGTTTAGGAGACTGCTTAAGCCTTGAAGCATTGAGAAGATCTTTACCATAGCCACAGTTTTCTCTCTGATACTGAAGCCTCCCTTTCATTGTCAGAATTTTATCAATACTAAGAAATTTTATTAAGGGCAGAACCTTCATAGCACTTCTCTGGAGAAAGTCTCAGGCAGAGGATGGTTTGCTTCCCTGTACTGTGCTCTCTCAGTTCAGATCATTAATTTATTGATTTGCTCATGATGTTCTGTAAAAAGTGAATATAAACAAATAGTGGAGAAACTGAGGCAAAAAAGAGGAAATTATTTGCACTGCCGCACCATAGGCTGCCAAGAAAATCAGAAATAGACTGTATCTTTCTCAGTCATTTATCTTAAAGACCTGGTTCAAGTCCTTGCCTTGGGAAGACTTGGGAATCCCTTTGAAGCATTTTTTGTCTTTCCTGCTTCCATGTATTTTGGTTACAATTAGAGTGGCACATCACATTACCAGCAGGTGCTGTTGTTTGGCTGGTTGTGATTGCCTTGCCATGTCTCTTTTCATCTCTACCACTTTATTTTCTGTCTGCTCATCACCCCTTACTGAAAACAAAGCTGATTTACCAGAACAATGGCGTGTTAGAACAGAAATTTATCTTCAACCTTATTTCCTCTCCTATAGTGTCACAGTCCAGGACTATGAGTTTAAAAATCTCCTTACTATTGTATTGGCTTTTAAAAACACTTTCTTACCTTTAATTTACTCAGTCATTCATATTGGGTTGTCTTGACATCCTGCAATGTTTGCTATGCAGGGCTGCCTTTCCTCTTCCATTATTCCAACATCATGCCTCAAAAATCACATCTCCATCCCAGCGAGGCACATAAGGATGTGGAGAAGCATAAGGATGTGGAGAAGCATCACAGATTTTAACTGATGTGATTAAATACGTTCTGAGTGCTTGGTCAATGCCCCGTTATTCCTATTTGTACAAACACTTTTCTTCATGAGGAAGCCAACAGAGAAGTAGCACAGATGCACATCCACTGCTTCCTTCTCAAGATGGGGATTCCTGTTCTCTCTGGATGGGATTTTTGTGATTTCCAGGGGCTAAGGCCCTATCAGTGCAATACTAGATAATAATAATAATATTAAAAAAAAGATGAAAAGGTACTTTTAGAGATCATCCGGTGTCTTCTTGTTCTTCAAGGTGAGAACAGCTCTACCTTTTTCTTGTCTATGTTTGTCTAGCCTTGAAAAATGAGCCATAGTAGAAGCACAGAGATTATTTTCTGACGTTCAAAAACGCATCTAACCTAAATCTCCCTCAGCCAAACTGTAATGGTCTTACAGGCAGATTTCACATCTTTAAAGAAAGATGCCTTAGCTCCTGGTTCAGAAGAGAGCAGGTGTTGGGTTTTTCCCCCAGTATCCCCTATCTCTAGAAACAACTCCTTCCTTTTTTGTATATTTGCCAGCCTTCAGCTGTGGTTTTTTGACCTATAGCAGAGAAAAAGTGAAACGAGTGCACCTGGCTATGAATTACAATGCTGCAGGATAGCCACTGTAAGTTTTTGGACAGGTCATTTGTTCCTTTCTTTAATTATACAGGGCCTGTTCCAGCCACGCTCATGCTGAGTAGCATCTCATTCATTCAGCAGCCCCTCAGTAATCAATATGTCTCCAGGGGAAGAAATATTGTGTACAGGTAAGGGAACTATTGCTTCCCATCGCAGGCCACTCTTTTCTCTCAGCTCTATCAAAAGTTATGTTTAGGCCAGTAATGAAAAAGCGATTGCACGATGACATCTGTGAAGTACACAATCATACTGTCTGCAGTGCACTGGAGAACAGTCCTTTGTTTGCTTGCTACACCAAACCCATTGCAAAAAGCCGTATTTGCAGCTAATCACCACAGTGATGTCAATTTGCATTTAGCCATTGTGCTAACAGAGGCAGCTGGAAAGAGAAAAAAAAAAATCAGCACAAATAAACACAGCCATAAGTACTGTCAGTTTTTAGCACCAGAAACTGCTGGAAGTAATGCTGATGCCTCCAACCCAAGAAATCTTTTTAATGTGAAATGATATATATGAGGCCAAAAGAGGAACACATTTTGTCTTGTTTGCTTAGACTCCAGAATATATCTCCGAGTCTCTGGATGTAATGATTGCTTAGGCAAGTCAAACACTGTATATCACCTGCTGAGCATCTGATTCATTGACTGGGTGGATTGAAGCCAATTTAACCAGCTGGAATCTGTAATATTGACTTCAGTGGTGTGATCCTGATCTATATCACACAGAGGATTTGGCCCAGAGACAAAGGGAGGTAGTGTTTCCTTTGGGTGAAATCTTTCTGCAAGCCAAGGCGGGCAGCATCTGTCTTGCACAACCTGGTTGTCCTAGAAGTGGCATGTATTGCTCATGGAGTACCACAGAGTTTTATCATTCTGTGGCTCTTTCTCAGACAGGGGATGGCAATCAGGGACAACAGCCAATTTCTTCTGTTCTATCCTTCTACTTCCCAGCTAGTGCCATCTTCCAGCAATTCTGGGACCAATTCTCCTATTGTACTGACTCCCTTTGTGCAGATTTCTGCAGGCATTTTTGCTGCTGTATAGCATTATTTTTGAGGAAGGGAGGAGGCTTAACCTGGCTCTAGATTTCCCTTTTTCCCTTTCACCTTGCTGAGGAGACAGACTGAGCATAAGACCTCACGTACTGTGCAGAGAAGCCCAGCAGAACCAAGTAAGATACATAGGCATAAACAGCAGCAGAGGACAGGCAAGGCAAGACCTCAGTCTGCAAGTGCTGTGACAGCCCTGGTGCTCAGTCTATGGGCATGAGAGTTATGATACTACCGTGCTGTTGCTCATCTTTATTTTCTAGCTAAGTGACTTCATTTCACTAAATCTCTCCAGCTCTCCGTATCTCCATAACCAAGAAACCAGAGGGACAAAAGGCTGAGCAGAATTTATTATTGCTCTTTATTATTATCATATCTTTTGTCTTCTTTTAAAGATTCATGAACCTCCATTCAATTAATTCATCAGAAGCCTGAAAAAGCTAATTGTGCGTTCATATATTTCCATAGGCACAGGCTCATTCCCATGCCAGATGTCAATAATACCTGATCCGTGTAAATGGAGCTGGGTTTGTGGCAGCCTGCTGCCCAATCTAATTAATGCTGTGACTCCAGTTCTCCTAAGTAAGAATGGAGTTTGGGTTTGGCATAATTGTAAGGCCAGGGGTGGGCATGGTGAGAGACAGGGAACTCAACTCTGCGTCTCCAGGGCTGAAATCCGAAATGCCAATATCCCATTCCCAAGGCCCCATATATAGGAAGGCAAAGCAAGAGGCCGGTTTTTAGCACAAAGAGGGCTCAGAAAAATCTGCAGTGCACTGCCCAGCCCTAGAAACTGTTTGAAGAGGCAGAAGGGGCTTAATAACTGAGGATCACACTGTGTCCCTCTCTGGTTTTCTTTGATCATCCTGACACTGTTGTTGTCCTGGGTCACACAGTGCCAGACTGGCCACTGCACAATTTCACATGCTGGCCTTCCCAGGGTAGCATCAGGACTTTGGTGACTTGTGGAAGTGATGTTTGTGGGTAAGTCCATAGGGCTAGGACCATGTGCATTGGCAAGGCAATGACCACCTCATTGCCTTCTCCAGTCAGGAAGAGTCTCTTTTCTTTGGGGAATATGCTTTTCTCAGGCCTGGATGAAATTTTATGTTCTCCAAAGCAGGCTGCAGCCAAGCATGGCTTGCTTTTATTTTTGTTGTCCCTAGCATTATTAGCACACAGCTTGCTTTCAAAGATAACGATGTGGAAAAACAATAGCATCTTGCCAAACTCCTTCAGTGTACCATTTTCAGGTTGTGCTATTTTATCAGTGTCTTAACATGTACATTGCAATGGTGTGAAAACTCTGTTTTGTGAAATGAAAATACTGAAGTAAGTCCCTCCCTGCCCTGCCAAACAGACCTACCTTCTTCTGGCACTTTTTCTTTTCTATCATTGTGCTATATTGTCAGGATCTTGTTTAGCATATAAAAAACTACTGCTGCACTCTATTATCAAAGACGTATTTGTTAAAACATGCATATAAAAGGATTTGTAATTGAAGAACAGCTTTGATATATTTAATAGGATGTAAAACTGCCATCCCTTTTTAATAGGAGATGCTTTATGTGCATTAGAAGTAATACAATAATGCTCTTCACTGAGCTCTACCCATTAGCAGGCTGTTTTTCCCCTTTCTTTTAGTTAATCTTAAAACTTTAATGTAATCTAAACACATTGACATCTTTTTTTTCCCCTCCCCTCTCTGTAGTTGGAAGTGCTTTGAATTGAACTTTGTTTCAAATAAGGGCTAGCAATAAATATGGCATCAATATCCAGGGCCCTGGTGCTGCCTGACAGATGGTCCATAAACCAGCACATCTCCTTGCCTCAGGAATGTTAACAGTAGCGGGAGTGTGGCGGCATGTGCGAGCGAGCACGCCTGAGAGTAACCTTGTGAAGAATGAACAGCTATAATGGCATTCTTTTCTATATTCCCATGTCTCAAATGTAATCAAATACCAGAGCAGCAGAAATAGAAAATGACAATCAAAACAAAAATAGTAATAGCTTTAATAGCAGTTTCTGTGCTTCAGTCTCGGAGTGTTTTACAAGGAAGCATTGTTAAACTCAGGAAATAAGGATGTAAGCTGGTAAAAAAGAAAGTATGCTAAATCTGACTGGCGTTTTGGGGTACTTGTGGTTTGATGTCTCATCTTACACAGAGCTGTTCTCTATTCCTTTCAGAACTCAGGATCAGGGAATAGTTTTTAAGATGGCTAATCTAAGTTATTTATTCTGGAAAATCACAGATGTGTCACTGAACCTTGTTAGAGGAAACCAGGAAAGAGGCCATTTCTCCTGATTTCTGGTCTAGTGCCTCACCACCAGCCAGCAGTATGTATTAATCCCGATGGTTGTAAGAATATCACAGAATGCCTGAGATACTGCTGCTTCATGAACAAACTGAGACCATCAAAAGGAAAGTATCTCTCTCTTGTTTCAGAGGCGTTACTGTATTGACCAAATTCAAATTGACTGTAGAGCTGCACTTCCTGCTTTTCCTAAGAATATCTTTTAGTTCCTTTATTCATGTGTCCTTTCAACACAAAGATGTTATGCTAGTGATTGTGCTAGCAGGAGCTGGACAGTTGTGGGCCATGGATGTAGTCCTTTGCAGAAAAAAATTGTATGTGTTCACCTGATTTTTGTGGCAAGAGCTGAGCACTGGCCTGGCACTCAGGAGAGGTGACATGTTTGAAGAGATATTTTAGTGACTCTTGGAATGCTGCTGTCATCCCAAGATGACAGGACTGTTTGTAGGTGGGAATTGTAATTCTGCGTCTCTTTGTTGCCTGATGAATTTTTGGAAGAATGACTGTTCCTCTAGGCTGACAAAGTAAGTGGAATGGCAGAAGTGGCCTGCCATCTCTCATGTGACTCAGCCTGAGCACTCTTTATAAGAACGGCCAGATTCTCTGCTTGGGACTACAATTACCCAGTGCTGCAGCTTTGCTGCCTCTATTGCTTTTCTTCAGCAGTGTTTTTAACCTGGATCTTCTGGCCTGCACTGGAGCCCACAAATAGCCAGGGCAGCAAGTGGATGCATCCATTAAAACAATACAGGTATCTGAAAGACCTGTTAAGTTGTGTATGTAAATATTTGAATGTCAGAATACATTCTGCTAGTATAATTCGTGAATGACAGACAGAAAACTCCATTTCATATAGAGAAAATGACATATTCTTTTCATAAAGGGAAGCAGTGCAAGTCATTCAATTTGCATTTGGATATTGCTATAGTTCAATAAGTGTTGTGGGTTTGGGTGCATACTGCAAGAATCACACAAGGAAGTATAAATGTTTTCTGAAACTAGTTCTCTCTTGCAGATAGAAATTCAGCTCCCATCTCAGCCAATATATGAATTCTAAAAAACAGGTGTATTCATTAAGTGTCTGGCTTATGAAAAAAACAGTCTTCTTTTTTTTCTAATGAAATTGGTCTGAAATTTGGGATGATTTAAGGTAGGTTTAAATAGGAATTAAATTTTTAAAAAAGTCAAGGCAGAATTCAGAGATATTTTTACTGTTTTCTGTGTCAGCAGACTACTTCAGTAAGCACAGTTTAAATACTAAGTCAATTAATTGTCATAAATTCCTCAGGTTAAGTTGAGTTAATTGTCATGAAGTGCTGACCAGCTACATCAATCAAATGGATGAAACATTTGGGAAATAAAGCACCAAAACAAATCCAAAAATCAGAATGGAAGAAAAAAAGTACTACAGCCAATGCAACATAAAAATTCTATTCTAGGTCGTTGGTTATTCTTCTAATATAAAAAAAAAAAAAAAACCCACAAAAAAACATACTGGCAGAAGTGGTCCAGTGAAGTCTTGGACAAATCCCTGCCGTGCGAGCTCCATGTGAAGCATGAGCTCATCCCAGACCTAGCCAGACTCTACTGTAGAAAATTAAAAGTTATTTACTCATTTCAGTCAGCTTCTGGATTATGCCTTTTCTGATCCAATTAGCTCTTACCTTTTTCTTGCAGGACAAAGTCATCAGCCTGGAGCACATCACCAAACAGAAAATTAATTACAGTTGTCTGCTGGGTGCAGAATGCTTATCACTGGGACTAAATCCAGTAGTCCCCATAGATCTCCAGGCCACTGGACACAGATAAATGATGCAGTTCTGCTTTTTGTTCATATTTGGTTCTGTACTCACGTAGCTAAGTTTTCAAAGCAGCCATCCTCATGAGGGCAAACCTGGTTTCAGTCAAAGACATCAACTGTAAGTCAGTACAGGTGACCTCAGAATTTGTACATTTAAATGTCAGTATATTTGAAGTGGTTCAGTCCTTTTAAGAGTTAGGATAAATACTCCACAGTATTTTAATTCTAGCTCAAATGTTTAGCTTTTCTCTCCTTTTCTAATTACACAGTAAGTGTAAGGAAACTATTGGGCCAGAATTAAGTATAAATGTGCATTCTAATAATCATCTGCCTTCTCTATGTGTAGAGGTCATGAAGGAGTGAAAATAATACTGTGTTATTTTAAATATACTTTAGCAGTTTATTTCAGGAAAAAAGAATGAGCAGGGAGAAAATGAGGGATTTACTTAAGACAGAGAACTCAGAAAAAAATAATTGAAACAAAGCATTCACAAAAGTGTGTATGAACTACAATGGATGAATGGCAAACTATCTTGATTTTAAAAAGGAACAAATCCTCTATTTTAAGCAACTACCTATGGCCTAGTCACTACAGGTCATGCATAGAGCATACACTGATAGAGCAAGTCCTGCTTTAAGTGTACTTCAAATAACAACTCAATGCTACCTGCTGGCCAAATAAATAGGAGTGGATTCCTTAAGAGATCTTTCAGTCTGGAAAAAAAAAGGTGTCAATTTACCTTGAAAAGGCATGCAAAGAAGCAGAAAAGGCATGTGTAGCCTTGTCTGAAACACATTCATTCCAGCTATTCTAAATATTCCCAAAACACAACAGGAAATGTGCAGTTATAACACGGATAATTTTTGTTCACAGGAACAATGAAAGCTGCATTTGAAGGTACTAAATTTTCAAGAGGGAAGGGGAAGATATGGGTTCAATGTCAGTTGTCTGCTGAAGCACAGTATGTAGCTCTGTGAAGAACCCACAAGTATTAGCTACACCCACAGAGCAGAGATATGGCATTTCCAAAATTAGCGCTCCCCTTCACGCGGAATTAGTCTTCTGGGAATTAATTTCTTCCCTCACTCCCTGAAATGTGCAACAAATATATTAACCTTGAAACACCTTTCTGTATCTCCTAAGCTTCACTGAAAATAAATCTAGGAGTCCTAGTCCTCATATGTGAGGCTGAGAAGGCAGTGTTAATGTAGTCTGCTTCCACAGAGAAATTCCACTGAGCCTCACTGCTGCACAGCCCTGCACACACAGAAACAGAGTGGTCAGTCTTCTCTGAGAAATAATACCAGGTTCAAACTGTCATTCTTGTGTAAAGTGTTAATTACATTTTCTTTCTTTTAATAGTGAAATTTATTACTTATTTTCTGTCTTCACAAACCTGTGCTGGTGCAATAGGCACTTCTTTGTGCAGTGACGGCCATGTGAAGATTTCTAGATGCCTCAGTTCTGGTCTGTGAAAAAAAAATCAAAGCAAAATGATGCAAGAGACTATGACTATAGATATGAGATTAATTGCCTGGGGGCAAAAAATCCACAGGGCTTTTACATTCCCACAGATGTCACAGCCTCACAGTGCTCTAATAGGCTGAGCCTGCCCAGTGCCTCCTCATGCTGCTCTTAAAGGCAGTGTCTCAGACCTGGGGCCTCACTTAGGCTGTAGAGCTTGCTGGTTGGTACAAATAGACTGATGCTGGAACTAGCTCCTTGAGCAGTTGCTGGTCCCTGAAAGTTACTCTTTTAGCTGTTTTCAGGGTGATGCTGGCACAGTGACAGAAATTCAGCTTCTCACTCAGGCAGGGAAGAGAAGGTGGCTCTCCTTTGATGCAGCATGTCCTACAAATAAATAAACCACCTGTTCATTTTGCAGATCTGTCCATTGGTGCAGAAATCTGCCCCCTCTGTGAGCCAGTAAAGAGGCAAGACAGCAGATTGGGTTGGATTTTGGGAAAAAGTCAGTTGGTGTTCATGTGCACAATGGAAACGGAGGTCTCTGGGAAACCAGGACATTTATCTGGGTCATTAAACAGAAGCTGTGGGTCACTTACAGGAAATGGGGTGCTGTGGGTAGTGCCTGGAGAGTAATAATGAGAGCCAGGTAATGGCATCCAGTCAATTACAGTCTTATGTTGGCATTGTCTAAAACGGAAAACCCAACAGTCTAAAAGGCCATAACACTGATTCTGTAGAACATTAAACTATTACTTTATGCTGATGATATCCTACTGTTAATTAAGGACTCGCATGCTTCCCCTCCTGCTTATAATGAATATTGCTCTCTGAGTACAAAGTTATCATTGCACAAAATTAATGACTCTGAGACTGCCGGGATGCAGCTTTCTAGAGTTTGCCCTTCAGCCCTGCTCACCTCATGGAATCATAAGTGGGCACCCAAAAATATAGTACAAATACTTAGGGGCTGATATTACCAAAGCCTCAGACAATGTAATTAAAAAATGTTTAAATCAAATTATCAAGCAGGCAGGAGAAGATTTGGAGAGATAGCCAGAGCTAAATAAAAGCAAACATGTGTTATTCAGTTTTCCATCCCATCAGGTTGTTAAAGCAGAGATGGGAATATTGTGTAAGTCAGCACCCTCAGAGTTACTGTCATAAATGATCTCATGGCAGTATTTCCCATGGCACCAACAGTTACATGTGTTGAGTTTCCTTTGAGCATAAATGTATATAAATGCCTGTAAAGAATTCTAACAATGACTAATTATATTTCTCACCCACATCTAAAAAAAAAATGAAAGTCCTACAGTTAGGAGTACTTCACCTACTACTGAAACTCAGCTGTTTGTTTAAAGGGTACAGAGGTGGGTCACACAAGTACCACATTCAGCACACAGAATGTGACAAAACCTAAACTGTACTGCCAAGTTCACGTTTAGCTGCAGCCCAGGCTTCTGATGCAGTAAACCAGCAAAGTGTCCTTAAAAGTCACTGTAGAACTTACAAGAACCTTACACTGCAGAACTTACCTACAACTACAGCATATTTCAGATGACATAAATTTCAGGATGTGAGGATGAATTAAACATGCCACACAAAACATTCAAAAAGTATTTATAGCTCTTGGGATGAGAAATGTTACTATTCCCCTTAAATGTCATATAATTGGCCCAATTTTGTGCACCAAAATCATGCATATTTTTATGGGTTTTTATTCCTAAAAGGCATAATTTTGAATGAAAATTGCTGTATTTTAGGCAAGATTGTTTTTTTTCTCTTCCTCATACTGTAAACTAATATTGATCTTAAGCAGAGGTTGCATTTCAGTGGTGGCTGGAATAGATATATCTTTCTGGAAAGCACATGAAATCCTTAGCGATGAAAAGAAATATATAAATATTAATTATTTTTGGACTGACTTGAAAAATTAAATCACGAAAGAAAAAACTGATTTGAACACTATCCCATGATTTTTGGCCATTCAGCATGTTCTGTGGAATTAATTTTACCTCTGAAAAAAGGTAGACAAGATCCATTCCAACAAGTGTGCTCAGATTTTTTCAGTCTATTGTGGGATTAGCCAGGTGGGGCCAGATAGCAGAAAGATTTTGCTGAGGAAATGGTCAAGCTGTTGTGCATGACAGCTGCCTGCCAAAACAGAAAGCTCATATGTGCCAGAGAAGGCACAGATACATTTTTGAGATAAGATGGGGGCTGTAAATAAAAGGTGTCAGTGAAAGAGCAGTCTGGACATAGGTACATGGAGAAGGTGCTGCTGCTATGAGAACATGAGCAATGAAGATTCATGGCTATGAAAAGTACATGATCCTAACAGCTCTACAGCAAACACATGCAAAGTAGCGCTGTCAATACTTAAAGCTGGCAGAAAATGTTCAGCAGGTGGGAGTTCCTCTTCAAAACTGCAGCCTGAGAGGTATGCTTTTCTGCTTCCCAGATACCCACATTCTCTGAATTATATTCTTAGCAAATTTATGCATGAGAAATTGTCAGCTTTCTGCCCTGGCATTTGAGCTTCACAGAGTGAGTACCCAGTGTTCAAGTCACAAGAATATCTAAATTGACAGACACACAATAATTAAAGATCTCTAACATGTTAACATTGTTTAAAGACTATGGAACAATTTAAACAGCCTCAAGGACAATCATAGTTTCTCCTTCTAATCCATGTTTGGTTGTAGTAAACAAAAGGTCTTCTCATATATCACTATGAGAAGATCATAATCATACTATGATTAAAGTAATGGACAAAAGAAGTGGGAATGAATAGAGACAGCTTAGTGTTAGACTTCTTTCAGAGTTATTTGGGGTGAACTGGTTCAGTTTATTGGTAAGAGGTTGTGCACAATAAGTCTGCTTGTGTTCCTAAATTATTCAAAATTTTTTAAGAAAAAATAACTCTAAGTACTTGCAGAAAAATGTATCAGAAACTGGCAGATAAACATCACAGATGAGGGTTAGGTTCAATAAATACAAACTAATGCATGAAGAAAAAAAGTACTAGCCATGCATGCTCAGTGGTATGCTCTAAATCACTTAAGAGAGAAACACATCAGTGTTGGTCTAAGAAGTCAATAAATTAGAGGAAAGGCAAAAAGAACAGGACAGGAGACAACATTGTTGCATAATAATGCTCTTGCATAACTCAAATATGCGCTTGCACTCTAAATACGGGCTGCGGTTCTGGTCCTGGTCTCAGCAAGGATCAAAGAGTAACTGGAAAGAATCTGGAGATGGATTATAAGACAAATCAAAGGAATTGGACAGATTCCTGTCCAGGAGTGATGGTACTATAGTAAGGAGATGACTGAGGGGTTTATAAGGAAAAAATATCTCAGCTGACAGAGCAGGGAAATAAAATGGTTATTATTTGGTGTTTCTCAGAATACAAGAATCAAATTCTACATTTCATGTTCAGCATTCAGTTTAGAAAAAAAACCAGACATACTTTTCCATATGCTGCATATTTGAACCCAAGAACTACGTGCCACACGCTGCTGAAAAAATTCAGCATGTTCCCCAGTACACCATCAATTCACACGGGTGCAAAGTGTAATTGTACAAACTCATACAGGACAACAGCTCGAGCCTATGAAAGGAAAATGTCACAGCTAACTCAGGAGACTGCCAAGATACGGATCACTAGAGGCTGAAAAGATACTGCTGTACATTTACTTTCTTTGCCTTGGTGTTGCCTACTTGTGTGAAAGGGAGCTCTGGTTTGACCCAAAAAAGCTGTTGCCTTGGCAGAGGAGGCTTTTGGGTGTGCTCAGTCAAGCTGAGCCCAAGTCCTTCTGCAGCACATATTTCACACTACAGCTCTTGGAGCATTACTCTGTGTTCATGGGCGTAGCATGACCAGCTAAAAACGATGGCAGGAAATTGCCTAGAGTGGTTCTGTACACTATGGAGGCTGAAAAAATGAAAGGCCAGAAGATAGTAAGAGTAGAAGATAGCAAGTTGAGGGGACAGGAACAGATGGACACACAAGACTAAGGTTTAAGCCAAACTGTAAGTACAGCAGAGATGGAGTGTTAATCTGGCTGTGAAAGCAACCAGCCTACATAAGTTCTGCTGGATACTGACTGAAGACACAGCCAGGAAAGAGCTTTTTTGAAGAGAAGAAAATCAGGAGCACACAGTCTGCATTTTTGCTCTCCTAAGGAAATGATGCTGTGAAACATCAGCCAAACTGCTAGAACTGAGCTTAAATCAGGGACTAGTTTCTCATCTCAAATAAATCAGGGTAGCAGTAGCAAAGAGAGAGAATCAACTATTTGACAGCACTTCACCAAAGTCACTTTAACACTGCTTTACCTGAATTCTGTAACCTAGTGTTACAGAAATCAGTGTAGGTGTATTAAATTTTATCTATCCCAGTCAGCCAGTCTGTGTTTTTTTTCTTTCACCAAAAAACCCTGCATCACCACACGGCAAACTGTCTCTGAATAGCCTCATCAGATATTTGAATTTTCTTTGTGGCTTCAGTTGTTAATGACAAGAACTAAAGTTACTAGAGATTGGGCCATAGTGTTTTATTTTAAAGTACAGAGCATAGTTTAGGGTGAGTATTTTTGAGTCTTTCCATCACCAGATTTCTGTGCTGGAGCACTCTTTGTCAGAAACAGCAGCATGAAGCTGTGGCCTTTCAGAAATACAAGAGGCCGATGGACCTCTTGGCCCTATTTCTTGAGCTACCTCCAAATTTTCTCACAGGTTTTGGAAAGCTAAACTCTTGATCTCTGTTTTTTTAACCTTATCCTCTGTCTTGTGGACTTTAATTGCAAATTCTCTGGGGCCTTAGTCTAGGTCTCTAGGTACTATCATTCTACAAACAATATATAATAACAATATCATATTTCATCAGCTGCCTTGTAATGGCTTTTTTCCTTCTGGGCTTTAAACTTTTTTTATTTGATTGCATCCTTGCCCTAATTTCAAAGAAGGAAAATAATAGATTTTCTAGAGAACAATCCCAAAAGTCCTATCTACAGCTGATCTGCAATTCAATATAACAGTTCTTTTCTTTTTCATGACTTTCAGATTTGAATAATATCATTTGTGTGATGTTACTCAATTTCTCTGTTTTAATTTGAAATCCTATTTTTAATCAATTAGGAAAAAATGACCTAATTAAGGAGTAATTTAGGCCAGCAACTTAAACATTGTTTTAAAAAGTAGCTGCATTTAATTGGAAATGTGCTCAACTACTGCA
This sequence comes from Melozone crissalis, assembly GCF_028551555.1. NCBI lineage: Eukaryota > Metazoa > Chordata > Aves > Passeriformes > Passerellidae > Melozone > Melozone crissalis. The sequence continues at coordinate 43,427,664 of NW_026535784.1, read as the reverse complement.
TTGCATTAGCAAGTAATTTGGAAGAAACAGTCAATGGGATCCCCTGACTGCTATTTCAAAAATGATAGTGACAAAGCTGAAGTCCACAGCAGTCTGATGAACTTGACTTCTACTAATAGCTTTGCTATGAGCCTAAAGGTCCAAGCAACTGCAGCCTCTCATTATACAAGACATAAACACACAGTGACTTCTGGCTCCTGGGAGCCAGCACTGAAGAGTTCTGAAATGACTGATGGATATAAAGCCAAGAGCCAAGAACACAGAGAGGGGACCCAACTTGCTCAGCCCCATCACTAGTCAGTGGCAAACTCAGTAATAGCCCTTGGGTGCCAGAGTGCCCCCAGCCAGAGAACTAGGCTGTCACTAGCTAATGCACATGGCTAATAACATTTCTTAAAATCTCCACAACACCTTTTTCTTCCTGTATTTCCCTTTAGCTGGTAGAGATCCTAGCATCAGGGTTGTCAGAACTTACCCTAAAAATGCACACATGCCACAAAGGGAGGAAGGTTGTTTAAAAGCTCACTAGCATACCTTAGGAAAGAAATTCAACTTTGACACCCAGAGGATGTGTTACAGCTCACAGCTCTGCACTGGCTGCCATTAGTGTCACTCCCTTTTATCTGGACTTGTCTCTCCACTGGTGCTTTTCATTGGAGCAGCACTACAATGCAGATGGTTTTAGCATCAGACACTTGTCTGTCACTTTTGTGCTGTGTACACCATATTGCATTCTCATTTACTATTGGTGGTTTTAGCATTGCGTACTTACGGTAGTGCAGTGGGAAAAACAATTATGACTCTGCTGTGGGCATCAACACACTCTTGAAAGGCCACTGCTTTCCAGCTGATCACCTAAGGTTTCTTCACTGTAGAGTGGGTATTGCTAGACCAACTTATCAGCACATTATTTATTCATGCTGGCTCAGAATTTTTCCTCAGATAACAGCTCTCAGGGAAACACTTACAAAGGCCTTCCACACTGACAGAGCCCTTGCCACATGTTACTTCATGATTGGGAACAACAGCATTGTATTCCATTAAAAAAAATACCCAGAGGGTGCTTGCAGGCTCAGATCACTTCAGTATTATACTAATACTTTTTGTCATTTAGTACATGTCAGGCTATTGTTGTTTGAATCCTTTGGTTGAAATCAGAGCTACAGAGGCAGGAGAGGTTGTCAAACACTTGGTACCTAAGTGGCTCTAACACCAAGGAAGCTACAGGAAGCCACAGAGCTGCTGGCCCAAAGCCCCAACAGGAGCGTGTACAATTTTGCTGTGCTGCAAAGGGGACACTTGGTGGACAGGAGAGAAATTTGGCATTTGGACAATTTAGTCTTCTGATGCCTTACTTCAGGCAGGGAACAGTCTCCTTTGGCCAAGCAAAGCATGGAACAGCAGACGTGTAAAACTCACTGAGGGCAAGATGTACAGCAAGGCTGGTGCTCTGCATATCACCTCTAAAATCAAGTGTGCCTGGATAAAAGAACTCACAGCTTTTGTAGTCAAATATTGAGTTCCCCAGGAGATCTCTGTGAGGAGAGCACGCCTCCTGCACCTTCCTTTAAGTCAATAGTAGCAATACATTATCAGATTGCCTGTTTTCCCAGATACATTAAATCTAGTGTGGCAAAGGTGAAAATGTTAGCTGTTTGCAGCCTGACACAGAGTCAGCAAAATCCTGGGCCTTTCAAAAGTATCAGCTTTGATTTTAAATCCTGTCATACTTTAGGAGAGAGGATATGCAGTCACCTCACCTAGTGGGCTCCTTCAGTGACAGCTCCGTTTCAGCCTTCTGGCAGCATGATTTTGGGAAAAATCAGGGCAGGATCCCAATCTTGCTGAGCTGTATTCACATGAAACCACCATATCAACAGGATCTCTAGACTTCCAATGGAGTTTAATGCAAGACACATCTTGCCCTAATCTATGCTTTTACACTAATGGGATAAAATTCCCCACCTTCTGGAGATGTCAACTTCCGCCACCTTAGTTATTGAGGGAGAAGTTTCTATTCCAGGGTGCACTTGTATATTTAATAACTAAAACCTGACCATCCAAATTACAACAAAAGAGCTTGTAGGAAAGACAGGGCCTGTTTGAAATATAAGTTACAAGTATTCCAAGAAAAATATCATCAATATTTGTTTGCCTTCAACCCAAACATAAACACACTAAACTGGCCTGACCTACACGGTGTGCAAGTGTTTCCTGCCACAGTACCATCACCAGTAACAATCATCAGCATGGTGAGACTTTGTAATACTGCTGAACAGAAATTACTAAATTGCATGGAACTGCAGTGAGAAAAGAGGGAGAACTGGATCCTAAAAATATGATAATAATGCTGGGAGGTGAGTTTCCCATCCCTTTGCTTTTTGGGGAGAGCTGGGAAGCATAAGAAAATGAAGGGGTGATAAGGCAAAATATGAAAGAAGAAGATAATGAACTTCTCTTCCAGCATGGAAGAGCCCTTCTGGAAGAGCCCTTGAATCTGATTTTAAGGACCTCAGCCATCGAAAGCACCAAGAGCTCCATCAGTGTTAGCTGCACAGCATCAGCCTCATTCACACTCATGGCTAATTTAGAATAAGACTGTTAAAGACTAATTGTTTGAATTAGTAGTGTTAACGACTGATAGTGATTAAGCGCTAACCATTGGCAGTGTATATTTGCTAATGAGTGTCAATCTAGAAAAATGCTGTTTTGAAGTTGGAAACCCACTTGATTTATCAGATGTTTAAACACTCCAACAACAGCAATTGCTAATTCCCTCACTGAAGTACTTATATGATGGGTGGATATTAATTTGTAATAACTTCTTACATTCCAAATGACCATCAGAAAATTCAGCATACAAGCCCATTGAAATTTAGGAAGAATTTCAAGTCCAAAGCTCTCTGCATCCCATTCAAACACATCAGCAAGCCTGGCAACCTTCAGACTTTGTGACAATTTGGTGCATGGATTAAATATCCAGTTGGATTCCCTCTGCCTAGAGCCTTTGGACCAGGATTTCTTCCATCAGCTTTAGAAGCCAAGGTTTTTGATGAAGAGCATAGAGGGAGACTGCTACCTCAGCACGTGATTCTGGTGCTGGATAATCCACTGTGGAGACACATCATTCTGTTTTGCAGCACAGAGAACCTGTATCTGACCATCCTGTGCTAAAACAAAGGTTTTCTAACAAAGGACAAATGCAATCAAAATGCCATTATCCCAGTGGTGTAATGACTGTCATGGTACAATGGCTGCTGCACATTCTCCTGACACAGAATGGGAATGGGCTCATGTGAATCTTCACCAAGAGGATTGGATACCAGTAAAAAACATGTAATAGGAAAAAGCATCTTGATGCCAAAGCCAGACAATATATATTATATAATATTATAATATTTATTATATAAATACCTATTTATGTTTTGTTTGTTTGTAATTGTGGGTTTGTTTGGTTTGTGGCTTTTGGTTTGTTTTTTTTTTTTTTAAACTAAGGATTATTAACTACTCAACAAAACCACAAGGAGAGTGGGAAATTAGGAAAATACAATGGTTCTTGATTAATGGAGTAGGATAAACAAGTCAGTTGTCCATTCTGCCCTTGAAATCAATGAGTTACCACAACTCTCAGCAGATGAGAGAGGTTGTTGGGGTTTTTTTTCCTTAAAAGTAAGAGAAATCAGTGCTGATTAATCAGCCCCAGACTAGACATTTAAGAGGGTCCACAACTGCAACTGTAAGCATTTATAAATTCCTGTCTTGACTGAACGTAATGATGTTTTACAGAAGAAGAACTATGTACTTAGTACACAAAGTCTGATAGTCTGGCTTAGTTCTGTTTGCTTTATATCTGGAAGGAAAGGCTGATTTTTACATGCCAGCTCTGACTTTCAAAGTTCATTTAAAACCACTTGTTTCTAACTGGTAGCATGTAAGTTGGATCATAGCTGAATTTTCCCTTGTTCAACTGAAAAAAGTTAACACTGTATAATTTTATTCCTACTTGGAACACAAGAGCTGCTTATAAACTGCACTTAACATTGAACATTTAGCAATTAAAAATCCCTTGTACAAGCCTAGACCAAAGAAAAAGTACAGGAAGAAATGGGAAGAAAGGCTGCCTTTGTGTTGGAAGTAATCCAGCTTGGCAGATGAGCAGCTTTCCCTCCCATAACAGAGAGATGCTGCTTCTACCTGCCTGCACAAGGACCAGCAGCAGTGATGGGTACTGATTGGAAAGCCTGAACAGTGCCAGGGGGTGGCATTACAGGTGTCAGGCTGAGTCAGAGAAATGTGCTCTGAATGGCTGGTGCCAGAATGCAATTATTTAAGAGGTAAAAAAACTCAATAGGAAATAAAACCAAATGAAAGAGGATTAGATGGTGGACAAGATTATCCTATAAACAGGCCCTCACTTTTGCTTCCTTTTAATTCAGCTGGGGGCCAAGGAAACCCATGTTTCCAGTGCTAATGGGCCTTGTTGAAGGCATTAAGACATTTTATAAGGAATGAGAGGCTGAGGGATTAGGAGTGACGGGAATTCACTGAGCGTTCATGAATTAGCATCAAAGGATGTCTGCCTCCATGGGAAGTTAAAAGCAGAGCTAAATGGAGATACCATTATAGGAGGAAAATGACACAGACATTTTTTTAGTCAAAAACAATATTGTTATTATGTAAGTACAACTCATTATACATGTATGTTAATTTCTGTCCTGAACTTCAAGATATAAAGCAGACTGAGAATTTCTATTCAGTCTTGCTTATCATGGAAGTACAGGGGATATTAACTTTGGTAAGAGGATTAGTGGATGCTCAGGGTCTGGGTCGAGAGTGGGACTTCATGGCATGATTGCAGCCTACATAGCCCATACAAACACTAAATGCTGCAGCTGTGTGTACTAAAGAAAGGCAGAAAAATCCCAAACCACCTTTATTTCAGAAAAATGGCTAAGAAAAGCAGGCCTGTTAGAAAACAGCTCTGTACTAAGCACAAACAGCTACATAGGAGTAGTGTTGCGGGGCTGAAAAGCCCCATGTCCATCAGGTCCAAGTGGCACAGCAGCCTGCTGGGTGAGCAAATGGTGAAAGCAATTTCTGAACCTCTCTGTCTGTATGTGTTCATTGCAAATAGTGGCTCGTGCTCCTTCCTGTGCAAATGCTCCCTGACTGTGAATACCAGAAATCAAACTGGTCCTTATTGCCATAGCCCAGAAGGAGAAGCAGAATGAGAGAAAATCTGGAAATAATGAAAAATATTTCTCTATCTGAAACTCATTATTTTTCTAGCTACTGAGGTTTCTTTTGGTCTTCAGCTTCTGCTCACTGTGGTGATGTAATACCAGCAGGTAATTAAATTCCAAAAAAGCCACTCCTCTTAATTCACTCCTATAGGTAAGGAAGGGAAAAAAGCAAAACCTATGGGTTGAGATAACAGCTTACTGAAAACACAAAGCAATGGAGTAAGAAATGCACAATAACAACCACAATATTAATACCAAGAGTATACAAAACCAGAGGATGTTTTACTCACAAAAAGGTGTTCACCACCAGGATCAAAAAAAAGTTGGTGGACTCTTGTTGTAGGTTGTGTCCACATGGCTTCTCCAGACGAGGATCAGATGATGACTGTTCCTGCACACCACATCCCATGGCCATCAGGAACAAAGGCAAGATGGCAGGGGAGGCTCCCATGACTAATGTTTCCTGCCCCCTGCCCAGAACAACAAAAAACAATGAGAAAGAAACCCTCTGGAAGCTCCATCATCTGAGCTGGGTCATGCTGCTCTCCACTGGGCTCAGCTCTGCTTCCTTCCACTAGATCAGGTTGCTCAGAGCCCCTTTGAGCGTGGCCTTTTCACACTGTGTTCATGGGCACAGCTCCTTATTCAGGGTGTGCACGGCAGCTGGAATACTCATTAACTCATCAGCCCATATTTCGACAATGTACAACTGTGGCAGTTCATATTCTTGGCACAGTGATTGACTTACAATCCTGTCAGAGCCCCCAGTGCCCTGATGAACAGAAGCTGTAATTTAGCTTAAGGATGGGCAGGGCTCTCCCCAACCAGGAGCAGAGCAGGCAGCAGCTTCATCCTCAGCAGGCAGCCTAGCTCCTTCCTCACAGATTAACTGAACCCTGGGCAGGTCTCTCCCCATCTCCTTTCAAGGGCAGGAGTGATGTATCCCAGCACACACGTGGCTCCCCCTCAGCAATTTGTGGGGTGGCACCAGTGGCCTAGTTGCCCTAACTCTCTGCAGATGAACCCAGGACTAAACTGGTTCTTCCCTCCCTGGGAATGAAGGCAGTTTTTCCTGAGAAAACCATCAAAATGCACCTTCACATGTTACACTTGAATAATACTTTATCTGTTTATTAATTAATAATTAAATGTTTAATAATCAGCCAATATTTGTAAACTAGTAATTCATTATTATTTGTATACTTGTAAGTTGATTATTCAACACATACTCAATATAAAACTATGATTCTTATAATCAAGTGATCACAACAATTTCTTTACAACCATCTCAGGAGTCCCCCTGGTGCTGCAGAGAGTAGGAACTGAGCTCCCCCTGCCCCACGGACATGGCAGGAGCTGGGCAGCATCAGGCAGCATCCTGGCAGTCCCCCTGTGCAGGTCTGTCCCCTTGGCCTCAGGGAGCTGCGCAGAGAGCAAGAGCTAGCAATGCCCAGGTGTAAGAAATCAAGAAAGAAAGGCAAGAGACACAAATGGATTAGTTGAGACCTGCCAGTCAAACTGAAGGACAAGAAGGAAATGCACAGGCAGTGGGAACAGAGACAGGTATCCTGGGAAGGATATAGGGACACTGCCTAATTGTGTAGGGATTGGGTCAGGAAGGACAAGGTGTGGCTGGAGCTGAACTTAGCAAGGGATGCATCAGTGGTGGGTGAGAGGCTGGACATGAGGCAACAATGCATGCTTGCAGCTCAAAAAGCCAAAAGTGCCCTGGGTTGCATCAAAAGAAGCATGGCCATCAGATCAAGGCAGGTGATTCTGCCCCTCTACTGTGCTCTGGTGACAAGCAGGTCTAGAAGAGGCCACCGAAACCATCAAAGGGCTAGAACACCTCTCTAGTGAAGAACAGCTGAGAGAGTTGGGTTTGCTCCACCTAGAGAGGAAAAGGCTCCAAGAAGACCTTATTGCGGCCTTTCAATACTTTAGAAAGATTCAGACTAAACATTTTTTACAATAAGGGTAGCGGAATACCAGCACAGGTTGCCTAGAGAGGTGGTAGGTGTTCCACCCCGGAAACATTCAGGGTCAGGTTGGACAGGGCTCTGAGCAACCTGATCTATTTGAAGATGTCCTTAATGATTGCAGGGAGGGTGGACTAGATGATCTTTTTAAAGTCTTTCAGAACACAATATAGTCCATAATTCTATTGTTAAAAATCTGATACTGTTCACCAGGAACAAGCAAATGACAGGAGGTGAGGGGATGTGAAGGCTACAAAGCTGCCTGAAATAAAGTATTTCCGGTGGTTTTGATCAGCAAAATCCATGACACAGAAAAAGAGTGAATAATATGACTAATGAAGAGATAAGACTTTGAAACACTCTCTTTAAGGCTGTTCCATGACTGCTCAGTGAAGCAAACTGTTTCAGGGACTTTTTAATGGGAGTAGTCTGTACTGTGGGGAAAAGAATCCACAGTAAAAAAAAATGCTCAATAACCAACTCATACCTCAATCAGTAACTAAATGCTTTATATTACATGTATGTATGTTATCCACTCAGAACCAAGTTTGGAAAAATAAGAAGCCCCCAGGCCAAGCACATATTACAAACACAGAAGAAATACCAGATTATTGATGTCTTTTTAAATTTTTTCTTCTCACCCCTAAGGTAAATAGGTGAAAGTTAAAGAAGCTCCTGAACTACTAGAAAAGGAAGCTGAATCCGATGCATCCATCACATGCCACATAGGAAAGTAGACAGGGATGCATAGGTGAAAGAACATTGTCATCACATTCTACATTAGTGTTGTAGTCTGTGATGTGATGAGGTGTTCCAACTCACCCCTAGGCAGGCTGCAGACAGAGGGTAGAAATATCTCCTCTGTTCTGTAGGGGAGAGACAAGCATTGGGCTGCCTCCCCAGAACAATGTCTCCTGCAGGTTGTACTCCTGTCTGCCAGCCCTGAGACAGCAGAAATCCAGGTCTAGGCAAAATGAACAACTAAAATATTTCTAGATGCAGGTTTAGTGCAGGGCACACCTCTGAGTTGTAACTCAGAGTTACAACTTGCCGTGTTTCCAGTTGCCTGACTGGGCAGTTTTCCCCTTCTCCTGCAGAAGCCAACCAAACAACCACACTCTCCCATTGAAGAACCCAAGTAAGGATCTGTATTTAACTCCTCCCCACTATGTATGTACAAAGGCATTACACGTTTAGTGTGTAATTAGGAAGGTCATCTAACTTTGCTACAACAATTATTTTTGCTTGTTTCTGAGTACCACTTTAAAACTCTTCCTTAATTTTGTCGCATGAGATGTGACAGAGGAGAAATTTGTCACACTTTGCTCTTTCTGGAGGGGTGCCTGAGCAGCTTCTGGTTTGCATAGGCAGCTGTTCTACTGGACCTGAATAAGATGTTGAGATTTGATGACAGGCTGCTGCAAAGAGCACATGACTTGCAGGGTGTCACGGCAGTTTAATTCTCAAAGTTGAGGGGATTTTCTTGTTAGCAAAAGCTGCTTTGTTGTCTGACATGTGGGTTCTATGGACTTGCTGCCAAAGACGTGGAGTCATACTCTCAAAAGGGTTTACACATTACCAGTGTGAATTTTTTCTCCTAATGATTTACGATTTAAGTGCCTAAGTTTCATTTTTGGGACAGAGTCAGGGAAGTATTTTGGAACCTGCAGTTATAAAATAGCTCAGTAGAAGGATTATCAAAACAACTCATAAATGCTTCCAAATCTGCACCATTGGGACTTTTTTGAAGATATGCACCTGTCAACACCCTTGAGTTCTCTTTAGTTTTCAAAAATTCAAGAGTTCCTGAGTGAGGAAGGGGTCATTTGAATTTAAAGTTAATTTCAAAGTACTGAATTTTTAAAAATGCAAACTTCCTCTAAAGCAGTAGAATCTGGTGATGATTTGAAAAGGGGAGGGGGAATGAAGTTTGCGTTTTTTTCAAAAATATTAAAATTTTCACGGAAAATAGAAACTAAGCTCTTTGAAACAAACCAGTCTCTATTCCTTACTGCACTTCCCATGGGCTTTTCATAGGAAAAACCAATGCAGCCAGGCAGGGAGCAATAGCCCCCAAGGGCTGGTAATCGGGGAGGCAGATGGCCTCTGAAACCAGGCAGCTGACCGCGGCACATTACTGCCCAGACCAGGTACACAGCACATAACATCCCTGCAGCTTCCAGACATGTGATACACCCTGATTCCTCATGGGAGTGAAACAGCCTGGCTGGGAACTGCCTGGCTGTTTTAGCCAGAGGTCTTGCGGCAGCATGATCCTCCTGTGCCATTTCATGTTCCCTGCACTGCATGCTTCACCAGCACCACCACACACAAGCATTTGGGCATGACTTCTTTTCTCTTACTCTGACCTCAATTTCTCATTACAGAAAGCCATGTCAGCAGCAATGCTTCCTCCCTAACCTTTGCATTTTAAGCCTTTGGGTAGTGAGTACACAACTTTCATTTTCTCCTGCTCCATCTCTATAGGCAGATAGGGTGACAGAAAGGAAGGCATCACTATACACAACAGAAGGAGATAAAACCAGAAAGAATATGCAGAAACTTTCCTTCTCCCCATTTATAAATAATTTTGCTTCTCCATCAGTCCTCGGTAGCATGGCTCCTCCCCAGTCAGTATTTCTAACTAAGACCTGCAGCACTGCCTGCTCAAGCCTAGAATTGCCAAAAGGGGATCTTCTATATCTCAAAACCAGGTGAAAGCTGCGTGTCTCCCACCTGAACAGAACATGGGGGGGAAGTAGCCCAGCTACTCTGGGCTGCCTCTGTTTCTAACAATCTGCTTTTAGCCACTGTCACATGTAGAAGGCAGCCTGTTTACTGCATTTCCGGACCAAGAACAGATCCTGTCTCCTCAGGAGACAACTCCTCTATCATGGCATTGCTTTGCCAACGTGCCCTCCCCACTGTTGGTACCAGCTACCTGTTACTGCAGAGATGTTTAATTACTTGCAGAGCTCACCAGTGGGGTGCTCCCACTCACCTTACATTTTCCTTTAGAATTTGCTATTCCTGCTGCAGACTACAAAAAAGGAAGTATTTTGTGCCCAAAGGCATGGCTGCTTTTTTCCCAATACTGGCTGTCTTGGCTTATAGAAGATGAGGGTTAAACCTGCATGTCTAATATTGAATATTTAGGCTCTCTGCATACTCCATACACATTTTATATACAAGGATGTACTGGGAGATGCCCCAGCAATCTGACCTGGATGCACTTCAACAATTTTATACAAAATAAGTGCATGTTAGTGTAATGCACATACAAAGCCAAAACTTGCACAATGGCAATTTTAAATTATCACACCTTTATAGCATTTACTTGTTCAATCTTTTTAAAAAGATAGTGATGCAATCAGTAGACTTTAACTTTTGTTTGTTAGTATACAAAGAACATCAAAGGTACTAACATGAATGTAAAAGTTACGTGGATGATCAAAGGGTACTGACAGTAAAAGCCATACACTGAAGTGTGTGAAAATTTAAATATGGTTTTTACAGTCTTTCTATGAGTCATATGGATAGCAAAATAGGGAAAACACCCCAGCACATGCCTTATCACACTGCAGGCATTATCAGTCCTCTCTGAGGCCACCTCTGTCATGTATGTTATTTTACAAGAATCAAAACATTTTGATAGCTACAGGGTACTGAAACCATTGCACAGTTCCCTCACAGCCACCCGCTCCTAACCTTCCCATGCTGGAAACATGCACTGTTGCCAGCACACACCAAGCTCATCAGCACAAGCCATGTTGGGAATAAAGAGCTTCCCTCAGTGGGGCAGCCAGCACAGAGGCTCCTTCCTGGCCGAAACAAACTGCTGGGAATGGCAGATGTCTGCCCCAGAGTGAGCAGCTCACAGAAAGGGCTTTTGATACCTGGCAGGGTTGGGCATGCTGCACTATCTGGCATCACCAGTGTTGCTGGGAATGTTGCTTCAGCATTTCTGCTGTCTAGACATACCATTATTTTGCCTGTGCAAAGCTGCCTGAGCCATCTCCTGCCCATCAATCCCCCAAGAGGCCTCTACCAGACATGCCGGGAAGCTGCCACACACACGCTGACAGCACCTTTTGGAGGAGGGAGCTTCAGCATAACAGCAGAAAAAATAATAAAATCAGGAGGCTTAAATGACTTATGCAGGGTCCCAGAGGAGTGTGGGGTAAAAGCCAGCTGATCTCCCAGGCAGAAATAAAGGCTGAGGGTAACACAGGAGCCAGGATAAAAGCACAGAGGTGCCAACAAGGTGACAATGCATTTGCAGGGCTTCTAGGGCTTCCTATGCTGCCCCTTCTTCTGCAGGGGAAGGCCAATTTAATTTCAAACAGCAAATTTAGATTCAAATACAGCTCTGTTCCTTCCCCTCAGCCTTTGGCATGACAAAGGGGAAAGCTATTGAGCATGAAGCCGAGCTTTCCATGTTTTGATCCAACTCTACATCTGTATATTTGATGCTGTTTCTTCTGATTCCTTCTGCCTACCAGGCTTCCTCCTTCAGGAACTGAGGCCAACAAACCTATTTAATCTTTCATATTGGCACAGTGATAACTTCTTTTTAAATATTTCATATTGTTGTACTGATAAAGAACATAAGACAAAACTTGGCATGAACACAGTCCAGAGGAGAATCTGCTTAAAAATAAAACACTTGTGAGAATGGAAGGAAACAAGTAGCCATGTGGCTGGAAACAAAATTAATTTAAGGTAAGCAGGTCAAGCCTATAATGAAGTGCTTGTAAACAAAGAAAATCCAAACATTTCTACTAATCATCAGCTCCAATTATTTCACTAACACCCCCTCATTAGATGTACTTAGTGGCTTGTAGCTATTCTATTTTCTAAACCCATGTGCTGTCATCCTTTCTGAGATGGCTCTAGAGGGCAGAAATGTAGACACATGCAAGCATTAATCCAGCAGCCTGGCCAGCCAAGGCACAGACGCATTAGGTGGTGGCTCTGATCCTTTGCAGTGTGTGTTCCACAGTGGCAGGGTGGAAGTTGGGAGCAATATGCTGCTGGTGCCAATGTTAACTTGGTTAACATTCCACAGTTATCCAGACATTAGAAATGGCCCTTCTGGGTCCAGAGTTGGGTTCAAGAGAACCCAACATACAAAGAGCTGCCCCATGGCAAGGGAGACAGACCATAGCTAGGTTAAAGCAAAACTTTGAATGTACAAGCCTATTGCTGCTGCTTGTTGCTGCCACCCTGATCCACAGGGGGATTGCCTATGAGCTAAATCCAGGGACTTGCATTTGGCACTTCATGGAGATGTCCAAGGCTGCGGCCATCCCTTGAACTTTCATGATTTATGCCAGCCCCAGGCCCGAGTGTGCCCCTTGCCAGACACAGACATGGTGCTCTCAGCTTGCTGGACTGCCCTTTGCAGGCCCCAGCTGCCATAAGGGGCAGATCTGGGAGGCTGCTGGCCCACAGCCCTGCCTGCCTGCCCTCCTGTGTCCTTTCCACACACCACAGGCTTTAGATACCTCAGCATAGAAAAAGCTTGTAAAAAATTGCAAAGTTTAAAAAAAAGAAAAAGTCTGGTGGAAAGCTAAAAGAGCTTCTACTTACTGGCAAAAACCAAAAGGGAAGAAAAAGCAACCACTAGGCAATTAATTGAAAAATTATTGGCAGGCCAGGCCAGGGTGTTGCTGCAGCCTTTAATGATAAATGATAATAGGACCAGTCAACACTATGCAGCAGGATAATACAAACACACCCTCTAGAGTGAAAGCACAAAATGAGCCATACTATTATCATAAATAGATTAATTAACTAGAAAGAGAACATTAAAGAACAAGGGGTTATTAGCGTGCAGCCAATAGCCTATTCCAAGTGTGAATTTGATGAATACAGGTAGCCAGAAATGTGGCTCACAAACATGGGAGCAGATAGCAGAAAAATGTTTTGGAAACTGCACAGCAATTATCCCCTCCTGTGGCTCCTGCCTCCAGCTGTGGGGGAGCTGATGACTCTGGAGGCCACAGGGCTCCAGCATGGAGCTGGGAGCTCTCTGATAGTGTGCAGCTGAAGGTCAAAGGCAGAACCTGGCCAAAATATGATGAGACTTTTCCATCTGCCTGCAAACCACAAGCTGCCTGGCAGGAAGGCTCACAGTAGGTGCTGAGCAATGACTTAGGATATGTAGCAGGAGGTTATTAAAGTTTCAGTGAGAAACACTTTGAAAAATGACTAAATGTCATAGTTTATTCTTATTAAGAGTTTTCCTGGTGAAAATAACGCTGCTTTTCCCAACAGCATTTTGTCAATTATGCATTTTGCATCATGAAAAATGTTTGCCATTTAGAAATATCGAACAAAACTCCATGTTAGATACAGGAAACAAATAATGGACCTAAATATGGAATTTACTCAAAGCAATCTGGGTCATGTTTTGTCACAGCTGACATGACAGAGATATCTATAAATAACATGTTTTGGGGGTAACCCATCCTTTTCCCCCAGTCCCCTACAAACTCATATGGTGCTGTACAGCACGGAGAGATAAATGTATTTTCTCATGCAGAAAAAAGTACAAAATCCATGCATTTCATTCCTGGATGAAAACAAGTTTTTTAGTTCACACCTGACTTCATTTTGAGAATCTCTCAAGATGCAGTGTTTGTACCTGTAATAACTAATCCTCTTTCACTAGCACTAATGTGAACTTAAAATAGGGTTCTGGACCTCCAGAAATGTTCACATCTGAGACAGAGAATTTAACCCCAAATCTTTAATCTCCAGCATATTTGAAAGAAAGGGAAGGAGCAGTCTAAATGCCTGGCCCTGGCAAAGTCTGTGTAACATATCCTGATTTAGGAGGAGTCAGGCCAATGCAGGGTACTCCTGAGACTCCTGCACAGTCCTGCAGAAACCAGGGACTTGAATTTAATAATAAATTCAGTCTAGCAGGTGTGATTTATGTTAACACCTAATGACATACTTATAATGTTGGGATTAATATTAGTATTTGTCCAGCAGCATTTCTGACAGGCTTTTGGAGATTACATTTCTATTAATGAAGATAGGGTGGTTTCTTTCCATCATCTTTTCTCACCCTGCACTTCTCACTAACTGTGGATAGAAGCTCTGCATCCTTTCATACCAGAACTGGACTCTGCAATGCAGAGCCAGAGAGGAAAAAAATGCTCTACATTTCCCCCAAAGATCAGGAAGACAAGATCCTCATACAGCAGACTTATTTGGTAGAATAGATTCAGACCAAAATTAAGTGAAAACATACGAACCACTGATGCTTTAAAAACAGTTTGCTGCCATAGGCTATCATCACAACATTATTATCTGCTATTACCACAACAGTTCTAGCAGAAATTAGGACCCTCTTTGCTGGCAGACAGCCTGCATGGCCTTTATGGAGAGAGAGACAAGAGAAACCCCTGTGCTTTCTAATACAGATGTCACATCAGCTGTACAGCATAAATACCTAGAGACTTTACCACATCCCAGAGAAATACATCACCCAGGCTGTTTTAATCTCATCTTTAATTCCCTTTTTGCCTTCCACAGAATTTATGAAAGGATTGCAGAGATCCACAGTATCTCATCAGATATTTATTTATTCATTTAAAATATTAATATGGGAGAATCACATTACAATATTGCCAAGCAGGAAGCACCAGACAGAAGCAGAAAGGTTCTGCAAACTGGTAGATACAGATACGCATAACACCTCCCTAACATCTTTCTGTGTTTTATTGCATCACTTCTTTGAAGCCAGCTGTGGGGAAACCTTCAAGTGCTTTCTGCTCTTGCAAGGCAAAAATTGATTTGTACTGATATTTGGAAGGGTTTCTTTGCAAAAGTTTCTGTCTGGCAGGGATTCAGATGGGGACCGAGACCTCTGTTTTCATCCTATTCAGGCTTTGAGGGCTCACCTAGAAAGGCCTCCAAGGAGGAAAGCTTTGCTGAGCATACTGAATAATTTTCCTCTAATGATCTGACCCCTTCTGTGTCCCTTACTCCAAGAAGGATATGGACCTTTTTAAAGAGACAAGGAAAAGCGAGATGTTTCACCAAGGAGTGGATTCCTAATCCCAAAGTTCTCAAGAGGATGCTACTCACTAGTTTATATTCTTTGAGCTCCTAAGGCATTTAAATTTGATTTCCCTCAAATGAAAACACTGATTCAGTAGGCTTGCTCCAAACATCACTTGCAAACTTTAGGAAAAGGGTAATGTTGCCTTGCAGCTCCCCCTGGAAAGCCCTTTCCTCCCAGTTGTGGCATCCATAATCCCTATTTGTACAAATTCGTCCATAGGAGCCTCTGGTTTTGACTCAAGCCCCTTTCCCACTGCATGTCTGGCACCACTTTGCCAACACTCAACACAGACCTGCAAAGTGGTATCTGCACCTTGCAAATGTTAATTCCCCTGCAGCAGAAGCAGGCTGGGGATCACTTGTCAGGCTTGTCCCTGTTGTGCCAACAAAGCCAAGACACAACTGTGATGACAGCTCTCAGAAATGCAGCTGGAAAATTCAGGCTCATTTTAGGATCCAACAAAGCATGCCCCTCTCCACCTTGGCAGTGAAGAAGGCTGATTATGTTCATAGTTAGCAGGCTCTTTATCCCCAAGAGAATTTGGTGGGATCCTGGTGTGTCAGCCAGGGACCTCTCAGACACCTTTGCCTCTGCCTCCCAGGAAAGACAGATGTGAGGCTGGTGCTAATGGCAGCAGAGCCCCGCTGAAAAGCTGATCCTTGCAGCAGAGCAAAAGCCAGCAGGAGGGGGAGAAATCTCTGCTTACTCCATTTAAGCAAAAAACTCTTTACCTAATTCAGCAAGAATGAGAGTAAATGTCTCGCTCAGAAGGAGGATAGAAAATGTAGCTCTAAGCAATTAACACAATAGCAAATGTCCCTAGCATAGCCCCATATGCTAGTGTAATTTAAATCCTCTATCTTGTTCTCTATAAATGCTGCTGAAATTGATACATGACAATTTTAGAGCCAACTGAAGTTTAATTAATGTAAATCGTCTCAACATATGAGATTTAAGATATATTAAAAAAATAATTAGGATCAAATCAAACATGTTCCACTCATGCTGAGCCATGCAAGGTAAAACTGCGGAAAGAAACCAGATGAATTATGACATATGCTGGAGGGTAAGCTTTTCCCTGTATTAAAGCAACAGTGTCCAGGAGATGGTTCTCCTTTCTCTGTGGAGGACATGAGGAGTGTCCCTGAAAGGTGTACCCTCCTTTTGCAAACATGGCTTGCCCAGGGAAATCAATATTAGCCAGGGAAAATGGAGCTATGAGAGTGTCTACATGTGCGACTCCAACACTGGAAAGCCTCTCACATTCTGCTGTCCCTACTGTGAGAATATTGCATAAAAATGAACAAACAAAAGAGTTTAGCCAGGGAGATTTACACCCCTGAAATCCACAGCCTATAAAGGAACTGAGAAAGGCAGGAATGGCACAGGATGCCTCACCTGCTCTCTTAGACAGCAGCAGATTATTTGCCTGCAGCATAGCTTCTCCAGGCTCTCTGTTCCCCCTTTTCCTTAAATATTTGTTCAATGCCCCCCTGTTGGGAAAGGACGCCTCCTTCAAGCTGCAGTCAGCTGCAGGGCTCCTCTGACAGCAAGACTATTACTGACCTGAAGTATTTCTGACTCCAAACACCACACCAAAGAGAAAATAAGCAAGACTGAGAAAGTGGATCTGCTATCAAAAGAACGCATCTGCAATTACAAGAGCACGCTGGAAACTGCATCTGCCTGTCTGGTTATGACATTTCAATTTCAGCCTTTCCTCTGTTTCAGAATGCACATTTGCCACCTATTTTCTAAAACGATACATATTTATTTCTAGGCTCTTGAGCATGGATATGGTTCCCTGAAATAAAGATTGCTGTGAATGATTGAGATGTCCCTTAATTACTGGACTGGTCCTCCCACATGTGCTCTAAACTCTGAGCTGATTAGATTTCCAAGGTATAACAATATGGCCTGTAACTCTTGTTTCCAGTAACAATAAATATCATCATAATCAGTTTTCTTTAAGAGTTTGAATTTATGGGAGGAACAAAATAACAGCAGAGTCAGTGTAACCTACAAACAAAACAGTGACTTTGTAATCCCAGTTCAGTTTTCATTCTTCCATACAGCACATTTCTGCATCTCTTATTAATGAAGGTTTGCTGCTGAATTGTGCTGTATGTGAGGCAGAATGTATTTAATTCAATATGTAATTATTATTATTAATGCAACTAAGCTCAGTGCAACCACTTCCCTTATCTCCAAGGTAAAATACAGTTCTCAGGTGAACTTAAATCTGTCTTGCATTAGGATTGCTATTGATTTGAAGAGGGTTTCGTTTGAGTGCGTTGTGTTATTCCCAATGGCTAATCAGTGTGTGCTGCAACATTCTCCCTTCCCTCTCCAAAGGGGTGCAAGTTCTTAAAATTGAAATACAAAGAAAAATATTTGCCAGGATTAGGTTGGGGTTTTTGTTTTGGGTTGGTTTGTTTTAACTAAAACGCAGCTAAAAGCTGCAGAGAAGCATCTCTTTTAACAACTAAAATATTTACATGTCCATGAGCAAAAAAGGCAGTGCTTCAAATTTTGCCAATATTGACTGAGTTTTTCAAGTCTACTGCTGCAGTCCTATAAGATTCAGCTCAAATGCATCTGCTGTATAGAGAGCTATTTAATACCTCGGAATGATTTCTAGACAGATTGTGGGTTTACTGCAAGCCTGAGCATTATGAATGTACACACATAAAAGTACAAATGCCTGGATGCCCTTCTCTTTCATTAACGACCGGGCTCGTCCTAGCAAATGTAGGTCATTTTGTTCCTTCTTGCTTCCCTCACTGTCAAGTTGACACGCAGCCGTTTTCTCAAGCCCTTTCCGTGGCCATTTGCATTTTGCTCCAGTCCCCAGATTTCAGCTGCGAGAGCATTAACCCTGTCCATCGGCTGCAGGGGACAGCAGTATATTCCCCACTTCAGAATTAATTTAAAAGCACGCATTTTTGACAAGGTAAATAGTCCTGCTTAATATTGGCTAGCAAATACTGACAGTTACTTACAAAGCAGAGGAAAAAAAAAAAACGTGGAGCAACTGTCTGTGCAGACAGGGCTGGCACTTACACACAAATTCATCATAAATATCGACACTGGCACTCCTGACAGCCATTGGAAACACAGTCTGGCAATAAAAACTTCAGGGTGCTAGTCTTCACTGGAAGAATTTCTTTTTCACAAAAGCATATGTACATACATTAGAGGCATCTAAACCCTGCAAAATGCCTATCACACCCTCTATTTCTCTTAAAACGAACACATCACCCACCACCCTGTATTGTTACTTTTTATACCACCTGGCACAAGAGAATAAGGCTCAGTTACATGTTGTAAAGACAGATTTCTTTTCTCTTCCTCCCCCTAACCAAACTAAATTCCCAAAGACAAAAGGAAAGCTTCTAGTGCTTGGTATTCTTCCTTCACAACCCATGTATCACACATAATTAGCAAGTTAAACCTACAAAGTAGATGTCGTAATTTGGTAATTATGCCACAATCTGGTAATTTTTAACCTGTTTTTGCCCGAATGAGAAGATTCCACATTATCTTCTGCTATTGCAAAACACAGTCCAGTTGTCTGCCCCCTTACTGCTGATTTTTCATTCTCAAGTGAAAATCTGGAGGGAAGGTGAAAGTACATGAATTTGAAGTTTTTGCTGTTATTGTTCTGCTTCACTTAACACCTACAGCTGAGACTCTCATCAAAAGCTGTATTTATCATGCCCACAAAATACAGCCAGCCTACATTCTATCTCAGACTGCACACGATGCAATTTGAAAACACTTTCTCTAAACTCTTTTTAAAACACAAAATGCAAAAAGGCTTTGCTTACAGAGGGTAGGGGTTATAAATGCCTAGAAGAAAACCACTTCTTTTATTCTACAGGTGAAACGTCCAGATTCTTTCTGTGCAGTGAAACCAGAGTTATATTTACTTAAAACTGTCAAAGTGGAGCTCTAAAATATTTGCTCATGTTAAACACATAGGGAATGACTCTTAAAAAATACCTCCAGCCTCTCAAAGGAGCTTCCCAGAATAAGAATCCTGTTCCGTGAGTTCTTCAGAAAAAAAAAAAAAAAGAAAAAGGTGCAAAGCTATTACAGTCATGGTCCAGAGTTGCAGGAAAAGCACGGCAGCACAAACAGGAGCAGATGAGAAGCCCTTTTGGAGAATGTCTCATTTTCCTTGACTTTGTAATCAGTCCTTTGTGAGCACCTCTTGAGCCTCTCCAGTTCCTAATCAATGAGGAATGGATGGAGCAATGGAGAAGTGGGTGCTGGATGTATTTCTAAGGGGCTTTTTTTGCTACTTAAAAAATTCACCAGATATACTGGAACAATTATTTAGGCGAAAGAAAAGTAGGATTCTGCCCAAAGCTTTTGTGTGGAAGGAGAAAGTGGGGAGCAAGAGGAAGTCTTAAAAATTATGTGCAAATGCCTGGTAACACAGGTAGCCCCAGGGTGCCGAACACTCCTGATCTTCAGCTTATTTCCTGCTGCATTTGCCATCGACATCATTGTTATTCCTTGGCCGTGGCTCTGACTGGGGAAGGTACTCAAGCAGGCACCTCATTTCAAGCACATGAGAATTCCCAAAGGGATTAACCGGGCAAAGAAATATTTGGTGGCAGTGCTTGCCCTCCCAGACCCCAAAAGGTGATTCTCACAGCGTCCTGCAGAGCTGCGCATTTATTTAAAGAATGCCTTAAAAACGAAATAATTGCCTTTTCATTTCAATCCTGCACTGCACCTCTTTCCACAACACCAGGCTCTGAGCACCTCTCCATTCCCATTCCTGGTTATGCAGTCTGGACTATATAGGAAAGAATTTGAAATACTGATTTCTGTGAGGAAATATTCACTAACCAGGTCAAGGCATTTAAAGTCGCTTTGGATCTATCAATGTAATCAACAAGCCAATTAATTTTTTTGCCTACTTTTTCAAGTACACAACCTGGAAAAAGCGACTGACAGACTGCTGCTTTTACTTAGGGATGCTATTGAAAAATGCTTGTTTATTCCTTTCACGCAGCCTCTAATGGCACAAGTAAATCAAGGTCAGTTTTCCCAAATCATGACATAAAACCCGATAAATAACTGACAGCACTTTCTTTGCAACATTTTAAATAAGCAATTTCCCAAAAGGTCAGAAACCACTGTAGAAGTAAAAAAAAAAGAAAAAAAATCAAATGATAAAGTAAGCTTTTGCCTGATTAAACTGCTTGAGAAAATATGTACAGAAAGGTGAAAAAAAAGGCTTCAAGGAAACATTCTACTATTTCTTAGTGGACTTTTTTAGTTCCAGGGTAATGAAAATGTGCTCCTGGATGTTATTGTTTTTTTCCTTACACACTTCAGCCCGATATCTTAAGATAGATTTTAATGCCAAATATTGACTTTATGGAGGAGATTTTGGGAAACAGAAAGCAAACACATTCATAAATAATACTACTGCATTTAGCATGGATCTGGCTTTCCTTTTAGAGCACTACCTTTTTAATCTCTGGAATTACCCAAAGCTGCAGCAATTGGCATTAGCTGGCACACCTGAATACAAAAGCAGATAATCTTTGTTCCTTCTTTTAAAATGGTTAACATCAGTCCACTGGCAACAAGGAGTAAGAGAAATATCCATCCTGAAGTTGGTGTGAAAATGAAAACCAATACAGGAGAGAAGCTGTCATACTTGATTTAAAGATTATAGAAGCCTGAGCTACCTGCTGGGGAGCCTGCAATAATGAGAGGGGAGAGAGTTGCAGTAATTTTTCAAAAGCTCCAGAGTAACTGAATAAACTTGACTGAAACTCAGTGGGTCCTGGGACCACAAGGAGACACCTGCTTGTGAAAATCTTCCCCTTATCAACTCCCATTTTCAGCAGCAGCATTTTCCCACATGCTTTGCTGCAGTGCTGACAGCTGTGGAAGGATAAGCTGCTAAAGAAAAATTAAATATTTGGCCAAAAAGTCAGTCCTCTGACAAATGTATTGCAAAGCTAATCATCTCCCCTTTAGCTAAGTAGCTTCATCATCTTTGCTGTGAGTATCCCTCTCCCCCCTCCACTGGCTCCCCTACCCTGCAGCCTCCTAAAACACCCCAGGTCTCATCTCCTGAAAACTTCCAGAATTTCTCCTTTGGTAATCTGGTTCAGCATTACCTTGAAATATGCCTCCCCCAGGATTTGGATGCAGATGGCTGCATGGTACAGGGAAACAAGCAGGACAGCCCATGGAAATTATTATACAGCCAAATTCTCTTTACCTGGAATGTAGGACAGTCTCAGCCTGCTTCTGAAATGCCCATAAAGCAGTTGTAGAAACTCTTAAGAACTAGTAAGTGGCACACAGATCTAATTACATTTTGGGTACAACAGTACTGAGATTGCTCAGAGTGTAGTTCCACCAACTTCACAGAACTTTGCCAAGACAATGGTTTTTCTCTTCTCCATGCCCTCTTCACACATGATTCTGCCCCAAACCTCCCGTGGAGCCTCCTCACTTGGTCCTATACACTTCCCATTGAACATGCAACCTGGGTGAGACCAAAAGTTGTGGGGTTTATGCCATGCAGGGTCCACATCTTTTCACCTGTATTCTATAGACTCTGGGCAAAAAGCCATATGCTGGTGGGAGCTGCTACACCCCAGTGACATTTCCAGCAGTCTGTGCCACAGGGCAGGGGCGGCCCTGATGCAAGAAAGATCTTCCCAACCTGTAATTAGGGGCAGCAAGACAGAAGCTTTAGCCTCATGAAGGAAAGAAACACAAGAGTTTCAGCAGGTGCAAAATCTAACCTGACTTATTGTGTGCGTGTGTGTCCCCATTTTGGAATTTTCCATGGATTTTCAGCTTCAGTAGAAGAGGAAGTTGAATGACCCACAGACCTTCTGTACCTCCCAAGCTGCAGAAGAAAACTGATGGGTTTATTTGCTGAAGGAACTGAAGGTGGGAGCTCAGGAGTTAAAGGAGGGGGACGGGGCTTCCATGGTGTTTCTTCAGAGCACAAGGTTTGCGTGTATCAAACCTTCAACAAACACTCCCAGAGCTGAGTCAAACTTCCTTGTGGCGATGCGCCCCTCCTCAGACATCACAGGCAATCTGCTCTCCAGCGCGTTTGAGCAAACCTGCCACGCTCCCTGGTCAGGGGGGAGGAGGGAGGGAAGGGCCCCCCATCCCTCATGACTAAAACATGCCCAGTGCCAAACCACTGGCAGAGCTACCCTCTGGAGACCCCGGGTAACGCTGCACTGGGAAGTGCTTTCGCCTGAGGTGGCTTCTGTGGAGGCCATGTTTGCGTGCAAAGCTGCACTTACAGCAGCACGGGGCAGCCGAGCCGATGTTCATACAAGTGTAAACTTACAGCAAAAGGCAGGAACCGCCGGAGACGCCACGGAGCTCCAGCCAGTCAGCATGGCAAGCGGCTCATCTTTTATTGAAGGCCTCTCCTCAGAGGAGAGCTAAAAATTCACTTGATGCCATCGGGAAAGTGTCTGTTTTGGCTGCAGAGAATGGTTCCCGATCACGGAAAGATAAAAACATCAAAATAAGCTAATAGGGATATGCCTTGAAATTCGGTCCCAGCGGACGCGGGGCCAGGTTTCCTGGGGACACGTTAAGCACGGCTCAGGGCATTGCAGCACGCAGGCGCGCTGCTGCCAAGCGGGGCTGAGGCAGGCTGAGAGGAGGTGCTCCAGAAAGAACATCTAGCAAGGGGCAAAAATAAAAAAAATTTAAAAACAAGAAAAAAAAAAAAAAAAGAAAAAATTGGAAAAAGAGATCCCCTCTTCTCTAATACCTCAGTCAAGCATGGCAAAGTGCAATTGTCAAGAAGGATTAAAGGCCAGACAGGGATGATGCAAACTGTATTCCTGTGATCTCCCCAAAAACTTCCCCTTGCACTTCTGCTCTCACACAGTTTCTCTGTTTGTCCTTATGAACTCATTAATGTGCATCTTAACATTGGGG
Organism: Melozone crissalis; assembly: GCF_028551555.1. Lineage (NCBI taxonomy): Eukaryota > Metazoa > Chordata > Aves > Passeriformes > Passerellidae > Melozone > Melozone crissalis. Next base: position 43,404,403 of record NW_026535784.1, on the reverse strand, counting down.
TTTATCCTTCATTGTCTTCTCCTCTTCCTCCTTTCAGACAGTTCAGCTGAGAGGTTGAACCTAAGGAATTTGAGTTTCTTGGGAAACAAAGCTTTTGTATGTGCAGTGATCATGTACTGAGCCCACTGCCCAGTCTTGGTTTACCTTTTCTGTTTGGTGCTTCCTACAAGTTTCCTGCAAGCTAGGATTGACAGGAAGATCCTTCTCAATGTCTCTACCAAGGGCAAATTTATTATACACGACAAAACTCGCATGAGAGCGAGTTGTACTTGGCTAGGCTCCACTAGCTCTGGGCTGCTGCAACTTGTTTTTCCAAACCTGCTAGCATGGGGTACGACTCAGGCAGACACTCTGCAGAGGACCTTCCATCCCACACAATCCTACACAACAGATTTATCCTCTTTTTCATCTCTAACTCTGCTGGCCACTAATGGTTTGAACTGTGCAGTGCTTTTTTTAATAAGCCACTCTAACTCATGGGCAAACGTCTTGATTCTATTTACACAACTGTCCTATTTTAAAAGATAATTTCATAAAATATCCTGCCAGAGCCAAGTACAAGAGGTTAAGCAAACATACATCACAGCAGTGTGGCTTTCCTAGCTCAGTACTTGCTGTGACCCACCCAAGCTCTCCCCAGCATCTACTGAGCATCCCAGCACTTAATTATTGCAATGTGAAAAATCATGCGTCCGTTTGATGATACTTTAGGTGAAATCTATGATCACATAGAAGAGTTGGATCAAAAAGCCCCAAAGCAGACCTTAGTGTGTGAATCTACCCACTATCTACCCAATGGTACTAATTTTCAAAACTAAATTGACTGTAATTTTTCATGCCTGTCAATCTGCCTGATTTTATTGGACTCTGCTGGATTTTGAAATAGAAAAACCCTATATCCTGGCAATGCCTGTGCTTTTTTTTAAAGGCCTTCTCACAGCAAGCCCTGAAATGAAATGTTGTCAAGTTTTTGTTCCACTGATTACCCTTTTTCTTTACTAATTAGCCACGTAAAAACAGATTGAAAACACTGAGACTGGCAAAATTACCTATGTCTCTCACTAACATTGCTGCATCAACCAACAGCAGGATTTAAAGCACAGCATTTTCTGTTCCCAGTTGCACCAGATTATGGCTGTGCATCCTCCCACCTTTTTTTTTTTTTATTATTATCACAAAAAGATGCACGATGCTGAACTGAGTGCCACTTCCAGTTAATGCTCTCCCTCACAGCTTCCATGGGCTTTCCCGTCTCCTTTCTGATCCTCGGGTGGAAAGTGTTCTCTCTGCCATTATGATTATTTTCCTGGCTTCTAAAGCAGCATAATGTGGCTCAGCCTCTCTGAAGCCTGCTGAGCTCTGCCAGCTTACACCAGCTGAGAACCTGGAGCAGATTATCCTAACAGCTCCTATGAAAGCCAGCTATGGACAATGAAAGAAGTATAAATAGAGCTGTTTCTCTCCTCATCCAAAAAGCAGCACTTCCAATCCCAAAACCAGAGTTGGTTGTTTATTTTTTAAAGAAAAAAAGCAGTATTAAATTTTTTTAATTATCTTTTGATGTACGCACGATGGGTTATATTTTTCAAGATTTTTCTCACAGGAGCTGGGCAAAAATTTGCTTTGTGGTAACTCAGGTTCTGCAGGACTTGGAAGTTGCCAAGTCCCACGACTTAACAAAAAGATCTCCAGAGCCAGATGCAGGGCTGATGCTTACCAAGAACACAGGAAGGAAAACAATGCCAACACAGCCCAGTGGCCAAGAGTCTGGTGCTAAGAAGCCCTGCCAAAACATGCAGTGCCCAAAAGCTTGCAAACCTAGTCTGAGCCAGCAGCAAGGACCCATCTCTTCAGGGGCGGGACTGGATGATGATATTTACTATTTCCTTAGCATGAGATTCTTCCCTTTATTTAATTTAGAAAAAGAAGTTTGTCAGAACTCTCCGTCACAGAAAATGAAAGGTTTAAAGTACTGCTGACACCTCCTGGAAAACTTTGAAAAACCTCCTAGGTCACATGAAAATAAAACAATGCCTCTATCACACTTTAGCCTGCTCTTTTAAACCTTGCTACAGGACTTTTGTATAGGTCCATCAGCCAAGGTTAAAAAACACAAACTCATAAACAAGACAAAGATTATTATTACTACAGTTAGCAATTTGTTTCAGATCTTGTTGTTCCATGTTACATTCTCTCTGTCTTCTTTAAACAAGAAGAAAATTAATTAAAAATGAATCCTTCCATGCTTGTCAAGCTCTCTTCTGCCAAGGCAGCATTTCTCTGATTTCCCCCCAGATGCTGGGGCAGACGGATGCTGAGTGCAAGGAATAAAGAAAGAAAAGGAACACCAAGAAGCTGCCTTGCCCCATGGAGCTATGGCTACAATAAGTATGACCTAAAACCCCCTTTATATCTTTTTTTTAAAGCTTACACATACATAGGGATACACACAAACACACACTCATTTTGGTGTGATCTTTCTCCTATCTTCTCTCTAGAAATAAATGCTCCTTGGTTCTTAGCAAAGCACCAACTCAGGCATAGCCAGGAATAAGTCCTTTTGAAACATGGAAAGGTGCTCAGTAGACAAATGAAAGTCACTCAAATCCCTGATGCACCCAAGCTGCCATTTTCTGTAAGTCTTTGTTAGTTCCCTCATTTTTAACACAATATTGACAGCGCCACATATTGAAATCATTATGACATGAGGCCTCAAATTCACTCTCCAAATCCAAGAGTAAGACTTAAATAATTTTGCTGAAAGCATAACATGCTGATTTTCTCACTCATTTTTTTCATTTCAAATAATTTCTTTCCTATTTTTAAGCTTATGTCCATGGCTGCAAGTACAAGAAACATCAGGTTATATGTGAAAGTTGACACCTTATCTTGAAGAAACATGTGTGTTTCAGAGAGGAACTTTGTCAGAAGCACCCACTGTTTAAGAGACATTTCCTGAAATTAGGAAAATAAAAAAGCAGCTGTAGCACTGATACATTGATCCTCCTATGTGAACTGCCCAGCCCTTTTTGAAAAGGTCAAACTAAAAGTGAACCCATATTAAAGAGCCTCCTGCTGAATAGGGGGTGCTGGCTTGTACCCCTGGCTCAGCCAACCAGGGAGAATAGTGTTCCCTTTCCCTTTCTCTCTCCATCACCATCAAATCAACTCCTCCAGTTTCCCTCTTGTCCTTTTAGCTCTCGGCTGCTGCTGAGCCTCCAGAGGCTCAATTCACCCCCTAAGGAGAAAAAATGCTAGCTGGAAATCTCAGAGCAGAGATCAGAGAATGAGATATGTGACCCCAGACCATTTCATAGCCTTTAGCCAAGATGTGAGTGACTCCTTGAGAAACAGAAGAATCAAGCCCCATCAACTGATGCATTCATCACCTAACCAGAAACTCTGCTAAATAGATCCATTTTTAATTTCTGTTTTGCTGATTTTATTTCTTTCACTTGAGAAAAATGTTCTTGTCCTTCTGTGTGAGTGCATACATATTATTTATTTATCACCCTATGACTATCAATTTGATTCTTGTCCATAATTAAACTCTGCTGCTCTATATCAAATACACCCTGTGTCCCATCACTTCAGATATCTGTCACTGCCCTGCCAAGGCTGTGTTAGCAGCAGTCCTGAAAAAAAGGATGTTCCTTTTCAGTTCACCGCTTGGGCCCAATGCATCTCCTGCTACAGCTGGATTTTCCCTCCCAGGCTCCTAACATGCCTTCCTCCCTTGATTTTCTAATAACTACAGATAGACAGGTATTTCAAGAAAGATTTGCACTTGAAAGTTTGCAAACCCTATCCTCTTTCCAGAAATCTTGAAGAGGGGAAGCCCACAGCCCAGGTCTGAAAAGGTAGGGGATAATATTTGTATCACCCAGAAAACATCATCGGGCTAAACACTGACTAAACACTGATATGGGAGGCCTGATAGCAAAATTAGTAGCCTTGCTTGAATAAATATCTTATCAGAGGGATTAGTTGGTTTCATTAATGTTAAAAACTACTAAAGGGGAAAAGTTGGAGGGGGAGCTCATTAGTGCAACACAAATGTTTTAGAGAAAGGAAACCAAGAAAAAAAGAGAAGGGAAGAACTTTCTTTGTCCCAGCGCATTTGCAGCAGCAGCAGGAATCTGAGTGGGAAATGTGGTTTTGCTTTTTTTGGGTGTTATGTGGGGCTGTGTGCTGATCCTGTTCTGTTAATATGGCCAGCCAAAGGAAAGGGCTGCAGCAGCTCTTTGTGCAGGTCCTCACCACATCAGATAGGAACCTGTTCATTCCCTCCTCATCAGTGTTGATTTACAAGCTCCTGTCCATATGTTATCCCTCAAAAGGAAAAGCACAGAATAAAATGGTTTTGGCAGAGTTTTCTGCTTATGCTATGACACATGATTAGAGTGGGTAAGCAGAAAAGCAAAGCAACAGCACCTGTTTATTGTGAGTGAGCTGTCCTCTCCAACTTTTCTATTTATGTCCCAGCATACAACATGGCAGCCCACATGGATTAGAAATTAAACTGTAAGTGAGCCTTTTCCATTTCCTGCCTAAGTAAGGATTAGCATATTTTAAAACGTGCTCAGGGGGTTTGCACTTTCTGTAATGAAACCTGTTCAAACAGATAATTGATATGCAGCCACTAAATAAACACTAAATAAACATCAGACTGGAGGAACAATGTTCTCTCTCTTTCTTTATTTTTTTGGTAATAAATTATTCTGCTCCTTCCTGTAAACATTTCCCACCAGTGACAATTTCTATTGCAGAGGGCAGGCACTACAACAAAGCTGAAGCAGGTAAAAGAGCAGAACAAGTACCTGAGCCCAAGTAAGAAATACTGAAATCCCCAAGAGCATGGCAGAGAGGGAAAAGGTGGTCCAAGCAGCCCCTCCTACCCTTTTATACCACTAAAAAACGCCCCAGCCTTTGTTCATGCCACAGCATGGAGGAAAAGTACTTCTGTCTCTTTGTCAGAGGCAGCTCCAGACCAAATGCCTTATCAACACATTTTCCACTCAGGTTCCTCCTTCTGCCCCAAATGTGCTGGGGCAAGGAAAGTTCCTCCTTTCTCTTTTTTCTTAGTTTTCTTTTTTTCTTTCTCTAAAAGACTCTCTAAATAAGTTACCCTTCCAACTTTTCCCCTTCAGAACTTTCTAACAGTCAAGGAAACAAACAGTTGTTTAGAGAAACTCAAGCCAGGAACGCCTCTCCACGTGGGTTTTGTAACTCTTATGCTTCCAGTGGGATTAACCCCCTTCAACTGAACAACTTTTGCAGCTCTGCAGCTCGCCAGACCCCAATACTCCTCCTGCAAATGTCTTGCTAACACAAGCTCACCCAAATAACGCAGCAGCAATTACCTAAATAACAGTTTCTACCAAATAACTCAGGTTGAACCTAATGAGTTTCTGAGTGCTTGAACAAACATGATCTATCACAAGGGGAATGGGCTGCCTAGTAGAGAACCATGTCCTCTGCTTGGCCCAACTCCAGGGGTAATTAATCTGTCATCTTTCGTTACATTGCTACCAAGCATATAAATATATCCTGAGTACCTCATCTAACAGAACAGTGTCACTGCACTGACAGAAGACTTGGCCTGATGGTCTCCAAATATCTGTTTTGATTCAAGGTGCTTCAACCACCAATCAAAATGGGATGTCCAGGCAAGATTAGTTTGAATACAGCCATGAAGCATGTGTTCTTCAGGGGGTTTTTTAGATGACAATATACAGAAACAGATGAATTATACTCTGCCTGTAGTTTAGAGTAGAAATAGAAACATTACACACTCAGTTTAAATATAACTACTTATAATAGCTCCTTTAATAAAAATGAAAAACTCCAAAATTAAAACCAGGCATCTCTGAAGTCCATCAAAACAGATGAAAAGCATGAACCTTCCTGGGAAAGTCCCAATTTCCCCCTCAGACTGAACCTGAATGCAGCACGATCAGCAAACAAGGCAAGAGCTTTTCAGAGTAGGGAAAAGAGTGGCTGTATGTGGAAGCACCAGCCCAGATCATGAATTTGCAGAAGTCAGCCTGGTTAGAGTCAGCACATGCCAGCTGACAGTTATGGCAGGTGTAAAAGCACACACTGCTGTTCAAAATGCAAAGAAGGGCTTAATGTAATTTGTGGGGGAGATTTTTTTTTGTTTTCAATCAGAAAGCACCTGCCATTCTGTCACCAGCACTAATAGCTCTAACTGCCACAGTCATATCATTTAAATGTGTGGCTGTGCTACCTTCATCCCCAGCCTAATGGCACGGGAACCAAAAAACAATTCTTTCTCTCTGGAGTTCCTGTGCACAATAAACACTGCATACCCTGCATCCAGCAAGGCACATTGTGGAGCAAAGCAATTACCACTGGCGCTGGTGAAGCAGCTTCAGGCCTGTACTTTCACACGCCACTGGCCAAGCAGGCAGCTGCAAACTCACTGGGTCGAAGCGAAGCTGAGCTACAAGAAACCCAAGTGCAGTGCTTTAGGGATTTGTTCCGCACAAGCTGTAACCATGGTGGTCCGTCAGGAGCCCCCACGCTCTCCTGCAGCACAAGCGAGCACGTGGCAGGCTCACCTCTGCACCAAGCATTCACTTAACAATGCTTGCGCTCTTTTCCCCCTACTCAAAAAGCCAAACAATTTTCAAAGTAAAGCGGGGTTACATCTTGAAACTCATGGCAGGTACTTCTGCTAGGACTGGCAACAAAATCCTCATCCTTAATAAGAATATTTTCTGGTTTAGTATAAGTGCACACAGCTGTGCTTACCAGGCTTATAGCACTCAGGGCAAAATAAGGACCAGCCACCGATGCACAGCAGCAGTGCTTTGTCCCTTCCTGCTCCAGTCAGAGTTCTGAAAAATGAACTCTTTGTTTTTAACCCAAGGTCAAGTGAGTGTTTAAACAAGGAGATAATTTTTATTTCATACTTCCAACCACTTTTCAATTTTCCTCTTTGGAGAGTATGCAGCAGGCACCTGTAGGATTTAGTTAAAAGCAGCAGCTGTGCAGAAGGGGTTAATCCGAGACACAGAAGTTAAAGCCCTGGCTTGCTGACAGATCACACAGAGGCCATTTGGTATGCCGTGCTTTCAATGGTTACTTAAAGGAAATTACATATAATTAATTCACAATAGCTACCTTGCCTTATTCTAATTAAATGTCTGAACACTTATTTTAAGATAAGCTTTTCTAGAAATTAACAGAAGTTCAGGGCAATTTTTTTTAGAAGGCAGCAATACCATGTTTATTACTTACGTAAATTTCCTTAATTATACCCTAACTAGGTTATCTTCTTTATTGCATTTCAATCCTTCTAAGAGTCAGTAGCTCTTTAATTAAGTTGAAAGAGTAAGAGGTGTCTTGTTAATTGTAAATTAAATAGATTTGAATAGGCAATAGTTTGCAAATGGGAGATGCACTTTTTAGTGCATATAGAGGAGTCACTGGAAGGCTTCAGTGTAGCTTTTGCTTTCCTTAGTAGGCAAAAAGGGAAACACCCAAACCCTCCTAACCTTTGCTCCAGAGAACTTCCAGCTTACTTATCAAACAACTTCTCAATGAAAATTTTAAGAAAGAATAAAAAAAAAAAAAATCCCCCCTATCAATGCAGAACTGTGATGATGCTGTGAGCAGGGCAAGCTCAACTTTGAAATTAGGTCATTAATTTTCTTTCTGCAGGAGATTTGCAGGTACCCAGCACACAGACTGCTATGGGTTACCGGGCACTGGTAGAACAAACCATGGGCAAAAGTTCATCTATTTGTGCACTACTTCTTGTGCCTTAAAAAGATGTCAGGGATGCTCTGAATTATAGATGCACATTCGCACATGCTTGTATGATATTGTTGGCATTAGTTCCAAGACCAATGAATCAAACACATTTCCATACCTAGAAATAAATTATTGTTAGAAGCTATTACTGCTAATCATTACTGCTAATGTCCCAATATTGCCAGAAAGACAAGCAGAACTGTTATTCTGCACTAGGGCAGAGTGTATACTGTGTATGTTTTTTTTTCCAAATTGGAAGTCAAATTGATCATCTCTGCCATTAGGAGTTATGGCTCATGGAATTTTATCACTCCTATAATGTGCTGTGAAAATGCAATAAGGGAATAAAACAGAACAGCAACTTACAGTAATTTGTTATGAAACACACCAATATTGAATGTGTCTAGAGTCTATTGATAAACAGATTTATTGTAACAACCAGTGGATATTATGATCACCCTAGTGTTAATCTTTGTATGACCAATTTTCCTCATGGTATGTTGGGGAGCCAGATGCCCATTAATTTAAATGGGAAGTGAAGGCAGACCTGTGACCAGTGTAAATCAGACACCTCCTCAAATTACCAGACCTACAGCAACTTATCCACATTCATACACATCCCTTGGAATCTCTTCTGCCACTTCATATCGCAGTGTAATGCAGCAAGAGGGAAGCACCAGCATGAATTGGAAACATCTTAGACTTTGACTGAACGGCATTAAAATTAATGAACACATACGTTAAAATCTCAGAGTTTAAGATATTCCTAAATGTGCTCACTTGACTTAAAGAAACACTATGCTTAAGGGGGATAAATCAGCTTAAGAGAAGTAATCCTATTTTTGCACGTCTAGATAAAAACGAACCCATGGCTCAGGAAGCCCAGAGAGCACACACAGTCATGCCTGTGAAGGGCTCATATTCCCTCTCAAGGGAGACATAGCCAAGCAGAAGTAGTCAAGAGAAGACAAACACTGTGCAGAAACCCATTCCTCAGCACTTACAGCATAAGGGATTTTTCCCCTTGGACACCCATGGAGATGGGGGTGGGGAGAAGCAAAAGTCAGTGTTTTACGAATTATTTTCCAATAATTGCATTTTCCTTAGCTCACCATCAGCTACTAGTGAACAATTAGCTTGCAATCCCTTGGGCTACTCTTTGTAGAGATTTTTTTTAATTCATTCATAAGCCTTTTTAAATTGAAAACTCAAGTTTCCTTCATAGTATTGCAAGGAGAAAGGATGACTTTTTAGCATTCATAGTGATACAAAAAAACAGGCTTCTTGTGGTAGCAGACAAACAAGAGTCCAACAATCTAGATGCCAGATCTTAATACAGCAGGGAATGCAGCATCAGTCCTGTGGAGCAAGGGAACTATTAGTAGTTACAGACACTTGTGTGGCATCTAATGATAAAATAAAATATTCAGGTTGGGAAGCAGCAATACCTGGGACCATTGATAACAAAAGATCCACATGAAATGACATGTTCCATCCACACGATGATGCCATCAACTCCAATGAAAATTGAGACACTTTTCTGGGACTTCTGGAGGGATAATGCTCACAGCTCTGTGCACACTTGTCCCTCTCCTCCCAAGCCTCCCCAAAACCCAAAGGCACTCCCATGGCTGGCAGAGGAATGCTGTAACAGGTCTCAGTCAGTGCTTATGGATCTGTTCCACCACAATCCAACCTGGACAATATTTTCCACATCTCCACAAAAAGCAATTTTGCATTCTCTAGCCTTGTTTTTTTTTTTTTTTTTCCAGCTACAGTGTTTGAGCTCTTATTCAAGGAGTATTGTGAAAAGGAAAAAGATGACAGCTCTGTTAGACATGTGATTTTCAGGCTGACAGTTTCCCTTTCATTTTAAGGAGCTGAAAAACATTTCAGTGTCAGACAGATTGAGTTTTAACAACATGATAAACAGGCCCATTTGTTGATCTCAGGTCCTTGCTATCCATCTTCAATTAACATGGTAAAAAGGTGGCTTGCATCCAGTGTCAGACATTTGTATAAGCAGCGCATGCCCTTGCAGTTGGAATCAATGTTTGCCATTGATATATCAGGCAGGATAATTTATAGTATGGCACTTGCCTCACATAATCAGAAGAAATCAGGTACCTTTTGAAAATATCTCTCTCGTTCAAAATCCAAAAGTCTCCCTAAGATTTATAGTGGGTAAAGTAATCATGATATTATAAGAGCACAACAAAAAATGTGTGATGTTTCACCATGAAAAAGTGCAGCTTATTTTGGAGCCAGCATAGAGCACTACAGTGATTTTACTAATGCAGATATGCCAAGGCCTTTTCTGTCCAGGGCCTCTTCATGACAGGCAGTCTGATTTAATTTCTTTCCACTTTCCTAATAAAATTAGGATTGGCTAGTCCTGATTTAAAATCTCCTCACAACATGTCAGTTTTTACATAACAAGAAAAGGCAGACTGAAAAACCAAGTCCATTTCAGAAGAAGGAAAGAAGATAGTTATGGCTGGGAAGATTTCAGGTTCAGCACAGTGCAGAAGCCTATGCAGAAGTTACTTGGGTAGCTGTGTGCAAACCAGACAACCAATACCAAAAGAATGCAATGCCATAGAGATTGACATGGCAGATAGTTTCTTTTGATTTCAGCTATTGAAACAGCTGTCTTATCAAATGGGAAAGTGTTTCTTAGCACAGTGAGATGTTTAATGAGATGAAGTGTGGCTGGTGGGAGCTGAGCCCCCATAACTGTCCAGCCCTTTAGCTCTACTGCACATTGAACACATTGCTCAACAGAGGACGTTTTCTCAGCCTTGTGTGACTTCCATATAGACCAAAACAGCAAGGAGAAAAATTAAGCTATTTTCTCATTGGAAAGATGAGAAAATTGTAATGGAACTATTGACTCTGAGATAATAATGGCAACTTACATGATATTGAAGATTAAGGTGCATATTTTATAGTTAAAACTAAAAATGGACAGACTTTCCTGATGGAGTCAGCAAACCCTGACATCTTATTTATTTTAAAAGACCTGAGGGCTGCTCAGATAATTGGAAAGAATGCAATAATCTACTAACATCTACCAGCACAGGAGTGACAAATGCATAGTCTAAATTCAGATTTTTTGGAAAAAGTAGTTGCAGTTTCTCCCTCTCTGGGCTCAGACAATATAGGAAGGGTTTATAGTTAGTGAAATCTGTCCTCCTGTACAGTAGTGGTGACTTAACAGACATTTTAAAATAAAAATCAAATCCAAATAGTGTTTGGCAAATTCACTTGCCAACTGTCTTATACAGTAAATCGAGTCATCTGAATATTCAAATACCCTTTTTCAATGTATGCAGAAAATAAAATATCAGACCAAAATGTTTTGAGCAGAAACCAAGAGATGCTCATTAAACCAGCACTCCCAGTCAGCAGTGTGCAAGCTCATGTCTGCTCTCCTGAATCCCATTTAACTCCAGCCCACCAAACTGAGCCATCCCAGGATCCCCAAGGGTGACATCCCCCATGATCAGGGGTCACCATTTCTCCTTCCCATGTACCACCTGCACTGCACAAGCAGCTTTTGGAGCTGGTGTGTTTGCCAGGGCTGAGCTGAGCCATGCTTGGGCAGGGAGCCAGGTCATTTCCTGGTGGCACCACCAGCAGCACCCAGCAAGCTCCTTGGCTCCAGTTTACTCAGCTCAGCTCAGAGGGCCATGACCTGTGGAGCCCAGATAAACCCATTGCACAGCCCCTCCCATGCTCAAATGAAGAGATTACTGTAGGAACAGGGAACAGTCCCAGGCTCCATTTAACCCTGCACCCTGTCTCCTGAGCAAATAGCCAGAAAACACCAAGAACAGGATAGATATCAGAAGGGGAACATATCAGAACCTTGTGAAAATTCCTCTGTTACTCTGTTTTTAACCAAAGTGATCTCCTGGACCAGTTCATGTTTCTGGCTATGCAGTGGCCCCCAAGAGCTCTTACCTAAACACTTGGACTCTTCTGTACAATGTTCTATACAAAATTCAAGAATGCCAGTACTGAGCAGACAGGCTGAAGCAAACCTTGGCTTCAGCAGAGCTGAGCACAGACTCATACTGGCTGAGACCCATGTGGATACACAGCAAAAACACAAAGCACAGAAATGGCACAAATGGGAAGCCTGCAGTCTGGTTTCCTTGCATCATTACAAGCTGCCTCATCTTCAGAATGTGAGGTAATTTAGATCACAATAAAACATCAATAGAAGTATTAACCCTATTCAAAGCAGCACACTGTCAATAGCATCAAAACCAATACCAAAACAACCAGTTCAAGCTATAGGAAAATTATAAAATTTGATTTCTTTTCATATTTAACTAATAAAGACTTGCTACATACACAGAAGTATAGGAATATAAGCTCAGCACAATGAAGAAATGCTCCTTCCAGTCTACCACTGAACCTCTCTCCAACCAGTTCCTCACTATCCTGGCTTTCCACTGCAATAGCTTGTGCAAATAATACTCTATTGCTTTTCCTTCCCCCTTTTAGTCTTTGTCTGAACTTATCCTTCCATCAGAAGCTATTAATAAAAAATGTACTAGGGAAAATCTTGTTTCTACCATATCTTCCATATTTAACATACCTCTGCAGAACACTTAATCTGAACTGTGGTATCAAGTCACACTGCACCACCATGTAACAGATTGTTACCAATTTCCTGATTAAAACAAACAACAAACTGTATATCATGCAGACAGGACAAACTCTTCAAAGTCACGTTGGCTGATAGCATGCATCTAATTCCTAATTTCTCTTGTCCCAGTGGTTTGGTCTAACATTCAAAAGTGCAGATTATCATCTTACTCTCACTGAGTTTAGTATCAGCCCTTAGAGTGTTGAAGTTAGTTTTGGATAACTCTGTTTTTAAATTAGAAACTAAACAATATCTGGTATTTCCTCTGTGCAGAAGGGAGATCTTTAAAGCCATTGGTGGCTTTAATTATCTTGAAATAATTAGTCAAAACTCCTTTTTCCAAATATTCTACCTTTCAGGAAACTCAGAATTTTAGCTTTATGAAAACATACCATGGAGAAATTATTTCATGGTCATCACCAATCCTACTTTAGATACATAAATTCCTTTCTTCTTACTGCTTCAATTCTCTGTCCATCAGTACTGAAATTGGGGCCCTGTATCAGTGGCTGGGAAAGGTCTCTAAAACATCAAGGGAGCAGCAAACTGCTCTTTCACATGTCTTCTCACTCAGTACACCTACCACTAAGTCCAGGCTTGTGCTGAGCCTGCTGCTGTCTCCCATTTCTTGCGCGGCAGAAAGCATCTTTCATGCTGTGTAGAAAGCAGCCTGGCTATGATGAGTGATGTGTCTGAAACTTCCCAGCAAAGCTGGTTCCCTGCAAGTCCCTCCTGTTGGAGAAGTCATAGGAGCTGACACTCATGAGACAGCTTGCAGAGCAGTTGGGGATGTCTGGGTTCAGGTCAAGGCAAGAAGAACAAGTTGGAGACAGAAAGGGAGGCTGAACTGGTGCCACAAAGCAAAAGTGCTTATTATCTTATGAAATTGGGGTATTCACAGCCAGCCTTTGTAACAGCACCAAGGCTCACTCAAACTGTCTCTCCTCCTGAAATTTACTACCCACAAGCCAGGAATAGGCCAAGAACCCCATTGTCCTGGATGACTGTGTCACCTCAAGTGAGGAGGAGGCACATCATGAAGCAGGCACAAAGCTGTTGTTGTTTTGTTTGGGTCCTCCATGCTAAATACAGAGAGGACCAAAACAAAACAGATCTGTAGGTTCTTTTCTTTGACTGCTACACAAAACTGCCACGTGAGGAAAACCAGTGCAACGCCTCCCTTTCCAAACCATCATCCCCTCTATGCAGAGATTGTAATGATGTAATTTATTACTGCTCAGCTCCATCTCCCAAGCCCACCTGCCATCTGGTTGCGGGGGCTGCATTGGAGGCATCACTGGTGCCAAGTTACAGCTTTGTGACCAGCAAGGGAAGGGCACTCGTGCACCCCCTGGCTCCTGTCCCAACCGCTCACAGCCAGCTCTGCATTTTCTGTCCGGGCACCGGTGCTATGGTGGAAGCCAGTGTTTCCCAAGGACAGGGACACCTGTTTCTCCTGTTCTGGAGAGGAGTCCCTTCCATGCTCTGCCCCCACAGTGACAGCACAGGGTGTATTCTGTTTTGCATGACACAACACAAGACAGCAGCATCCATGTGAGCAAGAAGGTACAGGGAGCAGCAGAAACTGTGTTAAAACGTACAACTCTCTAAGTTTGAGACCAAAATGTTTCAATTATATGTCTAGCACTGGGATTTAAATCAGATTCAAGCAAAACAGAAGCAAAGAAAAAAACCCAAGCAAACAAATTAAGGCAAACTGACCATGCAAAAGAAATTTACTCTCAGGCCTGCATTTAGCAATTTTTGCAGATATTATTGTTGGAGAGCTTAGACCCTTCAGCACAGCACACAGAATAAATATGCACTTGATAAAATCTAAAAGGCATCAATAAAACTTCATTACCAGTACTTAAACACTAACAGGAGATTGAGTTACACAAAGTTGAGGAATAAAGTGGCACTCAGGAATGAACTCTTAATTTTAGCTCTATCATGGGCAGAAGATGTCACACAACAGTTCTCCCATCTTCCTCTAAAACTTGTACAGACCTAGACTGATTATTTTCAAAGTAATAAGTTGTCTCAAATTTGAAGTCCATAAAGATCTACCATATCTTCTGGGAAACTGTCATAATTATTAATCTCGTGGTTTATTTTGGGGGTGGGGCAAGGGGGTTGTTGGATTTTGTTGGTTTTGGGTTTGTTTTTTTTTAAAAAGTATATCTTGTTTTGAGGATGGATTTTTCCAGTTTCAGCTTCCAGCTCCTGGCTCCTGTTATATGGTTCCTCGCTATCAAAGTCTCATATAGGGTAGCTTTCCCTCTAGTGAAGTATATATAAAGTAGGTACAGTACAGTATCATGCAGCCTTTCACTTTTACTGGTTTAAATTCCGAGCCCTCCCAGAGCACCTCACCCAGAGGATTCATGAAGAGCCCTACTGACTTTTGCAAAGAATGAGACTTTTCAGTAAAGATTACTGGATACCAGCTCCCTCTTTGTCCACCAGGAAAGATGTCCTGTTCCAGAGTCTTGTATCCGTCCATTCAATAGATAACATATCATTTGGACAAGGATCTGGGCCAATGTCCTAGGCCACCATGAGCTATAGGAGACATGGTCTGGGGAAAGGGATAAAACAGAGAGAAACAAAACCTGGCAGTGTAGCAAGGAGGAGAGCCAGATCAAATCCAGGACAGCCTGGGTTTTAGCACAAGCAGACAGTCTGAACTCTGTGTGCTTCAAACACAGGGCTGGTGACTGCTCTGGGATGTAATGAGGGTCACACAACTTCATCTCATCTGATGTTTAGGCAGCATCTTTGCACAGAACACTCTATCAGACCAGTACATTACAGTAAAAAAAGTTGTTTTGACAAATCAGTATTTTGCAGAGGAAAAATACAACCATTCTGAAAAGTTTCCCAAACAGCTTTTATCTAAGCATAGATAGCAAAAGCCAGCTGATAAAAAAGTTTTGTTCTGTTTTTTTGTTGTTGTTGTTCAACCATGTCTGGCCACAAAATGCCGTTATGGATATTAGCACAAAATCAACACTTGCCAAAGCAAAAATATTCTACTATTTTTGAGGGCAGAAAATTAAAAAAAAAAAAACCCTGAAATTATTTACTGCCAAAATAATGCTGATTCTAGGGCGGTCTAAGAGGCATGGTTGATCAGCTGATGGACGAGATGCAATACAGTTTTCCAATTATAATCCTTTCTACTATATCTCAAATTCATCTTCTGATGCTTTCTTATTTTTCATGCCCTTGTGGAATAGGCAGGCCATTAACCAAGACACACTTGAATTTTGCTGCTTCCCAACTAGTAATTTTCTGTGGGATGGATTTTTAAAACCTTCTCCACATTGGAAGCCTATTATAATTTTTGGACATGACTTAGCACCACTGGAGTTTGGTTCCTCACAGAACAAGTCAGAAAGGCAGTGATCATTTAAAGATGGTCACAGAGGCCAAACTCAATTTGCAAAAGCAGGGAAGATAATTAAGTCACATTCATTTTTACTGATGTATGTTAATTTATGGAGATTTTAAATCATCAATCTGAAAAAGAAAAGGGATAAAGGGATACAAAATTAAAGTACAAGCTCCTCTATAGATAAATCAAGGTACAGAACTGGAAGTCATGGTTACTGAGCTATGTTCTCACTTCTGACCCATGCAGGTGACTGTTGCAAAATACTTTCTACACTCCATTTCTGAGCACTATCCATAAATGTTTTCTCCCAGTACCTCTCCCTCAGAGAAATCCCTCAGAACAGGAATCACCTTAATGTGGTTATACAGCACTGAGTACAACAGTGCTCTGCCCTCTCAAAACAACAGCAGAACAAACAGTGGTAAAAAATCCAAGGAGGTGCCCAGCAGCTCCTCCCCAGAGCATCCACAAACACAAAGGAAAAGATCCCAGGACTGTTCCCAAAATCATAATTTCCAGCACAGAGTACTCCTTAAGGACAGGAAATACCTGGGGGTAGAAACTTGTGTCCCTCTGAGCCTTGCCAACCTGGCTGCAAGGGGTTCACACTCGCCCAGTGTGAAACACAACTCTTGGGCAGCTGCACCACAGAGCTGGCCTGGGGACAGCCTGGCTGTCACTCCTGAGCCTGCTCTTGCCCAGATGTGGAATAGGACCCACCACAGTTCAGAGACTCCTTGGCTTCTGGCAGGGCAGGCACTGTTTTTTTTTTCTGCCCCAGAAATGGATACACTACATACCTATTCTGGTGAATCTATGTCCTTTCAGCCCCAAAAAATGAGAACATTCTGAAGTAACTGGTCCTCACCTGAGGACTTCAAAAGAGCAAGGAAGATATCCTCAAGTGGTAGTAGATACAGAGGGGAGGGATTTTTTTTTCTTCTGAGCTCAGGGAGCGTAAATCCACTTCCTTGACCTCTTTTGGCTCTATCTCCTGTGCCACTATGGGCTTGCCCTCTACTTTCAGTCTTTTTATTTTTTTTAACAAATCTCATGAGAGCACTAAGCTGATAGAAAGGATTTTTATTAAATCTGGCAACTCACAGAAGTGTCACAGAGTGAAAAATACCAATCTGCTGAGCATGGAAGTGAGGAAAAGTGTGAGTTGGAGGCAATTACAAAATATTAATTTGACAGCAAAGGCACAACTTTTGAAGGAAAGAATAGTATAAGGTAGACAAACAGAAAAAGGTGGAAAAGTGTAGCATGAACTTATCAAAGAGAGATCATATGAGACTTAGCTGGTACCTTCCTCTAAAAAGATAACTCATTTTCTAGATAAAGGGTGCACAAGGATGGAGACTATTCAAACTTCAAATAAAGCATTGGTTATAATATCACAGGGGAAATACTCAAAATTGAGAAAATGCGGATTATCAGAGGGACTAAAAAGAGTTATGAAACCAATGAAGAGGTAACAGATTGCACTGGGGAAGGGTGAACCAGTCTGGAAGGTAAAAATTGGCCAGGGGAATACTTTCTTTATTATTTAAATTAATAGCCTCTGTGTGACTTCTGGAGCGTACCAATGTGATTTGCTGATGATACGAGGTTGGAATGAACTGCCATCCCATGGCTAAGCTGGCCCATTTTGCAGCCAAAATTATCTGGAAAAAGGCCTGGGGGATGGAGCTGAGCAGGTTTCTGGGCAGTAATTTGGGATCACTGGTGATAACACCTTCAATGATTTCACTGTGCGAAATGACGGCAGAAAAAGCCTCGGGAGGACAGGCAGTTCATAAAATGATTTCAAATCATCAGTCTGAAGGTGCTGTTAGAAAGCCAAACCTGCAGAGGTGACAGTGAATGAAGGACAGGACTCCCATGGGATGGGCACAGTCTAGGAAGCAGGAGGGAGCTCAAGTGCCACTGCAATCTCTTGTGGCCAAGACAGAAAAACATATGAACTAGAGCTACTTAAATAAGGCTAGTGGCCAGCCCAGTTCAGGACAAGAAACTAAAATAACTTGCCATTTTTGCATTGCAAAACAAAAGCTGAGAAGGCACAAAGCTTTTTCTCCCTCTTCAGAAATATCCAAAGGGGGTAACTTAAACCGGTGCTAACATAAGCATGGCTAGATCTGTCTCTACTGTAAATAAATTTAGTCTGAAAGCACAATAGTTACAAACAGGAGAGGTAGCAGGCCCTTGCAGTAGGAATAAATGGGGAGCGAATATATGCTGCTTGGGAAAGCAAGGAATTTATCTTCTTTTCCCTATTGCAGCACCTCATTTTCCTTAAAATATTGGAACCATCAGCACTGCTTCAGATAACCGAAATACAGTGAAATTGTGACATGATTTTCTCCAAACTTTTTTAAAAACAGAAATGATTGCCAGTTTTAGACTTATGCTCTTCAAGACAGAGAAATATTTCCCTTGTATTTAAACTTGGGTATTTAAGCAAAGAAACAGAAAGTATCAGTAAGAAGACACTCCCTCATGCTGCTATAACTACCTTGATACAATTATGGCTGAGGCAACCTGCTCTAGAAATGAATTACACAACCATTCCAAGATAAAGAGCACACTGCTAATGGGGGAAGACACACAAAAACATCAGTCCATTGATGCTCTGTCAGTTCTGAGCCACCTGGGAGCCATGCAAAATGCCTTCCAAGAGCAAACATGAGAAAAAGACTGACAGCTGTACAAGAACTGGAAAACTCAATATGGTATTAGTTTTATGAAACAGTATAATCTCTGCCTTTTCTAACCTTGTTTTGTTTCACAAGCTGTAAAGGACCACTTGTTTTTCTCCAGGAGAAAACTTTCTTTGCTGATGCTCCTGCTTTGCTTTAGACACCAGCCTATGGTGTAATATTTTCTTTCAAATGTACTTTAACTGGTACACTTCTAAGTGGGCTTTCAGCAATCCTTTCCTCTAACTATGCAAAGAGCTGTTACCCAAAACACACAACTTTTTTTCAACTATATTAGCTGGTTTAACAAAAGGTGATGTTTTTGCTGCCAGCACCCTCTGACCATCAGGCTGAAAAAGGTGATCTCTTGGGATTAGCAAATTGAAAAGCTCAAAACGTCATCCTGCCAAAAAACAGAAAATATTATTGGAGTTTCCTCATTTCTCAATAAAATGCACAACTACTTGATGTAGAAGTTTTGAAGTTCTAATCACCATTTTTATGGCAGTTTGGGTAGACTTTCACAGCAAAAATTGTTGCTTTCCATTGCAGAGCACAGAAACTCCTCTAGCACTGTCTGCCTAAACAGAATTTAAAATTAACCAATAACAAGACAGACAGCTAACAACAAAACTTAAATCTAGTGTTTTAAACTTGATCTCTTGGGAGAGGTTTGCTTTGCTTTCCAACTTAGAGGGATAAAATAGTAATAATCCTCCCAGGATATCTAGCACAGCAGAAACTCTGGATGCCAGCATTCATTTCCTGCTTCATCGCAGAGGAGTTGCTTCATTTCTTGTTATTTATGAAATTTCTCCCAGATATTTTGTGAGTTTCCTCATGACCAAGTCTTCAGAGGAGCTGTAAAAATGTTCCAACTCAACAAACCTCCTTCATGGAAAATGGACTTTCAAAATAAGTAAATAAATAAATCCATTGCTATCCAAGAAAATGTCACTTTTGACAGATGGTCAGATTTTCTGTTTATTAATGAAAAAAAACTTCTAAACAAATTCTGGGGATTTTATGTCTAAAACCATACCACCAGCAATAGAAATTTGGGGTTGTTTCCTGTTTATATCCTTGAATCTGGATAAAATCAAGAAACACCAAGAGAAGAAAGGGCAGCAAAGGCTTTAACTTTCTCACCTTTGTGCTTTCAAGCTTAGAAGAGGAAAATGAGTTATCATTAACCAGCAATGTTCCAAAATTTCCACCATTAAAAACTAGGAAGGCATAGAATTAAATAATCCCACATATTACACTGCCCATTTCCCAAGTATTCAAAAGGCATGGTAAAAGGTAAGCAGCAAAACAAAAAGTACCTAGGAGTGCCTACTCATTTCAATAGTAGCACAGAGAAAAGAGGAGAGGGGGAACAACTCTAAAATGCAAGGACACAGAAGATAGCACAGGATGTCCGGAGAGAGGGAAGGCTCCAGTCTTTCCATTTCTCCTTCCATTCCTGCATACACACTCATATGCATTTAAATAAGATTCTTCCAAGAGTGCAGCACTAGATGTGAATGTTAAGCTACAACACAGTCCCCATTTCCTGGCTTAGTTTGAAATACTGTGACCCAGCATGAAGGTTCATATATGCACTGTATTGCTGAATAGAGGGCAGAGCTACCTAGGAGTGCTAAGTCCCAGGGATGGCTAGGAGAAATCTGCTTTTCTCCATGGCATAGGTCAGGATTTTGTGTCATTTCAATGTATGCCATTTCTCAAGGTCAAACCTGCTCAAGTCACTCACCAGTTAAACCCAGGATCAATACTATGAGGTATTTACTGCCTGCCTCAGTGCATACATCTGCAGCAGTCAAAGAATGTATTGGAAAATCTGCCTCTCTGAGTAGAGTTTTCCTTCTTTTCATTAAAGAAAGGAAATGCATTTCTTTCAAGCATGCAGTCTAGATATGAACATATGTGAACAACAGCTATTAATATCTACAACTTCATGTAAACATAAACAGCAATAAATACAACCACCAGTAATTTCAGGACCAGTAGAATTAGCAAACTAGAGAACAAACCCCTATTTTTGTCTTCTCCCAATATATCAAGTGTCAGTTCAAGTAAATATTTTCCCAGACAATATATTTTCTAGAAAAGTTAGCCTGCTCTGCTTAAGTTTAATGTGCAGGTATATATATAGATTGAAATTTTGAAAGGCTTTATTGGGTCAGTTTGAGTGCACAGATTGTTTGCAAGCAGCTGGAGATATTGAATAGCAAAAAATAATCAAAGCAAGGCAGATCAGCCAGTGCTCATCACACATGGATTACTGCCTTATAAATTCACTTATTTGACAGCTGACACGGACTCTTGTCCCCTGCAGGGCTGGACCAAGTGGCAAAGTCTGCTCAGAAAGCCCAGACTGCTGCCAGTGGAATCCTTCAAGCAACCAGGCTGCAAATCACAGAACTGACCTGTGCTCCTCAGAAATAATGGGAAAAAAACTAGGGAGTGCTTAGTAAGCAAGCAGCCAGAATATTGTGTACCTGACTGCTGGGCTCTGTGTGCAGTGGTGGGATTTAGAAGTGGATGGTTTGCTTTTTTGCAAATGTGGTGTTACATTTGCTTACTTCCCACTCTTTGAGAGAGAATTCCTGCTGCTCAAAGTGTTTGCTAGAGTATGGAAGGCAAATACAAAAAGACAGGCAGATGGAAGTGAGTACATCAGACACAGATGTTGTATGAAATTCATATTTTCAAAGGAGCTTCACTCCTCTTCTCAGGAGGAATTGCAGGAAGCTGAGTCCTTTTGGAAACTTGGCTCCTAAAGCCACAGTAATATTAAAAAAAAATTTTTAAAAAGTAGCATATTTTCTCCTGTGTTTTAGCTTTATTACCGACTTCATGGGAAATGCATTTTGGCCACAATGAACTGTTTTTCTTGTCCTCTCCCCCAGTTCCTACACTTTCTTCTTCAAATCTAAAGATCAGTGGCACCAGCAGAAATTCTTCCACTGACAGCAACTTGAGTCTGAATTGGGCTTTCCATTTTCATATCTCTGCTATTTTCTTCCCAAGGAAATACACAGCCTAAAATTTTTTTATTAAGTCAGGCATATGAGTTGCAAACAAGGGAATGAAGAGATTCCTCCCTACTTTTCTACAAAGAGAAGATTACTTAGATCTCCATCCTCCTGCCTGGAAAAGGTGGTTCACTACCTCTAAAGGGTATCAGTAGATTGATGAGAGAAAGTCAGGCGAAGTGGCTGATCAATACTCTGTACCAGTATAGTCCTCTGCATCTGGAGAAGGTCTTCACCATGACTTTAACTTCTTTCCTGTTCTAAATCATTCTTAAGAGTTAAATTTCTCTGCCCAAAGTGCAAATTAACACACTGAAAAGACTGACTGATGGAATGGAAATGCCAGGTTTATCTACAGAGCCCCAAAGACTCTTCCCCAATATATATTTGCAAACTGGCAGCTGCATAAGAGCAGAAGAAGCTCTAAGAAGTGTGTGTGATAATCACAGCATAATCACTGCTGATGAAACTTGATGTTCTTCCATAATCACTGCAATTTTAAGTGGATTGAGAGCCATTTAAGTGACAGGAGTGCTGTGATGGATGAAATATATGCTCCCAAAGTTACATCAGCTTCTTTGACATTCGTGGCATGGAATGCTTAGTGGCATTTAATGTTTGTAAATCTTTAGAAATAAGTTAAATATGTTAATTACCACTGGAAAAATCTCTCAAGCTGAAGTACTCAATGACTATATTGCAGTTGTCCTTAGTGCTATATTCTCCTCTTCTTATCCACTAAGTAAACATGACATATCAGGCCAGTGATTACACTCAGAATTTGCATTTATTTGCATCTGTTAGTCCTTCTAGGTGAGTCAATGAACTGGTACCCAGCCTGCACTGGCTGCCTTCCCCTCACCCGTATTCTGGGTGCCCCAAACTCCCGGCACTGGTGCTGCACTGCATCTGTGCAAGCTGCCATGTGCTCTCACACACGTGGGCTGAGCACAGCAGGCCCACAGCAACATTCACCAGCCAAGGCACAGGGCCAGCCCAGCGCTTCCATTTCCTCTCCCAGGTCACCTCTGGCTGTCACATGGCACAAGGGTCACACACCAAGCCCAGCAAAATGGGTGAACTGCTTTTTAAAAAATCCAGTCTTAAAAAATTGGGATCAAGAATGGGGGATACACTGAGCATTATCTGATGGAAGGCTGCAACCTCTCATAGTAAAAACAGGCGACAGAACAAGGCTGGCTGACTGATGGCATCTTATTCCAGCATATGGGCCCCAAGGAGGCCTGCTGGAGAGAGACCATCTGCTAGCCATCCCTCAAGGGAAGTGCTCCCCATTTCTGCACCCCCTCCCTCAAAAGATTCTATCACCCAAAATGTCTTCCATCCTAGAAAAAGAATCAAATTTCTTCACATGGAACATAAGATAGTTGCTCTGAACCAGGAAGAGAAGTTATCAGAATAAGACAAGTGATGAGGGTATGAAATAATTCAACAAGATATTCAATTCTTGGCATCTTGGCAATAATTCAAAAAATAATCCCGGAGAAGTTCCTCTAAGAATTGTTGGCAATGAGCAAGAGCAACAGTAGGTCAAGGCAATTGACTTTTTATAACTTAAAAAATCCTGTCTGAAAATTACCTGGGATATTATAAAAGCATTTTAAAAACAGGTAAGATATCAAAATGAAGCAGGACGTTTTGTAGATTAAGCCTTCGCAGTCCCTCAGTGATTACTTTCCCTCCCCTCATTATTGGCTTCTTTAGAAGGCAAAATTACTTCATTTTGCAAGACTGGCACCCCCAGCTCCTTATTTTCAAGTAAAGGCAAGAGAGTTAAGGGTGCATATGCATGACTAGTCTGCCAAAAGCGTGGGGTATCTGACTGGCAGGTCAGGCTACTAATTCAACTCTTCCATTCTTTGAATTTGCAAGAAATTATCTTTAACAGTAAGGCTCCAAACAGCCCCAATCCACTAACAGGGTGAGGAAAATCAGGATGGAAAACCAAAATCCATTTTAAGCAGCACATTGGGCACTGACCAGAAACACATCTTGTCAAAGTCAGCCCTCAGCACTGTCACACAGAGTGACCTGAAACTGGTGAAATGAGCTAATACTAAGTTAATGCACTGACTATTTACTCCATTCTCATAACTGTCATCAGTTGTTATTTGCAAATTCCAAGCTGCAATTCACATTTCTACAACTTGAGCTTAAAGCCCCACTTGCCAGGAGACATATTAAATTTAGACGGGCTCCAGCAGGCAGAAAAGCCCAGCTACCTGGCCTTAATTGAGAAAGAGGCCTCTGAAACAGGAAAGCTACTAAAAAGCATCCTGGTTTGGCAACAAAAAGTACATGCTTCACCTTGAACACAAACATATTCCTAATTTTAAGCACATGCTCAAGTGTTTTGCCAAAGAAAAGCCTAAAATCCCATTCTGTAAACTCTTAGGCATATTACATTACAGCAGCTTCATTGACATTGAAAAGAATTTGGTAAATTCAGTGTAAACTATTCATGAGGATGTTTTCACCATTGGTTCCTACATAATTCCAGACCAATGAGAGATTTGTAATGCTGATATTGCTTCAGAGTATTTCCCTTGTAGGCTGAGCCTACTTCCATCACATACAGACTACATTTTATGAGGAAAATACTGGCAACTTTGATATGAAGAAAAATCCTCTGGGCTATATCATTCCCTGTAATAAAATAAACTGAGAGAGAAGCAAAATGGAAACCTGGAACAAGTAATGTAACTGAGCTGCATCACAGAAGCTATTTACAGGTTGAAATAATCAGATCAATGTGCAAGCCAAAAAATTTGCAGTTAAAGGGACAGCTTTCTAAACCAGGTCAAAACAGGAGTCAGAGAAGGGTTCCTAAATGAGCTCAGTCTCCATTTTGAAGCTTGTGCATCTTAATACTGGTTCCTTACAGTTCCTGGTGCTCATCATGGTGATTGATTGATTGATTGATTGATTGATGCTGAGCTCCTCTGAAGACCCAAAGAGGTCTGAAATGGCAGACTACTAATATTTTCCCCTCTGTCCTTTGGGTACAGTATCACCCTACACAGAAGGCAGAGAGGCAGTCATAATTTGCTTGCGTTGGAGCTAATAAGAAAGAATAAAGTTCCTCTTGAAGGCTGTCACCACTAATGTGACCCTGTCTCATTTGTGCCTCTAACCCAAATCTATGGACTATTCCATCTGACCTTTCTAAGCCTGAAGTAGCAACTCCATTTGCTCCAGCCAGCAAAACATAAACCACCAGCTCAGAAATGGTTTTAATAACATCAACAGGAATACCTGCTGAATAACCAGCCCTTTGATTATTATTACTTGAATAAACATTCCTGATGCCAACATATTTCTGAGGTGGAAGTGAGGAAATTGTTTCCACACCTCGTACTGCATAGTAGTTATGTTAAAGATTATAGAAGTACTTTCAAGTACAAGACATAAAGGATCACCATATCTGGTTTTCTCATGGAAAGCTGTAATTTTTTGAGAAGAGAGAAAGCATCAGGTATATGGCTCACAAGATATATTACTTAGGGAAAAAAAGTTGAGAATACTGTAATGCGATGTGTCATTTTCCACAAGGATTTATCATAACTCTACTGAAATCAGTGGGGACTCTCACACTGACTTTAAGAGGGATATTTCACCCTGAGTTTTCAGACACTGATCTGATCAGGTTAAAGTTACAACATATCATTTTCCTATTTGTAAGGAGAGAAAAAAAAAAAAAAAAGAAAAAACCCAAGCCATTCCATTCTCACAGAGCTAACTCACCAGGACAATTTTCTGACTTCAAAAATTTTTTCATTTTAATCTTTTTCAGAAATTATTGGCTTTATTTGATGATATCAAAAAACTTATAAAAGAAGTCTTAGTGGTAGATTCTTAAATGTATGTATTTAAAAGTTGCATCACAATTTCTTCTCCCTACCTGTATTTGCTCCAGAGATAGGGTCAAGCATCCAAAAGCAGAAAAAGAGATTATGTAAAGCATTTTTCCCCCAAGACAATCTGCAGAAAATGAAAGCTTAAAGAAAATAAGCATCTGCAGAAAATTAAAATGTCAGTGGTTTTCACTGAAAATTTAAAGCTATTCACATAGTGAGTTTTTAAGCAGTAGCTCTTCCTGTCTCAGACAGCAATGCAGTGGTAACAGTCTGCAACAGGGGAGCAGGAGTCATGGACACTGCTAGCTGGGCTCTCCGTTCTGCTCCAAAGAATATCTCCCATGGAATTTTCATAGGAAAAAATCACCAAAATTACAGCATCAGAGAATATTCTGAGTTGGAAGGGATCCACAATGACCATTGAGTCAAGACTTTAAGTGAATAACCCATATGGGGATCAAACCCATGACTTTCACATTATAAACACCATGCTCTAAACAACTGAGATATCATTGATTTACGCATAAAAGGAAGTCTGAAAGGCTGGGTCAGAAACTGATGAAGATCTTAGGAGAAAAGCTGACCAGGGATACATAAGTGGCAAAACCTGCATATGATGCACATATATCCTGTTAAGGAGATGTGCTATTACCTTTGCTTCTTTATGATACAGACAAATTTCAGAATTGTTGCTGCAGCCACAGAGAAGATGAAGGGGTGTTCAGTAGCCAGATGTCAGAGACACGTGGCTCATAAGTTCCTTGGGAAATCCCACCCAACACAACAGCAGTTTTAAGCTCAGGCCCACAGCCACCAAACCTCTAGTGCCCCAAGTGCTGTGCATATTTTGTTTTCTTGATCCAGCCATGCTGTGGATTTGATATCCTTACCACAGGCAGGCCTTTCCTTTCCAGGGCAGAACCTGCTATAATTAATTTCTCAGAGATGTTCACATACTGTCTCCTTGGAAATAGTAGAATTTTCTATAACAGTCAAGGGGATATGAATCTAAATTCTGTAATGAGAAAATACACAGTAATGCCCATGCTTATGCTTTTTTTGGTCTTATGGTCACATGGAGCATATTCATACTGTACCATTTTAGGTAAGGTATCATCTTTGTCGAGCACAAAAATGGCTTTGGGCAAAACAGCCACCTTTTCCCAGTTCGGTCTCATTCACAACTGTCAAAGATCACCATTAGGATAATGAATTGGAGAAGCCCATAGAAGACCTGTAAATAGTCCCAAGAAATCATCACAGCATTGGAGGGCAAAAAAAATCCCAGGTGTAAAGGTGCACTGAAGTTGGGACAGGAATTTGTGCCATGGTTTTTCTTTTTTTTCCACCAGAGTGGAAGGAAGAATGTCACTAGGGTAGAGGAGCAGAAATTATCCTTTTCAGAGATGACCAGACTAGCTGACTATCAGACAAGCTATATGCTACACATGAAACAGAGCACTGTGTGCCTGCACCCACAGGAAAGTTCCTTTTAGGACTAGAAATCTGAGGCTTCATCATCCAAGCCACACCATGAACGCTTCCCAAACTGGTGGATGCACATTCCCTCAACCTGGGCATGCTAAAGCCACCTCTCTTCCTGCAGTTGCAGACCTGCCCCATACACATTACCACTGCTTGAAGTTTGAGCATTTTCCAGCTTGTCTTGTGAGCAAGCCTGGCTTGTACCACACACCAGCTGGAGATAAACCTGCACATTCATTTAGTGAAAAAGCACCAGGGCTGCAAGTTTGCTTTTGTGGTAGATAAAAATAGAGGGCTCTTTTGAAGGTTTCATTACAAGATGAGAGGTAGAGTACCCTGAGCTGGCACTAGTCTTCTAATTAATCAGTGCAAGGATTGTTGAAATCCTGGCAGAAGTCCTTCCTCTGCCTGACTTAATCCTGGAGGTTTTGACTTGGAAATGGAAAAAATCTGAATTCTGTTGGTTCCACATCCAGTCAGGTAAAAATGGAATAATCAAGCCTTTTTTTAAATATATTTTAAAATGTTGCACACAGACACACAACGCAGTTTCTACCTCAAAACCACACAGACTAGTTTTCAGGGTAGTTCTTTGGGGCTGAATCATGTCAAATCAAGAAAGGAAAGAGAGAGAGGAAGAAAGCAGAAGAGATGGCTTGTGAAGAAAGTATTTTCTGAGCAGAAAGTCAAGGGTGTCAAGTCAAGAAAGTCAAGGACAACCAGCATGGGTGTCCTATTAATCGGTCTCCTGTGTCTGGACAGATGATGAAGAGCTCTTAGGAAGCAGCAAAGAAACATCACATCCACATGATACTTCAATTTTGCTTTTTATTTTTTCTTAATTTTTCTTCATTTTGCTTTTGCTACTTTAATAAAAGCTTTCTTGAAATCGGCCACTGTTTATATCAAAGTATTTTCTTTCAAATAGGAGGGTTTTTTCCATTACTAAAAAAAAATTATTTTTCAAACCTGGCCCAAATGTTTTCCTTTTCAGGATAAAGCCACGCTAAGGCAAAATTTTCTTTATATCTGCCCCTATAACTGCTCTCTGGAATTCAATTTAATTTCTGCTCTCACTTTTAATAACTCTTTAAATAACATAAAAGTTTCTTATTTCAACTGTGCCTCACTTGTGAGTCGCATTATTTCCTCCTGGCCATGAGACTGGTTTGTGTTTAATATACTGCTGCTTTTCAGTTGCTTTTCTGGGCCTCAGGCTTTGGCAAAAATTCAGCTCTGATTAACAACATGCTCTTCACTTGCCTTTGCTATTCACCCCTGGATGTGTCAAATTTTTGTTTCCACTCTTCACTGTGTTGGGGTTTTTTAAAATTTATTTTGTATCATCTAACTCTGCTCTGAATGCTACATTACTTTACAATCCTAGAAAGCATTTGGTTTATTTTTCACTGTGAGGTATGCTTCACCCTTTGAGATTGTGAAACATGGTGACTGTCATGTGTTTAGCTGGTGTTTTGATGTGGCAGTTTGTGTTGTGTTGTATTCAACAACGTCAGAAGATTTTTCCAAGACAGACCAGCATCATATTGGCTGGCTCCCACAAGACTCCAGCACTTCTTCTGAAAATCAGCAGTGGTGATTCTTACTGTCTCCAACAAAACATATTTTTACTGGCCTTTCCAAAGGCATATCCAAATAATGTCCCTATTATTTCAGGAAGAAAGAAATTCATTGCAGGAAAGGTCCATGCAAACTGCGACATGGACAGCCAGGGAAAATCTAGACTGCTAAAACCAATGTGGCGGCTTTCCTTAAAGTCATAGCTTTTGGGAGAGGAGCAGCTCCCTTGGGACCTTCCCACTTGTATGGTATGTGCCAGTAGGGAACTGCTGCTGCTGCTCATTTTGCTTCTTGGCCAAGCAGAGCTCAGTTTTCAATAAACCCATCTGACTTCAAGGAACATCAAGAACAAACCTCTTTTTCCTCCTCTTTTTTTTTCTCCCCTTTCTCATTTGCCCATAAATCAAAGAAGAAAGGATCAAATGTACAAAACAACAAAGTGGCAAAATGCTCACTTCAGGGTTGCAGCCAATCTAATTAATTTTTCATTTAGGTCTGATGTATTAGAGGCCAATCAATCAAGGATTATGTTTACAGAGTTGTAGAAAGAGAGGAGACCGATCCTCATTTGTTGTCTAGGCTGTCCAAATTAGTCAGTTAAATGATCCTGGGGGAGATCATAAAGGATATGAATAGGTCCTTGTAAGTACCTTTCTTTTAATTACAGACCAAACAGTCAACACTTCCCGCAGTCCTTGACTTCCTGCCTGAAGGACAGAGCTGGCTTCCTGGAAGCCAGAGGGACACAGGTGACTTCTGCCACCCACTTTTGGGACAGTGCAGTTTCTTCATCTCTGAGTGTGTCAGAGTAGCCCATTGGGCTCAGGATACCTGTCCAGCAGCAGTATGCAGTAGCTGGAGTCCAGCAAGTCCACCATATTCAATGGGCTGCAGTATTTCTTATTTCTAAGGAGACAGAAAAAGGACTATAAAACTGCAATCCCATTTGCAGGTCCATCTGTATTTCCAAAAATTGTAGGGAAATCACAGTCAAATCTGGCTGTGCAGAATTTACATTTTTGATTTAAAAGCCCTTTTTGAGTGTGACTTAGCAGATCATGCCCACAACAGCCAAATGAGTGCTTTGTTACTGCAGCTTTCAGTGCTTGACTTTCAATTCCATCTTTAACAGGGTCCTTCTGGTTTATTCCCTCCAGAGTGCATGACTTGTGAGGTACCTGCTTCTGTCTTTTATAATTTGCTGGGCTGCACAGACAGTGCATGGCCCTTACAATATTAATGATCCTTAATAGCAAAGAGTCAATGTAGTGACAACTGAGTAGACAGATGGCTTCAAATGACCTGATAAACACAGGAGAAAGATGAGATGAAGAGTCAGATGATTTGGTCAGTCTGACATGACCTTTCCCTACAATCGTTTGACATGGCAAGTTCCCAAGGACATTTATAGACCCAAGATGACCAGCACTGAAAAGTCACTTTGTGGTCAAGAGCCAAGCAGGATGCAGGAGGCTCCTACTGATACACACTGCTTGAGTGGAGGTGAGCCAGCCCATCCAAAGGCAGCTCTTCTGCCTTGCTACACGAGTGCTGAAACAGAGACCTGGTACCTGTGGGGTGCACTTTGCATGACAGTTGCCAGACACAGTAACCAGAGCTTTTGGCTGCAATGCTTCAGGAGAAGAACCGTAGTTTTGATGGCTCCAAATATTTCAGACTCTTTATATCGCTACTACAACTTGGAAATTTCGGCAATTTTCTCCATAAAAATCTCAAATTAGTGAAAATCTCGGTGTGATAATGGAACAGTGGCCCAAAACTGCCATTCCTTAAGCTGTCTCCTCACGTGCTGTGGCAAGGTACTTGCTTGCTATACAGTGTGTTTCCATTTCTGTTAGTACACAGAAGGCAATGGGTTTGTGTATATTTTCAGTATCTCAAGGAACTGAGGGCAAGAAGCAATAAATAACAGAAACAGAGAGAGGACAGGGCCCTCTATTAATACGACTGATTTCTGTGTTTGAGAGCACTCATATTCAGCTTTTATTTCAAACCCACTGATTGGCCACATTAAAATCACAAAAAGCAGAAGGCAGCAGTAGCTCCAGATAACTGCATCCCCATGCCACCAAAACCAGGCACAGATGTATTTCAGATATACTGGCACAGAGTGCCACCCTGTCAGCCACTCTGTCCCAGCCTTGTTGGACTGGAGCCCTGTCTCTTTTAGCAAGGCTCAGTCTCATCTGAATCAGCTCAAGCTGATGCAGACCAGATTTCATGTAGATAAACTCTGGCTTCAGAGGGACTAAAGTTCTTCCAGAAATGTCTGGGTGCCTGATTGCTTTAAGCAACACGTAAAAAAAAGAACACTGCTGAAATTTTCTCAAATGACCATTTCTATTGTACCCAAATCAGCTTTTCCAACAAGGTTATTTTTCTTGCTGTGAAATAGATAATTTAAATTCCTTGAAAATGTGGTCAAGTATAATCATTGAAGTCAAGCTGCCTTGAAAATCCAATACCTACAGACACACCAAAACCATAAAATTCTGAACAATGAAGTTAACAAAACCAGACTTAAACCAGAAAAATCCATTTAAGAGCACCCATACTCACACACTGCAGTGATGTGTGGTATCAATATCACACAAAACACACATTTGAGTTTTTTTTAAATTGCTTTGGATCAGTGGATTACATGCTCTTGTGTTTTGTGCAACTAGTTATTTCCATGTCTAGTAAATAAAAATCAAGTTTAGTCAAAGCCTGCCTGTTGCCCTTAGAGGGGAAGTCACCTGGCTTTAACTGATAATTACCCCAGGAAGGAGATGCAGAAGAACTGTAATTATTGCAGCAGGAAAAGGTAGGAAGAGTTGGAGCCTGAGTCCACTCAGAAGGGAATAGGTAAAAGTAACTTTTCTCAAAGGGATAGTGATGCAGTGGTGGAAAGTATTTACCAAGGGCTTGCCATTTTTGACAGCTCTCCTCTGTTTTGCTGATTTTATTTCTTCCTTCTTTTTTATACAAAGGTGCCACTTTAGGTAAGCATGCTAGTGGGTCTCAGTTCTTGGGGCCCATTTCTATTTTTGCCCTGGACCCTGTGTGATACAAGAGTGGGTTGCTGGTGGACTTTAATCAATATACAGGCATGTGCAATACATACCTAAAACTTCTATTATTTTAATATGAATATTACAATCTGGAGGTAGACGTGCCTCTGGTACATATATCAGCAAACCACAGGAGAGCTGTCCTCACAAATCACACCCAGTGGACTCCCAAGGTCTTTAAGCAAACAAATGGAAGGGAAGCAGCTTTTCCTTGACTCCAAGGCACTAGTCAGCAGCAAGACCCCATCGGCAATTAGGATTCCTTGCTGGCCTGTTCTGAGAAATGAGTAATTTGATCCCACTCCAAAGGCTGTCATGAGCTCTGGTATGGTTTACTCCTCTAAATGCATATGCTGAACCTGATCTAACAGATAGGAATAATGGCTGTGTGGCAGATGGGGATGTCTTTTGGGCTTATTGCAGGTGCATCCTCATGTGCATTCGTCTGGCTGGGGAAAAATGTGAATCCATAGATCCTCTGTGCAAGGTGGTGTCTGCATAAAAACTTGGCAATAAAGAGCTGTAACACAATACTTTTTGGTCTGGTGTCTGCCCTAAGAGGATTCATGGCAAGATGGGTGGCTATCAGTCCCCAAAGCCATAATTGAAATCCCTGTGGGCTGTAATGAGCAATCCTCTTCCAGTTGCATTACAGCTGTAATGCTATATATGGGATTTAGCCTTTTAATTAAAAGTCTGGGGTAAAGCTTTAATCCAGTGTTTGTGTTCCTCAAAGGAAACTGGGTTTGAAGTCACAAATTCACATTTGTTGGACTGAGAAAGTTGCTTTAGTCCTTGATCATTTGTACTACTCTTTTTCTTAATAAGAAAAAATTGATTAAAATAAAGCATTAAAAAAAAAAAAAAGACAGCTTAGTTGGCAGAGTATTAATTCCCTCCCATTTGTGAAGCTATTGATCAAAAATGCTAAGGTGCCAGTAAAAAGTCAATCCAGCCCTTCCTGGCAAGAGCTGTCAGCAGTGTCTTGAAAAAACAATGGTTTCTTATCTTTGCACTTGGGACTATGCAGAATAGGAACTACATGCAGTTGTCAAGCTAAGTAGTGCTTCATTCTCGCTTTAGTCAGTTCCACATACACCCTCTCTTCTGGAAGAACAGCTGGGTATTTCTCACCAAATTCTCCCAGACATTACCTAGATGCCTTCCTTCCTTCAGTCAGTTTTTCTGGGGGGGAACATGAGGACAGAGGCAGGTCTCATCTACACTAAATTCTTGTTTACTAGGCACTGAAATAATTAGCTGCACAAAACACAGGAACATGTCACCCTCTGATCCAGAGAAACACTTTCTGTCTCACTCTCCTGCAAGCTTTTTCAGGCTGGCCTGCAACTCACCAAAGTCTCTTGCTCCTGGGGTGCCAACACCGGGAGCAGACCTGGTGCAGGGAAGCACAGGCAGGAACAGTGCACCAGGTGCTCTCAGACATCAGATGGCGAGTCCCACAAAGCCTAAATGGGTCACTTGTCACATGAAAGATGGCAAGGGGCCAATGGAAGTGCACCATCCAGAAGATGAGTTTGAACCTATGGGGTTTGACTGACCTCCAATAAAGGTGGCAGGGCACACAGGGTGGATATTGACACCGTGGACCTGCACACAGCTCCTGGCCATCAACAGAAGAGCTGAAAAGTGTCACGTGAAATTTGAGTCTTTCTTCCCAATCCTGTATTGGATCTTGCACTTTCCCCTTCCTAGCCCTGGAGCCTCCAGAGTTGGTTTTTAAAAGTTTTAAGATTTTTAAAATTAAGTTTAAGGTATAATCACCAACTCTGAGTTATCCAAGGGTCAGAGGGGAAGACTTGCTTTAGGAGAGACCTCCTTTATTCTTGGATCACATCTTAAAGGCATTCCCTGCAACCATGAGGCCCAGCAACTTACTGTTCCTAAGAATAAATTACTGTTAGAGGTTAATTCCTGAAAAAAATCTGAATTTTTCATGCTGGCCACATCAGCATGTCAAGCAGGCCATGTTTATCTGAGTGGACAGCTGAACGACATTTCTGACAGAGGACCTTATGCAATTGCTCACACTTGCCAGGCCAGAGCTCTTTGGTTATGATTTTAAGTAGAAACCTGCAAAACTTTATTTCTTATAACAGCATCTGACACCATAGAAAGCTAAATTGTTTCTGTATGCATTTGTCTACTGCTCTTTCATTGTGACTATTCAATCTTTATGAAATCACAACATGAAGAAAAAAATACCATGGAGATGAAAGGAAGAAAGAAACCTATTCCACGGTGTGCTAACCCACTTCAATATTCAATATAAAAAAGCAATTGCTGCCCACTCAGAGCAGATGTTCCTCACAGTTCATAAGCACCCATCAAATGTTAGGTCATACATGCACTTCCTTACAGCTTTGATCTCTAACGTTACCCAGGTGAGTAATTCCAGATACTTATAATGCAACCTATAAACAGGCACCTGTTGTTATTTGAATTAAAACAGCACACACAGATGCCAGGTAGAGATTGGGGCTCACCTCTACTGAGGTATATATAAGGCACCTGTACACATACAAAAAAAAATTAAAAATTGGAATTTCAAGAGCTGTGAGCTACAGGGGTTTGTTCTTTTTTTCCTTCTCTTTCCATAGCAAAATGGACTTCATTCATATGTCACAGACTCACCCTAAACAAGTTCAGAGGACCTCATCTCCAATGAAATAGTCAAGTAAACTAAAAGGCCAAGAAATCCCAAAACTCTGCATAAGATTTCCCAAAGCACCTGGTTCACACACATCCTGCTGTGCCATCTGAATGTGATTCTCTATAGCTAATGGCTATTTGAAGACAAGTTCTGGTTTTAATTATACTGGATTTCACACAACATACCTGAGTGCCAGCCACTGTATAGTTCCTGAATGAATAAGCACTCATTTAGTAAGGTACCAAAACATCTGAGTTTTTACAACTGCTCAACAGTAGCACTAACCCCAGAGAAGCCCAAAGAACTAACAGCGGCACTAATATCTGTGTCTAAATGAGACCCGAGCTCCCTAGTGGCCAGATAGAGTCAGGACCACCAAATTTATCTAGAATTCTCTCCCAGATTATACAAGGCAAGGTGAATTCCCTTAAGCAAAACAGATGTATTTCATAGACTTGCGGGTTTTTTTTAATTTTTGCCAAAGCAGAAGAACTCTCTGCTACTATGAATACTGTTCAAAGTTGGCTTTTAAAGGATGAGAATCTGGATGAAAGAAGCACATTTCAATCCATATGCAACCAGTTATCCAAAGAGATGGATTGACCAGAACATGCATTTCTTTGACAGCTTAGAAGGCTTGGTGAGCCCAAGCTCTTTCCCCCTGAATCTTGATGGTCGCCAGAAGAGATACCTTTCTAATTCTCTCATCCGTCTTCACAACATGCCTCCCAAACTCCACTGCCACTCCCATCCACCAGGTGAATTATTGTTGCCCTCCCAATCCAAAATCCATCCACTCCCAATTGTCAAACTGATCATGCCACACACCTAAATGACAGAAATAATTTCATTGGGGTTTGGTAGGATCAATATACTACTTTTCTGTCAAATGTCTTAAAGGATATCATAGAAGGACTGTCATTGAAAGACTGTAGCTCTTATCCACACTCCATGTAAGAAAGCTTCCTGCTGCTGGACAGCAAGAAAGTTTCAGAGATAATTAACCATCTGAGGCCATTCATTATTTTAATGAGTCTGCTGAAGAGCACTGTTCCCTGATAAAAAGCACATGGAAGACAGTAGCCCTCATTATATTCCAAACAGGAGCAAACTGAAAAAGGAGGCAAAAATCTTTGCACAAAAACCAGAGAGAAGATGTAGACAGTCTCTGATGTCATGTTTTAATTCTGTGAAGACAGAGGCAATGGAAATATTGTCATTTCCCCAGCAATGACAGATGGTGGAGACTCATTTCACTTCAATATTAAAGGTGGCATAGTACCTGAAGCTACAGGCTTTGACAATCTCCATCCATTTGTAAAAGTCACCTTCAAAGAAGAGAAAGTTAGAATAGGGAGCACACAGGCTCACTGTCAGTAGCAAAATTAATTGCCCTCAGTAAGGCTGACTCCCTCCTCTTCGCTCCTGCTCTGTATTAAAGACACATGTCCAGCTTCCACTCTGAAAGACTGGAATTTTTGCAAAGAGCTGAGGGAATTGCTCTGAGTTAGGCCAGCACAAGCATCAGCTCTTTAGGGAAAAAGGGCCTAAACCACAGTCGGGCACAACACAGGGCACAGCAGCAATGCTTACCATCCCCAGTGCCTAGCAAGGCTCCCACTGAGCTTCTGCCACCCAAAACATAGGGCAGGAAAAAAACTCTGCCAAAAATAACAAGAGTGCCAGCTGTGGCTGTGTTACTTCAGATCCCTTCTGCAAAGAAGAAAAGATAATGGAGGCTGTGAGAAACACATCCTTGGGAAGATAGAGAAAGGAGGGAGTAAAGGGAGGAAAAACAAAGATGGGAGCAAACAGCAGCATTAACAGACTCAAAGAGCTGGAAAGAATGCAGATGGTGACGAGAAGAAAGGCCCCAGAAATATGCTAACAAATAGCATTTAAGCAAGTGGAGTCTGTGTAGACCTCTGAAGTTTTTACACCTCTGGCCTCCCAATACCATCAAACATCTGGCCAGGAGATTAGAGAGATTACTGAGATACACAAACCTCAATATGAATGTATATGGATGCAGTAGAAGCAGTCTGTTAGCAACCAAAATAAATACAGGCCATCCTGCCCATATGTTCTGTGCTTGTAGAATCTCCCCAACAGCCCTTCTGAGGTGGTCTTGAATGCTTTGGCAGCCAAGAAGGCTCTCTATCAACCTTGCCTAGTGAGCCTCTAAACATCTTATGCTGCATCCTAAACAAGGCAGATGAGAAGGAACCCGGGGTGAGGGCTAAAGAAGGCTCTTGTTTGGTTGCAGCTGCAATGGAAGAAATTAATAAGCCAGAATTAATAAGCTCAAATGCCTGTTTTGTTTGCAGCAGATCTGCAGTGGGACTCAACCCAAGAGAATCCCCAAAATGGTTGCCAGCGTGCCCAGGGTAACTGTGCTGGACTGATTCCTGGCTGGGAGGTTTGCTAAGCAAGAGCAGTTCTGAGTGCAATCACAAAAAGATCATGCTACAGAGGTCATGAAAGCACTAAATCCATTATTCCAGTATGTAATAAACATTATCTAAAGCAAAGAGATTATAAAGCATAAGAAGAGCAGAAAATCCTGACGTGCCAAGTTATTTTCAGCTAATCTGCATTAGTACGGCAAACCAGCACATTAGCATGTAGGATTAAAGTGGCACCCCAAAGTCAGGCAGTTTGTCCTGAGAGCAAAGATGATTGTTTCCAGCATCAGAACAGCAAACACAGCCCAGCCTACTGAGGTAGCATCCTGTGCTCCCACGTCTGAGGCAACAAAGCCATCTAAAATGGTTTGGCTGCTCTTCTGAGCTGTTTGTTGAGTAGTGGGATAAGCACAGAAAATAATTTAATGAGCTATCTGGACAGAGAGGTTTGCAAATAAACTCCTCTGTAGTTTTGGCCTCTCTTCTGCATTCTGAAAGCTCTCACAGTGTCAGCATGGCTTGCCTCTAGCCATGTCTAGCTCTAGCACATCTCCATTTTGGCAGCCAAAGAAAAGGGAAAAGACAGGGAAGGGACATGATGAAGGTGGATTAGGAATCAGCACAGTGAGGTCCACCCCTGTTTCCATTTCTAATCAACATGAATCAGGTACTGAAGTGCCAGAGCACTGCAGAGCATCCTCTCCTCAGCTTGCAAGCTATGCACCGAAGTGCCAACACAGAACAGAAAGCACCCCACACCCCTCCTGCTCCCAACATTTACCCAACAACACAAGGCCTCTGGCAATCACTCCCAGCAAGGAACAGGCAAGTCAACAGTCAAAATTCCCTGGACTACTGACTGTAGATCCAACTCTTCCCCCCATAAAGTCCTACTTGAAATTTAGGCTCTATAAACAAAAAAACCCAAGTACTGAAATATTTCTTATGAAAGGAAGATCTACAAAATGTGGCAGGTCAGATGAGATTGCTCTGCCTGCATGAAATCAGGGAAATTTATCTAATTCATTAATGGTTTCACCATTCAACAGTGCTATCTTGATTTCACGGCTATTGAGTATTCACACCACTCAACAGCATCAGTATCTTCATCCATATTCCCTAAGTATACAAAGGCCTGGACTTATTCCTGCCACAAAGACATGGAAGAATGCCTATCACAGAGAGTTTTGCCCTCAGACTCTGGAGATTGCAGCCTGAGGAGTTTATGAATCAGCTCTGGAGTCTATAATCACTTTCTGGATTCATCTGTTACCACTTAAGTTTGTACTTTGGGAATGTGTAGATCCCTTTCTGCTCTTTTGGACTCACCTGCTTCTATGTAAGCTTACAGTGTTTATTCTATATGTTGCCTGGAGGGGACATGCATGACGTCAGATCTTATGCTGTTTGTGGGTTATCTGATAGGCATGCAGGAACTTAGGTCAGCAGCCAACAGATTATTTCATGCAGCCTGGTATACAAAGGAAATACCATTTATATAATGCATTATATTAAGCAGATGTTCCTTTTAATTAACTAAGATATACAGCCTGGCTAAAACTCCTCTTCCACATGTGACAATAAATAACTGGTGAAACTAAGTTGGAGGGGAGTTCTGATAAAGATGAGGACTGCTTCAATGGTCCTGAATCACATCCTATGTAAAATCTAAAAGCCAGGACACGTGCAAAACTGCAATGTGAAGTTCCCTCTTCACTCCAAAATCACTTGTGGAGATTTCATTCCAGTAAGCAAATGAAGTGCTATTGATTGGGCTGGTTTGAGTTTTTTGTTCCTGGGACTGTATCAGACATTTCTTACAGGGAATGCTGAAGCTTTTCCAAACAGCTGGGAGGATTTTATTATCAGAACAATGCTGTGGCAGGAGTACCTGAAACAAATCTGCTCCTGGCTCTCTACTTGTTCAGACCTCTTCGCACAGGACAGACTTGTATAAAAAAGAAAGAAAAAGATCTCCAGCAGATAGAGGCTACAAAGGTTTTCTCCTACACATTGCAAAAAAACCCCAACAACCCCCCCCCCCCAAAAAAACCTCAAAACCTCCAAACAAAAACAACAAAAAAACCCCACCAAAACAAAAAAAAAAAACCACCCAAAAAAAGCCACAAAAAAACCCAACCAAAAAAAAAACCAAAAAAAAAAAAACCAAATCAAGAAACCAGTAAAAACTCCTACATGCCTGTGGATGACCCAGTGTGGCACAAGGCATGACACCCTGAGAAAATAAATGGACAGATACAGTAGGCATTCACTGTGTCCTGGCAAAAATCCCATTCTCCTGCAATTAGGTAGGGCCTCAGTGTCATGAGGAGTTTTTGATGTTGGTTTTCTTCTGTGCTGAAGTAAATGTGTTTGTCTACAGGGAGATATAAGAAACAGGAACAAGAAGGTCTCTGAATGCATTCAGCCTAATGATTCACCTGTCTATTAGTCACCTAATTTCACAGTTCATAAACTTTAAAGGTTTCAGTTATGAAGCGGCCCAGTGGTTCTGGGATAAGAAAGTACTCATCTTCCATAAAGAACAGGAAAATAGGTTTATGTGATACTGCTCTCAGCTGGTTTTCATTCTCAAATACAATGCATGTTAGAAGAGGAAACCCCAAGAAATCCCATCAGCCCTAACAGTGTTATCCAAATCAGAAGGATTCCTGCCTTAAAATCTTGTTTGCTGAGAGACTCAATGTGTCCATTTTCATACACTCATGATTTGTATAAGTTGTATTTTTTTCTGGATAACAGACAAGAGCTTCAGTGTGAGCACCAGACCTAATGTAAAGCTGGATCTTTATGCCACCACTCCCACCATTATAGAAGTTCTTCCTTCACTGGAAAATGACTGTCTCTTCACTGTTTAGATATCTAGCTACAGGATTTGAGCTGCACATTTACAAGTTATGTTGCAAGAGCAGTGAAACTGGAAAATTAAACCCTAGAATTATTTGTAGACTGTGATCCATGTCACGGATGAGGTGCCCATGGCAAAAGGCTTCCTGTAACTGCAGAACAAAAAAAAAAAAAGAATAAAAACTCATCAAGTTCACGATTCCTATTTCTCATGAGGATTCCAGTTCTTCTCTAATCAGTAGCTTTATGCAAGCAATGACTTAAATAGGAAGAGTTAAAAGAAATTTTATTCCAGAAATGCTTTTTAAACTGCAGTAACAGTTCACTGCTAATTTCCCTGGGCAGATGAACAAAATTACTTTGAAAACATAAGAATCGGCTGGCAAATGTCAATGGCACAGTAATGGATACATCCTGGAATTTACCCTATAGGCAGAAATTCACTTGCTGTCACCCCTCAAGCAAAAGCCTGAGTAAGCAGGTGGATTAGTAAGGTAAAGGTCAACATCTGTGTTCTGCTTTGGGATAAACAGGGAGGAAAATGAATGCCCAGGTGTCCCCAGACATTTTAGGAGCATTCTTACCTTCAGCCTCATATCAGCTGACGTAACCAGGGCTTTTAAATACCTGCCTTTGGTTTGCAGGACCTGCCACCAGTCAAAACATGGCTGGGTGCAGAAAAGCACTAGAGAAAGGTTAGCTCACGAAGGAGAAGGGACAGTCAGAGTCTGTTCTGTAAAAGGTGGAGAAGGGAAAGGGAGTATTAAAACCTGTGATGGCAAGGGGTAGCCCTGGAAAAGAAGAGTTTGGAGGCTGAAAGAAACCAATTCTGCTGAGAATCACAAAGAATGGAAAGAGTAGAATTATTTGTTGAATTGATTGAAATAGCAGAGACCTGAGGTATTTAAGAAAACCAAGTAGGAAGCACAAAGGGCACAGGACCTCCTACATAGCTCAGGTCCAGCTACTGAGTTCCCTGTGGACAGGGAACTCAGGCCTGGAGCATTTGACAGAAGAGCCACTCAGAACAAACCACTATAACCATTAACTTTCATCCTCAAAAACTATCTTTCCCATGCTTGAAAGCATGAAACTAAGAATAACATCCAGCAATAGAAACATCTCAAAAGGCTACCTGGTGCACTGCTGGTGTTTGGTCTGCATATCTGGGACCTTCAAAGGTCTGCTCTTCAGGAAGAGACTGCCTGATTTAGGGTAAATGACAAAAATAAGTCTTCCATGAATGAGCACTGTGTCACCTGATAAGCAAATAGGGGTCTACAGATCTCCAGGCTTTTTGATCCCTATCACTTGAGACACTACAGTGACATTTTTAGAGATGCACCACTGCTGCTTCGAAAGGAAGGCAAATTGAGATTTCTTCTTTCCTTGCAAATGTATGATGAATATGCTTTGCTGGGTACTGTTCAGGAAAAGAATAACTGCTGTTTAGAGCTTTAGTCAAAATGTAAGTCTTCAAAGCAAGCACCTTGATTTTTAAAAACAGCCAACCATTTAGTACAGAAGACAAGCCCAATTTTTCTAAATTAAGCATTTTAGGTTGGACTCAAAGTACTATTTTGATTTTTGAGAAACATTGGAAATCTGATGGAAGATATATTTCCAGTCCACCAATAGCTGCTGAGCTCTCCTCATCTTCATAGATGG
The DNA here is from genome assembly GCF_028551555.1 of Melozone crissalis. Lineage (NCBI taxonomy): Eukaryota > Metazoa > Chordata > Aves > Passeriformes > Passerellidae > Melozone > Melozone crissalis. The sequence continues at coordinate 43,363,185 of NW_026535784.1, read as the reverse complement.
GCTAAGTCACTTAGCACTGAGATGGAAAACAAATCTTTTCAGAGTTGAGCCCTCAAAGGTTAAAGGAGAGGCAACGTTTCAGTAATGTCGCAAGTGATTTCTTGAAAACACGCGCAAAAATATCAGAATAGATGCCATTTGCAGAAAGAAAATAAACTGGACGAAAAAATGCAAATTGACAAGTGCCATTACTCTTTCCTTGACCAGTCCTTGGTATCTCTCAATTGTCCTACTGTTCTTTTTTTAAAGGATGTTGCCATAGTGATATTACAGAACCTGCAAGACTGCCCCAGCTATTCATCATCAGAGATTAAAATATATTATGAAATGGGTTTTAATATATTATAAATTATACATACTGCAATACCAAATTCTATTATAAAACAGGCTTTAAATAACATATTGTGGAACTAGAGTAGCTGTCCTGAGTTCAGGTGGAAGATTGCTTTATAATATAAAGTCTGATTTTTCAGTCTCACTAATGGCCCTGAAAAGAAGTCACCCACTATGAAATTTTATCTACAGGCTTTCATTCATTCCATGATCCTTCCAAGCAGCTGAGTCTGGAGAGAGATGTGAGGACAGATTCTGTGCCACTGCCTGGGCACCCAGTGTCATTAAAGATGCTGTAGGGGGGGGCAAAACTTTCCTGTGGGGCGAACAGAGACAAGAAAGGAGCTATGGAAGAGCTTTGCTTTTTTGGACAGCAGCTGGAGGCCAGGAGTGGTGGCCCAGGGCAACACTATTGGGACTAGAGGCTTATTTCAGACTGAATTGAGCCAATTAAATGTATTTTACTGTACTCCAGGGAAAGCGAGGCTAGAAATAAAACAACCAGATTTGATTTTAAAATGGGCCTTGCCACAGCATTTCGGTTCCCTGTGCTTAGAAGGGACATGGGGAGACACAAGGAAAGAAGTATGAAAATCCCCCATAATTTTCCTTCCATCCCATACAGCAGTACGTTGATTAACTACAAAGCCAGTTTTAGTTTCGGGCCTGGAAAGCCTGACAGGGATGATCCCCTCAATTCCAGATCCCATCCTAAAGCACGGGGAGTTCTTGCCACGCACTAAAAGCAGGAGCCCACTACATCACCCTGAAGACAGCGTCACATCCCAGCTGTCCTGCTCCCTGCTGGGAGTATTAGCTCCTCCAAAGGGATTTTATCCCTACAACCAATGGGAAGAGCAAAGAGGTGTAGCAGCAAAATACCCTCCCCCAAGTCCTGTATCTCAGGCTGTGCTTGCAGCAAAGCCTTGTGCTGGCGCAGGGGTGATAAATGGCTGGCTGTGGTTCGCACCCAGCTGGCGCAGCGGTAGGCCCACGGAGCGCTGCTGCCTCACACCCACAGCCGGGCCGCTCTGCGGGAGCCGCCTCTGCTGCCTGCCACAGACACCCGGCTGCTGCACAGCCAACCCTCGGCGCTGCCACGGAGCACGGAATCCAGCAAACAGCAGCCATGCTTAGCAAGAAACAGTTCCCTTTGTTAAGCACTGACTTTGAAGTCCCCAGCCAATTTTATACCCGCTTTACGCTAATATTTTGAGCTTAAAAATTACTGCTTGCAAGAGGTTGTGTTGTTAAATTGGCATGAGCCCAGAAAACAAAAACAGGGACCCAGCAGTCTTATCAGTTCAGTGCCAGCTCCAGGGTTTTCATTAGCAGCCAATTTTTCTGGGTGCTCCTCAGAGAATGGGTGCCTAGTGGTCAGCCTAACACACACGTAAGCGCTTGGTGCTGGGGGATTTATGCTGTTCTTCCACAAGCCATGCCAAATGCAGTTTTCCTGATTGCACTTCAGGATTGTGGATTTGAAAGTGGCAAGCGATAAGGGCAAGAATGCTAAATCATGGATCCCATCAAGCAAGTCACAATCACTGTGACTGTTGTTATCTGTCACCTTGAGACATCAGGAGCTGTGTGCTTCACTAGATCCAAGCAGAGACTTCCTTTCCCCAGTATATTATGTACAGATAGCTCACATGACTATGAAGCTACACCAAAAGCTCTGCATAAATCTCTGTGGCATTTATTGTCTTTCCAAGCAGCAGACAAGTTGGTTTTTTTCCTAACTTGCTACAGGAGCAACACATTTCATTAACCTGGCTTTTATTCATGCCAACTCAAAAGGTCAGAACCAGTAGCCTCAAAGAGCATCCTCATTTTAACAATGAGGTTTGCCTGCTGATGAGCATCAGGCACTGCTGAAACCTCAAAAAATAAACATTATGCTCATAGGTCCCTTAAGGAGGGTAAACTATCCATTTATCTTGCAGCTGCCAAGCACACAGTCCTCTAATTGCTGTTACAGATACACCACTCTAAATCCAAGCTTTACCAACCTTGTCTTGAGATTTAATCACACATCTTGTGCACATCACACAAGAGCCCAACATTATTTGGACTCATCCTAAGTCTCTTCAGAAATACATGTATTTGATTTGTGTGATCTGCAGGTTGTTTATGCCCATATCAGAAACCCCTCCTAAATAAACTCTGAGGCTTTTATGCTCTGACACAATCCAAAGGTTCAAACAGACAATGACGTCCCATTCAGAAGTCATGTGGAGAGCCAGCAGAGTCAATCAATTTGCTTCCTTGCTTGCCCTGCCTCATGAGTTAAATCTCATGCTTGCTTCCTTAGACTACGTGGGATTGCACTTCAGCCTTTGTTGCCTGAAGAGGTGTAAATAAAAATATAAACTTTAAAGGGGATCAATCTACTTCTGGATAGAGAAAAATCCAAAAGATTTCTCCCTAATCTGTGTTACAATTTAACATATTTGCCAGTATCAACAGGGTCTGCCGTCTACAAGCATCACTTTCAGCATCTCTCATCTTCTCAAAGTGACAAAAACTGTCTGGTTGACACCCAATTTCAGAAGCAGATTCCAAATTAATACAGGAATTAGCACTTACAGAGTCCTCAAATATGAATGCCAATTCAGAAGGCCCAAATTTAGGGGCACCTATGATAAGGATCAGGCTTATCTTAGTGTGCTGATTCAGACATCCAAAAGTAATGAGTTAACACTGAAAACTCAAGCTTATTCTACAAGTACTATACAATGCAGGGATAAATCAACCCATAATTTTCTGTCTCCAGCTAAACTAAAAATCCCCTTTACATTGAACCAGAAGTCTTCTGAAGCATGAGGAAAAATAAAGACCAAGATGAATCAGCATTTTTGATCAACAAATTTCTCTGACACAAAAGAAATAAAACACTAACTTGAACCAACACAGATGAGATAAATCCTCAGCCAGAAGTACCATTTCTCTGGGGTGTCTGGGATGAGCTACTTGACTTGTTGGCTTGATCACCATTTCATGCACACTAAATAAATTCACCTGAGTCTGATGATATTTAAGTTAAAGTAAGGACCATTTAAATTGCAAACCAATTCTAGTCAAGAATGAACCTTTGAAAAATCTGAGATGTTTGGCCAGAAGAGATAAGTGATGAAACAAGCAGTAATTTATGGAGATATATGGTTGACAAGTCTTCCAAAAGAATGTTCTGATCATGCTTGAACACTTTGAGACATATGTGAATGAAGCCATGTTTTTTTCAAGACAGAGAGAGAAATCACAGTGGCAAACTCCCACAAGGATCATCAACATATAGTATGCAGGGCAACCCCAACATCTGGCAATGATTGGCATCTGACTCAGATTCAGAAGGCCGAAAAATGTTTTATTAAAACTATATTATATTACATTAATATTATATTATATTAAAGAGATACTATACTAAAGAAAAACTCGTGACTGTCCCCAGACAGCCAGGACCCAGCTTTGACCCAATTGGCCAAGGAAACAAAACAATCCTCAGCAGAATCCAACTGACAAATCACTTCAGCCAGTGTTCCTAACACATTCCACATGTGCAAAAACAAGAGCAGCAAGTAGAGATAAGAATTGTTTTCTCTTCTTCTCTGTGCTTCTCCAGGAAAAGTCCAGGAAGAGAAAATGATGTCTCTCTCTGTTCAGAGAATGTGAATGCCACATCACCACGTGCTGCCTGGCTTACAGACCTCATCTCATCTGCCTACCCAAGGGCGCAGCCTGGGCAGCATGCTTGTGCTGTCCTGGGCTGTGATGATGGCAGGATGCAGCCTCACCACCCCCTGCGCGTTCAAGCTCACAGGTCAGCTGCAGTCATCTCCCGTGCAAGGTATGTGATTGCAGAGACAAGCCTGCAAGACCGTGAATTAACCTGTGAGCAAGCCCAGCAGCTCTTGCAGGCACAGTGTACTAGGCTTGCTTCAGGTAGCTCTGCATGTACAACCAAGAGCAGCTTCACTGCTTAGTGTGCCTGGGGAAGGCACCCAAAGAGTGGCTGCGTGCTCAGAAACACGTGACAGAGTTTGGAGATGAGTGTGAGTGATGTCAAACAACGGTGACTGGGTGTGATAGGGTCCCAAAATACTGATGTGTGGGGAGAAGAATGTGACTTACACCAAGCCCCACTTCAGACATGCCTCCGCCCACTGCTCCTTGCTGTACTAAGGATATTTAATGCAGAAGGGCCCTTTCACATTGCTAGGTGCTCTTTTCCAGCTTCTTTCATGCAAGCCCTGAGCCCAAAACAGTTGCACAGAGACTGGCACTGCATAATGTGAAAAGAAAACCTGGTAATGACTGTGAGAAACTTTTACTCTCACCTTAAGGCTGTCTTGTCTTGCCAAGGAGAGATGAAATGACATACAGGTAGAGGACAGAGCTTCTTTCTGATTTTACTTTTTTTTTTTAATTAAAATTCCCATAATATATTTGGGTCCAAGACAGAGGAGGGAAATAAATTTCCTTTTTTCCTTAGCCATGATTCTAGAAAGGGCTGAATAATTTTAATCTATAACTTTTCTATAAAGGATCAGCTTCAGGCAGAGAGCAAAATCTGAAAATCACAGGACCACAGGAAGCCAGCTCTCAGTTTGAAGTCTCCTGCAATGTCAAACACTAAGATAAATAACACCTCACAGCACTGCTAAAGTTACTGCAATGATGTGTACCCTTCCTCATTGAGGTCCACCACCTGGGGAAAGCACTCTGAAGGCTTCCTATCCTCTTGTCCATCTCTTCAGGTGCTGCTGGTACCCATCTACTGCCACTCCTCCACAGCAGCATAGAAGGAATTGCAACACAGGTGAGCCCCAAGCCTTGCTGAAAGCCTCTGTGGGCACTGCCAGGCCAAAGAGCTCAGGTAAATGAAGCTCGAAACTGTGTAAAACAGCACTAGGAGCTACTTTTACATCCTCCAGCTCCAGCTTGCCTCTGTGCAAGCAGCAAACACGTCTCACTTGGCTGAGCAGACAGAGTACCTGCACTCACCCAACAGCAGGGGCAGAGAGAGGCTGTGTGTTTGCAGAGCAGACACAGCCAGTGGTGCAGGGACTGGCTTCACCAAGATCCAGCAGTAAGAGCAGCACCACTGAAAACACAACTTGCTCTATGCGGGGTTATTTTGTAACTTCTAAACTTCCTTACTGTGGAAATGAGACTGGCATCTCTGAAAGACTGAAAAATCCCAGGAATTTGTGAGTTGTTAGAATATTTGTTGACTTTTTATAAAAGGTTGTTTTAGAATCACAACATGTGATGAACTGACCACAGCGCTCATTCCTGTTCTCCCTGTGCCAGTGCAGGGAGAAGGTAGAGAAAACCAGGAGTGAAATTGAGGCAAGGAAGAAGGGACAGGTGGGGGGTAGGTATTTTAAGCTTTAATTTTTATTTCTCTACATCCTACTTTCATTTGATTTGTAATAAATTGAATCGATTTTCCCCACATCAAGCCTGTTTTGCCCATGATGGTAATTGCTGAGCAATCTCTTCCTCAACCTTATTTCAACACAGGAGCCTTTCAAAATATCTTCTCTTCCCTGTCCAGCTGACAAGAGGAGTGATAGAGCAGCTTTGTTGGCGGCTGGCATCCAGCCAGGGCCAGCCCACCCACACATGAATTGTCTAACATCCACATTTGCATCTCAGGAAATGTCAAATGAAGATTAATACTTTTAAGTAGTTTTCTTTCTTAAAAGAAAAGATGAGCTTCAACTGCCTTTACATCTAAGGCATCTTTTCAGCACACACAATAATATTTCCTAATTACTAACTTTTCACAGTCCCATAGAATTTCATTGAAAGAAAGTTTTTGTGGGTGAAAATGCCTGAAAAATTAAGTGACTTAAGACAGAATATACAAGATGATAAACAACATTTTCTTAGTAGATATTTCTATTTTGAAGAGGATATTATAAAATATTCCATACGATTAGTCTGGTTTAATTGGATTTGTTTGGAAAACAGATGGAGAACTAAAAATCCTAATGATGTCTAAACAAATCATTCATTTCTCTTTTAATTTAAACATTGAAAACTGCATTGAAATTACAGAATCAAAAAGAAATGCCACAGAGCTTCAAAGTCAAATCATTCATCTCCTGCTTCTATCAGATCCTTTCACACTGGCAGCATTTCATTGTGTAAAGAGGAAAAAAAAAAAAAAAGGAAAAACAGAGAAAGAAGTAATCTCATTTAAATTCATATTATTTTTGCTATGGGGGGTTCAGTGGACAGCAGCAGGGCACCACTGCTATCAGCAGTGGGTAAACATCACAAAGGACAGTCATTGCTCAACATCTTTATATTCAGGACAGCTAAGGTGTCCAGAAAATTACAGGAAAGGCTGTAAATACATATGCAGAAAAGCCTAGGCAATTTTTCTGGCTCTCAGTTCAGCCCACATGCTCAGGTCTCCCCAGGGACAGAGCAGAGCAAAGGAGAAGGCCACTTTCACAGAGTTCAGCTGGTACTAAAGAAAAGCCAATTTTCTGAGGACTGGTGCTTCAGTGATGGAAATGAGCAATTTGAGTTTGTCTTGGAAGAAGAGTAAACAAAATTTTTTACCCATATGGTAACCAAAAAGCAGCTGTAGAGATTTCCCTGATCTCAGACTAATTTTTGGAAAATGCTATGTATTCTCTGGAGGGGGAAAACACGTGGTGATTTCTCTCACTGTTTTTCATCAAAGGACTGAATTTCACTTGCAGTCCTAGCTTATGGTGTGAAAACTGAAACCTCAACCCAGAAGTAGGGCTCATGAAGCACACTCCAAAGCACTCTGCCAATATGTCACTCCCTACACCAAAACTCTGTCAGGACTAAGACAGTGGGAACCATCTCCTGATTTTCTAGCAGCAAAAGAGACAAGAGGCAGCCTTAAAGTGCTGACATTGCAGCCTATCTTATAACCAGCCCAAAAGGCACACAGTGTAAGCTCCTCTCTATGTAATTTCACAACATCACTCCTCAAAAAAAGTTCAGTTTCTTTATTGAGATCACAGGTAATGTAACTATTTAAATATGAACCTCTGTTCAAGAAATAAAGTTTTTGTTCTATCATATGGATTCAGTGAATGACAGCCATAGCAGGAGAAGGTGGCCTTTGCAATGCCCTATGATGTCACCATCGGGATTATTGCAACAGATGTGGAAGAAACATGGACTATTGGCTGAGTAACTCCCAAAAGTAAGGGCTAAAGCAGTAGAACAAGCTATTTTCCCAGACCCTGTTAAGCATTCAAATTCCCAGTGTCACATTGTTTATAGCAAACAGAATTACAAGAAGAAAAGTGACACAAACACAAATCTGTCTAGGTGACTGTGATTGTCAATGAGCTGGTGAAAGATAGCACTGGAAATGGATCTATGAAGAGATCACAGAACTAATTCCTTTTGTGATATAATCCTGGCTCTAAGATAGATTAATGTATTAGCATTTCTACTGTAGGTCTCTAATGTTACTGTTCTAATTCAATACCCAACTAGGGAGATAAATCTCTGAATACATCCTGCATAAATAGCATGCATTGTTATGATTTTCTTAATAAACCATGGAAAATTAACATAGGCATTAATAGCAGCTTCATGTCCTAACTCAAATGCAATTTATTCTTTTGTGGGATGTAATGCTATACAGACAAGTTATGATATTACACTAATTTTTGTAGACAGCCTTGAGACAGTTGACAAACTAGAAATGTAATGTGCTGTCTGATCCTGTCCCTTCTCAATGTAGCTTTTCAACATGAAATATAGCAGAGCTGACACTGCACCAGCAAAGGACATTTTTAGCTGAAGAAGCAGGCTGGAAGATGGCAATTTGCCTTTGAATTGCTGCAGCTGCAGGGTGGTGAGTTTGGGAGGTAGGGAACAAGAGCAAAGATTCAAGCTGCTCCCTGCCTCCTGGGGAAATATGCTCAGGCCCTGACAGCAGGGACAGACAACGTGGCAGGACAGACAAAGTGGCAGGACAGATCGTGTTTCTGCTTTATGCCCTTACACCAGCTCTTTTCTCCACTCAATCCTGTGGTATAGCAGGAAATCACTGCTGGTCCTAATTTTACATGTGAAAAGTAGAGGAATGGTTTTTGCTGATTCCAAAACACAATGCCAAGAAATCTGCTGAGCTCCCAGGCAGGTCTGCCCCATGGCTAGGCATTCCAAAATAGCAGGACTCTGATACAAGAAAACATACCTTGCAGCAGAGGACACTGAAAGTAACAGCCTGGGACTGGGGCCATCTCATTAACACCCTGCAGCACCATTTTATTTAATCCCACAGTCCCCCCAGTTTGACAGTGCCAGAGAGTGAAACAGGAGACATCCTGGCATTACCATAGAAATCCATGGTGCCTGGAACACTGCAAGTAGAACCCACCTCACCTGCCAAAAAATTACAGTAGATCTGGACAAGGTATAAAGAAGGGAAGCAAAAAGAGTTAAGGGAATGAAATTGCTTTTATGCAGGGAGAGACTTAAAAAGAATACGACTCCAGCATAGAAAATATAATATGGTAAAAGCCTATAACAGTCACAAACAGCATGGCAGAGTGTAGGGAATGACTGCTCCTAATTTTCTGATGCAAACCTCAAGGTTATCAAATGAAATAAAAAGAAAAAAAAGCTCAAGAGCAGACCAAAAGAGATACTTTTTCACAAGATGTATGGTTGAGCTTCACAGCTGAGCCATGGGATACTATAAATGCCAAAACCTTTCTGGGAATTGGAGAAATTAATGAACAGAAAAACCCTTCTCCAGTCAGGAAGGACAGTGATGCTACCTGTGGCTTAGGAAATCCCTCAGCTGCAGAGCAGCAGAAGGTGAGGAGCCTCACGCCCCACCCACGCAGCCTGACGGCACCAGTCTGACCCAGACAGCCGCTGTGAGCTGGCAAGGGGGGCTTCTCTGCCAGCACACCGGGCAATTCTGACTCCCTGCACATGCCTGAGCCTCAGCTCGCATGGAGAATGGACAGCTTGCCCACGGGGCTGTGAAAAGGCACCATCTTGCTGTGTGTGATCATTTGCATGGGGAACAGCAAAGCTCAGCTCAAGGGCAGTGCTGAGATGTCAGCACGTGTTGTGCAGTGTAAATCACAGCACAGAGGATGCCTCCAACCCCCCAAAAGAGAAATGACAGAACTCCAGCCTTACCTCTAGCAAGATTCACCTGTCATTAACAGCATCTTATAGCATTTGCCAATAGGGGCTGAGGAGTACAGTGATGGAAGCAGGGAACATATTTTGGGAAGAAGCAGCCTTTGCCCTCTAAGCAGAAGGCAGCTGCGCACATGCTGCTCACTTGCCTTCCTTCTTTGAGGCTGAGCTCATGTCCCCACAAAGGGATGGCAGGGCAAGCTAGAGCAAGGACAGGCACCCCAACACCCTTCTGCCCCAATACCCCAGACCAATCCAAAGAAGAAAGCACCTCACTGCAGTGCAGCCCCAGACAAGAGCAGAGCCTGGATTTGTGCAAATCTCATGTTTATACAGTTGCATCCATTGCACCCTTTGTGCCTGTAAGTTCCCAATCTCAGAAGCTGCAGCACTGGAGAGATTTGTCATTAAGTGTATGGTGCAGGGCCACTGTAATATTTTCTTTTAGGTCAGCAGTGCTTTCAACATGTTTTCCCTCTGCATATGGGGTTCTTTTGACTGCAATAATTGCTACTTTTGCAAAAGAAAAGTGGGCACATGGAAGATACTGAGATCATGCTGGAGAATGCACATCTGCTATCTGCTACCTCTGTCTAGTACAGCAATGAACTTATGTGGAAAACCCCACAGCCTTCCTAGAATGCCACTAGGTAGTGCTGGAAATAGATCAGGGGTAGCAGCATCTCTCAAGCAGTACACTGTGTAGAGCACCCAAAAGAAATAAGGAGGGGAAGGGGGACAAGATGAGTGGTACTGATGAACTGCCACTCTTCTGGGATATTGGAGCATGGTATACTGCCCAAGTTATTAATTATTTCAGAGCCAGGATACTCTAAGACAAAACAGACATTTTTGTGTCTACATGCTTGGTCTTCTGTATATACCAGTGAACTTAACTTGAAAAAATTCAAAGCAATGTATTGTAATGCAGATGTCAGCCTTCAGCTGCCTGCAGCACGTGCATTGAGTATCCCCTTAAGTGTGATTCTGCTGGCACTGCTCTGCTGCAACCTCATGACTGCTCTTCTCCAGGATGGAGAGATTCAAATCCAAAAGGTTCACTGCTGAGCACTGTAGAGTTCCTCTCAGTGTGGGACACTGGCAGTGCAGTTGCAGACTGATATTTCCTTTTACCAGGTACTGTGAGGAAATGCAGAAAGGATCCCCCTACTCCAGCAAACACGCTGCATTTGGGTAGGGCAGGTCTGGCTTGGTGGAGCCAAACTCCAGCAACAGCTGGCTGTGAAGCACAGCAGCAAGTCCAGGCTTCCTCCCTTCCCTGCACAGAGCTGCAGCTGCCAAAGAATTAATCTGCACTTGTTGTTGCTTTCTTTGACCAAATGCTGTGCAACCATACTGCACAGAACTTAAGCCAGCAGGGCAGGCTTGATCTTTGCCAATGCTATGGCAGGTTTGATTTATTCTCAGCTATAACACACCCTCAGACTGTGGCTTCTGGCAGCTTGCTTTATTTCCAGATCAATGAGAAATCATTGTGGAGAAGCAGACTTGGGGAGTAGATGTCATTTGCCCTCAGGGATGGGAAGCCTGGATTATTCAGGTTATTCACACACAGACAACTCCTTCTGGGTTGCCTTAAGAGTGCAGTGGATAAGTTTCAGGAAAACTTCCTAAACTAATGCAAAAGCTGAGCCTGTTGCAAGGGTTCACTCAGATGGATCTGCCCCTCCCTGAGGATGGTGCAGAGAGCACCACACACCTCAGAGAGTCCTACCTGGATTTACAAGTGCAGCCAGAAAATGACATTTAAATAATGAAAAGAAGCGTTATCTTTTGTTTTTCCTGTACTTCATCTAGATCTTCTCTGAAAGCCTTAACAAGACTTGTGGCTTAAAAGTTGCTTTCAAGGGCCAACAGAGTGCACAGTTCAGTGGAGCTTTTGAAAGTGACTGCAAAACAGTTGAGGGCTATCCAAAACTGACACTCAGGATTTCTCAGGTGGACTGATATTAATAATAAGTGCATAATTCAAAGCCCCTAGATTTTCCATCACCCTACAAGATCCAAATTTTAAGAGAGAAAAAGATATGGCAGCAGACATGTAGACAAAGGTAAATCTGTATTTCTGCATTGTGGAACACTCCTGTAATTTCAGAGCACTATTTGTATTCAGAAGAAAGGATTGAGTGTTGAAGCTTGGAATATAATATGAGCAAAAAGTCTGCAATGTTTCATTTGGGGCTGAAATATTTAATCCAACTTCCAAGTGTTTATTTGCCAGAAAGAAAAAAATAAAAAATGCAGGCAAGAAGAAATATCTAAATAGAAAAGCATCTCCTAAACTAAATAGCACTTTGAAAAAAATAAGATTTTACTTGCTAGAAATCTGTTAAGGGAAGATTTTTCTTTGGACAAATATGTGGAAAAATAAGCTTCTCAGATAGCTTCTTTGAGAATCAATTTTAGATAAACATTATGAAACCACAAGTGGCATGATAAACATGCATGCCATGTTTCTTCACCCAGCTGCAGCTAGGAAACCAAGCAATAAATACTATTTATTTATATTAATAGTATGCTTAGTGAAAGTATTACAATATTTCCTAAGCTTAAAACCATCCATGAATGTATTTTATCATAAGGCTCAGCATTTTTATAGTAATTTACAACTTTAAAAGGGTAAACTCTATTGCTCTCTGTCAACCCAACAACTGGGTAAGTGCAGAATGTTACCACATGAAGCATGATGAAATTTATTGCTGCAGTCATTAGTACATATTGATTTTGTTTATAACAACCCAAGGGGAATACTAAACTGATTTTGCCTGTGCTCGGCTCTCCCTCACCCTCTGACAGGACACAGGCATGGCAGTGCCAGGTTGCAAACCCCCAGCACTGCCCCCTTTCCTCTGAGGACAGAGGTTGTGAGACATCAGCATGATTTCTCAGTGATCCTTTGGTCAGCTCATCCTGCTCTGCTCCATTTTGTGGCTACCCCACATCCAGCTTCATTTTGAAGAATTTGCACTTCTCAGACTGCCTAGGCTGCACAAATATTGACTCCTTATTAGTCAGCACATGACTAAATTGTATCAACTCCTTGTTCAGTCTGATTTTTCCACTTGGGGTAATTTCACTGTGTTAAAACCCCAATGTGCAGCCTGGAATCAAAGGTACTGACAGAACAACTCATTATGGACTTCTGTTACAGTTATTGAATTAGTTCTACAAAACAAAAGTAAAAATACTTCTGCTCAGGAAAATATGAAGCAAAATGTGTTTTCCTGGTTTAGTTTTTGTGGTAGAGTAGCATTTTAGATGACTGTTGATTTAATTTTTAACTCATCAAAAATGTGACATTTCATACTTGTGAAGGAAAACTAAGTATGAAATTTGATTTAAAGAATCAAAGTTGCATTTCAATATTTAATTGAAAAATATTCAATTATTTTCAATCTGCAATTAGGGCAAAAGATATGCTGAAACAGAGTTTCCTCTATTCACAGCATTTTACACATTAGTGGTAGCTCAGAAATTTCCCCTAATTAACAAGAAAAGACTGATACAGTTATTTAATTTCTTTCTTCCTACCATTTTTACTTAAAAGGTGGTTCTTTAATTGAACAGAAAAGCAATTTCAGTATCAATCACAAGTCCAGGGAATGGAACATTAGGGCAAAAAAAAAAAAAAAAAGAAAAGAAAAAAAAAGGCAAAAAAAAAAGCAAAAAGAAAGCTGATTTAGCATGCAAGAAAGGGGAAAATTATTATACTTGAGACTGCAAAGCCAACTTAGAAATCACCTTCCTCCAGCCAAGCTCAGCAGCTGGGAGGTTACAGATGTGCTTCTCAAGCTTTGGAGTCACAATGAAAGTACCTCAAGCTGTGTATTTTGCTTTCTCATCCCCTTGATGCCAGAAGAACAGTGTCACACAGCCCAGCCCACAGAGGCACCACCCTGCCAGTGGGGTAAGGAGTGGAGTGAGCACTGGAGAGCTACTGGCTCCAGCTGGCAAAGCAAAAGTCACTAACAGTGCCAAACAGTGCAGGCCCAAAGAGGAGAAAGCACCTCCAGAAGGTAAACCTTTTGCATTTGAGATAGTTCTATTCCCCCAGATAAAAGAACACTTATTGTGCCTGGTTCCCTCCCTCCATCTGGCCTGACCCATGTGAGTTTCCCATCAGACCTGCATTGCAATTCCCTCTTTTCACCCAGAGAAAACAGCTTATGAGAGTGGCCAAGAGTTGCTTGCGATGGATATTTCATGGTGGGTGGCCTTCATGTGAAAAACCACCTCTGCCTCAAACCCCCTCAAGGTACTTGTCTTACTCTGCTTCAAGCACTCCTTTCATTTTACTAAGTGCAAAGAGCACGTTATTAGTGTTCATTTGTTCACTCTTTCATGCGTTCTCACACTGTGGATATTGCAAGAGTTCATTAGAAGGCCAGTAGCACAAGAAAACACAGAGAAAAAAAAAAACCCAAAACCACAGCAACTGCAGAATCACTTTTATAGACTGCCTCTTCCCACTGCTCCTGAGTGCACAGCACTAGTGTGTACTCACCACACTGCTCTTGCAGCAGGCATAAGGACACAAGTCACAGCAGCAGCCCAGAATGCTGCCCTGGGCACTTTTCCTCTCCTGCCCCCACAACTCACAACTTGCTTATCTCACTACACAGAGCTATTTCTTACATATTTCTGTGGGGGTCACAGGAACCTCAACTCACATACAGAAACTCTTTTTACACAAACTTAGAAAGCTGAAAAAGCTGTCTCCCCACTGGCAGACAGTGGCTGTAATTCTGGTCTATTTTCTTCCCTTTGTTTTTGGGATTTCTTTTCCCCTCACTGTGCTGCAGCATAAGCAAGGACTAGATCCAGCAGGACTAACAAGAATGGTGCAACAACCACAGTACAATATCTCTGCAGGGAACTAACCTGGCACCCATAGACAAGTCATTGCATTCCTTTGAATCCACTCTCCAGTGAGGATCAGATAGCACAGTAGTGAACTTTCTCCCCCTCATTTTTCACTACAGTTGAGCATTTTCCTGTACACTCCTAGGGAACATCATACAGCAAGGAAACACAGCACTCAGAGTTGCAGGTATGAGAGGGCAGGCATCTGCTGGTGGAGCAGTCATTTTAAGCCCTGCTTTAAAGCCAGGCTAATCTGTGTCCCCTGCTTCACACACAGAACTTCTTTTATTGGGGGTGCTCAGGACAGGCCATTTATGCTGCAATGCTTTAGACTAGGGCACACACCTTCCCATAGAGCCTGTTTTCCCGGAGATTAACCAGCATCCTCGAGGGAATAACAAACATAGCACCACTAGGAAGTTATTTGCCTCAGTACATTTGTGACAGGATGTATAGGGCTGCATTGTGCCTCTGCTTGGAAAGTAACTGCCTAAAATCAGGTTATTCAACACTCAGGTGATTTTAATTTTCCATCCATCTTCCCAGATGTATTCCATTTGTTTGTGTGTTTTGTTGTTACTTGTCTTTTTTTTGCTGTTGTTGCTGCTGTTTTGTTTTCCCTCATTTGTTGCCATTCTTTCCTTATGTGCAGCAGCCAAGTGCTGGACATTGAAAATCCCTCATGAAGTCACTATGTAATGTCACCACTTACTGTTTTCCACCTGCAGTCCCATCACCACTAATTACAGCTTCCATAAATTAGTTCACTGGTGACATCTAAATGAAGCCATTTACAAATTGCAGCAGTGCTGGGCAGCCCAGCTCCGCGGTACCGGTAATGGCTGCGCACAGCCTCCGTCAGGAGCTCAGAGCCACGGCGTGCTCTCATGGCCAGCCACGACAGCACAGATTTCATTTTACCTCATCCATGTAGGATTTGCACGTGCTGCTCTCATGGCCAGCCATGACAGCACAGATTTCATTTTACCTCATCCATGTAGGATTTGCCTGTGCTGCTGTCATGGCCAGCCACGACAGCACAGATTTCATTTTACCTCATCCATGTAGGATTTGCCATGCTGCTCAAAGCAGAGAATGTGTGCTTATACTGCCAGTGCTCCCTGCACTTACAAACCGAGGGAAGAGGGGAAAAGCATCTGGGAATTGGAGAGCTTCAGTTTCTTGAAAAAGCATTTACCCCCACTGTTCATAAGCACAGAAACTGGGGTTTTACCAGCCTTGCTTACACACAATGCTCCCCACTGCAACATCAAAATGCCTCGAGGGATAAAAGCATAACTCAGGATAAAAACTATTATCCTGTGATGAGAAAGAACAGCAGACAGAGAAAAACTATTTGTAGCCATCCTGTGAGACTTACCACAGAAGTGGGTGCCTTTGGGGGCCTCAATCACTGCAGACTTCTTTAAGCAGCCATCAAGATGCAAGAAGAGGTTCAAGTTGCCAAAAAAATTGTATCTGGACACATTTCAAAGTACTTCCTTCCATAGGCCACTGAATGAAGTTACTGTGTTCATCAACATTCCTTACATGACACATGCAAGAGAGGCAACCACCCTGCACCTTTTTTGTGGCAAACATGCTCAGGTCACTCAACCCACCCTACTTCCAAGCAGCAACAGCCAGTGTCAGCTGCACAGCTTGGGGAACAGAATTACCTGGCATCACAAAGGCCAGTTAATGTTCAGCAGCCTTTTGGGGAAGTTTTGCCCCAAGCCACCTGATGCTCTGTCTAGACACTGCTGCAGAAGTGGAAACTTGCATTGCTGGACCAGAGTGTCCTTGCACTCTGGTTGCAGAAGGCTCCAGTACCATATTCCCAGCCAGCCAATTGATGTGAAATGAAACCATGCCTTACCTGCAGAAGGGGTAAGCACAAAACAATCCACTACAGTTTTTCTCCTGAAAGCCACTGTTAATTTGATAGGCATTTGCTGCTTTAAACTCACCCCCTTCAACCCATAAACCAGAATAATCAGCACATAGTCTTTCTGGAAACACCCACATGACAGACCTTCAGTGAAAGTGTGGTATAAAGAACAAGAAAAGAAAATTTTAAAAAGCACTAGTTTTGTCATGGATGCTGTTCCAAGAATTTGAAGTAAGGTGCTCTTTGAAAACAACCCTTCCAAGTACATTGATTGTTTCCTGCTTGCAGAAAATCCCAAGTTAGGGCTCCCATTGATTTATGTCACTTTTAAAAGCCTAGTTCTCTTGAGTTATTCCACTATATTTCAAGCCAAGCAATTAATTCTTGTTTTTTAAAAAAAAACTTTCCAGTGCATGAAAACTTTTTGGTACAACACACAGCATTATAGAAATGAGTCTCTCAGAAAGATGCTAAGCATTCACATGCCAGCATATTTCACAGATTGAACTGCTCTGATATTAGCAGCCTTTGTAGCACATGTGCACATAATTACGACACGTCTGGAACATTTTGTCACTTCATTGCTGTTTGGATGTCTAGCACAAAAGGCTTGCTGGCAGTCAGTTTGAAAGCACATCCTATTCACCTGTTCCATAGCACTCTGGGTGTAGAGGTAGCCCAGATAAGAGGGAGTTGTTTGATCACATAGACACAGGAACATCATTCTTCCCCATTCAGTTAAAATTTCATAGAAAAGAAGAATTAAAGGCAACCTATTTTAGCAGCTGAAATACTGATGCATGTGCTGGTAGCCTGGAGGAAACCTGCAGCTCTCTGTAATGGTTTGGCTGCCATTCTCCCCATCACCATCTGCAAAAATTTTCCCTACTAAACATCCCAGTCTGTATCTTTATTTAAATACTACAAGAAGCTTTTTCCACCTCTTCAATCTATGCTTAAATCACCACCAGCAGCACAAAATAGAAGCACCCTCACCTTGTTCAAAAGCACTCCTTAACTTTTTTTGCCAGGTACATTCTTTACCAGAGGTCAGATATGAGGATTTGGCCATAAAAGACAGCAGCATACTTGGAGTGGCCCAGGCTGGATCAGAACAAAGAAAACAATATTTTTCTAATGAGGTTTCAGTCCAGCCATGCCCCGTGCTGCAGGTTTGCTTGGGATGCTGGAGCAGTTTTTTGTGCTCACTTTGGGGTAAAACCAAAAGCTACCCAAAGTAACCCATGGATGTTGCCAAAAAAAGAGGAGGGATCCACATAGCCCCCTGGATAAAGGTGGAACTCAGGGCACAGGGAGGTGTACAGCTCCAACCTGCCCTGCACAGGGACTGTGGGTACAGGAGAAAATAACTCCCCAAAACCTCTGCAGTCTCTTCACACCCACCCCAACTAAGCAACTCCCCATATCTCACACGCCATGGGCCGCTCCCACGGCACTGGAGCACAGCTCCAGACTTATCTGCAGAGCCACCCCCAATTCCCCACTGAAGGCTGCAGCAAGGGCAAGACAGGCTGCTGTGGCAACTGCTGCTGCCCCATTTCACACCAGACACAGCAAAACACAGTTTTCCCCATTCATCTACTGTAACAAAGAAGGTCTAATTCCTTTCCTAATGCAGCCAGCAACTGATAGACACCCACAAGAAGCACATACCTGTTTCACTTCAAAGTGGAACACCCAGGTTATTCCTTTAAAGCCAAAGCACCAATCCAATGTTGTTCTTTCATGGATCCTCAGCCTTTTCTCAAGCTCCCACTCTCTGCTTGTGTGAGCAAGCTCTGCATTTCACAGGTGGAGCTCACTAAACCTAATTACTCCAAGACCTTTGACACTGATAGAGGTGATTTTATAGCCCTTACCAACATCAAAGCACCTGGGAACCCAAAGCTCACCAAGGCCTAAAACTTCATACCAGCCCCAGGTTTAAAATCACAACGCTTACATTTTGTCAATGACTATGGTATGATTTGAGACAAGTGTCAAAAATCTCAGACCTAGCAATGCTTGTTCAGACCATGATTTTCATGTTTCCCACCTAAGTAGCTAAAAACCTCTCGCGTTTTCTCATTGGGGGGCTTTTTTACCTAAATAAAACCCCAAAACAACAAACCAGCCAACCGAACAACAAAATACCAAACCAAACAAACAAAGATAAAACCAACCACAAACAAATAAAAAAAACCCTACCCTGGCTGAATATCATCTCTGTTAAAGAATTCTCAAGGATTCTCTAAAATATGCCTTTTGTGTTCATATTTTTAAAGCTTCCCTTTGCAGCTACAGTATCTAGAAGCATGTCTCCTGTTTATTTGCTTATTTTGAGTTTATTTTTATTTGCTTCACTCCTCTGCAGGGAACCCTGCAGTTGTAGGATTCCAACAGTCTTTCAGAAATCAGCAAGCACCATGACAGTGTGAGAATGAGAGCTGATAAGACGGCAGATCTGTCAGAGCAATAAACAAGTTTTTCCTCTATGATTGCTGTGTTTAATTTGCTCATTAAAAACAAGCCTGGACATTTGGTTGTATGTAGACATAGGGGCTGGAGTGCAGGGTTGCTGCACTTTTCCATCAATGCTGCATGACCAGTGAGACCTGTTGAGCACAGGACAGCTCTTTCCACAAGAGAACTTCTTCATCTGCCCTGGTTTTGGCTCTTACCTCAAGCGTCTCTGAGGGTTCTGATGAATTTCTCTGGTGAATTTTGATTTTGCAGTTTAAATACCTTCAGTCTTGGAGGCAAACTCATGTAGCCCCAGGAGCAGAAGAAAATCTGCTCCAAGACCTCAGTCCCTGAGTGTAAAAGCTCTGTCTGTTCCAAGCACAGGCAAACACAACTCTCCACCCAGACACATGACTATGACCTGTGGCAAACATTCCCTTTGGCAGCTCTACGCAAGTATGAAAGGACACAACTAATGCAGCCTTCCTTCCAATCACACAAAATACATATATTTGTTTTCCCCTTTGGACTCAGATTTTCATGCCGAGAAGGGTGACAAAAGGACAGATAGGTTTTGAGGTGATGGCCTCCTCTCTGTGAGCAAGGGGAAAGTCTTCTGCAAAGAAGAACAAACTCTGGCAGCAAAACTTCACTTTCAGTTATGCTGAGGTACTTTTCCTTGCCTTTTTCCCCTGAGCTCTTCAGCCAAGGTGATGCCACCTCTGGGAAAACACACAAACTTTCCCAGGTCAAGACTGTTTTGTCAGTGATGCTAACTGTAAGTGATCTTTCTCTCTTTATCTTGACCCATGAGCCTATTTTTCATTTCATTTCCCCATGTCCCCCATCCTTTTGGGGAGGGGAGTGAGTGTTCAGATGAGTACCTGGCAGCTGATCACTGCCAACTTGCCACACCGGTATCAGAATGACAGTGCTGCTGAGAGAGGATTCAGAAGGAGCTCTCTTGTTTTGGAAAAAGAAAAAAAAATTAAGAAAAAACCAAAACAAAACAAAAAACAAACCAAAAAACACCAAACCCAACAAAAAATAACCACAAAAAACCAACCCAAAACTAGTCTAAGCAAAAGTCTGTGACTAAATCTGGAGATTCACCAGTTGCAAGCCTTTCTCATGGACTTTTATGCTTGTGGCCCCACTGCAGCCTTGTAAGGAGGCCAGCATCCCTTTCCTTTTACATTTTACATACCTTTACTTTTTCTGTTTGCTGGGGGTCTGGCATGTAGCCTGGCTTACCACCTCTATTCTAAATTCCAGGACTGTGGAATAAAAATCATTTGCTGTTAGTCAACAAAAGCTGTCTTTTCTCCCTCTCTATTGATTACTCCTGAATAATCAATTGACATTTGGCACAGTCTTATTTATAATAATTCAAGTCAGCAGCAACATAATTTAGAAACTGGCTACTAGGCATGTGTTGGTAATGAATCAAATCCATGGATAATTCAAATTCATAGACTAAAAAATTACATTTAAATAATGTTAAAGTTGTGACAACCTGACAAAATACTGCAAATTCAATGTGAAAACTTTTCCTCCCTCCATGGCTGAGGGGAAAGCATGGAGAAGACTTGAGAAGGAATTGGCATTTGCTGCCTCCCCAGTGATCCTGCACCTTTGAGTTCATACTTAATTGACACCACCTTTGTGATCATCTGAACTGAATCCCTGGTTCTTCTTCACACACTTCTAGTGGTGTCATTTTATCCAATGGGAGGGAATGGATACATATTTTTACACAACAGATTTCTTGGCCCAGTACAAAGCCAATAGAGTGTGGTGTGCAAACCTCCCTTAGTTTTGTGGATTATGGAAGCAGGAGAGACCTGAGCCATCCCCTGTTGGGCATTGAGCTTCCACTAACACTCACCTCCTGTCACAACCCCAGACACTGCCTTTTTCTCCTTGTTGCACCCTGTGACAAA